>NW_024062824.1:0-2577775 GCF_006381635.1 Hibiscus syriacus | reverse complement strand
AATGGAGTGTGATGCACGTTGAGGTAGCTTGGTGAATGATTTGGACGTCATACATAGCTCACAAACAGCTCACAAAGTACAAGGCAGCTCATGGAATACTAAGGGAAGCTCGATTCAGCTGAGAGCTTCAGGCTAGCTAAACTTAGCTAGTTGAACTATTTGAAGCTGAGTTGCTAAAAGTGATGACAAAGGTAGCTGAATGTAGTGAACATGCTGTTATGGAGCTCAAAAGGACTCGGCTAGGAAGATTCACAAACAGCCCATGCTTGCTAGCTAGCTCAACACTCAAGCTAGCTTGGAGGAGACACATGCACGCCTAAGAAGAAGCACATGACCAGCCATCATCCCATGCACATGGGTGCACCACAAGGCTTCCTAGAACACCCAGGTGCCGTGCATATGACCAGCCCCCATGTGCCTTGCATGTGAATCATTTAGGCGCCAAGATGAAGAGCCCTCTCCCTATTCGGCCAAGCATCATCTCCCATCCAAATTGGCGCCAACTTGAGGAGACACAAGAACTATTCGGCCAAGGATCATTTCCCTCCATCTAGGCCGAACCATCCTCTCTTTTAGCATTTAAATTATGTCTTTATAGGGAGATACATAGGCTGGCCGAATCATCTTGTATTTATTCGGCCATGTCTCTCATTTCCTATAAATAGGAAAACATTCCATCATTTGTAAAACACCTTTTATCAATTAAAGTGAGATTATTCTCTTCTTAAGTCTGGTGACTTTTTATCGACTTATCAAGTATTTATACTTGTGGCGTCAACCCTTTTCTTTCATCTTGATACTTCTGGTTCCTAGTTCATATAACTAGTGGGTCAAAGTACTTAACACCCCCTTGAAGAAGCATATAAAGATTGGATCTCTGCTCTCTATAGCATTGGTTCTTCTTTGAGATTTCTTCAAGATACTATCCTCACAACCATCCCTTTATTCATCTCCATAACCATAGCCTTATCACTATCTTCCGCTTCCATTATCATTTAAATAGCCTACCAATTCACCCTACGTCTATTACCCTTAACCATCTATTTTGATCCATTCACTTTGCAGGTTGTTTTGCTTCCTTCCTAGATCCACAATCATTTGAAAAGGTACAAGTACCTTACTCAAGCATCCTCATCCTTACAAACTTCAGTGGCTCAATGATGTGGAGGAAGCCAAGGTAACCAAACAAGATTGTTCCTTTTTCAATTGGAAGATACAATGATGAAGTCCTTTGTGACGTGGTGCCCATGAGTGCAAGCCACATATATTAGGACGTCCTTGGCAGTTTGAGAAGAAGGCTACCCATGATGGATTTTCTAACAAGTACTCTTCCAACATCAAGGAAAGAAAATCATATTGGCGCCTATTCTTCCAAATCAAGTCCATGAATGTCAGGTTACCCTCAAATCACGTATAGAGGAATGGGAGAAAGCTAAACCATGAAGAAAGTTGAAAGAGAATTTTTGCATGAGAAAAGAGTGGAGAGAGTTGAAAATGAACAAAGTGAAAGGATTGAATATGGGAGCAAAGAGGAAAGGAAAAATGAGGGTGAAGAACATATTTATCTTATCCTACCTATTCTTTCTTTTGACGTGCAAGATAATCCAATAGAATGTCACTTCAAGTTGAAGATTCAAGAAACATGTCTATGAAGAATCAATAGACGTGACTTTTGGTGATCCTAAGACATGTCATTTGACATTTCAAATGATGTACCTCTTCAAATTCGAAAGAATGTGCCAATTGAAGTACCAAGAGTTGATATCATTCATGCTCCAAGTACATTACAACTATTAAAGAGATTTCAACAACCAATGAAGTTTTCCATCATCAAGCAACCAACACCCTTTAAACATCCTTCATGGTTTGCTATTTCCATTCATCTTGTTTTATTCAGTTTCCAACTTTTGTTTATTTTGCAGTAAAATGATTCATATCTATGGAGTTATTTTCACATGTGTTGAACAATTCGAAGAGATGAATCGAGCACTATCCACCAGCTCAAAAGCTATCATTTGGAAAGGTACAAAGTTTAAAGGAGTGATCCAAAAGGCAAGTTCTATTATAAAAGGACATCACATTTCCAAAGAGGGATCTCAATGGACTTGTGCCTTTTCAATCGAATGTGTGTTCAAGTAAAAAGGTAAGATTATTCACCCACAAATGAGATGATTCTCTTGAAGAGTTAGAGATTCATCAAAGGGCACATGGTTCAAAGGAAAACTTCCAAAGATATGTCCTTTCACCAAGGGTGATGAATTCCAAATAGACATGATGATCAACACCGAGGAGTTATTATCTTCACCAAAAGATATGTCTCACCTGTTCAAAGGACATGTGATGATCCCAAACATTGTGTCCTCCCATCAAAGGATGTGAAGTTACAGATTTGAAGCCAAGAGGTTGAACATATCGTGTGAATCTTCTATTGGAGGAAAACATAAGGATTCAATCCTTCCTACATCAAGAAGGTCTTCAATGAGAAACTACTTCGATTTGAGGACAAATCGCCTAAAAGAAGGGGAGGATGATACGATATAAACTAGCTCCAACTTTCTCTATGACTGAACACGCCATGGATTTCTTCAAAGCTGTTTCTAAGAGAGTTTTTCATTACCCTATCTTATACTATATCATTATACATTATATTCTATCATAAGCATGCATTCACATGTTAGTATAAATTATCCTATATATTTTCCATCCTATGCTTATTTGATCATGTTTCTCATATTATTCAAATAGATGCTATGATTACATATTCTTAAGATATATTATTACATGTTTCCATTTATCATTTATGAATACCATGTTATATGATATTCATGCATACAACATATACCCATATCTTATGATTGATACACAAGTTAAGCATGTTAGGATAGTCTTATAATCATATTAAGCTGATTAACATATATACATCAAGGCAACATCATTAATCATTTCATTAGTTCATATGCATTCATATTAGCTCTTAAGCTTCATGCATTATCTTACACATATTTGAGATGATATAATTAGCTCATGACCTTCAAACATAGCTCACATCACCATAATCATACATGGCAGCAAGGTATTTAGCTCATAACATCTCATATATAGACTTACCCTGTTTCCTTACATATAGGTACATTGGAGTGTGATGCACGATGAGGCAGCTTGGTAGAGTATTTGGACGTCATATGCAGCTCATAAACAGCTCACAAATATCATGGCAGCTCGTGGAACACTAAGGAAAGCTCAACTTAGCTGGAGGAGCTAGCATGATACAGTTCAACCTAGCCTCACTTGGATGGATGGTGAAGTCAAGGTTGTACCTTTGATTGTTTTGATCTAGGAAAGCAACAAGTATCCTGCACAAACAAGAAAGCTAAAAAAATGGTTGAATGGAGTAATGAAATGAAAAGATAATATGGCAGCGGAAAATATATAAGTTGGTGATATGTTTAAAGGAAATGATGAAGTATGGTAATGGAAGTAGAATGAAGGTGATGGAGATGAAAAGTAGTATCTCAAAGAAGACTCAAAGAAGAACCAATGTTAAAGAACAAAGACCCAGACTTTTATTGCTTCTTTAAGGGATGGTAAACAAGGACTTTGACCCACTATCTATAAGAGATAGGAACCAGAAGTATCAGGGTGACATAGATAGTGGTGACGCCACAAGCATAAGCTTGATAAGTCGATAAAGTTCACTTAAGAACTAAAGAGAGAAACTCTCACAAATATTTGATTAAACAAAGTGAATTTGTTTCTTACAAATAAAATGGAAAGCTATTTATAGGCCTATGAGATGTCTAGGATGCACATACAAGATTTAATGATTGAACATTCATGGATGAATGTTTATCCTTAAGTAGATACAATGTACGTCCCCTATGCAAGTTCATGGACTAATAAATAAATGAATGTTCATCCATTTATGTGACTACATCTTCATAGCCGAATTCATCCTCTTTTGATGTGAACATGTTGGTTCATTTCCTTGCATGAATTTGGAGGAATGTTTCATTGTATGTTCGGCCCCCTTTGGAATGCATGCACCAAGTGTGAACGTGACTCATAGGCTCCCTTCATGTACTTGGATTTGGTGAATGAGTTTGAAAATAATGCATCCATCTCCCTTGATTGTGAACAAGTCCTTTAGCCTCATTGTATGATTGTACACGCCATAAATGGATTCATGAAGGTGGAAATGCATCAGGTGTGAACATGGCTCTTATTTGGTGTAAATCCCGTACTTATTTCCAGCCTGCACTATCTTATTTAATCTGGGCATATCTTGAGATCCCAATATCGGATTGATATGATTCAAAGTGAGTTGGAAAGCTAAGAGATAGGGGATTAAATGTTAAGAGACTTTAGCACCCAAATATGCTTGGAACATGTTCAAAAATGACGATAATCTGACTGACGTGAACTATCCATCCAACTCTTCAATTGCCTTTAGTCTACTTAGCATCCAATGTACTTAGACAAAATATGTAAACAAATAATTAGATAGGAATTGAGCTATTATAATTATGAATGTATGCTTCCACCTATGTTAATAATTCAAATGAGCTAACTATGAATGCATATGCATTGAATGAGTTATATAAAGATGTGAATTTATAAGTCATGCATGAATATCATATTTATACATATAATGAAAGAATATATATTCAAACAAATTAAGAATAAGATAAACATATTTGCATGACATGTAATGCATAAATGAGTAAATAAATAAAATAAGGTAAGACTCCCTTAGAATCAACAAGGTAGAAGGTCCATGAAGTGATCATGTGTTGAAGAAGTGATGTAAGGTAATTCTACTTCTCGTTTGATTGTGGATCTAGGAAGGAAGCAAAACAACCTGCACAAGTGAATGGCTCAAAACAGAATGGATAAGGGTGGTAAACGTATGGTTTAATAGGTAGGCTATTAATAAATGAGATGGAAGCGGAAGATGATTGAAATGGTTATGGTTATGGCGATGAAACAAAAGGATGGTTGTGAGGATAGTATCTTGAAGAACACTAAAAGAAGAACCAATGCTATAGAGAGCAAAGACCCAATCTTTATATTGTTTCTTCAAGGGGTGGTGATAAGTACTTTGACCCACTAGTTATATGAACTAGGAACCAGAAGTATCAAGATGAAAGAAGAGGGTTGACACCACAAGTATAAAATACTTGATAAGTCAATAAAAAGTCACCAGGACTTAAGAAAGAGAATAATCTCACTTCAATTAAAATAAAGGTCTGTTTACAAATGAATTGTGATTTCCTATTTATAGGAAATGGAGGGGCATGGCCGAATGGATACATGGTGGTTCGGCCAACCCTTGTGCCTCATTAAATGACATAATTAAATGCTAAATGACATAATGTTTTGGTCCTTTATTGAGGGAAATAATCATTGGTCGAATAGTCCTTGTGTCCCCTCAAGTTGGCGCCAAATTGAATGGAAAATGATGCTTGGTCGAATAGGGAGATAGCTCTTCATCTTGGCGCCTAAATAAACCACATGCAAGGCACATGGGGCTGTTCACATGCAAAACACATGGCTTGGCCGAATAGGGAGAGAACTCTTCATCTTGGCGCCTAAATGATCCTCATGCAAGGCACATGGTGGCTGGTCATATGCAAGGCACATGGTGTCTAGGAAACCTTGTGGTGCAGCCTTGTGCATGGAATGATGGATTTTCATGTGCTTTCTCTCTTGGGCGTGCATGTGTCTTCTTCAAGCTAGCTAGCAAGCATGGGCTGTTTGTGAACAAACGTCCTAGCTAAGTCCTTGTGAGCTCCTCAATATTACGTTCAGCTACATTCAGCTACCTTTGACATCACTTTTGGCACTCAGCTCCAAATAGTCCAACTAGCTAAGTTTAGCTAGCCTTAAGCTCCTCCAGCTGAACCGAGCTTCCCTTAGTGTTCCATGAGCTGCCTTGTACTTTGTAGGCTGATTGTGAGCTGCATATGAAGTCCAAATTATTCACCAAGCTATCTCAACGTTTATTATTCTCCAATGTACCTACATGTGCAAGGAAACAAGGTAAGTCCATGGCATTGAGCTGATATGAGCTAAATACCTTGCTACCATGCATGAATATGGTAATGTAAGCTATGTTTGAATGTCATGAGCTAATTATATCATCTCCTAATATGTGTAAGGTAAGATATAAAGCCTAAGAGCTAATATGAATGCAAATGAACTAATGAAATGCATTATAAGTATGCTGCCTTGATGTATATGTTATAATCATGCATAATATATTATATAGCTGTCCTAACATGCTTAACATATTAAAATAACAATGTGTAAGATGTATTCATACTAAGTTATTCTTTAACTTCATAACTAACATCCTTAGAATGATATGTATATAATAGTATATATTATAAGGTTATTATAAAGTAAATGCATTTAAAGGATGTTTGAGAGTACTCCCTTTATAGTTGAAAACGTGCTTGCATCATCCCCCCCTTCTTTAGGGCGATTTGTCCTCAAATCGAGTCCATTCTGTTTTTGCATAGCTTCACGCCTCTTTGCTAAAAGAAAGTATGCTTTGAACGTTTGTGTTCATCCATTATATACCCTTTTGTAAGATTTCCCTTTAGGCCTTTCTTTGGAATAAAATTTACCAATAGGTACCTTTTGGGAATGATCTTTATCTAGGGATATCCCTTTTGGAAGTGACCTTTCACATGAATTGTCCTGAAAAGTGAGGAGAGAAAAGGTTTCATATGAAGGGGTACTTACCTTTTGTAGATTAAAATCATTGGCGAAGAGTTGTGACTTTAAGTCCCAAACATCACCACTTTTCGTAGGTGACCCTTCATTTTCCAGCATTGAACCATCATGTATCTTTATGAAGAAGTTGGTTTCTTGTTTAGTTCCTCTTCATTTTTCGTCGGAGTTTTGTCTTTGCGCCATGCTTGTACACTCTTTTGCATATGTAATTGATCCTGTTGTACTTGTTTTGGCGTTAAAGGCATCAAGGTCACCTTGCGTCCATCATGCTTAAAAGTATTGATTGTGAAAACAATCATGAATGGCCCTTTTGTCATACTGCCATGGTCTCCCAAGTAAGATGTGGCTAGCATGCATAGGGACAATGTCACAAAGCCCCTCGTCCTTGTACCTACCAATGAGAAGGAATTATAATCTGTTTGGTAACATTTAACTCACCTCCTTCATTGAGCCATTGGAGTTTATATGGAGTAGGATGTTTTGATGTTGCCAATCCAAGTTTTTCAACCATAAGAGTGCTGGCTACGTTTGTGCAACTTCCTCCATCGATGATCATTGTGCAAACCTTATCCTTGACATGGCATCTTGTATGAAAGATATTGTTTCTCTGAATATCATCTTGGGATGTTTGTGATTGTAGGCACCTCTTTGAAACAAGCATCTCACCATGATCTGCATTTTCTTCCGTTTCTTCTTCTTGTATTGTTTCAGTTTCCTCGTCAAAAATAGGCTCATCAGAATCTAATACAATATCTCCATTGTCAAGCACCATCATGGTATTTCGATTGGGACATTGACTAGCAACATGTCCTTTTCCAAAACACTTGAAACATTTGATGTCTCTTGATCTCTCAAAAGTGTTGGTTTGCTTTTCTTTACCCTTGCTAGATTCGCCCACTTGTGTAGTTTTAGGTACTTCTGCACGATCCTTTGTTTGGCATGGAGTTTGCTTTCAGAAAGTAATAGGTTCTTGCTTCCATTTGGTGGCCGAATTTGGAGTGCTCCTAATGTAGGATTTCCTTTTGAGTTGTCTTTCAATTTTCATGGCCACATGCACCATTTCTTCAATCTCTACATAATACTGGAGTTCAACAAGGTTAGCAATATCAAGATTTAGGCCAGATAAGAATCTTGCCATTGTTGCTTCTCTATCTTCATCCACATTGGCTCGGATCATGGCAATCTCCATTTCTTTGAAATAATCTTCAACGTTCTTGCTTCCTTGTTTCAAATTTTGTAATTTATGATAAAGATCTCGGTGATAGTGAGTAAGAACAAACCTTTTCCTCATATGGCCTTCATTTCATCCCATGTTGTGATGGGGCGTTCACCATTTCATCTTCTTGCACTCACCAATTGGTCCCACCAAACTAAGGCATAGTCCTTGAATTCCATAGCAGCAAGCCTAACCTTCTTTTGCTTCGTATAGTTTTGGCATTCAAAAATGTGTTCAATTTTGATTACCCAATCAAGATAGGCTTCTGGATCAGTTCATCCTTGAAATGGAGGAATAGTCACTTTGATGTTGCTGAAGCTGTCATTTTGATTTCGATGAACATCTCTCCTTGCTACTGATGTTACTTCAGCCTCTTCCTCTTCTAAGTATTCTTCCATTCTAGGGCGGTTTACTCTACTGTTGCCTAAAGATCTTCTAATTGATCCATACGATCTTGCAAAGGCTCCAATTCTAATTTCAACAATCTTGCCATTTCGTGCATAATAGCTTGTGTCTGCAAGTTAGGGGCTTCTCTTTCTGGGGATCGTCTTGAACTTCGAGACATGGTTAGTGAAATAAGAAAAGAATAAGATGTAAAAGACCTTACCAGAATATACTCTCACAAAGCCTCGCGAGTCACTCCAAGAAAATTTGATGTCACTCAATCCGCTCGTGTTTGCACTCTAGGACTTTAATGGCTTTTACTTGTCCTCTTCTGATCTCACACACGCTCCAGCCTTTTTCCTCTCGATTCTCTTGTCTCAAGTTCTAGAAAACTTTTACTCAAGAGACTATATCGAGTAAATTTTACTTGTTTGGCGTCGGCTGCAAATGGGTTAGTATGAAGGGAAAAACAAATATAATAAAAGGGTGGCTTAGAAATAGAAAGAAGAGAATAAAGGGGTTACTTACATAAGTCACTTTACAACCTTCTATCACCACAATCAAATTTAAAGGCTTACTTGAATGGCTTGGTGATGAGAATTGTTGATGAGTGCTTCCAACTTTCTTTCTTTTTCTTTTTCAAGTGCTTTCAATTTCTTCTTTTGAGTGCTTTTGTTTTCTTTGCTGAATTTTTTTTTCTTGCTTTCTTTCACTTTTGCACTTCACATCACTTTTTTTTTGTATTTTTCTTCGTTGTTATTGTTGCACGTTGCTTTCTTCCACCAAAGCTCTGATTACCGCTTGATGTAAGGTAATTCTACCTTCTCGTTTGATTGTGGATCTAGGAAGGAAGCAAAACAACCTACACAAGTGAATGGCTCAAAACATAATGGATAAGGGTGGTAAACGTATGGTTTAATAGGTAGGCTATTTAATAAATGAGAGATGGAAGCGGAAGATGATTGAAATGGTTATGGTTATGGCGATGAAGCAAAAGGATGGTTGTGAGGATAGTATCTTGAAGAACGTTCAAAGAAGAACCAATGCTATAGAGAGCAAAGACCCAATCTTTATATTGTTTCTTCAAGGGGTGGTGATAAGTACTTTGACCCACTAGTTATATGAACTAGGAACCAGAAGTATCAAGATGAAAGAAGAGGGTTGACGCCACAAGTATAAAATACTTGATAAGTTGATAAAAAGTCACAGGGACTTAAGAAAGAGAATAATCTCACTTCAATTAAAATAAAAGGTCTGTTTACAAATGAATTGTGATTTCCTATTTATAGGAAATGGAGGGCCATGGCCGAATGGATACATGGTGGTTCAGCCAACCCTTGTGCCTCTATAAAATGACATAATTAAATGCTAAATGACATAATGTTTTGGTCATTTATGGAGGAAAATAATCATTGGCCGAATAGTTCTTGTGTCCCCTCAAGTTGGCGCCAAATTGAATGGGAAATGATGCTTGGCCGAATAGGGAGATAGCTCTTCATCTTGGCGCCTAAATAAACCTCATGCAAGGCACATGGGGCTGTTCACATGCAAAACACATGGCTTGGCCGAATAGGAGAGAACTCTTCATCTTGGCGCCTAAATGATCCTCATGCAAGGCACATGGGGGCTGGTCATATGCAAGGCACATGGGTGTTCTAGGAAACCTTGTGGTGCAGCCTTGTGCATGGAATGATGGATTGTCATGTGCTTTCTCTCTTGGGCGTGCATGTGTCTTCTTCAAGCTAGCTTGAGTTGTGAAGCTAGCTAACAAGCATGGGTTGTTTGTGAACAAACATCCTAGCTAAGTCCTTGTGAGCTCCTCAATATTATGTTCAGCTACATTCAGCTACCTTTGACATTACTTTTGGCAACTCAGCTCCAAATAGTCCAACTAGCTAAGTTTAGCTAGCCTTAAGCTCCTCCAGCTGAACCGAGCTTCCCTTAGTGTTCCATGAGCTACCTTGTACTTTGTAAGCTGATTGTGAGCTGCATATGAAGTCCAAATTATTCACCAAGCTATCTCAACGTTTATTATTCTCCAATGTACCTACATGTGCAAGGAAACAAGGTAAGTCCATGGCATTGAGCTGATATGAGCTAAATACCTTGCTACCATGCATGAATATGGTAATGTAAGCTAAGTTTGAATGTCATGAGCTAATTATATCATCTCCTAATATGTGTAAGGTAAGATATAAAGCCTAAGAGCTAATATGAATGAAAATGAACTAATGAAATGCATTATAAGTATGCTGCCTTGATGTATATGTTATAATCATGCATAATATAATATATAGCTGTCCTAACATGCTTAACATATTAAAATAACAATGTGTAAGATGTATTCATACTAAGTTATTCTTTAACTTCATAACTAACATCCTTAGAATGATATGTAATATAATAGTATATATTATAAGGTTATTATAAAGTAAATACATTAAAAGGATGTTCAAGAGTACTCCCTTTATAGTTGAAAACGTGCTTGCATCAAGAAGTTTGGCCATTGGCATGATCGCATCATCCCCCCTTCTTTAGAGCTATTTGTCCTCAAATCGAAGGCTTCTTTCATTGATTGATCCATTGGTGTAAGAAAGTATGAATGAAGATCATTATGCCTATTAGGGTATGCATGAATTTCTTTGAATCCTTCAAGTAGGTAAGTCACGCCAACTTTATTCTTTGTACCCTTCCACATTATGAATCTTGAATAGTTGGATAATGCTCGCTTCTTTTCCATGAATTGATGATCACAATCAAGAACACTTGCAAGTAAATGATTCAATGTGCTGCAAAAAAGAAATAAGTTAGAACATGAAACATCATTAACAATGTGAATGAACGTACAAGATTCATTAAAGTTCATGAATGAAATTTGGTTTGTTGAAACTTCCCTGTCATAAGGTTGTTTGAACTTTGAATGTAGAATGAATGTACATCGAATGTCAAAGAGCACATGCTTTCGAATACCAAATGTTACAACCTTTGGAACTTCAATGGACAAATGTGATTCATCAATTTGCAATGGCATGGCCTTTGGAATAACGTGCAAATCAAATGAAAGAATAGGAAGAAAAGATTGATTAGTATAAAGTAAAACTTCCTTCTCCTCACATTCTTTTCTCTCATGCTCATGTTTGTTTTGAATTCTCTCTTCAATCTCACTCTCATGTTTTACAACACTCATCTTCACTCTCAATGCTCTTACTCTCATTTTCAATTACTCCAATGGATTTCTCACGCAAAATCACACTCTCATTTTCAACTCCAAATGTCTTGGTTTTCTCACGATGTTCTTCTTTGATTTGTGCATGTTCAACTCTCTTTCAACTTTCTTCATGGCTTTAGTTTCCTCCCATTTCTCTATACGTGACTTAAGGGTCTTTTGGCATTCATGGACTTGATTTGGGCACATTGGAACCAACGTGATCTTTCTCCCTTGGTGTTTGAATGAATACTTATTGGAGAACCCATCATACAATGCTTGTTTATCAAACTACCAAGGTCAACCGAAAAGAAGATGGCTTGAATTAATGGAGGCAACATCACAAAAGACTTCATCTTCATATCTCCCAATTGAAAAGGGCACAAGTACTTGCTCTATGACTTCGAACTCTTCATCTTCATTTAATCCTTGCAAAATGTATGGGCTGGGATGTTTGAATGTTGTAAGTCCCAACTTCTTGACCATGTATGTGCTTGCAATGTTTGTACAACTTCCACTATCAATGGCTACAAGACATACTTTGCCATCTTTACCGTTTACATGGCAACGAGTATGAAATGCATTCTCTCTTTGTTGAATGTTCTCCATTGCTTGGGAAGAGGAAAGATCAAATAACATTGTTAGTAAAAATTTGAAATGTGAAAATTAGGACCTTACCAAATTTCACACAACAAAACCTCACGGTCACTCCAAAAAAAAACATTGTGATGTCACTCCACTCAAGCACTCGTGTGTTACTTGGGAATATGTCTTTGGCTTTTGTAATTCCCCTTCTGATCTCACACACTCGATTAGCCTTTTTCCACTCGTTCGTCTCTTGTAAAGTTCTTAAAAGAACTAACTCGAGACCTTTCAAGTTGATTCAAGCATGTTTTCAACTATAAAGGGAGTACTCTTGATGTAAGGCTAACCAGGCTTCTTCAATAATGGAGAAGTTGGCAACCTTGTTGTTTCCCGATCTAGGAGAGACACCAAATGCTACACCTTGGATTGAAAGTAATCTGCACAAAAGAAGAAGAATTGATTAAGTAATATGATAATTAAGAAATGAAATAGAAATGGAAAGAATTGAAATGAATAAAATAGTTATCAAAGAAGGGCTGCGGAAGTGTTGTAGAATGATCCTTCAAGTGATGATGGATTCGGCCTCCAATGATGAATGCCTTGTTGAGGATGAAGGATAATTCAAAGATGAAGAAATGGAAATTTATAAGTTGGTGATAATATGGGTGTGATAATGGTGGTGGAATATGGTGACGATATAGGCGTGATAATGGAGATGGACTATGGTGATGATAAAGGCGTGATAATGGTGATGGACTATGGTGATGATATAGGCGTGATAATGGAGATGGAAGATGGTGTTGGACATATTGTATCTTATAAAACTAAGAAGGAACCAATGCTATAAAGGAGCAAAGACCCGTTTCATATAAGTTCTATAAGGGATGGTATGAAAGGACTTTGACCCACTAGTTATTTAAACTAGGAACCAGAAGTATCAATGAGGGAATGACGCCACAAGCTTTAGAAAAGGCTTGCTTAATCGATATAGTTCTAAAAGAACTTGAAGAGAGAATAATCTCACAAAGGATTTTTAATATCAAAAGGGTTCTTTTACAAATGAAATACAATAGCCTATTTATAGTTTTCAAAGGGTTTAGGCCGAATAGATACTTGATGGTTCGGCCAAGGTTGAAATCCCTTTGAAAATACATGATTTTTGATGAAAATACATGATTTAAATGAAGATACATGCTCTTGGCCGAATGGTTATGTGTTGGTTCGGCCCTAAGGTTTATTTGAATGCATTTGGAAGTTATTTGGGCGCCAAAATGAAGAGTAAAGAGTCTTTGGCCGAATAGGAAGCATCCCTTGGTGTTTTGGCGCCAATTTCATGTCACATGGAGTGCACATGCTTGAATGATGCACATGGAAGCCTACTTGAACGCACATGGGTCTTCTTGCAAGGCTTTGGTGATGTTACAACCATAGGATGGTGTCTTGAAGTCCATGGAATGAATATGGCAGTAACTAGGCGTGACTTGGCTTCCAACATGCATCTAGGTATCATGGCCTTCAATGTGCAGCAACTTGTCATGAAAGGTCACATTATGTGGAAGGTAACCTTTCATCATTTGAGCTACTTTACAAGTGTTTGAGCTGAAGATGAGCTGGCCATAGATGAAGTACATGAAGATGAGTCTTAGGACAGCTCCTTGTGAAAAGGCACCTCTTGGAATGACAACTCTTCGCGAAAAGGTACGAATCCACAAAAATTGACCTAGACCATTTTTGAAGTACTATGTATGGTGGTGAGGATGGTGCAAATCTCCAACTGAAATAAGGTCTCTAGCTAGCTCAAAAGTCCAGCTCAAGTGAGCTATGAGCTCGGAGGTCAACTAACAACTTTTCACCATTTGTTCTTCATGTTCTCCCGAGTCATCCTATGTAAGTTTTCCTAGCTCCTTGTCCTTATTTAAGCTCAAATTTAGCTCCCAAGTTGTTGTATATTTGATTCCTACAAAAGAAATAAAAGCTTATATTAAAATATAACTTAGTGCTTATATAATGTAAAGATGTGATGCATATAACATATATATTAAGTATGCTTCATTTAATGATGAATATAAGATCAGATATATATTATGAAATATGAATAAATAATATAATATAATGTTTAAAGCATTGATTAATATATATGTAAATGATGTAGCTTTGTGAATTGTAAACTAAGGAAAAGACAAATAAAATGGATTGAAAAGATTCCCTCATGCCACCATGGTTAGGACGTTAGGAAAAGAATAAGTAGGCTGGTCCGTATCACATCAACTCTTGAACATTCTTTTAATGCATTTACTTTATAAAAACCTTATATTATATACTATTATATTACATATCATTATAAGGATATTAGTTATGAAGTTAAAGAATAACTTAGTATGAATACATCTTACACATTGTTATTTTTAATATGTTAAGCATGTTAGGATAGCTATATAATTATTATGCATGATTATAACATATACATCAAGGTAGCATACTTATAATGCATTTCATTAGTTCATTTGCATTCATATTGGCTCTTAGGCTTTATACCTTACCTTACACATATTAGGAGATGATATAATTAGCTCATGACATTCAAACTTAGCTCACATTACCATAATCAAACATGGCAGCAAGGAATTAGCTCATATTAGATCAATACCATGGAATTACCTTGTTTCCTTGCACATGTAGGTACATTGGAGCATAATAAATGTTGAGATAGATTGGTGAATAATTTGGACTTCATATGTAGCTCACAATCAGCTTACAAAGTACAAGACAACTCATGGAACACTAAGGGAAGCTCGGTTCAGCTGGAGGAGCTTAAGGCTAGCTAAACTTAGCTAGTTGGACTATTTGGAGCTGAGTTGCCAAAAGTGATGTCAAAGGTAGCTGAATGTAGCTGAACATAATATTGAGGAGCTCAGAAGGACTTAGCTAGGAAGTTTGTTCACAAACAGCCCATGTTTGCTAGCTAGCTTGAAGAAGACACATGCACGCCCAAGAGAGAAAGCACATGACCAGCCATCATTCCATGCACAAGGCTACACCACAAGGTTTCCTAGAACACCCATGTGCCTTGCATATGACCAGCCCCCATGTGCCTTGCATGAGGATCATTTCCAAGATGAAGAGTTCTCTCCCTATTCGGCCAAGCCATGTGCCAAGATGAAGAGTTCTCTCCCTATTCGGCCAAGATTATGTATATGTTATTTTTAATATGTTAAGCATGCTAGGATAGCTATATAATTATATTATGCATGATTATAACATATACATCAAGGCAGCATACTAATAATGCATTTCATTAGTTCATTTGCATTCATATTAGCTCTTAGGCTTTATACCTTACCTTACACATATTAGGAGATGATATAATTAGCTCATGACATTTAAACTTAGCTCACATTACCATAATCAAACATGGCGGCAAGGAATTAGCTCATATTAGCTCAATACCATGGAATTACCTTGTTTCCTTGCACATGTAGGTACATTGGAGCATAATAAACGTTGAGATAGCTTGATGAATAATTTGGACTTCATATGCAGCTCACAATCAGCTTACAAAGTACAAGGCAGCTCATGGAACACTAACGGAAGCTCGGTTCAGCTAGAGGAGCTTAAGGCTAGCTAAACTTAGCTAGTTGGACTATTTGGAGTAGAGTTGCCAAAAGTGATGTCAAAGGTAGCTGAATGAAGCTGAACATAATATTGAGGAGCTCACAAGGACTTAGTTAGGAAGTTTTTTCACAAACAACCCATGTTTGCTAGCTAGCTTCACAACTCAAGCTAGCTTGAAGAAGACACATGCACGCCCAAGAGAGAAAGCACATGACCAGCCATCATTCCATGCACAAGGCTGCACCACAAGGTTTCCTAGAACACCCATGTGCCTTGCATATGACCAGCCCCCATGTGCCTTGCATGAGGATCATTTAGGCACCAAGATGAAGAGTTCTCTCCCTATTCGGCCAAGCCATGTGTTGATGTAAGGTTAACCAGGATTCTTCAGTTATGGAGAAGTTGGCAACCTTGTTGTTTCCCGATCTAGGAAAGACACCAAATGCTACCCCTTGAATTGGAAATCAATCTGCACAAAAGAAGAATTATTGGTTAAGTAAATGAATAATAAAGAAAGGAAATAGAAATGGAAAGAATTGAAATGGATAGAATAGTTATCAAAGAAGTGCTGCGGAAGTGTTGTAGAATGATCCTTCAAGTGATGATGGATTCAGCCTCTAATGGTGATGATGGATGAATGGCGTGTTGATGATGAAGGATAATTCAAAGATGAAGAATTGGAAATTTGAGAATTTGGTGATGATATAGGCGTGATATGGTGATGGACTATGGTGATGATATAGGCGTGATAATGGAAGATGAATTATGGTGATGGAAATAGTATCTTATAAAACTAAGAAAGAACCAATGCTATAAAGAGCAAAGACCCGTTTCTTATAAGTCTTACAAGGGATGGTAAGAAAGGACTTTGACCCTCAATCTATAGGAGATAGGAACCAGAAGTATCAAGGTGAAGGAATGACACCACAAGCTTTATAAAGGCTTGCTTAATCAATATAGTTCTAAAAAGAACTTGAAGAGAGAATAATCTCAAAAAGAGTTTATATTATCAAAGGGTGTAGTTTACAAATGAATGCCAAAGCCTATTTATAGATTTCTAAATGCTTGGTCGAATAAATACATGCCTTCTCGGCAAAAGTACATGTCTTAAACGAAAATAAATGATGCTTGGATGAGGGGAGATGTCTTTGGCCGAATGGTTCCCATATCTCTTCATCTTGGCGCCAACTTGAAGCATGATGATATTTAGGCCGAATAGAGAGAAGCCTCTTCATTTTGGCACCTATTTCATTCACATGAAAAGCACATGGGTAGCTGGTCATGTGGCACTCACATGGATGGTGTAGAATGCTTAAGGCGTGGACTCCTCCATGGCGTGAAGATGAACAGCAACTTAGGCGTGACTTGGCAAACATGTGTCTAGGTGACATGGAATCAATGGGGCAGCAACTAATTATGAAAGGTCACATTTGTGTGAAACAACCTTTCATCATTTGAGCTACTTCCCATGAGTTTGAGCTGAAGTTGAGCTGGCCATAGATGAAGGACATGTGTACAAGTCATAGGACAGCTCGTTATGAAAAGGCACTTCTCGGAATGGCAACTTTTCACGGAAAGGTACGAATCCACAAAAATTGACCTAGACCATATTTGTAGTGCTCTGTGTGGTGAAGATGATGGTGCAACTCTCCAGCTGAAATGAAGTCTCTAGCTAGCTCAAAAGTCCAGCTCAAGTGAGCTATGAGCTCGGGGGTCAACTAACAACTTTTCACCATTTGTTCTTCATGATCTCCCGAGTCATCCTATGTAAGATTTCCTAGCTTATTGACTCCAATTCTAGCTTTAAGTCAGCTCCCATGATGTGGCCAAACATGTACCTACAAAAGAAAACATTTATAAGCTAAGTAATATAAGATATAAATATGTGGTTCATAGATTATATTAT
This sequence comes from Hibiscus syriacus, assembly GCF_006381635.1. Taxonomy (NCBI): domain Eukaryota; kingdom Viridiplantae; phylum Streptophyta; class Magnoliopsida; order Malvales; family Malvaceae; genus Hibiscus; species Hibiscus syriacus. Next base: position 2,560,129 of record NW_024062824.1, on the reverse strand, counting down.
ATGTCAACATAAAACATATTATATAATCTATTGTTTGGGGATGCATTTCTAAATGATTCAAAGGTTTTAATGCATTTGGTAATAAGAGCTTCCCTGAAATGTTTGGCTCTTGATCGAGTTATTGGTCCTTGTGGCATTACTTCCATATCCTTTGAAGGTGGCGTTGGTGTACTCACATCATCCCCCCTTCTTTTATGCGATTTGTCTCCAAATTGTCATCATCCTTGATTGGAGATAGATCTGCTATATTGAAGGTGGCACTTACATTGTATTCTCCGGGAAGATCTAACTTGTATGCATTGTCATTAATCTTCTCAATGATTTGAAAGGGACCATCTCCTCTTGGTAAAAGCTTAGATTTCCTTTTAGTAGAAAACCTTTCCTTTCCCAAATGCACCCATACGCAATCTCCAACTTCCAAATGGAGTGGTTTACGTCCCTTACTGGCTTGTTGCTCATACTGTTTTGTTCTTCTCTCAATATTGTGCCGAACTTGTTCATGTAACTTCTTGATGAACTCAGCCTTGTTCTTGCCATCCTTGTGAACCATTTGTTCTTGAGGTAGAGGAAGAAGGTCCAAAGGAGTTAAGGGATTGAATCCATACACTACCTCGAATGGTGAAATTTTTGTGGTCGAATGAACTGACCGGTTGTAAGCAAATTCAACATGTGGTAGGCAGCCTTCCCAAGTCTTTATGTTTTTCTTGATGATGGCTCTCAACAATGTTGATAATACTCTGTTGACTACCTCCGTTTGATGTGATCCTATCTAGCACCAACTTTTTGCATGACATACTCACATCATTGAAATTCCATCAAGCTCAACATATGGGATTCCTACCTTACTTTATATTATATTTACTCATTTATGCACTATATATTATTATGAGCATACATTTTCATATTAGACTATGCTTGAATTATCATAACATGTGCATTCATTCATTATGTCCTATGGTTTGCATCATTGATTGATATTCATGCATATAATCTATAGTTGTAATAATAATTCAATATAATATGATGCATGAATTATTATTATAACCTATAGTTCACATCTTTATAATATGCACATTCTTATTACTTTATAATAATTCATATACTTAGCTGATATTATGCTTTCTTTTGTAGATGCATGTTCGGCCACATGATGGGAGCTGACTTAAAGCTAGAATTAGAGTCCAAGAGCTATGGAAACTTAACTAGGACAACTCCGGGACAGCTCAAGAATATTTTGGAATAAAGTTTCCAGCTGACCCCCGAGCTCATAGCTGACTTGAGCTGGACTTTTGAGCTAGCTAGATGTTTCATTTCAGCTAGAGAGTTACACCATCATCACCACCACACAGAGTACTTCAAATATGGTCTATGTCAATTTTTGTGGATTCGTACCTTTTCGCGAATAGATGCCATTCCAAGAGGTGCCTTTTCACAATGAGCTGTCCTATGACTCATCTTCATGTAATTCATCTATGGCCAGCACATCTTCAGCTCAAACACATGGAAAGTAGCTCAAATGATGAAAGGTTACCTTCCACAAATGTGACTTTTCATGACAAGTTGCTTCCCATTGAAGACCATGACACCTAGATGGATGTTGGAAGCCAAGTCACGCCTAGTTGCTGCCATCTTCATTCCATGGACTTCAATACATCATCCTATGGTTGCAACCTCACCAAAGCCTTGCAAGAAGACCCATGTGCGTTCAAGTAGGCTGTCATGTGCATCATTCAAGCATGTGCACTCCATGTGACATCAAATTGGCGCCAAAACACCAAGGGATGCTTCTTATTCGGCCAAAGACTCTTTCCTCTCCATTTTGGCGCCCAAAGAACTTCCAGATGCATTCAAATCATCATTAGGGCCGAACCAACACATAACATTCGGCTAAGAGCATGTATCTTCATTAAAATCATGTATTTTCATCAAAAATCATGTATTTTCAAAGGGGTTTCAACCTTGGCTGAACCATCATGTGTCTATTCGGCCTAAACCCTTTGAAAAACTATAAATAGGCTAGTGCATTTCATTTGTAATGATCTCATCTCTAATATAAAATATACACTTGTGAGTTATTTCTCTTCAAAGTTCTTTGTGAACTTTATCGATTAAGCAAGTATAATTCAAATACTTGTGGCGTCATTCTTTCCATCTTGATTCCAAAATTCCTAGATTGATATCTAGTGGGTTGAAGACACTATCACCACCCCTTAAGCAAGTTTGTGAAGACCGGGATTGTGCTCCTTAGCACTATTTCATCTTTGGCGTGTTTGAGATACAATATCACCACCATTGCCATTACATCATCAACATCATCCATCAATGCCATCAATTTCCGTAGCCATCTCTATACCATTCTTTTAAATTCATTTCTTATCTTATTATTCCATTTATCCTTCCATTACTAAACATATTTATTTCTTATCTTATTTGCAGCCCAAACTTATAATTTAATGACATCAGTACTTGTCAATCCTAGATCGGGACACAATAAGGCTATCTACTCTCTTCCATTAAAGCATGTAGATTCGCCTTACATCACCGTTTGCCCATCAATTTGGGGGTGACAAGTTGTTGAAAACAACAATTTAGTTCCAAGTTTGTTCCATAATGTTCTCCAAAAATGGCTAAGGAACTTGACATCTCGGTCAGAAACAATGGTCCTTGGTATGCCGTGCAATCTCACAACTTCTTTGAAGAATAGATTAGCCACATGGGTTGCATCATCGGTTTTGTGACATGGTATGAAATGGGCCATTTTAGAAAACCGATCAACCACCACAAATATAGAATCTCGCCCATTTATTGTTTTTGGAAGACCCATCACAAAATCCATGGAAATATCAACCCATGGTGCTATATGAATGGGAAGAAGTGTGTAAAGTCCATGAGGCATGACCTTTGACTTAGCCTTTTTGCAAACAATGCATCTATCACAAACCCGTTCAACATTTCAAGATTTCCAATGTCTTACCGATTCCAAAATGTCCCATGAGCCCTTTTTCATGTGCTTCTCGTACCAATACTTCTCGAAAGGAACCTTGTGGAATACATAGCCTTTCCTCCTTGAATAGGTACCCATCATGTCTATAGAATTTCTCCACTGCACCCTTTTCACAAGACTTGTATTTCTCTCCAAAATCATGATCATTAGCATAGTAATCTTTAAGGAAAGAAAAACCAAGTAACTTAGAGTTTAAGGTGTTAAGAAGAACATACCTTCGTGAAAGGGCATCTGCAACAACATTCTCTTTGCCTTTCTTGTAGTGAATGATGTATGGGAAGGACTCAAGAAATTCTATCCACTTGGCATGTCGTTTGTTGAGTTTGTGTTGGCTTTTAATATGCTTCAATGCCTCGTGATCAGTATGAATGAAAAATTCCTTGGGCCATAGATAGTGTTGCCACGTCTCTAATGCCCTTATAAGAGAATACATCTCTTTGTCATAAATAGGATAGTTTAGTGAAGCACCACTTAACTTTTCACTAAAGTATGCAACTGGTCGTCCCTCTTGAGTCAAAACGGCACCTATACAAATTCCAGAAGCATTACATTCTACTTCAAAAGTTTTATCGAAATTAGGAAGTACCAGAAGCGGTGCTTTAGTCAAGCATGTGAATGCTTCTTCTTGTTCTTTGCCCCATTCAAAGGTATAATTCTTTTTAATTACCCCAGTTAAGGGAGAGGCAATAGAACTAAAATTGGGCACAAATCTCCGGTAAAAACTTGTAAGTCCATGAAAACTTCTGACTTGGCTTATTGATGTAGGTCTTGGCTAGTCCTGAATTACTTTAATCTTTTCTGGATCTACTTCAAGTCCTTGTGAACTTACAATAAATCCTAATAATGTAAGCTTGTTAGTGCAAAAAGAACATTTTTGAAGGTTAGCATAAAGTTTCTCTTTTTGGAGAGTTTCAAGTACTGATCTCAAATGTTGCACATGATCATCCAAAGTATGGCTATAAATAAAAATATCATCGAAATATACCACACAAAACTTACCAATAAAAGCCCGAAGTACATGGTTCCTTAACCTCATGAAAGTACTAGGTGCATTGGTTAGTCCAAAGGGCATAACCAACCATTCGTACAATCCTTGCTTTGTTTTGAAAGCAGTTTTCCATTCATCTCCTTCTCGCATCCTAATCTGATGATATCCACTTTTAAGATCAATTTTGGAGAAGATGGTGGCACCACTTAGTTCATCCAGCATATCGTCAAGCCTTGGAATTGGATGTCGGTATTTGATAGTGATCTAATTAACTGCTCGGCAATCTACACACATTCTCCATGAACCATCCTTCTTTGGTACAAGCAAAACAGGAACAGCACATAGACTTAGGCTTTCTCGAATGTACCCCTTTTCCATTAACTCACCAACTTGTTTTTGAAGTTCCTTTGTTTCCTCCGGATTACTTCTATCGGCTGGTTTGTTTGGTATGGTGGCACCAGGAATGAAATCGATTTGATGTTCAATTCCTCGAAGAGGCGGAAGTCCTCTTGGTATATCTTCTGGAAACATGGCTTCGAATTCTTGTAAAAGAGAAACAACAGAAGAAGGCAAACCTTCTTGGAGATTAGTTAAAAGTAGACTTTCCTTGTACATTAGTACAATTAAAGCCTTATGTGACAGCAAATGTTTCCGAATCTCCTTTCTTCCAGCATATATGTTCAATGCTTTAGTCGTTTCTTTTTCATTGTTTTTGATTGACAACATGCTTTTCTTCAAATGAATTTGATCTTCATTCACTTGACTAGGAAATAGTGGCATCAAAGTGAATTTCTTATCATTATGAATGATAGTATATCTGTTGGTAAACCCATCATGGATTGCTCGTCGGTCGAATTGCCATGGTCTTCCCAAAAGTATATGTCCAGCATCCATTGGTACAACATCACAAAGGACTTCATCTTGATATTTGCCAATTGAGAATGGAATGACAACTTGCTTTGTGATTCTTACTTCCCCACCATCATTTAACCATCGAAGTTTATATGGATTTGGATGCTTAGAAGTCTTCAAGCCAAGTTTTTCCACCATAAGAGTGCTTGCAACATTCGTACAACTTCCTCCATCGATGATCATAAAACAAACTTTGTTGTTTACATGACAACGAGTATGGAAGATGATGTGAGGCTAACCAGGCTTCTTCAATGATGAAGAAGTTGGCAACCTTGTTGTTCCCCGATCTAGGAGAGACACCAAATGCTACGCCTTGGATTGAAAGTAATATGCACAAAAAGAAGAAGAATTGAAGTAATATGATATTAAAGAAATGAAAAGTAAATAGAAATGGAAAGATTTGAAATGGATAGAATAGTGATCAAAGATGGGCTGTGGAAGTGTTGAATAAATCTCCTTCAAGTGATGTTGACTTCGGCCTCCAATGGTGGTGATGAAGTATGCCTTGTTGATGAATGAAGGATGATTTAATGGTGATGAAATGGTAATGGAAGGATGATGTTATTGGCGTGATATGGTGATGGAATATGGTGATGATATAGGCGTGATAATGGTGATGGACAGATTGTATCTTATAAAACTAAGAAGGAACCAATGCTATAAAGGAGCAAAGACCCGTTTCTTATAAGTTCTATAAGGGATGGTATGAAAGGACTTTGACCCACTAGTTATTTAAACTAGGAACCAGAAGTATCAATGAGGGAATGACGCCACAAGCTTTAGAAAAGGCTTGCTTAATCGATATAGTTCTTAAAAAGAACTTGAAGAGAGAATAATCTCACAAAAGGATTTTTAATTGATCAAAGGGTTCTTTTTACAAATGAAATGCAATAGCCTATTTATAGTTTTCAAAGGGTTTAGGCCGAATAGATACTTGATTGTTCGGCCAAGGTTGAAATCCCTTTGAAAATACATGATTTTTGATGAAAATACATGATTTAAATGAAGATACATGCTCTTGGCCGAATGGTTATGTGTTGGTTCGGCCCTAAGGTTTATTTGAATGCATTTGGAAGTTATTTGGGCGCCAAAATGAAGAGGAAAGAGTCTTTGGCCGAATAGGAAGCATCCCTTGGTGTTTTGGCGCCAATTTGATGTCACATGGAGTGCACATGCTTGAATGATGCACATGGCAGCCTACTTGAACGGACATGGGTCTTCTTGCAAGGCTTTGGTGATGTTACAACCATAGGATGGTGTCTTGAAGTCCATGGAATAAATATGGCAGCAACTAGGCGTGACTTGGCTTCCAACATGCATCTAGGTGTCATGGCCTTCAATGTGCAGCAACTTGTCATGAAAGGTCACATTATGTGGAAGGTAACCTTTCATCATTTGAGCTACTTTACAAGTGTTTGAGCTGAAGATGAGCTGGCCATAGATGAATTACATGAAGATGAGTCATAGGTCAGCTCCTTGTGAAAATGCACCTTTTGGAATGACAACTATTCGTGAAAAGGTACGAATCCACAAAAATTGACATAGACCATATTTGAAGTGTTCTGTGTGGTGAAGATGATGGTGCAACTCTCCAGCTGAAATGAGGTCTCTAGCTAGCTCAAAAGTCCAGCTCAAGTGATCTATGAGCTCGGGGGTCAGCTGGCAACTTTGTCCCAAAATGTTCTTGAGCTGTCCCGGAGTTGTCCTAGTTAAGTTTCCATATCTCTTGGACTCCAATGCTAGCTTTAAGTCAGCTCCCATCATATGGCTGAACATGCACCTACAAAAGAAAGCATAATATAAGCTAAGTATATGAATTATTATAAAGTAATAAGAATGTGCATATTATAAAGATGTGAACTATATGTTAATAATAACTCATGCATCATACGATAATGAATGAATATTATTACAACTATAGATTATATGCATGAATATCAATCAATGATGCAAACCATAGGACATTATGAATGAATGCACATGTTATGATAATTCAAGCATAGTCTAATATGAAATTGTATGCTTATAATAATATATAGTGCATAAATAAGTAAATATAAGATAAAGTAAGGTAGAACTCCCTTAGAACCAGATTTGAATAACCTCCATGGTGTGATCAAATCATGGAGAAATTTGGAGCTAGACAGGATCACATCATCCTCCCCTTCTTTTGAGTGATTTGTCCTCAAATCAAAAGGTGACTTGTCCTTAGTGTCCTCCCATCCGGTATATGCAACGGGGATCTTTATGAAATGTTTCTTTTCATAAGTCATGTCCTTTGAATAAGTTCTTTGAATGTACATGACCTGAAAAGAAATATAACTCTCATAAGTAAAAACACGATTAAATACAAATAAAGGAAAATTGTACTTCCTGTTGGTGTTTGATGGTTGGTTAAAAATCATGTCTGTTGAAGACATGTTGCTTTGAATGATCACGTCCCTTGGCATCCCAAAAGTCATGTCCATTGGATCATGAAAATTCACGATTTTATGCTCTTGAAGGGTCACGTCCATTAAGCCTTTATGATTCACGTCTCTTGGCTCTTTCCTTTGACAAATTGTGTCTTTTGAATCATCCTTGTCATCACAAATTGATAAGATAATGCCACAGACATGAATTGAATTGCTGCAAAATGAATCAAAATAAGTAAATGAAAAACTATTGACAAGATGAATAGACATATCAAACCAGGGTGGATGTTTAATGGGAGTTGGTTGCTGAATTCTTTTCATAATTGGCAATGTACTTGGAATGTCAACGGCTGCTACTCTAGGTATTTCAAGTGACACTTCCTTTGAAATATCAAGAGACATGTTTTGTGGATCACCAAAAGTCACATCTTTTAGTCCTCCAACAACCATAATTCTTGATTCATCTCCTTGAAAAGATATGTCCCTTGAATGGTCCTGGAAAACAAAAGGAATGATAGGGGAAGAAAGGTTAGATAAAATTTGTTCTTCACTCTCCTCATTTTCTCCAAATTCATTCTTCTCATTTTCAACTCCAACGTTTTCTACATCCGCTCTCTTTTGTTCAACTTCAAAAAGCTTTTCTTCATTTGATTCTTCCTCCAAACATTATCCTTCAGTTGCATTATCTTTAAGTTGCTTGTTCATTGCTTCAATTCTCATTTTCAAATGAGTTTGATCTTCACTCACTCGGCTAGGAGATAATGGAGTCAAAATGAATTTTCTTTCATTGTGGATGATTAAGTATCGATTTGAGAATCCATCATGGACAGCCCGTTTGTCAAATAGCCATGGTCGTCCAAACAGAAAATGACTCGTATTCATAGGCACCACGTCACATAGAATCTCGTCTTTGTACCTTCCAATTGAGAATGGCACAAGTACTTGTTCAGTGACCATCAACTCTTCCTCGTCTTTAAACCATTGCAATTCATATGGGCTGGAATGTTTAATCATTGAAAGCCCCAATTTGTTCACCGTGTATGTGCTTGCAATGTTTGTACAACTTCTTCCGTCAATAGCTACAAGACACACTTTACCATCTACATGGCAACGAGTGTGAAATGTGTTTGTTCTTTGTTGTTCATCCTCTAATGTTTGGAAAGATGGAAGATCACAAGGCATTGTTAGTAGAAAAAAAAATTAAACCTTACCAGCGCACTCACAAAGCCTCACTTGGTCACTCCAAAGAAAGTTCAGATTCCACTCACACTCGTGTTTGCACTCGGGGATATGATCCTTGGTTTTTTCTGATCCCCCTTTTGATCTCACCCTCTCGTTTGCCTTTTACCGCTCGATTCTCTCTTGTGGGTCCTTTTTAAGAACTAACTCAAGATTGAGCAAGTTTCTTTAGTTTGTGCGTCGGTTTAGAAATGGTTAGGATATTCTAGAAAAGGTTAAGAAAGTTGATAAGGTAATGGAATAAGAAAAGATGAAAGAAAAGGAAATGAAATAGTAAATAAGTGAAGATAACTTACAACTCAAGTTGCAACACTTACTATCTTCCTTCACAAGAAACAACAAGGATACCTCCTTCAAGTTTGATGCTGGGCAGATTGTATGGTGCTTCTCTTTGAGTGTACTTTGCAACTTGCTTCACTTTTCTTTTGCTTTTGATTTTCTTCTTTTTCTTTTCTTTCTTTTGCACTCCAAGTTTGATGTAGGAGTCTTTTTCCTTTCTCTTTTGTTTTCTTCTTTCTTGTTGCTTTTTTTTTGTTGTAGCACTTTGTATATCAATCCACCAAAGCTCTGATTACCGCTTGATGTGAGGCTAACCAGGCTTCTTCAATGATGGAGAAGTTGGCAACCTTGTTGTTCCCCGATCTAGGAGAGACACCAAATGCTACGCCTTGGATTGAAAGTAATATGCACAAAAAGAAGAAGAATTGAAGTAATATGATATTAAAGAAATGAAAAGTAAATAGAAATGGAAAGATTTGAAATGGATAGAATAGTGATCAAAGATGGGCTGCGGAAGTGTTGAATAAATCTCCTTCAAGTGATGTTGACTTCGGCCTCCAATGGTGGTGATGAAGTATGCCTTGTTGATGAATGAAGGATGATTTAATGGTGATGAAATGGTAATGGAAGGATGATGTTATTGGCGTGATATGGTGATGGAATATGGTGATGATATAGGCGTGATAATGGTGATGGATAGATTGTATCTTATAAAACTAAGAAGGAACCAATGCTATAAAGGAGCAAAGACCCGTTTCTTATAAGTTCTATAAGGGATGGTATGAAAGGACTTTGACCCACTAGTTATTTAAACTAGGAACCAGAAGTATCAATGAGGGAATGACGCCACAAGCTTTAGAAAAGGCTTGCTTAATCGATATAGTTCTTAAAAAGAACTTGAAGAGAGAATAATCTCACAAAAGGATTTTTAATTGATCAAAGGGTTCTTTTTACAAATGAAATGCAATAGCCTATTTATAGTTTTCAAAGGGTTTAGGCTGAATAGATACTTGATGGTTCGACCAAGGTTGAAATCCCTTTGAAAATACATGATTTTTGATGAAAATACATGATTTAAATGAAGATACATGCTCTTGTTTTGAATGCATTTGGAAGTTATTTGGGCGCCAAAATGAAGAGGAAAGAGTCTTTGGCCGAATAGGAAGCATCCCTTGGTGTTTTGGCGCCAATTTGATGTCACATGGAGTGCACATGCTTGAATGATGCACATGGCAGCCTACTTGAATGGACATGGGTCTTCTTGCAAGGCTTTGGTGATGTTACAACCATAGGATGGTGTCTTGAAGTCCATGGAATAAATATGGCAGCAACTAGACGTGACTTGGCTTCCAACATGCATCTAGGTGTCATGGCCTTCAATGTGCAGCAACTTGTCATGAAAGGTCACATTATGTGGAAGGTAACCTTTCATCATTTGAGCTACTTTACAAGTGTTGGAGCTGAAGATGAGCTGGCCATAGATGAATTACATGAAGATGAGTCATAGGTCAGCTCCTTGTGAAAATGCACCTTTTGGAATGACAACTATTCGTGAAAAGGTACGAATCCACAAAAATTGGCATAGACCATATTTGAAGTGTTCTGTGTGGTGAAGATGATGGTGCAACTCTCCAGCTGAAATGAGGTCTCTAGCTAGCTCAAAAGTCCAGCTCAAGTGAGCTATGAGCTCGGGGGTCAGCTGGCAACTTTGTCCCAAAATGTTCTTGAGCTGTCCCGGAGTTGTCCTAGTTAAGTTTCCATATCTCTTGGACTCCAATGCTAGCTTTAAGTCAGCTCCCATCATATGGCCGAACATGCACCTACAAAAGAAAGCATAATATAAGCTAAGTATATGAATTATTATAAAGTAATAAGAATGTGCATATTATAAAGATGTGAACTATAGGTTATAATAATAACTCATGCATCATACGATAATGAATGAATATTATTATTACAACTATAGATTATATGCATGAATATCAATCAATGATGCAAACCATAGGACATAATGAATGAATGCACATGTTATGATAATTCAAGCATAGTCTAATATGAAATTGTATGCTTATAATAATATATAGTGCATAAATAAGTAAATATAAGATAAAGTAAGGTAGAACTCCCTTAGAACCAGATTTGAATAACCTCCATGGTGTGATCAAATCATGGAGAAATTTGGAGCTAGACAGGATCACATCAGAAGATGTTTTCTCTTTGGTCATCTTCTATGATTTGAGTGCTTAAAGCCTTTTTGATGACAAAAGCTTGTCTCGAAACTGAATGGAAATCAAACAATTCTTGTGACATGGTTAGTAAAATAAAAGAATAAATTAAAACCTTACCAGCACACTCACAAGAACCTCACGTGATCTCTCCAAGAAAATTCAGATTGCACTCCACTCACTCTCGTGTTTGCACTCGAGGATATGATCCTTGGCTTTTTCTGATCTCACCCTCTCGTTTGCCTTTTACCGCTCGATTCTCTCTTGTGGGTCCTTTTTAAGAACTAACTCAAGATTGAGCAAGTTTCTTTAGTTTGTGCGTCGGTTTAGAAATGGTTAGGGTATATGATAAAGGATAGGCTAGAAAAGGTTAAGAAAGATGATAAGGTAATGGAATAAGAAAAGATGAAAGAAAAGGAAATGAAATAGTAAATAAGTGAAGATAACTTACAACTCAAGTTGCAACACTTACTATCTTCCTTCACAAGAAACAACAAGGATACCTCCTTCAAGTTTGATGTTGGGCAGATTGTATGGTGCTTCTCTTTGAGTGTACTTTGCAACTTGCTTCACTTTTCTTTTGCTTTTGATTTTCTTATTTTTCTTTTCTTTCTTTTGCACTCCAAATTTGATGTAGGAGTTTTTTTCTTTTCTCTTTTGTTTTCTTCTTTCTTGTTGCTTTTTTTTGGTTGTAGCACTTTGTATGTCAATCCACCAAAACTCTGATTACCGCTTGATGTAAGGTTAACCAGGCTTCTTCAATTATGGAGAAGTTGGCAACCTTGTTGTTTCCCGATCTAGGAAAGACACCAAATGCTACCCCTTGAATTGGAAATCAATCTGCACAAAAGAAGAATTATTGGTTAAATAAATGAATAATAAAGAAAGGAAATAGAAATGGAAAGAATTGAAATGGATAGAATAGTTATCAAAGAAGTGCTGCGGAAGTGTTGTAGAATGATCCTTCAAGTGATGATGGATTCGGCCTCTAATGGTGATGATGGATGAATGCCTTGTTGATGATGAAGGATAATTCAAAGATGAAGAATTGGAAATTTGAGAATTTGGTGATGATATAGGCGTGATATGGTGATGGACTATGGTAATGATATAGGCCTGATAATGGAAGATGGATTATGGTGATGGAAATAGTATCTTATAAAACTAAGAAAGAACCAATGCTATAAAGAGCAAAGACCCGTTTCTTATAAGTCTTACAAGGGATGGTAAGAAAGGACTTTGACCCTCTATCTATAGGAGATAGGAACCAGAAGTATCAAGGTGAAGGAATGACGCCACAAGCTTTAGAAAGGCTAGCTTAATCGATATAGTTCTAAAAATAACTTGAAGAGAGAATAATCTCAAAAAGAGTTTATATTATCAAAGGGTGTAGTTTACAATGAATGTCAAAGCCTATTTATAGATTTGTAAAGGCTTGGCCGAATAAATACATGCCTTTTCGGCAAAAGTACATGTCTTAAAATGAAAAAAAATGATGCTTGGATGAGGGGAGATGTCTTTGGCCGAATGGTTCCCATATCTCTTCATCTTGGCGCCAACTTGAAGCATGATGATGTTTAGGCCGAATAGAGAGAAGCCTCTTCATTTTGGCACCTATTTCATTCACATGCAAAGCACATGGGTAGCTGGTCATGTGGCACTCACATGGATGGTGTAGAATGCTTAAGGCGTGGACTCCTCCATGGCGTGAAGATGAACAGCAACTTAGGTGTGACTTGGCATCAAACATGTGTATAGGTGACATGGAATCAATGGGCAACAACTAATTATGAAAGGTCACATTTGTGTGAAACAACCTTTCATCATTTGAGCTACTTCCCATGAGTTTGAGCTGAAGTTGAGCTGGCCATAGATGAAGGACATGTGTACTAGTCATAGGACAGCTCCTTGTGAAAAGGCACTTCTCGGAATGGCAACTTTTCGTGGAAAGGTACGAATCCACAAAAATTAACCTAGACCATATTTGTAGTGCTCTGTGTGGTGAAGATGATGGTGCAACTCTCCAGCTGAAATGAAGTCTCTAGCTAGCTCAAAAGTCCAGCTCAAGTGAGCTATGAGCTCGGAGGTCAGCTAATAACTTTTCACCATTTGTTCTTCATGATCTCCCGAGTCATCCTATGTAAGATTTCCTAGCTTATTGACTCCAATTCTAGCTTTAAGTCAGCTCTCATGATGTGGCCGAACATGTACCTACAAAAGAAAACATTTATAAGCTAAGTAATATAAGATATAAATATATGGTTCATAGATTATATTATATGTCAACATAAAACATATTATATAATCTATTGTTTGGGGATGCATTTCCAAATGATTCAAAGGTTTTAATGCATTTGGTAGTAAGAGCTTCCCTGAAAAGTTTGGCTCTTGATCGAGTTATTAGTCCTTGTGGCATTACTTCCATATCCTTTGAAGGTGGCGTTGGTGTACTCACATCATGTCTTTTGCATGTGAACAGCCCCATGTGCCTTGCATGTGGTTTATTTAGGCGCCAAGATGAACAGCTCTCTCCCTATTCGGCCAAGCATCATTTCCCATTCAATTTGGCGCCAACTTGAGGGGACACAAGGACTATTCGGCCAATGATTATTTCCCTTCATAAAGGACCAAAACATTATGTCATTTATCATTTAATTATGTCATTTTATAGAGGCACAAGGGTTGGCCGAACCACCATGTATCCATTCGGCCATGCCCCTTCATTTCCTATAAATAGGAAATCATAATTCATTTGTAATCAGACCTTTTATTTTAATTGAAGTGAGATTATTATCTTTCTTAAGTCCTGGTGACTTTTTATCGACTTATCAAGTATTTTATACTTGTGGCGTCAACCCTCTTCTTTCATCTTCATACTTCTGGTTCCTAGTTCATATAACTAGTGGGTCAAAGTACTTAACACCACCCCTTGAAGAAACAATATAAAGATTGGGTCTTTGCTCTCTATAGCATTGGTTCTTCTTTGAGCATTCTTCAAGAAACTATCCTCACCACCATCCTTTTGTTTCATCGTCATAACCATAACCATTTTAATCATCTTCCGCTTCCATCTCTCATTTATTAAATAGCTTACCTATTAAACCATACGTTTACCACCATTACCCATTCTGTTTTGATCCATTCACTTATGCAGGTTGTTTTGCTTCCTTCCTAGATCCACAATCAAATGAGAAGGTAGAATTACCTTACATCAAGTGGTATCAGAGCTTTGGTGGAAGAAAGCAACGTGCAATAACAATAAAAGGAAAAATACAAAAAGAAGTGCAAGTGAAGTGCAAAAGTGAAAGAAAACAAGAAAAATCAGCAAAAAAAATAAAAGCACTTAAAAGAAGAAATTGAAAGCACTCGAAAAGAAGAAAAGAAAGAAAGAAAAGTTGGAAGCACTCATCAACAATTCTCATCACCAAGCCATTCAAGTAAGCCTTTTAAATTGATTGAGGTGATAGAAGGTTGTAAAATGACTTGTGTAAGTAACCCTTTTTGTTCTTTTCTTTCTATTTCTAAGTCACCCTTTCAATTATATTTTGCTTTCCATTCCTACTAACCCATTTGCAGCCGACGCCAAACAAGTAAAATTTACTCGATATAGTCTTGAGTAAAAGTTTTCTAGAACTTGAGACAAGAGAATCGAGAGGAAAAAGGCTGGAGCGTGTGTGAGATCAGAAGAGGACAAGTAAAAGCCATTAAAGTCCTAGAGTGTAAACACGAGCGGATTGAGTGACATCAAATTTTCTTGGAGTGACTCGTGAGGCTTTGTGAGAGTATATTCTGGTAAGGTCTTTTACACATCTTATTCTTTTCTTATTTCACTAACCTTGTCTCAGAGTTCAGGACGATCCTCAGAAAGAGAAGCTCCTAACTTGCAGACACAAGCTATTATGCACGAAATGCCAAGATTGTTGAAATTAGAATTGGAGCCTTTGCAACATCTATGGATCAATTAGAAGCATATTTAGGCAACCGTAGAATAAACCGCCCTAGAGTGGAAGAAGAATTAGAAGAGGAAGAGGCTGAAATAACATCAGTAGCAAGGAGAGATGTTCATCGAAATCAAAATGACAACTTCAGCAACATCAAAGTGACTATTCCTCCATTTCAAGGACGAACTGATCCAGAAGCCTATCTTGATTGGGTAATCAAAATTGAACACATTTTTGAATGCCAAAACTATACGGAGCAAAAGAAGGTTAGGCTTGCTGCTATGGAATTCGTGGACTATGCCTTAGTTTGGTGGGACCAATTGGCGAGTTCAAGAAGACGAAATGGTGAACGCCCCATCAAAACATGGGATGAAATGAAGGCCATTATGAGGAAAAGGTTTGTTCCTACTCACTATCACCGAGATCTTTATCATAAATTACAAAATTTGAAACAAGGAAGCAAGAACGTTGAAGATTATTTCAAAGAAATGGAGATTGCCATGATCCGAGCCAATGTGGATGAAGATAGAGAAGAAACAATGGCAAGATTCTTATCTGGCCTAAATCTTGATATTGCTAACCTTGTTGAACTTCAGCATTATGTAGAGATTGAAGAAATGGTGCATGTGGCAATGAAAATTGAAAGACAACTCAAAAGGAAATCCTACAGTAGGAGCAGTCCAAATTCGGCCACCAAATGGAAGCAATAACCTATTACTTTTCGAAAGCAAACTCCATTCCAAACAAAGGATCGTGCAAAAGTACCTAAAATTACACAAATGAGTGAATCTAGCAAGGGTAAAGAAAAGCAAACCAGCACTTTTGAGAGATCAAGAGACATCAAATGTTTCAAGTGTTTTGGAAAAGGACACATTACTAGTCAATGTCCCAACCGATATACCATGATGGTGCTTGACAATGGAGATATTGTATCAGATTCTGATGAGCCTATTTTTGACGAGGAACCTGAAACAATACAAGAAGAAGAAACGGAAGAAAATGCAGATCATGGTGAGATGCTTGTTTCAAAGAGGTGCCTACAATCACAAACATCCCAAGATGATATTCAGAGAAACAATATCTTTCATACAAGATGCCATGTCAAGGATAAGGTTTGCACAATGATCATCGATGGAGGAAGTTGCACAAACGTAGCCAGCACTCTTATGGTTGAAAAACTTGGATTGGCAACGTCAAAACATCCTACTCCAAATAAACTCCAATGGCTCAATGAAGGAGGTGAGTTAAATGTTACCAAACAGGTTCTAATTCCTTTCTCAGTTGGTAGGTACAAGGATGAGGTGCTTTGTGACATTATCCCTATGCATGCTAGCCACATCCTACTTGGGAGACCATGGCAGTATGACAAAAGGGCCATTCATGATTGTTTTGACAATCAATACACTTTTAAGCACGATGGACGCAAGGTGACCTTGATGCCTTTAACGCTAAAAGAAGTACAACAGGATCAATTGCATATGCGAAAGAGTGTACAAGCATGGCGCAAAGACAAAACTCCGACAAAAAATGAAGAGGAACTAAACAAGAAACCAAACTTCTTTATAGAGATACATGATGGTTCAATGCTGGAAAATGAAGGGTCACCTACGAAAAGTGGTGATGTTTGGGACTTAAAGTCACAACTCTTCGCCAATGATTTTAATCTACAAAAGGTAAGTACCCCTTCATATGAAACCTTTTCTCTCCTCACTTTTCAGGACAATTCACATGAAAGGTCACTTCCAAAAGGGATATCCCTAGATAAAGATCATTCCCAAAAGGTACCTGTTGGTAAATCATATTCCAAAGAAAAGCCTAAAGGGAAATCTTACAAAAGGGTATATAATGGAAGAACACAAACGTTCAAAGGATACTTTCTTTTAGCAAAGAGGCGTGAAGCTATGCAAGGATAGAATGGACTCGATTTGAGGACAAATAGCCCTAAAGAAGGGGGAATGATGCAAGCACGTTTTCAACTATAAAGGGAGTACTCTTGAACATTCTTTTAATGCATTTACTTTATAATAACTGATGTAAGGTTAATTCTACCTTCTCGTTTGATTCTGGATCTAAGAAGGAAGCAAAACAACCTGCACAAGTGAATGGCTCAAAACAGAATGGATAAGGGTGGTAAACATATGGTTTAATAGGTAGGCTAATTAATAAATGAGAGATGGAAGCAGAAGAGGATTGAAATGTTTATGGTTATGGCGATGAAACAAAAGGATGGTTGTGAGGATAGTATCTTGAAGAATGCTCAAAGAAGAACCAATGCTATAGAGAGCAAAGACCCAATCTTTATATTGTTTCTTCAAGGGGTGGTGATAAGTACTTTGACCCACTAGTTATATGAACTACGAACCAGAAGTATCAAGATGAAAGAAGAGAGTTGACGCCACAAGTATAAAATACTTGATAAGTCGATAAAAAGTCACCAGGACTTAAGAAAGAGAAAAATCTCACTTCAATTAAAATAAAAGGTCTGATTACAAATGAAATAGGAAAGCCTATTTATAGTTTTTGAAGGGACTTGGCCGAATAGGTACATGTTGGTTCGGCCAGCCCTTGTACCTTCCTAAAATGACATGATTTTTAATGAAAAAACAAGACTTTTAATGAAAATACATGCTCTTGGCCGAATGGTTATGTGTTGGTTCGGCCCTAAGGATGATTTGAATGCATTTGGAAGTTATTTGGGCGCCAAAATGAAGAGGAAAGAGTCTTTGGCCGAATAGGAAGCATTCCTTGGTGTTTTGGCGCCAATTTGATGTCACATGAAGTGCACATGCTTGAATGATGCACATGGCAGCCTACATGAATGCACATGGGTCTTCTTGCTATGCTTTGATGAGGTTGCAACCATAGGATAATGTCTTGAAGTCCATGGAATAAAGATAGGCAACAACTAGGCGTGAATTAGCTTCCAACATGCATCTAGGTGACATGGCATCCATTGGGCAGCCTAGAGATGAACTAGCTTCAAGGTAAGCTAGGTGAGTGTCTTGGTAGCTAACTAGGTGAGTTATAGCTTGATGAACTCAAGCTAGTTAGCTTTGGTCTTCTCAACTCCTCAGCTACTCTCCCAGCTACTTCCAGCTCCCTCTAGTCCGCTTTTCAGTAATTTGGTCCAAAGCTCTCCTCCAACTAAGTTCATCTACATGCTAGCTCCTCCAACTAAGTTTAAGCTCCTTATGTGATGAAATAAGCTGCCATAATGTTCATGAGCTAGTGTGAGCTGTTGTGCTTGTCCTTTTTGCTAGCCAAGCTACCATAATATGCCTTGTTTTGTGTTTCACCTATAGGAATCACCAAACAAATAAAATAAGCAATGTGTGAGCTCATTTAAGGTAAAATGCATGCTGCCGTGAGGTGTTTGAGTGATATGAGCTATGAATGCATGTCATGAGCTAAGTACATAATGATATAACATATGTAAGCTAATGTATAAGACCTAGGAGCTAAAATGAATGCACGTGAGCTAACAAATGAATGATTAAGCATTCTGTCATTTCACGAATGAATTGAATCATGCTTAAATGAATGCAAGACGAATATAACATACTTAACATACTTGAAATAACATTGTGCATCAATTATAAAGATGTGAATGCATGAATATCATATAATATGGTATTCATAAATGATAAATGGAAACATGTAATAATAATATCCTAAGAAATGATATGTAATCATAACATATATTTTAATGATATGAAAGACATGATTAACTAAACATATGATGGAAATAATAATATGATAATTTATACTAACATGTGAATGCATGCTTATGATAGAATAGAATGTATAAATGATATAGTATAAGATAGGGTAATGAAGAACTCCCTTAGAAATAGCTTTGAAGAACATCCATGGTGTGTTCAAGTCATGGAGAAAGTTAGAGGTAGTTTGGATCGTATCATCCTCCCCTTCTTTTAGGCGATTTGTCCTCAAATCGAAGTAGTTTCTCATTAAAGACCTTCTTAATGTAGGAAGGATTGAATCATTATGTTTTCCTCCAATAAATGCTTCACACGAAATGTTGAAACTCTTGGCTTCAATTCTGGTAACTTCACGTCTTTTTATGGGAGGACACAATGTTTGGGAACCATCATATGTCCTTTGAACGGGAGAGACATATCGTTGGTTGAAGATAATAACTCATTGTTGCTGATTTAAAAGATCATGTCCTTTTACCTTTGTGCCTCTCCAAATGATTACCTTTAAGGTTGGTAGTATTTCACCATAAGGATGAAACAAGTTGCTGCAACACAAATCAAAGTTAGTAAATGAAAAACTATTAACAATATGAATGGAAATAACAAACCATGGAGGATGTTTAATGGGTGTTGGTTGCTTGATGATGAAAAATTCCATTGGTTGCTGAAATCTCTTCAACAGTTGTAATGTACTTGGAGCCTCAATGATCACAACTTGTGGCACTTCAAGTGACACATCTTTTTGAACTTCAAGTGGCATAATTGTTGGAACTTCAAGTGGCATAATTGTTGGAATGTCAAAGGACATGTCTTGTGGATTACCAAAGGTCACACCTATTGGTTCTTCAAAAGACACGTTTCTTGAATTTTCTACTTGAAAAGATATGTCTCTTTGAATATCCTGCAAGGAAAAAGAAATAGTAGAAGAAGAATTGTTAGGTAAAATATACTCATCCTTTTCAAATTTGCCACTTTCAATTTGCTCCACTACTTGCAAAACATCCTTTTCAACTCCAACAGATTCATTTCCAATTGTTCTTGTCTCCTCAAAATGTTCTTCTTCAAAGCTTCTTTTTATGGCCTTCATTTTCTCCCATTCTTCTATGCGTGACTTAAGGGTAACTTGGCATTCATGGACTTGGCTTGGTAACAAGGGTCCAATATGATTTTCTTTCCTTGATGTTGGAAAGAGTACTTGTTAGAGAATCTGTCATGGGTAGCTTTCTTATCATACTGCCAAGGTCGCCCTAGTATAAGGTGACTTGCACTCATGGGCACCACGTCACAAAGGACTTCATCTCTGTATCTTCCTATTGAGAAAGGTACAACAACTTGTTTGGTTACCTTTGCTTTACCAACATCATTGAGCCACTGAAGTTTGTAAGGATGAGGATGCTTGGAAGTCTTGAGACCCAAATTTTCCACCATGTGAGTACTTGCTACATTTGTACAACTTCCTCCATCAATGATCACCACGCAAATTTTATCTCCCACGTGACATTTGGTATGGAAGATGTTCTCTCTTTGTTCATCCTCTTGACTTTGAATGTTCAAAGTCCTTTTGACTACAAAGATGTTGGATGGAAGAGACATGTTAGCAAATAAGGAAAAATTTGAAATTTGTATAGGACCTTACCAGAGTATACTCTCACAAAGCCTCACGATTCACTCCAAGAAAATTTGATGTCACTGAATCCGCTCGTGTTTGCACTCTAGGACTTTAATGGCTTTTACTTGTCCTCTTCTGATCTCAAACACGCTCCAGCCTTTTTCCTCTCGATTCTCTTGTCTCAAGTTCTAGAAAACTTTTACTCAATACTATATCGAGTAAAGTTTACTTGTTTGGCATCGGCTGCAAATGGGTTAGTAGGAATGGAAAGCAAAATATAATTGAAAGGGTGGTTTAGAAATAGAAAGAAGAGAACAAAAGGGTTACTTACACAAGTCACTTCACAACCTTCTATCACCACAATCAATTCAAACGGCTTACTTGAATTGCTTGGTGATGATAATTGTTGATGAGTGCTTCAACTCCTTTCTTTTCTTTTCTTTGCTTTTTCTTCTTTTGAGTGCTGGATTTCTTTCTTTCTTTTGGTGTGCTTCAATTTCTTTTCTAATTTTCTTTTTCTTTGACTTTGCACTTCACTTGCACTTCTTTTTCTATTTTTGTTGTTGTTGTTGTTGCACGTTGCTTTCTTCCACCAAAGCTCTGATTACCGCTTGATGTAAGGTTAATTCTACCTTCTCGTTTGATTGTGGATCTAGGAAGGAAGCAAAACAACGTGCACAAGTGAATGGCTCAAAACAGAATGGATAAGGGTGGTAAACGTATGGTTTAATAAGTAGGCTAATTAATAAATGAGAGATGGAAGCGAAGAGGATTGAAATGGTTATGCTTATGGCGATGAAACAAAAGGATGGTTGTGAGGATAGTATCTTGAAGAATGCTCAAAGAAGAACCAATGCTATAGAGAGCAAAGCACAATCTTTATATTGTTTCTTCAAGGGGTGGTGATAAGTACTTTGACCCACTAGTTATATGAACTAGGAACCAGAAGTATCAAGATGAAAGAAGAGGGTTGATGCCACAAGTATAAAATACTTGATAAGTCGATAAAAAGTCACCAGGACTTAAGAAAGAGAAAAATCTCACTTCAATTAAAATAAAAGGTCTGATTAAAAATGAAATAGGAAAGCCTATTTATAGTTTTTGAAGGGACTTGGCCGAATAGGTACATGTTGGTTCGGCCACCCCTTGTACCTTCCTAAAATGACATGATTTTTAATGAAAAAACAAGACTTTAATGAAAATACATGCTCTTGGGCGAATGGTTATGTGTTGGTTCGGCCCTAAGGATGATTTGAATGCATTTAGAAGTTATTTGGGCGCCAAAATGAAGAGGAAAGAGTCTTTGGCCGAATAGGAAGCATCCCTTGGTGTTTTGGCGCCAATTTGATGTCACATGAAGTGCACATGCTTGAATGATGCACATGGCAGCCTACATGAATGCACATGGGTCTTCTTGCTATGCTTTGATGAGGTTGCAACCATAGGATAATGTCTTGAAGTCTATGGAATAAAGATAGGCAACAACTAGGCGTGAATTAGCTTCCAACATGCATCTAGGTGACATGGCATCCATTGGGCAGCCTAGAGATGAACTAGCTTCAAGGTAAGCTAGGTGAGTGTCTTGGTAGCTAACTAGGTGAGTTATAGCTTGATGAACTCAAGCTAGTTAGCTTTGGTCTTCTCAACTCCTCAGCTACTCTCCCAGCTACTTCCAGCTCCCTCTAGTCCGCTTTTCAGTAATTTGGTCCAAAGCTCTCCTCCAGCTAAGTTCAGCTACATGCTAGCTCCTCCAGCTAAGTTTAAGCTCCTTATGTGATGAAATGAGCTGCCATAATGTTCATGAGCTAGTGTGAGCTGTTGTACTTGTCCTTTTAGCTAGCCAAGCTACCATAATATGCCTTATTTTGTGTTTCACCTATAGGAATCTCCAAACAAATAAAATAAGCAATGTGTGAGCTCATTTAAGGTAAAATGCATGCTGCCGTGAGGTGTTTGAGTGATATGAGCTATTAATGCATGTCATGAGCTAGGTACATAATGATATAACATATGTAAGCTAATGTATAAGACCTAGGAGCTAAAATGAATGCACGTGAGCTAACAAATGAATGATTAAGTATTCTGCCATTTCACGAATGAATTGAATCATGCTTAAATGAATGCAAGACAAATATAACATACTTAACATACTTGAAATAACATTGTGCATCAATTATAAAGATGTGAATGCATGAATATCATATAATATGGTATTCATAAATGATAAATGGAAACATGTAATAATAATATCCTAAGAAATGATATGTAATCATAACATATATTTGAATGATATGAAAGACATGATAAACTAAACATAGGATGGAAATAATAATATGATAATTTATACTAACATGTGAATGCATGCTTATGATAGAATAGAATGTATAAATGATAAAGTATAAGATAGGGTAATGAAGAACTCCCTTAGAAATAGCTTTGAAGAACATCCATGGTGTGTTCAAGTCATGGAGAAAGTTGGAGGTAGGTTGGATCGTATCAATAACCTTATAATATATACTATTATATTACATATCATTCTAAGGATATTAGTTATGAAGTTAAAGTATAACTTAGTATGAATACATCTTACACATTGTTATTTTTAATATGTTAAGCATGTTAGGATAGCTATATAATTATATTATGCATGATTATAACATATACATCAAGGCAGCATACTTATAATGCATTTCATTAGTTTATTTGCATTCATATTAGCTCTTAGGCTTTATACCTTACCTTACACATATTAGGAGATGATATAATTAGCTCATGACATTTAAACTTAGCTCACATTACCATAATCAAACATGGCAGCAAGGAATTAGCTCATATTAGCTCAATACCATGGAATTACCTTGTTTCCTTGCACATGTAGGTACATTGGAGCATAATAAACGTTGAGATAGCTTGGTGAATAATTTGGACTTCATATGCAGCTCACAATCAGCTTACAAAGTACAAGGCAGCTCATAGAACACTAAGGGAAGCTCGGTTCAGCTGGAAGAGCTTAAGGCTAGCTAAACTTAGCTAGTTGGACTATTTGGAGCTGAGTTGCCAAAAGTGATGTCAAAGGTAGCTGAATGTAGCTGAACATAATATTGAGGAGCTCACAAGGACTTAGCTAGGAAGTTTGTTCACAAACAGCCCATGTTTGCTAGCTAGCTTCACAACTCAAGCTAGCTTGAAGAAGACATATGCACGCCCAAGAGAGAAAGCACATGACCAGCCATCATTCCATGCACAACGTTGGAAGCTAATTCACACCTAGTTGTTGCCTATCTTCACTCCATGGACTTCAAGACTTCATCCTATGGTTGCAACCTCATCAAAACATAGCAAGAAGACCCATGTGCATTCATGTAGGCTGCCATGTGCATCATTCGAGCATGTGCACTCCATGTGACATCAAATTGGCGCCAAAACACCAAGGGATGCTTCATATTCGGCCAAAGACTCTTTCCTCTTCATTTTGGTGCCCAAATAACTTCCAAATGCATTCAAATCATCCTTAGGGCCGAACCAACACATAACCATTCGGCCAAGAGCATGTATTTTCATTAAAGTCTTGTTTTTTAATTAAAAATCATGTCATTTTAGGAAGGTACAAGGGCTGGCCGAACCAACATGTACCTATTCGGCTAAGTCCCTTCAAAAACTATAAATAGGCTTTCCTATTTCATTCGTAATCAGACCATTTTGATTAATATAAGTGAGATTATTCTCTTCCTTAAGTCCTGGTGACTTTTATCGACTTATCAAGTATTTTATACTTGTTGCGTCAACCCCTTTCTTTTCACCTTGATTCTTCTGGTTCATAGTTCTTATAACTAGTGGGTCAAAGTCCTTAATACCACCCCTTGAAGAAGCAATATAAAGTCTGGATCTTTGCTCTCTATAGCATTGGTTCTTCTTTGAGACTTCTTCAAGATACTATCATAACTACCATCCCTTTGTTTCATAGCCATAACCCATAGCCATTTCAATCATCTTCTCTTCCATCTCTCATTTAAACAGCCCATCTATTTACCCATACGTTTACCACCCTTAACCATCTCTTTTTGAGCCATTTACTTGTGCATGTTGTTTTGCTTCCTTCCTAGATCCACAATCAATTGTCAAGGTACAAATGCTATACATCAAGTGGTATCAGAGCTATTGGTGGGAGAAAGCAACGTGTAACAACAACAAAAAGAAAAATACAAAAAGAAGTGCAAAGTCAAAGAAAAAGAAAAATCAAAAAATAACGTGTAGCACTCAAAAGAAGAAAAAGCAAAAAAAAAAAAAAGAAAAGAAGTTGAAGCACTCATCAATAATTATCATCACCAAGTGATGTAAGGCGAATCTACACACTTTGATGAAAAGAGTAGATAGCCTTATTGTGTCTCGATCTAGGATTGACAAGTACTGATGTCCTTGAATTTATAAGTTTGGGCTGAAAAAATAAGATAAGAAAATATGATTAATAATGGACTTAAATTAAGGAATAATAATATAAGTAATGAAATGAAATAAAGATAGGATAGAGATGGCTGCGGAATTGATGGTATTGATGGATTTTGTTGATGATGGAAATGATGGTGATGTTGTATCTCAAACACGCCAAAGAGGAAACTATGCTATGAAGCACAATCCCGGTCTTCACAAACTTGCTTGAGGGGTTGGAATCAAAATGGAAGGAATGATGCCACAAGTATATGAATTATACTTGCTTAATCGATAAAGTTCACAAAGAACTTTGAAGAGAAATTAACTCACAAGAGTATGTTTTATATAAGAGATGAGATGATTACAAATGAAATGAACTAGCCTATTTATAGTTTTTCAAAGGGTTTAGGCCGAATAGATACATGATGGTTCGGCTATGGATGAAACCCCTTTGAAAATACATGATTTTTAAATGAAAATACATGATTTTAATGAAGATACATGCTCTTGGCCGAATGGTAAGGTGTTGGTTCGGCCTAAGGATGTTTTGAATGCCTTTGGAAGTTATTTGGGTGCCAAAATGAAGAGGAAAGAGTCTTTGGCCGAATAGGAAGCATCCCTTGGTGTTTTTGCGCTACTTTGATGTCACATGGAGTGCACATGCTTGAATGATGCACATGGCAGCCTACTTGAATGCTCATGGTCTTCTTGCAAGGCTTTGGTGAGGTTGCAACCATAGGATAATGTCTTGAAGTCCATGGAATGAAGATTGCAGCAACTAGGCGTGACTTGACTTCCAACATGCATCTAGGTGTCATGGTCTTCAATGGGCAGCAACTTGTCATGAAAGGTCAAATTTGTGGAAGGTAACCTTTCATCATTTGAGCTACTTCCCATGTGTATTAGCTGAAGATGAGCTGGTCATAGGTGAATTACATGAAGATGAGTCTTTGGCCAGCTCCTTGTGAAAAGGCACCTCTTGGAATGGCAACTCTTCGCGGAAAGGTACGAATCCACAAAAATTGACTTAGACCATATTTGAAGTACTCTGTGTGGTGGTGATGATGGTGCAACTCTCCAGCTGAAATGAGATCTCTAGCTAGCTCAAAAGTCCAGCTCAAGTGAGCTATGAGCTCGGGGGTCAGCTGACAACTTTTCATCATTTGTTCTTCATGATCTCCCGAGTCCTCCTATGAAAGTTTTCCTAGCTCCTTATCATTAGTTAAGCTCAAATGTAGCTCCCAAGTGTTGTCTGAATATGCCTACATAAACTATATAATGCATATAATATAATGATGTGCATATTATAAAGATGTCAACTATAGGTTATAATAATAATTCATGCATCATATGATAATGAATGAATATTAATTATAACTATAGATTATATACATGAATATCAATCAATGATGCAAACCATAGGATATAATGAATGAATGCATATACTATGATAATTCAAGTATAGTCTAATATGCAAATGTATGCTCATAATAATTATATATAGTGCATATATAAGTAAATATAATATAAAGTATGGTAGAACTCCCTTATATTGAGTTTGATGGTTCTTCAATGATGTGAGTATGTCATGTAGAAAGTTGGTGCTAAACAGGATCACATCATCCTCCCCTTCTTTTGGGCGATTTGTCTTCAAATCGAAAGATGACTTCTCCAAATTGTACGCCCATTCAATCGTTGCTGGTTTGCTTCCATAGATCATCTTTATGAAAGGATTCTTATCAAGAGTCATATCCCTTGAATAGTTTCCTTGAATGTCCATGACCTGAAAAGATAAGAAACTTTCATAAGTAAGAGAATTGTTAATTATGAACAAGTGAAAATTGTACTCCCTGTTCTCATGTTTTGAATAGCCAAAAGTTATGTCATTTGAATCACAAGACATGTTGTTTTGAATGATCACTTCTTTTCGCACTCTAAAAGACATATTCTTTAGTTTTCCAAAGATCACGTCCTTTAAATGAAAAGTCATATCTTCTAGTACTTGAGAAGATAATTCTCTTAAGCTTCCAAGGATAACACCTTTTGGTTCCTCCATTTGACAAATTGAATCTTTTGGAATATCTCCTTGATCCGACACATCATATTCATTAAAAAGAATATGTATATCTTCATCTCCACTCTTTGAATCATCATGATGGTTTGTGGAGAGTCTTAACCTTTGAAACTTATTGAAACGCTTGAGTTCAATGCACCAATCAAGCTTATAACGACAAATGATCTTGTCATTAACGTTTGGTAAGATAATACCATGTACATAACTCAAATTCCTGCAAAGTAAATCAAAGTTAAAATATAAGAAATTATTAACAAGATGAATGGAAACATCAAACCAAGGTGGATGTTTAATAGGAGTTGGTTGCTGAATTCTTTTCGCGATTGGCAATGCACTTGGAATGTCAATGAACACAACACTTGGCACTTCAAATGACGTTTCTTTTGGAACTTCAAATGGCATCATCTTTGAAACATAAAGAGACATGTTTTATGGATCAAAAGTAACAACTATATGTTCTTCAAAAGTCACATCTTTTAGTCCTCCAAAAGACATGATTCTTGAATCACCTCCTTGAAAAGATATGTCTCTTGAATTGTCCTGCAAAACAAAAGGAAGAATAGGAGAAAAAGTAATGTTAGATAAAATTTGTTCTTTACTCTCCTCTTTATCTCCAAATTCATCTCTTTCAATTCTCTTATTTACAATCCCAACTTTTTCATCATTTGAATTTTCCTCCAAATGTTCTCCTTCAATTGCATTGTCTTTAAGTTGCTCGTTCATTGCTTCAATGTTCTTCTTCAAGGTGTTTTGATCTTCATTTACTCGGCTAGGAGATAGTGAAGTCAAGATGATTTTCCTTTTATTGTGAAAGAAGGAGTATCGGTTTGTGAAACTATCATGAACAACACGCTTGTCAAATTGCCATGGCCTCCCCAAAAGTAAATGACTCGTATTCATATGTACCACGTCACATAGAATCTCTTCTTTGTAGCTTCCAAGTGAGAATGGAACAAATACTTGTTCAGTAACCTTCAATTCTTCATTGCCATGCAACCATTGCAATTCATATGGGCTGGAATGTTTAATCGTTATAAGCCCCAATTTGTTCACCATGTATGTACTTGCAATGTTTGTACAACTTCCTCCGTCAATAGCTACAAGACACACTTTACCATTTACATGGCAACGAGTGTGAAATGTGTTTGTTCTTTGCTGTTCGTTCTCCATTGTTTGGAAAGATGAAAGATCATAAGACATTGTTAGTAGAAAGAAAGAAAAAAAAATTAAAAACCTTACCAGCACACTCTCAAAGCCTCACGATCTTCACTCCAAAGAAAATTAAGATATCACTCCACTCAACACTCGTGTTTACTCTCGGGAATATAATTTGGCTTTTAACAATTCCCCTTCTGATCTCACTCTCTCAGTTAGCCTTTTTCTACTCCAATTTCTCTTGCTCCTTTGAAGAACTTACTCAAGATTAAAATAAGTTAATTCCTTCCTTGTGTGCGTCGGCTGCAAATAGGTTAGGGTTGAAAAGAATAGAAGAAATGGAAAGGTAGAAGAAAGGTTTTAAGGTATTTAAAAGAAAGAAATGGTTGAAGACAAGGAAAATGAAATGATAGAAAAGGAAGAGGTGACTTACAATTCAATAAAAACCACTTACTGCAACATTTCTCAAGAAACAATAAGGTTATCTTCTCTTAGTGTAGATAGGCCTCTTTGATGTACTTTGCAATGGTAGAGCACTTTCCTTGGCTTGCTTTCTCTTTTTGAACTTCTCTTTTTCTTTTCTTTTCTTCTTTTCTGATTTTTCTCTTTTGAATTTCTTTTTGCTTTGCACGCCAATGACACTTTTTTTGTCAATCCAACTATGCTCTGATTACCGTTTGATGTAAGGCGAATCTACACACTTTGATGAAAAGAGTAGATAGCCTTATTGTGTCCCGATCTAGGATTGACAAGTACTGATGTCCTTGAATTTATAAGTTTGGGCTGCAAAATAAGATAAGAAAATATGATTAATAATGGACTTAAATAAAGGAATAATAATATAAGTAATGAAATGAAATAATGATAGGATAGAGATGGCTGCGGAATTGATGGTATTGATGGATATTGTTGATGATGGCAATGATGGTGATGTTGTATCTCAAACACGCTAAAGAGGAAACTATGCTATGAAGCACAATCCCGGTCTTCACAAACTTGCTTGAGGGGTGGTGATAGTGTCTTCAACCCACTAGATAACAATCTAGGTTGGAATCAAAATGGAAGGAATGACGCCACAAGTATATGAATTATACTTGCTTAATCGATAAAGTTCACAAAGAACTTTGAAGAGAAATTAACTCATAAGAGTATGTTTTATATAAGAGATGAGATGATTACAAATGAAATGCACTAGCCTAGTTATAGTTTTTCAAAGGGTTTAGGCCGAATAGATACATGATGGTTTGACTATGGATGAAACCCCTTTGAAAATACATGATTTTAATGAAGATACATGCTCTTGGCCGAATGGTAAGGTGTTGGTTCGGCCTAAGGATGTTTTGAATGCCTTTGGGAGTTATTTGGGCACCAAAATGAAGAGGAAAGAGTCTTTGTCCGAATAGGAAGCATCCCTTGGTGTTTTGGCGCCAATTTGATGTCACATGGAGTGCTCATGCTTGAATGATCCACATGGCAGCCTACTTGAACGCACATGGGTCTTTGTGCAAGGCTTTGGTGAGGTTACAACCATAGGATAATGTCTTGAAGTCCATGGAATGAAGATTGCAGAAACTAGGCGTGACTTGGCTTCCAACATGCATCTAGGTGTCATGGTCTTCAATGGGCAACAACTTGTCATGAAAGGTCAAATTTGTGGAAGGTAACCTTTCATCATTTGAGCTACTTCCCATGTGTATGAGCTGAAGATGAGCTGGTCATAGGTGAATTACATGAAGATGAGTCCTTGGCCAGCTCCTTGTGAAAGGCACCTCTTGGAATGGCAACTCTTCGCGGAAAGGTACGAATCCACAAAATTGATTTAGACCATATTTGAAGTACTCTGTGTGGTGATGATGGTGCAACTCTCCAGCTGAAATGAGGTCTCTAGCTAGCTCAAAAGTCCAGCTCAAGTGAGCTATGAGCTCAGGGGTCAGCTGACAACTTTTCATCATTTGTTCTTCATGATCTCCCGAGTCCTCCTATGAAAGTTTTCCTAGCTCCTTATCATTAGTTAAGCTCAAATGTAGCTCCCAAGTGTTGGTCGAATATGCCTACATGCATAACATAAAGAAATAAACTAAGTATATAAACTATATAATGCATATAATATAATAATGTGCATATTATAAAGATGTGAACTATAGGTTATAATAATAATTCATCATATGATAATGAATGAATATTAATGTTATAACTATAGATTATATACATGAATATCAATCAATGATGCAAACCATAGGATATAATGAATGAATGCACATACTATGATAATTCAAGTATAGTATAATATGCAAATGTATGCTCATAATAATATATATAGTGCATATATAAGTAAATATAATATAAAGTATGGTAGAACTCCCTTATATTGAGTTTGATGGATCTTCAATGATGTGAGTATGTCATGAAGAAAGTTGGTGCTAAACAGGATCACATCATCCTCCCCTTCTTTTGGGTGATTTGTCCTCAAATCGAAAGATGACTTCTCCAAATTGTACGCCCATTCATTCGTTGCTGGTTTGCTTCCATAGATCATCTTTATGAAAGGATTCTTATCAAGGGTCATATCCCTTGAATAGGTTCCTTGAATGTCCATGACCTGAAAAGATAAGAAACTTTCATAAGTAAGAGAATTGTTAATTATGAACAAGTGAAAATTGTACTCCCTGTTCTCATGTTTTGAATAGCCAAAAGTTATGTCATTTGAATCACAGGACATGTTGTTTTGAATGATCACTTCTTTTCGCGCTCTAAAAGACATATTCTTTGGTTTCCCAAAGATCACGTCCTTTAAATGAAAAGTCATATCTTCTAGTACTTGAGAATATAATTCTCTTAAGCTTCCAAGGATAACACCTTTTGGTTCCTCCATTTGACAAATTGAATCATTTGGAATATCTCCTTGATCCGACACATCATATTCGTTAAAAAGAATATGTATATCTTCATCTCCACTCTTTGAATAATCATGATGGTTTGTGGAGAATCTTAACCTTTGAAACTTCTTGAAACGCTTGAGTTCATGCACCAATCAAGCTTATAACGACAAATGATCTTGTCATTAATGTTTGGTAAGATAATACCATGTACATAACTCAAATTCCTGCAAAGTAAATCAAAGTTAAAATATAAGAAATTATTAACAAGATGAATGGAAACATCAAACCAAGGTGGATGTTTAATAGGAGTTGGTTGCTGAATTCTTTTCGCAATTGGCAATGCACTTGGAATGTCAACGAACACAACTCTTGGCACTTCAAATGATGTTTCTTTTGGAACTTCAAATGGCATCATCTTTGAAACATCAAGAGACATGTTTTGTGGATCAAAAGTAACAACTATATGTTCTTCAAAAGTCACATCTTTTAGTCCTCCAAAAGAAATAATTCTTGAATCACCTCCTTGAAAAGATATGTCTCTTGAATTGTCCTGCAAAACAAAAGGAAGAATAGGAGAAAAAGTAATGTTAGATAAAATTTGTTCTTTACTCTCCTCTTTATCTCCAAATTCATCTCTTTCAATTCTCTTATTTGCAATCCCAACTTTTTCATCATTTGAATTTTCCTCCAAATGTTCTCCTTCAATTGCATTGTCTTTAAGTTGCTCGTTCATTGCTTCAATGTTCTTCTTCAAGGTGTTTTGATCTTCATTTACTCGGCTAGGATATAGTGAAGTCAAGATGATTTTCCTTTTATTGTGAAAGAAGGAGTATCGGTTTGTGAAACCATCATGAACAGCACGCTTGTCAAATTGCCATGGCCTCCCCAAGAGTAAATGACTCGTATTCATATGTACCACGTCACATAGAATCTCTTCTTTGTAGCTTCCAAGTGAGAATGGAACAAATACTTGTTCAGTAACCTTCAATTCTTCATTCCCATGCAACCATTGCAATTCATATGGGCTGGAATGTTTAATCGTTATAAGCCCCAATTTGTTCACCATGTATGTACTTGCAATGTTTGTACAACTTCCTTCGTCAATATCTACAAGACACTTTACCATTTACATGGCAACGAGTGTGAAATGTGTTTGTTCTTTTGTTTGTTCTCCATTGTTTGGAAAGATGAAAGATCATAAGATATTGTTAGTAGAAAGAAAGAAAAAAAATTAAAAACCTTACCAGCACACTCTCAAAGCCTCACGATCTTCACTCCAAATAAAATTAAGATATCACTCCACTCAACACTTGTGTTTACTCTCGGGAATATAATTTGGCTTTTAACAATTCCCCTTCTGATCTCACTCTCTCAGTTATCCTTTTTCCACTCCAATTTCTCTTGCTAAGTCCTTTGAAGAACTTACTCAAGATTAGAACAAGTTAATTCCTTCCTTGTGTGCGTCGGCTGCAAATAGGTTAGGGTTGAAAAGAATAGAAGAAATGGAAAGGTAGAAGAAAGGTTTTAAGGTATTTAAAAGAAAGAAATGGTTGAAGACAAGGAAAATGAAATGATAGAAAAGGAAGAGGTGACTTACAATTCAATAAAAACCACTTACTGCAACATTTCTCAAGAAACAATAAGGTTATCTTCTCTTAGTGTAGATAGGCCTCTTTGATGTACTTTGCAATGGTAGAGCACTTTCCTTGGCTTGCTTTCTCTTTTTGAACTTCTCTTTTTCTTTTCTTTTCTTCTTTTCTGATTTTTCTCTTTTGAATTTCTTTTTGCTTTGCACGCCAATGACACTTTTTTTGTCAATCCAACTATGCTCTGATTACCGTTTGATGTAAGGCGAATCTACACACTTTGATGAAAAGAGTAGATAGCCTTATTGTGTCCCGATCTAGGATTGACAATACTGATGTCCTTGAATTTATAAGTTTGGGCTGCAAAATAAGATAAGAAAATATGATTAATAATGGACTTAAATAAAGGAATAATAATATAAGTAATGAAATGAAATAAAGATAGGATAGAGATGGCTGCGGAATTGATGGTATTATGGATATTGTTGATGATGGCAATGATGGTGATGTTGTATCTCAAACACGCTAAAGAGGAAACTATGCTATGAAGCACAATCCCGGTCTTCACAAACTTGCTTGAGGGGTGGTGATAGTGTCTTCAACCCACTAGATAACAATCTAGGTTGGAATCAAAATGGAAGGAATGACGCCACAAGTATATGAATTATACTTGCTTAATCGATAAAGTTCACAAAGAACTTTGAAGAGAAATTAACTCACAAGAGTATGTTTATATAAGAGATGAGATGATTACAAATGAAATGCACTAGCCTATTTATAGTTTTTCAAAGGGTTTAGGCCGAATAGATACATGATGGTTTGGCTATGGATGAAACCCCTTTGAAAATACATGATTTTTAAATGAAAATACATGATTTTAATGAAGATACATGCTCTTGGCCGAATGGTAAGGTGTTGGTTCGGCCTAAGGATGTTTTGAATGCCTTTGGGAGTTATTTGGGCACCAAAATGAAGAGGAAAGAGTCTTTGGCCGAATAGGAAGCATCCCTTGGTGTTTTGGCGCCAATTTGATGTCACATGGAGTGCACATGCTTGAATGATGCACATGGCAGCCTACTTGAACGCACATGGGTCTTCTTGCAAGGCTTTGGTGAGGTTGAAACCATAGGATAATGTCTTGAAGTCCATGGAATGAAGATTGCAGCAACTAGACATGACTTGGCTTCCAACATACATCTAGGTGTCATGGTCTTCAATGGGCAGCAACTTGTCATGAAAGGTCACATTTGTGGAACGTAACCTTTCATCATTTGAGCTACTTCCCATGTGTATGAGCTGAAGATGAGCTGGTCATAGGTGAATTACATGAAGATGAGTCTTTGGCCAGTTCCTTGTGAAAAGGCACCTCTTGGAATGGCAACTCTTCGCGGAAAGGTACGAATCCACAAAATATGACTTAGACCATATTTGAAGTACTCTGTGTTGTGGTGATGATGGTGCAACTCTCCAGTTGAAATATGGTCTCTAGCTAGCTCAAAAGTCCAGCTCAAGTGAGCTATGAGCTTGGGGGTCAGTTGACAACTTTTCATCATTTGTTCTTCATGATCTCCCGAGTCATCCTATGAAAGTTTTCCTAGCTCCTTATCATTAGTCAGCTCAAATGTAGCTCCCAAGTGTTCACCGAATATGCCTACATGCATAACATAAAGAAATAACTAAGTATATAAACTATATAATGCATATATAATGATGTGCATATTATAAAGATGTGAACTATAGATTAGAATAATAATTCATGCATCATATGATAATGAATGAATATTAATATTATAACTATAGATTATATACATGAATATCAATCAATGATGTAAACCATAGGATATAATGAATGAATGCACATACTATGATAATTCAAGTATAGTCTAATATGCAAATGTATCCTCATAATATATATAGTGCATAAATAAGTAAATATAATATAAAGTATGGTAGAACTCCCTTATATTGAGTTTGATGGTTCTTCAATGATGTGAGTTTGTCATGCAGAAAGTTGGTGCTAAATAGGATCACATCACCAAGCAATTCAAGTAAGCCGTTTAAATTGATTGTGGTGATAGAAGGTTGTAAAGTGACTGTGTAAGTAACCCCTTTTTATTCTTTTCTTTCTATTTCTAAACACCCTTTCATTATATTTGTTTTCCCTTCTTACTAACCCTTTTGCAGCTGACGCCAAACAGGTAGAAATTTATTTGATACAGTCTTGAGTAAAGTTCTCTAGAACTTGAGACAAGAGAATCGAGAGGAAAAAGGCTGGAGAGTGTATGAGATCAGAAGAGGACAAGTAAAAGCCATTAAAGTCCTAGAGTACAAACACGAGCAGGTTGAGTGACATTCAAGTTTTCCTTGGAGTGACTCGTGAGGCTTTGTGAGAGTATTCTGGTAAGGTCCTACACATTTCATTTTTCCTTATTTGCTAACATGTCTCTTCCATCCAACATATTTGTAGTCAAAAGGACTTTGAACATTCAAAGTCAAGAAGATGAACAAAGAGAGAATATCTTCCATACAAGATGTCACGTGGGAGATAAAGTTTGTGTGGTGATCATTGATGGAGGAAGTTATACAAACATAGCAAGTACTCACATGGTGGAAAAGTTGGGTCTAACGACTTCCAAGCATCCTCATCCTTACAAACTTCAGTGGCTCAATGATGTGGGGGAAGCCAAGGTAACCAAACAAGTTATTGTTCCTTTTTCAATTGGAAGATACAATGATGAAGTCCTTTGTGACGTGGTGCCCATGAGTGCAAGCCACATTATATTAGGACGTCCTTGGCAGTTTGACAAGAAGGCTACCCATGATGGATTTTCTAACAAGTACTCTTTCAAACATCAAGGAAAGAAAATCATATTGGTGCCTATTCTTCCAAATTAAGTCCATGAATGTCAGGTTACCCTCAAATCACGTATAGAGGAATGGGAGAAAGCTAAAGCCATGAAGAAAGTTGAAAGAGAATTTTTGCATGAGAAAAGAGTGGAGAGAGTTGAAAATGAACAAAATGAAAGGATTGAATATGGGAGCAAAGAGGAAAAGGAAAATGAGGGTGAAGAACATATTTTATCTAATCATACTCCTATTCTTTCTTTTGACGTGCAAGACAATCCAATAGACATGTCACTTCAAGTTGAAGATTCAAGAAACATGTCTTTTGAAGAATCAATAGACGTGACTTTTGGTGATCCACAAGACATGTCATTTGACATTTCAAATGATGTACCTCTTTAAATTCGAAAGAATGTGCCAATTGAAGTACCAAGAGTTGATATCATTCATGCTCCAAGTACATTACAACTATTAAAGAGATTTCAACAACCAATGAAGTTTTCCATCATCAAGCAACCAACACCCTTTAAACATCCTTCATGGTTTGCTATTTCCATTCATCTTGTCTATTCAGTTTCTAACTTTTGTTTATTTTGTAGTGAAATGATTCATATCTATGGAGTTATTTTCACATGTGTTGAACAATTCGAAGAGATGAATCGAGCACTATCCACTAGCTCAAAAGCTATCATTTGGAAAGGTACAAAGTTTAAAGGAGTGATCTAAAAAGCAAGTTCTATTCTAAAAGGACATCATATTTCCAAAGAGGGATCTCAATGGACTTGTGCCTTTTCAATCGAATGTGTTGTTTCAAGTAAAAAGGTAAGATTATTCAACCCACAAATGAGATGATTCTCTTGAAGAGTTAGAGATTCATCAAAGGGCACATGATGGTTCAAAGGAAAACTTCCAAAGATTATGTCCTTTCACCAAGGGTGATGAATTTCCAAATAGACATGATGATCAGCACCGAGGAGTTATTATCTTCACCAAAAGATATGTCTCACCCGTTCAAAGGACATGTGATGATTCCCAAACATTGTGTCCTCCCATCAAAGGATGTGAAGTTACCAGATTTGAAGCCAAGAGGTTGAACATATCGTGTGAATCATCTATTGGAGGAAAACATAAGGATTCAATCCTTCCTACATCAAGAAGGTCTTCAATGAGAAACTACTTCGTTTTGAGGACAAATCGCCTAAAAGAAGGGGAGGATGATACGATCCAAACTAGCTCCAACTTTCTCCATGACTTGAACACATCATGGATGTTCTTCAAAGCTGTTTCTAAGGGAGTTTTTCATTACCCTATCTTATACTATATCATTTATACATTCTATTCTATCATAAGCATGCATTCACATGTTAGTATAAATTATCCTATTATTATTTCCATCCTATTCTTATTTGATCATGTTTCTCATATTATTCAAATATATGTTATAATTACATATCATTTCTTAGGATATTATTATTACATGTTTCCATTTATCATTTATGAATACCATGTTATATGATATTCATGCATACAACATATACCCATATCTTTATGATTGATACACAATTTTATAACCATGTTAGGATAGTCTTATAATCATATTAAGCATGATTATCATATATACATCAAGGCAACATCATTATAAATCATTTCATTAGTTCATATGCATTCATATTAGCTCTAAAGCTTCATGCATTATCTTACAAATATTTTGAGATGATATAATTAGCTCATGACCTTCAAACATAGCTCACATCACCATAATCATACATGGAAGCAAGGTATTTAGCTCATAACATCTCAATATCATAGACTTACCTTGTTTCCTTACACATATAGGTACATTGGAGTGTGATGCACGATGAGGCAGCTTGGTAGAGTATTTGAACGTCATATGCAGCTCATAAACAGCTCACAAATATCATGGCAGCTCGTGGAACACTAAGGAAAGCTCAACTTAGCTGGAGGAGCTAGCATGATACAGTTCAACCTAGCCTCACTTGGATGGATGGTGAAGTCAAAGTTGTACCTTTGATTGTTTCGATCTAGGAAAGCAACAAGTATTATGCACAAACAAGAAAGCTAAAAAAATGGTTGAATGGAAGTAATGAAATGGAAAGATAAATATGGCAGCTGAAAATATATATAAGTTGGTGATATGTTTAAAGGAAATGATGAAGTATGGTAATGGAAGTAGAATGAAGGTGATGGAGATGAAAAGTAGTATCTCAAAGAAGACTCAAAGAAGAACCAATGTTAAAGAACAAAGACCCAGACTTTATATTGCTTCTTTAAGGGATGGTAAACAAGGACTTTGACCCACTATCTATAAAGAGATAGGAACCATAAGTATCAGGGTGACATAGATAGGGGTGACGCCACAAGCATAAGCTTGATAAGTCGATAAAGTTCACTTAAGAACTAAAGAGAGAAACTCTCACAAATATTGATTAAACAAAGTGAATTGGTTTCCTACAAATGAAATGGAAAGCTATTTATAGGCCTAAGAGATGTCTAGGATGCACATACAAGATTTAATGATTGAACATTCATGGATGAATGTTTATCCTTAAGTAGATACAATGTACGTCCCCTATGCAAGTTCATGGACTAATAAAATAAATGAATGTTCATCCATTTATGTGACTACATCTTCATAGCCGAATTCATCCTCTCTTGATGTGAACATGTTGGTTCATTTCCTTGCATGAATTTGGAGGAATGTTTCATTGTATGTTCGGCCCCCTTTGGAATGCATGCACCAAGTGTGAACGTGACTCATAGGCTCCCTTCATGTACTTGGATTTGGTGAATGAGTTTGAAAATAATGCTTGGCCGAATAGGGAGATAGCTCTTCATCTTGGCGTCTAAATAAACCACATGCAAGGCACATGGGGCTGTTCACATGCAAAACACATGGCTTGGCCGAATAGGGAGAGAACTCTTCATCTTGGCCCCTAAATGATCCTCATGCAAGGCACATGGGGGCTGGTCATATGCAAGGCACATGGGTGTTCTAGGAAACCTTGTGGTGCAGCCTTGTGCATGGAATGATGGCTGGTCATGTGCTTTCTCTCTTGGGCGTGCATGTGTCTTCTTCAAGCTAGCTTGAGTTGTGAAGCTAGCTAGCAAGTATGGGCTGTTTGTGAACAAACGTCCTAGCTAAGTCCTTGTGAGCTCTTTAATATTATGTTCAGCTACATTCAGCTACCTTTGACATCACTTTTGGCAACTCAGCTCCAAATAGTCCAACTAGCTAAGTTTAGCTAGCCTTAAGCTCCTCCAGCTGAACCGAGCTTCCCTTAGTGTTCCATGAGCTGACTTGTACTTTGTAAGCTGATTGTGAGCTACATATAAAGTCCAAATTATTCACCAAGCTATCTCAACGTTTATTATTCTCCAATGTACCTACATGTGCAAGGAAACAAGGTAAGTCCATGGCATTGAGCTGATATGAGCTAAATACCTTGCTACCATGCATGAATATGGTAATGTAAGCTAAGTTTGAATGTCATGAGCTAATTATATCATCTCCTAATATGTGTAAGGTAAGATATAAAGCCTAAGAGCTAATATGAATGCAAATGAACTAATGAAATGCATTATAGGTATGATGCCTTGATGTATATGTTATAATCATGCATAATATAATTATATAGCTGTCCTAACATGCTTAACATATTAAAATAACAATGTGTAAGATGTATTCATACTAAGTTATTCTTTAACTTCATAACTAACATCCTTAGAATGATATTTAATAAAATAGTATATATTATAAGGTTATTATAAAGTAAATGCATTAAAAGGATGTTCAAGAGTACTCCCTTTATAGTTGAAAATGTGATTGCATCATCCCCCCATTCTTTAGGGCGATTTGTCCTCAAATCGAGTCCATTCTGTCCTTGCATAGCTTCACGCCTCTTTGCTAAAAGAATGTATCCTTTGAACGTTTGTGTTCATCCATTATATACCCTTTTGTAAGATTTCCCTTTAGGCCTTTATTTGGAATATGATTTACCAACAAGTACCTTTTGGGAATGATCTTTATCTAGGGATATCCCTTTTGGAAGTGACCTTTCACGTGAATTGTCCTGAAAAGTGAGGAGAGAAAAGGTTTCATATGAAGGGGTACTTACCTTTTGTAGATTAAAATCATTGGCGAAGAGTTGTGACTTTAAGTCCCAAACATCACCACTTTTCGTAGGTGACCCTTCATTTTCCAGCATTGAACATCATGTATCTTTATGAAGAAGTTTGGTTTCTTGTTTAGTTCCTCTTCATTTTTCGTCGGAGTTTTGTCTTTGCGCCATGCTTCTACACTCTTTCGCATATGTAATTGATCATGTTGTACTTCTTTTGGCGTTAAAGGCATCAAGGTCACCTTGCGTCCATCATGCTTAAAAGTGTATTGATTGTGAATACAATCATGAATGGCCCTTTTGTCATACTGCCATGGTCTCCCAAGTAAGATGTGGCTAGCATGCATAGGGACAATGTCATAAAGCACCTCGTCCTTGTACCTACCAACTGAGAAAGGAATTAGAACCTGTTTGGTAACATTTAACTCACCTCCTTCATTGAGCCATTGGAGTTTATATGGAGTAGGATGTTTTGACGTTACCAATCCAAGTTTTTCAACCATAAGAGTGTTGGCTACGTTTGTGCAACTTCCTCCATCGATGATCATTGTGCAAACCTTATCCTTGACATGGCATCTTGTATGAAAGATATTGTTTCTCTGAATATCATCTTGGGATGTTTGTTATTGTAGGCACCTCTTTGAAACAAGCATCTCACCATGATCTGCATTTTCTTCCGTTTCTTCTTCTTGCATTGTTTCAGGTTCCTCGTCAAAAATAGGCTCATCAGAATCTGATACAATATCTCCATTATCAAGCACCATCATGGTATTTCGGTTGGGACATTGACTAGCAACATGTCCTTTTCCAAAAGACTTGAAACATTTGATGTCTCTTGATCTCTCAAAAGTGTTGGTTTGCTTTTCTTTACCCTTGCTAGATTCGCCCACTTGTGTAGTTTTAGGTACTTCTGCACGATCCTTTGTTTGGAATGGAGTTTGCTTTCGGAAAGTAATAGGTTCTCGCTTCCATTTGGTGGCCGAATTTGGACTGCTCCTAGTGTAGAATTTCCTTTTGAGTTGTCTTTCAATTTTCATGGCCACATGCACCATTTCTTCAATCTCTACATAATGCTGAAGTTCAACAAGGTTAGCAATATCAAGATTTAGGCCAGATAAGAATCTTGCCATTGTTGCTTCTCTATCTTCATCCACATTGGCTCGGATCATGGCAATCTCCATTTCTTTGAAATAATCTTCAACGTTCTTGCTTCCTTGTTTCAAATTTTGTAATTTATGATAAAGATCTCAGTGATAGTGAGTAGGAACAAACCTTTTCCTCATAATGGCCTTCGTTTCATCCCATGTTGTGATGGGGCGTTCACCATTTCGTCTTCTTGAACTCACCAATTGGTCCCACCAAACTAAGGCATAGTCCAAGAATTCCATAGCAGTAAGCCTAACCTTCTTTTGCTCCGTATAGTTTTGGCATTCAAAAATGTGTTCAATTTTGATTACCCAATCAAGATAGGCTTCTGGATCAGTTCGTCCTTGAAATGGAGGAATAGTCACTTTGATGTTGCTGAAGTTGTCATTTTGATTTCGATGAACATCTCTCCTTGCTACTGATGTTACTTCAGCCTCTTCCTCTTCTAAGTCTTCTTCTATTCTAGGGTGGTTTACTCTACGGTTGCCTAAAGATGCTTCTAATTGATCCATACGATCTTGCAAAGGCTCCAACTCTAATTTCAACAATCTTGCCATTTCGTGCATAATAGCTTGTGTTTGCAAGTTAGGGGCTTCTCTTTCTGGGGATCGTCCTGAACTCCAAGACATGGTTAGTGAAATAAAAAAAAGAATAAGATGTGTAAAAGACCTTACCAGAATATACTCTCACAAAGCCTCACGAGTCACTCCAAGAAAATTTGATGTCACTCAATCCGCTCGTGTTTGCACTCTAGGACTTTAATGGCTTTTACTTGTCCTCTTCTGATCTCACACACGCTCCAGCCTTTTTCGTCTCGATTCTCTTGTCTCAAGTTCTAGAAAACTTTTACTCAAGACTATATCGAGTAAATTTTACTTGTTTGTGTCGGCTGCAAATGGGTTAGTAGAAGGGAAAAACAAATATAATAAAAGGGTGGCTTAGAAATAGAAAGAAGAGAATAAAGGGGTTACTTACACAAATCACTTTACAACCTTCTATCACCACAATCAAATTTAAAGGCTTACTTGAATGGCTTGGTATGAGAATTGTTGATGAGTGCTTCTAACTTTTCTTTCTTTCTTTTTCTTTTTCAAGTGCTTTCAATTTCTTCTTTTGAGTGCTTTTGTTTTCTTTGCTAAATTTTTTTTTCTTGCTTTCTTTCACTTTTGCACTTTACTGCACTTTTTTTGTATTTTTCTTCGTTGTTGTTGTTGCACGTTGTTTTCTTCCACCAAAGCTCTGATTACCCGCTTGATGTAAGGTAATTCTACCTTCTCGTTTGATTTTGGATCTAGGAATGAAGTAAAACAACCTACACAAGTAAATGGCTCAAAACATAATGGATAAGGGTGGTAAACGTATGGTTTAATAGGTAGGCTATTTAATAAATGAGAGATGGAAGCGGAAGATGATTGAAATGGTTATGTTTATGGCGATGAAACAAAAGGATGGTTGTGAGGATAGTATCTTGAAGAACGCTCAAAGAAGAACCAATGCTATAGAGAGCAAAGACCCAATCTTTATATTGTTTCTTCAAGGGGTGGTGATAAGTACTTTGACCCACT
Organism: Hibiscus syriacus; assembly: GCF_006381635.1. Taxonomy (NCBI): domain Eukaryota; kingdom Viridiplantae; phylum Streptophyta; class Magnoliopsida; order Malvales; family Malvaceae; genus Hibiscus; species Hibiscus syriacus. Next base: position 2,517,986 of record NW_024062824.1, on the reverse strand, counting down.
AATTATATGAACTAGGAACCAGAAGTATCAATATGAAAGAAGAGGGTTGATGCCACAAGTATAAAATACTTGATAAGTCGATAAAAAGTCACCAGGATTAAGAAAGATGGTTTGGCCGAATAGGGAGAGAACTCTTCATCTTGGCGCCTAAATGATCCTCATGCAAGGCACATGGGGGCTGGTCATATGCAAGGCACATGGGTGTTCTAGGAAACCTTGTGGTGCAGCCTTGTGCATGGAATGATGGCTGGTCATGTGCTTTCTCTCTTGGGCGTGCATGTGTCTTCTTTAAGCTAGCTTGAGTTGTGAAGGTAGCTAGCAAGCATGGGTTGTTTGTGAACAAACGTCCTAGCTAAGTCCTTGTGAGCTCCTCAATATTATGCTCAGCTACATTCAGCTACCTTTGACATCACTTTTGGCAACTCAGCTCCAATAGTCCAACTAGCTAAGTTTAGCTAGCCTTAAGCTCTTCCAGCTGAACCGAGCTTTCCTTAGTATTCCATGAGCTGCCTTGTACTTTGTATGCTGATTGTGAGCTGCATATGAAGTCCAAATTATTCACCAAGCTATCTCAACATTTATTATTCTCCAATGTACTTACATGTGCAAGGAAACAAGGTAAGTCCATGGCATTGAGCTTATATGAGCTAAATACATTGCTACCATGCATGAATATGGTAATGTAAGCTAAGTTTGAATGTCATGAGCTAATTATATCATCTCCTAATATGTGTAAGGTAAGATATAAAGCCTAAGAGCTAATATGAATGCAAATGAACTAATGAAATGCATTATAAGTATGCTACCTTGATGTATATGTTATAATCATGCATAATATAATTATATAGCTGTCCTAACATGCTTAACATATTAAAATAACAATGTGTAAGATGTATTCATACTAAGTTATTCTTTAACTTCATAACTAACATCCTTAGAATGATATGTAATATAATAGTATATATTATAAGGTTATTATAAAGTAAATGCATTAAAAGGATGTTCAAGAGTACTCCCTTTATAGTTGAAAATGTGCTTGCATCAAGAAGTTTGGTCATTGGCATGATCGCATCATCCCCCCTTCTTTAGAGCGATTTGTCCTCAAATCGAAGGCTTCTTTCATTGATTGATCCCTTGGTGTAAGAAAGTATGAATGAAGATCATTATGCCTATTAGGGTATGCATGAATTTCTTTGAATCCTTCAAGTAGGTAAGTCACGCCAACTTTATTCTTTGTACCCTTCCACATTATGAATCTTGAATAGTTGGATAATGCTCACTTCTTTTCCTTGAATTGATGATCATAATCAAGAACACTTGCAAGTAAATGATTCAATGTGCTGCAAAAAAGAAATATGTTAGAACATGAAGCATCATTAACAATGTGAATGAACGTAAAAGATTCATTAAAGTTCATGAATGAAATTTGGTTCGTTGAAACTTCCCTTTCATAAGGTTGTTTGAACTTTGAATGTAGAATGAATGTACATCGAATGTCAAAGAGCACATGCTTTCGAATACCAAATGTTACAACCTTTGGAACTTCAATGGACAAATGTGATTCATCAATTTGCAATGGCATGGCCTTTGGAATAACGTGCAAATCAAATGAAAGAATAGGAAGAAAAGATTGATTAGTATAAAGTAAAACTTCCTTCTCCTCACATTCTTTTCTCTCATGCTCATGTTTGTTTTGAATTCTCTCTTCAATCTCACTCTCATGTTTTACAACACACTCATCTTCACTCTCAATGCTCTTACTCTCATTTTCAATTACTCCAATGGATTTCTCACGCAAAATCACACTCTCATTTTCAACCCCAAATGTCTTGGTTTTCTCACTATGTTCTTCTTTGATTTGTGCATGTTCAACTCTCTCCACTCTTATTTGTTTTTAATGTAAAACTTCTCTTTCAACTTTCTTCATGGCTTTAGTTTCCTCCCATTCCTCTATACGTGACTTAAGGGTCTTTTGGCATTCATGGACTTGATTTGGGCACATTGGAACCAACGTGATCTTTCTCCCTTGGTGTTTGAATGAATACTTATTGGAGAACCCATCATACAATGCTTGTTTATCAAACTGCCAAGGTCAACCGAAAAGAAGATGGCTTGAATTAATGGAGGCAACATCACAAAAGACTTCATCTTCATATCTCCCAATTGAAAAAGGCACAAGTACTTGCTCTATGACTTCGAACTCTTCATCTTCATTTAATCCTTGCAAAATATATGGGCTGGGATGTTTGAATGTTGTAAGTCCCAACTTCTTGACCATGTATGTGCTTGCAATGTTTGTACAACTTCCACTATCAATGGCTACAAGACATACTTTGCCAACTTTACCGTTTACATGGCAACGAGTATGAAATGCATTCTCTCTTTGTTGAATGTTCTCCATTGCTTGGGAAGAGGAAAGATCAAATAACATTGTTAGTAAAAATTTGAAATGTGAAAATTAGGACCTTACCAAATTTCACACAACAAAACCTCACGGTCACTCCAAAAAAAACATTGTGATGTCACTCCACTCAAGCACTCGTGTGTTACTCGGGAATATGTCTTTGGCTTTTGTAATTCCCCTTCTGATCTAACACACTCGATTAGCCTTTTTCCACTCGTTCCTCTCTTGTAAAGTTCTTGAAAGAACTAACTTGAGACCTTTCAAGTTGATGCAAGCATGTTTTCAACTATAAAGGGAGTACTCTTGAACATTCTTTTAATGCATTTACTTTATAAAAACCTTATAATATATACTATTATATTACATATCATTCTAAGGATATTAGTTATGAAGTTAAAGAATAACTTAGTATGAATACATCTTACACATTGTTATTTTTAATATGTTAAGCATGTTAGGATAGCTATATAATTATATTATGCATGATTATAACATATACATCAAGGCAGAATACTTATAATGCATTTCATTAGTTCATTTGCATTCATATTAGCTCTTAGGCTTTATACCTTACCTTACACATATTAGGAGATGATATAATTAGCTCATGACATTTAAACTTAGCTCACATTACCATAATCAAACATGGCAGCAAGGAATTAGCTCATATTAGCTCAATACCATGGAATTACCTTGTTTCCTTGCACATGTAGGTACATTGGAGCATAACAAATGTTGAGATAGCTTGGTGAATAATTTGGACTTCATATGCAGCTCACAATCAACTTACAAAGTACAAGGCAGCTCATGGAACACTAAGGGAAGCTCGGTTCAGCTGGAGGAGCTTAAGGATAGCTAAACTTAGCTAGTTGGACTATTTAGAGTTGAGTTGCCAAAAGTGATGTCAAAGGTAGCTGAATGTAGCTGAACATAATATTGAGGAGCTCACAAGGACTTAGCTAGGAAGTTTGTTCACAAACAACCCATGTTTGCTAGCTAGCTTCACAACTCAATCTAGCTTGAAGAAGACACATGCACGCCCAAGAGAGAAAGCACATGACCAGCCATCAATCCATGCACAAGGCTGCACCACAAGGTTTCCTAGAACACCCATGTGCCAAGCATATGACCAGCCCCTATGTGCCTTGCATGAGGATCATTTCCAAGATGAAGAGTTCTCTCCCTATTCGGCCAAGCCATGTGCCAAGATGAAGAGTTCTCTCCCTATTCGGCCAAGATTATGTATATGTTATTTTTAATATGTTAAGCATGTTAGGATAGCTATATAATTATATTATGCATGATTATAACATATACATCAAGGCAGCATACTTATAATGCATTTCATTAGTTCATTTGCATTCATATTAGCTCTTAGGCTTTATACCTTACCTTACACATATTAGGAGATGATATAATTAGCTCATGACATTTAAACTTAGCTCACATTACCATAATCAAACATGGCAGCAAGGAATTAGCTCATATTAGCTCAATACCATGGAATTACCTTGTTTCCTTGCACAAGTAGGTACATTGGAGCATAATAAACGTTGAGATAGCTTGGTGAATAATTTGGACTTCATATGCAGCTCACAATCAGCTTACAAAGTACAAGGCAGCTCATGGAACACTAAGGGAAGCTCGGTTCAGCTGGATGAGCTTAAGGCTAGCTAAACTTAGCTAGTTGGACTATTTGGAGCTGAGTTTCCAAAAGTGATGTCAAAGGTAGCTGAATGAAGCTGAACATAATATTGAGGAACTCACAAGGACTTAGCTAGGAAGTTTGTTCACAAACAACCCTTATTTGCTAGCTACCTTCACAACTCAAGCTAGCTTGAAGAAGACACATACACGCCCAAGAGAGAAAGCACATGACCAGCCATCATTCCATGCACAAGGCTGCACCACAAGGTTTCCTAGAACACACATGTGCCTTGCATAAGACCAGCCCCCATGTGCCTTGCATAAGGATCATTTAGGCGCCAAGATGAAGAGTTCTCTCCCTATTCAGCCAAGCCATGTGTTTTGCATGTGAACAGCCCCATGTGCCTTGCATGTGGTTTATTTAGGCGCCAAGATGAAGAGCTCTCTCCCTATTCGGCCAAGCATCATTTCCCATTCAATTTGGCGCCAACTTGAGGGGACACAAGAACTATTTGGCCAATGATTATTTTCCTCCATAAAGGACCAAAACATTATGTCATTTAGCATTTAATTATGTCATTTTATTGAGGCACAAGGGTTGGCCGAACCACCATGTATCCATTCAGCCATGCCCCTTCATTTCCTATAAATAGGAAATCACAATTCATTTGTAATCAGACTTTTTGTTTAATTAAAGTGAGATTATTCTCTTCCTTAAGTCATAATGACTTTTTATCGACTTATCAAGTATAATTTATACTTGTGACGTCAACTCTCTTCTTTCATCTTGATACTTCTGGTTCCTAGTTCATATAACTAGTGGGTCAAAGTACTTAACACCACCCCTTGAAGAAATAATATAAAGATTGGGTCTTTGCTCTCTATAGCATTGGTTCTTCTTTGAGCGTTCTTCAAGATACTATCCTCACAACCTTCCTTTTGTTTCATCACCATAACCATAACCATTTCAATCATCTTCCACTTCCATCTCTCATTTATTAAATAACCTACCTATTAAACCATACGTTTACCACCCTTGTCCATTCTGTTTTGAGCCATTCACTTGTGCAGGTTGTTTTGCCTCCTTCCTAGATCCACAATCAAATGAGAAGGTAGAATTACCTTACATCAAGCGGTAATCAGAGCTTTGGTGGAAGAAAGCAACGTGCAACAACAACAACGAAGAAAAATACAAAAAAAAAGTGCAGTGAAGTGCAAAAGTGAAAGAAAGCAAGAAAAATAAATTCAACAAAGAAAACAAAAGCACTCAAAAGAAGAAATTGAAAGCACTTGAAAAATAAAAAGAACGAAAGAAAAGTTGGAAGCACTCATCAACAATTCTCATCACCAAGCCATTCAAGTAAGCCTTTAAATTTGATTGTGGTGATAGAAGGTTGTAAAGTGACTTGTGTAAGTAACCCCTTTTAGTTCTTTTCTTTCTATTTCTAAGCCACCCTTTCAATTATATTTTACTTTCCATTCCTACTAACCATTTGCAGCCGACGCCAAACAAGTAAAATTTACTCGATATAGTCTTGAGTAAAAGTTTTCTAGAACTTGAGACAAGAGAATCGAGAGGAAAAAGGCTGGAGCGTGTGTGAGATCAGAAGAGGACAAGTAAAAGTGATAGGGAAGCGGTGGCGGATTGATGAACGTTGCTCTTGTTGAAGAATCAAACCTATAAAGCTCTAGACTCGATGAAGAACAAAGGTGATGAATATGGGAAGGTGGCGGCAGTCGCTAGGATTGTTTAGGGTTTCTTTTATGTGCTAGAATCAACACAACACGATTAGAATAAAATAAACAAAAGATAAATAAATGAAAGATGAAATAAGATAATAAAGAAATCAAAAGATCTCCCTTATGAAGGTGAACAGTAAATATGATTGATGGTGCGGATGGATTTGTGGAAAAAATAGATGGATAAGTGTCCTATCGAGCCCTCCTAGTCGCAATGAAAAGGCAAACACGATAAATGGCTCTAACCAACCCTCCTAGTCGTGATGAAAAGGCAAATTGGAGTGTGAAGATTAATCTCCCTCACAAGAACTTGAAAGAACTCCAGGAGAAGAAGCTTCGAAGGCACAAGGCAATCAGCACTTGCAAAAACAAACTCTTGTTGTATTATTGATCAAAGAAATCTTGTGTTACAAAGTTTAATGAAGCCTCCTTTATATAGGGGATGAGTTCTAAAGGTCCTAAATAACTAATGAATAAAATAATAATAAACTAAATATATCTTAACTCTAATTCCTAAAAAAATAATAATAACTAAAGATAATATTTTTAACCCAACCTTAATTCCTAATAAAATAATAAATCTAATCCTAAAAGATAATGCATCATCCTATATTAAGTTATATTACAAATAATCAATAAAAATATTGAAAATTCGTAATATTTACAAAATCCCGTATTAATCCCGTATAGGATTTTCTGCATGCACCGTCTTCAGTAAAATAGTCATATCTTGAGTTCCTGATATCGGATTGATGCGATTCAAGAACCGTTAGAAACATAAGAGACAGATGGTCATATCGTCAGAGACATCTTGACTAAATAAGATAAGGATTCCATTCAAAAAGTCGTCGTAAGTATGCTTCTGTTATGATCTTCTTTTCCAATGCTTGGACGAGTGGATCATTTGGAAGAGTTATTACTTCTTCCTTTGATGTGAGCCTTGTGATGCATGTATCATCCTCCATTTCTTCAAAAAAGATTCAACCTCGAATCTAAAACATTAAAGGGAGCAACATTAGAATCGTTTAATGATTCATTCACATTATACTTACCGAATAGATATGCTTTGAATCTTCGGGACTTTGTTCTTCTAATAGGTTCGAGTAGAAACATTAGTCCAAAGAAGCATGTATTATGGACTCTGGTGCATGTATCATTCCCCCACTCCTCAAAAGGATTCGTCCTCGAATCTAAAAATCCAAAACAAAGAGAATTATATATGTTGAAAGGAAAACTTGTGAAACATTTACCAGGATCAATGTGATGTGTCTTTATGCGTTTTAGTCGAGGTTTCTTCTTTGTAGGAACTGATTTCTTGTAGTCTTGAAATCCTCTTTTGTATACAAGTCTTGTAATCTGATGTTTTGGTTGAAATTCAAGATGGCGCCGACCACTGTTGGCTTTCTGTATGATTGCTTCAGATAATTTCTCCATGGTTTTATTCGTGTGTGGTGAGAATGAGTGTTTAAAAACCATGTCAACTGGTTTGTTAAAGTAATCCCTTAAGTCTCCTAAGTGTGGTTCATTAATTAAGAATTCTCGGGAGGAGATTTGTGGACTGTAGAACCTATTTAGTTGACAAGGAAACTCATATACAAGATAAAGCTCATTAAAAGCACTTTTAAAAGTATGGGTAGAATATCAGAAATATCGGAGTTATTGTGATATACATCTTTGATATGTTCAATTCTCGGAATAGTAGTATAAGTTTTATAGGTAAGAGTATACCTTCGTGGTAGTGCATCGTCTACTGTGTTTTGCTTACCTCGGTCTGTTATGCACTTAAAGGAGTTGTGCTTAGTGTGGATGACAACTTCACAAGCCTTACCTTGTAAAAAGGAGAAGAAGTACGTTACAATATCATTAAAATGAGTAATAAAATACTTACCTCTGGACTCTAGTAACTGGTGGCTCTTCATTGATATGGCATACTGATTAGGGCTTTCAGGTGGTAACCCATCAGGAGGGTCACCTAGCACTATTCGACAACTCTTAGCGATGGAAAATGGTGTGGGCCAGTCTCGTGTTGTTTTTACTTTCTCATCATTTACATGGAGTCCCGATGCACGAACTATAAAGCCTTTGGAGTTGTTCAAATCTTGTTTCGTCATTAAGATGACATCACAACTAAGGCTTTCCTGGATGTAGCCTTTTCGTAACAAATCTAACTCTTTGGTTTCTTCGATATTGTATGTTTGACGAGGTATGATGGAACCTTGAATTAGATTGGTTTGGTGTTGTTTTCCTCTTTCCGGTGGTAATTCGTTAGGTGGATCACCTAACACTTCTTGAAAATCCTGTAACAAAGATGAAAACACACTAGGCAAATCCTTGTTAATGTTAGAGATCGAAACAATTGATTCCCTAAAGTGAACAAGGATGGAAGGCTGTTTGTAAATAAGGTTCTCTCTCAATTATTTTGTGCTCACATATTGATTTTGAGTCACTCTTTTCTTCTCACAATTAGGTTCACTCACCTCCCATGGGTCATTATTCTTTTGGCTTTTGTAACTAGTGACCTCTTTTGCTTTTGCCTCTTTCTCAGCTTTTTCTTTTTTTGCTTTCCCTACATCCTCACAAATTATCATTTGATCTTTAGGGACTGGAAGTGTGTCGTTCTTTGCTGGTCGTTCTTTCTCCTTGTCAGGTTTTTCATATCTTGGCTTTTTTTGAGAAGATGGAGTAGAAGATGAGGAAGGATTTGAAGGATTACCTTGATAAGAGGATGAAGTACCTTGGTAATGTTCACTGAATCGAGATTTCCTTTGGATTTGTGCTTCGATTGTCATTGCTTTCTTTAGTACGTCTTCAAGGTTTTCGTACCCTTGTAGATTAAGAAAATCAATGATGTTTGAGTTTAAGCCGACGATGAATCTTGACACAGTGACCTCTTCTTTTTCGGTTATGTTAGCCCTATTGAGTAAGGACTGTATCTCCTTATAGTACTCTTCAACTGAACTTCTACCTTGTCGAAGTCGGTCTAGTCGTAGTTTAACTTCACGTGTATAATGTGTCGGTAGGAATCGCTTCCTCATGGTTTGTTTAAGGTCGGTCCAAGAAGTGATTGTTGGAATTTGGAAGTTCTGGATCTTTTTCCTTGTTTGCATCCACCACGTTCGAGCATATCCTTCGAATTGTGTGGTGATGAGGTGAACTTGTTTAGCTTGGGGGCAGTCATGATATGCGAACATGAGATCAACTTTTCCTTCCCATTTGATGTACCTGTCTGGATCATTGTCTCCTTTGAAAGACGGGATCGTGAACTTTGGTTTTGCAAAGAGTTCGGGTGCTTGAAAACGTGGTTGTTCTCGCCCGGTTACAAAAAGTTCAGCATTGTTTGGTCTTGGATTTTGGTTTGGTAGGTCCAGTTATGGTTCTTGTCGTTCTCTCACGATTTCATCAAATCTTTCAACTTGAGTCGTGAGTCGGGTAAGTGTGGCTAATATAGCCGTAAGTGTCTTGTTGTTAGTGTCGCCCATTCTGAAATCATAACACTCAAAAGAAAATTTTAAAGTAAAATAAAAATAAAAGAAAGAAAATTCAACAAAGCAAGAAACCTCACAAGTCACTCCAAGAAAGTAACACAACGAGAGGCAAGTAAGCCGATCTTGTACTCTTTAAAACTCACTTTACCAAGTAGTCTTTCACAGTTCGTATCGAAGTTTGATTACTAGCAAAGGCGATAAGAAAAACCTAAAAGCTCTAAGAGGCCAAACAAAGGTTAGACTCCAAGAGGACGAGAATGCAAAGAAGGAAGAAGTATGCAAACTCTTTAGTCCTACTAACACAAAGAAGATAATGTGTTAGATAATTCAAAGAACAATAACAAGGAAAACAAAAGAACCTAAAGCACTAAGAGTCAAAGAAAAAGGTACCAAACCAGAAAACCTAGAAAACGCTGGATCAACTTGAGAAACGTTTTTGAGGGGGTTACTGGTGTCCAAAAATTCTGAAAAATTTCTTGAATGTCTTTCGATGCGTGAAGAAACCACCTGTAAAATTTCAGAACCAAATACCTTCAGTAGTATCCAGTAGACTCTGTTGAACGGTGAGTCCTCAAACAATCTGTTTTTCTTGATAACTTTTTTTGAAGTTGTTCTTGATCTCCAAAAATTCTGATATTTTGTATGAATGATATCCAATATATGAAGTTTCAATATGGAAATTTTCACCAAAAAAATTATTCCTGTATAATTTTCAAGAAATTCGACAATATTCTAGACCGAATCTGCTGATAAAACTTGAATGATGTATTTGAAGGCTCTAATGAACTCTGATTGAAGTGAATTTTTGACTTGAAATTAAAATTAATATGTATATGATATCTGCAGAATATCAGTCCTAAATACTTTTGTTTGCAATTTTTTTGAAATTTTGGCTTTTTTGCTTTCTTTCTTTTTTTGCCTTTTTTTACCTTTTTTGTTTTTTTTAAAAAATATCAAACTAACAAGAAGGATTTGAATATATATTAAAATTAAATAAAAAGAATCTGAAACGATGAATCTTCTCTGAACTAGCTCCGTTGGGGTACCTTGACGGTTTTGTGTGCAAGAACAAGCAAGATTGCTTGTTTCTTTCAAAGAATCGGCCCAACTCTGATACCAATTGATAGGGAAGCGGTGGCGGATTGATGAACGTTTCTCTTGTTGAAGAATCAAACCTAGAAAGCTCTAGACTCGATGAAGAACAAAGGTGATGAATATGGGAAGGTAGCGATAGTCGCTAGGATTGTTTAGGGTTTCTTTTATGTGCTAGAATCAAGACAACACGATTAGAATAAAATAAACAAAAGATAAATAAATGAAAGATGAAATAAGATAATAAAGAAATCAAAAGATCTCCCTTATGAAGGTGAACGGTAAAGATGATTGATGGTGCGGATGGATTTGTGGAAAAATAGATGGATAAGTGTCCTATCGAGCCCTCCTAGTCGCAATGAAAAGGCAAACATGATAAATGGCTCTAACCAACCCTCCTAGTCGCGATGAAAAGGCAAATTGGAGTGTGAAGATTAATCTCCCTCACAAGAACTTGAAAGAACTCCAGGAGAAGAAGCTTCGAAGGCACAAGGCAATCAGCACTTGCAAAAACAAACTCTTGTTGTATTATTGATCAAATAAATCTTGTGTTACAAAGTTTAATGAAGCCTCCTTTATATAGGGGCTGAGTTCTAAAGGTCCTAAATAACTAATGAATAAAATAATAATAAATTAAATATATCTTAACTCTAATTCCTAATAAAATAATAATAACTAAAGATAATATTTTTAACCCAACCTTAATTCCTAATAAAATAATAAATCTAATCCTAAAAGATAATGCATCATCCTATATTAAGTTATATTACAAATAATCAATAAAAATATTGAAAATTCGTAATATTTACAAAATCTCGTATTAATCCCGTATAGGATTTTCTGCATGCACCGTCTTCAGTAAAATAGTCATATATTGAGTTCCCGATATCGAATTGATGCGATTCAAGAACCGTTAGAAAGATAAGAGACATACGGTCGTATCTTCAGAAGACATATTGACTAAATAAGATAAGGATACCATTCAAAAAGTCGTCGTAAGTCTACTTATGTTCTGATCTTCTTTTCCAATGCTTGGACGAGTGGATCATTTGGAAGAGTTATTACTTCTTCCTTTGATGTGAGCCTTGTGATGCATGTATCAAAAAGCCATTAAAGTCCTAGAGTGCAAACACGAGCGGATTGAGTGACATCAAATTTTCTTGGAGTGACTCATGAGGCTTTGTGAGAGTATATTCTGGTAAGGTCTTTTACACATCTTATTCTTTTCTTATTTCACTAACCATGTCTCGGAGTTCAGGACGATCCCCAGAAAGAGAAGCTGATATAGTCACGTCTACACCAGATCCGGAGGTCATGCCACACGGTCCCATTAATAGGTCAAGGGCCAAACAATTCAGGGAAGTTCTCTTAACTAAGTGTCTTGAAGCTTTTGATTCATTTGATAACTTAACACTCTCTTATGTTATGTTATATAATGTTTTAATAGCTAAAGAATAACTTAGTATGAACACATCTTACACATTGTTATTTTTAATATGTTAAGCATGTTAGGATAGTTTTATTATCATATTAAGCATGATTATTATATATACATCAAGGCAGCATACTTATAATGCATTTCATTAGTTTATTTGCATTCATATTAACTCTTAGGCTTTATAGATTATCTTACACATATTAGGAGATGATGTACTTAGCTCATGACCATCATACTTAGCTCACATTACCATAAACAAACATGGCAGCAAGGTATTTAGCTCGTTTTAGCTCAATATCATGAACTTACCTTGTTTCCTTGCACATATAGGTACAATGGAGTGTGATGCACGTTGAGGTAGCTTGGTGAATGATTTGGACGTCATACATAGCTCACAAATAGCTCACAAAGTACAAGGCAGCTCATGGAATACTAAGGGAAGCTCGATTCAGCTAGAGAAGCTTCAGGCTAGCTAAACTTAGCTAGTTGGACTATTTGAAGCTGAGTTGCTAAAAGTGATGACAAAGGTAGCTGAATGTAGCTGAACATGCTGTTATGGAGCTCAAAAGGACTCGGCTAGGAAGATCATTCACAAACAGCCCCATGCTTGCTAGCTAGCTCAACACTCAAGCTAGCTTGGAGGAGACACATGCACACCCATGTGCCGTGCATATGACCAGCCCCCATGTGCCTTGCATGTGAACTCATTTAGGCGCCAAGATGAAGAGCCCTCTCCCTATTCGGCCAAGCATCATCTCCCATCCAAATTGGCGCCAACTTGAGGAGACACAAGAACTATTCGGCCAAGGATCATTTCCCTCCATCTAGGGCCGAACCATCCTCTCTTTTAGCATTTAAATTATGTCTTTATAGGGAGATACATAGGCTGGCCGAATCATCTTGTATTTATTCGGCCATGTCTCTCCATTTCCTATAAATAGGAAAACATTACATCATTTGTAGCGGACCTTTTTATTCAATTAAAGTGAGATTATTCTCTTCTTAAGTCCTGGTGACTTTTTATCGACTTATCAAGTATTTTATACTTGTGGCGTCAACCCCTTCCTTTCATCTTGATACTTCTGGTTCCTAGTTCATATAACTAGTGGGTCAAAGTACTTAACACCATCCCTTGAAGAAACAATATAAAGATTGGGTCTCTGCTATATATAGCATTGGTTCTTCTTTGAGATTTCTTCAAGATACTATCCTGACAACCATCCTTTTATTTCATCTCCATAACCATAGCCTTATCAACTATCTTTCGCTTCCATTACTCATTATTTAAATAGCCTACCAATTCACCCATACGTCTACCACCCTTAACCATTCTATTTTGAGCCATTCACTTTGCAGGTTGTTTTGCTTCCTTCCTAGATCCACAATCATTTGAAAAGGTACAAGTACCTTACATCAAGCTGTAATCAGAGCTTTGGTGGAAGAAGCAACGTGCAACAACAACAAAAAGAAAAATACAAAAAGAAGTGCAAAAGTGAAGTGCAAAGTCAAAGAAAAAAAACAGCAAAGAAAATTGAAGGACTCAAAAGTCAAAGCACTCAAAAAGAAGAAAAAAAGCAAAGAAAAGAAAGAAAAGTTGGAAGCACTCATCAACAATTCTCATCACCAAGCATTTTCAAGTAAGCCTTTAAAATTGATTGTGGTGATAGAAGGTTGTGAAGTGACTTGTGTAAGTAACCCTTTCATTCTCTTCTTTCTAATTTCTAAGCCACCTTTTCAATTATATTTGCTTTCCATTCCTACTAACCATTTGCAGCCGACGCCAAACAAGTGAAATTACTCGATATAGTCTTGAGTAAAAGTTCATTAGAACTTGAGACAAGAGAATTAAGGGAAAAAGGCTGGAGCGTGTGTGAGATCAGAAGAGGACAAGTAAAAGCCATTAAAGTCCTAGAGTGCAAACACGAGCGGATTGAGTGAAATCAAGTTTTCTTGGAGTGACTCGTGAGGCTTTGTGAGAGTATATTCTGGTAAGGTCCTACACACATTTCAATTTTTTCCTTATTTGCTAACATGTCTTTTCCATCCAACATTTTTGTAGTCAAAAGGACTTTGAACATTCAAAGTCAAGATGATGAACAAAGAGAAAACATCTTCCATACCAAATGTCACGTGGGAGATAAAATTTGTGTGGTGATCATTGATGGAGGAAGTTGTACCAATGTAGCAAGTACTCACATGGTGGAAAAGTTGGGTCTCAAGACTTCCAAACATCCTCATCCTTACAAACTCCAATGGCTCAACGATGTGGGAGAAGCCAAGGTAACCAAGCAAGTGATTGTACCTTTCTCAATTGGAAGATACAATGATGAAGTCCTTTGTGACGTGGTGCCCATGAGTGCAAGTCACCTTATACTAGAACGTCCTTGGCAATATGATAAGAAAGCCACCCATGACGGATTCTCTAACAAGTACTCATTCCAACATCAGGGAAAGAAAATCATATTGGCACCTTTGTTACCAAGCCAAGTTCAGGAATGTCAAGTGACCCTCAAATCACGCATAGAAGAATGGGAGAAAGAAAAGAAGGCCAAAGAAATCCATACTCCAAAGATGAATATCTATGCCAGCAGAGGAGATATTCGGAAACATTTATCAACTAAGAAAGCTCTACTTATACTTATGTATAAGGAAAGTTTTCTTCTTACTAACCCTCCTAAAGGTTTGCCTTCTTCTATTTCTAATCTTTTGCAGGAATTTGAGGATATGTTTCCTGAGGAAATTCCCGATGGATTGCCACCGATTAGAGGAATTGAACATCAAATTGATTTCATTCCTGAAGCCACCATTCCTAATAGACCAGCATATAGGAGCAATCCTGAAGAAACAAAGGAATTGCAAAGACAAGTCAAAGAACTCCTAAACAAAGGTTACATTCGAGAAAGCTTAAGTCCATGTGTTGTCCCCGTTTTGTTGGTACCAAAGAAAGATGGAACTTGGAGAATGTACGTGGATTGTAGAGCAGTGAATCAAATCACTATCAAATATAGGCACCCTATACCTCGGTTGGATGATATGCTTGATGAACTTAGCGGGGCCAATATCTTCTCCAAAATTAATTTGAAAAGTGGCTACCACCAGATAAGAATGAAGGAAGGTGATGAGTGGAAAACTGCGTTCAAGACCAAACAAGGTTTGTATGAATGGTTAGTCATGCCTTTTGGCTTGACTAATGCCCCTAGTACCTTTATGCGTTTAATGAATCATGTCCTTCGGCCTTATATTGGTAAGTTTTGTGTTGTTTACTTTGATGATATCTTGATATACAGTAAGTCATTGAAAGATCATGTTGAACACTTACGATCTATTCTTAGCACTTTGAGAGAAGAGCATTTATATGCTAATCTCAAGAAGTGTGATTTTTGTACTAATCAAGTTACTTTCTTAGGCTTTATTGTAAGTTCACAGGGATTATCAGTGGATCCAAAGAAGATTAAGGCAATACAAGAATGGCCAAAACCGGTTAATGTCAGTCAAGTTCGAAGTTTCCATGGATTAGCCAGTTTTTACAGAAGGTTTGTACCAAACTTTAGTACCATTGTTGCACCCTTAATAGGGATTATTAAGAAGAATTCAAACTTCTCTTGGGGCAATGAACAAGACAAATCTTTCAACGAACTCAAAGATTGTTTGACAAAGGCCCCATTACTAGTCTTGCCAAACTTTGAGAAAACATTTGAAGTTGAATGTGATGCTTCCGGAATTGGAATTGGTGCTGTTTTAAGTCAAGAAGGAAAACCCATTGCCTATTTTAGTGAAAAACTAAATGGTGCAACTCTGAACTATCCAACATATGACAAAGAGATGTATGCACTCATTCGAGCATTGGAAACTTGGCAGCACTATTTATTGCCAAAGGAATTCGTGATACACACTGACCATGAAGCATTAAAGCATATCAAAGGACAACACAAACTCAACAAGAGACATGGCAAATAGGTTGAATTTCTTGAGTCTTTTTCCCTATGTCATCCACTATAAGAGAGGAAAGGATAATGTCGTGGCAGATGCTCTTTCACGCAGGTATGTCTTACTTAACACTTTGGATTCCAAACTTCTTGGTTTTTAATTCATTAAGGAACATTATGCTACTGATTTGGACTTTGGAGAAAGGTATAAGTTATGTGAAACAGGTGCTCATGATAAGTATTATCAGCATGATGGATATCTTTTCAAAGAAGGACGATTATGTATTCCACAAGGTTCCATAAGAGAAGTGTTAACCAAAGAAGCACATGAAGGAGGACTCATGGGACACTTTGGAGTTGAAAAGACTCTTAGCATTCTGAAAGAACACCTCTTTTGGCCAAAGATGAAAAGGTATGGTGAAAAGGTATGTGAAAGGTGTTTTAGTATGTAAAAGGGCAAAATCAAGAGTCATGCCTCATGGATTATACATGCCTTTGCCAATACCAACCATGCCATGGATAGATATTTCAATGGACTTTGTTTTAGGTTTACCAAAAACAAAGAGTGGAAAGGATTCAATATTTGTGGTGGTTGATCGATTCTCCAAAATGGCTCACTTTATACCATGTCACAAGACTGATGATGCTATTCTTGTTGCCAACTTATTCTTCCGAGAAGTGGTAAGGTTACATGGACTTCCTCGAACCATTGTGTCAGATAGAGACGTTAAGTTCCTAAGTCATTTTTGGAGGACTTTGTGGAGTAAAATAGGCACAAAACTACTATTCTCTACTACATGTCATCCTCAAACGGATGGTCAAACTGAAGTAGTTAATAGAGTTTTATCAACGCTACTACGATCCATCATCAAGAAAAATATTAAGACATGGGAAGAATGCCTACCACACGTGGAATTTGCATACAACCGAACCATTCACTCGGCAACTAAACATTCTCCATTTGAGGTAGTGTATGGTTTCAATCCTTTAACTCCTTTGGACTTACTTCCTTTACCTTATGATCAGATAGTGAACAAAGATGGAAAGAACAAAGCAGAATTTGTTAAAAGACTCCATCAACAAGTCAAGGACAATATTGAGAGAAGAACAAGACAATATGAACAACAAGCAAACAAAGGAAGGAAGAAGGTAACTTTTGATGTAGGAGATTGGGTTTGGGTACACTTTAGGAAGGAAAGATTCCCAAACCAAAGGAAGTCTAAACTACTACCCCGAGGAGATGGACCATTTCAGATTATAGAAAAGATCAACGACAATGCATATAAAATTGAATTGCCCAGTGAGTTTGGTGGCGTCAGTGCTTCATTCAACATCACTGACTTATCTCCCTTTGAGGATGGACACGATTTGGGGACAAATCGCTTAAAAGAAGGGGGGATGATATAGTCACGTCTACACCAGATCCGGAGGTCATGCCACACGGTCCCATTACTAGGTCAAGGGCCAAACAATTCAGGGAAGTTCTCTTAACTAAGTGTCTTGAAGCTTTTGATTCATTTGATAACTTAACACTCTCTTATGTTATGTTATATATGTTTAATAGCTAAAGAATAACTTAGTATGAACACATCTTACACATTGTTATTTTTAATATGTTAAGCATGTTAGGAAAGTTTTATTATCATATTAAGCATGATTATTATATATACATCAAGGCAGCATACTTATAATGCATTTCATTAGTTTATTTGCATTCATATTAACTCTTAGGCTTTATACATTACTTACACATATTAGGAGATGATGTACTTAGCTCATGACCATCATACTTAGCTCACATTACCATAAACAAACATGGCAGCAAGGTATTTAGCTCGTTTTAGCTCAATACCATGAACTTACCTTGTTTCCTTGCACATATAGGTACAATGGAATGTGATGCACGTTGAGGTAGCTTGGTGAATGATTTGGACGTCATACATAGCTCACAAACAGCTCACAAAGTACAAGGCAGCTCATGGAATGCTAAGGGAAGCTCGATTCAGCTGGAGAAGCTTCAGGCTAGCTAAACTTAGCTAGTTGGACTATTTGAAGCTGAGTTGCTAAAAGTGATGACAAAGATAGCTGAATGTAGCTGAACATGCTGTTATGGAGCTCAAAAGGACTCGGCTAGGAAGATCATTCACAAACAGCCCCATGCTTGCTAGCTAGCTCAACACTCAAGCTAGCTTGGAGGAGACACATGCACACCCATGTGCCGTGCATATGACCAGCCCCCATGTGCCTTGCATGTGAACTCATTTAGGCGCCAAGATGAAGAGCCCTCTCCCTATTCGGCCAAGCATCATCTCCCATCCAAATTGGCGCCAACTTGAGGAGACACAAGAACTATTCGGCCAAGGATCATTTCCCTCCATCTAGGGCCGAACCATCCTCTCTTTTAGCATTTAAATTATGTCTTTATAGGGAGATACATAGGCTGGCCGAATCATCTTGTATTTATTCGGCCATGTCTCTCCATTTCCTATAAATAGGAAAACATTACATCATTTGTAGCGGACCTTTTTATTCAATTAAAGTGAGATTATTCTCTTCTTAAGTCCTGGTGACTTTTTATCGACTTATCAAGTATTTTATACTTGTGGCATCAACCCCTTCCTTTCATCTTGATACTTCTGGTTCCTAGTTCATATAACTAGTGGGTCAAAGTACTTAACACCATCCCTTGAAGAAACAATATAAAGATTGGGTCTCTGCTCTATATAGCATTGGTTCTTCTTTGAGATTTCTTCAAGATACTATCCTCACAACCATCCTTTTATTTCATCTCCATAACCATAGCCTTATCAACTATCTTCCGCTTCCATTACTCATTATTTAAATAGCCTACCAATTCACCCATACGTCTACCACCCTTAACCATTCTATTTTGAGCCATTCACTTTGCAGGTTGTTTTGCTTCCTTCCTAGATCCACATCATTTGAAAAGGTACAAGTACCTTACATCATAAGCCCCTAACTTGCAGACACAAGCTATTATGCACAAATGGTAAGATTGTTGAAATTAGAATTGGAGCCTTTGCAAGATCGTATGGATCAATTAGAAGCATCTTTAGGCAACCATATAGTAAACCGCCCTAGAATGGAAGAAGACTTAGAAGAGGAAGAGGCTGAATTAACATCAGTATCAAGGAGAGATGTTCATCGAAATCAAAATGACAACTTCAACAACATCAAAGTGACTATTCCTCCATTTCAAGGACGAACTGATCTAGAAGCCTATCTTGATTGGGTAATCAAAATTGAACACATTTTTGAATGCCAAAACTATATGGAACAAAAGAAGGTTAGACTTGCTGCTATGGAATTCGTGGACTATGCCTTAGTTTGGTGGAACCAATTGGTGAGTTCAAGAAGACGAAATGGTGAACGCCACGTCACAACATGGGATGAAATGAAGGTCATTATGAGGAAAAGGTTTGTTCCTACTCACTATCACCGAGATCTTTATCATAAATTATAAAATTTGAAACAAGGAAGCAAGAACATTGAAGATTATTCAAAGAAATGGAGATTGCCATGATCCGAGCCAATGTGGATGAAGATAGAGAAGCAACAATGGCAAGATTCTTATCTGGCCTAAATCTTGATATTGCTAACCTTGTTGAACTTCAGCATTATGTAGAGATTGAAGAAATGGTGCATGTGGCCATGAAAATTGAAAGACAACTCAAAAGGAAATCCTACACTAAGAGCAGTCCAAATTCGACCACCAAATGGAAGCAAGAACCTATTACTTTCCGAAAGCAAACTCCATTCCAAACAAAGGATCGTGCAGAAGTACCTAAAACTACACAAGTGGGCTAATCTAGCAAGGGTAAAGAAAAGCAAACCAGCACTTTTGAAAGATCAAGAGACATCAAATGTTTCAAGTGTTTTGGAAAAGGACATGTTGCTAGTCAATGTCCCAACCGAAATACCATGATGGTGCTTGACAATGGAGATATTGTATCAGATTCTGATGAGCCTATTTTGACGAGGAACCTGAAACAATACAATAAGAAGAAATGGAAGAAAATGCAGATCATGGTGAGATGCTTGTTTCAAAGAGGTGCCTACAATCACAAACATCCCAAGATGATATTCAGAGAAACAATATCTTTCATACAAGATGCCATGTCAAGGATAAGGTTTGCACAATGATCATCGATGGAGGAAGTTGCACAAACGTAGCCAGCACTCTTATGGTTGAAAAACTTGGATTGGCAACGTCAAAACATCTTATTCCATATAAACTCCAATGGCTCAATGAAGGAAGTGAGTTAAATGTTACCAAACTTGTTCTAATTCCTTTCTCAGTTGGTAGGTACAAGGACGAGGTGCTTTGTGACATTGTCCCTATGCATGCTAGCCACATCTTATTTGGGAGACCATGGCAGTATGACAAAAGGGCCATTCATGATTGTTTTCACAATCAATACACTTTTAAGCATGATGGACGCAAGGTGACCTTAATGCCTTTAACGCCAAAAGACCTACAACAGGATCAATTGCATATGCGAAAGAGTGTACAAGCATGGCGCAAAGACAAAATCTGACGAAACATGAAGAGGAACTAAACAAGAAATCAAACTTCTTCATAGAGATACATGATGGTTCAATGTTGGAAAATGAAGGGTCACCTACGAAAAGTGGTGATGTTTGGGACTTAACGTCACAACTCTTCGCCAATGATCTACAAAAGGTAAGTACCCTTCATATGAAACCTTTTCTCTCCTCACTTTTTAGGAAAATCACGTGAAAGGTCACTTCTAAAAAGGATATCCCTAGATAAAGATCATTCCCAAAAGGTACCTGTTGGTAAATCATATTCCAAAGAAAGGCCTAAAGGGAAATCTTACAAAAGGGTATATAATGGAAGAACATAAACGTTCAAAGGATACTTTCTTTTAGCAATGAGGCGTGAAGCTATGCAAGGACATAATGGACTCGATTTGAGGACAAATCGCCCTAAAGAAGGGGGGATGATGCAAGCACGTTTCCAACTATAAAGGGAGTACTCTTGAACATCCTTTTTATGCATTTACTTATAATAACCTTATATATATACTATTATATTACATATCATTCTAAGGATATTAGATATGAAGTTAAAGAATAACTTAGTATGAATACATCTTGCACATTGTTATTTTGTTATGTTAAGCATGTTAGGATAGCTTTATAATCATATTAAGCATGATTATTATTTATACATCAAGGCAGCATACTTATAATGCATTTCATTAGTTCATTTGCATTCATATTAGCTCTTAGGCTTTATACCTTACCTTACACATATTAGGAGATGATATAATTAGCTCATGGAATTCAAACTTAGCTTACATTACCATATTCATGCATGGAAGCAAGGTATTTAGCTCATATCAGCTCAATGCCATGGACTTACCTTGTTTCCTTGCACATGTAGGTACATTGGAGCATAATAAACGTTGAGATAGCTTGGTGAATAATTTGGACTTCATATGCAGCTCACAATCAGCTTACAAAGTACAAAGCAGCTCATGGAACACTAAGGGAAGCTCGGTTCAGTTGGAGGAGCTTAAGGCTAGCTAAACTTAGCTAGTTGGACTATTTGGAGCTGAGTTGTCAAAAGTGATGTCAAAGGTAGCTGAATGTAGCTAAACATAATATTGAGGAGCTCACAAGGACTTAGCTAGGAAGTTTGTTCACAAACAGCCCTCTTTGCTAGCTAGCTTCACAACTCAAGCTAGCTTGAAGAAGACACATGCACGCCCAAGAGAGAAAGAACATGACCATCCATTATTCCATGCATAAGGCTGCACCACAAGGTTTCCTAGAACACCCATGTGCCTTGCATATGACCAGCCCCATGTGCCTGCATGAGGATCAATTAGGCGCCAAGATGAATAGTTCTCTCCCTATTCGGCCAAGCCATGTGTTTTGCATGTGAACAACCCCATGTGCCTTGCATGTGGTTTATTTAGGCACCAAGATGAAGAGCTCTCTCCCTATTCGGCCAAGCATCATTTCCCATTCAATTTGGCGCCAACTTGAGGGCACACAAGGACTATTCGACCAATGATTATTTCCCTCCATAAAGGACCAAAACATTATGTCATTTAGCATTTAATTATGTCATTTTATAGAGGCACAAGGGTTGGTCGAACCACCATGTATCCATTCGGCCATGCCCCTCCATTTCCTATAAATAGGAAATCACAATTCATTTGTAATCAGACTTTTTGTTTAATTAAAGTGAGATTATTCTCTTCCTTAAGTCCTAGTGGCTTTTTATCGACTTATCAAGTATAATCTATACTTGTGGCATCAACCCTCTTCTTTCATCTTGATACTTCTGGTTCCTAGTTCATATAACTAGTGGGTCAAAGTACTTAACACCACCCCTTGAAGTAATATAAAGATTGGGTCTTTTCTCTCTATAGCATTGGTTCTTCTTTGAGCATTCTTCAAGATACTATCCTCACAACCATCCTGATGTAAGGTTAACCAGGCTTCTTCAATTATGGAGAAGTTGGCAACCTTGTTGTTTCCCGATCTAGGAAAGACACCAAATGCTACCCCTTGAATTGGAAATCAATCTGCACAAAAGAAGAATTATTGGTTAAATAAATGAATAATAAAGAAAGGAAATAGAAATGGAAAGAATTGAAATGGATAGAATAGTTATCAAAGAAGGGTTGCGGAAGTGTTGTAGAATGATCCTTCAAGTGATGATAGATTCGGCCTCTAATGGTGATGATGGATGAATGCCTTGTTGATGATGAAGGATAATTCAAAGATGAAGAATTGGAAATTTGAGAATTTGGTGATGATATAGCCGTGATATGGTGATGGACTATGGTGATGATATAGGCGTGATAATGGAAGATGGATTATGGTGATGGAAATAATATCTTATAAAACTAAGAAAGAACCAATGCTATAAAAGAGCAAAGACCCGTTTCTTATAAGTCTTACAAGGGATGGTAACAAAGGACTTTGACCCTCTAGTTATAAGAACTAGGAACCAGAAGTATCAATGAGAGAATGACGCCACAAGCTTTAGAAAAGGCTTGCTTAATCGATATAGTTCTAAAAAGAACTTGAAGAGAGAATAATCTCAAAGAAGTTTATATTATCAAAGGGTGTAGTTTACAATGAATGCCAAAGCCTATTTATAGATTTGTAAAGTCTTGGCCGAATAAATACATGCCTTTTCGGCAAAAGTACATGTCTTAAAACGAAAATAAATGATGCTTGGATGAGGGGAGATGTCTTTGGCCGAATGGTTCCCATATCTCTTCATCTTGGCGCGAACTTGAAGCATGATGATGTTTAGGCCGAATAGAGAGAAGCCTCTTCATTTTGGCGCCTATTTCATTTACATGCAAAGCACATGGGTAGCTGGTCATGTGGCACTCACATGGATGGTGTAGAATGCTTAAGGCATGGACTCTTCCATGGCGTGAGGATGAACATCAACTTAGGCGTGACTTGGCATCAAACATGTGTCTAGGTGACATGGCATCAATGGGGCAGCAACTAATTATGAAAGGTCACATTTGTGTGAAACAACCTTTCATCATTTGAGCTACTTCCCATGAGTTTGAGCTGAAGTTGAGCTGGCCATAGATGAAGGACATGTATACAAGTCATAGGACAGCTCCTTGTGAAAAGGCACTTCTCGGAATGGCAACTCTTCGCAGAAAGGTACGAATCCACAAAAATTTACCTAGACCATATTTGTAGTGCTCTGTGTGGTGAAGATGATGGTGCAACTCTCCAGCTGAAATGAAGTCTCTAGCTAGCTCAAAAGTCCAGCTCAAGTGAGCTATGAGCTCGGGGGTCAGCTAACAACTTTTCACCATTTGTTCTTCATGATCTCTCGAGTCATCCTATGTAAGATTTCCTAGCTTAATGACTCCAATTCTAGCTTTAAGTCAGCTCCCATGATGTGGCCGAACATGTACCTACAAAAGAAAACATTTATAAGCTAAGTAATATAAGTTATAAATATGTGGTTCATAGATTATATTATATGTCAACATAAAACATATTATATAATCTATTGTTTGGGGATGCATTTCTAAATGATTCAAAGGTTTAATGCATTTGGTAGTAAGAGCTTCCCTGAAAAGTTGGCTTTTGATCGAGTTATTGGTCCTTGTGGCATTACTTCCATATCCTTTGAACGTGGCGTTGGTGTACTCACATCATCCCCCCTTCTTTTATGCGATTTGTCCCCAAATTATCATCATCCTTGATTGGAGATAGATCTGCTATATTGAAGGTGGCACTTACATTGTATTCTCCGGGAAGATCTAACTTGTATGCATTGTCATTAATCTTCTCAATGATTTGAAAGGGACCATCTCCTCTTGGTAAAAGATTAGATTACCTTTTAGTAGGAAACCTTTCCTTTCGCAAATGCACCCATACCCAATCTCCAACTTCCAAATGGAGTGGTTTACGTCCCTTATTGGCTTGTTAATCATACTGCTTTGTTCTTCTCTCAATATTTTGCCAAACTTGTTCATGTAACTTCTTGATGAACTCAGCCTTGTTCTTGCCATCCTTGTGAACCATTTGTTCTTGAGGTAGAGGAAGAAGGTCCAAAGGAGTTAAGGGATTGAATCCATACACTACCTCGAATGGTGAAATTTTTGTGGCCGAATGAACTGACCGGTTGTAAGCAAATTCAACATGTGTTTGGCAGTCTTCCCAAGTCTTTATGTTTTTCTTGATGATGGCTCTCAACAATGTTGATAATACTCTGTTGATTACCTCCATTTGCCCATCAGTTTGGGGGTGACAAGTTGTTGAAAACAACAATTTAGTTCCAAGTTTGTTCCATAATGTTCTCCAAAAATGGCTAAGGAACTTGACATCTCGGTCAGAAACAATGGTCCTTGGTATGCCGTGCAATCTCACAACTTCTTTGAAGAATAGATTAGCCACATGGGTTGCATCATCGGTTTTGTAACATGGTATGAAATGGGCCATTTTGGAAAACCGATCAACCACCACAAATATAGAATCTCGTCCATTTCTTGTTTGGAAGACCCATCACAAAATCCATGGAAATATCAACCCATGGTGCTATAGGAATGGGAAGAGGTGTGTAAAGTCCATAAGGCATGACCTTTGACTTAGCCTTTTTACAAACGATGCATCTATCACAAACCCGTTCAATATCCCTTTTCATCTTAGGCCAATAGAGATGTTCTTTCAAGATTTCCAATGTCTTACCGATTCGAAAATGTCCCATGAACCCTCCTTCATGTGCTTTTCGTACCAATACTTCTCGAAAGGAACCTTATGGAATACATAGCCTTTCCTCCTTGAATAGGTACCCATCATGTCTATAGAATTTCTCCACTGCACCCTTTTCACAAGACTTGTATTTCTCTCCAAAATCATGATCATTAGCATAGTAATCTTTAAGGAAAGAAAAACCAAGTAACTTAGAGTTTAAGGTATTAAGAAGAACATACCTTCGTGAAAGGGCATCTGCAACAACATTCTCTTTACCTTTCTTGTAGTGAATGATGTATGGGAAGGACTCAAGAAATTCTATCCACTTGGCATGTCGTTTGTTGAGTTTGTGTTGGCTTTTAATATGCTTCAATGCCTCGTGATCAGTATGAATGACAAGTTCCTTGGGCCATAGATAGTGTTGCCACGTCTCTAATGGCCTTATAAGAGAATACATCTCTTTGTCATAAATAGGATAGTTTAGTGAAGCACCACTTAACTTTTCACTATAGTATGCAACTGGTGAACCCCTCTTGAGTCAAAACGGTACCTATACCAATTCCAGAAGCATCACATTCTATTTCAAAAGTTTTATCAAAATTAGGAAGTACCAGAAGCGGTGCTTTAGTCAAGCATGTGAATGCTTCTTCTTGTTCTTTGCCCCATTCAAAGGTAGAATTCTTTTTAATTACCCCAGTTAAGGGAGAGGTAATAGAACTAAAATTGGGCACAAATCTCCGGTAAAAACTTGCAAGTCCATGAAAACTTCTGACTTGGCTTATTGATGTAGGTCTTGGCCAGTCCTGAATTGCTTTAATATTTTCTGGATCTACTTCAAGTCCCTGTGAACTTACAATAAATCCTAAGAATGTAAGCTTGTTAGTGCAAAAAGAACATTTTTGAAGGTTAGCATAAAGTTTCTCTTTTTTGGAGAGTTTCAAGTACTGACCTCAAATGTTGCACATGATCATCCAAAGTATGGCTATAAATCAAAATATCATCGAAATATACCACACAAAACTTACCAATAAAAGCCCGAAGTACATGGTTCATTAACCTCATGAAAGTACTAGGTGCATTGGTTAGTCCAAAGGGCATAACCAACCATTCGTACAATCCTTGCTTTGTTTTGAAAGCAGTTTTCCATTCATCTCCTTCTCGCTTCCTAATTTGATGATATCCACTTTTAAGATCAATTTTGGAGAAGATGGTGACACCACTTAGTTCATCCAGCATATCGTCAAGCCTTGGAATTGGATGTCGGTATTTGATAGTGATCTGATTAACTGCTCGGCAATCTACACACATTCTCCATGAACCATCCTTCTTTGGTACAAGCAAAACAGGAACATCACATGGACTTAGGCTTTCTCGAATGTACCCCTTTTCCATTAACTCACCAACTTGTTTTTAAAGTTCCTTTGTTTCCTCCGGATTACTTCTATAGGCTGGTTTGTTTGGTATGGTGGCACCAGGAATGAAATCGATTTGATGTTCAATTCCTCGAAGAGGCGGAAGTCCTCTTGGTATATCTTTTGGAAACATGGCTTCGAATTCCTGTAAAAGAGAAACAACAGAAGAAGGCAAACCTTCTTGGAGATTAGTTAAAAGTAGACTTTCCTTGTACATTAGTACAATTAAATCCTTATGTGACAACAAATGTTTTCGAATCTCCTTTCTTCCAGCATATATGTTCAATGCTTTAGTCGTTTCTTTTTCATTGTTTTTGATTGACTCCATGCTTTTCTTCAAATGAATTTGATCTTCATTCACTTGACTAGGAAATAGTGGCATCAAAGTGAATTTCTTATCATTATGAATGATAGTATATATGTTGGTAAACCCATCATGGATTGCTCGTCGGTCGAATTGCCATGGTCTTCCCAAAAGTATATGTCCAGCATCCATTGGTACAACATCACAAAGGACTTCATCTTGATATTTGCCAATTGAGAATGGAATGACAACTTGCTTTGTGATTCTTACTTCCCCACCATCATTTAACCATCGAAGTTTATATGGATTTGGATGCTTAGAAGTCTTCAAGCCAAGTTTTTCCACCATAAGAGTGCTTGCAACATTCGTACAACTTCCTCCATCGATGATCATAAAACAACTTTGTTGTTTACATGACAACGAGTATGGAAGATGTTTTCTCTTTGGTCATCTTCTATGATTTGAGTGCTTAAAGCCTTTTTGATGACAAAAGCTTGTCTCGAAACTGAATGGAAATCAAACAATTCTTGTGACATGGTTAGTAAAATAAAAGAATAAATTAAAACCTTACCAGCACACTCACAAGAACCTCACGTGATCTCTCCAAGAAAATTCAGATTGCACTCCACTCACTCTCGTGTTTGCACTCGAGGATATGATCCTTGGCTTTTTCTGATCCCCCTTCTGATCTCACCCTCTCATTTGCCTTTTACCGCTCGATTCTCTCTTGTGGGTCCTTTTTAAGAACTAACTCAAGATTGAGCAAGTTTCTTTAGTTTGTGCGTCGGTTTAGAAATGGTTAGGGTATATGATAAAGGATAGGCTAGAAAAGGTTAAGAAAGATGATAAGGTAATGGAATAAGAAAAGATGAAAGAAAAGGAAATGAAATAGTAAATAAGTGAAGATAACTTACAACTCAAGTTGCACACTTACTATCTTCCTTCACAAGAAACAACAAGGATACCTCCTTCAAGTTTGATGTTGGGTAGATTGTATGGTGCTTCTCTTTGAGTGTACTTTGCAACTTGCTTCACTTTTCTTTTGCTTTTGATTTTCTTCTTTTTCTTTTCTTTCTTTTGCACTCCAAATTTGATGTAGGAGTCTTTTTCTTCTCTTTTGTTTTCTTCTTTCTTGTTGCTTTTTTTTGTTGTTGTAGCACTTTGTATGTCAATCCACCAAAGCTCTGATTACCGCTTGATGTAAGGTTAACCAGGCTTCTTCAATTATTGAGAAGTTGGCAACCTTGTTGTTTCCCGTCTAGGAAAGACACCAAATGCTACCCCTTGAATTGGAAATCAATCTGCACAAAAGAAGAATTATTGGTTAAATAAATGAATAAAAAGAAAGGAAATAGAAATGGAAAGAATTGAAATGGATAGAATAGTTATCAAAGAAGGGCTGCGGAAGTATTGTAGAATGATCCTTCAAGTGATGATGGATTCGGCCTCTAATTGTGATGATGGATGAATGCCTTGTTGATGATGAAGGATAATTCAAAGATGAATTGGAAATTTGAGAATTTGGTGATGATATAGGCGTGATATGGTGATGGACTATGGTGATGATATAGGCGTGATAATGGAAGATGGATTATTGTGATGGAAATAGTATCTTATAAAACTAAGAAAGAACCAATGCTATAAAAGAGCAAAGACCCATTTCTTATAAGTCTTACAAGGGATGGTAACAAAGGACTTTGACCCTCTAGTTATAAGAACTAGGAACCAGAAGTATCAATGAGGGAATGACGCCACAAGCTTTAGAAAAGGCTTACTTAATCGATATAGTTCTAAAAAGAACTTAAAGAGAGAATAATCTTAAAAGGAGTTTATATTATCAAAGGGTGTAGTTTACAAATGAATGCCAAAGCCTATTTATAGATTTGTAAAGGCTTGGCCGAATAAATACATGCCTTTTCGACAAAGTACAGGTCTTAAAACGAAAATAAATGATGCTTGGATGAGGGGAGATGTTTGGCCGAATGGTTCCCATATCTCTTCATCTTGGCGCCAACTTGAAGCAGATGATGTTTAGGCTGATAGAGAGAGAGAGCCTCTTCATTTTGGCGCCTATTTCATTCACATGCAAAGCACATGGGTAGCTGGTCATGTGGCACTCACATGGATGGTGTAGAATGCTTAAGGCGTGGACTCCTCCATGGCGTGAAGATGAACAGCAACTTAGGCGTGACTTGGCATCAAACATGTGTCTAGGTGACATGGCATCAATGGGGCAGCAACTAATTATGAAAGGTCACATTTGTGTGAAACAACCTTCGTCATTTGAGCTACTTCCCATGAGTTTGAGCTGAAGTTGAGCTGGCCATAGATGAAGGACATGTGTACAAGTCATAGGACAGCTCCTTGTGAAAAGGCAACTTCTCGGAATGGCAACTCTCCGCGGAAAGGTACGAATCCACAAAATTTACCTAGACCATATTTGTAGTGCTCTGTGTGGTAAAGATGATGGTGCAACTATCCAGCTGAAATGAAGTCTCTAGCTAGCTCAAAAGTCCAGCTCAAGTGAGCTATGAGCTTGGGGGTCAGCTAACAACTTTTCACCATTTGTTCTTCATGATCTCCGAGTATCCTATGTAAGATTTCCTAGCTTAATGACTCCAATTCTATCTTTAAGTCAGCTCTCATGATGTGACCGAACATGCACCTACAAAAGAAAACATTTATAAGCTAAGTAATATAAGATATAAATATGTGGTTCATAGATTATTATATGTCAACATAAAACATATATAATCTATTGTTTGGGGATGCATTTCTAAATGATTCAAAGGTTTTAATGCATTTGGTAGTAAGAGCTTCCTGAAAAGTTTGGCTCTTGATCGAGTTATTGGTCCTTGTGGCATTACTTCCATATCCTTTGAAGGTGGCGTTGGTGTACTCACATCACATCCTTTTGTTTCATCGCCATAACCATAACCATTTCAATCATCTTCCGCTTCCATCTCATTTATTAAATAACCTACCTATTAAACCATACGTTTTCCACCCTTATCATTCTGTTTTGAGCCATTCACTTGTGCAGGTTGTTTTGCTTCCTTCCTAGATCCACATCAAATGAGAAGGTAGAATTACCTTACATCATGATGGTTCGGCCAAGGTTGAAACCCCTTTGAAAACACTTGATTTTAATGAAATACATCATTTTATTGAAGATAAATGCTTGGCCGAATGGTATGTGTTGATTCGGCCCTAAGGATGTTTGAATGCATTTGGAAGTTATTTGGCGCCAAAATGAAGAGGAATAAGTCTTTGGCCGAATAGGAAGCATCCCTTGGTGTTTTGGCGCCAATTTGATGTCACATGGAGTGCACATGCTTGAATGATGCACATGGCAGCCTACTGAACGCATGGGTCTCTTGCAAGGCTTTGGTGAGGTTCCAACCATAGGATGATGTCTTGAAGTCCATGGGCAGCCTAGAGATGAACTAGCTTCAAGGTAAGCTAGGTGAGTGTCTTGGTAGCTAACTAGGTTAATGATTGAAATTCAATTGGTTGAATTCCCTTCAATATGTGCAATGTACTTGGATTATCAATGATCCCATTCCTTGGCACTTCAAGTGGTATATCATTTGGAACGTCAAGGGACATAATTGTTGGATCTTCAAAAGACATGTCGTGTGGATCACCAAAGGTCATGACTATTGGTTCCCCAAAAGACATGTCGTGTGGATCACCAAAGGTCATGACTATTGGTTCCCAAAGACTTGTTTCTTGAATCTTTAACTTGAAGTGACATGTCTTGGATTACCCTGCAAAACAATGGAAAGAGTTGTTAGGTAAGTCTTACTTTCCATTCTCCTTTTCTCTACACTCATCAATTCCATATCAGTATGATTTTTTACTTGTTCAACATGTTGCTCTTGCAATACTTCTCTTTCAAACTTTCTTCATGGCTTAGTTTTCTCCATTCCTCTATACGTTCTTAAGGGTCACTTGGCATTCATGGACTTGACTTGGAAGCATAGGCGCCATATGATTTTGTTTCCTTGATGTTGGAAAGAATACTGTTAGAAAATCCGTCATGGGTAGCCTTCTTGTCAAACAGCCATGATGTGATCCTGTCTAGCTCCAACTTTATCCATGACTGATCACACCATGGAGATTATTCAAAGCTGGTTCTAAGGGAGTTCCTCCTTACTTTATCTTATTTACTTATTTATGCTTATATACTATTATGAGCATACATATGAAGATTAGACTATACTTGAATTATCATAACTGTGCATTCATTATATGGTTTGCATCATTGATTGATATTCAGCATATAATCTATAGTTATAATAATAATATTCATTCATTATCATATGATGCATGAGTTATTACTATAACCTATAGTCCACATATTATATTATATCCTATTACTTAGCTTATAATATGCTTTCTTTTGTAGGTGCATATTGGCCACATGATGGGAGCTGACTTGCAGCTAGCATTGGAGTAAATGAGCTTAGGAAACTTGACTAGAACAACTCCGGGACAGCTCAAGAACATTTTGGGACAAAGTTGCCAGCTAACCCCGAGCTCATAGCTCACTTGAGCTGGACTTTTGAGCTAGCTAGAGACTCATTTCAGCTTGAGAGTTGCACTATCATTTACCACAGAACACTTCAAATATGGTCTATGTCATTTTTTGTGGATTCGTACCTTTTCGCGAATAGTTGTCATTCCAAAAGGTGCCTTTTCACAAGGAGCTGACCTATGACTCATCTTCATGTAATTCATCTATGGCCAGCTCATCTTCAGCTTAAACACTCGTAAAGTAGCTCAAATGATGAAAGGTTACCTTCCACATAATGTGACCTTTCATGACAAGTTGTGCACATTGAAAGGACACCTAGATGCATGTTGGAAGCCAAGTCACGCCTAGTTGGTGCCATATCATTCCATGGACTTCAAGACACCATCCTATGGTTGTAACATCACCAAAGCCTTGCAAGAAGACCCATGTGCGTTCAATTAGGCTGCCATGTGCATCATTCAAGCATGTGCACTCCATGTGACATCAAATTGGTGCCAAAACACAAGGGAGCTTCCTATTCGGCCAAAGACTCTTTCCTCTTCATTTTGGCGCCCAAATAACTTCCAAATGCATTCAAATCAACCTTAGGGCTGAACCAACACATAACCATTCGGCCAAGAGCATGTATCTTCATTTAAATCATGTATTTTCATCAAAAATCATGTATTTTCAAAGGGGTTTCAACCTTGGCCGAACCATCAAGTATCTATTCAGCCTAAACCCTTGAAAACTATAAATAGGCTTGGATATTTCATTTGTAAAAACCTTTTGATAAATTAAAAATCCTTTGTGAGATTATTCTCTCTTCAAGTTCTTTTTAGAACTATATCGATTAAGCAAGCCTTCTAAAGCTTGCGGCGTCATTCCTTCACCTTGATACTTCTGGTTCCTAGTTTAAATAACTAGTGGGTCAAAGTCCTTTCATACCATCCCTTATAAAACTTATAAGAAACGGGTCTTTGCTCCTTTATAGCATTGGTTCCTTCTTAGTTTTATAAGATACAATCTGTCCATCACCATTATCACGCCTATATCATCACCATAGTCCATCACCATTATCACGCCTATGTCGTCACCATATTCCATCACCTTATCACGCCTATATTATCACCAACTTATAAATTTCCATTTCTTCATCTTTGAATTATCCTTCATCTCAACAAGGTATTCGTCCATCACAACCATTGGAGGCCGAATCCATCATCACTTGAAGGATCATTCTACAACACTTCCGCAGCCCTTCTTTGATAACTATTCTATCCATTTCAATTCTTTCCATTTCCTTTCTTAATTATTCATTTACTTAACCATCTTCTTTTTGTGCAGATTACTTTTCAATCAAGGCGTAGCATTTGGTGTCTCTCCTAGATCGGGAAACAACAAGGTTGCCAACTTATCCATTATTGAAGAAGCCTGGTTAGCATTACATCAAGCGGTAATCAAAGCTTTGGTGGATTGACATTCAAAGTGCTACAGAAAAAGCAACAAGAAATAAGAAAAAAAAACAAAAAGAAAAGAAAAGACTCCTACAACAAATTGGAGTGCAAAAGAAAGAAAAAGAAGAAAATCAAAAGCAAAGAAAAAGTGAAGAAAGTTGCAAATACACTCAAAGAGAAGCATATTACAATCTGCCCCAACAACAAACTTGACGGGTGGTATCCTTATGTTTTCTTGTGAAGGAAGATAGTAAGTGTTGCAACTTGAGATTGTAATATCTTCACTTTTTACTATTCATTTCTTTCTTTCATTTTTATTCTTGTTTCATTACCATATCTTTTTCTTAAACTTTCTACCCTATCAACCATTTCTATCCCTAACCATTCTAAACTGACGCACAAACTAAAGAGACTTGCTCAATCTTGAGTAGTTTTAAAAGGACCCACAAGCTAGAATCGAGCGCAAAAAGGCATAAAGAGAGGGTGAGATCAGAAGGGGGATCAGAAAAAGCTAAGACATATATCCCCGAGTGCTGAGTGGGTGACATCGCAAATTTTTTTTTGGAGTGACCGTGAGGTTTTGTTGTGTGAAATTAGGTAAGGTCCTATTTTTCACATTTCAATTTTTTTTCGCTAACAATATTACTTGATATTCCCTCTTCCCAAGCAATGGAGAACAATCAGCAAAGAGAGAATGCATTTCATACTCGTTGCCATTTTAATGGTAAAGTGTGTCTTGTAGTTATTGACGGAGGATATTGTACAAACATTGTAAGCACATACATGGTGAACAAATTGGGGTTTCAACGATTAAACATTCCAGCCCATATAAATGTAAGGTTGAACGACGAGGAAGAATTAAAGGTCACTGAACAAGTACTTGTGTCATTCTCAATCGGAATATACAAAGACGAGATTCTATGTGATGTGGTGCCTATGAGTACGAGTCATTTTACTTTGGGGAGGCCATGGGCAATTTGACAAATAGGCTGTCCATGATGGATTCACAAATTGGGTACTCAATCATCCCAATGAAAGAAAATTCATTTTGACTCCATTATCTCCTAGTCGAGTGAGTGAAGATCAACTCATTTGAAATGAGAATTGAAGCAATGAAAAAAAAAACTTAAAGACAATGCAACTGAAGGAAACGTTAGAGGAATATTAAATGAAAAAAGCTTTTAAAGTTGAACAAAAGAGAGTGGATGTAGAAAATGTTGGAGTTGAAAATAAGAAGAATGAATTTGGAGAAAAAGAGGATAATGAAGAACAAATTTTATCTAACTTTCTTCTCCTATCTTTCCTTTTGTTTGCAGGACCATTCAAGGGACATATCTTTCAAGGAGATAAATCAAGAATCATGGCTTTTGGAGGACTAAAGATGTGACTTTTGGTGATCCACAAAACATGTCTCTTGATATTTCAAAGGAAGTGTCACTTGAAATGCCAAGAGTAACAGCCGTTGACATTCCAAATACACTGCACATATTGAAGGGAATTCAACAACCAATGGAGTTCTCCATCATTAAGCAACCAACTCCCATTAAACATCCACCTTGGTTTGATATTTCCATTCATTTTGTTTATAATTTCTCATATTCTAACTTTGATTTAGTTTGCAGGAAATCAATTCATATACATGGGACTTGTAAAATGGAGGAACCAAGAGGCATGATCCATGCAAGCTTAAGAGAAATATATTTTCAAGTGCCAAAAGCTATAACTTTTCATTCAATGGACATGACTTTTGGGATGCCAAGGGACATGATCATTCAAAGCAACATGTCTTCAACATACATGATTTTTAGCGATCCATCAAACACCAACAGGAAGTATAATTTTCCTTTGTATTCAATCATGTTTTTACTTATGAGAGTTATCTTTTTTTCAGGTCATGTACATTCAAAGCACTTATTCAAAGGACATGACTTATGAAAAGAATCTTTTCATAAAGATCCCTGTTGCATCTATCGGATGGGAGGACAATTTGGAGAAGTCACATTTCGATTTGAGGACAAATCGCATAAAAGAAGGGGAGGATGATGTGATCCTGTCTAGCTCCAACTTTATCCATGACTTGATCACACCATGGAGATTATTCAAAGCTGGTTCTAAGGGAGTTCTTCCTTACTTTATCTTATTTACTTATTATGCATTATATACTATTATGAGCATACATATGAAGATTAGACTATACTTGAATTATTATAACATGTGTATTTATTCATTATATGGTTTGCATCATTGATTGATATTAAAGCATATAATCTATAGTTATAATAATAAATTCATTCATGAGTTATTATAACCTATAGTTCACATCTTTATAATATGCACATTCTTATTACTTTATAATAATTCATATATTTAGCTTATATTATGCTTTCTTTTGTAGATGCATGTTCAGCCATATGATGGAAGCTAACTTAAAGCTAGCATTGGAGTCCAAGAGCTATGGAAACTTAACTAGGACAACCGGGACAGCTTAAGAACATTTTGGGACAAAGTTGCCAGCTGACCCCCGAGCTCATAGCTCACTTGAGATGGACTTTGAGCTAGCTAGAGACTTCTTTTCAGCTGGAGAGTTGCACTATCATCTTCACCACATAGAGCACTACAAATATGGTCTAGGTCGAATTTTGTGAATTCATACCTTTTCGCGAAGTGTTTCCAATCCGATAAGTTCCCTTTCACATGGAGCTGTCCTAAGACTCATTGACATTGCATCTATGGCCAGCTCATATTCAGCTCAAACACATGGGAAGTAGCTCAAATGATGAAAGGTTGCCTTCCAAAAATGTGACCTTTCATAAATAGTTACTGCCCCATTGATGCCATGTCACCTAGATGCAAGTTTGATGCCAAGTCATGCCTAAGTTGCTGCTCAAATTCACGCCAAGAAGAAGCCACACCATAAGCCCTTATGCCACCCATGTGAGTGCCTCATGAACAGCCCACATGTGCCATGCATGTGGATGAAATGGGCGCCAAAATGAAGAGGCTTCTAATCATTCGGCCAAAGCATCATCTTGTTTCAAATTGGCGCCAAGATGAAGAGACAAGGGAATCATTCGGCCAAAGACATCTCCCCTCATCCAAGCATCATTTATTTTCGATTTAAGACATGTACTTTGCCGAAAAGGCATATATCTATTCGAACAAGCCTTTACAATATAAATAGGCTTTGGCATTCATTTGTAAAGAGAACCTTTTGATAATTAAAAATCCTTTGTGAGATTATTCTCTCTTCAAGTTCTTTTTAGAACTATATCGATTAAGCAAGCCTTTCTAAGCTTGTGGCGTCATTCCTTCACCTTGATACTTATGGTTCCTATCTCTTATAGATAGAGGGTCAAAGTCCTTAATACCATCCCTTATAACGACTTAAAAGAAACGGGTCTTCGCTCCTTTATAGCATTGGTTCCTTCTTAGTCTTATAAGATACTATCTATTCATTACCACCTTCCATCATCACTATCACGACAACTCCATTCCATAATATTTCCATCACCATTATCCAAATCCTTTCACACCCATATAATCATCCTTCATCATCAACAAGGCATTCGTCCATTTACCACCATTGGAGGCCGAATCCATCATCACTTGAAGGATCATTCTACAACACTTCCGTAGCCCTTCTTTGATAACTATTCTATCTATTTCAATTCTTTCCATTTCCTTTCTTAATTATTCATTTACTTAACCAATTATTCTTCTTTTGAGCAGATTACTTTTCAATTCAAGGCGTAGCATTTGGTGTCTCTCCTAGATCGGGAAACAACAAGGTTGCCAACTTCTCCATTATTGAAGAAGCCTGGTTAGCCTTACATTAACATGTCACGTGGATATGTTTATCTTATTCTTAATTTTTTCGTGAATATTATATAATGTCATTATATGTATAATATATGATATTCATGCATGACTTATTAATTCACATCTTTATATAACTCATTCAATGCATATGCATTCATAGTTAGCTCATTTGCATTATTAACATAGGTGGAAGCATGCATTCATAATTATCATAGCTCAATTCCTATCTAATTATTTATATACTTTGTCTAGGTGCATTGGATGCTAAGAAGACTAAAGCCAATTGAAGAGTTGGTTGGACAGTTCACGTCAATCAGATTGATCTACATTTTTAACATGTTCCAAACATCTTTGGGTGATAAAGTCTCTTAACATTAATCCACTATCTCGTATCTTTCCAACGTATTTGAATCACATCAATCCGATATCAGGAGCTTGAGATATGCTCAGAATATTGAAGACTGTGCAAGCTGGAAATTAATACGGGATTTGCAACCATTCATCTCCTTCAAAGGACTTATGCATGGGAGGAATTACTGAAGACATGCATGGACGATAAAAGAATATTAAAATGAATCAGAACATTTGTGAGGAGGTGCAAGGATTCATTTAAAGGCTTTTAAATTCATCCATTCATGCATATTCATGCAAGAAGCCAAATAGTCATGTTCACACAAGGGGGAAGAATTTCAGCCAAGATACATTCATGAACATTCATCCATAGAAGACAAATCAACAAGTTCACACAAGGTGGGATGAATTCGGCCAAAGGATGTATTCCATTAAAAGATGAACATCCATTCATCAAAATTCATTCACCTAAGCCATGCTTTGTATCTACTTAAAGTATGAACATTCATCCATGAATGTTCACATTAAAGCTTGTATGTGTATCCTAGGAATACTTAGGCCTATAAATAGTTTAGCTTTCATTTGTAAAGGAATTCACTTAGTTTAATCAAATATTTGTGAGAGTTTCTCTCTTTAGTTCTTAAGTGAACTTTATCGACTTATCAAGCTTATGCTTGTGGCGTCACCCCTATCTATGTCACCCTGATAGTTCTGGTTCCTATCTCTTTATAGATAGTGGGTCAAAGTCCTTGTTTACCACCCCTTAAAGAAGCAATATAAAGTCTGAGTCTTTGTTCTTTAACATTGGTTCTTCTTTGAGTTATTTGAGATACTACTTTTCATATTCATCTCCATCACCTTCATTCTACTTCCATTACCATACTTCATCATTTCCTTTAAATATATCACCAACTTATATATATTCCGCTACCATATTTATCTTTTCATTTCATTACTTCCATTTAACTATTTTTTAGCTTTCTTGTTTGTGCAGGATCCTTGTTGCTTTCCTAGATCGAAACAATCAAAGGTACAACCTTGAGTTCACCATCCACCCAAGTGAGGTAGGTTAAACTGTATCATATGGTAATCAGAGCTAAGGTGGATTGCAACATGAACAAGCAAAAGCAACATCCTACCATTCAATAAAAAGAAAATAAAAAAGAGATGTGCCCAACGAAAAAAAAATCAGAAGTTAATCCCAACATCAACAAGGGATTCCAAGTGAAGAAAATCTAAAGAAAGGAAACAAAGAAAGCAAAATGCAAAGAAGTGCCCAAGGTTACAAGCAACATCATTATTCCAACCGATCCTAAAGAAGTTTCAAGACCTTTGATTGTTTCTTCTAGGAAGGTGGCGACTATCTTTGCATAGTAAGTGAACCTTTCTTTCTTTTCTTCCTTTTATAAGACCACCATTCATTTTAATCTTTTTACCTTTCTATTTTTCCTCTACACTAACGAACTTTTCAGCCGACGTCCACACTTGAAAGGTTTCGAGTTAGTTCTTTTAAGAACTTTACAAGAGGAATGAGTGGAAAAAGGATAATCGAGTGTGTGAGATCAGAAGGGGAATTACAAAAGCCAAAGACATATTCATGAGTGAAATACGAGTGCTTGAGTGGAGTGACATCACAATTTTTTTTGGAGTGACCTCGAGGTTTTGTTGTGTGAAATTTGGTAATGCCATAATTTTCACATTTCAATTTTTTTACTAACAATGATATTTGATCTTTTCTTCCCAAGCAATGGAGAACATTCAGCAAAGAGAGAATGCATTTCATACTCGTTGCCATGTAAATGGTAAAGGGCAAAGTATGTCTTGTAGCCATTGATAGTGGAAGTTGTGCAAATCTTGCAAGCACATACATGGTCGAGAAGTTGGGGCTTATAACATTCAAACATCCCAGTCAATATGTTTTGCAAGGATTATATGAAGATGAAGAGTTAGAAGTCAAAATGCAAGTACTTGTGTCATTTTTAATTGGGGATATGAAGATGAGGTCTTGTGTGATGTTGTTTCCATGAATTCAAGCCATCTTCTCCTCGGACATCATTGGCAGTTGATAAACGAGCATTGTATGATGGGTTCTCCAAAAAATATTCATTCAAACACCAAGGGAGAAAGATCATGTTGGTTCCAATGTGCCCAAATCAGTCCATGATGCCAAGAGACCCTTAAGTCACGTATAGAGGAATGAGAAAACTAAAGCAATGAAGAAAGTTGAAAGAGAAGTTATACATGAAAAACAAATAACAGTGGAGAGAGTTGAACATGCATAAATCAAAGAAGAACATCATGAGAAAACCAAGACATTTGGAGTTGAAAATGAGTGTGTGATTTTGCGTGAGAAATCCATTGGAGTATTTGAAAATGACTGTAAGAGCATTGAGAGTGAAGATAAGTGTGTTGTAAAACATGAGAGTGAGATTGAAAAGAGAATTCAAAACAAACATGAGCATGAGAGAAAAGAATGTGAGGAGAAGGAAGTTTTACTTTATATTAATCAATCTTTTCTTCCTATTCTTTCATTTGATTTGCAGGTTATTCCAAAGGCCATACCATTGCAAATTGATGAATCAGAATTGTCCTTTGAAGTTCCAAAAGTTGTAACATTTGGTATTCCAAAGCATGTGCTCTTTGACATTCGAAGTACGTTCATTCTACATTCAAAGTTCAAACAACCTTATGAAAGGGAAGTTTCAACGAACCAAATTCCATTCATGAACTTTAATGAATCTTGTACGTTCATTCACATTGTTAATGATGTTTCATGTTCTAACTTATTTCTATTTTGCAGCACATTGAATCTTTTACATGGAAGTGTTCTTGCTTCTGATCATCAATTCAAGTAAAAGAAACGAGCATTATCCAACTATTCAAGATTCATAATGGAAGGGTACAAAGACTAAAGTTGGCAAGCCTTACCTACTTGAAGGATTCAAAGAAATTCATGCATACCCTATAGGCATAATGATCTTCATTCATCCTTTCTTACACCAATGGATCAATCAATGACAAAAGCCTTCGATTTGAGGACAAATAGCTGTAAAGAAGGGGGAATGATGCGATCATGCCAAGGACCAAACTTCTTCAACACATGATCACTTCATGGACGTTCTGCCTTGTTGATTCTAAGGGAGTTTTACCTTATTTTATTATTTATTTACTCTTTATACATTACATGTCACGTGGATATTTTTATCTTATTCTTAATTTTTGCTTGATATTATATGCTGTCATTTATATGTATTATGATATTCATGCATGACTTATTAATTCACATCTTTATTTAACTCATTCAATGCATATGCATTCATAGTTAGCTCATTTGCATTATTAACATAGGTGGAAGCATGCATTCATAATTATCATAGCTCAATTCCTATCTAATTATTTGTTTACATACTTTGTCTAGGTTTATTGGATGCTAAGAAGACTAAAGGCAATTGAAGAGTTGGTTGGACAGTTCACATCATTCAGATTGATCTACATTTTTAACATGTTCCAAACATCTTTGGGTGATAAAGTCTCTTAACATTTAATACCCTATCTCGTATCTTTCCAACGCATTTTGAATCACATCAATCCGATATCAGGAGATTGAGATATGCTCAGAATATTGAAGACAGTGCAGGCTGGAAATTAATACGGGATTTGCAACCATTCATCTCCTTCAA
Source organism: Hibiscus syriacus (assembly GCF_006381635.1). Classification (NCBI taxonomy): domain Eukaryota; kingdom Viridiplantae; phylum Streptophyta; class Magnoliopsida; order Malvales; family Malvaceae; genus Hibiscus; species Hibiscus syriacus. The sequence goes on along the minus strand of NW_024062824.1, from coordinate 2,477,472 downwards.
AGGACTTATGCATGGGAGGAATTAATGAAGACATGCATGGACGATAAAAGAATATTAAAATGAATCAGAACATTTGTGAGGAGGTGCAAGGATTCATTTAAAGGCTTTTAAATTCATCCATTCATGCATATTCATGCAAGAAGCCAAATAGTCATGATCACACAAGGGGGAAGAATTTCAGCCAATATACATTCATGAACATTCATCCATAGAAGACAAATCAACAAGTTCACAAAAGGTGGGATGAATTCGGCCAAAGGGTGTATTCCATTAAAAGATGAACATCCATTCATCAAAATTCATTCACCTAAGCCATGCTTTGTATCTACTTAAGTATGAACATTCATCCATGAATGTTCACTCCTTAAAGCTTGTATGTGTATCCTAGGAATACTTAGGCCTATAAATAGTTTAGCTTTCATTTTGTAAAGGAATTCACTTTGTTTAATCAAATATTTGTGAGAGTTTCTCTCTTTAGTTCTTAAGTGAACTTTATCGACTTATCAAGCTTATACTTGTGGCGTCACCCCTATCTATGTCACCCTGATACTTTTGGATCCTATCTTGATGTGATCCGATTCAGCATCAAAAATGGACTTGCATCTCCAACCTTTCTCAATGTTCAAAGGGGGATTTTCTTTAACTTAATCTTTCTTTATACCATAGTTATGATAATGGCTTACATACATTATATTTATAGTTATGATGATGATATTATGAATGTATGAAGTTATTATTATGAACCACATATTTATATATATTACTTAGCTTATAAATGCTTTCTTTTGTAGGTACATGTTCGGCCACATCATGGGAGCTGATTTAAAGCTAGAATTGAGGTCAATGAGCTAGGAAACCTTACATAGGATGACTTGGGAGATCATGAAGGACAAATGGTGAAAAGTTGTCAGCTGACCCTCGAGCTCATAGCTCACTTGAGCTGGACTTTTGAGCTAGCTAGAGACTTCATTTCAGCTGGAGAGTTGCACCATCATCTTCACCACACAGAGCACTACAAATATGGTCTAGGTCAAATTTTGTGAATTCGTACCTTTTCGCGAAGAGTTGCCAATCCGAGAAGTGACCTTTCACAAGGAGCTGTCCTATGACTCATCTTCATGCAATTCATCTATGGCCAGCTCATCTTCAGCTCAAACTCATGGGAAGTAGCTCAAATGATGAAAGGTTGTTTCACACAAATGTGACCTTTCATAATTAAGTTGCTGCCCCATTAATGCCAAGTCACCTAGACACATTTGATGCCAAGTCACGCCTAAGTTGCTGTTCATCTACACACCATGGATGAGTCCACGCCTTAAGCATTCAACACCAACCATGTGAGTGCCACATGACCAGCCACCCATGTGCTTTGCATGTGAATGAATTAGGCGCCAAGATGAAAAGGCTTCTCTCTATTCGGCCTAAACATCATCATGCTTCAAATTGGCGCCAAGATGAAGAGTTATGGGAACCATTCGGCCAAAGACATCTCCCCTCATCCAAGCATCATTTATTTCGTTTTAAGACATGTACTTTGCCGAAAAGGCATCTATTTATTCGGCCAAGCCTTTACAAAACTATAAATAGGCTTTGGCATTCATTTGTGAACTCAACCCTTTGATAATTAAAATCCTTTTGTGAGATTTCTCTCTCAAGTTCTTTTTAGAACTATATCGATTAAGCAAGCCTTTTCTAAAGCTTGTGGCGTCATTCCCTCATTGATACTTCTGGTTCCTAGTTTAAATAACTAGAGGGTCAAAGTCCTTTCATACCATCCCTTATAGAACTTATAAGAAACGGGTCTTTGCTCCTTTATAGCATTGGTTCCTTCTTAGTTTTATAAGATACAATCTGTCCATCACCATTATCACGCCTATATCATCACCATTCCATTACCATTTCATCACCATTAAATCATCCTTCATTCATCAACAAGGTATACTTCATCACCACCATTGGAGGCCGAAGTCAACATCACTTGAAGGAGATTTATTCAACATTTCCGCAGCCCAACTTTGATAACTATTCTATCCATTTCAAATCTTTCAATTTCTATTTACTTTTCATTTCTTAATTATCATATTACTTAATCAATTCTTCTTCTTTTGTGCAGATTACTTTCAATCCAAGGTGTAGCATTTGGTGTCTCTCCTAGATCGGGAAACAACAAGGTTGCCAACTTCTCCATAATTGAAGAAGCCTGGTTAGCCTCACATCAAGCGGTAATCAGAGCCTTGGTGGATTGACATTAAAAGTGCTACAACAAAAAGCAACAAGAAAGAAGAAAACAAAAGAGAAAAGAAAAAGACTCCTACATCAAATTTGGAGTGCAAAAAAAAAAAAAAAAAGAAGAAGAAAAGCAAAAGCAAAAGAAAAGTGAAGCAAGTTGCAAAGTACACTCAAAGAGAAGCACCATACAATCTGCCCAACATCAAACTTGAAGGAAGTATCCTTGTTGTTTCTTGTGAAGGAAGATAGTAAGTGTTGCAACTTGAGTTGTAAGTCATCTTCACTTATTTACTATTTCATTTCCTTCTTTCATCTTTTCTTATTCCATTAACTTATCATCTTTCTTAACTTTTTCTAGCCTATCCTTTATCTTATACCTTAACCATTTCTAAACCGACGCACAAACTAAAGAAACTTGCTCAATCTTGAGTTAGTTCTTTAAAAGGACCCACAAGAGAGAATTGAGCGGTAAAAGGCAAACGAGAGGGTGAGATCAGAAGGGGGATCAGAAAAAGCCAAGGATCATATCCCCGAGTGCAAACACGAGAGTGAGTGGAGTGCAATCTGAAATTTTCTTTGGAGTGACCACGTGAGGTTTTTGTGAGTGTGCTGGTAAGGTTTTTAAATTACTTTATTACACTAACCATGTCTCAAAGTCCCCGAGGAAATGCAGGAACACCAAACTTACAAATGCAGGCACTCATTGGTGAAATGATGAGAATGTTTCGTGAAGAGTTCGATGCTCTTCATGAGAAGATAGATCAACGCCATGATTTGCCACCAACCCGACATAATGGAGCCAATAGAAGGCAACAACAACCACCCCCTCCAGAAGAAGATGTTCAAGAAAATTTTGATGAGGGTGAACAAGCAGCATTCCAAGGACCTAGACGTGCCATTATTGATGACAATTTGAGCAACATTAAGATCAAAATTCCTCAATTCCAAGGAAAGACTGATCCTGAAGCATATCTTGAATGGGAAAGCAAAGTGGAACATGTTTTTAGTTGCCATAACTATTCCGAGATGAAGAAAGTAAGATTGGCAGCCATGGAGTTTATAGACTATGCCTTAATATGGTGGGATCAACTTACCCTTAACCGAAGGAGGAATGGAGAACGACCGGTCTCAACTTGGCATGAAATGAAAGGTATTATGAGAAAATGATTCATTCCTGTTCACTATCACCGTGACTTGTTTCAAAAGTTACAGAATCTTAAACAAGGCCATAGGAGTGTGGAGGACTACTACAAAGAGATGGAAGTGGCTATGATCCGAGTCAACATTGAGGAGGATCGTGAAGCAACTATGGCAAGATTCCTTGCTGGACTTAATCCCGAAATTGCCAATACCTTAGAGTTGTATCATTACATCGAATTAGATGAGATGGTACAAATGGCAATGAAGATTGAAAGGCAACTGAAGAAGAGACATACATCTCGTAATGTTGCGCCAACACCATCAAAATGGAGTCCAAACGTAAAGAAACCTACTCCTCCTGTTAAAGAACAAGCTGAATCTTCAAAGACTCAACAAGTAAGTAAAGACCCCAACCGAGGAAAGCAAACCACTGAACGATCAAGAGACATTAGATGTTTTAAATGTCTTGGAAGGGGCCATATAGCTACACAATGTCCTAACCGGAATACCATGCTCTTACTTGGAAATGGTGAAATAGAATCAGAACCAGAAGAGGAAGAAGAGGCACCCCTTGAAGTCAATGAAGAAATAACTCTTGCTGATCCCGTTGATCAAGGAGAAGCCTTGGTAATTAGAAGGAGTTTGAATCTTCAAGTTGCGGAAGACAATGCACAACGAGAGAACATATTCCATACCCGATGTCATATAAATGAAAAGGTATGTTTTGTTATCATAGACGGTGGAAGTTGTACTAATGTGGCTAGTACAATAATGGTGGAAAAACTTGGTTTGAAAACAATGAAGCACCCAAATCCATATAAGTTGCAGTGGCTCAATGAACGAGGAGAACTCAACGTTAGCAAACAGGTGATAGTTCCTTTTTCCATTGGCAAATACAAAGATGAGGTTATGTGTGTTGTCCCTATGCACGCTAGCCATCTACTTCTTGGAAGGCCATGGCAATATGACAAAAGGACTATTCATGATTGTTTTACCAATCAATACTCGTTCAGCCATAAAGGAAAGAAGGTTTATCCTAACTCCTTTAACGCCTAAACAAGTTCAGAATGATCAAGTCAATGAAACAGAGTGTTGAGGCTATGAAAGGAAAAGCAACAACTGTGGAAGAAACTGATCCAAAAACAAGTGCTTATTCTTCAAAGTGCTTGATTCGAGAATGCCTATTGACAAATGCAAGGTTAAAGATGATTATTCTAACTTTGAACATGCAGATTTTTCCTTGACTTGCAGGATTTACCAAGAGGCACCAATTGCCAAAAGGAAGATTTAGGAGACGTGACCTTTGGGAACCCAAAGATGTGTCCATTGAAAAGCAAAAGGACATCAATTTCATTCAAAGATGTGTCTTTAGAAGAACCAATGGACGTGACCTATGAGAATCCAATGATCATGCCTATTGGAGTATTAAAAGACACCACTTTTGGGATATCAAGGGACCACAATATTCAAGCAAAATTACATGGGCTATCTCATCAAGAGCCTAAAGAAGAAATCCCATTTCTGACGAAACAGCAACTATGGAATGGAGGAATGTTGAAAAGAAACCACCCTTCGATTTGATGACAAATCGCTTAAAGAAGGGGGGGATGATGTGATCCGATTCAGCATCAAAAATGGACTTGCATCTCCAACCTTTCTCAATGTTCAAAGGGGGATTTTCTTTAACTTAATCTTTCTTTATACCATAGTTATGATAATGGCTTACATACATTATATTATAGTTATGATGATGATATTATGAATGTATGAAGTTATTATTATGAACCACATATTTATATTATATTACTTAGCTTATAAATGCTTTCTTTTGTAGGTACATGTTCGGCCATCATGGGAGCTGATTTAAAGCTAGAATGAGGTCAATGAGCTAGGAAACCTTACATAGGATGACTTGGGAGATCATGAAGGACAAATGGTGAAAAGTTGTCAGCTGACCCTCGAGCTCATAGCTCACTTGAGCTGGACTTTTGAGCTAGCTAGAGACTTCATTTCAGCTGGAGAGTTGCACCATCATCTTCACCACACAGGGAATTCAACAACCATGGAGTTCTCCATCATTAAGCAACCAACTCCCTTAAAACAACCACTGGTTTGATATTTCCATTCATTTTGTTTAGTTTCTCATATTCTAACTTTGATTTAGTTTGCAGGAAATCAATTCATATACATGGGACTTGTAAAATGGAGGAACCAAGAGGCATGATCCATGGAAGCTTAAGAGAAATATATTTTCAGTGCCAAAAGCTATAACTTTTCATTCAATGGACATGACTTTTGGGATGCCAAGGGACATGATCATTCAAAGCAACATGTCTTCAACAGACATGATTTTTAGCGATCCATCAAACACCAACAGGAAGTATAATTTCCTTTATTGTATTCAATCATGTTTTACTATGAGAGTTATCCTTCTTTTCAGGTCATGTACATTAAAAGCACTTATTCAAAGGACATGACTTATGAAAAGAATCTTTTCATAAAGATCCCTGTTGCATCTATCGGATGGGAGGATAATTTGGAGAAGTCACATTTCAATTTGAGGACAAACCGCATAAAGAAGGGAGGATGATGTGATCCTGTCTAGCTCAACTTTATCCTTGACTTGATCACACCATGGAGATTATTCAAAGCTGGTTCTAAGGGAGTTCTTCCTTACTTTATCTTATATTACTTATTTATGCATTATACTATATGAGCATACATATGAAGATTAGACTATATTTGAATTATCATAAATGTGCATTCATTCATTATATGGTTTGCATCATTGATTAATATTCAAGCATATATCTATAGTCATAATAATAATATTCATTCATGAGTTATTATTATAACTAATAGTTCACATCTTTATAATATGCACATTCTTATTACTTTATATAATTCATATATTTAGCTTATATTATGCTTTCTTTTGTAGGTGCATGTTCGACCATATGATGGGAGCTGACTTAAAGCTAGCAATGGAGTCCAAGAGCTATGGAAACTTAACTAGGACAACTCCGGGACAGCTCAAGAACATTTTGGGACAAAGTAGCCCTGACCCCAAGCTCATAGCTCCCTTGAGTTGGACTTTTGAGCTAGCTAGAGACTCTTCTCAGCTGGAGAGTTGTACTATCATCTTCACCACATAGAGCACTACAAATATGGTCTAGGTCAAATTTTATAAATTCGTACCTTTTCGCGAAGAGTTTCCAATCCGAGAAGTGCCGTTTCACAAGGAGCTGTCCTAAGACTCATTGACATGTCATCTATGGCCATCATCTTCAGCTCAAACACATGGGAAGTAGCTCAAATGATGAAAGGTTGCCTTCCACAAATGTGACCTTTCATAAATAGTTGATTCCCCATTGATGCCATGTCACCTAGATGCAAGTTTGATGCCAAGTCATGCCTAAGTTGTGCTCAAATTCATGCCAAGAAGAAGCCACACCATAAGCCCCTATGCCACCCATGTGAGTGTCTCATGAACAGCCCACACATGTGCCATGCATGTGGATGAATGGGAGCCAAAATGAAGAGGCTTCTAACCATTCGGCCAAAGTATCATCTTGTTTCAAATTGGTGCCAAGATGAAGAGACAAGGGAACCATTCGGCCAAAGACATCTCCCCTCATCCAAGCATCATTTATTTTCGTTTTAAGACATGTACTTTGCCGAAAAGGTATATATCTATTCGGCCAAGCCTTTACAAATCTATAAATAGGCTTTGCCATTCATTTGTAAAGAGAACCTTTTGATATTAAAATCCTTTGTGAGATTATTCTCTCTTCAAGTTCTTTTTAGAACTATATCGATTAAGCAAGCCTTTCTAAAGCTTGTGGCGTCATTCCTTCACCTTGATACTTCTGGTTCCTATCTCCTATAGATAGAGGGTCAAAGTCCTTAATACCCCCCTTATAACGACTTATAGAAATGGGTCTTTGCTCCTTTATAGCATTGGTTCCTTCTTAGTCTTATAAGATACTATCTATTCATTACCACCTTCCATCATCACTATCACGACAACTCCATTCCATTAATATTTCCATCACCATTATCCATATCCCTCCACACCCATATAATCATTCTTCATCATCAACAAGGCATTCGTCCATTTACCACCATTGGAGACCGAATCCATCATCACTTGAAGGATCATTCTACAACACTTCCGCAGCCCTTCTTTGATAACTATTCTATCCATTTTAATTCTTTCCATTTCCTTCTTAATTATTCATTTACTTAACCAATTATTCTTCTTTTGTGCAGATTACTTTTCAATTCAAGGCGTAGCATTTGGTGTCTCTCCTAGATCGGGAAACAACAAGGTTGCCAACTTCTCCATTAAGAAGCCTGGTTAGCCTTACATCAAGTGATAATCAGAGCTTTGGTGGATTGACAATCAAGTGCTGCAAAAAAGCAACAAAAAGAGAAAAGAAGAAGAAAAACAAAAAAAAAGAGAAAGAAGAGACTCCTACAACAAATTTGGAGTGCAAAAGAAAGAAAAAGAAAACAGAAATTCAAGAAAGTAGCAAGTTGCAAAGTACACTCAAAGAGAAGCATATTACAATCTGCCCAACATCAAACTTAAAGGAGGTATCCTTGTTGTTTTCTTGTGAAGGAAGATAGTAAGTGTTGAAACTTGAGTTGTAAATTATCTTCACTTTCTTACTATTTCATTTCTTTATTCTTTCATTTTTTTTCTTCTTGTTTCATTACCATATCTTTTTCTTAAACTTTCTACCCTATCATAACCATTTCTATCCCTAACCATTTCTAAACCGACGCACAAACTAAAGAGACTTGCTCAATCTTGAGTTAGTTCTTTAAAAGGACCCACAAGAGAGATCGAGCGGAAAAAGGCATAAAGAGAGGATGAGATCAGAAAGGGGATCAGAAAAAGCCAAGACATATATCCCAGAGTGCAAACACGAGTGCTTGAGTGGAGTGACATCGCAAATTTTTTTGGAGTGGTGAGGTTTTGTTGTGTGAAATTTGGTAAGGTCCTATTTTCACATTTCATTTTTTGCACTAACAATGTTACTTGATATTTCCTCTTCCAAGCAATGGAGAACAATCAACAAAGAGAGAATGCATTTCATACTCGTTGCCATGTAAATGGTAAAGTGTGTCTTGTAGTTATTAACGGAGAATGTTGTACAAACATTGTAAGCACATACATGGTGAATAAATTGGGGCTTTCAATGATTAAACATTCCAGCCCATATAAATTACAATGGTTGAACGACGAGGAATAATTAAAGGTCATGAACAAGTACTTGTGTCATTCTCAATCAGAATATACAAAGACGAGATTCTATGTGATGTGGTGCCTATGAGTACGAGTCATTTACTTTGGGGAGGCCATGGCAATTTGAAAAATGGGCTGTCCATGATGGATTCACAAATCGGTACTCAATCATCCATAATGAAAGAAAATTCATTTTAACTCCATTATCTCCTAGTCGAGTGAGTGAAGATCAAACTCATTTGAAAATGAGAATTTAAGTAATGAAAAAACAACTTAAAGATAATGCAACTGAAGGAGAACGTTTGGAGGAAGATTCAAATGAAGAAAAGCTTTTTGAAGTTGAACAAAAGAGAGTGGATGTAGAAAACGTTGGAGTTGAAAATGAGAAGAATGAATTTGGAGAAAAAGAGGGATAGTGAAGAACAAATTTTATCTAACCTGTTCTCCTATCCTTCCTTTTATTTTGCAGGACCATTCAAGGGACATATCTATTCAAGAAGATAATCAAGAATCATGGCTTTTAGAGGACTAAAAGATGTGACTTTTGGTGATCCACAAAACATGTCTCTTGATATTTCAAAGAAGTGTCACTTGAAATGCCAAGAGTAGCCGTTGACATTACAAATACACTGCACATATTGAAGGGAATTCAACAACCAATGGAGTTCTCCATCATTAAGCAACCAACTCCCTAAACACCACCTTGGTTTGATATTCCATTCATTTTGTTTATAGTTTCTCATATTCTAACTTTGATTTAGTTTGCAGGAAATCAATTCATATACATGGGACTTGTAAAATGGAGGAACCAAGAGGCATGATCCATGGAAGCTTAAGAGAAATATATTTTCAAGTGCCAAAAGCTATAACTTTTCATTCAATGGACATGACTTTTGGGATGCCAAGGGACATGATCATTCAAAGCAACATGTCTTCAACAGACATGATTTTTAGCGATCCATCAAACTCCAACAGGAAGTATAATTTTCCTTTATTTGTATTCAATCATGTTTTTACTTATGAGAGTTATCTTTCTTTTCAGGTCATGTACATTAAAAGCACTTATTCAAAGGACAAGACTTTTGAAAAGAATCTTTTCATAAAGATCCCTGTTGCATCTATCGGATGGGAGGATAATTTGGAGAAGTCACATTTCGATTTGAGAACAAACCGCATAAAAGAAGGGGAGGATGATGTAATCCTGTCTAGCTCCAACTTTATCCTTGACTTGATCACACCATGGAGATTATTCAAAGCTGGTTCTAAGGGAGTTCTTCCTTACTTTATCTTATTTACTTATTTATGCATTATATACTATTATGAGCATACATATGAAGATTAGACTATATTTGAATTATCATAACATGTGCATTCATTCATTATATGGTTTGCATCATTGATTAATATTCAAGCATATAATCTATAGTTATAATAATAATATTCATTCATGAGTTATTATTATAACTTATAGTTCACATCTTTATAATATGCACATTCTTATTACTTTATAATAATTCATATATTTAGCTTATATTATGCTTTCTTTTGTAGGTGCATGTTCGACCATATGATGGGAGCTGACTTAAAGCTAGCAATGGAGTCCAAGAGCTATGGAAACTTAACTAGGACAACTCCGGGACAACTCAAGAATATTTTGGGACAAAGTAGCCAGCTGACCCCCGAGCTCATAGCTCCCTTGAGCTGGACTTTTGAGCTAGCTAGAGACTTCTTCTCAGCTGGAGAGTTGCACTATCATCGTCACCACATAGAGCACTACAAATATGGTCTAGGTCAAATTTTATGAATTAGTACCTTTTCGCGAAGAGTTTCCAATCCGAGAAGTGCCCTTTCACAAGGAGCTGTCCTAAGACTCATTGACATGTATTGCATCTATGGCCAGCTCATCTTCAGCTCAAACACATGGGAAGTAGCTCAAATGATGAAAGGTTGCCTTCCACAAATGTGACCTTTCATAAATAGTTGCTGCCCCATTGATGCCATGTCACCTAGATGCAAGTTTGATGCCAAGTCATGCCTAAGTTGCTGCTCAAATTCATGCCAAGCAGAAGCCACACCATAAGCCCCTATTCCACCCATGTGAGTGCCTCATGAACAACCCACACATGTGCCATGCATGTGGATGAAATGGGCGCCAAAATGAAGAGGCTTCTAACCATTCGGCCAAAGCATCATCTTGTTTCAAATTGGCGCCAAGATGAAGAGACAAGGAAACCATTCGGCCAAAGACATCTCCCCTCATCCAAGCATTATTTATTTTCGTCTTAAGACATGTACTTTGCCGAAAAGGCATATATCTATTCGGCCAAGCCTTTACAAATCTATAAATAGGCTTTGGCATTCATTTGTAAAGAGAACCTTTTGATAATTACAAATCCTTTGTGAGATTATTCTCTCTTCAAGTTCTTTTTAGAACTATCGATTAAGCAAGCCTTTCTAAAGCTTGTGGCGTCATTCCTTCACCTTGATACTTCTGGTTCCTATCTCCTATAGATAGAGGGTCAAAGTCCTTAATACCATCCCTTATAACGACTTATAAGAAATGGGTCTTTGCTCCTTTATAGCATTGGTTCCTTCTTAGTCTTATAAGATACTATCTATTCATTACCAACTTCCATCATCACTATCACGACAACTCCATTCCATTAATATTTCCATCACCATTATCCATATCCCTTCATACCCATATAATCATTCTTCATCATCAACAAGGCATTCGTCCATTTACCACCATTGGAGACCGAATCCATCATCACTTGAAGGATCATTCTACAACACTTCCGCAACCCTTCTTTGATAACTATTCTATCCATTTCCTTTCTTAGTTATTCATTTACTTAACCAATTATTCTTCTTTTGTGCAGATTACTTTTCAATTCAAGGCGTAGCATTTGGTGTCTCTCCTAGATCAGGAAACAACAAGGTTGCCAACTTCTCCATTATTGAAGAAGCCTGGTTAGCCTTACATCAAGTGATAATCAGAGCTTTGGTGGATTGACAATCAAGTGCTGCAAAAAAAGCAACAAAAAGAGAAAAAGAAAGAAGAAAAACAAAAAAAGAGAAAGAAGAGACTCCTACAACAAATTTGGAGTGCAAAAGAAAGAAAAAGAAAAACAGAAATTCAAAGAAAGTAGCAAGTTGCAAAGTACACTCAAAGAGAAGCATATTACAATCTGCCCAACATCAAACTTAAAGGAGGTATCCTTGTTGTTTCTTGTGAAGGAAGATAGTAAGTGTTGAAACTTGAGTTGTAAATTATCTTCACTTTCTTACTATTTCATTTCTTTATTCTTTCATTTTTTTCTTCTTGTTTCATTACCATATCTTTTTCTTAAACTTTCTACCCTATCATAACCATTTCTATCCCTAACCATTTCTAAACCGACGCACAAACTAAAGAGACTTGCTCAATCTTGAGTTAGTTCTTTAAAAGGACCCACAAGAGAGAATCGAGCGGAAAAAGGCATAAAGAGAGGATGAGATCAGAAAGGGGATCAGAAAAAGCCAAGACATATATCCCAGAGTGCAAACACAAGTGCTTGAGTGGAGTGACATCGCAAATTTTTTTTGGAGTGACCGTGAGGTTTTGTTGTGTGAAATTTGGTAAGGTCATATTTTTCACATTTCAATTTTTTTCACTAACAATGTTACTTGATATTTCCTCTTCCCAAGCAATGGAGAACAATCAACAAAGAGACAATGCATTTCATACTCGTTGCCATGTAAATGGTAAAGTGTGTCTTGTAGTTATTAACGGAGAATGTTGTACAAACATTGTAAGCACATACATGGTGAATAAATTGGGGCTTTCAATGATTAAACATTCCAGCCCATATAAATTACAATGGTTAAACGACGAGGAATAATTAAAGGTCACTGAACAAGTACTTGTGTCATTCTCAATCAGAATATACAAAGACGAGATTCTATGTGATGTGGTGCCTATGAGTACGAGTCATTTACTTTGGGGGAGGCCATGGCAATTTGAAAAACGGGCTGTCCATGATGGATTCACAAATCGGTACTCAATCATCCACAATGAAAGAAAATTCATTTTAACTCCATTATCTCCTAGTCGAGTGAGTGAAGATCAAACTCATTTGAAAATGAGAATTTAAGTAATGAAAAAACAACTTAAAGATAATGCAACTGAAGGAGAACGTTTGGAGGAAGATTCAAATGAAGAAAAGCTTTTTGAAGTTGAACAAAAGAGAGTGGATGTAGAAAACGTTGGAGTTGAAAATGAGAAGAATGAATTTGGAGAAAAAGAGGATAGTGAAGAACAAATTTTATCTAACCTGTGTTCTCCTATCCTTCCTTTTGTTTTGCAGGACCATTCAAGGGACATATCTATTCAAGGAGATAAATCAAGAATCATGGCTTTTAGAGGACTAAAAGATGTGACTTTTGGTGATCCACAAAACATGTCTCTTGATATTTCAAAGGAAGTGTCACTTGAAATGCCAAGAGTAGCAGCCGTTGACATTACAAATACACTGCACATATTGAAGGGAATTCAACAACCAATGGAGTTCTCCATCATTAAGCAACCAACTCCCATTAAACATCCACCTTGGTTTGATATTTCCATTCATTTTGTTTATAGTTTCTCATATTCTAACTTTGATTTAGTTTGCAGGAAATCAATTCATATACATGGGACTTGTAAAATGGAGGAACCAAGAGGCATGATCCATGGAAGCTTAAGAGAAATATTTTTCAAGTGCCAAAAGCTATAACTTTTCATTCAATTGACATGACTTTTGGGATGCCAAGGGACATGAACATTCAAAGCAACATGTCTTCAACAGACATGATTTTTAGCAATCCATCAAACACCAACAGGAAGTATAATTTTCCTTTAATTGTATTCAATCATGTTTTTACTTATGAGAGTTATCTTTCTTTTCAGGTCATGTACATTAAAAGCACTTATTCAAAGGAAATGACTTATGAAAAGAATCTTTTCATAAAAGATCCCTGTTGCATCTATCGGATGGGAGGATAAATTGGAGAAGTCACATTTCGATTTGAGGACAAACCGCATAAAAGAAGGGGGAAGATGATGTGATCCTGTCTAGCTCCAACTTTATCCTTGACTTGATCACACCATGGAGATTATTCAAAGCTGGTTCTAAGGGAGTTCTTCCTTACTTTATCTTATATTTACTTATTTATGCATTATATACTATTATGAGCATACATATAAAGATTAGACTATACTTGAATTATCATAACATGTGCATTCATTCATTATATGGTTTGCATCATTGATTAATATTCAAGCATATAATCTATAGTTATAATAATAATATTCATTCATGAGTTATTATTATAACTAATAGTTCACATCTTTATAATATGCACATTCTTATTACTTTATAATAATTCATATATTTAGCTTATATTATGCTTTCTTTTGTAGGTGCATGTTCGACCATATGATGGGAGCTGACTTAAAGCTAGCAATGGAGTCTAAGAGCTATGGAAACTTAACTAGGACAACTCCGGGACAGCTCAAGAACATTTTGGGACAAAGTAGCCAGCTGACCCCCAAGCTCATAGCTCCCTTGAGCTGGACTTTTGAGCTAGCTAGAGACTTCTTCTCAGCTGGAGAGTTTCACTATCATCATCACCACATAGAGCACTACAAATATGGTCTAGGTTAAATTTTATGAATTCGTACCTTTTCGCGAAGAGTTTCCAATCCGAGAAGTGCCCTTTCACAAGGAGCTGTCCTAAGACTCATTGACATGTATTGCATCTATGGCCAGCTCATCTTCAGCTCAAACACATCGGAAGTAGCTCAAATGATGAAAGGTTACCTTCCACAAATGTGACCTTTCATAAATAGTTGCTGCCCCATTGATGCCATGTCACCTAGATGCAAGTTTGATGCCAAGTCATGCCTAAGTTGCTGCTCAAATTCATGCCAAGAAGAAGCCACACCATAAGCCCCTATTCCACCCATGTGAGTGCCTCATGAACAACCCACACATGTGCCATGCATGTGGATGAAATGGGCGCCAAAATGAAGAGGCTTCTAACCATTCGGCCAAAGCATCATCTTGTTTCAAATTGGCGCCAAGATGAAGAGACAAGGAAACCATTCGGCCAAAGACATCTCCCTCATCCAAGCATTATTTATTTTCGTCTTAAGACATGTACTTTGCCGAAAAGGCATATATCTATTCGGCCAAGCCTTTACAAATCTATAAATAGGCTTTGGCATTCATTTGTAAAGAGAACCTTTTGATAATTAAAAATCCTTTGTGAGATTATTCTCTCTTCAAGTTCTTTTTAGAACTATATCGATTAAGCAAGCCTTTCTAAAGCTTGTGGCATCATTCCTTCACCTTGATACTTCTGGTTCCTATCTCCTATAGATAGAGGGTCAAAGTCCTTAATACCATCCCTTATAATGACTTATAAGAAACGGGTCTTTGCTCCTTTATAGCATTAGTTCCTTCTTAGTCTTATAAGATACTATCTATTCATTACCACCTTCTATCATCACTATCACGACAACTCCATTCCATTAATATCTCCATCACCATTATCCATATCCCTTCACTCCCATATAATCATCCTTCATCATCAACAAGGCATTCGTCCATTTACCACTATTGGAGGCCGAATCCATCATCACTTGAAGGATCATTCTACAACACTTCCGCAACCCTTCTTTGATAACTATTCTATCCATTTCAATTCTTTCCATTTTCTTTCTTAATTATTCATTTACTTAACTGATGTGATCCTGTCTAGCTCCAAATTTATCCATGATTTGATCACACCATGGAGGTTATTCAAATCTGGTTCTAAGGGAGTTCTACCTTAATTTATCTTATATTTACTTATTTATGCACTATATATTATTATAAGCATACAATTTCATATTAGACTATGCTTGAATTATCATAACATGTGCATTCATTCATTATGTCCTATGGTTTGCATCATTGATTGATATTCATGCATATAATCTATAGTTGTAATAATAATATTCATTCATTATCGTATGATGCATGAGTTATTATTATAACCTATAGTTCACATCTTTATAATATGCACATTCTTATTACTTTATAATAATTCATATACTTAGCTTATATTATGCTTTCTTTTGTAGGTGCATGTTCGGCCACATGTTGGGAACTGATTTAAAGCTAGCATGGGAGTCAATGAGCTAGAAAAACTTCCATAAGATGACTCGGGAGATCATGAAGAACAAATGATGAAAAGTTGTCAGCTGACCTCCGAGCTCATAGCACACTTGAGCTGGATTTTTGAGCTAGCTAGAGACTTCTTTTCAGCTGGAGATTTGCACCATCATCTTCACCACATAGAGCACTACAAATATGGTCTAGGTCGAATTTTGTGAATTCGTACCTTTTATCGAAGAGTTTCTAATCCGAGAAGTGCCCTTTCACAAGGAGCTGTCCTAAGACTCATTGAAATGTATTGCATCTATGGCCAGCTCATCTTCAGCTCAAACACTTGTAAAGTAGCTCAAATGATGAAAGGTTACCTTCCACATAATGTGACCTTTCATGACAAGTTGCTGCACATTGAAGGCCATGACACCTAGATGCATGTTGGAAGCCAAGTCACGCCTAGTTGCTGCCATATTCATTCCATGGACTTCAAGACACCATCCTATGGTTGTAACATCACCAAAGCCTTGCAAGACAACCCATGTGCGTTCAAGTAGGCTGCCATGTGCATCATTCAAGCATGTGCACTCCATGTGACATCAAATTGGCGCCAAAACACCAAGGGATGCTTCCTATTCGGCCAAAGACTCTTTCCTCTTCATTTTGGCGCCCAAATAACTTCCAAATGCATTCAAATCAACCTTAGGGCCGAACCAACACATAACCATTCGGCCAAGAGCATGTATCTTCATTTAAATCATGTATTTTCATCAAAAATCATGTATTTTCAAAGGGGTTTCAACCTTGGCCGAACCATCAAGTATCTATTCGGCCTAAACCCTTTGAAAACTATAAATAGGCTATTGCATTTCATTTGTATCACAGCCCTTTGATCAATTAAAAATCCTTTTGTGAGATTATTCTCTCTTCAAGTTCTTTTTAGAACTATATCGATTAAGCAAGCCTTTCTAAAGCTTGTGGCGTCATTCCTTCCCCTTGATACTTCTGGTTCCTAGTTCTTATAACTAGAGGGTCAAAGTCCTTACTACCATCCCTTATAAGACTTATAAGAAACGAGTCTTTGTTCTTTATAATTGGTTCCTTCTTAGTTTTTAAGATACTATTTCCATATCCCATCACCTTCACGCCAAATCTATCTCCATTCCAATACCATCTTCATCACCAATTAAAACATCCTTCATTCATCATTAAGGCATACGACCAGCAACATCATTGGTGGCCGAATTCTCTTGCATTGAAGGATAAATCAACATTACTTCTGCAGCCCATCTTGATAACATTCCTTTCCATTTCAATTCTTACCATTTCCATTTACTTTTCATTTCTTAATTATCATATTACTTAATCAATTCTTCTTCTTTTGTGCAGATTACTTTCAATATAAGGTGTAGCATTTGGTGTCTCTCCTAGATCGGGAAACAACAAGGTTGCCAACTTCTCCATCATTGAAGAAGCCTGGTTAGCCTTACATCAAGCGGTAATCAGAGCTTTGGTGGATTGACAATCAAGTGCTATAACAAAAGCAACAAAAAGAAGAAGAAGAAGAAAAACAAAAAGAGAAAGAAAAGACTCCTACAACAAATTTGGAGTGCAAAAGAAAGAAAAAAAAAGAAAAACATAAATTCAAAGAAAGAAGCAAGTTGCAAAGTACACTAAAAAAGAAGACATTACAATCTTCCCAACATCAAACTTGAAGGAGGTATACTTGTTGTTTCTTGTGAAGGAAGATAGTAAGTGTTGCAACTTGAGTTGTAAGTTATCTTCATTTTTCTTATCATTTCATTTCTTTATTCTTTCATCTTTTCTTATTTCACTTTCTTATCCTTTCGTAACCATTCTATCTTACCTTTAACATTCTATACCATAACCATTTCATTTCTAAACCGACGCACAAACTAAAGAAACTTGCTCAATCTTGAGTTAGTTCTTAAAAAGGACCCACAAAAGAGAATCGAGCGGTAAAAGGCAAACGAAAGGGTGAGATCAGAAGGGAGATCAAGAAAAAGCCAAGGATCATATCCCCGAGTGCAAACACGAGAGTGAGTGGAGTACAATCTGACAATTTTTACACATTTTCATTCTTTATTGCACTGACAATTTTTCAACTTTTCAATGAAGTATGAACAGAAAAGAATGAATGCATTTCACACTCGTTGCCATGTAGATGGTAAAGTGTGTCTTGTAGTTATTGACGGAGGAAGTTGTGCAAATCTTGCAAGCACATACATGGTCACGAAGTTGGGACTTACAACATTCAAACATCCCAGTCCATATGTTTTGCAAGGATTAAATGAAGATGAAGAGTTAGAAGTCACAAAGCAAGTTGTCATCCCGTTTTCAATTAGTAAATATCAAGATGAAGTTCTTTGTGATGTTGTACCAATAGATGCTGGACATATACTTTTGGGAAGACCGTGGCAATTCGATAGACGAGCAATCCATGATGGGTTTACAAACAGATTTTCTATAACCCATAATGGCAAGAAATTGACTTTGACGCCACTTTCTCCTAGTCAAGTGAATGAAGAGCAGCACCATTTGAAGAAAAGAATGGAATCATTCAAAAACGTTGAAAATAATGAGAATCAAAGAGTAGATGAAGAAAACATTGGAGTTGAAAATGAGAAAGATAAATTTGGAGAAAAAGAGGAGAGTGAAGAACAAATTTTATCTAACCTTTCTTCTCCTATCCTTCTTTATGTTTTGCAGGGAAATTTCACAGACGTATATTTTCAAGGTGATGATTCAAGAATCATGGCTTTTGGAGGACTAAAAGATCTGACTTTTGAAGAACAAATAGTTGTTACATTTGGTGGTCAACGAAACATATCTCTTGATGTTTCAAAGATAACGTCGTTTGAAGTTCCAAGAGAAGCGTCACTTGAAGTGCCAAGAGTTGTGTTCGTTGAAATTCCAAGTGCATTGCCAATTATGAAAAGAATTCAGCAACCAACTCCCATTAAACATCCACCCTGGTTTGATATGTCCATTCATCTTGTCAATAGTTTTTCATTTACTTATTTTGATTCATTTTGCAGCAATTCAATTCATGTCTGTGGCATTATCTTATCAATTTGTGATGACAAGGATGATTCAAAAGACACAATTTGTCAAGGGAAAGAGCCAAGAGACGTGAATCATAGAGGCTTAATGGACGTGACCCTTCAAAAGCATAAAATCGTGAATTTTCATGATCCAATGGACATGACTTTTGGGATGCCAAGGGACATGATCATTCAAAGCAACAGGTCTTCAACAGACATGATTTTTAACCAACCATCAAACACCAACAGGAAGTACAATTTTCCTTTATTTGTATTTAATCATGCTTTTACTTATGAGAGTTATATTTCTTTTCAGGTCATGTACATTCAAAGCACTTATTCAAAGGACATGACTTATGAAAAGAAACATTTCATAAAGATCCCCGTTGCATATATCGGATGGGAGGACACTAAGGAGAAGTCACCTTTCGATTTGAGGACAAAGCGCTCAAAAGAAGGGGAGAATGATGTGATCCTGTCTAGCTCCAAATTTCTCCATGATTTGATCACACCATGGAGGTTATTCAAATCTGGTTCTAAGGGAGTTCTACCTTACTTTATCTTATATTTACTTATTTATGCAGTATATTATTATAAGCATACAATTTCATATTAGACTATTCTTGAATTATCATAACATGTTCATTCATTCATTATGTCCTATGGTTTGCATCATTGATTGATATTCATGCATATAATCTATAGTTGTAATAATAATATTCATTCATTATCGTATGATGCATGAGTTATTATTATAACCTATAGTTCACATCTTTATAATATGCACATTCTTATTACTTTATAATAATTCATATACTTAGCTTATATTATGCTTTCTTTTGTAGGTGCATGTTCGGCCACATGTTGGGAACTGATTTAAAGCTAGCATGGGAGTCAATGAGCTAGGAAAACTTCCATAAGATGACTCGGGAGATCATGAAGAACAAATGATGAAAAGTTGTCAGCTGACCTCCGAGCTCATAGCTCACTTGAGCTGGATTTTTGAGCTAGCTATAGACTTCTTTTCAGCTGGAGTGTTGCACCATCATCTTCACCACATAGAGCACTACAAATATGGTCTAGGTCGAATTTTGTGAATTCGTACCTTTTCGCGAAGAGTTTCTAATCCGAGAAGTGCCCTTTCACAAGGAGCTGTCCTAAGACTCATTGACATGTATTGCATCTATGGCCAGCTCATCTTCAGCTCAAACACTTGTAAAGTAGCTCAAATGATGAAAGGTTACCTTCCACATAATGTGACCTTTCATGAAAAGTTGCTGCACATTGAAGGCCATGACACCTAGATGCATGTTGGAAGCCAAGTCACGCCTAGTTGCTGCCATAGTCATTCCATGGACTTCAAGACACCATCCTATGGTTGTAACATCACCAAAGCCTTGCAAGAAGACCCATGTGCGTTCAAGTAGGCTGCCATGTGCATCATTCAAGCATGTGCACTCCATGTGACATCAAATTGGCGCCAAAACACCAAGGGATGCTTCCTAATCGGCCAAAGACTCTTTCCTCTTCATTTTGGCGCCCAAATAACTTCCAAATGCATTCAAATCAACCTTAGGGCTGAACCAACACATAACCATTCGGCCAAGAGCATGTATCTTCATTTAAATCATGCATTTTCATCAAAAATCATGTATTTTCAAAGGGGTTTCAACCTTGGCCGAACCATCAAGTATCTATTCGGCCTAAACCCTTTGAAAACTATAAATAGGCTATTGCATTTCATTTGTATCACAACCCTTTGATCAATTAAAAATCCTTTTGCGAGATTATTCTCTCTTCAAGTTCTTTTTAGAACTATATCAATTAAGCAAGCCTTTCTAAAGCTTGTGGCGTCATTCCTTCCCCTTGATACTTCTGGTTCCTAGTTCTTATAACTAGAGGGTCAAAGTCCTTACTACCATCCCTTATAAGACTTATAAGAAACGGGTCTTTGTTTTTTATAACATTGGGACAAATTATGTCTTTTGAATCATCCTTGTCATCACAAATTGATAAGTTAATGCCACATACATGAATTGAATTGCTGCAAAATGAATTAAAATAAGTAAATGAAAAACTATTGACAAGATGAATGGACATATCAAACCAGGGTGGATGTTTAATGGAAGTTGGTTGCTGATTCTTTTCATAAATGGCAATGTATTTGGAATGTTAATGGACACAACTATTGGCACTTCAAGTGACGTTTCCCTTGGAACTTCAAACGACATTATCTTTGAAACATCAAGAGATATCCAAAGAAATTAAAATGTCACTCCACTCACACTCGTGTTTGCACTTGGGGATATGTTCTTGGCTTTACCTGATCCCCCTTCTGATCTCACCCACTCGTTTGCCTTTTACCGCTCAATTCTCTCTTGTGGGTCCTTTAAAGAACTAACTCAAGATTGAGCAAGTTTTTTAGTTTGTGCATCGGCTTAAAACAATATGGTTAGGGTATAGAAATGGTTAAGAAAAGGATAAAGTAATGAAATAAGAAAAGATGAAAGAAAAGGAAATGAAATAGTAAGAAAGTGAAGATAACTTACAACTCAAGTTGCAACACTTACTATCTTCCTTCACAAGAAACAACAAGGATACCTCCTTCAAGTTTGATGTTGGGGCAGATTGTATTGTGCTTCTCTTTGAGTGTATTTGCAATTTTGCTTCACTTTTTCTTTGCTTTTTGATTCTTCTTTTTCTTTTCTTTTTTTTCTTCTTCTTTCTTGTTGCTTTTTGTTGTAGCACTTTGAATGTCAATCCACCAAAGATCTGATTACCGTTTGATATAAGACTAACTAGGCTTCTTCAATGATGGAGAAGTTGGCAACCTTGTTGTTTCCCGATCTAGGAGAGACACCAAATGCTACACCTTGGATTAAAAGTAATCTGCACAAAAGAAGAAGAATTGATTAAGTAATATGATAATTAAGAAATGAAAAGTAAATGGAAATGGTAAGAATTGAAATGGAAAGGAATGTTATCAAAGATGGGCTGCGGAAGTAATGTTGATTTATCCTTCAATGCAAGAGAATTCGGTCACCAATGATGTTGCTGGTCGTATGCCTTAATGATGAATGAAGGATGTTTTAATTGGTGATGAAGATGGTATTGAAATGGAGATAGATTTGGCGTGAAGGTGATGGGATATGGAGATGGAAATAGTATCTTATAAAACTAAGAAGGAACCAATGTTATAAAGAACAAAGACCCGTTTCTTATAAGTCTTATAAGGGATGGTAGTAAGGACTTTGACCCTCTAGTTATAAGAACTAGTAACCAGAAGTATCAAGGGGAAGGAATGACGCCACAAGCTTTAGAAAGGCTTGCTTAATCAATATAGTTCTAAAAAGAACTTGAAGAGAGAATAATCTCACAAAAGGATTTTTAATTGATCAAAAGGTTGTTTACAAATGAATGCCAAAGCCTATTTATAGATTTGTAAAGGCTTGGCCGAATAAATACATGCCTTTTCGGCAAAGTACATGTCTTAAAACGAAAATAAATGATGCTTGGATGAGGGGAGATGTCTTTGGCCGAATGGTTCCCATATCTCTTCATCTTGGCGCCAACTTGAAGCATGATGATGTTTAGGCCGAATAGAGAGAAGCCTCTTTATTTTGGCGCCTATTTCATTCACATGCAAAGCACATGGGTGGCTGGTCATGTGGTACTCACATGGATGGTGTAGAATGCTTAAGGCGTGGACTCCTCAATGGCGTGAAGATGAACAGTAACTTAGGCGTGACTTGGCATCAAACATGTGTCTAGGTGACATGGCATCAATAGGGCAGCAACTAATTATGAAAGGTCACATTTGTGTGAAACAAATTTTCATTATTTGAGCTACTTCCCATGAGTTTGAGCTGAAGTTGAGCTGGCCATAGATGAAGGACATTTGTACAAGTCATAGGACAGCTCCTTGTGAAAAGGTACTTCTTGGAATGGCAACTCTTCGCGGAAAGGTACGAATCCATAAAAATTGACCTAGACCATAATTGTAGTGCTCTGTGTGGTGAAGATGATGGTGCAACTCTCCAGCTGAAATGAGGTCTCTAGCTAGCTCAAAAGTCCAGCTCAAGTGAGCTATGTGCTCGGGGGTCAGCTAGCAACTTTTCACCATTTGTTCTTCATGATCTCCCGAGTCATCCTTTGTAAGATTTCCTAGCTTATTGATTCCAATTCTAGCTTTAAATCAGCTCCCATGATGTGGCCGAACATGTACCTACAAAAGAAAGCATAATATAAGCTAAGTATCTGAATTATTATAAAGTAATAAGAATGTGCATATTATAAAGATATGAACTATAGGTTATAATAATAACTCATGCATCATACGATAATGAATGAATATTATTATTACAACTATAGATTATATGCATGAATATCAATCAATGATGCAAACCATAGGACATAATGAATGAATGCACATGTTATGATAATTCAAGCATAGTCTAATATGAAATTGTATGCTTATAATAATATATAGTGCATAAATAAGTAAATATAAGATAAAGTAAGGTAGAACTCCCTTAGAACCAGATTCGAATAACCTCCATGGTGTGATCAAATCATGGAGAAATTTGGAGCTAGACAGGATCACATCAATTCTTTTCATAATTGGCAATGTACTTGGAATGTCAACAGACACAACTCTTGGCACTTCAAGTGACATTTCTCTTGGAACTTCAAACGACATTATCTTTGAAACATCAAGAGATATGTTTCGTTGATCACCAAAAGTAACAATTATTTGTTCTTTAAAAGTCACATCTTTTAGTTCTCCAAAAGCCATGATTCTTGAATCATCACCTTGAAAAGATACGTCTCTGAAATTGCCCTGCAAAACATAAGGAATGATAGGAGAAGAAAGGTTAGATAAAATTTGTTCTTCACTCTCCTCTTTTTCTCCAAATTCATCTTTCTCATTTTCAACGCCAACGTTTTTGAATGATTTCATTCTTTTCTTCAAATGGTGCTGGTCTTCATTCACTTGACTAGGAGAAAGTGGAGTCAAAGTGAATTTCTTTCCATTATGGGTTATAGAAAATCTGTTTGTAAACCCATCTTGGATTGCTCGTCTGTCGAATTGGCACGGTCTTCCCAAAAGTAAATGTCCAGCATCCATTGATACAACATCACAAATAACTTCATCTTGATATTTGCCAATTGAAAACAGTATGACAATTTGCTTTGTGACTTCTAACTCTTCATCTTCATTTAATCCTTACAAAACATGATGTAAGGCACTTGTACCTTAACAAATTGATTGTGGATCTAGGAAGGAAGCAAACAACCTGTACAAGTGAATGGCTCAAAAAGAGAGGGTTAAGGGTGGTAGACGTATTGTGAATAGGTGGGCTGTTTAAAATGAGAGATGAAAGTGAAAGATGGTTGATATGGCTATGGTTATGGTTTATGAAACAAAGGGATGGTTGTGATGATAGTATCTTAAAGAAGATTCAAAGAAGAACCAATGCTATATAGAGCAAAGACCCAAACTTTATATTGCTTCTTCAAGGGGTGGTGTTAAGTACTTTGACCCACTAGTTATATGAACTAGGAACCAGAAGTATCAAGCTGAAAAGAAAGGGGTTGACGCCACAAGTATAAAATACTTGATAAGTCGATAAAAGTCACCAGGACTTAAGGAAGAGAATAATCTCACTTATATTAATCAAAAATGGTCTCCTTACAAATGTAATATGCTTTCCTATTTATAGGAAATGGAGAGGCATGGCTGAATGGTTACAAGGGGATTCGGCCAGCATTGTGCCTTCCTATAGTGACATAATTAATTACAAAATAGAGATGATGTTTCAGTTTAAATGGAGGGTGATAACCCTAGGCTGAATAGCTCTAGAGTCCCTTCATGTTGGTGCCAAATTGGATGGGAGATGTTGGTCCCATCATGGGCGTGCATGTGTCTCCTTCCAAGCTAGCTTGAGTGTGGAGCTAAACTAGCAAGCATGGGATGTTTGTGAACAAGCTTCTTAGCCGAATCCTTCTGAGCTTCATAACAGTACGTTCAACTATATTCAGCTCAGCTCCAAATAGTTCAACTAGCTGAGTTTAGCTAGCCTTGAGCTCCTCCAGCTGAATTGAGCTTTTCTTAGTGTTCCATGAGCTGCCTTGTACTTTGTGAGCTGTTTGTGAGCTGCATAGGACGTCCAAATCATCCACCAAGCTACCTCATCATGCATCACACTCCAATGTACCTATATGTGCAAGGAAACAAGGTAAGTCCATGGTATTGAGCTGTTATGAGCTAAATACCTTGTTGCCATGTAAGAATATGGTAATGTGAGCTATGATTGAAGGTCATGAGCTAAATATATCATCTCATAATATGTGTAAGATAATGCATGAAGCTTAAGAGCCAATATGAATGCATATGAACTAATAAAATGAATTATAATGATGATGCCTTGATGTATATAAGGTAATCATGTTTAATATGATTATAAAACTATCCTAATATGCTTAAATATCAATGTGCATGTTGTGTTCATACTATGTTATTCTTTAACTTCATAACAAGAATTCTTATCATGAATTGTATTATAAAAGCATGTAGTATATAACTAATATATAGTAATTTTAATATAAAGGTGTTAAAGAGTACTCCCTTTATTGATGAAAACGTGCTTGCATCATCCCCCTTCTTTAGGGCGATTTGTCCTCAAATCGAGTTCATTCTATCCTTGCATAACTTCACATCTCCTTGCTAAAAGAAAGCATCCTTTGAACGGTTGTTTTCTTCCATTAGGTATCCTTTCATAAGATTTCCCTTTAGGCCTTTCTTGGGAATTTGATTTACCAACAGGTACCTTTTGAGAGTGATCTTCCTTTAAGGATATCCCTTTTAGAAGCGACCTTTCACGTGATTGGTCCTGAAAAGTGAGGAGAGAAGAGGTTTTAAATGAAGGGTTACTTACCTTTTGGCGATTAAAACCCTTAGTGAAGAGTTGTGTCTTTAAATTCCAATCATCACCAATTTTTGTAGGAACCTCTTCATTTTCCAGCCACGAACCATCGTGTTTCTCTATAAAGAAGTTTGGTGTCATATTTCGTTCCTCTTCATTATTTATTGGGGTTTTGTCTTTGCGCCATGCTTGTACACTCTTTCACATATGCAACTGATCTTGTTGTACCTCTTTTGGCATCAAAGGCATCAAGGTTACCTTGCATCCATCATGCTTAAAAATGTATTGATTGTGATAACAATCATGAATGGCCCTTTTGTCATACTGTCATGGTCTTCCAAGTAAGATGTGGCTAGCATGTATAGGGACAATGTCACAAAGCACCTCGTCCTTGTACCTACCAACTGAAAAAGGAATTAGAACCTATTTGGTAACGTTTAACTCACCTCCTTCATTGAGCCATTGGATTTTATATGGAGTGGGATGCTTTGATGTTGCCAATCCAAGTTTTTCAACCATAAGAGTGCTGGCGACGTTTGTGCAACTTCCTCCATCGATGATCATTGTGCAAACCTTGTCCTTGACATGGCATCTTGTATGGAAAATATTGTTTCTTTGAATATCCTCTTGGGATGTTTTTGATTGTAGGCACCTTTTCGAAGCAAGCATTTCACCATGATCTGCATTTTCTTCATTTTCTTCGTCTTGCATTATTTCAGGTTCCTCATCAAAAATAGGCTCGTAAGAATCTGATACAATATCTCCATTGTCAAGTATCATCATGGCATTTCGGTTGGGACATTGACTAGCAACATGTCCTTTCCCAAAACATTTGAAACATTTGATGTCTCTGGATCTCTCAAAAGTACTGGTTTGCTTTTCTTTACCCTTACTAGATTCGCCCACTTGTTTAGTCTTGGTAACTTCTATATGATCCTTTGCTTGTGCTGGAATTGGTTTCCTGAAGGTAATAGGCTCTTGTTTCCATTTGGTGGCCGAACTTGGACTGCTCTTATTGTAGGATTTCCTTTTGAGTTGTCTTTCAATTTTCATGGCCACATGTACCATCTCTTCAATCTCTACATAATGTTAAAGTTCAACAAGGTTAGCAATATCAGAATTTAGGCCAGATAAAAACCTTGCCATGGTTGCTTCTCTGTCTTCATCAACATTGGCTCGGATCATGGCTATCTCCATTTCTTTGAAATAATCTTCAACGCTCTTGCTTCCTTGTTTCAGATTTTATAATTTATGGTAAAGATCTCTGTGATAATGAGTAGGAAAGAACCTTTTTCTCATAATGGCCTTCATTTTTTCCCATGTATTGATGGGACGTTCACCATTTCGTCTTCTGGAACTCACCAATTGGTCCCACCAAACTAAGGCATAATCCATGAATTCCATACCAGCAAGCCTGACCTTCTTTTGCTCCGTATAATTTTGGCATTCAAAATTGTGTTCAATCTTGATTACCCAATCAAGATAGGCTTCAGGATTAGTTCGTCCTTGAAATGGAGGAATGGTCACTTTGATGTTGCTGAAGTTGTCATTCTGATTTCGATGAGTATCTCTTCGTGCTACTGATGTTACTTCCGCCTCCTCTTCTTCGAATTCTTCTTCCATTCTAGGGCGATTTACTCTTTGATTGCCTAAAGATGCTTCAAATTGATCCATACGATTATGCAAAGGCTCCAATTCTAATTTTAGCAATCTCGCCATTTCATGCATGATTGCTTGAGTTTGCAAATTAGAGGTATCTCTTTCAGGGGTTCGTCCTGGATTTTGAGACATTGTTAGTGAAATAAGAAAAAAAGTAAGATGTGTAAAAGACCTTACCAAAATGTACTCTCACAAGTCACTCCAAGGAAACTTGAATGTCACTCAATCCGCTCGTGTTTGCACTCTAGGACTTTAATGGCTTTTACTTGTCCTCTTCTGATCTCACACACCCTCCAGCCTTTTTCCTCTCGATTCTCTTGTCTCAAGTTCTAGAGAACTTTACTCAAAACTATATCAAGTAAATTTTACTTGTTTGGCGTCGGCTGCAAAAGGGTTAGTAGGAAGGGAAAATAAATATAATGAAAGAGTGGCTTGAAAATAGAAAGAAAAGAACAAAAGGGGTTACTTACAAAAGTCACTTTACAACCTTCTATCACCACAATCAATTTAAATGGCTTACTTGACTTGCTTGGTGATGAGAATTGTTGACGAGTGCTTCAACTTCTTTCTTTTCTTTTCTTTGCTTTTCTTCTTTTTGAGTGCTGGATTTTTCTTTCTTTTGAGTGCTTCACTTTGTTTTCTGATTTTTCTTGATTTCTTTGACTTTTCACTTCTTTTTGTATTTTTCTTTTTGTTGTTGTTGCACGTTGCTTTCTTCCACCAAACCTCGGATTACAGCTTGATGCAAGGCACTTGTACCTTAACAAATTGATTATGGATCTAAGAAAGAAGCAAACAACCTGCATAAGTGAATGGCTCAAAAAGAGAGGGTTAAGGGTGGTAGACGTATGGTGAATAGGTGGGCTATTTAAAATGAGAGATAAAAGCGGAAGATGGTTGATATGGCTATGGTTATGGTTTATGAAACAAAGAGATGGTTGTGAGGATAGTTTCTTAAAGAAGACTCAAAGAAGAACCAATGCTATATAGAGCAAAACTCAGACTTTATATTGCTTCTTCAAGGGGTGGTGTTAAGTACTTTGACCCACTAGTTATATGAACTAGGAACCAGAATTATCAAGGTGAAAAGAAAGGGGTTGACGCCACAAGTATAAAATATTAGATAAGTCGATAAAAGTCACAAGGACTTAAGGAAGAGAATAATCTCACTTATATTAATAAAAAATGGTCTCCTTACAAATGTAATATGCTTTCCTATTTATAGGAAATGGAGAGGCATGGCTGAATGGTTACAAGGGGATTCGGCCAGGCTTGTGCCTTCGTATAGTGACATAATTAATTACAAAATAGAGATGATGTTTCAGTTTAAATGGAGGGTGATAACCCTTAGCCGAATAGCTCTAGTGTCCCTTCATGTTGGCGCCAAATTGGATGGGAGATGATGCATGACCGAATATAGAGAAGGCTCTTCATCTTGGCACCTAAATGAGTCCACATGCAAGGCACATGGGGGCTGGTCATATGGCATGCACATGGGTATTCTAGGGAACCTTTTGGTGCAGCCTTGTGCATTTAATGATGGCTGGTCATGTGCTCCATCATGGGCGTGCTTGTGTCTCCTTCCAAGCTAGCTTGAGTGTGGAGCTTAACTATCAAGCATGGGCTGTTTGTGAACAAACTTCTTAGTTGAATCCTTGTGAGCTTCATAACAGCACGTTCAGCTATATTCAACTACCATTGACATCATTTTTGACAACTCAGCACCAAATAGCTCCTCCAGCTGAATTGAGCTTTCTCCATGAGCTGCCTTGTACTTTGTGAGCTGTTTGTGAGCTGCATAGGATGTCCAAATCATCCACCAAGTTACCTCATCGTGCATCACACTCCAATGTACCTATATGTGCAAGGAAACAAGGTAAGTCCATGGTATTGAGCTGTCATGAGCTAAATACCTTGCTGCCATGAAAGAATATGGTAATGTGAGATATGATTGAAGGTCATGAGCTAAATATATCATCTCATAATATGTGTAAGGTAATGCATGAAGCTTAAGAGCCAATATGAATGCATATGAACTAATAAAATGAATTATAATGATGTTGCCTTGATTTATATAAGGTAATCATATTTAATATGATTATAAAACTATCCTAATATGCTTAAATATCAATGTGCATGTTGTGTTCATACTAAGTTATTCTTTAACTTCATAACAAGAATTCTTATCATGAATTGTATTATAAAAGCATGTAGTATATAACTAATATATAGTAATTTCAATATAAAGGTGTTAAAGAGTACTCCCTTTATTGATGAAAACGTGCTTGCATCAACACATATGGGCTGGGATGTTTGAATTTTGTAAGTCCCAACTTCGTAACCATGTATGTTCTTGCAAGATTTGCACAACTTCCTCCTTCAATAGCTACAAGACACACTTTAACATCTACATGGCAACGAGTGTGAAATGCATTCATTCTTTGCTGTTCATACTCCATTGAAAAGATGAAAAATTGTCAGTGAAATAAAGAATGGAAATGTGTAAAAGGACCTTACCAAGAACACTCTCACAAAACCTCACAGTAACACTCCAAAGAAATTAAAATGTCACTCCACTCACACTCGTGTTTGCACTCGGGGATATGTTATTGGCTTTTTCTGATCCCCCTTCTGAACTCACCCTCTCGTTTGCCTTTAAAGAACTAACTCAAGATTGAGCAAGTTTCTTTGTTTGTTGCATCGGCTATATGAAATGGTGAGGTTATAGAAATAGATATGGAAAAGGTAGGATAAAAAAGGTTAAGAAAAGATAAGGTAATGAAATAAGAAAAAAATTAAAGAAAAAGGAAAATGAAATAATAAGAAAGTGAAGATAACTTACAACTCAAGTTGTAACACTTACTATCTTCCTTCACAAGAAACAACAAGGATACCTCCTTCTGGTTTATTGTTGGGAAGATTGTATTGTACTTCTCTTTGAGTGTACTTTGCAACTTTTCTTCACTTTTTCTTTTGCTTTTGATTCTTTTTTTTTTCTTTCTTTTTGTTTTTTTCTTCTTCTTTCTTTTTGCTTTGGTTACAGCACTTGATTGTCAATCCGACTAAGCTCTGATTACCGCTTGATGTAAGGCTATTCAGGCTTCTTCAATAATGGAGAAGTTGGCAACCTTGTTGTTTCCCGATCTAGGAGAGACACCAAATTCTACACTTTGAATTAATAAGCAATCTGCAAAAATTAAAAGAAAGAAATGATAAGTAAGGAAATGGAAAGAAATGATATCAAAGTGAGCTGCGGAAATGTTGAATAAATCTCCTTCAAGTGATGTTACTTCGGCCTCCAAATAGTGGTGATGAAATACCTTGTTGATGAATGAAGGATGATTTAATGGTGAAGAGATGGTAATGGAAGGATGATGATATAGGAGTGAATGGTGATTGAGGATGGTGATGGATAGATGATGATGAATAGATAGTATCTTATAAAACTAAAAAGGAACCAATGCTATAGAGGAGCAAAGACCCGTTTCTTATAAGTCTTATAAGGGATGGTATGAAAGGACTTTGACCCACTAGTTATATAAACTAGGAACCAGAAGTATCAAGGGAAGGAATGACGCCACAAACTTTAGAAAAGCTTGCTTAATCGATATAGTTCTAAAAAGAACTTGAAGAGAGAATAATCTCACAAATAGTTTGTAATATCAAAAGTGTTCAAGTTACAAATGAATATCAAAGATATATTTATAGGCTTGCATAGGTTTGGCTGAATAAATAGGTGTCCATTCGACTAGATACATGACTTTTAAATGTAAATACATGTTATTTTAATGAATGGGGATGTCCTTGGCCGAATGGTCTCCTTGCTCTTCATCTTGGCGCCAACTTTGAACAAAGATGATGTTTTGGCCGAATAATGAGAACTCTCTTCATTTTGGTGCCCATTTCATCCACACGCATGGCACATGTGTGGGCTGATGGGAGGCACTCACATGGGCGGCATAGGCAGTTTATGATGTGGCTCCTCCTTGGCGTGAATATGATCAGCAACTAGGTGTGACTTGGCATCCATGTTGCATCTAAGTGACATGTCATCAATGGGGCATCAACTAATTATGAAAGGGCACATTTGTGTGAGGCATCCTTTCATTATTTGGGCTACTTCCCATGGGTTTGAGCTGAAGTTGAGCTGGCCATAGATGAAGGACATGTGTATAAGTCTTAGGGCAGCTCCTTGTGAAAAGGTACTTCTTGGAATGGCAACTCTTCACGAAAAGGTACGATTCCACAAAAATTGACTTAGACCATATTTGTAGTACTCTGTGTGGTGAAGATGATGGTGCAACTCTCCAGTTGAAAGGAGATCTGTAGCTAGCTCAAAAGTCCAGCTCAAGTCAGCTATGAGCTCGGAGGTCCGCTGGCAACTTTATCTCAAATTGTCCTTAAGCTGTCCCGGAGTTATCCTATTCAAATTTCCTTAGCTCTTGGACTCCGATTCTAGCTTTAAGTCAGCTCCCTTTATGTGTCCGAACATGCACCTACAAAAAGAAAGCATAATATAAGCTAAGTATTTGAAGTAAATAACTTATGACCTATAGGTTATAATAATAACTCATGCATCATATGATAATGAATGAATATTATTACAACTATAGATTATATGCTTGATTATCAATCAATGATGCAAACTATATAATGAATGAATGCACATGTTATGATAATTCAAGTATAATCTAATCTACAAATGTATGCTCATAATAATATATAGAGCATATATAAGTAAATATAATATAAAGTAAGGTAGAACTCCCATAGAACCAGATTTGAATAGCATCCATGGGTGATTAAGTCACGGAGAAAATTGGAGCTAGACAGGATCACATCATCCTCCCCTTCTTTTGGGCGATTTGTCCTCAAATCGAAAGGTGACTTCTCCTTAGTGTCCTCCCATCCGATAGATGCAACAGGGATCTTTACGAAAAGATCCTTTTCATAAGTCATGTCCTTTGAATAAGTGCTTTGAATGTACATGACCTGAAAAGAAAGATAACTCTCATAAGTGAAGACACAATTAAATACAAATAAAGGAAAATTGTACTTCCTGTTGGTGTTTGATGGTTGGTTAAAAATCATGTCAGTTGAAGACATGTGCTTTGAATGATCATGTACCTTGGCATCCCAAAAGTAATGTTCATTGGATCATGAAAATTCACAATTTTATGATCTTGAAGGGTCACGTCCGTTAAGCCTTTATGATTCACGTCTCTTGGCTCTTTCCCTTGACAAATTGTGTATTTTGAATCATCCTTGTCATCGCAAATTGATAAGATAATGCCACAAACATGAATTGAATTGCTGCAAAATGAATCAAAATAAGTAAATGAAAAACTATTGACAAGATGAATGGACATATCAAACCAGGGTGGATGTTTAATGGGAGTTGGTTGCTGAATTCTTTTCATAATTGGTAATGTACTTGGAATGTCAACAGACACAACTCTTGGCACTTCAAGTGACGTTTCTCTTGGAACTTCAAACGAAATTATCTTTGAAACATCAAGAGATATGATTCGTTGATCACCAAAAGTAATAACTATTTGTTCTTTAAAAGTCACATCTTTTAGTTCTCCAAAAGCCATGATTCTTGAATCATCACCTTGAAAAGATACGTCTCTGAAATTGCCCTGCAAAACATAAGGAAGGATAGGAGAAGAAAGGTTAGATAAATTTTTTTCTTCACTCTCCTTTTTTTTCTCCAAATTCATCTTTCTCATTTTCAACGCCAACATTTTCTTCATCTACTCTTTGATTCTCATTATTTTCAACGTTTATGAATGATTCCATTCTTTTCTTCAAATTTTGCTGGTCTTCATTCACTTGACTAGGAGAAAGTGGCGTCAAAGTGAATTTCTTGACATTATGAGTTATAGAAAATCTGTTTGTAAACCCATCATGGATTGCTCGTCTGTCGAATTGCCACGGTCTTCCCAAAAGTATATGTCCAGCATCCATTGGTACAACATCACAAAGAACTTTATCTTGATATTTGCCAATTGAAAACAGTATGATAACTTGCTATGTGACTTCTAACTCTTCATCTTCATTTAATCCTTGCAAAACATATGGGCTGAGATGTTTTAATTTTTAAGTCCCAACTTCATGACCATGTATGTGCTTGCAAGATTTGCACAACTTCCTCCGTCAATAGCTACAAGACACACTTTACCATCTACATGGCAACGAGTGTGAAATGCATTCATTCTTTGCTGTTCATACTCCATTGAAAAGATGAAAAATTGTCAGTGAAATAAAGAATGGAAATGCGTAAAAGGACCTTACCAAGAACACTCTCACAAAACCTCACAGTAACGCTCCAAAGAAATTAAAATGTCACTCCACTCACACTCGTGTTTGCACTCGGGGATATGTTCTTGGCTTTTTCTGATCCTCTTTCTGAACTCACCCTCTCGTTTGCCTTTTACCGCTCGATTCTCTCTTATGGGTCCTTTAAAGAACTAACTCAAGATTGAGCAAGTTTCTTTGTTTGTTGCATCGGCTATATGAAATGGTTAGGTTATAGAAATAGATATGGTAAAGGTAGGATAAAAAAAGTTAAGAAAAGATAAGGTAATGAAATAAGAAAAAAATGAAAGAAAAAGGAAAATAAAATAATAAGAAAGTGAAGATAACTTACAACTCAAGTTGTAACACTTACTATCTTCCTTCATAAGAAACAACAAGGATACCTCCTTCTGGTTTGTTGTTGGGCAGATTGTATTGTGCTTCACTTTGAGTGTACTTTGCAACTTTTCTTCACTTTTTCTTTTGCTTTTGATTTTTCTTTTTCTTTTCTTTCTTTTTGCTTTGGATGCAGCACTTGATTTTCAATCCAACTAAGATCTGATTCCCGCTTGATGTAAGGCTAACCAGGCTTCTTCAATAATGGAGAAGTTGGCAACCTTGTTGTTTCCCGATCTAGGAGAGACACCAAATGCTACACTATGAATTAATAAGTAATCTGCAAAAAATTCAAAGAAAGAAATGATTAAAACGGAATATGGAAGAAGAAAGGAAATGATAAGTAAGGAAATGGAAATAAATGATATTAAAGTGGGCTGCAGAAATGTTGAATAAATCTCCTTCAAGTGATGTTGACTTCGGCCTCCAAATGGTGGTGATGAAATGCCTTGTTGATGAATGCAGGATGATTTAATGGTGAAGAGATGGTAATGGAAGGATGATGATATAGGCGTGAATGGTGGTTGAGGATGGTGATGGATAGATGATGATGAATAGATAGTATCTTATAAAACTAAGAAGGAACCAATGCTATAGAGGAGCAAAGACCCGTTTCTTATAAGTCTTATAAGGGATGGTATGAAAGGACTTTGACCCACTAGTTATATAAACTAGAAACCAGAAGTATCAAGGGAAGGAATGATGCCACAAACTTTAAAAAAGCTTGCTTAATCGATATAGTTCTAAAAAAAACTTGAAGAGAGAATAATCTCACAAAGAGTTTGTATTATCAAAAGGGTTCAAGTTACAAATGAATATCAAAGCCATATTTATAGGCTTGCATAGGTTTGGCCGAATAAATAGGTGTCCATTCGGCAAGATACATGACTTTTAAATGTAAATACATGTTGTTTTAATGAATGGGTATGTCCGTGGCCAAATGGTCTCCTTGCTCTTCATCTTGGCGCCAACTTTGAACAAAGATGATGCTTTGGCCGAATAATGAGATCTCTCTTCATTTTGGTGCCCATTTCATCCACACTCATGGCACATGTGTGGGCTAGTCATGAGGCACTCACATGGGCGGCATAAGGAGTTTATGATGTGGCTCCTCCTTGGCGTGAATATGATCAGCAACTAGGTGTGGCTTGGCATCCATGTTACATCTAAGTGACATGTCATCAATGGGGCAACAACTAATTATGAAATGACACATTTGTGTGAGGCATCCTTTAAGTATTTGGGCTACTTCCCATGGGTTTGAGCTGAAGTTGAGATGGCCATAGATGAAGGACATGTGTATAAGTCTTAGGGCAGCTCCTTGTGAAAAGGTACTTCTTGGAATGGCAACTCTTCGCGAAAAGGTACGATTCCACAAAAATTGACCTAGACCATATTTGTAGTGCTCTGTCTGGTGAAGATGATGGTGCAACTCTCCAGCTGAAAGGAGGTCTCTAGCTAGCTCAAAAGTCCAGCTCAAGTCAGCTATGAGCTCGGAGGTCAGCTGGCAACTTTGTCTCAAAATGTCCTTGAGCTATCCAAGAGTTCTCCTATTCAAATTTCCTTATCTCCTAGACTCCGATTCTAGCTTTAATTTAGCTCCCTATATGTAGCCGAACATGCACCTACAAAAAGAAAACATAATATAAGCTAAGTATTTGAAGTAAATAACTTATGACCTATAGGTTATAATAATAACTCATGCATCATATGAAAATGAATGAATATTATTACAACTATAGATTATATGCTTGATTATCAATCAATGATGCAAACCATATAATGAATAAATGGACATGTTATGATAATTCAAGTATAATCTAATATGCAAATGTATGCTCATAATAATATATAGAGCATAAATAAGTAAATATAAGATAAAGTTAGGTAGAACTCCCTTAGAACCATATTTGAATAGCGTCCATGGTGTGATCAAGTCATGGAGAAAATTGGAGCTAGACAGGATCACATCATCCTCCCCTTCTTTTGGGCGATTTGTCCTCAAATCGAAAGGTGACTTCTGCTTAGTGTCCTCCCATCTGATAGATGCAACAGGGATCTTTATGAAAAGATTCTTTTCATATGCCATGTCCTTTGAATAAGTGCTTTGAATGTACATGACCTGAAAAGAAAGATAACTCTCATAAGTAAAGTCACAATTAAATACAAATAAAGGAAAATTGTACTTCCTGTTGGTGTTTGATGGTTGGTTAAAAATCATGTCTTTTGAAGACATGTTACTTTGAATGATCATGTCCTTTGGCATCCCAAAAGTAATGTCCATTGGATCATGAAAATTCGCAATTTTATGATCTTGAATGGTCACGTCCGTTAAGCCTTTATGATTCACGTCTCTTGGCTCTTTCCCTTGACAAATTGTGTCTTTTGAATCATTCTTGTCATCACAAATTGATAAGATAATGCCACAAACATGAATTGAATTGCTATAAAATGAATCAAAATAAGTAAATGAAAAACTATGGACAAGATGAATGGACATATCAAACCAGGGTGGATGTTTAATGGGAGTTGGTTGGTGAATTCTTTTCATAATTGGAAATGTACTTGGAATGTCAATAGACACAACTCTTGGCACTTCAAGTGACGTTTCTCTTGGAACTTCAAACGACATTATCTTTGAAACATCAAGAGATATGTTTCGTTGATCACCAAAAGTAACAACTATTTATTCTTTAAAAGTCACATCTTTTAGTTCTCCAACAGCTATGATTCTTGAATCATCACCTTGAAAAGATACGTCTCTGAAATTTCCTTGCAAAACATAAGGAAGAATAGGAGAAGAAAGGTTAGATAAAATTTGTTCTTCACTCTCTTCTTTTTCTCCAAATTCATCTTTCTCATTTTCAACGCCAACGTTTTCTTCATCTACTCTTTGATTCTCATTATTTTCAACTTTTTTGAATGATTCCATTCTTGTCTTCAAATGGTGCTGGTCTTCATTCACTTGACTAGGAGAAAGTGGCGTAAAAGTGAATTTCTTGCCATTATGGGTTATAGAAAATCTATTTGTAAACCCATCATGGATTGCTCGTCTGTCGAATTGCCACGATCTTCCCAAAAGTATAGTCCAGCATTCATTGGTACAACATCACAAAGAACTTCATCTTGATATTTGCCAATTAAAAACGGTATGACAACTTGCTTTGTGACTTCTAACTCTTCATCTTTATTTAATCCTTGCAAAACATATGGGCTGGGATGTTTGAATTTTGTAAGTCGCAACTTCGTAACCATGTATGTGCTTGCAAGATTTGCACAACTTCCTCCGTCAATAGCTACAAGACACACTTTAACATCTACATGGCAATGAGTGTGAAATGCATTCATTCTTTGTTGTTCATACTCCATTGAAAAGATGAAAAATTGTCAGTGAAATAAAGAATGGAAATGTGTAAAAGGACCTTACACACCAACAAGGTAATTCATTCATGCCTGCTCATTTCCTTTGATTTACCTTGTTTTCTTTGCACATATAGGTACATGGATGCACGAAACACATTAAGGTAGCTTGTGGGAATATTTCGAATTCATATGCAGCTCACAATTAGCTCATAAAGGTTATGTCAGCTCATGGAGACTTATGGAAAGCTCAACTCAGCTAGAGGAGCTATCATGTAGCTGAACCTAGCTAGATGAACCATTTGAAGTCAAGTCTCTATAAATGATCAATGAGCAGCTGAAGGTAGCTCGGAGAGGTGCTAAGGAGCCAAAGAGGTATCAGCTAAGAAGCTCATTCACATCCAACCCTTGCATTGCTAGCTAGCTACACACTCAAGCAAGCTAGGAGTAGAACCCATGCACACCCAAGATAAGGCACATGACCAACCTTCATTCCATCAACAAGGTTGCACCACAAGGCTCCCTAAAACCCCCATGTGCATGACATATGACCAGCAACCATGTGCCTTGCATATGGTCTCTTTTAGGCTCCAAGATGAAAGGCAACCTCACAATTCAGCCAAAGCACATGTTACTTCACTTTGGCGCCAACTTCAAGAGGTTCAAGCATTATTCGGCCAAGGATTATGTCTCCCCCATCCAGCCGAATATCACACCCTTTTATTCATGCATGTAATTAATTAATTAATTTTGTTATTTTAAAGGGACACAAGGGATGGTCGAACTACCATGTATCCATTCGACCATGTCCCTTTATTTCTATAAATAGGCTAGTCCTATTCATTTGTAAACACACCTTTCATATATTTTAATCAAGAGAGGTTTCTCTATTTTCTCAAGTCGTTGGTGACTTTTATCGACTTATCAAGTATATTTATACTTGTGGCGTCAACCTTTTTCCTTGATACTTGTGGTTCCTATCTCAATTATAGATAGAGGGTCCAAGTCCTTTTCTACCACCCCTTAGAAAGATTTGTAAGGCTGGGTCTTTGCTCATTATAGCACTAGTTCTTCCTTGGTCTTTTTAAGATACTATCTTCACCATCCTTTCTTTCATAAACCTACACCATAGCCAAATACTTAACTAACTTCGCAACTCTGAATCATTATAAAAGCCTACCATTTCACATTGACATCAACTACTAAGCCATTATATTTTGAGCCATTCACTTATTGTAGGTTGTTTTGCTTTCTTCCTAGATCCACAATCAATTAAGGTACAAGTGTCTTACATCAAGCAGTATTCAGAGCTTTGGTGGAAGAAGCAAACGTACAACAGCAACAAATCAAAATAAAAAAGGAAGTGCTAGTGAAGAAAGTTAAAAAATCAACAAAGAAAATTGCAAGCACTCAAGAGGAAAACAAAAGAGAAAGAGAAAGAAATTTCAAAGAAAAAGAAGTTTAAAGCACAACAACAAGTTCTCATCACCAAGCAAGTCAAGTAAGCATTTCAAATTGATTGTGGTGATAGAAATGTTGTAAAGTGACTTTGCTATATGATGTAAGGCTATCCAAGCTTCTTCAATGATGGAGAAGTTGACAGCCTTGTTGTTTCCCAATCTAGGAGAGACACCAAATGATACGCTTGAATTAATAAGTAATATGCATAATAAATATTCAAGAATTGGATTAATGAAATAAGGAATGAATGGAAGAAATGAAAGGGATAGAATTGTTATCAAAGGTAGGCTGCGAAAGTGTTGTAGAATTGTCCTTCAAATGTAATAGGATTCAGCCTCCAATGGTGATGATGGACGTGAACCTTGATGATAGATGAAGGATGATTCGATGATGAAGAAATTGAATGATGATGATTGATGTATGGCTAACTAGGCTTCTTCAATTATGGAGAAGTTGGCAACCTTGTTGTTTCCCGATCTAGGAAAGACACCAAATGCTACACCTTGAATTGAAAAAATAATCTGCACAAAAGAAGAATTATTGGTTAAATAAATGAATAATAAAGAAATGAAATAGAAATGGAAAGAATTGAAATGGATAGAATAGTTATCAAAGAAGGGCTGCGGAAGTATTGTAGAATGATCCTTCAAGTGATGATGGATTCGGCCTCTAATGGTGATGATGGATGAATGCCTTGTTGATGATGAAGGATAATTCAAAGATGAAGAATTGGAAATTTGAGAATTTGGTGATGATATAGGTGTGATATGATGATGGACTATGGTGATGATATAGGCGTGATAATGGAAGATGGATTATGGGGATGGAAATAGTATCTTATAAAACTAAGAAAGAACCAATGCTATAAAGAGCAAAGACCCGTTTCTTATAAGTCTTACAAGGGATGGTAAGAAAGGATTTTGACCCTCTAGTTATAAGAACTATGAACCAGAAGTATCAAGGGATAGGAATGACGCCACAAGCTTTAGAAAGGCTTGCTTAATCGATATAGTTCTAAAAAGAACTTGAAGAGAGAATAATCTCACAAAGGATTTTTAATATCAAAGGGTGTAGTTTACAAATGAATGCCAAAGCCTATTTATAGATTTGTAAAGGCTTGGCCGAATAAATACATGCCTTTTCGGCAAAGTACATGTCTTAAAACGAAAATAAATGATGCTTGGATGAGGGGAGATGTCTTTGGTCGAATGGTTCCCATATCTCTTCATCTTGGCACCAACTTGAATCATGATGATGTTTAGGCCGAATAGAGAGAAGCCTCTTCATTTTGGCGCCTATTTCATTCACATGCAAAGAACATGGGTGGCTGGTCATGTGGCACTCACATGGATGGTGTAGAATGCTTAAGGTGTGGACTCCTCCATGGGGTGAAGATGAACAGCAACTTAGGCGTGACTTGGCATCAAACATGTGTCTAGGTGACATGGCATCAATGGGGTAGTAACTAATTATGAAAGACACTTCTCGGAATGGCAACTCTTCGCGGAAAGGTACGAATCCACAAAAATTAACCTATACCATATTTGTAGTGCTCTGTGTGGTGAAGATGATGGTGCAACTGTCCAGCTGAAATGAGGTCTCTAGCTAGCTCAAAAGTCCAGCTCAAGTGAGCTATGAGCTCGGGGGTCAACTGGCAACTTTGTCCCAAAATGTTCTTGAGCTGTCCCGGAGTTGTCCTAGTTAAGTTTCCATAGCTGTTGGACTCCAATGCTAGCTTTAAGTCAGCTCCCATCATATGGCCGAACATGCACCTACAAAAGAAAGCATAATATAAGCTAAGCATATGAATTATTATAAAGTAATAAGAATGTGCATATTATAAAGATGTGAACTATATGTTATAATAATAACTCATGCATCATACGATAATGAATGAATATTATTATTACAACTATAGATTATATGCATGAATATCAATCAATGATGCAAACCATAGGACATAATGAATGAATGCACATGTTATGATAATTCAAGCATAGTCTAATATGAAATTGTATGCTTATAATAATATATAGTGCATAAATAAGTAAATATAAGATAAAGTAAGGTAGAACTCCCTTAGAACCCGATTTGAATAATCTCCATGGTGTGATCAAATCATGGAGAAATTTGGAGCTAGACAGGATCACATCATCCTCCCCTTCTTTTAGGTAATTTGTCCTCAAATCGAAGTAGTTTCTCATTGAAGACCTTCTTGATGTAGGAAGGATTGAATCAATATGTTCTCCTTGAGAAGATTCTCCCCATGAAATGTTCAATTTCATTGTTCCATCTCGTTTGTGTTGCTTTGGTTCAACATTTCTCTATGTAAAGACTTGCGTCTCTTGGAGTCCTCCTTGATGTCCTTTGGAAACATCATATCCTTCATCGATGAAGAATGTCTTTTGATCAAACTTTTTACTTGAAACAACACATCCTTTGGAGAAGGTATATAACTCTTCGTCTTCTCTTTTGGAATCATCATGATGGTTGGTGAAGAGTCTTTACCCTTGAAATCTTTCAAGTAGGTAGATCACGTCAACTCCTTGGTGTTGTTTTGAAATATCATGTCTTTTTGTAAAGACACTAGTTTCTTGAACATCTCCTTGGTGTTGTTTGTAACCAACATGTCCTTTGGTGCATGGATGTGTCTTCTGAACTTTGCTTATCCCTTCAACTTCTCTTTGGTGATGGTAGGAAACATCATGTGCTTTTGCCTTTATATCTTTCCAAATGATCACCTTTGATTCAATGGAAATAACCATTAATGAGCCAGGCATGGTAGGAACAAATTTTGTATCATCTTCTTTGTTTCCTCTCATCTTCCGGTGCAACTCTTTCTCAAACTTATGCCTTCTTTCATTTCCTATAACCACAATCAGATTAGTAGAAAAGAAAATCAATTCCAAAAGAGTAGAGAAAACAAACCCATTAATGCTTATGAATGGAAGTGAACACTTGTTCATGATGGACAATTATATTGGTTCATCCTTTGAAGTACTTTCATTATCCTGCATAAAAAAATCAAGAATAGGAGAAAAAGAATCATTAGATAAAATATGTTGTTTATCATTCTTGTCTTCAAATTCATTCTTTTCAACTCTCTCATTTTCAACTCCAACGTCTTCTTCATCCACTCTTTCATTTTCATCATTTTTTTCAATTTCAAATTGCATTCCTTCACTTGAACTTTCTTCCAAACGTTCTTCTTCAAGTTGCTCCTTCATTGCTTCAATGCGCTCTCTCAAGGTGTTTTGATCTTCATTTACTCGGGTAGAGGATAGTGGTGGCAAGACAAATTTTCTTTTATCGTGGATGAATGAATAGCGATTTGCGAATCCATTATAGATAGCCCGTTTGTCAAATTGCCATGGTCGTCCAAATAGCAAATGACTTGTACTCATAGGCACCACATCGCATAGAATCTCGTCTTTTTACTTTCCAATTGAGAATGGACCCAATACTTGTTCAATGACCATCAACTCTTCCTCATCATTAAACAATTCATATGGGCTGGAATGTTTAATCGTTGAAAGCCCCAATTTGTTCACCATGTATTTGCTTACAATGTTTGTACAACTTCCTCCGTTAATAGCTACAAGACACACTTTACCATCTACATGGCAACGAGTGTGAAATGCATTCATTCTTTGTTGTTCATACTCCATTGAAAATATGAAAAATTGTTAGTGAAATAAAGAATGAAAATGTGAAAAGGACCTTACCAAGAACACTCTCACAAAACCTCACAGTAACACTCCAAAGAAATTAAAATGTCACTCCACTCATTCTCGTGTTTGCACTTGGCTATATGTTCTTGGCTTTTTCTGATCCCCCTTCTGATCTCACCCACTCGTTTTCCTTTTACCGCTCAATTCTCTCTTGTGGGTCCTTTAAAGAACTAACTCAAGATTGAGCAAGTTTCTTAGTTTGTGCGTCGGCTTAAAACAATATGGTTAGGGTATAGAAATGGTTATGGTAAAGGTAGGATAGAAAAGGTTAAGAAAAGGATAAAGTAATGAAATAAGAAAAGATAAAAGAAAAGGAAATGAAATAGTAAGAAAGTGAAGATAACTTACAACTCAAGTTGCAACACTTACTATCTTCCTTCACAAGAAACAACAAGGATACCTCCTTCAAGTTTGATGTTGGGGCAGATTGTATTGTGCTTCTCTTTGAGTGTATTTGCAATTTTGCTTCACTTTTTCTTTACTTTTTGATTCTTCTTTTTCTTTTCTTTCTTTTGCACTCCAAATTTGATGTAGGAGTCTTTTTCTTTTCTTTTTGTTTTTTTCTTCTTTCTTGTTGCTTTTTATTGCAGCACTTGATTGTCAATCCAACATGGCTCTTATTATCGCTTGATGTATGGCTAACCAGGCTTCTTCAATTATGGAGAAGTTGGCAACCTTGTTGTTTCCCGATCTAGGAAAGACACCAAATGCTACACCTTGAATTGAAAAAATAATCTGCACAAAAGAAGAATTATTGGTTAAATAAATGAATAATAAAGAAAGGAAATAGAAATGGAAAGAATTGAAATGGATAGAATAGTTATCAAAGAAGGGATGCGGAAGTGTTGTAGAATGATCCTTCAAGTGATGATGGATTCGGCCTCTAATGGTGATGATGGACGAATGCCTTCTTGATGATGAAGGATAATTCAAAGATGAAGAATTGGAAATTTGAGAATTTGGTGATGATATAGGTGTGATATGATGATGGACTATGGTGATGATATAGGCGTGATAATGGAAGATGGATTATGGGGATGGAAATAGTATCTTATAAAACTAAGAAAGAACCAATGTTATAAAGAGCAAAGACCCGTTTCTTATAAGTCTTACAAGGGATGGTAAGAAAGGACTTTGACCCTCTAGTTATAAGAACTAGGAACCAGAAGTATCAAGGGATAGGAATGACGCCATAAGCTTTAGAAAGGCTTGCTTAATCGATATAGTTCTAAAAAGAACTTGAAGAGAGAATAATCTCACAAAGGATTTTTAATATCAAAGGGTGTAGTTTACAAATGAATGCCAAAGCCTATTTATAGATTTGTAAAGGCTTGGTCGAATAAATACATGCTTTTTCGGCAAAGTACATGTCTTAAAACGAAAATAAATGATGCTTGGATGAGGGGAGATGTCTTTGGCCGAATGGTTCCCATATCTCTTCATCTTGGCGCCAACTTGAAGCATGATGATGTTTAGGCCAAATAGAGAGAAGCCTCTTCATTTTGGCGCCTATTTCATTCACATGCAAAGCACATGGGTGGTTGGTCATGTGGCACTCACATGGATGGTGTAGAATGCTTAAGGTGTGGACTCCTCCATGGCGTGAAGATGAACAACAACTTAGGCGTGACTTGGCATCAAACATGTGTCTAGGTGACATGGCATCAATGGGGCAGTAACTAATTATGAAAGGTCACATTTGTGTGAAACAACCTTTCATCATTTGAGCTACTTCACATGAGTTTGAGCTGAAGTTGAGCTGGCCATAGATGAAGGACATGTGTACAAGTCATAGGACAGCTTCTTGTGAAAAGGCACTTCTCGGAATGGCAACTCTCCGTGGAAAGGTACGAATCCACAAAAATTGACCTAGACTATATTTGTAGTGCTCTGTGTGGTGAAGATGACGGTGCAAATCTGATACATGCATCACAAGGCTCACATCAAAGGAAGAAGTAATAACTCTTCCAAATGATCCACTCGTCCAAGCTTTGGAAAAGAAGATCAGAACAGTAGCAGACTTGAGACGACTTTTTGAATGGGATCCTGATCTTATTTGGTCAACATATATTCTGGAGATACAACCTTCTGTCTCTTATCTTTCAAACAGTTCTTGAATCGTATCAATCCGATATCGGGAACTCAGGATATGGCTATTTTACTGAAGACGGTGCATGCAGAAAATCCTATACGGGATTTTGTAAATATTACGAATTTTCAATATTTTTATTGATTATTTGTAATATAACTTAATATATGA
Organism: Hibiscus syriacus; assembly: GCF_006381635.1. Taxonomy (NCBI): domain Eukaryota; kingdom Viridiplantae; phylum Streptophyta; class Magnoliopsida; order Malvales; family Malvaceae; genus Hibiscus; species Hibiscus syriacus. The sequence continues at coordinate 2,432,516 of NW_024062824.1, read as the reverse complement.
TGATGCATTATCTATTAGGATTAGATTTATTATTTTATTAGGAATTAAGGCTGGGTTAAAATATTATATTTAGTTATTATTATTTTTTTAGGAATTAGAGTTAAGACATGTTTAGTTTATTATTATTTTATTCATTAGTTATTTAGGACCTTTAGAACTCAGCCCCTATATAAAGGAGGCTTCATTCTACTTTGTAAATCAGATTTCTTTGATCAATAATACAACAAGAGTTTGTTTTTGCAAGTGTTGATTGCCTTGTGCCTTCGAAGCTTCTTCTCCTGGAGTTCTTTTCAAGTTCTTGTGAGGGAGATTAATCTTCACACTCCAATTTGCCTTTTCATCATGACTAGGAGGGTTGGTTAGAGCCATTTATCGTGTTTGCCTTTTCATTGCGACTAGGAGGGCTCGATAGGACACTTATCCATCTATTTTTCCACAAATCCATCCGTACCATCAATCATCTTTACCGTTCACCTTCATAAGGGAGATCTTTTGATTTCTTGGTTATTTTCTCTATTCTTAATTCCTTTATCTTTTGTTTATCTTATTTTAATCTTATTTCTTTTTTTGTTTCTAGCACTAAAAGAAACCCTAAATAACCCTAGCTATTGCCGCCACCTTCCTCATTCATTCCTTATTGTTCTTCATCGAGTCTAGAGCTTTTTCTAGGTTTGATTCTTCAACAAGTGCAACGTTCATCAATCCGCCACCGCTTCCCTATTAATTAGTATCAGATTTGGGCCGATTCTTGGAGAAAAACAAGCAATCTTGCTTGTTCTTGCACACAAAACCGTCAAGGTACCCCAACGGAGCTAGTTCACAAACGATTCAGCGTTTCAGGTTCTTTTTATTTAATTTTAATTTAGATTTAAATCCTTCTTGTTAGTTTGCTATTTTTTTCAAAAAACAAAAAAAAAACAAAAAAAAAGGCAAAAAAAAGGCAAAATTTCAAAAAATTGCAAACGAAGGTATTTAGGGATGATTTTATCCATATATTATATTCATTCTAAGAGTAATCCCCAGTACATATTTCACCCCAATCGGAGTTCATTGGAGCCTTCAAATACATCATTCAAGTTTCATCGGCAGATTCGGTTTAGAATCTTGTCGAATTTCTTGAAAATATTACAGGAGGAATTTCGTGGTGAAAATTTCCAGATTGAAACTTCATATATTGGAGATCATTCACACAAAATATCAGAATTTTTGGAGATCGATAACAACTTCGAAAAAAGTGATCAAGAAAAACAGATTATTTGAGGACTCATCGTTCAACATAGTCTACTAGATATTACTGAAGGTATTTGGTTCTAAAATTTTACAGGTGGTTTCTTGACGCATCGAAAGACATTAAAAAAATTTTCCAGAATTTGTGGACACCGGTAACCCCCTCAAAAATGTTGCTCAAGTTGATCCAGCGTTTTCTAGGTTTTCTGGTTTGGTCCTTTTTTTCTTTAACTCTTAGTGCTTTAGGTTCTTTTGTTTTTCCCTGTTATTGTTCTTTTGCATTATCTAACACATTATCTTCCTTGTGTTAGTAGGACTAAAGAGTTTGCATATTTCTTCCTTCTTTGCATTCTCGTTCTCTTGGAGTCTAACCTTTGTTTGGCCTCTTAGAGCTTTTAGGTTTTTTACTTATCGCCTTTGTTAGTAATCAAACTCCGATACGAACTGTGAAAGACTACTTGGTAAAGTGAGTTTTAAAGAGTACAAGATTGGCTTACTTGCCTCTCGTTGTGTTACTTTCTTGGAGTGACTTGTGAGGTTTCTTGCTTTGTTGAATTTTCTTTCTTTTATTTTTATTTTACTTTAAAAATTTTCTTTTGAGTGTTATGATTTCAGAATGGGCGACACTAACAACAAGACACTTACGGCCATCTTAGCCACACTTGCCCGACTCACGACTCAAGTTGAAAGATTTGATGAAATCGTGAGAGAACGACAAGAACCACAACTGGATCTACCAAACCAGAATCCAAGACCAAACAATATTGAACTTTTTGTACCCAGGAGAGAACAACCACGTTTCCAAGCATCCGAACTCTTTGTAAAACCAAAGTTCATGATCCCTTCTTTCAAAGGAGACAATGATCTGGAAAGGTACATTGATTGGGAAGAAAAAGTTGATCTCATGTTCGCATACCATGATTGCCCCCAAGCTAAACAAGTTCACCTCATCACCATGCAATTCGAAGGATATGCTCGAACTTGGTGGATGCAAATAAGGAAAAAGATCTAGAACTTCCAAATTCTAACAATCACTTCTTGGACCGACCTCAAACAAACCATGAGGAAGTGATTCCTACCGACACATTATACACGAGAAGTTAAACTACGACTACACCAACTTCGACAAGGTAGAAGTTCAGTTGAAGACTACTACAAGGAGATGCAGTCCTTACTCAATAGGGCTAACATAATCGAAAAAGAAGAGGTAACCATGTCAAGATTCGTCGTCGGCTTAAACTCAAACATCACTGATCTTCTTGATCTCCACGAGTACGAAAACCTCGAAGATACACTAAAGAAAGCAATGACAATCGAAACACAAATACAAAGGAGATTCCGATTCAGAGAATATTACCAAGGTATTTCATCCTCTTACCAAGGTAATCCTTCAAATCCTTCCTCATCTTCTGCTCCATCTTCTCTGAAAAAGCCAAGAGATGACAAACCTGACAATGAGAAAGAACGACCAGCAAAGAATGACACACTTCCAGCCCCTAAAGATCAAATTTGTGAGGAGGTAGGGAAATCAAAAAAAGAAAAAGTTGAGAAAGAGGCAAAAGAAAAAGAGGTCACTAGTTATAAAAGCCCAAAGCATAATGACCCATGGGAGGTGAGTGAACCTAATTGTGAGAAGAAAAGAGTGACCCAAAAATCAATGTCTGAGCATAAAAGAATTGAGAGAGAACCTTATTTACAAACAGTCTTCCATCCTTGTTCACTTTAGGGAATCAATTGTTTCGATTTCTAACATTAACAAGGATTTGCCTAGTGTGTTTTCATCTTTGTTACAGGATTTTCAAGAAGTGTTAGGTGATCCACCTAACGAATTACCACCGGAAAGAGGAAAACAACACCAAACCAATCTAATTCAAGGTTCCATCATACCTCGTCAAACATACAATATCGAAGAAACCAAAGAGTTAGATTTGTTACGAAAAGGCTACATCCAGGAAAGCCTTAGTTGTGATGTCATCTTAATAACGAAACAAGATTCAAACAACTCCAAAGGCTTTATAGTTCGTGCACCGGGAATCCATGTAAATGATGAGAAAGTAAAAACAACACGAGACTGGCCCACACCATTTTCCATCGCTAAGAGTTGTCGAATAGTGCTAGGTGACCCTCCTGATGGGTTACCACCTGAAAGCCCTAATCACTATGCCATATCAATGAAGAGCCACCAGTTACTAGAGTCCAGAGGTAAGTATTTTATTACTCATTTTAATGATATTGTAACGCACTTCTTCTCCTTTTTACAAGGTAAGGCTCCTGAAGTTGTCATCCACACTAAGCACAACTCCTTTAAGTGCATAACAGACCGAGGTAAGCAAAACACAATAGATGATGCACTACCACGAAGGTATACTCTTACCTATAAAACGTATACTACTATTCCGAGAATTGAACATATCAAAGATGTATATCACAATAACTCGGATATTTCTACCCATACATTTAAAAGTGCTTTTAATGAGCTTTATCTTGTATATGAGTTTCCTTGTCAACTAAACAGGTTCTACAGTCCACAAATCTCCTCCTGAGAATTCTTAATTAATGAACCACACTTAGGAGACTTAAGGGATTACTTTAACAAACCAGTTGACATGGTTTTTAAACACTCATTCTCGCCACACACGAATAAAACCATGGAGAAATTATCTGAAGCAATCATACAGAAAGCCAACAGTGGTCGGCGCCATGTTGAATTTCAACCAAAACATCAGATTTCAAGACTTGTATGCAAAAGAGGATTTCAAGACTACAAGAAATCAGTTCCTACAAAGAAGAAACCTTGACTAAAACGCATAAAGGCACATCACATTGATCCTGGTAAATATTTCACAAGTTTTCCTTTCAACATATCTAATTCTCTTTGTTTTGGATTTTCAGATTCGATGACGAATCCTTTTGAGGAGTGGGGGAATAATACATGCACCAGAGTCCATAATACATGCTTCTTTGGACTAATGTTTCTACTCGAACCTATTAGAAGAACAAAGTCTCGAAGATTCAAAGCATATCTATTCGGTAAGTATAATGTGAATGAATCATTAAATGATTCTAATGTTGCTCCCTTTAATGTTTCAGATTCGAGGTCGAATCTTTTTGAAGAAAGGGAGGATGATACATGCATCACAAGGCTCACATCAAAGGAAGAAGTAATAACTCTTCCAAATGATCCACTCGTCCAAGCTTTGGAAAAGAAGATCAGAACAGTAGCAGACTTGAGACGACTTTTTGAATGGGATCCTGATCTTATTTGGTCAACATATCTTCAGGCGATACAACCGTCTGTCTCTTATCTTTCCAACGGTTCTTGAATCGTATCAATCCGATATCGGGAACTCAAGATATGGCCATTTTACTGAAGACGGTGCATGCAGAAAATCCTATACGGGATTTTGTAAATATTACGAATTTTCAATATTTTTATTGATTAATTATAATATAACTTAATATATGATGATGCATTATCTATTAGGAATAGATTTATTATTTTATTAGGAATTAAGGTTGGGTTAAAATATTATCTTTAGTTATTATTATTTTATTAGGAATTAGAGTTAAGACATGTTTAGTTTATTATTATTTTATTCATTAGTTATTTAGGACCTTTAGAACTCAACCCCTATATAAAGGAGGCTTCATTCTACTTTGTAAATCAGATTTCTTTGATCAATAATACAACAAGAGTTCGTTTTTGCAAGTGCTGATTGCCTTGTGCCTTCGAAGCTTCTTCTCCTGGAGTTCTTTCAAGTTCTTGTGAGGGAGATTAATCTTCACACTCCAATTTGCCTTTTCATCGCGACTAGGAGGGTTGATTAGAGCCATTTATCGTGTTTGCCTTTTCATTGCGACTAGGAGGGCTCGATAGGACACTTATCCATCTATTTTTCCACAAATCCATCCGCACCATCAATCATCTTTACTGTTCACCTTCATATGGGAGATCTTTTGATTTCTTGGTTATTTTCTCTATTCTTAATTCCTTTATCTTTTGTTTATCTTATTTTAATCTTGTTTCTTTTCTTGTTTCTAGCACTAAAAGAAACCCTAAAGAACCCTAGCTATTACCGCCACCTTCCTCATTCATTCCTTATTGTTCTTCATCGAGTCTAGAGCTTTTTCTAGGTTTGATTCTTCAACAAGAGCAACGTTCATCAATCCGCCACCGCTTCCCTATTAAACTCTCCAGCTGAAATGAGGTCTCTAGCTAGCTCAAAAGTCCAGCTCCAGTGAGCTATGAGCTCGGGGGTCAACTGGCAACTTTGTCCCAAAATGTTCTTGAGCTGTCCCAGAGTTGTCCTAGTTAAGTTTCCATAGCTTTTGGACTCCAATGCTAGCTTTAAGTCAGCTCCCATCATATGGCCGAACATGCACCTACAAAAGAAAGCATAATATAAGCTAAGTATATGAATTATTATAAAGTAATAAGAATGTGCATATTATAAAGATGTGAACTATAGGTTATAATAATAACTCATGCATCATACGATAATGAATGAATATTATTATTACAACTATAGATTATATGCATGAATATCAATCAATGATGCAAACCATAGGACATAATGAATGAATGCACATGTTATGATAATTCAAGCATCATCTAATATGAAATTATATGCTTATAATAATATATAGTGCATAAATAAGTAAATATAAGATAAAGTAAGGTAGAACTCCCTTAGAACCCGATTTGAATAACCTCCATGGTGTGCTCAAATCATGGAGAAATTTGGAGCTAGACAGGATCACATCAATGATATAGATGTGAAGGTGATGGAAGATGGTGATGGTCATATAGTATCTTAAATAAGCCAAAGGGGAAGCAAAACTATAGAAAGTTTAACCCTGTTCTTTATAAACTTAATTAAGGGATGGTATGTAAGGACTTGAACCCTATAGTTATAAGAACTAGGAACTCAAAGTATCTATGGAAGGGGTTGACGCCACAAACTTAGAAAGCTTACTTAATCGATATAGTTCTAAAAGAACTTAAAGAGAGAATAATCTCACAAAGAGTTTATATTATCAAAGGTTTATATTACAAATGAAATGCCAAAGCCTATTTGATAGGGAAGCGGTGGCGGATTGATGAACGTTGCTCTTGTTGAAGAATCAAACCTAGAAAGCTCTAGACTCGATTAAGAACAAAGGGAACGAATAGGGGAAGGTGGCGGTAGCAAGTAGGGTTCTTAGAGTTTCTTTTATGTGCTGGAATCAAGGCAATAAGATTAGAATAAAATAAACAAAAGATAAATAAACGGAAGATGAAATAAGATAATAAAGAAATCAAAATATCTCCCTTATGAAGGTGAACGGTAAAGACGATTGATGGTGCGAATGGATTTGTGGATAATAGATGGATAAGTGTCCTATCGAGCCCTCCTAGTCGCAATGAAAAGGCAAACACGATAAATGGCTCTAACCAACCCTCCTAGTCGTGATGAAAAGGCAAATTGGAGTGTGAAGATTAATCTCCCTCACAAGAACTTGAAAGAACTCAAGGAGAAGAAGCTTCGAAGGCACAAGGCAATCAGCACTTGCAAAAACGAACTCTCGTTGTATTATTAATCAAAGAAATCTGATTTACAAAGTTGAATGAAGCCTCCTTTATATAGGGGCTGAATTCTAAAGGTCCTAAATAACTAAAGAATAAAATATTAATAAACTAAACATGTTTTAACCCTAATTCCTAATAAAATAATAATAACTAAAAATATTGTTTTAACCCAACCTTAATTCCTAATAAAATAATAAATCTGATCCTAAAAGATAATTAATCATCCTATATTAAATTATATTACAAATAATCAATATAAATATTGAAAATTCGTAATATTTACAAAATAACGTATTAATCCCGTATAGGATTTCCTGCATGCACCGTCTTCAGTAAAATGACCATATCTTGAGTTCCCGATATCGGATTGATGCGATTCAAGAACAGTTAGAAAGATAAGAGACAGACGGTTGTATCTCCAGAAGACATGCCGACCAAATAATATCAGGATCCCATTCAAAAAGTCGTCTCAAGTGCGCTGCTGTTCTGATCTTCTTTTCCAAAGCTTGGACGAGTGGATCATTTGGAAGAGTTATTACTTCTTCCTTTGATGTGAACCTTGTGATGCATGTATCATCCTCCCTTTCTTCAAAAAGATTCGACCTCGAATCTGAAACATTAAAGGGAGCAACATTAGAATAGTTTAATAATTCATTCACATTATGCTTACCGAATAGATATGCTTTGAATCTTCGAGACTTTGTTCTTCTAATAGGTTCGAGTAGAAACATTAGTCCAAAGAAGCATGTATTATGGACTCTGGTGCATGTATCATTCCCCCACTCCTCAAAAGGATTCGACCTCGAATCTGAAAATCCAAAAGAAAGAGAATTAGATGTGTTGAAATAAAAACTTGTGAAACATTTACCAGGATCAATGTGATGTGTCTTTATGCATTTTAGTCGAGGTTTCTTCTTTGTAGGAACTGATTTCTTGTAGTCTTGAAATCCTCTTTTGCATACAAGTCTTGTAATCTGATGTTTTGGTTGAATTTCAACATGGCGCCGGTCACTGTTGGCTTTCTGTATGATTATTTCAGATAATTTCTCCATGGTTTTATTCGTGTGTGGCGAGAATGAGTGTTTAAAAACCATGTCAACTGGTTTGTTAACGTAATCCCTTAAGTCTCCTAAGTGTGGTTCATGAATTAATGATTCCCATGAGGAGATTTGTGGACTGTATAACCTGTTTAGTTGGCAAGGAAACTCATATACAAGATAAAGCTCATTAAAAGCACTTTTAAATGTATGGGTAGAAATATCAGAAATATCCGAGTTATCGTGATATACATCTTTGATATGTTCAATTCTCGGAATAGAAGTATGAGTTTGATAGGTAAGAGTATACCTTCGTGGTAGTGTATCGTCTACTGTGTTTTGCTTACCTCGGTATGTTACGCACTTAAAGGAGTTGTGTTTAGTATGGATGACAACTTCACGAGCCTTACCTTTGGACTCTCGTAAATCGTGACTCTTCATTGGTATGGCATAGTGATTAGGGCTTTCAGGTGGTAACCCGTCAGGAGGGTCACCTAGCACTATTCGACAACTCTTGGCGATGGAAGATGGTGTGGTCCAGTCTCGTGTTGCTTTTACTTTCTCATCATTTACATGGATTCTCTGTGCATGAACTATAAAGCCTGAAGAGTTGTTCAAATCATATTTCGTCATTATGATGGCGTCACGACTAAGGCTTTCCTGGATGTAGCCTTTTTGTAACAAATCCAACTCTTTGGTTTCTTCGAGATTGTATGTTTGACGAGGTATGATGGAACCTTGAATTAGATTGATTTGGCATTGTTTTCCTCTTTTCAGTGGTAATTCGTTAGGTAGATCACCTAACACTTCTCGAAAATCCTGTAAAAGAGATGAAAACACACTAGGCAAATCCTTGTTAATGTTAGAAATCGAAACAATTGATTCCCTAAAGTGAACAAGGATGCAAGGTTGTTTGTAAATAAGGTTCTCTCTCAATTCTTTTGTGTTCACACATAGATTTTGAGTCACTCTTTTCTTCTCACATTTAGGTTCACTCACCTCCCATGGGTCATTATTCTTTTGGCTTTTATAACTAGTGACCTCTTTTACTTTTGCCTCTTTCTCAACTTTTTCTTTTTTTGCTTTCCCTACCTCCTCACAAATTATCATTTGATCTTTAGGGACTGGAAGTGTGTCATTCTTTGCTGGTCGTTCTTTCTCCTTGTCAGGTTTGTCATCTCTTGGCTTTTTTAGAGAAGCTGGAGTAGAAGATGAGGAAGGATTTGAAGGATTACCTTGGTAAGAGGATGAAGTACCTAGGTAATTTTCACTGAATCTAGATCTCCTTTGGATTTGTGCTTCGATTGTCATTGCTTTCTTTAGTGCGTCTTCAAGGTTTTTGTACCCTTGTAGATCAAGAAGATCAATGATGTTTGAGTTTAAACCGACGATGAATCTTGACACGGTGACCTCTTCTTTTTCGGTTATGTTAGTCCTATTGAGTAAGGACTGCATCTCCTTGTAGTAATCTTCAACTGAACTTCTACCTTGTTGAAGTCGGTGTAGTCGTTGTTTAACTTCTCGTGTATAATGTGTCGGTAGGAATCGGTTCCTCATGGTTTGTTTGAGGTCGGTCCAAGAAGTGATTGTTGGAATTTGGAAGTTCTGGATCTTTTTCCTTGTTTGCATCCACCAAGTTCGAGCATATCCTTCAAATTGTATGGTGATCAGGTGAACTTGTTTAGCTTGGGGGCAGTCATGGTATGCGAATATGAGATCAACTTTTCCTTCCCATTCGATGTACCTGTCTGGATCGTTGTCTCCTTTGAAAGACGGGATCATGAACTTTGGTTTTGTAAAGAGTTTGGGTGCTTGGAAACGTGGTTGTTCTTTCTCGGGTACCAAAAGTTCAGCATTGTTTGGTCTTGGATTATGGTTTGGTAGATTCAGTTGTGGTTCTTGTCGTTCTCTCACGATTTCATCAAATCTTTCAACTTGAGTCGTGAGTCGGGCAAGTGTGGCTAAGATAGCCGTAAGTGTCTTGTTGTTAGTGTCGCCCATTCTGAAATCATAACACTCAAAAGAAAATTTTAAAGTAAAATAAAAATAAAATAAATTCAACAAAGCAAGAAACCTCACAAGTCACTCCAAGAAAGTAACACAACGAGAGGCAAGTAAGCCGATCTTGTACTCTTTAAAACTCACTTTACCAAGTAGTCTTTCACAGTTCGTATCGGAGTTTGATTACTAGCAAAGGCGATAAGAAAAACCTAAAAGCTCTAAGAGGCCAAACAAAGGTTAGACTCCAAGCGAACGAGAATGCAAAGAAGGAAGAAGTATGCAAACTCTTTAGTCCTACTAACACAATGAAGATAATGTGTTAGATAATGTAAAAGAACAATAACAAGGAAAAACAAAAGAACTTAAAGCACTAAGAGTCAAAGAAAAAAAAAAGAACCAACCCAGAAACCTGGAAAACGCTGGATCAATTTGAGCAACGTTTTTGAGGGGGTTACCGGTGTCAAAAAATTCTGGAGAAATTCTTGAATGTCTTTTGATGCGTCAAGAAACCACCTGTAAAATTTCAGAACCAAATACCTTCAGTAGTATCCAGTAGACTCTGTTGAACGGTGAGTCCTCAAACAATCTGTTTTTCTTGATCGCTTTGTTCGAAGGTGTTGTTGATCTCCAAAAATTCTGATTTTTTGTTTGAATGATCTTCAATATATGAATTTTCAATCTGGAAATTTTCACCACGAAATTCCTCCTGTAAAATTTTCAAGAAATTCGACAAGATTCTAAACCGAATCTGCCAATGAAACTTGAATGATGTATTTGAAGGCTCCAATGAACTTCAATTGGGGTGAAATTTTGACTGGGGTTTAATCTTAGAATGAATATGATATATGGATAAAATCAGCCCTAAATACCTTCGTTTGAAATTTTTTTGAAATTTTGGCTTTTTTGGCTCTTTTTTTTTGTTTTTTGGCTTTTTTTTTTTTTTGCCTTTTTTGTTTTTTGTTTTTTTTTTTGAAAAAAATAGCAAACTAACAAGAAGGATTTAAATCTAAATTAAAATTAAATAAAAAGAACCTGAAACGTTGAATCTTTTGTGAACTAGCTCCGTTGGGGTACCTTGACGATTTTGTGTGCAAGAACAAGCAAAATTGCTTGCTTCTTTCCAAGAATCGGCCCAAATCTGATACCAATTGATAGGGAAGCGGTGGCGGATTGATGAACGTTGCTCTTGTTGAAGAATCAAACCTAGAAAGCTCTAGACTCGATTAAGAACAAAGGGAACGATTAGGGGAAGGTGGCGGTAGCAAGTAGGGTTCTTAGAGTTTCTTTTATGTGCTGGAATCAAGGCAATAAGATTAGAATAAAATAAACAAAAGATAAATAAACGGAAGATGAAATAAGATAATAAAGAAATCAAAATATCTCCCTTATGAAGGTGAACGGTAAAGACGATTGATGGTGCGAATGGATTTGTGGATAATAGATGGATAAGTGTCCTATCGAGCCCTCCTAGTCGCAATGAAAAGGCAAACACGATAAATGGCTCTAACCAACCCTCCTAGTCGTGATGAAAAGGCAAATTGGAGTGTGAAGATTAATCTCCCTCACAAGAACTTGAAAGAACTCCAGGAGAAGAAGCTTCGAAGGCACAAGGCAATCAGCACTTGCAAAAACGAACTCTCGTTGTATTATTAATCAAAGAAATCTGATTTACAAAGTTGAATGAAGCCTCCTTTATATAGGGGCTGAATTCTAAAGGTCCTAAATAACTAAAGAATAAAATATTAATAAACTAAACATGTTTTAACCCTAATTCCTAATAAAATAATAATAACTAAAAATATTGTTTTAACCCAACCTTAATTCCTAATAAAATAATAAATCTGATCCTAAAAGATAATTAATCATCCTATATTAAATTATATTACAAATAATCAATATAAATATTGAAAATTCGTAATATTTACAAAATAACGTATTAATCCCGTATAGGATTTCCTGCATGCACCGTCTTCAGTAAAATGACCATATCTTGAGTTCCCGATATCGGATTGATGCGATTAAAGAACCGTTAGAAAGATAAGAGACAGACTGTTGTATCTCCAGAAGACATGCCGACCAAATAATATAAGGATCCCATTCAAAAAGTCGTCTCAAGTGCGCTGCTGTTCTGATCTTCTTTTCCAAAGCTTGGACGAGTGGATCATTTGGAAGAGTTATTACTTCTTCCTTTGATGTGAACCTTGTGATGCATGTATCACTATTTATAGGCTTGCAAGAGTTTGGCTGAATAATTACATGTCTATTCGGCTAGATACATGACTTTAAATGAAAATGCATGATGTATGGATGAATGAAGATGTCCCTTGGCCTTGGTGTTGGTTTGGATAACCCTTTATGTAGGAGCATGACCATTTGGTTGAAGACATCTCCCTTGGCCAAATAGATATACATCCTTTCACTTTAGCGCCAATCCTTAGGCATGTACTAGGCATGTGCTAAGGGTGTGGTCGAATGGTGATGAAGGCTGCCTCATGTCTCTTTGCAATTTAAGCTTCATTTGGCTACAACAAGCTCACCAACGTGCACTTATGTGACATGGCATCCAATGGGCAGTAACTTGGCATGAAAGGTCACATTGTGTGTAAGGTAACCCTTCATCAATTGTGATACTTCCCATGTGATTGAGCTGAAGATGAGCTGGCCATAGATGAAGGACATATAGGTGAGTCTTTGAATAACTCCTTGTGAATAGGCACATCTTGGAATGACAACTCTTCGCAAAAAGGTACGAATCCACAAAAATTAACCTAGACCATATTTGAAGTACTCTGTGTGGTGGAGGTGATGGTGCAACTCTCCAGCTAAAATGAGATCTCTAGCTAGCTCAAAAGTCCAGCTCAAGTCAACTATGAGCTCAGAGGGTAGCTGGCAACTTTGTCCCAAAATGTTATTGAGCTTTCACGGAGTTGTCCTAGTCATGTTTCCATAGCTCATGGACTCCAATGCTAGCTTTAAGTTAGCTCCCATCATGTGGCAACCTATGTACCTATAAAAGAAAGCATAATATAAGCTAAGTATATGAATTATTATAAAGTAATAAGAATATGCATATTATAAAGATGTGAACTATAGGTTATAATAATAACTCATGTATCATATGATAATGAATGAATGTTATAATTTCAACTATAGATTATATACATGAATATCAATCAATGATGCAAACTATAGGACATAATGAATGAATGCATATGTTATGATAATTCAAGTATAGTCTAATATGAAAATGTATGCTCATAATAATATACAGTGCATAAATGAGTAAATATAATATAAAGTAAGGTAGAACTCCCTTATATTGAGCTTGATGGATTTTCAATGATGTGAGTATGTCATGCAGAAAGTTGGTGCTAGATAGGATCACATCACTATAAGTACCCCTTTCTTCTTTTCTTTCTTATTTCTAAGCCACCTTATTACATTATATTTGTTTTTCCATACCTACTAACCATTTGCAGACGACGCACAACAAGTAATTCTTACTTGAAAATGTTTTGAGTAAAGTATACTTAGAACTCGAGACAAAGAGACTGAGAGGAAAAAGGCTTGAGCGTTGGAGACTAAAAGAGGACAAGTAAAAGCCTTAAATTCCTAGAGTGCAAACACGAGCAGATTGAGTGACATTCAAGTTTTTCCTTGGAGAGAACTAGTGAGGCTTTGTGAGAGCAATATTTTGGTAAGGTCTTTTACATATTTCTTTTTCTTTATTATCAATAATCATGTCTCGGAGTCTAGGACAATCACCTATAAGAGAAGCCCAAATTTGCAAACTAAAGCAATAATGCATGAGATGGCGAAATTGCTAAAATTGGAATTGGAGCTTGATAGGGAAGCGGTGGTGGATTAATGAACATTTCTCTTGTTGAAGAATCAAACCTAGAAAGCTCTAGACACGATGAAGAACAATAAGGAAGGAATAGGGAAGGTGGCGGCAATATTTAGGGTTCTTTAGGGTTTCTTTTAGGTGCTAGAAACAAGGTAAGAAACAAGATTAAAACAAGATAAACAAAAGATAAAGGAATTGAAAATAAATTAAAATAAACAAGAAATCAAAAGATCTCCATTATGAAAGTGAACGGTAAAGATGATTGATGGCGTGGATGGATAAGTGGAAAATCGATGGATAATGTCCTATCGAGCCCTCCTAGTCGCAATAAAAAGGCAAACATAATAATATGGCTCTAACTAACCCTCCTAGTCACAATGAAAAGGTAAATTGGAGTGTGAAGAATAATATCCCTCACAAGAACTTGAAAGAACTCAAGGAGAAGAAGCTTCGAAGGCACAAGGCAATTAGCACTTGCAAAAACAAACTCTCGTAGTATTATTAATCAAAGAAATCTTATTTACAAAGTTGAATGAAGCCTCCTTTATATAGGGGCTAATTTCTAAAGGTCCTAAATAACTAAAGAATAAAATAATAATAACTAAACATGTATCAACTCTAATTCCTAATAAAATAATAATAACTAAAAATATTGCTTTAACCCAACCTTAATTCCTAATAAAATAATAAATCTGATCCTAAAAGATAATTCATCATCCTATATTAAATTATATTACAAATAATCAATATATATATTGAAAATTCTTAATATTGACAAAATCACGTATTAATCCCGTATAGGATTTCCAGCATTTACTGTCTTCAGTAAAATGGTCATATCTTGAGTTCCCAATATCGGATGTATATGATTCAAGAACCGTTGAAAAGATAAGAGATAGAAGGTTGTATCTCTAGAGACATGTTAATCAAATAAGATCAGAATCCCATTCGAAAAGTCGTCTCAATTCTGATATTGTTCTGGTCTTCTTTTCCAAGGCTTGGACGAGTGGATCATTTGGAAGAGTTATTACTTCTTCCTTTGATGTGAGCCTTGTGATGCATGTATCATTTTCCCTTTCTTCAAAAAGATTCGACCTCAAATCTAAAACATTAAAGGGAGCAACGTTAGAATAGTTTAATAATTCATTCACATTATGCTTACCGAATAGATATACTTTGAATCTTCGAGACTTTGTTCTTCTAATAGGTTTGAGTAGAAACATTAGTCCAAAGAAGCATGTATTATGGACCCTGGTGCATGTATCATTCCCCCACTCCTCAAAAGGATTCGTCCTCAAATCTTTGGACTCTCGTAAATCGTGACTCTTCATTGATATAGCATAGTGATTAGGGCTTTTAGGTGGTTACCCGTCAGGAGGGTCACCTAGCACTATTCGACAACTCCTTGCAATGGAAAATGGTGTGGGCCGGTCTCGTGTTGCTTTTACTTTCTCATCATTTACATGGATTCCCTGTGCACGAACTATAAAGCCTGTGGATTTGTTCAAGTCATGTTTCGTCATTAAGATGACATCATGACTAAGGCTTTTATGGATGTAGCCTTTTCGTAACAAATCTAACTCTTTGGTTTCTTCGATATTGTATGTTTGAAGAGGTATGATGGAACCTTGAGTTAGATTGGTTTGGTGTTGTTTTCCTCTTTTTGGTGTTAATTCGTTAGGTGGATCACCTAACACTTCTCGAAAATCTTGTAACAAAGATGAAAATACACTAGGCAAATCCTTGTTAATGTAGCCTTTTCGTAACAAATCTAACTCTTTGGTTTCTTCGATATTGTATGTTTGACGAGGTATGATGGAACCTTGAATTAGATTGGTTTGGTGTTGTTTTCCTCTTTTTGGTGTTAATTCGTTAGGTGGATCACCTAACACTTCTCAAAAATCTTGTAACAAAGATGAAAATACACTAGGCAAATCCTTGTTAATGTTAGAAATTGATAGGGAAGCGGTGGCGGATTGATGAACATTGCTCTTGTTGAAGAATCAAACCTAGAAAGCTCTAGACTCGATTAAGAATAAAGGGGGTGAATAGAGGAAGGTGGCGGCAGTAGCTAGGATTCTTTAGGGTTTCTTTTATGTGATGGAATCAAGGCAATAAGATTAGAATAAAATAAACAAAAGATAAATAAACGGAAGATGAAATAAGATAATAAAGAAATCAGAAGATCTCCCTTATGAAGGTGAATGGTAAAGATGATTGATGGTGCGAATGGATTTGTGGATAATAGATGGATAAGTGTCCTATCGAGCCCTCCAAGTCGCAATGAAAAGGCAAACACGATAAATGGCTCTAACCAACCCTCCTAGTCGTGATGAAAAGGCAAATTGGAGTGTGAAGATTAATCTCCCTCACAAGAACTTGAAAAGAACTCCAGGAGAAGAAGCTTCGAAGGCACAAGGCAATCAACACTTGCAAAAACAAACTCTTGTTGTATTATTGATCAAAGAAATCTGATTTACAAAGTAGAATGAAGCCTCCTTTATATAGGGGCTGAGTTCTAAACGTCCTAAATAACTAATGAATAAAATAATAATAAACTAAACATGTCTTAACTCTAATTCCTAATAAAATAATAATAACTAAAGATAATATTTTAACCCAACCTTAATTCCTAATAAAATAATAAATCTAATCCTAATAGATAATGCATCATCATATATTAAGTTATATTACAAATAATCAATAAAAATATTGAAAATTCGTAATATTTACAAAATCCCGTATAGGATTTTCTGCATGCACCGTCTTCAGTAAAATGGCCATATCTTGAGTTCCCGATATCGGATTGATACGATTCAAGAACCGTTGGAAATATAAGAGACAGACGGTTGTATCTCCAGAAGATATGTTGACCAAATAAGATCAGGATCCCATTCAAAAAGTCGTCTCAAGTCTGCTATTGTTCTGATCTTCTTTTCCAAAGCTTGGACGAGTGGATCATTTGGAAGAGTTATTACTTCTTCCTTTGATGTGAGCCTTGTGATGCATGTATCATCCTCCCTTTCTTCAAAAAGATTCGACCTCGAATCTGAAATATTAAAGGGAGCAAAATTAGAATAGTTTAATAATTCATTCACATTATGCTTACCGAATAGATATGCTTTGAATCTTCGAGACTTTGTTCTTCTAATAGGTTCGAGTAGAAACATTAGTCCAAAGAAGCATGTATTATGGACTCTGGTGCATGTATCATTCCCCCACTCCTCAAAAGGATTCGTCCTCGAATCTGAAAATCCAAAAGAAAGAGATTTAGATGTGTTGAAAGAAAAACTTGTGAAACATTTACCAGGATCAATGTGGTGTGTCTTTATGCGTTTTAGTCGAGGTTTCTTCTTTGTAGGAACTCATTTCTTGTAGTCT
The DNA here is from genome assembly GCF_006381635.1 of Hibiscus syriacus. NCBI lineage: Eukaryota > Viridiplantae > Streptophyta > Magnoliopsida > Malvales > Malvaceae > Hibiscus > Hibiscus syriacus. Next base: position 2,415,454 of record NW_024062824.1, on the reverse strand, counting down.
TGAAATCCTCTTTTCCATACAAGTCTTGCAATATGATGTTTTGGTTGAAATTTAACATGGCGCCGGCCACTGTTGGCTTTCTGTATGATTATTTCAGATAATTTTTCCATGGTTTTATTCGTGTGTGGTGAGAATGAGTGTTTAAAAACCATGTCAACTGGTTTGTTAAAGTAATCCCTTAAGTCTTCTAAGTGTGGTTCATGAATTAATGATTCCCAGGAGGATATTTGTGGACTGTAGAACCTGTTTAGTTGGCAAGGAAACTCATATACAAGATAAAGCTCATTAAAAGCACTTTTAAAAGTATGGGTAGAAATATCAGAAATATCTGAGTTATCGTGATATAAATCTTTGATATGTTCAATTCTCGGAATAGTAATATGAGTTTGATAGGTAAGAGTATACCTTCGTGGTAGTGTATCGTCTACTGTGTTTTGCTTACCTCGGTATGTTACGCACTTAAAGGAGTTGTGTTTAGTATGGATGACAACTTCACGAGCCTTACCTTGTAAGAAGGAGAAGAAGTACGTTACAATGTCATTAAAATGAGTAATAAAATACTTACCTTTGGACTCTCGTAAATCGTGACTCTTCGTTAATATGACATAGTGATTAGGGCTTTCAGTTGGTAACCCGTCAAGAGGGTCACCTAGCACTATTCGACAACTCTTGGTGATGGAAGATGGTGTGGGCCAGTCTCGTGTTGCTTTTACTTTCTCATCATTTACATGGATTCCCTGTGCACGAACTATAAAGCATGTGGAGTTGTTCAAGTCATGTTTCGTCATTAAGATGACGTTACGACTAAGGCTTTCATGGATGTATCCTTTTTGTAACAAATCTAACTCTTTGGTTTCTTCGAGATTGTATGTTTGACGAGGTATGATGGAACCTTGAATTAGATTGGTTTGGTGTTATTTTCCTTTTTCCAGTGGTAATCCGTCAGGTGGATCACCTAACACTTCTCGAAAATCCTGTAACAAAGATGAAAACACACTAGGCAAATCCTTGTTAATGTTAGAAATCGAAACAATTGATTCTCTAAAGCGAACAAGGATGAAAGGTTGTTTGTAAAGAAGGTTCTCTCTCAATTCTTTTGTGCTCACACGTAGATTTTGAGTCACTCTTTTCTTCTCACAATTAGGTTCACTCACCTCCCATGGGTCATTATGCTTTTGGCTTTTGTAACTAGTGACCTCTTTTTCTTTTGCCTCTTTCTCGACTTTTTCTTTTTTTGATTTCCCTACCTCCTCACAAATTTGATCTTTAGGGACTGGAAGTGTGTCATTCTTTGCTGGTCGTTCTTTCTCATTGTTAGGTTTGTCATCTCTTGGCTTTTTCAGAGAAGATGAAGCAGAAGATGAGGAAAGATTTGAATGATTACCTTGGTAAGAGGATGAAGTACCTTGGTAATGTTCTCGAAATCTCCTCTGGATTTGTGCTTCGATTGGCATTGCTTTCTTTAGTGTATCTTCAAGGTTTTCGTACCCATGGAGGTCAAGAAGATCAGTGATGTTTGAGTTCAAGCCGACGATGAATCTTAACACGGTGACCTCTTCTTTTTCGGTTATGTTAGCCCTATTGAGTAAGGACTGCATCTCCTTGTAGTAGTCTTCAACTGAACTTATACCTTGTCGAAGTCGGTGTAGTCGTAGTTTAACTTCTCGTGTATAATGTGTCGGTAGAAATCGCTTCCTCATGGTTTGTTTGAGGTCGGTCCAAGAAGTGATTGTTGGAATTTGGAAGTTCTGGATCTTTTTCCTTGTTTGCATCCACCAAGTTCGAGCATATCCTTCGAATTGCATGGTGATGAGGGGAACTTGTTTAGCTTGGGGGTAGTCATGGTATGCAAAGATGAGATCAACTTTTTCTTCCCAATCGATGTACCTTTCTGGATCATTGTCTCCTTTGAAAGAAGAGATCATGAACTTTGGTTTTGTAAAGAGTTTGGGTGCTTGGAAACGTGGTTGTTCTCGCCTGGGTACCAAACGTTTAATATTGTTTGGTCTTGGATTCTGGTTTGGTAGATCCAGTTGTGGTTCTTGTCGTTTTCTCACAGTTTCATCAAATCTTTCAACTTGAGTCATGAGTCGGGAAAGTGTGGCTAAGATAGCCGTAAGTGTCTTGTTGTTATTGTCGCCCATCTTGAAATCATAACACTCAAAAGAAAATTTTAAAGTAAAATAAAAATAAAATAAAATAAATTCAACAAAGTAAGAAACCTCACAAGTCACTCCAAGAAAGTAACACAACGAGAGGCAAGTAAGCCGATCTTGTACTCTTTAAAACTCACTTTACCAAGTAGTCTTTCACAGTTCGTATCAGAGTTTGATTACTAGCAAAGGCGATAAGAAAAACCTAAAAGCTCTAAGAGGCCAAACAAAGGTTAGACTCCAAGAGAACGAGAATGCAAAGAAGGAAGAAGTATGCAAACTCTTTAGTCCTACTAACACAAAGAAGATAATGTGTTAGATAATGCAAAAGAACAATAACAAGGAAAAACAAAAGAACCTAAAGCACTAAGAGTCAAAGAAAAAGGGACCAAACCAGAAAACCTAGAAAACGCTGGATCAACTTGAGCAACGTTTTTGAGGGGGTTACCGGTGTCAAAAAATTCTGAAAAATTTCTTTAATGTCTTTTGATGCGTCAAGAAACCTCCTGTAAAATTTCAGAACCAAATACCTTCAGTAGTATCCAGTAGACTATGTTGAACGGTGAGTCCTCAAATAATCTGTTTTTCTTGATCACTTTTTTCGAAGTTGTTATTGATCTCCAAAAATTCTGATATTTTGTGTGAATTATCTCAAATATATGAAGTTTAAATTTGGAAATTTTCACCACGAAATTCCTCCTGTAAAATTTTCAAGAAATTCGACAAGATTCTAAACCGAATCTGCCGATGAAACTTGAATGATGTATTTGAAGGCTCCAATGAACTCAGATTGGAGTTAAATTTTTACTGGGGATTAATCTTAGAATGAATATAATATATGGATAAAATCAGCCCTAAATACCTTCGTTTGCAATTTTTTGAAATTTTGGCTTTTTTGGCTTTTTTTTTTTGCCTTTTTTTTGCTTTTTTTTCGTTTTTTTTGTTTTTTTGAAAAAAATAGCAAACTAACAAGAAGGATTTAAATCTAAATTAAAATTAAATAAAAAGAACCTGAAACGCTGAATCGTTTGTGAACTAGCTCCGTTGGGGTACCTTGACGGTTTTGTGTGCAAGAACAAGCAAGATTGCTTGTTTCTCTCCAAGAATCGGCCCAAATCTGATACCAATTGATAGGGAAGCGGTGGCGGATTGATGAACGTTGCTATTGTTGAAGAACCAAACCTAGAAAGCTCTAGACTCGATGAAGAACAAAGGGGATGAATAGAGGAAGGTGGCGGCAGCAGCTAGGATTCTTTAGGGTTTCTTTTATGTGCTGGAATCAAGGCAATAAGATTAGAATAAAATAAACAAAAGATAAATAAACGGAAGATGAAATAAGATAATAAAGAAATCAGAAGATCTTCCTTATGAAGGTGAACGGTAAAGATGATTGATGGTGCGAATGGATTTGTGGATAATAGATGGATAAGTGTCCTATCGAGCCCTCCTAGTCGCAATGAAAAGGCAAACACGATAAATGGCTCTAACCAACCCTCCTAGTCGTGATGAAAAGGCAAATTGGAGTGTGAAGATTAATCTCCCTCACAAGAACTTGAAAGAACTCCAGGAGAAGAAGCTTCGAAGGCACAAGGCAATCAGCACTTGCAAAAACAAACTCTTGTTGTGTTATTGATCAAAGAAATATGATTTACAAAGTAGAATGAAGCCTCCTTTATATAGGGGCTGAGTTCTAAATGTCCTAAATAACTAATGAATAAAATAATAATAAACTAAACATGTCTTAACTCTAATTCCTAATAAAATAATAATAACTAAAGATAATATTTTAACCTAACCTTAATTCCTAATAAAATAATAAATCTAATCCTAATAGATAATGCATCATCATATATTAAGTTATATTACAAATAATCAATAAAAATATTGAAAATTCGTAATATTTACAAAATCCCGTATAGGATTTTCTGCATGCACCGTCTTCAGTAAAATGGCCATATCTTGAGTTTCCGATATCGGATTGATACGATTCAAGAACCGTTGGAAAGATAAGAGACAGACGGTTGTATCTCCAGAAGATATGTTGACCAAATAAGATCAGGATACCATTCAAAAAGTCGTCTCAAGTCTGCTACTGTTCTGATCTTCTTTTCCAAAGCTTGGACGAGTGGATCATTTGGAAAAGTTATTACTTCTTCCTTTGATGTGAGCCTTGTGATGCATGTATCGAAATCAAAATAATTAATTCCCTAAAGTGAACAAGGATGGAAGGTTGTTTGTAAAGAATGTTCTCTCTCAATTCTTTTGTGCTCACACATAGATTTTGAGTCACTCTTTTCTTCTCACAATTAGGTTTACTCACCTCCCATGGGTCATTATTCTTTTGGCTTTTGTAACTAGTGACCTCTTTTGCTTTTGCTTCTTTCTCAGCTTTTTCTTTTTTTGCTTTCTCTACCTCCTCACAAATTATCATTTGATCTTTAGGGGCTGGAAGTGTGTCATTCTTTACTGGTCGTTCTTTCTCCTTTTCATGTTTGTCATCTCTTGGCTTTTTTGGAGAAGATGGAGTAGAAGATGGGGAAGGATTTGAAGGATTACCTTGGGAAGAGGATGAAATACCTTGGTAATGTTCTCTGAATTGGGATCTCCTTTAGATTTGTGCTTCGATTGTCATTGTTTTCTTTAGTGTATCTTCAAGGTTTTCGTACTCATGTAGATCAAGAAGATTAGTGATGTTTGAGTTTAAGCCGACGACGAATCTTGACACGGTGACCTCTTCTTTTTCGGTTATGTTAGCCCTATTGAGTAAGGACTGCATCTCCTTATAGTAGTCTTCAACTGAACTTCTACCTTGTCGAAGTCGGTGTAGTCATAGTTTAACTTCTCATGTATAATGTGTCGGTAGGAATTGCTTCCTCTTGGTTTGTTTGATGTCAGTCTAAGAAGTGATTGTTGGAATCTGAAGTTCTGGATCTTTTTCCTTGTTTGCATCCACCACGTTCGAGCACATCCTTCGAATTGCACGGTGATAAGGGGAACTTGTTTAGCTTGGGGGTAGTCATGGTATGCGAACACGAGACCAACTTTTCCTTCCCAATCGATGTACCTGTCTGGATCGTTGTCTCCTTTGAAAGACGGGATTATGAACTTTGGTTTTACAAAGAGTTCGGGTGCTTGGAAACGTGGTTGTTCTCTCCTGGGTACCAAAAGTTCAACATTTTAGGTCTTGGATTCTGGTTTGATAGATCCAGTTGTGGTTCTTATCATTCTCTCATGGTATTGGTAAGTTCATCAAATCTTTCAACTTGAGTAGTAAGTCGTGCAAGGGCAGCTAAGATAGCCATAAGTGTCTTGTTGTTATTGTCACCAATCCTAAAATCATAACACTCGAAAGAAAATTTTAAAGTAAAATAAAAATAAAAGAAAGAAAATTTAACAAAGCAAGAAACCTCACAAGTCACTCTAAGAAAGTAAGACAACGAGAGGCAAGTAAGCCGATCTTGTACTCTTTAAAACTTACTTTACCAAGTAGTCTTTCGCAGTTCGTATTGGAGTTTGATTACTAGCAAAGGCGATAAGAAAAAACCCTAAAAGCTCTAAGAGGCCAAACAAGGGTTAGACTCCAAGAGAACGAGAATGCAAAGAAGGAAGAAGTACGTAAACTCTTTAGTCCTACTAACACAAGAAAGATAATGTGTTGGATAATGCAAAAGAACAATAAATGGAAAAACAAAAGAACCTAAAGCACTAAGAGCCCGTTTGGATCAAGGAATTTAACATTCCCAGCAGGTATATTTGTTTCCTGATGAAGGATACCCATGTTTGGTTAGGGTATGGTTCCCAAGTGAGGGTAATGTTATAATACCAATAGTGCATTTTGGTGTTTTATTCCTGGGAATGTTATTCCCACATATGTGTTAGGTTTTATTTTATTCCCGTGCTAAGGGCTAAAATACCCCTCTTTTCCAGCTTGCCTCTGTGCAATATCTTCTTCTCTCCGTGCTGCGAAAAATTCATCGTTTTCCAGTGAGATTCTTGGTAATATTTCTTCTCCGATCCCTTACTTCTCCCCGCTAGCATATATTTCTCCATTGATAGTGTAGGTTATTATTTTCCTACTGAATTTATCCTCCTGCATTTTCTCTGTTATTTTTCCAGTTGGTCAAGCCCATGTTTTCTCTATCTATAGTGTCAAAGTAATGATCTTTTTGCTTGGAACCTATGTTTTCTCTTGAAGAGAACTTGGTTTCAGATTAAGTAGCCAAGAAAAGGTGTTTGTGTAATTCAAGACTACTTCCTCCATTAGGCTCAATCAAAATACCAATTCGTTCTACTTTTATCCCAAATTCTCTAAACCCTGACCAGAGAGAACAAACATAAATTAAAAAGATCAAAACCCTAAACTCTTACAATCTTCTGATTTTCTGGCATCAAGTCCTTATTATCCGTGACAAATTAAGAATTTTCATCAATGATTTCTTCGAATAAATATTACAAGGAGAAAATCGCTCGTCGTAAGTCCTTATTATAATCAATGCTTCGTTTTATTTAAACATCATGAAATTAGATCTTTGATGTGATGGGTTTCTTCAAATTTCGATAATTAATGGATTTGCGATGGAAATCAATTGTGTAGAGAGGAGAAAGCGGAAGAACCAAAGTAACCAAAGTACAGAGACAGAGCTAAGGAGCGAAGAGAGGATAAAAATCCAGATTATGAGCAAACTGAATTAGGTTCCTTTCATGCTGTTGCTCCTCCCGGAACCGTCGATCTTCTGTGAGATTATTTTATTCTTAAATCCCTAATTTGATGCAGGTTTTTTAATAGATGCTATACTTTTTTCCCATCGAAGTCGCTCTGCTTATATAATAATTTAATTATTTTCATATAAATGTGTCTTATCTTGATGGTGTCTGTGACATTTACGTGATGTGGAACACACCCATCTTGTGAAAGGGTTAGATTATGCTTTGCTTAACAAATGTAGGAGTGAGATTGATAAGAAGCCTGAAGCTGAGGAAGAAACTGATGAAAAGTCAAGGTATGTAACTTTTCTTTGGTTTCTTACCGAAACCAATGTACAACAATTCTTAGAGTTAGTACAAAGCTTAAAGAATTGCCTTAAGTTTACTATTTGCTTATGTATTGTATGCCTAATTTTTATGTCATTTTATTAGAAGGTTGTCAATTTTTTAGGCTTGAATAGTTATTACTTATATGCAGTACGATGTTCGCTAATGTTAGATGACAAGCTATCATTATATTTAAGTTTCAATAATTTCCATTTTATCTTTTAGTTGTGCAATTAATAATCTTGTAATTGTTTTATACGCAATTTTTTTGTTCTGACAGAAAATCAAAAGAAGCCCAACAATTATCATTAAAAACTGCCACTGCTAAGGTGCAGTAACTTAATATTGAGTTGTGGAATAATTTTTCCAATATAGTTTACAAAACTATTCTTTTTATTGGTGTAGAGAGGTGTTTGTATTGACATCTTTTAATTTGTTTCCAGTCAATGCATCAATGGATAGTGAAACCTCAAATTGATATGAAGATAAATGAAATGTTTCTACCTAGTCGAATGGCATTTATTTTTAACATGGTGAGAATATTAGACATTCCCACACTGTTCGTGTTATTTAAAGAGGGCTGCTATGAGAACTCCTCCATGTCTGTAATTTGACCATTTAGTGGTGTAAGTGGTTCATGTTTGCAAATATACCTGCACATTATCTATCATATACTTGAATTGGTTGTCCTGGGAAGGCATGACTGCCTGTGTATCAGTTTGCCATTTTCCTTATCACATAACTGTTGCACACAACAGGGTTTTGGTTCTTAGGCGGTTCAGTTGTTGCTTAAAACTTTTATGCTTATCCAACTTTGAAGTAGAAACATTCACTTTATATACTTCCTTCAAAGTTACTGTACAAATATTTGAGGTTAATTGAATAATTGTCCCAAGTTTTAGCCATGATTGCCTATACATTGTTGAATGTTATCTATTTTAATCTCATGATTCCAATTTCCTGACTGAATTTCCTTTTTGGTTTTTCCCCAGGAGGTTTGGTATTTTAATGATATTTCAACCACCCTGCAGAGGAGTAAAGCTGTCTGTCCAGTGCCAAATGTCTGCGTTTCATAATTTACTTGGGGATTTTTTTATGCCAAATGGTGTTTCTGATGCTTATTACAAACTTCTTGTGCAGGAAATGGTTACTGTCAATGCTGATGGTTCTGTGCTTGATCGAATTGCTAAAATTCTGTCATATCTCCGCCTTGGGTCATCTGGGAAGGTTCTCTAGAAGAAAAATAAGGAAAAAGATGCAAAAGGTATTTTATATCTTTAGTTGTCTATTATAATTTTAAGGCAAACTTTTTTATATGGGTTCAGTGTTGGATCAAAAACTGTATCTGTTGCTTATTGCTTCTATTGTGATTAAGTTTTTTTTAAACAATTTATTGTGATTAAGTTAGTTTTTCTTTTTTCCTTTGTTCTTAATATATATCTTTTTATTTTGTGACTAATGTTTAATTTTTTATCATTATAGGGAAGATTTTATCTCTTGGTGAATATTATGAAGAAGAAAAGTCATCAAAGCCTAATGATGGAATGTCTAATGGTAAAACTGAAAGGGAAATTTTGCCTCCGCCTCCACCCCTTCTAAAGAAAAATCATCTTGATTTGAAGAGAAGCAAAGCCCTACTATTGCTAGAGCAGAAGCGAATGATATATTTGTGGGGGACGGTGTTGATTATAATAGTCCCGAGAAAGTTGTGTTCCCAACCCCTCTTTCAGAGGATATGGAAGAGTCCCCTCGACATAAGGAAAGAGTTTCTTACTTTCCTGAACCTGTTATTCCATGGACACAATGTTCGCCTATTCACTGTTCTTCTGAAGCATTAGCTCACATCAATGTTAGAGTTGGAGATGTTTTGATGTAAGGTGATCTACACGCTTTGATGGAAGAGATGTAGATAGCCTTATTGTGTCCCGATCTAGGATTGATAAGTACTGATGTCCTTGAATTTATAAGCTTGGACTGCACAAAATAAGAAAGGAAATATGATTAATGATGGACTTAATAAAGGGAATAATAATATAAGTAATGAAATAAAAGAATAAGAATAGAGATGGTTGCAGAATTATGGAATTGATGATGGAATTGATGATGGTTGATGATGAAATGGCAATGGTGGTGATGTTGTATCTCAAACACGCCAAAGAGGAAACTATGCTATGAAACACAATCCCGGTCTTTAGAAACTTGCTTGAGGGGTGGTGATAGTGTCTTCAACCCACTAGATATTAATCTATGAATTTTAGAATTAGGATGGAAGGAATGACGCCACAAGTATAGGAACTATACTTGTTTAATAGATAAAGTTCACAAAGAACTTTGAAGAGAAATAACTCACAAGAGTAATTTTTATATATGAGATGAGATGAGTACAAATGAAGGAAAGCCATTTTATTTATAGGAAATGAGAGGGCTTGGCCGAATGGTTACATAATGTTTCGGCTAGATACATGACTTTAGGAAGATACATAATGCTTCAAATGAATGATTAAGTCCTTTGGGCTTGTGATGGTTCGGCTAACCCTTCATGAAGGGGCTTGATGATTCGGCAATGATGAGGGAACATCTCCCTTGGTCGAATGGTGTTGTGTCTCCTCATGTTGGTGCCAAAACTCTCATGTTCATGGCATGTGTGTGGCCGAATAGACATGGAGCTTTTATATCATGTTCCTTGGTGATTTAAACCTCCAATGATTACAATGTCTTCGTCAACATGCTCTTGGATGTAAAGGTATCTTCATGGGCAGCATCATTCATGAAAGGTCACAATGTTTGAGAAAAGTGTCCCTTCTTGTTTGATCTACTTATGGTGTGAATGAGCTAAAGGTGAGCTGGCCATAGGTGAATTGTAGCATGGTGAATATTATGGCAGCTCCTTGTGAAAAGGTACCTCTTGAGTTTGCAACTATTCGCGAAAAGGTACAATTTCACAAATTTTGACTTAGGACATATTTGAAGTGTCCTAAGTGGTGATGATGATGGTGCAGCTCCCTAGCTCAAATGAGGTCATCTTGTAGCTCAAATCTTCAGCTCAATCCAGCTATGAGCTCACGACCTCTAGACAACTTCTCACCAATTTTATCCTTATGCTCTCTTAATCGTCCATGTAAGTATCCTTGCTGTTGCATGCTCCATTTAGCTCCAATGTAGCTCCCAAGTATTGGCCGAATGTGCCTACATGCATAACATAAAGAAATAAACTAAGTAAATGAACTTATATAATGTATAATATAAGAATGTGAACTATAGTATATAATAACTTATATCTCATATATTAATGATTAAGTTATTATAATAACCATAGATATTATATGTATGAAAATAACTATGAAATAATATATATATATATATATATGTGTGTGTGTGTGTGTGTGTGTGTGTGTGTGTGTGTGTGTGTGTGTGTGTGTGTGTGTGTGTGTAGAGTTAGAAAGTTTCTTCCCTTGTAAGGGTGGAATAGACTTGGTAAACATGACGCTGAATTGGATCACATCATCCTCCCCTTCTTTTATTCGATTTGTCCTCAAATTGAAAAATCTTCTTTTCCTTGAGTCCTTCCATTCGTTATGTACCTTTATGAAAAGGTTTATATATTTTGAAAGAATGCCTTGTAAGTTCTTGATCTGAAAAGAGAGAAAACTTTCATTAGTATGAATGTGATCAAACAAAATTAAAGTTAAGAAATACTTCCTAAAAAATGTAGATTCAAAGTTCATGTCTATTGAAGACATTTGGCTTTAAATGTTGGTGCCCTTTTGTATTCCAAAAATCATGCTCCTTTCCATAGATAGATGCATTGATTCATGAAAGGTGATAACTTTTGGAATGGTGATGCCCTCATAAGTCACACCCTTTGGATGAAAAATCATTTCCCTTTGGTTTTCATAAGTCACACCCTTTGGATGAAAAATCATTTCCCTTTGGTTTTCAATAGCCATGACTCTTGATTCTTGATGGATCACGTCCTTTGGATGAAGAGTTACTATTCATTGCTCTTCAATAGTCACACCTTTTGGCTTTTGAAAAGTCATATCCTTTAGTTCACCAAATTGTTGGATTGTGTAGCTTGGTTTATCCTGCAAATCAAAGGAAATTCTTGCATTGTTAAGGTTAGAAAAATCATTATCAATTTTGCGTCTTGTCAATAGACATCTTTGTAACAAGCACTTAGATGTACAAGCACTTGTTTTTGGGCTGTTTCCTCCTCTATTAACTTCAATTTTCCTTTCCTCATGGCCTCAACACTTTGTTTCATCTTGATTTGATCAATTTGGACTTGTTTAGGCATCAAGGGTGTTAGGATGATTTTCTTCCCTCCATGGTTGAATGAATACTGATTGGTAAAACAATCATGAATGGTCTTCCTATCATATTGCCATGGTCTTCCAAGGAGTAAATGGCTAGCATGCATAGGAACAACATCGCACATAACCTCATCCTTATACTTACCAATGGAGAAATGAACCATCACCTGTTTGTTGACATTAAGTTCTCTTTCATTTAACCATTGTAATTTGTAGGGGTTTGGATGCTTCAACATTTTTTATCCCAATTTCTCCACCATAATGGTACTTGGCAGTTGGTACAACTTCCACCGTCTATGATCATGAAATACACCTTTTCATTCACATGGTAGCGGGTATGAAAGATGTTTTCCCATTGTGCATTGTCTTCTACCACTTGAGGACTTAGACTTCTTTTGACCACTAAGGTTTCACCTTCCATCGGGGAACCAATTTCAGCTTCTTCTTCAACTTCTGTTGGTGGTAGTGGCGCTTCTTCTTCTTCATGGTCTGATTCAATCTCACCATTTCCAAGTAGTAGCATGGTGTTTCGGTTGGGAGATTGTGTGGATACATGACCCCTCCCAAGACATTTAAAGCAACGGATGTCTCTTGATCGTTCAGGGATCTATTTTCCTCGATTATCCTTGCTGAGTTGGGAAGCATTTGAGGATTCGACCTTTTCCTTGATAGGAGTCAGAGTAGACTTCTTCAAATTGTTAGAACTCCATCTCAAAGGCATGGTAGTTCGAGATATAGACCTCCTCCGTAGTTACCTCTCTATTTTCATAACCATTTGCACCATTTCATCAAGTTCTATGTAATGGTACAACTCTAGTGTGTTGGCAATCTCAGGATTAAGCACTGCAAGAAATCTGGCCATGGTTGCTTCATGATCTTCCTCAATATTAACTAGGATCATTGCCACTTCCATTTCCTTATAATAATCCTCTACACTCCGTTGGCCTTGCTTCAGGTTCTGCAATTTTTGAAACATGTCCCGGTGATAATGAGTAGGAATGAAACGTTGACGCATGATACCTTTCATTTCGAGCCATGTTGAGATTGGTCTCTCTCCATTCCTCCTCCGAGTAATAGTAAGTTGATCCCACCATATCAAATCATAATCGACAAACTCCATGGCTGCCAATCTTACTTTCTTGAGTTTAGAATAGTTATGGAACTGAAAACATGTTTCACCTTGCTTTCCCATTCAAGATATGCTTCCAGATCAGTTTTTCCTTGAAATTGAGGAATCTTGATTTTTATGTTGCTCATGTTATCATCAACATTGGCACCCCTGGGTCTTTGTATCAATGGTGGTTCTTCTTCATCATAAGGATTTGGGACATCATCTTCTAGAAGAGGTTGTTGCCTCTGAGGAGTATCATTGTTTCTAATTTGTGGTTGATCTTGTCTTTGGTCTAGTTTCTCATGGAGAGCATCAAATTATGTTCGAAACATTCTCATCATTTCTCCAATCAGTGCTTGCATTTGCAAATTGGGTTGACCAGCATTTCCTTTAGGACTTTGAGACATGGTTAGTAAATAAAACAAAAATAAACCTTACCAGCACACTCACAAAGTCTCACAAGTTCACTCCAAAGAAAAGATAAGATCACTCCACTCAACACTCGTGTTTACTCTCGAGAATATAATTATGGATTTTAATAATTCCCCTTCTGATCTCACTCTCTCAATAGGCTTTTTCCACTCAAATTTCTCTTGCTAAGTCCTTTGAGGAACTTACTCAAGATTAGAACAAGTTAATTCTTTCCTTGTGCACGTCAGCTGCAAATAGGTTAGGGTAAAAGAATAGAAGAAATGGAAAGGTAGAAGAAAGGATTCAAATGTATTAAAAGAAGGAAATGGTTGAAGACAAGGAAAATGAAAGGATAGAAAAGGAAGAGGTGACTTACAATTCAAGAAACAACACTTACTGCAACCTTTCTCAAGAAACAATAAGGTTATCTTCTCTTAGTGTAGATGGCCTCTTTGATGTTCTTGTAATGGTAAAGCACTTTTCCTTGGCTTGCTTTCTCTTTTGAATTTCTTTTTTTTTCTACTTTTCTGATTTTTTTCTTCTTTCTTTTTACACTCCAATTTTGTTGAACGAGTCTTTTCTTTTGTTTTTCTTTTTGCTTTGCACGCCAATGACACTTTTGTTGTCAATCTAACTATCCTCTGATTACCGCTTGATGTAAGGTGATCTACACGCTTTGATGGAAGAGATGTGATGCAAGCACATTTTCAACTATAAAGAGAGTACTCTTGAACATCCTTTTAATGCATTTACTTTATAATAACCTTATAATATATACTATTATATTACATATCATTCTAAGGATATTAGTTATGAAGTTAAAGAATAACTTAGTATGAATACATCTTACACGTTGTTATTTTAATATGTTAAGCATGTTAGGATAGCTATATAATTATATTATGCATGATTATAACATATACATCAAGGCAGCATACTTATAATGCATTTCATTAGTTCATTTTGCATTCATATTTGCTCTTAGGCTTTATACCTTACCTTACACATATTAGGAGATGATATAATTAGCTCATGACATTCAAACTTAGCTCACATTACCATAATCAAACATGGCAGCAAGGTAATTAGCTCATATTAGCTCAATACCATGGAATTACCTTGTTTCCTTGCACATGTAGGTACGTTGGAGCATAATAAACGTTGAGGTAGCTTGGTGAATGATTTGGACGTCATATGTAGCTCACAAACAGCTTACAAAGTAAAAGGCAGCTCATGGAACACTAAGGGAAGCTCGATTCAGCTGGAGGAGCTTAAGGCTAGCTAAACTTAGCTAGTTGGACTATTTGGAGCTTAGTTGCCAAAAGTGATGTCAAAGGTAGCTGAATGTAGCTGAACATAATGTTAAGGAGCTCACAAGGACTTAGCTAGGAAACTTGTTCACAAACAGCCCATGTTTGCTAGCTAGCTCCACAACTCAAGCTAGCTTGGAGGAGACACATGCACGCCCAAGAGAGAGAACATGACCAGCCATCATCCCATGCACAAGGCTACACCACAAGGCTCCCTAGAACACCCATGTGCGTGCCATATGACCAGCCCCCATGTGCCGTGCATATGATCTCATTTAGGCGCCAAGATGAAGAGCCATTTAACCATTCGGCCAAGCATCATCTCCTCTCCCATTTGGCACCAATTTGAAGGGATACAAGTGTTATTCGTCCAAGGATCATTTCCCTCCATCAAGGGCCGAACCATCATCTCTTTTAGCATTTAAATTATGTCTTTATAGGGAGATACATGGGCTGGCCGAACCATTATGTCTCTATTCGGCTATGCCCCTCCATTTCCTATAAATAGGAAATCATTCATCATTTGTAATCAGACCTTTTATTTTAATTGAAGTGAGATTATTCTCTTTCTTAAGTCCTGGTGACTTTTTATCGACTTATCAAGTATTTATACTTGTGGCGTCAACCCTCTTCTTTCATCTTGATACTTCTGGTTCCTAGTTCATATAACTAGTGGGTCAAAGTACTTAACACCACTTTAACACCACCCCTTGAAGAAACAATATAAAGATTGGGTCTTTGCTCTCTATAGCATTGGTTCTTCTTTGAGCATTCTTGATGTAAGGTACTTGTACCTTTTCAAATGATTGTGGATCTAGGAAGGAAGCAAAACAACCTGCAAAGTGAATGGCTCAAAATAGATTGGTTAAGGGTGGTAGACGTATGGGTGAATTGGTAGGCTATTTAAATAATGAGTAATGGAAGCGGAAGATAGTTGATAAGGCTATGGTTATGGTGATGAAATAAAAGGATGGTTGTGAGGATAGTATCTTGAAGAAATCTCAAAGAAGAACCAATGCTATATAGAGCAGAGACCCATTCTTTATATTGTTTCTTCAAGGGATGGTGTTAAGTACTTTGACCCACTAGTTATATGAACTAGGAACCAGAAGTATCAAGATGAAAGGAAGGGGTTGACGCCATAAGTATAAAATACTTGATAAGTCGATAAAAAGTCACCAGGACTTAAGAAGAGAATAATCTCACTTTAATTGAATAAAAGGTGTGTTTACAAATGAAATATTATTTCCTATTTATAGGAAATGGAAGGATTTGGCCGAATGGTTACAAGAGGTTTCGGCCAGCCCTTGTGCCTCTATAAAATGACATAATTTAATTAAAAATAGAGAGGATGGTTCGGTTTAAATGGAAGAAAATATCCTTTGGCCGAATAATGCTTGTACCCCTTCAAGTTGGTGCCAAATTGGAGAGTAAGGAGTGCTTGGCTGAATGGTAAGAGGACTCTTCATCTTGGCGCCTAAATGAAGTCACACGCCAATCACATGGTGGTCTGGTCACAAGGCGTGAACATGGCCTCTCTAGGATGCTTGTGGTGTAACCTTGCGCATGGAATGATGGCTGATCATGGGTTCCATCTTAGGCGTGCATGTGTCTCCTTCCAAGCTAGCTTGAGTGTTGAGCTAGCTAGCAAGAATGGGGCTGTTTATGAATGATCTTCCTAGCCGAGTCCCTTTGAGCTCCATAACAGCATGTTCAGCTACATTCAGCTACCTTTGTCATCACTTTTAGCAACTCAGCTTCAAATAGTCCAACTAGCTAAGTTTAGCTAGCCTGAAGCTTATCCAGCTGAACCGAGCTTCTCTTAGCATTCCATGAGCTGCCTTGTACTTTGTGAGCTGTTTGTGAGCTATGCATGACGTCCAAATCATTCACCAAGCTACCTCAACGTGCATCACACTCCATTGTACCTATATGTGCAAGGAAACAAGGTAAGTTCATGATATTGGCTAAAACGAGCTAAATACCTTGCTGCCATGTTTGTTTATGGTAATGTGAGCTAAGTATGATGGTCATGAGCTAAGTACATCATCTCCTAATATGTGTAAGATAATGTATAAAGCCTAAGAGTTAACATGAATGCAAATAAACTAATGAAATGCATTATAAGTATGCTGCCTTGATGTATATATAATAATCATGCATAATATGATAATAAAACTATCCTAACATTCTTAACATATTAAAATACCAATGTGTAATATGAATTCATACTAAGTTACTTAACTAATATTCTTGTCATAAAATGTATTATAATAGCATATATTAATAATAAGTAAATTCAATATAAAGATGTTCAAAAGTACTCCCTTTATAGATGAAAACATGCTGATATCATCCCCCCCTTCTTTAGGGCGATTTGTCCTCAAATCGAGTTCATTCTGTCCTTGCATAGCTTCACGCCTCTTTGCTAATAGAAAGTATTCTTTGAACGTTTGTGTTCTTCCATTAGGTACCTTTTCGTAAGATTTCCTTTTAGGTCTTTCTTTGGAATATGATTTACCAACAGATACCTTTTGGGAATGATCTTTATCTAAGGATATCCCTTTTGGAAGTGACCTTTTACGTGATTGGTCCTGAAAAGTGAGAAGAGAAAAGGTTTCATATGAAGGGTTACTTACCTTTTGAAGTCTAAACCCATTGGTTAAAAGTTGCGACTTTAAGCCCCAAACATCACCATTGTTCGTAGAAGACCCTTCATTTTTCAGCATTGAACCATCATGTTTCTCTATGAAGAAGTTTGGTTTCTTGTTTTGTTCCTCTTCATTCTTTGTTGGGGTTTTGTCTTTGCGCCATGCTTGTACACTCTTTCTCATATGCAACTGATCTTGTTGCACTTCTTTGGGCGTTAAAGGCATCAAGGTCACCTTGCGTCCATCATGCTTAAAAGTGTATTGATTGTGAAAACAATCATGAATAGCCCTTTTATCATACTGCCATGGTCTCCCAAGTAAAATGTGGCTAGCATGCATAGGGACAATGTCACAAAGCACCTCATCCTTGTACCTACCAACTGAAAAAGGAATTAGAACCTGTTTGGTAACATTTAACTCACCTCCTTCATTGAGCCATTGGAGTTTATATGGAGTAGGATGCTTTGACGTTGTTAATCCAAGTTTTTCAACCATAAGAGTGCTGGCTACGTTTGTGCAACTTCCTCCATCTATGATCATTGTGCAAACCTTATCCTTGACATGGCACCTTGTATGAAAGATATTGTTTCTTTGAATATCCTCTTGGGATGTTTGTGATTGTAGGCACCTCTTTGAAACAAGCATTTCACCATGATCTGCATTTTATTCCGTTTCTTCGTCTTGTATTATTTCAGGTTCCTCATCAAAAATAGGCTCATTAGAATCTGATACAATATCTCCATTGTCAAGTATCATCATGGCATTTCGGTTGGGACATTGGCTAGCAACATGTCCTTTTCCAAAACACTTGAAACATTTGATGTCTCTGGATCTCTCGAAAGTGCTGGTTTGCTTTTCTTTACCCTTGCTAGATTCGCCCATTTGTGCAGATTTGGGTATCTCTGCGCGATCCTTTGGTTGGATTGGAGTTTGTTTCCGGAAGGTAATAGGTTCTTGCTTCCATTTGGTGGCCGAATTTGGACTGCTCCTAGTGTAGGATTTCCTTTTGAGTTGTCTTTCAATTTTCATGGCCACATGCACCATCTCTTCAATTTCTACATAATGCTGAAGTTCAACAAGGTTAGCAATATCAATATTTAGACCAGATAAGAACCTTGCCATTGTTGCTTCTCTATCTTCATCCACATTGGCTCGGATCATGGCAATCTCCATCTCCTTGAAATAATCTTCAACGTTCTTGCTTCCTTGTTTCAGATTTTGTAACTTATGATAGAGATCTCGGTGATAGTGATTAGGAACAAACCTTTTTCTCATAAGGGCCTTCATTTCTTCCCAAGTTGTGATGGGGCGTTCACCATTTCGTCTTCTTGAACTCACCAACTGATCCCACCAAACTAAGGCATAGTCAATGAATTCCATAGCAGCAAGTCTAACCTTATTTTGCTCCGTATAGTTTTGGCATTCAAAAATGTGTTCAATTTTGATTACCCAATCAAGATAGGCTTCTGGATCAGTTCGTCCTTGAAATGGAGGAATAGTCACTTTAATGTTGCTGAAGTTGTCATTTTGATTTCGATGAACATCTCTCCTTGCTACTGATGTTACTTCAGCCTCTTCCTCTTCTAAGTCTTCTTCCATTCTAGGGTGATTTACTCTCCGATTGCCTAGAGATACTTCTAATTGATCCAGACGATCTTGCAAAGGCTCCAATTCTAATTTTAGCAATCTTGCCATTTCACGCATAACGGCTTGAGTCTGCAAATTAGGGGATTCTCTTTCTGGGGATCGTCCTGAACTCCGAGACATGGTTAATAAATAAGAAAAGAATAAGATGTGTAAAAGACCTTACCAGAATATACTCTCACAAAGCCTCACGAGTCACTCCAAGAAAAACTTGATGTCACTCAATCCACTCGTGTTTGCACTCTAGGACTTTTAATGGCTTTTACTTGTCCTCTTCTGATCTCAAACACGCTCCAGCCTTTTTCCTCTTGATTCTCTTGTCTCAAGTTCTAATGAACTTTTACTCAAGACTATATCAAGTAATTTCACTTGTTTGGCGTCGGCTGCAAATGGTTAGTAGGAATGGAAAGCAAATATAATTGAAAAGGTGGCTTAGAAATTAGAAAGAAGAGAATGAAAAGGGTTACTTACACAAGTCACTTCACAACCTTCTATCACCACAATCAATTTTAAAGGCTTACTTGAAAATGCTTGGTGATGAGAATTGTTGATGAGTGCTTCCAACTTTTCTTTCTTTTCTTTGCTTTTTCTTCTTTTTGAGTGCTTTGACTTTTGAGTCCTTCAATTTTCTTTGCTGATTTTTCTTTTCTTTTTCTTTGACTTTGCACTTCACTTTTGCACTTCTTTTTGTATTTTTCTTTTTGTTGTTGTTGCACGTTGCTTCTTCCACCAAAGCTCTGATTACCGCTTGATGTAAGGTACTTGTACCTTTTCAAATGATTGTGGATCTAGGAAGGAAGCAAAACAACCTGCAAAGTGAATGGCTCAAAATAGATTGGTTAAGGGTGGTAGACGTATGGGTGAATTGGTAGGCTATTTAAATAATGAGTAATGGAAGCGGAAGATAGTTGATAAGGCTATGGTTATGGTGATGAAATAAAAGGATGGTTGTGAGGATAGTATCTTGAAGAAATCTCAAAGAAGAACCAATGCTATATAGAGCAGAGACCCATTCTTTATATTGTTTCTTCAAGGGATGGTGTTAAGTACTTTGACCCACTAGTTATATGAACTAGGAACCAGAAGTATCAAGATGAAAGGAAGGGGTTGACGCCACAAGTATAAAATACTTGATAAGTCGATAAAAAGTCACCAGGACTTAAGAAGAGAATAATCTCACTTTAATTGAATAAAAGGTGTGTTTACAAATGAAATATTCTTTCCTATTTATAGGAAATGGAAGGATTTGGCCGAATGGTTACAAGAGGTTTCGGCCAGCCCTTGTGCCTCTATAAAATGACATAATTTAATTAAAAATAGAGAGGATGGTTCGGTTTAAATGGAAGAAAATATCCTTTGGCCGAATAGTGCTTGTACCCCTTCAAGTTGGCGCCAAATTGGAGAGTAAGGAGTGCTTGGCCGAATGGTAAGAGGACTCTTCATCTTGGCGCCTAAATGAAGTCACACGCCAATCACATGGTGGTCTGGTCACAAGGCGTGAACATGGCCTCTCTAGGATGCTTGTGGTGTAACCTTGCGCATGGAATGATGGCTGATCATGGGTTCCATCTTAGGCGTGCATGTGTCTCCTTCCAAGCTAGCTTGAGTGTTGAGCTAGCTAGCAAGAATGGGGCTGTTTATGAATGATCTTCCTAGCCGAGTCCCTTTGAGCTCCATAACAGCATGTTCAGCTACATTCAGCTACCTTTGTCATCACTTTTAGCAACTCAGCTTCAAATAGTCCAACTAGCTAAGTTTAGCTAGCCTGAAGCTTATCCAGCTGAACCGAGCTTCCCTTAGCATTCCATGAGCTGCCTTGTACTTTGTGAGCTGTTTGTGAGCTATGCATGACGTCCAAATCATTCACCAAGCTACCTCAACGTGCATCACACTCCATTGTACCTATATGTGCAAGGAAACAAGGTAAGTTCATGATATTGAGCTAAAACGAGCTAAATACCTTGCTGCCATGTTTGTTTATGGTAATGTGAGCTAAGTATGATGGTCATGAGCTAAGTACATCATCTCCTAATATGTGTAAGATAATGTATAAAGCCTAAGAGTTAACATGAATGCAAATAAACTAATGAAATGCATTATAAGTATGCTGCCTTGATGTATATATAATAATCATGCATAATATGATAATAAAACTATCCTAACATTCTTAACATATTAAAATACCAATGTGTAATATGAATTCATACTAAGTTACTTAACTAATATTCTTGTCATAAAATGTATTATAATAGCATATATTAATAATAAGTAAATTCAATATAAAGATGTTCAAAAGTACTCCCTTTATAGATGAAAACGTGCTGATATCAATTCTTCAAGATACTATCCTCACAACCATCCTTTTGTTTCATCGCCATAACCATAGCCATTCAATCATCTTCCGCTTCCATCTCTTATTTATTAAATAGCCTACCTATTAAACCATACGTTTACCACCCTTATCCATTCTGTTTTGAGCCATTCACTTGTGCAGGTTGTTTTGCTTCCTTCCTAGATCCACAATCAAACGAGAAGGTAGAATTACCTTACATCAAGCGGTAATCAGAGCTTTGGTGGAAGAAAGCAACGTGCAACAACAACAAAAAAAAATACAAAAAGAAGTGCAAGTGAAGTGCAAGTGAAGTGCAAAGTGAAAGAAATCAAGAAAAATCCAGTAAAGAAAATCAAAGCACTCAAAAGAAGAAAAAAGAAAAGAAAAGTTGGAAGCACTCATCAACAATTCTCATCACCAAGCCATTCAAGTAAGCCTTTGATTGTGGTGATAGAAGGTTGTGAAGTGACTTGTGTAAGTAACCCTTTTGTTTCTCTTCTTTCTATTTCTAAGCCACCCTTTCATTATATTTGTTTTCCCTTCCTACTAACCTTTTTGCAGCCGACGTCAAACAAGTAAAATTTACTTGATATAGTCTTGAGTAAAAGTTTTCTAGAACTTGAGACAAGAGAATCGAGAGGAAAAAGGCTGGAGCGTGTGTGAGATTAGAAGAGGACAAGTAAAAGCCATTAAAGTCCTAGAGTGCAAACATGAGCGGATTGAGTGCATCAAGTTTCCTAGGAGTGACTCATGAGGCTTTGTGAGAGTATATTCTGGTAAGGTCTTTTACACATCTTATTCTTTTCTTATTTCACTAACCATGTCTCGGAGTTCAGGACGATCCCCAGAAAGAGAAAACCCTAACTTACAGACACAAGCTATTATGCACGAAATGGCAAGATTGTTGAAATTAGAATTGGAGCCTTTGCAAGATCGTATGGATCAATTAGAAGCATCTTTAGGCAACCAGAGAGTAAACCGCCCTAGAATGGAAGAAGACTTAGAAGGGGAAGAGGCTGAAGTAACATCAGTAGCAAGGAGAGATGTTCATCGAAATCAAAATGAAAACTTCAGCAACACAAAGTGACTATTCCTCCATTTCAAGGACGAACTGATCCAGAAGCCTATCTTGATTGGGTAATCAAAATTGAACACATTTTTGAATGCCAAAACTATACGAAGCAAAAGAAGGTTAGGCTTACTACTATGGAATTCGTGGACTATGCCTTAGTTTGGTGGGACCAATTGGTGAGTTCAAGAAGACAAAATGGTGAATGCCCCATCACAACATGGGATGAAATGAAGGCCATTATGAGGAAAAGGTTTGTTCCTACTCACTATCACCGAGATCTTTATCATAAATTACAAAATTTGAAACAAGGAAGCAAGAACGTTGAAGATTATTTCAAAGAAATGGAGATTGCCATGATCCGAGCCAATGTGGATGAAGATAGAGAAGCAACAATGGCAAGATTCTTATATGGCCTAAATCTTGATATTGCTAACCTTGTTGAACTTCAACATTATGTAGAGATTGAAGAAATGGTGCATGTGGTCATGAAAATTGAAAGTCAACTCAAAAGGAAATCCTACACTAGGAGCAGTCCAAACTCGGCCACCAAATGGAAGCAAGAACCTATTACTTTCCGAAAGCAAACTCCAGTCCAAACAAAGGATCGTGCAGAGGTACCTAACACTACACAAGTGGGCGAATTAGCAAGGGTAAAGAAAAGCAAACCATCACTTTTGAGAGATCAAGAGACATCAAATGTTTCAAGTGTTTTGGAAAAGGACATATTGCTAGTCAATGTCCCAACCGAAATACCATGATGATACTTGAAAATGGAGATATTGTATCAGATTCTGATGAGCCTATTTTTGACGAGGAACCTGAAATAATACAAGAAGAAGAAATGGAAGAAAATGCAGATCATGGTGAGATGCTTGTTTCAAAGAGGTGCCTACAATCACAAACATCCCAAGATGATATTCAGAGAAACAATATCTTTCATACAAGATGCCATGTCAAGGATAAGGTTTGTACAATGATCATCGATGGAGGAAGTTGCACAAACGTAGCCAGCACTCTTATGGTTGAAAAACTTGGATTGGCAATGTCAAAACATCCTACTCCATATAAACTCCAATGGCTCAATGAAGGAGGTGAGTTAAATGTTACCAAACAGGTTCTAATTCCTTTCTCAGTTGGTAGGTACAAGGACGAAGTACTTTGTGACATTGTCCCTATGCATGCTAGCCACATCTTACTTGGGAGACCATGGCAGTATGACAAAAGGGCCATTCATGATTGTTTTCACAATCAATACACTTTTAAGCATGATAGACGCAAGGTGACCTTGATTCCTTTAACGCCAAAAGAAGTACAACAGGATCAATTGCATATACGAAAGAGTGTACAAGCATGGCACAAAGACAAAACTCCGACGAAAAATGAAGAGGAACTAAACAAGAAACCAAACTTCTTCATAGAGATACATGATGGTTCAATGCTAGAAAATGAAGGGTCACCTACGAAAAGTGGTGATGTTTGGGACTTAAAGTCACAACTCTTCGCCAATGATTTTAATCTACAAAAGGTAAGTACCCCTTCATATGAAACCTTTTCTCTCTTCACTTTTCATGAAAATTCACGTAAAAGGTCACTTCCAAAAGGGATATTCCTAGATAAAGATCATTCCCAAAAGGTACCTGTTGGTAAATCATATTCCAAAGAAAGGCCTAAAGGGAAATCTTACAAAAGAGTATATAATGGAAGAACACAAACGTTCAAAGGATACTTTCTTTTAGCAAAGAGGCGTGAAGCTATGCAAGGACATAATGGACTCAATTTGAGGACAAATCGCCCTAAAGAAGGGGGGGATGATGCAAGCACGTTTTCAACTATAAAGGGAGTACTCTTGAACATCCTTTTAATGCATTTACTTTATAATAACCTTATAATATATACTATTATATTACATATCATTCTAAGGATATTAGTTATGAAGTTAAAGAATAACTTAGTATGAATACATCTTACACATTGTTATTTTAATATGTTAAGCATGTTAGGATAGCTATATAATTATATTATGCATGATTATAACATATACATCAAGGTAGCATACTTATAATGCATTTCATTAGTTCATTTTGCATTCATATTAGCTCTTAGGCTTTATACCTTACCTTACACATATTA
Source organism: Hibiscus syriacus (assembly GCF_006381635.1). Taxonomy (NCBI): domain Eukaryota; kingdom Viridiplantae; phylum Streptophyta; class Magnoliopsida; order Malvales; family Malvaceae; genus Hibiscus; species Hibiscus syriacus. The sequence goes on along the minus strand of NW_024062824.1, from coordinate 2,391,296 downwards.
GGAGATGATATAATTAGCTCATGACATTCAAACTTAGCTCACATTACCATAATCAAACATGGCAGCAAGGTAATTAGCTCATATAGCTCAATACCATGGAATTACCTTGTTTCCTTGCAAATCTAGGTACATTGGAGCATAATAAACGTTGAGGTAGCTTGGTGAATGATTTGGACGTCATATGCAGCTCACAAACAGCTTACAAAGTAAAAGGCAGCTCATGGAACACTAAGGGAAGCTCGATTCAGCTGGAGGAGCTTAAGGCTAGCTAAACTGATGTGATCCAATTTAGCATCATGATTATCATGGCTATTCCACCCTTACAAGGGAAGAAACTTTCTAACTTTACATACATATATGTTTATTTCATAATTATTTTTCATACATATAATATCTATGGTTATTATAATAACTTAATCATTAATATATGAGATATAAGTTATTATATACTATAGTCCACATTATTATATAATACATTGTATAAGTTCATTTACTTAGTTTATTTCTTTATATTATGCGTGTAGGCACATTCGGCCAAGACTTGGGAGCTGCATTAGAGCTAAATGGAGTATGAAACAGCAAGGAAACTCACATAGGGATGCTTAAGAGATCATAAGGATTCATTGATGAAAAGTTGTTTTTGAGGCCGTGAGCTCATAGCTGGATTGAGCTGAAGATTTGAGCTACAAGATGAACTCATTTCAGCTGGGGAGTTGCACCATCATCATCACCACTTAGGACACTTCAAATATGTCCTACGTCAAAATTTGTGAAATCGTACCTTTTCACGAATAGTTGCCACCTCAAGAGGTACCTTTTTACAAGGAGCTGCCCAAACGTTCATCATGTTACAAGTCATCTAAGGCCAGCTCACCACCAGCTCATTCACACCCGAAGTAGCTCAAACATGAAGGGTTACCTTTCTCAAACATTGTGACCTTTCATGAATGATGTTGCCCATGAAGATGCCTTTTCAACAAGGAACACATCTGTGAAGAGATCACGCCTATTGGATGCTTAAATCATCAAGAAACATGAGCTAGAGGCTCCATGCCTATTCGGCCACATCACATGCCATACACATGAGAGCCTTTGGCGCCAAGCATGAAGAGACACACCACCATTCGGCCAAAGGGAGAAAATGGCGCCAAGATGAACCAACATACATATTCGGCCAAGGGAGATGTCTTCCCATCCTTAGCCGAATCATTAAGGCCTTTCATGAAGAGTTAGCCGAACCATCACAAGCCTAAAGGACTTATTCATTCATCTCAAGCATTATGTATTTTTCCTAGAGACATGTATCTAGCCGAAACAACTTGTAATCATTCGGCCAACCCTCTCATTTCCTATAAATAGAGTGGTTTGCCATCATTTGTACTCATCTCATCTCTTATATAAAACATACTCTTGTGAGTTAATTTCTCTTCAAAGTTCTTTGTGAACTTTATCGATTAAGCAAGTATAATTTATATACTTGTGGCGTCATTCTTTCCAACTTGATTCCTAAATTCCTAGATTATTATCTAGTGGGTTGAAGACACTATCACCACCCCTCAAACTAGTTTGTGAAGACCGGGATTGTGCTCGTTAGCATTGTTTCCTCTTTGGCGAGTTTGAGATACAACATCACCACCATCTTCATTTCATCATCAACATCATCAACATCCTTCATCAAGACCATCATCAATCCCATAATTCCGCAGCCATCTCTATTCTTATTCTTTCATTCCATTACTTATATTATTATTCATTTCTTAAACCCATTATTAATCGTATTTCTTTCTTATTATTTTGCAGCCCAAGCTTATAAATTCGAGGACATCAGTACTTGTCAATCCTAGATCGGGACACAATAAGGCTATCTACTCTTCTCACCAAAGTGTGTAGATTCGCCTTACATCATAAACTTAGCTAGTTGGACTATTTGGAGCTGAGTTGCCAAAAGTGATGTCAAAGGTAGCTGAATGTAGCTGAACATAATGTTAAGGAGCTCACAAGGACTTAGCTAGGAAGCTTGTTCACAAACAGCCCATGTTTGCTAGCTAGCTCCACAACTCAAGCTAGCTTGGAGGAGACACATGCACGCCCAAGAGAGAGAACATGACCAGCCATCATCCCATGCACAAGGCTCCCTAGAACACACATGTGCGTGCCATATGACCAACCCCCATGTGTCGTGCATATGATCTCATTTAGGTGCCAAGATGAAGAGTCATTTAACCATTCGGCCAAGCATCATCTCCTCTCCCATTTGGCGCCAATTTGAAGGGATACAAGTGTTATTCGGCCAAGGATCATTTCCCTCCATCAAGGGCCGAACCATCATCTCTTTTATCATTTAAATTATGTCTTTATAGGGAGATACATGGGCTGGCCGAACCATTAAGTCTCTATTCGGCTATGCCCCTCAATTTCCTATAAATAGGAAAGCATTTATCATTTGTAATCAGACCTTTTATTTTAATTGAAGTGAGATTATTCTCTTTCTTAAGTCCTGGTGACTTTTTATCGACTTATCAAGTATTTATACTCGTGGCGTCAACCCTCTTCTTTCATCTTGATACTTCTGGTTCCTAATTCATATAACTAGTGGGTCAAAGTACTTAACACCACCCCTTGAAGAAACAATATAAAGATTGGGTCTTTGCTCTCTATAGCATTGGTTCTTCTTTGAGCATTCTTCAAGATACTATCCTCACAACCATCCTTTTGTTTCATCACCATAACCATAAACATTCAATCATCTTCCACTTCCATCTCTCATTTATTAAATAGCCTACCTATTAAACCATACGTTTACCACCCTTATCCATTCTGTTTTGAGCCATTCACTTGTGCAGGTTGTTTTGCTTCCTTCCTTAGATCCACAATCAAATGAGAAGGTAGAATTACCTTACATCAAGATGTATATAGCCTTATTGTGTCCCGATCTAGGATTGACAAGTACTGATGTCCTTGAATTTATAAGCTTATATGATTAATGATGGACTTAATAAAGGGAATAATAATATAAGTAATGAAATGAAAGAATAAGAATAGAGATGGCTGCGAAATTATGGAATTGATGATGGTCTTGATGAAGGATGTTGATGATGGTTGATGATGAAATGGCAATGGTGGTGATGTTGTATCTCAAACATGCCTAAGAGGAAACTATGCTATGAAGCACAATCTCGGTTTCACAAACTTGCTTGAGGGGTGGTGATAGTGTCTTCAACCCACTAGATATTAATCTAGGAATTTTGAAATCAGGATGGAAGGAATGATGCCACAAGTATAGGAACTATACTTGTTTAATCGATAAAGTTCACAAAGAACTTTGAAGAGAAATAACTCACAAGAGTAATTTTTATATATGAGATGAGATAAGTACAAATGAAGGCAAGCCACTCTATTTATAGGAAATGAGAGGGCTTGGCCGAATGGTTACATAATGTTTCGGCTAGATACATGACTTTAAGAAGATACATAATGCATCAAATGAATGATTAAGTCCTTTGGGCTTATGATGGTTCGGCTAACTCTTCATGAAAAGGCTTGATGATTCGACAATGATGAGGGAACATCTCCCTTGGCCGAATGGTGTTGTGTCTCCTCATGTTGGTGCCAAAACTCTCATGTGCATGGCATGTGTGTGGCTGAATAGACATAGAGCTTTTATATCATGTTCCTTGATGATTTAAACCTCCAATGATTACAATGTCTTTGTCAACATGCTCTTGCATGTAAAGGCATCTTTATAGGAAGCATCATTCATGAAAGGTCACAATGTTTGAGAAATGTTTCCCTTCATGTTTGATATACTTATGGTGTGAATTAGCTAAAGGTGAGCTGGCCATATGTGACTTGTAGCATGGTGAATATTATGGCAGCTCCTTGTGAAAAGGTACCTCTTGAGTTGGCAACTATTCGTGAAAAGGTACGATTTCACAAATTTTGACTTAGGACATATTTGAAGTGCCTAAGTGGTGATGATGATGGTGCAGCTCCCTAGCTCAAATGAGGTCATCTTGTAGCTCAAATCTTCAGCTTAATCCAGCTATGAGTTCACGACCTCTAGACAACTTCTCACCAATTTTATCCTTATGCTCTCTTAATCATTCCCATGTAAGTATCTTTGCTGCTTCATGCTCTATTTAGCTCCAATGTAGCTCCCAAGTATTGGTCGAATGTGCCTACATGCATAACATAAAGAAATAAACTAAGTAAATGAACTTATATAATGTTTAATATAAGAATGTGAACTATAGTATATAATAACTTATATCTCATATATTAATGATTAAGTTATTATAATAACCATAGATATTATATGTATGAAAATAATTATGAAATAATATATATATATATATGTGTGTGTGTGTGTATAGAGTTAGAAAGTTTCTTCCTTTGTAAGGGTGGAATAGAGTTGGTAAACATGACGCTGAATTGGATCACATCATGTTTACTGCTGGCCAACGAATCTTGGATGGGTGATGGGACCGATTTTACTCTTCTCATGCTTTCTAACTGGTGTAACCCTTGCTCTTTATCATGGATCTCCTTTGGACCATGGTTTCGGAAAATGTGTTCAAGATGCAGGAGTAACAGTTTTGGGCACAGTTCCGTGTTTTGGGAACAGTTTCGAGTTTAGTGAAAACTTGGAAAAATACAAAGTGTATGGAATGCTTGGACTGTACAAAGAAAAAGTAAACTTTCTTTCCCTTATCAAAAAAAAAACTTTTGCATTAGTTATAATTCTTGTAAAAGAGAATCCATTGTTTTCTACTTCAGATCTTTTGCTAGCACCAGAGAAGCCTCTAATGTCGATGATGACCTTTGGCTATCCTCGAAATCTTACTACAAGCTCGTTCTTGAATATTGTGGAGGCACAGAGCTAGCATCAAGTTACATCACAGCGAGTATGTTGCAGCCACAAGCTTTCAAAGCATTTAGCACTGCATCGATGGCAACTAGTTTTGTTATCTTGGATGAACAAGGAGTTTCCTATGTAAGAACTTAATCCAGAAGTTATAAAATGGTTATAAGTTTGCACGTAGTATAAAGCCTGATTTACCTTTGTGACAGCTGGATGATAAAGCCTGTGTTGGTGAAGTTGGTTTATTCCCTCTCTCGATTTTTTACTTGCTTTCGACTTTACTAGAAAATTAATTAGGTCAAGAGAATGACGTGATTGGCTATTCGAAATAACTTGTACATTTTATTACTTATTTGAATTATGTTTTTATAATATAAATTCTTGAGATAAATAATAATGATAAAGTATGCAGAATTAAGTATAAATATAAAGATAAATAAATAAATTATTGTATATATAAGATATAATAAATATTATTATGAATATCTATGATAAATTATTGTATATAGAAGAATGTAAACCTTGTCGATTGAAAAATAAAAAAAACTCCCAGTGAATGTGTCACATATGAACTGAAGCTAGTTTTCACAATATAAACATTAATATATTTTCAATATATTTTTACCATAAATTATGTAAAATTTAATATTAATTAAAATTAAAATAATACATGATATATTAAAATACTCAAGTAATGTATTATCAACAGATATAATTTTTATATAAATCATTTTTATTTAGATATTTAGAATTTTACTTGTTAAAAATATAGAACAAGGATAATTTGGTAAAATACACATTCCAGTAATCTTTTATTCCTTCAACCAAACATGGTAATCTTACATTCCTGCCAAACCAACCAAACACATTAATGTAACATTCTCAGTAAACCTAGAAAACACTGGATCAACTTGAGCAACGTTTTTCAGGGGGTTATCGGTGTCCAAAAATTTTGGAAAAAAATTCTTGAATTTCTTTCGATGTGTCAATAAACCGCCTATGAAATTTCATAACCAAATACCTTCAGTAGTATCCAGTAGACTCTGTTGAACGGTAAGTCCTCAAACAATCTTTTTTTCTTGATTGTTTTTTTCGAAGGTGTTGTTGATCTCCAAAGATTTTGATTTTTTGTGTGAATGATCTTGAATATATGAAGTTTCAATTTGGAAATTTTATCCACGAAATTCCTCCTGTATAATTTTCAAGAAATTCGACAAAATTCTAGACCGAATCTGCCGATGAAACTTGAATGATGTATTTGAAGGCTTTAATGAACTCCAAAACACATATAAGATCTTTGCACATATAGGTACATGGATGTATGAAACACATTAAGGCAGCTTGTAGGAGTATTTGGAATTCATATGCAGCTCACAATTAGCTCACAAAGGTTATGTCAGCTCATGGAGACTTATAGAAAGCTCAACTCAACTGGTGGAGCTAGCATGTAGCTTAACCTAGTTGGATAAACCATTTAAAGTCAAGTCTCTATAAGTGATCAAATAGGTAGTTAAAGGTAGCTCAGAGAGGTGCTGAGGAGTCAAAGAGGTCTCGGCTAGGAAGCTCATTCACAGTTGCATTGCTAGCTAGCTACACACTCAAGCTAACTAGGAGGTGAACCCATGCATGCCCAAGTTAAGGCACATGACCAGCCTTCATTCCATGTGATGTAAGGCGAATCTACACACTTTGGTGAGAAGAGTAGATAGCCTTATTGTGTCCCGATCTAGGATTGACAAGTACTGATGTCCTCGAATTTATAAGCTTGGGCTGCAAAATAATAAGAAAGAAATACGATTAATAATGGGTTTAAGAAATGAATAATAATATAAGTAATGGAATGAAAGAATAAGAATAGAGATGGCTGCGGAATTATGGGATTGATGATGGTCTTGATGAAGGATGTTGATGATGTTGATGATGAAATGAAGATGGTGGTGATGTTGTATCTCAAACTCGCCAAAGAGGAAACAATGCTAACGAGCACAATCCCGGTCTTCACAAACTAGTTTGAGGGGTGGTGATAGTGTCTTCAACCCACTAGATAATAATCTAGGAATTTAGGAATCAAGTTGGAAAGAATGACGCCACAAGTATATAAATTATACTTGCTTAATCGATAAAGTTCACAAAGAACTTTGAAGAGAAATTAACTCACAAGAGTATGTTTTATATAAGAGATGAGATGAGTACAAATGATGGCAAACCACTCTATTTATAGGAAATGAGAGGGTTGGCCGAATGATTACAAGTTGTTTCGGCTAGATACATGTCTCTAGGAAAAATACATAATGCTTGAGATGAATGAATAAGTCCTTTAGGCTTGTGATGGTTCGGCTAACTCTTCATGAAAGGCCTTAATGATTCGGCTAAGGATGGGAAGACATCTCCCTTGGCCGAATATGTATGTTGGTTCATCTTGGCGCCATTTTCTCCCTTTGGCCGAATGGTGGTGTGTCTCTTCATGCTTGGCGCCAAAGGCTCTCATGTGTATGGCATGTGATGTGGCCGAATAGGCATGGAGCCTTTAGCTCATGTTTCTTGATGATTTAAGCATCCAATAGGCGTGATCTCTTCACAGATGTGTTCCTTGTTGAAAAGGCATCTTCATGGGCAACATCATTCATGAAAGGTCACAATGTTTGAGAAAGGTAACCCTTCATGTTTGAGCTACTTCGGGTGTGAATGAGCTGGTGGTGAGCTGGCCTTAGATGACTTGTAACATGATGAACGTTTGGGCAGCTCATTGTGAAAAGGTACCTCTTGAGGTGGTAACTATTCGTGAAAAGGTACGATTTCACAAATTTTGACGTAGGACATATTTGAAGTGTCCTAAGTGGTGATGATGATGGTGCAACTCCCCAGCTGAAATGAGTTCATCTTGTAGCTCAAATCTTCAGCTCAATCCAGCTATGAGCTCACGGCCTCAAAACAACTTTTCATCAATGAATCCTTATGATCTCTTAAGCATCCCTATGTGAGTTTCCTTGCTATTTCATGCTCCATTTAGCTCTAATGCAGCTCCCAAGTCTTGGCCGAATGTACCCATATGCATAATATAAAGAAATAAACTAAGTAAATGAACTTATACAATGTATTATATAATAATGTGGACTATAGGTTATTTAATATTCAATATGTAACATATTAAACAACCTATTATCTGATGGTTCTCTCTCATTAAAAGATTTAATAACATTAAGGCACTTATGAGAAAGTACTTCCCTGAATTGCTTTGCCTTTGCACGAGTGATAGGTCCAATGGGCATGACTTCAGGATCTATTTGTGTAGTTGTGATTACATCATCCTCCCCTTCTTTTGAGCGATTTGTCCTCAAATCGTCGTTGTCTTCAAATGGAGAAAGATCTGAAATATTAAAAGTTGCACTTACATTGTATTCACCAGGTAAATCCAATTTGTATGCATTATCATTGATCTTCTTAATGATTTGGAATGGTCCATCTCCTCTTGGTAATAATTTGGATTTCCTTTGGGAAGGGAAACGTTCTTTTCTGAAATGCACCCATACCCAATCACCTTCTTCCAATTTTAGTGGCTTACGTCCCTTATTTGCTTGTTGTTCATATTGTCTTGTCCGTTTTTCTATATTGTCTCGAACTTGCTGATGAAGTTTCTTAACGAACTCAGCCTTGCTCTTGCCATCTTTGTTGATCATGTGTTCCTGAGGCAAAGGAAGAAGATCTAAAGGTGTTAAGGGGTTAAATCCATATACTACCTCAAATGGTGACATCTTAGTTGTTGAATGGACTGCCCGATTATATGCAAATTCAACGTGTGGTAAGCATTCCTCCCAAGCTTTGATGTTCTTTTTGATGATAGATCTCAACAATGTTGATAGTACTCGATTCACCACTTCGGTTTGCCCATCGGTTTGAGGGTGACACGTTGTAGAGAATAGCAACTTGGTCCCAATCTTACTCCATAATGTCCTCCAAAAATGGCTAAGAAATTTGACATCTCTATCGGAAACTATGGTTCTTGGAACGCCATGTAATCTCACAATTTCTTTGAAGAACAAATTGGCCACATGTGTTGCATCGTCTGTCTTGTGGCATGGTATGAAATGTGCCATCTTGGAAAAACGATCTACAACAACAAATATTGAATCTCGCCCCATCTTGGTCCTTGGTAGTCCCATTACAAAATCCATTGATATGTCAACCCATGGTGCTTGAGGAATAGGTAGAGGCATGTAAAGTCCATGAGGTATAACCTTTGATTTTGCCCTTTTGCAAGTGACACATCGCTCACATACCCTTTCAACGTCTCTCTTCATCTTAGGCCAATAGAGGTGTTGTTTCAAAATCTCCAATGTTTTACTTATTCCAAAATGACCCATGAGACCTCCCTCATGTGCTTCTCGAACAAGCACTTCTCTAAGGGATCCTTGAGGAATGCATAGACGCCCTTCTTTGAATAGATACCCTTCGTGCCTATAAAACTTTTCATATGCACCTTTCTCACAAGCCTTATACTTCTCTTCAAAGTCATGGTCAGTAGCATAGCAATCTTTAATATATGAAAACCCAATTAACTTTGAATCAAGAGCATTAAGGAGAATATACCTTCGAGAGAGAGCATCGGCTACAATGTTTTCTTTACCTTTCTTATAATGAATGACGTAAGAAAATGACTCCAAAAACTCCACCCATTTGGCATGTCGCTTATTTAACTTATGTTGGCCCTTGATATGCTTTAAGGCTTCATGATCGGTATATGACGAATTCCTTTGGTAGAAGATAATGCTGCCAAACTTCAAGTGCCCTTATGAGAGAATACATCTCTTTATCATAAGTTGGATAGTTTAGCAAAGCACCATTCAACTTTTCACTAAAATATGCAATGGGTCGTCCTTCTTGAGTCAAAACAGCCCCAATTCCGATTCCAGAAGCATCACATTCCACTTCAAAAGTCTTATCAAAGTTAGGTAATGCAAGTAAAGGTGCCTTGGTTAGACATTCCTTCATTTCATTAAAGGCATCTTCTTGTTCTTTGCCCCATGAAAAGATAGAATTCTTTTTAATGATCCCTGTTAAGGGGGAGGCAATAGAACTAAAATTAGGCACAAACCTTCTGTAAAAACTTGCAAGACCATGAAAACTTCGGACTTGACTAATTGAAGTAGGCGTAGGCCACTCTTGAATGGCTTTGATCTTTTCAGGATCAACTTCAAGTCCCTGTGAACTTACAATAAAGCCTAAGAAGGTTAAACTGTTAGTGCAAAAGACACATTTCTTCATATTTGCATAAAGTTTTTCCTTTTGAAGGGTTTCAAGAACATACCTTAAGTGTTGCACATGTGATTCCAAGTCATGACTATAAATCAGAATATCATCAAAATAAACCACACAAAACTTACCGATGAATGGTCTGAGTACATGATTCATTAATCTCATGAAGGTGCTTGGAGCGTTTGTTAATCCGAAAGGCATTACCATCCATTCATACAATCCTTGCTTTGTTTTGAATGCGGTCTTCCACTCGTCTCCTTCTCGCATTCTGATTTGATGGTATCCACTTTTTAAATCAATTTTAGAGAACATAGTGGCTCCACTCAATTCATCCAACATATCATCAAGTCTTGGTATAGGATGTCGGTATTTGATGGTAATTTGATTGATAGCACGACAGTCTACACACATTCTCCATGAACCATCCTTTTTGGGTACAAGTAACACCGGAACAGCACATGGACTCAAACTCTCTCGTATGTATCCTTTGTCCATTAATTCTTCAACTTGGTTCTGAAGCTCCTTAGTTTCTTCAGGGTTACTTCTATGTGCTGGACGGTTTGGAATGGATGCACCTGGTATGAAGTCAATTTGATGTTCGATCCCTCTAATAGGTGGTAATCCACTAGGAATATCTTCTGGGAATAACTCTTCAAATTCCTGCAACAAAGATGAAATAGAAGAAGGCAAACCTTCTGGAATGTTAGTCAAAATTAAGCTTTCCTTGTACCTAAGTACAATTAGAGCTTCGTAGGATAACAAATGTTTCCAAATGTCTTTTCCTCCAGCATATATGTTCATCTTCGTTGGTTCCTCCTCCTTGATAGATTTGAAAACTTCAATACTTTTCTTCAAAGCATCTTGATCTTCAGACACTTGATTTGGTAAAAGAGGAGTCAAAATGAATTTCTTTTCATTGTGATAGAAAGAGTACCGATTCGTGAAACCATCATGGATAGCCTTCTTATCAAATTGCCAAGGCCTCCCTAGAAGTATATGGCACGCATTCATTGGAATGACATCACAAAGGACTTGATCTTGGTATTTCCCAATTGAAAAGGAAATATTGACTTGTTTGGTGACTTTAACTTCTCCTCCATCATTTAGCCATTGTAGCTTGTATGGTGTAGGATGTTTAAGTGTCTTGAGTCCGAGTTTAGCCACCATTAAAGTGCTTGCAACATTGGTACAACTTCCTCCATCAATAATCATGAAACAAACCTTGTTGTTTACATGACATCTAGTGTGAAAAATGTTCTCTCTTTGATTATTCTCCATGGACTGAATATTCAAGACTCTTTTCACTACAAAAACTTGTCCTGAAACTTGAGACATTGTTAGTAGATAAATAAAACAAAATAAACCTTACCAGCACACTCACAAAGTCTCACAAGTTCACTCCAAATAAAAGTTAAGATCACTCCACTCAACACTCGTATTTACTCTCGGGAATATATATTTGGCTTTTAAAAATTCCCCTTCTGATCTCACTCTCTCAATAGCCTTTTTCCACTCAAATTTCTCTTGCTAAGTCCTTCGAAGAACTTACTCAAGATTATAACAAGTTAATTCCTTCCTTGTGTGCGTCGGCTGCAAAATAGGTTAGGGTAGAAAAGAGTAGAAATGGAAAGGTAGAAGAAAGGATTCAAAGGTATTTAAAAGAAAGAAATGGTTGAAGACAAGGAAAATAAAAGGATAGAAAAGGAAGAGGTGACTTACAATTCAAGAAACAACACTTACTGCAACCTTTCACAAGAAACAATAAGGTTATCTTCTCTTAGTGTAGATGGCCTCTTTGATGTACTTTGCTATGGTAGAGCACTTTCCTTGGCTTTGCTTTCTTTTTGAATTCTTTTTCTTTTCTTTTCTTCTTTTCTTCTTCTTTTTGTCTTTTTCTTTCTTTTTGCACTCCAATTTTGATGTAGGAGTCTTTTTCTTTTGCTTTGCACGCCAATGACACTTTTGTTGTCAATCCAACTATGCTCTGATTACCGCTTGATGTAAGGCGAATCTACACACTTTGGTGAGAAGAGTAGATAGCCTTATTGTGTCCCGATCTAGGATTGACAAGTACTGATGTCCTCGAATTTATAAGCTTGGGCTGCAAAATAATAAGAAAGAAATACGATTAATAATGGGTTTAAGAAATGAATAATAATATAAGTAATGGAATGAAAGAATAAGAATAGAGATGGCTGCGGAATTATGGGATTGATGATGGTCTTGATGAAGGATGTTGATGATGTTGATGATGAAATGAAGATGGTGGTGATGTTGTATCTCAAACTCGCCAAAGAGGAAACAATGCTAACGAGCACAATCCCGGTCTTCACAAACTAGTTTGAGGGGTGGTGATAGTGTCTTCAACCCACTAGATAATAATCTAGGAATTTAGGAATCAAGTTGGAAAGAATGACGCCACAAGTATATAAATTATACTTGCTTAATCGATAAAGTTCACAAAGAACTTTGAAGAGAAATTAACTCACAAGAGTATGTTTTATATAAGAGATGAGATGAGTACAAATGATGGCAAACCACTCTATTTATAGGAAATGAGAGGGTTGGCCGAATGATTACAAGTTGTTTCGGCTAGATACATGTCTCTAGGAAAAATACATAATGCTTGAGATGAATGAATAAGTCCTTTAGGCTTGTGATGGTTCGGCTAACTCTTCATGAAAGGCCTTAATGATTCGGCTAAGGATGGGAAGACATCTCCCTTGGCCGAATATGTATGTTGGTTCATCTTGGCGCCATTTTCTCCCTTTGGCCGAATGGTGGTGTGTCTCTTCATGCTTGGCGCCAAAGGCTCTCATGTGTATGGCATGTGATGTGGCCGAATAGGCATGGAGCCTTTAGCTCATGTTTCTTGATGATTTAAGCATCCAATAGGCGTGATCTCTTCACAGATGTGTTCCTTGTTGAAAAGGCATCTTCATGGGCAACATCATTCATGAAAGGTCACAATGTTTGAGAAAGGTAACCCTTCATGTTTGAGCTACTTCGGGTGTGAATGAGCTGGTGGTGAGCTGGCCTTAGATGACTTGTAACATGATGAACGTTTGGGCAGCTCCTTGTGAAAAGGTACCTCTTGAGGTGGCAACTATTCGTGAAAAGGTACGATTTCACAAATTTTGACGTAGGACATATTTGAAGTGTCCTAAGTGGTGATGATGATGGTGCAACTCCCCAGCTGAAATGAGTTCATCTTGTAGCTCAAATCTTCAGCTCAATCCAGCTATGAGCTCACGGCCTCAAAACAACTTTTCATCAATGAATCCTTATGATCTCTTAAGCATCCCTATGTGAGTTTCCTTGCTATTTCATGCTCCATTTAGCTCTAATGCAGCTCCCAAGTCTTGGCCGAATGTACCCATATGCATAATATAAAGAAATAAACTAAGTAAATGAACTTATACAATGTATTATATAATAATGTGGACTATAGGTTATTTAATATTCAATATGTAACATATTAAACAACCTATTATCTGATGGTTCTCTCTCATTAAAAGATTTAATAACATTAAGGCACTTATGAGAAAGTACTTCCCTGAATTGCTTTGCCTTTGCACGAGTGATAGGTCCAATGGGCATGACTTCAGGATCTATTTGTGTAGTTGTGATTACATCACCATGTACAAGGCTCCACCACAAGTGATATGATCCAAACTAGCTCCAACTTTCTCCATAACTTGATCACACCAAGGATGTTCTTCAAAGCTGATTCGAAGAGAGTTGTTTCTTACTTTATCCTTTATTATCTTCTATATGCATCACTTAATGTTATAAGCATGCTTTTGCTCCTTAAATTATGCTTGAATAATCATATGTTATTATTCACTTGCATACTATATGATTTTTATGCATGATATATGTATCCACATCTTTATGTTAATTGATGCACAATGTTATTTCAAGCAGATTTGTATGCTACATTAGTTTTGCATTCATTTAAGTATATTTAGATTCATTAATGAAATGGCAACATGCTTAATCATTCATTTCTTAGCTCATTTACATTCATTTAAGCTCCTAAGTCTTATACATTACCTTACATATGCTATATCATCATATTCTTAGCTCATGACTTGCATTCATAGCTCACAAGGTCATATACATGCACGACAACAAGTTAATTGTTTCATTCTAGCAATCCAGCTGTGAGCTCACGGCTTCCTGACAACTTTTCACCAATTTTCTCCTTATGCTCTCCTAATTGTCCCCATGTAAATTTCCTTGCTGTTGCATGCCCCATTTAGCTCCAATGTAGCTCCAAAGTGTTGGTCGAATATGCCTATATGCATAACATAAGGAAATAAACTAAGTATATAAACTTATATAATGTATATATTATAAAAATGTGACTATAGGTTATTTTAATATTCAATATGTAACATATTAAAACACCTATTATCTAATGGTTCTTTCTCATTAAAAGATTTAAAAGCATTAAGGCACTTATGAGAAAGTACTTTCCTGAATTGTTTTGCCTTTGCACGAGTGATAGGTCCTTTAGGCATGACTTCAGGATCCATTTGTGTAGTTGTGATCACATCATCCTCCCCTTTTTTTTGAGTGATTTGTCCTCAAATCGTCGTTGTCTTCAAATGGAGAGAGGTTTGAAATATTAAAAGTTGCACTTACATTGTATTCACCAGGTAGATCCAATTTGTATGCATTATCATTAATCTTCTTGATGATTTGGAATGGTCCATATCCTCTTGGTAACAACTTGGATTTCCTTTGGGAAGGAAAACGTTCTTTTTTGAAATGCACCCACACCCAATCACGTTCCTCCAATTTTAGTGGCTTGCGTCCCTTATTTGCTTGCTGTTCATATTACCTTGTCCATTTTTCTATATTGTCTTGAAATTGGTGATGAAGCTTCTTAACGAACTCAGCCTTATTCTTGCCATCTTTGTTGACCATGTGTTCCTGAGGCAAAGGAAGAAGATCTAGAGGTTTTAAAGGGTTAAATCCATACACTACCTCAAATGGTGACATCTTGGTCGTTGAATGGACTGCCCGATTATATGCAAATTCAATGTGTGGTAAGCAATCCTCCCAAGCTTTGATGTTCTTTTTTATGATAGATCTCAATAATGTTGATAATACTTGATTCATCACTTTGGTTTTCCCATCTGTTTGAGGGTGACATGTTGTGGAGAATAGCAACTTTGTCCCAATCTTACTCCATAATGTCTTCTAGAAATGGCTAAGAAATTTGACACCTCTATCGGAGACTATGAGATACGATCCAAACTAGCTCCAACGTTCTCCATAACTTGAACACACCATAGATGTTATTCAAAGCTGATTCTAAGGGAGTTCTTTCTTACCTTATCTTATATTATATCATTTATACATTCTATTCTATCATAATCATGCATTCACATGTCAGTGTAAATTATCATATCATTCATACCATCCTATGTTTAGTTCATCATGTTTTCCTGATGCAAGCACATTTTCACCTACAAAGGGAGTACTCTTGAACATCTTTATATAGAATTTACTTGATACTATCCAAACTAGCTCCAACTTTCTCCATGACTTGATCACACCATGGATGTTCTTCATTGCTGCTTCTAAGGGAGTTCTTTCTTACCCTATCTCATATTATATTATTTATACATTCTATGCTATCATAACCATGCATTCACATGTTAGTATAAATTATTATATCATTATTTCCATCCTATGCTTATTTGATCATGACTTTCATATCATTCAAATATATGCTATGATTACATATCATTTCTTAGGATATTATTATTACATGTTTCCATTTATCATTTATCATGAATACCATGTTATATGATATTCATGCATACAACATATTCACATCTTTATGATTGATACACAATGTTATTTAATTATGTCAAACATGTTAAGTATGCTATATTAGTCTTGCATTCATTTAAGCATGACTCAATTCATTCATGAAATGGCAGCATGCTTAATCATTCATTTTGTTAGCTCATTTGCATTCATTTCATCTCCTAAGTCTTATATATTAGCTTACATATGTTATATCATTATGTACTTAGCTCATGATATGCATACATAGCTCACAAGATCATATTCATGCACGGCAACAAGGTATTTAGCTCATATCAGCTCAATACCATGAAATTACCTTGTTTCCTTGCACATGTAGGTACATATAAGCATGGCACACATTGGGGCAGCTTGTTGGATTATTTGGGATCCATATGCAGCTCACAATTAGCTCACAAACATCAAGGCAGCTCATGGAACACAATGGAAGCATCAACTTAGCTGGAGGAGCTAGCATGTAGTTGAACTTAACTGGGGGATAACTTTGGACTAAAGTGCTGAAAAGTGGACTAAAGGTAGCTGGAAATAGCTGGGAGAGTAGCTGAGGAGCTGAGAAGACCAAAGCTAACTAGCTTGAGTTCATCAAGCTTTAACTCACCTAGTTAGCTACCAAGACACTCACCTAGTTTACCTTGAAGCTAGTTCATCTCTATGCTGCCCATGGACTTCAAGACATCATCCTATGGTTGTCACCTCACCAAAACCTTGCAAGAAGACCCATATGCGTTCAAGTAGGTTGCCATGTACATCATTCAAGCATGTGCACACCATGTGACATCAAATTGGTCCAAAACACCAAGGGATGCTTCCTATTCGGCCAAAGACTCTTTCCTCTTCATTTTGGCGCCCAAATAACTTCCAAATACATTCAAATCATCCTTAGGGCCGAACCAACACATAACCATTCATCCAAGAGCATGTATCTTCATTTAAATCATGTATTTTCATCAAAAATCATGTATTTTCAAAGGGGTTTTAACCTTGGCCGAACCATCAAGTGTTTATTCAGCCTAAACCCTTTGAAAACTATAAATAGGCCATCATATTTCATTTGTAACCAGACCTTTTGTTTAATTAAAGTGAGATTATTCTCTTCCTTAAGTCCTGGTGACATTTATCGACTTATCAAGTATTTTATACTTGTGGCGTCAACCCCTTTCTTTTCACCTTGATACTTCTGGTTCCTAGTTCATATAACTAGTGGGTCAAAGTACTTGATACCACCCCTTGAAGAAGCAATATAAAGTCTGGGTCTTTGCTCTCTATAGCATTGGTTCTTCTTTGAGACTTCTTCAAGATACTATCTTCACTTCCATCCCTTTGTCTCATCGCCATAACCATAGCCATATCAACCATCTTTTGGTTCCACAATTCATTATTTAAACATCCCACCTATTCACCTATACATTTACCACCCTTAACCATTCTATTTTGAACCATTCACTTTGCAGGTTGTTTTGCTTCCTTCCTAGATCCACAATCAATTTGTTAAGGCATCAGAAGAGCCTTACATCAAGCGGTAATCAGAGCTTTGGTGGAAGAAGCAAACGTGCAACAACAACAAAAACAAAAATACAAAAAGAAGAAGTGCAAGTGAAGTGCAAAGTCAAAGAAAAAGAAAATCAGAAAAGAAATTGAAGCACTCCAAAAGAAAGAAAGAAATTCAGCACTCAAAAGCAAAGAAAAAAAAGAAAGTTGAAGAACTCATCAACAATTCTCATCACCAAGCCTTTTCAAGTAAGCCTTTAAAATTAATTGTGGTGATAGAAGGTTGTGAAGTGACTTGTGTAAGTAACCCCTTTTGTTTCTCTTCTTTCTATTTCTAAGCCACCCTTTCATTATATTTGTTTTTCCATTCCAACTAACCCAATTGCAGCCGACGCCAAACAAGTAAAAATTTACTTGATACAGTTTTGAGTAAAGTTCTCTAGAACCTGGGACAAGAGAATCGAGAGGAAAAAGGCTAGAGTATGTGAGATCAGAAGAGGAAAAGTAAAAGCCATTAAAGTCCTAGAGTACAAACACGAGTGGATTGAGTGACATCAAGTTTCTTGGAGTGACTCATGAGGCTTTGTGAGAGTATATTCTGGTAAGGTCCTATACACATTTCGTTTTTCCTTATTTGCTAACATGTCTCTTCCATCCAACATCTTTGTAGTCAAAAGGACTTTGAACATCCAAAGTCAAGAAGATGAATAGATAGAGAACATCTTCCATACAAAATGTCACGTGGGAGATAAAGTTTGTGTGGTTATCATTGATGGAGAAAGTTGCACAAACGTAGCAAGTACTCCCATGGTGGAAAAGTTGGGTCTCAACACTTCCAAACATCCTCATCCTTACAAACTTCAGTGGCTCAACGATGTGGGTGAAGCCAAGGTAACCAAACAAGTTGTTGTACCTTTCTCAATTGGAAGATACAATGATGAAGTTCTTTGTGACGTGGTGCCCATGAGTGCAAGCCATCTTATACTAGGACGTCCTTGTCAATTTGATAAAAAGGCTACTCATGATGGATTTTCCAATAAGTTTACTTCCAACATCAAGGAAGGAAAATCATATTGGCGCCTATGCTTCCAAGTCAAGTACATGAATGCCAAGTGATCCTTAAGTCACGCATAGAAGAATGGGAGAAAACTAAAGCCATGAAGAAAGTTGAAAAAGAAGTCTTGCAAGAGCAACAAGTTGAACAAGTGGAAAATCAGATTGATATGACAAAAGTTGGAATTGATGAGTGTAAAGAAGAAAAAGAGAATGGAGAGCAAGACTCACCTAACAACTCTTTCCCTCCAATTCTTTCTTTTGTTTTGCAGGATAATCCAAGAGACATGTCAGTTCAAGTTAAAGATTCAAGAAACATGTCTTTTGAAGAACCAAAAGTCATGACCTTTGGTGATCCACAAGACATGTCTTTTGAAGAACCAACAATTATGTCCCTTGAAGTTCCAAAGGATATATCACTTGAAGTGCCAATGAATGGGATCATTGATAATCCAAGTACATTGCACATATTGAAGGGAATTCAGCAACCAATGGAGATTTCCATCATTATGCAACCGACGCCCATTAAACATCCACCTTGGTTTGTTAATTCTATTCATTTTGTTATTAGTTTTTCATTTTATAACTTTGATTCATTTTGCAGCAATTTGATTAGTAAAGTGGTGTTATCTAATCAATTTATGATGGCAAGATCATTTGTCATTTTGAGTTTGATCGGTGCATCAAATTCAACCACTACGATGATGTGAAGCAAGCATTGTCCACCTTTTTAAAGGCCATCATCTGAAAGAGCACAAAGCTTAAAGTTGTTGATTTTATCCACTTTCTTGAAGGAGATCAAAAGTCAGATTTCTTCACCAACCATCATGATGATTCAAGGAGTAAGAGTGAAAAGATTCAATGTTTTAAAAGGATACAACCTTTGGAGTACAAGACATAATTTTTTAATCAAAGGACATGTGATGGTTTCCAAACATTGTGTCTTCCCATTAAAGGACGTGAAGTTACCAAATTTGAAGCCAATAGGTTGGATATTTCATGTGAATCATCTATTGGAGGAAAGCATGAGGATTCAATCCTTCCAACATCAAGAAGATCTTCAATGAGAAACTACTTCGATTTGAGGACAAATCGCCTAAAAGAAGGGGAGGATGATATGATCCAAACTAGCTCCAACTTTCTCCATGACTTGATCACACCATGGATGTTCTTCATTGCTGCTTTTAAGGGAGTTCTTTCTTACCCTATCTCATATTATATTATTTATACATTCTATGCTATCATAACCATGCATTCACATGTTCGTATAAATTATTATATTATTATTTCCATCCTATGCTTATTTGATCATGTCTTTCATATCATTTAAATATATGCTATGATTACATATCATTTCTTAGGATATTATTATTACATGTTTCCATTTATCATTTATCATGAATACCATGTTATATGATATTCATGCATACAACATATTCACATCCTTATGATTGATACACAATGTTATTTAAGTATGTCAAGCATGTTAAGTATGCTATATTAGTCTTGCATTCATTTAAGCATGATTCAATTCATTCATGAAATGGCAGCATGCTTAATCATTCATTTTGTTAGCTCATTTGCATTCATTTCAGCTCCTAAGTCTTATATATTAGCTTACATATGTTATATCATTATTTACTTAGCTCATGATATGCATACATAGCTCACAAGATCATATTCATGCACGGCAGCAAGGTATTTAGCTCATATTAGCTCAATACCATTAAATTACCTTGTTTCCTTGCACATGTAGGTACATATAAGCATGGCACACATTGGGGCAGCTTGTTGGATTATTTGGGATCCATATGCAGCTCACAATTAGCTCACAAACATCAAGGCAGCTCATGGAACACAATGGAAGCTTCAACTTAGCTAGAGGAGCTAGCATGTAGCTGAACTTAACTGGGGGATAACTTTGGACTAAAGTGCTGAAAAGTGGACTAAAGGTAGCTGGAAATAGCTGGGAGAGTAGCTGAGGAGCTGAGAAGACCAAAGCTAACTAGCTTGAGTTCATCAAGCTTTAACTCACCTAGTTAGCTACCAAGACACTCACCTAGTTTACCTTGAAGCTAGTTCATCTCTATGCTACCCATGGACTTCAAGACATCATCCTATGGTTGTCACCTCACCAAAGCCTTGCAAGAAGACCCATATGCGTTCAAGTAGGCTGCCATGTGCATCATTCAAGCATGTGCACACCATGTGACATCAAATTGGCGCCAAAACACCAAGGGATGCTTCCTATTCGGACAAAGACTCTTTCCTATTCATTTTGGCGCCCAAATAACTTCCAAATACATTCAAATCATCCTTAGGACCGAACCAACACATAACCATTCGTCCAAGAGCATGTATCTTCATTTAAATCATGTATTTTCATAAAAAAAATCATGTATTTTCAAAGGGGTTTTAACCATGGCCGAACCATCAAGTGTTTATTCGGCCTAAACCCTTTGAAAACTATAAATAGGCCATCATATTTCATTTGTAACCAGACTTTTTGTTTAATTAAAGTGAGATTATTCTCTTCCTTAAGTCCTGGTGACATTTATCGACTTATCAAGTATTTTATACTTGTGGCGTCAACCCCTTTCTTTTCACCTTGATACTTCTGGTTCCTAGTTCATATAACTAGTGGGTCAAAGTACTTAATGCCACCCCTTGAAGAAACAATATAAAGTCTGGGTCTTTGCTCTCTATAGCATTAGTTCTTCTTTGAATCTTCTTTAAGATACTATCCTCACAACCATTCCTTTGTTTCATAAGCCATAACCATAGCCTTATCAAACATCTTCAGCTTCTATCCCTCATTTTAAACAGCCCACCTTTTCATCATACGCCTACCACCCTTAACCCTCTCTTTTCGAGCCATTCACTTGTGCAGGTTGTTTTGCTTCCTTCCTAGATCCGCAATCAATTTGTTAAGGATACTATATGCTTTTATAATACATTTCATGATAAGAATGCTTGTTATGTAGTTAAAGAATAACTTAGTATGAACACAACATGCACATTGATATTTAAGCATGTTAGGATAGTCTTATAATCATATTAAGCATGATTATCATATATACATCAAGGCAACATCATTATAATTTATTTCATTAGTTCATATGCATTCATATTAGCTCGTAAGCTTCATGGGTTATCTTACACATATTTTAAGATGATATAATTAGCTTATGACCTTCAAACATAGCTCAAATCACCATAATCATACATGATAGCAAGGTATTTAGCTTATAATAGCCCAATATCATGGACTTACCTTGTTTCCTTGCACATATAGGTACATTGGAGTGTGATGCATGATGAGGTAGCTTGGTGGATAATTTGGACGTCATAAGCATCTCACAAATAGTTCACAAAGTACAAGACAACTCATGGAACACTAAGGAAAGCTCGATTCAGCTGGAGGAGCTTAAGGCTAACTAAACTTAGCTAGTTGGACTATTTGGAGATGAGTTGCCAAAAGTGATGTCAAAGGTAGCTGAATGTAGCTGAACATGTTGTTATGGAGCTCATAAGGATTCAGCTAGGAAGCTTGTTCACAAACAGCCCATCCTTGCTAACTAGCTCCACACTCAAGCTAGCTTGGAAGGAGACACATGCACGCCCAAGATGGAGCACATGACCAGCCATCATTCTATGCACAAGGCTGCACCACAAGGTTCCCTAGAACACCCATGTGCGTGCCATATGCCAGCCCCCATGTGCCTTGCATGTGGTCTCATTTAGGCGCCAAGATGAATAGCCCTCTCCCTATTCGGCCAAGCATCATCTCCCATCCAATTTGGCACCAATATGAAAGGACACAAGAGCTATTCGGCCAAGGGTTATTACCCTCCATTTAAACTGAACCATCATCTCTATTTGTAATTAAATTATGTCTCTATAGGAAGGCACAAGGATGGCCGAATCCCCTTGTAACCATTCGGCCATGCCTCTCCATTTTCTATAAATATGAATGCATATATCATTTGTATTCAGACATTTTTGATTAATAGAAGTGAGATTATTCTCTTCCTTAAGTCCTGGTGACTTTTATCGACTTATCAAGTATTTTATACTTGTGGCGTCAACCCCTTTCTTTTCACCTTGATACTTCTGGTTCCTAGTTCATATAACTAGTGGGTCAAAGTACTTAATACCACCCCTTGAAGAAGCAATATAAAGTCTGGGTCTTTGCTCTCTATATAGCATTGGTTCTTCTTTGAGTCTTCTTTAAGATACTATCCTCACAACCATCACTTTGTTTCATAAGCCATAACCATAGCCATATCAACCATCTTTCGCTTACATCTCTCATTTTAAACAGCCCACCTATTCACCATACATCTACCACCCTTAACCCTCTCTTTTTAAGCCATTCACTTGTACAGGTTGTTTTGCTTCCTTCATAGATCCACAATCAATTGTTAAGGTACAAGTGCCTTACATCAAGCGGTAATCAGAGCTATTGGTGGAAGAAAGCAACGTGCAACAATAATAAAAAGAAAAATACAAAAAGAAGTGCAAAGTGAAGTGCACAGTCAAAGAAAAAGAAAAATCAGAAAAGAAAGTGAAGAACTCAAAAGAAAGAAAAATCCAGCACTCAAAAGAAGAAAAAACAAAGAAAAGAAAGAAAAGAAGTTGAATCACTCATCAACAATTATCATCACCAAGCAATTCAAGTAAGCCGTTTAAATTGATTGTGGTTATAGAAGGTTGTGAAGTGACCTGTGTAAGTAACCCTTTATGTTCTCTTCTTTCTATTTTTAAGCCACCATTTCATTATATTTGTTTTTCTATTCCTACTAATGATGTAAGGCTAGCCAGGCTTCTTCAATTATGGAGAAGTTGGCAACCTTGTTGTTTCCCGATCTAGGAAAGACACCAAATGGTACACCTTGGATTGAAAGTAATCTGCACAAAAGAAGAAGAATTGATTAAGTAATATGATAATTAAGAAATGAAAAGTAAATAGAAATGGAAAGAATTGAAATGGATAGAATAGTTATCAAAGATGGGCTGCGGAAGTGTTGTAGAATGATCCTTCAAGTGATGATGGATTCGACCTCCAATGGTGGTGATGGACGAATGCCTTGTTGAGGATGAAGGATAATTCAAAGATGAAGAAATGGAAATTTATAAGTTGGTGATAATATAGGCGTGATATGATGATGGAATATAGTGATGATATAGGAGTGATAATGGTGATGGACTATGGTGATGATATAGGCGTGATAATGGTGATGGACAGATTGTATCTTATAAAACTAAGAAGGGACCAATGCTATAAAGGAGCAAAGACCCGTTTCTTATAAGTTTTATAAGGGATGGTATGAAAGGACTTTGACCCACTAGTTATTTAAACTAGGAACCAGAAGTATCAAGGTGAAGGAATGATGCCACAAGCTTAAGAAAGGTTTGCTTAATAGATATAGTTCTAAAAAGAACTTGAAGAGAGAATAATCTCACAAAGGATTTTTAATTGATCAAAGGGTTGTTACAAATGAAATGCAATAGCCTATTTATAGTTTTCAAAGGATTTAGGCTGAATAGATACTTGATGGTTCGGCCAAGGTTGAAACCCCTTTGAAAATACATGATTTTTGATGAAAATACATGATTTAAATGAAGATACATGATTTAAATGAAGATACATGCTCTTGGCCGAATGGTTATGTGTTGGTTCGGCCCTAAGGTTGATTTGAATGCATTTGGAAGTTATTTGGGCGCCAAAATGAAGAGGAAAGAGTCTTTGGCCGAATAGGAAGCATCCCTTGGTGTTTTGGCACCAATTTGATGTCACATGGAGTGCACATGCTTGAATGATGCACATGGCAGCCTACTTGAACACACATGGGTCTTCTTGCAAGGCTTTGGTGATGTTACAACCATAGGATGGTGTCTTAAAGTCCATGGAATGAATATGACAGCAACTAGGCGTGACTTGGCTTCCAACATGCATCTAGGTGTCATGTCCTTCAATGGGCAACAACTTGTCATGAAAGGTCACATTATGTGGAAGGTAACCTTTCATCATTTGAGCTACTTTACAAGTGTTTTAGCTGAAGATGAGCTGGCCATAGATGAATTACATGAAGATGAGTCATAGGTCAGCTCCTTGTGAAAAGGCACCTTTTGGAATGACAACTATTCACGAAAAGGTACGAATCCACAAAAATTAACATAGACCATATTTGAAGTGTTCTGTGTGGTGAAGATGATGGTGTAACTCTCCAGCTGAAATGAGGTCTCTAGCTAGCTCAAAAGTCCAGCTCAAGTGAGCTATGAGCTCGGGGGTCAACTGGCAACTTTGTCCCAAAATGTTCTTGAGCTGTCCCGGAGTTGTCCTAGTTAAGTTTCCATAGCTCTTGGACTCCAATGCTAGCTTTAAGTTAGCTCCCATCATATGGCCGAACATGCACCTACAAAAGAAAGCATAATATAAGCTAAGTATATGAATTATTATAAAGTAATAAGAATGTGCACATTATAAAGATGTGAACTATAGGTTATAATAATAACTCATGCATCATACGATAATGAATGAATATTATTATTACAACTATAGATTATATGCATGAATATCAATCAATGATACAAACCATAGGACATAATGAATGAATGCACATGTTATGATAATTCAAGCATAGTCTAATATGAAATTGTATGCTTATAATAATATATAGTGCATAAATAAGTAAATATAAGATAAAGTAAGGTAGAACTCCCTTAGAACCAGATTTGAATAACCTCCATGGTGTGAACAAATCATGGAGAAATTTGGAGCTAGACAGGATCACATCAACTAACCCTTTTGCTGTCGACGCCAAACAAGTAGAAATTTTCTTGATACGGTCTTGAGTAAAGTTCTCTAGAACTTAGGAAAAGAGAATTGAGAGGAAAAAGTATAGAGCGTGTGTGAGATCAGAAGAGGACAAGTAAAAGTCATTAAGTCCAAGAGTGCAAATACGAGCGGATTGAATGACATTCAAGTTTCCTTGGAGTGAATCGTGAGGCTTTGTGAGAGTACATTCTGGTAAGGTCTTTTACACATCTTATTCTTTTCTTATTTCACTAACCATGTCTCGAAGTCTAAGACAAAACCCCTGAAAGAGATGCCCCTGATTTGCAAACTCAAGCAATCATGCATGAAATGGCCATATTGCTGAAATTAGAATTAGAACCTTTGCATGATTGTAATGGACCAATTTTAAGCATCTTTAGGAAATTGAAGAGTAAATCGCCCTAGAATGGAAGAAGAATTCGAAGAAGAAGAGGCTGAAGTAACATCAGTAGCACGAAGAGATGCTCATCGATATCAGAATGACAACTTCAACAACATCAAAGTGACTATTCCTCCATTTCAAGGATGAAATGATCCTGAAGCCTATCTTGATTGGGTAATTAAGATTGAACACATTTTTGAATGCCAAAATTATACGGAGCAAAAGAAGGTCAGGCTTGCTGCTATGGAATTCGTGGACTATGACTTAGTTTGGTGGGACCAATTGGTGAGTTCAAGAAGACAAAATGGTGAACGCCCCATCAATACATGGGAAGAAATGAAGGCCATTATGAGGAAAATGTTCGTGCCTACTCACTATCACCGAGATCTTTACCATAAATTACAAAATTTGAAACAAGGAAACAAGAGTGTTGAAGATTATTTCAAAGAAATGGAGATAGCCATGATCCGAGCCAATGTTGATGAAGACAGAGAAGCAACCATGGCAAGGTTTTTATCTGGCCTAAATCCTGATATTGCTAACCTTGTTGAACTTCAGCATTATGTAGTGATTGAAGAGATGGTACATGTGGCCATGAAAATTGAAAGATAACTCAAAAGGAAATCCTACACTATGAGCAGTCCAAGTTCGGCCACCAAATAGAAGCAAGAGCCTATCACCTTCAAGAAACCAATTCCAGCACAAGAAAAGGATCATATAGAAGTTTCCAAAGCAAAACAAGTGGGCGAATCTAGTAAGGGTAGAGAAAAGCAAACCAGTACTTCGAGAGATCCAGAGACATCAAATGTTTCAAATGTTTTGGGACAGGACATGTTGCTAGTCAATGTCCCAACCGAAATACCATAATGGTTCTTGGCAATGGAGATATTGTATCGGATTCTGACGAGCCTATTTTTTATGAGGAACCTGAAACAATGCAAGATGAAGAAACTGAAGAAAATGCAGATCATGGTGAGATGCTTGCTTCGAAAAGGTGCCTACAATCACAAACATCCCAAGAGGATATTCAAAGAAACAATATTTTCCATACAAGATGTCATGTCAAGGATAAGGTTTGCACAATGATCATCGATGGAGGGAGTTGTACAAATGTAGCCAGTACCCTTATGGTTGAAAACCTGGTTTGGCAACATCAAAGCATCCCACTCCATATAAACTTCAATGGCTAAATGAAGGAGGTGAGTTAAACGTTACCAAACAGGTTCTAATTCCTTTTTCAGTTGGTAGGTACAAAGACGAGGTGCTTTGTGACATTGTTCCTATGCATGCTAGCCACATCTTACTTGGAAGACCATGGCAGAATGACAAAAGGGCCATTCATGATTGTTATCACAATCAATACATTTTTAAGCATGATGGACGCAAGGTAACCTTGATGCCTTTGACGCCAAAAGAGGTACAACAAGATCAGTTGCATATGCGAAAGAGTGTACAAGCATGGCGCAAAGACAAAACCCCAATGAAGAATGAAGAGGAACGAAAAATGACACCAAACTACTTCATAGAGAAACATGATGGTTCAAGGCTGGAAAATGAAGGAGCTCCTACGAAAATTGGTGATGGTTGGAATTTAAAGATACAACTCTTTACCAAGGGTTTTAATCGCCAAAAGGTAAGTAACCCTTCATTTGAAACCTCTTATCTCCTCACTTTTCAGGACCAATCACGTGAAAGGTCACTTCCAAAAGGGATATCCTTAAAGGAAGACCATTCTCAAAAGGTACCTGTTGGTAAATCATATTCCAAAGAAAGGCCTAAAGGGAAATCTTATGAAAGGATACCTAATGGAAGAACACAACCGTTCAAAGGATGCTTTCTTTTAGCAAGGAGATGTGACACTATGCAAGGATATAATGAACTCGATTTGAGGACAAATCGCCCTAAAGAAGGGGGGATGATGCAAGCACGTTTTCACCTACAAAAGGAGTACTCTTGAACATCTTTATATTGAATTTACTATATATAAGTTATATACTATATGCTTTTATAATACATTTCATGATAAGAATTCTTGTTATGTAGTTAAAGAATAACTTAGTATGAACACAGCATGCACATTGATATTTAAGCATGTTAGGATAGTCTTATAATCATATTAAGCATGATTATCATATGCATTATCTTACACATATTTTGATATGATATAATTAGCTCATGACCTTCAAACATAGCTCAAATAACCATAATCATTCATGGCAGCAAGGTATTTAGCTCATAACAGCCCAATATCATGGACTTACCTTGTTTCCTTGCACATATAGGTACATTGGAGTGTGATGCACGATGAGGTAGTTTGGTGGATGATTTGGACGTCATAAGCAGCTCACAAACAGCTCACAAAGTACAAGACAGCTCATGGAACACTAAGGAAAGCTCGATTCAGCTGGAGGAGCTTAAGGCTAGATAAACTCAGCTAGTTGGACTATTTGAAGCTGAGTTGCCAAAAGTGATGTCAAAGGTAGCTGAATGTAGCTGAACAAGTTGGTATGGAGATCATAAGGATTCGGCTAGGAAGCTTGTTCACAAACAGCCCAAGCTTGCTAACTAGCTCTACACTCAAGCTAGCTTGGAAGGAGACACATGCATACCCAAGATGGAGCACATGACCAACCATCATTCCATCCACAAGGCAGTACCACAAGGTTCCCTAGAACGCCCGTGTGCGTGCCATATGACCAATCCCCATGTTCCTTTCATGTGGTCTCATTTAGGCGCCAAGATGAAGAGCCCTCTCCCTATTTGGCCGAGCATCATCTCCCATCCAATTTGGCGCCAATATGAAGGGACACAAGAGCTATTTGGCCAAGGGTTATTACCCTCCATTTAAACTGAAGCATCATGATACGATCCAAACTAGCACTAACTTTCTCCATGACTTGAACACACCATGGATGTTCTTCAAAGTTGTTTCTAAGGGAGTTCTTCATTACCCTATCTTATACTATATCATTTATACATTCTATTCTATCATAAGCATGCATTCACATGTTAGTATAAATTATCATATTATTATTTCCATCCTATACATATCTGATCATGTTTTTCATATTATTCAAATATATGCTATGATTACATATTATTTCTTAGGATATTATTATTACATGTTTCCATTTATCATTTATGAATACCATGTTATATGATATTCATGCATACAACATATACCCATATCTTTATGATTGATACACAATGTTATAAGCATGTTAGGATAGTCTTATAATCATATTAAGCATGATTATCATATATACATCAAGGCAACATCATTATAAATCATTTCATTAGTTCATATGCATTCATATTAGATCTTAAGCTTCATGCATTATCTTATACATATTTTGAGATGATATAATTAGCTCATGACCTTCAAACATAGCTCACATCACCATAATTATATATGTCAGCAAGGTTTTTAGCTCATAACAGCTCAATATCATGGACATACCTTGTTTCCTTGCACATATAGGTACATTGGAGTGTGATGCACGATGAGGCAGCTTGGTAGAGTATTTGGACGTCATATGCAGCTCACAAACAGCTCACAAATATCATGGCAGCTCGTGGAACACTACGAAAAGCTCAACTTGGCTAGAGGAGCTAGCATGTAGCTGAACTTAGCTGAAGGAGAGCTTCGGACCAAAGTGTTGAAAAGTGGACTAAAGGTAGCTGGAAGTAGCTGGGAGAGTAGCTGAGGAGCTGAGAAGACCAAAGCTAACTAGCTTGATTTTATCAAGCTATAACTCACCTAGTTAGCTACCAAAACACTCATCTAGCTTACCTTGAAGCTAGTTCATCTCTAGGCTGCCAAATGGATGCCATGTCATCTAGATACACGTTGGAAGCTAATTCACGCCTAGTTGTTGCCTATCTTCATTCCATGGACTTCAAGACATCATCCTATGGTTGCAACCTAATCAAAGCATAGCAAGAAGACCCATGTGCATTCATGTAGGCTGTCATGTGCATCATTCAAGCATGTGCACTTCATGTGAAATCAAATTGGCGCCAAAACAACAAGGGATGCTTCCTATTCGGCCAAAGACTCTTTCCTCTTTATTTTGGCGCCCAAATAACTTCCAAATGCATTCAAATCATCCTTAGGGCCGAACCAACACATAACTATTCGGCCAAGAGCTTGTATTTTCATGAAAGTCTTGTTTTTTCATTAAAAATCATGTCATTTTAGGAAGGTACAAGGGCTGGCCGAACCAACATGTACTTATTCGTCCAAGTCCCTTCAAAAACTATAAATAGGCCATTGTATTTCATTTCTAAGCAGACCTTTTGATTAATATAAGTGATATTATTCTCTTCCTTAAGTCCCGGTGACTTTTATCGACTTATCAAGTATTTTTATACTTGTGGCGTCAACCCCTTTCTTTTCACCTTGATACTTCTGGTTCCTAGTTCATATAACTAGTGGGTCAAAGTACTTAATACCACCCCTTGAAGAAGCAATATAAAGTCTGGGTCTTTGCTCTCTATAGCATTGGTTCTTCTTTGAGTCTTCTTTTAAGATACTATCCTCACAACCATTCCTTTGTTTCATAAGCCATAACCATAGCCTTATCAACCATCTTCCGCTTCCATCTCTCATTTTAAACAGCCCACCTTTTCATCATATGCCTACCACCCTTAACCCTCTCTTTTTGAGCCATTCACTTTATGCAGGTTGTTTTGCTTCCTTCCTAGATCCATAATCAATTGAAGAGGTACAATTGCCATACATCAAGTGGCATCAGAAGCCTTACATCACATTATCTCTATTTGTAATTAAATTATGTCTCTGTAGGAGGGCACAAGGCTGGCCAAATCCCCTTGTAACCATTCGGCCATGCCTCTCCATTTCCTATAAAGAGGAAAGCATATATCATTTGTATTAAGACCTTTTTGATTAATAGAAGTGAGATTATTCTCTTCCTTAAGTCCTGGTGACTTTTATCGACTTATCAAGTATTTTATACTTGTGACGTCAACCCCTTTCTTTTCACCTTGATACTTCTGGTTCCTAGTTTATATAACTAGTGGGTCAAAGTACTTAATACCACCCCTTGAAGAAGCAATATAAAGTATGGGTCTTTTCTCTCTATAGAATTGGTTCTTCTTTGAGTCTTCTTTAAGATGCTATCCTCACAACCAACCCTTTGTTTCATAAGCCATAACCATAGCCATATCAACCATCTTCCGCTTCCATCTCTCATTTTAAACAGCCCACCGATTCACCATACGTCTACCACCCTTAACCCTCTCTTTCTGAGCCATTCACTTGTGCAAGTTGTTTTGCTTTCTTCCTAGATCCACAATCAATTGTTAAGGTACAAGTGCCTTACATCATTTCCATATCATTCATATCTATTCTATGATTACATATTATTTCTTGGGATACTATTATTACATGTTTCCATTTATCATTTATTATGAATATCATGTTATATAATATTCATGCATATAACATATCCACATGTTTATATTAATTGCTACACAATGATACTTCAAGCATGTTATTGTTTCATATTCGTCTTGTATTCATCTAAGTATGTTTCACTACATTCATGACATGGCATCATGCTTAATCATTCATTTGTTAGCTCAGTTGCATTCATTTCAGCTCATAAGTCATATACATTATCTCAGATATAGTATATGATGATATACTTAGCTCATGTCATGCATTCATAGCTCACAAGACCATGATCATGCATGGCAGCAAGGTAATTAGCTCATACAATGATGTGATCCTGTTTAGCACCAACTTTCTGCATGACATACTCACATCATTGGAGAACCATCAAACTCAATATAAGGGAGTTCTACCATACTTTATATTATATTTACTTATTTATGCACTATATATATTATTATGAGCATACATTTGCATATTAGACTATACTTGAATTATCATAGTATGTGCATTCATTCATTATATCCTATGGTTTGCATCATTGATTGATATTCATGTATATAATCTATAGTTATAATATTAATATTCATTCATTATCATATGATGCATGAATTATTATTATAACCTATAGTTCATATCTTTATAATATGCACATCATTATATTATATGCATTATATAGTTTATATACTTAGTTTATTTCTTTATGTTATGCATGTAGGCATATTCGGCCAACACTTGGGAGCTACATTTGAGCTTAACGATAGGAGCTAGGAAAACTTTCATAGGATGACTCGGGAGATCATGAAGAACAAATGATGAAAAGTTGTCAGCTGACCCCCCGAGCTCATAGCTCACATGAACGGGACTTTTTAGCTAGCTAGAGACCACATTTCAGCTGGAGAGTTGCACCATCATCACCACAACACAGAGTACTTCAAATATGTTCTAAGTTAATTTTTGTGGATTCGTAACTTTTCGCGAAGAGTTGCCATTCCAAGAAGTGCCTTTTCACAAGGAGCTGGCCAAAGACTCATCTTCATGTAATTCACCTATGACCAGCTCATCTTCAGCTCATACACATGGGAAGTAGCTCAAATGATGAAAGGTTACCTTCCACAAATGTGACCTTTCATGACAAGTTACTGCCCATTGAAGACCATGACACCTAGATGCATGTTGGAAGCCAAGTCACGCCTAGTTTCTGCCATCTTCATTCCATGGACTTCAAGACATTATCCTATGGTTGCAACCTCACCAAAGCCTTGCAAGAAGACCCATGTGCGTTCAAGTAGGCTGCCATGTGCATCATTCAAGCATGTGCACTCCATGTGACATCAAATAGGCGCCAAAACACCAAGGTATGCTTCCTATTCGGCCAAAGACTTATTCCTCTCCATTTTAGCGCCCAAATGACTTCCAAAAGCATTCAAAACATCATTAGGCCGAACCAACACCTTACTATTCAGCCAAGAGCATGTATCTTCATTAAAATCATGTATTTTCATTTAAAAGTTATGTATTTTCAAAGGGGTTTCGTGCATAGCCGAACCATCATGTACCTATTCGGCCTAAACCCTTTGAAAACTATAAATAGGCTTTGACATTTTATTTGTATCTTATCTTATATCTTATATAAAACATACTCTTCTGAGTTATTTCTTTTCAAAGTTCTTTGTGAACTTTATCGATTAAGCAAGTATAATTCATATACTTGTGGCGTCATTCTTTCCATTTTGATTCCAAAATTCCTAAATTGATATCTAGTGGGTTGAAGACACTATCACCACCCCTCAAGCAAGTTTGAGAAGATCGGGATTGTGCTCCTTAGCATTGTTTTCATCTTTGGCGTGTTTGAGATACAAATCAATACCATTTCCATTTCATCAACAACACCATCATCAACATCCATCAAGACCATCAATTCCGCAACCATCTCTTTCATTTCTTTCTATTTCATTTCCTTTTATATATATTCATTTCTTAAGACCATTATTAATATCATTTCTTTCTTATATTTATTGTAGCCAAGCTTATAATTCAAGGACATCAGTACTTGTCAATCCTAGATCGGGACACAATAAGGCTATCTACTCTCTTCCATCAAAGCGTGTAGATTCGCCTTACATCAAGCAGTAATCAGAGCATAGTCGGATTGACAATAAAAGTGGCATTGGCGTGCAAAGCAAAAAAAGAAATTCAAAAGAGAAAAAAGACTCCTTCAACAAATTGGAGTGCAAAAAAAGAGAAAAATTAGAAAAGAAGAAAAGAAGAAAAGAAAAGAAAAAGTGAAGTTCAAAAAAAGAAAGCAAGCCAAGGAAAGTGCTCTACCATTACAAGAACATCAAAGAGGCCATCTACACTAAGAGAAGATAACCTTATTGTTTCTTGAGAAAGGTTGCAGTAAATGTTGTTTCTTGAATTGTAAGTCACCTCTTCCTTTTTTATACTTTCATTTTCCTTGTCTTCAACCATTTCATTCTTTTAATCCTTTCTTCTACCTATCCATATCCTCTATTTCTTCTACCCTAACCTATTTGCAGCCGACACACACAAGGAAAGAATTAAATTTGTTATAATCTTGAGTAAGTTCCTTAAAGGACTTACAAGAGAAATTGAGTGGAAAAAGGCTAACTGAGAGAGTGAGATCAGAAGGGGAATTGTTAAAAGCCAAATTATATTCCCGAGAGTAAACACGAGTGTTGAGTGGAGTGATCTCTTAATTTTCTTTGGAGTGAAGATTGTGAGGCTTTGAGAGTGTGCTGGTAAGGTTTTAAATTTTTTTTCTTTCTTTCTACTAACAATGTCTTATGATCTTTCATCTTTCCAAACAATGGAGAACGAACAGCAAAGAACAAACACATTTCACACTCGTTGCCATGTAAATGGTAAAGTGTGTCTTGTAGCTATTGACGGAGGAAGTTGTACATACATGGTGAACAAATTGGGGCTTATAACGATTAAACATTCCAGCCCATATGAATTGCAATGGTTGCATGGCAATGAAGAATTGAAGGTTACTGAACAAGTATTTGTTCCATTCTCACTTGGAAGTTACAAAGGAGAGATTCTATGTGACGTGGTACATATGAATACGAGTCATTTACTCTTGGGGAGGCCATGGCAATTTGACAAGCGTGTTGTTCATGATGGTTTCACAAACCGATACTCCTTCTTTCACAAGAAAGGAAAATCATCTTGACTTCACTATCTCCTAGCCGAGTAAATGAAGATCAAAACACCTTGAAGAAGAGCATTGAAGTAATGAACGAGCAACTTAAAGACAATGCAATTGAAGGAGAACATTTGGAGGAAAATTCAAATGATGAAAAAGTTGGGATTGCAAATAAGAGAATTGAAAGAGATGAATTTGGAGATAAAGAGGAGAGTAAAGAACAAATTTTATCTAACATTACTTTTTATCCTATTCTTCCTTTTGTTTTGCAGGACAATTCAAGAGACATATCTTTTCAAGGAGATGATTCAAGAATCATGTCTTTTGGAGGACTAAAAAATCTGACTTTTGAAGAACATATAGTTGTTACTTTTGATCCACAAAACATGTCTCTTGATGTTTCAAAGATGATGCCATTTGAAGTTCCAAAAGAAATGTCATTTGAAGTGCCAAGAGTTGTGTTCGTTGACATTCCAAGTGCATTGCCAATCGCGAAAAGAATTCAGCAACCAACTCCTATTAAACATCCACCTTGGTTTGATGTTTCCATTCATCTTGTTAATAATTTCTTATATTTTAACTTTGATTTACTTTGCAGGAATTTGAGTTATGTACATGGTATTATCTTACCAAACGTTAATGACAAGATCATTTGTCGTTATAAGCTTGATTGGTGCATTGAACTCAAGCATTTCAAGAAGTTTCAAAGGTTAAGACTCTCCACAAACCATCATGATGATTCCAAGAGTGGAGATGAAGATATACATATTCTTTTTAACGAATATGATGTGTCGGATCAAGGAGATATTCCAAATGATTCAATTTGTCAAATGGGGGAACCAAAAGGTGTGATCCTTGGAAGCTTAAGAGAATTATCTTCTCAAGTACTAGAAGATATGACTTATCATTTAAAGGACATGATCTTTGGGAAACCAAAGAATATGTCTTTTAGAGTGTGAAAAGAAGTGATCATTCAAAACAACATGTCTTGTGATTCAAATGACATAACTTTTGGCTATTCAAAACATGAGAACAAGGAGTACAATTTTCACTTGTTCATAATTAATAATTCTCTTACTTATGAAAGTTTCTTATCTTTTTAGGTCATGGACATTCAAGGAACCTATTCAAGGGATATGACTCTTGATAAGAATCCTTTCATAAAGATGATCTACGGAAGCAAACCAGCAACGATTGAATGGGCGTACAATTTAGAGAAGTCATCTTTTGATTTGAGGACAAATCGCCCAAAAGAAGGGGATGATGATGTGATCCTGTTTAGCCCCAACTTTCTGCATGACATACTCACATCATTGAAGAACCATCAAACTCAATATAAGGGAGTTCTACCAAACTTTATATTATATTTACTTATTTATGCACTATATATATTATTATGAGCATACATTTGCATATTAGACTATACTTGAATTATCATAGTATGCGCTTTCACTCATTATATCCTATGGTTTGCATCATTGATTGATATTCATGTATATAATCTATAGTTATAATATTAATATTCATTCATTATCATATGACGCATGAATTATTATTATAACCTATAGTTCACATCTTTATAATATGCACATCATTATATTATATGCATTATATAGTTTATATACTTAGTTTATTTCTTTATGTTATGCGTGTAGGCATATTCGACCAACACTTGGGAGCTACATTTGAGCTTAACTAATGATTAGGAGCTAGGAAAACTTTCATAGGATGACTCGGGAGATCATGAAGAACAAATGATGAAAAGTTGTCAGCTGACCCCCGAGCTCAAAGCTCACTTGAGCTGGACTTTTGAGTTAGCTAGAGACCTCATTTCAGCTGGAGAGTTACACCATCATCACCACCACACAGAGTACTTCAAATATGGTCCAAGTCAATTTTTGTGGATTCGTACCTTTTCGCGAAGAGTTTCATTCTAAGAGGTGCCTTTTCACAAGGAGCTGGCCAAAGACTCATCTTCATGTAATTCACCTATGACCAGCTCATCTTCATCTCATACACATGGGAAGTAACTCAAATGATGAAAGGTTACCTTCCACAAATGTGACCTTTCATGACAAGTTGCTGCCCATTGAAGACCATGACACCTAGATGCATGTTGGAAGCCAAGTCACGCCTAGTTGCTGCCATCTTCATTCCATGGACTTCAAGACATTATCCTATAGTTGCAACCTCACCAAAGCCTTGCAAGAAGACCCATGTGCATTCAAGTAGGCTGCCATGTGCATCATCCAAGCATGTGCACTCCATGTGACATCAAATAGGCACCAAAACACCAAGGGATGCTTCTTATTCGGCCAAAGACTTATTCCTCTCCATTTTGGCACCCAAATGACTTCCAAAAGCATTCAAAACATCCTTAGGCCGAACCAACACCTTACTATTCGGCCAAGAGCATGTATCTTCATTAAAATCATGTATTTTCATTTAAAAGTCATGTATTTTCAAAGGGGTTTCATGCATAGCCGAACCATCATGTACCTATTCGGCCTAAACCCTTTGAAAACTATAAATAGGCTTTGGCATTTCATTTGTATCTTATCTCATCTCTTATATAAAACATACTCTTCTGAGTTATTTCTTTTCAAAGTTCTTTGTGAACTTTATCGATTAAGCAAGTATAATTCATATACTTGTGGCGTCATTCTTTCCATTTTTATTCCAAAATTCCTAGATTGATATCTAGTAGGTTGAAGACACTATCACCACCCCTCAAGCAAGTTTGTGAAGATCGAGATTGTGCTCCTTAGCATTGCTTCATCTTTGGCGTGTTTGAGATACAAATCACTACCATTTCCATTTAATCAACAACACCATCATCAACATCCATCAAGATCATCAATTCCGCAGCCATCTCTTTCATTTCTTTCTATTTCATTTCCTTTTATATATATTCATTTCTTAAGACCATTATTAATATCATTTGTTTCTTATATTTATTGCAGCCAAGCTTATAATT
The DNA here is from genome assembly GCF_006381635.1 of Hibiscus syriacus. Taxonomy (NCBI): domain Eukaryota; kingdom Viridiplantae; phylum Streptophyta; class Magnoliopsida; order Malvales; family Malvaceae; genus Hibiscus; species Hibiscus syriacus. The sequence goes on along the minus strand of NW_024062824.1, from coordinate 2,354,006 downwards.
CAAGGACATCAGTACTTGTCAATCCTAGATCGGGACACAATAAGGCTATCTACTCTCTTCTATCAAAGCGTGTAGATTCGTCTTACATCATACAAGCTCAATGCCATTGAATTACCTTGTTTTCTTTGCACGTGTAGGTATATTGGAGCATGGCACACGTTGGGAGAGCTTGGTAGAGTATTTGGACGTCATATGTAGCTCACAAATAGCTCACAAATATCATGGCAGCTCGTGGAACACTAAGGAAAGCTCAACTTAGTTGGAGGAGCTAGCATGTAGCTGAACTTAGCTGGAGGAGAGCTTTGGACCAAAGTGCTGAAAAGTGGACTAAAGGTAGCTGGGAGAGTAGTTGAGGAGCTGAGAAGACCAAAGTTAACTTGCTTGAGTTCATCAAGTTATAGCTCACCTAGTTAGCTACCAAGACACTCACCTAGCTTACCTTGAAGCTAGTTCATCTCTAGGCTGCCCATGGATTCCAAGACATCATTCTATGGTTGCAACCTCACCAAAACATTGCAAGAAGACCCATGTGCATTCAAGTAGGCTGCAATGTGCATCATTCAAGCATGTGCACTCCATGTGACATCAAATTGGCGCCAAAACACCAAGGGATGCTTCCTATTCGGCCAAAGACTCTTTTCTCTTCATTTTGGCACCCAAATAACTTCCAAATGCATTGAAATCTTCCTTAGGGCCGAACCAACACATAACTATTCGGCCAAGAGCATGTATCTTCATTTAACTAATGTATTTTCATTAAAAATCATGTATTTTCAAAGGGGTTTCAACCTTGGCCGAACCATCAAGTGTTTATTCGGCCTAAACCCTTTTAAAACTATAAATAGGCCATCATATTTCATTTGTAATCAGACCTTTTTTATTAATATAAGTGAGATTATTCTCTTTCTTAAGTTCTGGTGACTTTTATCGAATTATCAAGTATTTTATACTTGTGGCGTCAACCCCTTTTTTCACCTTGATACTTATGATTCTTAGTTCTTATAACTAGTGGGTCAAAGTACTTAATACCACCCCTTAAAGAAGCAATATAAAGTCTAATTCTTTGCTCTCTATAGCATTGGTTCTTCTTTGAGTTTTCTTTAAGATACTATCCTCACCACCATCCCTTTGTTTCATCAGCCATAACCCATAGCCATATCAATCATCTTTCACTTCCATCTCTCATCAAAACAGCCCACCTATTCACCCATACATTTACTACCCTTAACCATCTCTTTTTAAGCCATTCACTTGTGCAGCTTATTTTGCTTTCTTCCTAGATCCACAATCAATTAAAGAGGTACAAGTGCCTTACATCAAGTGGTATCAGAGCCAAACAAGGGTACATTAAGTAGTAATCATAGCTTTGGTGGAAGAAAGCAACGTGCAACAACAACAAAAAGAAAAACACAAAAAGAAGTTCAAGTAAAGTGCAAAGTTAAAGAAATCAATAAAAATCAGAAAAGAATTTAAAGCACTCCAAAAGAATAAAATTCCAACACTAAAAAAAAGAATAACATAGAAAAAGAAAGAAAGTTGAAGCACTCGTCAACAATTCTCATCACCAAGCCATTCAAGTAAGCCTTTTAAAATTTATTGTGGTGATAGAAGGTTATGAAGTGACTTGTGTAAGTAACCCTTTTGTTCTCTTTTTTCTATTTCTAAGTCACCCTTTCATTATATTTTGTTTTCCATTCCTACTAACCTTTTTTGCAGCCAACACCAAACAAGTAAAAATTTACTTGATACGGTTTTGAGTAAAGTTCTCTATAACTTGGGACAAGAGAATCGGGAGGAAAAAGGTTGGAGCATGTGTGAGATCAGAAGAGGACAAGTCAAAGCCATTAAAGACCTAGAGTGTAAACACGAGCGAATTGAGTGACATTCAAGTTTTCCTTCAAGTGACTCTTGAGGCTTTGTAAGAGTATATTTTGATAAGGTCCTACACATATTTCATTTTTCCTTATTTGCTAACATGTGTCTTCCATCCAACATCTTTGTAGTCAAAAGGACTTTGAACATTCAAAGTCAAGAGGATGAACAAAGAGAGAACATCTTCCATACCAAATGTCACGTGGGAGATAAAATTTGCGTGGTGATCATTGATGGAGAAAGTTGTACAAACGTAACAAGTACTCACATGGTGGAAAAGTTGGGTCTCAAGACTTCCACGCATCCTCATCCATACAAACTTCAGTGGCTCAACGATGTGGGAGAAGCCAAGGTAACCAAACAAGTTGTTGTACCTTTCTCAATTGGAAGATACAAAGATGAAGTCCTTTGTGATGTGGTGCCTATGAGTGCAAGCCATATTATATTAGGACGTCCTTGGCAATTTGACAAGAAGGCTACCCATGACGAATTCTCTAACAAGTACTCTTTCCAGCATCAAGGAAAGAAAATCATATTGGCGCCCTTACTTCCCAGTCAAGTTCATGAATGTCAAGCGACCCTTAGTCACGCATAGAAGAATGGGAGAAAATGAAGGCCATAAAATGAAGCTTTGAAGAAGAGCATTGTGAGGAGACAAGAAGAATTGGAAATGAATTTGTTGAAGTTGAAAAGGATGTTCTGCAAGTAGTGGAGCAAATTGAAAGTGGCAAATTTGAAAAGGGTGAGTGTAGAGAAGAGAAGAAGAGTAAAGGACAAATTTTACCTAACAAATCTTCTTCTACTATTTCTTTTTCCTTGCAGGATATTCAAAGAGACATATCTTTTCAAGTAGAAAATTCAAGAAACATGTCTTTTGAAGAACCAATAGGTGTGACCTTTGGTAATCCACAAGACATATCCTTTGACATTCCAACAGTTATGCCACTTGAAGTTCAAAAAGATGTGCCACTTGAAGTGCCACAAGTTGTGATCATTGAGGCTCCAAGTACATTACAACTATTGAAGAGATTTCAGCAACCAATGGAGTTTTCCATCATCAAGCAACCAATTCCCATTAAACATCCACCCTGGTTAGCTATTTCCATTCACCTTGTTAATAGTTTTTCATTTACTAACTTTGATTTATTTTGTAGCAACTTATTTCATCCTTATGGTGAAGAAATCATACCAACCTTCAAGGCAATAATTTGGAGAGGCAAAAAGGTGAAAGGACATGATGATTTAAATCATCACCAAGGAGTAATTCAAAGAACACTTATCTTCACCAAGCGACGTGATGACTCTAACCAAGAAACAAACCTTTTCACCAACAAGCATGGTGAATTAAAAGGAGGAAATGAAGATATAGAGGTCCTTTCCAAGCATTGTGATGATTCAAAGAATAAAGAAAAAGGATAAAGTTGGTTCATGAAAGGATATGTCTCTCCTGTTCAAATGACATGTGATGGTTCCCAAACATTGTGTCCTCCCATCAAAGGACGTGAAGTTACCAGATTTGAAGCCAAGAGGTTGAACATTTCATGTGATTTATCTATTGGAGGAAAACATAAGGATTCAATCCTTCCTACATCAAGAAGGTCTTCAATGAGAAACTACTTCGATTTGAGGACAAATCGCCTAAAAGAAGAGGAGGATGATATGATCCAAACTAGCTCCAACTTTCTCCATGACTTGAACACACCATGAATGTTATTCAAAGTTGATTCTAAGGGAGTTCTTTCTTACCTTATCATATATTATATCATTTATACCTTTTATTCTATCATAATCATGCATTCACATGTTAGTGTAAATTATCATATCATTCATACCATCCTATGTTTAGTTCATCATGTTTTCCATATCATTCATATCTATGCTATGATTACATATCATTTCTTGGGATATTATTATTACATGTTTTCATTTATCATTTATTATGAATATCATGTTATATAATATTCATGCATATAACATATCCACATGTTTATATTAATTGCTACACAATGATACTTCAAGCATGTTATTGCTTCATATTCGTTTTACATTCATTTAAGTATGTTTCAATACATTCATGGCATGGCATCATGCTTAATCATTCATTTGTTAGCTCATTTGCATTCATTTCAGCTCCTAAGTCATATACATTATCTCACATATAGTATATGATGATATACTTAGCTCATGTGATATAGTCACGTCTACACCAGATCCGGAGGTCATGCCACACGGTCCCATTACTAGGTCAAGGGCCAAACAATTCAGGGAAGTGCTCTTAACTAAGTGTCTTGAAGCTTTTGATTCATTTGATAACTTAACACTCTCTAATGTTATGTTATATAATGTTTTAATAGCTAAAGAGTAACTTAGTATGAATTCATATTACACATTGTTATTTTAATATGTTAAGAATGTTAGAATAGTTTTATTATCATATTATGCATGATTATTATATATACATCAAGGCAGCATACTTATAATGCATTTCATTAGTTTATTTGCATTCATGTTAACTCTTAGGCTTTATACATTATCTTACACATATTAGGAGATGATGTACTTAGCTCATGACCATCATACTTAGCTCACATTACCATAAACAAACATGGCAGCAAGGTATTTAGCTCGTTTTAGCTCAATATCATGAACTTACCTTGTTTCCTTGCACATATAGGTACAATGGAGTGTGATGCACGTTGAGGTAGCTTGGTGAATGATTTGGACGTCATGCATAGCTCACAAAGTACAAGGCAGCTCATGGAATGCTAAGGGAAGCTCGGTTCAGCTGGATAAGCTTCAGGCTAGCTAAACTTAGCTAGTTGGACTATTTGAAGCTGAGTTGCTAAAAGTGATGACAAAGGTAGCTGAATGTAGCTGAACATGCTGTTATGGAGCTCAAAGGGACTCGGCTAGGAATATCATTCATAAACAGCCCCATTCTTGCTAGCTAGATCAACACTCAAGCTAGCTTGGAAGGAGACACATGCACGCTTAAGATGGAACCCATGATCAGCCATCATTCCATGCGCAAGGTTACACCACAAGCATCCTAGAGAGGTCATGTGCACGCCTTGTGACCAGACCACCATGTGATTGGCGTGTGACTTCATTTAGGCGCCAAGATGAAGAGTCCTCTTACCATTCGGCCAAGCACTCCTTACTCTCCAATTTGGCGCCAACTTGAAGGGGTACAAGCACTATTCGGCCAAAGGATATTTTCCTCCATTTAAACCGAACCATCCTCTCTATTTTTAATTAAATTATGTCATTTTATAGAGGCACAAGGGCTGGCCGAAACCTCTTGTAACCATTCGGCCAAATCCTTCCATTTCCTATAAATATGAAAGAATATTTCATTTGTAAGCACACCTTTTTATTCAATTAAAGTGAGATTATTCTCTTCTTAAGTCCTGGTGACTTTTTATCGACTTATCAAGTATTTTATACTTGTGGCGTCAACCCCTTCCTTTCATCTTGATACTTCTGGTTCCTAGTTAATATAACTAGTGGGTCAAAGTACTTAACACCATCCCTTGAAGAAACAATATAAAGAATGGGTCTCTGCTCTATATAGTATTAGTTCTTCTTTGAGATTTCTTCAAGATACTATCCTCACAACCATCCTTTTATTTCATCACCATAACCATAGCCTTATCAACTATCTTCCGCTTCCATTACTCATTATTTAAATAGCCTACCAATTCACCCATACGTCTACCACCCTTAACCATTCTACTTTGAGCCATTCACTTTGCAGGTTGTTTTGCTTCCTTCCTAGATCCACAATCATTTGAAAAGGTACAAGTACCTTACATCAAGCGGTAATCAGAGCTTTGGTGGAAGAAGCAACGTGCAACAACAACAAAAAGAAGTGCAAAAGTGAAGTGCAAAGTCAAAGAAAAAGAAAAAAAAATCAGCAAAGAAAATTGAAGGACTCAAAAGTCAAAGCACTCAAAAAGAAGAAAAAGCAAAGAAAAGAAAGAAAAGTTGGAAGCACTCATCAACAATTCTCATCACCAAGCATTTTCAAGTAAGCCTTTAAAATTGATTGTGGTGATAGAAGGTTGTGAAGTGACTTGTGTAAGTAACCCTTTTCATTCTCTTCTTTCTAATTTCTAAGCCACCTTTTCAATTATATTTGCTTTCCATTCCTACTAACCATTTGCAGCCGACGCCAAACAAGTGAAATTACTTGATATAGTCTTGAGTAAAAGTTCATTAGAACTTGAGACAAGAGAATCAAGAGGAAAAAGGCTGGAGCGTGTTTGAGATCAGAAGAGGACAAGTAAAAGCCATTAAAAGTCCTAGAGTGCAAACACGAGTGGATTGAGTGACATCAAGTTTTTCTTGGAGTGACTCGTGAGGCTTTGTGAGAGTATATTCTGGTAAGGTCTTTTACACATCTTATTCTTTTCTTATTTATTAACCATGTCTCGGAGTTCAGGACGATCCCCAGAAAGAGAATCCCCTAATTTGCAGACTCAAGCCGTTATGCGTGAAATGGCAAGATTGCTGAAATTAGAATTGGAGCCTTTGCAAGATCGTCTGGATCAATTAGATGTATCTCTAGGCAATCGGAGAGTAAATCGCCCTAGAATGGAAGAAGACTTAGAAGAGGAAGAGGCTGAAGTAACATCAGTAGCAAGGAGAGATGTTCATCGAAATCAAAATGACAACTTCAGCAACATTAAAGTGACTATTCCTCCATTTCAAGGACGAACTGATCCAGAAGCCTATCTTGATTGGGTAATCAAAATTGAACACATTTTTGAATGCCAAAACTATACGGAGCAAAAGAAGGTTAGACTTGCTGCTATGGAATTCATTGACTATGCCTTAGTTTGGTGGGATCAGTTGGTGAGTTCAAGAAGACGAAATGGTGAACGCCCCATCACAACTTGGGAAGAAATGAAGGCCCTTATGAGAAAAAGGTTTGTTCCTAATCACTATCACCGAGATCTCTATCATAAGTTACAAAATCTGAAACAAGGAAGCAAGAACGTTGAAGATTATTTCAAGGAGATGGAGATTGCCATGATCCGAGCCAATGTGGATGAAGATAGAGAAGCAACAATGGCAAGGTTCTTATCTGGTCTAAATATTGATATTGCTAACCTTGTTGAACTTCAGCATTATGTAGAAATTGAAGAGATGGTGCATGTGGCCATGAAAATTGAAAGACATCTCAAAAGGAAATCCTACACTAGGAGCAGTCCAAATTCGGCCACCAAATGGAAGCAAGAACCTATTACCTTCCGGAAACAAACTCCAATCCAATCAAAGGATCGCGCAGAGATACCCAAATCTGCACAAATGGGCGAATCTAGCAAGGGTAAAGAAAAGCAAACCAGCACTTTCGAGAGATCCAGAGACATCAAATGTTTCAAGTGTTTTGGAAAAGGACATGTTGCTAGCCAATGTCCCAACCGAAATGCCATGATGATACTTGACAATGGAGATATTGTATCAGATTCTGATGAGCCTATTTTTGATGAGGAACCTGAAATAATACAAGACGAAGAAACGGAAGAAAATGCAGATCATGGTGAAATGCTTGTTTCAAAGAGGTGCCTACAATCACAAACATCCCAAGAGGATATTCAAAGAAACAATATCTTTCATACAAGGTGCCATGTCAAGGATAAGGTTTGCACAATGATCATAGATGGAGGAAGTTGCACAAACGTAGCCAGCACTCTTATGGTTGAAAAACTTGGATTAACAACGTCAAAGCATCCTACTCCGTATAAACTCCAATGGCTCAATGAAGGAGGTGAGTTAAATGTTACCAAACAGGTTCTAATTCCTTTTTCAGTTGGTAGGTACAAGGATGAGGTGCTTTGTGACATTGTCCCTATGCATGCTAGCCACATTTTACTTGGGAGACCATGGCAGTATGATAAAAGGGCTATTCATGATTGTTTTCACAATCAATACACTTTTAAGCATGATGGACGCAAGGTGACCTTGATGCCTTTAACGCCCAAAGAAGTGCAACAAGATCAGTTGCATATGAGAAAGAGTGTACAAGCATGGCGCAAAGACAAAACCCCAACAAAGAATGAAGAGGAACAAAACAAGAAACCAAACTTCTTCATAGAGAAACATGATGGTTCAATGCTGAAAAATGAAGGGTCTTCTACGAACAATGGTGATGTTTGGGGCTTAAAGTCGCAACTTTTCACCAATGGGTTTAGACTTCAAAAGGTAAGTAACCCTTCATATGAAACCTTTTCTCTTCTCACTTTTCAGGACCAATCACGTAAAAGGTCACTTCCAAAAGGGATATCCTTAGATAAAGATCATTCCCAAAAGGTATCTGTTGGTAAATCATATTCCAAAGAAAGACCTAAAAGGAAATCTTACGAAAAGGTTCCTAATGGAAGAACACAAACGTTCAAAGAATACTTTCTATTAGCAAAGAGGCGTGAAGCTATGCAAGGACAGAATGAACTCGATTTGGGGACAAATCGCTTAAAAGAAGGGGGGGATGATATAGTCACGTCTACACCAGATCCGGAGGTCATGCCACACGGTCCCATTACTAGGTCAAGGGCCAAACAATTCAGGGAAGTGCTCTTAACTAAGTGTCTTGAAGCTTTTGATTCATTTGATAACTTAACACTCTCTAATGTTATGTTATATAATGTTTTAATAGCTAAAGAGTAACTTAGTATGAATTCATATTACACATTGTTATTTTAATATGTTAAGAATGTTAGAATAGTTTTATTATCATATTATGCATGATTATTATATATACATCAAGGCAGCATACTTATAATGCATTTCATTAGTTTATTTGCATTCATGTTAACTCTTAGGCTTTATACATTATCTTACACATATTAGGAGATGATGTACTTAGCTCATGACCATCATACTTAGCTCACATTACCATAAACAAACATGGCAGCAAGGTATTTAGCTCGTTTTAGCTCAATATCATGAACTTACCTTGTTTCCTTGCACATATAGGTACAATGGAGTGTGATGCACGTTGAGGTAGCTTGGTGAATGATTTCGACGTCATGCATAGCTCACAAACAGCTCACAAAGTACAAGGCAACTCATGGAATGCTAAGGGAAGCTCGGTTCAGCTGGATAAGCTTCAGGCTAGCTAAACTTAGCTAGTTGGACTATTTGAAGCTGAGTTGCTAAAAGTGATGACAAAGGTAGCTGAATGTAGCTGAACATGCTGTTATGGAGCTCAAAGGGACTCGGCTAGGAAGATCATTCATAAACAGCCCCATTCTTGCTAGCTAGCTCAACACTCAAGCTAGCTTGGAAGGAGACACATGCACGCTTAAGATGGAACCCATGATCAGCCATCATTCCATGCGCAAGGTTACACCACAAGCATCCTAGAGAGGCCATGTGCACGCCTTGTGACCAGACCACCATGTGATTGGCGTGTGACTTCATTTAGGCGCCAAGATGAAGAGTCCTCTTACCATTCGGCCAAGCACTCCTTACTCTCCAATTTGGCGCCAACTTGAAGGGGTACAAGCACTATTCGGCCAAAGGATATTTTCCTCCATTTAAACCGAACCATCCTCTCTATTTTTAATTAAATTATGTCATTTTATAGAGGCACAAGGGCTGGCCGAAACCTCTTGTAACCATTCGGCCAAATCCTTCCATTTCCTATAAATAGGAAAGAATATTTCATTTGTAAGCACACCTTTTTATTCAATTAAAGTGAGATTATTCTCTTCTTAAGTCCTGGTGACTTTTTATCGACTTATCAAGTATTTTATACTTGTGGCGTCAACCCCTTCCTTTCATCTTGATACTTCTGGTTCCTAGTTCATATAACTAGTGGGTCAAAGTACTTAACACCATCCCTTGAAGAAACAATATAAAGAATGGGTCTCTGCTCTATATAGCATTGGTTCTTCTTTGAGATTTCTTCAAGATACTATCCTCACAACCATCCTTTTATTTCATCACCATAACCATAGCCTTATCAACTATCTTCTGCTTCCATTACTCATTATTTAAATAGCCTACCAATTCACCCATACGTCTACCACCCTTAACCATTTTACTTTGAGCCATTCACTTTGCAGGTTGTTTTGCTTCCTTCCTAGATCCACAATCATTTGAAAAGGTACAAGTACCTTACATCATCATGTCATGCATTCATAGCTCACAAGACCATGATCATGCACGACAACAAGGTAATTAGCTCATACAAGCTCAATGCCAATGAATTACCTTATTTCTTTGCACGTGTAGGTACATTGGAGCATGGCACACGTTGGGACAGCTTGGTAGAGTATTTGAACGTCATATGCAGCTCACAAATAGCTCACAAATATCATGGCAGCTCGTGGAACACTAAGGAAAGCTCAACTTAGCTGGAGGAGCTAACATGTAACTGAACTTAGCTGGAGGAGAGCTTTGGACCAAAGTGCTGAAAAGTAGACTAAAGGCAGCTGGAAGTAGCTGGGAGAGTAGCTGAGGAGCTGAGAAGACCAAAGCTAACTAGCTTGAGTTCATCAAGTTATAACTCACCTAGTTAGCTACCAAGACACTCACCTAGCTTACCTTGAAGCTAGTTGATACGATCCAAAGTAACTCCAATTTTCTCTATGATTTAATCTCACCATGGATGTTTTTCATTGCTGATTATAAGGGAGTTCTTTCTTACCCTATCTTATATTATATTATTTATACACTCTATTCTATCATAAGCATGCATTCACATGTTAGTATAAGTTTTCATATTATTATTTCCATCCTATGCTTAGTTGATCAAGTCTTTCATATCATTCAGATATATGCTATGATTACATATCATTTCTTAGGATATTATTATTACATGTTTCCATTTATCATTTTTGAATACCATGTTATATGATATTCATGCCTACAACATATACCCAGATCTTTATGATTGATACACAATGTTATAAGTATGTTAGATTAATCTTACATCCATTTAAGCATAATTTAATACATTCATGAAATGGAAGCATGCTTAATCATTCATTTGTTAGCTCATATGCATTCATTTTAGCTCCTAGGTCTTACACATTAACTTAAATATGTTATATCATTATGTACTTAGCTCATGACATGCATTCATAGCTTATATCAATCAAACACCTCACGACAGCATGCATTTTACCTTAAATAAGCTCACACATCACTTATTTTATTTGCTTGGTGTTCCTATAGGTGAAACACAAAGCAAGGCATATTATGGGGTTAGCTAAAAGGACAAGCATAGCAGCTCACACTAGCTCGTGAACATTATGGCAACTCATTTCATCACATAAAGAGCTTCAACTTAGCTGGAAGAGCTAGCATGTAGCTTAACTTAGCTGGAGGAGAGCTTTGGACCAAATTGCTGAAAAGTGGACTAGAGATAGCTAGAAGTAGCTGGAATAGTAGTTGAGAGCTGAGAAGACCAAAGCTAACTAGCTTGAGTTCATCAAGATATAACTCACCTAGTTAGCTACCAAGACACTCATCTAGCTTACCTTGAAGCTAGTTCATCTCTAGGCTGCCCAATGGATGCCATGTCATCTAGATACACGTTGGAAGCTAATTCACGCCTAGTTGTTGACTATCTTCATTCCATGGACTTCAAGACATCATCCTATGGTTGCAACCTCATCAAAGCATAGCAAGAAGACCCATGTGCATTCATGTAGGCTGCTATGTGCATCATTCAAGCATGTACACTCCATGTGACATCAAATTGGTGCCAAAACACCAAGGAATGCTTCCTATTCGGCCAAAGACTCTTTCCTCTTCATTATGGCGCCCAAATAACTTCCAAATGCATTCAAATCATCCTTAGGGCCGAACCAACACATAACCATTCGGCCAAGAGCATGTATTTTCATTAAAGTCTTATTTTTTCATTAAAAATCATGTCATTTTAGGAAGGTACAAGGGCTGGTCGAACCAACATGTACCTATTCGGCCAAGTCCCTTCAAAAACTATAAATAGACCATTATATTTCATTTGTAATCAGACCATTTTGATTAATATAAGTGAGATTATTCTCTTTCTTAAGTCCTGGTGACTTTTATCGACTTATCAAGTAATTTATACTTGTGGCATCAACCCCTTTCTTTTCACCTTGTGATACATGCATCACAAGGCTCACATCAAAGGAAGAAGTAATAACTCTTCCAAATGATCCACTCGTCCAAGCATTGGAAAAGAAGATCAGAATAGAAGCAGCTTATGACTACTTTATGAATGGGATCCTGATCTTATTTAGTCAAGATGTCTTCTCAAGATATGACCGTCTGTCTCTTATCTTTCCAGAGGTTCTTGAATCGCATCAATCCGATATCGTAAACTCAAGATATGGCTATTTTACTGAAGACGGTGCATGCAGAAAATCCTATACGGGATTAATACGGGATTTTGTAAATATTACGAATTTTTAATATTTTTATTGATTATTTGTAATATAACTTAATATAGGATGATGCATTATTTTTTAGGATTAGATTTATTATTTTATTAGGAATTAAGGTTGGGTTAAAAATAATCTTTAGTTATTATTATTTTATTAGGAATTAGAGTTAAGATATGTTTAGTTTATTATTATTTTATTCATTAGTTATTTAGGAACTTTAGAACTCAGCCCCTATATAAAGGAGGCTTCATTAAACTTTGTAATTCAAGATTTCTTTGATTAATAATACAACGCGAGTTCATTTTTGCGAGTGCTGATTGCCTTGTGCTTTCTAAGCTTCTTCTCCTGGAGTTCTTTCAAGTTCTTGTGAGGGAGATTAATCTTCACACTCCAATTTTCCTTTTTATTGCGACTAGGAGGGCTCGATAGGACATTATCCATCGATTTTTCACATATCCATCCACACCATCAATCATCTTTACCGTTCACCTTCATAAGGAAGATCTTTTGATTTCTCGGTTATCTTATTTTATTTGCAATTCCTTTATCTTTTCTCTATCTTGTTTTAATCTTGTTTCTTACCTTGTTTCCAGCACCTAAAAGAAACTCTAGGAACCCTACTTGCTACCGCCACCTTCCCTTATTCGTTACCCATTGTTCTTCATTGAGTCTAGAGCTTTCTAGGTTTAATTCTTCAACAAGAGAAACGTTCATCAACCCGCCACCGCTTCCCTATCAATTGGTATCAGATTTGGGCCGATTCTTGGAAAGAAGCAAGCAATCTTGCTTGTTCTTGCACACAAAACCGTCAAGGTATCCCAACAGAGCTAGTCCAGAAAAGATTCATCGTTTCAGGTTCTTTTTATTTAATTTTAATTGAGATTCAAATTCTTCTTGTTAGTTTACTATTTTTAAAAAAAAACAAAAAAAAACAAGAAAAAGGCAAAAAAAAAAAGCCAAAATTTCAAAAAATTGCAAACGAAGGTATTTAGGGCTGATTTTATCCAGATATCATATTCATCCTAATATAAATCTCTAGTCCGAAATTCACCCAAATCAGATTTCATTAGAGCCTTCAAATACGTTCTTCAAGTTTCATCGGCAGATTCGGTCTAGAATATTGTCGAATTTCTTGAAAATTATAAAAGAGTAATTTTGTGGTGAAAATTTCCATATTAAAACTTCATATATTTAAGATCATTCACACAAAAAATCATAATTTTTTGAGATCAAGAACAACTTCAAACAAAGCGATCAAGAAAAACAGATTGTTTGAGGACTCACCGTTCAACAGAGTCTACTGGATACTACTGAAGGTATTTGGTTCTGAAATTTTACAGGTGGTTTCTTGATGCATTTAAAGACATTCAAGAATTGTTCCAGAATTTATGGACACCGGTAACCCCCTCAAAAACGTTGCTCAGGTTGATCCAGCGTTTTCTAGGTTTTCTGGTTTGGTCCCTTTTTCTTTGACTCTTAGTGCTTTAGGTTCTTTTGTTTTTCCCTATTATTGTTCTTTTGCATTATCTAACACATTATCTTCCTTGTGTTAGTAGGACTAAAGAGTTTGCATACTTCTTCCTTCTTTGCATTCTCGTTCTCTTGGAGTCTAACCTTTGTTTGGCCTCTTAGAGCTTTTAGGTTTTTTCTTATCGCCTTTGCTAGTAATCAAACTCCAATACGAACTGTGGAAGACTACTTGGTAAAGTGAGTTTTAAAGAGTACAAGATCGGCTTACTTGCCTCTTGTTGTGTTATTTTCTTAGAGTGACTTGTGAGGTTTCTTGCTTTGTTGAATTGTCTTTCTTTTATTTTTATTTTACTTTAAAATTTTCTTTCGAGTGTTATGATTTCAGGATGTGTGAAAATAACAACAAGACACTTATGGCTATCTTAACCGCACTTGTACGACTCACGACTCAAGTTGAAAGATTTGATGAACTTACCAATACCGTGAGAGAATGACAAGAACCACAACTGGATCTACCAAACCAGAATCCAAGACTAAACAATGCTGAACTTTTGGTACCCAGGCGAGATGATGTGATCACAACTACACAAATAGATCCTGAAGTCATGCCCATTGGACCTATCACTCGTGCAAAGGAAAAACAATTCAGGGAAGTACTTTCTCATAAGTGCCTTAATGTTTTAAAATCTTTTAATGAGAAAGAACCATTAGATAATAGGTTGTTTAATTAGTTACATATTGAATATTAAATAACATATAGTCCACATTATTATATACTACATTGCATAAGTTCATTTACTTAGTTTATTTCTTTATGTTAAGCATGTAGGCATATTCAGCCAACAATTGGGAGCTGCGTTAGAGCTAAATGGAGCATGAAACAGCAAGGAAACTCACATAGGGATGCTTAGGAGATTATAAGTAATCATTGATGAAAATTTGTTTTGAGGCAGTGAGCTCATAGCTGGATTGAGCTGAAGATTTGAGCTACAAGATGAACTCATTTCAGCTGGGGAATTGCACCATCATCATCACCACTTAGGACACTTCAAATATGTCCTAAGTCAAAATTTGTGAAATCATACCTTTTCGTGAATAGTTGCCACCTCGAGAGGTAGCTTTCCACAAGGAGCTGCCCAAACGTTCATCATGTTACAAGTCATCTAAGGCCAGCTCACCACCAGCTCATTCACACCATAAATAGCTCAAACATGAAGGGACACCATTATCAAACATTGTGCCCTTTTATGAATGATGCTGCCCATGAAGATGCCTTTTCATCTAGGAGCACGTTGGTGAAGAGTTTGCTAGCATTGGAGGCTTAAATCACCAAGAGACATGAGATAGAGGTCCATGCCTATTCGGCCACATCACATTCCATGCACATGAGAACATTTGGCGCCAACTTGAGGAGATACAAACCCATTCGGCTAAAGAGAAGAGAAATGGCACCAAGATGAACCAGCATCACCATTCGGCCAAGGGAGATGTCTTCCCATCCTTGGCCGAATCATCAAGTCCCTTTATGAAGGGTTAGCTGAACCATCACAAGCCCAAATGACTTGATCTTTAATTTTAAAACATTATGTATCTTCCTAAAGTCATGTATCTAGCGGAAACATCATGTAACCATTCGGCCAAGCCCTCTCATTTCCTATAAATAGAGTGGCTTGCCTTCATTTGTGGGGATCTCATCTCTTATATAAAATATACTCTTGTGAGTTATTTCTCTTCAAAGTTCTTTGTGAACTTTATCGATTAAACAAGTGTAGTTCCTATACTTGTGGCGTCATTCCTCCCATTTCGATTCCTAAATTCCTAGATTGTTATCTAGTGGGTTGAAGACACTATCACCACCCCTCAAGCAAGTTTGTGAAGACCGGGATTGTGTTTCATAGCATAGTTTCCTCTTTGGCGTGTTTGGGATAAAAATCACCACCATCTCCATTTCATCATTTCCATCATCAACAACATCCATCAATCCATCAATTCCGCAACCATCTCTATTATATCTTTATTTCATTTCCATTACTTATATTATCATCCATTTCTTAATTCCATCATTAATCTTATTTCCTTTTCTTATCTTATTTTGCAGCCCAAGCTTATAAATTCAAGGACATCAATACTTGTCAATCCTAGATCGGGACACGATAAGGCTATCTACTCTCTTCTCCCTAGTGTGTAGATTTCGCCTCACATCAAGCGGTAATCAGAGCATAGTTGGATTGACAACAAAAGTGTCATTGGCGTACAAAGCAAAAAGAAGTTCAAAAGAGAAAAAGACTACTTCAACAAAATTGGAGTGCAAAAAGAAAGAAAAGACAAAAAGAAGAAAAGAAGAAAAGAAGAAAAAGAAAAAGATTTCAAAAAGAGAAAAGCAAGCCAAGGAAAAGTGCTCTACCATAGCAAAGTACATCAAAGAGACCATCTACACTAAGAGAAGATAACCTTATTGTTTCTTGTGAAAGGTTGCAGTAAGTGTTGTTTCTTGAATTGTAAGTCACCTCTTCCTTTTCTATCCTTTCATTTTCCTTGTCTTCAACCATTTCTTTCTTTTAAATACCTTTGAATCCTTTCTTCTACCTTTCCATTTCTATTCCTTTCTACCCTAACCTATTTGCAGCCGACGCACACAAGGAAAGAATTAACTTGTTCTAATCTTGAGTAAGTTACTCAAAGGACTTAGCAAGAGAAATTTGAGTGGAAAAAGTCTATTGAGAGAGTGAGATCAGAAGGGGAATTGTTAAAAGCCATAAAATATTCCTGAGAGTAAACACGAGTGTTGAGTGGAGTGATCTTATCTTTTCTTTGGAGTGAACTTGTGAGAGTTTGTGAGTGTACTGGTAAGGTTTATTTTGTTTTATTTATCTACTAACAATGTCTCAAGTTTCAGGAAAAGTTTTTGTAGTAAAAAGAGCCTTGAATATTCAGTCCATGGAGAATAATCAACGAGAGAACATTTTTCACACTAGATGTCATGTAAACAACAAGGTTTGCTTCATGATTATTGATGGAGGAAGTTGTACCAATGTTGCAAGCACTTTAATGGTGGCTAAACTTGGACTCAAGACACTTAAACATCCTACACCATACAAGCTACAATGGCTAAATGATGGAGGAGAAGTTAAAGTCACCAAACAAGTCAACATTTCCTTTTCAATAGGGAAATACCAAGATCAAGTCCTTTGTGATGTCAATCCAATTAATGCGTGCCATATACTTCTAGGGAGGCCTTGGCGATTTGATAAGAAGGCTATCCATGATGGTTTCACAAACCGGTACTCTTTCTATCACAATGAAAATAAATTCATTTTGACTCATCTTTTCCCAAATCAAGTGTCTGAAGATCAAGATGCTTTGAAGAAAAGCATTGAAGCTTTCAAATCTATCAAGGAAGAGGAACCAACGAAGATGAACATATATGCTGGAGGAAAAGACATTAGGAAACATTTGTTATCCTACAAAGCTCTAATTGTACTTAGGTACAAGGAAAGCTTAATTTTGACTAATATTCCAGAAGGTTTGCCTTATTCTATTTCATCTTTGTTGCAGGAATTTGAAGAATTATTCCCAGAAGATATTCCTAGTGGATTGCCACCTATTAGAGGGATCGAACATCAAATTGATTTTATACCGGGTGCATCCATTCCAAACCGACCAGCATATAGAAGTAACCCTGAAGAAACTAAGGAACTTCAGAAACAAGTTGAAGAATTGATGGACAAAGGATACATACGAGAGAGTTTGAGTCCATGTGCTGTTCCGGTGTTACTTGTGCCCAAAAAGGATGGTTCATGGAGAATGTGTGTAGACTGTCGTGCTATCAATCAAATTACCATCAAATACCGACATCCTATACCAAGACTTGATGATATGTTGGATGAATTGAGTGGAGCCACTATGTTCTCTAAAATTTATTTAAAGAGTGGATATCATCAAATCAGAATGCGAGAAGGACACGAGTGGAAGACCGCATTCAAGACAAAGCAAGGATTGTACGAATGGATGGTGATGCCTTTCGGATTAACAAACGCACCAAGCACCTTCATAAGGTTAATGAATCATGTACTCAAGCCATTCATCGGTAAGTTTTGTGTGGTTTATTTTGATGATATTCTTATTTATAGTCATGACTTGGAATTACATGTGCAACACTTGAGGTATGTTCTTGAAACCCTTCAAAAGGAAAAGCTTTATGCAAACATGAAGAAATGTGTCTTTTGTAATAACAGTTTAACCTTCTTAGGCTTTATTGTATGTTCACAGGGACTTGAAGTTGATCCTGAAAAGATCAAAGCCATTCAAGAGTGGCCTACACCTACTTCAATTAGTCAAGTCCAAAGTTTTCATGGTCTTGCAAGTTTTTACAGAAGGTTTGTGCCTAATTTTAGTTCTATTTCCGCCCCCTTAATAGGGATCATTAAAAAGAATTCAATCTTTTCATGGGGCAAAGAACAAGAAGATGCCTTTAACGAAATGAAGGAATGTCTAACCAAGGCACCTTTACTTGCATTACCTAACTTTGATAAGACTTTTGAAGTGGAATGTGATGCTTCTGGAATCAGAATTGTGGCTGTTTTGACTCAAGAAGGACGACCCATTGCATATTTTAGTGAAAAGTTGAATGGTGCCTTGTTAAACTATCCAACTTATGATAAAGAGATGTATTCTCTCATAAGGGCACTTGAAGTTTGGCAGCATTATCTTCTACCAAAGGAATTCGTCATACACACCGACCATGAAGCCTTAAAGCATATCAAGGGCCAACATAAGTTAAACAAGCGGCATGCCAAATGGGTGGAGTTTTTGGAGTCGTTCCCTTATGTCATTCATTACAAGAAAGATAAAGAAAACATTGTAGCTGATGCTCTATCTCGAAGGTATGTTCTCCTTAATGCTCTTGATTCAAAGTTAATTGGGTTTTCATATATTAAAGATTGCTATGCTACTGACCATGACTTTGAAGAAAAGTATAAGGCTTGTGAGAAAGGTGCATATGAAAAGTTTTATAGGCATGAAGGATATCTATTCAAAGAAGGGCGTCTATGCATTCCTCAATGATCCCTTCGAGAAGTGCTTGTTCGAGAAGCACATGAAGGAGGTCTCATGGGTCATTTTGGAGTAAGCAAAACATTGGAAATTTTGAAACAACACCTTTATTGGCCTAAGATGAAGAGAGACGTTGAAAGGGTATGTGAACGATGTGTCACTTGTAAAAGGGTAAAATCAAAGGTTATGCCTCATGGACTTTACATGCCTCTACCTATTCCTCAAGCACCATGGGTTGACATATCAATGGACTTTGTGATGGGACTACCAAGGACCAAGAATGGACGAGATTCAATATTTGTTGTTGTAGATCATTTTTCCAAAATGGCACATTTCATACCATGCCACATGACACACGATGCAACACATGTTTCTAACTTGTTCTTCAAAGAAATTGTGAGATTACATGGCGTTCCAAGAACTATAGTTTCTGATAGAGATGTCAAATTTCTTAGCCATTTCTGGAGGACGTTATGGAGTAAGATTGGGACAAATTTGCTTTTCTCCACAATGTGTCACCCTCAAACAGATGGGCAAACCGAAGTGGTAAATTGAGTACTATCAATATTGTTGAGATCTATCATCAAAAAGAACATCAAAGCTTGGGAGGAATGTTTACCACACGTTGAATTTGCATATAATCGGGCAGTCCATTCAACAACCAAGATGTCACCATTTGAGGTAGTATATGGATTTAACCCCTTAACACCTTTAGATCTTCTTCCTTTGCCTCAGGAACACATGATCAACAAAGATGGAAAGAGCAAGGCTGAGTTCGTTAAGAAACTTCATCAGCAAGTTTGAGACAATATAGAAAAACGGACAAGATAATATGAACAACAAGCAAATAAGGGACGCAAGCCACTAAAATTGGAAGAAGGTGATTGGGTGTGGGTGCATTTCAGAAAAGAACGTTTCCCTTCCCAAAGGAAATCCAAATTGTTTCCAAGAGGAGATGGACCATTCCAAATCATTAAGAAGATCAATGATAATGCATACAAATTGGATCTACCTGGTGAATACAATGTAAGTGCAACTTTTAATATTTCAGATCTTTCTCCATTTGAAGACAACGACGATTTGAGGACAAATCGCTCAAAAGAAGGGGAGGATGATGTGATCACAACTACACAAATAGATCCTGAAGTCATGCCCATTGGACCTATCACTCGTGCAAAGGCAAAACAATTCAGGGAAGTACTTTCTCATAAGTGCCTTAATGTTTTAAAATATTTTAATGAGAAAGAACCATTAGATAATAGGTTGTTTAATATGTTACATATTGAATATTAAATAACCTATAGTCCACATTATTATATACTACATTGCATAAGTTCATTTACTTAGTTTATTTCTTTATGTTAAGCATGTAGGCACATTCGGCAAACAATTGGGAGCTGCATTGGAGCAAAATGGAGCATGAAACAGTAAGGAAACTCACATAGGGATGCTTAGGAGATTATAAGTAATCATTGATGAAAAGTTGTTTTGAGGCCGTGAGCTCATAGCTGGATTGAGCTGAAGATTTGAGCTACAAGATGAACTAATTTCAGCTAGGGAATTACACCATCATCATCACCACTTAAGACACTTCAAATATGTCCTAAGTCAAAATTTGTGAAATCATACCTTTTCGCGAATAGTTGCCACCTCAAGAGATACCTTTCCACAAGGAGCTACCCAAACGTTCATCATGTTACAAGTCATCTAAGGCCAGCTCACCACCAGCTCATTCACACCATAAATAGCTCAAACATGAAGGGACACCATTATCAAACATTGTGACCTTTCATGAATGATGCTGCCCATGAAGATGCCTTTTCATCTAGGAGCACGTTGGTGAAGAGTTTGCTAGCATTGGAGGCTTAAATCACCAAGAGACATGAGATAGAGGTCCATGCCTATTCGGCCACATCACATGCCATGCACATGAGAACATTTGGCACCAACTTGAGGAGATACAAACCCATTCGGCTAAAGAGAAGAGAAATGGCGCCAAGATGAACCAGCATCACCATTCGGCCAAGGGAGATGTCTTCCCATCCTTGGCCGAATCATCAAGTCCCTTTATGAAGGGTTAGCTGAACCATCACAAGCCCAAATGACTTGATCTTTAATTTTAAAACATTATGTATCTTCCTAAAGTCATGTATCTAGCGGAAACAACATGTAACCATTCGGCCAAGCCCTCTCATTTCCTATAAATAGAGTGGCTTGCCTTCATTTGTGGGGATCTCATCTCTTATATAAAATATACTCTTGTGAGTTATTTCTCTTCAAAGTTCTTTGTGAACTTTATCGATTAAACAAGTGTAGTTCCTATACTTGTGGCGTCATTCCTTCCATTTTGATTCCTAAATTCCTAGATTGTTATCTAGTGGGTTGAAGACACTATCACCACCCCTCAAGCAAGTTTGTGAAGACTGGGATTGTGCTTCATAGCATAGTTTCCTCTTTGGCGTGTTTGGGATAAAAATCACCACCATCTCCATTTCATCATTTCCATCATCAACAACATCCATCAATCCATCAATTCCGCAACCATCTCTATTATATCTTTATTTCATTTCCATTACTTATATTATCATCCATTTCTTAATTCCATCATTAATCTTATTTCCTTTTCTTATCTTATTTTGCAGCCCAAGCTTATAAATTCAAGGACATCAGTACTTGTCAATCCTAGATCGGGACACGATAAGGCTATCTACTCTCTTCTCCCTAGTGTGTAGATTTCGCCTCACATCACGATAACAACCATATTTCCAAGCACCCAAACTCTTTGCAAAACCAAAGTTCATGATTCCGTCTTTCAAAGGAGACAATGATCCGGACAGGTACATCGATTGGGAAGGAAAAGTTGATCTCATATTCGCATACCATGACTACCCCCAAGCTAAACAAGTTCCCCTCATCACCATGCAATTCGAAGGATATGCTTGAACTTGGTGGATACAAACAAGGAAAAAGATCCAGAATTTCCAAATTCCAACAATCACTTCTTGGACCGACCTCAAACAAACCATGAGGAAGCGATTCCTACCGACACATTATACACGAGAAGTTAAACTACGACTACACCGACTTCGACAAGGTAGAAGTTCAGTTGAAGACTACTACAAGGAGATGCAGTCCTTACTCAATAGGGCTAACATAACCGAAAAAGAAGAAGTCACCGTGTCAAGATTCGTCGTCGGCTTGAACTCAAACATCACTGATCTTCTTGACCTCCATGGGTACGAAAATCTTGAAGATACACTAAAGAAAGCAATGACAATCGAAGTACAAATCCAAAGGAGATTCCGAGAACATTACCAAGGTACTTCATCCTCTTACCAAGGTAATCCTTCAAATCTTTCCTCATCTTCTGCTCCATCTTCTCTAAAAAAGCTAAGAGATGACAAACCTGACAAGGAGAAAGAACGACCAGCAAAGGAGAAAGAATGACCAGCAAAGAATGACATACTTCCAGCCCCTAAAGATCAAATGATAATTTGTGAGGAGGTAGGGAAAGGAAAAAAAGAAAAAGCTAAGAAAGAGGCAAAAGAAAAAGAGGTCATTAGTTACAAAAGCCAAAAGAGTAATGACCCATGGGAGGTGAGTGAACCTAATTATGAGAAGAAAAGAGTGACTCAAAATCTACGTGTGAGCACAAAAGAATTGAGAGAGAACATTCTTTACAAACAACCTTCCATCCTTGTTCGCTTTAGAGAATCAATTGTTTCAATTTCTAACATTAACAAGGATTTGCCTAGTGTGTTTTCATCTTTGTTACAGGATTTTCAAGAAGAATTAGGTGATCCACCTGACGGATTACCACTGGAAAAAGGAAAACAACACCAAACCAATCTAATTCAAGGTTCCATCATACCTCATCAAACATACAATCTCGAAGAAACCAAAGAGTTAAATTTGTTACAAAAAGGCTACATCCATGAAAGCCTTAGTCGTAACGTCATCTTAATGATGAAACATGACTTGAACAACTCCACATGCTTTATAGTTCATGCACAAGGAATCCATGTAAATGATGAGAAAGTAAAAGCAACACGAGACTGGCCCACGCCATCTTCTATCGCCAAGAGTTATCGAATAGTGCTAGGTGACCCTCCTGATGGGTTACCACCTGAAAGCCCGAATCACTATGCTATATCAATGAAGAGTCATGATTTACGAGAGTCCAAAGGTAAATATTTTATTACTCATTTTAATGACATTGTAACATACTTCTTCTCCTTCTTACAAGGTAAGGCTCGTAAAGTTGTCATCCATACTAAACACAACTCCTTTAAGTGCGTAACATACCGAGGTAAGCAAAACACAGTAGACGATACACTACCATGAAGGTATACTCTTACCTATCAAACTCATACTACTATTCCGAGAATTGAACATATCAAAGATTTATATCACGATAACTAGGATATTTTTGATATTTCTACCCATACTTTTAAAATTGCTTTTAATGAGCTTTATCTTGTATATGAGTTTCCTTGCCAACTAAACAGGTTCTACAGTCCACAAAGCTCCTCCCAGGAATCATTAATTCATGAACCCCACTTAGGAGACTTAAGGGATTACTTTAACAAACCAGTTGACATGGTTTTTAAACACTCATTCTCGCCACACACAAATAAAACCATGGAGAAATTATCTGAAATAATCATACATAAAGCCAACAGTGGCCGGCGCCATGTTGAATTTCAACCAAAACATCAGATTACAAGACTTGTATGCAAAAGAGGATTTCAAGACTTCAAGAAATCAGTTCCTACAAAGAAGAAACCTCGACTAAAACGCATAAAGACACATCACATTGATCCTGGTAAATGTTTCACAAGTTTTTCTTTCAACACATCTAAATCTCTTTCTTTTGGATTTTCAGATTCGAGGACGAATCCTTTTGAGGAGTGGGGGAATGATACATGCACCAGAGTCCATAATACATGCTCCTTTGGACTAATGTTACTACTCGAACCTATTAGAAGAACAAAGTCTCGAAGATTCAAAGCATATCTATTCGGTAACTATAATGTGAATGAATCATTAAACGATTCTAATGTTGCTCCCTTTAATGTTTCAGATTCGAGGTTGAATCTTTTTGAAGAAAGGGAGGATGACACATGCATCACAAGGCTCACATCAAAGGAAGAAGTAATAACTCTTCCAAATGATCCACTCGTCCAAGCATTGAAAAAGAAGATCAGAACAGAAGCAGACTTACGATGACTTTTTGAATGGGATCCTGATCTTATTTAGTCAATATGTCTCTGGATATATGACCGTCTGTCTCTTATCTTTCTAACGGTTCTTGAATCGTATCAATCCGATATCGGGAACTCAAGATATGGCTATTTTACTGAAGATGGTGCATGTAGAAAATCCTATACGGGATTAATACGGGATTTTGTAAATATTACGAATTTTTAATATTTTTATTGATTATTTGTAATATAACTTAATATAGGATGATGCATTATCTTTTAGGATTAGATTTATTATTTTATTAGGAATTAAGGTTGGGTTAAAAATATTATCTTTAGTTATTATTATTTTATTAGGAATTAGAGTTAAGATATGTTTAGTTTATTATTATTTTATTCATTAGTTATTTAGGACCTTAGAACTCAGCTCCTATATAAAGGAGGCTTCATTAAACTTTGTAATTCAAGATTTCTTTGATTAATAATACAACGAGAGTTCGTTTTTGCAAGTGCTGATTACCTTGTGCCTTCGAAGCTTCTTCTCCTGGAGTTCTTTCAAGTTCTTGTGAGGGAGATTAATCTTCACACTCCAATTTGCCTTTTCATTGTGACTAGGAGGGTTGGTTAGAGCCATATTATCGTGTTTGCCTTTTCATTGTGATTAGAAGGGCTCGATAGGACATTATCCATCGATTTTCCACATATCCATCCCCGCCATCAATCATCTTTACCGTTCACCTTCATAAGGGAGATCTTTTGATTTCTTGGTTATCTTATTTTATTTGCAATTCCTTTATCTTTTCTCTATCTTGTTTTAATCTTGTTTCTTACCTTGTTTCCAGCACCTAAAAGAAACTCTAGGAACCCTACTTGCTACCGCCACGTTCCCCTATTCGTTCCCCATTGTTCTTCATTGAGTCTAGAGCTTTCTAGGTTTGATTCTTCAACAAGAGCAACGTTCATCAATCCGCCACCGTTTCCCTATCACCTTGATACTTCTGGTTCCTAGTTCTTATAACTAGTGGGTCAAAGTCCTTAGTACCACCCCTTGAAGAAGTAATATAAAGTCTGGGTCTTTGCTCTCTGTAGCATTGGTTCTTCTTTGAGACTTCTTCAAGATACTATCCTCACTACCATCCCTTTTGTTTCATCGCCATAACCATAGCCATATCAACCATCTTCCGCTTCCATATCTCATTTTAAATAGCCCACCTACTCACCATACATCTACCACCCTTAACCCTCTCTTTTTGAGCCATTCACTTGTGCAGGTTGTTTTGCTTCCTTCCTAGATCCATAATCAATTGATAAGGTACAAGTGCCTTGCATCAATTGATAAGGTACAAGTGCCTTGCATCAAGCGGTAATCAGAGCTTTGGTGGAAGAAGAAACGTGCAACAACAAAAAGAAAAATACAAAAAGAAGTGCAAGTGAAGTGCAAAGTCAAAGAAATCAAGAAAAATCAGAAAAGAAATTTCCAGCACTCAAAAAGAAGAAAGCAAAGAAAAGACAGAAAGAAAGTTGAAGCACTCATCAACAATTCTCATCACCAAGCCATTCAAGTAAGCCTTTTAAATTGATTGTGGTTATAGAAGGTCGTGAAGTGACTTGTGTAAATAACCCCTTCTGTTCTCTTCTTTCTATTTTCTAAGCCACCCTTTCAATTATATTTTGTTTTCTATTCCTACTAACCTTTTTGCAGCCGATGCCAAACAAGTAGAAATTTATTTTATACAGTAAAGTTCACTAGAACTTGAGACAAGAGAATCGAGAGGAAAAAGGCTCGAGAGTGTGTGAGATCAGAAGAGGACAAGTAAAACCCATTAAAGTCCTAGAGTGTAAACACGAACGGATTGAGTGACATTCAAGTTTCCTTGGAGTGACTCGTGAAGCTTTGTGAGAGTACATTATGGTAAGGTCCTACACACATTTCGTTTTTCCTTATTTTCTAACATGTCTCTTCCATCCAACATCTCTGTAGTCAAAAGGACTTTGAACATTCAAAGTCAAGAGGATGAACAAAGAGAGAACATCTTCCATACCAAATGTCATGTGGGAGATAAAATTTGTGTGGTGATCATTGATGGAGGAAGTTGCACAAACGTAGCAAGTACTCACATGGTGGAAAAGTTGGGTCTCAAAACTTCCAAGCATCCTCATCCATACAAACTTCAGTGGCTCAACGATGTGGGTGAAGCAAAGGTAACCAAACAAGTTATTGTACCTTTCTCAATAGGAAGATACAGTGATGAAGTCCTTTGTGACGTGGTGCCCATGAGTGCAAGTTACCTTATACTAGGGCGACCTTGGCAATTTGACAAGATGGCTACCCATGACGGATTTTTTAACAAGTATTCTTTCCAACATCAAGGAAAGAAAATCATATTGGCGCCTATGCTTCCAAGTCAAGTTCATGAATGTCAAGTGACCCTTAAGTCACGCATAGAAGAATGGGAGAAAATGAAGGCCATAAAAAGAAGCTTTGAAGAAGAACGTTTTGAGGAGACCAGAAAAATTGGAAATGAATTTGTTGAAGTTGAAAAGGATGTTTTGCAAGTAGTGGAGCAAATTGAAAGTGGTAAATTTGAAAAGGATGAGTGTAGAGAAGAGAAGCAGAGTGAAGGACAAATTTTACCTAACAAATCTTCTTCTACTATTTCTTTTTCCTTGCAGGATATTCAAAGAGACATATCTTCTCAAGTAGAAAATTCAAGAAACATGTCTTTTGAAGAACCAATAGGTGTGACCTTTGGTAATCCACAAGACATGTCCTTTGACATTCCAACAGTTATACCACTTGAAGTTCAAAAAGATGTGTCACTTGAAGTGCCACAAGTTATGATCATTGAGGCTCCAAGTACATTGCAAATATTAAAGAGATTTCAACAACCAATGGAGTTTTCCATAATCAAGCGACCAACACCCTTTAAACATCCTCCATGGTTTGCTATTTCCATTCATCTTGTTTATTCAATTTCTAACTTTTGTTTATTTTGAAGTGAAATGATTCATATCTATGGAGTTATTTTCACATGTGTTGAACAATTCGAAGAGATGAATCGAGCACTATCCACCATCTCAAAAACTATCATTTGGAAAGGTACAAAGTTTAAAGGAGTGATCCAAAAGGCAAGTTCTATTCTAAAAGGACATCACGTTTCCAAAGAGGGATCTCAATGAACTTGTGCCTTTTCAATCGAATGTGTTGTTTCAAGTAAAAAATGTAAGATTATTCACCCACAAAGGAGATGATTCCCTTGAAGAGATAGAGATTCATCAAAGGGCACATGATGGTTTAAAGGAAAACTTCTAAAGATTATGTCCTTTCACCAAGGGTGATGAATTTCCAAATAGACATGATGATTTAAATCAGCACCAAGGAGTTATTATCTTCACCAAAGGATATGTCTCTCCCGTTCAAAGGACATATGATGATTCCCAAACATTGTGTCCTCCCATAAAAGGACGTGAAGTCACCAGAATTGAAACCAAGAGTTTCAACATTTCGTGTGAAGCATCTATTGGAGGAAAACATAAGGATTCAATCCTTCCAACATCAAGAAGGTCTTCAATGAGAAACTACTTCGATTTGAGGACAAATCACCTAAAAGAAGGGGATGATGATACGATCCAAACTAGCTCCAATTTTCTCCATGACTTAATCACACAATGGATGTTTTTCATTGTTGATTCTAAGGGAGTTCTTTCTTACCCTATCTTATATTATATCATTTATACATTTTATTCTATCATAAGCATGGATTCACATGTTAGTATAAGTTATTATATTATTATTTGCATCCTATGCTTAGTTGATCAAGTCTTTCATATCATTCAAATATATGCTATGATTACATATCATTTCTTAGGATATTATTATTACATGTTTCCATTTATCATTTATGAATACCATGTTATATGATATTCATGCATACAACATATACCCATATCTTTATGATTGATACACAATGTTATAAGTATGTTAGATTAATCTTACATCCATTTAAGCATGATTCAATACATTCATGAAATGGCAGCATGCTTGATTATTCATTTGTTAGCTCATATGCATTCATTTTAGCTCCTAGGTCTTACACATTAGCTTACATATGTTATATCATTATGTACTTAGCTCATGACATGCATTCATAGCTTATATCACTCAAACACCTCACGGAAGCATGTATTTTACCTTAAATAAGCTCACACATTACTTATTTTATTTGTTTGGCGATTTCTATAGGTGAAACACAAAGCAAGGCATATTATGGTAGCTTGGTTAGCTAAAAGGACAAGCAAAGCAGCTCACACTAGCTCGTGAACATTATGGCAGCTCATTTCATCACATAAGGAGCTTCAACTTAGCTAGAGGAGCTAGCATGTAGCTGAACTTAGCTGGAGGAGAGCTTTGGACCAAATTGTAGAAAAGTGGACTAGAGGTAGCTGGAAGTAGCTGGAATAGTAGCTGAGGAGCTGAGAAGACCAAAGCTAACTAGCTTGAGTTCATCAAGCTATAACTCACCTAGTTAGCTACCAAGACACTCATCTAGCTTACCTTGAAGCTAGTTCATCTCTAGGCTGCACAATGGATGCCATGTCATCTAGATACATATTGGAAGCTAATTCACGCCTAGTTGTTGCCTATCTTCATTCCATGGACTTCAAGACATCATCCTATGGTTGCAACCTCATCAAAGCATAGCAAGAAGACCTATGTGCATTCATGTAGGCTGCCATGTGCATCATTCAAGCATGTGCACTCCATGTGACATCAAATTGGCGCCAAAACACCAAGGGATGCTTCCTATTCGGCCAAAGACTCTTTCCTCTTCATTTTGGCGCCCAAATAACTTCCAAGTGCATTCAAATCATCCTTAGGGCCGAACCAACACATAACCATTCGGCCAAGAGCATGTATTTTCATTAAAGTCTTGTTTTTTTCATTAAAAATCATGTCATTTTAGGAAGGTACAAGGGCTGGCCGAACCAACATGTACCTATTCGGCGAAGTCCCTTCGAAAACTATAAATAGGCCATTATATTTGTTTTGTAATCAGACCTATTTGGTATTTCCCAATGGAAAAGGAAATGTTGACTTGTTTGGTGACTTTAACTTCTCCCCCATCATTTAGCCACTGTAGCTAGTATGGTGTAGGATGTTTACTTGTCTTGAGTCCAAGTTTAGCCACCATTAAAGTGCTTGCCACATTGGTACAACTTCCCCCATCGATAATCATGAAACATACTTTGTTGTTTACATGACATCTAGTGTGGAAAATGTTCTCCCTTTGGTTATCCTCCATGTGTTGAATATTAAAGGCTCTTTTCACTAAAAAAATGTGTCCTGAAACTTGAGACATTGTTAGTAGATAAAATAAAATAAAAATAAACCTTACCAGTACACTCACAAAGCCTCTCAAAATTCACTCCAAAGAAATGATAAGATCACTCCACTCAACACTCGTGTTTACTATCGGGAATATATCTTGGCTTTTAACAATTCCCCTTCTGGTCTCACTCTCTCAATTTGACTTTTCCACTAAATTTCTCTTGCTAAGTCCTTTGAAGAACTTACTCAAGATTAGAACAAGTTAATTCTTTCCTTGTGTGCGTCGGCTGCAAATACATTAGATAGAAAGAATAGAAGAAATGAAAAAGGTAGAAGAAAGGTTTTAAGGTATTAAAAGAAAGAAATGGTTGAAAATAAGGAAAATGAAGGTATAGAAAAGAAAGAGGTTACTTACAATTCAAGAAACAACACTTATTGCAACCTTTCTCAAAAAACAATAAGATATTCTTCTCTTAGTGTAGTTTGGCCTCTTTGATGTACTTGCAATGGTAGAGCACTTTCCTTGGATTTGCTTTCTCTTTTGAAATTCTATTCTTTTTCCTTTCTTCTTTTCTTTTTTTTCTTCTTTTTGTCTTTTCTTTCTTTTTGTACTCCAATTTGGATGTAGAAGTATTTTTCTTTTGCTTTGCATGCCAATGACACTTTTGTTGTCAATCCAACTATGCTCTGATTACCGCTTGATGTAGGCTGATCTACATGCTTTGGTTGAAGAAGGTAGATAGCCTTATTGTGTCCCGATCTAAGATTGACAAGTATTGATGTCCTTGAATTATAAGCTTGGGCTACAATATAGAAAAGAAAGAAATATGATTAATGATAGAATATTAAATGGAAATAATAAGATAAGAAATGAATTTAAAGAAAGGGATTAGAGATGACTACGGAAATATGAATTTGGTATGGTCTTGATGAAGGATGTTGATGATGGTTGATGATGAAACGGCAATGGTGGTGATGTTGTATCTCAAACACGCAAAACAATGCTAAGGAGCACAATCCCGATCTTCACAAACTTTCTTGAGGGGTGGTGATAGTGTCTTCAACCCACTAGATATCAATCTAGGAATTTTGGAATCAGGATGGAAGGTATGACGCAACAAGTATATGAATTATACTTGCTTAATCGATAAAGTTCAAAAGGAACTTTGAAGAGAAATTAACTCACAAGAGTAATTTTAATATATGAGATGAGATGATTACAAATGATGGCAAGGCTCTCTATTTATAGGAAATGAGAGGGCTTGGCCGAATGGTTACATAGGTATTCGGTTGGTACATGACTTTAGATGGAAGTACATAATGCTTGAGATGAATGGTTGAGTCCTTTGGCTTGGTGATGATTCAGCTAACCCTACATGAAGGGGCTTGATGGTTCGGCCAATGATAGGGAGACATCTCCCTTGGCCGAAGGTGCATGCTTGTTCATCTTGGCGCTATTTTTTCATCCTTGGTCGAATGGTGATGTGCCTCCTCATTTTGGCGCAAAAGGCTCTCATGTGCATGGCATGTGTTGTGGCCGAATAGGCATGGAGCTCTATCTCATGTCTCATGGTGATTTAAGCCTCCAATGGTTGCAATTTCTTCACCAACATGCTTCTAGATGAAAAGGCATCTTCATGGACAGCATCATTCATGAAAGGTCACAATGTTTGGGAAAGGTAACCCTTTATATTTGAGCTACTTTGAATGTGAATGAACTGGAGGTGAGCTGACCATAGGTGACTTGTAGCATGGTGAACGTTATGGCAGCTCCTTGTGAAAAGGTATGATTTCACAAATTTTAACTTAGGAAATATTGGAAGTATCCTAAGTGGTGATGATGATGATGTAGCTCCCCAACTGAAATGAGGTCATCTTGTAGCTCAAATCTTTAGCTCAATCAAGCTATGAGCTCACGACCTCCGAACAACTTTTCACGAATTTGGTCCTTATGCTCTCCTAATCATCCCCATGTAAATTTCCTTGCTGTTGCATGCTCCAATGTAGCTCCCAAGTGTTGGTTGAATATGCCTATATTTATAACATAAGTAAATAAACTAAGTATATAAACTTATATAATGTATATATTATAAGAATGTGGATACAACATCACCATCATTGCCATTTCATCATCACCATCATCCATCTCTTCCATCAATTCCACATCCATCTCTATCCTTTCTTTATTTCATTTCATTCTTATTATTTATTTTCATTACTTATATTATTATCCCCTTTATTAATTCCATTATTAATCATTCTTTTCTTATCTTATTTTGCAGCCCAAGCTTATAAATTCAAGGGCATCAGTACTTGTCAATCCTAGATCGGGACACAATAAGGCTATCTACTCTCTTTCATCAAAGAGTGTAGATTCGCCTTACATCAAGCGGTAATCAGAGCATAGTTGGATTGACAACAAAAGTGTCATTGGCGTGCAAAAAAGAAGAAAAGCAGAAGAAAAGACTCCTACATCAAAATTGGAGTGCAAAAAGAAATAAAAAGAAAAAAAGAAGAAAAAAAATCAGAAAAGAAGAAAAGAAGAAAAGAAAAGAAAAAGAGAAGTTCAAAAAAGAGAAAGCAAGCCAAAGAAAGTGCTCTACCATTGCAAACTACATCAAAGAGGCCATCTACACTAAGAGAAGATAACCTTATTGTTCTTGAGAAAGGTTGCAGTAAGTGTTGTTTCTTGAATTGTAAGTCACCTCTTCATTTTCTATCCTTTCATTTTCCTTGTCTTCAACCATTTCCTTCTTTTAATACCTTTGAATCTTTTCTTCTACCTTTCCATTTTTTTTTTCTACTCTTTCTACCCTAACCTATTTGCAGCCGACGCACACAAGGAAAGAATTAACTTGTTCTAATCTTGAGTAAGTTCTTCAAAGGACTTAGCAAGAGAAATTGAGTGGAAAAATACTATTGAGAGAGTGAGATCAGAAGGGGAATTGTTAAAAGTCATAATTATATTCCCGAGAGTAAACACGAGTGTTTAGTGGAGTGATCTTATCTTTTCTTTGGAGTGAACTCGTGAGACTTTGTGAGTGTGCTGGTAAGGTTTATTTTTGTTTTATTTACTAACCATGTCTCAAAGTCCTAAAGGAAATGCAGGTCAACCCAATTTGTAAATACAAGCACTGATTGGAGAAATGATGAGAATGTTTAGAACAGAATTTGATGCTCTCCATGAGAAGCTAGATCAAAGACAAGATCAAACACAAACTCGGAATAATGATACTCCTTGGAGGTAACAACCTCTTCCAGAAGATGATGTCCCAAATCCTTATGATGAAGAAGAACCAGCATTGATACAAGGAACTAGGCGTGCCAATGTTGATGATAACATGAGCAACATAAAAATCAAGATTCCTCAATTTCAAGGAAAAACTGATCCGGAAGCATATCTTGAATAGGAAAGCAAGGTGGAACATGTTTTCAGTTGCCATAACTATTCCGAACTCAAGAAAGTAAGATTGGCAGCCATGGAGTTTGTCGATTATGCTTTGATATGGTGGGATCAACTTACTATTACTAGGAGGAGGAATGGAGAGAGACCAATTTCAACATGGCTCGAAATGAAAGGTATCATGCATAAACGTTTCATTCCTACTCATTATCATCGGGACATGTTTCAAAAATTGCAGAACCTAAAGCAAGGCCAAAGGAGTGTAGAGGATTACTATAAGGAAATGGAAGTGGCAATGATCCAAGTCAATATTGAGGAGGATCGTGAAGCAACCATGGCTCGATTTCTTGCCGGACTTAATCCTGAGATTGCCAACACACTAGAATTGTACCGTTACATAGAACTTGATGAAATGGTACAAATGGCTATGAAAATAGAGGGGCAACTACGGAGAAGATCTCGCACTACCATGCCTTCTAGATGGAGTCCTAACAATTTGAAGAAGTCTACTCCTACTCCTATCAAGGAAAAGGTAGAATCCTCAAATGCTTCCCAACTCAGCAAGGATAATCGAGGAAAAACGATCCCTGAACGATCAAGAGACATCCGTTGCTTTAAATGTCTTGGGAGAGGGCATGTTTCCACACAATGTCCTAACCGAAACACCATGCTACTACTTGGAAATGGAGAGATTGAATCTGACCATGAAGGAGAAGAAGTGCCACCACCACCAACAGAAGTTGAGGAAGAAGCCGAAATTGGTGCTCCAGTGGAAGGTGAAGCCCTAGTGGTCAAAAGAAGTCTAAGTGCTCAAGTGGTAGAGGACAATGCACAACGGGAAAACATCTTTCATACACGCTACCATGTGAATGAAAAGGTGTGTTTCATGATCATAGACGGAGGAAGTTGTACCAACATGGCAAGTACCATTATGGTGGAAAAATTGGGATTAAAAACATTGAAGCATCCAAGTCCCTACAAATTACAATGGTTAAATGAATGAGGAGAACTTAATGTCAACAAACAGGTGATGGTTCCTTTCTCTATTGGTAAGTACAAGGATGAGGTTATGTGTGATGTTGTTCCTATGCATGCTAGCCATTTACTCCTTGGAAGACCATGACAATATGATAGGAGGACCATTCATGATTGTTTTACCAATCAGTATTCATTCAACCATGGAGGAAAGAAGATCATTCTAACACCTTTGACACCTAAACAAGTCCAAATTGATCAAATCAAGATGAAACAAAGTGTTGAGGCCATGAGGAAAGGAAAATCGAAGTCAATAGAGGAGGAAACCAGCCCAAAAACAAGTGCTTGTACATCTAAGTGCTTGTTACAAAGATGTCTATTGACAAGACGCAAAGTTGATGATGATTTTTCTAACCTTAATAATGCAAGAGTTTCCTTTGATTTGCAGAATGAACCAAGCAACACAATCCATCAATTTGGTGAACTAAATGATATGACTTTTCAAGAGCCAAGAGGTGCGACTATTGAAGAACAAAGAATGGTAACTCTTCATCCAAAGGACATGATCCATCAAGAATCAAGAGTCATGCTTATTGAAACCCAAAGGGAAATGATTTTTCATCCAAAAGGCGTTACTTATGAGGACATCACCATTCTAAGAGTCATCACCTTTCATGAATCAATGCATCTATCTATGGAAAGATGCATGATTTTTTGAATACAAAAGAGCACTAACTTTCAAAGCCAAATGTCTTCAATAGACATGAACTTTGAACCTACATTTTTCAGGAAGTATTTCTTAACATTAATTTTGTTTGATCACATTCATACTAATGAAAGTTTTCTTTCTTTTCAGATCAAGAACTTACAAGGAATTCTTTCAAAAGATATGAACCTTTTTTATAAAGGTACTTATCGAATGGAAGGACTCAAAGAAAAGAAGATCTTTCGATTTGAGGACAAATCGATTAAAAGAAGAGGAGGATGATGTGATCCCATTCAGCATCATGGATATTCCAACCTTACAAGGGAAGAGACTTTCTAACTTTACACATATATATGCTTATTTTAAATATTTTAATATTGTTATTTTCATCTACATGTATTATATCTATAGTTATTATGATGATAACTTATCCATTACTATGTGAGATATAAGTTATCATAATATACTATAGTTTACATTCTTATATTATACATTATAGAAGTTCATTTACTTAGTTTATTTCTTTATGTTATGCATGTAGGCACATTCGGCCAATACTTGGGAGCTACATTGGAGCTAAATGGAGCATACAAAAGCAAGGATACGTACATGGGAACGATTAGGAGAACATAAGGAGCAAATTGGTGAAAAGTTATTTTGAAGCCGTGAGCTCATAGCTAGATTGAGCTGAAGAATTGAGCTACAAGATGACTTCATTTCAGCTGGGGAGCTGCACCATCATCATCACCACTTAGGACACTTCAAATATGTCCTAAATCAAAATTTGTGAAAATGTACCTTTTCGCGAATAGTTGCCATCTCAAGAGGTACATTTTCACAAGGAGCTGCCATAATGTTCATCATGCTACAAGTCACCTATGGCCAGCTCACCTTTAGCTCATTCACACCATAAGTAGCTCAAACATGAAATGACACCTTTCTCAAACATTGTGACCTTTCATGAATGATGCTGCCCATGAAGATGCATTTTCAGCCAAGAGCATGTTGTTGAAGAAATTACAAACAATGGAAGCTTAAATCACCAAGTGACATGATATAGAGCTCCATGCCTATTCGGCCACACACATGCCATGCACATGAGAACCTTTTGGCGCCAAACATGAGAAGACACATCACCATTCGACCATGGGGAGAAAATGGCGCCAAGATGAACAAGCATACCCATTCGGCCAAGGGAGATGCCTTCCCATCCTTAGGTGAATCATCAAGCCCCTTTATAAAGGGTTAGCCAAACCATCACAAGCCCAAATGACTTAATCTTTCATTTTAAAGCATTATGTATCTTCATAAAGTCATGTATCTAGCCGAAACATCATGTAACCATTCGGCCAAGCCCTCTCATTTCCTATAAATAGAGTGGCTTGCCATCATTTATGATCATCTTATCTCTTATATAAAATATACTCTTGTGAGTTATTTCTCTTCAAAGTTCTTTATGAACTTTATCGATTAAACAAGTATAGTTCCTATACTTGTGGCGTCATTCCTTCCATTTTGATTCCAAACTTCCTAGATTGATATCTAGTGGGTTGAAGACACTATCACCACCCCTCAAGCAAGTTTGTGAAGATCGAGATTGTGCTTCATAGCATAGTTTCCTCTTTGGCGTGTTTGAGATACAACATCACCACCATTGCCATTTCATCATCACCATCATCCATCTCTTCCATCAATTCCGCAGCCATCTCTATCCTTTCTTTATTTCATTTCATTCTTATTATTTATTTTCATTACTTATATTATTATCCCCTTTATTAATTCCATTATTAATCATTCTTTTCTTATCTTATTTTGCAGCCCAAACTTATAAATTCAAGGACATCAGTACTTGTCAATCCTAGATTGGAACACAATAAGGCTATCTTCTCTCTTCCATCAAAGCGTGTAGATTCACCTTACATCAATACTTTAGTGAAAAGTTAAGTGGTGCTTCACTAAATTATCCCACTTATGAAAAAGAGATGCATTCTCTTATACGAACATTAGAAACATGGCAACACTATCTATGGCCCAAGGAGTTTGTTATCCATACTGATCACGAGGCATTGAAGCATACTCAACAAACGACATGCCAAGTGGGTAGAGTTTCTTGAGTCCTTTCCATATGTCATTCACTATAAGAAAGGTATAGAGAATATCGTTGCAGATTCCCTCTAACGAAGGTATGTACTTTTTAACACCTTGGACTCTAAATTACTTGGTTTTTCTTTCCTTAAAGATTACTATGCTAATGATCATGATTTTGGAGAGAAATACAAGTCTTGTGAAAATGGTGTAGTTGAGAAGTTCTATAGACATGACGGATATCTATTTAAGGAATAAAGGCTTTGTATCCCTCAAGGATCCTTCTGAGAAGTATTGGTATGAGAAGCACATGAAGGAGGACTCATAGGACATTTTGGCATCAACAAGACGTTGGAAATCTTGAAAGAAGATCTCTATTGGCCAAAGATGAAAAGAGACGTTGAACAGGTTTGTGAAAGATGCATCGTTTACAAAATGGCTAAGTCAAAAGTCATGGCTCGTGGACTTTACAAATCTCTTCCCATTCCTACAACACCATGGGTTGATATTTCCATGGATTTCATGATGGGTCTTCCAAAAACAAGAAATGGGAAAGATTCCATATTTGTTGTGGTTGATCAGTTCTCAAATATGGCCCATTTCATACCATGTCACAAAACAGATGATGCAACTCACGTGGCTAATTTATTGTTCAAGAAAGTTGTGAGATTGCATGGCATACCAAGGACCATTGTTTTTTATCGAGATGTCAAGTTCCTCAGTCACTTCTGGAGGCACTGTGGAACAAACTTGGAACTAAATTGTTGTTTTCAACAACTTATCACCCCAAACTGATGGGCAAATGGAGATTGTTAACAGAGTGTTATCAACATTGTTGAGAGCCATCATCAAGAAGAACATAAAGACTTGGAAGACTGTCTTCCACATGTTGAATTTGCTTACAATTGGTTAGTTCATTCATCCACAAAGACTTCACCATTCGAGGTAGTACATGGATTCAATCCCTTAACTCTTTTGGACCTTCTTCCTCTACATAAAGAACAAATGGTTAACAAGGATGGTAAGAACAAGGCTGAGTTCATCAAGAAGTTACATGAACAAATTCGACACAACATTGAGAGAAGAAC
The DNA here is from genome assembly GCF_006381635.1 of Hibiscus syriacus. NCBI lineage: Eukaryota > Viridiplantae > Streptophyta > Magnoliopsida > Malvales > Malvaceae > Hibiscus > Hibiscus syriacus. The sequence continues at coordinate 2,316,434 of NW_024062824.1, read as the reverse complement.
AAAGCAGTACGAGCAACAATCCAATAAGGGATGCAAACCACTCCATTTGGAAGTCGGAGATTGGGTATGGGTGCATTTATGTAAGGAAAGGTTTCCAACTAAAAGGAAATTTAAGCTTTTATCGAGAGGTGATGGTCCCTTACAAATCACCGAGAGCTATGGAAACTTGACTAGGACAGCTCAAGAACATTTTGGGATAAAGTTTCTAGCTGACCCCCGAACTCATAGCTGACTTGAACTGGAATTTTGAGCTAGCTAGAGATCTCATTTTAGCTGGAGAGTTGCACCATCACCACCACCACACATAGCACTTCATATATGGTCTAGGTTAATTATTGTGGATTTGTACTTTTTCGCAAAGAGTTACCATTCCAATAGGTGCCTTTTCACAAGGAGTTGTCCAAAGACTCACCTACATGTCCTTCATCTAGGGTCAGTTCATCTTCAGCTCAAATGATGAAAGGTTACCTTTTACAAATGTGACCTTTCATAACAAGTTGCTGCCCAATTGATGACATGTCATTTAGACACATGTTGGATGCCAAGTCACACTTAACTCGTTGCTTATCTTCACGCCATGAAAGAGTCCACACCTTAAACCTTCTACACCACCCATGTGAGTGCCTCATGACCACCGAACACATGTGCCATGCGTGTTAATGAAATGCGCGCCAAAGTGAAGAGGCTTCTCCCTATTCAGCCAAAGCAAGTTGTTGCTTCAACGTTGGTGCCAATATGAACCATAAGGAGACCATTCGACCATGGACATTTCCTTTCATCCAAGCATCAAGAATTTTCAATTTAAATCATGTACTTTGCCGAAAAGGCATGTATCTATTCAGCCAAACCTTTGTAAGCCTATAAATAGGCTTTGGCATTCATTTGTAAACTCAACCCTTTTGATAATATAAACTCTTTGTGAGATTATTCTCTCTTCAAGTTCTTTTAGAACTATATCGATTAAGCAAGCTTATTTCTAAGTTTGTAGCGTCAACCTCTTCCATTGATACTTTGAGTTCCTAGTTTTTATAACTAGTGGGTTCAAATCCTTGTTTACCACCCCTTAAAGAAGCAATATAAAGTCTGGGTCTTTGTTCTTTAACATTGGTTCTTCTTTGAGTCTTCTTTAAGATACTATCTAACCATCTTCACTTCCATCACCATAAAACCATCCTTCAATCTTCATCAAGGCAAGCATCCATCATCACCATAGGAGGCCAAATCCTATTGCATTTGAAGGACAATTCAACAACACTTCCACAACCAACATTTAATAACATTTCTATCACTATCATTTCTTTCAATCTTCATTTCCATTCTTAATTATCAATCCCTTAATCATTTCTTTCTTTAATTATGCAAATTACTTATCAATTCAAAGTGTAGCATTTGGTGTCTCTCCTAGATCGGGAAACAACAAAGCTGCTAACTTCTCCATCATTGAAGAAGCTTGAATAGACTTACATCATAATGGTTCGGCCAACCTTGTGTCCATTGAAAATTCAGAAAATAAATTAAATTGATACATGAATAATAAGGTAATGTTTCGGTTAGATGGGAGGGACATATCCCTTAGCCGAATGGTGATTGCATATGCTCAACTTTGATGTGATCCAAATTAGCATCATGAATGTCCTTGCATATCCAACCTTTCACAATAATCAAAGGGGGATTTTCTCTAACTTATTCTTTCTTTATACCATAGTTATGATAATAGTTTACATACATTACATTTATAGCTATGATGCTGATATTATGTAATGTATGCAGTTACTATTATGAACTGCATCTTCATATGCTTATTTCTTATATTACTTAGCTTATATTATACTTTCTTTTGTAGGTACATAGGCGACCACATGATGGGAGTTAACTTAAAGCTAGTATTGGAGTCCACGAGCTATGGAAACATGACTAGGACAAATCCGGGAAAACTCAAGAATATTTTGGGACAATGTTACCATCTACCCTCCGAGCTCATATCTGACTTAAGCTGGACTTTTGAGCTAGCTAGACATCTCATTTCAGCTGGAGAGTTGCACCATCATCGCCACCACACAGAGTACTTCAAATATGGCCTAGGTTAATTTTTGTGGAATCGTTCCTTTTCACGAAGAGTTTCCATTCCAAGAGGTGCCCTTTCACAAGGAGCTGTCCAAAGACTCACCTACATGTCATTCATCTATGGCCAGCTCATCTTCAGCTCATACACATGGGAAGTAGCTCAATTAATGGAAGGTTACCTCACACACAATGTGACCTTTCATGACAAGTTGTTGCCCATTGGATGCCATGTCATATAGGTGCACATTGGAAGCCAAGTCACGCCTAGATTGATGCCTATCTTCATTCCATGGATGATCCCACATCTTAAGCATCATATGACCCCTCATGTGAGTGCCTCATGACGAGCCCACCCATGTGCCAAGCGTGTTGCACAAGTAGACGCCAAAGTGAAGGGATACATCTCTATTCGGCCAAAGCAAGATGATTCTTCAAGTTGGCGCCAAGATGAACCATCAAGGAGACCATTCGGCCAAGGACATATTCATTCATCCATACATCATGTATTTTCATTTTAAGTCATGCATCTAGCCGAATAGGCATGTAATTATTTGGCCAGCCCTTCCAAATCCTATAAATAGGAAGGCTTATTCATTTGTAAACTCAATCCTTGATTAATATAAAACGCTTTGTGAGATTTTCTCTCTTCATGTTCTTTAAGAACTATATCAATTAAGCAAACTTTCTAAGTTTGTGGTGTCAACCCCCTTCCATTGATACTTTGATTTCCTAGTTTTTATAGCTATAGGGTTCAAGTCCCAACATACCACTCATTACTTAAGTTTATAGAGGATGGGGATAAGCATTATGCAGCTTTTCTTCTTCTTTGGCTTATTTAAGATACTGCTTAAACCATCAACATCTTATATCACATTCACGCCTACAACATCATCATTTCCAATTCCATTGCATCACTATAAAGACATCCTTCATTCATCATCAAGGCAAGCATCCAACAACATCATTTGGAGGTCGAATTCATGATCCATTGAAGGATATTTCTTCAACACTTCCGTAGCCTACCTTTGATAACATCTCTATTCATTCATTTCATTTTCATTTCATTTCTTATTTCATTAATCCATTTCTTTCATTATTTTGTGCTGATTGTTTATATATTCAAGTGCAGCATTTGGTGTCTCTCCTAGATTAGAAAATAACAAGGCTTCCAACTTCTCCCTCATTGAATAAGCTTGGATAGCCTTACATCAAGCGGAATTCAGAGCTTAGTTGGATTGACATTCAAAGTGCTGCAACAAAAAAGAAAGAAAGAAGAAAAACAAAAAGAAAAAGAAAAGACTCATTCATCGAATTTGGAGTACAAAAAGAAAGAAAATGAAAAGAAGGAATTCAAAATCAAAGTTTGAGTAAAAGAAAAAAAGTAAAGAAAAGTTGCAAATTAAATCCAAAAGGAAGCACATTACAATATGCCCAACATCAAACTTGAAGGAGGTATCCTTGTGGTTTCTTGTGAAGGAAGATAGTAAATGTTGCAACTTGGGTTGTAAGTTATCTTCATCATTCTCTTTATTTCATTTCCTTTTCTTTCATCATTTCCTATTCATTATCTTATCTCTTCTTAACCATTCTATCTTACTTTTACCATATCGATTTCTATACCCTAACCATTTCCTATAGCCGATGTAACAAACAAAGAAACTTACTCAATCTTGAGTTAGTTCTCTAAAGGACCCACAAGAAAGAATTGAGCGGAAAAAGGAAAACGAGAGGGTGAGATCAGAAGGGGGATCAGAAAAAGCCAAGAACATATCCCCAAGTGCAAACACGAGTGTGAGTGGAGTGAAGTCTTAAATTACTTTGGAGAAACCAAGTGAGGCTTTGTGAGCGTGCTAGTAACATTTTAATTTATTCTTATTTCAGTAACCAATTCTCAAAGTCCCAGAAAAATATAGGACAACCAATCATACAAATGCAAGCTCTCATTGACGAAATGATGCAATTGTTTCGTGAAGAGTTCGATACTCTTCAAGAAAAGATAGATCAACGTCGGGATCTACCACCAGCCCGAAACAATGGGATTCCTAGGAAATAAAAACAACCACTCCCAGAAGATGTTCAAGATAATATTGAGGACGGAGAACAAGCAGCATTCCAAGGACCCAAACATGTTATTATTGATGACAACCTGAGCAATATCAAGATTAAAATTCCTCAATTCCAAGGAAAGACTGATTTTGAAGCCTATATCGAATGGGAAAGCAAAGTGGAACATGTTTTTAGTTGCCACAACTATTTCGAGATAAAGAAAGTGAAATTGTAGCTATGGAGTTCTTAGACTATGCTTTAATATTGATGTGATCCAAATCAGCAACATAAATGTCCTTGCATCTCCAACCTTTCACAATAATCAAAGGAGGATTTTCTCTAACTTATTATTTCTTTATACCATAGTTATGACAATAGTTTACATACATTACATTTATAGCTATGATGATGATATTATGTAATGTATGAAGTTAATCTATGAACCACATATTTATATGATTATTTCTTATATTACTTAGCTTATATTATGCTTTCTTTTATAGGTACATAGGCAGCCACATCATGGGAGCTAACTTAGAGCTAACATTGGAGTCCACGAGCTAAGGAAACATGACTAGGACAACTCCGGGACAACTCAAGAACATTTTGGGACAATGTTGCAGCTACCCTCCGAGCTCATAGTTGACTTGATATGGACTTTTCAACTAGCTAGAGATCTCATTTCAGCTGGAGAGTTGCACCATCATCACCACCACACAGAGTACTTCAAATATGGTCTAGGTTAATTTTTGTGGATTCGTACTTTTTCGCGAAGAGTTGTCATTCCATGAGGTGTCTTTTCACAAGGAGTTGTCATAAGAGTCACCTACATGTCCTTCATCTATGGCCAGCTCATCTTCAACTCATACACATGGGAAGTAGCTCAATTGATGAAAGGTTACCTTATACACAATGTGACTTTTCATAATAAGTTGATGCCCAATTGATGCCATGTCACCTAGAAGCATGATGGATTCCAAGTCATGCCTACATGGCTGCCTTTCTTCATTCCATGGAGGAGCCTACACAACAAGTATCATACGACCCCATGTGAGTGTCTCATGACCAGCTCACCCATGTGCCATGCGCATGGATCATTTAGGCGCCAAAGTGAGGGGATTCATACCTATTCGACCAAGCATGAGAAGACATCAAAATGGACGGCAATATGAACAAGCTTGGGCTAAGAAAATGAACCAACACTTACCTTTTTATTCAAAGCATTGTAACCCCTTGTAAAGGCACATAGCCTTACCGAAACACCACCTAATTATTTGGCCAAAACCCCTTGCAAGCCTATAAATAGGCTTTGGCATTTCATTTGTAACTCAACCCTTTGATAATATAAACTCTTTTTGAGATTATTCTCTCTTCAAGTTCTTTAAGAACTATATCGATTAAGCAAACTTTCTAAGTTTGTGGCGTTAACCCCTTCCATTGATACTTTGAGTTCCTAGTTCTTATAGCTAGAGGGTTCCTACTTAAACCATCACCATCTTTCATCACCTTCACGCCTACAACATCATCATTTCCAATTCCATTCCATCACCATAAAGACATCCTTCATTCATCATCATGGCAAGCATCCATCAACATCATTTGGAGGCCAAATTCATGATCCATTAAAGGATATTTCTTCAACACTTCTGCAGCCTACCTTTGATAACATCTCTATTCATTCATTTCATTTCTTTCATTCATTTTGTATTCCATTAATCATCTATTTCCTTTATTGGTGCAGATTTCATTAATCATTTCGTATTTCATTCATTTCAAGTGTGGCATTTGGTGTCTCTCCTAGATCGAGAAATAACAAGGCTACCAACTTCTCCATCATTGAAGAAGCTTGGATAACCTTACATCAAATATGGTGGGATCAACTTACCCTTAACAGAAGGAGGAATGGAGAACGATCAGTCTCAACTTGGCATGAAATGAAAGGTATAATGTGAAAACGATTTTTTCCTGTTCATTATCACCGAGATTTGTTTCAGAAGTTACAGAATCTCAAGCAAGGCCAGAGGACTGTGGAGGATTACTATAAAGAGATGGAAGTGGCAATGATCCGAGTCAACATTGAGAAGGATCGTGAAGTAACCATGACTAGATTCCTTATCGGACTTAATCCAGAAATTGCCAACACCTTGGAGTTGTACCATTACATTGAGATTGATGAGATGGTGTAAATGGAAATAAAGATAGAAAGGCAACTGAAGAGGAGGCATACATCTCACAATGTTGCGCCCACACCATCCAAATGGAGTCAAAGCAATATAAAGAAGCCTACTACTCCCCATGTCAAAGAACAACCGAATCTTCAAAGACTCAGCAAGTAAGTAAAGACCCCAACCGAGGAAAATAAACCACTAAACGTTCCAAAGACATTAGGTGTTTTAAATGTCTTGGGAGGGGCCATGTATCTACATAATATCCTAACCGGAACACCATACTCTTACTTGGAAATGGTGATATCGAATCTAAATCTGAAGAATGGAATTCAATGAAGAAATGACAATTGTGGATCACATTGAAGGAGGAGAAGCTCTGGTGATTAAAAGAAGTTTAAATGCACAAGTGACGAAAGACAATGTACAATGAGAAAACATCTTTCATACCCAGTGCCATGTGAATGAAAAAGGTATGTTTTGTTATCATAGATGGTGGAAGTTGTACTAACGTGACCAGTATAATCATGGTGGAAAAACTTGGCTTGAAAATGATGAAGCACCCGAGTCCCTATAAGCTACAGTGGCTCAATGAACGAGGAGAACTCAACGTTAACAAACAGGTATAGTTCCTTTCTTAATTGGCAAATACAAGGATGAGGTTATGTGTGATGTTATCCCTATGCACTCTAGCCATCTATTTCTTGGAAGGCCATGGCAGTATGATAAAAGGACTATCCATGATTGTTTCACCAATCAAAACTCGTTCAACCATAGAGGGAAGAAGATTATCCTTACTCCTTTAACGCCAAAACAAGTTCAGAATGATCAAATCAAAATGAAACAAATTGTTGAGGCTATGAGTAAAGGAAAAGTATCAGCAAGCATGAAGGAAACTGATCTAAAGACAAGTGCTTATTCTTCAAAGTGCTTGATATGAGAATGGCTATTAACAGAACGCAAGGTTGAAGATGATTATTCTAACTTTGAAAATACAAAATTTTTCTTTGACTTGCAGGATGTACGAAGAGACACCATTTATCAAATTGAAGGTTTAGGAGATGTGACCTTTGAAAATCCAAAAGATGTGTCTATTGAGCAGCAAATGGACACAATTTTTTATTCAAAAGATATGATCTTAGGAGGACCAATGGACGTGACTCATGAGGATTCAATGAACATGCCGATTGGAAAGTTATGGGACATCCCTTTTAGAATGTCAATGAACCTAAACTTTCAAAACAAAATGACATGGACATATCTCGCACAAGTGCCTATTGAAGAGATCCTCATTTTTGACAAAATAGCAACAATGGAATGGAGGAACGTTGAAGAGAAACAACCTTTAGATTTGAGGACAAATCACTTTAAAGAAGGGGGATGATGTGATCCTAATCAACATCATGAATGTCCTTGCATCTCCAACCTTTCACAATAATCAAAGGGGATTTTCCCTAACTTATTCTTTCTTTATACCATAGTTATGATAATAGTTTACATACATTACATTTATAGTTATGATGATGATACATAAACTGACAACCTGATCTAAAGGGTAGGGGATAAAATCCAAAGTAGTTAATGGGTTAAAACCATAAAATATTCGAATAGAAAATAACCTGTTGTGGAGTGAATGGATAAGTTATAAGCAAACTCAACAAAAGGTAAACATTCTTCCCAATTAAGAGTATTCTTATCTACCACAGTTCTTAGTAAAGATCCTTGAATCTGATTTATTACTTCGATTTTTCCATTGGTTTGAGGATGACAAGAAATGGAATAGAGAAGTTTTGTGCCAATCTTACCCCATAATACCTTCCAAAAAATGGCTTATGAACTTAGTGTCACGATCGGACACAATGGTACGAGGAATGCCATGAAGGCAGACTATTTCTCGAAAGAATAAATCATCAATTTGTGTGGCATCGTCCGTTTTATGGCAAGGAATGAAGTGTGCCATCTTTGAGAATCTATCCACAACCAAAAAAATATTATCTCGTCCTTTCTTAGTGAGGTGTAAGCCAAGTATAAAATCCATCGATAAATCGATCCAAACAGAAGAAGAAATTAGTAAAGGCGTGTACAAACCATTAGGATTTACCTTTGACTTTGCTTGTTTGCACGTGATGCATGATGTACAAATCTTTTCCACTGTTTTACGCATGTGCGACCAAAAGAAGTGTTCCATGACCATATCGAGTGTTTTGTGAACACCGAAGTGTCCCATGAGTCCTCCGGTATGTGATTCATGAACCAAGAACTCTCGCAAAGAGCCTTGTGGTATAAACAACCTGTTCATGCAAAAACGAAAGCCATCTACAAGATAAAACTTGTTAAAAGCACCTTTTACACATTGTGTATAAATCTTAGAAAAATCTGGATCGTTATGATAAAGTTATTTGATTTGTGCAAAACCCAGAATAGTAGCATGCATTTGAGTGATAAGTGTATATCGTCAAGATAATGCATCAGTTACGTGTTATATTTCCCTTGTTTGTATTTGATGAAGTAAGGAAAAGATTCAATGAACTCAACCCATTGAGCATGTCGTTTGTTTAACTTACCTTGTCCATTTAACCATTTGAGTAATTCATGGTTCGTGTGAATGACAAACTCTTTAGGGAGAAGATAGCGTTACCACACTTCGAGTGCTCGGACGAGTGCAAGAAGTTCCTTTTCGTAGATAGAGTAGTTCAATTATGCACCTTTTAACCTTTCACTAAAGTAAATGATAGGTTGTCTTTCTTGCATGAGGGCGACACCAATGCCTATGCCTGAGGCATCATATTCTAGCTCAAAGGTGTTAGAAAAATTGGGAAGATGAAGAATAGGGGCAGAACATAACTTATCTTTAAGAAGTTGAAAAGCTTTTTGTTGTAGTGGTCCCTATTTGAATTTAACTGACTTTTTGATTATCTCGGTTAATGGTGAAGTAATGGTTGAGAAATCTTTGACAAAGCGATAGTAGAAATTTGCCAAACCATGAAAAGATCTGATGTAAGGTACTTGTACCTTTTCAAATGATTGTGGATCTAGGAAGGAAGCAAAACAACCTGCAAAGTGAATGGCTCAAAATAGAATGGTTAAGGGTGGTAGACGTATGGGTGAATTGGTAGGCTATTTAAATAATGAGTAATGGAAGCGGAAGATAGTTGATAAGGCTATGGTTATGGTGATGAAATAAAAGGATGGTTGTGAGGATAGTATCTTGAAGAAATCTTAAAGAAGAACCAGTGCTATATAGAGCAGAGACCCAATCTTTATATTGTTTCTTCAAGGGATGGTGTTAAGTACTTTGACCCACTAGTTATATGAACTAGGAACCAGAAGTATCAAGATGAAAGGAAGGGGTTGACGCCACAAGTATAAAATACTTGATAAGTCGATAAAAAGTCACCAGGACTTAAGAAGAGAATAATCTCACTTTAATTGAATAAAAGGTCTGTTTACAAATGAAATATTCTTTCCTATTTATAGGAAATGGAAGGATTTGGCCGAATGGTTACAAGAGGTTTCGGCCAGCCCTTGTGCCTCTATAAAATGACATAATTTAATTAAAAATAGAGAGGATGGTTCGGTTTAATGGAGGAAAATATCCTTTGGCCGAATAGTGCTTGTACCCCTTCAAGTTGGCGCCAAATTGGAGAGTAAAGAGTGCTTGGCCGAATGGTAAGAGGACTCTTCATCTTGGCGCCTAAATGAAGTCACACGCCAATCACATGGTGGTCTGGTCACAAGGCGTGCACATGGCCTCTCTAGGATTCTTGTGGTGTAGCCTTGCGCATGGAATGATGGCTGATCATGGGTTCCATCTTAGGCGTGCATGTGTCTCCTTCCAAGCTAGCTTGAGTGTTGAGCTAGCTAGCAAGAATGGGGCTGTTTATGAATGATCTTCCTAGCCGAGTCCCTTTGAGCTCCATAACAGCATGTTCAGCTACATTCAGCTACCTTTGTCATCACTTTTAGCAACTCAGCTTCAAATAGTCCAACTAGCTAAGTTTAGCTAGCCTGAAGCTTATCCAGCTGAACCGAGCTTCCCTTAGCATTCCATGAGCTGCCTTGTACTTTGTGAGCTGTTTGTGAGCTATGCATGACGTCCAAATCATTCACCAAGCTACCTCAACGTGCATCACACTCCATTGTACCTATATGTGCAAGGAAACAAGGTAAGTTCATGATATTGAGCTAAAACGAGCTAAATACCTTGCTGCCATGTTTGTTTATGGTAATGTGAGCTAAGTATGATGGTCATGAGCTAAGTACATCATCTCCTAATATGTGTAAGATAATGTATAAAGCCTAAGAGTTTAACATGAATGCAAATAAACTAATGAAATGCATTATAAGTATGCTGCCTTGATGTATATAATATGATAATAAAACTATCCTAACATTCTTAACATATTAAAAATAACAATGTGTAATATGAATTCATACTAAGTTACTTAACTAATATTCTTATCATAAAATGTATTATAATAGCATATATTAATAATAAGTAAATTCAATATAAAGATGTTCAAAAGTACTCCCTTTATAGATGAAAACGTGCTGATATCATTCCCCCCTTCTTTAGGGCGATTTGTCCTCAAATCGAGTTCATTCTGTCCTTGCATAGCTTCACGCCTCTTTGCTAATAGAAAGTATTCTTTGAACGTTTGTGTTCTTCCATTAGGTACCTTTTCGTAAGATTTCCTTTTAGGTCTTTCTTTGGAATATGATTTACCAACAGATACCTTTTGGGAATGATCTTTATCTAAGGATATCCCTTTTGGAAGTGACCTTTTACATGATTGGTCCTGAAAAGTGAGAAGAGAAAAGGTTTCATATGAAGGGTTACTTACCTTTTGAAGTCTAAACCCATTGGTGAAAAGTTGCGACTTTAAGCCCCAAACATCACCATTGTTCGTAGAAGACCCTTCATTTTTCAGCATTGAACCATCATGTTTCTCTATGAAGAAGTTTGGTTTCTTGTTTTGTTCCTCTTCATTCTTTGTTGGGGTTTTGTCTTTGCGCCATGCTTGTACACTCTTTCTCATATGCAACTGATCTTGTTGCACTTCTTTGGGCGTTAAAGGCATCAAGGTCACATTGCGTCCATCATGCTTAAAAGTGTATTGATTGTGAAAACAATCATGAATAGCCCTTTTATCATACTACCATGGTCTCCCAAGTAAAATGTGGCTAGCATGCATAGGGACAATGTCACAAAGCACCTCATCCTTGTACCTACCAACTGAAAAAGGAATTAGAACCTGTTTGGTAACATTTAACTCACCTCCTTCATTGAGCCATTGGAGTTTATACGGAGTAGGATGCTTTGACGTTGTTAATCCAAGTTTTTCAACCATAAGAGTGCTGGCTACGTTTGTGCAACTTCCTCCATCTATGATCATTGTGCAAACCTTATCCTTGACATGGCACCTTGTATGAAAGATATTGTTTCTTTGAATATCCTCTTGGGATGTTTGTGATTGTAGGCACCTCTTTGAAACAAGCATTTCACCATGATCTGCATTTTCTTCCGTTTCTTCGTCTTGTATTATTTCAGGTTCCTAATCAAAAATAGGCTCATCAGAATCTGATACAATATCTCCATTGTCAAGTATCATCATGGCATTTCGGTTGGGACATTGGCTAGCAACATGTCCTTTTCCAAAACACTTGAAACATTTGATGTCTCTGGATCTCTCGAAAGTGCTGGTTTGCTTTTCTTTACCCTTGCTAGATTCGCCCATTTGTGCAGATTTGGGTATCTCTGCGCGATCCTTTGGTTGGATTGGAGTTTGTTTCCGGAAGGTAATAGGTTCTTGCTTCCATTTGGTGGCCGAATTTGGACTGCTCCTAGTGTAGGATTTCCTTTTGAGTTGTCTTTCAATTTTCATGGCCACATGCACCATCTCTTCAATTTCTACATAATGCTGAAGTTCAACAAGGTTAGCAATATCAATATTTAGACCAGATAAGAACCTTGCCATTGTTGCTTCTCTATCTTCATCCACATTGGCTCGGATCATGGCAATCTCCATCTCCTTGAAATAATCTTCAACGTTCTTGCTTTCTTGTTTCAGATTTTGTAACTTATGATAGAGATCTCGGTGATAGTGATTAGGAACAAACCTTTTTCTCATAAGGGCCTTCATTTCTCCCCAAGTTGTGATGGGGCGTTCACCATTTCGTCTTTTTGAACTCACCAACTGATCCCACCAAACTAAGGCATAGTCAATGAATTCCATAGCAGCAAGTCTAACCTTCTTTTGCTCCGTATAGTTTTGGCATTCAAAAATGTGTTCAATTTTGATTACCCAATCAAGATAGGCTTCTGGATCAGTTCGTCCTTGAAATGGAGGAATAGTCACTTTAATGTTGCTGAAGTTGTCATTTTGATTTCGATGAACATCTCTCCTTGCTACTGATGTTACTTCAGCCTCTTCCTCTTCTAAGTCTTCTTCCATTCTAAGGCGATTTACTCTCCGATTGCCTAGAGATACTTCTAATTGATCCAGACGATCTTGCAAAGGCTCCAATTCTAATTTCAGCAATCTTGCCATTTCACGCATAACGGCTTGAGTCTGCAAATTAGGGGATTCTCTTTCTGGGGATCGTCCTGAACTCCGAGACATGGTTAATAAATAAGAAAGAATAAGATGTGTAAAAGACCTTACCAGAATATACTCTCACAAAGCCTCACGAGTCACTCCAAGAAAACTTGATGTCACTCAATCCGCTCGTGTTTGCACTCTAGGACTTTTAATGGCTTTTACTTGTCCTCTTCTGATCTCACACACGCTCCAGCCTTTTTCCTCTCGATTCTCTTGTCTCAAGTTCTAATGAACTTTTACTCAAGACTATATCAAGTAATTTCACTTGTTTGGCGTCGGCTGCAAATGGTTAGTAGGAATGGAAAGCAAATATAATTGAAAAGGTGGCTTAGAAATTAGAAAGAAGAGAATGAAAAGGGTTACTTACACAAGTCACTTCACAACCTTCTATCACCACAATCAATTTTAAAGGCTTACTTGAAAATGCTTGGTGATGAGAATTGTTGATGAGTGCTTCCAACTTTTCTTTCTTTTCTTTGCTTTTTCTTCCTTTTGAGTGCTTTGACTTTTGAGTCCTTCAATTTTCTTTGCTGATTTTTTTTTCTTTTTCTTTGACTTTGCACTTCACTTTTGCACTTCTTTTTGTATTTTTCTTTTTGTTGTTGTTGCACGTTGCTTCTTCCACCAAAGCTCTGATACCACTTGATGTAAGGTACTTGTACCTTTTCAAATGATTGTGGATCTAGGAAGGAAGCAAAACAACCTGCAAAGTCAATGGCTCAAAATAGAATGGTTAAGGGTGGTAGACGTATGGGTGAATTGGTAGGCTATTTAAATAATGAGTAATGGAAGCGGAAGATAGTTGATAAGGCTATGGTTATGGTGATGAAATAAAAGGATGGTTGTGAGGATAGTATCTTGAAGAAATCTCAAAGAAGAACCAATGCTATATAGAGCAGAGACCCAATCTTTATATTGTTTTTTCAAGGGATGGTGTTAAGTACTTTGACCCACTAGTTATATGAACTAGGAACCAGAAGTATCAAGATGAAAGGAAGGGGTTGACGCCACAAGTATAAAATACTTGATAAGTCGATAAAAAGTCACCAGGACTTAAGAAGAGAATAATCTCACTTTAATTGAATAAAAGGTCTGTTTACAAATGAAATATTCTTTCCTATTTATAGGAAATGGAAGGATTTGGCCGAATGGTTACAAGAGGTTTCGGCCAGCCCTTGTGCCTCTATAAAATGACATAATTTAATTAAAAATAGAGAGGATGGTTCGGTTTAAATGGAGGAAAATATCCTTTGGCCGAATAGTGCTTGTACCCCTTCAAGTTGGCGCCAAATTGGAGAGTAAAGAGTGCTTGGCCGAATGGTAAGAGGACTCTTCATCTTGGCGCCTAAATGAAGTCACACGCCAATCACATGGTGGTCTGGTCACAAGGCGTGCACATGGCCTCTCTAGGATGCTTGTGGTGTAGCCTTGCGCATGGAATGATGGCTGATCATGGGTTCCATCTTAGGCGTGCATGTGTCTCCTTCCAAGCTAGCTTGAGTGTTGAGCTAGCTAGCAAGAATGGGGCTGTTTATGAATGATCTTCCTAGCCGAGTCCCTTTGAGCTCCATAACAGCATGTTCAGCTACATTAAGCTACCTTTGTCATCACTTTTAGCAACTCAGCTTCAAATAGTCCAACTAGCTAAGTTTAGCTAGCCTGAAGCTTATCCAGCTGAACCGAGCTTCCCTTAGCATTCCATGAGCTGCCTTGTACTTTGTGAGCTGTTTGTGAGCTATGCATGACGTCCAAATCATTCACCAAGCTACCTCAACGTGCATCACACTCCATTGTACCTATATGTGCAAGGAAACAAGGTAAGTTCATGATATTGAGCTAAAACGAGCTAAATACATTGCTGCCATGTTTGTTTATGGTAATGTGAGCTAAGTATGATGGTCATGAGCTAAGTACATCATCTCCTAATATGTGTAAGATAATGTATAAAGCCTAAGAGTTTAACATGAATGCAAATAAACTAATGAAATGCATTATAAGTATGCTGCCTTGATGTATATATAATATGATAATAAAACTATCCTAACATTCTTAACATATTAAAAATAACAATGTGTAATATGAATTCATACTAAGTTACTTAACTAATATTCTTATCATAAAATGTATTATAATAGCATATATTAATAATAAGTAAATTCAATATAAAGATGTTCAAAAGTACTCCCTTTATAGATGAAAATGTGCTGATATCAAGATCGTACCTCGGTGATGGAAGTAGGCGTGGGCCATTCTTAAATTACCTTGACTTTCTCTTTATCTACATGGATACCCTGTATACTAAATATAAAGCCTAAAAACATAAGCTTATCACTGCAAAACATACACTTATCCATGTTAGCATATAAATGTTCTCGTCGAAGAACTTCGAGAACCATTCGAACGTGAATGACATGAGATTCAAGAGAAATCGAGTATATAAGAATGTCATCAAAGTAAACGATAAAAAATTTACCTATAAACTCCTTAAGAACGTGATTCATTAATCTCATGAAGGTGCTTGGAGCATTTATGAGTCCAAAGGGCATAACAAGCCATTCATACAAGCCGAACTTTGTCTTGAATGTTGTTTTCCATTCGTCACCTTCTTTCATTCGAATTTGATAGTAACCACTCTTCAAGTCAATTTTGGTGAAGATACTTGCACCTTGTAGTTCATCAAACATATCATCTAGGTGTGGAATAGGATGTCTATACTTGATTATTATCCTATTGATAGGTCGGCATTCTATACACATTCGGAATATGCCATCTTTCTTTGGAACTAGAATGACGGGAACCACACAAGGACTAAGACTCTCATGGATGTGTCCTTTTTGTAACATTGAATCTATTTGTCGTTCCAATTCCTTCGTTTCCTCAGGATTGCATCGGTAAGCGGGGCGATTTGGTATGGCTGATCCAGGGATGAAGTCGATTCGATGTTCAATTCCTCTTGTAGGTGATAAACCATCCGGTGGGTTGTTTAGGACATCTTGAAAATCCTGAAATAGAGAAGAAAATACACTAGGCAAATCTGTGATGTTAGTGATAGTTGATTAAGTTATCATCATAATAACTTGGGAGCTATCTTGGAGCTAAATGGAAAAGGCAAGTTTATGAAAATATATGTATAGTTCATATGCTTAACTTAGTTTATGTTTTGAATGTAGGTACATTCGACCACAACTTGGGAGCTATCTTGGAGCTAAATGGAAAAGGCAAAAGAAAGGAAACTTACATGGGGATGTTTAGGAGAGCATAAGGAACAATTGGTGAAAAGTTATCTGGAGACACAAGAGCTCATAGCTGGATTGAGCTGAAGATTTGAGCTATGAGATGACTTCAATTCAGATGGGGAGTTTCACTATCATCATCACCACTTAGGACACTTCAAATATGTCCTAAGTTAAAATTTGTGAAATCGTACATTTTCGCGAATAGTTGCCACCTCAAAAGGTACATTTTCACAAGGAGCTGCCATAATGTTCACCATGCTACAACTCACCTATGGCCAGCTCACCTCCAGCTCATTCACCTCAGAACTAGCTCAAACATGAAATGTTACCTTTCCAAACATTATGACCTTTCATGAATGATGTTGCCCATAAAGATGCCCTTTCATCAAGGAACAAGTTGGTGAAGAGATTGCATCCATTGGAGGCCTAAATCACCAAGAGACATGAGATAAAGCTCCATGACTATTCGGCTACACCACATGCCTTGCAGATGAGAGCTTTGGCACCAACTTGAGGAGGCACATCATCATTCAGTCAAGGAAGATGTTTTTGGGCTAAGATGAACAAACATGCACCATTTGACCAAGGGAGATGTCTCCCCACCCTTGTCGAAACATCATGATCCCTTTGAAGTGGTAGCCTAACCATCACCAAGCCAAAGGACTCATCCATTCATCTCAAGCATTATGTACTTCTATTTAGAGTCATGTATCTAGCCGAAACAATATGTAACCATTCGGCCAAGCCCTCTCATTTCCTATAAATTGAGAGGCTTGCCATCATTTATATTTATCTCATCTCATATTATAAAACAAACCTTTGTGAGTTTAATCTCTCTTCAAAGTTCTTTGTGAACTTTATCGATTAAGCAAGTATAATTTCTTATACTTGTGGCGTCAATCCTTCCACCTTGATTCCTAAATTCCTAGATTTCTATCTAGTGGGTTGAAGACACTTTCATCACCGCTCAAGCTAGTTTGTGAAGATCCAGATTATGCTTCCTAGCATAGTTTCTTCTTTGGCGTGCTTGAGATACAACATCACCACCATCTCCATTTCAACTTCATCACCATCATCTCCATTTCAACTTCATCACCATCAACATCCTCCATCAAGGCCATCAATACCTTCATAATTCCGTAGTCATCTCTTTCATTTCTCTCCTTTTAATTACTTATATTATTTATCCATTTCTTAAGTCCCTTATTTATCTTATTTCTTCTTATCTTTGTTGCAGCCAAACATATAACTCAAGACATCAGTACTTGTCAATTCTAGATCGGGACACAATAAGGCTATCTACTCACTTCCATTGAAGAGTGTAGATTCTGCCTACATCAAGTGGTATCAAAGTATAGTTGAATTGACAAAAGAAGTGTCATTGGCGTGTAAAAAAAAGCAAAAAGGAAAAAGAAGTTCAAAAAGAAAAGCAAGACTCCTACAATAAACAAAGGAGTTCTGATGTAAGGCTTCTGATGCCACTTGATGCAAGGCATTTGTACCTTAACAAATTGATTGTAGATCTAGGAAGGAAGCAAACATCCTACACAAGTGAATGGCTCAAAAGAGATGGTTAAGGTGGTAAATGTATGGGTGAAATAGGTGGGCTATTTAAAATGAGAGATGAAAGTGGAAGATGGTTGATAAGGCTATGGTTATGGCTTATGAAACAAAGGGATGGTTGTGAGGATAGTATCTTAAAGAAGACTAAAAGAAGAACCAATGCTGTAGAGAGCAAAGACCCATACTTTATATTGCTTCTTCAAGGGGTGGTATTAAGTACTTTGACCCACTAGTTATATGAACTAGGAACCAGAAGTATCAAGGTGAAAAGAAAGGGGTTGACGCCACAAGTATAAAATACTTGATAAGTCGATAAAAGTCACCAGGACTTAAGGAAGAGAATAATCTCACTTATATTAATCAAAAGGTCTGATTACAAATGAAATATAATGGCCTATTTATAGTTTTTAAAGGGACTTGGCCGAATAGGTACATGTTGGTTCGGCCAGCCCTTGTACCTACCTAAAATGACATGATTTTTAATGAAAAAACAAGACTTTAATGAAAATACATGCTCTTGGCCGAATGGTTATGTGTTGGTTTGGCTCTAAGGATGATTTGAATGCATTTGGAAGTTATTTGGGCGCCAAAATGAAGAGGAAAGAGTCTTTGGCCGAATAGGAAGCATCCCTTGGTGTTTTGGCGCCAATTTGATGTTACATGAAGTGCACATGCTTGAATGATGCACATGGAAGCTTACATGAATGCACATGGGTCTTCTTGCTATGCTTTGATGAGGTTGCAACCATAGGATGATGTCTTGAAGTCCATGGAATGAAGATAGGCAACAACTAGGCGTGAATTAGCTTCCAACGTGTATCTAGATGACATGGCATCCATTGGGCAGCCTAGAGATGAACTAGCTTCAAGGTAAGCTAGATGAGTGTCTTGGTAGCTAACTAGGTGAGTTATAGCTTGATGAACTCAAGCTAGTTAGCTTTGGTCTTCTCAGCTCCTCAGCTACTCTCCCAGCTACTTCCAGCTACCTTTAGTCCACTTTTCAGCACTTTGGTCCAAAATTCTCCTCCAGCTAAGTTCAACTACATGCTAGCTCCTCCAGCTAAGTTGAGTTTTCCTTAGTGTTCCACGAGCTACCATGATGTTTGTGAGCTGCATATGACGTCCAAATACTCTACCAAACTGCCTCATCGTGCATCACACTCCAATGTACCTATATGTGCAAGGAAACAAGGTAAGTCCATGATATTGAGCAGTTATGAGCTAAATACCTTGCTGCCATGTATGATTATGGTGATGTGAGCTATGTTTGAAGGTTATGAGCTAATTATATCATCTCAAAATATGTGTAAGATAATGCATGAAGCTTAAGAGCTAATATGAATGCATATGAACTAATGAAATGATTTATAATGATGATGCCTTGATGTATATATGATAATCATGCTTAATATGATTATAAGACTATCCTAACATGCTTATAACATTGTGTATCAATCATAAAGATATGGGTATATGTTATATGCACGAATATCATATAACATGCTATTCATAAATGATAAATGGAAACATGTAATAATAATATCCTAAGAAATGATATGTAATCATAGCATATATTTGAATAATATGAAAAACATGATCAAATAAGCATAGGATGGAAATAATAATATGATAATTTATACTATCATGTGAATGCATGCTTATGATAGAATAGAATGTATAAATGATATAGTATAAGATAGGGTAATGAAGAACTCCCTTAGAAACAGATTTGAAGAACATCCATGGTGTGTTCAAGTCATGGAGAAAGTTGGAGCTAGTTTGGATCGTATCAAGTTCAAAGTCTAAAAGAAGAAGAAAATCAAAAAAAGAGAATTTCAAAAGAAAAAAGCAAAAGCCAAGGAAAAGTGCTCGCTCTACTATTGTAATTACATAAAAGAGGCATATCTACACTAAACAAGATAACCATATTGTTTCTAGTGAAAGGTTGCAGTAAATGTTGTTTCTTGGGTTGTAAGTCACCTCTTCCTTTTCTATACTTCCATTTTCCTTGTTTTCAACCTTTTCTTTCTTTTCAATACCTTGAATCCTTTCTTCTACCTTTTCCATTTCTTCTTTTCCTTCTCTACCCTAACCTATTTGCAACCGACGCACACAAGAAGAGAATTAACTTATTCTAATCTTGAGTAAGTTCTTCAAAGGACTTAGCTAGAGAGATCGAGTGGAAAAAGGCTAATTGAGTGAGTGAGATCGGAAGGGGAATTGTTAAAACCCAAGTTATATTTCTGAGAGTAAACACGAGTTGATGTGATCCTGTTTAGCACCAACTTTCTGCATGACATACTCACATCATTGAAGAACCATCAAACTCAATATAAGGGAGTTCTACCATACTTTAGATTATATTTACTTATTTATGCACTATATATATTATTATGAGCATACATTTGCATATTAGACTATACTTGAATTATCATAGTATGTGCATTCATTCATTATATCCTATGGTTTGCATCATTGATTGATATTCATGTATATAATCTATAGTTATAATATTAATATTCATTCATTATCATATGATGCATGAATTATTATTATAACCTATAGTTCACATCTTTATAATATGCACATCATTATATTATATGCATTATATAGTTTATATACTTAGTTTATTTCTTTATGTTATGTATGTAGGCATATTCGGCCAATACTTGGGAGCTATATTTGAGCTTAACTAATGATAAGGAGCTAGGAAAACTTTCATAGGATGACTCGGGAGATCATGAAAAACAAATGATGAAAAGTTGTCAGCTGACCCCCGAGCTCATAGCTCACTTGAGCTGGACTTTTGAGCTAGTTAGAGACCTCATTTTAGCTGGAGAGTTGCACCATCATCACCACCACACAGATTACTTCAAATATGGCCTAAGTTAATTTTTGTGGATTCGTACCTTTTCGCGAAGAGTTGTCATTCCAAGAGGTGCCTTTTCACAAGGAGCTGGCCAAAGACTCATCTTCATGTAATTCACCTATGACCAGCTCATCTTCAGCTCATACACATGGGAAGTAGCTCAAATGATGAAAGGTTACCTTCCACAAATGTGACCTTTCATGACAAGTTGCTGCCCATTGAAGACCATGACACCTAGATGCATGTTGGAAGCCAAGTCACGCCTAGTTGCTGCCATCTTCATTCCATGGACTTCAAGACATTATCCAATGGTTGCAACCTCACTAAATCCTTGCAAGAAGTCCCATGTGCGTTAAAGTAGGCTGCCATGTGCATCATTCAAGCATGTGCACTCCATGTGACATCAAATAGGCGCCAAAACACCAAGGGATGCTTCCTATTCGGCCAAAGACTTATTCCTCTCCATTTTGGCACCCAAATGACTTCCAAAAGCATTCAAAACATCCTTAGTCCAAACCAACACCTTACTATTCGGCCAAGAGCATGTATCTTCATTAAAATCATGTATTTTCATTTAAAAGTCATGTATTTTCAAAGGGGTTTCATGCATAGCCGAACCATCATGTACCTATTCGGCCTAAACCCTTTGAAAAACTATAAATAGTCTAGTGCATTTCATTTTTAATGATCTCATCTCTTATATAAAACATACTCTTGTGAGTTATTTCTCTTCAAAGTTCTTTGTGAACTTTATCGATTAAACAAGTATAGTTTCTATACTTGTGGCGTCATTCCTTCCATCTTGATTCCAAAATTCTTAAATTGATATCTAGTGGGTTGAAGACACTATCACCACCCCTCAAGTAAGTTTTTGAAGACTGGGATTGTGCTTCATAGCGTAGTTTCCTCTTTGGCGTGTTTGAGATACAACATCACCACCATTGCCTTTCATCATCAACATCATCCATCTCTTCCATCAATTCCTCAACCAACTCTATCCTCTCTTTATTTCATTTCATTCTTATTATTTATTTTCATTACTTATATTATTATTCCCTTTATTAATTCCATTATTAATCATTCTTTTCTTATCTTATTTTGCAGCCCAAACTTATAAATTCAAGGACATCAGTACTTGTCAATCCTAGATAGGGACACAATAAGGCTATCTACTCTCTTCCATCAAAGCGTGTAGATTCACCTTACATCAAGCGGTAATTAGAGCATAGTCGGATTGACAAAAAAAGTGTCATTGGCGTGCAAAGCAAAAAAAAATTCAAAAGAGAAAAAGACTCCTTCAACAAATTGGAGTGCAAAAAGAAGAGAAAAATCAGAAAAGAAGAAAAGAAAAGAAAAAGTGAAGTTCAAAAGGAGAAAGCAAGCCAAGGAAAGTGCTATACCATTACAAGAACATCAAAGAGGTCATCTACACTAAAGAGCAGATAACCTTATTGTTTCTTGAGAAAGGTTGCAGTAAGTGTTGTTTCTTGAATTGTAAGTCACCTCTTCCTTTTTTATACTTTCATTTTCCTTGTCTTCAACCATTTCCTTCTTTTAATACCTTTGAATCCTTTCTTCTACCTTTCCATTTTTTTTCTACTCTTTCTACCCTAACCTATTTGCAGCCTACGAACACAAGGAAGGAATTAACTTGTTATAATCTTGAGTAAGTTCCTTAAAGGACTTAACAAGAGAAATTGAGTGGAAAAAGGCTAACTGAGAGAGTGAGATCAGAAGGGGAATTGTTAAAAGCCAAATTATATTCCCGAGAGTAAATACGAGTGTTGAGTGGAGTGATCTCTTAATTTTCTTTGGAGCGAAGATTGTGAGGCTTTGAGAGTGTGCTGGTAAGGTTTTTAAATTTTTTTTCTTTCTTTCTACTTACAATGTCTTATGATCTTTCATCTTTCCAAACAATGGAGAACGAACAGCAAAGAACAAACACGTTTCACACTCGTTGCCATGTAAATGGTAAAGTGTGTCTTGTAGCTATTGACGGAGGAAGTTGTACAAACATTGCAAGTACATACATGGTGAACAAATTGGGGCTTATAACGATTAAACATTCCAGCCCATATGAATTGCAATGGTTGTATGGCAATGAAGAATTGAAGGTTACTGAACAAGTATTTGTTCCATTCTCACTTGGAAGTTACAAAGAAGAGATTCTATGTGACGTGGTACATATGAATACGAGTCATTTACTCTTGGGGAGGCCATGGCAATTTGACAAGCGTGCTGTTCATGATGGTTTCACAAACCGATACTCCTTCTTTCACAATGAAAGGAAAATCATCTTGACTTCACTATCTCCTAGCCGAGTAAATGAAGATCAAAACACCTTGAAGAAGAACATTGAAGCAATGAACGAGAAACTTAAAGACAATGCAATTAAAGGAGAACATTTGGAGGAAAATTCAAATGATGAAAAAGTTGGGATTGCAAATAAGAGAATTGAAAGAGATGAATTTGGAGATAAAGAGGAGAGTAAAGAACAAATTTTATCTAACATTACTTTTCTCCTATTCTTCCTTTTGTTTTGCAGGACAATTCAAGAGACATATCTTTTCAAGGAGATGATTCAAGAATCATGTCTTTTGGAGGACTAAAAGATGTGACTTTTGAAGAACATATAGTTGTTACTTTTGATCCATAAAACATGTATCTTGATGTTTCAAAGATGATGCCATTTGAAGTTCCAAAAGAAACGTCATTTGAAGTGCCAAGAGTTGTGTTCATTGACATTCCAAGTGCATTGCCAATCGCGAAAAGAATTCAGCAACCAACTCCTATTAAACATCCACCTTGGTTTGATGTTTCCATTCATCTTGTTAATAATTTTTATATTTTAACTTTGATTTACTTTGCAGGAATTTGAGTTATGTACATGGTATTATCTTACCAAACGTTAATGACAAGATCATTTGTCGTTATAAGCTTGATTGGTGCATTGAACTCAAGCATTTCAAGAAGTTTCAAAGGTTAAGACTCTCCACAAACCATCATGATGATTCAAAGAGTGGAGATGAAGATATACATATTCTTTTTAATGAATATGATGTGTCAAATCAAGGAGATATTCCAAATGATTCAATTTGTCAAATGGAGGAACCAAAAGGCGTGATCCTTGGAAGCTTAAGAGAATTATCTTCTCAAGTACTAGAAGATATGACTTTTCATTTAAAGGACGTGATCTTTGGGAAACCAAAGAATATGTCTTTTAGAGTGCGAAAAGAAGTGATCATTCAAAGCAACATGTCTTGTGATTCAAATGGCATAACTTTTGGCTATTCAAAATATGAGAAAAGGGAGTACAATTTTCACTTGTTCATAATTAACAATTCTCTTACTTATGAAAGTTTCTTATCTTTTCAGGTCATGGACATTCAAGGAACCTATTCAAGGGATATGACTCTTGATAAGAATCCTTTCATAAAGATGATCTATGGAAGCAAACCAGCAACGATTGAATGGGCTTATAATTTGGAGAAGTCATCTTTTTGATTTGAGGACAAATCGCCCAAAAGAAGGGGAGGATGATGTGATCCTGTTTAGCACCAACTTTCTGCATGACATACTCACATCATTGAAGAACCATCAAACTCAATATAAGGGAGTTCTACCATACTTTATACTATATTTACTTATTTATGCACTATATATATTATTATGAGCATACATTTGCATATTAGACTATACTTGAATTATCATAGTATGTGCATTCATTCATTATATCCTATGGTTTGCATCATTGATTGATATTCATGTATATAATCTATAGTTATAATATTAATATTCATTCATTATCATATGATGCATGAATTATTATTATAACCTATAGTTCACATCTTTATAATATGCACATCATTATATTATATGCATTATATAGTTTATATACTTAGTTTATTTCTTTATGTTATGTATGTAGGCATATTCGGCCAACACTTGGGAGCTACATTTGAGCTTAACTAATGATAAGGAGCTAGGAAAACTTTCATAAGATGACTCGGGAGATCATGAAGAACAAATGATGAAAAGTTGTCAGCTGACCCCCGAGCTCATAGCTCACTTAAGCTGGACTTTTGAGCTAGATAGAGACCTCATTTCAGTTGGAGAATTGCACCATCATCACCACCACACAGATTACTTCAAATATGGTCTAAGTCAATTTTTGTGGATTCGTACCTTTTCGCGAAGAGTTGTCATTCCAAGAGGTGCCTTTTCACAAGGAGCTGGCCAAAGACTCATCTTCATGTAATTCACCTATGACCAGCTCATCTTCAGCTCATACACATGGGAAGTAGCTCAAATGATGAAAGGTTACCTTCCACAAATGTGACCTTTCATGACAAGTTGATGCCCATTGAAGACCATGACACCTATATGCATGTTGGAAGCCAAGTCACGCCTAGTTGCTGCCATCTTCATTCCATGGACTTCAAGACATTATCCTATGGTTGCAACCTCACCAAAGCCTTGCAAGAAGTCCCATGTGCGTTCAAGTAGGCTGCCATGTGCATCATTCAAGCATGTGCACTCCATGTGACATCAAATAGGCGCCAAAACACCAAGGGATGCTTCCTATTCGGCCAAAGACTTATTCCTCTCCATTTTGGCGCCCAAATGACTTCTAAAAGCATTCAAAACATCCTTAGGCCGAACCAACACCTTACTATTCGGCCAAGAGCATGTATCTTCATTAAAATCATGTATTTTCATTTAAAAGTCATGTATTTTCAAAGGGGTTTCATGCATAGCCGAACCATCATGTACCTATTCGGCCTAAACCCTTTGAAAAACTATAAATAGGCTAGTGCATTTCATTTGTAATGA
This sequence comes from Hibiscus syriacus, assembly GCF_006381635.1. Classification (NCBI taxonomy): domain Eukaryota; kingdom Viridiplantae; phylum Streptophyta; class Magnoliopsida; order Malvales; family Malvaceae; genus Hibiscus; species Hibiscus syriacus. The sequence goes on along the minus strand of NW_024062824.1, from coordinate 2,291,056 downwards.
TCTCATATCTTATATAAAACATACTCTTGTGAGTTATTTCTCTTCAAAGTTCTTTGTGAACTTTATCGATTAAACAAGTATAGTTTCTATACTTGTGGCGTCATTCCTTCCATCTTGATTCCAAAATTCCTAGATTAATATCTAGTGGGTTGAAGACACTATCACCACCCCTCAAGCAAGTTTTTGAAGACTGGGATTGTGCTTCATAGCATAGTTTCCTCTTTGGCGTATTTGAGATACAACATCACCACCATTGCCTTTCATCATCAACATCATCCATCTCTTCCATCAATTCCGCAGCCAACTCTATCCTTTCTTTATTTCATTTCATTCTTATTATTTATTTTCATTACTTATATTATTATTCCCTTTATTAATTCCATTATTAATCATTCTTTTCTTATCTTATTTTGCAGCCCAAACTTATAAATTCAAAGACATCAGTACTTGTCAATCCTAGATAGGGACACAATAAGACTATCTACTCTCTTCCATCAAATCGTGTAGATTTGCCTTACATCACGAGTGTTGAGTGGAGTGATCTTATTTTTTCTTTGGAGTGAAATTTACGAGGCTTTGTGAGTGTGCTGGTAAGGTTTATTTTTGTTTTATTTTGTTTACTAACCATGTCTCAAAGTCCTAAAGGAAATGCATGCCAACCAAACTTGCAAATGCAAGCATTGATTGGAGAAATGATGAGAATGTTTCGTGAAGAGTTTGATGCTCTTCATGATAAACTATACCAACGTCGAGATCCACCACAAGCTCAAAACAGTGATACACCTCGGAGACAACAACCTCTTCAAGAAGATGATATCCTAGACAACTATGATGGAGAAGAACCATCAATGTTACAAGAACCTAGGTGTGCCAATATTGATGATAACATGAGCAACATTAAAATCAAGAATCCTCAATTCTGAGGGAAAACTGATCTTGAAGCCTATCTTTAATGGGAAAGCAAAGTGGAACATGTTTTTAGTTGCCACAACTATTCCAAACTAAAGAAAGTAAGATTGACAGCCATGGAGTTTGTCGATTATGTTTTGATAAGGTGGGATCAACTTACTATTACCAGAAGGATGAATGGAGAAAGGCCAATCTCAACATGGCTTGAAACGAAAGGTATCATGCGTAAACGTTTCATTCCTGTTCATTATCACCGGGACTTGTTTCAGAAACTGCAGAACCTTAAAAAATGCCAACAATGTGTGGAGGATTACTATAAGGAGATGGAAGTAGCAATGATCCGAGTAAATATTGAGGAGGATCGTGAAGCAACCATGGCTAGATTTCTTACCGGACTCAATCCAGAAATTGCCAACACCTTGGAGTTGTACCATTACATAGAGATTGATGAAATGGTGCAAATAGTGATGAAAATAGAAAGGAAACTAAGGAGAAGATCTACCTCTCGCACTGTCATGTCTACACCTTCAAAATGGAGACAAAACAACTTGAAGAAATCTACTCCTACTCCTAGCAAAGAGAAGGCTGAATCATCCAGTGCTCCACTACTCAACAAGGATAACCGAGGAAAAGAGATCCTTGAAAGATCAAAAGACATTCGGTGCTTTAAATGTCTTGGTAGGGGGCATGTTTCTACACAATATCCTAACCGAAACACCATATTACTTATTGGAAATGGTGAAATTGAATCTGACCATGAAGAAGAAACAGCACCAACCAAAGTTGAGGAGGAAGCAGAAATTGGGGCTCCCGTAGAAGGTGAAGCTCTGGTGGTTAAAAGAAGTTTGAGTACTCAAGTGGTTGAGGACAATGCACAACGAGAGAACATCTTTCATACCTATGCCATGTGAATGAAAAGGTATGTTTCATGATCATAGACGGTGGGAGTTATACCAATGTGGCAAGTTCAATCATGGTAGAGAAATTGGGATTGAAAACATTGAAGCATCCAAATCCCTATAAACTACAATGGCTCAATGAACGAGGAGAACATAACGTCAATAAACAGGTGATGGTTCTGATACAGTTCAACCTAGCCTCACTTGGATGGATGGTGAAGTTAAGGTTGTACCTTTGATTGTTTCGATCTAGGAAAGCAACAAGGATCCTGCACAAATAAGAAAGCTCAAAAAAATAGTTAAATGGAAGTAATGAAATGGAAAGATAAATATGGTAGCGGAATATATATATAAGTTGGTGATATATTTAAAGGAAATGGTGAAGTATGGTAATGGAAGTAGAATGAAGGTGATGGAGATGAATATTAAATGTAGTATCTTAAATAAGACTCAAAGAAGAACCAATGTTAAAGAACAAAGACCCAGACTTTATATTGCTTCTTTAAGGGATGGTAAACAAGGACTTTGACCCACTATCTATAAAGAGATAGGAACCAGAAGTATCAGGGTGACATAGATAGGGGTGACGCCACAAGCATAAGCTTGATAAGTCGATAAAGTTCACTTAAGAACTAAAGAAAGAAACTCTCATAAATATTTGATTAAACAAAGTGAATTGGTTTCTTTTACAAATGAATGGAAAGCTATTTATAGGCCTAAGAGTGCATGGTGTGAATACAAAACATTTAATGAGTGAACCTTCATGGATGAGTGTTCATACTTTAAGTAGATACAAAGCATGGCTTAGGTGAATGAATTTTGATGAATGGATGTTCATATTTTAATGGAATACATCCTTTGGCCGAATTCATTCCACCTTGTGTGAACTTGTTGATTTGTCTTCCATGGATGAATGTTCATGAATGTATCTTGGCTGAAATTCTTCCCCCTTGTGTGAACATGACTATTTGGCTTCTTGCATGAATGGATGAATTTAAAAGCCTTTGAATGAATCCTTGCACCTCCTCACAAATGTTCTGATTCATTTTAATATTCATTTCTCGTCCATGCATGTCTTCATTAATTCCTCCCATGCATAAGTCCTTTGAAGAAGATGAATGGTTGCAAATCCCGTATTAATTTCCAGCCTGCACTGTCTTCAGTAATCTGAACCTATCTCAAGCTCCCGATATTGGATTGATGTGATTCAAAATGAGTTGGAAAGCTATGAGATAGGGGATTAAATGTTAAGAATATTTAATCTCCCAAAGATGCTTGGAACATGTTCAAAAATGTAGATCAATCTGACTGACGTGAACTGTCCAACCAACTCTTCAATTGCCTTTAGTCTTCTTAGAATCCAATGAACCTAGACAAAGTATGTAAACAAATAATTAGATAGGAAATTGAGCTATGATAATTATGAATGCATGCTTCCACCTATGTTAATAATGCAAATGAGCTAACTATGAATGCATATGCATTGAATGAGTTATATAAAGATGTGAATTATTAAGTATTGCATTAATATCATATATTATAAATATAAATGACAGCATATAATATTCAAGAAAAAAATTAAGAATAAGATAAACATATTCACGTGACATGTAATGCATAAATGAGTATATAAATAATAAAATAAGGCAAGACTCCCTTAGAATCATCTTGGAAGAACTTCAAAGTTGTGAGCATGTTTTGTTTGAACTTGGTGGTCGGTAGGATCACATCATCCCCCCTTCTTTAAGGCGATTTGTCCCCAAATCGATGCTTGGTAGATAAGAGAACAACTTTGATGTTTGTTTGAATGGAAATTCTTTCATTCTCATCTTGCATTGTTTTCTTTGCTCAAAATGCTTCACATGTTCAAGTCTTTGCTTTTGAATCAACAATCTGAAAAATAGAACAAAGTTAGAAGTAGATAATTTAGAATCAAAGGAAAGGAAAGGATTAAATTCATGAATGAATGAGTTTGGACTCTTAATGTTCTCCATGGTTAGGTTCATTGAATCTTCCATTTTATAAGGTTCATTCTATCTTGAATATGAGGTGAATGTACTTTGAAGGTTAATGAACATGTTCTTTATAATTTCAAGTGACACATCTTTTGGAATTTCAAAATAAATGATGCTTGAATCATCTTGAATGTCCCTTGGAATAACCTGCAAATTCAAAGAATGAATAGAAGAAAAAAATTGATTAGTATAAAGCAAAACTTCCTTCTCCTCACATTCGTTCCTTTCATGGTCACGTTTTTCAACACACTCATCTTCACTCTCATTTTCAACTCCAAATGTCTTGGTTTTATCACAATGTTCTTCTTTGATTTGTGTATGTTCAACTCCATCATATCTTTTAACCACAACCTTACTTGCAATCTTTTTATTTTCTCTTCTACACGCACTTCCCCCTTTGCTCCCAAATTTAATCTTTTCAACTTTCTCATTTTTGACTCCAACATTTCTCACATCAATTTTCTCATTTTCATTTTGATCTCCCTCCACTGTAATTTGTTTCTCACGTGAAACGTCTCTTTCAACTTTCTTCATGGCTTTAGTTTTATTCCATTCCTCTATACGTGATTTGACGATAACATGGCATTCATGGACTTGATTTGGGCACATTGGACCAACGTAATCTTTCTCCCTTGGTGTTTGAATGAATATTTGTTGGAGAACCCATCACACTATGCTCGTTTATCAAACTGCCAAGGATGTCCGAAGAGTAGATGGCTTGAATTCATAGAAACAACATCACACAAGGCTTCATCTTCATATCTCCCAATTGAAAATGACAAAAGTACTTGCTCTATGACTTCTAACTCTTCATCTTCATTTAATCCTTGCAAAACATATGGACTATGATGTTTGAATGTCATAAGCCCCAACTTCTCAACCATATATGTGCTTGCAAGATTTGCACAACTACCACCATCAATGGCTACAAGGCATACTTTATCATTCACATGAAAACGAGTATGAAATGGATTCCTCCTTTGCTGTCCGTATTCCATTCGAAAGATGGGAGAATTGTTAGTGAAAAATTAATAGTTGAATAAGATAAAAGGACCTTACCAATAATCACTCACAAATCCTCACGATCACTCCAAAAAAATTGATGATGCTCCACTCAATGCTCGTGTTTGCACTCGGGAATATAAATTGGCTTTTTCAATTCCCCTTCTGATCTCACACACTCGATTAGCCTTTTTCCACTCGTTCCTCTCTTGTAAAGTTCTTAAAACAACTTACTCGAGACCTTTCAAGTGATATGGGCGTCGGCTGAAAAATTCTTTAGTGTAGAGGAAAAAAATAGAGAGGTAGAAAGATTAAATAATGAAGGGTGGTCTTATAAAAGGAAGAAAAAGAAAGAAAGGTTCACTTACTATGCAAAGATACTCACAACCTTCCTATAAGAAATAATCAAAGGTCTTGAAGACTTCTTTAGCATCGGTTGAAATGATGATGTTGCTTGTCACCTTTGGCACCTCTTTGCATTTTGCTTTCTTTGTTTCCTTTCTTTAGTTTTTCTTCACTTGGAATCCCTTGTTGATGTTGGGCTTAACTTGCTGATTTTTTTTTTTGCACTTCTCTTTTTGATTTTCTTTTTATTGAATGGTAGGATGTTGCTTTTGCTTGTTCTTGTTCCAATCCACCTTAGCTCTGATTACCATATGATACAGTTCAACTGATGTAAGGTACTTGTACCTTTTCAAATGATTGTGGATCTAGGAAGGAAGCAAAACAACCTGCAAAGTGAATGGCTCAAAATAGAATGGTTAAGGGTGGTAGACGTAGGGGTGAAATGGTAGGCTATTTAAATAATGAGTAATGGAAGCGGAAGATAGTTGATAAGGCTATGGTTATGGAGATGAAATAAAGGGATGGTTGTGAGGATAGTATCTTGAAGAAATCTCAAAGAAGAACCAATGCTATAGAGAGCAGAGACCCAATCTTTATATTGCTTCTTCAAGGGGTGGTAATAAGTACTTTGACCCACTAGTTATATGAACTAGGAACCAGAAGTATCAAGATGAAAGGAAGGGGTTGACGCCACAAGTATAAAATACTTGATAAGTCGATAAAAAGTCACCAGGACTTAAGAAGAGAATAATCTCACTTTAATTGAATAAAAAGGTGTGCTTACAAATGAAATATTCTTTCCTATTTATAGGAAATGGAGGGATTTGGCCGAATGGTTACAAGAGGTTTCGGCCAGCCCTTGTGCCTCTATAAAATGACATAATTTAATTAAAAATAGAGAGGATGGTTCGGTTTAAATGGAGGAAAATATCCTTTGGCCGAATAGTGCTTGTACCCCTTCAAGTTGGCGCCAAATTGGAGAGTAAGGAGTGCTTGGCCGAATGGTAAGAGGACTCTTCATCTTGGCGCCTAAATGAAGTCACACGCCAATCACATGGTGGTCTGGTCACAAGGTGTGCACATGGCCTCTCTAGGATGCTTGTGGTGTAACCTTGCGCATGGAATGATGGCTGATCATGGGTTCCATCTTAAGCGTGCATGTGTCTCCTTCCAAGCTAGCTTGAGTGTTGAGCTAGCTAGCAAGAATGGGGCTGTTTATGAATGATCTTCCTAGCCGAGTCCCTTTGAGCTCCATAACAGCATGTTCAGCTACATTCAGCTACCTTTGTCATCACTTTTAGCAACTCAGCTTCAAATAGTCCAACTAGCTAAGTTTAGCTAGCCTGAAGCTTATCCAGCTGAACCGAGCTTCCCTTAGCATTCCATGAGCTGCCTTGTACTTTGTGAGCTGTTTGTGAGCTATGCATGACGTCCAAATCATTCACCAAGCTACCTCAACGTGCATCACACTCCATTGTACCTATATGTGCAAGGAAACAAGGTAAGTTCATGATATTGAGCTAAAACGAGCTAAATACCTTGCTGCCATGTTTGTTTATGGTAATGTGAGCTAAGTATGATGGTCATGAGCTAAGTACATCATCTCCTAATATGTGTAAGATAATGTATAAAGCCTAAGAGTTAACATGAATGCAAATAAACTAATGAAATGCATTATAAGTATGCTGCCTTGATGTATATATAATAATCATGCATAATATGATAATAAAACTATTCTAACATTCTTAACATATTAAAATAACAATGTGTAATATGAATTCATACTAAGTTACTCTTTAGCTATTAAAACATTATATAACATAACATTAGAGAGTGTTAAGTTATCAAATGAATCAAAAGCTTCAAGACACTTAGTTAAGAGAACTTCCCTGAATTGTTTGGCCCTTGACCTAGTAATGGGACCGTGTGGCATGACCTCCGGATCTGGTGTAGACGTGACTATATCATCCCCCCCTTCTTTTAAGCGATTTGTCCCCAAATCGTGTCCATCCTCAAAGGGAGATAAGTCAGTGATGTTGAATGAAGCACTGACGCCACCAAACTCACTGGGCAATTCAATTTTATAGGCATTGTCGTTGATCTTTTCTTTAATCTGAAATGGACCATCTCCTCGGGGTAATAGTTTAGACTTCCTTTGGTTTGGGAATCTTTCCTTCCTAAAGTGTACCCAAACCCAATCTCCTACGTCAAAAGTTACCTTCTTCCTTCCTTTGTTTGCTTGTTGTTCATATTGTCTTGTTCTTCTCTCAATATTGTCCTTGACTTGTTGATGGAGTCTTTTAACAAATTCTGCTTTGTTCTTTCCATCTTTGTTCACTACCTGATCATAAGGTAAAGGAAGTAAGTCCAAAGGAGTTAAAGGATTGAAACCATACACTACCGCAAATGGAGAATGTTTAGTTGCCGAGTGAATGGTTCGGTTGTATACAAATTCCACGTGTGGTAGGCATTCTTCCCATGTCTTAATATTTTCTTGATGATGGATCGTAGTAGCGTTGATAAAACTCTATTAACTACTTCAGTTTGACCATCCGTTTGAGGATGACATGTAGTAGAGAATAGCAGTTTTGTGCCTATTTTACTCCACAAAGTCCTCCAAAAATGACTTAGGAACTTAACATCTCTATCTGACACAATAGTTCGAGGAAGTCCATGTAACCTTACCACTTCTCGGAAGAATAAGTTGGCAACAAAAATAGCATCATCAGTCTTGTGACATGGTATAAAGTGAGCCATTTTGGAGAAACGATCAACCACCACAAATATTGAATCCTTTCCACTCTTTGTTTTTGGTAAACCTAAAACAAAGTCCATTGAAATATCTATCCATGGCATGGTTGGTATTGGCAAAGGCATGTATAATCCATGAGGCATGACTCTTGATTTTGCCCTTTTACATACTAAACACCTTTCACATACCTTTTCTACATACCTTTTCATCTTTGGCCAAAAGAGGTGTTCTTTCAGAGTGCTAAGAGTCTTTTCAACTCCAAAGTGTCCCATGAGTCCTCCTTCATGTGCTTCTTTGGTTAACACTTCTCTTATGGAACCTTGTGTAATACATAATCGTCCTTCTTTGAAAAGATATCCATCATGCTGATAATACTTATCATGAGCACCTTTTTCACATAACTTATACCTTTCTCCAAAGTCCAAATCAGTAGCATAATGTTCCTTAATGAATGAAAAACCAAGAAGTTTGGAATCCAAAGTGTTAAGTAAGACATACCTGCGTGAAAGGGCATCTGCCACGACATTATCCTTTCCTCTCTTATAGTGGATGACATAGGGAAAAGACTCAAGAAATTCAACCCATTTGGCATGTCTCTTGTTGAGTTTGTGTTGTCCTTTGATATGCTTTAATGCTTCATGGTCAGTGTGTATCACGAATTCCTTTGGCAATAAATAGTGCTGCCAAGTTTCCAATGCTCGAATGAGTGCATACATCTCTTTGTCATATGTTGGATAGTTCAGAGTTGCACCATTTAGTTTTTCACTAAAATAGGCAATGGGTTTTCCTTCTTGACTTAGAACAGCACCAATTCCAATTCCGGAAGCATCACATTCAACTTCAAATGTTTTCTCAAAGTTTGGCAAGACTAGTAATGGGGCCTTTGTCAAACAATCTTTGAGTTCGTTGAAAGATTTGTCTTGTTCATTGCCCCAAGAGAAGTTTGAATTCTTCTTAATAATCCCTGTTAAGGGTGCAGCAATGGAACTAAAGTTTGGTACAAACCTTCTGTAAAAGCTGGCTAATCCATGAAAACTTCGAACTTGACTGACATTAACCGGTTTTGGCCATTCTTGTATTGCCTTAATCTTCTCTGGATCCACTGATAATCCCTGTGAACTTACAATAAAGCCTAAGAAAGTAACTTGATTAGTACAAAAATCACACTTCTTGAGATTAGCATATAAATGTTCTTCTCTCAAAGTGCTAAGAATAGATCGTAAGTGTTCAACATGATCTTTCAATGACTTATTGTATATCAAGATATCATCAAAGTAAACAACACAAAACTTACCAATATAAGGCCGAAGGACATGATTCATTAAACGCATAAAGGTACTAGGGGCATTAGTCAAGCCAAAAGGCATGACTAACCATTCATACAAACCTTGTTTGGTTTTGAACGCAGTTTTCCACTCATCACCTTCCTTCATTCTTATCTGGTGGTAGCCACTTTTCAAATCAATTTTGGAGAAGATATTGGCCCCGCTAAGTTCATCAAGCATATCATCCAACCGAGGTATAGGGTGCCTATATTTGATAGTGATTTGATTTACTGCTCTACAATCCACGCACATTCTCCAAGTTCCATCTTTCTTTGGTACCAACAAAACGGGGACAACACATGGACTTAAGCTTTCTCGAATGTAACCTTTGTTTAGGAGTTCTTTGACTTGTTTTTGCAATTCCTTTGTTTCTTCAGGATTACTCCTATATGCTGGTCTATTAGGAATGGTGGCTCCAGGAATGAAATCAATTTGATGTTCAATTCCTCTAATCGGTGGTAATCCATCGGGAATTTCCTCAGGAAACATATCCTCAAATTCCTGCAAAAGATTAGAAATAGAAGAAGGCAAACCTTTAGGAGGGTTAGTAAGGAGAAAACTTTCCTTATACTTAAGTATAAGTAGAGCTTTCTTAGTTGATAAATGTTTCCGAATATCTCCTCTGCTGGCATAGATATTCATCTTTGGAGTATGGATTTCTTTGGCCTTCTTTTCTTTCTCCCATTCTTCTATACGTGATTTGAGGGTCACTTGACATTCCTGAACTTGGCTTGGTAACAAAGGTGCCAATATGATTTTCTTTCCCTGATGTTGGAATGAGTACTTGTTAGAGAATCCGTCATAGGTGGCTTTCTTATCATATTGCCAAGGACGTCCTAGTATAAGGTGACTTGCACTCATGGGCACCACGTCACAAAGGACTTCATCATTGTATCTTCCAATTGAGAAAGGTACAATCACTTGCTTGGTTACCTTGGCTTCTCCCACATCGTTGAGCCATTGGAGTTTGTAAGGATGAGGATGTTTGGAAGTCTTGAGACCCAACTTTTCTACCATGTGAGTACTTGCTACATTGGTACAACTTCCTCCATCAATGATCACCACACAAATTTTATCTCCCACGTGACATTTGGTATGGAATATGTTTTCTCTTTGTTCATCATCTTGACTTTGAATGTTCAAAGTCCTTTTGACTACAAAAATGTTGGATGGAAAAGACATGTTAGCAAATAAGGACAAATTGAAATGTGTGTAGGACCTTACCAGAGTATACTCTCACAAAGCCTCACGAGTCACTCCAAGAAAACTTGATGTCACTCAATCCGCTCGTGTTTGCACTCTAGGACTTTTAATGGCTTTTACTTGTCCTCTTCTGATCTCACACACGCTCCAGCCTTTTTCCTCTCGATTCTCTTGTCTCAAGTTCTAATGAACTTTTACTCAAGACTATATCAAGTAATTTCACTTGTTTGGCGTCGGCTGCAAATGGTTAGTAGGAATGGAAAGCAAATATAATTGAAAAGGTGGCTTAGAAATTAGAAAGAAGAGAATGAAAAGGGTTACTTACACAAGTCACTTCACAACCTTCTATCACCACAATCAATTTTAAAGGCTTACTTGAAAATGCTTGGTGATGAGAATTGTTGATGAGTGCTTCCAACTTTTCTTTCTTTTCTTTGCTTTTTCTTCTTTTTGAGTGCTTTGACTTTTGAGTCCTTCAATTTTCTTTGCTGATTTTTTTTTTCTTTTTTCTTTGACTTTGCACTTCACTTTTGCACTTCTTTTTGTATTTTTTCTTTTTGTTGTTGTTGCACATTGCTTCTTCCACCAAAGCTCTGATTACCGCTTGATGTAAGGTACTTGTACCTTTTCAAATGATTGTGGATCTAGGAAGAAAGCAAAACAACCTGCAAAGTGAATGGCTCAAAATAGAATGGTTAAGGGTGGTAGGGGTGAAATGGTAGGCTATTTAAATAATGAGTAATGGAAGCGGAAGATAGTTGATAAGGCTATGGTTATGGAGATGAAATAAAGGGATGGTTGTGAGGATAGTATCTTGAAGAAATCTCAAAGAAGAACCAATGCTATAGAGAGCAGAGACCCAATCTTTATATTGCTTCTTCAAGGGGTGGTAATAAGTACTTTGACCCACTAGTTATATGAACTAGGAACCAGAAGTATCAAGATGAAAGGAAGGGGTTGACGCCACAAGTATAAAATACTTGATAAGCCGATAAAAAGTCACCAGGACTTAAGAAGAGAATAATCTCACTTTAATTGAATAAAAAGGTGTGCTTACAAATGAAATATTCTTTCCTATTTATAGGAAATGGAGGGATTTGGCCGAATGGTTACAAGAGGTTTCGGCCAGCCCTTGTGCCTCTATAAAATGACATAATTTAATTAAAAATAGAGAGGATGGTTCGGTTTAAATGGAGGAAAATATCCTTTGGCCGAATAGTGCTTGTACCCCTTCAAGTTGGCGCCAAATTGGAGAGTAAGGAGTGCTTGGCCGAATGGTAAGAGGACTCTTCATCTTGGCGCCTAAATGAAGTCACACGCCAATCACATGGTGGTCTGGTCATAAGGCGTGCACATGGCCTCTCTAGGATGCTTGTGGTGTAACCTTGCGCATGGAATGATGGCTGATCATGGGTTCCATCTTAAGCGTGCATGTGTCTCCTTCCAAGCTAGCTTGAGTGTTGAGCTAGCTAGCAAGAATGGGGCTGTTTATGAATGATCTTCCTAGCCGCATAACAGCATGTTCAGCTACATTCAGCTACCTTTGTCATCACTTTTAGCAACTCAGCTTCAAATAGTCCAACTAGCTAAGTTTAGCTAGCCTGAAACTTATCCAGCTGAACCGAGCTTCCCTTAGCATTCCATGAGCTGCCTTGTACTTTGTGAGCTGTTTGTGAGCTATGCATGACGTCCAAATCATTCACCAAGCTACCTCAACGTGCATCACACTCCATTGTACCTATATGTGCAAGGAAACAAGGTAAGTTCATGATATTGAGCTAAAACAAGCTAAATACCTTGCTGCCATGTTTGTTTATGGTAATGTGAGCTAAGTATGATGGTCATGAGCTAAGTACATCATCTCCTAATATATGTAAGATAATGTATAAAGCCTAAGAGTTAACATGAATGCAAATAAACTAATGAAATGCATTATAAGTATGCTGCCTTGATGTATATATAATAATCATGCATAATATGATAATAAAACTATTCTAACATTCTTAACATATTAAAATAACAATGTGTAATATGAATTCATACTAAGTTACTCTTTAGGTATTAAAACATTATATAACATAACATTAGAGAGTGTTAAGTTATCAAATGAATCAAAAGCTTCAAGACACTTAGTTAAGAGCACTTCCCTGAATTGTTTGGCCCTTGACCTAGTAATGGGACCGTGTGGCATGACCTCCGGATCTGGTGTAGACGTGACTATATCATCAACCTAGCCTCACTTGGATAGATGGTGAAGTTAAGGTTGTACCTTTGATTGTTTCGATCTAGGAAAGCAACAAGGATCCTGCACAAATAAGAAAGCTCAAAAAAATAGTTAAATGGAAGTAATGAAATGGAAAGATAAATATGGTAGCGGAATATATATATAAGTTGGTGATATGTTTAAAGGAAATGATGAAGTATGGTAATGGAAGTAGAATGAAGGTGATGGAGATGAATATAAAAAGTAGTATCTCAAAGAAGACTCAAAGAAGAACCAATGTTAAAGAACAAAGACCCAGACTTTATATTGCTTCTTTAAGGGATGGTAAACAAGGACTTTGACCCACTATCTATAAAGAGATAGGAACCAGAAGTATCAGGGTGACATAGATAGGGGTGACGCCACAAGCATAAGCTTGATAAGTCGATAAAGTTCACTTAAGAACTAAAGAAAGAAACTCTCATAAATATTTGATTAAACAAAGTGAATTGGTTTCTTTTACAAATGAATGGAAAGCTATTTATAGGCCTAAGAGTACATGGTGTGAATACAAAACATTTAATGAGTGAACCTTCATGGATGAGTGTTCATACTTTAAGTAGATACAAAGAATGGCTTAGGTGAATGAATTTTGATGAATGGATGCTCATATTTTAATGGAATACATCCTTTGGCCGAATTCATCCCACCTTGTGTGAACTTGTTGATTTGTCTTCCATGGATGAATGTTCATGAATGTATCTTGGCTGAAATTCTTCCCCCTTGTGTGAACATGACTATTTGGCTTCTTGCATGAATGGATGAATTTAAAAGCCTTTGAATGAATCCTTGCACCTCCTCACAAATGTTCTGATTCATTTTAATATTTATTTCTCGTCCAGGCATGTCTTCATTAATTCCTCCCATGCATAAGTCCTTTGAAGAAGATGAATGGTTGCAAATCCCGTATTAATTTCCAGCCTGCACTGTCTTCAGTAATCTGAACCTATCTCAAGCTCCCGATATCGGATTGATGTGATTCAAAATGAGTTGGAAAGATATGAGATAGGGGATTAAATGTTAAGAAGATTTAATCTCCCAAAGATGCTTGGAACATGTTCAAAAATGTAGATCAATCTGACTGACGTGAACTGTCCAACCAACTCTTCAATTGCCTTTAGTCTTCTTAGCATCCAATGAACCTAGACAAAGTATGTAAACAAATAATTAGATAGGAAATTGAGCTATGATAATTATGAATGCATGCTTCCACCTATGTTAATAATGCAAATGAGCTAACTATGAATGCATATGCATTGAATGAGTTATATAAAGATGTGAATTAATAAGTATTGCATTAATATCATATATTATAAATATAAATGACAGCATATAATATTCAAGAAAAAATTAAGAATAAGATAAACATATTCACGTGACATGTAATGCATAAATGAGTAAATAAATAATAAAATAAGGCAAGACTCCCTTAGAATCATCTTGGAAGAACTTCAAAGTTGTGAGCATGTTTTGTTTGAACTTGGTGGTCGGTAGGATCACATCATCCCCCCTTCTTTAAGGCGATTTGTCCCCAAATCGATGCTTGGTAGATAAGGGAACAACTTTGATGTTCGTTTGAATGGAAATTCTTTCATTCTCATCTTGCATTGTTTTCTTTGCTCAAAATGCTTCACATGTTCAAGTCTTTGCTTTTGAATCAACAATCTGAAAAATAGAACAAAGTTAGAAGTAGATAATTTAGAATCAAAGGAAAGGAAAGGATTAAATTCATGAATGAATGAGTTTGGACTCTTAATGTTCTCCATGGTTAGGTTCATTGAATCTTCCATTTTATAAGGTTCATTCTATCTTGAATATGAGGTGAATGTACTTTGAAGGTTAATGAACATGTTCTTTATAATTTCAAGTGACACATCTTTTGGAATTTCAAAAGAAATGATGCTTGAATCATCTTGAATGTCCCTTGGAATAACCTGCAAATTCAAAGAATGAATAGAAGAAAAAAATTGATTAGTATAAAGTAAAACTTCCTTCTCCTCACATTCGTTCCTTTCATGGTCATGTTTTTCAACACACTCATCTTCACTCTCATTTTCAACTCCAAATGTCTTGGTTTTATCACAATGTTCTTCTTTGATTTGTGTATGTTCAACTCCATCATATCTTTTAACCACAACCTTACTTGCAATCTTTTCATTTTCTCTTCTACACGCACTTCCCCCTTTGCTCCCAAATTTAATCTTTTCAACTTTCTCATTTTTGACTCCAACATTTCTCACATCAATTTTCTCATTTTCATTTTGATCTCCCTCCACTGTTATTTGTTTCTCACGTGAAACGTCTCTTTCAACTTTCTTCATGGCTTTAGTTTTATTCCATTCCTCTATACGTGATTTGACGATAACATGGCATTCATGGACTTGATTTGGGCACATTAGACCAACGTAATCTTTCTCCCTTGGTGTTTGAATGAATATTTGTTGGAGAACCCATCACACAATGCTCGTTTATCAAACTGCCAAGGACGTCCGAGGAGTAGATGGCTTGAATTCGTAAAAACAACATCACACAAGGCTTCATCTTCAAATTTCCCAATTGAAAATGACACAAGTACTTGCTCTATGACTTCTAACTCTTCATCTTCATTTAATCCTTGCAAAACATATGGACTGGGATGTTTGAATGTTACAAGACCCAACTTCTCAACCATGTATATGCTTGCAAGATTTGCACAACTACCACCATCAATGGCTACAAGGCATACTTTATCATTCACATGAAAACGAGTATGAAATGGATTCCTCCTTTGCTGTCCGTATTCCATTCGAAAGATGGGAGAATTGTTAGTGAAAAATTAATAGTTGAATAAGATAAAAGGACCTTACCAATAATCACTCACAAATCCTCACGATCACTCCAAAAAAATTGATGATGCTCCACTCAATGCTCGTGTTTGCACTCGAGAATATAAATTGGCTTTTTCAATTCCCCTTCTGATCTCACACACTCGATTAGCCTTTTTCCACTCGTTCCTCTCTTGTAAAGTTCTTAAAACAACTTACTCGAGACCTTTCATGTGATATGGGCGTCGGCTGAAAAATTATTTAGTGTAGAGGAAAAAAATAGAAAGGTAGAAAGATTAAATAATGAAGGGTGGTCTTATAAAAGGAAGAAAAAGAAAGAAAGGTTCACTTACTATGCAAAGATACTCACAACCTTCCTATAAGAAATAATCAAAGGTCTTGAAGACTTCTTTAGCATCGGTTAAATGATGATGTTGCTTGTCACCTTTGGCACCTCTTTGCATTTTGCTTTCTTTGTTTCCTTTCTTTAGTTTTTCTTCACTTGGAATCCCTTGTTGATGTTGGGATTAACTTGCTGATTTTTTTTTGCACTTCTCTTTTTGATTTTCTTTTTATTGAATGGTAGGATGTTGCTTTTGCTTGTTCTTGTTCCAATCCACCTTAGCTCTGATTACCATATGATACAGTTCAACCTAGCCTCACTTGGATGGATGGTGAAGTTAAGGTTGTACCTTTGATTGTTTCGATCTAGGAAAGCAACAAGGATCCTGCACAAATAAGAAAGCTCAAAAAAATAGTTAAATGGAAGTAATGAAATGGAAAGATAAATATGGTAGCGGAATATATATATAAGTTGGTGATATGTTTAAAGGAAATGATGAAGTATGGTAATGGAAGTAGAATGAAGGTGATGGAGATGAATATAAAAAGTAGTATCTCAAAGAAGACTCAAAGAAGAACCAATGTTAAAGAACAAAGACCCAGACTTTATATTGCTTCTTTAAGAGATGGTAAACAAGGACTTTGACCCACTATCTATAAAGAGATAGGAACCAGAAGTATCAGGGTAACATAGATAGGGGTGACGCAACAAGCATAAGCTTGATAAGTCGATAAAGTTCACTTAAGAACTAAAGAAAAAAACTCTCATAAATATTTGATTAAACAAAGTGAATTGGTTTCTTTTACAAATGAATGGAAAGCTATTTATAGGCCTAAGAGTGCATGGTGTGAATACAAAACATTTAATGAGTGAACCTTCATGGATGAGTGTTCATACTTTAAGTAGATACAAAGCATGGCTTAGGTGAATGAATTTTGATGAATGGATGTTCATATTTTAATGGAATACATCCTTTGGCCGAATTCATCCCACCTTGTGTGAACTTGTTGATTTGTCTTCCATGGATGAATGTTCATGAATGTATCTTGGCTGAAATTCTTCCCCCTTGTGTGAACATGACTATTTGGCTTCTTGCATGAATGGATGAATTTAAAAGCCTTTGAATGAATCCTTGCACCTCCTCACAAATGTTCTGATTCATTTTAATATTCATTTCTCGTCCAGGCATGTCTTCATTAATTCCTCCCATGCATAAGTCCTTTGAAGAAGATGAATGGTTGCAAATCCCGTATTAATTTCCAGCCTGCACTGTATTCAGTAATCTGAACCTATCTCAAGCTCCCGATATCGGATTGATGTGATTCAAAATGAGTTGGAAATCTATGAGATAGGGGATTAAATGTTAAGAAGATTTAATCTCCCAAAGATGCTTGGAACATGTTCAAAAATGTAGATCAATCTGACTGACGTGAACTGTCCAACCAACTCTTCAATTGCCTTTAGTCTTCTTAGCATCCAATGAACCTAGACAAAGTATGTAAACAAATAATTAGATAGGAAATTGAGATATGATAATTATGAATGCATGTTTCCACCTATGTTAATAATGCAAATGAGCTAACTATGAATGCATATGCATTGAATGAGTTATATAAAGATGTGAATTAATAAGTATTGCATTAATATCATATATTATAAATATAAATGACAGCATATAATATTCAAGAAAAAATTAAGAATAAGATAAACATATTCACGTGACATGTAATGCATAAATGAGTAAATAAATAATAAAATAAGGCAAGACTCCCTTAGAATCATCTTGGAAGAACTTCAAAGTTGTGAGCATGTTTTGTTTGAACTTGGTGGTCGGTAGGATCACATCATCCCCCCTTCTTTAAGGCGATTTGTCCCCAAATCGATGCTTGGTAGATAAGGGAACAACTTTGATGTTCGTTTGAATGGAAATTCTTTCATTCTCATCTTGCATTGTTTTATTTGCTCAAAATGCTTCACATGTTCAAGTCTTTGCTTTTGAATCAACAATCTGAAAAATAGAACAAAGTTAGAAGTAGATAATTTAGAATCAAAGGAAAGGATTAAATTCATGAATGAATGAGTTTGGACTCTTAATGTTCTCCATGGTTAGGTTCATTGAATCTTCCATTTTATAAGGTTCATTCTATCTTGAATATGAGGTGAATGTACTTTGAAGGTTAATGAACATGTTCTTTATAATTTCAAGTGACACATCTTTTGGAATTTCAAAAGAAATGATGCTTGAATCATCTTGAATGTCCCTTGGAATAACCTGCAAATTCAAAGAATGAATAGAAGAAAAAAATTGATTAGTATAAAGCAAAACTTCCTTCTCCTCACATTCGTTCCTTTCATGGTCATGTTTTTCAACACACTCATCTTCACTCTCATTTTCAACTCCAAATGTCTTGGTTTTATCACAATGTTCTTCTTTGATTTGTGTATGTTCAACTACATCATATCTTTTAACCACAACCTTACTTGCAATCTTTTCATTTTCTCTTCTACACGCACTTCCCCCTTTGCTCCCAAATTTAATCTTTTCAACTTTCTCATTTTTGACTCCAACATTTCTCACATCAATTTTCTCATTTTCATTTTGATCTCCCTCCACTGTTATTTGTTTCTCACGTGAAACGTCTCTTTCAACTTTCTTTTTGGCTTTAGTTTTATTCCATTCCTCTATACGTGATTTGACGATAACATGGCATTCATGGACTTGATTTGGGCACATTGGACCAACATAATCTTTCTCCCTTGGTTTTTGAATGAATATTTGTTGGAGAACCCATCACACAATGCTCGTTTATCAAACTGCCAAGGACGTTCGAGGAGTAGATGGCTTGAATTCATAGAAACAACATCACACAAGGCTTCATCTTCATATCTCCCAATTGAAAATGACACAAGTACTTGCTCTATGACTTCTAACTCTTCATCTTCATTTAATCCTTGCAAAACATATGGACTGGGATGTTTGAATGTTATAAGCCCCAACTTCTCAACCATGTATGTGCTTGCAAGATTTGCACAACTACCACCATCAATGGCTACAAGGCATACTTTATCATTCACATGAAAACGAGTATGAAATGGATTCCTCCTTTGCTGTCCGTATTCCATTCGAAAGATGGGAGAATTGTTAGTGAAAAATTAATAGTTGAATAAGATAAAAGGACCTTACCAATAATCACTCACAAATCCTCACGATCACTCCAAAAAAATTGATGATGCTCCACTCAATACTCGTGTTTGCACTCGGGAATATAAATTGGCTTTTTCAATTCCCCTTCTGATCTCACACACTCGATTAGCCTTTTTCCACTCGTTCCTCTCTTGTAAAGTTCTTAAAACAACTTACTCGAGACCTTTCAAGTGATATGGGCGTCGGCTGAAAAATTCGTTAGTGTAGAGGAAAAAAATAGAAAGGTAGAAAGATTAAATAATGAAGGGTGGTCTTATAAAAGGAAGAAAAAGAAAGAAAGGTTCACTTACTATGCAAAGATACTCACAACCTTCCTATAAGAAATAATCAAAGGTCTTGAAGACTTCTTTAGCATCGGTTGAAATGATGATGTTGCTTGTCACCTTTGGCACCTCTTTGCATTTTGCTTTCTTTGTTTCCTTTCTTTAGTTTTTCTTCACTTGGAATCCCTTGTTGATGTTGGGATTAACTTGCTGATTTTTTTTTGCACTTCTCTTTTTGATTTTCTTTTTATTGAATGGTAGGATGTTGCTTTTGCTTGTTCTTGTTCCAATCCACCTTAGCTCTGATTACCATATGATACAGTTCAACCTAGCCTCACTTGGATGGATGGTGAAGTTAAGGTTGTACCTTTGATTGTTTCGATCTAGGAAAGCAACAAGGATTCTGCACAAATACGAAAGCTCAAAAAAATAGTTAAATGGAAGTAATGAAATGGAAAGATAAATATGGTAGCGGAATATATATATATAAGTTGGTGATATGTTTAAAGGAAATGATGAAGTATGGTGATGTGATCCAATTTAGCATCATGATTATCATGGCTATTCCACCCTTACAAGGGAAGAAACTTTCTAACTTTACATACATATATGTTTATTTCATAATTATTTTTCATACATATAATATCTATGGTTATTATAATAACTTAATCATTAATATATGAGATATAAGTTATTATATACTATAGTCCACATTATTATATAATACATTGTATAAGTTCATTTACTTAGTTTATTTCTTTATATTATGCGTGTAGGCACATTCGGCCAAGACTTGGGAGCTGCATTAGAGCTAAATGGAGTATGAAACAGCAAGGAAACTCACATAGGGATGCTTAAGAGATCATAAGGATTCATTGATGAAAAGTTGTTTTTGAGGCCGTGAGCTCATAGCTGGATTGAGCTGAAGATTTGAGCTACAAGATGAACTCATTTCAGCTGGGGAGTTGCACCATCATCATCACCACTTAGGACACTTCAAATATGTCCTACGTCAAAATTTGTGAAATCGTACCTTTTCACGAATAGTTGCCACCTCAAGAGGTACCTTTTCACAAGGAGCTGCCCAAACGTTCATCATGTTACAAGTCATCTAAGGCCAGCTCACCACCAGCTCATTCACACCCGAAGTAGCTCAAACATGAAGGGTTACCTTTCTCAAACATTGTGACCTTTCATGAATGATGTTGCCCATGAAGATGCCTTTTCAACAAGGAACACATCTGTGAAGAGATCACGCCTATTAGATGCTTAAATCATCAAGAAACATGAGCTAGAGGCTCCATGCCTATTCGGCCACATCACATGCCATACACATGAGAGCCTTTGGCGCCAAGCATGAAGAGACACACCACCATTCGGCCAAAGGGAGAAAATGGCGCCAAGATGACCAACATACATATTCGGCCAAGGGAGATGTCTTCCCATCCTTAGCCGAATCATTAAGGCCTTTCATGAAGAGTTAGCCGAACCATCACAAGCCTAAAGGACTTATTCATTCATCTCAAGCATTATGTATTTTTCCTAGAGACATGTATCTAGTCGAAACAACTTGTAATCATTCGGCCAACCCTCTCATTTCCTATAAATAGAGTGGTTTGCCATCATTTGTACTCATCTCATCTCTTATATAAACATACTCTTGTGAGTTAATTTCTCTTCAAAGTTCTTTGTGAACTTTATCGATTAAGCAAGTATAATTTATATACTTGTGGCGTCATTCTTTCCAACTTGATTCCTAAATTCCTAGATTATTATCTAGTGGGTTGAAGACACTATCACCACCCCTCAAACTAGTTTGTGAAGACCGGGATTGTGCTCGTTAGCATTGTTTCCTCTTTGGCGAGTTTGAGATACAACATCACCACCATCTTCATTTCATCATCAACATCATCAACATCCTTCATCAAGACCATCATCAATCCCATAATTCCGCAGCCATCTCTATTCTTATTCTTTCATTCCATTACTTATATTATTATTCATTTCTTAAACCCATTATTAATCGTATTTCTTTCTTATTATTTTGCAGCCCAAGCTTATAAATTCGAGGACATCAGTACTTGTCAATCCTAGATCGGGACACAATAAGGCTATCTACTCTTCTCACCAAAGTGTGTAGATTCGCCTTACATCAAGCGGTAATCAGAGCATAGTTGGATTGACAACAAAAGTGTCATTTGGCGTGCAAAGCAAAAAGAAGTTCAAAAGAAAAAAAGACTCCTTCAACAAAATTGGAGTGCAAAAAAAAAAAAAAAAAAAAAAAAAAGACAAAAAGAGAAAAGAAAAGAAAAAGAATTCAAAAAGAAAGCAAAGCCAAGGAAAGTGCTCTACCATTGCAAAGTACATCAAAGAGGCCTATCTACACTAAGAGAAGATAACCTTATTGTTTCTTGAGAAAGGTTGCAGTAGTGTTGTTTCTTGAATTGTAAGTCACCTCTTCCTTTTCTATCCTTTCATTTTCCTTGTCTTCAACCATTTTTATCTTTTAATACCTTTGAATCCTTTCTTCTACTTTTCCATTTCTACTCTTTTCTACCCTAACCTATTTTGCAGCCGACGCACACAAGGAAGGAATTAACTTGTTATAATCTTGAGTAAGTTCTTCAAAGGACTTAGCAAGAGAAATTTGAGTGGAAAAAGGCTATTGAGAGAGTGAGATCAGAAGGGGAATTTTTAAAAGCCAAATATATTCCCGAGAGTAAATACGAGTGTTGAGTGGAGTGATCTTATCTTTTCTTTGGAGTGAACTTGTGAGACTTTGTGAGTGTGCTGGTAAGGTTTTTTGTTTTATTTACTAACCATGTCTCAAAGTCCTAAAGGAAATGCAGGTCAACCCAACTTGCAAATGCAAGCACTGATTGGAGAAATGATAAGGATGTTTCGAACAGAATTTGATGCTCTCCATGAGAAACTAGACCAAAGACGAGATCAACCACAAACCAGAAACAATGATACTCCTCGGAGGCAACAACCTCTTCCAGAAGATGATGTCCCAAATCCTTATGATGAAGAAGAACCAGCATTGATACAAGGACCTAGGCGTGCCAATGTTGATGATAATATGAGCAACATCAAAATCAAAATTCCTCAATTCCAAGGAAAGACTGATCCAGAAGCCTATCTAGAATGGGAAAGCAAGGTGGAACATGTGTTTAGTTGCCATAACTATTCCGAACTCAAGAAAGTAAGATTGGCAGCTATGGAATTTGTTGATTATGCTTTGATATGGTGGGATCAACTTACTATTACTCGGAGGAGGAATGGAGAGAGACCAATTTCAACATGGCTCGAAATGAAAGGTATCATGCGTAAACGTTTCATTCCTACTCATTATCATCGGGATATGTTTCAGAAATTGCAGAACCTAAAGCAAGGCCAAAGGAGTGTAGAGGATTACTATAAGGAAATGGAAGTGGCAATGATCCGAGTCAATATTGAGGAGGATCGCGAAGCAACCATGGCTAGATTTCTTGCTGGACTCAATCCTGAGATTGCCAACACACTAGAATTATATCATTACATCGAACTTGATGAAATGGTGCAAATGGCTATGAAAATAGAAAGGCAACTACGGAGAAGGCCTATCTCTCGTACTTCAGTGCCTACATCTTCAAGATGGAGTCCAAACAATAGTTTGAGGAAGTCTACCCCTATTCCTACCAAAGAGAAGGCTGAATCATCAAATGCTTCCAAAATTAATAAAGAGAATCGAGGAAAAGAGATCCCTGATCGATCAAGAGACATACGTTGCTTTAAGTGTCTTGGGAGGGGACATATATCCACACAATGTCCCAACCGAAACACCATGTTATTACTTGGAAATGGTGAGATTGAATCTGACCATGAAGAAGAAGAAGCTGCACCGACACCAACAGAAGTTGAGGAAGAAACCGAAATTGGTGCTCCGGTAGAAGGTGAAGCCCTAGTGGTCAAGAGAAGTCTAAGTGCTCAAATAGTAGAAGACGATGCGCAAAGGGAAAACATCTTTCATACCCGCTGCCATGTGAATGAAAAGGTGTGTTTCATGATCATAGACGGTGGAAGTTATACTAATGTTGCCAGTACCATCATGGTGGAAAAATTGGGATTGCAAACTTTGAAACATCCAAATCCCTACAAATTACAATGGTTAAATGAACGAGGAGAACTTAATGTCAACAAACAGGTGATGGTTCCTTTCTCCATTGGCAAGTACAAGGACGAGGTTATGTGCGATGTTGTTCCTATGCATGCTAGTCATTTACTCCTTGGAAGACCATGGCAATATGATAAGAGGACCATTCATGATTGTTTTACTAATCAGTATTCATTCAACCATGGAGGGAAGAAGATCATCCTAACACCTTTGACGCCTAAACAAGTCCAAGTTGATCAAATCAAGATGAAACAAAGTGTTGAGGCCATGAGGAAAGGAAAATCGAAGTTAAACCAGGAAGAAAACATTCCAAAAACAAGTGCTTATACCTCTAAGTGCTTGTCACAAAGATGCCTATTAACAAGATGCAAAGTTGATGCTGATTTTTCTAACCTTAACCAAACAAAAGTTTCCTTTGATTTGCAGGATGAACCAAGCAACACAATCCATCAATTTGGTAAACTAAACGATGTGATCTTTCAAGAACCAAAAGGTGCGACTATTAAAGAGCAAAGAATGGTAACTTTTCATCCAAAGGACGTGACCCATCAAGAATCAAAAGACATGCCTATTGAAAACCAAAGGGAAATGATTTTTCATCCAAAGGGCGTGACTTATGAGGACATCACCATTCCAAGAGTCATCACCTTTCATGAATTAATGCAACCATCTATGGAAAGGGGCATGAATTTTGGAATACAAAAGGACATCAACATTCAAAGCCAAATGTCTTCAATAGACATGAACTTTGAACCTACATCTTTCAGGAAGTATTTCTTAACTTTAATTTTGTTTGATCACATTCATACTAATGAAAGTTTTATTTCTTTCCAGATCAAGAACTTACAAGGCATTCTTTCAAAAGATATGAATCTTTTTATAAAGGTACTTATCAAATGGAATGACTCAAGGAAAGGAAGATCTTTCGATTTGAGGACAAATCGATTAAAAGAAGGGGAGGATGATGTGATCCAATTTAGCATCATGATTATCATGGCTATTCCACCCTTACAAGGGAAGAAACTTTCTAACTTTACATACATATATGTTTATTTCATAATTATTTTTCATACATATAATATATGGTTATTATAATAATCATTAATATATGAGATATAAGTTATTATATACTATAGTCCACATTATTATATAATACATTGTATAAGTTCATTTACTTAGTTTATTCTTTATATTATGCGTGTAGGCACATTCGGCCAAGACTTGGGAGCTGCATTAGAGCTAAATGGAGTATGAAACAGCAAGGAAACTCACATAGGGATGCTTAAGAGATCATAAGGATTTATTGATGAAAAGTTGTTTTTGAGGCCGTGAGCTCATAGCTGGATTGAGCTGAAGATTTGAGCTACAAGATGAACTCATTTCAGCTGGGGAGTTGCACCATCATCATCACCACTTAGGACACTTCAAATATGTCCTACGTCAAAATTTGTGAAATCGTACCTTTTCACGAATAGTTGCCACCTCAAGAGGTACCTTTTCACAAGGAGCTGCCCAAACGTTCATCATGTTACAAGTCATCTAAGGCCAGCTCACCACCAGCTCATTCACACCCGAAGTAGCTCAAACATGAAGGGTTACCTTTCTCAAACATTGTGACCTTTCATGAATGATGTTGCCCATGAAGATGCCTTTTCAACAAGGAACACATCTGTGAAGAGATCACGCCTATTGGATGCTTAAATCATCAAGAAACATGAGCTAGAGGCTCCATGCCTATTCGGCCACATCACATGCCATACACATGAGAGCCTTTGGCGCCAAGCATGAAGAGACACACCACCATTCGGCCAAAGGAGAAAATGGCGCCAAGATGAACCAACATACATATTCGGCCAAGGGAGATGTCTTCCCATCCTTAGCCGAATCATTAAGGCCTTTCATGAAGAGTTAGCCGAACCATCACAAGCCTAAAGGACTTATTCATTCATCTCAAGCATTATGTATTTTTCCTAGAGACATGTATCTAGCCGAAACAACTTGTAATCATTCGGCCAACCCTCTCATTTCCTATAAATAGAGTGGTTTGCCATCATTTGTACTCATCTCATCTCTTATATAAAACATACTCTTGTGAGTTAATTTCTCTTCAAAGTTCTTTGTGAACTTTATCGATTAAGCAAGTATAATTTATATACTTGTGGCGTCATTCTTTCCAACTTGATTCCTAAATTCCTAGATTATTATCTAGTGGGTTGAAGACACTATCACCACCCCTCAAACTAGTTTGTGAAGACCGGGATTGTGCTCGTTAGCATTGTTTCCTCTTTGGCGAGTTTGAGATACAACATCACCACCATCTTCATTTCATCATCAACATCATCAACATCCTTCATCAAGACCATCATCAATCCCATAATTCCGCAGCCATCTCTATTCTTATTCTTTCATTCCATTACTTATATTATTATTCATTTCTTAAACCCATTATTAATCGTATTTCTTTCTTATTATTTTGCAGCCCAAGCTTATAAATTCGAGGACATCAGTACTTGTCAATCCTAGATCGGGACACAATAAGGCTATCTACTCTTCTCACCAAAGTGTGTAGATTCGCCTTACATCATATGGTAATGGAAGTAGAATGAAGGTGATGGAGATGAATATAAAAAGTAGTATCTCAAAGAAGACTCAAAGAAGAACCAATGTTAAAGAACAAAGACACAGACTTTATATTGCTTCTTTAAGGGATGGTAAACAAGGACTTTGACCCACTATCTATAAAGAGATAGGAACTAGAAGTATCGGGGTGACATAGATAGGGGTGACGCAACAAGCATAAGCTTGATAAGTCGATAAAGTTCACTTAAGAACTAAAGAAAGAAACTCTCATAAATATTTGATTAAACAAAGTGAATTGGTTTCTTTTACAAATGAATGGAAAGCTATTTATAGGCCTAAGAGTGCATGGTGTGAATACAAAACATTTAATGAGTGAACCTTCATGGATGAGTGTTCATACTTTAAGTAGATACAAAGCATGGCTTAGGTGAATGAATTTTGATGAATGGATGTTCATATTTTAATGGAATACATCCTTTGGCCGAATTCATCCCACCTTGTGTGAACTTGTTGATTTGTCTTCTATGGATGAATGTTCATGAATGTATCTTGGCTGAAATTCTTCCCCCTTGTGTGAACATGACTATTTGGCTTCTTGCATGAATGGATGAATTTAAAAGCCTTTGAATGAATCCTTGCACCTCCTCACAAATTTTCTGATTCATTTTAATATTCATTTCTCGTCCATGCATGTCTTCATTAATTCCTCCCATGCATAAGTCCTTTGAAGGAGATGAATGGTTGCAAATCCCGTATTAATTTCCAGCCTGCAATGTCTTCAGTAATCTGAGCCTATCTCAAGCTCCCGATATCGGATTGATGTGATTCAAAATGCGTTGGAAAGATATGAGATAGGGGATTAAATTTTAAGAAGATTTAATCTCCCAAATATGCTTGGAACATGTTCAAAAATGTATATCAATCTGAATTACGTGAACTGTCCAACCAACTCTTCAATTGCCTTTAGTCTTCTTAGCATCCAATGAACCTAGACAAAGTATGTAAACAAATAATTAGATAGGAAATTGAGCTATGATAATTATGAATGCATGCTTCCACCTATGTTAATAATGCAAATGAGCTAACTATGAATGCATATGCATTGAATGAGTTATATAAAGATGTGAATTAATAAGTCATGCATTAATTTCATATATTATATATATAAATGACAGCATATAATATTCAAGCAAAAATTAAGAATAAGATAAACATATTCACGTGACATGTAATGCATAAATGAGTAAATAAATAATAAAACAAGGACGAGGTTATGTGTGATGTCGTTCCTATGCAAGCTAGCCATTTACTTCTTGGAAGGCCATGGCAATATGATAAATGGACTATCCATGATTGTTTTACCAATCAATACTCGTTCAAACATGGAGGGAAGATGACTATTCTCATGCCTTTAACACATAAACAAGTCCAAATTGATCAAATCAAGATGAAGCAAAGTGTTGAGGCTGTTGAAGCGCAAATAGACATCAAGCAAGGCGGAAACTAGTCAGAAAACAAGTGCTTATACATCTAAGTGCTTGTTACAAAAATGCTTATTGTCAAGACACAAGATTGATGAAGATTTTTCTAACATAGAAAATGCAAAAAAATTCTTTGACTTGCAGGATGTTCCAAGCAACACAACTTGTCGATTTAGGAGGCTAAAAGACGTGACCTTTCAAGAATCAAGAGGTGCACCTAATGAAATGCAAAGGGAAGCAATTCTTCATCCAAAGGGCGTGACTTATGAATATTCTAAAGACATCTTCATTCCAAGAGTCATAACCTGATGTGATCCTGTCTAGCTCCAAATTTCTCCATAATTTGATCACACCATGGAGGTTATTCAAATCTGGTTCTAAGGGAGTTCTACCTTACTTTATCTTATATTTACTTATTTATGCACTATATATTATTATAAGCATACAATTTCATATTAGACTATGCTTGAATTATCATAACATGTGCATTCATTCATTATGTCCTATGGTTTGCATCATTGATTGATATTCATGCATATAATCTATAGTTGTAATAATAATATTCATTCATTATCGTATGATGCATGAGTTATTATTATAACCTATAGTTTACATCTTTATAATATGCACATTCTTATTACTTTATAATAATTCATATACTTAGCTTATATTATGCTTTCTTATGTAGGTGCATTGGATTCCAAGAGCTATGGAAACTTAACTAGGACAACTCCGGGACAGCTCAAGAATATTTTGGGACAAAGTTGCCAGCTGACCCCCGAGCTCATAGCTCACTTGAGCTGGACTTTTGAGCTAGCTAGAGACTTCATTTCAGCTGGAGAGTTGCACCATCATCTTCACCACACAGAGCACTACAAATATGGTCTAGGTTAAATTTTGTGAATTCGTACCTTTTCGCGAAGAGTTGCCAATCCGAGAAGTGACCTTTCACAAGGAGCTGTCCTATGACTCATCTTCATGCAATTCATCTATGGCCAGCTCATATTCAGCTCAAACTCATGGGAAGTAGCTCAAATAATGAAAGGTTGTTTCACACAAATGTGACCTTTCATAATTAGTTGCTGCCCCATTGATGCCAAGTCACCTAGACACATGTTTGATGCCAAGTCACGCCTAAGTTGCTGTTCATCTACACACCATAGAAGAGTCCACGCCTTAAGCATTCAACACCAACCATGTGAGTGCCACATGACCAGCCACCCATGTGTTTTGCATGTGAATGAATTAGGCGCCAAGATGAATAGGCTTCTCTCTATTCGGCCTAAACATCATCATGCTTCAAATTGGCGCCAAGATGAAGAGTTATGGGAACCATTCGGCCAAAGACATCTCCCCTCATCCAAGCATCATTTATTTTCATTTTAAGACATGTACTTTGCCGAAAAGGCATCTAGTTATTCGGCCAAGCCTTTACAAAACTATAAATAGGCTTTGGCATTCATTTGTAAACTCAACCCTTTGATAATTAAAATCCTTTTGTGAGATTATTCTCTCTTCAAGTTCTTTTTAGAACTATATCGATTAAGCAAGCCTTTTTCTAAAGCTTGTGGCGTCATTCCCTCATTGATACTTCTGGTTCCTAGTTTAAATAACTAGAGGGTCAAAGTCCTTTCATACCATCCCTTATAGAACTTATAAGAAACGGGTCTTTGCTCCTTTATAGCATTGGTTCCTTCTTAGTTTTATAAGATACAATCTGTCCATCACCATTATCACGCCTATATCATCACCATATTCCATCACCATATCACGCCAATAACATCATCCTTTCATTACCATTTCATCACCATTAAATCATCCTTCATTCATCAACAAGGCATACTTCATCACCACCATTGGAGGCCGAAGTCAACATCACTTGAAGGAGATTTATTCAACATTTCCGCAGCCCAACTTTGATAACTATTCTATCCATTTCAAATCTTTTCATTTCTATTTACTTTTCATTTCTTAATTATCATATTACTTAATCAATTCTTTTTCTTCTGTGCAGATTACTTTCAATCCAAGGTGTAGCATTTGGTGTCTCTCCTAGATCGGGAAACAACAAGGTTGCCAACTTCTCCATAATTGAAGAAGCCTGGTTAGCCTCGTAACAAGCGGTAATCAGAGCCTTGGTGGATTGACATTAAAAGTGCTACAACAAAAAGAAACAAAAAAAAAAGAAAACAAAAGAGAAAAGAAAAGACTCCTACAACAAATTTGGAGTGCAAAAGAAAGAAAAGAAAAGAAGAAATTCAAAAGCAAAAGAAAAGTGAAGCAAGTTGCAAAGTACACTCAAAGAGAAGCACCATACAATCTGCCCAACATCAAACTTGAAGGAGGTATCCTTGTTGTTTCTTGTGAAGGAAGATAGTAAGTGTTGCAACTTGAGTTGTAAGTTATCTTCACTTTCTTACTATTTCATTTCCTTTTCTTTCATCTTTTCTTATTTCATTACTTTATCCTTTTCTTAACCTTTTCTATCCTACCTTTACCATAACCATTTCTATACCCTAACCATATTGTTTTAAGCCGACGCATAAACTAAGAAACTTGCTCAATCTTGAGTTAGTTCTTTAAAGGACCCACAAGAGAGAATTAAGCGGTAAAAGGCAAACGAGAGGGTGAGATCAGAAGGGGGATAAAAAAAAGCCAAGAACATATCCCCGAGTTCAAACACGAGTGTGAGTGGAATCTGAACTTTCTTTGGAGTGACCAAGTGAGGCTTTGTGAGTGCGCTGGTAAGGTTTAATTTTTTTTTTCTACTAACAATGCCTTGTGATCTTCCATCTTTCCAAACATTAGAGGACGAACAACAAAGAACAAACACATTTCACACTCGTTGCCATGTAGATGGTAAAGTGTGTCTTGTAGCTATTGACGGAAGAAGTTGTACAAACATTGCAAGCACATACACGGTGAACAAATTGGGGCTTTCAACGATTAAACATTCCAGCCCATATGAATTGCAATGGTTTAATGACGAGGAAGAGTTGATGGTCACTGAACAAGTACTTGTGCCATTCTCAATTGGAAGGTACAAAGACGAGATTCTATGTGACGTGGTGCCTATGAATACGAGTCATTTGCTGTTTGGACGACCATGGCTATTTGACAAACGGGCTGTCCATGATGGATTCTCAAATCGATACTTAATCATCCACAATGAAAGAAAATTCATTTTGACTCCATTATCTCCTAGTCGAGTGAGTGAAGATCAAACTCATTTGAAAATGAGAATTGAAGCAATGAACAAGCAACTTAAAGACAATACAACTGAAGGAGAACGTTTGGAGGAAGAATCAAATGAAGAAAAGATTTTTGAAGTTGAACAAAAGAGAGCGGATGTAGAAAACGTTGGAGTTGAAAATGAGAAGAATGAATTTGGAGAAAAAGAGGAGAGTGAAGAACAAATTTTATCTAACCTTTCTTCCCCTATCATTCCTTTTGTTTTCCAGGACCATTCAAGGGACATATCTTTTCTAGGAGATGAATCAAGAATCATGGCTGTTGGAGGACTAAAAGATGTGACTTTTGGTGATCCACAAAACATGTCTCTTGATATTTCAAAGGAAGTGTCACTTGAAATACCTAGAGTAGCAGCCATTGGCATTCCAAGTACATTGCCAATTATGAAAAGAATTCAGCAACCAACTCCCATTAAACATCCACCCTGGTTTGATATGTCTATTCATCTTGTCAATAGTTTTTCATTTACTTATTTTGATTCATTTTGCAGCAATTCAATTCATGTCTGTGGCATTATCTTATCAATTTGTGATGACAAGGATGATTCAAAAGACATAATTTGTCAAGGGAAAGAGCCAAGAGACGTGAATCATAAAGGCTTAATGGACGTGACCCTTCAAGAGCATAAAATTGTGAATTTTCATGATCCAATGGACATGACTTTTGGGATGCCAAGGGACATGATCATTCAAAGCAACATGTCTTCAACAGACATGATTTTTAACCAACCATCAAACACCAACAGGAAGTACAATTTTCCTTTATTTGTATTTAATCGTGTTTTTACTTATGAGAGTTATATTTCTTTTCAGGTCATGTACATTCAAAGCACTTATTCAAAGGACATGACTTATGAAAAGAAACATTTCATAAAGATCCCCGTTGCATATACCGGATGGGAGGACACTAAGAGAAGTCACATTTCGATTTGAGGACAAATCGCTCAAAAGAAGGGGAGGATGATGTGATCCTGTCTAGCTCCAAATTTCTCCATAATTTGATCACACCATGGAGGTTATTCAAATCTGGTTCTAAGGGAGTTCTACCTTACTTTATCTTATATTTACTTATTTATGCACTATATATTATTATAAGCATACAATTTCATATTAGACTATGCTTGAATTATCATAACATGTGCATTCATTCATTATGTCCTATGGTTTGCATCATTGATTGATATTCATGCATATAATCTATAGTTGTAATAATAATATTCATTCATTATCGTATGATGCATGAGTTATTATTATAACCTATAGTTTACATCTTTATAATATGCACATTCTTATTACTTTATAATAATTCATATACTTAGCTTATATTATGCTTTCTTATGTAGGTGCATTGGATTCCAAGAGCTATGGAAACTTAACTAGGACAACTCCGGGACAGCTCAAGAATATTTTGGGACAAAGTTGCCAGCTGACCCCCGAGCTCATAGCTCACTTGAGCTGGACTTTTGAGCTAGCTAGAGACTTCATTTCAGCTGGAGAGTTGCACCATCATCTTCACCACACAGAGCACTACAAATATGGTCTAGGTCAAATTTTGTGAATTCGTACCTTTTCGCGAAGAGTTGCCAATCCGAGAAGTGACCTTTCACAAGGAGCTGTCCTATGACTCATCTTCATGCAATTCATCTATGGCCAGCTCATCTTCAGCTCAAACTCATGGGAAGTAGCTCAAATAATGAAAGGTTGTTTCACACAAATGTGACCTTTCATAATTAGTTGCTGCCCCATTGATGCCAAGTCACCTAGACACATGTTTGATGCCAAGTCACGCCTAAGTTGCTGTTCATCTACACACCATAGAAGAGTCCACGCCTTAAGCATTCAACACCAACCATGTGAGTGCCACATGACCAGCCACCCATGTGTTTTGCATGTGAATGAATTAGGCGCCAAGATGAATAGGCTTCTCTCTATTCGGCCTAAACATCATCATGCTTCAAATTGGCGCCAAGATGAAGAGTTATGGGAACCATTCGGCCAAAGACATCTCCCCTCATCCAAGCATCATTTATTTTCATTTTAAGACATGTACTTTGCCGAAAAGGCATCTAGTTATTCGGCCAAGCCTTTACAAAACTATAAATAGGCTTTGGCATTCATTTGTAAACTCAACCCTTTGATAATTAAAATCCTTTTGTGAGATTATTCTCTCTTCAAGTTCTTTTTAGAACTATATCGATTAAGCAAGCCTTTTTCTAAAGCTTGTGGCGTCATTCCCTCATTGATACTTCTGGTTCCTAGTTTAAATAACTAGAGGGTCAAAGTCCTTTCATACCATCCCTTATAGAACTTATAAGAAACGGGTCTTTGCTCCTTTATAGCATTGGTTCCTTCTTAGTTTTATAAGATACAATCTGTCCATCACCATTATCACGCCTATATCATCACCATATTCCATCACCATATCACGCCAATAACATCATCCTTTCATTACCATTTCATCACCATTAAATCATCCTTCATTCATCAACAAGGCATACTTCATCACCACCATTGGAGGCCGAAGTCAACATCACTTGAAGGAGATTTATTCAACATTTCCGCAGCCCAACTTTGATAACTATTCTATCCATTTCAAATCTTTTCATTTCTATTTACTTTTCATTTCTTAATTATCATATTACTTAATCAATTCTTCTTCTTCTGTGCAGATTACTTTCAATCCAAGGTGTAGCATTTGGTGTCTCTCCTAGATCGGGAAACAACAAGGTTGCCAACTTCTCCATAATTGAA
This sequence comes from Hibiscus syriacus, assembly GCF_006381635.1. Taxonomy (NCBI): domain Eukaryota; kingdom Viridiplantae; phylum Streptophyta; class Magnoliopsida; order Malvales; family Malvaceae; genus Hibiscus; species Hibiscus syriacus. The sequence goes on along the minus strand of NW_024062824.1, from coordinate 2,257,509 downwards.
GAAGCCTGGTTAGCCTCGTAACATAACCTTTCATGATTCAATGCATACATCTATTGAAGAACCAAAGGACATGATTTTTGGGATGCCAAATGACATAAACGTTCAAAGAAAAATGTCTTTAACAGAAATGAATTTTGAATATCCATCTAACAGGGAGTATACTTTAACTTTAATTATGTTTGAATACATTTTTACTTGAAAGTATTCTTTCTTTTCAGATTATGGACTTTCAAAGTATTCATTCAAAGGACATGAACCTTTTCATAAAGGTACTTATAGAACGAAAAGACATTAGGAAAAGAAAGCCTTTCGATTTGAGGAGAAATCGATTAAAAGAAGGGGAGATGATGTGATCCAATTCAGCATCATGTTTAACATTGCTATTCCAACCTTTTAAAGGAAGAAACTTTCTATCTTTATACATAATAATGCTAATTTCATATGCTGTAATATAGTTATTTTCATATACATATATTACATCTATAGTTATTATGATGATAACTTATTCATTAATATATGAGATATAAGTTATTATTATATACTATAGTATACATTTATATTATACATATATATATATTTCATATACTTAACTTAGTTTTTATGTTTTGAGTGTAGATACATTCAGTCACAACTTGGGAGCTATCTTGGAGCTAAATGTAAAAGGAAAAAGCAAGGAAACTTACATGGGGACGTTTAGGAGAGCATAAGGAACAATTGGTGAAAAGTTGTCCAGAGATCCATGAGCTCATAGCTAGATTGAGCTGAAGATTTGAGCTACGGGATGACTGCAATTCAGCTGGGGAGCTGCACCATCATCATCACCACTTAGGACACTTCAAATATGTCCTAAGTTAAAATTTGTGAAATCGTACCTTTTCGCGAATAGTTGCCACCTCAAAATGTCCTTCCACCTTGATTCCTAAATTGCTAGATTTATATCTAGTGGGTTGAAGATCATCACCCCTCAAGCAAGTTTGTGAAGATCGGGATTGTGCTTCCTAGCATAGTTTCTTCTTTGGCGTGCTTGAGATACAACATCACCACCATCTCCATTTCAACTTTATCACCATCAACATCCTCCATCAAGGCTATCAACACCTTCATAATTTCGCAGCCATCTCTTTCATTTCTCTCCTTTTCATTACTTATATTATTTATCCATTTCTTAAGTCCATTATTAATCTTATTTCTTTCTTATCTTTGTTGCAGCCAAACTTATAACTCAAAGACATCAGTACTTGTCAATTATAAATCGAGACATAATAAGGGTATCTACTCACTTCCATTGAAGAGTGTAGATTCTGCCTACATCATTCTCATTAAGCCATTGTAAGCAATAAGGTTTCGAATGTCGCTGACAGGGAAGTTTGAGTGATTCAACAACATTGGAGCTAATGACGTTGACACAAATGCCATTATCAATGATCATGAAGAATGGTTGTTCCATGATTAGGCAGCGTGTGTGGAAGATGTTGGAACATTGTATGTCAGATTCATCAGATGCTTGGATGTTCGAGGTATGACAAATAACCAAGATTGTGCCATTGTACTCATCGCTTCCATAGTCATCACTATCTTCTTTGGCTTCGGCATGTGTTGGAATGTCGGAGATGTCGTCATCGTTGTTAGAATTGTAAGATCCATCACCTAGTATGGTTAGGGTCTTCATGTTTAGATAATTACAGCTGATATGGCCTCTTCCTAAGCATTTAAAACACTTGATGTCTCTTGCTCGGGTATCGTCTTTAGGGGCTGGAAGTGTGTCATTCTTTACTGGTCGTTGTTTCTCCTTGTCGGGGTTGTCATCTTTGGACTTTTTTTGAGAGTATGGAGTAGAAGATGAGGAAGGATTTGAAGGATTACCTTGGTGAGATAATGAAGTACCTTGGTATTGTTCTCTAAATCAGAATCTCTTTTGGATTTGTGCTTCGATTGCCATTGCTTTCTTTAGTGTATCTTCAAGGTTTTCATACTCATGGAGATCAAGAAGATCAGTGATGTTTGAGTTTAAGCCGACGATGAATCTTGACATGGTGTCCTCTTCTTCTTCGGTTATGTTAGCCCTATTGAGTAAATATTGCATCTCCTTGTAGTAATCTTCAACTGAACTTCTACCTTGTCGAAGTCGGTGTAGTCATTGTTTAACTTCTCGTTTATAATGTGTCGGTAGGAATCGGTTCCTCACGACTTGTTTGAGTTCGGTCCACGAAGCGATTTGTTAAATTTGGAAGTTTTCAATCTTTTTCCATGTTTGCATCCACCAAGTGTGAGCATATCCTTCGAATTCCAAGGTAATGAGGGGAACTTGTTCAGCTTGGGGGCAGTCATGGTATGCGAACATGAGATCAACTTTTCCTTCCCAATCGATGTACTTGTCTGGATCAAAGTCTCCTTTAAAAGATGGGATCATGAACTTTGGTTTTGCAAAGAGTTCAGGTGCTTGAAAGCGTGGTTGTGCTCGCTTGGGGGCTAAAAGTTCAACATTGTTTGGCCTTGGATTCTGGTTTGATAGATCTCTCACGACATTGTTAAATTGATCAAATGAAGTTGTGAGTCATTCAAGTGCGGCTAAGATAGCCGTAAGTGTCTCATTGTTATTGTCGCCCATCTTGCAATTATAACACTCAAAAGAAGATTTTAAAGCAGAATAAAAATAATAGAAAATAAATTCAAAAAAGCAAGAAACCTCACAAATCACTCCAAGAGAGTAACACAACGAGAGGCAAGTAAGCCGATCTTGTACTCTTTAGTGGAACATGTTTTTAGTTGCCACAACTATTCCAAACTAAAGAAAGTAAGATTGGTAGCCATGGAGTTTGTCGATTATGCTTTGATAAGGTGGGATCAACTTACTATTACCAGAAGGATGAATAGAGAAAGACCAATCTCAACATGGCTTGAAATGAAAGGTATCATGCGGAAACGTTTCATTCCTGTTCATTATCACCGGGACTTGTTTCAGAAACCTTAGAACCTTAAAAAATGCCAACAAAGTGTGGAGGATTACTATAAGGAGATGGAAATAGCAATGATCCGAGTAAATATTGAGGAGGATCGTGAAGCAACCATGGCTAGATTTCTTATCAGACTCAATCCAAAAATTGCCAACACCTTGGAGTTGTACCATTACATAGAGATTGATGAAATGGTGCAAATGGTGATGAAAATAGAAAGGCAACTAAGGAGAAGATCTACCTCTTGCACTGTCATGCCTACACCTTCAAAATGGAGACCAAACAACTTGAAGAAATCTACTCCTACTCCTAGCAAAGAGAAGGCAGAATCATCCAGTGCTCCACAACTCAACAAGGATAACCGAGGAAAAGAGATCCTTAAAAGATCAAAAGACATTCGGTGCTTTAAATGTCTTGGTAGGGGGCATGTTTCTAAACAATATCCTAACCGAAACACCATATTACTTATTGGAAATGGTGAAATTTAATCTAACCATGAAGAAGAAACAACACCAACCGAAGTTGAATAAATCTCCTTCAAGTGATGTTGACTTCGGCCTCCAATGGTGGTGATGAAGTATGCCTTGTTGATGAATAAAGGATGATTTAATGTTGATGAAATGGTAATGGAAGGATAATGTTATTGGCGTGATATGGTAGATGATGATGTTATAGATAGTATCTTATAAAACTAAGAAGGAACCAATGTTATAAAGGAGCAAAGACCCGTTTCTTATAAGTCTTATAAGGGATGGTATGAAAGGAAATTGACCCACTAGTTTTAGGAACTAGGAACTAGAAGTATCAATGGAAGGGATGATGCCACAAACTTAAGAATTAAGCTTGCTTAATCGATATAGTTCTAAAAAGAACTTGAAGAGAGAATAATCTCACAAAGAGTTTAATTTATCAAAGGGTTGTCTTTACAATGGAAATACAATAGCCTATTTATAGTTTTTAAAGGGTTTAGACTGAATAGACACATGATGGTTCGACCAAGGTTGAAACCCCTTTGAAAACACATGATTTTTAAAGAAAATACATAATTTTAATGAAGATAAATGCTATTGGCCGAATGGTTATGTGTTGGTTCGTCCCTAAGGATGTTTTGAATGCATTTGGAAGTTATTTGGGCGCCAAAATGAAGAGAAAGGAGTCTTTGGCCGAATAGGAAGCATCCCTTGGTGTTTTGGCACCTATTTGATGTCACATGGAGTGCACATGCTTGAATGATGCACATGGCAGCCTACTTGAATGCACATGGGTCTTCTTCCAAGGCTTTAGTGAGGTTGCAACCATAAGATGATGTCTTAAAGTCCATGGAATGAAGATAGGTAGCAACTAGGCGTGACTTAGCTTCCAACGTGCATCTAGGTGTCATGGTCTTCAATGGGTAGCAACTTGTAATGAAATGTCACATTTGTAGAAGGTAACCTTTCATCATTTGAGCTACTTTCTATGTGTTTGAGCTGAAGATGAGCTGGCCATATATGAATTACATGAAGATGAGTCATAGGACAGCTCCTTGTGAAAAGGCACCTCTTGGAATGGCAACTATTCGCGAAAAGGTACGAATCCACAAAAATTGACATAGACCATATTTGAAGTACTCTGTGTGGTGGTGATGATGGTGCAACTCTCCAGCTGAAATGAAACCTCTAGCTAGCTCAAAAGTCCAGCTCAAGTCAGCTATGAGCTCGAGGGTCAGCTGGCAACTTTGTCCCAAAATGTTCTTGAGCTGTCCCGGAGTTGTCCTAGTCAAGTTTCCATAGCTCTTGGACTCCAATGCTAGCTTTAAGTCAGCTCTCATCATGCACCTACAAAAGAAAGCATAATATAAGCTATGTATATGAATTATTATAAAGTAATAAGAATGTGCATATTATAAAGATATGAACTAAGGTTATAATAATAACTCATGCATCATATGATAATGAATGAATTTTATTATTACAACTATAGATTATATGCATGAATATCAATCAATGATGCAAACCATAGGACATAATGAATGAATGCACATGTTATGATAATTCAAGTATAGTCTAATATGAAATTGTATGCTCATAATAATATATATAGTGCATAAATGAGTAAATATAATATAAAGTAAGGTAGAACTCCCTTATATTGAGCTTGATGGAATTTCAATGATGTGAGTATGTCATGCAAAAAGTTGGTGCTAGAGAGGATCACATCATCCTCCCCTTCTTTTGGGCGATTTGTCCTCAAATCGAAAGGTGACTTCTCCAAATTGTACGCCCATTCATAGGTCATCTTTATGAAATGATCTTTATCAAAAATCACATCCCTTGAATAAGTTCCTTGAATGTCCATGACCTGAAAAGGGAAAGGAATCTCATAAGTAAGAGAATGATTAATGATAAATAAGTGAAAGAAATACTCCCTGTCTATATTTGCTATATGGTCAAGAGTCATGTCTTTTGAAGAAATATTGTCTTCAATGATCATATCTCTCGGTACCCCAAAAGTCATATTGTTTGATTCTTCAAAAGGCATGTTCATTGAATGAAAATTCACAATTTTATGCTCTTGAAGGATCACGTCCATTAAGCCTTTATGATTCACGTCTTTTGGCTCTTTCCTTTGAAAGATTGTGTCCATTGAATCGTCCTTGCCATCACAATTTGATAAGATTATACCATAGACACGGATCGAATTGCTGCAAAATGAATCAAAATTAGTAATTGAAAAACAATTGACAAGATGAATGGAATTATCAAACCAGGGTGGATGTTTAATGGGCGTTGGTTGCTTAATGATGTAAAACTCCATTGGTCACTGAATTCTCTTCCATAGTTGTAATGAACTTGGAGCTTCAATGATCATAACTTTTGGCACTTCAAGTGACACATCGTTTTGAATTTCAAGTAGCATAACTGTTGGAATGTCTAAGGACATGTCTTGTGGATCACTAAAGGTCACACCTATTGGTTCTTCAAAAGACATGTTTCTTGAATCATCAACTCGAAGTGATATGTCTCTTGGATTATCCTACAAAATAATAGGAAGAATAGATGAAAGAGTAAGGTTAATTAAAATTTGTTCTTCATTCTCCTCTTTATCTCCAAATTCATCTTTTTCAACTCTCTCATTTTCAACTCCAATGTCTTCTTCATCCACTCTTTGTTTCTCATCATTTTCAATGTTTTGTTTGATTTCAAAATTCATTCCATCATTCGAACTTCCTTCCAAACGTTCTTCTTCAAGTAGCTCCTTCATTGCTTCAATTCTTTTCCTCAAGGTGTTTTGATCTTCATTCACTCGGCTATGAGATAATGGAGTCAAGATGATTTTTTCTTTTATTACGGTAGAATGAATACCAATTTGTGAATCCATCATACAATGCTCGTTTATCAAACTGCCAAGGTAGACCAAAAAGAAGATGGCTTGAATTTATGGTAGCAACATCACAAAAGACTTCATCTTCATATCTCCCAATTGAAAATGGCACAAGTACTTGCTCTATGACTTCGAACTCTTCATCTTCATTTAATCCTTGCAAAACATATGGGTTGGGATGTTTGAATGTTGTAAGTCCCAACTTCGTGATCATGTATGTGCTTGCAATGTTTGTCCAACTTCCTCCATCAATAGCTACAAGACACACTTTACCATTTACATGACAACGAGTGTGAAACGTGTTTGTTCTTTGCTGTTCATCCTCCAATGTTTGGAAAGATGGAAGATCACAAGACATTGTTAGTATAAAAAAAATTAAAACCTTACCAGCACGCTCACAAAAGCCTCACTTGGTAACTCCAAAGAAAATTAAGACTTCACTCCACTCGTACTCGGGGATATGTTTTTGGCTTTTTTCTGATCCCCCTTCTGATCTCACCCTCTCGTTTGCCTTTTACCGCTCAATTCTATCTTGTGGGTCCTTTAAAGAACTACCTCAAGTTTGAGCAAGTCTCTTTAGTTTGTACGTCGATTTAGATTGGTTAGGAATATAAATGGTTATGATATAGGGTAGGAAAGAAGAAGGGTAAGAGAAGGATATTATAATGAAATAAGAAAAAAATGAAAGAAAAGGAAATGAAATAGTTAGAAAGGGAAGATAACTTACAACTCAAGTTGCAACACTTACTATCTTCCTTCACAAAAAACAACAAGGATACCTCCTTCAAGTTTGATGTTGGGGCAGATTGTATTGTGCTTCTCTTTGAATGTACTTTGCAACTTTCTTCACTTTTCTTTTTCTTTGAATTTTTCTTCTTTTTCTTTTCTTTCTTTGGCACTCCAATTTTGATATAGGAGTATTCTTCTTTTCTTTTTGTTTTTTTCTTCTTTCTTGTTGCTTTTGTTGCAGCACTTGAATGTCAATCCACCAAAGTTCTGATACCACATGATGTAAGGCTAACCAGGCTTCTTCAATAATAGAGAAGTTGGTAACCTTGTTGTTTCACGATCTAGGAGAGACACCAAATGCCACACTTGAATCAATAAATAATCTGCACAAAATTAAAAGAAAGAAATGATTAAAATGGAATATGGAAGAAGAAAGGAAATGATAATAAAGAAAATGGATAGAAATGTTATAAAGATGGGCTGCGGAAGTGTTGAATAAATCTCCTTCAAGTGATGTTGACTTCGACCTCCAATGGTGGCGATGAAGTATGCCTTGTTAATGAATGAAGGATGATTTAATGGTGATGAAATGGTAATGGAAGGATGATGTTATTGGTGTGATATTGAAGATGATGATGTTATAGATAGTATCTTATGAAACTGAGAAGGAACCAATGCTATAAAGGAGAAAAAACCCATTTCTTATAAGTCTTATAAGGGATGATATGAAAGGACTTTGACCCACTAGTTATAGGAACTAGGAACCAGAAGTATCAATGGAAGGGATGATGCCACAAACTTAAGAATTAAGCTTGCTTAATCGATATAGTTCTAAAAAGAACTTGAAGAGAGAATAATCTCACAAAGAGTTTAATTTATCAATGGGTTGTCTTTACAATGGAAATACAATAGCCTATTTATAGTTTTCAAAGGGTTTAGACTGAATAGACACATGATGGTTCGACCAAGGTTGAAACCCCTTTGAAAACACATGATTTTTAAAGAAAATACATAATTTTAATGAAGATAAATGCTCTTGGCCGAATGGTTATGTGTTGGTTCGTCCCTAAGGATGTTTTGAATGTATTTGGAAGTTATTTGGGCACCAAAATGAAGAGAAAGGAGTCTTTGGTCGAATAGGAAGCATCCATTGGTGTTTTGGCGCCTATTTGATGTCACATGGAGTGTACATGCTTGAATGATGCACATGGCAGCCTACTTGAACGCACATGGGTCTTCTTGTAAGGCTTTGGTGAGGTTGCAACCATAAGATGATGTCTTGAAGTCCATGGAATGAAGATAGGTAGCAACTAGGCGTGACTTAGCTTCCAACGTGCATCTAGGTGTCATGGTCTTCAATGGGAAGTAACTTGTCATGAAATGTCACATTTGTGAAAGGTAACCTTTCATCATTTGAGCTAGTTTCCATGTGTTTGAGCTGAAGACGAGCTGGCCATAGATGAATTACATGAAGATGAGTCATAGGACAACTCCTTGTGAAAAGACACCTCTTGGAATGACAACTATTCGCGAAAAGGTACGAATCTACAAAAATTGACATAGACTATATTTGAGGTACTCTGTGTGGTGGTGATGTTGGTGCAACTCTCCAGCTGAAATGAAACCCCTAGCTAGCTCAAAAGTCCAGCTCAAGCCAGCTATGAGCTCGGAGTCACCTGGCAACTTTTTCCCAAAATGTTCTTGAATTGTCCCGGAGTTGTCCTAGTCAAGTTTCCATATCTCTTGGACTCCAATGCTAGCTTTAAGTCAGCTCTCATCTTGTGGCTGAACATGCACCTACAAAAGAAAGCATAATATAAGCTAAGTATATGAATTATTATAAAGTATATGAATTATTATAAAGTAATAAGAATGTGCATATTATAAAGATGTGAACTATAGGTTATAATAATAATTCATGCATCATATGATAATGAATGAATTTTATTATTACAACTATAGATTATATGCATGAATATCAATCAATGATGCAAACCAGAGGACATAATGAATGAATGCACATGTTATGATAATTCAAGCATAGTTTAATATGAAATTGTATGCTCATAATAATATATATAGTGCATAAATGAGTAAATATAATATAAAGTAAGGTAGAACTCCCTTATATTGAGCTTGATGGAATTTCAATGATGTGAGTATGTCATACAAAAAGTTGGTGCTAAATAGGATCACATCACCAAACAACTTGAAGAAATCTACTCCTACTCCTAGCAAAAAGAATGATGAATCATCCAATGCTCCACAACTCAACAAGGATAACCGAGGAAAAAAGATCCTTGAAAGATCAAAAGACATTCGGTGCTTTAAATGTCTTGGTAGGGGGTATGTTTCTACACAATATCCTAACTGAAACACCATATTACTTATTGGAAATGGTGAAATTGAATCTGACCATGAAGAAGAAACAACACCAACCAAAGTTGAGGAAGAAGCGAAAATTGGGGCTCCCGTAGAAGGTGAAGCTCTAGTTGTTAAAAGAAGTTTAAGTACTCAAGTGGTTGAGGACAATGAACACTGAGAGAACATCTTTAATACCTATGCCATGTGAATGAAAAGGTATGTTTCATGATCATAGATGGTGTGAGTTATACCAATGTGGCAAGTTCAATCATGGTAGAGAAATTGGGATTGAAAACATTGAAGCATCCAAATCCCTATAAACTACAATGGCTCAATGAACAAGGAGAACATAACGTCAATAAACAGGTGATGGCTCCTTTTTCAATTGGAAAGTATAAGGACGAGGTTATGTGTGATGTCGTTCCTATGTAAGCTAGCCATTTACTTCTTGGAAGGACATGGCAATATGATAAATGGACTATCCATGATTGTTTTACCAATCAATACTCGTTCAAACAAGGAGGGAAGATGACTATTCTCATGCCTTTAACACATAGCATGTCCAAATTGATCAAATCAAGATGAAGCAAAGTGTTGAGGCTGATGAAGGGCAAATCGACATCAAGCAAGGCGGAAACTAGTCAGAAAACAAGTGCTTATACATCTAAGTGCTTGTTACAAAAATGCTTATTGTCAAGACATAAGATTGATGAAGATTTTTCTAACATAGAAAATGAAAAAAATTTCTTTGACTTGCAGGATGTTCCAAGCAACACAACTTGTCGATTTAGGAGGCTAAAGGACATGACCTTTCAAGAATCAAGAGGTGCACTTAATGAAAAGAAAAGGGAAGCAATTCTTCATCCAAAGGGAGTGACTTATGAATATTCTAAGGACATCTTCATTCCAAGAGTCATAAACTTTCATGATTCAATGCATACATCTATTGAAGAACCAAAGGACATGATTTTTGGGATGCCAAATGACATAAACGTTCAAATAAAAATGTCTTTAACATACATGAATTTTGAACATCCATCCAACAGGGAGTATACTTTAACTTTAATTATGTTTGAATACATTTTTACTTATGGAAGTTTTCTTTCTTTTCAGATTATGGACTTTCAAAGTATTCATTCAAAGGACATGAACCTATTCATAAAGGTACTTATAGAACGAAAAGACATTAGGAAAAGAAAGCCTTTCGATTTGAGGAAAAATCGATTAAAAGAAGGGGAGATGATGTGATCCAATTCAACATCATCTTTAACATTGCTATTCCAACCTTTCAAGGGAAGAAACTTTCTATCTTTATACATAATAATGCTAATTTCATATGCTATAATATAGTTATTTTCATATACATATATTACATCTATAGTTATTATGATGATAACTTATTCATTAATATGTGAGATATAAGTTATTATTATATACTATAGTACACATATTTATATTATACATATATATATCGTTCATGTACTTAACTTAGTTTTTCTGTTTTGAGTGTAGACACATTCGACCACAACTTGGGAGCTATCTTGGAGCTAAATGGAAAAGGAAAAAGCAAGGAAACTTACATGGGGACGTTTAGGAGAGCATAAGGAACAATTGGTGAAAAGTTGTCCGGAGACCCATGAGCTCATAGCTAGATTGAGCTGAAAATTTGAGCTACAGGATGACTTCAATTCAGCTGGGGAGATGCACCATCATCATCACCACTTAGGACACTTCAAATATGTCCTAAGTCAAAATTTGTGAAATCGTACCTTTTCGCAAATAGTTGCCACCTCAAAATGTCCTTCCACCTTGATTCCTAAATTGCTAGATTTATATCTAGTGGGTTGAAAACACTTTCATCACCCCTCAAGCAAGTTTGTGAAAATTGGGATTGTGCTTCCTAGCATAGTTTCTTCTTTGGCGTGCTTGAGATACAACATCACCACCATCTCCATTTCAACTTCATCACCATCAACATCCTCCATCAAGGCTATCAACACCTTCATAATTTCACACCCATCTCTTTCATTTCTCTCCTTTTCATTACTTATATTATTTATCCATTTCTTAAGTCCATTATTAATCTTATTTCTTTCTTATCTTTTTTGCAACCAAACTTATAACTCAATGACATCAGTACTTGTCAATTATAGATCAAGACATAATAAGGGTATCTACTCACTTCCATTGAAGAGTGTAGATTCTGCCTACATCATTCTCATTAAGCCATTGTAAGCAATAAGGTTTCGAATGTCGTTGGCAGGGAAGTTTGAGTGATTCAACAACGTTGGAGCTAATGATGTTGACACAAATGCCATTGTCAATGATGATGAAGAATGGTTTTTCCTTGATTAGGCAGCGTGTGTGGAAGATGTTGGAACATTGTATGTCAGATTCGTCGGATGCTTGGATGTTCAAGGTATGATAGATCACCAAGATTGTGCCATTTTACTCATCACTTCCATAGTCATCACTATCTTCTTTGGCTTCGGCATGTGCTGGAATGTCAGAGATGTCGTCATCGGAGTTAGAATTGTAAGATTCATCACCTAGTATGGTTAGGGTCTTCATGTTTGGATAATTACGGCTGATATGGCCTCTTTCTAAGCATTTAAAACACTTGATGTCTCTTGCTCGGGTATCATCTTTAGGGGCTGGAAGTGTGTCATTCTTTACTGGTTGTTGTTTCTCCTTGTCGGGTTTGTCATCTCTGGACTTTTTTGAGAATATGGAGTAGAAGATGAGGAAGGATTTGAAGGATTACCTCGGTGAGATAATGAAGTACCTTGGTATTGTTCTCTAAATCAGAATCTCTTTTGGATTTGTGATTCGATTGTCATTGCTTTCTTTAGTGTATCTTCAAGGTTTTCATACTCATGGAGATCAAGAAGATCAGTGATGTTTGAGTTTAAGACGACTAAGAATCTTGACATGGTGTCCTCTCCTTCTTCGGTTATGTTAGCTCTATTGAGTAATGATTGCATCTCCTTGTAGTAATCTTCAACCGAACTTCTACCTTGTCGAAGTCGGTGTAGTCATTGTTTAACTTCTCGTGTATAATGTGTCGGTAGGAATCGGTTCCTCACGACTTGTTTGAGTTCGGTCCAAGAAGTGATTTGTTGAATTTGGAAGTTTTCAATCTTTTTCCATGTTTGCATCCACCAAGTGTGAGCATATCCTTCGAATTCCAAGGTAATGAGGGGAACTTGTTCAGCTTGGGGGCAGTCATGGTATGCGAACATGAGATCAACTTTTCCTTCCCAATCGATGTACTTGTCTGGATCGTAGTCTCCTTTAAAAGACAAGATCATGAACTTTGGTTTTACAAAGAGTTCAGGTGCTTGAAAGTGTGGTTATGCTCGCTTGGGGGCCAAAAGTTCAACATTGTTTGGCCTTGGATTTTGGTTTGATAGATCTCTCACGACATTGTTAAATTGATCAAATGAATTTGTGAGTCATTCAAGTGCGGCTAAGATAGCCGTAAGTGTCTCATTGTTATTGTCACCCATCCTGCAATTATAACACTCAAAAGAAGATTTTAAAGCAGAAGAAAAATAATAGAAAATAAATTCAACAAAGCAAGAAACCTCACAAATCACTCCAAGAAAGTAACACAACGAGAGGCAAGTAAGCCGATCTTGTACTCTTTAAAACCCACTTTACCAAGTAGTCTTCCACAGTTCGTATCAGAGTTTGATTACTAGCAAAGGTGATAAGAAAAACTTAAAAGCTCTAAGAGGCCAAACAAAGGTTAGACTCCAAGAGAACGTGAATGCAAAGAAGGAAGAAGTATGTAAACTCTTTAGTCCTACTAACACAAGAAAGATAATGTGTTAGATAATGCAAAACAACAATAAAAAGGAAAAACAAAAGAACCTAAAGCACTAAGAGTCAAAGAAAAAACAAGAACCAACCCAGAAACCTAGAAAACACTGGATCAACTTGAGAAATGTTTTTGAGGGTGTTACCGGTGTCCAAAAATTTTGGAAAATATCTTCGATGTCTTTCGATACGTGAAGAATCCCTCTGTAAAATTTCAGAACCAAATACCTTCAGTAGTATCCAATAGACTCTATTGAAAGGTGAGTCCTCAAACAATATATTTTTCTTGATCGCTTTGTTCGAAGGTGTTCTTGATCTCCAAAAATTTTGACTTTTTGTGTGAATGATCTTAGATATACGTAGTTTTAATATGGAAATTTTAACCACGAAATTCATGCTTTATAATTTTCAATAAATTTTACAAAATTCTAGACCAAATATGTCGATGAGACTTGAATGATGTATTTGAAGACTCTAATGAACTCTAATTGGCGTGAAATTTGGACTGGAGATTAATCTTAGACTAAATATGAGATCTGGAGAAAATTATCCCTAAATTCTTTTGTTTTCTATTTTTTTTTTGAAAATTTGGCTTTTTTTGCCTTTTTTTGAAAAAAAATAGCAAACTAACAAGAAGGATTTGAATCTAAATTAAAATTAAATAAAAAGAACATGAAACGATGAATCTTTTGTGAACTAGCTCCGTTGGGGTACCTTGATGGTTTTGTATGCAAGAACAAGCATGATTGCTTGGTTCTTTTCAAGAATCGGCCCAAATCTGATACCAATTGATAGGGAAGTGGTGGTGGGTTAATGAACGTTACTCTTGTTGAAGAATCAAACCTAGAAAGCTCTAGACTCGATGAAGAACAATGGGGAATGAATAGGGGAAGGTGGCGGTAACAAGTAGGGTTCTTAGGGTTTATTTTAGGTGCTGGAAACATGGTAAGAAACAAGATTAAAACAAGATAAACAAAAGATAAAGAAATTGAAAATAAAGTAAGATAACCAAGAAATCAAAAGATCTCCCTTATGAAGGTAAACGGTAAATGTGATTGATGGTGTGGATGCATATGCGGAAAATCGATGGATAATGTCCTATTCAGCCCTCCTAGTCGCAATGAAAAGGCAAACACGATAATATGGCTCTAACCAACCCTCCTAGTCGCGATGAAAAGACAAATTGGAGTATGAAGATTAATATCCCTCACAAGAACTTGAAAGAACTCAAGGAGAATAAGCTTCGAAGGCACAAGGCAATCAACAATTGTAAAATCAAACTCTCGTTGTATTATTAATCAAAGAAATCTGATTTACAAAGTTGAATGAAGCCTCCTTTATATAGGGGCTGAGTTCTAAAGGTCTTAAATAACTAAAGAATAAAATAATATAAACTAAACATGTCTTAACTCTAATTCCTAATAAAATAATAATAACTAAAAATATTGTTTTAACCCAGCCTTAATTTCGAATAAAATAATAAATCTGATCCTAAAAGATAATTCATCATCCTATATTAAATTATATTACAAATAATCAATATAAATATTGAAAATTTGTAATATTTACAAAATCACGTATTATTCCGTATAGGATTTCCTGCATGCACCGTCTTCAGTAAAATGGCTATATCTTGAGTTCCCAATATCGGATTGATACAATTCAAGAACCGTTGGAAAGATAAGAGACAAAGGGTTGTATCTCCAGAAGACATGTCGACCTTATAACAACTGGATACCCTTCAAATAGTTGTTGTAAATCTGTTGCTACGGATAAATGCTTGAACTGCGACTTGAAGCTTGTCTTTAAGAAGTTTGGTATGCCTCGTGTTATTGGGCCAAGTGCTAAAGTACCAAAATACTTAACACTTAACAATTTCTTTTAACATTGGCACCAACTTTTCCAATTTACACAAAATGATCCTTCACAATTTTATCACTTAGATTTTTAATACAAAAATTCCATCATTGAAATTATTACCATTCAAGTGCTTTTACAAAAGCATAATTACATTTAAGCACCCCAACTATGCGAATATTGTACTTAAATCACCAATCTTTTCAAACTTCCAAATTGGTCATATTTCACATCTAAACACTCATTTCAATTCCAAAATAGTAATTTTCAGCATAGTACATAAACTATTAAACAATTATACAACCATGAACAACTTTTCCAAAATAGCCAAATTGGTCCCCCAACTTTTCAAAATTTACATAATGGTCCCCATATTTATCTACGGCTTGTAACATACTTCATACATCATTTCCAACCCATATGATACCAATAAATGTAACACTAAACCCCGTATAATTATACCTATACAGATTATAGATGTCACCTGAATTTCTTAAAATATTTTCCAATTCAAAACTGATTTAAAATTTATTTTCTTATAATGGTAACTGATAATATAAAAATATCATATCACATCAAACTATCACATACTATTTAAAACATATATTAGTATGAATTTATTCTATCCATACTGAAATAGAGTAAAACATTTTAATTTAGTTATTACAAACCAGTTCCAAAATAGTTCAACAAAGCAACTAGGACATTGATAAGTACATGCCACTAAGTCAAAATCACATCATAGGATGTCTTACTGATATGGAAATATACTCCTCGATGCTTGATGTCGCTCCAAACTCTTTACTCTACCACTGGCTTTTTACCTACGCGTGAAAATCATCACACGCTAAGTATATATTTAGTGAGGCAATTAAAAACAATAAACAGTGCAATACAACTCATGCATGAACTTTAATGTCATAGTCAAAATGCCATAAGATCATGTTACATGCATGTCCAATATTTTACCATGATAAAAAAATACGACATAAATATTATCATTTGTACCAATAGTTATATCCCACAAATAAACCTATGAAGACCCTGTGTATTCGAGTCAATATAAATAAACAATGTAGTCCTTAATGTAACTATATAATATCATGCTGATATAAACAAGGTCGACTTGTCGTAAGTCTTCCTGATGATGTATAAAACATCTATGTACAATGTCATGCATGTATTACACTCACCTTGACACTTATATATCCCAACGGGTGTGCCTCACTACGATCCACAATAAACCCTTTTATACTTGACTTTCTTCGATCACAAATCAATCACGATCTATACAAATCACAAATTCATAACAATACTTATGTTGGTATTGTACTAACAGAAACACATTCCCAAAACAAAATCCATAATATACTTGAAACTCATTTTCTACTAAAATACTTAACACTTAACATTACCTTTTAACATTGGCACCAACTTTTCCAATTTACACAAAATAGTCCTTCACCATTTTATCACTTAGATTCTTAATACCAAAATTCCAGCATTGAAATTATTACCATTCAAGTGCTTTTACAAAAACATAATTACATTAAGCACCCCAACTATGCGAATGTTACAATTAAATTACCAATCTTTTCAAACTTCCAAATTGGTCATATTTCACATCTTAACACTCATTTCAATTCCAAAACAGTAATTTCTAGCATAGTACATCAACTATTATATAATTATACAACCATTCACAACTTTTCTAAAATTGTTAAATTGGTCCCTCAACTTTTAAAAATTTATAGAATGGTCCCCATATTTTTCTAAGGCTTGTAACATACTTCCTACATCATTTCCAACCCTTATATAATTTTTCCATAATTTTTCTCACTCAACTAACCCATGGTCGAATACTTTAAACTTATATAACTAAGTTTTCATGATTTTGCTCGATTTTGATTCGATTCAAGCATGAAATCAACTTCCAATCAACTTTACAACATCTCTACAATCAAATTCCTAATCAACTCTCATCAAAACACCAAGTTCTATAATTTCTTCATTTGACCGAAAATTATAGAATCATTTCTAGGAAGTTTGAACATGTTTTAATCACAATTCATGCTTGAAAATGAATCTACAACCTCAAAAACATCAATATTCATCATCAATTTCATGAATCCTAGTATGAACATAAACCTTAAAATTTGGGATATTTGAAATCAAGCAAGTTGAGCAAGCATAATTGGTACCAAAAGATAACGTTTTTCGACTAGATCACTTTCCCATTTCACGTCATATCTTGAATTCCATAGGAAATAACTTAAAAATGGAAAACAAATATTTTTCCTTACCTTAAGCTAATTCACGGCAATGGAGAAGATTAAGAACAACTTTGGCATGAAATTTAGATATTTTTCATGCTAAATTTACCTTTAATTTACCTTTAATGAATATTAAATTCATTAAATTAGGAAAATACCAATTTATCCTTAATGAAACTTCATAATTACCATTAAACAAAGACACCTAACCTTATCATATTCCAAACCATGACACCTAAACCTTATCATCTTCAATAAGTCAAAGATGAACAAATAAGATCCTAGTTTACCGATTTGCCCTTTCATTTTTTCAAAAATCACAATCTTGCCACTTTAATCCAACGGTCCAAAACAAACATGGAATTAAACCCTTAAATATAATTATTTATATTATTTTCCAGCATTTAACAATGTGAAAAATAATATTTTTGGGTTTAATTTATCATCCTTCATATTTTCCTAAATTTTCTATTCGATCCTATTTACCGAATTTTCCTCAACTTCCTTGCTTTATAACTTTTATTACAAATCTCGGATTAAAATTTTGATTCCCACAGAAACGCTATTCTTTAGATAAACTATTTATTTACAGGGTCAAAATGTAACTTTTTAAAATTATCATTTCGGTCCTTAAACGTTTCCAAAGTTTATACTTTGGTCACCAAACTTTCAAAATTTTCATTCTGGTTACTATCTAAATTTTTGGGTATTATATTTTCTAACAAGTTTTTAATCACCTCTAAGGCTTCTATTCTCCCATTTACTTATTTGACAAGTCAAATATACTTATAAACATCAATAAAAACTCATATTTCAACAATTCACTCAAAAACCCATTTTATTCAATCTCAAATAAAACATTCATCTATTAGCTTTAATCCTATTTAACCCTTCCTTAAGCTTACACATAACTTAAGGTTTCAAGACTTGCCCATAAACTAAAGAATAAACTAACTCAAAGAAAATTTACCTTGGCTATGGGGAGAGCACGTTCACGGGGAAGAATGAGAATAGAAGAAAGATAGCTAGTTTTTTTCACTTAAATCCCTAATAAAAATAAATTTTAAATTAATTTCCTTCTAAAGGACCAAAATGCCTTTTCATTCTTTCATTCCTTACTAATTAGTCTTAAACATAATTTCCTAAATCATTCCTACACTTTTCAATTTACTCAATTAAGCCTACCAAATTTTAAATTATTTCACTATAATCACTGACCCAATTTTTGGGATATTACATGTTGTATAATGCATATTATTATTATTATAATTATTATTATTTACTCCACATTTGTTGGTTGGATATTACTAATTTTTTTCCTTTTGGGTTTATTTTGGACAAAAGCTTCATTCGATTAATTAGCCCAAAAACTAACATATTTCGATGGTACAATCAACATTATCTAGAAGATGAAGTCGAATCCAACTAGAATTACAAGACTTAAATATTTATTTGGAATTTACCTGAGACAATGATATCCAGAAGATGAAGAAAAATTCAAACCAAGACTGCAAGACTTAAATATTTATTTTTATTTTTTGTGATAAACCTTATGAATTTAGAATTTTTAGTTTGATTATTTTATTATTGTTATTTTATTTAGGAATTAGTTATTTTATTTATTTAGAACTTTTGGTAAGATTTTTAGTTTGATTATTTTATTTAGGAATTAATTATTTTATTTACTTAGAACTCTCAGATTATAAATACCCTATAGATTCAATAGTTGAAAGACAAATTGGAATTTATTTTTCCTTGGTTAATTATTGAAGTTCTTCTTTTCTTTCATCTCCACTTTTATTTCATTACTTTCTTTTATTATTTTTTCCTCAATGCTAATCATGATCCAACCCATGCTTAGCTAAACTTCCACTTAGCCAAAGGTTTTTATGAAACTCAATTCTAATAGTGAGAATTTAGTCTTGATCTTCATACCTTCATATTGTATTTTTCGATTATCTAGAAACGATCATTCCCTTAAAAGTTATTACATCTTCAACTAAAAAGGAGCACGTTGATTTGAAGACGGTTTCGCTTGAAGTTTGGAAGTCGGATCAGTTGGTCGTAATTCAGCTTCATGTGAATAAACTTAGCAGTGGTCCGTTAAGGGGAATCAATATCGAGTTCGATTCTCGGTGATATACTATAACTCGAGTCGGACTTTTCCAGAACTTAAAACTATTCTGGATCTAACATCAATAAATGTGGTTAGACCAACAAGGATTGGATTTTAGAGATAGACTTAGAAATTTTGGTTAACCGAAGAGAAGAGTTAGCTGCAGGTGTTGGGCCCTGTTGAATCTAACCTGCGTACATCATGAAAGGAAAATTTTATTTCGATGATAGATCGAAATTGAGGCTAAGTAAAATATAAGGCTATATCATCTCTATTGAATTCTTATACTTTATTTATTTTATTTATGTTGAAAACATTTTGATATTTCGATATAACAAATTAAGTTAAATGAATTTTAAGATTTTCCAAATGATTTTCTAAGTATATTCGATAGAATTATTCGAATATCAAAACATTACTCAAACCTTTCAAAGATCATTTTTAATCCTTACTCAAAGTGTAAAATTAAGTTTTAAACTTAAAACAATTTCAAAATAATTTTACAAAGTATTTCGAACCATTTCAAAGCCAAAAATTCCAGATTTCTCAGAGGGAACCGATTCCCCCCCAAGGGGGTATCGATTCCCCCTGAATGGTTTGGCTCCGAGAATTCCAGTATGCTCGGAGGGAACCGATTACCCCCAGGGGTACCGATTTCCCCCCAGGGGTACCGATTCCCCCCTTGTATAACGGTCGAAATATTTGAATTTTACACTTAGGGAACCGATTCCCCATAGGGGGTAGCGATTCCCCCCACGCTCCAAACTGTTTTATTAATTGTTTTCACACTAAAATGGCTATATTATTTTCTCTAATTATCCCCAACGTTCAGAAGTGATTCAAGGTGTATTTAAGCAAGCTTAGAAGCCATTGATCAATAACAAGAAACATCAAGCAATTAGAATCAAGAGAGAATCAAAGAGAAAGCATCAAACCTCAAGTTTGAGCATTTCAAGCCTATTTTTCATTCAATATTCATTTTTCTTTCAAGAACACTTATTGTGCTCAATTGTATTTATTCTTGAGTGTTCTTTCTTTGTTCTAGAATTGTGCAAACATATTTGCCTTGTGAGTTTTTTCTTGTAAGTTTGCAAATTTGTATTTCTCTTTGAGAAAAGAGTGTTCTTAAGAATTGGGGTATATTCTTGAGGGAGTTGTAAGGTTATCTCTTTGGCCTAAAAAGAAAGAACAAATTAGTGAATTTGTTGGAAAATCCTTAGTGTGGATAGCTAAGGTAGTGGACGTAGACTTTGGTTGATAAAGTCGAACCACTCTAAATCGCTGTGCAATTTCTTTCAATTTTCTGCAAAAGCTTCCACAAAATGTTTATTGCCAATTTACCCCCCTCTTGGTCGATTCAGTCAATCGATTAACCTAACAATTGGCATCAGAGCCTAACTCATTTGAAGGTTTAATCACCTCTTGAGTCAATTCGGGAAGAGTTATATCGATAATCAAAGTCATCAATGGCCTCCGCTTCAAACTTCGACTCCGGTCTTGACTCGATGCCCGTCAACAAGCCTCCTTTCTTCAATGGAGCTAACTATGCCTATTAGAAGAATAGAATGATGTACTTCATTCAAGCAAGTGACATGGGAGCATGGAATGCTGTAGAAGAAGGATACATCAAACCTCTCACTCATCCAAGGTTGTGGAGTGAAGGAGAGACAAGAATGTTCCAGCTCAACTCCAAAGCCATCCATATCATTTTTTTGCTCTTGGACCAGATGAATACGGAAGAGTTTCATCGTGTACAACCGCCAAAGAAATATGGGACAAACTTCAAGTCACTCATGAAGGTACCGATGAGGTAAAGAAATCTAAAATTAATATTCTAACGCATAGCTATAAAAATTTCAGGATGAAACCAAATGAAGATATCAAAGCTATGACGGATAGATTTTCAACGATTATCAATGGTCTCAAATCATATGGAGAGATCATTTCAAATGAAAAGCTTGTGAGGAAGTTAGTCTACTCCATCCCAAAATCGTGGCAATCAAAGAAGACAGCAATCATCGAGTCTAAAGACTTTACGTCCTTAACTCTTGAAGAGCTAATTGGGTCACTCCTCACTCATGAAATGATGCTCGAAGATGAGGTGGACCTCGACAAGATTGACGAGACACCAAAGGAGAAGAAGAAGAAGAAAAACATTGGAGTTGCTCTCAAATCCACAAAAGATGAGAGTGATTTGAATAACGATGACGATGACGAGGAAATGGCATTGTTTGCCAAACGGTTCAAAAAAATGATGAGACCTTATCGAGGAAGAAAATTCAAACGAAATGAAGGCCTCAAAAATGAACCGAAAGAGAAGGACCCAATCATTTGCTACGAATGCAAAAAGCCAGGGCATGTCAAAATATGATTGCCCACAATTGAAGAAAAAAGGGTCAATCAAAGAATAAGCACAAGGCTCATGTGGCTACATGGAGCGATGAAGAAAGTTCCGATGAAGAGGAACAAGAAGTAGCTAACTTGTTCTTAATGGCATTTGGGGAAGATTCTAAGGTAACCTCTAACTCATCCGATTTTGATGATTTATCCTATGATGAGTTATTAGAGGAATATAATGGGTTGGCTTCGGATTATGAGAAATTATTTTTAAAATATAAAAATGATGTTTCAAAATTGAAAAATGAAAACAAACTCATATCCAAAACCAACAACGATCTTGAAAGTAAAATCAAAGATTTGCAAATCAAACTAGAAGAGTTTGAAAAGAAAAATTTAGATTTGCAAAATTTACTTTCAAAGATCAATGATGACCATCAAAAGAAAATTGATGATCTTAAAACTTCTTTTGATAAAGTTGGAACAAAACATTTTGAAAAAAGTGGAAATTCAAAATCCAACTTTGTTAGAAAAAGTTTTAGAAACTACAATCATAGAGGTCCCCAAAGAACCTCTAATGGAAAAATCGTTAGAAGTATGTGGGTTCCTAAAGAACTCATTACTACTAAAGATAAAAATATCCTACACAAATGGATACCTAAGGGGACTAGGATTTTGGAAACTAATGAATATGGACCCAAAAGAATTTGGGTACCAAAAATCAAAAATTAATATATGTTTGTAGGGAAAGGAGCATTGCTACAAGGCACGGGAAACAAATTCAAATTCATGGTACCTTGATAGTGGATGCTCAAGACACATGACCAGAGACAAAAGCCGGTTCATTGAGCTTAACGCCAAAAATGAAGGAGAAGTGACTTTTGGAGACAATTCAAAAGGTCACATTAAAGGTATTGGTACAATAGGTAATACCTCTTCCATAGAAATTAAAAATATTTTATATGTGAATGGATTAAAGCATAATCTATTGAGTATTACTCAATTATGCGATAAAGGATTCAATGTCTTATTTGAAATTAATGGTTGTAAAGTCATTGACATTGCATCTAATCGAATTATGCTTGTTGCTCATAGAATATGAAACATATACATGGTGCATTTAGATTCTTTTGATATGACTAATTTATGCCTAGTTTCTAAGGATGAATATGATAGTTGGTTATGGCATAGGAGACTAGGACATGCTAGTATGAGTGTTTTGCAACGGTTAATTCAAGGAGACCTAGTAAGAGGGTTGCCTAAGCTTAAATTTGATAATGATAAAATCTGTGATGCTTGTGCTAAAGGAAAACAAAAACGAGTTTCTTTTAAATCCATTAATGATGTATCAACTAGTAGAGTTTTACAATTGATCCATTTAGATCTTTTTGGGCCAACTAGAACTACTAGCTTGGGTGGAAAACAATATGCATTTGTCTTGGTAGATGACTATTCTAGATATACTTGGGTTCTATTTTTAAGTACTAAAGACGAAGCATTAGAACAATTCATCACGTTTTCAAAAGTAATCCAAAATGAAAAAGGTTACTCTATAACTAGTGTTATGAGTGATCATGGAACTGAATTTGAAAATATTGGATTTACTGAATTTTGTAACTCTAACGGTATTAGCCATAATTTTTCAGCACCTAGAACCCCTCAAGAAAATGGAGTTGTTGAGAGGAAAAATCGAACTTTAGAAGAAATGACTAGAACCATGCTTTATGAAAATAATTTGCCAAAATATTTTTGGGCGAAAGCCATAAATACCGCTTGTTATGTTGTAAATTGAGTAATGATTAGGCCAATTTTAAAGAAAACTCCATATGAAATTTTCAAAAATAAAAAGCCTAACATTAGTTATTTTCATCCTTTTGGATGTAAATGTTTTGTTTTAAACAACGGTAAAGAAAACCTTGGCAAATTTGATGCTAAAAGTGATGAAGGAATTTTTCTGGGTTATTCCTTAAATTCTAAAGCATGTCGTGTATTTAATAAAAGAACTTTAGTTGTAGAAGATTCTATACATGTTGTTTTCGATGATAATCCCCTTCCGAGGAAGGATTCTTGTGTGAATATGATGTAGGTGTTATAAATACAAATGACTTTAGACATGACGTTGGAGAACCATATCAAAGGAAGAAATGAAAAATGAGGAAACTCATGATTCTCTTGAGAATCCAACCATTGAAGAAAGGGAAGTATATTATCCAAGAGAGTACAACTATGTCAAGGATGGTGAAATTATAGGTGATCCATCCAAAGGGGTAACAACTCGATTTTCTCTTAGAAATATTTGTAATTATGTTACATTTATCTCATGCATAGAGCCTAAGAATATTAAAGAAGCATTAAATGATGAACATTGGATTATGGCTATGCAAGAAGAGTTAAATCAATTTGAGAGAAGTAAAGTATAGACATTAGTTGAAAGGCCTAGTAATAAATCTACTGTAGGTACTAGATGGGTATTTAGGAATAAGCTTGATGAGAGTTGTAATATAGTGAGAAACAAGGCTAGACTTGTTGCTCAAGGGTATACTCAAGAAGAGAGCATAGACTATGATGAAACATATGCTACCGTAGCTAGGATGGAAGCAATTAGAATGTTATTAGCATTTGCATGTTTCAATGAATTTAAATTATATCAAATGGATGTTAAAAGTGCATTTTTAAATGGTTTTATAAAAGAAGAAGTGTATGTGGAACAACCTCCAGGTTTTGAAGATTCAAATTTTCCGGATCATGTTTTAAAATTGACAAAAGCTCTTTATGGTTTAAAGCAAGCTCCTAGAGCTTGGTATGAAAGATTGTCAAATTTTTTAATTGAAAAAGGTTTTTCAAAAGGGAAGGTTAACACTACATTGTTTTTGAAGCATAAAGGTAAAGATTTATTAGTAGTTCAAATTTATGTTGATGGTATAATATTTGGTTCTACTAATGATGTTCTTTACCAAGAATTTTCTAAGCTATTGCAAAGTGAGTTTGAGATGAGCATGATGGGGGAGCTCTCATTTTTCTTGGGACTCCAAATCAAGCAAAGAAAAGATGGCATCTTCATCAATCAAGCTAAGTACGTCAAAGATATGCTCAAGAAGTTTGGACTGGAAAATGGGAAACCTCATGACACTCCAATGAGCTCTTCAACAAAGCTTGACTTAGATAAAGGAGGTAAATGTGTAGATGTTAAATTATATAGGTCAATGATTGGATCTCTACTTTATCTAACTGCAAGTAGACCGGATATTATGTTTAGTGTTTGCTTATGTGCTAGATTTCAATCATGTCCTAAGGAATCACATTTACTAGCTATTAAGAGAATCTTTAGATACCTTAAAGACACTCCTAGTTTAGGACTTTGGTATCCTAGAGACTCTAGCTTTAGCTTGCATGCTTTTTCTGATGCGGATTATGGAGGATGCAAATTAGATAGGAAAAGCACCTCCGGTAATTGCCAATTCCTTGGAAATATGCTAATTTCTTGGTTTTCAAAGAAACAAAATTGTGTTGCATTATCTACCACTGAAGCCGAATACATTTCAGCTGGTAGTTGCTGTGCACAAGTTTTATGGATGAAACAACAACTTTTTGATTATGGAATTGCATTCCTATCAAGTGTGACAATACTAGTGCTATTTGTCTCACTAAAAATCCCATCCAACACTCTAGAACTAAGCACATTAAAATAAGACATCACTTCATTAGAGACCATGTCACTAAGGAAGATGTAGTTCTAGAATTTGTTGATACTTTGCACCAATTAGAGGATATCTTTACAAAACCTTTAGACAAGGAACGATTTTGGACACTTAGGAGAGAATTAGGTTTGACCAATCTATCTTCACTGAGTGTTTAAAATAATTTTAGCACTTTTAATAATAAATGAAAAATGCTTATAATAGTAATTTTTGATTGCATTCATTGCTATTAGTTAGGGGGAGCTTATGATTCTTGATGAAAAATTAATTTTATGTTCAAATATCGTTTAAAGATTAATTGAATTGTTTGAACATGATTAATTTTCAATATATGAGTTGCCAATACCACTAGAGGAAATTAATTTAGCATTTTGGGTGTTTAAAATCAGATTTTAGCATTTTGGTGCAGAGGGAATCGACCCCCCCTTGAGGGAACCGATTCCCCCTTTGATGGGGAACCGATTCCCCCCACAGGGGAATCGATACCCCCCAGGGATTCTGGTTAAACACGGGAAGAACCCTTATTTTTGTTCAAAACCCTCTATTTTCTTCCTTCCGCCGTTTCTCTCCATCTAAGCACTCAAATCTCCATTTTTGCCTCAAATCAACGTTTTTAATCGGAATTCACTTCAAATATCATCCTCTAAACCTGTTGGAATCATCAAAAACGTGCAAACTTCATCTAATCTCACTCAAATCCGAAATCATTCAATGTATTTTTCCAAAACTTCTTTTTTATCAATTTATGAACATAGAACTAGTTTTAATTAGTTCTAGGTTGAATTTTAGACCGGGCATTGATTTTTTAGTGATTAGAAACTAGATATTACAACTAATTTCTTCAAAAACACAAGAATTTTCCTAAATTTTCTAAATTTTCGAAATAAAAAAAATTAATTTTCAAATTATTGTGTTTTGATTAAATTATGTTGTTGTTATGAAAACTATACATATATTGTTTCTCAAAACCATATTTTTCAAAAGTTTTTCAAAAACTTTGCCCATTAGGATTGATTTAGAGAACCTTGAAATATTGAGGACTCAATTGAGTTTTGGGATTGATTGAATTGCATACATGTGTTTTCTAAATTGTAGGTTATCAATTCTATTCCGATTTCCTAAACCATGTCCAATCCTAAACGTGCTAGGTCATCATCTAGTCGTTCACACCGTCAACCAAATCCACCTCCAAATCCTCCTCCTATTCCAATTTCTAATCCTAATCCCATTGATCCTAACTTGACTATCCAAAATTCGTGTTTCAATCATCCTGGTCCTAGAAATCATCATTTTTGGTATTATCAATATTTTGACTCTTACAAAATCCGGGAAGAATGTATTCCCTCTCGTCAAGCTATTTTAGCTATTAATTTTAAATAACTTCCTCTTTTACAAGAGTGTAAATTTGATAAACTCTTTGACCTTGAAGCCATCGTTTACCATCAACTTGTTCGTATTTTCTATTCTAATGTCATTTGTGTTAAAAACCAAACTGAAACCAAAACCACAGGAATTCGTTCCTATCTTCTAGGACAATTCTTATATATTGACTCGGCTTACATAGCCAATACATTCGGATTAGATAATGATGGTATTTCAAATAAAAAATAGGTTTTAGGATCTCGTTATAAAAGAAGGGATAGTGCAAGTGTCTTAGACCTTCATGAACGTTTTCTTCATCTAATGATTTCTTGGTGGTTTCGACCATCCGGAGGTCGTTATTCTACTCTTAGAGCCTTAGATCTTTGGTGGTTACATTGTTTCGAAAACAATATTAAAATTAACCTACCTCAGATTATTTTTGCTGAAATTGTTGAAACCGTAAATCTTGTTCCTAACAAGAAACTCTGTTCATCTCTTGTTTACGGTTGCATTTTGAGTAATCTGTTTTCCAAAGCTGGGCTTAGAGTTGGTCTAGATGCTATTTTTCCCCTTAAGAAACAAATTAACCTTCTTTCCTTAACGAGAGCGGGATGGATTAAGGATAAGGAAACTGGTGAATGGGTTCGATCTTCTGCAAATACTCCGAGAGCTAGTTCTTCACAGGCTCCACCCGAAGCTGACGAAGATCTCGAGCTTGAGCAATTAATGCGAGACATCGATGAAGTCGAAGATGAGCCTGAGCAGCCCGAGGAGTAGCCCGAGGAGCAAGCACAACAAACGCATCAAATGCCTCCATATTTTCAAACCTTTATGGAGACATTCGATTTTCGATATGCTACCATGGATTCGCGCTTTACTTCTATAGAGTCCCATTTATCCATAATGGGAGCTCAACAATTAGAAATTCTTCGGGAGATGCGTACAAACAATGAAGCAACCAACGCACATATTAATGACCTCACTAACGAAATGGCCGCTATGCGAGCTCGTTTTCCTCCTCCTGATCCTGATATGTGATTCTATGTTTTGCTTTGAACTCCAAACTTATTGTTTTAACATTTTGAATATTTTGGAATGTTTGAATTTGTGGATTGATTGACTTTGAATTTGTTTTTATGAATGGTTAGAAATTATATATTTGGTGTGATTAAATTTATTCATTATTGCATCATTTACTTCATGATTAGATAAATGACCAATTTTGCCATTTCACATTAATTATGAATATTGATTATGAAACTAATGGCTAACGTTTCTCTTGCTTGTGATCTTAGCAGCTTATATTATATATAATCAATTGGCTAAATGATTTCAAAACCTTGTTTAAATTCTTTAAAATGTCTTTTTGATTTAACAAAAAGGGGGAGAAGTGTTAAATGTGTTTTTAAATGAAAAATGGGAGAAGTGATTAAAGTAAGGGGGAGTAATTTCAAAACTTGATTTCAAAATCTTAAAATTACTAAAATGTTTTGTTATATCAAAAAGGGGGAGATTGTTGAAAACATTTTGATATTTCGATATAACAATTTAAGTTAAATGAATTTTAAGATTTTCCAAATGATTTTCTAAGTATATTCGATAGAATTATTCGAATATCAAAACATTACTCCAAATCTTTCAAAGATCATTTTTAATCCTTACTCAAAGTGTAAAATTAAGTTTTAAACTTAAAACAATTTCAAAATAATTTTACAAAGTATTTCGAACCATTTCAAAGGCAAAAATTCCAGATTATTCAGAGGGAACCGATTCCCCCCAAGGGGGTACCGATTCCCCCTGAATGGTTTGACTCCGAGAATTCCAGTATGCTCGGAGGGAACCGATTCCCTCCCAGGGGTACCAATTCCCCCCTTGTATAACGGTCGAAATATTTGAATTTTACACTTAGGGAACCGATTCCCCATAGGGGGTACCGATTCCCCCCCACGCTCCAAACTGTTTTATTAATTGTTTTCACACTAAAACGGCTATATTATTTTCTCTAATTATCCCCAACGTTCAGAAGTGATTCAAGGTGTATTTAAGAAAGCTTAGAAGCCATTGATCAATAACAAGAAACATCAAGAAATTAGAATCAAGAGAAAATCAAAGAGAAAGCATCAAACCTCAAGTTTGAGCATTTCAAGCCTATTTTTCATTCAATATTCATTTTGCTTTCAAGAACACTTATTGTGCTCAATTGTATTTATTCTTGAGTGTTCTTTCTTTGTTCTAGAATTGTGCAAACATATTTGCCTTGTGAGGTTTTTCTTGTAAGTTTGCAAATTTGTATTTCTCTTTGAGAAAAGAGTGTTCTCAAGAATTGGGGTATATTTTTGAGGGAGTTGTAAGGTTATCTCTTTGGCCTCAAAAGAAAGAACAAATTAGTGAATTTGTTGGAAAATCCTTAGTGTGGATAGCTAAGGTAGTGGACGTAGACTTTGGTTGATAAAGTCGAACCACTCTAAATCGCTGTGCAATTTCTTTCAATTTTCTACAAAAGCTTCCATAAAATTTTTATTGCCAATTCACCCCCCTCTTGGCCGATTCAGTCAATCGATTAACCTAACAATTTATTTTCTCATTATTATCCTTTTTCCATTTATTATTTATTTTTATTATTTTATTACTTTCATAATTTTTAAACCCCCATTTTTACTTTAGCACTTAAAACCCAAGGATCTAGATCCACAATCAATTGTTAAGGTACAAGTGCCTTACATCAAGTGGCATCAGAAGCCAAACAAGGGTACATCAAGCGGTAATCAGAGCTATTGGTGGAAGAAAGCAACATGCATCAACAACAAAAAGAAAAATACAAAAAGAAGTGCAAAGTCAAAGAAAAAGAAAAATCAGAAAAGAAAGTGAAGAACTCAAAAGAAAGAAAAATCCAGCACTAAAAAGAAGAAAAAGCCAAGAAAAGAAAGAAAAGAAGTTGAAGCACTCATCAACAATTATCATCACCAAGCAATTCAAGTAGGTCGTTTAAATTGATTGTGGTGATAGAAGGTTGTGAAGTGACTTGTGTAAGTAACCCTTTCTGTTCTCTTCTTTCTATTTCTAAGCCATCCTTTCATTATATTTGTTTTTCCATTCCTACTAACCCTTTTGCAGCCGACGTCAAACAAGTAAAAATTTACTTGATATGGTTTTGAGTAAAGTTCTCTAGAACTTGGGACAAGAGAATTGAGAGGAAAAAGGCTGGAGCGTGTGTGAGATCAAAAGAGGACAAGTAAAAGCCAGTAAGTCCTAGAGTGCAAACACGAACGGATTGAGTGACATTCAAGTTTTTCTTGGAGTGACTCGTGAGGCTTTATGAGAGTATATTCTAGTAAGGTCCTACACACATTTCATTTTTTCCTTATTTGCTAACATGTCTCTTCCATCCAACATCTTTGTAGTCAAAAGGACTTTGAACATTCAAAGTCAAGAGGATGAACAAAGAGAGAACATCTTCCATACCAAATGTCACGTGGGAGATAAAATTTGTGTGGTGATCATTGATGGAGGAAGTTGTACAAACGTAGCAAGTACTCACATGGTGGAAAAGTTGGGTCTCAAGACTTCCAAGCATCCTCATCCATACAAACTTCAGTGGCTTAACGATGTGGGTGAAGCAAAGGTAACCAAACAAGTTGTTGTACCTTTCTCAATTTGAAGATACAGTGATGAAGTCCTTTGTGACGTGGTGCCCATGAGTTCAAGCCACCTTATACTAGGGCGTCCTTGGCAATTTGACAAGAAGGCTACTCACGATGGATTTTCCAATAAGTATTCATTCCAACACCAATGGAGGAAAATCATATTAGTACCGATGCTTCCAAGCCAAGTCCATGAATGGCAAGTGACCATTAAGTCACGCATAGAAGAATGTGAGAAAATGAAGGCCATGAAAAGAAACTTCGAAGAAGAACATTTTGAGGAGACAATAACAATTGGAAATGATATTGTTGGGGTTGAAAAAATCTGAAAAGGATAAGTGTAGAGAAGAAAAGCAAAGTGGAGGACAAATTTTACCTAACAAATCTTCTTCTACTATTTCTTTTTCCTTGTAGAATATTCAAAGAGACATATCTTTTCAAGTAGAAAATTCAAGAAACATGTCTTTTGAAGAACCAATAGGTGTGACCTTTGGTAATCCATAAGACATGTCCTTTGACATTCTAACAGTTATGCCACTTGAAGTTCAAAAAGATGTGTCACTTGAAGTGCCACAAGTTGTGATCATTGAGGCTCCAAGTACATTACAACTATTGAAGAGATTTCAGCAACCAATGGAGTTTTCCATCATCAAGCAACCAATGCCCATTAAACATCCACCTTGGTTTGCTAATTCTATTCATTTTGTTATTAGTTTTTCATTTTATAACTTTGATTCATTTTGCAGCAATTTGATTAGTATAAGTGGTGTTATCCAATCAATATATGATGACAATATCATTTGTCAATTTAAGTTTGATAGGTACATCAAATTTAGCCACTATGATGGTGTGAATCAAGCACTGTCCACCTTTTTAAAGGGCATCATCTGGAAGAACACAAAGCTTAAAGTTGTTGACTTTATCCACTTTCTTGAAGGAGATCAAAAGTCAAATTTCTTCACTAACCATCATGATGATTCAAGGAGTAAGAGTGAAAAGATACAATGTTTTGAAAGGATACAACCTTTTGAGTACAAGACACAATTTTTGAATCAAAGGACATGTGGCAGTTTCCAAACATTGTGTCCTCCCAATAAAGGATGTAAAGTTACCCGATTTGAAGCCAAGAGGTTGAACATTTTGTGTGAATCATCTATTAGAGAAAAGCTGATACAGTTCAACCTAGCCTCACTTGGATGGATGGTGAAGTCAAGGTTGTACCTTTGATTGTTTCGATCTAGGAAAGCAACAAGTATCCTGCACAAACAAGAAAGCTAAAAAAATGGTTAAATGAAAGTAATGAAATGGAAAGATAAATATGGCAGCGAAAAATATATATAAGTTGGTGATTTGTTTAAAGGAAATGATGAAGTATGGTAATGGAAGTAGAATGAAGGTGATGGAGATGAATATGAAAAGTAGTATCTCAAAGAATACTCAAAGAAGAACCAATGTTAAAGAACAAAGACCCAGACTTTATATTGCTTCTTTAAGGGATGGTAAACAAGGACTTTGACTCACTATCTATAAAGAGATAGGAACCAGAAGTATCAGGAAGACATAGATAGGGGTGACGCTACAAGCATAAGCTTGATAAGTCGATAAAGTTTACTTAAGAACTAAAGAGATAAACTCTCACAAATATTTGATTAAACAAAGTGAATTCGTTTTTACAAATGAAATGGAAAGCTATTTATAGGCCTAAGAGATGTCTAGGATGCATATACAAGATTTAATGATTGAACATTCATGGATGAATGTTCATCCTTAAGTAGATACAATGTACGTCCCCTATGCAAGTTCATGGACTAATAAAATAAATGAATGTTCATCCATTTAAGTGAATACATCTTCATAGCCGAATTCATCCTCTCTTGATGTGAACATGTTGGTTCATTTCCTTGCATGAATTTGGAGGAATGTTTCATTGTATGTTCGGCCCCCTTTGGAATGCATGCACCAAGTGTGAACGTGACTCATAGGCTCCCTTCATGCACTTGGATTTGATGAATGAGTTTGAAAATAATACATCCATCTCCCTTGAATGTGAACAAGTCCTTTAGCCTCATTGTATGATTGTACACGCCATAAATGGATTCATGAAGGTGGAAATGCATCAGGTGTGAACATGGCTCTTCATTTGGTTGTAAATCCCGTACTTATTTCCAGCCTGTACTGTCTTAATTAATCTGGGCATATCTTGGGATCCCAATATTAGATTGATACGATTCAAAGTGCGTTGGAAATATAAGAGATAGGGGATTAAATGTTAAGAAGACTTCATCACCCAAAGATTCTTGGAACATGTTCAAAAATGATGATCAATCTGACTGACGTGAACTGTCCATCCAACTCTTCAATTGCCTTTAGTCTACTTAGCATCCAATGTACCTAGACAAAGTATGTAAACAAATAATTAGATAGGAATTGAGCTATTATAAATATGAGTGCATTCTGCCACCTATGTTAGAATGCAAATATGTTAGAATGCAAATGAGCTAACTATGAATGCATATGCATTGAATGAGTTATATAAAGATGTGAATTAATAAGTCATACATGAATATCATATATTATACATATAAATGACAGCATATAACATTCAAGCATAATTAAGAATAATACAAACATATTCACATGACATGTAATGCATAAATAAGTAAATAAATAATAAAATAAGGCAAGACTCCCTTAGAATCATATTGAAAGAACTTCAAAGTTGTGAGCATGTTTTTGTTGAACATGATGGTCGGTAGGATAACATCATCCCCCCCTTCTTTAACGCGATTTGTCCCCAAATCGATGCTTGGTACATAAGGGAACAACTTTGATCTTCGTTTGAATGAAAATTCTTTCATTCTCATCTTGCATCGTTTTCTTTGCTCAAAATGCTTCACATGTTCAAGTCTTTTCTTTTGAGTCAACAATCTGAAAAATAGAACAAAGTTAGAAGTAGATAGTTTAGAATCAAAGGAAAGGAAAGGATTAAATTCATGAATGAATGAGTTTGGACTCTTAATGTTCTCCATGGTTAGGTTCATTGAATCTTCCCTTTTATAAGGTGCATTCGATCTTGAGTATGAGGTGAATGTACTTTGAAGGTTAATGAACATGTTCTTTATAATTTCAAGTGACACATCTTTTGGAATTTCAAAATATATGATGCTTGAATCATCTTGAATGTCCCTTGGAATAACTTGCAAATTCAAAGAATAAATAGAAGAAAAAAATTGATTAGTATAAAGCAAAACTTCCTTTTCCTCGCGTTCTTTTCTTTCATGATCATGTTTTTCAACACACTTATCTTCACTCTCAATGCTCATACTTTCATTTTCAATTACTCCAATGGCTTTCTCACGAAAAATCACACTCTCATTTTCAACTCCA
Organism: Hibiscus syriacus; assembly: GCF_006381635.1. Classification (NCBI taxonomy): domain Eukaryota; kingdom Viridiplantae; phylum Streptophyta; class Magnoliopsida; order Malvales; family Malvaceae; genus Hibiscus; species Hibiscus syriacus. Next base: position 2,223,606 of record NW_024062824.1, on the reverse strand, counting down.
AATGTCTTGGTTTTCTCACAATGTTCTTCTTTGATTTGTGCATGTTCAACTCCATCGTATCTTTTAACCACAACCTCACTTGGAATCTTTTCATTTTCTCTTCCACACGTACTTCCCCCTTTGCTCCCAAATTCAATCTTTTCAACTTTCTCATTTTCGACTCCAACGTTTCTCACATCAATTTTCTCATTTTCATTTTGATCTCCCTCCACTGTTATTTGTTTCTCACGTGAAACGTCTCTTTCAACTTTCTTCATGGCTTTAGTTTTCTTCCATTCCTCTATACGTGATTTGACGATAACTTGGCATTCATGGACTTGATTTGGGCACATTGGAACCAACACGATCTTTCTCCCTTGGTGTTTGAATGAATATTTGTTGGAGAACCCATCATAGAATGCTCGTTTATCGAACTGCCAAGGACATCCAAGGAGTAGATGGCTTGAATTCATAGAAACAACATCACATAAAACTTCACCTTCATATCCCCCAATTGAAAATGACACATGTACTTGCTCCATGACTTCTAGCTCTTCATCTTCATTTAATCCTTGCAAAACATATGGACTGGGATGTTTGAATGTTATAAGCCCCAACTTCTCAACCATGTATGTGCTTGCAAGATTTGCACAACTACCACCATCAATGGCTACAAGGCATACTTTATCATTCACATGAAAACGAGTATGAAATGGATTCCTCCTCTGCTATCCGTAATCCATTCGAAAGATGGGAGAATTGTTATTGAAAAATTAATAGTTGAATAAGATGAAAGGACCTTACCAGTAATCACTCACAAATCCTCACGATCACTCCAAAAAAATGATGATCCTCCACTCAACGCTCGTGTTTGCACTCGGGAATATAAACTGGCTTTTTCAATTCCCCTTATGATCTCGCACACTCGATTAGCCTTTTTCCACTCGTTCCTCTCTTGTAAAGTTATTAAAAGAACTAACTCGAGAGCTTTCAAGTGCTATGGACGTCGGCTGAAAAATTCGTTAGTGTAGAGGGAAAAAAAATAGAAAGGTAGAAAGAATAAATAATGAAGGGTGGTCTTATAAAAGGAATAAAAATAAAGAAAGGTTCACTTACTATGCAAAGATACTCACCACCTTCCTAGAAGAACAATCAAAGGTCTTGAAGACTTCCTTAGGATCAGTTGAAATAATGATGTTGCTTGTCACCTTTGGCACTTATTTGCATTTTGATTTCTTTGTTTCCTTTCTTTAGTTTTTCTTCACTAGGAATCCCTTGTTGATGTTGGGATTAACTTACTGATTTTTTTTTCTTTTGGCACTTCTCTTTTTGATTTTCTTTTTATTGAATGGTAGGATGTTGTTTTTGCTTGTTCTTGTTGCAATCCACCTTAGCTCTGATTACCATATGATACAGTTAAACCTAGCCTCACTTGGATGGATGGTGAAGTCAAGGTTGTACCTTTGATTGTTTCGATCTAGGAAAGCAACAAGTATCATGCACAAACAAGAAAGCTAAAAAAATGGTTAAATGAAAGTAATGAAATGGAAAGATAAATATGGCAGCGGAAAATATATATAAGTTGGTGATATGTTTAAAGGAAATGATGAAGTATGGTAATGGAAGTAGAATGAAGGTGATGGAGATGAATATGAAAAGTAGTATCTCCAAGAAGACTCAAAGAAGAACCAATGTTAAAGAACAAAGACCCATACTTTATATTGCTTCTTTAAGGGATGGTAAACAAGGACTTTGACCCACTATCTATAAAGAGATAGGAACCAAAAGTATCAGGATGACATAGATAGGGGTGACGCCACAAGCATAAGCTTGATAAGTCGATAAAGTTCACTTAAGAACTAAAGAGAGAAACTCTCACAAATATTTGATTAAACAAAGTGAATTCGTTTTTACAGATGAAATGGAAAGCTATTTATAGGCCTAAGAGATGTCTAGGATGCACATACAAGATTTAATGATTGAACATTCATGGATGAATGTTCATCCTTAAGTAGATACAATGTACGTCCCCTATGCAAGTTCATGGACTAATAAAATAAATGAATGTTCATCCATTTAAGTGAATACATCTTCATAGCCGAATTCATCCTCTCTTGATGTGAACATGTTGGTTCATTTCCTTGCATGAATTTGGAGGAATGTTTCATTGTATGTTCGGCCCCCTTTGGAATGCATGCACCTAGTGTGAACGTGACTCATAGGCTCCCTTCATGCACTTGGATTTGATGAATGAGTTTGAAAATAATGCATCCATCTCCCTTGAATGTGAACAAGTCCTTTAGCCTCATTGTATGATTGTACACGCCATAAATGGATTCATGAAGGTGGAAATGCATCAGGTGTGAACATGGCTCTTCATTTGGTTGTAAATCCCGTACTTATTTCCAGCCTGCACTATCTTAATTAATCTGGGCATATCTTGGGATCCCAATATCAGATTGATACGATTCAAATTGCGTTGGAAAGATAAGAGATATGGGATTAAATGTTAAGAGACTTCATCACCCAAAGATTCTTGGAACATGTTCAAAAATGACGATCAATCTGACTGACGTGAACTGTCCATCCAACTCTTTAATTGCCTTTAGTCTACTTAGCATCCAATGTACCTAGACAAAGTATGTAAACAAATAATTAGATAGGAATTGAGCTATTATAAATATGAGTGCATTCTGCCACCTATGTTAGAATGCAAATATGTTAGAATGCAAATGAGCTAACTATGAATGCATATGCATTGAATGAGTTATATAAAGATGTGAATTAATTAGTCATACATGAATATCATATATTATACATATAAATGACAGCATATAACATTCAAGCATAATTAAGAATAATATAAACATATTCACATGACATGTAATGCATAAATAAGTAAATAAATAATAAAATAAGGCAAGACTCCCTTAGAATCATATTGGAAGAACTTCAAAGTTGTGAGCATGTTTTTGTTGAACATGATGGTCGGTAGGATCACATCAAAAGCATAAAGATTCAATCCTTCCTACATCAAGAAAGTTTTCAATGAGAAACTACTTCGATTTGAGGACAAATCGCCTAAAAGAAGGGGAGGATGATACGATCCAAACTAGCTCCAATTTTCTCCATGACTTTATCACACCATGGATGTTATTCAAAGTTGTTTCTAAGGGAGTTCTTCCTTACCCTATCTTATATTATATCATTCATACATTCTATTCTATCATAAGCATGCATTCACATATTAGTATAAATTATCTTAATAATTCCATCCTATGCCTAGTTGATCATGTCATATATGCTATGATTACATATCATTTCTTAGGATATTATTATTACATGTTTCCATTTATCATTTATTATGAATACCATGTTAAATGATATTCATGCATACAACATATATCCACAATGTTATTTCAAGCATGTTAAGTATGCTATATTAGTCTTGCATTCATTTAAGCATGATTATCACATATACATCAAGGCAGTATAATTATCATTCATTTTATCAGCTCCTATGCATTCATTTTAGCACTTAGGCTTTATGCATTAGTTCATGCATAATACAAGATGATATATTTAGCTCATGACCTTCAATCATAGCTCACATTACCATATTCATGCATGGCAGCAAGGTATTTAGCTCATATCAGCTCAATGCCATGGACTTACCTTGTTTCCTTGCACATGTAGGTACATTGGATCATGGCACACGTTGGGGGTAGCTTGGTGGATTATTTGGACATCAAAAGAAGCTCAAACACAGCTCACAAGGAACATGGCATCTCATGGAACACTAAGGAAAGCTTAATTCAGCTGGAGGAGCTCAAGGCTAGCTAAACTCAGCTAGTTGGACTATTTGGGGCTATTTGGACATCAAAGGTAGCTGAATGTAACTGAACATGCTGTTATGGAGCTCACAAGGACTCGGTTAGGAAACTTGTTCACAAACAGCCCCATGCTTGCTAAGCTAGCATTCAAGCTAGCTAGGAGGAGACACATGCATGCCCAAGATGGAGCACATGACCAGCCATCATCCCATGCATAAGGCTGCACCACAAGGCTCCCTAGATCACCCATGTGCATTCAAGTAGGCTTCCATGTGCATCATTCAAGAATGTGCACTCATGTGACATCAAATTGGGGCCAAAACACTAAGGGATGCTTCCTATTCGGCCAAAGACTCTTTCCTCTTCATTTTGGCGCCCAAATAACTTCCAAATACATTCAAATCTTCCTTAGGGCCGAACCAACACATAACCATTCGGCCAAGAGCATGTATCTTCATTTAAATCATGTATTTTCAAAGGGGTTTCAACCTTGGCCGAACCATCAAGTGTTTATTCGGCCTAAACCCTTTGAAAACTATAAATAGGCCATCATATTTCATTTGTAATCAGACCTTTTTGATTAATATAAGTGAGATTATTCTCTTCCTTAAGTCCTGGTGACTTTTATCTACTTATCAAGTATTTTTATACTTGTGGCGTCAACCCCTTTCTTTTCACCTTGATACTTCTGGTTCCTAGTTCATACAACTAGTGGGTCAAAGTACTTAATACCACCCCTTGAAGAAGCAATAAAAAAGTCTGGGTCTTTTCTCTCTATAGCATTGATTCTTCTTTTAGTCTTCTTTAAGATACTATCCTCACAACCATCCCTTTGTTTCATAAGCCATAACCATAGCCATATCAACCATTTTTCGCTTCCATCTCTCATTTTAAACAGCCCACCTATTCACCATACGTCTATCACCCTTAACACTCTCTTTTTGAGCCATTACTTGTGCAGGTTGTTTTGCTTCTTTCCTAGATCCACAATCAATTGTTAAGGTACAAGTGCCTTACATCATGTTGTTTGTACTCCATTTTGATGGTATGGGCACAACATTCGAGATGTATGTCTCCTCTTCAGTTGCCTTTCAATCTTCATTGCCATTTGCACTGTCTCATCTATTTCAATGTAATGGTACAACTCCAAGGTGTTGGTAATTTCGGGATTAAGTCTGGCAAGGAATCTAGCCATAGTTGCTTCACGATCCTCCTCAATGTTAACTCGGATAATTGCCACTTCCATCTCTTTGTAGTAGTCCTCTACACTACTCTGGCCTTGTTTGAGATTCTGTAACTTCTGAAACAAGTCTCGATGATAATGAACAAGAATGAATTGTTTCTGCATAATACCTTTCATTTCATGCTAAGTGGAGACCGGTTGTCCTCCATTCCTCCTTATGTTAAGTGTAAGTTGATATCACAATATTAAAGCATAGTCTATGAACTCCATGGCTGCCAATCTCACTTTCTTCATCTCAGAATAGTTGTGGCAACTAAAAATATGTTCCACCTTACTTTCCCATTCGAGATAGGCTTCAGGATCAGTCTTTCCTTGGAATTGAGGAATTTTGATATTGATATTGCTCAGATTGTCATCAATAAAAGCACGTCGAGGGCCTTGGAATGCTTCTTGTTCTCCATCATCAATATTTTCTTGAACATCTTCTTTTGGAGGTGGTGATGGTTGTTATCTCCTACGGACTCCATTATTTCAGGCTGGTGGTAGATCCTGACGTTGATCTATCTTTTCATGAAGAACATCAAACTCTTCACGAAACATTCTCATCATTTCGCCAATGAGTTCTTGCATTTGTAAGTTTGGTGTTCCTGCATTTTCTCTGGGGCTTTGAGACATGGTTAGTGTAATAAAAATAAATTAAAACCTTACCAGCACACTCACAAAGCCTCACTTGATCACTCCAAAGAAAGTTCAGATTGCACTCTACTCACACTAGTGTTTGCACTCCGGGATATGTTCTTGGCTTTTTCTTATCTCACCCTCTCGTTTGCCTTTTACCACTCAATTCTCTCTTGTGGGTCATTTATAGAACTAACTCAAGATTTAAACAAGTTTCTTTGTTTGTTGTGTCGGCTATATTAATGATTAGGGTATAGAAATGGATATGGTAAAGGTAGGATAGAAAAGTTAAGATACAACTCAAGTTGCAACACTTACTATCTCCCTTCACAATAAACAACAAGGATACCTCCTTCAAGTTTGATGTTGGGACAGATTGTAATGTGCTTCTCTTTGAGTGTATTTTGCTACTTTGCTTCACTTTTTCTTTGCTTTTGATTCTTCTTTTTCTTTTCTTTATTTTTGCACTCCAATTTTGATGTAAGAGTCTTTTTCTTTTCTTTTTTGTTTTTCTTCTTTCTTTTGCTTTTTGTTGCAGCACTTGATTGTCAATACGATTAACCTCTGAATACCGCATGAAGTAAGGCTATCCAAGCTTCTTCAATGATGGAGAAGTTGGCAGCCTTGTTGTTTCTCGATATAGGAGAGACACCAAATGCTACACTTGGAATTGATAAGTAATCTGCACAATATAAGAAAGAAAATGATTAATTGAAATTAAGAAATTAAAGAAATGGAAATTGATAAGAAATGAAATGGAAAGAAATGATATCAAGGTTGTTTGCGGAAGTGTTTTATAAGTATCCTTCAAGTGATGATGAATTCAACCTCCAAATGATGTTGTTGGATGTATTCCTTGTTGATGAATGAAGGATAATTCAATAACAAAGATATGGGAATGGAATGATGTTGATTTAGGCGTGAATGGTGATGGTTAGATGGTTTCTTAAAGAAGACTCAGAGAAGAACCAATGTTAAAGAACAAATACCCAGACTTTATATTGCTTCTTTATGGGGTGGTAAAAAAAGACTTAAATCCACTAGTTATATGAATTAGGAACTTGAAGTATCTTTGGAAGGAATGACGCCACAAACTTAAGAAAGCTTGCTTAATCGATATAGTTCTAAAAAGAACTTTAAGAGAGAATAATCTCATAAAGAGTTTGTATTATCAAAAGCGTTGAGTACAAATGAAATGCCAAAGCCCTATTTATAGACTTGCCAAGGTTTGTCCGAATAATTATGTATCCATTCGGCTAGATATATCTCCTTGTTGTTCATCTTGGCGCCAACTTTGAAGCAACACCATGCTTTGGCCGAATAGAGAGAAGACTCTTCACTTTAGCGCCCATTTCATCCACACGCATGGCACATGTGTGGGCTGGTCATGAGGCACTCACATGGGAGGCATAGGATGCTTATTGATGCAAGCACATTTTCAACTATAAAGGGAGTACTCTTGAACATCCTTTTAATATATTTACTTTATAATAACCTTAAAATATATACTATTATATTACATATCATTCTAAGGATATTAGTTATGAAGTTAAAGAATAACTTAGTATGAATACATCTTACACATTGTTATTTTTAATATGTTAAGCATGTTAGGATAGCTATATAATTATATTATGCATGATTATAACATATACATTAAGGCAACATACTTATAATGCATTTCATTAGTTCATTTGCATTCATATTAGCTCTTAGGCTTTATACCTTACCTTACACATATTAGGAGATGATATAATTAGCTCATGACATTCAAACTTAGCTTACATTACCATATTCATGCATGGCAGCAAGGTATTTAGCTCATATCAGCTCAATGCCATGGACTTGCCTTGTTTCCTTGCACATGTAGGTACATTGGAGCATAATAAACGTTGAGATAGCTTGGTGAATAATTTGGACTTCATATGCAGCTCACAATCAGCTTACAAAGTACAAGGCAGCTCATGGAACACTAAGGGAAGCTCGGTTCAGCTAGAGGAGCTTAAGGCTAGCTAAACTTAGCTAGTTGGACTATTTGGAGTTGAGTTGCCAAAAGTGATGTCAAAGGTAGCTGAATGTAGCTGAACATAATATTGAGGAGCTCACAAGGACTTATCTAGGAAGTTTGTTCACAAACAGCCCATGTTTGCTAGCTAGCTTCACAACTCAAGCTAGCTTGAAGAAGACACATGCACGCCCAAGAGAGAAAGCACATGACCAGCCATCATTCCATGCACAAGGCTGCACCACAAGGTTTCCTAGAACACCCATGTGCCTTGCATATGACCAGCCCCCATGTGCCTTGCATGAGGATCATTTAGGCGCCAAGATAAAGAGTTCTCTCCCTATTCGGCCAAGCCATGTGTTTAGCATGTGAACAGCCCCATGTGCCTTGCATGTGGTTTATTTAGGTGCCAAGATGAAGAGCTCTCTCCCTATTCGGCCAAGCATCATTTCCCATTCAATTTGGCGCCAACTTGAGGGGACACAAGGACTATTTGGCCAATGATTATTTCCCTCTATAAAGGACCAAAACATTATGTCATTTTATAGAGGCACAAGGGCTGGCCGAACCACCATGTATCCATTCGGCCATGCCCCTCCATTTCCTATAAATAGGAAATCACAATTCATTTGTAATCAGACCTTTTATTTTAATTGAAGTGAGATTATTCTCTTTCTTAAGTCCTGGTGACTTTTTATCGACTTATCAAGTATTTTATACTTGTGGCGTCAACCCTCTTCTTTCATCTTGATACTTCTGGTTCCTAGTTCATATAACTTGATGTAAGGTACTTGTACCTTTTCAAATGATTGTGGATCTAGGAAGGAAGCAAAACAACCTGCAAAGTGAATGGCTCAAAATAGATTGGTTAAGGGTGGTAGACGTATGGGTGAATTGGTAGGCTATTTAAATAATGAGTAATGGAAGCGGAAGATAGTTGATAAGGCTATGGTTATGGTGATGAAATAAAAGGATGGTTGTGAGGATAGTATCTTGAAGAAATCTCAAAGAAGAACCAATGCTATATAGAGCAGAGACCCATTCTTTATATTGTTTCTTCAAGGGATGGTGTTAAGTACTTTGACCCACTAGTTATATGAACTAGGAACCAGAAGTATCAAGATGAAAGGAAGGGGTTGACGCCACAAGTATAAAATACTTGATAAGTCGATAAAAAGTCACCAGGACTTAAGAAGAGAATAATCTCACTTTAATTGAATAAAAGGTGTGTTTACAAATGAAATATTCTTTCCTATTTATAGGAAATGGAAGGATTGGCCGAATGGTTACAAGAGGTTTCGGCCAGCCCTTGTGCCTCTATAAAATGACATAATTTAATTAAAAATAGAGAGGATGGTTCGGTTTAAATGGAAGAAAATATCCTTTGGCCGAATAGTGCTTGTACCCCTTCAAGTTGGCGCCAAATTGGAGAGTAAGGAGTGCTTGGCCGAATGGTAAGAGGACTCTTCATCTTGGCGCCTAAATGAAGTCACACGCCAATCACATGGTGGTCTGGTCACAAGGCGTGCACATGGCCTCTCTAGGATGCTTGTGGTGTAACCTTGCGCATGGAATGATGGCTGATCATGGGTTCCATCTTAGGCGTGCATGTGTCTCCTTCCAAGCTAGCTTGAGTGTTGAGCTAGCTAGCAATAATGGGGCTGTTTATGAATGATCTTCCTAGCCGAGTCCCTTTGAGCTCCATAACAGCATGTTCAGCTACATTCAGCTACCTTTGTCATCACTTTTAGCAACTCAGCTTCAAATAGTCCAACTAGCTAAGTTTAGCTAGCCTGAAGCTTATCCAGCTGAACCGAGCTTCCCTTAGCATTCCATGAGCTGCCTTGTACTTTTTGAGCTGTTTGTGAGCTATGCATGACGTCCAAATCATTCACCAAGCTACCTCAACGTGCATCACACTCCATTGTACCTATATGTGCAAGGAAACAAGGTAAGTTCATGATATTGAGCTAAAACGAGCTAAATACCTTGCTGCCATGTTTGTTTATGGTAATGTGAGCTAAGTATGATGGTCATGAGCTAAGTACATCATCTCCTAATATGTGTAAGATAATGTATAAAGCCTAAGAGTTAACATGAATGCAAATAAACTAATAAAATGCATTATAAGTATGCTGCCTTGATGTATATATAATAATCATGCATAATATGATAATAAAACTATCCTAACATTCTTAACATATTAAAATACCAATGTGTAATATGAATTCATACTAAGTTACTTAACTAATATTCTTGTCATAAAATGTATTATAATAGCATATATTAATAATAAGTAAATTCAATATAAAGATGTTCAAAAGTACTCCCTTTATAGATGAAAACGTGCTGATATCATCCCCCCCTTCTTTAGGGAGATTTGTCCTCAAATCGAGTTCATTCTGTCCTTGCATAGCTTCACGCCTCTTTGCTAATAGAAAGTATTCTTTGAACGTTTGTGTTCTTCCATTAGGTACCTTTTCGTAAGATTTCCTTTTAGGTCTTTATTTGGAATATGATTTACCAACAGATACCTTTTGGGAATGATCTTTATCTAAGGATATCCCTTTTGGAAGTGACCTTTTACGTGATTGGTCCTGAAAAGTGAGAAGAGAAAAGGTTTCATATGAAGGGTTACTTACCTTTTGAAGTCTAAACCCATTGGTGAAAAGTTGCGACTTTAAGCCCCAAACATCACCATTGTTCGTAGAAGACCCTTCATTTTTTAGCATTGAACCATCATGTTTCTCTATGAAGAAGTTTGGTTTCTTGTTTTGTTCCTCTTCATTCTTTGTTGGGGTTTTGTCTTTGCGCCATGCTTGTACACTCTTTCTCATATGCAACTGATCTTGTTGCACTTCTTTGGGCGTTAAAGGCATCAAGGTCACCTTGCGTCCATCATGCTTAAAAGTGTATTGATTGTGAAAACAATCATGAATAGCCCTTTTATCATACTGCCATGGTCTCCCAAGTAAAATGTGGCTAGCATGCATAGGGACAATGTCACAAAGCACCTCATCCTTGTACCTACCAACTGAAAAAGGAATTAGAACCTGTTTGGTAACATTTAACTCACCTCCTTCATTGAGCCATTGGAGTTTATACGGAGTAGGATGCTTTGACGTTGTTAATCCAAGTTTTTCAACCATAAGAGTGCTGGCTACGTTTGTGCAACTTCCTCCATCTATGATCATTGTGCAAACCTTATCCTTGACATGGCACCTTGTATGAAAGATATTGTTTCTTTGAATATCCTCTTGGGATGTTTGTGATTGTAGGCACCTCTTTGAAACAAGCATTTCACCATGATCTGCATTTTCTTCCGTTTCTTCGTCTTGTATTATTTCAGGTTCCTCATCAAAAATAGGCTCATCAGAATCTGATACAATATCTCCATTGTCAAGTATCATCATGGCATTTCGGTTGGGACATTGGCTAGCAACATGTCCTTTTCCAAAACACTTGAAACATTTGATGTCTCTGGATCTCTCGAAAGTGCTGGTTTGCTTTTCTTTACCCTTGCTAGATTCGCCCATTTGTGCAGATTTGGGTATCTCTGCGCGATCCTTTGGTTGGATTGGAGTTTGTTTCCGGAAGGTAATAGGTTCTTGCTTCCATTTGGTGGCCGAATTTGGACTGCTCCTAGTGTAGGATTTCCTTTTGAGTTGTCTTTCAATTTTCATGGCCACATGCACCATCTCTTCAATTTCTACATAATGCTGAAGTTCAACAAGGTTAGCAATATCAATATTTAGACCAGATAAGAACCTTGCCATTGTTGCTTCTCTATCTTCATCCACATTGGCTCGGATCATGGCAATCTCCATCTCCTTGAAATAATCTTCAACGTTCTTGCTTCCTTGTTTCAGATTTTGTAACTTATGATAGAGATCTCGGTGATAGTGATTAGGAACAAACCTTTTTCTCATAAGGGCCTTCATTTCTTCCCAAGTTGTGATGGGGAGTTCACCATTTCGTCTTCTTGAACTCACCAACTGATCCCACCAAACTAAGGCATAGTCAATGAATTCCATAGCAGCAAGTCTAACCTTCTTTTGCTCCGTATAGTTTTGGCATTCAAAAATGTGTTCAATTTTGATTACCCAATCAAGATAGGCTTCTGGATCAGTTCGTCCTTGAAATGGAGGAATAGTCACTTTAATGTTGCTGAAGTTGTCATTTTGATTTCGATGAACATCTCTCCTTGCTACTGATGTTACTTCAGCCTCTTCCTCTTCTAAGTCTTCTTCCATTCTAGGGCGATTTACTCTCCGATTGCCTAGAGATACTTCTAATTGATCCAGACGATCTTGCAAAGGCTCCAATTCTAATTTCAGCAATCTTGCCATTTCACGCATAACGGCTTGAGTCTGCAAATTAGGGGATTCTCTTTCTGGGGATCGTCCTGAACTCCGAGACATGGTTAATAAATAAGAAAAGAATAAGATGTGTAAAAGACCTTACCAGAATATACTCTCACAAAGCCTCACGAGTCACTCCAAGAAAAACTTGATGTCACTCAATCCACTCGTGTTTGCACTCTAGGACTTTTAATGGCTTTTACTTGTCCTCTTCTGATCTCAAACACACTCCAGCCTTTTTCCTCTTGATTCTCTTATCTCAAGTTCTAATGAACTTTTACTCAAGACTATATCAAGTAATTTCACTTGTTTGGCGTCGGCTGCAAATGGTTAGTAGGAATGGAAAGCAAATATAATTGAAAAGGTGGCTTAGAAATTAGAAAGAAGAGAATGAAAAGGGTTACTTACACAAGTCACTTCACAACCTTCTATCACCACAATCAATTTTAAAGGCTTACTTGAAAATGCTTGGTGATGAGAATTGTTGATGAGTGCTTCCAACTTTTCTTTCTTTTCTTTGCTTTTTCTTCTTTTTGAGTGCTTTGACTTTTGAGTCCTTCAATTTTCTTTGCTGATTTTCTTTTTCTTTTTCTTTGACTTTGCACTTCACTTTTGCACTTCTTTTTGTTGTTGTTGCACGTTGCTTCTTCCACCAAAGCTCTGATTACCGCTTGATGTAAGGTACTTGTACCTTTTCAAATGATTGTGGATCTAGGAAGGAAGCAAAACAACCTGCAAAGTGAATGGCTCAAAATAGATTGGTTAAGGGTGGTAGACGTATGGGTGAATTGGTAGGCTATTTAAATAATGAGTAATGGAAGCGGAAGATAGTTGATAAGGCTATGGTTATGGTGATGAAATAAAAGGATGGTTGTGAGGATAGTATCTTGAAGAAATCTCAAAGAAGAACCAATGCTATATAGAGCAGAGACCCATTCTTTATATTGTTTCTTCAAGGGATGGTGTTAAGTACTTTGACCCACTAGTTATATGAACTAGGAACTAGAAGTATCAAGATGAAAGGAAGGGGTTGACGCCACAAGTATAAAATACTTGATAAGTCGATAAAAAGTCACCAGGACTTAAGAAGAGAATAATCTCACTTTAATTGAATAAAAGGTGTGTTTACAAATGAAATATTCTTTCCTATTTATAGGAAATGGAAGGATTTGGCCGAATGGTTACAAGAGGTTTCGGCCAGCCCTTGTGCCTCTATAAAATGACATAATTTAATTAAAAATAGAGAGGATGGTTCGGTTTAAATGGAGAAAATATCCTTTGGCCGAATAGTGCTTGTACCCCTTCAAGTTGGCGCCAAATTGGAGAGTAAGGAGTGCTTGGCCGAATGGTAAGAGGACTCTTCATCTTGGCGCCTAAATGAAGTCACACGCCAATCACATGGTGGTCTGGTCACAAGGCGTGCACATGGCCTCTCTAGGATGCTTGTGGTGTAACCTTGCGCATGGAATGATGGCTGATCATGGGTTCCATCTTAGGCGTGCATGTGTCTCCTTCCAAGCTAGCTTGAGTGTTGAGCTAGCTAGCAAGAATGGGGCTGTTTATGAATGATCTTCCTAGCCGAGTCCCTTTGAGCTCCATAACAGCATGTTCATCTACATTCAGCTACCTTTGTCATCACTTTTAGCAACTCAGCTTCAAATAGTCCAACTAGCTAAGTTTAGCTAGCCTGAAGCTTATCCAGCTGAACCGAGCTTCCCTTAGCATTCCATGAGCTGCCTTGTACTTTGTGAGCTGTTTGTGAGCTATGCATGACGTCCAAATCATTCACCAAGCTACCTCAACGTGCATCACACTCCATTGTACCTATATGTGCAAGGAAACAAGGTAAGTTCATGATATTGAGCTAAAACGAGCTAAATACCTTGCTGCCATGTTTGTTTATGGTAATGTGAGCTAAGTATGATGGTCATGAGCTAAGTACATCATCTCCTAATATGTGTAAGATAATGTATAAAGCCTAAGAGTTAACATGAATGCAAATAAACTAATGAAATGCATTATAAGTATGCTGCCTTGATGTATATATAATAATCATGCATAATATGATAATAAAACTATCCTAACATTCTTAACATATTAAAATACCAATGTGTAATATGAATTCATACTAAGTTACTTAACTAATATTCTTTTCATAAAATGTATTATAATAGCATATATTAATAATAAATAAATTCAATATAAAGATGTTCAAAAGTACTCCCTTTATAGATGAAAACGTGCTGATATCATAACTAGTGGGTCAAAGTACTTAACACCACCCCTTGAAGAAACAATATAAAGATTGGGTCTTTGCTCTCTATAGCATTGTTTCTTCTTTGAGCGTTCTTCAAGATACTATCCTCACAACCATCCTTTTGTTTCATCGCCATAACCATAATCATTCAATCATCTTTCGCTTCCATCTCTCATTTATTAAATAGCCTACCTATTAAACCATACGTTTACCACCCTTATCCATTCTGTTTTGAGCCATTCACTTGTACAGATTGTTTTGCTGCCTTCCTAGATCCACAATCAAATGAGAAGGTAGAATTACCTTACATCACTTATGGTGTGGCTCCTCCATGGCGTGTAGATAAGCAGCAAGTTAGGCGTGACTTGGCATCCAACATGTATCTAAATTACATGTCATCAATTGGGCAGCAACTTGTTATGAAAGGTCACATTTGTAGAAGGTAACCTTTCATCATTTAAGACACTTTCAATGTGTTTGAGCTGAAGATGAGCTGGCCATAGATGAAGGACATATAGGTGAGTTTTAGGACATCTCCTTGTGAAAAGGTACCTTTTGGAATGGCAACTCTTCGCAAAAAGGTACAAATCAACAAAAATTGACCAAGACCTTATTTGAAGTGCTCTGTATGGTAGTGATGATGGTGCAACTCTTTAGCTGAAATGAGGTCTTGATAGGGAAGCGGTGGTGGGTTAATGAACATTGCTCTTGTTGAAGAATCAAACCTAGAAAGCTCTAGACTCGATGAAGAACAATGGGGAATAAATAGGGGAAGGTGGCGGTAGTAATTAGGGTTCTTGGGATTTCTTTTAGTTACTGGAAACAACGTAAGAAACAATATTAAAACAAGATAAAGGAATTGCAAATAAAATACGATAACCAAGAAATCAAAAGATCTCCCTTATGAAGGTGAACGGTAAAGATGATTGATGGCGTGGATGGATATGTGGAAAATCGATGGATAATGTCCTATCGAGCCCTCCTAGTCGCAATGAAAAGGCAAACATGATAATATGACTCTAACCAACCATCCTAGTCACAATAAAAAGGCAAATTGGAGTGTGAAGATTAATCTCCCTCACAAGAACTTGAAAGAACTCAAGGAGAAGAAGCTTCGAAGGCACAAGGCAATCAGCACTTGCAAAAACGAACTCTCGTTGTATTATTAATCAAAGAAATCTTCCATTACAAAGTTGAATGAAGCCTCCTTTATATAGGGGCTGAGTTTTAAAGGTTCTAAATAACTAATGAATAAAATAATAATAAACTAGACATATTTTAACTCTAATTCCTAATAAAATAATAATAACTAAAGATAATATTTTTAACCCAACCTTAATTCCTAATAAAATAATAAATCTAATCCTAAAAGATAATGCATCATCCTATATTAAGTTATATTACAAATAATCAATAAAAATATTGAAAATTCGTAATATTTACAAAATCCCGTATTAATCCCGTATAGGATTTTCTGCATGCACCGTCTTCAGTAAAATGGCCATATCTTGAGTTCCCGATATCGGATTAATGCGATTCAAGAACCGTTGGAAAGATAAGAGACAGAAGGTTGTATATCCAGAAGACATGTTGACCAAATAAGATCAGGATACCATTGAAAAAGTCGTCTCAATCCTGCTACTGTTTTGGTCTTCTTTTCCAAGGCTTGGACGAGTGGATCATTTGGAAGAGTTATTACTTCTTCCTTTGATGTGAGCCTTGTGATGCATGTATCATCCTCCCTTTCTTCAAAAAGATTTGACCTCGAATCTACAACATTAGAATAGTTTAATAATTCATTCACATTATCCTTACGGAATATATATGCTTTGAATCTTCGAGACTTGGTTTTTCTAATAGGTTCGAGTAGAAACATTAGTCCAAAGAAGCATGTATTATGGACTCTGGTGCATGTATCATTCCCTCACTCCTCAAAAGGATTCGGCCTCGAATCTTTACTCTCATAAATCGTGACTCTTCATTGATATGACATAGTGATTAGGGCTTTCAGGTGGTAACCCATCAAGAGGGTCACCTAGCACTATTTGACAACTCTTGGCGATGGAAGATGGTGTGGGCCAGTCTCGTGTTGCTTTTACTTTCTCATCATTTACATGGATTCCCTGTGCACAAACTATAAAGCCTGTGGAGTTGTTCAAGTCATGTTTCATCATTAAGATGGTGTCACGACTAAGGCTTTCCTAGATGTAGCCTTTTTGTAACAAATCTAACTCTTTAGTTTCTTCGAGATTGTATGTTTGACGAGGTATAATGGAACCTTGAATTAGATTGGTTTGGTGTAGTTTTCCTCTTTTCGGTGGTAATTCGTTAGGTGAATCACCTAACACTTCTCAAAAATCCTGTAACAAACATGAAAACACACTAGGAAAATCCTTGTTAATGTTAGAAATCGAAACAATTGATTCCCTAAAGTGAACAAGAATGGAAGGTTGTTTGTAAAGAAGGTTCTCTCTCAATTCTTTTGTGCTCACACATAGATTTTGAGTCACTCTTTTCTTCTCACAAGTAGGTCCACTCACCTCCCATGGGTCATTATTCTTTTGGATTTTGTAACTAATGACCTCTTTTGCTTTTGCCTCTTTCTCATCTTTTTCTTTTTTTACTTTCCCTACCTCCTTACAAATTATCTTTTGATCTTTAGGGGCTAGAAGTGTGTCATTCTTTGCTGGTCGTTCTTTCTCCTTGTCATGTTTGTCATCTCTTGCCTTTTTTTGAGAATATGGAGTAGAAGATGAGAAAGGATTTGAAGGATTACCTTGGTAAGAGGATGAAATACCTTGGTTATGTTCTATGAATTGGAATCTCCTTTGGATTTGTGCTTCGATTTTCATTGCTTTCTTTAGTGTATCTTCAAGGTTTTCGTACCCCTGAAGATAAAGAAGATCAGTGATGTTTGAGTTTAAGCTAACGATGAATCTTGACAAGGTGACCTCTTCTTTTTCAGTTATGTTAGCCCTATTGAGTAAGGACATCATCTCCTTGTAGTAGTCTTCAACTGAACTTCTACCTTGTCGAAGTCGGTGTAGTCGTAGTTTAACTTCTCGTGTATAATGTGCCAGTAGGAATCACTTCCTCATGGTTTGTTTGAGGTCGGTCCAAGAAGTGATTGCTGGAATTTGGAAGTTCTGGATCTTTTTCCTTGTTTGCATCCACCAAGTTTGAGCATATCATTCGAATTGTATGGTGATGAGGTGAACTTGTTTAGCTTGGGGTAGTCATGGTATGAGAACATGAGATCAACTTTTCCTTCCCATTCGATGTACCTGTCTGGATATTTGTCTCCTTTGAAAGACGGGATCGTGAACTTTGGCTTTGCAAAGAGTTTGGGTGCTTGGAAACGTGGTTGTTCTCGCCCGAGTACTAAAAGTTCAGCATTCTTTGGTCTTGGATTCTGGTTTGGTAGATCCAGTTGTGGTTCTTATCGTTCTCTCACGATTTCATCAAATCTTTCAACTTGAGTCGTGAGTCGAGCAAGTGCGGCTAAGATAGCCGTAAGTGTCTTGTTGTCATTGTCGCCCATCCTGAAATCATAACACTCGAAAGAAAATTTTAAAGTAAAATAAAAATAAAAGAAATAAAATTCAACAAAACAAGAAACCTCACAAGTCACTCCAAGGAAGTAACACAACGAGAGGCAAGTAAGCCGATCTTGTACTCTTTAAAACTCACTTTACCAAGTAGTCTTCCACAGTTTGTATCAGAGTTTGATTACTAGCAAAGGCGATAAGAAAACCTAAAAGTTCTAAGGGGCCAAACAAGGGTTAGACTCCAAGAGAACGAGAATGCAAGGGAGGAAGAAGTATGCAAACTCTTTAATCCTACTAACACAAGAAAGATAATGTGTTAGATAATGTAATAGAAAAATAAAAGGGAAAAACAAAAGAACCTAAAGCACTAAGAGTCAAAGAAAAAAAAAAGAACCAAACTAGAAAACCTAGAAAACGCTGGATCAACTTGAGAAACGTTTTTGAGGGGGTTACCGGTGTCCAATAATTTTGGAAAAATTCTTTAATGTCTTCGATGCGTCAAGAAACCACCTGTAAAATTTAAGAAGCAAATACCTTCAGTAGTT
This sequence comes from Hibiscus syriacus, assembly GCF_006381635.1. Classification (NCBI taxonomy): domain Eukaryota; kingdom Viridiplantae; phylum Streptophyta; class Magnoliopsida; order Malvales; family Malvaceae; genus Hibiscus; species Hibiscus syriacus. The sequence continues at coordinate 2,205,217 of NW_024062824.1, read as the reverse complement.
TCCAGTAGACTCTGTTGAACGGTGAGTCCTCAAATAATCTATTTTTCGTGATCGCTTTGTTTGAAGGTGTTCTTGATCTCCAAAAATTCCGATTTTTTGTGTAAATGATCTTTAATATATTAAGTTTCAATCTATAAAGTTTCACCACGAAATTACTCCTGTATAAGTTTCAAGAAATTCGACAAGATTCTAGATTGAATCTGCTGATGAAGCTTGAATGATGTATTTGAAGGCTCTAATGAACTCCGATTGAGGTGAAATTTGGACTTGATATTAATATTAGGATGAATATGATATATAGAGAATATAAACCCTATATTTCTTCGTTTGAAATTTTTCAATTTTTATGAATTGTTTTTGGCTTTTTGATTTTTCTTTTTTTTTCCAGCCTTTTTCTTCTTCTTTTTTTGAAAACTAGCAAACTAACAAGAAGAATTTGAATCTAAATTAAAATTAAATAACAAAAACCTGAAACGATGAATCTTTTGTGAACTAGCTCCGTTGGGGTACCTTGACGGTTTTGTGTGCAAGAACAATCAAGATTGCTTTCTTTTTTCCAAGAGTCAGCCCAGCTCTGATATCAATTGATAGGGAAGTGGTGGCGGGTTAATGAACGTTGCTCTTGTTGAAGAATCAAACCTAGAAAGCTCTAGACTCGATGAAGAACAATGGGGAATTAATAGGGGAAGGTGGCGGTAGTAATTAGGGTTCTTGGGATTTCTTTTAGGTACTGGAAATAAGTTAAAAAACAATATTAAAACAAGATAAAGAAAAGATAAAGGAATTGCAAATAAAATAAGATAACCAAGAAATAAAAAGATCTCCCTTATAGGTGAACGGTAAAGATGATTGATGGCGTTGATGGATATGTGGAAAATTGATGGATAATGTCCTATCGAGCCCTCCTAGTCACAATGAAAAGGTAAATTGGAGTGTGAAGATTCATCTCCCTCACAAGAACTTGAAAGAACTCAAAGAGAAGAAGCTTCGAAGGCACAAGACAATCAGCACTTGCAAAAACGAACTCTCGGTGTATTATTAATCAAAGAAATCTTCCATTACAAATTTTAATGAATCCTCCTTTATATAGGGGCTGAGTTCTAAAGGTCCTAAATAACTAATGAATAAAATAATAATAAACTAAACATATTTTAACTCTAATTCCTAATAAAATAATAATAACTAAAGATAATATTTTTAACCCAACCTTAATTCCTAATAAAATAATAAATCTAATCCTAAAAGATAATGAATCATCCTATATTAAGTTATATTACAAATAATCAATAAAAATATTGAAAATTCGTAATATTTACAAAATCCCGTACTAATCCAGTATAGGATTTTCTACATACACCGTCTTTAGTAAAATGGCCATATCTTGAGTTCCCGATATCTGATTGATGTGATTCAAGAACCGTTGCAAAGATAAGAGATAGAAGGTTTGATGTGATCCAATTTAGCATCATGATTATCATGGCTATTCCACCCTTACAAGGGAAGAAACTTTCTAACTTTACATACATATATGTTTATTTCATAATTATTTTTCATACATATAATATCTATGGTTATTATAATAACTTAATCATTAATATATGAGATATAAGTTATTATATACTATAGTCCACATTATTATATAATACATTGTATAAGTTCATTTACTTAGTTTATTTCTTTATATTATGCGTGTAGGCACATTCGGCCAAGACTTGGGAGCTGCATTAGAGCTAAATGGAGTATGAAACAGCAAGGAAACTCACATAGGGATGCTTAAGAGATCATAAGGATTCATTGATGAAAAGTTGTTTTTGAGGCCGTGAGCTCATAGCTGGATTGAGCTGAAGATTTGAGCTACAAGATGAACTCATTTCAGCTGGGGAGTTGCACCATCATCATCACCACTTAGGACACTTCAAATATGTCCTACGTCAAAATTTGTGAAATCGTACCTTTTCACGAATAGTTGCCACCTCAAGAGGTACCTTTTCACAAGGAGCTGCCCAAACGTTCATCATGTTACAAGTCATCTAAGGCCAGCTCACCACCAGCTCATTCACACCCGAAGTAGCTCAAACATGAAGGGTTACCTTTCTCAAACATTGTGACCTTTCATGAATGATGTTGCCCATGAAGATGCCTTTTCAACAAGGAACACATCTGTGAAGAGATCACGCCTATTGGATGCTTAATCATCAAGAAACATGAGCTAGAGGCTCCATGCCTATTCGGCCACATCACATGCCATACACATGAGAGCCTTTGGCGCCAAGCATGAAGAGACACACCACCATTCGGCCAAAGGGAGAAAATGGCGCCAAGATGAACCAACATACATATTCGGCCAAGGGAGATGTCTTCCCATCCTTAGCCGAATCATTAAGGCCTTTCATGAAGAGTTAGCCGAACCATCACAAGCCTAAAGGACTTATTCATTCATCTCAAGCATTATGTATTTTTCCTAGAGACATGTATCTAGCCGAAACAACTTGTAATCATTCGGCCAACCCTCTCATTTCCTATAAATAGAGTGGTTTGCCATCATTTGTACTCATCTCATCTCTTATATAAAACATACTCTTGTGAGTTAATTTCTCTTCAAAGTTCTTTGTGAACTTTATCGATTAAGCAAGTATAATTTATATACTTGTGGCGTCATTCTTTCCAACTTGATTCCTAAATTCCTAGATTATTATCTAGTGGGTTGAAGACACTATCACCACCCCTCAAACTAGTTTGTGAAGACCGGGATTGTGCTCGTTAGCATTGTTTCCTCTTTGGCGAGTTTGAGATACAACATCACCACCATCTTCATTTCATCATCAACATCATCAACATCCTTCATCAAGACCATCATCAATCCCATAATTCCGCAGCCATCTCTATTCTTATTCTTTCATTCCATTACTTATATTATTATTCATTTCTTAAACCCATTATTAATCGTATTTCTTTCTTATTATTTTGCAGCCCAAGCTTATAAATTCGAGGACATCAGTACTTGTCAATCCTAGATCGGGACACAATAAGGCTATCTACTCTTCTCACCAAAGTGTGTAGATTCGCCTTACGTCAAGTGGTATCAGAGCATAGTTGGATTGACAACAAAAGTGTCATTTGGCGTGCAAAGCAAAAAGAAGTTCAAAAGAAAAAAAGACTCCTTCAACAAAATTGGAGTGCAAAAAAAAAAAAAAAAAAAAAAGACAAAAAGAAGAAAAGAAAAGAAAAAGAATTCAAAAAGAAAGCAAAGCCAAGGAAAGTGCTCTACCATTGCAAAGTACATCAAAGAGGCCTATCTACACTAAGAGAAGATAACCTTATTGTTTCTTGAGAAAGGTTGCAGTAAGTGTTGTTTCTTGAATTGTAAGTCACCTCTTCCTTTTCTATCCTTTCATTTTCCTTGTCTTCAACCATTTTTATCTTTTAATACCTTTGAATCCTTTCTTCTACTTTTCCATTTCTACTCTTTTCTACCCTAACCTATTTTGCAGCCGACGCACACAAGGAAGGAATTAACTTGTTATAATCTTGAGTAAGTTCTTCAAAGGACTTAGCAAGAGAATTTTGAGTGAAAAAAGGCTATTGAGAGAGTGAGATCAGAAGGGGAATTTTTAAAAGCCAAATATATATTCCCGAGAGTAAATACGAGTGTTGAGTGGAGTGATCTTATCTTTTCTTTGGAGTGAACTTGTGAGACTTTGTGAGTGTGCTGGTAAGGTTTATTTTTGTTTTATTTACTAACCATGTCTCAAAGTCCTAAAGGAAATGCAGGTCAACCCAACTTGCAAATGCAAGCACTGATTGGAGAAATGATAAGGATGTTTCGAACAGAATTTGATGCTCTCCATGAGAAACTAGACCAAAGACGAGATCAACCACAAACCAGAAACAATGATACTCCTCGGAGGCAACAACCTCTTCCAGAAGATGATGTCCCAAATCCTTATGATGAAGAAGAACCAGCATTGATACAAGGACCTAGGCGTGCCAATGTTGATGATAATATGAGCAACATCAAAATCAAAATTCCTCAATTCCAAGGAAAGACTGATCCAGAAGCCTATCTAGAATGGGAAAGCAAGGTGGAACATGTGTTTAGTTGCCATAACTATTCCGAACTCAAGAAAGTAAGATTGGCAGCTATGGAATTTGTTGATTATGCTTTGATATGGTGGGATCAACTTACTATTACTCGGAGGAGGAATGGAGAGAGACCAATTTCAACATGGCTCGAAATGAAAGGTATCATGCGTAAACGTTTCATTCCTACTCATTATCATCGGGATATGTTTCAGAAATTGCAGAACCTAAAGCAAGGCCAAAGGAGTGTAGAGGATTACTATAAGGAAATGGAAGTGGCAATGATCCGAGTCAATATTGAGGAGGATCGCGAAGCAACCATGGCTAGATTTCTTGCTGGACTCAATCCTGAGATTGCCAACACACTAGAATTATATCATTACATCGAACTTGATGAAATGGTGCAAATGGCTATGAAAATAGAAAGGCAACTACGGAGAAGGCCTATCTCTCGTACTTCAGTGCCTACATCTTCAAGATGGAGTCCAAACAATAGTTTGAGGAAGTCTACCCCTATTCCTACCAAAGAGAAGGCTGAATCATCAAATGCTTCCAAAATTAATAAAGAGAATCGAGGAAAAGAGATCCCTGATCGATCAAGAGACATACGTTGCTTTAAGTGTCTTGGGAGGGGACATATATCCACACAATGTCCCAACCGAAACACCATGTTATTACTTGGAAATGGTGAGATTGAATCTGACCATGAAGAAGAAGAAGCTGCACCGACACCAACAGAAGTTGAGGAAGAAACCGAAATTGGTGCTCCGGTAGAAGGTGAAGCCCTAGTGGTCAAGAGAAGTCTAAGTGCTCAAATAGTAGAAGACGATGCGCAAAGGGAAAACATCTTTCATACCCGCTGCCATGTGAATGAAAAGGTGTGTTTCATGATCATAGACGGTGGAAGTTGTACTAATGTTGCCAGTACCATCATGGTGGAAAAATTGGGATTGCAAACTTTGAAACATCCAAATCCCTACAAATTACAATGGTTAAATGAACGAGGAGAACTTAATGTCAACAAACAGGTGATGGTTCCTTTCTCCATTGGCAAGTACAAGGACGAGGTTATGTGCGATGTTGTTCCTATGCATGCTAGTCATTTACTCCTTGGAAGACCATGGCAATATGATAGGAGGACCATTCATGATTGTTTTACTAATCAGTATTCATTCAACCATGGAGGGAAGAAGATCATCCTAACACCTTTGACGCCTAAACAAGTCCAAGTTGATCAAATCAAGATGAAACAAAGTGTTGAGGCCATGAGGAAAGTAAAATCGAAGTTAAACCAGGAAGAAAACATTCCAAAAACAAGTGCTTATACCTCTAAGTGCTTGTCACAAAGATGCCTATTAACAAGATGCAAAGTTGATGCTGATTTTTCTAACCTTAACCAAACAAAAGTTTCCTTTGATTTGCAGGATGAACCAAGCAACACAATCCATCAATTTGGTAAACTAAACGATGTGATCTTTCAAGAACCAAAAGGTGCGACTATTAAAGAGCAAAGAATGGTAACTTTTCATCCAAAGGACGTGACCCATCAAGAATCAAAAGACATGCCTATTGAAAACCAAAGGGAAATGATTTTTCATCCAAAGGGCGTGACTTATGAGGACATCACCATTCCAAGAGTCATCACCTTTCATGAATTAATGCAACCATCTATGGAAAGGGGCATGAATTTTGGAATACAAAAGGACATCAACATTCAAAGCCAAATGTCTTCAATAGACATGAACTTTGAACCTACATCTTTCAGGAAGTATTTCTTAACTTTAATTTTGTTTGATCACATTCATACTAATGAAAGTTTTATTTCTTTCCAGATCAAGAACTTACAAGGCATTCTTTCAAAAGATATGAATCTTTTTATAAAGGTACTTATCAAATGGAATGACTCAAGGAAAGGAAGATCTTTCGATTTGAGGACAAATCGATTAAAAGAAGGGGAGGATGATGTGATCCAATTTAGCATCATGATTATCATGGCTATTCCACCCTTACAAGGGAAGAAACTTTCTAACTTTACATACATATATGTTTATTTCATAATTATTTTTCATACATATATATCTATGGTTATTATAATAACTTAATAATATATGAGATATAAGTTTATATACTATAGTCCACATTATTATATAATACATTGTATAAGTTCATTTACTTAGTTTATTTCTTTATATTATGCGTGTAGGCACATTCGGCCAAGACTTGGGAGCTGCATTAGAGCTAAATGGAGTATGAAACAGCAAGGAAACTCACATAGGGATGCTTAAGAGATCATAAGGATTCATTGATGAAAAGTTGTTTTTGAGGCCGTGAGCTCATAGCTGGATTGAGCTGAAGATTTGAGCTACAAGATGAACTCATTTCAGCTGGGGAGTTGCACCATCATCATCACCACTTAGGACACTTCAAATATGTCCTACGTCAAATTTGTGAAATCGTACCTTTTCACAAATAGTTGCCACCTCAAGAGGTACCTTTTCACAAGGAGCTGCCCAAACGTTCATCATGTTACAAGTCATCTAAGGCCAGCTCACCACCAGCTCATTCACACCCGAAGTAGCTCAAACATGAAGGGTTACCTTTCTCAAACATTGTGACCTTTCATGAATGATGTTGCCCATGAAGATGCCTTTTCAACAAGGAACACATCTGTGAAGAGATCACGCCTATTGGATGCTTAAATCATCAAGAAACATGAGCTAGAGGCTCCATGCCTATTCGGCCACATCACATGCCATACACATGAGAGCCTTTGGCGCCAAGCATGAAGAGACACACCACCATTCGGCCAAAGGGAGAAAATGGCGCCAAGATGAACCAACATACATATTCGGCCAAGGGAGATGTCTTCCCATCCTTAGCCGAATCATTAAGGCCTTTCATGAAGAGTTAGCCGAACCATCACAAGCCTAAAGGACTTATTCATTCATCTCAAGCATTATGTATTTTTCCTAGAGACATGTATCTAGCCGAAACAACTTGTAATCATTCGGCCAACCCTCTCATTTCCTATAAATAGAGTGGTTTGCCATCATTTGTACTCATCTCATCTCTTATATAAAACATACTCTTGTGAGTTAATTTCTCTTCAAAGTTCTTTGTGAACTTTATCGATTAAGCAAGTATAATTTATATACTTGTGGCGTCATTCTTTCCAACTTGATTCCTAAATTCCTAGATTATTATCTAGTGGGTTGAAGACACTATCACCACCCCTCAAACTAGTTTGTGAAGACCGGGATTGTGCTCGTTAGCATTGTTTCCTCTTTGGCGAGTTTGAGATACAACATCACCACCATCTTCATTTCATCATCAACATCATCAACATCCTTCATCAAGACCATCATCAATCCCATAATTCCGCAGCCATCTCTATTCTTATTCTTTCATTCCATTACTTATATTATTATTCATTTCTTAAACCCATTATTAATCGTATTTCTTTCTTATTATTTTGCAGCCCAAGCTTATAAATTCGAGGACATCAGTACTTGTCAATCCTAGATCGGGACACAATAAGGCTATCTACTCTTCTCACCAAAGTGTGTAGATTCGCCTTACGTCAAGGTTGTATCTCCAGAAGACATGTTGACCAAATAAGATCAGGATCCCATTAAAAAAGTTGTCTCAAGTCTGCTCTATTATGGTCTTCTTTTCCAAGGCTTGGACGAGTGGATCATTTGGAAGAGTTATTACTTCTTCCTTTGATGTGAGCCTTGTGATGCATGTATCAGGTCTCTAGCTAGCTCAAAAGTCCAGCTCAAGTCAACTATGGGCTCGGGGGTCAACTGACAACATTTTCCCAAAATGTTCTTGAGCTATCCCGGAGTTGTCCTAGTCAAGTTTCCATAACTCATAAACTCCAATGCTAGCTTTAAGTTAGCTCCCATTATGTGGCCGAATATGCACCTACAAAAGAAAACATATTATAAGCTAAATAATATAAGATATAAATGAATAAATATGTGGTTCATAATAGTAACTTCATACATTACATAATATCATCATCATAACTGATGTTATACGGACCAGGCTACTTCGTTTCTTCTTAACGTCCTCACCATGGTGGCATGAGGGAGTCTTCTAATCCCATTTATTTAGTTTACAAGTCACAAAGCTACATCATATTACATATATATTAATTTATGCTTTAAACATTATATTATATGATTTATACTTCATAATATATATAGCTTATCTTATATTCATCATTAAATGAAGCATACTTAATATATATGTTATATGCATCACATCTTTACATTATATAAGCACTTAAGTTATATTTTAATATAAGCTTTTTATTTCTTTTGTAGGAATCAATGTATACAACAACTTGGGAGCCAAATTTGAGCATAACTAAGGACAATGAGCTAAGGAAACATGACTAGGATAACTCCAGGACAACTCAAGAACATTTTGGGACAAAAATGCCAGCTGACCCCAAGCTCATAGTTTACTTGAGCTAGAATTTTGAGCTAGCTAGAGACCTCATTTAAACTGGAGAGTTTCACCATCACCACCACCACATAGAGCACTTCAAATATGGTCTAGGTCAATTTTTGTGGATTCATACTTTTCGCGAATAGTTGCCATTCTAAAATGTCCCTCTACACAAGGAGCTGACCAAAGAATCGTCTACAAGTCCTTCATCTATGGCCAGCTCATCTTCAGCTCAAATACATGGAAAGTAGCTCAAATGATGAAAGGTTACCTTCTACAAATGTGACCTTTCATAACAAGTTGCTGCCCAATTGATGGCATGTCATGTAGACACATGTTGGATACCAAGTCACGCCTAACTTGCTGCTTATATACATGCCATGGAGGAGCCACACCATAAGTATCCTATGCCACCCATGAGAGTGCCTCATGACCAGCCCACACAAGTGCCATGCGTGTGGATGAAATGGGCGCCAAAGTGAAGAGACCTCTCCCTATACGACCAATGCATGGTGTTACTTCAAAGTTCGTGCCAAGATGAACAACAAGGAGACCATTCAACCAAGGACATCTCCCTTCGTTAAAACAACATGTATTTCCTTTTAAAAGTCATGTATCTAGCCGAATGGACACATAATTATTCGGCCAAACCTTTGCAAGCCTATAAATAGGGCTTTGGCATTTCATTTGTAATGAACCCTTTTGATAAATTAAACTCTTGTGAGATTATTCTCTCTTTAAGTTCATTTTAGAACTATATAAATTAAGCAACCTCTTCCATTGATACTTCGAGTTCCTAGTTCCTATAACTAGTGGGTTCAAGTCCTTGCTACCATCCCTTATAATGACTTATAAGAATCGGGTCTTTGCTCATCTATAACATTGGTTCATTCTTAGTCCTATAAGATACCATCACCATCTTCCATCACCATTCTCGCCTATATCTTCATCCTTCCATTACCATCTCTTCACCATTAAATCATCATTCATCTATCATCAAAGTCAACGTCCATTATCACCATTGGAGGCAGAGACATTGCAATTGAAGAAGATTTCTAGAACACTTCCGCAGCCTATCTTTGATAACATTTTCTATCACTTTCAATTCCTTTCATTTCCATTTCCTTTCTTATCATTCCATCTCTTTCTTCCATTTCTTATTTTATATTTCCATATTAATCATTTCTTCTTTTTTGTGCAGATTACTTATCAATTCAAAGTGTAGCATTTTGTGTCTCTCCTATATCGAGAAACAACAAGGCTGCCAACTTCTCCATTATTGAAGAAGCTTGAATATCCTTACATCAAGCGGTATTCAGAGCTTAGTCGGATTGAAAATCAAGTGCCGCAACAAAAAGAAAAAGAAAGAAAGAAACAAAAAGAAAAAGACTCCTACATCGAAATTGGAGTGCAAAAAGAAAGAAAAGAAAAGAAGAAAAATTCAAAGCAAAAAGAAAAGTGAAGCAAGTTGCAAAATACACTCAAAGAGAAGCACATTACTATCTGCCCCAACATCAAACTTAAAGCAGGTATCCATGTTGTTTCTTGTGAAGGAATATAGTAAGTGTTGCAACTTGAGTTGTAAGTTTTCTTCTTTTTCTCATTATTTCATTTCCTTTTCTTTCATATTTTCTTATTTCATTACCTTATTTTTTTTCTTAACCTTTCTACCTACCTTTACAATTTCTATACCATAACCTTTTCTTTTTAAGCCGACGTACAAACAAAGAAACTTGCTCAATCTTGAGTTAGTTCTTTCAAGGACCCACAAGAGAGAATTGAGCGTTAAAAGGCAAACGAGAGGATGAGATCAGAAAAAGTCAAGGAACATATCCCATAGTGCAAACATGAGTTTGAGTGGAGTGCAATCTGAACTTTCTTTGGAGTGATCAAGTGAGGCTTTTGTGAGTGTGCTGGTAAGGTTTCAATTTATTTTTATTTTACTAACCATGACACAAGAATTGCTTGATTTCCATACAGCTTCAAGACAAGTTCTTGTCATTAAAAAGGATTTATGCACTCAAATCATAGAGGATGATCAAAGAGAAAACATTTTTCATACTCAATGTCATGTAAACAAAAAAGTTTATTTCATGATCATCGATGGAGGGAGTTGTACGAACGTTGCAAGTACCCTCATGGTAGAAAAGCTTGGCTTGAAGACCTCTAAGCATCCGAATCTATACCAACTTCAATGGTTAAATGACGGAGGAGAAGTAAAAGTCACAAAGCAAGTTGTCATTCTGTTTTCATTTCCCAAATACCAAGATGAAGTTCTTTGTGATATTGTACCAATGGATGTTGCTCGTATACTTTTAATAAGGTCGTGGCAATTCGAAAGATGAACAATTCATGATGGGTTTAAAAACAGATATACTATCACCCATAATGGTAAGAAAATCACTTTGACGCCACTTTCTCCTAGTCAAGTGAAAGAAGACCAAACTCATTTAAGAAAAAGCATTGAAGCAATGAAGGAGCAACTTGAAGAAGAATGTTTGGAAGATCGAATGATGGAAAGCATTTTGAAATCGAACAAAACTTTGAAAATGATGAGAATCAAAGAGTGGATGAAGAAGACGTTGGAGTTTAAAATGAGAAAATTGAGAAGGATGAATTTGGAGATAAAGAACAAAATGAATAACAAATTTTTATCTAACATTGCTCTTTCCCCTATTCTTCCTTTGGTTTTATAGGTTAATTCAAGAGACATATCGTTTCAAGGAGATGATTTAAGAATCATGGCTTTTGAAGAACCAATAGGCGTGAGTCTTTGTGGTCTACAAGACATGTCTCTTTGTGATTCACAAGACATGTCTCTTGATATTTTGAAGGTTATACCATTGAAGTTCCAAATAAAGGTGTCACTTGAAGTGCCAAGAGTTGTGTTTGTTGACATTCCAAGTGCATTGCCAATCTTGAAAAGAATTCAACAACCAACTCCCATTAAACATCCACCTTGGTTTGATATTTCTATTCATTTTTTTATTATAATTTTTCATATTCTATCTTTGATTTAATTTGTAAGAATTCAATTCATATATATATAATTATCTTACCAAACGAAGATGCCAAATTCCTTTTTCATATTGAGATTCATTGATGCATTGAACTCATGCATTTAAAGAGATTTCAAAGGTTAAGACTCTTCACAAACCATCATGATGATTCAAGGAGTGGAGATGAAGAGTTACATATTTTCTTTAAAGAACATGATATGTCGGGTCAAGGAGAAATAAGTTCCATCACCAAAAGGCACATTGCAAGTGCCTATTCGAACAAAGGCTTGATTCGAGAAGCCCTTTTGAAAAGAAGAAAGATTGGAGATGAATTTTCATTTCTTGTTTTACAAGAAACACCAAAGGACGTGACGTTACCAAAGGATGAAATTGTTGAACCAAGAGATGTGTTGATTCAAAACAATACAACTATTGATGTTCTTAGAGACATGAATAAGGAGAGTCTTTTCATTAAAGGAAACCAAGTAAGTGAAATATTCTCATATTTTCAGGTTATGTATGAGAAATTTCCAAAGGAGGCGTCTTTTGAGAAATGTTCTTTAAGAAAGGTACCTATTGGCATGCAATCATATCTATCCAATGAAATACCTAGTACTAAAGAATTTTCTGAAAGAAACACTCCAAAGGACATACAAGAAGACATCAACTCTTGGGAAGAAGTTCGTGAGTTTGGAAGGCAAGGAGTGAAGAACAAGGACAGACTACTAGAAGACCCTTTCGATTTGAGGACAAATCGCTTCAAAAAAGGGAGGGATGATGTGATACGGACCAGCCTACTTCTTTTCTTCTTAACGTCCTCACCATGGTGGCATGAGGGAGTCTTCTCAATCCCTTTTATTTGTCTTTTCCTTAGTTTACAATTCGCAAAGCTACATCATATTACATATATATTAATCTATGCTTTAAACATTATATTATATGATTTACATTTCATAATATATAGCTTATCTTATATTCATCATTAAATGAAGCATACTTAATATATATGTTATATGCATCACATCTTTACATTATATAAGCACTTAAGTTATATTTTAATATAAGCTTTTTATTTCTTTTGTAGAAATCAATGTATACAACAACTTGGGAGCTAAATTTAAGCTTAAGTAAGGACAATGAGCTAAGGAAACATGACTAGGACAACTCCGGGACAGCTCAAGAACATTTTGGGACAAAGTTTCCAGTTGACCCCCGAGCTCATAGCTGACAGGAGCTGGACTTTTGAGCTAGCTAGAGACCTCATTTCAGTTAGAGAGTTGCACCATCATCACCACCACACAGAGAACTTCAAATATGGTCTAGGTTAATTTTTGTGGATTCATACCTTTTCGCGAATCGTTGCCAATCCAAGAGGTGTCCCTTCACAAGGAGCTGACCAAAGACTCACCTACATGTCCTTCATCTATGGACAGCTAATCTTTAGCTCAAACACATGGAAAGTAGCTCAAATGATGAAAGGTTGGTTACCTTCTACAAATGTGACATTTCATAAAAAGTTGCTGCCCAATTGATGACATGTCATTTAGACACATGTTGGAGGCCAAGTCATGCCTAACTTGCTGCTTATCTACACGCCATGGAGGAGCAACACCATAAAGCATCCTATGCCACCCATGTGAGTGCCTCATGACCACCCCACACATGTTTCATGCGTGTGGATGAAATGGGCGCCAAAGTGAAGAGAATTCTCCCTATTCGGCCAAAGCATGGTGTTGCTTCAAAGTTGGCGCCAAGATGAACAACAAGGAGACCCTTCAGCCAAGGACTTCTCCCTTTATTAAAACAACATGTATTTCCATTTAAAAGTCATGTATCTAGCCGAATGGACACATAATTATTCGGCCAAACCTTTGCAAGCCTATAAATAGGGCTTTGGCATTTCATTTGTACTGAACCCTTTTGATAAATTAAACTCCTGTGAAATTATTCTCTCTTTAAGTTCTTTTTAGAACTATATCGATTAAGCAAGCTTATTTCTAAAGTTTGTGGTGTCAACCTCTTCCATTGATGCTTCGAGTTCCTAGTTCCTGTAACTAGTGGGTTCAAGTCCTTGCTACCATCCCTTATAATGACTTATAAGAATTGGGTCTTTGCTCATCTATAGCATTGGTTCATTCTTAGTCCTATAAGATACTATCTCAACCATCACCATCTTCCATCAACATGCACACTTATATCTTCATCCTTCCATTACCATCTCTTCACCATTAAATCATCCTTCATCTGTCATCAAATTCAACATCCATTATCACCATTGGAGGAAGATACATTGCAATTTAAGGATATTTCTACAACACTTCCGCAACCTATCTTTGATAACATTTTATATCACTTTCAATTCCTTTCATTTCCATTTCCTTTCTTATCATTCCATTTCTTTCTTCCATTTCTTATTTCATATTTCCATATTAATCATTTCTTCTGTTAAATTGTGCAGAATACTTATCAATTCAAAGTGTAGCGTTTGGTGTCTCTACTAGATCGGGAAACAACAAGGCTGCCAACTTCTCCATTATTGAAGAAGCTTGAATATCCTTACATCAATAACTATAAATGTAATGTATGTAAACTATTTTTATAACTATGGTATAAATAAAGAATAAGGTAGAGAAAACCCCCCTTTGATTATTGTGAAAGGTTGGAGATGCAAGTCCATTTATGTTGCTGATTTGGATCACATCTTCTTGATGTAAGGCTATCCAAACTTGTTCAATGATGGAGAAGTTGGCAGCCTTGTTGTTTCCCGATCTAGAAGAGACACCAAATGCTACACTTTGAATTGATAAGTAATCTGCACAATATAAGAAAGAAAATTGTTAATTGGAAATAAGAAATGAAAGAAATGGAAATTGATAAGAAATAAAATAGAAAGAAATGATATCAAGGTAGGTTGCGAAAGTGTTGTATAAGTATCCTTCAAGTGATGATGAATTCGGCCTCCAAATAATGTTGCTGGATGTATGCCTAGTTGATGAATGAAGGATAATTCAATGTTGAAGATATGGGAATGAAATGGTGTTGATTTAGGTGTGAATGGTGATGGAAGATGGTGATGGTTAGATAGTATCTTAAAGAAGACTCAAAGAAGAACCAATGTTAAAGAACAAAGACCCAGACTTTATATTGCTTCTTTAAGGGGTGGTAAACAAGGTCTTGAACCCACTAGTTATAAGAACTAGGAACTCGAAGTATATATGGAAGGAATGACGCCACAAACTTAAGAAAGCTTGCTTAATCGATATAGTTCTAAAAAGAACTTGAAGAGAGAATAATCTCATAAAGAGTTTGTATTATCAAAAGGGTTGAGTACAAATGAAATGCCAAAGCCCTATTTATAGGCTTGCAAAGGTTTGACCAAATAATTATGTGTCCATTCGACTAGATACATGACTTTTAAATGGAAATACATGTTGTTTTAATGAAAGGAGATGTCCTTGGCCGAATGGTCTCCTTGTTGTTCATCTTGGTGCCAACTTTGAAGCAACACCATGCTTTGGCCGAATAGGGAGAAGTCGCTTCACTTTGGCACCCATTTCATCCACATGCATGGCACATGTCTGGGCTAGTTGATGCAAGCACATTTTCACCAGTACTCTTGAACATCTTTATGTTGAATTTACTATATATAAGTTATATACTATATGCTTTTATAATACATTTCATGATAAGAATTCTTGTTATGTAGTTAAATAATATCTTAGTATGAACACAACATGCACATTGGTATTTAAGCATGTTAGGATAGTCTTATAATCATATTAAGCATGATTATCATATATACATCAAGGCAGCATCATTATAATTCATTTCATTAGTTCATATGCATTCATATTAGCTCTTAAGCTTCATGCATTATCTTACACATATTTTGAGATGATATAATTAGCTCAAGACCTTCAAACATAGCTCAAATCACCATAATCATACATGGCAGCAAGGTATTTAGCTCATAACAGTCCAATATCATGGACTTACCTTGTTTCCTTGCACATATAGGTACATTGGAGTGTGATGCACGATGAGGTAGCTTGGTGGATGATTTGGATGTCATATGCAGCTCACAAACAGCTCACAAAGTACAAGGCAGCTCATAGAACACTAAGGAAAGCTTGATTCAGCTGGAGGAGCTTAAGGCTAGCTAAACTCAACTAGTTGGACTATTTGGAGCTGAGTTACCAAAAGTGTTGTCAAAGGTAGCTGAATGTAGCTGAACATGTTGTTATGGAGCTCATAAGGATTCGGCTAGGAAGCTTGTTCACAAACAGCACATGCCTGCTAATTAGCTCCACACTCAAGCTAGCTTGGAAGGAGACACATGCACGCCCAAGATGGAGCACATGACCAGCCATCATTCCATGCACAAGGCTGCACCTCAAGGTTCCCTAAAACACCCATGTGCGTGCCATAGGATTAGCCCCTATGTGCCTTGCATGTGGTCTCATTTAGATGCCAAGATGAAGAGCCCTCTCGCTATTCGGCCAAGCATCATCTCCCATCCAATTTGGCACCAATATGAAGGGACACAAGAGCTATTTGACCAAGGGTTATTACCCTCCATTTAAACTGAAGTATCATCTCTATTTGTAATTAAATTATGTCTATATAGGAAGGCACAAGGCTGGCCAAATCCCCTTGTAACCATTCGGTCATGCCTCTCTATTTCCTATAAATAGGAAAGCATATATCATTTGTATTCAGACCTTTTTGATTAATATAAGTGATATTATTCTCTTCCTTAAGTCCTGGTGACTTTTATCAACTTATCAAGTATTTTATACTTGTGGCGTCAACCCCTTTCTTTTCACCTTGATACTTCTGGTTCCTAGTTCATATAACTAGTGGGTCAAAGTACTTAATACCACCCCTTGAAGAAGCAATATAAAGTATGCGTCTTTGCTCTCTATAGCATTGGTTCTTCTTTGAGTCTTCTTTAAGATACTATCCTCACAACCATCCCTTTGTTTCATAAGTCATAACCATAGCCATATCAACCATCTTCCGCTTCCATATCTCATTTTAAACAGCCCACCTATTCACCATACGTCTACCACCCTCAACCCTCTCTTTTTGAGCCATTCACTTATGTAGTTGTTTTGCTTCCTTCCTAAATCCACAATCAATTATTAAGGTACAAGTGCCTTACATCAAGTGGCATCAGAAGCCAAACAAGGGTACATCACTAGTCATGAGTCACTCACATGGGTGGCATAAGATGCTAATGGTGTGGCTCCTCCATGGCGTGTAGATAAGTAGCAAATTAGGCGTGACTTAGCATCAAACATGAGTCTAAATGACATGTCATCAATTGGGCAACAACTTGTTATGAAAGGTCACATTTCTATAAGGTAACCTTTCACCATTTGAGCCACTTTCCATGTTTTTGAGCTGAAGTTGATCAAGCCATAGATGAAGGACATGTAGGTGAGTCTTAGGACAGCTCCTTCTAAAAAGGAACCTCTTGGAATGGCAACTCTTCGTGAAAAAGTATGAATCCACAGAAATTAACCTATTGACCTAGACCATATTTGAACTGCTCTGTGTGGTGGTGGTAATGGTGTGAGTCTCCAGCTGAAATAAGGTCTCTACCTAGCTCAAAAGTCCAGCTCAAGTCAGCTATGAGCTCGGGGGTCAACTGACAACTTTGTCCCAAAATGTTCTTGAGCTGTCCCGGAGTTGTCCTAGTCAAGTTAGCTCCCATCAAGTGGCTGAATATGAACCTACAAAAGAAAACATATTATAAGCTAAATAATATAAGATAAAAATATATAAATATGTGGTTTATAATAGTAACTTCATACATTACATAATATCATTATCGTAACTATAAATATAATGTATGTAAACTATTATTATAACTATGGTATAAAGAAAGAATAAGTTAGAGAAACTCTGATACGATCCAAACTAGCTCCAATTTCTCCATGACTTGATCACACCAAGGATGTTCTTCATTGCTGCTTCTAAGGGAGTTCTTTCTTACCCTATCTCATATTATATTATTTATACATTCTATGCTATTATAACCATGCATTCACATGTTAGTATAAATTATTATTTCCATCCTATGCTTATTTGATCATGTCTTTCATATCATTCAAATATATGCTATGATTACATATCATTTCTTAGGATATTATTATTACATGTTTCCATTTATCATTTATCATGAATACCGTGTTATATGATATTCATGCATACAACATATTCACATCTTTATGATTGATACACAATGTTATTTAAGTATGTCAAGCATGTTAAGTATGCTATATTAGTCTTGCATTCATTTAAGCATGATTCAATTCATTCATGAAATGGCAGCATGCTTAATCATTCATTTTGTTAGCTCATTTGCATTCATTTCAGCTCCTAAGTCTTATATATTATCTTACATATGTTATATCATTATGTACTTAGCTCATGATATGCATACATAGCTCACAAGATCATATTCATGCACGGAAGCAAGGTATTTAGATGATATCAGCTCAATACCATGAAATTACCTTGTTTCCTTGCACATGTAGGTACATATAAGCATGGCACACATTGGGGCAGCTTGTTGGATTATTTGGGATCCATATGCAGCTCACAATTAGCTCACAAACATCAAGGCAGCTCATGGAACAAAATGGAAGTTTCAACTTAGCTGGAGGAGCTAGCATGTAGCTGAACTTAACTGGGGGAGAACTTTGGACTAAAGTGCTAAAAAGTGGACTAAAGGTAGCTGGAAATAGCTGGGAGAGTAGCTGAGGAGCTGAGAAGACCAAAGCTAACTAGCTTGAGTTCATCAAGCTTTAACTCACCTAGTTAGCTACCAAGACACTCACCTAGTTTACCTTGAAGCTAGTTCATCTCTATGCTGCCCATGGACTTCAAGACATCATCCTATGGTTTTCACCTCACCAAAGCCTTGTAAGAAGACCCATATGCGTTCAAGTAGGCTGCCATGAGCATCATTCAAGCATGTGCACACCATGTGACATCAAATTGGTGCCAAAACACCAAGGGATGCTTCCTATTCGGCCAAAGACTCTTTCCTCTTCATTTTTGCGCCCAAATAACTTCCAAATACATTCAAATCATCCTTAGGGCCGAACCAACACATAACCATTCGTCCAAGAGCATGTATCTTCATTTAAATCATGTATTTTCATCAAAAATCATGTATTTTCAAAGGGGTTTTAACCTTGGCCGAACCATCAAGTGTTTATTCGGCCTAAACCCTTTGAAAACTATAAATAGGCCATCATATTTCATTTATAACCAGACCTTTTGTTTAATTAAAGTGAGATTATTCTCTTCCTTAGGTCCTGGTGACTTTTATCGACTTATCAAGTATTTTATACTTGTGGAGTCAACCCCTTTATTTTCACCTTGATACTTTTGGTTCCTAGTTCATATAACTAGTGGGTCAAAGTACTTAATTCCACCCCTTGAAGAAGCAATATAAAATCTGGGTCTTTTCTCTCTATAGCATTGGTTCTTCTTTGAGACTCCTTCAAGATACTATCTTCACTTCCATCCCTTTGTTTCATCGCCATAACCATAGCCATATTAACCATCTTCCGCTTCCACAATTCATTATTTAAACAACCCACCTATTCACCTATACATTTACCACCCTTAATCATTCTATTTTGAACCATTCACTTTGCAGGTTGTTTTGCTTCCTTCCTAAATCCACAATCAATTATTAAGGTACAAGTGCCTTACATCAAGTGGCATCAGAATCCAAACAAGGGTACATCACTAGTCATGAGTCACTCACATGGGTGGCACAGGATGCTAATGGTGTGGCTCCTCCATGGCGTGTAGATAAGTAGCAAATTAGGCGTGACTTAGCATCAAACATGAGTCTAAATGACATGTCATCAATTGGGCAACAACTTGTTATGAAAGGTCACATTTGTATAAGGTAACCTTTCATCATTTGAGCCACTTTCTATGTGTTTGAGCTGAAGTTGATCTAACCATAGATGAAGGACATGTAGGTGAGTCTTAGGACAGCTCCTTCTAAAAAGGAACCTCTTGGAATGGCAACTCTTCGTAAAAAAGTATGAATCCACAGAAATTGACCTATTGTCCTAGACCATATTTGAACTGCTCTGTGTGGTGGTGGTGATGGTGTGAGTCTCCAGCTGAAATGAGGTCTCTAGCTAGCTCAAAAGTCCAGCTCAAGTCAGCTATGAGCTCGGGGGTCAACTGACAACTTTGTCCCAAAATGTTCTTGAGCTATCCCGGAGTTGTCCTAGTCAAGTTTCCATAGCTCATGGACCCCAATGCTAGCTTTAAGTTAGCTCCCATCATGTGGCTGAATATGAACCTACAAAAGAAAACTTATTATAAGCTAAATAATATAATATATAAATATATGGTTTATAATAGTAACTTCATACATTACATAATATCATTATCGTAACTATAAATATAATGTATGTAAACTATTATTATAACTATGGTATAAAGAAAGAATAAGTTAGAGAAACTCTGATACGATCCAAACTAGCTCCAACTTTCTCCATGACTTGATCACACCAAGGATGTTCTTCATTGCTTCTTCTAAGGGAGTTCTTTCTTACCCTATCTCATATTATATTATTTATACATTCTATGCTATTATAACCATGCATTCACATGTTAGTATAAATTATTATTTCCATCCTATGCTTATTTGATCATGTCTTTCATATCATTCAAATATATGCTATGATTACATATCAATTCTTAGGATATTATTATTACATGTTTCCATTTATCATTTATCATGAATACCATGTTATATGATATTCATGCATACAACATATTCACATCTTTATGATTGATACACAATGTTATTTAAGTATGTCAAGCATGTTAAGTATGCTATATTAGTCTTACATTCATTTAAGCATGATTCAATTCATTCATGAAATGGCAGCATGCTTAATCATTCATTTTGTTAGCTCATTTGCATTCATTTCAGCTCCTAAGTCTTATATATTATCTTACATATGTTATATCAATATGTACTTAGCTCATGATATGCATACATAGCTCACAAGATAATATTCATGCACGGAAGCAAGGTATTTAGCTCATATCAGCTCAATACCATGAAATTACCTTGTTTCCTTGCACATGTAGGTACATATAAGCATGGCACACATTGGGGCAGCTTGTTGGATTATTTGGGATCCATATGCAGCTCAAAATTAGCTCACAAACATCAAGGCAGCTCATGGAACAAAATGGAAGCTTCAACTAAGCTGGAGGAGCTAGCATGTAGCTGAACTTAACTGGGGGAGAACTTTGGACTAAAGTGCTAAAAAGTGGACTAAAGGTAGCTGGAAATAGCTGGGAGAGTAGCTGAGGAGCTGAGAAGACCAAAGCTAACAAGCTTGAGTTCATCAAGCTTTAAGTCACCTAGTTAGCTACCAAGACACTCACCTAGTTTACCTTGAAGCTAGTTCATCTCTATGCTGCCCATGGACTTCAAGACATCATCCTATGGTTGTCACCTCACCAAAGCCTTATAAGAAGACCCATATGCGTTCAAGTAGGCTGCCATGTGCATCATTCAATAATGTGCACACCATGTGACATCAAATTGGCGCCAAAACACCAAGGGATGCTTCCTATTCGGCCAAAGACTCTTTCCTCTTCATTTTGGCGCCCAAATAACTTCCAAATACATTCAAATCATCCTTAGGGCCGAACCAATACGTAACCATTCGTCCAAGAGCATGTATCTTCATTTAAATCATGTATTTTCATCAAAAATCATGTATTTTCAAAGGGGTTTTAACCTTGGCCGAACCATCAAGTGTTTATTCGGCCTAAACCCTTTGAAAACTATAAATAGTCCATCATATTTCATTTATAAACCTTTTGTTTAATTAGAGTGAGATTATTCTCTTCCTTAAGTCCTGGTGACTTTTATCGACTTATCAAGTATTTTATACTTGTGGAGTCAACCCCTTTCTTTTCAACTTGATACTTCTGGTTCCTAGTTCATATAACTAGTGGGTCAAAGTACTTAATACTACCCCTTGAAGAAGCAATATAAAGTCTGGGTCTTTGCTCTCTATAGCATTGGTTCTTCTTTGAGACTCCTTCAAGATACTATATTCACTTCCATCCCTTTGTTTCATCGCAATAACCATAGCCATATCAACCATCTTCCGCTTCCACAATTCATTATTTAAACAGCCCACCTATTCACCTATACATTTACCACCCTTAACCATTATATTTTGAACCATTCACTTTGCAGGTTGTTTTGCTTCCTTCCTAGATCCACAATCAATTTGTTAAGGCATCAGAAGAGCCTTACATCAAGCGGTAATCAGAGCTTTGGTGGAAAAAGCAAACGTGCAACAACAACAAAAACAAAAATACAAAAAGAAGAAGTGCAAGTGACGTGCAAAGTCAAAGGAAAAAGAAAATCAGAAAAGAAATTGAAGCACTCCAAAAGAAAGAAAGAAATTCATCACTCAAAAGCAAAGAAAAAAAAAGAAAGTTGAAGAACTCATCAACAATTCTCATCACCAAGCCTTTTCAAGTAAGCCTTTAAAATTGATTGTGGTGATAGAAGGTTGTGAAGTGACTTGTGTAAGTAACCCCTTTTGTTTCTCTTCTTTCTATTTCTAAGCCACCCTTTCATTATATTTGTTTTTCCATTCCAACTAACCCAATTGTAGCTGACGCCAAACAAGTAAAAATTTACTTGATATAGTTTTGAGTAAAGTTCTCTAGAACTTGGGACAAGAGAATTGAGAGGAAAAAGGCTAGAGTGTGTGAGATCAGAAGAGGACAAGTAAAAGCCATTAAAGTCCTAGAGTATAAACACAAGCGGATTGAGTGACATCAAGTTTCTTGGAGTGACTCGTGAGGCTTTATGAGAGTATATTCTGGTAAGGTCCTATACACATTTCGTTTTTCCTTATTTGCTAACATGTCTCTTCCATCCAACATCTTTGTAGTCAAAAGGACTTTGAACATCCAAAGTCAAGAAGATGAATAGATAGAGAACATCTTCCATACAAAATGTCACGTGGGAGATAAAGTTTGTGTGGTTATCATTGATGGAGAAAGTTGCACAAACGTAGCAAGTACTCCCATGGTGGAAAAGTTGGGTCTCAACACTTCCAAACATCCTCATCCTTACAAACTTCAGTGGCTCAACGATGTGGGTGAAGCCAAGGTAACCAAACAAGTTGTTGTACCTTTCTCAATTGGAAGATACAATGATGAAGTTCTTTGTGACGTGGTGCCCATGAGTGCAAGCCATCTTATACTAGGACGTCCTTGGCAATTTGATAAAAATGCTACTCATGATGGATTTTCCAATAAGTATTACTTCCAACATCAAGGAAGGAAAATCATATTGGCGCCTATGCTTCCAAGTCAAGTACATGAATGCCAAGTGATCCTTAAGTCACGCATAGAAGAATGGGAGAAAACTAAAGCCATGAAGAAAGTTGAAAAAGAAGTCTTGCAAGAGCAACAAGTTGAACAAGTGGAAAATCAGATTGATATGACAAAAGTTGGAATTGATGAGTGTAAAGAAGAAAAAGAGAATGGAGAGCAAGACTCACCTAACAACTCTTTCCCTCCAATTATTTCTTTTGTTTTGCAGGATAATCCAAGAGACATGTCAGTTCAAGTTAAAGATTCAAGAAACATGTCTTTTGAAGAACCAAAAGTCATGACCTTTGGTGATCCACAAGACATGTCTTTTGAAGAACCAACAATTATGTCCCTTGAAGTTCCAAAGGATATATCACTTGAAGTGCCAATGAATGGGATCATTGATAATCCAAGTACATTGCATATATTGAAGGGAATTCAGCAACCAATGGAGATTTCCATCATTATGTAACCAACGCCCATTAAACATCCACCTTGGTTTGTTAATTCTATTCATTTTGTTATTAGTTTTTCATTTTATAACTTTGATTCATTTTGCAGCAATTTGATTAGTATAAGTGGTGTTATCCAATCAATTTATGATGGGAAGATCATTTGTCATTTTGAGTTTGATCGGTGCATCAAATTCAACCACTACGATGATGTGAAGCAAGCATTGTCCACCTTTTTAAAGGCCATCATCTGGAAGAGCAAAAAGCTTAAAGTTGTTGATTTTATCCACTTTCTTGAAGGAGATCAAAAGTCAGATTTCTTCACCAACCATCATGATGATTCAAGGAGTAAGAGTGAAAAGATACAATGTTTTAAAAGGATACAACCTTTGGTACAAGACACAATTTTTTAATCAAAGGACATGTGATGGTTTCCAAACATTGTGTCTTCCTATTAAAGGACGTAAAGTTACCAGATTTGAAGCCAATAGGTTGGACATTTCATGTGAATCATCTATTGGAGGAAAGCATGAGGATTCAATCCTTCCAACATCAAGAAGATCTTCAATGAGAAACTACTTTGATTTGAGGACAAATCGCCTAAAAGAAGGGGAGGATGATACGATCCAAACTAGCTCCAACTTTCTCCATGACTTGATCACACCATGGATGTTCTTCATTGCTGCTTCTAAGGGAGTTCTTTCTTACCCTATCTCATGTTATATTATTTATACATTCTATGCTATCATAACCATGCATTCACATATTAGTATAAATTATTATTTCCATCCTATGCTTATTTGATCATGTCTTTCATATCATTCAAATATATGCTATGATTACATATCATTTCTTAGGATATTATTATTACATGTTTCCATTTATCATTTATCATGAATACCATGTTATATGATATTCATGCATACAACATATTCACATCTTTATGATTGATACACAATGTTATTTAAGTATGTCAAGCATGTTAAGTATGCTATATTAGTCTTGCATTCATTTAAGCATGATTCAATTAATTCATGAAATGGCAGCATGCTTAATCATTCATTTTGTTAGCTCATTTGCATTCATTTCAGCTCCTAAGTCTTATATATTAGCTTACATATGTACTTAGCTCATGATATGCATACATAGCTCACAAGATCATATTCATGCACGGCAGCAAGGTATTTAGCTCATATCAGCTCAATACCATGAAATTACCTTGTTTCCTTGCACATGTAGGTACATATAAGCATGGCACACATTGGGGCAGCTTTTTGGATTATTTGGGATCCATATGCAGCTCACAAACATCAAGGCAGCTCATGGAACACAATGGAAGCTTCAACTTAGCTGGAGGAGCTAGCATGTAGCTGAACTTAACTGGGGAGAACTTTGGACTAAAGTGCTAAAAAGTGGACTAAAGGTAGCTGGAAATAGCTGGGAGATTAGCTGAGGAGCTGAGAAGACCAAAGCTAACTAGCTTGAGTTCATCAAGCTTTAACTCACCTAGTTAGCTACCAAGACACTCACCTAGTTTACCTTGAAGCTAGTTCATCTCTATGCTGCCCATGGACTTCAAGACATCATCCTATGGTTGTCACCTCACCAAATCCTTGCAAGAAGACCCATATGCGTTCAAGTAGGCTGCCATGTGCATCATTCAAGCATGTGCACACCATATGACATCAAATAGGCGCCAAAACACCAAGGGATGCTTCCTATTCGACCAAAGACTCTTTCCTCTTCATTTTGGCACCCAAATAACTTCCAAATACATTCAAATCATCCTTAGGGCCGAACCAACACATAACCATTCGTCCAAGAGCATGTATCTTCATTTAAATCATGTATTTTCATCAAAAATCATGTATTTTCAAAGGGGTTTTAACCTTGGCCGAACCATCAAGTGTTTATCTAAACCCTTTGAAAACTATAAATAGGCCATCATATTTCATTTGTAACCAGACCTTTTGTTTAATTAAAGTGAGATTATTCTCTTCCTTAAGTCCTGGTGACTTTTATCGACTTATCAAGTATTTTATACTTGTGGCGTCAAGCCCTTTCTTTTCACCTTGATACTTCTGGTTCCTAGTTCATATAACTAGTGGGTCAAATTACTTAATACCACCCCTTGAAGAAGCAATATAAAGTCCGGGTCTTTGCTCTCTATAGCATTTGTTCTTCTTTGAGACTTCTTCAAGATACTATCTTCACTTCCATCCCTTTGTTTCATCACCATAACCATAGCCATATCAACCATCTTCCGCTTCCACAATTCATTATTTAAACAGCCCACCTATTCACCTATACATTTACCATCCTTAACCATTCTATTTTGAACCATTCACTTTGTAGGTTGTTTTGCTTCCTTCCTAGATTCACAATCAATTTGTTAAGGCATCAGAAGAGCCTTACATCAAAATCCCTCTTTGATTATTGTGAAAGGTTGGGGATGCAAGTCCATTTATGTTGTTGATTTGGATCACATCATCCCCCTTCTTTAAAGCGACTTGTCTTGAAATCGAAAGCTGATTTCTTTTCAATGTTCCTCCATCCCATTTCTTCTGTTTTGTCAAGAGTTGGGATCCCTTCAATACGCATTCGTGTGAGATTTTCCCATGTAATTTTGCTTTGAAAGTTTAGGTCCCTTGATATCCCAAAAGTGGTGTCCCATAATTCTCCAATAGGCATGATCATTGAGTCCTCATAGGTCACGTCCATTGGTCCTCATAAGGACATGTCCTTTGAATGAAAAATTGTTTCCTTTTGCTTCCCAATGGACACATCTTTTGGGTTCCTGAATGTCACATCTCCCAAACCTTCATTTTGACAAATGGTGCCTCTTAGTACATCCTACAAGTTAAAGAAAAAAATATGCATGTTCAAAGTTAGAATAATCATCTTCAACCTTGCATTTTGTTAATAGGCTTCTCGTATTAATCACTTTGAAGAATAAGCACTTGTTCTTGGATCAGTTTCCTCCACTATTGACGATGTTGTTCCTTTCCTTATAGCCTCAACACTCTGTTTCATTTTGGCTTGATCATTCTGAACTTGTTTCAGCGTTAAAAGAGTAAGGATAATCTTCTTCCCTTTATGGATGAACGAGTATTGATTGGTAAAACAATCATGAATAGTCCTCTTGTCATATTGTCATGGCCTTCCAAGGACTAGATGGCTAGCGTGCATAGGGACAATATCACACATCACCTTGTCCTTGTATTTTCCAATTGAAAAAGGAACTATCACCTATTTTCTAACATTGGGCTCCCCTCATTCATTGAGCCATTGTAGCTTATAGGGATTTGGGTGCTTCATTATTTTCAAGCCAAGCTTTTCCACCATTATTGTACTGGCCACGTTAGTACAACTTCCACCATCTATAATAACAAAACATACCTTTTCATTCACATGGGATTGGGTATGAAAAATGTTTTCTCGTTGTGCATTGTCCTCCGTGACTTGAATGTTCAAACTTCTTTTTATTACCAAAGCTTATCCTCTATCAATGGGATCTGTAAGAGTTATTTCTTCATTGACTTCAGTGGGTGCCTCTTCTACTTCTTCAGATTTAGATTCTATTTCACCATTTCCATGTAAGAGCATGGTGTTCCGGTTAGGACACTGTGTAGATACATGGCCCCTCCCAAGACATTTAAAGCACCTAATGTCTCTTGAACGTTCAGTGGTTTACTTTCCTCGGTTGGGGTCTTTACTTGCTGAGTCTTTGAAGATTTGGATTGTTCTTTGACAGGAGAAGGAGTAGGCTTCTTGATGTTGTTTGGACTCTATATTGATGGTGTGGGTGCAACATTGCGAGATATATGTCTCCTCTTTAGTTTCCTTTCGATCTTCATTGCTATTTGCACCATTTCATCTATTTCAATGTAATGGTACAACTCCAAGGTGTTGGCAATTTCAGGATTAAGTTCGGCAAGGAATCTAGCCATAGTTGCTTCACGATGCTCCTCAATGTTGACTCGGATCATTGCCACTTCCATCTCTTTGTAGTAGTCCTCCACACTCCTCTGGTCTTGTTTGAGATTTTATAACTTCTGAAACAAGTCTCGGTGATAATGAATAGGAATGAATCATTTCCGCATAATACCTTTCATTTCATGCCATGTTGAGACCGGTCGTTCTCCATTCCTCCTTCTGTTAAGTGTAAGTTGATCCCACCATATTAAAGCATAGTCTATGAACTCCATGGTTGACAATCTCGCTTTCTTCATCTCGGAATAGTTGTGGCAACTAAAAACATGTTCCACATTGCTTTCTCATTCGAGATAGGCTTCAGGATCAGTCTTTCCTTGGAATTGAGGAATTTTGATCTTGATATTGCTCAGATTGTCATCAATAATAGTACGTCTAGGGACTTGGAATGTTGCTTGTTCTCCATCGTCAATATTTTCTTGAACATCTTCTTCTGGAGGTGGTGATGGTTGTTGTCTCCTAGGGACTCCATTATTCTGGGCTGGTGGTAGATCATGACGTTGATCTATCATTTCCTGAAGAACATCGAAATATTCACGAAACATTCAAATCATTTCGCCAATGAGTGCTTGCATTTGTAAGTTTGGTGTTCTTGTATTTTCTTTGGGGCTTTGAGACATGGTTAGTGCAATAAAAATAAATTAAAACCTTACCAGCACACTCACAAAGCCTCACTTGATCACTCTAAAGACAGTTTAGATTGCACTCCACTCACACTCGTGTTTGCACTCGGGGATATGTTCTTGTCTTTTTTCGATCCTGATGTGATCCTGTCTAGCCCTAACTTTCTTCATGACATACTCACATCATTGAAGATCCATCAAGTTTAATATAAGGGAGTTCTACCTTACTTTATCTTAAATTTACTTATTTATACACTATGTATTATTATGAGCATACATTTGCATATTAGACTATACTTGAATTATCAAAACATGAGCATTCATTCAATATGTCATATGGTTTGCATCATTGATTGATATTCAAGCATATAATCTATATTTATAATAATAATATTCATTATCATATGATGCAGGAGTTATTATTATAACTGATAGTTCACATTCTTATATTATACATTATATAAGTTTATATACTTAGTTTATTTCTTTATGTTATGCATGTAGGCATATTCGGCCAATACTTGGGAGCTACATTGGAGCTAAATGGACCATGCAACAACAAGGAAACTTACATGGGAACGATTAGGAGAGAATAAGGAACAAATGGTGAAAAGTTGTCAGCTGACCCCTGAGATCATAGCTAACTTGAGCTGGACTTTTGAGCTAGCTAGAGACCTCATTTCAGCTGAAGAGTTACACCATCATCACCACCACCCAGAGTACTTCAAATATGGTCTAGGTCAATTTTTGTGAATTCGTACCTTTTCGCGAAGAGTTGACATTCCAAGAGGTGCCTTTCATAAGGAGCTGGCCAAAGACTCATCTTCATGTAATTCACCTCTGACCAACTCATCTTCAGCTCATACACATGAGAAGTAGGTTAAATGATGAAAGGTTACCTTCCACATAATGTGACTTTTCATGACAAGTTGTTGCCCATTGAAGACCATGACACCTAGATGCACATTGGAAGCTAAATAACTCCTAGTTGCTGCTTATCTTCATTCCATGGACTTCAAGACATCATCGTATGGTTGCAACCTCATCAAATCCTTGCAAAAAGACCCATGTACGTTCAAGTAGGCTGCCATGTGCATATTCAAGCATGTTCACTCCATGTGACATCAAATAGGCGCCAAAACACCAAGGGATGCTTCCTATTAAACCAAAGACTTTTTCCTCTTCATTTTGGCACCCAAATAACTTCCAAAGGCATTCAAAACATCCTTAGGCCGAACCAACACCTTACCATTCGGCTAAGAGCATGTATCTTTATTAAAATCATGTATTTGCATTTAAAAATCATGTATTTTTAAAGGGGTTTCATCCATAGCCGAACCATCATTCGGCCTAAACCCTTTGAAAATTATAAATAGGCTATTCCCATCATTTTTAATCATCTCATCTCATATATTAAAATTACTCTTGTGAGTTAATTTCTCTTCAAAGTTCTTTGTGAACTTTATCGATTAAACAAGTATAGTTCCTATACTTGTGGCGTCATTCCTTCCATCTTGACTCCTAAATTCCTAGATTGATATCTAGTGGGTTGAAGACACTATCACCACCCCTCAAGTAAGTTTGTGAAGACCGGGATTGTGCTCCTTAGCACTATTTTATCTTTGGCGTGTTTGAGATACAATATCACCACCATTGCCATTCCATCATCAACATCATCCATCAAGACCATTAATATCCGCAACCACCTCTATCCCATCCTTATTTCATTTCATTCTTATTATTTCTTTTCATTACTTATATTATTATTCTCTTTATTAAGTCCATTAATAATCATATTTCTTATCTTATTTTGCAGCCCAAACTTATAAATTCAAGGACATCGTTACTTGTCAATCCTAGATCGAGACACAATAAGGCTATCTACTCCTTTCATCAAAGCGTGTAGATTCGGCTTACATCAAGTGGTAATCAGAGCATAGTTGGATTGACAAAAAAAGTGTCATTGGCGTGCAAAGCAAAAGAAAACAGAAGAAAAGACTCCATCAACAAAATTGGAGTGCAAAAAGAAAAGAAAAGACAAAAAGAAAAAAAATTCAGAAAAGAAGAAAAGAAAAAGAAGTTCAAAAAGAGAAAGCAAGCCAAGGAAAGTGTTCTACTATTGCGAAGTACATCAAAGAGGCCATCTACACTAAGAGAAGATAACCTTATTGTTTCTTGAGAAAGGTTGCAGTAAGTGTTGTTTCTTGAACTGTAAGTCACCTCTTCCTTTTCTATCCTTTCATTTTCCTTGTCTTCAACCATTTCTTTCTTTTAATATCTTTAAATCCTTTCTTCTACCTTTCCATTTCTTCTATTCTTTATACCCTAACCTTATTTGCAGCCGATGCACACAAGGAAAGAATTTAATTTGTTCTAATCTTGAGTAAGTTCTTCAAAGGACTTAGCAAGAGAAATTGAGTGGAAAAAGGCTAATTGAGAGAGTGAGATCAGAAGGGGAATTGTTAAAAGCCAAATTATATTCCCGAGAGTAAACACGAGTGTTGAGTGGAGTGATCTCTTAATTTTCTTTGGAGTGAAGATTGTGAGGCTTTGAAAGCGTGCCGGTAAGGTTTTAATTTATTTTCTTTCTACTAATAATGTCTTATGATGATCTTTCATCTTTCCAAATATTAGAGGATGAACAGAAAAGAACAAACACATTTCACACTCGTTGCCATGTAAATGGTAAAGTGTGTCTTGTAGCTATTGACGGAGGAAGTTGTACAAATATTGTAAGTGCATACATGGTGAACAAATTGGGGTTTACAACGATTAAACATTTCAGCCCATATGAATTGCAATGGTTGAACAATGAGGAAGAGATGAAGGTCACTAAACAAGTACTTGTTCCATTCTCACTTGGAAGTTACAAAGAAGAGATTCTATGTGACGTGGTGCATATGCATACAAGTCATTTACTCTTAGGGAGGCCATGGCAATTTGACAAGCGAGCTGTCCATGATGGTTTCACAAACCATTACTCTTTCTTTCACAATGAAAGGAAAATCATCTTGACTCCACTTTTACCAAACCGAGTAAATGAAGATCAAAACATCTTGAAGAAGAACATTGAAGCAATGAAAGAACAACTTAAAGATAATGCAGCTGAAGAATGTTTGGAGAAAAATTCAAATGAACAAAAGCATTTTGAAGTTGACCAAATTGTTGGAGTTGAAAATGATGAACGGAGAGTGGATGCAGAAACCGTTGGAGTTGAAAAGAATGAATTTGGAGGAAAAGAGGAGAGTGAAGAACAATTTTTTATCTAACCTTACTTCTTCTCATATTCTCTCTTTTATTTTGCAGGATAATTCAAGAGATATATCTTTTCAAGAAGACGATTCAAAAATCATGGCTTTTGAAAAACCAAAACTTGTGACTTTTGAAGAACCAATAGCCATGACTTTTGGCGATTCACAAAACATGTCTCTTGATATTTCAAAGGTTATGCCATTTGAAGTTCCAAGAGAAGCATCACTTGAAGTTCCAAGAG
The DNA here is from genome assembly GCF_006381635.1 of Hibiscus syriacus. NCBI lineage: Eukaryota > Viridiplantae > Streptophyta > Magnoliopsida > Malvales > Malvaceae > Hibiscus > Hibiscus syriacus. The sequence goes on along the minus strand of NW_024062824.1, from coordinate 2,173,710 downwards.
TTGTGTTCGTTGACATTCCAAGTGCATTGCACATCCAGGAAAGAGTTCAACAACCAACTCCCATTAAACATCCACCCTAGTTTGATAATTCCTTTCATCTTGTCAATAGTTTTTCATTTACATGTTTTAATTTATTTTGCAGCAAATCTATTCATGTCTATGGTATTATCTTATCAAATTTTGATGACAAGGTCATTCGAGAATGCTTATGGACGAGACAAAAGATCAAGGATGATTATTCTAACCATGAAATTGTAGAAATTTTCTTTGATTTGCAGGACAATCTAAAATACACAACTTGTCAAGGGAAAGAGCCAAGAGGCGTGATTAATAAAGGCTTAAAGGACGTGACTCTTCAAGAACCTAAGGCTGTGACTTTTCAATCAAAGGACATGATCCTTGGAGGACCAAAGAATGTGTTTTTTAGAATGCCAGAAGTTATGAATGTTCAAAGCAACATCTCTTGTGATTCAAAAGACATCACTCTTGACCATCCAAAAGATGTGAACAGGGAGTATACTTTCAACCTAACAATGATTCATAATTCCCTTACTTATGAAAGTCTTCTTACTTTTCAAAACAAGGAGGTTCAAGGTACTTATTCAAGGTTTATAACTTTTCACAAAGATCCTCTCATAGATCTTTTCAAAACGGAATGTCTTGAACAAGTTGTTACTAAATGGATATATTTTGAAGACATGTCAGCAACGTTTGAATGGAAAAACACTAAGGATAATTCACCTTTTGATTTGAGGACAAATCACCTAAAAGTAGGGGAGGATGATGTGATCCTGTCTAGCCCTAACTTTCTTCAAGACATACTCACATCATTGAAGATCCATCAAGTTCAATCTAAGGGAGTTCTACCTTACTTTATATTAAATTTACTCATTTATGCACTATGTATTATTATGAGCATACATTTGCATATTAGACTATACTTGAATTATCAAAACATGAGCATTCATTCATTATGTCATATGATTTGCATCATTGATTGATATTCAAGCATATAATCTATAGTTATAATAATAATATTCATTATCATATGATGCATGAGTTATTATTATAACCTATAGTTCACATTCTTATATTATACATTATATAAGTTTATATACTTAGTTTATTTCTTTATGTTATGCATGTAGGCATATTCATCCAATACTTGGGAGCTACATTGGAGCTAAATGGAGCATGAAACAGCAAGGAAACTTACATGGGAACGATTAGCAGAGCATAAGGAACAAATGGTGAAAAGTTGTCAGCTGACCCCTGAGCTCATAGCTAACTTGAGTTGGACTTTTGAGCTAGCTATAGACCTCATTTCAGCTGGAGAGTTACACCATCATCACCACCACCCAAAGTACTTCAAATATGGTCTAGGTCAATTTTTGTGGATTCGTACCTTTTCGCGAAGAGTTGCCATTCCAAGAGGTTTCTTTTCACAAGGAGCTAGCCAAAGACTCATCTTCATGTAATTCACCTCTGATCAGCTCATCTTCAGCTCATACACATGGGAAGTAGGTCAAATGATGAAAGGTTACCTTCCACATAATGTGACTTTTCATGACAAGTTGTTGCCCACTGAAGACCATGACACCTAGATGCACATTGGAAGCTAAATCACTCCTAGTTGCTGCTTATCTTCATTCCATGGACTTCAAGACATCATCTTATGGTTGTAACCTCACCAAATCCTTGCAAGAAGACCCATGTGCGTTCAAATAGGCTGCCATGTGCATCATTCAAGCATGTGCACTTCATGTCACATCAAATAGGCGCCAAAACACCAAGGGATGCTTCCTATTTGGCCAAAGACATTTTCCTCTTCATTTTGGTGCCCAAATAACTTCCAAAGGCATTCAAAATATCCTTAGGCCGAACCAACACCTTACCATTTGGCCAAGAGCAAGTATCTTCATTAAAATCATGTATTTTCATTTAAAAATCATGTATTTTCAAAGGGGTTTCATCCATAGTCGAACCAGCATGTATCTATTCTGATACGATCCAAACAAGCTCCAACTTTCTCCATGACTTGAACACACCATGGATGTTCTTCATAGCTGTTTCTAAGGGAGTTCTTCATTACCCTATCTTATAATATATCATTTATACATTATATTCTATCATAAGCATGCATTCACATGTTAGTATAAATTATCATATTATTATTTTCATCCTATGCTTATTTGATCATGTTTTTCATATTATTCAAATATATGCTATGATTACATATCATTTCTTAGGACATTATTATTACATGTTTCCATTTATCATTTATGAATACCATGTTATATGATATTCATACATACAACATATACCCTATCTTTATGATTGATACACAATGTTATAAGCATGTTAGGATAGTCTTATAATCATATTAAGCATGATTATCATATATACATCAAGGCAGCATCATTATAAATCATTCCATTAGTTCATATGCATTCATATTAGCTCTTAAGCTTCATGCATTATCTTACACATATTTTAAGATGATATAATTAGCTCATGACCTTCAAACATAGCTCACATCACCATAATCATACATAACAGCAAGGTATTTCGCTCATAACAGCTCAATGCCATGGACTTACCTTGTTTCCTTGCACATGTAGGTACATTGGATCATGGCACACGTTAGGGTAGCTTGGTGGATTATTTGGACATCAAATGCAGCTCACAAATAGCTCACATGGAATATGGCAGCTCGTGGAACACTAAGGAAAGCTCAACTTAGCTGGAGGAGCTAGCATGTAGCTGAACTTAGCTGGAGGAGTGTTTTGGACCAAAGTACTGAAAAGTGGACTAAAGGTAGCTGGAAGTAGCTGAGGAGCTGAGAAGACCAAAGCTAACTAGCTTGAGTTTATCAAGCTATAACTCACCTAGTTAGCTACCAAGACACTCATCTAGCTTACCTTGAAGCTAGTTCATCTCTAGGGTGCCCAATGGATGCATGTCACCTAGATACAAATTGGAAGCTAATTCACGCCTAGTTGTTGCCTATCTTCATTCCATGGACTTCAAGACATCATCCTATGGTTGCAAACTCATCAAAGCATAGCAAGAAGACCCATGTGCGTTCATGTAGACTGCCGTGTGTATCATTGATGTAAGGCTGACCAGGCTTCTTCAATAATGGAGAAGTTGGCAACCTTGTTGTTTCTCGATCTAGGAGAGACACCAAATGCTACGCCTTGAATTGAAAAGTAATCTGCACAAAAGAAGAATAATTGGTTAAGTAAATGAATAATTAAGGAAGGAAATGGAAAGAATTGAAATGGATAGAATAGTTATAAAGAAGGGCTGCGGAAGTGTTGTAGAATGATCCTTCAAGTGATGATGGATTCGGCCTCCAATGGTGGTAAATGGACGAATGCCTTGTTGATGATGAAGGATGATTATATGGGTGTGAAGGGATATGGATAATGGTGATGGAAATAGTAATGGAATGGAGTTGGCGTGATAGTGATGATGGAAGGTGGTAATGAATAGATAGTATCTTATAAGACTAAGAAGGAACCAATGCTATAAAGGAGCAAAGACCCGTTTCTTATAAGTCGTTATAAGGGATGGTATTAAGGACTTTGACCCTCTATCTATAGGAGATAGGAACCAGAAGTATCAAGGTGAAGGAATGACGCCACAAGCTTTAGAAAGGCTTGCTTAATCGATATAGTTCTAAAAAGAACTTGAAGAGAGAATAATCTCATAAAGGATTTTTAATTGATCAAAGGGTTCTGTTTACAAATGAATTCCAAAGCCTATTTATAGATTTGTAAAGGCTTGGCCGAATAAATACATGCCTTTTCGGCAAAGTTCATGTCTTAAAACGAAAATAAATGATGCTTGGATGAGGGGAGATGTCTTTAGCCGAATGGTTCCCATATCTCTTCATCTTTGCGCCAACTTGAAGCATGATGATGTTTAGGCCGAATAGAGAGAAGCCTCTTCATTTTGGCGCCTATTTCATTCACATGCAAAGCACATGGGTGGCTGGTCATGTGGCACTCACATGGATGGTGTAGAATGCTTAAGGCGTGGACTCCTCCATGGCGTGAAGATGAACAGCAACATAGGCGTGACTTGGCATCAAACATGTGTCTAGGTGACATGGCATCAATGGGGCAGCAACTAATTATGAAAGGTCACATTTGTGTGAAACAACCTTTCATCATTTGAGCTACTTCCCATGAGTTTGAGCTGAAGTTGAGCTGGCCATAGATGAAGGACATGTGTACAAGTCATAGGACAGCTCCTTGTGAAAAGGCACTTCTCGGAATGGCAACTCTTCTGGAAAGGTACGAATCCACAAAAATTGACATAGACCATATTTGAAGTGTTCTGTGTGGTGAAGATGACGGTGCAACTCTCCAGCTGAAATGAGGTCTCTAGCTAGCTCAAAAGTCCAGCTCAAGTGAGCTATGAGCTTGGGGGTCAGCTGGCAACTTTGTCCCAAAATATTCTTGAGCTGTCCTGAAGTTGTTCTAGTCAAGTTTCCTAAGCTCATTGACTCCAATGCTAGCTTTAAGTCAGCTCCCATCATGTGGCCGAATATGCACCTACAAAAGAAAGCATATTATAAGCTAAGTAATATAGGATATAAATATATAAATATGTGGACTATAGGTTATAATAATAACTCATGCATCATATGATAATGAATGAATATTATTATTATAACTATAGATTATTTGCTTGAATATCAATCAATGATGCAAACCATATAATGAATGAATGCACATGTTATGATAATTCAAGTATAGTCTAATCCTCATATGTATGCTCATAATAGTATATAATGCATAAATAAGTAAATATAAGATAAAGTAAGGAAGAACTCCCTTAGAACCAGCTTTGAATAATCTCCATGGTGTGATCAAGTCATGGATAAAGTTGGAGTTAGACAAGATCACATCATCCTCCACTTGTTTTGTGCGATTTGTCCTCAAATCAAAATGTGACTTCTCCTTAGTGTCCTCCCATCCGATATATGCAACAGGGATCTTTATGAAATGATTCTTTTCATAAGTCATATCCTTTGAATAAGTGCTTTGAACGTACATGACCTGAAAAGAAAGATAACTCTCATAAGTAAAAACATTATTAAATACAAATAAAGGAAAATTGTACTTCCTGTTGGTGTTTGATGGTTGGTTAAAAATCATGTCTGTTGAAGACATGTTGCTTTGAATGATCATGTTCCTTGGCATCCCAAAAGTCATGTCCATTGGATCATGAAAATTCACGATTTTATGCTCTTGAAGGGTCACGTCCATTAAGCCTTTATGATTCACGTCTCTTGGCTCTTTCCCTTGACAAATTGTGTCTTTTGAATCATCCTTGTCATCACAAATTGAAAAGATAATGCCACAGACATGAATTGAATTGCTGCAAAATGAATCAAAATAAGTAAATGAAAAACTATTGACAAGATGAATGGATATATCAAACCAGGGCGGATGTTTAATGGGAGTTGGTTGCTGAATTCTTTTCATAATTGGCAATGCACTTGGAATTTCAACGAACACAACTCTTGGCACTTCAAGTGAAACTTCTCTTGGAACTGCAAACGACGTTATCTTTGAAACATCAAGAGATATGTTTCGTTGACCACCAAAAATAACAACTATTTGTTCTTCAAAAGTCACATCTTTTAGTCCTCCAAAAGCCATGATTCTTGAATCATCACCTTGAAAAGATATGTCTCTGAAATTGCCCTGCAAAACAGAAAGAAGGATAGGAGAAGAAAGGTTAGATAAAATTTGTTCTTCACTCTTCTCTTTTTCTCCAAATTTATCTTTCTCATTTTCACATCAATGTTTTCTTCATCTACTCTTTGATTCACATTAATTTCAACATTTTTGAATTATTCCATTCTTTTCTTCAAATGGTGCTGCTCTTCATTCACTTGACTAGGAGAGAGTGGCGCCAAAGTGAATTTCTTGCCTTTATGGGTTATAGAAAATCTGTTTGTAAACCCATCATGGATTGCTCGTCTATCGAATTGCCACGGTCTTCCCAAAAGTATATGTCCAGCATCCATTGGTACAACATCACAAAGAACTTCATCTTGATATTTGACGATTGAAAACGGGATGACAACTTGCTTTGTGACTTCTAACTCTTCATCTTCATTTAATCCTTGCAAAACATATGAGCTAGGATGTTTGAATGTTGTAAGTCCCAATTTCTTGACCATGTATGTGCTTGCAATGTTTGTACAACTTCCTCCATCAATAGCTACAAGACACACTTTACCATTTACATGGCATTGAGTGTGAAATGTGTTTGTTCTTTGTTGTTCATCCTCCAATGTTTGGAAAGATGGAAGATCACAAGACATTGTTAGTATAAAAAAAAATTAAAACCTTACCAGCACACTCACAAAAGCCTCACTTGGTCACTCCAAAGATATTTAAGACTTCACTCCACTCGCACTCGTGTTTGCACTCGGGGATATGTTCTTGGCTTTTTTTTATACCCCTTCTGATCTCACCCTCTCGTTTTCCTTTTACCGCTCAATTCTCTCTTGTGGGTCCTTTAAAGAACTAACTCAAGATTGAGCAAGTTTCTTAGTTTGTGCGTCGGCTTAAAACAATATGGTTAGGGTATAGAAATGGTTATGGTAAAGGTAGGATAGAAAAGGTTAAGAAAAGGATAAAGTAATGAAATAAGAAAAGATGAAAGAAAAGGAAATGAAATAGTAAGAAAGTGAAGATAACTTACAACTCAAGTTGCAACGCTTACTATCTTCCTTCACAATAAACAACAAGGATACCTCCTTCAAGTTTGATGTTGGGCAGATTGTATGGTGCTTCTCTTTGAGTGTACTTTGCAACTTGCTTCACTTTTCTTTTGCTTTTGATTTTCTTCTTTTTCTTTTCTTTCTTTTGCACTCCAAATTTGATGTAGGAGTCTTTTTCTTTTCTCTTTTGTTTTCTTCTTTCTTGTTGCTTTTTTTTTGTAGCACTTTGTATGTCAATCCACCAAAGCTCTGATTACCGCTTGATGAAAGGCTAACCAGGCTTCTTCAATAATAGAGAAGTTGGAAACCTTGTTGTTTCCCGATCTAGGAGAGACACCAAATGCTACGCCTTGAATTGAAAAGTAATCTGCATAAAAGAAGAATAATTGGTTAAGTAAATGAATAATTAAGGAAGGAAATGGAAAGAATTGAAATGGATAGAATAGTTATCAAAGAAGGGCTGCGGAAGTGTTGTAGAATGATCCTTCAAGTGATGATGGATTCGGCCTCCAATGGTGGTAAATGGACGAATGCCTTGTTGATGATGAAGGATGATTATATGGGTGTGAAGGGATATGGATAATGGTGATGGAAATAGTAATGGAATGGAGTTGGCGTGATAGTGATGATGGAAGGTGGTAATGAATAGATAGTATCTTATAAGACTAAGAAGGAACCAATGCTATAAAGGAGCAAAGACCCGTTTCTTATAAGTCGTTATAAGGGATGGTATTAAGGACTTTGACCCTCTATATATAGGAGATAGGAACCAGAAGTATCAAGGTGAAGGAATGACGCCCCAAGCTTTAGAAAGGCTTGCTTAATCGATATAGTTCTAAAAAGAACTTGAAGAGAGAATAATCTCACAAAGGATTTTTAATTGATCAAAGGGTTCTGTTTACAAATGAATGCCAAAGCCTATTTATAGATTTGTAAAGGCTTGGCCGAATAAATACATGCCTTTTCGGCAAAGTTCATGTCTTAAAACGAAAATAAATGATGCTTGGATGAGGGGAGATGTCTTTGGCCGAATGGTTCCCATATCACTTCATCTTTGCGCCAACTTGAAGCATGATGATGTTTAGGCCGAATAGAGAGAAGCCTCTTCATTTTGGCGCCTATTTCATTCACATGCAAAGCACATAGGTGGCTGGTCATGTGGCACTCACATGGATGGTGTAGAATGCTTAAGGCGTGGACTCCTCCATGGCGTGAAGATGAACAGCAACATAGGCGTGACTTGGCATCAAACATGTGTCTAGGTGACATGGCATCAATGGGGCAGCAACTAATTATGAAAGGTCACATTTGTGTGAGACAACCTTTCATCATTTGAGCTACTTCCCATGAGTTTGAGCTAAAGTTGAGCTGGCCATAGATGAAGGACATGTGTACAAGTCATAGGACAGCTCCTTGTGAAAAGGCACTTCTCGGAATGGCAACTCTTCGTGGAAAGGTACGAATCCACAAAAATTGACATAGACCATATTTGAAGTGTTCTGTGTGGTGAAGATGACGGTACAACTCTCCAGCTGAAATAAGGTCTCTAGCTAGCTCAAAAGTCTAGCTCAAGTGAGCTATGAGCTCGGGGGTCAGCTGGCAACTTTGTCCCAAAATATTCTTGAGCTGTCCCGAAGTTGTTCTAGTCAAGTTTCCTAAGCTCATTAACTCCAATGCTAGCTTTAAGTCAGCTCCCATCATGTGGCCGAATATGCACCTACAAAAGAAAGCATATTATAAGCTAAGTAATATAGGATATAAATATATAAATATGTGGACTATAGATTATAATAATAACTCATGCATCATATGATAATGAATGAATATTATTATTATAACTATAGATTATTTGCTTGAATATCAATCAATGATGCAAACCATATAATGAATGAATGCACATGTTATGATAATTCAAGTATAGTCTAATCCTCATATGTATGCTCATAATAGTATATAATGCATAAATAAGTAAATATAAGATAAAGTAAGGAAGAACTCCCTTAGAACCAGCTTTGAATAATCTCCATGGTGTGATCAAGTCATGGAAAAAGTTGGAGCTAGACATGATCACATCAATCCCTCAAGCCATGTGCACGCCTTGTGACCAGCCAACCATGTGCTAGGTGTGTGACTTCATTTAGGTGCCAAGATTAAGAGTCCTCTAACCATTCGGCCAAGCACTTCTTTCTCTCCAATTTGGCGCCAACTTGAGGGGACACAAGAGCTATTCGGCCAAGGGTTATTTCCCTCCATTTAAACCGAACCAACATCTCTATTTAACATTAAATTATGTCATTTTAAAAGGGCACAAGAGTTGGCTGAAACCCATTGTAATCATTCGGCCATTTCCCTTCATTTCCTATAAATAGGAAAACATTCATCATTTGTAAGCAGACCTTTTATTTTAATTGAAGTGAGATTTTTCTCTTTCTTAAGTCCTGGTGACTTTTTATCAACTTATCAAGTATTTTATACTTCTGGCGTCAACCCTCTTATTTCATCTTGATACTTCTGGTTCCTAGTTTATATAACAAGTGGGTCAAAGTACTTATCACCACCCCTTGAAGAAACAATATAAAGATTGAGTCTTTTCTCTCTATATCATTGGTTCTTCTTTGAGCGTTCTTCAAGATACTATCCTCACAACCATCCTTTTGTTTCATCGCCATAACCATAACCATTTCAATCATCTTCAGCTTCCATCTCTCATTTATTAAATAGCCTACCAATTAAACCATACGTTTACCACCCTTATCCATTCTGTTTTGAGCCATTCACTTGTGCAGGTTGTTTTGCTTCCTTCCTAGATCCACAATCAAAGAGAAGGTAGAATTACCTTACATCAAGTGGTATCAGAGCTTTGGTAGAAGAAAGCAACGTGCAACAACAACAACAAAAAAATACAAAAAGAAGTGCAAAGTGAAGTGCAAAGTCAAAGAAAGCAAGAAAAAAAATCAGAAAAAAGCACTCAAAAAGAAGAAATTGAAAACACTCAAAAGAAGAAAAAAAAAGTTGGGAGCAATCATCAACAATTCTCATCACCAAGCCATTCAAGTAAGCCTATAAATTTGATTGTGGTGATAGAAGATTGTAAAGTGACTTGTGTAAGTAATCCCTTTATTCTCTTCTTTCTATTTTTTTCTAAGCCACCCTTTCAATTATATTTTGCTTTCCATTCCTACTAACCCACTTGCAGCCGACGCCAAACAAGTAAAATTTACTCGATATAGTCTTGAGTAAAAGTTTTCTAGAACTTGAGACGAGAGAATCAAGAGGAAAAAGGCTGGAGCATGTGTGAGAATAGAAGAGCACAAGTAAAAACCATTAAGGTCCTAGAGTGCAAACACGAGCGGATTGAGTGACATCAAATTTTCTTTGAGTGACTCGTGAGGTTTTGTGAGAGTATACTCTGGTAAGGTCCTATACACATTTCAAATTTTTCCTTATTTGCTAACATGTCTATTCCATCCAACATCCTTGTAGTGAAAAGGACTTTGAATATTCAAAGTCAAGAAGATGAACAAAGAGAGAATATTTTCCATACAAGATGTCACGTGGGAGATAAGGTTTGTGTGGTGATCATTGATGGAGGAAGTTGTACAAACATAACAAGTACTCACATGGTGGAAACGTTGGGTCTCAAGACTTCCAAGCATCCTCATCCTTATAAACTTCAATGGCTCAACGATGTGGGTGAAGCCAAGGTAACCAAACAAGTCGTTGTACCTTTCTCCATTGGGAGATACAATGATGAAGTCCTTTGTGACGTGGTGCCCATGAGTGCAAGTCACATTATATTAGGACATCCTTGGCAAATTGACAAGAAGGCTACTCATGATGGATTTTCCAACAAGTATTCTTTCCAGCATCAAGGAAAGAAAATTATATTGGCGCCTCTGCTTCCAAGTCAAGTTCATGAATGCCAAGTGACCCTTAAGTCACGCATAGAAGAATGGGAGAAAAAGAAAGCCATGAAAAGAACCCTTGAAGAAGAACGTTTTGAGGAGACAAGAACAATTGTAAATAAAACTGTTAGTGTTGAAAGAGAAGTCTTGCAAGAGCATCAAGTAGAACAAGTGGAAAATCAGATTGATACGAGAAACATTGGAAAAGAAAGGGAAAATGGAGAGCATGATTCACCTAACAACTCTTTTCCTCCAATTATTACTTTTGTTTTGCAGGACAATCCAAGAGACATATCACTTCAAATTGAAGACTCAAAGAACATGCCTTTTGAAGAATCAATAGGCGTGACTTGTGGTAATCAACAAGACATGTCCTTTGAGGTTCCAACAATTATGTCTCTAGAAGTTCAAAAAGATGTGTCACTTGAAGTTCCACAAGTTGTGATCATTGAGGCTTCAAGTACATTACAACTATTGAAGATATTTCAGCAACCAATAGAGTTTTCCATCATCAAGCAACCAATTCCCATTAAACATCCACCCTGGTTTGCTATTTCCATTCACCTTGTTGATAGTTTTTTTATTTACTAACTTTGATTTATTTTGCAGCAACTTGTTTCATCCTTATGGTGAAGAAATCATACCAACCTTCAAGGCAATAATTTGGAGAGGCACAATGGTGAAAGGGCATGATGATTTAAATCAGCAACAAGGAGTCATTCAAAGAACAATTATTTTCACCAAGAGACGTGATGACTCCAACCAGGAGACAAACCTTTTCACCAACAAGCATGGTGAATTAAAAGGAGGAATTGAAGAGATAGAGGTCCTTTCCAAGCATTGTGATTATTCAAAGAATAAAGTAAAAGGATCAAGTTGGTTCGTGAAGGGATATGTCTTTTCCATTCAAAGGACATGTGATGGTTCCCAAACATTGTGTCCTCCCATCAAAGGACGTGAAGTTACCAGATTTGAAGCCAAGAGGTTGAACATTTTGTATGAATCATATATTGGAGGAAAACATAAGGATTCAATCCTTCCTACATCAAGAAGGTCTTCAATGAGAAACTACTTCGATTTAAGGACAAATCGCCTAAAAGAAGGGGAGGATGATACGATCCAAACAAGCTCCAACTTTCTCCATGACTTGAACACACCATGGATGTTCTTTATAGTTGTTTCTAAGGGAGTTCTTCATTACCCTATCTTATACTATATCATTTATACATTATATTCTATCATAAGCATGCATTCACATGTTAGTATAAATTATCAAATTATTATTTTCATCCTATGCTTATTTGATCATGTTTTTCATATTATTCAAATATGTTCTATGATTCCATATCATTTCTTAGGACATTATTATTACATGTTTCCATTTATCATTTATGAATACCATGTTATATGATATTCATGCATACAACATATACCCTATCTTTATGATTGATACACAATGTTATAAGCATGTTAGGATAGTCTTATAATCATATTAAGCATGATTATCATATATACATCATGGCAGCATCATTATAAATCATTCCATTAGTTCATATGCATTCATATTAGCTCTTAAGCTTCATACATTATCTTACACATATTTTGAGATGATATAATTAGCTCATGACCTTCAAACATAGCTCACATCACCATAATCATACATGGCAGCAAGGTATTTAGCTCATAACAGCTCAATGCCATGGACTTACCTTGTTTCCTTGCACTTGTAGGTACATTGGATCATGGCACACGTTGGGGTAGCTTGGTGGATTATTTGGACATCAAATGCAGCTCACAAATAGCTCACATGGAATATGGCAGCTCGTGGAACACTAAGGAAAGCTCAACTTAGCTGGAGGAGCTAGGATGTAGTTGAACTTAGCTGGAGGAGAGTTTTGGACCAAAGTGCTGAAAAGTGGACTAAAGTTAGCTGGAAGTAGCTGAGGAGCTGAGAAGACCAAAGCTAACTAGTTTGAGTTTATCAAGCTATAACTCACCTAGTTAGCTACCAAGACACTCATCTAGCTTACCTTGAAGCTAGTTTATCTCTAGGGTGCCCAATGGATGCCATGTCACCTAGATACAAATTGGAAGCTAATTCACGCCTAGTTGTTGCCTATCTTCATTCCATGGACTTCAAGACATCATCCTATGGTTGCAAACTCATCAAATCATAGCAAGAAGACCCATGTGCATTCATGTAGACTGCCATGTGCATCATTCAAGCCATGTGCATGCCTTGTGACCAGCCAACCATGTGCTAGGCGTGTGACTTCATTTAGGCGCCAAGATGAAGAGTTCTCTTACCATTCGGCCAAGCACTCCTTTCTCTCCAATTTGGCGCCAACTTGAGGGGACACAAGAGCTATTCGGCCAATGGTTATTTCCCTCCATTTAAACTGAACCAACATCTCTATTTAACATTAAATTATGTCATTTTAAAAGGGTAACAGGGCTGGTCGAAACCCATTGTAATCATTCGGCCATTTCCCTTCATTTCCTATAAATAGGAAAACATTCATCATTTGTAAGCAGACTTTTATTTTAATTGAAGTGAGATTTTTCTCTTTCTTAAGTCCTGGTGACTTTTTATCGACTTATCAAGTATTTTATACTTGTGGCGTCAACCCTCTTCTTTCATCTTGATACTTCTGGTTCCTAGTTCATATAACTAGTGGGTCAAAGTACTTATAACCACCCCTTGAAGAAACAATATAAAGATTGGGTCTTTGCTCTCTACAGCATTGGTTCTTCTTTGAGCGTTCTTCAAGATAATATCCTAACAACCATCCTTTTGTTTCATCGCCATAACCATAACCATTTCAATCATCTTCCGCTTCCATCTCTCATTTATTAAATAGCCTACCAATTAAACCATACGTTTACCACCCTTATCCATTCTGTTTTGAGCCATTCACTTGTGCAGGTTGTTTTGCTTCCTTCCTAGATCCACAATCAAATGAGAAGGTAGAATTACCTTACATCATATTCGGCCTAAACCCTTTGAAAACTATAAATAGGCTATTTCCATTATTTGTAATCATCTCATCTCATATATTAAAATTACTCTTGTGAGTTAATTTCTCTTCAAAGTTCTTTGTGAATTTTTCGATTAAACAAGTATAGTTTCTATACTTGTGGCGTCATTGCTTCCATCTTGATTCCTAAATTCCTAGATTGATATCTAGTGGGTTGAAGACACTATCACCACCCCTCAAGCAAGTTTGTGAAGACTGGGATTGTGCTCCTTAGCACTATTTCATCTTTGGCGTGTTTGAGATACAATATCACCACCATTGTCATTCCATCATCAACATCATCCATCAAGACCATCAATTTCGTCAGCCATCTCTATCCCATCCCTATTTCATTTCATTCTTATTATTTCTTTTCATTACTTATATTATTATTCCCTTTATTAAGTCCAATAATAATCATATTTCTTATCTTATTTTGCAGCCCAAACTTATAAATTCAAGGACATCAGTACATGTCAATCCTAGATCGGGACACAATAAGGCTATCTACTCCTTTCATCAAAGCGTGTAGATTCGCTTACATCATATCCCTCTTCTGATCTCACCCTCTCGTTTGCCTTTTACCTCTCAATTCTCTCTTTTGGGTCCTTTATAGAACTAACTCAAGATTTGAGCAAGTTTCTTTGTTTGTTGCATCGATTATAGAAATGGTTAGGGTATAGAAATAGATATGGTAAAGGTAGGATAGAAAGGTTAAGAAAAGATGAGGTAATGAAATAATAAAAGATGAAAGAAAAGGAAATGAAATAATGAGAAAATGAAGATAACTTACAACTCAAGTTGCAACACTTACTATCTTCCTTCATAAGAAACAACAAGGATACATCCTTCAAGTTTGATATTGGGGCAGATTGTAATGTGCTTTTCTTTGAGTGTATTTTGCAACTTTGCTTCACTTTTTCTTTGTTTTTGATTCTTCTTTTTCTTTTCTTTATTTTTGTACTCCAATTTTGATGTAGGAGTCTTTTTCTTTTTCTTCTTTATTTTTTTTTGCAACACTTGATTGTCAATCTAACTAAGCTTTGAATACCGCTTGATGTAAGGCTATCCAAGCTTCTTCAATAATGGAGAAGTTGGCAGCCTTGTTTTTTCCCGATCTAGGAGAGACACCAAATGCTACACTTTGAATTGATAAGTAATTTACAAAATATAAGAAAGAAAATGATTAATTGGAAATAAAAAATGAAAGAAATGGAAATTGATAAGAAATGAAATGGAAAGAAATGATATCAAGGTAGGCTGCGGAAATTGATAATGCTAGATGTATTCCTTGTTGATGAATGAAGGATAATTCAATGATGAATATATGGGAATGAAATGATGTTGATTTAGGTGTGAATGGTGATGGAAGATGGTGATGGTTAGATAGTATCTTACAGAAGACTCAAAGAAGAACCAATGTTAAAGAACAAAGACCCAGACTTTATATTGCTTCTTTAAGGGGTGGTAAACAAGGACTTGAACCCACTAGTTATAAGAACTAGGAACTCAAAGTATCTATGGAAGGAATAACACCACAAACTTAAGAAAGTTTGCTTAATCGATATAGTTCTAAAAAGAACTTGAAGAGAGAATAATATCACAAAGAGTTTGTATTATCAAAAGGGTTGAGTACAAATGAAATGCCAAAGCCCTATTTGATGCAAGCACGTTTTCAACTATAAAGGGAGTACTCTTGAATATCTTTTAATGCATTTACTTTATAATAGCCTTATAATATATACTATTATATTACATATCATGCTAAGGATATTAGTTATGAAGTTAAAGAATAACTTAGTATGAATACATCTTACACATTGTTATTTTAATATGTTAAGCATGTTAGGATAGCTATATAATTATATTATGCATGATTATAACATATACATCAAGGCAACATACTTATAATGAATTTCATTAGTTCATTTGCATTCATATTAGCTCTTAGGCTTTATACCTTACCTTACACATATTAGGAGATGATATAATTAGCTCATGACATTCAAACTTAGCTCACATTACCATAATCAAACATGGCAGCAAGGTAATTAGCTCATATTAGCTCAATATCATGGAATTACCTTGTTTCCTTGCACATGTAGGTACATTGGAGTATAATGAACGTTGAGGTAGCTTGGTGGATGAATTGGACGTCATATACAGCTCACAAATAGCTTACAAAGTACTAGGCAGCTCATGGAACACTAAGGGAAGCTCGATTTAGCTGGAGGAGCTTAAGGCTAGCTAATCTTAGCTAGTTGGACTATTTGGAGCTGAGTTGCCAAAAGTGATGTCAAAGGTAGCTGAATGTAGCTGAATATGTTATTATGGAGCTTATAAGGACTTAGCTAGGAAGCTTGTTCACAAACAGCCCATGATTGCTATCTAGCTCCACAACTCAAGCTAGCTTGGAGGAGACACATGCACGTACAAGAGAGAGCACATGACCAACCATCATTCCATGCACAAGGATGCACCACAAGCATCCTAGAGGAGCCATGTACACGCCTTGTGACCAGCCTACCATGTGCTAGGCGTGTGACTTCATTTAGGCGCCAAGATGAAGAGTCCTCTCACCATTCGGCCAAGCACTCCTTTCTCTCCAATTTGGCGCCAACTTGAGGGGACACAAGAGCTATTCGACCAAGGGTTATTTCCCTCTATCTAGGGTCGAAACATTATGTCATTTAGCATTAAAATTATGTCATTTTATAGAGACACAAGGGCTGGCCGAATCCTTTTGTAACCATTCGGCCATGTCTCCCCATTTCCTATAAATAGGAAAGCAATCATCATTTGTAACCAGACCTTTTGTTTAATTAGAGTGAGTTTATTCTCTTCCTTAAGTCCTGGTGACTTTTTATCGACTTATCAAGTATAATTTATACTTGTGGCGTCAACCCTCTTCTTTCATCTTGATACTTCTAGTTCGTAGTTCATATAACTAGTGGGTCAATGTACTTAACACCACCCCTTGAAGAAACAATATAAAGATTGGGTCTTTGCTCTCTATAGCATTGGTTCTTCTTTGAGCGTTCTTCAAGATACTATCCTCACAACCATCCTTTTGTTTTATCGCCATAACCATTTCAATCATCTTCCACTTCCATCTCTCATTTATTAAATAGCCTACCTATTAAACCATACGTTTACCACCCTTATCCATTCTGTTTTGAGCCATTCACTTGTGCAGGTTGTTTTGCTTCCTTCCTAGATCCACAATCAAATGAAAAGGTAGAATTACCTTACATCACTATTTATAGGCTTGCAAAGGTTTGGCCGAATAATTATGTGTCCATTCGGCTAGATACATGACTTTTAAATGGAAATACATGTTGTTTTAATGAAGGGAGATGTCCTTGGACGAATGGTCTCCTTGTTGTTCATCTTGGCGCAAACTCTGAAGTAACACCATGCTTTGTCCGAATAGGGAGAAATCTCTTCACTTTGGCACCCATTTCACCCACACACATGACACATGTGTGGGCTGGTCATGAGGCACTCACATGGGTGGCATAAGATGCTTATTGTGTGGCTCCTCCATGGCGTGTAGATAAGAAGCAAGTTAGGCGTGACTTGGCATCCAACATGTGTCTAAATGACATGTCATCATTTGGGCAACAACTTGTTATGAAAGGTCACATTTGTAGAAGGTAACCTATCATCATTTGAGCCATTTTCCATATGTTTAAGCTGAAGATGAGATGGCCATAGATGAAGGACATGTAGGCGTGTCTTATGACAACTCCTTATGAAATGACACCTCTTGGAATGGCAACTCTTCGCGAAAAGGTACGAATCCACAAAAATTGATCTAGACCATATTTGAAGTGCTTTGTGTGGTGGTGGTGAAACTCTCCAGCTGAAATAAGGTCTCTAGCTAGCTTAAAAGTCCAGCTTAAGTCAGCTATTAGCTCGGGGGTCAACTGACAACTTTGTCTCAAAATGTTCTTGAGCTGTCCCAGAGTTGTCCTAGTCAACTTTTCATAGCTCATGGACTCCAATGCTAGCTTTAAGTTAGCTCCCGTCATGTGGCCGAATATGCACCTACAAAAGAAAACATATTATAAGCTAAATAATATAAGATATAAATGTATAAATATGTGGTTCATAATAGTAACTTCATACATTACATAATATCATCATCATAACTATAAATGTAGTGTATGTAAACTATTATTATAACTATGGTATAAAGAAAGAATAAGTTAGAGAAAATCCCCCATTGATTATCGTAAAAGGTTGGAGATGCAAGTCAATTTATGTTGCTGATTTGGATCACATCATCAGATCGGGAAACAACAAGGCTGCCAACTTCTCCATCATTGAAGAAGCTTGGATAGCCTTGCATCACCAAGCTACCATAATGTGTGCTGCCCATTGATATACCTACATGGATAAAGAAACTAAGGTAAATCAAGGTGATTGAGCTGGAATGAATGCAAATGCATGATGCCATATGTGAACTTGTGAGAGATAAAATGATATTATGAGCTAAGTATAAGATGATATTATATTAGGGAGCTAATATATATGACTTGTGAGCTGACTTTAATTAAAATGAGCTAGAATTTAAAGGATTAACATGCTGCCAATTCATTAATGAAATGAAATCTCTCTAAATGAATGTAAAACTAATATGAATCAATAACAAACTTAATAATGAGCTGAAATAACATCATGCAGCAAGTAACATAAAGATTTGGAAATGTTTAGTTAGATTTCATCTATTAAAACATTATAAACTTAGCATTAAGTGATGGTATGATGTAAGGCTTCTGATGCCACTTGATGTAAGGCATTTGTACCTTAACAAATTGATTGTGGATCTAGGAAGGAAGCAAACAACCTGATGTGATCCTATCTAGCACCAACTTTTTGCATGACATACTCACATCATTGAAGACCCATCAAGATCAATCTAAGGGAGTTCTTCCTTACATTATATTATATTTACTCATTTATATACTATATATATTATTATGAGCATACATTTGCATCTTAAACTATGCTTGAATAATAATATGTTATCACTTACTTGCATACTATATGATTTTCATGCATAACATATGTTTTCACATCTTTACTCAGCTTTATATTATGTCTTACATATGTTTTAGATTCATTTATTATGTTTGCATGTCATTCACATATCATGGCAGCATGTATCATTCATTTATTAGCCCATGTCATGTTTTTCTAGCTCATGTTTTGTTTACATTAGGTCATTAGCTTTAAATCCATGTTTCTTTAGCTCATTTGCATGCATGCATCTATTTTATAACTCATATATGTTTTCTTAAAGCTCATGAACGTCCTATGCCTTTTATCTAGCTTATATACATGTTATCTTAGCTTCTAGATGATCATTCATAGCTCATATCACTTAAACACCTCACGGCAGCATGCATTTTACCTTAAATGAGCTCACACATTGCTTACTTTATTTGTTTGTTGATTCCTATAGGTGAAACACAAAGCAAGGCATATTATGGTAGCTTGGTTAGCTAAAAGGACAAGCATAGTAGCTCACACTAGCTCATGAATGTTATGGCAGCTCATTTCATCATTTAAGGAGTTTCAACTTAGTTAGAGGAGCTAGCATGTAGCTAAACTTAGCTGGAGGAGAGCTTTGGACCAAATTGTTGAAAAGTGGACTAAAGGTAGCTAGAAGTAGCTGGGAGAGTAGCTGAGGAGCTGAGAAGACCAAAGCTAACTAGCTTGAGTTCATCAAGCTATAGCTCAACTAGTTAGCTTCCAAGACACTCACCTAGCTTACCATTGAAGCTAGTTCATCTCTAGGCTACCCATGGACTTCAAGATATCATCCTATGATTGCAACCTCACCAAAGCCTTGCAAGAAGACCCATGTGCGTTCAAGTAGGCTGCCATGTGCATCATTCAAGCATGTGCACTCCATGTGACATCAAATTGGTGCCAAAACACCAAGGGATGCTTCCTATTCGGCCAAAGACTCTTTCCTCTTCATTTTGGTGCCCAAATAACTTCCAAATGCATTCAAATCATCCTTATGGCCGAACCAACACATACCCATTCGGCCAAGAGCATGTATCTTCATTTAAATCATGTATTTTCATAAAAAAATCATGTATTTTCAAAGGGCTTTCAACATTGGCCGAACCATCAAGTATCTTTTCGGCCTAAACCCTTTGAAAACTATAAATAGGCTAGGCTATTTACATTGTAACACAACCCTTTGATAATATAAACTCTTTGTGAGATTAATTCTCTCTTCAAGTTCTTTTAGAACTATATCGATTATGCAAGCTTAATTCTTAAGTTTGTGGCGTCATTCCTTCCCCTTGATACTTCTGGTTCCTAGTTCTTATATGATGTAAGGCTAACCAGGCTTCTTCAATAATGGAGAAGAGGGCAACCTTGTTATTTCCCGATCTAGGAGAGACACCAAATGCTACACCTTGAATTGAAAAGTAATCTGCACAAAGAAGAATGATTGGTTAAGTAAATGAGTAATTAAGAAAGGAAATGGAAAGAATTGAAATGGATAGAATAGTTATCAAAGAAGGGATGTGGAAGTATTGTAGAATGATCCTTCAAGTGATGATGGATTCGACCTCCAATGGTGGTGATGGACGAATGCTTGTTGAGGATGAAGGATAATTCAAAGATGAAGAAATGGAAATTTAGAAGTTGGTGATAATATAGGCGTGATATGGTGATGGAATATGGTGATGATATAGGCGTGATAATGGTGATGGAAGATTGTATCTTATAAAACTAAGAAGGAATCAATGCTATAAAAAAGCAAAGACCCGTTTCTTATAAGTTTTATAAGGGATGGTAGTAAGGACTTTGACCCACTAGTTATAAAAACTAGGAACCAGAAGTATCAAGGTGAAGGAATGATGCCACAAGCTTTAGAAAGGCTTGCTTAATCGATATAGTTCTAAAAAGAACTTGAAGAGAGAATAATCTCACAAAGGATTTTTAATTGATCAAAGGGTTATCTTACAAATGAAATATCCAAGCCTATTTATAGGCTAGCATAGGTTTGGCCGAATAAATAGGTGTCCATTCGGCTAAATACATGACTATTAAATAGAAATACATGATGTTTTAATGAATGAAGATGTCCTTGGCCGAATGGTCTCCTTGCTCTTCATTTTGGTGCCAATTTTGAATCAAAAGGATGCTTAGGCCGAATAGAGAGAACCCTCTTCATTTTGGCGCCCATTTCATCCACACGCATGGAACATGTGTGGGCTGTTCATGAAGCACTCACATGGGTGGCTTGGGGTCTTATGGCATGTCTCCTACTTGGCGTGAAGTTGAGCAGCAACTTAGGTGTGACTTTGCATCCAACTTGCTTCTAGATGACATGGTGTCAATGGGGCAGCAAGTATTTATAAAAGGTGATACATGCACCACATGCCCTAAAGCTAAGGATGATGAATTTACTATACCACTTGGCCCTATCACACGAGGCTGGACCAAACTTCTTAAAGACAAGCTTCAAATCGCAGTTCAAGCATTCATCCGGAAGGGTCTAATAGCAGCAGATTTGAAACAACCTTTTGAAGGGGATCCAGTTGTTATTCGGTCGACATGTCTTCTGGAGATACAACCGTCTCTCTCTTATATTTCTAACGGTTCTTGAATCGCATCAATCCGATATCAGGAACTCAAGATATAGTCATTTTACTGAAGACGGTGCATGCAGGAAATCCTATCGGGATTAATACGTTATTTTGTAAATATTACGAATTTTCAATATTTATATTGATTATTTGTAATATAATTTAATATAGGATGATTAATTATCTTTTAGGATTAGATTTATTATTTTATTAGGAATTAAGGTTGGGTTAAAACAATATTTTTAGTTATTATTATTTTATTAGGAATTAGAGTTAAAACATGTTTAGTTTATTAATATTTTATTCTTTAGTTATTTAGGACCTTTAGAATTTAGCCCCTATATAAAGGAGGATTCATTCAACTTTGTAAATCAGATTTCTTTGATCAATAATACAACGAGAGTTTGTTTTTGCAAGTGCTGATTGCCTTGTGCCTTCGAAGCTTCTTCTCCTGGAGTTCTTTCAAGTTCTTGTGAGGGAGATTAATCTTCACACTCCAATTTGCCTTTTCATCGCAAGTAGGAGGGTTGGTTAGAGCCATTTATTGTGTTTTCCTTTTCATTGCGACTAGGAGGGCTCGATAGGACACTTATCCATCTATTTTTCCACAAATCCATCCGCACCATCAATCATCTTTACCGTTCACCTTCATAAGGGAGATCTTTTGATTTCTTTATTATCTTATTTCATCTTTCATTTATTTATCTTTTGTTATTTTATTCTAATCGTGTTGTCTTGATTCCAGAACATAAAAGAAACCCTAAACAATCCTAGCGACTACCGCCACCTTCCCATATTCATCACCTTTGTTCTTCATCGAGTCTAGAGCTTTCTAGGTTTGATTCTTCAACAAGAGCAACATTCAACAATCCGCCACCGCTTCCCTATCAATTGGTATCAGATTGGGCCGATTCTTGGAGAGAAACAAGCAATCTTGCTTGTTCTTGCACACAAAACCGTCAAGGTACCCCAACGGAGCTAGTTCACAAACGATTCAGCGTTTCAGGTTTTTTTTATTTAATTTTAATTTAGATTTAAATCCTTCTTGTTAGTTTGCTATTTTTTTTCAAAAAAAAAAAAAAAACAAAAAAAGGCAAAAAAAAGGTAAAAAAAACAAATAAAGCCAAAAAAGCCAAAATTTCAAAAAATTTGCAAACGAAGGTATTTAGGGATTATTTTATCCATATATTATATTCATTCTAAGAGTAATCCCCAGTCCAAATTTCACCCCAATCGGAGTTCATTGGAGCCTTCAAATACATCATTCAAGTTTCATCGGCAGATTCGGTTTAGAATCTTGTCGAATTTCTTGAAAATTTTACAGGAGGAATTTCGTGGTGAAAATTTCCAGATTGAAACTTAATATATTGGATATCATTCAAAAAAATATCAGAATTTTTGGGGATCAAGAACAACTTCGAAAAAAGTGATCAAGAAAAACAGATTATTTGAGGACTCACCGTTCAACATAGTCTACTGGATACTACTGAAGGTATTTGGTTCTGAAATTTTACAGGTGGTTTTTTGACGCATCAAAAGGCATTCAAGAAAGTTTTCAGAATTTTTGGACACCGGTAACCCCCTCAAAAACGTTGCTCAAGTTGATCCAGCGTTTTCTAGGTTTTCTGGTTTGGTCCCTTTTTCTTTGACTCTTAGTGCTTTAGGTTCTTTTGTTTTTCCTTGTTATTGTTCTTTTGCATTATCTAACACATTATCTTCTTTGTGTTAGTAGGACTAAAGAGTTTGCATACTTCTTCCTTCTTTGCATTCTCGTTCTCTTGGAGTCTAACCTTTGTTTGGCATCTTAGAGCTTTTAGGTTTTTATTATCGCCTTTGCTAGTAATCAAACTCCGATACGAACTGTGAAAGACTACTTGGTAAAGTGAGTTTTAAAGAGTACAAGATCGGCTTACTTGCCTCTCGTTGTGTTACTTTCTTGGAGTGACTTGTGAGGTTTCTTGCTTTGTTGAATTTATTTTATTTTATTTTTATTCTACTTTAAAATCTTCTTTTGAGTGTTATAATTGTAGGATGGGCGACAATAACAATGAGACACTTACGGCTATCTTAGCTGCACTTGAACGACTCACAACTCAGATTGATCAACTTAACAATTCCTTGAGAGAACGGCAAGAACTACAACTGGATCAACCAAACCAGAATCCAAGGCCAAACAATGTTGAACTTTTGGCCCCCAGGCGAGCACAACCACGTTTTCAAACACCCGAACTCTTTGCAAAACCAAAGTTCACGATCCCATCTTTTAAAGGAGACTACGACCCAGACAAGTACATCTATTGGGAAGGAAAAGTTGATCTTTTCTTCGCATACCATGACTGCCCCCAAGCTGAACAACTTCCCCTCATCACCTTAGAATTCGAAGGATATGCTCACACTTGGTGGATGCAAACAAGGAAAAAGATCGACAACTACCAAATTCAACCAATCACGTCTTGGACCGAACTCAAACATGCCATGAGGAACCGATTTCTACCGACACATTATACACGAGAAGTTAAACAACGACTACACCGACTTCGACAAGGTAGAAGTTCAGTTGAAGATTACTACAAGGAGATGCAGTCCTTACTCAATAGGGCTAACATAACTGAAGAAGAAGAGGACACCATGTCAAGATTCGTCGTTGGCTTAAACTCAAACATCACTGATCTTCTTGATCTCCATGGGTACGAAAACCTCGAAGATACACTAAAGAAAGCAATGACAATCGAAGCACAAATACAAAGGAGATTTTGATTCAGAGAACATTACCAAGGTACTTCATTCTCTTACCAAGGTAATCCTTCAAATCCTTCCTCATCTTCTACTCCATCTTCTCAAAAAAAGTCGAGAGATGACAAACTTGACAAAGAAAAACAACGACCAGCGAAGAATGAGACACTTCCAGCCCCTAAAGACGACACCCGAGCAAGAGACATCAAGTGTTTTAAATGCTTAGGAAGAGGCCATATTAGCTGCAATTGTCCAAACACGAGGACCTTAACCATACTAGGTGATGGATCCTACAATTCTGACTCTGATGACGACATCGCCGACATTCCAGCACATGCCGAAGCTAAAAAAGACAGTGATGACTATGGAAGCGATGAGTACAATGGCACAATCTTGGTGATCTGTCATACATTGAACATCCAAGCATCCGACGAGTCTGACATACAACGTTCCAACATCTTCCACACACGCTGCCTAATCAAGGAACAACCATTCTCCATCATCATTGATAATGGTAGTTGTGTCAACGTCATTATCTCCAATGTTGTTGAATCACTCAAACTTCCTTGCCAACGACATCCGAAACCTTATTGCTTACAATGGCTTAATGAGAGTGCCGAGATGAAGGTGGTTAAACAATGCCTCGTTAATATCAAGATGGGAAAGTATTGTGACGACGTATGGTGTGATGTAATTCCGATGCAAGCATCCCACATTATCTTAGGATGACCTTGGCAATATGATAATGACGTCACATATTATGGTCGAAAGAACATTTACACAATTCCAATAAAAGGTAAACCGTTCCGACTTAACCCCCTACCCCCCAAAGAGATTCTCATAGATCAACAACGAATTCTCAAGGAAACAGGGAATTTAAAACAAAAGGCAAAAGAGGTCACAACCTATAAAAGCCAAACAAATGACCCACGGGTGGTGAGTGAACCTCAATGTGAAAATAAAAGAGTGTCTCAAAACATTTATGCGAGTGCAAAAGACATGAGAGATACCCTTTTTCAAAATAGGCCGTGCATTCTAGTCCGTTTCAAGGACTCCATTTTATCAACTATCACTAACATCACAGATTTGCCTAGTGTGTTTTCTTCTCTATTACATGAGTTTCAAGATGTCTTAAGCAACCCACCGGATGGTTTACCACCTACAAGAGGAATCGAACATCAAATCGAATTCATCCCTGGATCAACCATACCAAACCACCCCGCTTACCGATGCAATCCTGAGGAAACGAAGGAATTGGAACGACAAATAAATTCATTATTACAAAAAGGACACATCCATGAGAGTCTTAGTCCTTGTGCAGTTCCCGTCATTCTAGTTCCAAAGAAAGATGGCACATTCCGAATGTGTGTAGATTGTCGACCTATCAATCGGATAACAATCAAGTATAGGCATCCTATTCCACGCCTAGATGATATGTTGGATGAACTACATGGTGCAAGTATCTTCACCAAAATTGACTTGAAGAGTGGTTACCATCAAATTCGAATGAAAGAAGGTGACGAATGGAAAACAGCATTCAAGACAAAGTTCGGCTTGTATGAATGGCTTGTTATGCCCTTTGGACTCACAAACGCTCCAAGCACCTTCATGAGATTAATGAATCACGTTCTTAAGGAGTTTATAGGTAAATTTGTTGTCGTTTACTTTGATGACATTCTTATATACTCATCTTCTTTTGATTCTCATGTCATTCACGTTTGAATGGTTCTCGAAGTTCTTCGATGAGAACATTTATATGCTAACATGGATAAGTGTGTGTTTTGCAGTGATAAGCTTATGTTTTTAGGCTTTATAGTTAGTGTACAGGGTATTCATGTAGATAAAGAGAAGGTCAAGGCAATTAAAGAATGGCCCACGCCTACTTCCATCACCGAGGTAAGATCTTTTCATGGTTTGGCAAGTTTCTACCGTCGCTTTGTCAAAGATTTCTCAACCATTGCTGCACCATTAACCGAGATCATCAAAAAGTCAGTTGAATTCAAATGGGGACCACTACAACAAAAAGCTTTTGAACTTCTTAAAGTTAAGTTATGTTCTGCCCCTATTCTTCGTCTTCCCAATTTTTCTAACACCTTTGAGCTAGAATGTGATGCTTCAGGCATAGGCATTGGTGCCGTCCTCATGCAAGAAAGATAACCTATCGCTTACTTTAGTGAGAAGTTAAAAGGTGCACAATTGAACTACTCTACCTACGACAAGGAACTTCTTGCACTCGTCCGAGCACTCGAAGTGTGGCAACACTATCTTCTCCATAAAGAGTTTGTAATTCACACGGACCATGAATCACTCAAATGGTTAAATGGACAAGGTAAGTTAAAAAAACAACATGCTCGATGGGTTGAGTTCATTGAATCTTTTCCTTACATCATCAAATACAAACAAGGGAAAGATAACATTGTAGTTGATGCATTATCCCGACGATACACACTTATCACTCGAATGCATGCTACTGTTCTGGGTTTTGCACATATCAAAAAACTTTATCCCAACGATCCAGATTTTTCTGAAATTTATAAACAATGTGTAAAAGGTGCTTTTAACAAATTTTATCTTGTAGATGGCTTTCTTTTTCGCATGAACAGGTTGTGTATACCACAAAGCTCTTTGCGAGAATTCTTGGTTCACGAGTCACATGCCGGAGGACTTATGGGACACTTCGGTATTAATGAAACACTTGATATGGTCATGGAACACTTCTTTTGGCCGCACATGCGTAAAACAGTGGAAAAGATTTGTGCATCATGCATCACGTGCAAACAAGCAAAGTCAAAGGTAAATCCTAATGGTTTGTATACGCCTTTACCAATTTCTTCTTCTCCTTGGATCGATTTATCGATGGATTTTATACTTGGCTTACCCCGCACTAAGAAAGGACGAGATAGTATTTTTGTGGTTGTGGACAGATTCTCAAAGATGGCACACTTCATTCCTTGCCATAAAACGGACGATGCCACACATATTGCTAATTTATTCTTTCGAGAAATAGTCCACCTTCATGGCATTCCTCGCACCATTGTGTCCGATCGTGACACTAAGTTCATAAGCCACTTTTGGAAGGTATTATGGGGTAAGATTGGCACAAAACTTCTCTATTCCACTTCTTGTCATCCTCAAACCGATGGACAAACCGAAGTAATAAATCGGATTCTAGGATCTTTGCTAAGAACTGTGGTAGGTAAGAATACCCGTAATTGGGAAGAATGTTTACCTTTTGTTGAGTTTGCTTATAATCGATCCATTCACTCCACAACAGGTTATTCTCCATTCGAAATAGTTTATGGTTTTAACCCACTAACTACTTTGGATCTTATTCCCTTACCTTTAGATCAGGTTGCCAGTTTAGATAGTGAAAAGAAGGCTGCCCTTGTCAAATACATTCACGCCAAAGCCAAACTCAAGATGGAGAAAACCTACGAGGCAATCGCAAACCGAGTTAACAAGGGCCGACGACATGTCACCTTTGAACCAGGAGATTGGGTATGGGTTCACATGAGAAAAGAAAGGTTCCTGACAAAAGGAAATCCAAGCTAGACCCATGAGGTGATGGCCCATTCTAAGTTCTTGAACGAATCAATGACAACGCCTACCGCATTGATCTTCCCGGTGAGTATAACGTGAGTGTATCCATTAATGTTTCTGACTTATCTCCTTTTGATATTTCAGATTAGAGGACGAATCCTTTTAAGGAAGGGGGAGATGATACATACACCACATGCCCTAAAGCTAAGGATGATGAATTTACTATACCACTTGGCCCTATCACACGAGGCCGGACCAAACTTCTTAAAGACAAGCTTCAAATCGCAGTTCAAGCATTCATCCGGAAGGGTCTAATAGCAGCATATTTGAAACAACCTTTTGAAGGGGATCCAGTTGTTATCCAGTCGACATGTCTTGGAGATACAACCGTCTGTCTCTTATCTTTCCAAGGGTTCTTGAATCGCATCAATCCGATCTCGGGAACTCAAGATATTGTCATTTTACTAAAGACGGTGCATGCAGGAAATCCTATACGGGATTAATACGTTATTTTGTAAATATTACGAATTTTCAATATTTATATTGATTATTTGTAATATAATTTAATATAGGATGATTAATTATCTTTTAGGATCAGATTTATTATTTTATTAGGAATTAAGGTTGGGTTAAAACAATATTTTTAGTTATTATTATTTTATTAGGAATTAGAGTTAAAACATGTTTAGTTTATTAATATTTTATTCTTTAGTTATTTAGGACCTTTAGAATTCAGCCCCTATATAAAGGAGGCTTCATTCAACTTTGTAAATCAGATTTCTTTGATCAATAATACAACGAGAGTTTGTTTTTGCAAGTGCTGATTGCCTTGTGCCTTCGAAGCTTCTTCTCCTGGAGTTCTTTCAAGTTCTTGTGAGGGAGATTAATCTTCACACTCCAATTTGCCTTTTCATCGCGACTAGGAGGGTTGGTTAGAGTCATTTATCGTGTTTGCCTTTTCATTGCGACTAGGAGGGCTTGATAGGACACTTATCCATATATTTTTCCACAAATCCATCTCCACCATCAATCATCTTTACCGTTCACCTTCATAAGGGAGATCTTTTGATTTCTTTATTATCTTATTTCATCTTTCATTTATTTATCTTTTGTTTATTTTATTCTAATCGTGTTGTCTTGATTCCAGCACATAAAAGAAACCCTAAACAATCCTAGCGACTACCGCCACCTTCCCATATTCATCACCTTTGTTCTTTATCGAGTCTAGAGCTTTCTAGGTTTGATTCTTCAACAAGAGCAACGTTCAACAATCCGCCACCTCTTCCCTATCAATTGGTATCATATTTGGGCCGATTCTTGGAGAGAAACAAGCAATCTTGCTTGTTCTTGCACACAAAACCGTCAAGGTACCCCAACGGAGCTAGTTCACAAACGATTCAGCGTTTCAGCTTCTTTTTATTTAATTTTAATTTAGATTTAAATCCTTCTTGTTAGTTTGCTATTTTTTTTCAAAAAAATAAAAAAAAACAAAAAAAGCCAAAAAAACACAAAAAAAAGCCAAAAAAGCCAAAATTTCAAAAAATTGCAAAAGAAGGTATTTAGGGCTGATTTTATCCATATATTATATTAATTATAAGATTAATCCCCAGTCCAAATTTCACCCCAATCGGAGTTTATTGGAGCCTTCAAATACATCATTCAAGTTTCATCGGCAGATTCGGTTTAGAATCTTGTCGAATTTCTTGAAAATTTTACAGGAGGAATTTCGTGGTGAAAATTTCCAGATTGAAACTTCATATATTGGAGATAATTCACACAAAATATCAGAATTTTTGGAGATCCATAACAACTTCGAAAAAAGTGATCAAGAAAAACAGATTATTTGAGGACTCACCGTTCAACATAGTCTACTGGATACTACTGAAGGTATTTGGTTCTGAAATTTTACAGGTGGTTTCTTGACGCATCGAAAGACATTCAAGAAATTTTTCAGAATTGTTGGACACCGGTAACCCCCTCAAAAACGTTGCTCAAGTTGATCCAGCGTTTTCTAGGTTTTCTGGTTTGGTCCCTTTTTCTTTGACTCTTAGTGCTTTAGGTTCTTTTGTTTTTCCTTGTTATTGTTCTTTTGAATTATCTAACACATTATCTTCTTTGTGTTAGTAGGACTAAAGAGTTTGCATACTTCTTACTTCTTTGCATTCTCGTTCTCTTGGAGTCTAACCTTTGTTTGGCCTCTTAGAGCTTTTAGGTTTTTCTTATCGCCTTTGCTAGTAATCAAACTCCGATACGAACTGTGAAAGACTACTTGGTAAAGTGAGTTTTAAAGAGTACAAGATCGGCTTACTTGCCTCTTGTTGTGTTACTTTCTTGGAGTGACTTGTGAGGTTTCTTGCTTTGTTGAATTTATTTTATTTTATTTTTATTCTACTTTAAAATCTTCTTTTGAGTATTATAATTGCAGGATGGGCGACAATAACAATGAGACACTTACGGCTATCTTAGCCGCACTTGAACGACTCACAACTCAATTTGATCAACTTAACAATTCCTTGAGAGAACGGCAAGAACTACAACTGGATCAACCAAACCAGAATCCAAGGCCAAACAATGCTGAACTTTTGGCCCCCAGGCGAGCACAACCACGTTTTCAAGCACCCGAACTCTTTGCAAAACCAAAGTTCATGATCCCTTCTTTCAAAGGAGACAATGATCCGAAAAGGTACATCGATTGGGAAGAAAAAGTTGATCTCATCTTCGCATACCATGACTACCCCCAAGCTAAACAAGTTCCCCTCATCACCATGCAATTCGAAGGATATGCTCAAACATGGTGGATGCAAACAAGGAAAAAGATCCAGAACTTTCAAATTCCAATAATCACTTCTTGGACCGACCTCAAACAAACCATGAGGAAGCGATTCTACCGACACATTATACACGAGAAGTTAAACTACGACTACACCGACTTCGACAAGGTAGAAGTTCAGTTGAAGACTACTACAAGGAGATGCAGTCCTTACTCAATAGGGCTAACATAACCGAAAAAGAAGAGGTCACCGTGTCAAGATTCATCGTCGGCTTGAACTCAAACATCATTGATCTTCTTTATCTCCATGGGTACGAAAACCTCGAAGATACACTAAAGAAAGCAATGACAATCGAAGCACAAATACAAAGGAGATTCCGATTCAGAGAACATTACCAAGGTACTTCATTCTCTTACCAAGGTAATCCTTCAAATCCTTCCTCGTCTTCTGCTCCATCTTCTCTGAAAAAGCCAAGAGATGACAAACTTGACAAGGAGAAAGAACGACCAGCAAAGAATGACACACTTTCAACCACTAAAGATCAAATGATAATTTGTGAGGAGGTAGAGAAAGTAAAAAAAGAAAAAGCTGAGAAAGAGGCAAAAGAAAAAGAGGTCACTAGTTTCAAAAACCAAAAGAATAATGACCCATGGGAGGTGAGTGAACCTAATTGTGAGAAGAAAAGAGTGACTCAAAATCTATGTGTGAGTACAAAATAATTGAGAGAGAACCTTCTTTACAAACAACCTTCCATCCTTGTTCACTTTAGGGAATCAATTGTTTCTATTTCTAACATTAACAAGGATTTGCCTAGTGTGTTTTCATCTTTGTTACAGGATTTTCGAGAAGTGTTAGGTGATCCACCTAACGAATTACCACCAAAAAGAGGAAAACAACACCAAACCAATCTAATTCAAGGTTGCATCATACCTCGTCGTCAAACATACAATCTCGAAGAAACCAAAGAGTTAGATTTGTTACAAAAAGGCTACATCCAGGAAAGCCTTAGTCGTGACGCCATCTTAATGACGAAACATGACTTGAACAACTCCACATGCTTTATAGTTCATGCACAGAGAATCCATGTAAATGATGAGAAAGTAAAAGCAACACGAGACTGGACCACACCATCTTCCATCGCCAAGAGTTGTCGAATAGTGCTAGGTGACCCTCCTGACGGGTTACCACCTGAAAGCCCTAATCACTATGCCATATCAATTAAGAGTCACGATTTACGGGAGTCCAAAGACCGAGGTAAGCAAAACACAATAGACGATGCACTACCACGAAGGTATACTCTTACCTATCAAACGCATACTACTATTCCGAGAATTGAACATATCAAAGATGTATATCACAATAACTCAGATATTTCTGATAATTCTACTCATACTTTTAAAAGTGCTTCCAATGAGCTTTATCTTGTATATGAGTTTCCTTACCAACTAAATAGGTTTTACAGTCCACAAATCTCCTCCCGAGAATTCTTAATTCATGAACCACACTTAGGAGACTTAAGGGATTACTTTAACAAACCAGTTGACATGGTTTTTAAACACTCATTCTCGCCACACAAGAATAAAACCATGGAGAAATTATCTGAAGCAATCATACAGAAAGTCAACAGAGGTCGACGCCATGTTGAATTTCAACCAAAACATCATATTACAAGACTTGTATGCAAAAGAGGACTTCAAGACTACAAGAAATCAGTTTTTATAAAGAAGAAATCTCGACTAAGACGCATAAAGACATATCACATTGATCCTGGTAAATGTTTCACAAGTTTTCCGTTCAACACATCTAATTCTCTTTCTTTTGGATTTTCATATTCGATGACGAATCCTTTTGAGGAGTGGGGGAATGATACATGCACTAGAGTCCAGAATACATGCTTCTTTGGACTAATGTTTCTACTCGAACCTATTAGAAGAACAAAGTCTCGAAGATTCAAAGCATATCTATTCGGTAAGAATAATGTGAATGAATCATTAAACGATTCTAATGTTACTCCCTTTAATGTTTCAGATTCGAGGTCGAATCTTTTTGAAGAAAGGGAGGATGATACATGCATCACAAGGCTCACATCAAAGGAAGAAGTAATAACTCTTCCAAATGATCCACTCGTCCAAGCTTTGGAAAAGAATATCAGAACAGTAGCAGATTTGAGACGACTTTTTGAATGGGATCCTGATCTTATTTGGTCAACATATCTTCTGAAGATACAACTTTCTATCTCTTATATTTCCAACGGTTCTTTAATCGTATCAATACGATATCGGGAACTCAAGATATGGCCATTTTACTGAAGACGGTGCATGCAGAAAATCCTATACGGGATTAATACGGGATTTTGTAAATATTACGAATTTTCAATATTTTTATTGATTATTTGTAATATAACTTAATATATGATGATGCATTATCTTTTAGGATTAGATTTATTATTTTATTAGGAATTAAGGTTGGGTTAAAATATTATCTTTAGTTATTATTATTTTATTAGGAATTAGAGTTAAGACATGTTTAGTTTATTATTATTTTATTCATTAGTTATTTAGGACCTTTAGAACTCAGCCCCTATATAAAGGAGGCTTCATTCTACTTTTTAAATCAGATTTCTTTGATCAATAATACAACAAGAGTTTGTTTTTGCAAGTGCTGATTGCCTTGTGCCTTCGAAGCTTCTTCTCCTGGAGTTCTTTCAAGTTCTTGTGAGGGAGATTAATCTTCACACTCAAACTTGCCTTTTCATCGCGACTAGGAGGGTTGGTTAGAGCCATATTATCGTGTTTGCCTTTTCATTGCAACTAGGAGGGCTCGATAGGACATTATCCATCGATTTTCCACATTCATCCACGCCATCAATCAACTTTACCGTTCACTTTCATAAGGGAGATCTTTGATTTCTTGGTTATTTTCTCTATTTTTAATTCCTTTATCTTTTGTTTATGTTATATTAGTCTTGTTTCTTTTCTTGTTTCCAGCACTAAAAGAAACCCTAAAGAACCCTAGCTATTGCCGCCACCTTCCTCATTCATTCCTTATTGTTCTTCATCGAGTCTAGAGCTTTTCTAGGTTTGATTCTTCAACAAGAGCAACGTTCATCAATCCGCCACCCTTCCCTATCAATTGGTATCAGATTTGGGCTGATTCTTGGAAAGAAGCAAGCAATTTGCTTGTTCTTGCACACAAAACCGTCAAAGTACCCCAACGGAGCTAGTTCAGAGAAGATTCATCGTTTCAGGTTATTTTTATTTAATTTTAATTTAGATTCAAATCCTTCTTGTTAGTTTGCTATTTTTTTCAAAAAAAACAAAAAAAAAGGCTAAAAAAGGTAAAAAAAACAAAAAAAAAACAAAAAGCCAAAATTTGTGGAAGACAATGAATCTTAGGACAACTCCTTGTGAAAGGGCACTTCTCGGATTGGCAACTCTTCGCGAAAAGGTACGAATTCACAAAATTCGACCTAGACCATATTTGT
Organism: Hibiscus syriacus; assembly: GCF_006381635.1. Taxonomy (NCBI): domain Eukaryota; kingdom Viridiplantae; phylum Streptophyta; class Magnoliopsida; order Malvales; family Malvaceae; genus Hibiscus; species Hibiscus syriacus. The sequence goes on along the minus strand of NW_024062824.1, from coordinate 2,139,887 downwards.
AGTGCTCTGTGTGGTGAAGATGATGGTGCAACTCTCCAGCTGAAAAGAAGTCTCTAGCTAGCTCAAAAGTCCAGCTCAAGTGAGCTATAAGCTCGGAGGTCAGCTGACAACTTTTCATCATTTGTTCTTCATGATCTCCCGAGTCATCTTATGGAAGTTTTCCTAGCTCATTGACTCCCATGCTAGCTTTAAATCAGCTCCCAACATGTGGCCGAACATGTACCCACAAAAGAAAGCTTTTATAAGCTAAGTAATATAAAATATAAATATATAAATATGTGGTTCATAACAATAACTTCATACATTCATAATATCATCATCATAACTATAAATATAATGTATGTAAGCTATTGTCATAACTATGGTATAAAGAAAGATTAAGTTGAAGAAAATCCCCCTTTGATTATTGTGAAAGGTTGGAGATGCAAGTCCATTTTTAAAGCTGAATCGGATCACATCATCCCCCCTTCTTTAAAGCAATTTGTCCTCAAATTGAAGGGTGGTTTCTTTTCAACGTTTCTCCATTCCATAGTTGTTGTTTCGTCAGAAATTGGGATTCCTTCTTTAGGCTCTTGAATGAGATATGCCCATGTAATTTTGCTTTGAATGTTTAGGTCCCTTGATATTCCAAAAGTGGTGTCTCTTAATGCTCCAATAGGCATGATCATGGAATCCTCATAAGTCACGTCCATTGGTTCTTCTAAAGACACGTCCTTTGAATGAAAAATGGTGTTCTTTTGCTGCTCAATGGACATATCTTTTGTATTCCCAAAGGTCACTTCTCCTAAATATTCCTTTTGGCAAATGGTGTCTCTTGATACAACCTGCAAGTCAAAGAAACAATCTACATTTTCAAAGTTAGAATAATCATCTTTAACCTTACATTTTGTCAATAGGCATTCTCGAAACAAGCACTTTGAGGAATAACCACTTGTTCTTGGATCAATTTTCTCCATGGTTGTTGCCTTTCCTTTCCTTATAGCCTCAACACTTTGCTTCATTTTGGCTTGTTCATTCTGGACTTGTTTAGGCGTTAAAGGAGTAAGGATAATCTTCTTCCCTTTATGGCTGAACGAGTATTGATTGGTAAAACAATCCTGAATAGTTATTTTGTCGTATTGCCATGGCCTCCCAAGAAGTAGATGTCTAGCGTGCATAGGGACAACATCACACATAACCTCATCTTTGTATTTGCCAATGGAAAAAGGAATTATTACCTGTTTGCTAACGTTGAGTTCTCCTCGTTCATTGAGCCACTGCAACTTATATGGATTTGGGTGCTTCATTGTTTTCAAACCAAGTTTTTCCACCATTATTGTACTGGCCACATTAGTACAACTTCCACCATCTATAATAACAAAGCATACCTTCTCATTCACATGGCATCGGGTATGGAATATGTTTTCTCGCTGTGCATTGTCTTCCGCAACTTGAAGATTCAAAATTCTTCTAATTACCAAAGCTTCTCCTTGTTCAACGGGATCTGCAAGAGTGATTTCTTCATTGACTTCAATAGGTGCCTCTTGTTCTTCCTCTGATTCAGATTCTATTTCACCATTTCCAAGTAAAATCATAGTGTTCCGGTTAGGGCATTGTGTAGATACGTGGCCCCTCCCAAGACATTTAAAGCATCTAATGTCTCTTGAATGTTCAGTAGTTTGCTTTCCTCGGTTGAAGTCTTTGTTTGCTTGTTGATTCTTTGAAGATTCGGCTTGTTCTTTGACAAGAGGAGGAGTTAGCTTTTTGATGTTGTTTGGACTCCATTTGGATGATGTAGGTGCAATATTGCAAGTTGTGTGTCTCCTCTTTAGCTGCCTTTCAATTTTCATTGCCATTTGCACCATCTCATCCATTTCGATATAATGATACAATTCCAAGGTATTGGCAATTTCGGGATTAAGTCCAGTAAGGGATCTCGCCATAGTTGCTTCACGATCCTCCTCAATGTTGACTCAGATCATTGCCACTTCCATCTCTTTATAATAGTCCTCCACACTCCTATGGCCTTGTTTCAGATTCTGTAACTTTTGAAACAAGTCACGATGATAGTGAACAAGAATTAATCGTTTCCGCATAATACCTTTCATTTCAAGCCAAGTTGAGACCGGTCATTCTCCATTCCTCCTTCGGTTCAAAGTAAGTTGATCCCACCATATTAAAGCATAGTCTATGAACTCCATGGCTGCCAATCTCACTTTCTTCATTTCAGAATAGTTGTGGCAACTAAAAACATGTTCCACTTTGCTTTCCCATTCGAGATAAGCTTTAGGATCAGTTTTTCCTTGAAATTGAGGAATTTTGATCTTGATATTACTCAGATTATCATCAACAATGGCACGTCTAGGGACTTGGAATGCTACTTGTTCTTCCTCGTCAAAATTTTCTTGAACTTCTTCTTCTGGAGGGGGTAGTGGTTGTTGTCTTCTAGGAACTCTATTATTACGGCCTGGTGGTAGATCTTGGCGTTGATCTATCTTTTCATGAAGAGCATAGAACTCTTCTCGAAACATTCTCATCATTTTGCCAATGAGTGCCTGCATTTGTAAGTTTGGTGTTCCTATATTTTCTCTGGGGCTTTGAGACATGGTTATTGCAAATAAAATAAATTGAAAACCTTACCAGCACACTCACAAATCCTCACTTGATCACTCCAAGAAAATTCAGATTGCACTCCACTCACTCTCGTGTTTGCACTCGGGGATATGTTCCTTGGCTTTTTTTGATCCCCCTTCTGATCTCACCCTCTCGTTTTCCTTTTACCGCTCAATTCTCTCTTGTGGGTCCTTTAAAGAACTAACTCAAGATTGAGCAAGTTTCTTTAGTTTGTGCGTCGGCTTAAAACAATATGGTTAGGGTATAGAAATGGTTATGGTAAAGGTAGGATAGAAAAGGTTAAGAAAAGGATAAAGTAATGAAATAAGAAAAGATTAAGTTGAAGAAAATCCCCCTTTGATTATTGTGAAAGGTTGGAGATGCAAGTCCATTTTTGACGCTGAATTGGATCACATCATTATAACTAGCGGGTCAAAGTCCTTACTACCATCCATTATAAGACTTATAAGAAACGAGTCTTTGTTCTTTAGAACATTGGTTCCTTCTTAGTTTTATAAGATATTGTTTCCATCTCCATATCCCATCATCTTCACGCCAAATCTATCACCATTCCAATACCATCTTCATCACCAATTAAAACATCCTTCATTCATCATTAAGGTATACAACCAGCAACATCAAATGGTGGTCGAATTCTCTTGCATTGAAGGATAAATCAATATTACTTCCGCAGCCCATCTTTGATAACATTCCTTTCCATTTCCATTTACTTTTCATTTCTTAATTATCATATTGCTTAATCAATTATTCTTCTTTTGTGCAGATTACTTTTAATCCAAGGTGTAGCATTTGGTGTCTCTCCTAGATCGGGAAACAAGAAGGTTGCCAACTTCTCCATCATTGAAGAAGCCTGGTTGGTTAGCCTTACATCACAACCTGTACAAGTGAATGGCTCAAAAAGAGAGGGTTAAGGATAGTAAACGTATGGGTGAATAGGTGGGCTATTTAAAATGAGAGATGAAAGCAGAAGATGGTTGATATGGCTATGGTTCATGGCTGATGAAATAAAGGGATAGTTGTGAGGATAATATCTTAAAGAAGACTCAAAGAAGAACCAATGCTATAGAGAGCAAAGACCCAGAATTTATATTACTTCTTCAATGGGTGGTATTAAGTACTTTGACCCACTAGTTATATGAACTAGGAACCAGAAGTATCAAGGTGAAAAGAAAGAGGTTGACGCCACAAGTATAAAATACTTGATAAGTCGATAAAAGTCACCAGAACTTAAGGAAGAGAATAATCTCACTTATATTAATCAAAAGGTCTGAATACAAATGATATATGCTTTCCTATTTATAGGAAATGGAGAGGCATGGCCGAATGGTTACAAGGGGATTCGACCAGCCTTGTGCCTTCCTATAGAGACATAATTAATTACAAAATAGAGATGATGTTTCAGTTTAAATGGAGGGTGATAACCCTTGGCCGAATAGCTCTAGTGTCCCTTCATGTTGGCGCCAAATTGGATGGGAGATGATGCTTGGCCGAATAAGGAAAGGGCTCTTCATCATGGTGCCTAAATGAGACCACATGCAAGGCACATGGGGGCTGGTCATATGGCATGCACATGGGTGATCTAGGGAGCCTTGTGGTGCAGCCTTGTGCATGGAATGATGGCTGGTCATGTGCTCCATCTTGGGTGTGCATGTGTCTCCTACCAAGCTAGCTTGAGTGTGAAGCTAGTTAGCAAGCATGGGTTGTTTGTGAACAAGCTTCCTAGCCGAATCCTTATGAGCTCCATAACAACATGTTCAGCTACATTAAGCTACCTTTGACATCACTTTTGGCAACTCAGCTCCAAATAGTTCAACTAGCTGAGTTTAGCTAGCCTTAAGCTCCTCCAGCTGAATCAAGCTTTCCTTAGTGTTCCATGAGCTGCCTTGTACTTTGTGAGCTGTTTCTAAGCTTCATATGACGTCTAAATCATCCACCAAGCTATCTCATCATGCATCACACTCCAATGTACCTATATGTGCAAGGAAACAAGGTAAGTCCATGATATTGGGCTGTTATGAGCTAAATACCTTGCTGCCATGTATGATTATGGTGATTTGAGCTATGTTTGAAGGTCGTGAGCTAATTATATCATCTCAAAATATGTGTAAGATAATGCATGAAGCTTAAGAGCTAATATGAATGCACATGAACTAATAAAATGCATTATAATGATGGTGCCTTGATGTATATAAGGTAATCATGTTTAATATGATTATAAGACTATCCTAACATGCTTAAATATCAATGTGCATGTTGTGTTCATACTAAGTTATTCTTTAACTACATAACAAGAATTCTTATCATGAATTGTATTATAAAAGCATATAGTATAACTAATATATAGTAATTTCAATATAAAGGTGTTAAAGAGTACTCCCTTTATTGATGAAAATGTGCTTGCATCATCCCCCTTCTTTAGGGCAATTTGTCCTCAAATCGAGTTCATTCTGTCCTTGCATATCTTCACGTCTCCTTGCTAAAAGAAAGCATCCTTTGAACGGTTGTGTTCTTCCATTAGGTATCCTTTCATAAGATTTCCGTTTAGGCCTTTCTTTGGAATTTGATTTACCAACTGATACCTTTTGAGAGTAATCTTCCTTTAAGGCACATGGGGGCTGGTCATATGGCATGCACATGGGTGATCTAGGGAGCCTTGTGGTGCAGCCTTGTGCATGGAATGATGGCTGGTCATGTGCTCCATCTTGGGCGTGCATGTGTCTCCTACCAAGCTAGCTTGAGTGTGGAGCTAGTTAGCAAGCATGGGTTGTTTTTGAACAAGCTTCCTAGACGAATCCTTATGAGCTCCATAACAACATGTTCAGCTATATTAAGCTACCTTTGACATCATGATGTAAGGTAATTCTACCTTCTCGTTTGATTGTGGATCTAGGAAGGAAGCAAAACAACCTGCACAAGTGAATGGATCAAAATAGAATGGATAAGGGTGGTAAACGTATGGTTTTATAGGTAGGCTATTTAATAAATGAGAGATGGAAGCGGAAGATGATTGAAATGGTTATGGTTATGGTGATGAAACAAAAGGATGGTTGTGAGGATAGTATCTTGAAGAACGCTCAAAGAAGAACCAATGCTATAGAGAGCAAAGACCCAATCTTTATATTGTTTCTTCAAGGGGTGGTGATAAGTACTTTGACCCACTAGTTATAGGAACTAGGAACCAGAAGTATCAAGATGAAAGAAGAGGGTTGACACCACAAGTATAAAATACTTGATAAGTTGATAAAAAGTCACCAGGACTTAAGAAAGAGAATAATCTCACTTCAATTAAAATAAAAGGTCTGATGACAAATGAATTATGATTTCCTATTTATAGGAAATGGAGGGGCATGGCCGAATGGATACATGGTGGTTTGACCAGCCCTTGTGCCTCTATAAAATGACATAATTAAATGCTAAATGTCATAATGTTTTGGTCCTTTATGGAGGGAAATAATCCTTGGCTGAATAGTCCTTGTGTCCCCTCAAGTTGGCACCAAATTGAATGGGAAATGATGCTTGGCCGAATAGGGAGAGAGCTCTTCATCTTGGTGCCTAAATAAACCACATGCAAGGCACATGGGGCTGTTCACATGCTAAACACATGGCTTGGCCGAATAGGGAGAGAACTCTTCATCTTGGCGCCTAAATGATCCTCATGCAAGGCACATGGGGGCTGTTATGCAAGGCACATGGGTGTTCTAGGAAACCTTGTGGTGCAGCCTTGTGCATGGAATGATGGCTGGTCATGTGCTTTCTCTCTTGGGCGTGCATGTGTCTTCTTCAAGCTAGCTTGAGTTGTGAAGCTAGCTAGCAAACATGGGCTGTTTGTGAACAAACTTCCTAGCTAAGTCCTTGTGAGCTCCACAATATTATTGATGTAAGGTACTTGTACCTTTTCAAATGATTGTGGATCTAGGAAGGAAGCAAAACAACCTGCAAAGTGAATGGCTCAAAATAGAATGGTTAAGGGTGGTAGACGTAGGGGTGAAATGGTAGGCTATTTAAATAATGAGTAATGGAAGCGGAAGATAGTTGATAAGGCTATGGTTATGGAGATGAAATAAAGGGATGGTTGTGAGGATAGTATCTTGAAGAAATCTCAAAGAAGAACCAATGCTATAGAGAGCAGAGACCCAATCTTTATATTGCTTCTTCAAGGGGTGGTAATAAGTACTTTGACCCACTAGTTATATGAACTAGGAACCAGAAGTATCAAGATGAAAGGAAGGGGTTGACGCCACAAGTATAAAATACTTGATAAGTCGATAAAAAGTCACCAGGACTTAAGAAGAGAATAATCTCACTTTAATTGAATAAAAAGGTGTGCTTACAAATGAAATATTCTTTCCTATTTATAGGAAATGGAAGGATTTGGCCGAATGGTTACAAGAGGTTTCGACCAGCCCTTGTGCCTCTATAAAATGACATAATTTAATTAAAAATAGAGAGGATGGTTCGGTTTAAATGGAGGAAAATATCCTTTGGCCGAATAGTGCTTGTACCCCTTCAAGTTGGCGCCAAATTGGAGAGTAAGGAGTGCTTGGCCGAATGGTAAGAGGACTCTTCATCTTGGCGCCTAAATGAAGTCACACGCCAATCACATGGTGGTCTGGTCACAAGGCGTGCACATGGCCTCTCTAGGATGCTTGTGGTGTAACCTTGCGCATGGAATGATGGCTGATCATGGGTTCCATCTTAGGCGTGCATGTGTCTCCTTCCAAGCTAGCTTGAGTGTTGAGCTAGCTAGCAAGAATGGGGCTGTTTATGAATGATCTTCCTAGCCGAGTCCCTTTGAGCTCCATAACAGCATGTTCAGCTACATTCAGCTACCTTTGTCATCACTTTTAGCAACTCAGCTTCAAATAGTCCAACTAGCTAAGTTTAGCTAGCCTGAAGCTTATCCAGCTGAACCGAGCTTCCCTTAGCATTCCATGAGCTGCCTTGTACTTTGTGAGCTGTTTGTGAGCTATGCATGACGTCCAAATCATTCACCAAGCTACCTCAACGTGCATCACACTCCATTGTACCTATATGTGCAAGGAAACAAGGTAAGTTCATGATATTTAGCTAAAACGAGCTAAATACCTTGCTGCCATGTTTGTTTATGGTAATGTGAGCTAAGTATGATGGTCATGAGCTAAGTACATCATCTCCTAATATGTGTAAGATAATGTATAAAGCCTAAGAGTTAACATGAATGCAAATAAACTAATGAAATGCATTATAAGTATGCTGCCTTGATGTATATATAATAATCATGCATAATATGATAATAAAACTATTCTAACATTCTTAACATATTAAAATAACAATGTGTAATATGAATTCATACTAAGTTACTCTTTAGCTATTAAAACATTATATAACATAACATTAGAGAGTGTTAAGTTATCAAATGAATCAAAAGCTTCAAGACACTTAGTTATGAGCACTTCCCTGAATTGTTTGGCCATTGACCTAGTAATGGGACCATGTGGCATGACCTCCGGATCTGGTGTAGACGTGACTATATCATCCCCCCCTTCTTTTAAGCGATTTGTCCCCAAATCGTGTCCATCCTCAAAGGGAGATAAGTCAGTGATGTTGAATGAAGCACTGACGCCACCAAACTCACTGGGCAATTCAATTTTATAGGCATTGTCGTTGATCTTTTCTTTAATCTGAAATGGACCATCTCCTCGGGGTAATAGTTTAGACTTCCTTTGGTTTGGGAATCTTTCCTTCCTAAAGTGTACCCAAATCCAATCTCCTACGTCAAAAGTTACCTTCTTCCTTCCTTTGTTTGCTTGTTGTTCATATTGTCTTGTTCTTCTCTCAATATTGTCCTTGACTTGTTGATGGAGTCTTTTAACAAATTCTGCTTTGTTCTTTCCATCTTTGTTCACTACCTGATCATAAGGTAAAGGAAGTAAGTCCAAAGGAGTTAAAGGATTGAAACCATACACTACCTCAAATGGAGAATGTTTAGTTGCCGAGTGAATGGTTCGGTTGTATGCAAATTCCACGTGTGGTAGGCATTCTTCCCATGTCTTAATATTTTTCTTGATGATGGATCGTAGTAGCGTTGATAAAACTCTATTAACTACTTCAGTTTGACCATCCGTTTGAGGATGACATGTAGTAGAGAATAGCAATTTTGTGCCTATTTTACTCCACAAAGTCCTCCAAAAATGACTTAGGAACTTAACATCTCTATCTGACACAATAGTTCGAGGAAGTCCATGTAACCTTACCACTTCTCGGAAGAATAAGTTGGCAACAAAAATAGCATCATCAGTCTTGTGATATGGTATAAAGTGAGCCATTTTGGAGAAACGATCAACCACCACAAATATTGAATCCTTTCCACTCTTTGTTTTTGGTAAACCTAAAACAAAGTCCATTGAAATATCTATCCATGGCATGGTTGGTATTGGCAAAGGCATGTATAATCCATGAGGCATGACTCTTGATTTTGCCCTTTTACATACTAAACACCTTTCACATACCTTTTCTACATACCTTTTCATCTTTGGCCAAAAGAGGTGTTCTTTCAGAGTGCTAAGAGTCTTTTCAACTCCAAAGTGTCCCATGAGTCCTCCTTCATGTGCTTCTTTGGTTAACACTTCTCTTATGGAACCTTGTGGAATACATAATCGTCCTTCTTTGAAAAGATATCCATCATGCTGATAATACTTATCATGAGCACCTGTTTCACATAACTTATACCTTTCTCCAAAGTCCAAATCAGTAGCATAATGTTCCTTAATGAATGAAAAACCAAGAAGTTTGGAATCCAAAGTGTTAAGTAAGACATACCTGCGTGAAAGGGCATCTGCCACGACATTATCCTTTCCTCTCTTATAGTGGATGACATAGGGAAAAGACTCAAGAAATTCAACCCATTTGGCATGTCTCTTGTTGAATTTGTGTTGTCCTTTGATATGCTTTAATGCTTCATGGTCAGTGTGTATCACGAATTCCTTTGGCAATAAATAGTGCTGCCAAGTTTCCAATGCTCGAATGAGTGCATACATCTCTTTGTCATATGTTGGATAGTTCAGAGTTGCACCATTTAGTTTTTCACTAAAATAGGCAATGGGTTTTCCTTCTTGACTTAGAACAGCACCAATTCCAATTCCGGAATCATCACATTCAACTTCAAATATTTTCTCAAAGTTTGGCAAGACTAGTAATGGGGCCTTTGTCAAACAATCTTTGAGTTCGTTGAAAGATTTGTCTTGTTCATTGCCCCAAGAGAAGTTTGAATTCTTCTTAATAATCCCTGTTAAGGGTGCAGCAATGGAACTAAAGTTTGGTACAAACCTTCTGTAAAAGCTGGCTAATCCATGAAAACTTCGAACTTGACTGACATTAACCGGTTTTGGCCATTCTTGTATTGCCTTAACCTTCTCTGGATCCACTGATAATCCCTGTGAACTAACAATAAAGCCTAAGAAAAGTAACTTGATTAGTACAAAAATCACACTTCTTGAGATTAGCATATAAATGTTCTTCTCTCAAAGTGCTAAGAATAGATCGTAAGTGTTCAACATGATCTTTCAATGACTTACTGTATATCAAGATATCATCAAAGTAAACAACACAAAACTTACCAATATAAGGCCGAAGGACATGATTCATTAAACGCATAAAGGTACTAGGGGCATTAGTCAAGCCAAAAGGCATGACTAACCATTCATACAAACCTTGTTTGGTTTTGAACGCAGTTTTCCACTCATCACCTTCCTTCATTCTTATCTGGTGGTAGCCACTTTTCAAATCAATTTTGGAGAAGATATTGGCCCCGCTAAGTTCATCAAGCATATCATCCAACCGAGGTATAGGGTGCCTATATTTGATAGTGATTTGATTTACTGCTCTACAATCCACGCACATTCTCCAAGTTCCATCTTTCTTTGGTACCAACAAAACGGGGACAGCACATGGACTTAAGCTTTCTCGAATGTAACCTTTGTTTAGGAGTTCTTTGACTTGTTTTTGCAATTCCTTTGTTTCTTCAGGATTACTCCTATATGCTGGTCTATTAGGAATGGTGGCTCCAGGAATGAAATCAATTTGATGTTCAATTCCTCTAATCGATGGTAATCCATCGGGAATTTCCTCAGGAAACATATCCTCAAATTCCTGCAAAAGATTAGAAATAGAAGAAGGCAAACCTTTAGGAGGGTTAGTAAGGAGAAAACTTTCCTTATACATAAGTATAAGTAGAGCTTTCTTAGTTGATAAATGTTTCCGAATATCTCCTCTGCTGGCATAGATATTCATCTTTGGAGTATGGATTTCTTTGGCCTTCTTTTCTTTCTCCCATTCTTCTATGCGTGATTTGAGGGTCACTTGACATTCCTGAACTTGGCTTGGTAACAAAGGTGCCAATATGATTTTCTTTCCCTGATGTTGGAATGAGTACTTGTTAGAGAATCCGTCATAGGTGGCTTTCTTATCATATTGCCAAGGACGTCCTAGTATAAGGTGACTTGCACTCATGGGCACCACGTCACAAAGGACTTCATCATTGTATCTTCCAATTGAGAAAGGTACAATCACTTGCTTGGTTACCTTGGCTTCTCCCACATCGTTGAGCCATTGGAGTTTGTAAGGATGAGGATGTTTGGAAGTCTTGAGACCCAACTTTTCTACCATGTGAGTACTTGCTACATTGGTACAACTTCCTCCATCAATGATCACCACACAAATTTTATCTCCCACGTGACATTTGGTATGGAATATGTTTTCTCTTTGTTCATCATCTTGACTTTGAATGTTCAAAGTCCTTTTGACTACAAAAATGTTGGATGGAAAAGACATGTTAGCAAATAAGGACAAATTGAAATGTGTGTAGGACCTTACCAGAGTATACTCTCACAAAGCCTCACGAGTCACTCCAAGAAAACTTGATGCCACTCAATCCGCTCGTGTTTGCACTCTAGGACTTTTAATGGCTTTTACTTGTCCTCTTCTGATCTCACACACGCTCCAGCCTTTTTCCTCTCGATTCTCTTGTCTCAAGTTCTAATGAACTTTTACTCAAGACTATATCAAGTAATTTCACTTGTTTGGCGTCGGCTGCAAATGGTTAGTAGGAATGGAAAGCAAATATAATTGAAAAGGTGGCTTAGAAATTAGAAAGAAGAGAATGAAAAGGGTTACTTACACAAGTCACTTCACAACCTTCTATCACCACAATCAATTTTAAAGGCTTACTTGAAAATGCTTGGTGATGAGAATTGTTGATGAGTGCTTCCAACTTTTCTTTCTTTTCTTTGCTTTTTCTTCTTTTTGAGTGCTTTGACTTTTGAGTCCTTCAATTTTCTTTGCTGATTTTTTTTTCTTTTTCTTTGACTTTGCACTTCACTTTTGCACTTCTTTTTGTATTTTTCTTTTTGTTGTTGTTGCACGTTGCTTCTTCCACCAAAGCTCTGATTACCGCTTGATGTAAGGTACTTGTACCTTTTCAAATGATTGTGGATCTAGGAAGGAAGCAAAACAACCTGCAAAGTGAATGGCTCAAAATAGAATGGTTAAGGGTGGTAGACGTAGGGGGTGAAATGGTAGGCTATTTAAATAATGAGTAATGGAAGCGGAAGATAGTTGATAAGGCTATGGTTATGGAGATGAAATAAAGGGATGGTTGTGAGGATAGTATCTTGAAGAAATCTCAAAGAAGAACCAATGCTATAGAGAGCAGAGACCCAATCTTTATATTGCTTCTTCAAGGGGTGGTAATAAGTACTTTGACCCACTAGTTATATGAACTAGGAACCAGAAGTATCAAGATGAAAGGAAGGGGTTGACGCCACAAGTATAAAATACTTGATAAGTCGATAAAAAGTCACCAGGACTTAAGAAGAGAATAATCTCACTTTAATTGAAAAAAAAGGTGTGCTTACAAATGAAATATTCTTTCCTATTTATAGGAAATGGAAGGATTTGGCCGAATGGTTACAAGAGGTTTCGGCCAGCCCTTGTGCCTCTATAAAATGACATAATTTAATTAAAAATAGAGAGGATGGTTCGGTTTAAATGGAGGAAAATATCCTTTGGCCGAATAGTGCTTGTACCCCTTCAAGTTGGCGCCAAATTGGAGAGTAAGGAGTGCTTGGCCGAATGGTAAGAGGACTCTTCATCTTGGCGCCTAAATGAAGTCACACGCCAATCACATGGTGGTCTGGTCACAAGGCGTGCACATGGCCTCTCTAGGATGCTTGTGGTGTAACCTTGCGCATGGAATGATGGCTGATCATGGGTTCCATCTTAGGCGTGCATGTGTCTCCTTCCAAGCTAGCTTGAGTGTTGAGCTAGCTAGCAAGAATGGGGCTGTTTATGAATGATCTTCCTAGCCGAGTCCCTTTGAGCTCCATAACAGCATGTTCAGCTACATTCAGCTACCTTTGTCATCACTTTTAGCAACTCAGCTTCAAATAGTCCAACTAGCTAAGTTTAGCTAGCCTGAAGCTTATCCAGCTGAACCGAGCTTCCCTTAGCATTCCATGAGCTGCCTTGTACTTTGTGAGCTGTTTGTGAGCTATGCATGACGTCCAAATCATTCACCAAGCTACCTCAACGTGCATCACACTCCATTGTACCTATATGTGCAAGGAAACAAGGTAAGTTCATGATATTGAGCTAAAACGAGCTAAATACCTTGCTGCCATGTTTGTTTATGGTAATGTGAGCTAAGTATGATGGTCATGAGCTAAGTACATCATCTCCTAATATGTGTAAGATAATGTATAAAGCCTAAGAGTTAACATGAATGCAAATAAACTAATGAAATGCATTATAAGTATGCTGCCTTGATGTATATATAATAATCATGCATAATATGATAATAAAACTATTCTAACATTCTTAACATATTAAAATAACAATGTGTAAAATGAATTCATACTAAGTTACTTTTTAGCTATTAAAACATTATATAACATAACATTAGAGAGTGTTAAGTTATCAAATGAATCAAAAGCTTCAAGACACTTAGTTAAGAGAACTTCCCTGAATTGTTTGGCCCTTGACCTAGTAATGGGACCGTGTGGCATGACCTCCGGATCTGGTGTAGACGTGACTATATCAATTATGTTCATCTACATTCACCTACCTTTGACATCACTTTTGGCAACTCAGCTCCAAATAGTCCAACTAGCTAAGTTTAGCTAGCCTTAAGCTCCTCCAGCTGAACCGAGCTTCCCTTAGTGTTCCATGAGATGCCTTGTACTTTGTAAGCTGATTGTGAGGTGCATATGAAGTCCAAATTATTCACCAAGCTATCTCAATGTTTATTATGCTCCAATGTACCTACATGTGCAAGGAAACAAGGTAAGTCCATGGCATTGAGCTGATATGAGCTAAATACCTTGCTGCCATGCATGAATATGGTAATGTAAGCTAAGTTTGAATGCCATGAGCTAATTATATCATCTCCTAATATGTGTAAGGTAATATATAAAGCCTAAGAGCTAATATGAATGCAAATGAACTTATAAAATGCATTATAAGTATGCTGCCTTGATGTATATGTTATTATCATGCATAATATAATTATATAGCTATCCTAACATGCTTAACATATTAAGATAACAATGTGTAAGATGTATTCATACTAAGTTATTCTTTATCTATTAAAACATTATATAACTTAACATAGGAGGGCGTTAAGTTATCAATTGAATCAAAAGCTTCTAAACACTTAGTTAAGAGAACTTCCCTGAATTGTTTGGCTCTTGATCTAGTAATGGGACCATGTGGCATGACTTCCGGATCTGGTGTAGGTGTGATTATATCATCCCCCCTTCTTTTAAGCAATTTTTATTTGATAGCCAATAGCAAAGACCCGGAGAAGTACCCAAGTGGCCCCATCACACGAGCAAGGGCTAAGGAATTTCAAGCAGCTATGGAGAGTATGTTTACATCACGTTTAGAACGTGATGAAAAAGGAATATTAAGGGAGGAATACTTTACTTTGCTTATGCATGAATTTGCATGAGAATTTAAAGTTTGCATAACATTCATTGCATTTAATAAGTGTGTTGTTCATTCAAGCATGCATTGCATTTAAATCATCTAGTTCATTCATCAAATTAGTTCTTTTATTATATTAACTCTTAATTGTTTCATGCATGTTTTCAATTAAATATTGAATAAAGTTCACCTTTGTGTCTAGGTGCATGAGAGAAGTTAAATGGTTTCATCATATGCAAGAATGTCAGTCAGAATGTCTTCCAATTATGGATACGATAAAGATGTTTTTGGTTCTAGAAATCAATTGGACATTATTCCTCTATCTCTTAGCTTTCCAACGCCTTTTTATTCACCTTAATCCGATATCGGGATCTTGAGATATGATCGATTTATTGAAGACAGTGCAGGCTGGAATTTTGTTACAGGAATTTTATGCATGGATGATTTGGATGAGTTTGAGCCAAGGGAGAGTCTTTTCAACTTCAGCCAAGTGACAAGCCATTGAAGTACTCTTAATTCACCCATTAAAGGCATTCAAAGCTGATTGTTATCATCTAAGTTCAAGGGCTGTTCATATTCTTCAAGGGAGCATGCAATGAAGAGTGATTTAATTCACTTATCAAGACAATTTTCAGCATGGAATAGCAAGAGTCTTCCAAACCTTGGACGAAATTAAGGCCAAATTCAGCTTCAAATTGTCTAGATTCATCCCCAAAATGATCTAGAATATTCATCCAATTTTGAAGATAAGAAGACAAAACATTCAAGTGCATTTTATTGCTAAATTGATGAGAATGTTTTCATCTTTTGAGTCTTTTCATATGCTTCTTAGAAATACTATAAATAGGCACCTTTGGGATCAATTGTTGGGACACATTTGAATATATAAAACATCTTTGAGAGGTTTCTTTCATTCTTGTTCTCTTGTAGAACTTTATCGGCTTCAAGATAGTCTTGTAGTCTTCATCCATTTCCTTTTGTTATAGCGTTGGTTCCTAGCTCATATATAGCTAGTGGGTCACGTTCCATACCCTACCATTTCGATTCCAATTTTTTTTTTATTGTTGGTTCTTAGCTCCAAATAGCTAACGGGTCACAATCCGCTTTATCCTTACACACTTTGCCACAACAACACCATTTGCCACGACAACACCATTCATACTTCACCATCTATTTTCATTATCATCAAACCACAACAACCATCACTTTTCCATCACCTTCAAACAACTTCCTCATTCTTTTCATTCCATCATTTCAATTATTATTTTATATCATTTCCTTCTTATGTTTATATTTATGTAATTTCAGAGTTCAAGCTATCATTATAGGATTTTTTTTACTAGAATCACGATCGGACATTCACATATATGACTCGAAACATATAATCAAGATCATATCATTTGGTATCAGAGCTAGTCGATTCAGTAAACGTATCATTTTTCTCTCTTCTGGGTCAGTACAAAATCAAAAAAAAAGTCAAAAAGAAAAAACAAATTAAAGAGGGAGGGAGTAATTCTTTTCATCTTTAAAGAAAAAAATATATTTACTTCATCTTTATATTCAATTGTTCAATTTTTGTTACCTTTGCTTACCATATCTTTTCCTTGTAGCCAATTTCTTTTCACTATCGTTACTACCAAACCATAATTGTTTCAGCCGAAGTCCACTATACCTTGTAAGCCTTGAGAAAGTTCCCAAAAGGACTTGAAATCAAAGCACGAGTGGTAAAAGGCAAGAGTGATCATTAAGGGTAAAAGCCATCCCGAGTGAAACACGAGTGGGAGTGACTTTTCTTGGAGTGTTTGGTGAGGTTATTTTTTGTATGAGGTTATTATTTTATTACTAATTATGTCTCATCATTCGGAAGACAATTCTCAAGTTACAGGTACCGTTGAACCAAACCTACAAATGCAAGCCATGGTGCGTGAATTGACTAGGATTTTGAGAGAAGAGTTGGAACCTCTCCATGAACGTATTAACCGTATTGAAGAAGAGCGTACTCAAGGATTTCGAGAGCAAGAAGATGTCAATCAAGGAGGAAATGAAGAAGTAAAAAGACCAGAAGAAGATCGTGCATCACAATAAAGAATGGGAAATCGAGGTATAAGGCCCCAAAGGTTTCGTCCATTAATGGATGATAATCTTGTTAATATCAAGATTTCCATTCCACCATTCCAAGGCAAGACGGATCCCGAGGCTTACTTAGCATGGGAAAAGAAGGTAGAGCACATCTTCGGGTGCCATGATTATTTCGAACTCAAGAAGGTAAAACTCTCTGCCCTTGAGTTTATGGATTATGCACTAATATGGTGGGATCAATTGACATCAAGTAGGAGACGCAATGGAGAACATCCTATCACTACATGGGATGAAATGAAAGCAGTGATGCGAAGGTGATTCATTCCAACCCACTACCATCGGGAGTTATTCAACAGTCTTCAAAACCTTTCACAAGGTAACCGAAGTGTTGAAGATTATCACAAAGAGATGGAGGTTGCCATGATTCGAGCCAATATCGATGAGGATCGAGAAGCCACAATGGCAAGATTCCTAGCGGGACTTAATCCGGACATTGTGAATGTGGTTGAGATGCAACATTATGTGGAGATGGAAGACATGGTGCATATGGCCATAAAGGTGGAAAAAAACTCAAAAGGAAGGGTGCCACACGATCTTATGGGAGTGCAACTTCAAAATGGGGGAAAAGTTCATACAAGAAGACTCATCCATTGCCATCCCACGAAAGAGGAGGACTGCCCAAAGGAAGTAAGCCCATTGCCGAAACCAGCAAGGGTAAGACTACCGCCACTCCAAATCGTTCTCGTGACATACAATGTTTTAAGTGTTTGGGGCGTGGACACATTGCAAGCCAATGTCCAAATCGCAACACCATGGTTCTTTGAGATGATGGAGAAGTTGAATCGGAACAAGAAGAGGATGAGAATGAAGATACTACCATTGATATGGAAGAATTAGAGCATGCCGTGGAAGGAGAGTTCCTTGTTGTCAAAAGGAGTCTAAACGTGCAATCCAATGGAGGAGATGAACAACGTGAAAATATCTTCCATACTCGCTGCCACGTTGGAGGAAAGGTATGCTTTGTTATTATTGATGGAGGTAGTTGCACTAATGTTGCTAGTACCTTAATGGTAGATACACTTGGCTTGTCAACAACAAAGCATCCACAACCTTATAAACTGCAATGGCTCAACGATGGAGGAGAACTCAAGGTGACCAAGCAAGTTCGAATTGCTTTCTCCATAGGGAAGTACAAAGACAAGGTGTTATGTGATGTTGTACCAATGCACGCAAGCCATTTACTACTTGGAAGGCCTTGGCAATTTGATAAGCGAGTGATCCATGACGGTTATACCAACCGGTATACATTCACCCATGAGGCAAGGAAGATCACTTTAGCTCCACTTTCACCAAAGCAAATACATGAAGACCAAATTCAATTGAGAGGAAAATTTGAAAAAGCCAAAGAGAGGGAGACCAAAATGGAGGTAAAAGCAAAAGAGTGTGATCAAAATGAGGGAAGGAAAATTATCATTCTTTCTAAAGAGAGAGAGTTGAAAAAGTGTTTAATGATGGCAAAGGAAGCACTTGTGCTCATGTACAAGGAATTTTTTTTTAACACAACTACCTTGATCAAAATTTGCCTGCTTTTGTTGTGTCTTTATTGCAGGAGTTTGATGACCTATTTTCGGAAGAAATACAAAGTGGGTTCCACCTATTCGTGGCATAGAACATCAAATAGACTTTGTTCCTGGTGCCGTCATTCCAAACCGACCAGCATACCGAAGCAACCCCGAAGAAACTAAGGAATTGCAAAGGCAAGTATCTTAGTTGATGGAAAAAGGCTACGTGAGGGAAAGCCTTAGCCCATGTGTCATGCCGGTTCTACTTGTGCCAAAGAATGATGGAACTTGGCACATGTGTGTGGATTGTCGAGCGGTAAACAAAATTACGGTAAAGTATCGTCACCCTATTCCTCGCTTAGATGACATGTTAGATGAGCTTAACGGTTTTAACCTCTATTCCAAGATTGATCTTAAGAGTGGTTACCACCAAATATGAATGCGGGAAGGTGATGAGTGGAAAACAACATTCAAAACGAAGCAAGGTCTTTATGAGTGGTTGGTTATGACTTTTGGCTTAACTAATGCACCAAGCACATTTATGAGGTTAACGAATCATGTTCTTAGGCCATTCTTGGGTAAGTTTTGTGTGGTTTATTTTGATGACATTCTAATATATAGTAAAACCATGGAAGAACATGTTCAATATTTGAGGTCAGTTTTACTTGTTTTGAGGAAGGAAAAACTGTTTCTAATTTAAAAAAATATGCTTTTTGTACTGACAGGGTTGTTTTCCTAGGTTTCATTGTGAGTTCTGAAGGTTTGGAGGTTGACAAAGAGAAGGTTAAAGCCATTGGAGAGTGGCCACGACCAACAAGCATTTCTCAAGTTAGGAGCTTCCATGGACTTGCAAGCTTTTATCGGAGATTCGTCCCAAACTTCAGCACCATAGCCGCCCCACTAACAAGTGTTATTAAGAAGAATTCTAAATTATTTTGGGGGGAAGATCAAGAGAAGTCCTTTAATAGAATTAAAGATTGTTTAATACATGCCCCTTTACTTGCTCTACCTGATTTTAATTTAACTTTTGAAATTGAATGTGATGCATCAGGTATAGGAATTGGAGCAGTCTTGTCTCAAGGTGGACGTCCTATAGCCTATTTTAGTGAGAAATTAAGTGGAGCCACGCTTAATTATCCTACCTACGACAAAGAGATGTATGCTCTTGTGAGGGCAATAGAAACATGGCAACACTACCTTTGGCCTAAGGAGTTCATCATTCACACCGATCATGAGGCGTTGAAACATATTCGGGGGCAGTATAAACTCAACAAAAGGCATGCCAAATGGGTAGAGTTTCTTGAAACTTTTCCATATGTTATCAAGTACAAGAAAGGTAAGGAGAATATAGTTGCCGATGCATTGACACGAAGGTATGTTCTTTTAAACACTTTGGAATCTAAGTTGTTGGGTTTTACTTTTATTAAAGACTTATATGTTTCTGACTCTAATTTTGGGGAAATTAATAAAGCTTGTGAGAAAGGGATGATTGATAAATACTTTAAGCATGATGGTTTTCTATTCAAGGAAGGGAGATTATGCGTCCCTCAAGGTTCCATGCGATAATTGCTCACTAAGGAAGCCCATGGAGGAGGATTAATGGGACATTTTGGGATAGCAAAGACTTTGGCTATACTTCAAGAACATCTATATTGGCCCAAAATGAAACGAGATGTGGAAAGGTTATGTGAGCGTTGCATTACTTGCAAGAAGGTGATACATACACCACATGCCCTAAAGCTAAGGATGATGAATTTACTATACCACTTAGCCCTATCACACGAGGCCGGACCAAACTTCTTAAAGACAAGCTTCAAATCACAGTTCAAACATTCATCCGGAAGGGTCTAATAGAAGAAGGTTTGCAACAACGTTTTGAATGGGATCCAGTTGTTATACGGTCGACATGTCTTATGGAGATACAACCTTCTTTCTCTTATCTTTCCAATGGTTCTTGAATCGCATCAATCCGATATCGGGAACTCAAGATATGGTTATTTTACTGAAGACGGTGCATGCAGAAAATCCTATACGGGATTAATACGTTATTTTGTAAATATTACGAATTTTCAATATTTATATTGATTATTTGTAATATAATTTAATATAGGATGATTAATTATCTTTTAGGATCAGATTTATTATTTTATTAGGAATTAAGGTTGGGTTAAAACAATATTTTTAGTTATTATTATTTTATTAGGAATTAGAGTTAAAACATGTTTAGTTTATTAATATTTTATTCTTTAGTTATTTAGGACCTTTAGAATTCAGCCCCTATATAAAGGAGGCTTCATTCAACTTTGTAAATCAGATTTCTTTGATCAATAATACAACGAGAGTTTGTTTTTGCAAGTGCTGATTGCCTTGTGCCTTCGAAGCTTCTTCTCCTGGAGTTCTTTCAAGTTCTTGTGAGGGAGATTAATTTTCACACTCCAATTTGCCTTTTCATCACGACTAGGAGGGTTGGTTAGAGCCATTTATCGTGTTTGCCTTTTCATTGCGACTAGCAGGGCTCGATAGGACACTTATCCATCTATTATCCACAAATCCATTCGCACCATCAATCATCTTTACCGTTCACCTTCACAAGGGAGATCTTCTGATTTCTTTATTATCTTATTTCATCTTCTGTTTATTTATCTTTTGTTTATTTTATTCTAATCTTATTGCCTTTATTCCAGCACATAAAAGAAACCCTAAAGAATCCTAGTTGCTGCCGCCACCTTCCCCTATTCATCCCCTTTGTTCTTCATCAAGTCTAGAGCTTTCTAGGTTTGATTCTTCAACAAGAGCAACGTTCATCAATCCGCCACCGCTTCCCTATCAATTGGTATCAGATTTGGGCTGATTCTTGGAAAGAAGCAAGCAATTTTGCTTGTTCTTGCACACAAAACCGTCAAGGTACCCCAACGGAGCTAGTTCAGAGAAGATTCATCGTTTCAGGTTCTTTTTATTTAATTTTAATTTAGATTCAAATCCTTCTTGTTAGTTTGCTATTTTTTTCAAAAAAAAAAAGGTAAAAAAAAACAAAAAAGCCAAAATTTAAAAAAATTGCAAACGAAGGTATTTATGGCTTATTTTCTGCATATATCATATCCATCTTAATTTTAATTTCCAGTCCAAAATTCAATTCAATCAAAGTTTATTAGAGCCTTCAAATACATCATTCAAGTTTTATCAGAAGATTCGGTCTAGAATATTGTCGAATTTCTTGAAAATTATACAGGAGGAATTTTGTGGTGAAAATTTCCAGATTGAAACTTCATATATTGGAGATCATTCACTCAAAATATCAGAATTTTTAGAGATCAAGAACAACTTCGAAAAAAAGTCATCAAGAAAAACAGAATGTTTGAGGACTCACCGTTCAACAGAGTCTACTGGATACTACTGAAGGTATTTGGTTCTGAAATTTTTCAGGTGGTTTCTTGACGCATCGAAAGACATTCAATAAATTTTCAGAAATTTTGGACACCTGGAACCCCCTCAAAAACGTTGCTCAAGTTGATCCAGCGTTTTCTAGGTTTTCTGGTTTGGTCCCTTTTTCTTTGACTCTTAGTGCTTTAGGTTCTTTTGTTTTTCCTTGTTATTGTTCTTTTGCATTATCTAACACATTATATTCTTTGTGTTAGTAGGACTAAAGAGTTTGCATACTTCTTCGTTCTTTGCATTCATGTTCTCTTGGAGTCTAACCTTTGTTTGGCCTCTTAGAGCTTTTAGGTTTTTCTTATCGCCTTTGCTAGTAATCAAAATCCGATACGAACTGTGAAAGACTACTTGGTAAAGTGAGTTTTAAAGAGTACAAGATCGGCTTACTTGCCTCTCGTTGTGTTACTTTCTTGGAGTGACTTGTGAGGTTTCTTGCTTTGTTGAATTTATTTTATTTTTATTCTACTTTAAAATCTTCTTTTGAGTGTTATAATTGCAGGATGGGCGACAATAACAATGAGACACTTACGGCTATCTTAGCCGCACTTGAACGACTCACAACTCAATTTGATCAACTTAACAATGCCTTGAGAGAACGGCAAGAACTACAACTGGATCAACCAAACCATAATCCAAGGCCAAACAATGCTGAACTTTTAGCCCCCAGGCGAGCACAACCACGTTTTCAAACACCCAAACTCTTTGTAAAACCAAAGTTCACGATCCCGTCTTTTAAAGGAGACTACGACCCAGACAAGTACATCGATTGGGAAGGAAAAGTTGATCTCTTGTTCGCATACCATGACTGCCCCCAAGCTGAACAAGTTCCCCTCATCACCTTGGAATTCGAAGGATATGCTCACACTTGGTGGATGCAAACAAGGAAAAAGATCGACAACTACCAAATTCAACCAATCACGTCTTGGACCGAACTCAAACATGCCATGAGGAATAGATTCCTACCGACACATTATACATGAGAAGTTAAACAACGACTACACCGACTTTGACAAGGTAGAAGTTCAGTTGAAGATTACTACAAGGAGATGCAGTCCTTACTCAATAGGGCTAACATAACTGAAGAAGAAGAGGACACCATGTCAAGATTCGTCGTTGGCTTAAACTCAAACATCACTGATCTTCTTGATCTCCATGGGTACGAGAACCTCGAAGATACACTAAAGAAAGCAATGACAATCGAAGCACAAATACAAAGGAGATTTCGATTCAGAGAACATTACCAAGGTACTTCATTCTCTTAGCAAGGTAATCCTTCAAATCCTTCCTCATCTTCTACTCCATCTTCTCAAAAAAAGTCGAGAGATGACAAACTCGACAAAGAAAAACAACGACCAGCGAAGAATGAGACACTTCCAGCCCCTAAAGATGACACCCGAGCAAGAGACATCAAGTGTTTTAAATGCTTAGGAAGAGGCCATATCAGCCGCAATTGTCCAAACACGAGGACCTTAACCATACTAGGTGATGGATCTTACAATTCTGACTCCGACATACATTGAACATCCAAGCATCCGACGAGTCTGACATATAACGTTCCAACATCTTCCACACACGCTGCCTAATCAAGGAACAACCATTCTCCATCATCATTGATAATGGTAGTTGTGTCAACGTCATTAGCTCCAACATTGTTGAATCACTCAAACTTCCTTGCCAACGACATCCGAAACCTTATTGCTTACAATAGCTTAATGAGAGTGCCGAGATGAAGGTGGTTAAACAATGCCTCGTTAATATCAAGATGGGAAAGCATTGTGACGACGTATGGTGTGATGAAATTCCGATGCAAGCATCCCACATTCTCTTAGGACGACCTTGGCAATACGACAACGACGTCACATATTATGGTCGAAAGAACATTTACACAATTCCAATAAAAGGTAAACCGTTCCGACTTAACCCCCTACCCCCCAAAGAGATTCTCATAGATCAACAACGAATTCTCAAGGAAACAGGGAATTTGAAACAAAAGACAAAAGAGGTCACAACCGATAAAAGCCAAACAAATGACCCACGGGTGGTGAGTGAACCTCAATGTGAAAATAAAAGAGTGTCTCAAAACATTTATGCGAGTGCAAAAGACATGAGAGATACCCTTTTTCAAAATAGGTCGTGCATTCTAGTCCGTTTCAAGGACTCCATTTTATCAACTATCACTAACATCACAGATTTGCCTAGTGTGTTTTCTTCTCTATTACAGGAGTTTCAAGATGTCTTAAGCAACCCACCGGATGGTTTACCACCTACAAGAGGAATCGAACATCAAATCAACTTCATCCCTGGATCAACCATACCAAACCGCCCCGCTTACCGATGCAATCCTGAGGAAACGAAGGAATTGGAATGACAAATAGATTCCTTATTACAAAAAGGACACATCCGTGAGAGTCTTAGTCCTTGTGCAGTTCCCGTCATTCTAGTTCCAAAGAAAGATGGCACATTCCGAATGTGTGTAGATTGTCGACCTATCAATCGGATAACAATCAAGTATAGGCATCCTATTCCACGCCTAGATGATATGTTGGATGAACTACATGGTGCAAGTATCTTCACCAAAATTGACTTGAAGAGTGGTTACCATCAAATTCGAATGAAAGAAGGTGACGAATGGAAAACAGCATTCAAGACAAAGTTCGGCTTGTATGAATGGCTTGTTATGCCCTTTGGACTCACAAACGCTCCAAGCACCTTCATAAGATTAATGAATCACGTTCTTAAGGAGTTTATAGGTAAATTTGTTTTCGTTTACTTTGATGACATTCTTATATACTCATCTTCTTTTGATTCTCATGTCATTCACGTTCGAATGGTTCTCGAAGTTTTTCGACGAGAACATTTATATAATAACATGGATAAGTGTGTGTTTTGCAGTGATAAGCTTATGTTTTTAGGCTTTATAGTTAGTGTACAGGGTATTCATGTAGATAAAGAGAAGGTCAAGGCAATTCAAGAATGGCCCACGCCTACTTCCATCACCGAGGTATGATCTTTTCATGGTTTGGCAAGTTTCTACCGTTGCTTTGTCAAAGATTTCTCAACCATTGCTGCACCATTAACCGAGATCATCAAAAAGTCAGTTGAAATCAAATGGGGACCACTACAACAAAAAGCTTTTGAACTTCTTAAAGATATGTTATGTTCTGCCCCTATTCTTCGTCTTCCCAATTTTTCTAACACCTTTGAGCTAGAATGTGATGCTTCAGGCATAGGCATTGGTGCCGTCCTCATGCAAGAAAGACAACCTATCGCTTACTTTAGTGAAAAGTTAAAAGGTGCACAATTGAACTACTCTACCTACGACAAGTAACTTCTTGCACTCGTCTGAGCACTCGAAGTGTGGCAACACTATCTTCTCCCTAAAGAGTTTGTCATTCACACGGACCATGAATCACTGAAATGGTTAAATGGACAAGGTAAGTTAAACAAACGACATGCTCGATGGGTTGAGTTCATTGAATCTTTTCCTTACATCATCAAATACAAACAAGGGAAAGATAACATCGTAGCTGATGCATTATCCCGATGATACACACTTATCACTCGAATGCATGCTACTATTCTGGGTTTTGCACATATCAAAGAACTTTATCCTAACGATCCAGATTTTTCTGAGATTTATAAACAATGTGTAAAAGGTGCTTTTAACAAGTTTTATCTTGTAGATGGCTTTCTTTTTCGCATGAACAGGTTGTGTATACCACAAGGCTCTTTGCGAGAGTTCTTGTTCATGAGTCACATACCGGAGGACTTATAGGACACTTCGGTATTCACAAAACACTTGATATGGTCATGGAACACTTCTTTTGGCCGCACATGCGTAAAACAATGGAAAAGATTTGTGCATCATGCATCACGTGCAAACAAGCAAAGTCAAAGGTAAATCCTAATGGTTTGTATATGCCTTTACCAATTTCTTCTTCTCCTTGGATCGATTTATCGATGGATTTTATACTTGGCTTACCCCGCACTAAGAAAGGACGAGATAGTATTTTTGTGGTTGTGGACAGATTTTCAAAGATGGCACACTTCATTTCTTTCCATAAAACGGACGATGCAACACATATTGCTAATTTATTCTTTCGAGAAATAGTCCGCCTTCATGGCATTCCTCGCACCATTTTGTCCGATCGTGACACTAAGTTCATAAGCCACTTTTGGAAGGTATTATGGGGTAAGATTAGCACAAAACTTCTCTATTCCACTTCTTGTCATCCTCAAACCGATGGACAAACCGAAGTAATAAATCGGATTCTAGGATTTTTGCTAAGAACTGTGGTAGGTAAGAATACCCGTAATTGGGAATAATGTTTACCTTTTGTTGAGTTTGCTTATAATCGATCCATTCACTCCACAACAGGTTATTCTCCATTCGAAATAGTTTATGGTTTTAACCCACTAACTACTTTGGATCTTATTCCCTTACCTTTAGATCAGGTTACCAGTTTAGATGGTGAAAAGAAGGCTGCCCTTGTCAAAGACATTCACGCCAAAGCCAAACTCAAGATGGAGAAAACCTACGAGGCAATCGCAAACCGAGTTAACAAGGGCCGACGACATGTCACCTTTGAACCAGGAGATTGGGTATGGGTTCACATGAGAAAAGAAAGGTTCCCGACACAAAGGAAATCCAAGCTAGACCCACGAGGCGATGGCCCATTCCAAGTTCTTGAACGAATCAATGACAACGCCTACCGCATTGATCTTCCCGGTGAGCATAACGTGAGTGCATCCTTTAATGTTTTTGACTTATCTCCTTTTGATATTTCATATTCGAGGACGAATCCTTTTAAGGAAGGGGGAGATGATACATACACCACATGCCCTAAAGCTAAGGATGATGAATTTACTATACCACTTGGCCCTATCACACGAGGCCGGACCAAACTTCTTAAAGACAAGCTTCAAATCGCAGTTCAAGCATTCATCCGGAAGGGTATAATAGCAGAAGATTTACAACAACTTTTTTAAGGGGATCCAGTTGTTATCCGGTCGACATGTCTTCTGGAGATACAACCGTATGTTTCTTATCTTTCCAACGGTTCTTGAATCGCATCAATCCGATATCGGGAACTCAAGATATATTATTTTACTGAAGACGGTGCATGCAGGAAATCCTATACGGGATTAATACGTTATTTTGTAAATATTACGAATTTTCAATATTTATATTGATTATTTGTAATATAATTTAATATAGGATGATTAATTATCTTTTAGGATCAGATTTATTATTTTATTAGGAATTAAGGTTGGTTAAAACAATATTTTTAGTTATTATTATTTTATTAGGAATTAGAGTTAAAACATGTTTAGTTTATTAATATTTTATTCTTTAGTTATTTATGACCTTTAGAATTCAGCCCCTATATAAAGGAGGCTTCATTCAACTTTGTAAATTAGATTTCTTTGATCAATAATACAATGAGAGTTTGTTTTTGCAAGTGCTGATTGCCTTGTGCCTTCAAAGCTTCTTCTCCTGGAGTTCTTTCAAGTTCTTGTGAGGGAGATTAATCTTCACACTCCAATTTGCCTTTTCATCACGACTAGGAGGGTTGGTTAGAGACATTTATCGTGTTTGCCTTTTCATTGCGACTAGGAGGGCTCGATATGACACTTATCCATCTATTATCCACAAATCCATTCACACCATCAATCATCTTTACCGTTCACCTTCATAAGGGAGATCTTCTGATTTCTTTATTATCTTATTTCATCTTCCGTTTATTTATCTTTTGTTTATTTTATTCTAATCTTATTGCCTTGATTCCAGCACATAAAAGAAACCCTAAAGAATCCTAGTTGCTACCGCCACCTTCCCCTATTCATCCCCTTTGTTCTTCATTGAGTCTAGAGCTTTCTAGGTTTGATTCTTCAACAAGGGCAACGTTCATCAATCCGCCACCGCTTCCCTATCAGAAGGCCAAATCTAAAGTTATGCCACATGGACTTTACACACCACTACCCATACCGAAAGTACCATGGATGGATATTTCAATGGATTTTGTGCTAGGGCTTCCTCGTACAAAGAACAACAAAGACTCCATTTTGTAGTTGTTGATAGATTTTCCAAAATGGCTCATTTCATTCCCTGTGACAAAACTAATGATGCCTCACATATTGCTACTTTGTTTTTCAGGGAAATTTTAAGGCTACATGGTATACCAAGAATTATTGTGTCTGATCGGGATGTGAAGTTCTTAAGCCACTTTTGGAGAGCCCTATGGAGTAAGATTGGTACTAAGTTACTATTCTCCACCACTTGCCACCCTCAAACGGATGGTCAAACTGAAGTGGTGAATCGAGTACTTTCCATGTTACTTCGATCTATCATTCGGAAGAATTTGAGAACATGGAAGGAGAGTTTACCACATGTGGAGTTTGCATACAACCGTTCAATGCATACTACTACGAGGCGTACACCTTTCGAAGTGGCGTATGGGTTTAATCCATTAACACCGATAGACTTGTTACCATTACCTACTGATCAAATTGTGAATAAAGATGGACTTAACAAAGCTGAGTTTGTTAAGAAGCTTCATCAACAAGTAAGGGAGAACAATGAAAAGCGAACTAAGCAATACGAGCAGTAAGCAAATAAGGGTTGTAAGTGAATTACTTTTGAGCCAGGGGATTGGGTGTGGCTGTACATGAGGAAAGAAAGGTTTCCAGCACAACGAAAGTCCAAATTACTACCTCGGGGAGATGGACCATTCCAAATAGTCAAGAAGAACAATGACAACACCTATCAATTAGATCTTCCAGGTGAGTTTAATGTCAGTGCAACCTTCAATGTTGCTGACTTGTCTCCTTATGATATAGGTGATGATTTGGGGACAAATCGCTTTAAAGAGGGAGGGACTGATATGATAGCCAATAGCAAAGACTCGGAGAAGTACCCAAGTGGTCCCATCACACGAGCAAGGGCTAAGGAATTTCAAGCAGCTATGGAGAGTATGTTTACATCACGTTTGGAACGTGATGAAAAAGGAATAATAAGGGAGGAATACTTTACTTTGCTTATGCATGAATTTGCATGAGAATTTAAAGTTTGCATAACATTCATTGCATTTAATAAGTGTGTTGTTCATTCAAGCATGCATTGCATTTAAATCATCTAGTTCATTCATCAAATTGGTTCTTTTGTTATATTAACTCTCAATTGTTTCATGCATGTTTTCAATTAAATATTGAATAAAGTTCATACAGATGTTTTTGTTTCTAGAAATCAATTGGAAATTATTCCTATATCTCTTATCTTTCCAATTCCGTTTGAATCACCTTAATCCGATATCGGGATCTTGAGATATGATCGATTTATTGAAGACAATGCAGGCTGGAATTTTGTTATGGGAATTTTATGCATGGATGATTTGGATGAGTTTGAGCCAAGGGAGAGTCTTTTAACTTCAGCCAAGTGACAAGCCATTGAAGGAATCTTAATTCACCCATTAAAGGCATTCAAAGCTGATTGTTATCATCTAAGTTCAAGGGCTGTTCATATTCTTCAAGGGAGCATGCAATGAAGGGTGATTTAATTCACTTATCAAGACAATTTTCAGCATGGAATAGCAAGAGTCTTCCAACCCTTGGACGAAATTAAGGCCAAATTCAGCTTCAAATTGTCTAGATTCATCCCCAAAATGATCTAGAATATTCATCCAATTTTGAATATAAGAAGACAAAGCATTCAAGTGCATTTTATTGCTAAATTGATGAGAATGTTTTCATCTTTTGAGTATTTTCATATGCTTCTTAGAAATACTATAAATAGGCACCTTTGGGATCATTTGTAGGGACACATTTGAATATATAAAACATCTTTGAGAGGTTACTTTCATTCTTGTTCTCTTGTAGAACTTTATCGGCTTCAAGATAGTCTTGTAGTCTTCATTCATTTCCTTTTGTTATAGCGTTGGTTCCTAGCTCATATATAGCTAGTGGGTCACGTTCCATACCCTACCATTTCGATTCCAATTTTTTTTTATATTGTTGGTTCTTAGCTCCAAATAGCTAACGGGTCACAATCCGCTTTATCCTTACACACTTTGCCACAACAACACCATTTGCCACGACAACGCCATTC
Organism: Hibiscus syriacus; assembly: GCF_006381635.1. NCBI lineage: Eukaryota > Viridiplantae > Streptophyta > Magnoliopsida > Malvales > Malvaceae > Hibiscus > Hibiscus syriacus. The sequence goes on along the minus strand of NW_024062824.1, from coordinate 2,110,139 downwards.
ATACTTCACCATCTATTTTCATTATCATCAAACCACAACAACCATCACTCTTCCATCACCTTGAAACAACTTCCTCATTCTTTTCATTCCATCATTTCAATTATTATTTCATATCATTTCCTTCTTATGTTTATATTTATTTAATTTTAGAGTTCAAGCTATCATTACGGGGTTTTTTTTACTAGAATCATGATCGGACATTCACATATATGACTCGAAACATATAATCGAGATCATATCAGATTTTTTCCCAAATCGTGTCCATCCTCAAAGGGAGATAAGTCGGTGATGTTGAATGAAGCGCTAACGCCACCAAACTCACTGGGCAATTCAAGTTTATATGCATTGTCGTTGATCTTTTCTACAATCTGAAATGGGCCATCTCCTCAGGGTAGTAGTTTAGACTTCCTTTGGTTTGGGAATCTTTCCTTCCTAAAGTGTACCCAAACCCAATCTCCCACGTCAAAAGTTACCTTCTTCCTTCCTTTGTTTGCTTGCTGTTCATATTGTCTCGTTCTTCTCTCAATATTTTCCTTAACTTGTTGACGGAGTCTTTTAACAAATTCTGCTTTGTCCTTTCCATCTTTGTTCACTAATTGATCATAAGGTAAAGGAAGTAAGTCCAAAGGAGTTAAAGGATTGAAACCATACATTACCTCAAATGGAGAAAATTTGGTTGCCGAATGAATGGTTCGATTGTATGCAAACTCCACGTGTGGTAGGTATTCTTCCCACGTCTTGATGTTTTTCTTGATGATGGATCGTAGTAGTGTTGATAAAACTCTATTAACTACTTTAGTTTGACCATCCGTTTGAGGATGACATGTAGTAGAGAATAGTAGTTTTGTGCCGATTTTACTCCACAAAGTCCTCCAAAAGTGACTTAAGAACTTAACGTCTCTATCTGACATAATGGTTCGAGGAAGTCCATGTAATCTTACCACTTCTCGAAAAAATAGGTTAGCAACATGAATAGCATCATCAGTCTTGTGGCATGGAATAAAGTGAGCCATCTTGGAGAATCGATCAACCACCACAAATATTGAATCCTTTCCACTCTTTGTTTTTGGTAAGCCCAAAACAAAGTCCATTGAGATATCTATCCATGGCATGGCCGGTATTGGCAAAGGCATATATAATCCGTGAGGCATGACTCTTGATTTTGCCCTTTTACATACTAAATACCTTTCACATACCTTTTCAACATACCTTTTCATCTTTGGCCAAAAGAGGTGTTCCTTCAAAATGCTAAGAGTCTTTTCAACTCCAAAGTGTCCCATGAGTCCTCCTTAATGCGCTTCATTGGTTAGTACTTCTCTTATGGAACCTTGTGGAATACATAGTCGTCCTTCTTTGAAAAGATATCCATCATGCTGATAATATTTATCATGAGCGCCTATTTCACATAACTTATACCTTTCTCCAAAGTCCAAATCAGTAGCATAATGTTCCTTAATGGATGAAAAACCAAGAAGTTTGGAATCCAAAGTGTTAAGTAAGACATATCTGCGTGAAAGAGCATCTGCCATGACATTATCCTTTCCTCTCTTATAGTGGAGGACATAGGGAAAAGACTCGAGAAATTCAACCCATTTGGCATGTCTCTTGTTGAGTTTGTGTTGTCCTTTGATATGCTTTAATGCTTCATGGTCAGTGTGTATCACGAATTCTTTTGGCAATTAGTAGTGCTGCCAAGTCTCCAATGCTCGAATGAGTGCATAAATTTCTTTGTCATATGTTGGATAGTTCAAAGTTGCACCATTTATTTTTTCACTAAAGTAGGCAATGGGCTTTCCCTCTTGACTTAAAACAGCACAAATTCCAATTCCGGAGGCACCACACTCAACTTCAAATGTTTTCTCAAAGTTTGGCAAGACTAGTAGTGGAGCCTTTGTCAAACAACCCTTGAGTTCGTTGAATGCTTCTTCTTGTTCTTTTGCCCCAAGAGAAGTTTGAATTCTTCTTAATAATCCCTGTTAAGGGGACGGCAATAGATACGAACCTTCTATAAAAACTGGCTAATCCATGGAAACTCCGAACTTGGCTTACATTGATAGGCTTTGGCCACTCTTGTATTGCCTTAATCTTTTCTGGATCCACTGATAACCCCTGTGAACTTACAATGAAGCCTAAGAAAGTAACTTGATTAGTACAAAAATCACACTTCTTGAGATTAGCATATAAGTGCTCTTTTCTCAAAGTGCTAAGAATGGAACGTAAATGTTCAACATGATCTGCTAGTGACTTACTGTATATCAAGATATCATCAAAGTAAACAACACAAAACTTACGGATGTAGGGCCGTAGAACATGATTCATGAGTCGCATAAAGGTACTAGGAGCATTAGTCAAACCAAAAGGCATGACTAACCATTCATACAAACCTTGTTTGGTCTTGAATGCAGTTTTCCACTCATCACCTTCCTTCATTCTTATTTGATGATAGCCACTTTTCAAATCAATTTTGGAGAAGATGTTGGCTCCACTAAGTTCATCGAGCATATCATCCAACCGAGGTATAGGGTGCCTATATTTGATAGTGATTTGATTCACTGCCCTACAATCCACACACATTCTCCAAGTTCCATCTTTTTTGGTACCAACAAAACGGGTACAACACAAGGACTTAAACTTTCCCGAATGTAGCCTTTGTCGAGGAGTTCTTTGACTTGTCTTTGTAATTTCTTTGTTTCCTCAGGATTGCTCCTATATGCTGGTCTATTGGGAATGGTGGGTCCAGGAATGAAATCAATTTGATGTTCAATTCCTCTAACTGGTGGCAATCCATCGGAAATTTGTTCGGGAAACATATCCTCAAATTCCTGCAAAAGATTAGAAATAGAAGAAGGCAAGCCTTCAAGAGGGTTAGTAAGAAGAAAATTTTCCTTATACATAAGTATAAGTAAAGCCTTCTTAGTTGATAAATATTTCCGGATATCTCCTCTGCTGGCATAAATATTCATCCTTGGAGTATGAATTTCTTTGGCCTTCTTTTCTTTCTCCCAGTCTTCTATGCGTGACTTTTCAACCATATGAGTACTTGCTACGTTTGTGCAACTTCCTCCATCAATGATAACCACACAAAATTTATCTCCCACATGACATTTGGTATGGAAGATGTTCTCTCTTTGTTCATCCTCTTGACTTTGAATGCTCAAAGTCCTTTTGACTACAAGAATGTTGGATGGAAGAGACATGTTAGCAAATAAGGAAAATTTTGAAATGTGTATAGGACCTTACCAGAGTATACTCTCACAAAACCTCACGAGTCACTCCAAGAAAATTTGATGTCACTCAATCCGCTCGTGTTTTCACTCTAGGACTTTAATGGCTTTTACTTGTCCTCTTCTGATCTCACACACGCTCCAGCCTTTTTCCTCTCGATTCTCTTGTCTCAAGCTCTAGAAAACTTTTACTCAAGACTATATTGAGTAAATTTTACTTGTTTGGCATCGGCTGCAAATGGGTTAGTAGGAATGGAAAGCAAAATATAATTGAAAGGGTGGCTTAGAAATAGAAAGAAAAGAATAAAAGGGGTTACTTACACAAGTCACTTTACAATCTTCTATCACCACAATCAATTTAAAAGGCTTACTTGAATGGCTTGGTGATGAGAATTGTTGATGAGTGCTTCCAACTTTTCTTTCTTTCTTTTCTTCTTTTTGAGTGCTTTCAATTTCTTCTTTTGAGTGCTTTTATTTTATTTGCTGATTTTTCTTGCTTTCTTTCACCTTTGCACTTCACTTGCACTTTTTTTTTGTATTTTTTTCTTCTTTGTTGTTGTTGCACGTTGCTTTCTTCCATCAAAGCTCTTATTACCGCTTAATGTAAGGTAATTCTACCTTCTCGTTTGATTGTGGATCTAGGAAGGAAGCAAAACAACCTGTACAAGTGAATGGCTCAAAACAGAATGGATAAGGGTGGTAAACGTATGGTTTAATAGGTAGGCTATTTAATAAATGAGAGATGGAAGCGGAAGATGATTGCAATGGTTATGGTTATGGCGATGAAACAAAAGGATGGTTGTGAGGATAGTATCTTGAAGAACGCTCAAAGAAGAACCAATGCTATAGAGAGCAAAGACCCAATCTTTATATTGTTTCTCAAGGGGTGGTGATAAGTACTTTGACCCACTAGTTATAGGAACTAGGAACTTGAAGTATCAAGATGAAAGAAGAGGGTTGACGCCACAAGTATAAAATACTTAATAAGTCGATAAAAAGTCACCAGGACTTAAGAAAGAGAATAATCTCACTTCAATTAAAATAAAAGGTCTGATGACAAATGAATTGTGATTTCCTATTTATAGGAAATGGAGGGGCATGGCCGAATGGATACATGGTGGTTCAACCAGCCCTTGTGCCTCTATAAAATGACATAATTAAATGCTAAATGACATAATGTTTTGGTCCTTTATGGAGGGAAATAATCCTTGGCCGAATAGTCCTTGTGTCCCCTCAAGTTGGCGCCAAATTGAATGGGAAATGATGCTTGGCCGAATAGGGAGAGAGCTCTTCATCTTGGCGCCTAAATAAACCACATGCAAGGCACATGGGGCTGTTCACATGCTAAATACATGGCTTGGCCGAATAGGGAGAGAACTTTTCATCTTGGCGCCTAAATGATCCTCATGTAAGGCACATGGGGGCTGGTCATATGCAAGGCACATGGGTGTTCTAGGAAACCTTGTGGTGCAGCCTTGTGCATGGAATGATGGATGGTCATGTGCTTTCTCTCTTGGGCGTGCATGTGTCTTCTTCAAGCTAGCTTGAGTTGTGAAGCTAGCTAGCAAACATGGGCTGTTTGTGAACAAACTTCCTAGCTAAGTCCTTGTGAGCTCCTCAATATTATGTTCAGCTACATTCAGCTACCTTTGACATCACTTTTGGCAACTCAGCTCCAAATAGTCCAACTAGCTAAGTTTAGCTAGCCTTAAGCTCCTCCAGCTGAACCGAGCTTCCCTTAATGTTCCAGAGATGCCTTGTACTTTGTAAGCTGATTGTGAGCTGCATATGAAGTCCAAATTATTCACCAAGCTATCTCAACATTTATTATGCTCCAATGTACCTACATATGCAAGGAAACAAGGTAAGTCCATGGCATTGAGCTGATATGAGCTAAATACCTTGCTGTCATGCATGAATATGGTAATGTAAGCTAAGTTTGAATGTCATGAGCTAATTATATCATCTCCTAATATGTGTAAGGTAAGATATAAAGCCTAAGAGCTAATATGAATGCAAATGAACTTATAAAATGCATTATAAGTATGCTGCCTTGATGTATATGTTATTATCATGCATAATATAATTATATAGCTATCCTAACATGCTTACCATATTAAGATAACAATGTGTAAGATGTATTCATACTAAGTTATTCTTTATCTATTAAAACATTATATGACTTAACATAGGAGGGCGTTAAGTTATCAATTGAATCAAAAGCTTCTAAACACTTAGTTAAGAGAACTTCCCTGAATTGTTTGGCTCTTGATCTAGTAATGGGACCATGTGGCATGACTTCCGAATCTGGTGTAGGTGTGATTATATCACATCACTTTTGGCAACTCAGCTCCAAATAGTTCAACTAGCTGAGTTTATCTAGCCTTAAGCTCCTCCAGCTGAATCAAGCTTTCCTTAGTGTTCCATGAGCTGCCTTGTACTTTGTGAGCTGTTTCTGAGCTGCATATGACGTCTAAATCATCCACCAAGCTATCTCATCATGCATCACACTCCAATGTACCTATATGTGCAAGGAAACAAGGTAAGTCCATGATATTGGGCTGTTATGAGCTAAATACCTTGCTGTCATGTATGATTATGGTGATTTGAGCTATGTTTGAAGGTCATGAGCTAATTATATCATCTCAAAATATGTGTAAGATAATGCATGAAGCTTAAGAGCTAATATGAATGCATATGAACTAATAAAATGCATTATAATAATGCTGCCTTGATGTATATAAGGTAATCATGTTTAATATGATTATAAGACTATCATAACATGCTTAAATATCAATGTGCATGTTGTGTTCATACTAAGTTATTCTTTAACTACATAAAAAGAATTCTTATCATGAATTGTATTATAAAAGCATATAGTATATAACTAATATATAGTAATTTCAATATAAAGGTGTTCAAGAGCTCCCTTTATTGATGAAAATGTGCTTGCATCATCCCCCTTATTTAGGGCGATTTGTCCTCAAATCGAGTTCATTCTGTCCTTGCATATCTTCACGTCTCCTTGCTAAAAGAAAGCATCCTTTGAACGGTTGTGTTCTTCTATTAGGTATCCTTTCATAAGATTTCCCTTTAGGCCTTTCTTTGGAATTTGATTTACCAACTGATACCTTTTGAGAGTGATCTTCCTTTAAGGATATACCTTTTGGAAGTGACCTTTCACGTGATTGGTCCTGAAAAGTGAGGAGAGAAGAGGTTTCAAATGAAGGGTTACTTACCTTTTGGCGATTAAAACCCTTGGTGAAGAGTTGTGTCTTTAAATTCCAATCATCACCAATTTTCGTAGGAACCCCTTCATTTTCCAGCCTTGAACCATCGTGTTTCTCTATGAATAAGTTTGGTGTCATGTTTCATTCCTCTTTATTCTTTATTGGGGTTTTGTCTTTGCGCCATGCTTGTACACTCTTTCACATATGCAACTGATCTTGTTGTACCTATTTTGGCATCAATGGCATCAAGGTTACCTTGCATCCATCATGCTTAAAAATGTATTGATTGTGATAACAATCATGAATGGTCCTTTTGTCATACTGCCATGGTATTCCAAGTAAGATGTGGCTAGCATGCATAGGGACAATGTCACAAACCACCTCGTCCTTGTACCTACCAACTGAAAAAGGAATTAGAACCTGTTTGGAAACGTTTAACTCACCTCCTTCATTGAGCCATTGGAGTTTATATGGAGTGGGATGCTTTGATGTTGCCAATCCAAGTTTTTCAACCATAAGAGTGCTGGCTACGTTTGTGCAACTTCCTCTATCGATGATCACTGTGCAAACCTTGTCCTTGACATGTCATCTTGTATGGAAAATATTGTTTCTTTGAATATCCTCTTGGGATGTTTGTGATTGTAGGCACCTTTTCGAAACAAGCATCTCACCATGATATGCATTTTATTCAGTTTCTTCGTCTTGCATTGTTTCAGGTTCCTCATCAAAAATAGGATAGTCAGAATTCGATACAATATCTTAATTGTCAAGTACCATCATGGCATTTTGGTTGGGACATTGACTAGAAACATATCCTTTCCCAAAACATTTGAAACATTTGATGTCTCTGGATCTCTCAAAAAGTATCAGTTTGCTTTTCTTTACCCTTACTAGATTTGACCACTTGTTTAGTCTTGGTAACTTCTATATGATCCTTTGCTTGTGCTGGAATTGGTTTCCTGAAGCTAATAGGCTATTGCTTCCATTTGGTGACCGAACTTGGACTGCTCCTAGTGTAGGATTTCCTTTTGAGTTGTCTTTCAATTTTCATGGCCACATGTATCATCTATTCAATCTCTACATAATGCTAAAGTTCAACAAGGTTAGCAATATCAAGATTTAGTCCAGATAAAAACCTTGCCATGGTTGCTTCTCTGTCTTCATCAACATTGGCACGGATCATGGCTATCTCCATTTCTTTGAAATAATCTTCAACTCTCTTGCTTTCTTGTTTCAGATTTTGTAATTTATGGTAAAGATCTCGGTGATAGTGAGTAGGCATGAACCTTTTCCTCATAATGGCCTTCATTTCTTCCCATGTATTGATGGGACGTTCACCATTTCGTCTTCTGGAACTCACCAATTGGTCCCACCAAACTAAGGCATAATCCATGAATTTCATAGCAGCAAGCCTGACCTTCTTTTGCTCCGTATAATTTTGGCATTCAAAAATGTGTTCAATCTTGATTACCCAATCAAGATAGGCTTCAGGATCAGTTCGTCAGGAATAGTCACTTTGATGTTGCTGAAGTTGTCATTCTGATTTCGATGAGCATCTCTTTGTGCTACTGATGTTACTTCAGCCTCCTCTTCTTCGAGTTCTTCTTCCATTCTAGGGCGATTTACTCTTCGATTGCCTAAAGACGCTTCAAATTGGTCCGTACGATCATGCAAAGGCTCTAATTCTAATTTCAGCAATCTAGACATTTCATGCATGATTGCTTGAGTTTGCAAATTAGGGGTGATGTAAGGCTGACCAGGCTTCTTCAATAATGGAGAAGTTGGCAACGTTGTTGTTTTCCGATCTAGGAGAGACACCAAATGCTACACGTTGAATTGCAAGTAATCTGCAAAAATTAAAGAAAGAAATGATTAAAATAGAATATGAAAGAAGAAAGGAAATGATAAGAAAAGGAAAGGGATAGAAATGTTATCAAAGATGGCTACGGAAGTATTATAAAAGAATCCTTCAAGTGTTGATGACTTCGGCCTCCAATGGTGAAATGGATGAAGATGTAAATGGAATGGTAATGGAATTGGCGTGAAGGTGATGGACTATGGTGATGTTATAGGCGTGAAAAATGGTGATGGAATATGGTGACGAACAGATAGTATCTTATAAAAACTAAGAAGGAACCAATGTTATAAAGGAGCAAAGACCCATTTCTTATAAGTTTTATAAAGGATGGTATGAAAGGACTTTGACCCACTAGTTATAGAAACTAGGAACCAGAAGTATCAATGAAAGGGGTTTGATGCCACAAACTATGAAAGCTTGCTTAATCGATATAGTTCTAAAAAGAAATTGAAGAGAGAAATATCTCACAAAGAGTTTTTTAATTGATCAAAGGGTTCTCTTTACAAATGAATGCCAAAGCCTATTTATAGGTTTGTAAAGGCTTGGCCGAATAGATATATGCCTTTTCGGCAAAGTACATGTCTTAAAACGAAAATAAATGATGCTTGGATGAGGGGAGATGTCTTTGGCCGAATGGTTCTCTTGTCTCTTCATCTTGGTGCCAATTTGAAACAAGATGATGCTTTGGACGAATGGTTAGAAGCCTCTTCATTTTGGCACCCATTTCATCCACATGCATGGCACATGTGTGGGCTGTTCTGAGGTACTCATATGGGCGGCATAGGGGCTTATGGTGTGGCTTCTTCTTGGCGTGAATTTGAGCAGCAACTTAGGCGTGACTTGGCATCAAACTTGCATCTAGGTGACATGGCATCAATGGGGCAGCAACTAATTATGAAGGGTCACATTTGTGTGAGATAACCTTTCATCATTTGAGCTACTTCCCATGAGTTTGAGTGAAGTTGAGCTGGACATAGATGAAGGACTTGTGTATAAGTCATAGGACAACTCCTTGTGAAAAGACACTTCTTGGAATGACAACTTTTCATGAAAAGGTATAAATTCACAAAATTCAACCTAGACCATATTTGTAGTGCTCTGTGTGGTGAAGATGATGGTGCAACTATCCAGCTGAAAAGAGGTCTCTAGCTAGCTCAAAAGTCCAACTCAAGTGAGCTATGAGCTTGGAGGTCAGCTGGCAACTTTGTCCCAAAATGTTCTTGAGTTGTCCCAGAGTTGTCCTAGTCACTTTTCCTTAGCTCGTTGACTCTAATGCTAGCTTTAAGTCATCTCCCATCATGTGGTTGAACATGTATCTACAAAAGAAAGCATATAATAAGCTAAATAATATATGATATAATCATGTAAATATATGGTTCATAGATTATATTATATGTTAACATAAAAAATAGTATATAATCTATTGTTTGGGAATGCATTTCTAAATGATTCAAAGGTTTTAATGCATCTGGTTGTAAGAGCTTCCCTGAAAAGTTTGGCTCTTGATCGGGAGATTGGTCCTTATGGCATTATTTCCAAATCCTTTGAAGATGGCGTTGGTATGCTCATATCAAGGGGCATCTCTTTCAGGGGTTTGTCCTGGACTTCGAGACATGGTTAGTGAAATAAGAAAATAGTAAGATGTGTAAAAGACCTTACCAGAATATACTCTCACAAAGCCTCACGAGTCACTCCAAGGAAACTTGAATGTCACTCAATCCGCTCGTGTTTGCACTCTAGGACTTATGGCTTTTACTTGTCCTCTTCTAATCTCACACGCGCTCCAGCCTTTTTCCTCTCGATTCTCTTATCTCAAGTTCTAGAAAACTTTACTCAAGACTGTATCAAATAATTTTCTACTTGTTTGGCGTTGACTGGAAAAGGGTTAGTAGGAAGGGAAAACAAATATAATGAAATGGTGGCTTAGAAATAGAAAGAATAGAATAGAAAGGGTTACTTACACAAGTCAGTTCACAACCTTCTATCACCACAATCAATTTAAAAGGCTTACTTGAATGGCTTGGTGATGAGAATTGTTGATGAGTGCTTCAACTTCTTTTCTTTCTTTTCTTTTCTTTTTCTTCTTTTGAGTGCTGGATTTTTCTTTCTTTTGAGTGCTTCACTTTCTTTTCTGATTTTTCTTATTCTTTGACTTTGCACTTCACTTTGCACTTCTTTTTGAATTTTTCTTTTTGTTGTTGTTGCACGTTGCTTTCTTCCACCAATAGCTATGATTACCACTTGATGTAAGGCTTCTGATGCCACTTGATGTAAGGCATTTGTACCTTAACAAATTGATTGTGGATCTAGGAAGGAAGTAAACAACCTGCACAAGTGAATGGCTCAAAAAGAGAGGGTTAAGGATGGTAAATGTATGGGTGAATAGGTGGGTTGTTTAAAATGAGAGATGGAAGTGGAAGATGGTTGATATGGCTATGGTTTTATGGTTGATGAAATAAAGGGATGGTTGTGAGTATAGTATCTTAAAGAAGACTCAAAGAAGAACCAATGCTATAGAGAGCAAAGACCCAGACTTTATATTGCTTCTTCAAGGGGTGATATTAAGTTCTTTGACCCACTAGTTATATGAACTAGGAACCAGAAGTATCAACGTGAAAAGAAAGAGGTTGACGCCACAAGTATAAAATACTTGATAAGTCGATAAAAGTCACCAGGACTTAAGGAAGAGAATAATCTCACTTATATTAATCAAAAGGTCTGAATACAAATGATATATGCTTTCCTATTTATAAGAAATGGAGAGGTATGGCCGAATGGTTACAAGGGGATTCGGCCAGCCTTGTGCCTTCCTATAGAGACATAATTAATTACAAAATTGAGATGATGTTTCAGTTTAAATGGAGGGTGATAACCCTTGGCCAAATAGCTCTAGTGTCCCTTCATGTCAGTACCAAATTGGATGGGAGATGATGCTTGGCCGAATAGGGAGAGGGCTCTTCATCTTGGTGCCTAAATGAGACCACATGCAAGGCACATGGGGGCTGGTCATATGGCATGCACATGGGTGATCTAGGGAGCCTTGTGGTGCATCCTTGTGCATAGAATGATGGCTGGTCATGTGCTCCATCTTGGGCGTGCATGTGTCTCCTACCAAGCTAGCTTGAGTGTGGAGCTAGTTAGCAAGCATGGGCTGTTTGTGAACAAGCTTCCTAGATGAATCCTTATGAGCTCCATAACAACATGTTCAGCTACATTCAGCTACCTTTGACATCACTTTTGGCAACTTAGCTCTAAATAGTCCAACTATTTGAGTTTAGCTAGCCTTAAGCTCCTCCAGCTGAATTAAGCTTTCCTTAGTGTTCCATGAGCTGCCTTATACTTTGTGAGCTATTTGTGAGCTGCATATGACGTCTAAATCATCCACCAAGCTATCTCACCGTGCATCACACTCCAATGTACCTATATGTGCAAGGAAACAAGGTAAGTCCATGATATTGGGCTATTATGAGCTAAATACCTTGCTGCCATGTATGATTATGGTGATTTGAGCTATGTTTGAAGGTCATGAGCTAATTATATCATCTCAAAATATGTTTAAGATAATGCATGAAGCTTAAGAGCTAAAATGAATGCATATGAACTAATAAAATGCATTATAATGATGTTGCATTGATGTATATAAGGCAATCGTGTTTAATATGATTATAAGACTATCCTAACATGCTTAAATATCAATATGCATGCCGTGTTCATACTAAGTTATTCTTTAACTACATAACATGAATTCTTATCATGAATTGTATTATAAAAGCATATAGTATATAACTAATATATAGTAATTTCAATATAAAGGTGTTCAAGAGTACTCCTTTTATTGATGAAAACGTGCTTGCATCATGGTAGCTTGTCTGATGTAAGCCTATACACGCCCTCAATGAAGAAATGATAGATAGCCTTATTGTTATCCTGATCTAGGAAATGATAGAAAATATTGCTCCAGATTCAATAAGTATGTCTGCAAAATAATAAGGATAATAAAAATGGATTAGTAATGATGATAATGATGAAAACAAATTCAAAATGAAATCAATTAAGGATGAAGAAATGATTAGAGTTGTTGCAGAAGAAGTATGGAAATGGAGGCCTTCAAAGATGTTGAAGATTGCCTTTAAGCAATGGTATGCACGACAATGAAGGTTGATGATGATGGATAGATGTTTAAGTGAAAGATAATGAATATGGTGGATGGAAATGGAAATAGTATCTTAAACAAGTTAAAGAAGAAACTATACTATAGAGAGTATATCCCCGGACTTTGCAAACTCAAATAAGGGATGGTGTTTAGGACTTAAACCCGCTAGTTATGGAAACTAAGAATTATAAGTATCAAGTGAAAGAGGTGATGCCACAACTATAAAGATTTACACTTTCTTAATTGATATAGTTCTCAAAAGAACTTGAAGAGAAATTTCTCACAAAATAAGTTTGATTTATCAAAAGGTTGTTTACAAATGAAATAAGCCTCTCTATTTATAGGAGTTAAGAGGACTGGCCGAATAGATATGTGTCCATTCGAAAAAGTACATGTCTTAATAAAAATGCATAACTATTATGATAAATGAACAAGTCCATTAGTCTTCATGTTGGTTCGGCTATCTCTTCACAAAGGGACTTAATTATTCGGCTAACACACACATAAAACCTTCCTTGGTCGAATGGTGAGATGTTGGTTTATATTAGCAACAAAACTCCTTGTACATGGCTTGTGGGGGCTGGCCGAATGGTCATGATGCTTGTCTCATACATCTTTAAGATTTAAGCCTTCTTTTTGATGAAAACTCTTCACCAACGTGCACCTATATGTCATGGCACTTCAATGGACAACAACTTTCATGAAAGATCACAATGGTTGAAAGGTAACCCTTCATGATTGAGCTAGTTCTAAGGTGAATGAGCTAGAGGTGAGTTGGCCATAGGTGTGTTGTATGATGATAAGTGTTTTGGCAACTCCTTGTGAAAAGTCATCTCTGAGAAAGGCACCTCTTCGCGAAAAGGTACGATTTATGAAAATATGACTTAACCTGATGCAAGCACGTTTTCATCAATAAAGGGAGTACTCTTTAACACCTTTATATTGAAATTACTATATATATGTTATATACTACATATTCTTATAATACAATTCATGATAAGAATTCTTGTTATGTTATATAATGTTTTAATAGTTAAAGAATAACTTAGTATGAACACAACATACACATTGATATTTAAGCATATTAGGATAGTTTTATAATCATATTAAGCATGATTACATTATATACATCAAGGCAGCATCATTATAATTCGTTTTAATAGATCATATGCATTCATATTAGCTCTTAAGCTTCATGCATTATCTTACACATATTATGAGATGATATATTTAGCTCATGACCTTCAATCATAGCTCATATTACCATATTCTTACATGGTAGCAAGGTATTTAGCTCGTCTTAGATCAATATCATGGTCTTACCTTATTTCTTTGTACATATAGGTATAATGGAGTGTGATGAACGTTGAGGTAGCTTAGTGGATGATTTGGACGTCCTATGCAGCTCACAAATAGCTCACAAAGGACAAGGCAGCTCATGGAACATTAAGGAAAGCTCAATTCAGCTGGAGGAGCTCAAGGCTAGCTAAACTCAGCTAGTTGAACTATTTGGAGCTGAGTTGTCAAAAATGATGTCAATGGTAGCTGAATATAGCTGAACGTGATGTTATGAAGCTCATAAGGATTCGGCTAGGAAGCTTGTTCACAAAACAGCCCATGCTTGCTAGCTAGCTCCACACTCAAGCTATCTTGGAGGAGACACATGCACGCCTAAGAAGGGAACATATGACCAGCCATCATCCCATGCAAAGGGCTGCACCACAAGGCTCCCTAGAATACCCAAGTGCTTTGCATATGATCAGCCCCCACGTGCCTTGCACGTGGTTCATTTAGGCGCCAAGATGAAGAGCCATTTAACCATTCGGACAAGCATCATCTTCTCTCCCATTTGGCGCCAAAGTGAAGGAATACAAGTGTTATTCGGCCAAGGATCATTTCCCTCCATCAAGGGTCGAACCATCATATCTTTTAGCATTTAAATCATGTCATTTTAGGAAGGTACAAGAGCTGGCCGAACCAACATGTACCTATTCGGCCAAGTCCCTTCAAAAACTATAAATAGGCTTTCCTATTTCATTTGTAAGTAGACCTTTTGATCAATATAAATGAGATTATTCTCTTACTTAAAGTCCTAGTGACTTTTATCGACTTATCAAGTATTTTATACTTGTGGCGTCAACCCCTTTCTTTTCACCTTGATACTTCTGGTTCCTAGTTCATATAACTAGTGGGTCAAAGTACTTAACACCACCACTTGAAGAAGCAATATAAAGTCTGGGTCTTTGCTCTCTATAGCATTGATTCTTCTTTGAGACTTCTTCAAGATACTATCCTCACTTCCATCCCCTTTGTTTCATCGCCATAACCATAGCTATATCAACCATCTTTCGCTTCCATCTCTCATTTTAAACAGCCCACCTATTCACCATACGTTTACCACCCTTAACCATCTCTTTTTGAGCCATTCACTTGTGCAGGTTGTTTTGCTTCCTTCCTAGATCCACAATTAATTGTTAAGGTATCAGAAGAGCCTTACATCAAGCGGTAATCAGAGCTTTGGTGGAAGAAAGCAACGTGCAACAACAACAAAAAGAAAAATACAAAAAGAAGTGCAAAGTCAAAGAAATCAAGAAAAATCAGAAAACAAAGTTAAGCACTCAAAAGAAAGAATAATCCAGCACTCAAAAAGAAGAAAAGTAAAGAAAAGAAAAGAAAGAAGTTGAAGCACTCATCAACAATTCTCATCACCAAGCAAGTCAAGTAAGCGGTTTAAATTGATTTTGGTGATAGAAGGTTGTAAAGTGACTTGCGTAAGTAACTTTTTCTTTTCTTTTCTTTCTATTTTTCTAAGCCACCCTTTCATTATATTTTGCTTTCCATTCCTACTAACCCTTTTGCAGCCGAAGCCAAACAAGTAAAATTTACTTGATATAGTCTTGAGTAAAGTTCTCTAGAACTTGAGACAAGAGAATCGAGAGGAAAAAGGCTGGAGAGTGTGTGAGATCAGAAGAGAACAAGAAAAATCCATTAAGTCCTAGAGTTGCAAACACGAGCGGATTGAGTGACATTCAATTTTCCT
Organism: Hibiscus syriacus; assembly: GCF_006381635.1. Taxonomy (NCBI): domain Eukaryota; kingdom Viridiplantae; phylum Streptophyta; class Magnoliopsida; order Malvales; family Malvaceae; genus Hibiscus; species Hibiscus syriacus. The sequence continues at coordinate 2,094,634 of NW_024062824.1, read as the reverse complement.
TGGAGTGACTCGTGAGGCTTTGTGAGAGTACATTTTGGTAAGGTCTTTTATACATCTTATTCTTTTCTTATTTCATTAACCATGTCTCAAAGTCCAGGACGAACCTCTAAAAGAGATTCCCCTAATTTGCAAACTCAAGTAATTATGCATGAAATAGCCAGATTTCTAAATTAGAATTGGAACCTTTGCATGATCGTATGGATCAATTTGAAGCATCCTTAGGAAACCAAAGAGTAAATCTCCCTAGAATGGAAGAAGAAATCGAAGAAGAGGAGGCTGAAGTAACATCAGTAGCAAGAAGAGATGTTCATCGAAATCAAAATGACAACTTCAGCAACATCAAAGTGACCATTCCTCCATTTCAAGGACGAACTGATCCAGAAGCCTATCTTGATTGGGTAATCAAGATTGAACACATTTTTGAATGCCAAAATTATACGGAGCAAAAGAAGGTCAGACTTGCTGCTATGGAATTCGTGGACTATGCCTTAGTTTGGTGGGACCAATTGGTGAGTTCAAGAAGACGAAATGGTGAGCGCCCCATCAATACGTGGGAAGAAATGAAGGCTATTATGAGAAAAAGGTTCATGCCTACTCACTATCACCGAGATCTTTACCATAAATTACAAAATTTGAAACAAGGAAGCAAAAACGTTGAAGATTATTTCAAAGAAATAGAGATAGCCATGATCCGAGCCAATGTGGATGAAGACAGAGAAGAAACCATGGCAAGGTTTTTATCTGGCCTAAATCCTGATATTTCTAACCTTGTTGAACTTCAGCATTTTGTAGAGATTGAAGAGATGGTACATGTGGCCATGAAAATTGAAAGACAACTCAAAAGGAAATCCTACACTAGGAGCAGTCCAAATTCGGCCACCAAATGGAAGCAAGAACCCTTCACCTTCAGGAAACCAATTCCAGCACAAGCAAAGGATCAAATAGAAGTTTCCAAAGCAAAACAAGTGGGAGAATCTAATAAGGGTAAAGAAAAGCAAACCGGTACTTTTGAAAAATCCAGAGACATCAAATGTTTCAAATGTTTTGGGAAATGACATGTTGCTAGTCAATGTCCCAACCGAATTGCCATGATGGTACTTGACAATGGAGATATTTTATCGGATTCTGACGAGCCTATTTTTGATGAGGAACCTGAAACAGTGCAAACGAAGAAACTGAAGAAAATGCAGATCATGGTGAGATGCGCCTACAATCACAAACATCCCAAGAGGATATTCAAAGAAACAATATTTTCCATACAAGATGCCATGTCAAGGACAAGGTTTGCACAATGAGCATCGATAGAGGAAGTTGCACAAACGTAGCCAGCACTCTTATGGTTGAAAAGCTTGGATTGGCAACGTTAAAGCATCCTACTCCATATAAACTCCAATGGCTCAATAAAGGAGGTGAGTTAAACGTTACCAAACAGGTTCTAATTCCTTTTTCAGTTGGCAGGTACAAGTGATGTGAGGCGAAATCTACACACTTGGGAGAAGAGAGTTGATGTAAGGTACTTGTACCTTTTCAAATGATTGTGGATCTAGGAAGGAAGCAAAACAACCTGCAAAGTGAATGGCTCAAAGTAGAATGGTTAAGGGTGGTAGACGTATGGGTGAATTGGTAGGCTATTTAAATAATGAGTAATGGAAGCGGAAGATAGTTGATAAGGCTATGGTTATGGTGATGAAATAAAAGGATGGTTGTGAGGATAGTATCTTAAAGAAATCTCAAAGAAGAACCAATGCTATATAGAGAAGAGACCCACTCTTTATATTGTTTCTTCAAGGGATGGTGTTAAGTACTTTGACCCACTAGTTATATGAACTAGGAACCAGAAGTATCAAGATGAAAGGAAGGGGTTGACGCCACAAGTATAAAATACTTGATAAGTCGATAAAAAGTCACCAGGACTTAAGAAGAGAATAATCTCACTTTAATTGAATAAAAAGGTGTGCTTACAAATGAAATATTCTTTCCTATTTATAGGAAATGGAAGGATTTGGCCGAATGGTTACAAGAGGTTTCGGCCAGCCCTTGTGCCTATATAAAATGACATAATTTAATTAAAAATAGAGAGGATGGTTCGGTTTAAATGGAAGAAAATATCCTTTGGCCGAATAGTGTGATGTAAGGCGAATCTACACACTTTGGTGAGAAGAGTAGATAGCCTTATTGTGTCCCGATCTAGGATTGACAAGTACTGATGTCCTCGAATTTATAAGCTTGGGCTGCAAAATAATAAGAAAGAAATACGATTAATAATGGGTTTAAGAAATGAATAATAATATAAGTAATGGAATGAAAGAATAAGAATAGAGATGGCTGCGGAATTATGGGATTGATGATGGTCTTGATGAAGGATGTTGATGATGTTGATGATGAAATGAAGATGGTGGTGACGTTGTATCTCAAACTCGCCAAAGAGGAAACAATGCTAACGAGCACAATCCCGGTCTTCACAAACTAGTTTGAGGGGTGGTGATAGTGTCTTCAACCCACTAGATAATAATCTAGGAATTTAGGAATCAAGTTGGAAAGAATGACGCCACAAGTATATAAATTATACTTGCTTAATCGATAAAGTTCACAAAGAACTTTGAAGAGAAATTAACTCACAAGAGTATGTTTTATATAAGAGATGAGATCATTACAAATGAAATGCACTAGCCTATTTATAGTTTTTCAAAGGGTTTAGGCAGAATAGGTACATGATGGTTCGGCTATGCATGAAACCCCTTTGAAAATACATGACTTTTAAATGAAAACACATGATTGTAATGAAGATACATGCTCTTGGCCGAATAGTAAGGTGTTGGTTCGGCCTAAGGATGTTTTGAATGCTTTTGGAAGTCATTTGGGCGCCAAAATGGAGAGGAATAAGTCTTTGGCCGAATAGGAAGCATCCCTTGGTGTTTTGGCGCCTATTTGATGTCACATGGAGTGCACATGTTTGAATGATGCACATGGCAACCTACTTGAATGCACATGGGTCTTCTTGCAAGGCTTTGGTGAGGTTGCAACCATAGCATAATGTCTTGAAGTCCATGGAATGAAGATGGCAGCAACTAGGCGTGACTTGGCTTCCAACATGCATCTAGGTGTCATGGTCTTCAATGGGCAGCAACTTGTCATGAAAGGTCACATTTGTGGAAGGTAACCTTTCATCATTTGAGCTACTTCCCATGTGTATGAGCTGAAGATGAGCTGGTCATAGGTGAATTATATGAAGATGAGTCTTTGGCCAGCTCCTTGTGAAAAGGCACCTCTTGGAATGGCAACTCTTCGCGAAAAGGTATGAATCCACAAAAATTAACTTAGACCATATTTGAAGTACTCTGTGTGGTGGTGATGGTGGTGCAACTCTCCAGCTGAAATGAGGTCTCTAGCTAGCTCAAAAGTCCAGCTCAAGTGAGCTATGAGCTCGGGGGTCAGCTGACAACTTTTCATCATTGTTCTTCATAATCTCCCGAGTCATCCTATGAAAGTTTTCCTAGCTCCTTATCATTAGTTAAGCTCAAATGTAGCTCCCAAGTGTTGGCCGAATATGCCTACATGCATAACATAAAGAAATAAACTAAGTATATAAACTATATAATGCATATAATATAATGATGTGCATATTATAAAGATGTGAACTATAGGTTATAATAATAATTCATGCATCATATGATAATGAATGAATATTAATATTATAACTATAGATTATACATGAATATCAATCAATGATGTAAACCATAGGATATAATGAATGAATGCACATACTATGAGAATTCAAGTATAGTCTAATATGCAAATGTATGCTCATAATAATATATATAGTGCATAAATAAGTAAATATAATATAAAGTATGGTAGAACTCCCTTATATTGAGTTTGATGGTTCTTCAATGATGTGAGTATGTCATGCAGAAAGTTGGTGCTAAACAGGATCACATCATCCTCCCCTTCTTTTGGGCGATTTGTCCTCAAATCGAAAGATGACTTCTCCAAATTGTACGCCCATTCAATCGTTGCTGGTTTGCTTCCATAGATCCTCTTTATGAAAGGATTCTTATCAAGATTCATATCCCTTGAATAGGTTCCTTGAATGTCCATGACCTGAAAAGATAAGAAACTTTCATAAGTAAGAGAATTGTTAATTATGAACAAGTTAAAAATGTACTCCCTGTTCTCATGTTTTGAATAGCCAAAAGTTATGTCATTTGAATCACAAGACATGTTGTTTTGAATGATCACTTCTTTTCGCACTCTAAAAGACATATTCTTTGGTTTCCCAAAGATCACATCCTTTAAATGAAAAGTCATATCTTCTAGTACTTGAGAAGATAATTCTCTTAAGCTTCCAAGGATCACGCCTTTTGGTTCCTCCATTTGACAAATTGAATCATTTGGAATATCTCCTTGATCCAACACATCATATTCGTTAAAAAGAATATGTATATCTTCATCTCCACTCTTTAAATCATCATGATGGTTTGTGGAGAGTCTTAACCTTTGAAACTTCTTGAAATGCTTGAGTTCAATGCACCAATCAAGCTTATAACGACAATTGATCTTGTCATTAAATTTTGGTAAGATAATACCATGTACATAACTCAAATTCCTGCAAAGTAAATCAAAGTTAAAATATAAAAAATTATTAACAAGATGAATGGAAACATCAAACCAAGGTGGATGTTTAATAGGAGTTGGTTGTTGAATTCTTTTCGTGATTGGAAATGCACTTGGAATGTCAACGAACACAACTCTTGGCACTTCAAATGATGTTTCTTTTGGAACTTCAAATGGTATCATCTTTGAAACATCAAGAGACATGTTTTGTGGATCAAAAGTAACAATTATATGTTCTTCAAAAGTCACATCTTTTAGTCCTCCAAAAGACATGATTCTTGAATCATCTCCTTGAAAATATATGTCTCTTGAATTGTCCTGCAAAACAAAAGGAAGAATAGGAGAAAAAGTAATGTTAGATAAAATTTGTTCTTTACTCTCCTCTTTGGATCCAATTTTACTCCTCTCATTTTGAACTCCAACGTCTTCTTCAAGTTGCTTGTCTTTAATTTGCTCTTTCATTGCTTCAATGTTTTTTCTCAAGGTGTTTTGATCTTCATTCACTCGGCTAGGAGATAATGGTGTCCATATGACTTTTCGTTCATTGTGGATGAATGAATACTGATTTGTGAATCCATCATGGATAACCCGCTTGTCAAATTGCCATGGCCTCCCTAAGAGTAAATGACTCGTATTCATAGGCACCACGTCACATAGAATCTTGTCTTTGTAACTTCCAAGTGAGAATGGCACAAGTACTTGTTCAGTGACCCTTAACTCTTCCTCGTCGTTCAACCATTGCAAGTCATATGGGCTGGAATGTTTAATTGTCGTAAGCCCCAATTTGTTCACCATGTATGTGCTTGCAATATTTGTACAACTCCCTCCATCAATAGCTACAAGACACACTTTACCATTTACATGGCAACGAGTGTGAAATGTATTTGTTCTTTGCTGTTCATCCTCCAAGGTTTGGAAAGATGAAAAATCAAAAGACATTTGTTAGTTAAAAAAAAATTTAAATAAAATTAAAACCTTACCAGCACACTCACAAAGTCTCACAAGTTCACTCCAAAGAAATGATAAGATCACTCCACTCAACACTCGTGTTTACTCTCGGGAATATATCTTGGCTTTTAACAATTCCCCTTCTGATCTCACTCTCTCAATTAGCCTTTTTCCACTCCAATTTCTCTTGCTAAGTCCTTTGAAGAACTAGCTCAAGATTAGAACAAGTTAACCTTCCTTGTGTGCGTCGACTGCAGATAGGTTAGGGTAGAAAGAATAGAGGATATGGATAGGTAGAAGAAAGGATTCAAAGGTATTAAAAGAAGGAAATGGTTAAAGACAAGGAAAATGAAAGGATAGAAAATGAAGAGGTGACTTACAATTCAAGAAACAACACTTACTGCAACCTTTCTCAAGAAACAATAAGGTTATCTTCTCTTAGTGTAGATAGGCCTCTTTGATGTACTTTGCAATGGTAGAGCACTTTCCTTGGCTTTGCTTTCTTTTTGAATTCTTTTTCTTTTCTTTTCTTCTTTTTGTCTTTTTTTTTTTTTTTTTTTGCACTCCAATTTGTTGAAGGAGTCTTTTTTTTCTTTTGAACTTCTTTTTGCTTTGCACGCCAAATGACACTTTTGTTGTCAATCCAACTATGCTCTGATTACCGCTTGATGTAAGGCGAATCTACACACTTTGGTGAGAAGAGTAGATAGCCTTATTGTGTCCCGATCTAGGATTGACAAGTACTGATGTCCTCGAATTTATAAGCTTGGGCTACAAAATAATAAGAAAGAAATACGATTAATAATGGGTTTAAGAAATGAATAATAATATAAGTAATGGAATGAAAGAATAAGAATAGAGATGGCTGCGGAATTATGGGATTGATGATGGTCTTGATGAAGGATGTTGATGATGTTGATGATGAAATGAAGATGGTGGTGACGTTGTATCTCAAACTCGCCAAAGAGGAAACAATGCTAACGAGCACAATCCCGGTCTTCACAAACTAGTTTGAGGGGTGGTGATAGTGTCTTCAACCCACTAGATAATAATCTAGGAATTTAGGAATCAAGTTGGAAAGAATGACGCCACAAGTATATAAATTATACTTGCTTAATCGATAAAGTTCACAAAGAACTTTGAAGAGAAATTAACTCACAAGAGTATGTTTTATATAAGAGATGAGATCATTACAAATGAAATGCACTAGCCTATTTATAGTTTTTCAAAGGGTTTAGGCAGAATAGGTACATGATGGTTCGGCTATGCATGAAACCCCTTTGAAAATACATGACTTTTAAATGAAAACACATGATTGTAATGAAGATACATGCTCTTGGCCGAATAGTAAGGTGTTGGTTCGGCCTAAGGATGTTTTGAATGCTTTTGGAAGTCATTTGGGCGCCAAAATGGAGAGGAATAAGTCTTTGGCCGAATAGGAAGCATCCCTTGGTGTTTTGGCGCCTATTTGATGTCACATGGAGTGCACATGCTTGAATGATGCACATGGCAGCCTACTTGAATGCACATGGGTCTTCTTGCAAGGCTTTGGTGAGGTTGCAACCATAGCATAATGTCTTGAAGTCCATGGAATGAAGATGGCAGCAACTAGGCGTGACTTGGCTTCCAACATGCATCTAGGTGTCATGGTCTTCAATGGGCAGCAACTTGTCATGAAAGGTCACATTTGTGGAAGGTAACCTTTCATCATTTGAGCTACTTCCCATGTGTATGAGCTGAAGATGAGCTGGTCATAGGTGAATTATATGAAGATGAGTCTTTGGCCAGCTCCTTGTGAAAAGGCACCTCTTGGAATGGCAACTCTTCGCGAAAAGGTATGAATCCACAAAAATTAACTTAGACCATATTTGAAGTACTCTGTGTGGTGGTGATGGTGGTGCAACTCTCCAGCTGAAATGAGGTCTCTAGCTAGCTCAAAAGTCCAGCTCAAGTGAGCTATGAGCTCGGGGGTCAGCTGACAACTTTTCATCATTTGTTCTTCATAATCTCCCGAGTCATCCTATGAAAGTTTTCCTAGCTCCTTATCATTAGTTAAGCTCAAATGTAGCTCCCAAGTGTTGGCCGAATATGCCTACATGCATAACATAAAGAAATAAACTAAGTATATAAACTATATAATGCATATAATATAATGATGTGCATATTATAAAGATGTGAACTATAGGTTATAATAATAATTCATGCATCATATGATAATGAATGAATATTAATATTATAACTATAGATTATATACATGAATATCAATCAATGATGCAAACCATAGGATATAATGAATGAATGCACATACTATGAGAATTCAAGTATAGTCTAATATGCAAATGTATGCTCATAATAATATATATAGTGCATAAATAAGTAAATATAATATAAAGTATGGTAGAACTCCCTTATATTGAGTTTGATGGTTCTTCAATGATGTGAGTATGTCATGCAGAAAGTTGGTGCTAAACAGGATCACATCATAGTGCTTGTACCCCTTCAAGTTGGCGCCAAATTGGAGAGTAAGGAGTGCTTGGCCGAATGGTATGAGGACTCTTCATCTTGGCGCCTAAATGAAGTCACACGCCAATCACATGGTGGTCTGGTCACAAGGCGTGCACATGGCCTCTCTAGGATGCTTGTGGTGTAACCTTGCGCATGGAATGATGGCTGATCATGGGTTCCATCTTAGGCGTGCATGTGTCTCCTTCCAAGCTAGCTTGAGTGTTGAGCTAGCTAGCAAAAATGGGGCTGTTTATGAATGATCTTCCTAGCCGAGTCCCTTTGAGCTCCATAACAGCATGTTCAGCTACATTCAGCTACCTTTGTCATCACTTTTAGCAACTCAGCTTCAAATAGTCCAACTAGCTAAGTTTAGCTAGCCTGAAGCTTATCCAGCTGGACCGAGCTTCCCTTAGCATTCCATGAGCTGCCTTGTACTTTGTGAGCTGTTTGTGAGCTATGCATGACGTCCAAATCATTCACCAAGCTACCTCAACGTGCATCACACTCCATTGTACCTATATGTGCAAGGAAACAAGGTAAGTTCATGATATTGAGCTAAAACGAGCTAAATACCTTGCTGCCATGTTTGTTTATGGTAATGTGAGCTAAGTATGATGGTCATGAGCCAAGTACATCATCTCCTAATATGTGTAAGATAATGTATAAAGCCTAAGAGTTAACATGAATGCAAATAAACTAATGAAATGCATTATAAGTATGCTGCCTTGATGTATATATAATAATCATGCATAATATGATAATAAAACTATTCTAACATTCTTAACATATTAAAATAACAATGTGTAATATGAATTCATACTAAGTTACTCTTTAGCTATTAAAACATTATATAACATAACATTAGAGAGTGTTAAGTTATCAAATGAATCAAAAGCTTCAAGACACTTAGTTAAGAGCACTTCCCTGAATTGTTTGGCCCTTGACCTAGTAATGGGACCGTGTGGCATGACCTCCGGATCTGGTGTAGACGTGACTATATCATCCCCCCTTCTTTTAAGCGATTTGTCCCCAAATCGAGTTCATTCTGTCCTTGCATAGCTTCACGCCTCTTTGCTAATAGAAAGTATTCTTTGAACGTTTGTGTTCTTCCATTAGGTACCTTTTCGTAAGATTTCCTTTTAGGTCTTTCTTTGGAATATGATTTACCAACAGATACCTTTTGGGAATGATCTTTATCTAAGGATATCCCTTTTGGAAGTGACCTTTTACGTGATTGGTCCTGAAAAGTGAGAAGAGAAAAGGTTTCATATGAAGGGTTACTTACCTTTTGAAGTCTAAACCCATTGGTGAAAAGTTGCGACTTTAAGCCCCAAACATCACCATTGTTCGTAGAAGACCCTTCATTTTTCAGCATTGAACCATCATGTTTCTCTATGAAGAAGTTTGGTTTCTTGTTTTGTTCCTCTTCATTCTTTGTTGGGGTTTTGTCTTTGCGCCATGCTTGTACACTCTTTCTCATATGCAACTGATCTTGTTGCACTTCTTTGGGCGTTAAAGGCATCAAGGTCACCTTGCGTCCATCATGCTTAAAAGTGTATTGATTGTGAAAACAATCATGAATAGCCCTTTTATCATACTGCCATGGTCTCCCAAGTAAAATGTGGCTAGCATGCATAGGGACAATGTCACAAAGCACCTCATCCTTGTACCTACCAACTGAAAAAGGAATTAGAACCTGTTTGGTAACATTTAACTCACCTCCTTCATTGAGCCATTGGAGTTTATACGGAGTAGGATGCTTTGACGTTGTTAATCCAAGTTTTTCAACCATAAGAGTGCTGGCTACGTTTGTGCAACTTCCTCCATCTATGATCATTGTGCAAACCTTATCCTTGACATGGCACCTTGTATGAAAGATATTGTTTCTTTGAATATCCTCTTGGGATGTTTGTGATTGTAGGCACCTCTTTGAAACAAGTATTTCACCATGATCTGCATTTTCTTCCGTTTCTTCGTCTTGTACTATTTCAGGTTCCTCATCAAAAATAGGCTCATCAGAATCTGATACAATATCTCCATTGTCAAGTATCATCATGGCATTTCGGTTGGGACATTGGCTAGCAACATGTCCTTTTCCAAAACACTTGAAACATTTGATGTCTCTGGATCTCTCGAAAGTGCTGGTTTGCTTTTCTTTACCCTTGCTAGATTCGCCCATTTGTGCACATTTGGGTATCTCTGTGCGATCCTTTGATTGGATTGGAGTTTGTTTCCGGAAGGTAATAGGTTCTTGCTTCCATTTGGTGGCCGAATTTGGACTGCTCCTAGTGTAGGATTTCCTTTTGAGTTGTCTTTCAATTTTCATGGCCACATGCACCATCTCTTCAATTTCTACATAATGCTGAAGTTCAACAAGGTTAGCAATATAAATATTTAGACCATATAAGAACCTTGCCATTGTTGCTTCTCTATCTTCATCCACATTGGCTCGGATCATGGCAATCTCCATCTCCTTGAAATAATCTTCAACGTTCTTGCTTCCTTGTTTCAGATTTTGTAACTTATGATAGAGATCTCGGTGATAGTGATTAGGAACAAACCTTTTTCTCATAAGGGCCTTCATTTCTTCCCAAGTTGTGATGGGGCGTTCACCATTTCGTCTTCTTGAACTCACCAACTGATCCCACCAAACTAAGGCATAGTCAATGAATTCCATAGCAGTAAGTCTAACCTTCTTTTGCTCCGTATAGTTTTGGCATTCAAAAATGTGTTCAATTTTGATTACCCAATCAAGATAGGCTTCTGGATCAGTTTGTCCTTGAAATGGAGGAATAGTCACTTTAATGTTGCTGAAGTTGTCATTTTGATTTCGATGAACATCTCTCCTTGCTACTGATGTTACTTCAGCCTCTTCCTCTTCTAAGTCTTCTTCCATTCTAGGGCGATTTACTCTCCGATTGCCTAGAGATACTTCTAATTGATCCAGACGATCTTGCAAAGGCTCCAATTCTAATTTCAGTAATCTTGCCATTTCACGCATAACGGCTTGAGTTTGCAAATTAGGGGATTCTCTTTCTGGGGATCGTCCTGAACTCCGAGACATGGTTAATAAATAAGAAAAGAATAAGATGTGTAAAAGACCTTACCAGAATATACTCTCACAAAGCCTCACGAGTCACTCCAAGAAAAACTTGATGTCACTCAATCCACTCGTGTTTGCACTCTAGGACTTTTAATGGCTTTTACTTGTCCTCTTCTGATCTCAAACACGCTCCAGCCTTTTTCCTCTTGATTCTCTTGTCTCAAGTTCTAATGAACTTTTACTCAAGACTATATCAAGTAATTTCACTTGTTTGGCGTCGGCTGCAAATGGTTAGTAGGAATGGAAAGCAAATATAATTGAAAAGGTGGCTTAGAAATTAGAAAGAAGAGAATGAAAAGGGTTACTTACACAAGTCACTTCACAACCTTCTATCACCACAATCAGTTTTAAAGGCTTACTTGAAAATGCTTGGTGATGAGAATTGTTGATGAGTGCTTCCAACTTTTCTTTCTTTTGCTTTTTCTTCTTTTTGAGTGCTTTGACATTTGAGTCCTTCAATTTTCTTTGCTGATTTTTTTTTCTTTTTCTTTGACTTTGCACTTCACTTTTGCACTTCTTTTTGTTGTTGTTGCACGTTGCTTCTTCCACCAAAGCTCTGATTACCGCTTGATGTAAGGTACTTGTACCTTTTCAAATGATTATGGATCTAGGAAGGAAGCAAAACAACCTGCAAAGTGAATGGCTCAAAGTAGATGGTTAAGGGTGGTAGACGTATGGGTGAATTGGTAGGCTATTTAAATAATGAGTAATGGAAGCGGAAGATAGTTGATAAGGCTATGGTTATGGTGATGAAATAAAAGGATGGTTGTGAGGATAGTATCTTGAAGAAATCTCAAAGAAGAACCAATGCTATATAGAGCAGAGACCCATTCTTTATATTGTTTCTTCAAGGGATGGTGTTAAGTACTTTGACCCACTAGTTATATGAACTAGGAACCAGAAGTATCAAGATGAAAGGAAGGGGTTAACGCCACAAGTATAAAATACTTGATAAGTCGATAAAAAGTCACCAGGACTTAAGAAGAGAATAATCTCACTTTAATTGAATAAAAAGGTGTGCTTACAAATGAAATATTCTTTCCTATTTATAGGAAATGGAAGGATTTGGCCGAATGGTTACAAGAGGTTTCGGCCAGCCCTTGTGCCTCTATAAAATGACACAATTTAATTAAAAATAGAGAGGATGGTTCGGTTTAAATGGAAGAAAATATCCTTTGGCCGAATAGTGCTTGTACCCCTTCAAGTTGGCGCCAAATTGGAGAGTAAGGAGTGCTTGGCCGAATGGTAAGAGGACTCTTCATCTTGGCACCTAAATGAAGTCACACGCCAATCACATGGTGGTCTGGTCACAAGGCGTGCACATGGCCTCTCTAGGATGCTTGTGGTGTAACCTTGCGCATGGAATGATGGCTGATCATGGGTTCCATCTTAGGCGTGCATGTGTCTCCTTCCAAGCTAGCTTGAGTGTTGAGCTAGCTAGCAAGAATGGGGCTGTTTATGAATGATCTTCCTAGCCAAGTCCCTTTGAGCTCCATAACAGCATGTTCAGCTACATTCAGCTACCTTTGTCATCACTTTTAGCAACTCAGCTTCAAATAGTCCAACTAGCTAAGTTTAGCTAGCCTGAAGCTTATCCAGCTGAACCGAGCTTCCCTTAGCATTCCATGAGCTGCCTTGTACTTTGTGAGCTGTTTGTGAGCTATGCATGACGTCCAAATCATTCACCAAGCTACCTCAACGTGCATCACACTCCATTGTACCTATATGTGCAAGGAAACAAGGTAAGTTCATGATATTGAGCTAAAACGAGCTAAATACCTTGCTGCCATGTTTGTTTATGGTAATGTGAGCTAAGTATGATGGTCATGAGCCAAGTACATCATCTCCTAATATGTGTAAGATAATGTATAAAGCCTAAGAGTTAACATGAATGCAAATAAACTAATGAAATGCATTATAAGTATGCTGCCTTGATGTATATATAATAATCATGCATAATATGATAATAAAACTATTCTAACATTCTTAACATATTAAAATAACAATGTGTAATATGAATTCATACTAAGTTACTCTTTAGCTATTAAAACATTATATAACATAACATTAGAGAGTGTTAAGTTATCAAATGAATCAAAAGCTTCAAGACACTTAGTTAAGAGCACTTCCCTGAATTGTTTGGCCCTTGACCTAGTAATGGGACCGTGTGGCATGACCTCCGGATCTGGTGTAGACGTGACTATATCAAGAGTAGATAGCCTTATCATGTCCCGATCTAGGATTGACAAGTACTGATGTCGTTGAATTTATAAGCTTGGGCTGCAAAATAAGATAAGAAAAGGAAATAAGATTAATGATGGAATTAAGAAATGGATGATAATATAAGTAATGGAAATGAAATAAAGATATAATAGAGATGGCTGCGGAATTGATGGATTGATGGATGTTGTTGATGATGGAAATGATGAAATGGAGATGGTGGTGATTTGTATCCCAAACACGCCAAAGAGGAAACTGTGCTATGAAGCACAATCCCGGTCTTCACAAACTTGCTTGAGGGGTGGTGATAGTGTCTTCAACCCACTAGATAACAATCTAGGAATTTAGGAATCAAAATGGAAGGAATGACGCCACAAGTATAGGAACTACACTTGTTTAATCGATAAAGTTCACAAAGAACTTTGAAGAGAAATAACTCACAAGAGTATATTTTATATAAGAGATGAGATCATTACAAATGAAATGCACTAGCCTATTTATAGTTTTTCAAAGGGTTTAGGCCGAATAGATACATGATGGTTCGGCTATGGATGAACCCCTTTGAAAATACATGATTTTTAAATGAAAATACATGATTTTAATGAAGATACATGCTCTTGGCCGAATAGTAAGGTGTTGGTTCGGCCTAAGGATGTCTTGAATGCTTTTGAAAGTTATTTGGGCGCCAAAATGGAGAGGAAGGAGTCTTTGGCCGAATAGGAAGCATCCCTTGGTGTTTTGGCGCCAATTTGATGTCACATGGAGTGCACATGCTTGAATGATGCACATGGCAGCCTACTTGAATGCACATGGGTCTTCTTGCAAGGCTTTGGTGAGGTTGCAACCATAGGATGATGTCTTGAAGTCCATGGGCAGCCTAGAGATGAACTAGCTTCAAGGTAAGCTAGGTGAGTGTCTTGGTAGCTAACTAGGTGAGTTATAGCTTGATGAACTCAAGCTAGTTAGCTTTGGTCTTCTCAGCTCCTCAGCTACTCTCCCAGCTACTTCCAGCTACCTTTAGTCCACTTTTCAACAACTTGGTCCAAAGCTCTCCTCCAACTAGGTTCAACTACATGCTAGCTCCTCCAGCTAAGTTGAAGCTCCTTAAGTGATGAAATGAGCTGCCATAATGTTCAAGTGCTAGTGTGAGCTGCTATGCTTACCCTTTTAGCTAACCAAGCTACCATAATATGCCTTGCTTTGTGTTTCACCTATAGGAATTAACAAAAAAACCAAGTAAGCAATGTGTGAGCTCATTTAAGGTAAAATGCATGTTGTCGTGAGGTGTTTGAGTGATATAAGCTATGAATGATCATCTAGAAGCTAAGATAACATGTATATAAGCTAGATAAAAAAGCATAGGACGTTTATGAGCTTTAAGAAAACATATATGAGCTAGAAAATAGATGCATGCATGCAAATGAGCTAAAGAATCATGGATTTAAAGCTAGTGAGCTAATGTAAACATAACATGAGCTAGAATAACATGACATGAGTTAATGAATGAATGAATACATGCTGCCATGATATCTAAATGAAATGCAAACATAATAAATGAATCTAAAACATATGTAAACATAATATAAAGCTAAGTAAAGATGTGAATACATATGTTATGCATGAAAATCATATAGTTGCAAGTGAATGATAACATATGATTATTCAAGCATAGTTTAAGATGCAAATGTATGCTCATAATAATATATAGTGCATAAATGAATAAATATAATATAAAGTAAGGTATAACTCCCTTATATTGAGCATGATGAATCTTCAATGATGTGAGTGTGTCATGAAGAAAGTTGGTGCTAAACAGGATCACATCATCCTCCCCTTCTTTTGGGCGATTTGTCCTCAAATCGAAAGATGACTTCTCCAAATTGTACGCCCATTCAATCGTTGCTGGTTTGCTTCCATAGATCATCTTTATGAAAGGATTCTTATCAAGAGTCATATACCTTGAATAGGTTCCTTGAATTTCCATGACCTGAAAAGATAAGAAACTTTCATAAGTAAGAGAATTGTTAATTATGAACAAGTGAAAATTGTACTCCCTGTTCTCATGTTTTGAATAGCCAAAAGTTATGTCATTTGAATCACAAGACATGTTGTTTTGAATGATCACTTCTTTTCGCACTCTAAAAGACATATTCTTTGATTTCCCAAAGATCACGTCCTTTAAATGAAAAGTCATATCTTCTAGTACTTGAGAAGATAATTCTCTTAAGCTTCCAAGGATCACGCCTTTTGGTTCCTCCATTTGACAAATTGAATCATTTGGAATATCTCCTTGATCTGACACATCATATTCGTTAAAAAGAATATGTATATCTTCAACTCCACTCTTTGAATCATCATGATGGTTTGTGGAGAGTCTTAACCTTTGAAACTTCTTGAAATACTTGAGTTCAATGCACCAATCAAGCTTATAACCACAAAGGATCTTGCCATTATTGGTTGGTAGGATAATACCATGTACATAACTCAAATTCCTGCAAAGTAAATCAAAGTTAAAATATAAGAAATTATTTACAAGATGAATGGAAACATCAAACCAAGGTGGATGTTTAATAGGAGTTGATTGCTGAATTCTTTTCACGATTGGCAATGCACTTGGAATGTCAACGAACACAACTCTTGGCACTTCAAATGATGTTTCTTTTGGAACTTCAAATTGCATCATCTTTGAAACATCAAGAGACATGTTTTGTGGATCAAGCGTAACAACTATATGTTCTTTAAAAGTCACATCTTTTAGTCCTTCAAAAGATATGATTCTTGAATCATCTCCTTGAAAATATATGTCTCTTGAATTGTCCTGCAAAACAAAAGGAAGAATAGGAGAAAAAGTAATGTTAGATAAAATTTGTTCTTTACTCTCCTCTTTGGATCCAATTTCACTCCTCTCATTTTGAACTCCAACGTCTTCTTCAAGTTGCTTGTCTTTAATTTGCTCTTTCATTGCTTCAATGTTTTTCCTCAAGGTGTTTTGATCTTCATTCACTCGGCTAGGAGATAATGGAGTCCATATGACTTTTCGTTCATTGTGGATGAATGAATACTGATTTGTGAATCCATCATGGACAACCCGCTTGTCAAATTGCCATGGCCTCCCTAAGAGTAAATGACTCGCATTCATAGGCACCACGTCACATAGAATCTCGTCTTTGTAACTTCCAAGTGAGAATGGCACAAGTACTTGTTCAGTGACCCTTAACTCTTCCTCGTCGTCCAACCATTGCAAGTCATATGGGTTGGAATGTTTAATTGTCGTAAGCCCCAATTTGTTCACCATGTATGTGCTTGCAATGTTTGTACAACTCCCTCCGTCAATAGCTACAAGACACACTTTACCATTTACATGGCAACGAGTGTGAAATGTATTTGTTATTTGCTGTTCGTCCTCCAAGGTTTGGAAAGATGAAAAATCAAAAGACATTTGTTAGTAAAAAAAAATTAAATAAAATTAAAATCTTACCAGCACACTCACAAAGTCTCACAAGTTCACTCCAAAGAAATGATAAGATCACTACACTCAACACTCGTGTTTACTCTCGGGAATATATCTTGGCTTTTAACAATTACCCTTCTGATCTCACTCTCTCAATTAGCCTTTTTCCACTCCAATTTCTCTTGCTAAGTCCTTTGAAGAACTTACTCAAGTTAATTCCTTCCTTGTGTGCGTTGGCTGTAATAGGTTAGGGTTAAAAAGAATAGAAGAAATGGAAAGGTAGAAGAAAGGATTTAAAGGTATTAAAAGATAAAATGGTTGAAGACAAGGAAAATGAAGGTATAGAAAAGAAAGAGGTGACTTACAATCCAAGAAACAACACTTACTGCAACCTTTCTCAAGAAACAATAAGGTTATCTTCTCTTAGTGTAGATGGCCTCTTTGATGTACTTTGCAATGGTAGAGCACTTTCCTTAGCTTGCTTTCTTTTTGAATTTCTTTTTCTTTTCTTCTTTTCTTTTTCTGAATTTTCTTCTTCTTTTTATCTTTTCTTTCTTTTTGTACTCCAATTTTGATGTAGGAGTCTTTTTCTTTAGCTTTGCATGCCAAATGACACTTTTGTTGTCAATCCAACTATGCTCTGATTACCGCTTGATGTGAGGCAAAATCTACACACTTGGGAGAAGAGAGTAGATAGCCTTATCGTGTCCCGATCTAGGATTGACAAGTACTGATGTCCTTGAATTTATAAGCTTGGGCTGCAAAATAAGATAAAAAAAGGAAATAAGATTAATGATGGAATTAAGAAATGGATGATAATATAAGTAATGGAAATGAAATAAAGATATAATAGAGATGGCTGCGGAATTGATGGATTGATGGATGTTGTTGATGATGGAAATGATGAAATGGAGATGGTGGTGATTTGTATCCCAAACACGCCAAAGAGGAAACTATGCTATGAAGCACAATCCCGGTCTCCACAAACTTGCTTGAGGGGTGGTGATAGTGTCTTCAACCCACTAGATAACAATCTAGGAATTTAGGAATCAAAATGAAAGGAATGACGCCACAAGTATAGGAACTACACTTGTTTAATCGATAAAGTTCACAAAGAACTTTGAAGAGAAATAACTCACAAGAGTATATTTTATATAAGAGATGAGATCATTACAAATGAAATGCACTAGCCTATTTATAGTTTTTCAAAGGATTTAGGCCGAATAGATACATAATGGTTCGGCTATGGATGAAACCCCTTTGAAAATACATGATTTTTAAATGAAAATACATGATTTTAATGAAGATACATGCTCTTGGCCGAATAGTAAGGTGTTGGTTCGGCCTAAGGATGTTTTGAATGCTTTTGGAAGTTAGTTGGGCGCCAAAATGGAGAGGAAGGAGTCTTTGGCCGAATAGGAAGCATCCCTTTGTGTTTTGGCGCCAATTTGATGTCACATGGAGTGCACATGCTTGAATGATGCATATGGCAGCCTACTTGAACGCACATGGGTCTTCTTGCAAGGTTTTGGTGAGGTTGCAACCATAGGATGATGTCTTGAAGTCCATGGGCAGCCTAGAGATGAACTAGCTTCAAGGTAAGCTAGGTGAGTGTCTTGGTAGCTAACTAGGTGAGTTATAGCTTGATGAACTCAAGCTAGTTAGGTTTGGTCTTCTCAGCTCCTCAGCTACTGTCCCAGCTACTTCCAGATACCTTTAGTCCACTTTTCAATAACTTGGTCCAAAGCTCTCCTCCAACTAGGTCCAGCTACATGCTAGCTCCTCCAGCTAAGTTGAAGCTCCTTAAGTAATGAAATGAGCTGCCATAACGTTCAAGTGCTAGTGTGAGCTGCTATGCTTACCCTTTTAGCTAACCAAGCTACCATAATATGCCTTGCTTTGTGTTTCACCTATAGGAATTAACAAAAAAACCAAGTAAGCAATGTGTGAGCTCATTTAAGGTAAAATGCATGCTGTCGTGAGGTGTTTGAGTGATATAAGCTATGAATGATCATCTAGAAGCTAAGATAACATGTATATAAGCTAGATAAAAAAGCATAGGACGTTTATGAGCTTTAAGAAAACATATATGAGGTAGAAAATAGATGCATGCATGCAAATGAGCTAAAGAATCATGGATTTAAAGCTAGTGAGCTAATGTAAACATAACATGAGCTAGAATAACATGACATGAGTTAATGAATGAATGAATACATACTGCCATGATATCTAAATGAAATGCAAACATAATAAATGAATCTAAAACATATGTAAACATAATATAAAGATAAGTAAAGATGTGAAAAAATATGTTATGCATGAAAATCATATAGTTGCAAGTGAATGATAACATATGATTATTCAAGCATAGTTTAAGATGCAAATGTATGCTCATAATAATATATAGTGCATAAATGAATAAATATAATATAAAGTAAGGTATAACTCCCTTATATTGAGCATGATGAATCTTCAATGATGTGAGTGTGTCATGAAGAAAGTTGGTGCTAAACAGGATCACATCAACAAGGATGAGGTGCTTTGTGACATTGTCCCTATGCATGCTAGCCACATCTTACTTGGAAGACCATGGCAGTATGATAAAAGGGCCATTCATGACTGTTATCACAATCAATACATTTTTAAGCATGACGGACGCAAGGTAACCTTGATGCCTTTAACGCCAAAAGAGGTACAACAAGATCAGTTGCATATGCGAAAAAGTGTACAAGCATGGTGTAAAGACAAAACCCCAATGAAGAACGAAGCGGAACGAAACATGATACCAAACTTCTTCATAGAGAATCACGATGGTTCAAGGATGGAAAATGAAGGGATTCCTACGAAAATTGGTGATGGCTGGAATTTAAAGACACAACTCTTCACCAAGGGTTTTAATCGCCAAAAGGTAAGTAATCCTTCATTTGAAACCTTTTCTCTCCTCACTTTTCAGGACCAATCACGTTAAAGGTCACTTCCAAAAGGGATATCCTTAAAGGAAGATCATTCTCAAAAGGTACCAGTTGGTAAATCAAATTCCAAAGAAAGGCCTAAAGGGAAATCTTATAAAAGGATACCTAATGGAAGAACACAACCGTTCAAAGGATGCTTTCTTTTAGCAAGGAGATGTGACATTATGCAAGGACAGAATGAACTCGATTTGAGGACAAATCGTCCTAAAGAAGGGGGGATAATGCAAGCACGTTTTCATCAATAAAGGGATTACTCTTTAACATCTTTATTTTGAAATTACTATATATATGTTATATACTACATGTTCTTATAATACAATTCATGATAAGAATTCTTGTTATATTATATAATGTTTTAATAGTTAAAGAATAACTTAGTATGAACACAACATACACATTGATATTTAAGCATATTAGGATAGTTTTATAATCATATTAAGCATGATTACATTATATACATCAAGGCAGCATCATTATAATTCGTTTTAATAGATCATATGCATTCATATTAACTCTTAAGCTTCATGCATTATCTTACACATATTATGAGATGATATATTTAGCTCATGACATTCAATCATAGCTCACATTACCATATTCTTACATGGCAGCAAGGTATTTAGCTCGTCTTAGATCAATATCATGGACTTACCTTATTTCCTTGCACATACAGGTACAATGGAGTGTGATGAACGTTGAGGTAGCTTGGTGGATGATTTGGACATCCTATGCAGCTCACAAACATCTCACAAAGGACAAGGCAGCTCATGGAACATTAAGGAGAGCTCAATTCAGCTGGAGGAGCTCAAGGCTAGCTAAACTCAGTTAGTTGAACTATTTGGAGCTGAGTTGTCAAAAATGATGTGGTAGCTGAATATAACTGAACGTGCTGTTATGAAGCTCATAAGGATTCGGCTAGGAAGCTTGTTAACAAAACATCCCATGTGATGTGATCCTACTGACCACCAAGTTAAAAAAAACATGCTCTCAACTTTGAAGTTCTTCCAAGATGATTCTATGGGAGTTCTTCCATATTTTATTACTTATTTACTCATTTATGCTTTATATTTTTTATAAGCATGCTTTTACATTCTAAACTATGCTTGAATATTCATATATTGTCCTATGTTCCAAGATGAAATTCATGCATGTCACATCTTTAACTAGTTTGTTTCATGCATATGTTACACATTCCTTACTTATGTTATCATATAAATTGCATTATTATATTAGCCATGGAATCATGTGTTACATTAGATTTCTACTTATTATTTATTCATGAACTTGAGCATTATAACTTATATACATTTTGTATTTATTACAAGGTACATTCAAGGCAATCCAATGGACAGATTCACGTCACTCATAGAGATCGCCATTTTTTTAACATGTTCCAAGCATCTTTGGGTGATAAAGTCTCTTAACATTTACTCCCCTATCTCTTATCTTTCCAATGCACTTTGAATCGTATCAATCCGATATTGGGAGCTCAATATATTCCCAGATTAATTAAGACAGTGCAGGCTGGAAATAAGTATGGGATTTACAACCAAATGAAGAGCCATGTTCACACCTGATGCATTTTCACCTTCATGAATCCATTTATGGCGTGTACAATCATTCAATGAGGCTAAAGGACTTATTCACATTCAAGGGAGATGGATGCATTATTTTCAAACTCATTCACCAAATCCAATTGCATGAAGGGAGCCTATGAGTCACGTTCACACTTGGTGCATGCATTCCAAAAGGGGGTCGAACATACAATGAAATATTCCTCCAAATTCATGCAAGGAAAATGAACCAACATGTTCACATTAAGAGAGGATGAATTCGGCTATGAAGATGTATTCACTTAAATGGATGAACATTCATTTATTTTATTAGTCCATGAACTTACATAGGGGACGTACATTGTATCTACTTAAGGATGAACATTCATCCATGAATGTTCAATCATTAAATCTTGTATGTGCATCCTAGACATCTCTTAGGCCTATAAATAGCTTTCCATTTCATTTGTAAAAACCAATTCACGTTGTTTAATCAAATATTTGTGAGAGTTTCTCTCTTTAGTTCTTAAGTGAACTTTATCGACTTATCAAGCTTATGCTTGTGGCGTCACCCCTATCTATTTAACCCTGATACTTCTGGTTCCTATCTTTTTATAGATAGTGGGTCAAAGTTCTTGTTTACTATCCCTTAAAGAAGCAATATAAAGTCTGGGTCTTTGTTCTTTAACATTGGTTCTTCTTTGAGTCTTCTTTGAGATACAACTTTTAATATTCATCTCCATCACCATAATTCTACTTCCATTACCAAAATTCATCATTTCCTTTAAACATATCACCAAGTTATATATATTTTCCGCTGCCATATTTATCTTTCCATTTCATTACTTCCATTTAACTATTTTTTAGCTTTCTTGTTTGTGCAGGATCCTTGTTCCTTTCCTAGATCGAAACAATCAAAGGTACAACCTTGACTTCACCATCCATCCAAGTGAGGCTAGGTTAAACTATATCATATGGTAATCATAGCTAAGGTGGATTGTAACAAGAACAAGAAAAAACAACATCCTACCATTCAATAAAAAGAAAATAAAAAAGAGAAGTGCCAAAAGAAAAAAAATCAGCAAGTTAATCCCAACATCAACAAGGGATTCCAAGTGAAGAAAAACTAAAGAAAGGAAACAAATAAATCAAAATACAAAGAAGTGCCAAAGGTGACAAGCAACATCATTATTTCAACCGATCCTAAGGAAGTCTTCAAGACCTTTGATTGTTCTTCTAGGAAGTTGGTGAGTATCTTTGCATAGTAAGTGAACCTTTCTTTATTTTTCTTCCTTTTATAAGACCACCCTTCATTATTTAATCTTTCTACATTTCTATTTTTTTCCTCTACACTAACGAATATTTCAGCCGACGTCCATAGCACTTGAAAGGTCTCGAGTTAGTTCTTTTAAGAACTTTACAAGAGAGGAACGAGTGGAAAAAGGCTAATCGAGTGTGTGAGATCAGAAGAGGAATTGAAAAAGCCAATTTATATTCCCGAGTGCAAACACGAGCGTTGAGTGGAGCATCATCATTTTTTTGGAATGATCGTGAGGATTTGTGAGTGATTATTGGTAAGGTCCTTTCATCTTATTCATCTATTAAATTTTCACTAACAATTCTCCCATCTTTCGAATGGAATACGAACAGCAAAGGAGGAATCCATTTCATACTCGTTTTCATGTGAATGATAAAGTATGCCTTGTAGCCATTGATGGTGGTAGTTGTGCAAATCTTGCAAGCACATACATGGTTGAGAAGTTGGGGCTTAAAACATTCAAACATCCCAGTCCATATGTTTTGCAAGGATTAAATGAAGATGAAGAGTTAGAAGTCATAGATCAAGTACTTGTGTCATTTTCAATTGGGAGATATGAAGATGAAGTCTTGTGTGATGTTGTTTCTATGAATTCAAGCCATCTACACCTCGAACGTTCTTGGCAGTTTGATAAACGAGCATTGTATGATGGGTTCTCCAACAAGTATTCATTCAAACACCAAGGGAGAAAGATCACGTTGGTTTCAATGTGCCCAAATCAAGTTAATGAATGCCAAGTTATCATCAAATCACATATAGAAGAATGGAAGAAAACTAAAGACATGAAGAAAGTTGAAAGAGAAGTATCACTTGAGAAACAAATAACCGTGGAGGGAGATCATAATGAAAATGAGGAAATTGATGTGAGAAACGTTGGAGTAAAAAATGAGAAAGTTGAAAAATTGAATTTGGGAGCAAAGGGGGAAGTGCGTGTAGAAGAGAAAATGAAAAGATTGCAAGTGAGGTTGTGGTTAAAAGATATTATGGAGTTGAACATGCACAAATCAAAGAAGAACATTGTGAGAAAACCAAGACATTTGGAGTTGAAAATGAGAGTGTGATTTTTTGTGAGAAAGCCATTGGAGTAATTGAAAATGAGAGTAAGAGCATTGAGAGTGAAGTTGAGTGTGTTGAAAAACATGAGAATGAAAGAAAAGAATGTGAGGAGAAGAAAGTTTTGCTTTATACTAATCAATTTTTTTCTTCTATTCATTTTTTTTGAATTTGCAGGCTATTCCAAGGGACATTCAAGATGATTCAAGCGTCATTTCTTTTGAAATTCCAAAAGATGTGTCACTTGAAATTATAAAGAACATGTTCATTAATCTTCAAAGTACATTCACCTCATACTCAAGATGTATTCACTTAAATGGTAGTCCATGAACTTGCATAGGGGACGTACATTGTATCTACTTAAGGATGAACATTCATCCATGAATGTTCAATCATTAAATCTTGTATGTGCATCCTAGACATCTCTTAGGCCTATAAATAGCTTTCCATTTCATTTGTAAAAACCCATTCACTTTGTTTAATCAAATATTTGTGAGAGTTTCTCTTTTTCGTTCTTAAGTGAACTTTATCGACTTATCAAGCTTATGCTTGTGGTGTCACCCCTATCTAATTCACCCTGATACTTCTGGTTCCTATCTCTTTATAGATAGTGGGTCAAAGTTCTTGTTTACCATCCCTTAAAGAAGCAATATAAAGTCTGGGTCTTTGTTCTTTAACATTGGTTCTTCTTTGAGTCTTCTTTGAGATACTACCTTTCATATTCATCTCCATCACCTTCATTCTACTTCCATTACCAAAATTCATCATTTCCTTTAAACATATCACCAACTTATATATATTTTCCGCTTCCATATTTATCTTTCCATTTCATTACTTACATTTAACTATTTTTTTAGCTTTCTTGTTTGTGCAGGATCATTGTTGCTTTCCTAGATCGAAACAATCAAAGGTACAACCTTGACTTCACCATCCATCCAAGTGAGGCTAGGTTGAACTATATCATATGGTAATCATAGCTAAGGTGGATTGCAACAAGAACAACCAAAAGCAACATCCTACCATTCAATAAAAAGAAAATAAAAAAGAGAAGTGCCAAAAGGAAAAAAATCAGCAAGTTAATCCCAACATCAACAAGGGATTCCAAGTGAAGAAAACTAAAGAAAGGAAACAAATAAATCAAAATGCAAAGAAGTGCCAAAGGTAACAAGCAACATCATTATTTCAACCGATCCTAAGGAAGTCTTCAAGACCTTTGATTGTTCTTCTAGGAAGGTGGTGAGTATCTTTGCATAGTAAGTGAACCTTTCTTTTTTTTCTTCCTTTTATAAGACCACCCTTCATTATTTAATCTTTCTACATTTCTATTTTTTTCCTCTACATTAACAAATTTTTCAGCCGATGTCCATAGCACTTGAAAGGTCTCGAGTTAGTTATTTTAAGAACTTTACAAGAGAGGAACGAGTGGAAAAAGGCTAATCGAGTGTGTAAGATCAGAAGGGGAATTGAAAAAGCCAATTTATATTCCGAGTGCAAACACG
Source organism: Hibiscus syriacus (assembly GCF_006381635.1). Classification (NCBI taxonomy): domain Eukaryota; kingdom Viridiplantae; phylum Streptophyta; class Magnoliopsida; order Malvales; family Malvaceae; genus Hibiscus; species Hibiscus syriacus. The sequence continues at coordinate 2,069,398 of NW_024062824.1, read as the reverse complement.
AGCGTTGAGTGGAGCATCATCATTTTTTTGGAGTGATCATGAGGATTTGTGAGTGATTATTGGTAAGGTCATTTCATCTTATTCAACTATTAAATTTTCACTAACAATCCTCCCATCTTTCGATGGAATACGGACAGCAAAGGAGGAATCCATTTCATACTCGTTTTCATGTGAATGATAAAGTATGCCTTGTAGCCATTGATGGTGGTAGTTGTGCAAATCTTGCAAGCACATACATGGTTGAGAAGTTGGGGCTTAAAACATTCAAACATCCCAGTCCATATGTTTTGCAAGGATTAAATGAAGATGAAGAGTTAAAAGTCATAGAGCAAGTACTTGTGTCATTTTCAATTGGGAGATATGAAGATGAAGTCTTTTGTGATGTTGTTTCTATGAATTCAAGCCATCTACTCCTCGGACATCCTTGGCAGTTTGATAAACAAGCATTGTATGATGGGTTCTCCAACAAGTATTCATTCAAACACCAAGGGAGAAAGATCACGTTGGTTTCAATGTGCCCAAATCAAGTCAATGAATGCCAAGTTATCATCAAATCACATATAGAATAATGGAAGAAAACTAAAGACATAAAGAAAGTTGAAATATAAGTATCACGTGAGAAACAAATAACAGTGGAGGGAGATCTCATTTACCTCTTTGACAAGTCAATTTTACCAATAAACATAAATAAATACTCATATAATAACATATCATTTTAAAATCCATTTTCTTTAATCTCTCATATTTCATCTATTTCATAGTTTTAATCTCATATAACCTTTCCTTAAGCTTACCTATTACTTAAGGTTACAAGAACCAACCAAAATCAACCAAAAACATGAGCTAGACGAAGCTTACCTTAAACCATGGAGGAGCATTCTCACCCACGGGAAGAAGAAGAATAAGTGTTTTCCTTTCATCTTTTCTTAAATCCCTAATTTACATGGATTTTAAATTCATTTCACCTAAAAGAAAAAAAATACCCTTTCAATAAACTATCTATTACAAATTGGTCTTACTTAAGTCATTTCTTATATTTTATCAATTACTCAATTTAGTCCTCCAAATTTTTAATTCCTTTCAAGTTAATCACTGACATATTATTTGGGGTATTACAGTAGTATACTCATCTAATGACATCACGTGTTTATTGAAAATTCGAGGAAGAATTTTCTTAAAGGGAAAGAATTCTAACACCCCAAAATTTGGTTAGTGACCAAAACATTAATTTTGAAAACTTAGTGGCCAAATTATAAATTGGGAAAAAAATCAGGGACCAAAGTGGTATTTCCCAATTAAAAATTTTATCCCATAAATGAATAGTTCACTTATAAGAACCACATTTTCATGGAAATCAGACTTTCGATCCATAATTTGTGTTAAAAGTTATAAAGTGTTAAATTCCAGTAAAAATTCGGTAAATCAGTCGAATAGAAATTTTGAAATATTTGAAGGATGATAAATTAAGCTTAGAAATACTAGCTCCACTTTTTAAAATGATAGAAAGTAATATTGATCATTGGATTAAAGAATCAATTTCCATGTTCATCTTGGATCGTTGGATAAAAATGGAAATATTAAAATTTTTTGAAAAGTGCATGGATAAAGTTGTAAAGGGCAAATTAATTTGTTCATATTTTACTTTGGAATATGATAATTAACATGTGACTTGGTATGGATGTAATTCTCAAGTTTCATTAAGGGTTAATTTGTCATTTCCTAATTAAATAAAGTAATTTAATATTACAATTGACAAATGTACTTCTAACTAATGTAGAAATTTGATGACTAATTAAGTCTCCTTCATCTTTTGGGCATCAGCTTCATACAAGGTAAGAGAAAATTTATTTTTCATTTTCAAGCAATTTCCTTAGGTTTTGGGATCAAAGCTGAAATAGAAAATTGGTATATTCGAAGAACACTATAAGTTGGTACCTATAATGCATGCTAATCTTACTTGAATGCTTAGTTATCAAATTAGGTGGATGAATAACATCTTAGGGTTTTTGAATTAGAGCGTGAAATAGAAAATTATTCTATTTGAAGAGCTATATCATTTGGTACCTATATTGCATGCTAATCTTACTTGAATGCTTAGTTCCCAAATTTGGTGGATGAAAAACATGTTAGGGTTTTAAATTAATGAAGGATTTTGAGGTTATTATGGTTGTTGAATCATTTCTAAGCTTGTTTGATGTTTAAAACCACCTAGAATTTAATCTATTACATTCAACCTAAACCATAGGTTTTGGGAAGTTTATAATTTGGTAAAATTATATTAGGGGTTTGATTGTAGAAGCTTTGAAATGTTGTTTAGATGTTGAATTCATGTTTGAATCAAGATAAAAATCATTGATTTGGAAACCCTATATATTTGACCTACATAAAGAAATTGGGGGGAAATATGGAAAATTTCCCTAGGCTTAAAAATGATATTTGGAAGGTTCTACAAGCTTTAGGATGTTATTTGGACCAATCTGTAACTTTTTTCAAAGTTAGGGGAGCTAGTGGACAATTATGGAAAATTATGGTAACAATGTATAAGATTTCAATAGTTTATTTACTATGCTACAAATTAAAGTTGGAGTGTTGAAATTGAGGTTAGAATGTGAGATTGATGTATTTTGGAAAGTTAGTAAAAGTTGAGGATCAAATCACAAATTTGGAAAAGTTGGGAACTTAAGTGAAAATATTATGTAATGTTTGGATAAATTTGGATAAAAAAGGAACTTGAATGGTCAACTTGAAGTGTTAAAGTCAACATTTATGTTGTGACATGAAGTTAGAATCGAATGAGCACTGGAAGATTTTTAGGAATTTATTTTCTAATGTGTTCCTATGTTAGTAAGATTCTAACATGTTAGTTGAATTGTACCTTTTTTTGTAAATGGTGTTCATTTAGATTATGATTGAAATCAAGATCAAGAAATATTAAAGCTAAGGATAAGCTAAAGGATGAATATTAATTTCTAAGGAAAGTTTTAAGCTGAGGACACCAGGTGTGTGCATATTTAATTTGTATTTATGTTATCATGCAAACATTGGTTTGCGATGAGCCAATTATGGTGTTACTATGGTAAGAAGTGACTCATAAATGTTATGTGAATTATGATTCATACATATATATTTGTGAGCACCATTATTACAAAGCCCAAACAAATCAAACCCGGGGAGCCCTGAAACATGCCAAAAACTCAACCCGAGGCCCAACTAGAATCGACCCGGGTCTAACCCCTAGTAGTCGTCCCTAAACACCCAGCTAAAGGCCACCCCTCTCTGCCCCAATCCCTGCCAGAGCCACTGTCACACGCCACCTGTAACAGAAAATAACAAGGAAAATAAAACAAAGAGCAATCATTTTTTTTATTTGTAACGGGTATAAGACCCCAACATTGTACACTATAAATTTTTCGGTAAGAGATCCATAAGAAAAAACAGTGTAAACTATCAGTTTTGAGAGATCCAAAAGCAATAAAACAAAGTTTTTCTTTACATTTTTTAAGTATTCGAGTAGCATTTATTTTCTTGTTTTATTTATTTATTTTTCCTTTTTTCGTGCTTTGTAGTAGATCTCAGTAAAACAATTTTTTTTATTCCTTTAGATTTCGAAGCAAAATGTAGCCTTTGGTTTCGTTCCAAAAAAACGTAAATACATATATCGTATAACATGCAAGTACAAAGACCTTTTTTCTGAACAAGAGCAACAACCAAACTATTTTTACAGCAAACAAAATACAAAAAATAAAGGAGTGGATCAGAACTCACCTTGGGTCGTAGGAGGAGTCACCGGAGCCTGGAAAGCCTAGCGGTTTCCATCGTTTTTACGGTGATGTAGGTCATTTCGTGCGAAACCAAGCCTAGATCTTTGACGAGGAGCCCGAGATGAGACTCACCGTTAATTTTGGTGTTCAATGGCCACCAGAGACAGTAGCGTCGCGATGGCTGATAGTGTGCCAAACGACTTTGGGTGAGAGAAAATGTATTTTCTCTCTCCTATTTTTTAAAACAAGTTACAAATGATAAAAAGAATAGGTTGGCATACATAGCATGGTTCTAGCCATTTCTTCTAAAGTTCAAATTTTCCTTTTAACAACTCCATTTTTTTAGGGGTTCTAGGTGCTGAAAATTTATGACTAATACCATTAAAATTACAAAATTCAGTAAATCCAAGATTTTCAAATTTAGTTCCATGATCACTCCTAACACTAGTTATAGAGTAACCTTTTTCATTTTGGATTACTTTTGAAAACGTGATGAATTTTTCTAATACTTCATCTTTAGTACTTAAGAATAGAACCCGAGTATATCTAGAATAGTCATCTACCAAGATAAATGCATATTGTTTTCCACCCAAGCTAGTAGTTCTAGATGGCCCAAAAAGATCTAAATGGATCAATTGCAATACTCTACTAGTTGATACATCATTAATGGATTTAAAAAAAACTCGATTTTGTTTTCCTTTAGCACAAGCATCACATATTTTATCATTATCAAATTTTAGTTTAGGCAGTCCTCGAACCAAATCTCCTTGAATTAACCGTTGCAAAACACTCATACTAGCATGTCCTAGTCTCCTATGCCATAACCAACTATCATGCTCATCCTTAGCAACTAGGCATAAATTAGTCATATCTATAGAGTCTAAATGCACCATGTATATGTTTCCTATTCTATGACCAACAAGCATAATACGATTAGATGCAATGTCAATAACTTTACAACCATTAGTTTCAGACATGACATTGAATCCTTTATCACAAAATTGACTAATGCTCAAAATATTATGCTTTAATCCATTCACATATAAAACATTTCTAATTTGTATGGAAGAGGTATTACCTATTGTACCTATACCTTCAATGTAACCTTTTGAATTATCACCAAAATTTACTTCTCCTCCATTTTTGGCGTTAAGCTCTATGAACCGGCTTTTATCTCCGGTCATGTGTCTTGAGCATCCACTATCAAGGTACCAAGAGTTTGAATTTGTTTCCCGTGCCTTGTAGCAATGCTCATTTTCCTACAAATTCTTATTTTTAGTATTTGGTACCCAAATTCTTTTGGGTCCATATTCATTAGTTTCCAAAATCCTAGTCCCATTAGGTATCCATTTGTGTAGGATATCTTTATCTTTAGTAGTAATGAGTCCTTTAGGAACCCATATAATTCTAACGATTTTTCCATTAGAGGTTCTTCGGGGACCTCTATGATTGTAGTTTTTAAAACTTTTTCTAACAAAGTTGGATTTTTAATTTTCTTCATTTTCAAAACGTTTTGTTCCAACTTTATCAAAAGAAGTTTTAAGATCATCAATTTTCTTTTGATAATCATCATTGACCTTTGAATGTAAATTTTGCAGATCTAAATTTTTCTTTTCAAACTCTTCTACTTTGATTTGCAAATCACTAATTTTTCTTTCAAAATCATTCTTGGTCTTGGATATGAGCTTATTTTCTTTTTTCAATTTTGAAACATCATTTTTATATTTTAAAAATTATTTCTCATAATCCGAAGCCAACCCATTATATTCCTCTAATAACTCATCATAAGATAAATCATCTAATTCAAATGAGTTAGAGGTTACCTTAGAATCTTCCCCGAATGCCATCAAGCACAAGTTTGCTACTTCTTGTTCCTCTTCATTGGAACCTTCTTCATCGCTCCATGTAGCCACATGAGCCTTGTGTTTATTCTTTGATTGACCTTTTCTCTTCAATTATGGGCAATCATATTTGACATGCCCCGGCTTTTTATATTCATAGCAAATGATAGGGTCCTTCTCTTTTGGTTTATTTTTTAGGCCTTCATTTCATTTGAATTTTCTTCCTCGGTAAGGTCTCATCATTTTTTCTGAACCGTTTGGCAAACAATGCCATTTCCTCGTCATCGTCAGCTTCATCCAAATCACTCTCATCGTTTGTGGATTTGAGAGAAACTCCAATGTTTTTCTTCTTCTCCTTCTCCTTTGAAGTCTCGTCAATCTTATTGAGGTCCACCTCATCTTCAAGCATCATTTCATGAGTGAGGAGGGAATCAATTAGCTATTCAAGAGTTAAGGACTTTAGGTTCTTAGCCTCGATGATTGCAGTCTTCTTGGATTGCCACGATTTTGGAAGTGAGTAAACTAACTTCCTCACAAGCTTTTCATTTAGAATGATCTCTCCATATGATTTGAGACCATTGATAATCGTTGAGAATCTATTTGTCATTGCTTTGATATCTTCATTTGGTTTCATCCTGAAATTTTCATAGCTATGTGTTAGAAGACTAATTTTAGATTCTTTTACCTCGTTAGTGCCTTCATGAGTGACTTGTAGTTTATCCCAGATTTCTTTGGTGGTTGTACAAGATGAAACTCTTCCATATTCATCTGGTCCAAGAGCACAAAATATGATATGGATGGCTTTGGAGTTGAGCTGGAACATTCTTGTCTCTCCTTCACTCAACAATCTTGGATGAGTGAGAGGCTTGATATATCCTTCTTCTACAACATTCCATGCTCACATGTCACTTGCTTGAATGAAATACATCATCCTATTCTTCCAATAGGCATAGTTAGCTCCATTGAAGAAAGGAGCCTTGTTGACGGGCATCGAATCGAGACCGAAGTCGGAGTTTGAAGCGCCGGCCATTGATGACTTGAAAATCGATGTAACTCTTCCTGAATATTTTTAACTCTCCATGAGATAAATTGATACATGCATCACAAGGCTCACATAAAAGGAAGAAGTAATAACTCTTCCAAATGATCCAGTCGTCCAAGCATTGGAAAAGAAGACCAGAACAATAACATACTTGAGACGACTTTTTGAATGGGATACTGATCTTATTTGGTCAACATGTCTTCTGGACATACAACCTTCTGTCTCTTATCTTTTCAACAGTTCTTGAATCGCATCAATCCGATATCGGGAAGTCAAGATATGACCATTTTACTGAAGATGGTGCATGCAGGAAATCCTATACGGGATTAATACGTTATTTTGTAAATATTACGAATTTTCAATATTTATATTGATTATTTGTAATATAATTTAATATAGGATGATTAATTATCTTTTAGGATCAGATTTATTATTTTATTAGGAATTAAGGTTGGGTTAAAACAATATTTTTAGTTATTATTATTTTATTAGGAATTAGAGTTAAAACATGTTTAGTTTATTATTATTTTATTCTTTAGTTATTTAGGACCTTTAGAATTCAGCCCCTATATAAAGGAGGCTTCATTCAACTTTGTAATTAAGATTTATTTGATTAATAATACAACGAGAGTTCGTTTTTGCAAGTGCTGATTGCCTTGTGCCTTCGAAGCTTCTTCTCATGGAGTTCATTCAAGTTCTTGTGAGGGAGATTAATCTTCACACTCCAATTTGCCTTTTCATCGTGACTAGGAGGGTTGGTTAGAGCCATTTATTGTGTTTGCCTTTTCATTGCGACTAGGAGGGCTCGATAGGATACTTATCCATCTATTTTTCCACAAATCCATCCACACCATCAATCATCTTTATCGTTCACCTTCATAAGGGAGATCTTTTGATTTCTTTATTATCTTATTTCATATTTCATTTATTTATCTTTTGTTTATTTTATTCTAATCATTTTATCTTGATTCCAGCATATAAAAGAAACCCTAAACAATCCTAGCGACTGCCGCCACCTTCCCATATTCATCACCATTGTTCTTCATCGAGTCTAGAGCTTTCTAGGTTTGATTTTTCAAAAAGAGCAACGTTCATCAATCCGCCACCGCTTCCCTATCAATTGGTATCAGAGCTGGGCCGATTCTTAGAAAGAAGCAAGCAATTTTGCTTGTTCTTGCACACAAAACCGTCAAGGTACCCCACAGAGCTAGTTCAGAGAAGATTCATCATTTCAGGTTATTTTTATTTAATTTTAATTTATATTCAAATCCTTCTTGTTAGTTTGCTATTTTAAAAAAAAAGCAAAAAAAAAAGGCAAAAAAAAAAACAAAAAAACAAAAAAAAACAAAAAAGCCAAAATTTAAAAAAAATTGCAAACGAAGGTATTTGGGGTTTATTTTCTGTAGATATCATATCCATATTAATTTTAATTTCCAGTCCAAAATTCACTTCAATCAGAGTTGATTAGAGCCTTCAAATACATCATTCAAGTTTTATCAGCAGATTCGGTCTAGAATATTGTCGAATTTCTTGAAAATTATACAGGAGGAATTTTGTGGTGAAAATTTCTATATTGAAACTCCTTATATTGGAGATCATTCACACAAAAAATAAGAATTTTTGGAGATCAAGAACAACTTCTAACAAAGCGATCAAGAAAAATATATTGTTTGAGGACTCACAGTTAAACAGAGTCTACTGGATACTACTGAAAGTATTTGATTCTGATATTTTACAGGTGGTTTCTTGACGCATCGAAAGACATTCAAGATTTTTTCCAGAATTTTTGAATACCAGAAACTCCCTCGGAAACGTTGCTCAAGTTGATCCAGCGTTTTCTAGGTTTTCTGGTTTGGTCCTTTTTTTCTTTAACTCTTAGTGCTTTAGGTTCTTTTGTTTTTCCCTATTATTGTTCTTTTGCATTATCTAACACATTATCTTCCTTGTGTTAGTAGGACTAAAGAGTTTGCGTATTTCTTCCTTCTTTGCATTCTCGTTCTCTTGGAGTCTAACCCTTGTTTGACCTCTTAGAACTTTTAAGTTTTTCTTATAATCTTTGCTAGTAATCAAACTCCGATACGAATTGTGGAAGACTACTTGGTAAAGTGAGTTTTAAAGAGTACAAGATCGGCTTACTTGCCTCTCGTTGTGTTACTTTCTTGGAGTGACTTGTGAGGTTTCTTGCTTTGTTGAATTTTCTTTCTTTTATTTTTATTTTACTTTAAAATTTTCTTTTGAGTGTTATGATTTCAGAATGGGCGACACTAACAACAAGACACTTACGGCTATCTTAGCCACACTTGCCCGACTCACGACTCAAGTTGAAAGATTTGATGAAATCATGAGAGAATGACAAGAACCACAACTGGATCTACCAAACCAGAATCCAAGACCAAACAATGCTGAACTTTTGGTACCCGAGAAAGAACAACCACGTTTCCAAGAACCCAAACTCTTTACAAAACCAAAGTTCACGATCCCGTCTTTCAAAGGAGACAACGATCCAGACAGGTACATCGAATTGGAAGGAAAAGTTGATCTCATGTTTGCATACCATGATTGCCCCTAAGCTAAACAAGTTCACCTCATCACCATGCAATTCGAAGGATATGCTCGAACTTGGTGGATGCAAACAAGAAAAAAGATCCAGAACTTCCAAATTCCAACAATCACTTCTTGGACCGACCTCAAACAAACCATGAGGAAGCGATTCCTACCGACACATTATACACGAGAAGTTAAACTACGACTACACCAACTTCGACAAGGTAGAAGTTCAGTTGAAGACTACTACAAGGAGATGCAGTCCTTACTCAATAGGGCTAACATAACCGAAAAAGAAGAGGTAACCGTGTCAAGATTCGTCGTCGGCTTAAACTCAAACATCACTGATCTTCTTGATCTCCATGAGTACGAAAACCTCGAAGATACACTAAAGAAAGCAATGACAATCGAAACACAAATACAAAGGAGATTCCGATTCAGAGAATATTACCAAGGTATTTCATCCTCTTACCAAGGTAATCCTTCAAATCCTTCCTCATCTTCTACTCCATCTTCTCTGAAAAAGCCAAGAGATGACAAATCTAACAAGGAGAAAGAACGACCAGCAAAGAATGACACACTTCCAACCCCTAAAGATCAAATGATAATTTGTGAGGAGGTAGAGAAAGTAAAAAAAGAAAAAGCTGAGAAAGAGGCAAAAGAAAAAGAGGTCACTAGTTTCAAAAACCAAAATAATAATGACCCATGGGAGGTGAGTGAACATAATTGTGAGAAGAAAAGAGTGACTCAAAATCTATGTGTGAGCACAAAAGAATTGAGAGAGAATCTTCTTTACAAACAACCTTCCATCCTTGTTCACTTTAGGGAATCAATTGTTTCGATTTCTAACATTAACAAGGATTTGCCTAGTGTGTTTTCATCTTTGTTACAGGATTTTCGAGAAGTGTTAGGTGATCCACCTAACGAATTACCACCGAAAAGAGGAAAACAACACCAAACTAATCTAATTCAAGGTTGCATCATACCTCATCAAACATACAATCTCAAAGAAACCAAAGAGTTAGATTTGTTACAAAAGGCTACATCCAGGAAAGCCTTAGTCGTGACGCCATCTCAATGACGAAACATGACTTGAACAACTCCACATGCTTTATAGTTCATGCACAGAGAATCCATGTAAATGATGAGAAAGTAAAAGCAACACGAGACTGGACCACACCATCTTCCATCGCCAAGAGTTGTCGAATAGTGCTAGGTGACCCTCCTGACGGGTTACCACCTGAAAGCCCTAATCACTATGCCATATCAATTAAGAGTCACGATTTACAGGAGTCCAAAGACCGAGGTAAGCAAAACACAATAGACGATGCACTACCACGAAGGTATACTCTTACCTATCAAACGCATACTACTATTCCGAGAATTGAACATATCAAAGATGTACATCACAATAACTCGGATATTTCTGATAGTTCTACCCATACTTTTAAAAGTGTTTCTAATGAGCTTTATCTTGTATATAAGTTTCCTTGCCAACTAAACAGGTTTTACAGTCCACAAATCTCCTCCCGAGAATTCTTAATTCATGAACCACACTTAGGAGACTTAAGGGATTACTTTAAGAAACCAGTTGACATGGTTTTTAAACACTCATTCTCGCCACACAAGAATAAAACCATGGAGAAATTATCTGAAGCAATCATACAGAAAGCCAACAGAGGTCGACGCCATGTTGAATTTCAACCAAAACATCATATTACAAGACTTGTATGCAAAAGAGGATTTCAAGACTAAAAGAAATCAGTTCCTATAAAGAAGAAACCTCGACTAAAACGTATAAAGACATAACACATTGATCCTGGTAAATGTTTCACAAGTTTTCCGTTCAACACATCTAATTCTCTTTCTTTTGGATTTTCAGATTCTAGGACGAATCCTTTTGAGGAGTGGGGGAATGATACATGCACCAGATTCCAGAATACATGCTTCTTTGGACTAATGTTTCTACTCGAACCTATTAGAAGAACAAAGTCTCGAAGATTCAAAGCATATCTAATCGGTAAGAATAATGTGAATGAATCATTAAACGATTCTAATATTGCTCCCTTTAATGTTTCAGATTCGAGGTCGAATATTTTTGAAGAAAGGGAGGATGATACATGCATCACAAGGCTCACATCAAAGGAAGAAGTAATAACTCTTCCAAATGATCCACTCGTCTAAGCATTGAAAAAGAAGACCAGAACAATAGCATACTTGAGACGACTTTTTTAATGGGATCCTGATCTTATTTTGTCAACATGTCTTCTGGACATACAACCGTCTGTCTCTTATCTTTTCAACGGTTCTTGAATCACATCAATCCGATATCGGGAACTCAAGATATGACCATTTTACTGAAGATGGTGCATGCAGGAAATCCTATACGGGATTAATACGTTATTTTGTAAATATTACGAATTTTCAATATATTATTTGTAATATAATTTAATATAGGATGATTAATTATCTTTTAGGATCAGATTTATTATTTTATTAGGAATTAAGGTTGGGTTAAAACAATATTTTTAGTTATTATTATTTTATTAGGAATTAGAGTTAAAACATGTTTAGTTTATTATTATTTTATTATTTAGTTAGTTAGGACCTTTAGAATTCAGCCCCTATATAAAGGAGGCTTCATTCAACTTTGTAATTAAAATTTCTTTGATTAATAATACAATGAGAGTTCGTTTTTGCAAGTGCTGATTGCCTTGTGCCTTCGAAGCTTCTTCTCCTGGAGTTCATTCAAGTTCTTGTGAGGGAGATTAATCTTCACACTCCAATTTTCCTTTTCATCGTGACTAGGAGGGTTGGTTAGAGCCATTTATCATGTTTTCCTTTTCATTGTGACTAGGAGGGCTTGATAGGACACTTATCCATCTATTTTTCCACAAATCCATCCGCACCATCAATCATCTTTACCGTTCACCTTCATAAGGGAGATCTTTTGATTTCTTTATTATCTTATTTCATCTTTCATTTTTTTATCTTTTGTTTATTTTATTCTAATCATTTTATCTTGATTCCAGCACATAAAAGAAACCCTAAACAATCCTAGCGACTACCGCCACCTTTCCATATTCATCACCTTTGTTCTTCATCGAGTCTGGAGCTTTCTAGGTTTGATTATTCAACAAGAGCAATGTTCATCAATCCGCCACCGCTTCCCTATCATAAATGCAACATAATTACAAATATTTTTAAGAGAAGATCGAGTTGTTACCCCTTTGGATGGATCACATATGATTTCACCATCCTTGACATAGTTGTACTCTCTTGGGTAAGATACTTCCCTTTCTTCAATGATTGGATTCTTGAAAGGATCATGAGTTTCCTCATCTTTCGTTTCTTCCTTTGATGATGGTTTCTAACGTCATTTGTATTTATAATACCTACATCATCATTCAAACAATAATCCTTCCTCGGAAGGAGATTATCATCGAAAACAACATGTATAGACTCTTCTACAACTAAAGTTCTTTTATTAAATACTCGATAAGCTTTAGAACTTAAGGAATAACCCAAAAAATTCCTTCATCACTTTTAGCTTCAAATTTGCCAAGATTGTCTTTACCGTTGTTTAAAATAAAACATTTACATCCAAAAGGATGAAAATAGCTAATGTTAGGTTTTTTATTTTTAAAAAGTTCATATGGAGTTTTCTTCAAAATAGGCCTAATCATTACTCGATTAATAACATAACAAACGGTATTTGTGGCCCATACTTTAGAATAATTATATCAAAATAGGATGTAAATGACATTTGAAAGATTTGGAGTAATATTTTGATATTCGAATAATTATATCGAATATACTTTAGAAAATCTTTTGGAAAATCTTAAAATTCATTTAACTTATTTTGTTATATCGAAATATCAAAATGTTTTCAACAATCTCCCCCTTTTTGATATAACAAAACATTTTAGTAATTTTAAGATTTTGAAATCAAGAAATTACTCCCCCTTACTCTGACACTTCTCCCCTTTAAAACACTTTAACATTTCTCCCCCTTTTTGTTAAATCAAAAAGGCCTTTAAAAGATTTTAAACAAGGTTTTGAAATCATTTAGCCAGTTGATTATAAATATATATAGCTTAAGCTGCTAAGATCACAATCAACAGAAACGTTAGCCATTAGTTTCATAATCAATATTCATAAACAATGTGATATGGCAAAATTGATCGTATATCTAACATGATATAAATGATGCAAGAATGAACAAATTTAACCAAACCAAATATATATAAGTTCAAACATCCATAATCCATCAAACAAATTCAAACATCCAACAATCAAAGTTAAAAAACAATCCAAAGTCATTCAAAATGTTGAAACAATAAACTCCATGTTCTATTTCAAAGTATTAAAGCATGACAAATAATCAAGCATCCGTAGGAAGATCGGGAGGAGGAAAATGAGTTCGCATAGCGGCCATCACAAGTGAAAGTGCATCAATGCATTCATTCATAGAAGCGTTGTTTGCGCGTATCTCCCAGAGAATCTCCAATTGTTGAGCTCCCATTGTGGATAAATGAGACTCTATGGAAGTGAAGCGAGAATCCATGGATGCATACCAGAAATCAAATGTCTCCATAAAGGATTGAAAGTATGGAGGCATTTGATCCTCTGGTCGTGCTTGTTCCTCTGGTGGAGCTTGTTCCTCGTGCTGTTCTTGCTCATCGTCGGAGTCATCAGCTTCCGGAGGTTGTTCATGAATACGAACCCAAAGACTAGTCTCTTCATTGAACTTCAATCCTGATTTGGTTAAAGAGAAGAGGTTGATTTGGTTTTTGAGGGGAAAAGAAGCATCAAGACCAACTCTAAGCCTAGGCTTCTTAAAGAAACTACTAAGAATACAACCGTAAACTAAAGAATAACATAATTTTTTATTGGGAACAAGATTTACGGTTTCGACAAGTTCAAAAAAGATAATCTGTGGAAGGTTGATTTTGAGATTATTTTGGACACAATGTATCCAAAATAAATCCATGGCTCGGATTGTAGAGTAACGGCCTCCGGATGGTCGAAACCACCAAGAGATCATGAGATTAAGAAAACGATCGTGAGGATCTAACACACTTGCACTATCCCTTCGTTTATACTGAGATCCTACCGTCAGGTTTTCATTGTCTAACCCGTCATTATCTAATCCTAATGCTTTGGCTATGTATTCTGGGTCCAGATGAAAGAATTGTCCTAGAAGATAGGATCAAATTCCTGTGGTAAAGGTTTTCTCCTGGTTTTGAATGCAAATGGCATTATAGTAGAAGATACGAACGAGTTGATGGTAGACTATTGGTTCAAGCTCAAAAAGTTTGTCAAATTTCCACTCTTGAAGAGTAGGAAAATGTCAAAAATTGATGTCTAACATGGCTTGAAGAGATGGGATGCGTTCTTCCCAGATTTTGTAGGACTCAAAGTATTGACAAAACCTTAAGTAGGGATTTTGTCTACGACCGGGTTTATTGAAGCAAGAATTGTGAATGGTCATGTTTGGATCATCGGGATTAGGAATAGGAATTTGTTGGATAGGTGGAAGATTTGGAGGTGAGTTTGGAGGTAGGCTAGAACGACTAGAGGAAGGTCTAGAACGTTTGTGAGAAATGATTTAAGATAATCGGAATGGAAGGAATAACCTACAATTTTAAAAACACATGTATGCAATATGATCAATCCCAAAACTCAATTGAGTCCTAAATATTTCAAGGTTCTCTAAACCAATCCTAATGGATAAAGTTTTTAAAAACTATTGAAAAATAAGGGTTTGAAAATCAATATACACATAGTTTTCATAATATAAACATAATTAAATCAAAACACAACAATTTGAAAATAATTTTTTTAATTTCAAAAATTTTTAAAATTTTTGAAAAATTCTTGTGTTTTTGATGAAATTAGTTATAGAATCTAGTTTCTAAACACTAAACAATCAATGTCCGATCACTATTTCAATCTAGAACTAATTAAAACTAGTTCTATGTTTAAAAATTGATAAAATAGATGTTTTAGAAAAATACCTTGAAGAATTTTGGATTTGAGTGAGATTGAATGAAGTGTGCACGATTTTGATGATTCCAACAGGTTTATGAGTTTATATTTGAAGTAATTCTGATTAAAAATGGTGTTTTTGATGAAATATGGAGATAGGGAGAGAGTAGAGAGGAGAACGGCGTGAGGAAGAGAGAAAGAGTTTGAGGCAAAATGAGGTATTTTGGGCATGATATAACCAGAACCCTCAGAGGGTATTGATTCCCTCTGCACTAAAATTGCTAAAATTTGATTTTAAACACTCAAAATGCTAAATTAATTTGCTCTAGTGGTATTGGCAACTCATATTATGAAAAATTAACTATGTTCAATCAATCAAATCTATAATTTTAAAAAACTATTTGAACATATAATCAATTTTTCACAAAGAATCATAAACTCCCCCTAACTAATAGCAAAGAATGCAATCAAAATTAATTATAAGCATTTTTCATTTATTCTTAAAAGTGCTAAAATTATTTTAAACACTAAGTGAAGATAGGTCAGTTAAACCTAATTCTCTCCTAAGTGTCCAAAATCTTTCCTTGTCTAAAGGCTTTGTAAAGATATCCGCTAATTGATGCAAAGTATCAACAAATTCTAGAACTATATCTTCCTTAGCGACATGGTATCTAATAAAGTGATGTCTTATTTCAATGTGCTTAGTTCTAGAGTGTTGGATGGGATTTTTAGTGAGACAAATAGCACTAGTATTACCACACTTAATAGGAATGGTACCTACTTCAATTCCATAATAAAAAAGTTGTTGTTTCATCCATAAAACTTGTGTACAACAACTACCGACTGAAATGTATTCCGCTTTAATAGTAGATAACACAACACAATTTTGTTTCTTTGAAAACCAAGAAATTAGCATATTTCCAAGGAATTGGCAAGTACCGGTGGTGCTTTTCCTATCTAATTTGCATCCTCCATAATCTGCATCAGAAAAGGCATGC
Source organism: Hibiscus syriacus (assembly GCF_006381635.1). Lineage (NCBI taxonomy): Eukaryota > Viridiplantae > Streptophyta > Magnoliopsida > Malvales > Malvaceae > Hibiscus > Hibiscus syriacus. Next base: position 2,053,221 of record NW_024062824.1, on the reverse strand, counting down.
AAGCTAAAGCTAGAACCTCTAGGGTACCATAGTCCTAAACTATGAGTGTCCTTAAGGTTTGCCTCGCTTAAGAAATTTTTTTTAAAACATTTTTTACTCAAGATTGTTTTTCTTAAAACAAAATTTGCCTCGCTTAAGACATATTTTACTCGAAAGAATACATTTCATTTTACTCAAGACTTTTCACTTGAAACATAAGTTTTTGCTCGCTTGAGACAACTTTTACTCGAAACAAGAAGTTTATTTCACTCATGAATGTGTTTCTTAAAACAAGATTTGTCTCACTTGAGACAGTTTTTACTCGAAAGAAGACATTTCATTTCACTCTAGATTGTTTTTAAAAAGATTTTCTCTCTCTTGAGATAGTTTCCCTCGAAACAGAATATTTTGTCTTACTTGAGATAGTTTTCATCGAAATAGAAGATTTTATCTCGCTTGTAATAGTTTCACTCAAAATAGAAGATTCTTGTCTTAATTGAGATAGTTTCACTCGAAATAGAAGATTTTATCTCGCTTGAGATAGTTTCACTCGAAACAGAAGATTTATCTCGCTTGAGATTGTTTCGCTCAAAACATAATATTTTATCTCGTTTGAGATAGTTTCCCTCAAAACAGAAGATTTTATATCGCTTGAGATAGTTTCCCTCTAAACATAAGATTTTGTCTCACGTGAGATAGTTTCCATCAAAGCAGAAGATTTTATCTCGCTTGTAATAGTTTCACTCGAAACAGAAGATTCTTATCTTGCTAAAGATAGTTTCACTCAAAACAGAAGATTTTATCTTGCTTGAGATAGTTTCACTCGAAACAAAAGATTTTATCTCTCTTGAGATTGTTTCTCTCGAAACAGAAGATTTTACCTAGCTTGAGATAGTTTCCCTCGAAACAAAAGATTTTATCTCGCTTGAGATAGTTTCCCTTGAAACAGAGATTTTGTCTCGCTTGAGATAGTTTCACTTGAAACATAAGATTTTGTCTCGCTTGAGATAGTTTCCCTCGAAACAGAAGATTTTATCTTGCTTGAGATAACTTCCCTTGAAACAAAAGATTTTATCTCACTTGAGATAGTTTCCCTTGAAACATAAGATTTTGTCTTGCTTGAGATAGTTCCCTCGAAACAGAAGATTTTATCTCGCTTGAGATAGTTTCCCTCGAAATCGAAGATTTTATCTCGTTAGAGATAGTTTCCCTTCAAACAGAAGATTTTATCTCGCTTGAGATAGTTTCCCTGGAAACAGAAGATTTTATCTCTCTTGAGATAGTTTTCCTGGAAACAAAAGATTTTATCTCTCTTGAGATAGTTTCCCTAGAAACATAAGATTTTGTATCGCTTGAAATAGTTTCCCTCGAAACAAAAGATTTTATCTCACTTGAGATAATTTCCCTCGAAATAGAAGACTTCATCTCGCTTGAGATAGTTTCCCTCGAAACAGAAGATTTTGTCTCGCTTAAGATAGTTTCCCTTGAAACTGAAGATTTTATCTCACTTGAGATAGATTCCCTCGAAACAAAAGATTTTATCTCACTTGAAATAGTATCACTCGAAATAGAAGATTTTATCTCGCTTGAGATATTTTCACTCGAAACATAAGATTTATCTCACTTGAGATTGTTTCACTCGAAACATAATATTTTATCTCGCTTGAGATAGTTTCACTCGAAACAGAAAATTTATCTCACTTGAGATTGTTTTTCTTAAAACAAATTATGCCTCACTTGAGGGATCAACATTTCCTTTGCTCGATTCACGACACTTCAAATCAGCAATGCCTCACTCCAGGGACGAACATTTCCAGTAGAAAGACCATGATGAGAAGAGCCCATAACCTGAAGAACTGAAGATCAAGACTCAACCAAGAAAACGAAGCAAAGATGACATCATTTGCAGAAAGGACTCGACGAATTTCATAGAAATAGAAGAATTGACACTCCCAATAAATAGTTCACATCATGACAAAAAGAGAACAATATGAAAAATGGTGTTTTATTATCTTTGCTTCATTCTCGTTTCAAAATAATAAGCAAAGAGGGACAACTGTGAGCACCATTTTTATAGAGCCCAAAAAAATAAATCTGGGCAACCCCAAAATAGTCCCAAAACTTGATTGAGGCCCAACTAGACCCGACTCGGGTCTAACCCCTAACAGTCGCCCCTAAACACCCAACCAAAGGCCACCCCTCTCTGCCTCATTCCCTGACCAAACCACTCCCGCCCGCCACCTGCAATAGAAAACAAGAAGGAAAATAAAACAAAGAGCAATAAATTTTCTCCTTTGTAATGGGTATAAGACCCCAACATTGTACACTGTAAATTTGTTGGTTAGAGATCCATAAACAAAAACAGTGTAAACTCTCGATTTTGAGATATCCAAAAGCAATAAAACAAAGTTTTTTTTTTTACTTTTTTTAAGTATTCGAGTAGTGTTTATTTTCTTATTTTATTTAATTATTTATTTTTCTTTTTTTGTGCTTAGCAATAGAGCTCAGTAAAACAATTTTTTTATTTTAGATTTCGAAGTAAAATGTAGCCTTTGGTTTCGTTCCGTAAAATGTAGCCTTTGGTTTCGTTCCAAAAAATGCAAATACGTATATCGTATAACATGCAAGTACAAAGGCCTTTTTTTCAAACAAGAGCAACATCTAAACTATTTTTTATAGTAAAAAAAACAAAAATAGAGGAGTGGATCATAACTCACCTAGGGTCGTCGGATGAGTCATCGGAGCCCGGAAAGCCGAACGATTTCGACCGTTTTTTCTGTGGTGGAGGTCGTTTCGTGTGAAACCGAGCCTTGATCCGTGATGAGGTTAATTATGTTTTAAACTCCTTAACTTTTGCCGTATTTTTGTATTTTGGTCCCTATAAGGACCAAAATTGCTATTTTACCTTTCTACTATGTATGCTTTATATTTTTGGTTTATTTTATTGTTTTAATCCCCAAACTTTACCATGTTTTTACATTTTGGTCACTGTACCTTTTGTTTCTAATTTATTTTTATTTTATTTTATTTTATTACTCAATTTTATTTTATTTCAATTTAGTTCCTATTTGTTCTTGATTTAGCTACAAAATTTTAATTTCTTACATTTTGGTCCATGTTTATTTTTATTTAGTTACTAACTTTTATTTTCTTGCATTTTAGTCATTTTTATTTTATTTTATTTCGATTTAGCCCTTACATTTTGGTTTGTTTTAATTTAGCCCTTATTGCATGTTCAATTTGTTCTTTTTAGCTTGGTAATTTTATATTTATGAAATTAGGTCCTCTTATTTTATTTTTATTTTTATTTTATGTTGTTTTTTTAATATTTTTATTTTTTATTATTGATTTGTTGTTTTTTATTATTTTAATTATGCTTCAATTGATTTATTTTTTTATTGTTTATTTTCTTATATTTAATTTTTAAATTCGATTAATATTCAAATTAAACTTAGAAATTAGGATGACACTTTAGTTTAATTAGGGAGATATTCGAGTCGAGTTTTCTCATTATACGCTCGATTACTCAAATCGATTGTTCGGTTCTAAATTAATTAATAATTAATATTTTCTTAAAATTATAGTGTAATAATTTTGGTAATAATTAGATTTTAATTAGCCCCTAACTTTAGACATTATTAATTTAGGTCCCAAACTTTTAAATCTTTCAGAACTCAGTTCTTTAGACCTTGATCCTTTTAGTCCCTCACCTTTGATTAAACTCTTAATATTGACATAATTAAATTGGTTAAATAGAGCCTCCATTTTAACTTAGATCTCAAATTAGTATCTTACTTTAGGGGATAATTCGAAGCGGCTCTCGCTTAAAAGTTCAACTCAATAATTAATTAAAATCAAATAGGATTAATATTAGAGCATGCGTTTTAGATTTAAGCTCTTAGGTTCTTTAATTTTCATAATTTGTCACCGTAAGTTAGAAAAAGCCTTAATTTATTTTTAGTATAATTGGATAAATAAAATTTTGCTTGACATCATTGTTTTTATAAATCTAAGGAACTGTCCATTTATTAAGAAATTAATAGTATATCTCCCGCAATCATGCTAAGGGTGTGACTACTAGTAATTCCCTAAATAAGTCGCCATCCTTTTCAAAACCGCATCATGTTTTCTAAAAATGAGGCAATGTTCCGTTATTGGCACAATAGCTGATCTCTTGCATTTATGCTCAGGGGAAATACTATCGGTCTCGATAAACGGATACCCTTTCAAACTCTACATCCCTAATGATATTTAAATTAAATATAGATCAAACTCAAAATTTTTGATCTTAAATTTAGGGTAATTAACTAGTAACAATTTTTGGGTTCTTTTGGGGGTGCTAATCCTTCCCCACGCGTAATTGACTCCTGAACCTGATTTCTAGATTTTTGTAGACCCTAAAACTCAATATTTTGATAAAAATTAAATATTTTATTAAAATCACCCGATTTTTATGGTGTTCCAATCGCACATTAACTGATTGGTGGAGACTCCTCACATTTTGAAAATTATTTTCAAAGAGAAAACCCACGAGTTGGTATCGGTCTTTTCCCTGCCCAGGCAAAAAATGGTGTCGACAATGTTCATTTTGTAGGCTAAGGATGCAAACTAGTGAAAAATACCTACACTTGTGACTTCAATAGTAAGTTTAGAAAATTACCATACAGGTTAAAAAATGATGAGAGGATGATTCTTATACCGCCGAATTTGTATATAGTTATAGTTTTGTTTAAAACAAAGGACAACTGATTTTGACGAGTACACGAAAAGATATGAATTTTATAAACATAATATTTCTTTTATAGTAGTGCAAACTATCAAAATATGAAATTGTGATAAACACCGTAGTAGAAGTGAACTGAAAGCAAATGATCAACCCTAGTGAGGCTTATATTTTGAATTGTATATAAAAAGTCATGGTGAGTGCAATGCATGCATGACATTATACATGGATGTTTTAAACATCATTAGAAAGACTAGCGATGAGTCTACCTTGTTAATATTGGTAAGATATTTATGCCATTTATCATATATTTGACATGTTTTTAGTATGTCAAAAGTTGAATATAAAATGCATTGATCTCCAGGTTTATATATGATGTATTATTATGGATGCTATTTTGGGTATGAACTACCCAAATTCTAAATGATATTGATATGCTTTGCTGTGGATGGAATAAAAATAGACTATATGCCCGAGTAAGTCATTGAGGGATAGTGGTAGCATTCCATAGAGTCCAGTAGCATGCTGCATATCCAATTTAGCACTAGAGTGTATACCCAAGACACTTAGTGCATGTGGTGGGCATGACCTTATGTGTCATATTCGGTTTAGCATTAGTGTGTATACCCAAGACTCTTAGTGTGTATGGTGGACATGACCTTAGGTGTCATACTCGATTTAGCACTAGAGTGTATACCCAAGACACTTAGTGTGTATGGTGGGTACGACCTTATGTGTCATATTCGGTTTAGCACTTTGGTGCATATTTGACTCGTGTACCCATGGTCCTCATAGGTCTATATTTGGGCTATGGTTTATTGGTTAATAATTGATATACAGGTGAATAAGCTTATGACCTTATGGAATAAATGACAAGTATATTAGTAAGAAATTTTATATGTGGCTCATATCATGTTAATATTAGTGGTTGGATTGAATTTATAGGTAAAGTGATAATTATTCATTGAATATTGCTACCATTTACATTTATGTGTTGCATTTCCCTAAATATTTTTATGATTGCCTAACTAAGTGTATACTTAGCGTGTGATGATTTTCACGCCTAGGTGAAAGAAAGCGAGAGATGTAAGGAGCTAAGTTTGACATCAATCACCAAGGAATATTTACAGGTTACAGTAATGACATCCTATTGTATTCTAAATTTTCTAGTTGGCATGTATACTAGTAAGAATTGTTGCAATTACGTGTATGGTTAGTATTAAATATAACTAATCATATGAATAAATGTTACTATATTAAATTATGTTTTATGTATTAATTAATTGGATTTTAAAATATGATAATTTTATTTGTTATATGAAACAAAATAGAATTGTCTGTTACTGCAAGAAACCAAATTTGAATTAGAAATTGAAATATTATATTATGATTTTCTGTGATTAATTATTTTATAATAAATTTAAAATTTGAAAATTTTAAAAGAAATGAAAATTTACCCAATTTGGGTTGAGAAATGTTTTGAATAATTTATGTGACTTCTTTAACTTGTAATTGTACACATATATAGGCTAAGGGTGTTACAATGAGGTTGACTTATCGTAAGTCTTCATCGATCAAAATAATTAAATAAATAAAATACACTCACCTTTGCCTCACTATTGAACCTTTAATATGGTATTCTTTTACTCAAATACTTTGCCTTTCACTTTTGAGTCACCGAGATCACCAGATTTGTCGTAATTTGTACAAAATCACATACTTAACACCATTTTCAAACTATATGTTAGTATTATACTAAATTAATCTAATTCCGATAAAATAAATTTTATAAAGAATAATCTATACTAAATCGATATAAAACTAAATCAAAATTCCATCATAACTTCAAACATTCCAAAATAGTTATTCGATTCCCTAAATGTTCATTTTCATCATCAATCCTACAACTTTCACAAAGTTTGCATTTAAATCACCATATATGAATTCTTTTTGGAATTCACATCAACTTTTACAGTTAATTCACAATGTTTCTTCACCAATATGCCTACTTCAAATAAAATACTAATTTTTTCCAACACATAAATAATATATCCAATCCAATACTTTAACATTCGAACACTTACAATTTCATCCTAAATTTTATTAGTCTTTCCGAACTCAACCTCTAACTTTTGTAGTCTTAAAAATTGGTTCCCAAATAAATACTTGCACCTGAAATTTAGCATTCAAGTAATAATTTCCATCCTCACTATTGAACCTTTAATATGATATTCTTTTACTCAAATACTTTTCCTTTTTCTTTCGAGTCATTGGGATCACAAGATTTGTCGTAATATGTACGACATCATATGCTTAACACCGTTTTCAAACTATATGTTAGTACACTACTAAATTAATCTAATTCTGATAAAATAAATTCTATAAAGCATAATCTATACTAAATCGATATAAAACCAAATCACAATTCCATCACAACTTTAAACTTTCCAAAATAGCTATTTGATTCCATAAATGTTCATTTCCACCATCAATCCTACAACTCTCAGAAAATTTGCATTTAAATCACCATTTTTTAATTCTTTTTAGAACTCACATCAACTTTTCCATTTAATTCACAATGTTCCTTCACCAATATGCTTAGTTCAAATCAAATACTAAATATTTCCAGCATATAATATTATATCCAATCCAATACTTTAACATTCAAACACTTACAATTTCATCCTAAATTTTCTTAGCCTTTTCGAATTCAACCACCAACTTTTCTAATCTTACATATTGGTTCTCAAATAAATACATAAACTTGAAATTCAACATTCTAGTAATCATTTCAAGCATTGTAGTATCACACTCAAATAATACAATCACATTTATAAACTTGTAATTAAGTCCTCAAATTCCATGACCATTCGAATTCCTGTGCCCGACTTTTTCAAATTTGCAATTTGATCATCAAATCAACATTCTAACATAAAATTCAGCATTGAATACCCCAAATTACACATTTATTCATTAATGTCTCACATTTCTCAAAACATTCAAACTGGTCCTTTTACTATCTCAAGATTTTAAATTGATCCAATTTTATATCCAAAACATGTAGAATACATATAATATCAATTCTAGACCATAGGAAATTTTTTGACATTTTCCCATAATTTCCCTTATGGATGTCCTCAATATTCTAGGGTAAACTTTTCTTTCAATTTCAAACATGAATTCAATCTCTTCACATTAAATTCATGTTATTCCAATCATCACAACATCAAATTCAATCAAAATTCATCTAATCTTTATAAAATCTAGCCTTGGTCGAACATAATATAAGTTCATTCAATTAATTTTAATCATCACTCATGTTTTAGAATTATTTAACAACATTAATAACATAAAAATCTTCAATAAATTCTTAAAAATAAAACATCTTTTTCAACCACCCAATTTACAAAACTCAACATATATGCATGATTTCCATAAAAAATTTATACCAAATGATAAAGAATTTCAAGAAGATAAATTCTCTATATAATAGCTTAGTCCAAAAAGTCAATTATAAAAGCTTAAAAATGAAATTAAAATCCTCACCTATTTGAGTATGAAGTTCACAACAATGCTTGGGGAAGATGGCTAATATTTCTTTTGTTTTTTCATGAATTATGTCTTAAAACACTTTTCATATTTCTAGTATAATTGAATTTAAAATTCAATTAATGAGAAATCCCAACTTTGTCCTTAATGAATCATGATAATTACCATTTTCCATTGAAATATCTTCCATTAAAATATCTCATAGTCAAAGATGAACCAACATGAAGTTGAATTTCTACTATACCTATGTAATTTTTTAAAATTGCAATTTAGTCACTAAATTTTCCCAATTTCAGCTAAATTGGGAAAATTAACTTCAATTCCACTAATTCATGCTACATTTCACTGTTCTAAAATATGGAAACAATATTTCCAACCTTCATCTAGAATCTTTCAAATTTTTGAGAAATTCTGGTTCGATCTGATTATCTGATTTCTTACTGAACTTTACTACTTTATAGCTTTTAATACAAATCCCGAATCAAAATTCTGATTCCAACAAAAACCTTAATTTTTAGACAAACTATCCATTTATGGGCTAAAATATATAGCTTTTAAAAATTACATTTTTGGTCCCTAAACTTTTCAAAATTTATCTTTACCCACTAAATTTTCAAAACTTACATTTTTCTCACTACCCAAAATTTGGGGTATTACACAACATTTTGATTTTGCCTCAGATTCTGTCGATAATCAAAATAGATTTTAGTTTCATATGCATGCCAGTTACATTCTATAGGGCCCAACTCCTATAACTTGTTTTTCTCTCAATTAAACCGACAATCTGAACCAACCAATCTTTGATAATCAGTCCTTATGTGAACTAAATGCGACAATCATTATTAGCATAAACTCAATAAAAAAGGCTTTGAAAAACCTTACTATTGTCTTGCTGAGAATCGAATATGATCTTAGTTTCCCTTAGCAGACCACTGCTAAGTGTGTTCACAGAATATGCTACAAGCCAATCCTTCTTCCCAACTATTAATCAAAAACATAAACATTTCAAAGTGCAATTTTTGAAAAGAAAATGTTTTATATTATAAAAGAATGGTCAATATCGATCCTTGATTCTAGAAAAATAATAATGTAATTAGAAGGTATTGAGTGCATTTTAATTCTCACGATCGAAATTGAGTCATTGTTTCATCCTTTGGCTATGAAAAACTTAGGTAAGTATGATAGAAATCATTCTTAGCATTTTTAAAGAAAATAAAACAAACACTTAAAAAGTAAAAATGAAAGAGAAAAGTAAAAACTTCTATAAAAAAGAAAACAAGAACAAATAAGTTCAGGCAATCTGAAATGTGCTTGAAGCTTACCCAATGGGGTATTTATAGCTTCCTAAAAGCCCTAAAAATGCTAAAGATAAAGCCCAAAAATACAAAAGATAATTCCTCATTATTGATTGAATTAAATCCTAAGAATAAAGATAATTCCTAAATTTGAATTTGAATTTGAATTTGGAGTTGAGTCTTCTGTCTTCACAAAAATGATGATTGGACCTTCTAGAAGATGTTGACTAGATGACACGTCAATGGAGTCATGCCCTAAGTCATGCCCCAAGTCATGCCCACTAGTCTAGCCTTAACTAAGAGAAATAAAAATTGCAGAATTTTATCCTTTTTATCATAGTTTCTAGAGTCCAATGTCCTGCACAAAAAATAACAGAAATTGCCCAAATTAGACATATAAACTTACGAACAAGGAATAATTAACAACAAAATAATAACTATTAAAATTACTCATCAAATTCTCTCTTACTTATTCAATGCATGTCCTCGAGCATTTATCAATCAATGTATAAAAAATCTCAAGTTGCCATCTCAATTTCACAAAATTCCCAAGACTTCGAAGCAAACCAAAATCAAAGCAAATGATGAAATCCTAGAAACAATTAAGCAAAAAACATAATTAAAAGCAAGTTTAAGAAAAGCATAGCATTACAATTATCCATCAATCTCAAATAACCATGACTTAGTGCCTCACAAGGGTTCACTCATTCAACTTAAAGTGTTTCGGGTAAAAGAATCACCCAAGCCTAACTAATCAAAGCATTTCTATAGGCTAACTTATCTAATCTCCATTACTAAGGATGAGCATGAAGGCTTTATTTTTTGTCTCTTCTCCTTTTCTTTTTATACATTTATTCGGATCTATTTTTTCTGCATTGTTTTTTCTACTCATTCGAATTTTTCTACACTGCACTCTTTGAATTATTATACACTGAATTTCTTCACTATTCGAACAAAAAATGTATTATTTTTATTCTATTCCAACTGTTATTGCGCCATTTTTCTTGCACTATTCGAACTAAAACAAAGTTCAAACATTTTAATTTTTCTGTTTTTTTCTTTTTTTATTTCGAACTCTCCCTCCTTTTTTATTTTATTTTTTTCATTTCGAAGCAACCTCACTTTTGTACTAAAAAGGGTGAAAAAAAGAGGGAAAACAAAAATAAAATAGACTCGGGTAAATGATGTGGTAAATAAAGAAAAAGATAAGGATCAAAATTGGCTAAGGGGAAAATAAACAAAGGGCAAACTATTTTTTTTGGGAAGAGAAATGGGTTAAATCCAAATGGCCCTATCACACTAAAGCATCATATTCAATCATGTAGTCTTGACAAGCATTATGCTACAAGTTCTAGAATGCAATGAATTAGTCGATACACTCAAATTAAACAAAGAGGAAGAATGTAAAGGTATGCTCATTAGGCTCAAAACTCACATGAAAAGTTTAATTATACTAAGTCATGCTATCAATTCAACTAACAAATGCATGAAATGCCAAAAATTTAAAGGAAAATATAAATTAATCATGCCAAATGCTATTATGCTTCATAAATTACAGCAAAAAGATAAAAATTCACTAGAAAAATCAAAGAAACAAAGTGAAACTGAGATAGGCAACAAGAAAATTTTCAACACACCAATTTAATAAAAATTCAATTCCATCCAATCAAATAAGCAAGCTAAAATTCGATGCAATTTTCACCCTTCACTTAAGTCGTATTGTCCCAATATGAAAAATAAATGCACAAGAGAGTGAACAAATATAATCTCCTATTTAACGTCGACCGCGGCCACGACTGCATCGAGATAGGCCCAAGCAAAGGTAAAAGAGAATCTCGACAAGGCTCTTCTTGATGGAATCAAGTCAACAATGCACTTCATGGATCTCCTATATAGTGCAATGTATATTTATGAGAATGCAAGGTACATGAGTCAGACAAAATGTATGCACTAAGAACCAATGGTGTTAACATCGGAATCAGAATATGCACTCAAAGTGATATCATATCATTTTCACAAAAAGTGCAATACATAATGCACATGAATGTACCAAATCAGAATCAGAATTACTCAACTTAATGGCTTACCAAGTGTACCTACTACTCTCAATGCAACATACAATGGACTTTCAGATCATATCATATTCATTTCAAATAATCATTTCCAAACTAGAATCGTTTTCAACTCATCATTATAAAAATCTTTACTTGGGCAGTTCAAACATAAATTTAACACCCATTCTCCGTATATGTTTCCGTACACAAGTCATAGGTGTCACATAATTTTCAAAAACTTTCACCCATTTGTAAAAGCCATAAATTTTTATTTCAAAATTTAAAACAAAACATTTTAGTACAATAATAAAACAATATTTGAAACATATTACCAAAATTATCACTTTAAATACATTCCAGAGTATTTTTTTTTTAAATTTTGATTATATGCCAACAAATTTTCAAGATAAATAGGATTATCCTACTGTTACTGATGAGAGTCAACCTTAGATTGATGATAGTTTCTATTGCACCCCTTACTCGGCTAGTCCATGCTTTTACCTACGCGTGAAATCAACACACAATAAGTATTTACTTAGTGAGACATAATATTGTAAAGAAACTACAATTTATACATAAATATATCATGTCTATTTAATAACGAACAAAATTGCATAATCCATAAGGATCAAATAAATCCTTCTTAGTTAAACCATATTTCTTTCATACAATCATGTAGTATTCCCAATATACCTATCCTTCTTTATATTTTTCCCAATTATTCTTTATTTTCCATATATACATTAAATGAGAAAGTAATGTACATGTATTGCACCAAAGTGTCCAATGGTCATTTTTCTTTCATAATTACCCTGAGTGGCACCTTAAAAGACGTTAATACACCGTTATGTATTTTCATTTGTGGCATCATTTCATGCCAATAATGTAACGTTTTTCATCTTACTTGCATGAGTGGCACTTTTCTACCAAAAATGCACCGTTAGGCATTTAACTTGCACTAGTGGAACCTTTCTGCCAATAATGCATCATTTTCATCTAACTTGCATTAGTGGCACCTTTCTTCCAACAATGCACCATTAGGCATTTGAAAGGGGTTGCACACTTAGTGTCTATACAGTCTTTCATCAACATATGATGAATTCCGTGAGTTGCACACATAGTGCCTATACGGTCGTTCATCAATATATGATGAATTTTGTGGGTTGCACACATAGTACCTATACGGTGGTTCATCAATATATGATGAATTATGTGGGTTGCACACATTGTGCCTATACGGTCGTTCATCAACATTTGATGAATTCTGTGGGTTGCATACATAGTGCCTATACGGTCGTTCATCAACATTTAACTAATTTCGTGGGGTGCACACATAGTGCATATACGGTCGTTCATCTACATATGATGAATTACGTGGGTTGCACATATAGTGCCCATACGAAAATTCATAACTCATTATGAATTTTTTAGCTAGTTTTGCACACATGGTGCCATTTGGTAATCACCGTACATATTTTTAGAAATCATACCTCTGTGACTATCATCACAAATAGATACATAATACAATACACTCACTTGGTATGCCTCGTTCGTATACTCAAAGGATATCCCGCTATTTGGCAACTTTATCTTTGCCTTTATTCTTGCTTGACTCGGGATATTCGTTACGATCTACACAAACATCCATTAAGTACATATAACATACCAATGTTAGTATACTCTCTAACATTTAAATTTTAATAATACTTAAAAGTACTATTATATTCAATTTCTATCGAAATTTGTCTTATTTTAATTTTCTAGACTCAATAGTATCGGTACCCCTACTATGGTATCGATACTTCTATATTGTGGTATTGATATTCCCCAGCAGTATCGATACTATTTCTGCATTATGTAATCAATGGTATTGATTCCTTCCTCATAGTATCGATACCCACCTCAGTATCGATACTATTCAGCTGATTTCCCTAAATTTAAACCTATAGTATCGGTATTGTTCTTCCAGTACCGATACCTTTACCCAGATTTCAAATTTTAAGCTCTATTTTTACTAAAGTTTCATTTAATACTCTCACTTTTACCTCAAACAATGCCCTTAAACATAACATCACTTAACCCAACTAACTTTCTTTCATTTAGCTTCTTATAACATCTAAATTCTCCAAAGGACATCTCAAACTAATAATCATACTACTTTTTCTAACATGTTTTTAATCACATCCAAGGCTTCTACTCTTTATTTACTTCTTTGACATGTCAAATATACTTGTAAACATCAATAAAAACTCATATTTCAACAAATCACTCAAAAACCCATTTTCTTCAATCTATAATAAAACATTTATTTCTTAGTTTTAATCCTCTTTAACCCTTCCTTAAGCTTACACATCTCTTAAGGTTTCAAGAAAAAACCCAAACAAAAAGGAGAACCAATGTTGAAGAACCCTTACCATAGCTGTGGAGGGCACGTGACTAGGAGGAAGAAAAAGAGAACTCAGCTTGTTCTCACCTTTTCCATTTTCCCCTTTTAAAATACCCTAATTAAAATGTATTTTAAATCTATTTTCCTCTAAAGGAACAAAATACGCTTTCATTATTCCATTATTACTAATTGCTCTTAATCACAATTTCTAAATTATTTTCTTATACTTACCATTTATTCAATTTAATCCTCCAAAATTTTAAATCTTTTCAATATAGTCACTGACCTGATATTTGGGGTATTACAATTCTCCCCCTTAAGAACAATTCGTTCTTGGATTTAAAGACTTTATGCTTTTACCACAACACTTCAACTAGAGGAATCGTCTTGTTACGTTGTTTCTTGATTTCTCGAGTCCAGAGTTCATATTGTTTCTTTTTCATAATTCAAATCTGATTGAATCTCTATTTACCCCAATGTAAGAACATGTGATGGATCTGATCAGTAATTACTAAGCAACGACACATGAAAAACATTATAGGTCTTGTCCATTTCGGGAGGTAAAGCTAACTGATAAAATCTCATAAGGTCAATAATTCTTGGAATCAGTCCAAACCGTAATACTTCCTTCCAAGGCGATACTTTCATAAAACCTTTATCACATTCTTGATATTCAATCTCTTTTCTCTTTAGATCAACATAAGACTTTTATCAAACAGAAGCTATCTTAAGATTATCTTGGGTAACTTTCATTTTATATTCCATTTCTTTCATTATATCAGGGCCAACTAGATTTCGATCTTTTAAATCAAACCAATTTAATGGTGTTCAACCTTTTTTCCCCTATAAAGCTTCAATACAACCATCTTGATGTTCGATTAATAACTTTTATTGTAAGCAAATTCTGCTAGAAGAAAATAGTTTTCCCATGATCCCTTGAAATCAATTGCACATGCCCTCAACATACCTTCCAATATCAGAATAGTACGTCAGACAGTTTGCTACAATTTCCGTGATTGCTCTTTTCAAGACAAGTCACCAAACCGACTCTTTAAATCTTGGTAGATATTGTTTCCACATGAATACATAGTCAATGGACTTAAAGCCTCAAAAAGAATATCTTTCTAAATTCTTAATCGTCGGGAATACAAAGTCTCTCATGATAACACGAACATCCGTCGAACTTGACCTCAAAAGTTCTTAATATCTTCATTTTCTACTTATACAATTCTTATCAAGAAATTTTCTTCTTTCCTTTTTAATTGTCTTATTTGATCTAGTAAAACCATCGGCTTTATCTTTAATTCAGCTCACAGTGCCATTTTCATTCAACACTAATCGCACATCCATAGTTCACAAAACTACAAAAGGTTTCCGACCAAATACCTCTACAACAACCTTGGCCTTTCCTATAACATAATAAATGATCACATCATAAATCTTTAAAGGTTTTGTCCATATTTTATGTCTCAGGTTCAACTCTTTTAAGTCCACAAGTACTTCAGGCTTTTGTAATTAGCACAACTATAGCACCACTCACCATACAGATAATGGCGTCAAATCTTTTAAAGCAAAATCAACTGCTGCCAACTCTAAATCATGTGTAAGGTAATTCTTCTTGTGGGTGATCTTTAACTTTATCAAGGCATATACCACAACCTTACCTTTTTGCATAAGCACACTTCCTAAACCATTAGGAGATGCATCAGTAAAATCCACATAATACTTACATAACTCAAGTTGTATAAACACTGGTGCCTCTATTAAAATCCACTTTAGCATTTCGAAACTCTCTTGACCCTTCTCCGTCCAACAAAAGACACATATTTCTTTAAAAACTTGGTTAGCAGCAAAGCTAACGTTGAAAAGTTCTTCACTAACATTTGATAGTAACCAGCAAGCCCTAAAGAAATCCGAACTTCAAGATCATTCTTTGGGAGTTTCCAATCTACTCCAGCATGAGTTTTTCTTAGGATCTACTCTTGTACCTTATGTCGAAACAACCTGGCCAAAGAAAGCCATTTCTGCTAATCAGAATTTCACATTTGGATAGTTTGGCATACAACTTCTTCTCTCGAAGAGTTTTATTTAACTATAAAAAATCCATGCATAACCACATAAATTTATCTTTATTTTCGCTAATAACACAAATACTCCCCAAGATGAAATACTTGGGCAGATAAAACCTTGATTAATCAAATCTTGTAATTGAGTCTCTAATTCTCTTGACTCGCCTAAGTCATTTGATACGAAATCATAGAAACATTTTCAATACCTTAATGACCATCAACCTTGAATTCCACCTCTCGATCTTGAGGTAACCCAAGAAATTCATCTGAAAAGGCATCTATAGATTCTCAAGTTTGTGAAATTATCATACAATTTTACTTTATTTATTTTTGTATCTATCACATTAGCCAGAATATATATATATATATATATATATATCTTTATGACATCATTTTTTCACAATCATTGTTGATATCACCTTGAGCGATGATTTTACTTTCTATCCAAAAACTATAATTTCCATACCCTATGCATCTTTCTGAACTAATCATCTCTGGAGACAAACAACCTATACCCAATACGATCTTTACTCATTAAATAATAATTCCTTCAGATTTACCAAGAACATAGCCCCTAAAATCTTTATCAAATGTTTACTACCTGAGCAACCCACACTTACACCATAACCCACTAGGGTTTACCGCTATCATCTCACTCGAGATTAAGTTGAATATAATAATTTTATTTTAAAATCTCGTATTTCCTTCTTGAGGTAATTCGTGTAACATTTTCTTGGTCCACTGAAAATATTCTTGAGAAATTGAAACATTTTATGTCTCAACTATGAAAGCCTAATTATCCACATCATTTAACAAGAAAACTTGAGAACTTTTTAGCAATAACTTCATAGCAGTTAATGCTAAAATTAAACTAGTAACCAAATTTACTCTTTTTCCTATCATTACAAGCTTGACACTTTTCCAAGTTCTCGAGAATTAATCTCGATTCTAAATAATAATTTATTGAAGCATGAAATGGGTAGAAAATTCATTTTCACAAATTACCTTCTAAAAGTAAATCTATTAAGTCCATAAAACTTAACATTTATTCTCAAACAAACTCATAATCTTTTGGTCCACAAATAACACACCTTTATATAAGCTTTTAGTAGTCAATGTATTTATCGCTTACTCATTTCTTCTTACTCAAATTAACGATACTTTAAACAATTTAAAGCTTCACTTAAACACTTGAAGAAACCTCAGAATCATCACTAGATTCAGAAATTTCCTTTGGATCCTCATCTGATTCAACTTCTCTTATAAATCGTTCAAACTTTTTAATGGATTCCTCAAATGCAGAAACATCGTTAAACGCTGGGGCATTCCTTCCACATAATGGAGGAAAATCCCTAGCAGCTTCTACCCTTCTAAGGCATGACACTGAAGTCGTGTAGGATTCTCTTGGGTCAATTTTGATGTCGACCTTCTTTTCAATATTATCAACTTTCTTACATTTGTCCTTAGTTTTCGACATCTATTAGGACATATATAATAATAACACTCAAGTTAGTAAGGAGTGACATCAATCACACTCTAATTGACACTATATCAGTAACTTTAACAATCTGAATGACATGTAATCCTTTTTCTCAATTCAATTAAACTTACTTTCGACCGAGAATTGGCTAAACCTGTAGCTCTGATACCAACAAATGTAACACCTATTCTCCATATAATTTTCCGTACACAAGTCATAGGTGTCACATGACTTTTAAAAACTTTCACCCATTTGTAAAAGCTATAAATTTTTGTTTCAAAATTTAAAACAAAACATTTTAGTACAACAATAAAACAATATTTGAAACATATAACCAAAATTATCACTTTAAAGGCATTCCAGAGCATTTTTCTAAATTTTGATTACATGCCAACAAATTTTCAAGATAAATAGGATTGTCTTACTGTTACTGATGAGAGCAACCTTAGATTGATAATAGCTGATATTGCACGCCTTAACCGGCTAGTCCTTACTTTTACCTACGTGTGAAATCAACACACAATTAGTATTTACTTAGTGAGACATAATATTTTAAAGAAACTGCAATTTATACATAAATATATCATGCCTTTTTAATAACGAACTAAATCCCATACTCCATAAGGATCAGATAATTCATTCTCAGTTAAACCAGATTTCTTTTATACAATCATCGAAATTATTCGTAATATACCCATTATACCTAGCCTTTTGTATATTTTTCCCAATTATTCTTTATTTTCCCTATATCATTAAATGAGAAAGTAATGTACATGTATTTCACCAAAGTGCCAAATGGTCATTTTTCTTTTATAATTACCCTGAGTGGCCCCTTACATGTCGTTAATACACCGTTATGTATTTTCATTTGTGCTATCATTTCATGCCAATAATGCATCATTCTTCATCTAACTTGCATGAGTAGTACCTTTATGCCAAAATTGCACCGTTAGGCATTTAACTTGCATTAGTGGCACTTTTTTTTACCAAGAATGCATCATTTTCATCTAACTTGCATTAGTGACACATTTCTACCAAAAATGCACCGTTAGGCATTTAAAAGGGGTTACACACTTAGTGCCTATACGGTCATTCATCAACATATGATGAATTCCGTGAGTTGCACACATAGTCCCTATTCGGTCATTCATCAACATATAATGAGTTCCGTGGGTTGCATACATAGTGCCTATACGGTCGTTTATCAACATATGATGAATTTCGTGGGTTGTACACATAGTTCCTATATGGTCGTTCATCAACATATAATGAATCTCGTGGGATGCACACATAGTTCCTATATGGTCGTTCATCAACATATGATAAATTCCTTGGGCTGCAAACATAGTGCCTATACGGTCGTTCATCAACATATGATGAATTCCGTGGGTTGAACACATAGTGCACATACGAAAATTCATAACTCATTATGAATTTCTTAGTTTTGCACACCTAGTGCAATTTGGTAATCACCATACATATTTTAAGAAATCATACCTCTATGACTATCATCACATATAGGTACATAATACAATGCACTCACCTATTATGCCTCGTTTGTATGCTTTAAGTATGTCCCTCTATTTGGCAACTTTATCTTTGCCTTTATTCTTGTTTGACTCGGGAGCTTGGTTACGATCTACACAAGCATCCATTAAGTACACATAACATACCAATAGTATCGGTACCCCTACTATGGTATCGATACATCTATACTATGGTACTGATACTCCCCTGTAGTATCAATACTATTTATACATTCTGTAATCAATGGCATCGATACCTTCCTTATAGTATCGATACCCACCTCAGTATCGATACTAATTACATTAGTATCGGTACTATTAAACTGATTTGCCCAAATTTAAACCTATAGTATCGGTACTATTCTTCCAGTATCGATATCATTGCCCAGATTTTCAAATTTTAAACTCAATTTTTACTAAATTTTCGTTTAAAACTCTTACTTTTACCTCAAACAATGCCCTTAAACTTAACATCACTTAACTCAACTAACTTTCCTCCATTTAGCTTCTCATAACATCTAAATTCTCCAAAGAACATCTCAAACTAAGAATCATACTACTTTTCTAACATGTTTTTAATCACATCTAAGACTTCTAATCTCTTATTTACTTCTTTGACAAGTCAAATATACTGTAAAATTCAATAAAAACTCATATTTCAACAAATCACTCAAAAACACATTTTCTTCAATATACAATAAAACATCCATTTCTTAGTTTTAGTCCTCTTTAACCCTTCCTTAAACTTACACATCACTTCAGGTTTCAAGAACAAACCCAAAACGAAAAGGAAAAACAACGTTGAAGAACCCTTACCTTGGCTATAGAGGGAACATGACTAGGAGGAAGAAGAAGAGAACTTAGCTTGTTCTCACCTTTTTCCCCTTTTTAAAATATCCTAATTAAAATGTATTTTAAATCTATTTCCCTCTAAAGGACCAAAAGACCCTTTCATTCTTCTATTTTTACTAATTGGTCTTAATCACAATTTCTAAATCATTTTCTAATACTTTACCATTTATTCAATTTAATCCTCCAAATTTTTAAATCTTTTGAATATAGTCACTAACGTGATATTTGGGGTATTACAATAAATCTTTCATAAACTTTTATATTAGTATTGTAGAAATATTACATAATTATAATTAAATCATACTTTTAAAATAATAACAAATAATTAAATAAATAAAATGTACTCAACTTTTATAAGATATCCCTTTTACTGTAGATTTTTTTCCATAACCTTTAAATTACATGGACCACAAAATTTATTGTAGTCTGAATAACATTGCATACATAACACCATATTCAAATTTTATGTTAGTATTATACTAACATAATCCAATTTTGATAAAATAAATTCTATAAAACATAATCAATACTAAATCAATATAAAATCAAATCTCTATTCCATAATATCTCAAACCTTTCCAAAATAGTTATTCAATTCCATAAATATTCAATTCCATAAATATTCATTTCCATCACCAATCTTTCAACTTTCATAAACATCGCATTTAAATCACTATTTATGAATTCCTCTTATAATTCACATTAACTTTCCATTTAGCTCAAAATGATCATTCATCATTTTTATTTATCTCAAATCAAACACTAAAGTTTCTAGCATTATAATTTCATACTCAAGTAATGCCTTCACATTTGTAAACTTACAATTAAGTCCTTAAATTACATGACCATTCAAATTCCACTATGAAATTCCACCAAATTTTCCATTTGTTTCCAAATCAACATTCCAACTTAAAAGTCAACATTCAATAATTAAATATTAACATTGAATACCCATAATTGCACAATTTCTAATCAATGTTCATAATTTCCTAAACTTATAAAATGGTCCTTTCAGTATCTCAAGGTTTCAAAGTGATCCAATTCAAAATGCAAATCATATAAAAAACATCTAATATGAGTTCTAGATCATATGAAAAATTTCAAACTTTTTCCTAATATTTTACCCTATGGCCGAATTTCTCAAAGTAACTAGGGTAAATTTTTCATTCAATTTCAAACATGAATTCAACTTACTAACATCAAATTCATGTTATTCTAACCTTCATAACATCAAATTCAATCAAAATCCACAAACCCTCGCATGGTTGAAAATCATAAATGCCTTTACAATTGATTTTAATCATCACTCATAATTTAGAATTAATCTACAACATCAATAACATAAAAATTATCCATCAACTCTTCAAAACCAAACATGTTCTTTAATTATCCATTTCATGAAACTCAACATCTAAGCATGATTTCCTTGAAATTTTTATACCAAATGATAGAGAATTTCAAAATGATTAATTCTCTATCTAATAGCTTAATCCAAAAATCCCTATCTAATAGCTTAATCCAAAAATCCTACATGCAACTTAAAAAATCAAAATAAAATAATTACCCTGGGTCGCTATAGAGTTTCATCCAAGTGAAGAAGAAATGGTTGAAAGTTCTTTTATTTTTTTCATGTAATTATCAATTAAAACACTTGGCACCATTATAATATAATTGAATTATAAATTTAATTTAAGAGTAATTCGAATTTTACCTTAATTAATCATGATAATTACAACTTGCCATTGTAATATCTTTCATTTTAATATTCCATAGTCAAATGAACCAAATTTAAGTTAACTTTCTACTTTGTCAATGTAATTTTTAAAAATTGCAATTTAGTCACTAAATTTTCCCAAATTCTCAACTAAATAGGGAAAATTAACTTCAATTCCACAGTTTCACATTGAATTTCGTTGTTCTAAAATATAAAAAAAATATTTCAAACCTTTATCTACCATCCTTCAAATTTTCTTGAAGTTTTGATTCGATTCGATTATCCCATTTCTTACCATACTGATTTATAGCTTTGAATACAAACCTTGAATCAAAATTTTGATTACCACAAAAACATTAATTTTGAAACAAACTATCCATTTATGGGATAAAATAAATAGGTTTTAAAATTTATAGTTTTAGTCCCTGATGAGTGTTTTATTTAGCTAATATTTTGTTATTAATTAAATTGTGTTACATACTTTTAAAGTGCTATTTTGGGTTATTTATGTTCAAATCTGTGCATCACTATATTTTTCAAGAAACAACAATTAAAAGGATAATTAAACAAATTTTCCTATTGTTTTGGGAAAAGTTTGTGCCCACTATGTTTAGAAGATTGATCCAAGCAGAAACTCTGATTAAATAATACAGACAGTAAGATCAAAGGAGAAAAGAAAGGCGAACCACGATTCTTTAGGAATTAAAAGTAGTAATTAAATTTAAACATGTTAAATTTTATTATTTATTTAATGAGAATTTTTGTTTGCTTAAAACTTCAATTAGGATTTTAGTTATTTATCATTAGGTTTTTTTGTTTACATTTAATTAAGAATTAAGTCTTTTTAATTTTTTAAGAGTTAGTATTCTATTTTCATTAGGTTAACTCAAAGTTATTAATACTCTCTAGGGGTAAGCTTGAGAGATGTACAAGTTTAGAATTCAATATAGAACTGGTTCTCGCTCTTCTTTTGTTTTAGGTTTTCAGTTTAATAAAAATATTTTTCTTCTTCATCTTCTTTTTTTCTACACTCCAAGCATAATCTATACCATGCTTGGCTAAACTTTTATTCAAGATAAGAAAAAACTCGATCCGATCCTATACGAATTGCAAAAGCACTTTACATCTTCAGTTTTATTTCTTGATTTTTGGTAGACAAGGGGAGGCAATCTGCCTTCCTTCAAAAATCTCAACACTTTCAATACAAAGAGAATACATTGGTTTGATCGAAGTTTTGATCTACAATGGGGAGGAGAATCAACTTATAGTAAGTTTAATTCCCTAAGAACAAACTTAGAGGTGGTCCACTAAAGGAAATGAAGATCAGTTTCGATTCTCATCGAGACACAATAATCCAAGAACAAACATTTCCAATTCTGAATTAACATTTACGTTAATATCAGTAGTCGATATTAATCCAAATAAGGGCTAAATTTCAAGGATTGGTTTTGAAAATTAGTTTACTAAAGAGAAGAGCAAGTTACAAGGGTTGGGGCTTATAAACTGTTATCGACAAGTATTCGAAGTAAAATCTATTTCAGTGATTGAGATGGATTGTGGCAAAGCGAGGCTGGAGGCTATTTCTTATCATTGATTTTTCTACACTTTATATTTTTTATTTCTATTACTTTTACTTTAGTTTTATTTTATTTAAATTACTTCATTATGACAAACCCCCATTTTTTATTTTCTTGTTTAACTGATTTCTTGGTTAAAGATCAATTCAGATTTATATTAACAATTTTTGAATCCCTATGGACTGACACCCTGCTTCTATATACTATGTTCTTAGCATAATTATCTAAGAAAAAGGATTAGTTATTTGACAATTACAATGTTTTTCAAATTCGTATTGTTACCATGGATCATAACAAAATTATTGATTATAATTTGTTTTAATTTATGAGCAGGAAAATCCAAGTGAACTAGCAGATTGGGTTCATGAGATAAAAGCACTTGCATGAAGAATACACTCACACAGACCACAAGAAAGGTGAAAACAACAACAAAAATCACATCAATCTGAATCCAATCCAAAACTTAATCCGGAGACACCTTTGGACGCTGAAACCTTCTCTGACACCGAAGAAGACTTTGGAAATCGATTCCAATGGATTAACAACCAATCCAATAATTAGCTGCAACACTTGTCGAACAATAACCATTATGTATCGCATTCCCTCATAGAGAAACATCGTTCGAGCTGAAAACGGGTTTGATCCATCTTCTTACTGTGGACTGCCTAACAAAAGTCATCACAAGTATCTTACTGAGTTTCATCTGATTTGCTATAGAATAAAACCACAGGGAGTATTTGATGATCAAATTAAACTTTGTGATTTCCCTTTTTCTTTAGCCAACTCGACTAAAGATTGGTTATTTTATTTACCTCCGAATTCTGTTAATACATGTGCTGATATGACTTGTATTTTTCTTCACTGGTTCTTCCCTGTAGAGAAAGTGAGTGAATTAAGAAGGAAAAACTTAGGAGTACAACAAATAAATGGAGAATCAGTATATGATTACTATGAACGATTCAAGAAACTTTGTGCTAGTTGCCCAAACCATGGACTGTTGGAAGAAACACTTTTTCAATACTTTTACAAATGATTACTTCCTTTGAAGATAAAGATGATTAACAAAGCTCGTAGAGGAGCAATCATTAATATGAATCTGAACACATATATAAATTTGATCTCAACTATGGTTACTAACTCTCAACAATTTGGCTCTACAACTGAACACTCAACGTGTTCACGAAATAAGTACAATTTCATTGGAAAATAAAATTGATAAATTAGTTGATATTGTTAAATCACTTGTTGCAACAAAAAGAGATATCGCTAGACTTTATTGAATATGCACAAAATTGGACTATCCCACGGATTGTTCTCCGATGTTATAAGATGATAATCTCGCAAAGTAAATATAATAAGAAATTTTTGGGACCTCCTCAATGACCCTATAATCCTTACGCCAACACCTACAATCCAAGGTGGGGGACCATCCAAACATCAGCTATGCACAAAACCCAAGACCAAACCAAATGTATCAACCAAGGCCACCTCTACCTCAACATTATCAACCACTAAAATCATCATTGGGGTCTATTGTCAAACGATTGGCATTGTCTCAAGAGCAATTTTAAAATAGAATTGAAGATCGCTTTCAAGAGCTGGAAAAACAAATGAGTCAATTGGTTCAAACCATGGGACGAATGGAATCGTAAGATAAGTTATCATCTCAAACCGAGGTGAATCTACAAGAAAATGTTAGTGTCGTCACCCTTCAGAGTTACACTATAATTGTACCAATCCCTAAAAATCATGTCGCGAAGCCTAATAAAGAAAACGAAAAAGATGAATCAAGATCCCAGAAGATTCAAGAATAGGTTGATGCAGGGCAGGAAGAAAAAGAAAGAATAGAAAAATCTCGGGAAGGGAAAGAGGAAGTTAACGCATAACACAAAAGGAAAAATAAAGATTCAATGCCAACTCCTCCTGCAATATCCCTCTATACCATGCCACTCCCTTCCCCTTGAAGTTTGTAAAACACGAGAAATAAGTCGAGGAAAATGGGACTTGATATTTTCCAAAAGGTGGAGATTAATATACCGCTTCTTGAAGTAATTCGGAAAGTACCATGGTATGCAAGATTTTTAAAAGATATTTGGACAAACAAAAGGAGACTTGCTGATAATGAAAAGTTAAATTTAGGCAAAAATGTATTCGTTGTTTTTTAACATAAGCTTCCACCAAAATTAAAGGATCAAGGTTGTTTTCTATACCTTGAAAAATTGATAAGGTATGAATTAAATATGATATGTGTGATCTTGGTCCTTCTATAAATGTATGCATTTTTAGTTTACAACTCACTTTCAGCTGAGCCTTTGAAGGAAATTAGAGTAATGATTCAGCTCACTTACAGATCTGTCATCTATCCCAAAAGACTTATTCAAAGCGTACTGGTTAAGGTAAATGAGTTATTTTTTCAGTATATTTCTATATCATCAACATGAAAAATGACCGAATCTACACCTCCTCGAAAAACCTTCTTGGCCGCCCATTCATAAGAACATCTAACACTAAAATGGATGTTAAAAGTGAAACTCTCACCATGGAGTTTGACGGTGATGTGGTCAAATTTGACATTTATAAGGCGATGAAACATCCTGACTCTGTTGCTAAAGTTAGCTTTGCCAATATAATTAAACCTTCTGTGAATGAACATATTGATCATAATTTTTTTGCTGAGTTGTACAGGAATTTGAAGGTCGAAACTGATATCACTTCTAACGTGGACTCATAGTCATCAGGCGAAAAGCTAGGTAAAAATTTAAATTTGATGCATTCTCAATCTAAATTTTTTTACATCTGTTTTGCAGGAATAAAAGTTGGAAATAAAATCACTTCCTAAACATTTAAAGAACACAATTTTGGGTGAAGTAGATAATTTATCGATTTTAGATAAACTTCTAAATCTGAAAAAGATATGAAGAAAAACATGTGAGAATAATAGAATCTACAAGAATAAAAGGGAAAAAATATGATTGTAGAATTTCTCATAATGAATTTCTTCGATGGAAAAAACGTATGAAGTAGAGGAAGCATATCTCTCGGAACACGTAGTTTAAACCAGTTCAACGAGCTAACAATGTTAAAAAACGCTCTAATGGGAAGCAACCCATCTTTACTATTTACTTTATTTTTATTATTTTTACTATTTATTTTTCTTAATATATTTAGGTACCTAAGGAATCCAAAAATTTTGTAATACCCCAAATTTGGGTTAGTGACCAAAATATATGTTTTTAAAGTATAGTGACCAAAGTATAAAATTAGGAAAAGTTTAGGGACCTAAGTGGTAATTTTACCAAAAATAATTTTTATTCCATAAATGGATATTTTACTCTTGTGAGTGGTTTTTTTTTTATTGAAATGATATTCTTGATCCGAAATTTATGTTCAAAACTAGAAATGGTTAAAGTAAAGAAATCGATAAATCGAATTGAATATAAATTTCGGGAAAATTGAAGGATGATAAATTAGACTAAAAAATATTATTTCACATGTTAAAGTGATGGAAAATAATATGGATCTTTGGATTTGAAGGTTTATTTACATGTTTAATTTGGATCGTTGGATCAAAGTGGCAAGATTGTAATTTTTGGAAAGTTGCTTGGTAAAATTGGAAAATGGTAAAATATTTTGTTCATAATTGACTTTAGAAAGATGATAAGGTTATGCGGCTTGGTATTATTGCAAATTTCAAGTTTCATTAATGGAAAAATGGACATTTCTCATTCAGTGAATATTTTATTCATTTAAGCTTAAATAAAGGTTAAATTAACGTGAAATTACATTAAAATTTCATGAAACTTAGGTCATTTTTCAGATCCATTTCGTGCTCCCAATGACCTAAGGTAATACAAATTTTCTTTTCACTTTTTGAGCAATTTTATTTGGATTTTAGATCATGTCGTGAAATAGAAAATTGTTTTATTCGAAAAACGCTATCATTTGGTACCATTATTGCTTACTAATTTGGTATGTGTTGAAAGAACCTAAATTTTAGGGTTTGTTATTCATATTAGGGTTTATGGAATTGCTTAAGGATTTTAATGTTTTTGAGGTTGTAGAATCATATACGCGCATAATTGATGATTAAAATCACTTGTACATTCTACATGAGCATATGTTGAATTCGGCCAAACCCTAGCTTTAGGGGAAAGAAGTGTTTTGATGAAATTTGATTAGGGCATTGATTCTAGAGGTCTAAAAATGTTGAATCGAGGTTGATTTCATGTTTAAACCTAGCAAAAATCTTAAACCCTAAACTACATACCATTTAGCCTTAAATAAATAGGTTGGTAAAAATTTTGGAAAAATTCTCATGGCTTAGAAATAATATTTGAAATGTTATACATGCCTTAGAAATTTTTTTGGGTCATTTTATAAATTTTCAAAAGTTAAGGACCTATTCATTAATTTTGAAAAGTTATGGTCTGATTTTTAATTACTCAGTAATTGATTTACAATATTGGAAATTACTATTTGAGCACTGCAATATAATTTAGAATGTGAAATTAATCCATTTTGGAAAGTTGGCAAAGTTTAAGTACAAAATGGTGAATATTGAGAAGTTAAAGGCTTAAGTGGCAATTATGGTATTGTTGAGGTAGAGCTAGAAATTAAATGCTACAATTTTATTAGGCTTAATTGGGTTTGGATTGAAGAATTTATAACAAGGGCCCATTACAAATATAAAGGAAAAGTTAAGATGAATTTTAAAAGAATTCGAAAACAATAGTACTTTTGAGTATTATTATTTTGTAAAAAAGTTAGTAAGGATACTAACATTGTATTTTACAATTGTATATGCTTTGTATGGATGCTTGTGTAGATTGTGATCAAACTCATGATACGAGCATAGCGAAAGGCAAGGAAAAAGTTCAAGAATAATTGGATTTCGATTGTAAGGCATAATAGTGAGGCATACTAGGTTAGTGCAATTATTATGTACTTGTATCATATGAGGATGGCATGCGATGAGTCAACCTCAAATGTTTTTATAAAGGCATGTTTTATTGTATTTTGAAATATTTTCATAAATTTATGAAAATGATTTTACGAATAATTTTAGTATATGAACTGCCCTAAAATAGATGGATGAACTTTTATATTGTTTTAAGAGTTATCGATATTTTAGAATAAATGTTTTTATAAAGGCCTATTGTATGTACATTGAGAGTCATAGGTGTGTTTCGACATACTTGGAGTATGATGGTTATCGATCAATTTTGTTTAATGCATATGTTGCATTTTCGTATCAGTACTTTGTGTTTTTTCGACAATATGTGTGCATCCATGGTATTCATAATGAGTTTGTGAATTACCATTTTGTTATATTAATATAATTTTGCTGTAACTACATAACTTATGCTTTCGTTTAGCACTTATGTGCAACTCATGTGCCTTGCATTCTCATTTGGCATACATTGGGCAATAAATGGATATTTTGTAAAATACTAATTGATGGGTATGTTGGGCATACTAAATATTGTTTCAAAGGTTATGTGAAAGAAACTTGGTTTACCAAGTCTGTTTTATGTATTATTATGATTTATACAATTAATTTCCTATTTTGATATTTAATGACATACTTATGTTTTGGCTGCGCCTCATTTATATTATTATGCCTCACTAAGTGAATAATTAGCATGTGATGGTTTCACGCGTAGGTAATCGAGTATAATCGAAGTAAAGAGTGAAGCTAATATCATCAGTCAAGGGTTGCCTCATCAGTAACAATATGACATCTCTAGAGTTTATTTTGATATTACTAGTTGCCATGTACTTATATATTTTATGATGCTCCGATAAGATACTTGGTATTTGGTTGTAGTATTATATTATGTTTGTTTTAAACTACTGTTTGATGGATTTTTAAACGTTATATTATATATTAATAGTTGAAGAACGTTTTATAAACTATATTATTAAACTATTTATTTATAGAAATAAAATTTTACGGGTTTTCAAGTATGAATTTTTTAAAAGTCATGTGACATCTATGACTCGTGTATAAGGATGTATACGGGAAATACGTGTTACATTTATCTTTATTAGTGCTACAAGTTTAGCCAATTCTCGGCCAAAAATGAGTGTATTTAATGTAAAAAGTGTGTACATGTCACTAGGATGTCAAAGTTACTGATATGGTGTCAATGTGATATGATTGATGCCACTCCTCGCTAGCTTAAGTTGTTATGTGTGTTGTATTATACGTTGGGAACTAAGGATAAAGGTAAAAAAGTTGATAATGATGAAATGAAGGTTGAAGTTTAAATCGACCCAAAAAGATCCGGTATGACTTTAGTATCATGCCTTAGAAGAGTTGAAGCTCTAATGAATTTTCCTCCATTCTATGGAAGAACTGCCCCAGCGTTTAATGAAGTTTAAATGGATTACAAGAGAAGTTGAATCGAATAAGGATCGAGAGGAAATTATTGAGTCTATTGATGACTTTGAGGTTTCTACAGGTAACCTTAAATATTAGAGGAATATTTAAGTTAAGCATTAAGTTGCTTAAAGAAACATTGATTTGAGTTAGAGGAAATAAGTAAGCGATATGTAAGTTATCCGCTAAAAGTTTAAAGAAAGTTGAGTTATTAGTGAATCAAATGATAATTATGTTATCATTTTAAAGGTTTTAAAATGAGTTTGAATGAGAGTAGATGTTTAGTTTTATGGACTTGATAGAGTTACCTTGCGAAGGTAAAATTATGGAATGGATTGTCTACCCCCTTCTATGCTACAATGAATTATCACTTAGATTGCGGTTGATTTTCAAGAACTTAAAACGTATTGAGTTCATAAAGGTAGGAAGAAGAGTAAATTTGTTTACTAGTGTGATTTTAGCATTAACTGATATGAAGTTATTACTACAAAGTTGTCAATTCTTCTTATTAAATGATGTGGGCATTTAGACTTTCATAATTGAAATGGAAAATGTTTCAACTGCTCGAGAATATATTCAATGGATCTGAAAAAGTTATTTGGATTACCTCAAGAATGAAATAAGGAATTTTAAAATAAGGTATTCCCTTCGACTTGATCTCAAGTGATATGATAGCGATAAACCCTATGGGTCATGGTGCAAGTGTGAGTCAAACATGTAGTAAATATCCGATAAAGATTCAAGGGGTTATGTTCCCGGTGAATCTGATAGAATTATCATTTGATGAGTTTAAAATCATATTGGGCATGGGTTGGTTGTCTCCACATTATGGTTGGGTTGATTGTCGCAAGAAGCGATTATTTCAGAAAGATATGGAGGATTTAGAAATTATAGTGATTGGTGAAAAGGCAAAATCATCGCCCAATGTGATATCGTCAATAATTGCAAAGAAAATGATGTCATAAGGATGTATAGCTTTTTCTAGAAAATCTGATAGATACTCAAGTATCTGAAGTAAGATTGTATGATATTCACACAGTTCGAGAATTTCCCATATGTCTTTTCAGGTGAATTACTTGGGTTACCTTCGGATTGATATGTGGAATTTAAGATTGATGGTTATTAAGGTATTGAGCCATTTCTATGGTTTCGTATAGAATGGCTCTGACCAATCTAAGATAACTAAAGGCTCAGATACAAGAGTTACTTGTAAGGTTTCATCAGACCAAGTGTTTCACCTTGGGGAGTACATGTGTTGTTGCAGAAAACAAAGATGAATACATGCAGTTATGCATGGATTATCGACAATTGAATAAAGTGACAATACGAATATCTATCCACTTATGAGGATTGATTATATGTATGATCAATTACAAGGTGCAAAAAATTTCTCTAAGATTGATCTTCGGTCTTGATACCATCAATTGAAGATTAAGAAGAGGATATTCCTAAGATGGCTTTTTGGACGCGGCATGGAAACTATGTGTTGAGGTGATACTATTTGATTTGAATAATGTTCTTGCAACATTTATGGATTTGATTAATCAAGTGTTTCAGCTTTATTTGAATCAAATTTTGGTACCTCTTCGAGAGAAAATGTAGTACATCAAACTATCGAAATATAAATTATGGTTGACAGAAGTTTCTTTTCTTTTCCAGTTATTTCGACAAAGGCATAACTGTATACCCCAAGAAAATTCATGCTATAGTGAATAGGAAATCCCCAAAGAATGTCTCAGAAGTTTGGAGTTTCTTGAGACTTGCTGGTTACTATCGAAGGTTCGTGAAGAACTTTTCGATGATAACATTAATACTAACCAATCTTTTAAGGACATTTTGTTTCTATGGAGAAGACAAGATAGTTTTGAAATGCTAAAGAAGATTTTAACAGAGGCGCCAGTACTTGTACAACCTGAGTCGAGTAAAGATTATGTGGTTTTTAGTGATGCATCTCATAATGGCTTGGTATGTATGCTTATGCAAGAAGGTAAAGTTGTGGTCTATGCCTCGAGGCATTTAAATACTCACGAGAGGAATTGCCCAACACATGATTTAGAGTTGGTAGTGGCCATGTTTGCTTTAAAGATTTGGCGGCATTATTTGTATGGTGAGTGGTGTTATATTTATTCAAATCATAAAAGCCTAAATTACTTTTTGAATAAAAAAGAGTTGAACCTGAGACATAGAGGATGGATAGAGCTTTTAAAGGATTATGATGTGATCTTTGACTATCATACTGGAAAGGCTAATGTGGTGGTTGATACAGTTAGCCAAAAAACTTTTATAGCTTTGGGTGGAAAATTATCTTTAAAGAAAGAGAATGTATTGATTTATGAGTTAAAGTTGAAGCCAATGCTTTTGGATTGGATAAAAGAGATGCAAGAAAAAGATGAAAAGTGTTTTGTAAAAATTACATAAGTTGAAAAAAAACCGAGACTAAAGACTTTAAAGTCAGGACTGATGGAAGTTTATATTATCGTGAAAAACTTTGCATTCTAATTAATAAAGAACCGAAGAAAGATATTCCCTCCGAGACACATTACAATCCATTGACTATGCATATAGGTATAAATAAGAAGTATCATGACGTAGAGAGCCGATATAGGTGGCCTTGTATGAAAAGAGATATCACGAAAAATTTTGTCATAGTGCTTGATATGCCAATAGGTGAAAGATGAACATCAAGTGCCTTTCGGATTGCTACAAACGATATCCATTCCTGAATAGAAGTCGGAATGAGTCACTATGGACTTTGTTATAGGGCTACCTTTGACACCCAACAAAAAGGACTCAACATGGGTGATTGTTGATAGATAGATCAAGACAACTCACTTCATTTTAGTACAAAGAGAATATTCGATGGATAAATATGCTAAGTTTTACATAAAAGAAATAGATCAGATACATAGTGTGTGTCGATTGTATCAAGTAGAGATCCAAGGTTTACTTCAAGATTATGAAATTCCTTGCATGAGGCCTTGTGTACTCGATTTACTTTTAGTACGGCTTATCACTCGCTGACGGATGGTTAGTCAGAGCAGACCATTCAGATATTGGAGGATAAGCTAAGGACATGTGTGGTTGAATTCAATGGATCATTAGAAAAGTATTTACCTTTAGAAGATATTTCTTATAACAACAACTATCATTCGAGCATCAAGATTTCTCTATATAAAGCACTTTATGAGAGAATGTGTCGAACACCGTTAATTTGGTTCAAGCTAAAAGATTGAGATCTAGTTGGCTCTGACTTGATGAAAGAAATGAAAGATAAAGTGAATGTTATCCAAGATAATCTCAAGATAGCTTCCGATCGACAAAAGTATTGTGCATACCTAAATAGAAAAGAGATAGAATATCAAGTGGGTGATGAGGTATTTCTCAAGGTATCGACTTGGAAGAAAGTATTGCAGTTTGGATGCAAAGGAAAGTTGAGTTCGAGATTTATTAGAACTTACGATATTTTTAAAAGTGTCAGACTAGTGGCTTATCAGCTAGCATTGCTCCCGAATGGACAAGATCCATAATGTTTTTCATATGTTGATGCTCAAGAAGTATCGATCAAATCCGTTGCATATTATCACCCAGAGAAAATAGAGATTCGATCATATTTAACCTATGAAAAGGAACCAATCAAGATTTTGGTTTGAGAAATCCAAGAACTGCATAACAAGACAATTCCTTTGGTCAAAGTTCTTTG
This sequence comes from Hibiscus syriacus, assembly GCF_006381635.1. Lineage (NCBI taxonomy): Eukaryota > Viridiplantae > Streptophyta > Magnoliopsida > Malvales > Malvaceae > Hibiscus > Hibiscus syriacus. The sequence goes on along the minus strand of NW_024062824.1, from coordinate 2,019,935 downwards.
GCGGAATCATAAAGTCGAGTAAGTAACCGGGGAAAGAGATGAGGATATGAAAAGTCAGTATATCTCTTCACATCAGGTACTTACTAAAATTTGAGGATAATTTTTTATTAAAGGGGGACAGTTTTAATACCCAAAATTTAGTTAGTTACCAAAATATAAGTTTTGAAAGTTTAGTGGATAAAGTATAAAAATATGAAAAGTTTAGGGGACTAAGTTATAATTTTACCAAAAACTATTTAATCAATAAATGGATATTTTACTTTGGAGAGTGGGGTTTTATTAAAATCAGATTCTTGATCCGGAATTTAAGTTGAAAACTAGAAATGGTTAAAGTCCTGGTAGGAAATCGGTAAATTGGATCCAATAGAAATTTCGGGAAAAATTAAAGGATGATAAATTAGGCTTAAAATATTATTTTCACATGTTAAAGTGATGGAAAATAATATGGATCATTGGATTTGAAGGTTTATTTCCATGTTTAATTTGGATTGTTGGATCAAAGTGGCAAGATTGCAATTTTTGAAAGCTGTTTGGTAAAATATTTTTTTCATCTTTGACTTTATAAAAATGATAAGGTTATGTGGCTTGGTATTATTGTAAATATCAATTTTCATTAATGGAAAAATGGACATTTCTCATTAAATGAATAATTTATTCATTTAAGCTTAAACAAAGGTTAAATTAACATGAAATTACATAAAAATTTCATGAAACATAGGCCATTTTTCAGCTCCATTTCGTGCGCCCCATTACCTAAGGTAAGAAAAATTTTCTTTTCACTTTTTGAGTAATTTTCTTTGGATTTTGGATCATGACGTGAAATAGAAAATTGTTTTATTCGAAAAACGCTATCATTTGGTACCATTATTGCTTGCTAATTTGGTTTGTGTTGAAAGATCCTAAATTTTAGGGGTTGTGTTCACATTAGGGCTTATGGAATTAATTAAGGATTTTGAAGTTTTTTGAGGTTATAGAATCATATACTAGCATGATTGATGATTAAAATCACTTGTACATGGCTACATAAGCACATGTTCAATTTGGCCAAACCCTAGCTTTAGGGGAAAGAAGTGTTTTTATGAAATTTGATTAGGGCTTTGATTATTTAGGTCTTGAAACGTTGAATCAAGGTTGGTTTCATGTTTGAACCTATAAAAAATCTTAAACCCCAAACTACATAGCATTCAACCTTGAGGAAATAGGTTGGTAAAAATTGTGGAAAATTCCCATGGCTTAGAAATGATGTTTGGAAGGTTTTACAAGCCTTATAAAATTTTTTGGGTTATTTTGTATTTTTTTCAAAACTTGAGGAACCTATTTATCAATTTTGAAAAGTTATGGAGTGATTTGTAAATACTTAATAATTTATTTACATTACTGGAAATTAAAGTTTGAGGGCTGAAAGTGAATTTAGAATGTGAAATTAAGTCATTTTGGAAAGTTGGCAAAGTTTAAGTACAAAATGGTGAATATTGAGAAAGTTAGTGGCTTAAGTGGTAATTATGATATTGTTGAGGTATTGAGCTGGAATTTTATTGGGCTTAATTGGGCTTGGATTAAAGAATTTATGACAAGGGCCCATTATGAACAAAAAGGAAAAGTTAAGATGAATTTTAAAAGAATTTGAAAATAATAGTACTTTTGAGTATTATTATTTTGTAAAAATGTTAGTAAGGATACTAACGTTTTATTTTATAATTTTATATGCTTTGTATGGATGCTTGTGTAGATCATGATCAAACTCGTAATACGAGCAAAGCAAAAGGCGAGGAAAAAGTTCAAGAACAATTGGATTTCGATAGTAAGGCATACCACGTGAGTGCAATTATTATGTACTTATATGATATGAAGACGACTTGCAATGAGTCAACCTCAAATGTTTTTATAAAAACATGTTTTACCATATTTTGAAATATTTTCATAAAATTTATGAAAAATATTTTACGAATAATTTTAGGGTATGAAATGTCCTAAAATAAATGGATGAATTTTTCTATTTTTTAACAGTTATTGATGTTTCAGAATAAATGTTTAATATGTGAATTTGATTTAAAGGTTTATTGTATGTGCATTGAGATTTATAGGTGGATTTCGACATACTTGGAGTATGATGGTTATCGATTGATTTTATTTAATGCATGTATTGCATTTTCTTATCAGCATTTTGTGTACTTTCGACACTATGTGTGCATCCAGTGTATTCATAATGAGTTTTTGAATTACCATTTCATTATATTAGCATAGTGTTGTTGTCACTACAAAACCTATGCTTTTTTTAGTACTTATGTGCAACTTATGTACCTTGCATTCTTATTCGGCATACATTGGGCAATAAATCGATATTTTGGAAACTACTGATTGATGGTATGCTGGGCATACTAAATATTGTTTCGCATGTTATGTAAAAGAAACTTGGTTTACCAAGTCAGTTTTATGTATTATTATGATTTATACGATTAAATTTTTATTTTGATCTTTTATGACATACTTGTGTTATGGTTACGCCTCATTTATATTATTATGCCTTACTAAGTGAATACCTAGCATGTGATGGTTTGACACATAGGTAATCGAGTATAATCAGAGTAAGGAATGCAGCTGATATCATCGATCAAGGGTTGCCTCATCTGTAATACCAAAAACATCGGGTCAGTGACTATAGTGAAAGGATTAAAAATTTGGTGGGTTACTTTGAATAAATTGAAAAGTACAAGGATTGAATTAGGAAATTGTGTTTAAGACTTATTATTAAGAATGGAAGAATGGATGGCATTATGGTATTTTATGAGGAAATGAATTTAATATTCATTATTTTATGGATATTTATTAAGGGGTGAATAGGAGAAGAAAGATAAAGTTAAAAACTTTGGTTCTCTACTCTTGTTCTTCTTCTTGCCCCGTACCTCCACAAAAATGGTAAGATTTCTTCAAGTGAGTTTTTCATTTCGTTTCTGGGCTGGTTTTGAAGCCTTAAGTGATATAGAAGCTTAAGGAAAGCTTAAGAGTGAATAAAACTAAGAGACTAGTGATTTATTAGTGATTTAATATAATGGGTTTTTAAGTGCTTTGATGAAATATGGTCAGTTATTGGAGTTTAAAAGCATTCTTGACTAGTCAAAGATGTAAATAAGATATTTGGAGCCTTAGAAGTGATTGAAAATATGTTTGAATTTTGGGTGTGATTTTTAGTTTTAAGTGTTCTTTGGAGAGTTTCGATATTATAAGGAGATTTATGAATATAAGTTAGTTGGGTTAAGTGATGATGAGTTTGATGGTATGGTTGGAGATAAGAGAAAGAGATTTAGGTGAAATTTGGGTAAAAATCAAAAGGAAATAAGTAAAATATGTATTAGGGTATCGGTACTAGAAGAACAGTACCGATACTATAAGGTTAAATTGAAGGAAAGAGGATGAACACGAAGAACAGTATCGATACTGAAGAAAGTAGTATTGATACTAATGTGGAGGTATCGATACCAAGAAGAAGGTATCAATACTGTAATTAAAAAATGGATTCCATAATAGAAAAATGGTATCGATACTAAAGAGGGTATCGGTACCATAGAAGAGAAGTATTGATACTATAGAATGGGTACCAATACTATTTAGTCTGAAATTTTAAGTTAGATGAATTTTATTAGAATTCGAAAATAATAGTACTTTTGAGTATTATTATTTTTTATAAATGTTAGAAAGTATACTAACATATGTATTGTATGTCTGATTATGAATACTTGTGCAGATCGTAATCAAACTCTTGAGTCAAACAAACAGAAATGCAAGGATAAAGTAGCAGAATAGTCGGACATCTTTAAGGCATGATAGTGAGGCATACCAGGCGAGTGCATTTGTTATGTAATTAAATGATATGAGGATGACTTGTGATGAGTCAACCTCAAATGTTTGTACAAAAGCATATTTTACTATATTTTAAAATATTTTCATAAAGATTATGGAAATGATTTTATGAATAAATTTTAGAGTATGAACCGCTCTAAAATTATGGATGTACTGCTATATTATTTTAATAGCTATCGATATTTCAAATAAATGTTTAATCTACGAATTTGACTTAAAGTCCTATTGTATGTGAATTGAGAGTCATAGATGCATTATGTTTAATGCATATGTTGCATTTTCATATCAGTACTATGTGTACTTTCGGTACTATGTGTGCAACCATGGTATTCATAATGAGTTTATGAATTACCATTTCGACAGTATGTGTGCAACCATGGTATTCATAATAAGTTTATGAATTACCTTTTCGACACTATGTGTGCATCCATGGAATTCATAATGAGTTTGAGAATTACCATTTCAGCACGTAGGTACAACTCATGTAACTTGCATTCTCATTCAACATACATTGGGCAAATAAAAGGATAATTCAGAAAAATATTGATTGATAGGTATGTTGGGCATACTAAATATTGTTTCGCAGGTTATGTTAAAGAAACTTGGTTTACCAATCCAGTTTTAAGTATTATTATGATTTGTATGATTTAATTCGTATTTTGATATTTTATGATATACTTATGTTTTGGTTACACCTCATTTATATTATTATGCCTCACTAATTGAATACTTAGAGTGTGTTCGTTTCACGTGTAGGTATTAGTACGAGCGGAGTAAGGAGTTCAGCTGACATCGTAAATCAAAGGTTGCCTCATCAGTAAATGTATGACAATTATGTCTACTTTTGATATTATTAGATGGCATGTAATAGACTTATGATAATGCTATGGAATGTATTTGACTTATGATGATTGTAATATTTAATATGTTAGAACTTTAAAACTATTTAACATACTAGAAGTTAATGAACATTTTATTATTATTACATTAAAATATTTTATGTATAGAAACAAAATTTTACTGGTTTTCAAAAATGGAAATGTTTTAAAAGCCATATGACATCTAGGACTTGTGTACGAAAATGTATACGAAAATGTGTGTTACATTTATTGGTATCAGAGCTACAGTTTTAACCGATTCTCGGTCGAAACTAGGTGTATTTTACTTTAAAAAGGGGTTGCATGCCATTAAGAAGTCAAAGTTACTGATATAGTGTCGTTAGAATATGATTGATGTCACTCCTTACTAACTTGAGTTGTTATTATTATGTATGTCCTATTAGATGTCAGAATTTGCAAATTCGCAGAGAGCGACTGAACAAGAAGTTAGAGAAGGGTTGGGTAGCGAGAGTAATGAAGCTAATAGTGAGCAATCGATCCAGTTTGAAAATGCTAGTGCAGCGATACATCAGGGTATACCAGTGCCAGAATATGGAGCTTTTATGCAGGCTCTGGATGCAATCTTGACTCGATTTCAACCTCCTCTGCCTCCCCCTACTCCTCCAAGACCACAGATGTTAATCCCAAAACAGACGAAAAGTTTAGGAGCTCCTAAGTTGCGGGGAGAAGAGGATGAAGGTCCTATAAATGTTGATTTATAGTTAAATGATATTAAGGTGATGCTTGAAAGTCTTCACTGCTTAAATTTTGAAAAACTGGGCGGAGTTGTATCTTTACTTTGAGGATGAGCTCATGTGTGGTGGACAAAGAATACCATGTATGCACCACCTGAGAAAGTGACTTGGCAGTTCTTTCAAGATGAATTTATGAACAAGTACATCGGTGAGCAGTTTATGCGGGTGATGTTGCTGAAGTTTCATAATCTGAAACAAGTTGATCAAGCAATACATGAGTACGAGGCTGAGTATCACAAGTTGAGTCATTTTGCTACTGAAGTAGTTCCCAATGACAAGGCTCAACGTGATTGGTTCATCGAGGGATTGAAGCCTAAGTTGAAAGAGATGATTTTGGCTTTAAACTTGCCTAGCCTGTAAGAAGTCATAACCCAAGCTAAGGCCATCGAAAAAGCTCAAGATGAGATTTTTGCCACCGAGCAGGGTATGCAGATGGGAAAAAGAGTTGGAATGTCTTCAACTTCCTATCATGCAAAGAGAGGCAAGGGTTCGAGTTCTCGATACAATAATAAAGACGGTTCTGCTACAGCTTCACAGAAGAATAAATAATCATAGTCTTTTGTTGCTAGCTCGGGTAGAGCACTTGGAGAACGAACTACTCCATGTCAGACGTGTGGAAAATTCCACTGTGGAGTACGTAGATTGCTCAGTGGCGCTTGTTTCCATTGTGGTAAAACTGGTCACTATGCTCGATATTGTCCTAAGAGATCCGACAAATAATCTGAGTCAATTCCATGAAAAGAGACACAGGGAGTAGCCCGAATTTATAATATTAAGACTAATGAGGATTGTGATGACCCAGAGATTTTAATAGGTACATTCCATCTTTTTAATGAATTTGTATTTGTTTTGGTTGACCCTGGTTCTATGCACTCTTGTATTAGTACAAAGTTGATTAGAGCTAGAGGAATTCCATTATAAACAATCTTTAGTGAAATGATAGCGGTAAACCCTATAGGTCTTAGTGCAAGGGTAACTTGGGTATGTAGAAAATGCCCGATCAAGATTCAAGGGGTTGTGTTCCTGGAAAACTTGATGTAATTGCCTTTTGACGAATTTGAAATTATTTTGGGCATGAATTGGTTGTCTCCACATCATGGATGGGTTTATTGTCACAAGAAGTGATTATTTTTTAAGGATGCGAAAGGCTCATAAATCATAGTAATCGGTGAAAAAGCGAAATCACCATCCAATGTGATATCAACAATGATTGCAAATAAAATGATGTCAAAAGGGTGTATAACTTTTCTAGCTAAGGTAATAGACACTCGAATATTAGAAGTGAGATTAGATGATTTCCAACAGTTAGGGAGTTTCCAGATGTTTTTTCGGAAGAATTATCGGGTTTACCTCCATACCGTGAGGTGGAATTTAAGATTGATGTTTACTTGGGTATTGAACCTGTTTCTATGGCTCCAACTGAGTTAAGAGAATTAAAGACCCAATTGAAGGAGATGCTCGATAAGGGATTTATCAAACCTAGTGTTTCTCCTTGGGGGAACCTGTGCTTTTTCTGAAAATGAATGATGGGCCTATACGATTATGCATAAATTATCGACAGTTAAATAAGGTAACAATAAAGAATAAGTATCATCTTTCGAGGATTGATGATCTGTTTGATCAACTGAAAGGCGCAACAGTGTTCTCTAAGATAGACCTTCCGTCATGATACCACCAATTAAAGATTAAAGAGGAGGATATTTCAAAGACAACTTTTCAGACTCGGTATGGACATTACGAATTTGTGGTGATGATATTCGATTTGACTAATGCTCCTGTAGTATTTATGGATTTCATGAACCAAGTATTCCAACCTTACATTGATCAATTTGTGGGGGTATTTATCAATGATATTTTGGTGTATTCAAAGTTAAGAGAGGAGCATGATGCTCCTCTTCGTATTATTCTTTAGACTCTTCGAGAGAATGAGTTGTATGCCAAACTATCCAAATGTGATATATGGTTAGTAGAGATTGCTTTCCTTGACCATATAGTCTCTGCAGAAGGCATAAGAGTAGATCCCAATAAGATTCAAGCTATAGTGGATTGGAAACTCCCAAAGAATGTTTATGAAGTTTTGAGTTTCTTGGGGCTTGCTGCTTATTATCGAAGGTTCGTGAAGAACTTTTCGATGTTAGCTTCACCGCTAACTAAATTGTTACGGAAATATATGCCTTTTGTTTGGTTGGATAAATGCCAAGAAAGTTTTGAAATGTTAAAGAGGATTGTAACAGAGGCACCAATACTTGTACTACCTGAGTCGAGCAAAGACTTTGTAGTTTTTAGTGATGCATCTCATAACAGGTTGGGATGTGTGCTTATGCAAGAAGGGAACGTTGTGGCCTATGCCCTGAGACAACTAAAGACTCATGAGAGAAATTACCCGACACATGACTTAGAATTGGCAGCGAACGTGTTTACCTTGAAGATTTGGCGTCATTATCTGTACGGTGAGCGGTACCATATTTATACAAATCACAAAAGTATAAAATACTTGTTGACTCAAAAAGAACTGAACTTGAGGCAAAGAAGATAGATTGCTCTTTAAAAGATTATGATGTGATCATTGATTATCATCCAGGTAAGGCTAATGTGGTAGCAGATGCTCTTAGCCGAAAGACTTTTGCAGCTTTACAAGCTTTGGATACATGTATATCATTAAAGGAAGATGGCACCTTGATTACTGAGCTTAAGTTAAAGCCGACGCTATTGGATCGGATAAAAGAGCTGCAAGGAAAAGATGGAAAATGTTTGGCAAGAATTGCACAAGTAGAGAAAGGTCAGACCAAAGACTTCAAAATTAGGATTGGTGGATGTTTATATTATCGTGGAAGACTTTGCATTCCAGATAATAAAAAACTAAGGAAAGATATTCTCTGCGAGGCACATTATCGTCTGTTGACTATGCCTCCAAGCGGGAATAAGATGTATCAGGATATAAAGAGTCGTTATTGGTGGCCCGGCATTGAAAGAGCTATATCACAGTTTGTTGCAAAATGCCTGATATGTCAGCAAGTGAAAGTTGAATATCAAGTGTCTTCTGGATTGCTACAACGATATCCATTCCTGAGTGGAAATGGGAATGAGTAACTATGGATTTTGTTTCAGGACTACCTTTGTCACCCATTAAAAATGACTCAATATGGGTAATTGTGGACAGATTTACCAAGACAGCTCACTTTACTCTATTTCGGATGAATTACTTGATGGATAAATATGCGGAGTTGTATATAAAAGAGATAGTTCAGTTGCATGGAGTACATGTATCAATAGTATTTGACCAAGATCCCAGGTTTACTTTAAGATTTCAGAATTCTTTGCATGAGGCATTTGGTACTCAATTGAATTTCAGCACAACTTTTCATGTATAGACAGATGGTCAGTCAGATCAAACTATTCAGATATTGAAGGATATGCTAAGAGTATGTGTGATTGAATTCAAAGGATCATGTGAAAGATATTTGCCTTTAGCAGAATTTTCCTATAATAACAGTTATCAATCGAGCATTAAGATGACTCCGTATGAAGCCTTGTGTGGGAGGAAGTACCGAACACCGTTAAATTGGTTTAAGCTAAAAGATCGAGATCTTGTTGGCATGGATTTAATGAAATAAATGGAAGGTAAAGTGAAAGTTATCCAAGATAATCTTAAGATAGATGATGATCGACAAAAGTCTTATGATGATCTAAAGAGAAAAGAGATTGAATATCAAGTGGGGGATAATGTATTTTTGAAAGTATCGCCTTGGAAGAAAGTATTGTGGTTTGGGCATAAAGGAAAGCTGAGTACGAGATTTATTGGACCTTATGAGATTTAAAAAAGGGTCATACCAGTAGCTTATTAATTAGCTTTGCATCCTGATATGGACAAGATCCATAATGTTTTTCACGTGTCGATGCTCAGAAAGTACCAATCAGATCCATCACATATTATCACACTAGAGGAAATAGAGATCCGAAAAGATTTGACTTACGAAGAAGAACCAGTGTGAATCTTGGATCGAGAAAACAAAGAACTACATAACAAGAAGATTCCTCTAGTTAAAGTGCTTTGGCAAAATCATAAAGTCGAAGAAGCTACTTGGGAAAGAGATGAGGACATGAGGTAGCAATATCCACACCTCTTCGCATCATGTACGTCTTGAAATTTGAGGACGAATTTTTCTGAAGGATTAAAAATTTGGTGGGTTAATTTGAATAAATTAAAAAGTACAAGGATTGATTTAGTAAATTATGTTTAAGACTTATTATTAATAATGGAATAAAGGAAGCACATTATGGTTTTTTATGAGTAAATGAATTTAATATTCATTCTTTTATGTATATTTATTAAGGGGTGAATAGGAGAAAGAGGATTAAAACATTGGTTCTCTACTTTTATTCTTCTTATCGTCCTCGTACCTCAATAGCAAAGGTAAGATTTCTTCAAGTTGGTTTTTCCTTTCCTTAATCCTTAATCGATATAGAAGCTTAATAAAATCTTAAGAGTGAATAAAACTAAGAGATTAGTGATTTATTAGTGATTTAATATAAGTGATTTGATGAAATATGGTCAATTATTGGTGTTTAAAAGCATTCTTGAATAGTCAAAGATGTAAATAAGATATATGTAGCCTTAGAAGTGATTGAAAACATGTTTGAATTTTGGATGTGATTTTTAGTATTAAGTGTTCTTTAGAGAAATTGGATGTTATAAGGAGATTTGTGAATATAAGTTAGTTGGGTTAAGTGGTGATGAGTTTGATGGTATGGTTGGATATAAGAGTAAGAGATTTAGGTGAAATTTGGGTAAAAATTGAAGGGACATGAGTAAATCTTGGTAAGGGTATCGATATTGGAAGAACAATATTGATACAATAAGGTTAAATTGGAGGATACACGATGAACAATATCAATACTGATGAAAGTAGTATCATACTGATACAGAGGTATCAATACCAAGAGAAATGTATTGATACTGTAATTGAAAAATGCATTCCAGAATAGAAAAATGGCATCGATGCTGAAATGGGTATCAGTACCATAGAAGAGAAGTATCGATATAGTAGGATGGGTACAGATACTATTTAGTCTGAAATTTTATGTTAGGATGAATTTTATTAGAATTTAAAAATAATAGTACTTTTGAGTATTATTATTTTGTATAAATGTTAGAAAGTATACTAACATTTGTATTGTATGTGTGATTATGGATACTTGTGTAGATCGTAATCAAACTCCTGAGTCAAGAAAACAGAATGGAAAGGATAAAGTAGCAAAATAGTCGCACATAATTAAGGCATAATAGTGAGGTATACTAGGTGAGTGCATTTATTATGTACTTATATGATATGAGGATAACTTGCGATGAGTCAACCTCGAATGTTTTTATAAAAGCATATTTTACCGTATTTTAAAATATTTCATAAAGTTTAAGGAAATTATTTTATGAATAAATTTTAGAGTATGAATTGCTCTAAAATAGATGGATGTACTTTTATTTATTTTAACAGTTATCGATGTTTCAAATAAATGTTTAATCTGCGAACTTAACTTAAAGGCCTATTATATGTGCATTGAGAGTCATAGGTGCAATTTGTTTAATGCATATGTTGCATTTTCATATCATTACTACGTGTACTTTCGGCACTATATGTGCAACCCATGGTATTTCTAATGAGTTTGTGAATTGCCATTTTGGCACTATATGTGCAACCATGGTATTCATAATGAGTTTATGAATTATCATTTCGGCACTATGTGTGCATCCATGGAATTCATAATGAGCTTGTGAATTACCATTTCGACATTACGTGTGCAACCATAGTATTCATAATGAGTTTATGAATTACCATTTCGACACTATGTGTGCAACCATGGAATTCATAATGAGCTTGTGTATTACAATTTCGACACTTAGGTGCATCTCATGTACCTTGCATTCTCATTCAACATACAATGGAAAAAATAAAAGGATAATTTGGAAAAATACTAATTGATAGGTAGGATGGGCATACTAAATATTGTTTCGTATGTTATGTGAAAGAAACTTGGTTTACCAAGCCAGTTTTAATATCATTTATACAATTTCATTCGTATTTTGATATTTTATGATATACTTATTTTTTATTACACCTCATTTATATTATTATGCCTCACTAAGTGAATACTTAGCGTGTGTTGGTTTCACGCGTAGGTATTAGTACCAGCAGAGTAAAGAGTGCAGATGACATCATAAATCAAAGGTTTCCTCATTAGTAACTGTATGACAATAATGTCTACTTTTGATATTATTATATGGAAGGTAATAGACTTATGATAATGCCCTGGAATGTATTTGACTTATAAAAAAAATTAGCTGACCCTTATTCTCATATGTAATGGGGTAAGGGGGAGGTAAGATAGTAGGCTGCCCCCAACACCAGGTTGAGAGCAGCTCCGTGGGAGACCTCCATATTATGAAATGCCCTCCGTGGGACTCGATCCCACAACGTCAAGGTTAAGAACCTTATGCTCTACCAACTGAGTTGGATGGTCATTTCTAACTTATGATGATTGTAATATTTAATATGTTAGAACTTTAAGACTATTTTACATACTAAAAGTTAATGAACGGTTTTATTATTATTACTTTAAAATGTTTTATGTATAGAAACAAAATTTTATTGGTTTTCAAAAACAAAACTATTTTAAAAGTCACGTGACATCTCTGACTTGTGTACGAAAAACATATACGTAAATGGGTGTTACTTCATCAGTAACAGTATGACATCTCTAGAAGTTTATTTTATTATTACTAGTTGGCATGTACTTAGATATGTTGTGATGCACCGATAAGAAACTTGGTATTTGGTTGTAATATTATAATACGTTTGACTTAAACTATTGATTGATGGATTTTTAAACGATATTTTATATATTAGTAGTTAGAGGATGTTTTATAAAATATATTATTAAACTATTTATTTAAAAAAACAAAATTTTATAGGGTTTCAAGTACGAAAATGTTTTAAAAGTCATATAACATCTGTGATTCGTGTATGGGGACGTATACGGGAAATAGGTGTTACAAATTTAGCCGTCACTAAAACACGGGGAGTATCTCTATTCCTTGTCTTATGCTTTAATTTGACATATTGGGACAATATGCTTTAAGTGAGGGGGTAGAGAACTTAGAAAAACACATGCATCAAATTCACTCGCTTGTTTATATGTTAGAAATTTAGTTACCTTGATTGATTTGGTGAAATCTCTTGTTATTAATTTTGAATCTTGATTTGTTTCATTGATTCCCTTATAAGATTATTATCACACTTTTTTCAGATTTAGAATCATGATGGTAGAAACGACACGATTAATGTTTTTCCTTAAAAAATTTCGGTTGATGTTCCATGAATTCATTAGTTGATATGTTTCATGACTGGATACACATTACCCCTTCTTGTAAGATTTGAGATTAAACGAGCATGCATTCTTATTCTTACTCATTTGTTTGATTGAATGTGTCAGATTAATTTTGACATTCTAGAACTTCTGATTAAATCCATGTCGAGACCACATTTGGAAACTTAATGCTTTAAGATGAGTAGGGCACTTAGAGTTAACCCACTTCTCTACCTAAATTGCCTACCCATTTATATCCACTAGTGAACCAACTTTGAGCATTTACCCTTTTCTTTATTTTACCACATTATAAAACTCAAAACATTTCAATTTTATTTTCACCCTCTCTTATCACCCTTGTCGAGACATGAGATAGATTTGTTCCACGAAAGAAAAATCATGTGAAAAAAGAAGAAACGTTAAACAAAATCAGGATCGAACAAAGCATTTGAAAGAAAAGAAAAAAGTAGAAAAATAACTTAAAACCAACAAGGAAAATGGATGCAAGAAAAGGGAAGAAAAAGGAAAAAAATAGAATGTTTGATTGCACTTCTTTGAGTGTGTTTACTTCTTTGAATTCGTGGCTTGAACTCTTATATTCTACATCTATTGTCTTGACTTTTGAACCTAATTTTTTGGCCTTTTCTCCACCCTAAACTAAGTCATATTACAACCTATTAAAAGACCCTTTGATTAAATGCAACTTATTCGAACGAGTGGTGGAGACATGATTTTCTTACAAGCATATGGTAATGTCTTCATTAATCCTGGATTTGATCGATTTCTTTTACCCTAAACACTTTGAGTGATATTGAGTGAATCTTTTTGAGGTATTGAGTCTTGTTACATTGAAATTGATGAATAATTGGGATATCTTGGCTTTTGCTTAAAATTCTTACTAGCTATGCCTATTTGCTTAATTGTTACCTTGTTTTCGATAATTTATGTGATCATTAGCTTGTTTGGTTTTCCTTGGTACATTGTGAGATGAAAGATTAATAATTTGAGATTTTAATAATTGATTAAGCTATAATTGAGGACAAACATTGAATAAGTGAGGGGGAATTTGATGAGTGTTTTATTTTGTTAATATTTTTCTATTAATTAATTTATGTTACCTCGTTTTATAGATATAGTTTGGGTTTTTTATGATCAAATCTATACAGGACTCTATCTTCCAAGAAACAAAAATTAAAAGGTGAATTAAATAGATTTTCCTATTGTTTTGGGAGAAGTCGATGCCAACTCTGATTAAAGGATTGATCCAAGTAGAAACTCTAATTAAATAATCCAATCAACAAGTTCAAAGGAGAAAAGCAAGGCGAACAATAATTCTATATGAATTAAAAGTTGTAATTAAATTCAATCAGCTTAGATTTTTTTATTTATATAATAAGGATTTTTGTTCGCTTAAAACTTCAATTAGGATTTTAATTATTTATCATTAGATTTTTTAGTTTACGATTAACTAGGAATTAAGTATTTTTAGTTTTCTTAAGAGTTAATATTTTATTTCCATTAGGTCAACTCAAAGCTATTAATACCCTCTAGGGGTGAAGCTTGGGAGATGTACAAGTATAAAATTTAGAACATGATTGGTTTTGGCTTTTTTTTTGTTTTAGGTTTTCAGTTTAATAAAAATATTTTTCTTCTTCATCTTTCTTCTTTCTACACGCCAAGCATGATCTCTTCCATGCTTGGTTGAACTTTTCTTTAGCTGACGGCTAAGCGAAGACTCGATTTGATCCTGTGAAAATTGAAAAAGTGCTTCATATCTTCAGATTTCTTTCTTCATTTCAATAGATAAGGGGAGGCAATCGACTTTCCTTCAAACATGTCAACACTTTTCAATCCAAATAGTGCGCATTGGTTTGATTAAAATTTTAATCTACAATTGGGGATGAGAATCGGCTTGTAGCAAGTTCAATTCGCTAAGAACAAATTTAGCGGTATTCTTCTAAGGGAAATCATAGTCGGGTTTGATTTTCATCGAGACACCATAATTAGAGCATGGACTTTTCCAGTTCAAAATCAACTCGACATTAATATTGATTGTCGATATTTATTCAAACAAGGGCTAAATTTTAATTATTGACTTTATCATTATAAACTCCCCATTTTTTTATTTTCTTGTTTCACATTTTTTTGGTTACAAATCAAATCATATTAATATTAAAAAAAAATTTAATCCCTGTGGACTGCCACCATTCTTCTCTATACTACGTTCTTATCATAAATATCCAAGAAAAGGATTAATTATTTGACAATTACGATGCTTGTTAGTCCTTGAACTTTTACAAATTTTATGCTTTGGCCACTTAACGTTCAAAACTTACATTTTAGCCACTAATCAAAATTTGGAGCATGACAATTATAAAATTCCAAAATTTTGGTTAGCGACCAAAACATAGTTTTTGAATGTTTAGCGACCAAAGTATAAAATTGGGAAAAGTTTAAGGACAAAAATGGTAATTTTCCAAAAAAGAAATTTTATCTCATTACTAAATAGTTAGCCTCCAAGAATGATTTTTTCATCGGAATCAGATCATTAATCTGAAATTTGTATTAAAATTTATAAAGTTTTAAAGTTTGGTAAAAATTCGATTAATCAGATCGAATAGAAAATTCGAAGGATGATAAATTAAGTTTAGAAATATTATTTCCACAGTTTAAAATGATTAAAAAGACTAAATCATTGGATATCAGAATGTATTTCCATGTTCATTTTGGACTGTTGGATGAAAAATTGCAAGATTGAAATTTTGGAAAAGTGAATGGGTAAAGTTGTAAAAGGAGAAATATTTGTTCATATTTGAATTTGAGGAGATGATAAGTAACAAGTGGATTTGTAGGGATGTAATTATCAAATTTCATTAAGGGTAAATTTTTCATTTCCCCTTAAATGAATTTTAAATTCATGTAAGCTTAATAAATGGAAAATTAACATGAAATTGACTATAAATTCTTCATCCATAATGGGCGTGAACCATAAACCCTATGTAAGAAAATTTTTATTTTTTTCATTTTTGAGCAATTTTCTTTGGTTTTTGGATTAAAGGGTGAAATAGAAAATTGTTTTATTCGAAAAACACTATAATTTGGTACCATTATTGCATGATGATTTTACTTGAGTACTTAGATCCCAAATTTTAGGGTTGAAGAAGATGTGAGGGTTTTAGGTATTGATGGTGGATTTTTATTTTATTGATGTTGTAGAATCATTTCCAAGCTTGATTGATGTTTAAAATCACATAGAACTACTTATATTGAATTTGACCTAACCCTAGGTTTTGGGGAAATTGGTGATTTGGTTAAATTAAGTTAGGTGTTTGATTGTACAAGTTTTGAAATGCTATTTAGAGGTGGAATCCATGCATGAATCAAGTGAAAATCCTTGAACCCTAACCCCTTTGATATTCAGCCCTAAGGAATTAATTGAGGAAAAATTGTGAAAATTTTCCCATGTCTTAGAAATGATATTTTAAAGGTTCTACAAGCCTTAGAAAAATTTTTGGACTATTTTCTAATTTTGTGAAAGATAAGAACTTATTTGGTAATTATGTAAAATTATGGGATATTGTGTAATTATTCAATAGTTATTCGACTATGATGGAAATTAATGTTAGGATGTTAAAATTGATGTTAGAATGTGAATTTAGGCCATTTTGGAAAGTTGGTAAAAGTTGAGGATCAAATCACAAATATAGAAAAATTGTAAACTTAAGTGAAAATTTTATATGTAGTTTTGATGAATTTGGATCCAAAGGGACTTGATTGGTTAATTAGAAGTGTCAAGGTCAACATTTATGTTGAGACATGGAATTTGTATCGAATGAGATCATAACATTTTTAGAAATTTATTTCCTAATGTGTGCCTATGTTAGTTAGATTCTAACATATAGTTTGAATTGTATATGTTTTGTGATAATTTCCTAATATGAACTTGTGATTAATTTCTTGATCGAAGTTAATCGAACGTAAAGGATCAAGCTTAAAGCTTAGTGAGGCCGATATTTTGACTCATATATAAAGTGTCAAATTGAATGTGAGGCATGCATGACATTATACATGAATTTTTTATACATCATTAGGAAAACTTGCGATGAGCCTATGATGCTCATATTGGCATGATATTTATGTCATTTATCATATGATTGACATGTTCTAATTATGTCAAAGGTTGAATACATAATATATATATATATATTATATGATGTTATGCCATTAAGGTTATTTCGGGTATGAACTGCCCAATGTTAAGTATATTGATATACTCTGCTATGGATGGAATAAATATAGACTATATGATGTGATCCATTTTAGTCCACAAGACTCATACCCAATGATGCCCTTAATGCCTCAAACGTTAATCTCCATTTTAACTATGTGCATGTTTCATGTTTTGTTTCTGACTTTATATGTAGATGTTCCTTAGGCATATGTTACACCATAGATTATGATAGTATATTGCAATTTACAACAACTCGTAACTACTATTATAATCTATGTTAACATCTTTATTTTTATCATACATTTGATCTTATAATTTGCATATTTACTTATGTTTGTTTTCCATACATATTTACTTTTGTTTAGTAGAATCATTTTAATCTTAAGCAAGCATAATTTCTTATGTTGATTTTTTAGAAAATTTCATCATGCAACACTTCTTTAAAAGTTTGCAAACTTATGATTGCTTTGTTTGTTTTGAAGGTACATTTCAAGCCTTCCACCTACAAGCTTGTTTATACTTAAGTCAAGTGAATAGACATGATGATTCATTTCCTTCATATATGGCGTGTACAAACTCCAAGGAGGCTAAAGGACATTCATTCAAAGGGTAGCGGGTGCATTGAATTAAAAGAGATCAAAAACTTGCATGAACCTGAAAATTTGCTTCATAAAGGGGAGAATTTTAAGTCTTCATGCATGATGTTAAAGGATGCACCAAGACCCTTCGTTTTCATCCATTCATGCATGACCTTTCAAGCCACTAAAGGAGACAAACTATCACTAATTTATGCATGAATTTCCAAGCCACTAAGGGATTTGTATAATCACACAATTAAAGTGCATTTGGCATGAACAAGAAGACACAACGGAGGGATAAATTCGACCATGAATGAAGCTATATATAATTGCAAAAAACTCTTCAAATTTAAACTTAGTGGACTTCATAAATGAGTGCAAGAAGATAAAGTATTTTTCTCATTTAATGGCTTGATTTTTCATCGTATTATTGTAACATATAACTAGCAAGACAATTGTCATTTGTAAGTTTCAATTATCTTTTCAATCAAACACCTTTTGTGAGTTTATCCTTCTTTTAAGTTCTTTCATAACTATATCAATTGAGCCAGCTTTTCAAACTTGTAAAATCATTCATTCACCTTGATACTTCAAGTTCCTATCTCTTTATAAACAGTGGGTCTATGTCCTTATTACCGCCCCTCGAACAAGTTTGTAGTGAACGATGATATGCTCCTATGGTATAGTTTCTTCTTTGGGTTAAGATATTGTCTTCATCAACTCCATCATCCAATCTTCATCAACTCTATCATTCAATCTTCACCAACATTCATATATCAATATCTTTTACAACATTGCCTTTATTATCTATCATTTCTTTTCCATTACTTATTACATATCTTATTTCATTATTAACTATCCTAATCAATCTTATTTACCTTTATTGCAACCATACTTCAATTCTTGGGCTATACTTGTTGTCTCTCATAGATCGGGCAAACAACAAGGCTATATATTCTTCTTTAACATTGGAGGATTGTAAGTGGTTTTACATCAAGTGGTATTCATAGATATTGGTTGATTTACAAAAAGTCCTATTGAAGTTGCAACAACATCAAAAGATAAAAAAAGGTTCAAAGAAAGAAAAAAGTTGTTCAAAGAAAAGCAAAAGAAGACTCCTCAATCATTAAGAGGAGTTCAAAAAAATAAGAGGAAATGTTTTAAAAGTGCAAATAACAACATTGAAGACACTCCTACCATCAACAACCAAACTTGAAGAGGTAACCTTGTTGTTTTCTCATGATAGTAGGTTGGTAAATGTTGTCTTTGGATTGAAAGTTTCAAAATTCTTTATTTTCTTCATTTTGTTTTTCAATCCTTTATTTTTTTAACCATTTTCTTCTTCCTATCTTAGCTAATATTTCAGACAACATACACAAGGTTGAAGACTTTTTTGATCTTGAGTTAGTTCTAGAGTGACTCAACAATAGGGGTCGAGTGGGAAAAGGCATGAAAGAGTGTGTAAGAAAAAAAGAGGAATAGAGTGCAAACACGAGCGTGAGTGGAGTGACATTAAAATATCTTTGGAGTGAAATTGTGAGGTTTTGTTAAGCGTGTTGGTAAGCTTTGATGCCCTACATGAAAAAATAGATCAGTAAGAAGGAAATCATCAAGGGCGCACCAACACTAAACCTAGGAGGTAACAACAACTTCGATAAGGAGATAATGTACAAGAGAATTTTGAACATGATGGCATGAAGAAATGAAGAGAGCATCCTTACAAGGCTCGAGGGGATCAAATACTACCTTTGATGATAACATGAACAACATCAAGTTCAACATTCAATCATTTCAAGTAAAGATCGATCCTGAAGTGTATCTAGAATGGGAAAGTAAAGTGGAGAATGCCTTTAGTTGCCACAATTATTCAGAAATGAAGAAAGTCCAATTGACAGCCATGGTGTTCATTGACTATGCATTGATATGGTGTGACCAACTCCCTATCAACCGAAGGAAAAAATGTGGAAGGTTTGTATCAACTTAGAACGAAATGAAAGATATAATGAGAATATGTTTTATTCATATTCATTATCATCGAGATCTTTTCCAAAAATTATAGAATCTTAAGCAAGAATCCCAAATCATGGAAGATTTCAATAAAGAAATGGAAGTCGTGATGATTGAAGCAAACGTGGAAGAGGATCACGAAGCAACAATGGCGAGACTTCTGTCAAGACTCAATTCGAAGATCTCAAACACCTTAGAGTTATACCATTACATTGAAATCGATGATATGGTTCAGATGGCTATGAAGATTGAGCGGCAACTTAAGAGGAGACACATGAATCGAAACAACATTCCTACCATCTCATGATGGAACCAACGAAATGTTAAGAAGCCTACCTTGCTCCCAACAAAGAAATAGCAGAATTATCCTAAACCAAGACCCTCTATGTTGAAAAAGACAAAGGAAAATAAAGGAAAGAGTGTTCTAGAAATATTCGATATTTCAAAAGTATTAGGATGGGACATGTAGAAACCCAATTTCCTAACTGAAATACAATGATTCTTCTTGGCAATGGAGAAATAGAATTTGAATGTGAATAATAATAAGAAGAGAACAATGAAACCAATGAAGAAATAGAAGAAGAAGTCGCAAATGTAGTCGATGGGGAAGCTTTAATTAAGAGAAGTTTGAACACTCAGTTGGTCAAAGAGGAGGAAGCAAAAAGGGAAAACATTTTCCACAATAGGTTCCATGTAAATAACAAGATTTGTTTAATGATCATAATCGGAAGAAGCTGTACAAATGTCGCAAGTACGATTATGGTGGAGAAACTTGGGATGGATACCATGAAACATTCTCATATTTTTAAACTAAAGTTGTTGAATGAACAAGGAGAATTGGATTCAACAAACAAGTGTTAATTACTTTCTCGATTGGGAAATATCCAGATATGGTGCTTTGTTACATTGTACCTATGCATGCTTGTCACCTACTCCTTGGGAGGTCATGGCAATATGATAAGCTACATGATTGTTTCATAAATCGATATTCATTCCACCATGAAGGTATGAAGATTTTCCTCACTCCTCTGTTGGAGACATAAAAAAAAGGGAGTCTACACAACACAAAGAGATGACCCAAAAGAAGGTTGCCTATTCTAGAAAAGATTTAATTTGAGAATACTTTATGAGAATGAGGAAGAATGAATTCAAATATTCTGAAGGTCAAATAACGGAAGTGTCCAATCACATAACTATCTATAGCCTTCATGAGCAACTTGACAGTTTGGTAATAAATCACTTCAAATAAAGGGGATGATGTGATCCATTTCAGTCCACAAGATTCATACCTACTAATGCCCTTAATGCCACCAATTTTAATTTCCATCAAGGAGAAACCAAAGGGAGTTCAACAAAACCATCCTTGTGTTCTAAGTTAATTCATAGTTTTCTTAATTATATGCATGTTTCATGTTTTGTTTTTTACTTTATATGAAGATGTTCCTTATGCTTATGTTACACCATAGATTATGATAGTATATTGCAATTTACATTAACTTGTAACTACTATTATAATATATGTTCACATTTTTATTTTTAGCATACATTTCATCTTAGAATTTACATATTTACTTATTTTTCTTTTTCGTGCATATTTATTTTTATTTAGTAGGATCATTTTCATCTTAAGCATGCATAATTTCTTATGTTGATTTTTGAGAATATTTCATCATGTCACGTTTCTTTTGAGATCATTTCTTTGAAAACTCGCAAACTTATAATTGCTTTATTTTTTTAAAGGTACATTTCAAGCCATCCAGCTACAAGCCTATTTATACTCGTCCTATGTAAAGTGGATAGACATGATGCTTCATTTCCTTCATAAATGGCGTGAACATACACCAAGGAGGCTAAAGGACATGATTCCTTCAAAGGTTAGTGGATGGATTGAATTCAAGGAGATCAAATGCTTGCATGAAATCGAAAATTTGCTTCATAAATGGGAGAATTTGATGTCTTCATGCATGGTAATAAAGGGTGCTCCAATAGCCATCGTTTTCATCCATTCATGCATGACCTTTCAAGCCACTAAAGAAGACAAACCATCACTCATTTATGGATGACTTTTCAAGCCATTAAGGGAGTTGAATCATCACACAATTAAAGTGCAATTGACGTGAACAAGAATATATCATCGAGAGATGAATATGGTCTTGAACGAAGCTAGATACATTTGCATAAAACTCATCAAATTCAAGGCTTAGTGGACTTCATAAATGAGAGCAATAAGATGAAGTATTTTTCTCATTTAATGGCTTGACTTTTCACCTTATGATTGTAGCCTATAAATAGTAAGATATTTGTCATTTTAAGTATCAAATATCTTTTCAATAAAACACCTTTTGTGAGTTTATCTCTCTTTTATGTTCTTTGAGAACTATATCGATCGAGCAAGCTTTTCAAACATGTGAAATCATTTTATCCACTTTGATACTTCAGGTTCCTATCTCTTTATAGATAGCGGGTCTAAGTCCATATTACCACCACCCCTTGAACAAGTTTGTAGAGAAACGTGTTAGGATCATATAGCATAGTTTCATCTTTGGTGAGTTTGAGATACTATCTTCATCAACTCCATCATCCATCTTCACCAACATCCATCTATCAACATATTCCACAACAATATTTTGATTATCTATCATTTCTTTTCCATTACTTATTACCTATCTTATTTCATTATTAACTATCCTAATCCATCTTATTTAGCTTTGTTGTAGCCATGCTTCAATTCTGGGCCTATACTTGTTGTCTCTCCTAGTTCAGACAAACAACAAGGCTATTTATTCTTCTTAAACATTAGAGGAGGTAGATGGTCTTACATCACTATATGCCTAAGTATGCCATTAAGGAACAGTGGTATTGTTGGCATGCCATAGAGTCCACCAGCAGGCTTCATATTCAGGTTAGCACTAAAGGATACTTAGTACAGATCATGGGCACGACCTTATGTGTCATATTCGGGTTAGTACTAATTGATACCTAATCCACATGGTGGGACAACCTTATTTTCATATTTGGTTTAGCACTTTGTTGCATATTTGACTCATATATTGGTAAAGAGTGTTACAACAATTTTTCCCCCCATAAAGAAAATTCGTCCTCAAATTTTCAATACGGATTTACACATATGATGTAAAAATATGAGGATATCATTTTTTTCATATCTTATTCTCGTTCCCAGGTTGCTTCCCCAACTTTATGATTCCGCCAAATAAATTTTACGAGTGGAATTATCTTGTTTCTCAGTTCTTTGACTCCAAAAGATAAAATCTTTACTGGTTCTACTTCATATTATAAGTTTGGCTGAATCTCAATTTCCTCCGAAGTAATGACATGCGAAAGATCTGATCGATACTTCTAAAGCATAAATACATGAAATACATTATGAATTTTATCCATTTCTAGAAGTAATGATAGTTGATAAGTTACTGGACCAACTTTTTTTATAATCTCATACGGGCCACTAAATCTCGAATTTAGTTTTCCTTTGCTCCCGAATCTCATAACTTTCTACCAATATGATACTTGAAGGAATACTTTATCACCGACTTGATATTCAATTTCCTTCCTCTTTAGATCTGAATATGATTTTTGTCGGTCAACAGCTGCTTTGAGATTGTCTTTTATATTCTTTATTTTTTCCTCCACTTCTTTGACCAAATCCGGACCAACTATACCCCGATCTTTTAATTCATACCAACTCAATGACATCCGACATCTTCTTCTATATAAGGCTTCAAAAGGAGTAATCTTGATACTCAACTAATGACAAGTATTATAAGCAAACTCAGCTAAATGCAAGTACTTTTACCATAATCTTTTGAAATTAATAGCACACACCCTTAGAATGTATTCAAGTATCTGGATAGTTTGCTCAAATTGTCCATCAGGTTGTAGTTGAAAAGCTGTTGAAAACATTTTTGTTTCGATATAAAAAATTAGTTTAAATGAATTTTAAGATTTTACAAATGATTTTCTAAAATATATTCGATTCAATTAATCGAATATCAAATTATTACTCCAAGTCTTTTAAGAACAATTTCAAACCATAATAAATATGTAAAAATTGTGTTTTATACTTAATATATTTTTGAAACAATTTTCACAAAGTATTTTGAACCAAAATCAAGCCTAAAATCAATTTTTCAAAGTGATGCACCAATCCATGCATCGATGCACCATGAATTAAATTGAACATTGAATGCATTTCATGCATCGATGCACATACCATGCACTGATGAACTGAGGATTTTATGAAAACATCGAATGCATTTGATGCATCGATGCACCAGCCATGCATCGATGCACTCTGGCTATTTTGGAACATCGAATGCACTTGATGCATCGATGCACTCTTAGTGCACCGATGCACTAAGGATCCAACAGTCAAAATATTTGAATTTTACACTGATGCATCGATGCACTGACGCTCCCAACTGCTTTAATTCATTGTTTTCACACTTAAACGACTCTATTGACTCCACTAATCATCCCCAATGTTCAGAAGTGATTCAAGGTGTATTTAAACAAGCTTATAAGCCATTGATCAACAACAAGAAACATCAAGCAACTAGAATCAAGAGAGAATCATAGAGAAAGTATCAAACCTCAAGCTTGAGCATTTCAAGCCTATTTTTCATTCAATATTCATTTTTCTTTCAAGAACACTTATTGTGCTCAATTGTATTTATTCTTGAGTATTCTTTCTTTGTTCTAGAATTGTGCAAACATATTTTCCTTGTGAGGTTTTTCTTCGGAGTTTGCAAATTTGTAATCTTCTCTTTGAGAAAAGAGTGTTTTCAATAATTGGGGTATATTCTTGAGGGAGTTGTAAGGTTATCTCTTTGGCCTCAAAAGAAAGAAAAAATTAGTGAATTTGTTGGAAAATCTTTAGTGTGGATAGCTAAGGTAGTGGACGTGGACTTTGGTTAATAAAGTCGAACCACTCTAAATCGCTGTGCAATTACCTTCAATTTTCTGCAAAAGCTTCCACAAAATTTTAATTGCCAAATTACCCCCCTCTTGGCCGATTCCGTCAATCGATTAACTCAATAATTGGTATCAGAGCCTAACTCATTTGAAGGTTTAATCGCCTCTTGAGTCGATTCGGGAAGAGTTATATCGATAATCAAAATCATCAATGGCCTCTACTTCAAACTTCAACTCCGGTCTCGATTCGATGCCCGTCAACAAGCCTCATTTCTTCAATGGGGCTAACTATGCCTATTGGAAAAATAGGATGATGTACTTCATTCAAGCAAGTGACATGGGAGCATAGAATGTCATAGAAAAAGGATACATCAGGCCTCTCACTCATCCAAGATTGTGGAGTGAAGGAGAGACAAAAATGTTCCAGCTCAACTCCAAAGCCATCCATATCATATTTTGTGCTCTTGAACTAGATGAATATGGAAGAGTTTCATCTTGTACAACCGCCAAAGAAATATGGGACAAACTTCAAGTCACTCATGAAGGTACCAATGAGGTAAAGAAATCTAAAATTAGTTTTCTAACGCATAGCTATAAAAGTTTCAGAATGAAACCAAATGAAGATATCAAAGCTATGACAGATAGATTCTCAACGATTGTCAATGGTCTCAAATCATATGGAGAGATCATTTAAAATGAAAAGCTTGTGAGGAAGTTAGTTTACTCCCTTCCAAAATCATGGCAATCAAAGAAGATGACAATCATCGAGTCTAAGAACCTAACGTCCTTAACTCTTGAAGAACTAATCGCTTCCCTCCTCACTCATGAAATGATGCTTGAAGATGAGGTGGGCCTCGATAAGATTAACGAGACACCAAAGGAGAAGGAGAAGAAGAAAAACATTGGAGTTGCTCTCAAATCCACAAAAGATGAGAGTGATTCGAATGAAGATGACGATGTTGAGGAAATGGCATTATTTGCCAAACGGTTCAGAAAAATGATGAGACCTTACCAAGGAAGAAAATTCAAATGAAATGAAGGCCTCAAAAATGAACCAAAAGAGAAGGACCCGATCATTTTCTATGAATGCAAAAAAGTCGGGGCATGTCAAATATGATTGCCCACAATTGAAGAGAAAGGGTCAATCAAAGAATAAGCACAAGGCTCATGTGGCTACATGGAGCGATGAAGAATGTTCCGATGAAGAGGAACAAGAAGTAGCAAACTTGTGCTTAATCGCATTCGAGGAAGATTCTAAGGTAACCTCTAACTCATCTGATTTTGATGATTTATCTTATGATGAGCTATTAGAGGAATATAATGGGTTGGCTTCGGATTTTGAGAAATTGTTTTTAAAACATAAAAATAATATTTCAAAATTGAAAAATGAAAATAAACTCATATCCAAAACCAACAACGATCTTGAAAGTAAAATCAAAGATTTACAAATCAAACTAGAAGAGTTTGAAAAGAAAAATTCGGATTTGCAAAATTTACTTTCAAAGATCAATGATGATCATCAAAAGAAAATTGATGATCTTAAAGCTTCTTTTGATAAAGTTGGAACAAAACGTTTTGAAAAAGGAGAAAATTCAAAATCCAACTTTGTTAGAAAAAGTTTTAAAAACTACAATCATAGAGGTCCCCGAAGAACCTCTAATGAAAAAATTGTTAGAAGTATGTGGATTCCTAAAGAACTCATTACTACTAAAGATAAAGATGTCCTACACAAATGGATACCTAAGGGGACTAGGATTTTCGACACTAATGAATATGGACCCAAAAGAATTTGGGTACCAAAAATTAGAAATTAATCTATATTTGTAGGAAAAGGAGCATTGCTACAAGGCACGAGAAATAAATCAAAATTCATGGTACCTTGATAGCAGATGCTCGAGACACATGACTGGGGATAAAAACCGGTTCAGAGAGCTTAACGCCAAAAATGGAAGAGAAGTGACTTTTGGTGATGATTCAAAAGGTCACATTGAAGGTATAAGTACAATAGGTAATACCTATTCCATACAAATTAAAAATGTGTTATATGTGAATGGATTAAAGCATAATCTCTTGAGTATTAGTCAATTATGTGATAAGGGATTCAATGTCATATTTGAAACTAATGGTTGTAAAGTCACTGACATTGCATCTAATAGGATTATGCTTGTTGGTCATAGAATAGGAAGCATATACATGGTGCATTTAGACTCTACAGAAATGACTAATTTATGCCTAGTTGCAAAGGATGAGCATGATAGTTGGTTATGACATAGGAGACTAGGACATGCTAGCATGAGTGTTTTGCAATGGTTAGTTCAAGGAGAATTGGTTCGAGGGCTGCCTAAACTAAAATTTGATAATGATAAAATCTGTGATGCTTGTGCTAAAGGAAAACAAAAGCGAGTTTCTTTTAAATCCATTAATGATGTGTCAACTAGTAGAGTATTACAATTGATCCATATAGATCTTTTTGGGCCAACTAGGACTACTAGCTTGGGTGGAAAACAATATGCATTTGTCTTAGTAGATGACTATTCTAGATATTCTTGGGTTCTATTCTTAAGTACTAAAGATGAAGCATTAGAAAATTTCATCACATTTTCAAAAGTAATCCAAAACGAAAAAGGTTACTATATCACTAGTGTTAGAAGTGATCATGGAACTGAATTTGAAAATCTTGGATTTAATGAGTTTTGTAATTCTAATGGTATTAGCCATAATTTTTCAGCCCTAGAACCCCTCAACAAAATGGAGTTGTTGAGAGGAAAAATCGAACTTTAGAAGAAATGGCTAGAACCATGCTTTGTGAAAATAATTTGCCAAAATATTTTTGGGCGGAAGCCACAAATACCGCTTATTATGTTGTAAATCGAGTAATGATTAGGCCAATTTTAAAGAAAACTCCATATGAAATTTTCAAAAATAAAATCCTAACATTAGCTTCTTTCATCCTTTTGGATGTAAATTTTTTGTTTTAAACAACGGTAAAGAAAACCTTGGCAAATTTGATGCTAAAAGTGATGAAGGAATTTTTTTGGGTTATTCCTTAAATTCTAAAGCTTATCGAGTATTTAATAAAATAACTTTGGTTGTAGAAGAGTCTATACATGTTGTTTTCGATGATAATCTCCTTCCGAGGAAGGATTCTTGTTTGAATGATGATGTAGGTATTATAAATACAAATGACGTTAGACATGACGTTGGAGAATCATCATCAAAGGAAGAAACAAAAGATGAGGAAACTCATGATCCTCTTGAGAATCCAACCATTGAAGAAAGGGAAGTATCTTATCCAAGAGAGTACAACTATGTCAAGGATGGTGAAATTATAGGGGATCCATCCAAAGGGATAACAACTCGATCTTCTCTTAGAAATATTTGTAACTTTGTTGCATTTATTTCATGCATAAAGCCTAAGAATATTAAAGAAGCATTAAATGATGAACATTGGATTATGGCTATGCAAGAAGAATTAAATAAATTTGATAGGAGTAAAGTATGGACATTAGTTGAAAGGCCTAGTAATAAATCTATTGTAGGTACTGATGGGTATTTAGGAATAAGCTTGATGAGAGTGGTAATATAGTGAGAAACAAGGCTAGACTTGTTGCTCAAGGGTATACTCAAGAAGAGGGCATAGACTATGATGAAACATACGCTCCCGTAGCTATGATGGAAGCAATTAGAATGTTATTAGCATTTGCATGTTTTCATGAATTTAAACTATATCAAATGCGTGTTAAAAGTGAATTTTTAAATGGCTTTATAAAAGAATAAGTGTATGTGGAACAACCTCTAGGTTTTGAAGATTCAAAATTTCCAGATCATGTTCTTAAATTGAAAAAAGAACTTTATGGTTTAAAACAAGCTCCAAGAGCTTGGTATGAAAGATTGTCAAACTTTTTAATTGAAAAAGGTTTTTCAAAAGGGAAGGTTGACACTACATTGTTTTTAAATCATAAAGGTAAAGATTTATTAGTAGTTCAATTTTATGTTGATGATATAATATTTCGTTCTACTAATGATGTTCTTTGCCAAGAATTTTCTAAGCTAATGCAAAGCGAATTCGAAATGGGCATGATGGGGGAGCTCTCATTTTTCTTGGGACTCCAAATCAAGCAAAGAAAAGATGGCATCTTCATCAATCAAGCTAAGTAAGTCAAAGATATGCTCAAGAAGTTTGGACTGGAAAATGGGAAACCTCATGACACTCCAATGAGCTCTTCTACGAAGCTTGACTTGGATGAAGGAGGTAAATGTGTGGATGTTAAATTATATAGGTCAATGATTGGTTCTTTGCTCTATCTAACTTCAAGTAGACCAGACATTATATTTAGTGTTTGCTTATGTGCTAGATTTCAATCATGTCCTAAGGAATCACATTTACTAGCTGTTAAGAGAATCTTTAGATACCTTAAGGACACTCCTAGCTTAGGAATTTGGTATCCTAGAGACTCTAGCTTTAGCTTGCATGCCTTTTCTGATGCGGATTATGGAGGATGCAAATTAGATAGGAAAAGCACCTCCGGTACTTGCCAATTTCTTGGAAATATGTTGATTTCTTGGTTTTCAAAGAAATAAAATTGTGTTGCATTATCTACCACTGAAGCCGAATACATTTCAGCCGGTAGTTGTTGTGCACAAGTTTTATGGATGAAACAACAACTTTTTGATTATGGAATTGAAGTAGGTACCATTCCTATCAAGTGTGACAATACTAGTGCTATTTTTCTCACTAAAAATCCCATCCAACACTCTAGAACTAAGCACATTGAAATAAGACATCACTTCATTAGAGACCATGTCACTAAGGAAGATGTAGTTCTAGAATTTGTTGATACTTTGCATCAATTAGCGGATATCTTTACAAAGCATTTAGACAAGGAAGGATTTTGGACACTTAGACGAGAATTAGGTTTAACTGACCTATCTTCACTTAGTGTTTAAAATAATCTTAGCACGTTTAAGAATAAATGAAAAATGATTATAATAATAATTTTTGATTGCATTCATTGCTATTAGTTAGGGGGAGTTTATGATTCTTGATGAAAATTAATTTTATGTTCAAATAAATATTAATTTGATTGATTGAACATGATTAATTTTTAATATATGAGTTACCAATACCACTAGAGCTAATTAATTTAGCATTTTGAGTATTTAAAACGGATTTTTGACTTTCTATGCTTCATGCACCGATGCACTTAACAATGCATTGATGCATCCCTTTGAATGTGCATCGATTCATCATGTTGATGCACCGATGCACGCCTTGAATGTGCATCGATGCACAAGGTCATGCATCGATACATCCGTCGGGTTTTGGGGTTTTAAAGGCTTATTTTTCTCATTTATCTCAACCCCTAAAAACTATTATCCCTAGCCATTCATCCCTCTCACTCTAAAAATCTACATTCTTGCTCAAAATCAATGACTTTTCGTCGGAATCTTCAAGCTTTTCAACTTTCATACCTGCTTCAATCATTAAATCGTGCAAAACAACTCCTCATCCCTTTCAATCCCAATTTTCAAGGTATTTTTCTAAAAACCTCTATTTTACATATTTTTTATTTTAGAACTAGTTTTAATTAGTTCTAGAATGTACATTATATCGGGCATTAATTGATTGTTGATTCTAAACAAGTTTTAACAACCAATTTCATCAAAAACACAATTTTTCAAAATTGATTTGAATTTTGAAATTAAAAAAAATGAAAATCAGAAATATTTTTGATTTAATTGTTCTTGTCATAAAAACTATATTATAATCAAATATTGTTTTCAAATAGTTTTTCAAAACATGCCCATTAGGATATGGTTTAGAGAACCTTGAATTATTTAGGACTCATTTGAGTTTTGGGATTGATTGTGCATACATGTGTTTCAAATTGCAGGTGATATTCCTTATTTCTATTTCCTTTAAACAATGTCAAATCCTAAACATCCTAGAACTTCATCGAGTTGTTCTCATTCAAACCAACCTCCTAATCTCGTTCCTCCTCCACCTTCATCTCTATTAGGATATTGTTTTAACATGCCTGAGCGTCGTAGAGACGAATTGTACTCTAGGTACAGAAATTCTTTCCAAACTTATAGAATTCGCGAAGAGCGTATTCCTTCGCTTCAAAACATGGTTGACATTAACTTCGAATACCTTCCGATTCTTAAAGCTTGGAAGTTTGATAAATTGTTTCAGGTTAAACCTATTGTCTATCAATAATTGGTCCACATTTTCTATTCCAATGCGGTGTGTATTCAAAATAAAACTCAATGTGGAACTCTATAGCCATTAGATCCTATCTTCTAGGCCAATATATTAACATTGACCCCGAGACTATAGCTTCCTGATTTGGGTTAGATGATAGTGGTGTATATAATGAGAATGAAAATGTGGAATATCCCTATGTTCCAAACTCCAGTGTTAGTACTCTATGATCTCATCATGATCATTTTCTCCATTTGATGATCTCTTGGTGTTTAGACCATCCGGAGGTAGGTACTCCACACTTCGTGCTAGGGATTTATGGTGGATGTATTGTATTAAAAATAAAATCAAAATAAATCTGCTCCACATTATATTCAGTCAACTAGTGGACATCGTAAACATTGTTCCTTCAAAACATGTTGAAACATTGATTTATGGATGTCTTCTTATCAAACTTGGTCTAGAAGTCTCTCTCGATAATCCTATCCCACTCCAAAATCAAATCAATCTCACATCCTTGAAGAAAGCGGATTGGAAACAAGACAAGGTAACCGGTCAATGGGTTTTTAGACCCGGTAAGCAAACTCCGGGAGCTAGTTCCTCACGAAATGCTCCTAGGTCCTCTCGTGCTCCTCCTCCTCCAGCTCCAGATGATGACGATGATCCTGAAATTCAACAACTTATGCAAGACATCGATGATCACGTACCTGATGACGAGCCTGCACCGGAACCAGTTCCACAAGAAGATCAAATGCCTCCATATTTTCGTTCATTTTTTGAGACATTTGATTTACGGTATACGTGCATGGATTCGCGCTTCACATTCATTGAGTCACAGCTCTCTACCTTGGGAGCTCGACAACAAGATATGAATGATCATTTGGATGCACTCACGCTTGAGATGAGAGCTCATTACCCTCCTCCTCCTCCCGATCCTTCTATGGATGAATAGACTTATTTTGCTTTGATTATTTTTGGGTTGAACTTGAATTTAAATTGTTAAAACATTTTGGACTGTCTTTCTTTGGTTGTTGGATGTCTGTTTGATGGATATTTGAACTTTTATTTTGTTTCCATATATGCATCATTTACTTTTTAGTTGAAATATGACCAATTTACCATTTCACATTTTATTATGAATATTGATTATGAAACTAATGACAAATCTCTCTTTTGATTGTGATCTTAGCATCTTAAGCTATATATATATATATATATATATATATTGAATCAATTGTCTATTCTTTTAAAAAAAAACCTTGTTTAAATCGATTTTTAAGTCTTTTTAATTTAACAAAAAGGGGGAGAAATGTTAAGTGTTAAAAATGTTTTTAAAAAGGAGAAGTGTTATAGTAAGGGGGAGTAATTTTTTATTTCAAATTTTTAGAAAATCTTAAATTAACACAAATGTTTTGTTATATCAAAAAGGGGGAGATTGTTGAAAACATTTTTGTTTCGATATAACAAATTAGTTTAAATGAATTTTAAGATTTTACAAATGATTTTCTAAAGTATATTCGATTCAATTAATTGAATATCAAATTATTACTCCAAGTCTTTTAAGAACAATTTCAAACCATACTAAATGCGTAAAATTGTGTTTTATACATAATATATTTTTGAAACAACTTTCACAAAGTATTTTGAACCAAAATCAAGCCTAAAATCAATTTATCATAGTGATGCACCGATGCACCAATCCATGCATCGATGCACCATGAATTAAATTGAACATCGAATGCAATTCATGCATCGATGCATATACCATGCACCGATGCACTGAGGATTTTATGAAAACATCGAATACATTTGATTCATCGATGCACCAGCCATGCATCGTTGCACTCTAGCAATTTTGGAACATCGAATGCACTTGATGCATCGATACACTCTTAGTGCACTGATGCACTAAGGATCCAATGGTCAAAATATTTGAATTTTACACTGATGCACCGATGCACCCCATGGGTATGCATCGATGTACTGACGCTCTCAATTGCTTTAATTTATTGTTTTCACACTTAAACGGATCTATTTACTCCACTAATCATCCCCAACGTTCAGAAGTGATTCAAGGTGTATTTAAACAAGCTTAGGAGCCATTGATCAACAACAAGAAACATCAAGCAACTAACATCAAGCAACTAACATCAAGCAACTAGAATCAAGAGAGAATCAAAGAGAAAGCATCAAACCTCAAGTTTTAGCATTTCAAGCCTATTTTTCATTCAATATTCATTTTGCTTTCAAGAACATTTATTGTGCTCAATTGTATTTATTCTTGAGTGTTCTTTCTTTGTTCTAGAATTGTGCAAACATATTTGCCTTGTGAGGTTTTTCTTGTGAGTTTGCAAGTTTGTAATCTTCTCTTTGAGAAAATGGTGTTCTCAAGAATTGGGGTATATTCTTGAGGGAGTTGTAAGGTTATCTCTTTGGCCTCAAAAGAAAGAACAAATTAGTGAATTTGTTGGAAAATCCTTAGTGTGGATAGATAAGGTAGTGGGCGTAGACTTTGGTTGATAAAGTCGAACCACTCTAAATCGCTGTGCAATTACTTTCAATTTTCTGCAAAAGCTTCCACAAAATTTTAATTGCCAATTCACCCCCCTCTTGGCCGATTCCGTCAATCGATTAACTCAACAAAAGCCATGATGAAATTCAGTCGAGTTCCCAAAGTTGTATGTAAATAGTTCCAAAACCTCGAAGTAAACCTTAGGTCTCTGTCAGAAATTATCGAGACAGGTACTCCATCCAATCATACAATCTCCTTGACATATAATTCAGCATATTTATCCATCAAGTAATCGGCTCGAACTGGAATAAAGTTTTTTGTCTTAGTCAATCTATCCACAATCACCCAGATCAAATCTTTCTTACTGCGTGTCAAAGGTAAACCAATCACAAAATCCATATTAATTCTTTTTCATTTCAAATGAGGAATGGAAATAGGTTGCAGCAAGCCAGATGACACCTGGTGTTTGGTTTTCACTTGCTGACATGTCAGACATCTGGATACAAACTCAGTTATAGACATTTTCAAACCTGCCCACCAGTATCAGATCTTTAGATCTTGATACATTTTATTTCATCCCAGATATGTGGTCAAAGGACTATATTGAGCTTCAAAAAGAAGATCATTCTTAATCATCGAGAATACAAACTCGACCTCGATAATATAAGCATCCATCATATTTTACTTCAAAGCCTATGCTTTCACCTTTGTTCACTTGCTCAATTCTTAATAAACACTTCTCATCTTTACTTTGAAGATATTTGATATGATCTAACAATACAAGCCTCAAGTTTAATTATGCAACAAGCATACCATCTTTTCCCATTGATAATCGAGCATCCAAATCTCTCAAAGCATAAAATATCTTTCGACTAAGTGCATTTGCATCTACATTAGCCTTTCCAGGATGATAGTCAATAATCACATCATAGCCTTGCATAAGTTCGATCCATCTCTTTTGTCCCATATTCAATTCTTTCTAAGTTAGTGGATACCTTTGACGTTTATGATCCATATAAATATAACATCTCTTACCATGTAGATAATGGTGCCAAATTTTCAAAGAAAATATCAAAGATGCTAACTCCAAATCATGAGTTGGATAATTCCTCTCATGCATCTTTAATTATCCCGAAGCATAGGCCACAACCTTGCCTTCTTGCATAAGCACACACCCCAAGCTATTATAAGATGCAACATTGTAAATCATATAATCTTTACTTGATTCTGGTTGTACTAGAACTGTTGCCTCTATCGAAATCTTCTTAAGCATATCATAGCTTTCTTGGCACTTTTCAATCCATACAAATGACATATCTTTTCTGAGAAACATAGTAAGTGAAGAAGCAATAATCGATATATTTTCATGAATCCCCAATAATATCTAGCTAATTTGAAGAAACTTCGAACCTCATATATATTTTTTGGAATTTTCCACTCCGCTATTAATTGTACTTTCTTGGGATCAACCCTGATTCCCTCTACCAAAATTATTTGTCTAAGAAAAGCAACTTCTGGCAGCCAAAATTCGCACTTTGATAATTTGGCATAGAGTTTTTTATCCCGCAAACTGATCCAAGTAGAGATGAAACAATTGATTCATCAGACCCATGAATGTTTCAAGGGCATTATTCAATCTAAATAGCATCACTATGAACTCATAATGCCCACGTTAGGCTTTGAAAGTCTTCTTTAGAGTATTTTCCTCTTTAATCCTTAACTGATGATACCTAGATTAAAGAGCAATCTTTGAAAATACTCTAGTGCCTTTAAGTTAGTCAAACAGATCATTAATCCTCAAAAGAGGATATTTATTCTTTACCTTCAATTTATTCAACTGATGGTAATCTATGCATAATCGCATAGATCCATCTTTCTTTTTAACAAATAATATCGATGCACCCCAATGAGACACACTTGGTCTTATGAAACCCCGATCAAGTAGATCCTATAATTGTTACTTTAACATTCACAGTTCAGTTGGATACATTTTGTATGGGGCTTCGATATAGGCGTAGTACTTGGAAAAACATCAATCTTGAATTCCACATCACTATCAAGAGGTAATATGGGTAATTCATTATGAAATACATCCAAAAATTATTGAACCGTTGAAATATCCTCGAATCTAACCTAAGATGCTCGAGTGTCTAACACATTTGCCAGAAAAACTGAACAACCTTTTGACATCAATTTCTTAACAGTCATTATTGATATCACATAAAGTAATGATTGCACTTTTCTCCAATTACTATTATTTTAGAACATTTCAAATCTTTTATAAATAACCGCTTCATGCGACAATCCATCTAATCATAATATTGATATAACTAATCCATTCCCAAAATGGTCTCGAACTCGTCAAATGGTATTTCCAATTAACCGACCGAACCGAATTATTTCGGTTAATTCGGTTGGCCACTGAAGTAGCTCGGTCGAGGAACGATTAACACTTGTTTTAACATTCGGTTAATGGTTAATTATGTTCGAAATCGGTTAATTAATCGAGTTAACCAAAATTATTAAATATTAAATATACTAAAATATTAAATACATATTTTAATCTTAAACTCATTAATAATTAAGATCCAATTATTTTTTAACCACACCAGACTCATTAAATTATTAATATCTAATTAAATTTTAACCCAAATAAAAAAATTCTTCTATTCCATTCAAATTAATCAAATTAAAAAAATTATTAAAAATTTTCAATTATTCGATTAACTAGTCGGAGTAACAGAACTTTATTCGGTTCTATTAATATTTTCAAAAAAAAAAGTTCAATTCAGTTAACGGTTAACTAAAAAAATTAGGTCAATTTGGTTAATAGAAATTCAGTTCGGTCGGTGACTGAATTAACCGTTTTAACACCCCTTTGCCTCCCTACCGAACCTTTTATACGATTTTCCTTTTACTCTAGCATTTTTTGCTTCTCTTTCAAATCACTGGTATCACAAGATTTGTCGTAGTATTTACGACATCACATACATAACACCATATTCAAACTCTATGTTAGTATTATACTAACATAATCTAATTTCGATAAAATAAATTTTATAAAACATAATCATTGCTAAATCGATATAAAATCAAATCACTATTCCATAATTTCTTAAACCTTTCCAAAATAGCTATTCAATTCCATAAATGTTCATTTCAATCATCAATCCTTCAGCTTTCACAAACTTTGCATTTAAATTACTATTTATGAATTCCTTTTAGAATTTACATCAACTTTCCATTTAGCTCAAAATGATCCTTCATCATTTTCATTTATCTCAAATCAAACACTAATATTTCCAGCATTATAATTTCATACTAAACTAATCCCTTCACATTTGTAAACTTACAATTAAGTCCTTAAATTCCATGACCATTCGAATTCCACTATGGAATTTCACCAAATTTACACTTTGATCCCAAATCAACATTCTAACTTAAAATTCCACATTCAATAATTAAATATTAACATTGAATACCCATAATTGCACAATTTCTCATCAATGTCTCATAATTTCCAAAACTTGTAAAATGGTCCTTTCATTATAACAAGGTTCCAAATTGATCCGATTCAAACTCCAAAGCATATAAAACACGTCTAATACCAATTTTATACCATAGGAAAATTTTTCATCATTTTTCCTAATATTTTTCCCTACGGTCGAATTTCCCAAAGTAATAAGGGTAAACTTTTCATTCGATTTCAAGCATGAATTCAAGTTCCTAACGTCAAATCCATGATATTCTAACTTTGATAACATCAAATTCAATCAAAATCCAACCAATATCCATGAACCCTTATATGGTCGAAAGTCACATATGCCATTAGAGTTGATTTTAATTATTGCTCATGCTTTAAAATTAATCTACAACATCAATAACACAAAAATTATCCATCAACTCTTCAGAATTAAACATGATCTTCAACACCCAATTCATGATACTCAACATCTAAGCATGATTTACATTCAATTTTTATACCAAATGATAGGGAATTTAAAGAGTATTAATTCTCTATCTAATAGCTTAATCAAAAAATCAACCATGTATCTTTAAAATCAAAATAAAATCCTTACCATGGGTGGCTATGGAGTTTTGGCCAAGTAAAGAAGAAATGGCTTAAATTTCTTTGATTTTTTTTGTAATTATCAATTAAAATATTTGGCACCATTCTAATATAATTGAATTTAAAAGTCAATTAATGAGAAATTACAATTTCACCCTTAATCAATCATGATAATTACAACTTGCCATTGGAATGTCATCCATTTTAATACTCCATAGTCAAAGATGAACCAGATTTAAGTTGATTTTCTACTTTGGACATGCAAGTTTTAAAAATTACAATTTAGTCACTAAATTTTCCCAATTTCGTAGATAAATAGGGAGAATTAACTTCAATTCCACTGATACACATTGAATTTCATTGTTCTAAAACATGAAAACAACATTTCCAACCTTTATCTACCATCCTTCAAAAGTTTCATGAAGTTCTGATTCTATCCAATTATCTGATTTCGTATCGAACTTTATTATTTTATAACTTTTAATACACACCTTGAATCAAAGTTTTGATTCCCACAAAAACATTAATTTCATAACAAACTAGCCATTTATGGGGCAAAATATATAGCTTTTATAAATTACATTTTTAGTCCTTGATGAATGTTTATTTGGTTAATATTTTGGTTAATATAACTTTCAAAACATATATATTAGTCACTAACAAAAATTTAGGGTATTACATTTATCACCTTTCTATCATTTGATCTATAAAACAAAGATAAAATGATCTTTGCGAGTTAAAGAGCTCAACTTCCTCAAATTGATACAGACTCACCATCCATTCTGAACTCTAGTAGGCACTAACTCACCTTTCGAGTACTTAATTTTTGTAATTTTGATATTCTTTGGAACCACATGGACCGAACTTACCCAATTACTATCCAAAATTGGGTATATCACGTCGACATCAAGTAGCTTGTGTATCTCTCTTTTACCAATTCCATTATCGATGGATTTAATCGGCATTGGCTTTCTGCGATGGTTTTACCCCTTCTTCAATCTTGATTTTGTGCGTACAAGTTGAGGGACTAAGACCCTTAATATCGATGATCATCCACCCTATGGCCTTTTTGTGTGTGCATAATATTGTAACTAGCTCCTCATTTTTTATAATTTATTAGAAATTACATCGGGAAAGTGTCATTCTTACTCAAAAATGCATAATTCAATTGTTTCGGTATTTTCTTTAATGCAAATTGAGGAGCCTACAAAATATAAGGTAAAACTTTAAAACTTTAAGAAATTAAACGTGAATAAAAAATATAAAAAAAATCAAGCTCTTTAATTTCCTCATCATATTCTTACAATTCTCTGCTTAAATCATCAACATAGATAGATTCAGTAAATTCATAAACTGTAGAGTTAATTATATTGATAAAATTTAAACTTGCGACACTATCAAGATGTCACGTCACTTTGTATATGTCAAATTTCATGAACTCACCATCAAATTCCACCGTATGAATTTTGCTTCTTACATCGATCTTTATATGTGTCATAAAAAGGAATAGGCACCCAAGGAGAATTTCAGAAGCAGTATCTGTCCCATTATTTTTCCATGTTAATGACATAGAAATCTGCAATTCATATACCTTTACTAAGACATTTTCCAAAACTCCTTCAGGATAAATTATTGAGTGATCTCCTAACTGTATTGTAACTCTGGTATCATTTAAGGGCTCAGTTGAAATTAAATTATACAGATAATGGCATAACTTTAATAGAGGCATCCAAATCACACACTGCCTGCTTAATTCCAACCCTATATATTTTACAAGGAATGATGAACATACCTTGGCCCTTCAACTTTGGCGGAAGGTTTCATTGAAGTACGACTGAAATGTACTCTCCCAAATTAATTTGGTCGTGCTTGATAAGCTTTTTTTTGTGCAACGCTCTTTAAGATATCGGGCATACCTCAGAACCTTTCGGATAACTTCGAGGAGTGGAATATTGATCTCTACTTTCCGGATAACTTCCAAGATACATTTTTTCTCATCTTGTTTATCTATTTTTACCAATCTTGAGGGGAAAGGTGGTGGAATGGCATAGGGAGATGTTGTGGAATAGACTTGTGATTCATCTTTCATTTTCCTTCGGGATTTTATTCCAACTTAATTGTTTCTTAGGAATTTACGAAAACATCTTTATCTTCCTTCTGAGATTTCATCTCTTCCTCTTTTCTTTAGGACTATGCATCCACCGCCTCCAGTATAGGTTGTGTAACATTTGTATTGCTTCGGAGGGTGATTGCGCTCACATTTTCCCTCGAGTTTATCCCAGTTTGTGAGAAAACTTACGTTATGACTCTAGGTGCCCCATACTCTGAGTTAATTTACTAATCATCTTGTCTATTTCTTGGAAGTATGCCTCAGTTCGAGTTTCAAATTTTTCTTTGGAAATAGCCAGCCACTCAACTATGGATTTGAGTGATGACTTTTGCGACTGATATGGCTGCTACAGAGGTAGCCTCAGTTGATAGGCTTGATTCAATCTCGGGTTTTGAGTGTAACTAAGTTTGGATGGTCTCTCCATCCTGAATCGTATGCATTACCGTGTGAGACATAATGCCTTTGGGGAGATCCTAAAAAATTGCCCACGGTACTAATTTGACCACTCGCCTCTTCTTGTAGCATCTGACAGCAATCAATCGAGAGATCAGGCATCGTGCATTTACCACAGAGTCTCACTACGCCATTTTTCTACAATAAGAGAATTAACTACATCAGTTAATTTATCCATTCTAATTTCAAGCAAAATAGAACTTATCTCGTGAACCCATCGGCTGGGTTCACTTGCAAATTGTTGTGAATTCACCGTCATCATCGAAATTAATTCCCTTGATGCGTTTGGTGTCTTATTGACTAAAGCTCCTCCGCTAGAAGTATCGACCATTTTTATCTCTAAGGGAGTAAGCTCTTCATAGAAGTACTAAATAAGCATTTTCTTGCTTAATTCATGTTGCCGACAACTTGCGCAAATCTTTTTAAATCATTCCCAATAAGCATAGAGCGATTCCCTATCTTTTTGTTTGATTCCCATAATGTTTCTCCTTAATTCACTTACTTTTGCTACTTGGAAAAAACTATCAAGAAATATTTTGGTCATATCATTCCAAGTGGTAATAAAATTCAATGATAAATAAAATAACCACTCTTTAGGGTAATGTCAGCTAAAGAGAAAGGGAAAGCTCTTAATTTAATTTGGGGTCAGAAACTCCCTGTGGTTTCATGCTTGAACAGACTAAGTGGAATTCTGCAATATGTTTGTTGGGACTCTAATTGAGAAGCTAGTTAAAGGTATGAACAAGATGTATGAGCCCCATTTTTAGTTAAAACGAAGTTTCACCTTGAGGAAACACGTTGCAAAGTGATTATTGAACCGCAGGGGCTGTGGCTAACTCCCTAATCTTTTGATCGGCTATTATTCTGGTGTTTCGACGTGATCGGTATTATATGTGGTATCAGGTATGGCGTGCGATATTTCAGGAATGTCGTGCAATTTGGCTTGTGATTATTCAGTGGAATACGCATGTCAGTTCATCATGGGAGGTGGCGCCAGATTCATCGAGATTTGACTATTCAAGTCACCTTTTTCTTTTATCTCGAAGCATCTGTCCATGAATTCTTATAACTTGTTCTTTGATCTTTGGGTCAATTTCTTCTAATATACCCGGATTTCACCTGGTCATAAATACAAAAACAAAATATCAATAAGTTTGTGTACTCCTCGACAACGGTGCCAATTTTACAATGCGACATTTGATGTCAAATAAATACGCCTTAATCTTAATAAAAATAAGGTAAAGAATAGAATAGAGAGAGGAAAGGTATATCCACAAGGAATATTGAAATTGCCGATGAATTGGTCTTGTTCTAGGCTAGGCGAAAGTAAAAATGGGGGGTTTTGTTTGAAAGATAAAAATTAAACATAAGTAATTTTAAAAATAAAATTCAATAATAAAAATCATCCTTAGCTTTTACTTTTGCCTCAAATTTGGTAGATCATCGAAATAGATTTTAGCTTTGGATTGATGTCGCTTACAATCTATAGTGTCCAACCCTTATAACTTATTTTTCTCTCAACTGAATTGACAATCCAAACCAATCTTTGATTATCAGTCCTTATGTGAACTAATCACGACAATCGTTATTAGAGCCAACTCAATAAAAAATCTTTGGAAAAACCCAACTTAGATAATAGTTAGTTTCCTTTAGCGGACTGTCGTTAAGTTTGTTCATAGGAAGTCGAATATGCTACAAGTCTATCATTCTTCGAAACTATTAATTGAAAACACAATCAATCCAACGTTCACTTTTTGAAAACAAAGATGGTTTTGATTATAAAAGGATGGTCGATTACCGTTCCTTGATTATGTAAATCTAAGAATATAATCCAAAGGGTATTGAGTGTTTTTCAATTCTCACAATCGAAATTGAGTCATCGCTTCAGCTTTTAGCTGTGAAAAACTTAGCTAAGTGTGATAGAAATCATACTTAACATTTTTGAAGAAAAATAAAAAAAACAAAAAAAAAACAAAAAAAAAGTTTTATATAAAAACAAGAACATATAAGTTCAGGCAATGTGAGATGTGTTTAAAGCGTACTCAAGGGAGTATTTATAGCTTCTTAAAAGCCCTAAAAATGCTGAAGATAAATCCTAAAAAGTACAAAAGATAATGTTGGAACCTAAATAACACAATGCTCTACTTACAAATCGATCACCAATAACACAAGGGATAGTAAAACTCCATAGGTCCTTAATTTTGATGGGAATCTACTTGTAGCCATGGCACTGCACCCTTCAGTGTGAGCAATAGTTTTGAATTCATCAAGTCTTCACTTCTTCGAGAGTACCTCCTTAATAAACTTGATGTACTTTAGATTTTTCTCTAATACATCAAACAATGGGATGTTTATTGTCAATTATCTCGACACTTTGATGAAGTTTTTGAATTGGTGGTCTTCTTTGGCCTTCTTAAATCTTTGAGAAAATGGTGGTGAAATCTTGCATTCTACTGCATTGGTGATGCTGGTGACAATATAGGCATTATTTTCGGCATCACTGCTGGCATTGTCCGAAAATTACTGTTCTATCATGCATCATTTGCTATGACAACAACTATTGGTTCAAGGTCCACTTCCCTTTCTTTGCCTTTATCCTGTTGTCTAAGCCCATCATCATCCTTTTTCTTAGGCTCCTTAGTAGGCTTCCCAATATGGAGACCTCTTTGTGTTGTGATGTCTTTCCAATGCTCATAGAAATGAGCTTTCCCTGGAGCTTTCAAAACCTTAATGTCACTCGGTAATGCTTTTTGCAGTAAATTACTCAAAAGCAATTACTAGATAACAACCTTGGTTCTCTAAAGCTCTTAGCGATGCTAACTGGCTCTCCATCCACACCTTCATTAAGTCTTCAAGGGATATAAGATTGATGGATTGCATTAAAGTTTGACTTTGATAATTCTACCTTGGCGGTGCAGTTTGTTGTTGTTATGATGCTGAGGCATCGAAAGTTGTTGATTGCACTACTGTGGTTGATTGTATTGATGTTGTTGTGGATAGGTTGGGATGCTTGCATAATTTGGTATTATATGCGTTCCCATAGGTATTTGCGTTTTCGTTCTTTTTGTAATTTCTCATAAAATAGATAGACTCGGGGTCTAGTGGACATTCTTCAAACTTATGGTTATCACCGCAA
Organism: Hibiscus syriacus; assembly: GCF_006381635.1. Classification (NCBI taxonomy): domain Eukaryota; kingdom Viridiplantae; phylum Streptophyta; class Magnoliopsida; order Malvales; family Malvaceae; genus Hibiscus; species Hibiscus syriacus. The sequence goes on along the minus strand of NW_024062824.1, from coordinate 1,976,852 downwards.
TAAAAACAATTAACAAAAAAAAGAAGATTTTACCTCATACATATCTCCTATTTTTTGTAGCTTCTTAACCATGTATGTCCATGTTGTGATATGGGAAGCCATGGAATTTAAAGCATTAGTATCCACTAATGCTGCATTAAGTCTACCAAACAAGTTCCTTATGTTGGAATACTGATAATCATTTTTATATATTCTTTCAAAAATATCATAAGCCTTATTAAATGTCTTATCCAACAATTCTCTATTTGCTGAAGTATAAATCACAATTCGAGTGTGCATGTTCAACCCATTATAGAACATTTCCATTTGCATCTAATGCGTGAATATGTGTATTGTGTATTTGCACAGTAATTGCTTAAAACATTCTCAAGCCCGTAAAAACTTTCATCCTCTAATCTTTTGAAGAAAGTAAGGTCGTTCTAAGTTGGGCATTAAGATTAGATGGATTGAAGCACGACAAAATTTTTTGTGTTAACTCATTCCAGGATGTTATAGCACCAGATGGAAGCAATGTCAACCAAGCTATAGCTTTGTGATGTGATCCCATTCAACCCTAACTTTGGTCTTGATCTAATTAAATCATTGAAGTTTATCAAGGCTGATTCAAAGGGAGTTCTACCTTACTTCATCCTATACCTGCTCATTTATTCACTATATTTCATCATATGTTTGTATTTACCTCTTAGGATATGTTTATCATATGATATCATTCATTGCATGAATTTGCATGATATTTACTAGTTTCATGACATTCATTGCATTTAATAAGTATGTTGTCCTTTAAAGCATGCATTGCATTAAAGCATGTATTTCATTTAGGGAAGTAGTTCATTTATGCATCTAGTTATTTAATAAACTACTTCATTCATGCATTTAGTTCATTGAATAAAGTTAGTTCATTGAATAATGTTATTTCATTAATCAAACTAACTCTTAATTATCCCATGCATATTTACATGTTATGATTGAATAAAGTTTATCTTTGTGTTTAGGTGCAAGAGGGAAGCTGAACAGTCTCAACAAATGCAAGAATATCATTCAGAATGTATTCTAATTCTGAATGTGATACCGACATTCTTGGGTCCAGAAATCAATTGGACATTATTCATCTATCTCTTAGCTTTCCAACGCCTTTTGAATCACCTCAATTCGATATCGGGACCTTGAGATATAATCAATTTACTGAAGATAGTTCAGGCTGGAATTTTTATTACGGGAATTTCATGCATGGATGATTTGGATGAGTTTGAGCCAAGGAAGAGTCCTTTCATCTTCTACCAAGAGACAAGCCATTTAAGGTCATATTTATTCACCTAATTCAAAGCATTCAAGGATGATTTAATCATCCAAACCAAGGGCTAATTTAATCATTCAAACCAAGGGCTGTTCATATTCTTGGAGAGACAATGCATTCAATCCTTCATAATTCACCTATTCAAGTCTTACTTATCATTCTTTGAAGGCTATTCACATGCTACGAAGGAACAAGCAATGAAGGCTGATTTTATTTCATTTAATTATCAAATTAAGTGATAAAATCAGCAAGGAATTTGAAGAGACAAGCTGATTTGGACATGTAGGATGTCCACATTCATCATATGACTTCTTTTAACATATTTTCTTCCATTTGCAAGCAAAGCAATGCAGCCCAAGAGTCACCTCTCCTTCTTGGACGAAATTAATGCCATATTGAGCTTCAAATTATCTAGATTCATCCCCAAAATGATCTAGAATATTCATCCAACTTTGAACATAAGAAGACAAAGCATTCAAGTGCATTTTATTGCTAAATTTATGAGAATGTTATCATCTTTTGAGTCTTTTCATATGCTTCTTGGAAATACTATAAATAGGCACCTTTGGGATCATTTGTAGACACACAATTTGATTTATGAAAATACTTTGAAAGATTGCTTTCATTTTAGTTCTTGGATTAGAACTCTATCATTTTCTTGTCGGTCTTGAAGCCTTCATCCATTTCATCTTGTTATTGCGTTGGTTCCTAACTCTACTATAGCTAGTGGGTCACGTTCCACCCTCTATCACTTCGATTCCATATTTATTATATTGTTGGTTCCTAACTCATATATAATTAGAGGGTCACAATCCATCCTTTGAATTACTACCATTCTCCACGCCAACCACAAACATCCTTCACCATTTTCGTTACATCCATTCAACCACTATCACCACCACACTTCTTTCATTTACAATCCATTTCAACTTCATTCTATCATTTCCATTACTTTCATACACATATTTATATATACATGTTTCCCTTCTTATAATGTTGTTTGTGCATTTTCAGTCTTCAATCAAAGCATTGCGAATTTCTTACTAGAATAATGATCGTGTAACATCGTATATGACTCAGAACACATAATCGGGATCATATCACTTTGTCTAGCAGTGTAAAGAGAAAAGGTTCAGTATTGCTGGTTATTCAAGAACTCCTTGATGAACAAATGAATCACAAACCTGTATAAAGGCTCGAAGCTGTGTTATAGGATCTTTGATAAATGACCCATTATATTGCCCTACGGACTGTAGCTTTTCAAACATCACCAATTTCAACCCAAAATTAGCAACATATATTGTTGGTCGATTAATGCAAGGATGTAAATCATCTAATGTTGGCACCACATGCTCCAGAATAGGTCGATTTCAGTCGTCCATATTGTAATAATGTGTTGAGTTAATCGATCGATGGAATCGGCCAAGAGGGAGTGAATTGGCAATAAAACTTTTGGTGGACGCTTTTGCAGAAGATTGAAAGTAATTGCACAGCGATTTACAGTAGCTCGACTTTATCAAGCAAAGTCTACGTTCACTACCTAAGCTATCCACAAAAGGATTTTCCAACAAATTCACTAATTTGTTTTTTCTTTTGAGGCCAAAGAGATAACCTTACAATTCCCTCAATAATATACCCCAATTCTTGAGAACACTCTTTTCTCAAAGAGAAGATTAAAAATTTGCAAACTTACAAGAAAACCCTCACAATGCAAATATGTTTGCACAATTCTAGAACAAAGAAATAACACTAAAGAATAAATACAATTGAGCACAATAAGTGTTCTTGAAAGCAAAATGAATATTGAATGAAAAATAGACTTGAAATGCTCAAACTTGAGATTTGATGCTTTCTCTTTGATTCTCTCTTGATTCTAGTTGCTTGATGTTTCTTGTTATTGATCAATGGCTTATAAGCTTGTTTAAATACACATTGAATCACTTCTGAACATTGGGGATCATTAAAGAAGTTATTGGAGCCATTTAAGTGTGAAAACAATTAATATTTCTGCTTGGAGCGTGGGGGGAATCGGTACCCACTCTTGAGGAATCGGTTCCCTAAGTGTAAAATTCAAATATTTCGACCGTTGATCAGGGGGAATCGGTACCCCCTTGGGGGGGAATCGATTCCCTCTGAGCATTCTAGAATTTCTCGGAGCCAAACCATTCAGGGGGAATCGGTACTCCCTTGGGGAGAATCGGTTCCCTCTGAGCAATCTGGACTTTTTGGCTTTGAAATGGTTCGAAATATTTTGTAAAATCATTTTGAAATTATTTTTAGATTAAAATTTAATTTTACACTTAAATAAGGATTAAAATTTAATTTTACACTTAAGTAAGGATTAAAAATGACACTTGAAAGATTTGAAGTAATATTTTGATATTTGAATAATTATATCGAATATACTTAGAAAATATTTTTGGAAAATCTTAAAATTCATTTAACTTAATTTGTTAAATCGAAATATCAAAATGTTTTCAACATAATGTAATTGGTCAACTTCATTGTTAGCCGACAATCCATCATCACCATGTGTAACTGGTGTCAAAGCGTTGTTATCATCACCATGTTGGTCCATGTTTGCTTGATTACGGGCTTCTTGACTATGAAATTCTCATAATGTATTTTCAATTTCAGAATAAAAAGGCTCTAGATGTTAATTGTTGCTACGGGTTATGCATCAGCAACATTATGCTAGGAAAAACACACATACAAAAAGAAAATAAACAAAGTTAATAAACAAAGAAACAACTCTAAAGTAAAACAATTGCTCCCTGACAATGGCGCCAAAAAATTAATGCTATGATAATGCTACAGCAAAGTGCAAGCATACAATATCATATCTAAATAATAAAGTGAAAGCTACAAAAGCCTCGAATATCGAACCCACAAAGAGCGTATGTCACAAAAGAGTTGTTGTTGGCAAAAAGATAAGATAATTAATGTGTATTTTAAGAAGGTAATAGAAAGATAGCAAAGTAATAAAATCAGAATAATAAAAGCAAGGAAATGTTACAACGAGCAGTGGAGTAATCAAACCAATGTACCAAGGAATATTGTTGTTATCGAGTAGTTAACAATACCATTATGATGTGGCAAAATGGTTATGAATTATGCAGTAATTAACATATTAATCCTCTTCCAAGAATTAAACACTTAACCAACTGGAATTAACTTTCATTAAAACCATCAATCAAGCAGTTAAGCAATACAATCGACATCAAATGTCTCCATATGCTTAAGTTTACTTTCATGAACACCAATGTTGAAACTAAAGTATCATGTAATATCAACGATTTCTATTTCTAAAAATAATTAAGATCGACATACATAAGGATGAATCCATCTCTAAAAACATAAAAAAAAAAAACAAGCTCAGCTCATAAAAATAAATAGTTCAAACTTAGAAAGGTTTCTCCGTTTTTCAAGGAAATAATACTAAAGAAAGCTTGAATCCTGACCGATCGTCGCTGCTACACGGATGCTCCACGCTATTGCTACATTCCCCGATGAAAGGCTTAGGCGGTCATTGTGATGGTAGGATAAAAAAAGGTGGCTAGGGTTTTCTAAGATGGGAAAAGTGTATATAAAATATTATATTTATGTCCCATAAAAGTCAAACTTTCCACCAGTATGAATATCCATTTTTTAATGATAATTTTTTTAAAATTCAAATTCCAACCTTTAATCTCGCAATTCCATCACTTCCTAAAATTTCTCTAACCACCTTTTGACTTCGTAGTTACTGCAAAATTATCTCGACAATCCAGTCCAACATCAATACTCAGCAATGGCTACAACATTACAATACCACAAAATCAGTTTTGCAACAAAAACATTAAAATTAGCCAAAATACCAGCAATTCACTCCCAATAAGTAAATGATGTAAATATGCTAAAATAAATCTAAGTATGATCCTAAAAATTCTAGAATGCAAACTTAACCTAAGTAAAAATGATCTAAAATGTAACACTTTTGGAGAGTTATCAGTGACCAAGTCTTCTATACCATATTTTTAATGAGGGATTAGCAACAGCAAGACGACAAACATATTATTCATAGACAAAACATTATTCTTAGATGATTGACACATATTATCATGAATGTTAAGCTTGTAAAAACCACCTGATTCTCACCCTTGCAACAACATCCTCTGAGAGACAAGATCATGAACAAGATAAGCATTAGGTAGAAACTTAGGAGACACTCAATTGTCCTGAGTTAATTTGGGTATAGACAACAAATTTTTCATGATGTTAGAAACAGATAAAACTTTATTTAAGCAAAATGTCCTAGAATTCGTAAGAAAAGACGACTAACCTATACTTGATAGGAAACCTATTACCATTACCTACTTGGACATTACCTGAAGCGTGGCTCCTGAATCAGGGTACCAGGTATTGTCATCGAGAATCTCAAGTGTGGCAGATTGACCATTAAGAGCTATTAAGGCATGTGCTGATGTAGGAGAATGAAATACTAAGAAAGGGGCATAGGCTGCTTGAGGAAGCACATGGGCAGTAGGACCCTAATTAGGAAATTGAGCTGGTAAAACAGAGGTTTTAGTGAATACAGAAGGTTGTAACTAATGAATTTAAACCATATGAGGATCTTGAGAAAACAAATGTGAGTTAGTTAACATAGGGGTGTAATAAACAATGTTATATAGAACAAAAGCAATAACATTCTGAGGAGGACTGAAATTGCAAGTGTTGGCCTGAGCAGGAGTAGATCCTCTATTACTTGACTAGTTCTTGCAGATTCATTTTTATAGTTCATATTGAATCGATAATAGAACCTATATTACATGCTCCAGAATAGGTCGATTTCAGTCGTCCATGTTGTAATAATGTGTTGAGTTAATCGATCGATGGAATCTGTCAAGAGGGAGTGAATTGGCAATAAAAATTTTGGTGGAAGCTTTTGCAGAAGATTGAAAGTAATTGCACAGCGATTTACAGTAGTTCGACTTTATCAACCAAAGTCTACGTCCACTACCTAAGCTATCCACACTAAGGATTTTCCAACAAATTCACTAATTTGTTCTTTCTTTTGAGGCCAAAGAGATAACCTTACAATTCCCTCAATAATATACCCCAATTCTTGAGAACACTGTTTTCTCAAAGAGAAGATTACAAATTTGCAAACTTACAAGAAAACCCTCACAAGGCAAATATGTTTTCACAATTCTAGAACAAAGAAAGAACACTCAAGAATAAATACAATTGAGCACAATAAGTGATCTTGAAAGAAAAATGAATATTGAATGAAAAATAGACTTGAAATGCTCAAACTTGAGATTTGATGCTTTCTCTTTGATTCTCTCTTGATTCTAGTTGCTTGATGTTTCTTGTTATTGATCAATGGCTTCTAAGCTTGTTTAAATACACATTGAATCACTTCTGAACGTTGGGGATCATTAAAGAAGTTATTGGAGCCGTTTAAGTGTGAAAAAAATTAATATTTCTGCTTGGAGCGTGGGGGGAATCGGTACCCACTCTTGAGGAATCGGTTCCCTAAGTGTAATATTCAAATATTTTGATCGTTGATCAGGGGAGAATCGGTACCCCCTTGGGATGGAACTGGTTCCCTCCGAGCATACTGGAATTTCTCGGAGCCAAACCATTCAGGGGGAATCGGTTCCCTCTGAGCAATCTGGACTTTTTGGCTTTGAAATTGTTCGAAATATTTTCTAAAATCATTTTGAAATTATTTTAAGATTAAAATTTAATATTACACGTAAGTAAGGATTAAAATTTAATTTTACACTTAAGTAAGGATTAAAAATGACATTTGAAAGATTTGAAGTAATATTTTGATATTTGAATAATTATATCGAATATACTTAGAAAATCTTTTTGGAAAATCTTAAAATTCATTTAACTTAATTTTTTATATCGAAATATCAAAATGTTTTCAACATAATGTAGTTGGTCAACTTCATTGTTAGCCGACAATCCATTCTCACCATGTGGAACTGGTGTCAAAGTGTTGTTATCATCACCATATTGGTCCATGTTTGCTTGATTAAGGAATTCTTGACTATGGAATTCTCATAATGTATTTTCAATTTCAGAATAAAAAGGCTCTAGATGTTAATTTTTGCTACGGGTTATGCATCAGCAACATTATGCTAGGAAAAAACACACCTACAAAAAAATAAACAAAGTTAATAAACAAAGAAACAACTCTAAAGTAAAACAATTGCTCCTTGACAATGGCGCCAAAAAATTAATGCTATGATAATGCTACAACAAAGTGCAAGCATACAATATCATATCTAAATAATAAAGTGGAAGCTACAAAAGCTTCGGATATCGAACCCACAGAGAGCGTATGTCACAAAAGAGTTGTTGTTGGCAAAAAGATAAGATAATTAACGTGTATTTTAAGAAGGTAACAGAAAGATAGCAAAGTAATAAAATCAGAATAATAAAAGCAAGGAAATGTTACAGCGAGCAGTGGAGCAATCAGACCAATGTACCAAGGAATATTGTTGTTATCGAGTAATTAACAGTACCATTATGATGTGGCAAAATGGTTATGAATTATGCAGTAATTAACATATTAATCCTCTTTCTAGAATTAAACACTTAACCAACTGGAATTAACTTTCATTAAAACCATCAATCAAGCAGTTAAGCAATACAATCGACATCATATGTCTCCATATGCTTAAGTTTACTTTCATGAACACCAATGTTGAAACTAAAGTATCATGTAATATCAACGATTTCTATTTCTAAAAATAATTAAGATCGACATACATAAGGATGAATCCAAATAACAACATAAAATTAAATAGTTCAAACTTAGAAAAGTTTCTCCGTTTTTCAAGGAAATAATACTAAAGAAAGCTTGAATCCTGACCGATCGTCGCTGCTACACAGATGCTCCACGCTATTGCTATATTCCCCGACGAATGGCTTAGGCGGTCATTACGATGGTAGGATAAAAAAAGGTGGCTAGGGTTTTCTAAGATGGGAAAAGTGTATATAAAATATTATATTTATGTCCCATAAAAGTCAAACTTTCCACCAATATGAAAATCCATTTTTTAATGATAATTTTTTTAAAATTCAAATTCCAACCTTTAATCTCGCAATTCCATCACTTCCTAAAATTTCTCTAACCACCTTTTGACTTTGTAGTTACTACAAAATTATCTCGACAATCCAGTCCAACATCAATACTCAGCAATGGCTACAACATTACAATACCACAAAATCAGTTTTGCAGCAAAAACATTAAAATTAGCCAAAATACCAGCAATTCACTCCCAATAAGCAAATGATGTAAATATGGTAAAATAAATCTAAGTATGATCCCAAAAATTCTAGAATGCAAACTTAACCTAAGTAAAAATGATCTAAAATGAAACACTTTTGGAGAGTTATCAGTGACCAAGTCTTCTATACCATATTTTTAATGAGGGATTAGCAACAGCAAGACGACAAACATTATTCATAGACAAAACATTATTCTTAGATGATTGACACATATTATCATGAATGTTAAGCTTGTACAACCCACCCGATTCTCACCCTTGCAACAACATCCTCTGAGAGACAAGATCATGAACAAGATAGGCATTAGGTAGAAACTTAGGAGACACTCAATTGTTCTGAGTTAATTTGGATATAGACAACAAATTTTTCATGATGTTAGAAATAAATAAAACTTTATTTAAGCAAAATGTCCTAGAATTAGTAAGAAAAGATGACTAACCTATACTTGATAGGCAACATATTACCATTACCTACTTGAACTTACCTGAAGCGTGGCTCCTGAATCAGGGTACCAGGCATTGTCATCGAGAATCTCAAGGGTGGCAGATTGACCATTAAGAGCTATTAAGGCATGTGCTGATGTAGGAGAATGAAATACTAAGAAAGGGGCATAGGCTGCTTGAGGAAGCAAATGGGCAGTAGGACCCTAATTAGGAAATTGAGCTGGTAAAACAGCGGTGTTAGTGAATACAGAAGGTTGTAACTAATGAATTTAAACCAGATGAGGATCTTGTGAAAACAAATGTGAGTTATTTAACATAGGGGTGTAATAAACAGTGTTATATAGAACAAAAGCAATAACATTCTGAGGAGGACTGAATGTGCAAGTGTTGGTCTGAGCAGGAGTAGAACCTCTATTACATGACTAGTTCTTGCAGATTCATTTTTATAGTTCATATTGAATCGATAATAGCACCTATCAACAAGGTGTCCCAATCTTCCTCATTACCGGCACTGAGGTCTAGAGGAATTTTTATAATGTCCTCGACTTGTTTTTTGTACTTGTAAAAATTATTATCATATTGAGCAATAGTAACAGTAGAATAATCATTGTTTTTATAGTTGTCAGATTTATTAACTTGAGAAAAAACCTTTTGACTAAAAGGCTGCTGAGTAACCAACTGAGCATATTAACCTGCCTAGCCTCAGCATCTAACAAAATAGTGCTAATAGAAGTAAGATCAGAGAAACTAGGACTCACTGTGATGACTGTAATAGCAGACTCATACTCGAGTGAAAACCCATTTAAAATTGCAATAACTTGCTCATGCTCTTATATAACTTCCCCACAATTAGCAAGGTTGTCACATATATTTTTTTATCTTCATTAAGAAGTCTCACATACTCAAATCCCATTTCATTTAAGAGTGTAATAACCTCCTATAAGACACCAACCTAAAAGTAGTTTTACTGTTATAAAGGCGATGCAACGTGTTCCAAATATCTGAAGCAGTGTTAAGGCCAATTAATTTAAATAAGGTAGAATGATTTCACTTACAGCGAAGAGAAGCTGTGTAGCAAGAGCTCCATCTTGCTCTTTAAACCATTCATAGTAAGGATTGATATTGACAACATGACCTTGAGTGAGATACTGAGGAGGAGAAGCCACATTAGTATCAATAAACCTTAATAACCTATGAGTTTTAATAATCAAATAAACATGTTGATGCCAGAGAAGATAGTTATGATCATCCAAAACTACGTTAATCTTCTTAGTGGAGAAGAGTTTGTTGGATGAATCTTGAGAAACATTCGAAGTACTACTAATTTTATATTGAACAACGGGAGGATTAGAATTACTGATTTCATCAAAAGCCATCAGAGAAACAATCTAAGCAAAGAAAGAAAAATGGAAAACAACATATAGTTGTCAGATTTATTAACATGAGAAAAAACCTTTTGACTAGAAGGATGGTGAGTAACCAACTGAGCAGAAGCAGTAATGTTATCCACCATATTAACCTGCCTGGCCTCAGCATCTAACAAAATAGTGCTAATAGAAGTAAGATCAGAGGAACTAGCACTGGCTTTGATGAATGTAATAGCAGACTCAAACTCGGGTGAAAACCCATTTAAAATTGCAATAACTTGCTCATGCTCTGATATAACTTCCCCAAAATTAGCAAGGTTGTCACATATATTTTTTTTATCTTCATTAAGAAGTTTCACATACTCAAATTCCATTTCATTTAAGAGTGTAATAACCTCCTATAAGACACCAACCTAAAAGTAGTTTTACTGCTATAAAGGTGATGCAACGTGTTCCAAATATCTTAAGCAGTATTAAGGCCAATTAAATAAGGTAGAATGCTTTCACTTACGATGGAAAGAAGCTATGTAGCAAGAGCTCCATCTTGCTCTTCAAACCTTTCATAGTCAGGATTGATACCGAAAACATCACCTATGAGTTCTAATAATCAAATAAACATGTTGATGCCAGAGAAGATAGTTATGATCATCCAAAACTACGTTAATCTTCTTAGTGGGGAAGTGTTTGTTGGATGAATCTTGAGAAACATTCGAAGTACTACTACTTTTAGATTGAACAACGGGAGGAGGATTAGAATTATCGATTTCATCAAAATCCGTCAGAGAAACAATCTAAGCAAAGAAAGAAAGAGGGAAAACAACATAAAGACCCTAAATCAAAAAAGAGAACACAAATCAAGATAATTAGAGAGCAGAAAGAGAACATAAATCAATCACAACATACAAATTTCTCCATAGAAGAATCTGAATCACACAGCGAAGCTCGAACAAAAAAAATCATTAACTATGAACAAGAAATTCAGAATTTTTAAAGAAGAACAAATCGACTCAAAACGTAGAAGCCTTAAGGCAGTCAGAAGCGCTAAGTAGGTCATCTGAACCAACCGAAAACGTTAACGAAATAGCTTTGATACCATGACAGAAGTAAATCTCAGGTGATCGAAGATTTGACAGAAGACCTTCTGTGACTAAAAGGAAAACAATTGTAACCATTCATCAAGAATAAGAAAGTAAAACGGAGAGTGGAAGTGCTTGGGAAGAAATGATTTCATTAATTCATTAATATTACACAATAGAGATGGCCACATTTATTGCCAAAAGTTACACAACCCAATGGGCTAACAACCTAAACAGAACCATAACCGACAAATCAAAATACAAATGGTAGTCTAAATATTATAGTCTATTACATCTCGTTTTAGAGTTTAGGGTGGGGAAGCTCCCGGTTGACATTTAGAAGTGTCTGGGTTAAAAGGAAGTTGTCAGAAAAGATTGTTGTGCTTCAATTGATAAGATCAAATAGAAGTTGAGGCAGTGGTCACATCAACACCTTAGTTACGCGGGCAGGCTACAGCTTATCAAGGCTATCTTGTTTAGCATAACGAACTACTGGTGTTGTTAGCTCGTTCTCCCTCAAGTTGTAATTCATAGTGGATCAACTGTGTGTTCGATTTATCTGGAAAGGAGTTGATGTGCTTTTTACTGGTGCTTGTGTGAGTTGGAGGTAAATTTGAACGTTAAGTTCGAAGGGTGGTTTGGGAGCTAAGGGCTCACAATACTGGAATAAGACGTGCCCGATGCAATTGATTAAAAATGTTATTGTTGGCTAGGGTTCCCTTCAGATGACGTGACTAAAGGAGTATGTCCTTACGCGTGTATTGAGATTTTTCTGAACAAACATTACCCCATCTGTTATGGTTACAAAGGAAGATTGAAGCTTCCGGAGAGATTGATATATTCATTAACACCATTGTTTAGCTTTTTAACTCTAATCATTTGTTTGCTTATTATATGCTTTACCCTTTTATCTTTTGGTAGCAAAATTTATCATTCATCAGATAAGTAATTATTATAGCTTTACTTTTTGCTCTAATATAGATTTCTATTATCGTAATTCTCTAAATATTCGGGCATTAATATTTTCCCTCCAATTTTTATGCAGAAAACGATGCCCGTGATCAATTAAATCATATAAAATTTCTTTTATCACTTCATCAATGAATCATTTGCTAAACTGTTATGTAAGAATTGAATATGAGAATAATAATTTATTTTCAATTTAAACTACTATTAAAATGCACGTAAAATATTTTTGGTATTTTTTTATCATATAAGCCTAATATATATTATTATTAAGTTCGATCCAAAGCAAAAATGGGCCAAATTAATTTACTTTCAGTTTCAGTGTTCGTGCACAGTACCAAGACTGTAGGAAAAGGTGTTAGTTTAATTCTTGACCGACTATTTAATCTATGGGCGGAACATAAGCTAATCTTGTCTTGATAATTAGTTAGTTTTACGAATTGAAGTGTTGAATATTTTAAATAACCTCTAAAATTTAAATTCATATAATATAGTAGGTTGAATTTAATAATTTATTTTTTATTTTTATAATACTTAATTTAAATTAAACAATCAATTATCGATTATTATAATAAAAAATTCGTTTTAAGTTTACCAATTTACTAGATTTAACTAAGTATTTACGCCCGAATCAAGCGATCTCAATAATAAAGTAATTGTTGTTATTTCTTGATCTCCCAAGTTCGAGCACTCGGAATGTCAGGATATGAGCATTCAATGTTAAAGGGTTCAGAGTTATCTTTAAACAAATATTGTCTTGTACATACTCTATATTTATATAAAAAAATAACTAAGTATTTACATTTTAGTTATATCTAAAAGGCATAATAATCTTTTTAACCCTTTAACTTTACCAGCTAAATCATTTTAATCATTAAAGTTATATATGTCTCTTTTCTTTGAACTTTTAATTCTTTCTTCAAAAGAACTCAAAACTGAACAGAATTATATTGTCCTATTCTTTTACATCATAAAAAGTTTAAAAATATTATAAATTGTTAGAAATCAAATATTATTATTTCATTAAAGACAAAAGAACTATTTTAAATTTCTTAATCTTTTATGAGGCGACAGAAGGAAAATAACAAGAGTCAACTTAATGATGTTTGTCACTGTTTTGTTATATTTTGATAAATAATATATATATAAAAAGAATTCAATAAACAAAAAAATGCAATAAAATTTTAGGGGCTAAAAATGGCTAAATGATAAAGTTGGAAGACTAAAAAATTCAGTTTTCCTTATCTAAAAAGTCTTTAAACTTGGATGTAGTTTGATAAATCTAAAAATTAATGTTCGAAAAAATAAATACCAGAAATATAAAGATTAGATTTGAATTACAAATATGTTTAATATTTTGTTGAAAACTATAACCAGTTGGTCTAGTGAGATGAGGCACTAGATCTCTTAAGCAACGTCAGAGGTTCGAATCCTGACGTTTGTGAATGGAGTAAACTGGGTTGGGAATGATACACTTATCTCTGCAATACCTGATCCAAATTAATCAATCAATATATCAGAAATGAGTGGTTATACTAAAAACAGAAGAGAAAAATATATTAAAAATATAAAAATATTTTTTGTTAAGGGATATATAGGTCTTATATTCTTAACACTTCCATGTCTTATGATTGAAAAGCTCTCACAGATAATTTTAGTTTTAAATTATACAAAAAGTAAAATATTAAATCATTAAACTTATTACATTTCAGTAAAATATTTTCCCCAATACTTATCAAACAAACTTATTTATTTATTTATTTTGAAAAAGAAAATGGTTTACATTGAAATGAGGAGCACAAAAGGAACATATAATACACCCTTGATATAAAGAGATCCTTGGAGACACCTACTTTTCTGTTTAATGCTATGAAGAAAATTCATTAAAAATCAGAAAAATGAAAAAACGTGAGAACTCAAAAGGATTGTAAAAACATAAAAGCAAAACCTATCCCTTCCCAAGAATCCTTTAGTCATCGGACATTGGAAGGAATATATAAATGATTTTATGGTATGAGATGAATTTATAAAATTTTAAAGGAGAATTAACTTATAAAATTTTAAGAAAAAAATAAATTATCAATAAAAATATATAAAAACCAATCTAAAATATAAGAGAATTTTAAATTTATAAGGGAAGGAAATTGCCCCCACCCTCCATTACCCCTTGTGGACCATTGAAAAACCAACAACCATCATTAATATCTTAATGTCTCAAAAAATAATGAGTGAATATATTTTTTTTAATAGAATGAGTCTGCCACGTTCGACGATCGCCACGTTCGACGATCACCACTGAGTACCATTAACAATGAACATCGCTAAATACCATTAATTTAATTTATAAAAATTTAAAATTACTCAACATATAATTAGAAATTAATTAAAATTTAAAGGTAAATTATTTAAAATAAAATATTAATTACATTATTTTTCCAAAATATTTTTAACAATTTTTTAAATAAAATTTGTAAATGTAAATTATAAATTTCTTATTGTTAAAAAGGGATTATATGAAAAATAATACCTCCTTCAATCTCAATAAATTATATTTTAATTAACTTCTTTTTGATAGTTTATCAATGTAATAAGAATTAATAATGAATCAATTTATAAGATTAATAGAATCTTTGAATATTAAAAAGGAAATTTTACAACGTTTGACGAGTACCACTGAGCACTATTAATTTAATTTATAAAAATTTTAAATTCTAAATGACTCAACATATAATTATAAATTAGTTAAAATTTAAAAGTAAATTATTTAACCAAATGATTACTATGGAAACCTAGTCAGCTGAAATGGGAAACCTAAGAAACACAACCATTCATTTTGTGATTGCTTAGGGTCATTGGTCAAATCCCCCTGCATTGTTGATTAGGCTGATGAGTGTTCAGAATCGTTGATATTTGCTTGTTAATTCTTCAATCTTATGAATTTATTGTTGCTGATTTGGTTGTGTTATGCTTGTTTTCGTGCAGGATCTTACTTTCCAGACTTAGTGGTAAAACGGTCGCATTCTGCATTTTTTTATTATTTGGTCACGGCTGGAGACATGGGCATGACTTTGGGCACGACACGGTGTGACGTGGTAGTTTCTAGAAGATCTAGTCAGAGCGCCTTCTGGAAGATGGACGAGCTTAGTTGCATTAGCAGACTTGTTTAAAGTTTGAATTTAGGAAAACAATTATCTTTAGGATTATTTTATTTTAATTTCTTTATATATCGTTAGGCTTTTAGAGGCTATAAATACCCTCTTGGGGTAAGCCTAAATTCACAACTCATATTACAATCTTCTTTTCTTTCTAGTTTTATAAAAGTTCTCTCCTTTTTTTTATTTTTCAAGTTTTTTCGATTTAACTTTATTTTTTAGCTTTGTTTGAAATATGCTAAGTATGACTTTTTTCATGCTTAGTTAATTTTCTCAAAAGCCGAGAGCTGAAGCGATGATTCAATTCCAATGGGAGAATTGAAAAAGGCTCTTAATAACTTCGGAATATCTCTCTCAATCTCTGTGCTTATTTTTCAAAATCAAAACAGTTTTCAAAATCAAAGTTTGACTTTGGTCAAGAGGTGTTTGTGATTAAATGTGTGAGAGGAACGATCGGTTTATTGAAAGCACATTCGACTTCCTGGGAACACACTTGGCGAGATAGCTTCGCCAAGAGGAAATTGAGATCGAAATTGACAGTTATTGAAACAACAATCTGAGTCGGTCGCCACGAACTAAAACCGTAATTGATCTACGACAATTGATGTTGATTTGATCAATTTACGAAGCTGGAATCAAAGATTGCCTTGGGTATTCGGTATACAAAATAGAGTCACGGGGATTGCCCTTGTAGACAAAGTAACCAACGTGAATCCCGAAGGAAAAATCTAATTCGATGATCTGAAAGAAATTGAGTCAAAGCGAGGCTTGAGGCTATTTTTACCATATTCAACTTTCAGCATTACACTCCTATATTTTCATTTAAAATTACCATTTATTTAATCTCTTTTATTACTTAATCATTTTTTACCAAAACCCCCCGTTTACTACATCACGCCTGGCTTAAACAAATCAGCCAGAAATTTATAATTTTCTAAGTCCAAGTGAAATCGACTCTTACTTCTATTTACTACGTATTTTCTTCATTTATCAATCGAGAAGAAGGAATTTATTTTGACATAAAAACGATAGTTTTCAAATTGGTGTCGTTGCCGGGGACTTTGCCAAAGTTACTGATTCTTTTGTTTGCTTTTGATTTATGACCAGGACAAATTCGAGCGCATTAGTGGAGTATGACCCAGAAATCAAAGCCAGATCTAGGAGACTTCACGCACAGACGCTTCGGGAAAGAAGAATACAACAATCAAATTCAGGCGAATCCGTTAATACATAACCAATTCCGATGGCCGATCTTACTATCAGACAGTTAGCCGTGACACCCACTAAATAAGAGCCTTTGTGCATTGATTTTCCCCAAGGCGAAACTCTATACCAGTTAAAATTGGCCTTATTCATCTCCTTCTACATTCCGTGGATTGGCAAATGAGAATCCAAATAAACATCTCACGGAATTTCACATGGTCTGCTCCAGCATGAGACCACAGAGAGTAACCGAGGACCAAATGAAACTTATAGCTTTTCCTTTTTCTTTAGCTGAATCGGCTAAGGAGTGGTTATTTTATCTACCCCTAATTCTATTACTACATGTGCTCAAATGACTCGTCTTTTTCTTGACAGACTTTTCCCTACGGCAAAAGTAAGTGAACTACGAAGGAGAATACTTGGAATTAAGCAGCTTGATGGAGAGTCACTCTACGACTATTGGGAGCGGTTTAAAAAGTTATGTGCTAGTTGCCCATAACATGGGTTAACTGAACAAACACTAATTCAATACTTTTATAAAGGATTAACTCCCCTGGAAATAAAGATGATTCGATGCTCCCAGCGACAGAGCCTTAGTGAATATGACTCATATTGAGGCTAGGGATTTAATTTCCACAAAGGCTGCAAATTCCCAACAATTTTGCATAAATAATGAACCTCATCGAAGGGTTCATGAGATAAGTTCATATTCTTTAGAAAATAAGATAGATAAATTAACTGAAGTCGTCAACTCTCTTGTTGCAGGAAAGACAGGACCAAACATATTAGGTGGAATATGTGCATTACCTGATCATCCAAAAGATAGTTGTCCACTGATCCAAGATTACATAGCAACTCAAGTCAATGCAGTCGGGAACTTTCCAGGACCTCCCCAAAGAGCTTACAATCCCTACAGTAATACTTACAACCCAGGATGAAGGGATCATCCGAATTTCTGTTATGCTCAAAACTCAAGACTGAATCAAGGTTATCAAGTGAGACCACCTCCACCACCACAACAGCCACAAAAGACATCACTACAGTCAATTGTTGAGAGGTTAGCACTTTCCCATGAAAAATTCCATATTCGTACTGAATCCCACTAACAAGAGATAGACAAGCAGATGAGCCAACTGGCTCAAACCGTAGGCCGCTTGGAATCACAAGGTAAGCTTCCATCTCAAACCTAGGTAAACCCAAGGGAGAATGTCAGCGCCATCACTCTTCTGAGTGGTACAATAGTAGCGCCACCTATTCTAAAAGATGAAGCAATCCAAAAAGGGAAGAAGACTGTTGATTTAGGATCCCAGAAGAAGAGTGACGAAGAAAAAACGGATCCAACACCATCTTCTTATGATGTGCCACCACCTTTTCCATCGAGGTTAGTAAAAAGGGATAAACAAGTTGAGGAAAATGAAATACTAGACATATTTCAAAAGGTGGAAATCAATATACCTCTCATTGAGGTTATCCGAAAGGTTTCAATATATGTCCGGTTTTTGAAGGACTTTTGCACAACAAAGAGAAAGTTTATCAGGAATGAGAAGGTGAATTTGGGAGAACATTTCTAAGCCCTATTCCAACAAAAATTACCACCAAAACTGAAAGACAAGGTATGTTCACAATACCCTGTAAAATTGGTAAAGTTGGGATAAAACGAGTCATGTGTGATATCGGCGCTTCTTAATGTAATGCCTATCTCTGTTTAAAATATGATTACTAATGTGCCCTTGAAGGATACAAAAATATCAATTCAGCTTGCCGACAGATCTGTCATTTACCTGAGAGGACTCTTGGAAAATGTGCTAGTTAAGGTAAACAACTTAATATTTCCTGCTGATTTTTATGTAATTGACATGGAGAATGATCTCACAAGCACATCTACTGATATCCTATTGGGGAGTCATTTCTGAACACACGAAGATTGAAGTAAAAAGCAGGATTTTAACCATGGAATTTGACGGTGAGGTCATTAAGTTCGATGTGTATAAAAAATGAAACACCCAGATAAAGTGGCGAGACTAAATTATGTTGGTATTATTGATTTTTTGAAATATGAGTTTGTAGAAAATAATTTTTCTTTTGATCTATACAGGGAGTTAGAAGATCATGATGAAGAAATCAGGAAGTTGAAAAAAATATTTTCAGATTGTGCCAATCTAAAATTGATTCTTGTTAAGTCTAATGTCCTGCCTTCTGTTTTGCAGGCAACTGAGATAGAACTGAAGCAAATGCTAAAAAATTTAAAGAGTTTCTTTTTGAGAGAAAATGCTACTTCACCGATTATTTCGGATAAACTTTCAAAGCTAAAAAAAATCCAAAGAAAAATCTATGAGAATGCCAAATTCTACAAGGAGAAAATAAAAGAATTATATGATCGTAGAATTTCTCATAGGGAAATTCTTAGTTGGAAAAAGCATGTGAAGTGGAAGAAGTATTTCTCTTAGAACATGTAATCTGAATCAGGTCATCGAGCTAATGACGTTAAACAAAAGTGCTTCGTGGGAGGCAACCCATTATTTTTAATTTCGCTACTTTTTTATTTTTATTTTATTTCATTTCGATTGAGCACGTTTCATTTAATTTTTATTATTATTTTGCAAGAACCGAATATTTTTATTCAAGCTTAAACGATGAAGGTTCACTTATATCCGAGCAGTGCCAAATTCGGAACCTCTAGAGCAGTGCAAAGTCGCGCAAAGTAGTGAAACTAGGGATACAGATACTGCTAAGGCAACACGATACCATGAAAATAAAACCTCAAAATGGTAACGATACCATTAAGTTGTATCCATGTACTCTATATAGTACTATTGATACTCCTTTGACAGTATCGATACCATTGTTTTCCAACGGTGCACGTTAGAACACTACCATTGAGACGAACATTACTGAGATTCTTTCCTATCTCCGTCCGAGCGCCTCCCACCGAGGCCGAGGCCGTGGTCAACATTAAATCCGGGGACTACTCTATTCCTTCTCTTATACTTTCATTTTACGTTTTGAGGCAAAACGCTTTAAGTGAGGGGGAGTAGATTGTAGGTTGAATTTCCTCTTGCTTATCTTTATGTCATGATGCTGGTATGTGTTGGTTGGATTTGCGAAAATTTCATTGAATTTCTTTGTCTTGTTGAATATTTTTGGAATGATACGCTTGTTTGGGAACACATGATTGTTTAGGTTAGGATATTCCTGATAGAGAATAGCATGAATTGTGATCAAGAAGGAAATACGTAGTAAACATAAATTGCCTACCCATGCATTTCCCCCTAGTTAACCACTTTTGAGCATATTCCCGTTTCTTTGTTTTCACCACATTTATAAACCTGAGCCTTTTTATTTTATCCCTTTTTTCTACCTTTTTAAGGGCAAGTGAACAGCTTAGTCGATGCATGCTCCATAGGAAAAAAATAGCAGTTCGAAAAAAAAAATGATATTCGAAAAAAGAGAGAGAAAAAAAAATGAAAAAAGGAAAACAAAACAACAAAAATGTGAAAAAGAAAAAATCAAATGCATTTAGGAAAGAATTTTTTGTTCGATAGTTGGTCTTTTTATCTTGTTGTGCTTAATGTTTTGATGGAGTTCAACTTCTTATTTGTTAGTTCCTTGCCTTGAATTCTAACAATATTAATTAGCCTTTTCCCTACCTTTACCTAAGCCCCATTATAACCAATAAAAGACCATTTGATTTATTCATCTTGTTCTTATTAGTAGTGGAGATTTGATTTACTTGTAGGCCTATGGTAATATCGTGTCGGTTCTGACATTGAGCATTTTATACCCAAACACATTGAGTGATTTGAGTGAATCCCGGTAAGGTGTTGAGTTATGGGCATTGATATCAATGAATGAATGGATGTTACAATTGCATTTAACTTGTTCCAATTGGTGATATTCAATTGAATAATGTCTTAACTTCAATAATTCTTGTGGTAAAGAACCTTCCTTCAATGAATATGAAACTTGACAGAGAACGATAAATGAAATTTTTAACTGGTTTGATTATATCATACTTGAGGATAAGCATGAGATAAGTGAGGGGGAATTTGATGAGTGTTCAGAATCGTTGATATTTGCTTGTTAATTCTTCAATCTTATGAATTTATTGTTGTTGATTTGGTTGTGTTATGCTTGTTTTCGTGTAGGATCTTACTTTCCAGACTTAGTGATAAAATGAGCGCATTCTACATTTTTTTATTATTTGGTCACGACTGGAGACATGGGCACGACTCTGGGCATGACACGATCTGACGTGGCAGTTTCTAGAAGATCTAGTCAGTTGCACTAGGAAACTTGTTTAATTTTTGAATTTAGGAAAAACAATTATCTTTAGGATTATTTTATTTTAATTTCTTTATTTATCTTTAGGTTTTTAGGGGTAAGCCTAAATTCATAACTAATATTACAATCTTATTTTCTTTCTAGTTTTATAAAAGTTCTTTCCTTTACTTTATTTTCATGTTTTTTCGGTTTAACTTTATTTTTTTAAATATTCTAAGTATGACGTTTTTCATGCTTAGCTAATTTTCTCATAAGCCGAGAGTTGAAGCGATGACTCAATTCCAACGGGAGAATTGAAAAAGGCCCCTAATAACTTCGGAATATCTCTCTCAATCTCTGTGCTTATTTTTCAAAATCAAAACAATTTTCAAAATCAAAGATTAACTTTGTTCAATAGGTTGTTGCGATTAAATGTGTTGGAGGAATGATCGGCTTATTGAAAGTATATTCGACGTCATGGTAACACACTTGGTGAGATAGCTTCGTCAAGAGGGAATTGAGATCAGAATTGACGATTATTGAAGCAACAAAATGAGTCGGCCGCCACGAACTTAAATGGTAATTGATCTACGAAAATTGATGTTGATTAGATCAATTTCCGAAGCTAGAATCAAAGATTGCATTGGGTATTCGGTATACAAAATAGAGTCATGGGGATTTGAAACAAAATAGAATCAAAGCTAGAATCAATTTCCGACGTGAATCCCGAAAGAAAAATTTAATTCGATGATTTGAAAGAAATTGAGTCAAAGCAAGGCTTGAGGTTATTTTTACCATATTCAACTTTCAGCATTACACTCCTTTATTTTCATTTAAAATTGCCTTTTATTTAATCTCTTTTATTACTTAATCGCTTTTTACCAAAATCCCCCGTTTACTACATCAACATGGCTTAAATAAATCAGAAAGAAATTTTATAATTTTCTAAGTCCCTGTGGAATCGAACCTTATTTATGTTTACTACGTATTTCCTTCTTTATTTATTGAGAAAAAGGAATTTATTTTGACATCAAAATGACAGTCGTCAAATAAATTCCCTTAGAAGAAACAATATGGCATAGAATTAAATCTTTACTATGTATTTTCTTCATTTTTTCAATCGGCTTATAAGGACAAAACAAAAGAATTCTATAATCAAAATTTTTTTAAAATATTTTTCTATCGGACAAAAAGTTATTCTTTTTAATTCAAAGTTAAAACTTTTTGCAGGTAAACTTCGATCAAACTGGTACGGACCTTACACGGTAAATGAATTTTTTTCTCATGACGCAGTCGAACTTGAAAATGGTTCGGGTACTCGATTTAAAGTCTATCTTGCCAAGTGTGTTCTCAGGAAGTCAAATGTGCTTTCTATAAGCCGAATGTTCCTCCTAGACATTTAATCGCAACAACCTCTTGACCAAAGTCAATCTTTGATTTTGAAAACTGTTTTGATTTTGAAAAAATAAGCACAGAGATTGAGAGAGATATTCCAAAGTTATTAAGGGCATGGTTCAATTCTCCCGATGGAATTGATTCATCGCTTCAGCTCTCGGCTTATGAGAAAATTAGCTAAGCATGAC
Source organism: Hibiscus syriacus (assembly GCF_006381635.1). Lineage (NCBI taxonomy): Eukaryota > Viridiplantae > Streptophyta > Magnoliopsida > Malvales > Malvaceae > Hibiscus > Hibiscus syriacus. The sequence goes on along the minus strand of NW_024062824.1, from coordinate 1,954,218 downwards.
AAAAGTCATACTTAGCATATTTAAAAACAAAGCTAAAAAATAAAGTAAAAAAAACGAAAACTTGAAAATAAAATAAAAGAGAGAATTTTTATAAAACTAAAAAGAAGAATAAGATTGTAATATGAGTTGTGAATTTAGGCTTACCCCAAGAGGGTATTTGTAGCCTCTAAAAACTTAAAGATAAATAAATATTTAAAATAAAATAATCCTAAAGATAATTGTTTTCCTAAATTCAAACTTTAAACTAGTCTCCTAATGCAACACTGCTCGTCCATCTTCCAGAAGGCGCGCTGAATAGATCATCTATAAACAGCCGCTGAATGGATCTTCTAGAAACTGACAGGTCAGACTGTGTCGTGCCCAGAGTCGTGCCCATGTCTCCAACCGTGACCAAATAAAAAAAATGCAAACTACATCCGTTTAACCACTAGTTCCGGAAAGTAAGGACCTGCACGAAAATAAGTATAACACAACCAACTTAGCAGCAATAAATCCACAAGATCGAAGAAATTGTGAGCAAATATCAACAATTCTGAAAACTCATCAAATTCCCCCTCACTTATCTCATACTTATCCTCAAGTATGACATAATCAAATCAGTCAAAAAATTTATTTACCGTTATTTGTCAAGTTTCACATTCAAGGAAGCAAGATAGAGACTACAATAATTATTCAATTCAAGACATTAATCAATTGAATATCACCAATTGGAACAAGTTAAATGCAATTGTAACATTCATTCATTCATTGATCTCAATGCCCATGACTCAACACCTTACCAGGATTCACTCAAATCATTCAATTTGTTTGGGGTATAGAAACGCTCAATGTCATAACCGACACGATATTATCATAATCCTGCAAGTAAATCAAATCTCCACTACTAATAAGAACAAGATGCATAAATCAAATGGTCTTTTATTGGTTGTAACGAGGCTTAGGTAAAGGTGGAGAAAAAGGCTAATTAATATGGCTAGAATTCAAGGCAAGGAACTAACAAATAACAAGTTCAACTCCATCAAAACATTAAGCACATCAAGATAAAAAGACAAACTATCGAACAACAAAATTCTTTCCGAAATGCATTTGATTTGTTTCTTTTTCACATTTTTGTTGTTTTGTTTTCCTTTTTTTTATGTCTTTTTCTCTCTCTCTTTTTTTCGAACAACATTTTTTTTCGAACTGCTATTTTTTCTTTCTATAGAGCATGCATCGACTAAACTGTTCACTTGCCCTGGAAAGCGTAGAAAAAAGGGATAAAATTAAAAGGATTGGTTTTATAAATGTGGTGAAAACAAAGAAATGAGAATATGCTCAAAAGTGGTTAACTAGGGGGAAAATGCATGAGTAGACGATTTTAGTGGGGGAAACGGAATGGTTAATCCTAAGGTGCCCAAATCATTTTTAAGCATCATGTTCATGTGTAATCTCGACAGTATTTAAAATGAAGGTTCTATAATACCAATGTCAAATTCGACACACTCAATCAAACAAAATGAGAGCGAAAATGATATGCTCGTAAAGGCTGAAATCTCACTAAATTGTTTCACGCATTGAGCTAAGCACATTTCAACTAACAAAATCATGAAACATCACAAAAATGCCAACTTGATCACAATTCATGCTATTCGATATCATGAACATCGTAACCTAAACAATTGTGCGTTCCCAAACAAGCATAGCATTTCAAAAAATTTCAACAAGACAAAGAAATTCAATGAAATTTCCTCAAATACAACCAACACATACTAGCATCAAAACATAAAGATAAGCAAAAACGAAATTCAACCTACACTCTACCCCCCTCACTTAAAGCGTTTTACCTCAAAACATAAAATTAAAGTGCAAGAGAAGAAATATAGTACTCCCCGAATTAAATGTTGACCACGACCATGGCCTCGGCCACAGTGGGAGACGCTGGGAAGGAGATAGGAAAGAATCTCAGTAATATTCATCTCAATGGAATGGATGTGGATGTGAACTTCATCCATTTAAGACTGAATATCTGGGTGAGGTGCTGCAGGTGGCGGTTGTGGCACATTACGGCAAACGAAGACTTGCTCGCGGTGAGGAGTGATGACACCCGGTGAAACGAAGTATGGTCCGCTTAGGGTTCCAACAAGTAGGCCCATCGAATCCAAGCATCGCTTATCCAAAACATATGTAGAAAAGCATAAGTAAACCGTGTAACGTCAAAACTAGCGATGCGAGAGGCTAAATGTGTAATGTAAGAGCCAAGGATAAGTGGGCGATTGGATCGAATAACAATCTCAAAGGCCCGAGCAAACCAAAATCCCAAGTTCACCCACTGGTCGGTTGACATGCACCATAAGAAGAATAGTTCAACTCGGCTCAAAGAGGAAGACGAGTCATTTTGCCTGAAATAATTGTAGGCGAGGAAGAAATGGATGTAGCGCAAAGTCGGGTCGTGGATAAGATAAGCTCGAGTCGAGCAAACGTTGAACTTATGGCCAACCAAGCCGGTAAGAGTCTCATAGGCAATATTGTCATCGAAATCCTGCGGAATCTCAAGTAAAGCATTCAAATACGTATGATTTGGGACATCTTTCACGAACCCCATAGCAAGATTAAACTCTGATATAGATATTGAAAAATAACTCCGTATAGTCAAAATGTAATGACATCAGGTGAATTAACATTAAGAAGACGATTTGACGAAAAATTAAAAGTGGCGTAAAATTTAAAAACAAGTTCATAAAGCGTTCCACAGTTAATCATCGGATATAAAGTCCAACCAATGTAAGCAAAATATGTATGGACAGACTCACGTAAATGCAAAGTTTCTAAAGTTTGAGTCTTAATATATTTGCCTAGACAGAAAGGACGATGTCTTACCGACTTGAAACGTATCAATTCATCATCTAAAAATTGCAAGTACCCGTATAGCATTTCTTCAGCAGGGACAGCGTACGACCGACCCCTTCGGTTACGTTCGAGATTTTTGTGGGAAGGTGGTGGGCTGCAAGAGTAGGGGCATCACAAGGGCTAGGGGAATGGGTCAGCGAAGCCTGCTACCCAGACTGCTGCCGAGATTTGGACGTCGTAGGAGAGGGATTCGGGGGTGGAAAACCAGCGTTGAAGTCCTATGTAAATCCATAAATCGGATGGTACATTAGTAAAGGTTGAATCAAAATGGGATTAGTGTTTACCTCTAGAGCGTAGTCTGATGCCACCGAATGCATCAAATACGATGGAAAGCCCGTCGGTTACAGATGAGATTATGACGTTCCTACAGTCGGCATTGATGCACACCGAGAGGTACTCGGCCCAAGGAGTAGGGAGGCGGTCGGTGCAAACACCAAATGTAATGATGACATTGAAGCTTGGCCACGATTTTGCATAGGGTGAATGGGGGTGGCTGTGGAACAGAGTCAGAGTCACTTGGTATGGCGATAAACGCCGGTGCATTGAGGCGACGGTGTCTACCAAGGACGGCAGACGGAGGAGCGGTGGAGTTGTCTGGTTGGTTCCTTGTGCGTACTATCATGGAGCAAACACGTTAGCGAGGATGTAGTGGTTTGGTAAGGCCAGTGACGGTAAGGAGAGTAATTAGTTTGGAGAGGAGGAGTAGAAGCGTTTTGGAGGAAGTAATTTGTTTTGAAGAGGAGGAAAGGAGGATGGGTTTAATTGGGTTCTGCCATGCGTAGGGGTGTTTAAGTTTGAGTGAAATTTGCTTTTGATAAGGATAAAAGGGAAATTAAAATTAAAAGGTGATATAGATAGGGATGGTGGGGTCCACAGTCAGAAGGAAAGGAAAGAGAAGAGAGGATTGGAGGAGTGGGGTGGCAGAAAGATAACAAAAAGGGGGGAAACAATTTGAGTTTTGCTAACGTGCGCCACAGGAAATCAACGGTACCGATACTGTCATAGGAGTATCGATACATCTATATAGAGTAGTATCGATACCATTTAATGGTATTGGAACCATTTTTTGATTTTGTTTTTGTGGTATCGATATTGTCCGAGCAGTATCGGTGCTTCAATGCTTTGCACGACTTACACTGCTCCCGATGTCCGAATTTGGCACTGTTTGGATGATAATTTCCCAAATCTTTGTTGTTTTAGTTTGAAAAGCATTTGGGTCCTGCAAAATAATAATAAAAATTATATGAAACATGCTCAATCGAAATAAAATTAAAAATGAAAATGTAACGAAATTAAAAATAATGGGTTGCCTCTCATTAAGAGTTATGTTTAACGTCGTTACCTCGATGACCTGATTCAAACTATAGGTTCTTCCAAGTCGAGATCTTCAATTAAGAAAGCTTGGCTATTCACATAATATGGTTTAATCTTGTGCCCATTGACTTTAAATCGAGTACCTGAACCATCTTCAAGTTTGATTGTGCCATGAGAAAAAATTTCAGTTACTGTGTAAGGTCTGCTCCACTTTAATCGAAGTTTACTTACAAATCATTTTTTGATCACTTTTTCAATCAATTGAATATCACCAATTGGAACAAGTTAAATGCAATTGTAAAATCCATTCATTCATTGATCTCAATGCCCATAACTCAACACCTTATCGGGATTCACTCAAATCACTCAATGTGTTTGGGGTATAGAAACGCTCAATGTCAAAACCGACAGGATATTACCATAGGCCTGCAAGTAAATCAAATCTCCACTACTAATAAGAACAAGATGCATAAATCAAAGGGTCTTTTATTGGTTTTAACGGGGCTTAGGTAAAGGTGGGAAAAATGCTAATTAATATGGATAGAATTCAAGGCAAGGAACTAACAAATAACAAGTTCAACTCCATCAAAACATTAAGCACAACAAGATAAAATGACAAACAATTAAACAACAAAATTATTTTTGAAATGCATTTGGTTTTTTTTCTTTTTCACATTTTTGTTGTTTTGTTTTACTTTTTTTCATGTCTTTTTTCTCTCTCTCTTTTTTCGAACAATATCTTTTTTTTAAAGTGTAAGATGAATTTCCCCTTGCTTATTTTTTTGTTTTGACGCTAGTATGTGTTGGTTGGATTTGCATAAATTTCATTGAATTTCTTTGTCTTGTTGAATATTTTTGGAATGCTATGCTTGTTTAGGAACACATTATTATTTAGGTTTGGATGTTTCTGATAGCGAATAGCATGAATTGATATCAAGTTGGCATTTTTGTGATATTCCATGATTTTGTTTGTTGAAATGTGCTTAGCTCAATGCATGAAAACAATTTGGTGAGATTTGATCGTTTACGAGCATATTATTTTGCTCTCATTTTATTTGATTGAGTCTGTCGAATTTAAAATTGGTATTCTAGAACTTGCATTTTAAATACTATCGAGATTACACATGAACATGATACTTAAAAATGATTTGGGCACTATAGGATTAACCATTCCATTTTCCCCACTAAAATTACCTACCCATGCATTTTTCCCTAGTTAACCACTTTTGAGCCTATTCTCATTTCTTTGTTTTCACCACATTTATAAACCCGAGCATTTTTATTTTATCCTTTTTTTCTACCCTTTTTCAGGGAAAATGAACAGTTTAATCGATGCATGCTCTATAGAAAAAAAATAGCATTTCAAAAAAAAATATGTTGTTCAAAAAGAGAGAGAAAAAACATGAAAAAAGGGAAACAAAACAACAAAAATGTGAAAAAGAAAAAAAAATTCAAATGCATTTCGAAAAGAATTTTGTTGTTCGATACTTGTCTTTTTATCTTGTTGTGCTTAATGTTTTGATGGAGTTGAACTTGTTATTTATTAGTTCCTTGCCTTGAATTCTAGCCATATTAATTAGCCTTTTCCCCACCATTACCTAAGCCCCGTTACAACCAATAAAAGACCATTTGATTTATGCATCTTGTTCTTATTGGTAGTGGAGATTTGATTTACTTGCAGGCCTATGGTAATATCGTGTCGGTTTTGACATTGATCGTTTCTATACCCCAAACACATTGAGTGATTTGAATGAATTAATGGATGTTACAATTGCATTTAACTTGTTCCAATTGGTGATATTCAATTGATTAATGTCTTGACTTGAATAATTCTTGTGGTCTCTACCTTGCTTCCTTGAATGTGAAACATGACAAAGAACGATAAATGAAATTTTTGACTGATTTGATTATATCATACTTGAGGACAAGCATGAGATAAGGTAAGGGGAATTTGATGAATGTTCAGAATCGTTAATATTTGCTCGGTAATTCTTCAATCTTATTAATTTATTGTTGTTGATTTGGTTGTGTTATGCTTGTTTTCGTACAGGATCTTACTTTCCAGACTTAGTGGTAAAACGGACACATTCTGCATTTTTTTATTATTTGGTCACGGCTGGAGACATGGGCACGACTTTGGGAATGACACGGTCTGACGTGGTAGTTTCTAGAAGGTCCAGTAAGTGACAGTTTTCTAGAAGATCTAGTCAGCGTGCCTTCTGGAAGATGGACGAGCATTGTTGCATTAGGAGACTTGTTTAAAGTTTGAATTTAGGAAAAAAATTATCTTTAGGATTATTTTATTTTAAGTTCTTTATTTATCTTTAGGTTTTTAGAGGCTATAAATACCCTTTTGGGGTAAACCTAAATTCACAACTCATATTACAATCTTCTTTTCTTTCTAGTTTTATAAAAGTTCTCTCCTTTATTTTATTTTTCAAGTTTTTTCGGGTTAACTTTATTTTTTTAGATTTGTTTTTAAATATGCTAAGCATGACTTTTGTCATGCTTAGCTAATTTTCTCATAAGCCGAGAGTTGAAGCGATGAATCAATTCCAACGGAGAATTGAAAAAGGCCCTTAATAACTTCGGAATATCTCTCTCAATCTCTGTGCTTATTTTTCAAAATCAAAACAGTTTTCAAAATCAAAGATTGACCTTGGTCAAGAGGTTGTTGTGATTAAATGTGTGGGAGGAAAGATCGGCTTATGGAAAGCACATTTGACTTTCTGGGAAGACACTTGGCGATATAGCTTCACCAAGAGGGAATTGAGATCGGAATTGACGGTTATTGAAGCAACAATCTGAGTCTGTCACCACGAACATAAACGGTAATTGATCTATGACAATTGATGTTGATTAGATCAATTTTCGAAGCCGGAATCAAAGATTTTCATGGGTATTCGGTATACAAAATAGAGTCACGGGGATTGCCCTTGTAGAGAAAGTAACCGACATGAATCCCGAAGGGAAAATCTAAATCGATGATCTGAAAGAAATTGAGTCAAAGCGAGGCTATTTTTACCATATTCAACTTTCAACGTTAAACTCCTTTATTTTAATTTAAAATTGCCTTTTATTTAATCTCTTTTATTACTTAATCGCTTTTTACCAAAATCCCCTCGTTTACTACATCAGGTCTGGCTTAAACAAATAAGACATAAATTTATAATTTTCTATGTCCCTGTGGAATAAACCATTACTTCTCTTTACTACGTATTTTCTTCATTTATCAATCAAGAAGAAGGAATTTATTTTGACATCAAAACGAAAGTTGTCAATACCTTCTTCTCAATAAATAAATTCCACTCAAGAACGATATTTTATTGAGAAAAAGATTTTGGCAATGGCGCAAATTTGACAACTATCGTTTTGATGTCAAAATAAATTCCTTCTTCTCGATTGATAAATGAAGAAAATAAGTAGTAAAGAGAAGTAAGGGTCGATTCCACAGGGATTTAGAAAATTATAAATTTATGTTTGATTTGTTTAAGCCAGACGTGATGTAGTAAACAAGGGGTTTTGGTAAAAAGAGATTAAGTAATAAAAGAGATTAAATAAAAGGCAATTTTAAATGAAAATAAAGGAGTGTAACGTTGAAAGTTGAATATGGTAAAAAACCTCAAGTCTCGCTTTGACTCAATTTCTTTCAAATCATCGAATTAGATTTTCCCTTTAGGATTCACGTCGGTTACTTTGTCTACAAGGGAAATCCCTGTGACTATTTTGTATACCGAATACCCAAGACAATCTTTGATTCTGGCTTTGAAAATTGATCTATTCAACATCAATTGTCGTAGATCAATTACCGTTTAAGTTCGTGGCAACCGACTTAGATTGTTGCTTCAATAACCGTCAATTCCGATCTCAATTCCCTATTGGCGAAGTTATCTCACCAAGTGTGTTTCCAGGAAGTCGAATGTGCTTTCAATAAGCCGATCCTTCCTCCCACACATTTAATCGCAACAACCTCTTGACCAAAGTCAATCTTTGATTTTGAAAACTGTTTTGATTTTGAAAAATAAGCACAAAGATTGAGAGAGATATTCTGAAGTTATTAAGGGCCTTTTTCAATTCTTTCGTTTGAATTGAGTCATCGCTTCAGCTCTCGGCTTATGAAAAAATTAGCTAAGCATGACAAAAGTCATACTTAGCATATTTAAAAACAAAGCTAAAAAAATAAAGTTAACCGAAAAAACTTGAAATATAAAATAAAGGAGAGAACTTTTATAAAACTAGAAAGAAAAGAAGATTGTAATATGAGTTGTGAATTTAGGCTTACCCCAAGATTTATAGCCTCTAAAAACCTAAAGATAAATAAAGAAATTGAAATAAAATAATCCTAAAGATAATTGTTTTTCCTAAATTCAAACTTTAAACAAGTCTCCTAATGCAACTCTGCTCGTCCATCTTCTAGAAGACGAGTTGACTAGATCTTCTAGAAACTGCCACGTCAGACCGTGTCATGCCTAGAGTCGTGCCCATGTCTCCAGCAATGACCAAATAATAAAAAAATGCAGAATATGCCCGTTTTACCACTAAGTTTGGAAAGTAAGATTCTACACAAAAACAAGCATAATACAACAAAATCAGCAACAATAAATTCATAAAATTGAAGAATTAATAAGCAATTATCAACGATTCTGAACACTCATCACAAGCTGTGGTGTAAAGTCATAGAAAAACTCAAATATTATTATTCTATGCACAAACATTAGTGGTGTACGCATTCAATCTCCACCTTAGTTAGTGGAGCTCCGCAAATAGAATTTTAGTGCCCTCGGAAGCTTCTCCCCTTGCCGTCCGTCATTGAGTCGGTGCCAGGATGAATTTAGCTTGTTCGGACGTTGATAAATGCAGACGGATCAAAGGAGTTTACTTTAGACATGGCATGCTCTCCAAATTTAAAATTTGATTATACATTTTGGGTAAATTACATATTTAGTCACCCAATTATTTGCACATGCTCGTTTTAATCATCTAACTATTTTTTAAATTATACCTAACGTTATATTTTGGTTCCATTTTGATCACCCATCATTAAAAAATTAATAGTGATGTTGACGTGTCACCATAAAGTTTTATCACATGAATAATTCTATTAATGTTTAACGACATATAATTAAAATAAAATTGAAATGTATCGCTAAATATGGTTTCAAACCAAAATAAAGTCATATAAATAGTTTGACGACTAAAAACATGATTCAACCTAGAATTTATCATAGGGATTTGTCTACTCTTTAAATTCCCCGTGAAAATCGGATGAAAAATTTAAAATTATCAAAGTTTTGGATAAATTTAAAATTATGAAAGTTTTAGATTAAGTTGTTGAAATCGCTATTGTTAATTTAAAATGATTTTTTTAAATGGTATGAGGTGATTATTAAATAGTATGTGCTCATAATATTTTTAATTTATTAATAGAACATATCTTATAAATACAACTCTCAAATCTAAATTTTTTAAAAAGAATAATATTATTTTTTATTATTTAAATTGTTTGTTAAATTTAATTAATTTATCCTCTACTATTATTTTATCTATAACTTTATTTTGTTGTCGTCGTTGTTTTACAAAAAAAAAGTATGGTTCAACATTTCATATGAAATTGAATAAAGTAAATTATATTAAAATTTTAAAAATCAAACACTAGTCGATCACTTTTTCCTTAGTCGTTTTCTCCTTTGTTTACATTTTTTTTGAGTTTATATCGTTTTTCATAGATCATATTAATTTTTTCTTCTTTGATTTTCTTTAGCCAGCGACGACACCGACTTTGATGCTGATTGTCGATCATTGGTTCTCTTTATTCTTTATTTTTTTGTTTTTTAATAAGAATAATTTTGCATGTGTTGTACATTTATCTTTGCCTGCGTTGCACGTTTATTTCTACCTTTGTGACATGTTTTTCATTTTTTTTTCTCGGTCGTTTGTCCGTTCTTTCATTTATATTTTCTCAGGGTTGGATCTGACGACGCCACTACTGATCAAGATGGTGCTTTTTCGAAATGTTGTCGATCTTCCATGATATGGACATTTAAATTGAATTTGGATGCGTGATTTTGCATTTGTAGATAGTTTCTCACAACGCTCAGCTCTGATCTGCAGTTCTCAGTGGTCTTTTAATAACTTAATTTCCTTTTGTGGTTCATTTGCCGATACAATATGAGTTATTCGTATCTATTTTTGTTAAAGTCTCTTGTTGGGGTTTTAACATTTTCCATGTATAGTCCTTATATGATCTAAAGTGGCTAGTTTCAATGTTTTAGGTAAAGTCCAAATTATTTATTTAGTTTACGATGATAGTTGTAAACCCTTATTGTAGTTTCATATATTTTTACTTTTTTAATAATACTAACACCTTCTATTAAAATTTTTAAAAAAGCAAATAAAATTATAAAATACAAAAAATAGTTAAAATATATATAAAAATAAAAAATATTTTTAGAAAAATCATTTTTCAATTTTTCTGATTTTTTGAATTTTAAATTTTAGAATTAATTGAACATAAGTTAAAAATATAAATTCTAAAAAAATGGTTTTCTTTAATATTTCATAATTTATTCATATTTTTTATTTTCTGTATTTTAAATTTCAACATTTTTATAATTATGATATATTTTGATTTGATGACTTTTTTTTTATAAATTTTAAATTTAATCTTAATTTTAAATAGAGAGAAAGGGAAAGAAATACACTAATAAAGAAAATGAGAATACTTTTAAAGAATCTAGAACTTATCATATGAAAAAATAAGAGGGAAAACAAATTAAATTGAAGAATGAAGTAAAATATGGGAGAAATTAACTATTAAAACCAAAATCATATGAGAAAAAAATATAAAAGACGTTGAAGTAGCCTATATCTTATATAAACATTAAATTGCTATAATGGAGGGCATAGCAAAAACAACGGCAAGGACCGACGGCAGGATAAGAAAAGACGAAAAATACCCAACCAATATTGACCGCCCAAACATAAAGACTAAAGTAGACCTGCCGTTCTGAATAACATTCTCACTTATGATATCGGATTACGGGCAAAAAAAACTGATAAAGCAATTAAAGTAGTGAGTAAATGTACTTTATTTGAAAAACACCCAGCTCTTCAGTCTTCAAAGTCGGACCCAAAATAGCAGATATTAATTAGTTCGTAGGCACCGAACCTGATCCCAATCCCGTCGCACTACAAAATTAATCAATAAAAGAATTAAGAATTTACTTAATCCAAAATTACAAAAAAAAAAATTATCATATCCTCACACATGGTGACATGGTGTTAAATAGATATGCTCACCTTTCATAAAAAATAATTACAGAACGTATATCACAGTTTTGAAACCTGCATAGATAAACATCGAAAGCTAGTCACTTGAACATTCAACGGTATTTCTTTTTAATCCTAAATTAAACACTTGCTGCAAAAAACACTAAGGGAAGTCATTTGCTAATAACACTAACCGGCTTCGTGGATCGTCTTCCATCAAGGGAAGACATTTGTTAGTATTAATAAGTTCAATCATCGCTTGCTGCAAAAACATTTCATAACACCTACATTCAACAAACTAAATGAAGAACTACATTCAACAAACTAAATGAAGAAACAAAATCTGAGTCAAAGTTGTAGAGCTAACCAATTGAAGAACTTCATTCCCCTGCCTAACACATCTTCTAGGGGTTCTCTTTCATTTGCTTTCCATAAATTTTCGTCTTCATATACTACTGGTATTGGTCAACTCTAATCAAAGTAGAAGAAGAAAGGGAATTAACGAAGCATATACTACTTGCCAATGAAAACTCAACTGCACCGAAACGAGACCCTTATTGGCTGATGCTTCTTCTCTTGTCACATTCATATTTTCCCTACATCTACATGTTTGCAATCATTGATTTAATGAATAAAAAAAGTGCATATGGTCGGATGTTTGCAGGCATACCAATCGTTCACGACAAAGTTCAAATGCTATAATCGGTGGGCGGTTCGAAGCTTTTGTCTCATCAATTATTCCATCTTCACCATGAAATATTCCTACCGCTGTTTTCAATGTCCTGCAATAATTCAACCCATCAAACTCATGAATATATTAGTTGAATGTGTTTAATTTGTAGGATATTTGATTTTACAGGGACTGATAATTTTGGTACCTTGACATGGGGGAAGTGATGACTACCTCAATCCACTTAAGCAGACCGGTGGCACAAACATCTTTTCGTTTATGTGTAAATCACCTGTTGCCAGCCCTGAGAGGTGAGCTGAGCGCCGAAAAACTCAAATGAAGTTAATGGATCTCGATTCCTGTCTGGTTCTAGATTGTGCAGTCCTTGTGCATGCCTCACCTGAACTTTCGCATAATTGAACACAAAAAATGTAAAGAAACTGAGGACATACCAGATGAACCATACTGCTGGAATGGATATGGAACTGATGAAATTGTTTCCATGCAAATCTTAGACCTTGTTGATGAAAATATATCAGAACCGAGCAGGCTTTGCCGTTGAAATCTGAACCCACCTGTTAATCTACGTACAAGAAAGTAAACATATGTAGAAGTAGAAAATATTGCAGAAGAAGAGACCTTGTTGATGACTAATAGACCAGGAGGAAAAATATGACTGTTTTTAAGGGAAATCTCCCTGGTAAATGCACACATAGATTGATAAACATGTAACAACCAAAAGAAAAGTATAGCGGTTTTAGTTTATTTTTTCTCACCCTAAAAGTTGTAAATAATCAAACCAGGCGTTCACATAAAGCACAAAAGTATGTGGTTGTTTACCAAAAGGGGAAGTTGAGGGAAGGAAACTTCTTAACATTTTTCAACAGCTGAAAGGCGTGATTACCGGATATATGAAGTTGTCTGAACTCAGAAACTACTGGTAAACTGCTCAAACCACTTGGAATCCGCTCAACATTAAAAAAAAAATTAGCCGGTACAATCCAATTAAAATATTTATTTTCACAACAAATACCGATTGGTTTAACAGGCTAAATAATACGATTGAAAGAGTAAAAGGAAGAAAAGAAACCTTGTATTATAAAAATAATTTGGGGACACCTGAATTTGTACCAACACCATGGGATATATTAGTTAAAGAAGTTGTCAATCGGGATGAAACAAAGGACGAAGAGCAAAAGAAGGAATTGGAAAAAGAGGAAGACATTTTTGAGTGAGAACGACAATATTTCTACTGGTACTATTGATCATGCAATAGAATTAGACGCAACAACTACAAATTCTGTTCCAGAAAAATTGCTACTACTGCATCGGAAGCTGCAGTTTTCAAAGAAACCCTTTTTATGAGGAGAGATTCGTTGATAGTGTGGAGTTAAAAAAATTATTGAGCCGTGTTAAATTTAAAAATTATATAAAATTTTATTAATCGAATGAAAATAAATAATGAGTGTCAATTTATTTTTAAGGGTATCAATATTCTTTTAAAAATATACTAATTTATTTTTTTTAATATTTTTATATTAAAATTATGAATATTTTTTTCTCAAAAACTTTTGGGGTGTCGTATGACACCTCGTTGTAAGCTAACTCTGCCCATGGTTGTTGAAGCTGTTGTTAAAGTTAGTAACTAATATATAACTGTTATATAGTTATTTTTACCTCAATTACATTTATTTAGCAAGCTTATAAATATATGGTTTTTGTATACTTCAAGTATTAAGCTTCTTCTTATTAAAATTTTATTCCATCAAGTTTGAATAAGAAAGCTATTCTCCATCTTGCTGCCGTTATATGATATCAAAAGTTTTTTTTTTCTTCCATCATCTTCTCATTTTCTTCTCGTGTTTTTCTCGTCTTCTTCAATTCTTCATTTTTCATCATGGTTAAAACCACTGATCAGTTGGTCATGGCAATAACCCTTACTACCTGCACCAGTCTGACAATCCTGACATGATCTTAGTGATGTAGCCCTTTACTTAATGACAACCATAATAGTTGGAAGCGATCGATGTTATTGGCTTTATTAGCCAAAAATAAGTTAGGGTTTGTTGATGGCTCCATATCTGACCTGGATCCAGTCTCTATTGATTTGCTTGGTGCTTGGACAAGAACCAATAATCTTGTAAATTCTTGTATCTTGAACTCAGTCTTAGAAGATATTGCTACTAGTCTTTTGTATTACACAACTGCTACTGTTGTTTGGAATGATCTTGAAGAACGTTTTCAGCAAACAAATGGACAAAGAATCTTTTCCTTAATAAAAAAGATAGGTGAACTGGTTCAAGGGTCCCTAACAGTAAGTAACTACTACACACAGATCAAGATTGTTTGAAATGAGTTAGTTTATGTTAAACCTACATGTACATGCTTGGTGTTTGAAAGATGCTAGATGAACATGAAAAGGAGTTAGCCATGCAATTCTTGATGGGTCTGAATGAGTCTTTTGCTCAAGTGAGAGGTCAGATTCTATTGTTGGATCCTCTTTTCTCAATTACAAAATTTTTTCTTTCGACATTCAAGAATGTGGCATTACGTTGTCTAATCCAGTTGTTGAGGCTACCTTTGGTTATCAAAGAAAATGTTAATCCAAAGAAGTCTCATCCTCAATGTAGTCGCTGTAATGTGATGGGCCATACTAAAGATAAATGTTGCAAGCTTCATGGGTATCCTCTTGGGTACAATTAGGGTTTCAAATCGCGGTCGCAGTCACGTTTTCGATTATTTTGGGTTTACCATGATTTTGGCCGTCGCGATCGCTATTGCGGCCATCGCGGGTGCTATTGGGTACTATTGCGGGTGTAGCAGGTAACTCAGACGGCGGCGAAACCGCTATTTCGCGGGCGTTATCATGTTTTCTGACCGTGATTTGAAACCCTGGGTTCAATGGTCATTCTTGGTCATCGAGTTCCAAGAGACACAGGTTGCTCATATCAACGTTGTTATCGATATTGATTCTTTATCTACCCATTAGTGCCAATAGTTGACAGCCATGCTCACGAATCAGCTTCAACGTCAAATTTAACATCCACATCTACTCATTAGGCAAGATCCTCTCTTACATTAAAAATTTGAGTTCTTTTGATGGTGAAAATGTTGGGTTATTGATTCAGGGGCTTATGTTATTCAAAAGATTTGTTTGATTCTTTAATTTTCATTGAATATTGTACTATCCTACTTCCAAATAAGTCCATAATTTATGTAAGATCATCTGGCACTATCCGTCTGTCAAATTTAGAATTGCTTGCTCATAGATACATATATTATCAACAAACTTCTTTCTTCAGTCTTGGATAATAAGTCATCCTATAAGGTTTTCAACTCTTAGCTCCCTGATTACATGCACGTGAAGATTTTTGGGTGTTTATGCTTTGTCTCTATGCTTCATGCACATACGGAAAATTTTTTCGAGTGATGATTGCCTGGAATTTTCATTGGTTACGCTCTTGGTATGAAATGGTACAAAGTATACATTTTGAAGACTCATGCTATTGTTGTGTCTCTAGATATTGCATTTCATGAAGGCATAATTCCTTTTCATAGCATATCATCTTCTGGCTCAGTTGTTGATCCTTTTCATAACATTTCATTGCCTATTGTTCTTTATGATAGTGTTTCCTACGATGCACCACAATCTGCTTCATTCTTGGATGAGTCTAATCCTTAAAAGTTATTTGACACATTTGTTAATGAGCCTTTACATGACCAAGGTTGTATGTCAAATTCTCATGAGATGCTTGATAAAATGGTTAATGATCTTGAAGAGGTTTTTGACTCTCAGTTAAAGCCTTCTGTGGTTCACAATTAGCAAGATTATGTTCCTAAATAAGTGTCTGATTTACATCCACCATCACATGAAGTAGTTTTTCAAAGCTTTTCTCGAACCACTTTCAAACCTTTTTATCTTCAACATTATTATTGTAATTGTATGTAACACCCATTTCTCGTATATGTTTCCGTACACAAGATACATATGTCACATTACTTTTAGAAACATATACTTCTTTGTAAAACTTATAAAATTTTGTTTCAAAATTTCATAACAAAACATTTTTAATATAAAGCAAAACATTCGTTGTAATCTATTACGAAGTTATAAGTTAAATACATTCCAGAGCATTTTTCTTACTTTAATTACATGCCAACAAATTTTCAAAATAAACCAGATTGTCCTATTGTTTCTGACGAGTCAACCATAAATTGATGATAGCTACTTCTACTGTTGCACTCCTTACTCGGCTATTATCTGCTTTTACCTGCGCGTGAAATCAACACACATTCAGTATTTACTTAGTGAGACATAAGATTGTAAATAAACGTTAATGTATACATAAGTATATCATGGTTATTTGGTTTTGAACTAAATCGTATACTCCATAAGGATCAAATAAATTCGTCTCAGTTAAACAAGATTTATTTAATGCAATCATCATAGTTATTCTTAGTATGCCCAACATACCTATCTTTCTGTATATTTTCCCATTATTCTTTAGTAATTATTCTTTATTTTCATTTATGGCATCCTTTCATGCCTATAATGCATTGTTATCCATTTCCATTTATGGCATCCTTTCATGCCGATAATGCACCGTTATGCATTTTTATTTACGACATCCTTTCATGCCTATAATGCACCCTTATGCATTTTTATTTATGGCATCCTTTCATGCCTATAATGCACCGTTATGCATTTTCATTTATGGCATCATTTCATGCTGATAATGCACCATTATGCATTTTTATTTACTCATTCATTTTAGAGCAGTTCATACTCTAAAACTCATTCACAATATCCTTTCCATACACATAATGAAAGTATATTAAATATTGTAAAACATACGTTAAATAAAAACATTCTAAGTTGACTCATCTCATATAAATACAATAAATGTACTCACCTGATATGCCTCGCTAATAAGATGTAATGATGTCTGAATATTTGACAACTTTACCCTTGCCCTTTTTCTTGCTAAACTCAGGAGCTTGGTTATGATCTACACAAGCATCCATTAAAGACAAATACCATACCAAATGTTAATATATTCCCTAACATTTATACTTTAATAATACTCAAAAGTACTATTATTTCAATTTCTATTACAATTTCAGCCTATCTTATAATTCCAGACTCAATAGTATCGGAACCCTTACCATGGTATTGATACTTCTATACTGTGGTACCGATACTCCCTTTTAGTATCGATACCATTTCTACATTCTGGGATCCATGGTATCGATATCTTTCTCATAGTATCGATACTCACATCAGTATCGATACTAATTGCTTCAGTATCGATACTGTTAATCATATTTCTACCAATTTAAACCTATAGTATCGGTACTGTTCTTTCAATACTGATACTCTACCTAGATTTTCCATTTTTCAACTCGATTTTTACACAAATTTAGTCAAATTCCCTTACTTTTACCTCCAATAATACTATTAAACTCTTCATTACTTATCCCACTAACTTTCCTTCATTTAACTTCTTATAACATCTAAAATCTCCAAAAACAAATCTCAAACCAAGAATCATACCACTTTTTCTAACATTATATTAATCAAATCCAAGGCTTCTAATCTCTTATTTACTTCTTTGACAAGTCAAATATACTAGTAAACCTCAATAAAAACTCATATATCAACATATCATTCAAAAACCCATTTTCTTCAATCTCAAATAATTCATCCATCTCTTAGTTTTAATCTTATTTAATCATTCCTTAAGCCTCTATAATCTCAATGTTTCAAGAACAAACCAAAAATGAAAGGAAAAAATAGCT
This sequence comes from Hibiscus syriacus, assembly GCF_006381635.1. Taxonomy (NCBI): domain Eukaryota; kingdom Viridiplantae; phylum Streptophyta; class Magnoliopsida; order Malvales; family Malvaceae; genus Hibiscus; species Hibiscus syriacus. The sequence goes on along the minus strand of NW_024062824.1, from coordinate 1,936,280 downwards.
AAATGAAGCCTTGCCTTTTCCTATGGAGGAGAGCACTTACAAGGGAATGAAGGAGAGAAGATAGCTTAGTTTTTTCACTTTCCCCTTTTTCACATACTTTAATACCCTAATTAAAATAAATTTTAAATTCATTTCCCTAAGGGCCACAATGCCCCTTTTATTCTTTCATTGTTACAAATTGGTTTTAAACATTATTTCTAAATCATTTCATATATTTATTCATTTATTCAAATTAATCCTCATTTTTTAAATCTTTTAAATAAAGTCACTGACCTGATATTTGGGGTATTACAATTCTCCCCCTTAAGAAAATTTGTCCTTGAATTTAAAGAAGTACTTGAAACGAAGAGGTGTGAAAATTGCTTCCTCATGTCCTCATCTCTTTCCCATGTAGCTTTTTCCACCTTATGATTATGCCAGAGCACTTTAACTAAAGGAATCTTCTTGTTACGCAATTCATTGTTTTCTCTAGCTAAGATCCACAACGGTTCTTCCTCATAAGTCAGATCTGGTCAGATCTCTATTTCCTCTGGTGTGATAATGTGGGATGGATCGAATCGATACCTTATGAGCATCAACACATAAAAGACAATGTGGATGTTATCCATATCTGGAGGAAAAACTAATTAATAAGCTACGGGTCTGACCCTTTTCAAGATCTCATAAGGTCAAATGAATCTCGGACTCAGCTTTCCTTAGCGCCCAAACTATAAATTTTTCTTTCAGGGCGTCACTTTCAAAAATACCTTGTCTCCCACTTGAAATTCAATTTCTTTTCTTTTCAAATCAACACAAGATTTATGTCGATCGTAGGCTATCTTTAGATTATTCTAGATAATTTTCACTTTTTCCTCAATGTTTTTCATCAAATCCGGGCCAACTAGGTCTCGATCCTTTAGTTCAAACCAATTTAAGGGTGTTCGACACTTCCTCCCATACAAAGCTTCATACGGGCCATCTTAATACTCAATTGGTAACTGTTATTATAAGCAAATTCCGCTAAAGGAAAATACCTTTCCTATGATCCTTTAAACTCAATCACATATGCCCTTAGCATATTCTCTAATATTTGAATAGTTCGTTCTGACTGCCCATTTGTCTGCGGATGAAAAATTGTGTTGAAATTCAATCGAGTACCCAATGCCTCATGTAAGGACTTCAAAAATCTTGAAGTAAACCTTGGGTCTCGATCAAACACTATCGATATAGACACTCCATGCATCCAAACTATTTCTTTTATATACAATTCCATAAATTTATCAATTGAGTAATCTACCCGAACAAAAATAAAGTGAGCTATCTTGGTCAATCTGTCTATAATTACCTATATCGAGTCCTTTTTACTTGCTGATAAAGGTAACTCTGAAACAAAATCTAATGTAACTCGTTTCCATTTCCACTCAATAATGGATATCGGTTGTAGAAATCCAGATGGCACTTGGTGTTCAGGTTTCACTTGATGACATGCCAAGCATCTTGCAACAAACTCTGATACAAAGTTTTTCATACCAGGCCACCAATAACGACTCTTTAAATCCTGATACATCTTATTCCCACCTGTGTGCATCGTTAAAGGACTATAATGTGTATTGGAAAGAATATTTTTCTTTAATTTCTCATTATTGGGAATACACAGTCTTCCACGATAATATAAACATCTATCAACCCTTATTTCAACAAAGTCTTTGATTTTTTCTTTTTCTACTTATACCATCCTCGCCAAACAATTCTCATCTTAACCTTCCAGCTCTTTTACCCGATCCAAAGGCATCGACTTTAACTTAAGTTCAGCAATCAGGGCACCATCTTTCTTTAAAGACATACGTGCATCCAAAGTCTATAGAGCGGAAAAAGTCTTTCGGCTAAGTGCATCCACTACCACATTAGCCTTTCCGGGATAATAATCAATAATCAAATCAGAATCTTTTAAAATCTGAATGCATCTTCTCTGCCTCAAGTTCAGTTCTTTCTGAGTCAGCAAGCACTTTAGGCTCTTATGATCCGTATAAATATGGCACCGCTCACCATACAGATAATGACGCTAAATTTTCAAGGCAAACATGACTGCTGCCAATTCCAAATCATGTGTCGAGTAATTTTTCTCATGATTCTTCAACTGTCTTGAGGCATAAGCCACAACTTTTCCATCTTGCATGAGTACACATCCCAACCCATTATGAGATGTATCACTGTATACTACATAGTCTTTACCCGACTCAGGTTGTACGAGCACTGAGGCCTCTGTTACTATTCTTTTTAACATTTCAAAACTTTCTTGCCATTTCTCTGACCAAACAAAAGGCATATCTTACCTTAACAACTTATTTAGAGGAAAAAGCTAACATTGAGAAGTTCTTCACGAACCGTCTATAATAACCAGCAAGCCCCAAGAAACTTCGAACTTCAGAAACATTCTTTGGGGGTTGCCAATCCACTATAGCTTGGATCTTTTTAGGATCTACTCTTCTGCCTTATGCATAGACTATATGGCCAAGGAAAGCAATATCAGCTAACCAAAATTCACACTTGGACCATTTGGTATACAACTTCTTCTCTTGAAGTGTATCAAGAACCACTCGAAAATGGTCATCATTTTCCTCTCTTGACTTGGAATACACCAAAGTATCATCTATAAATATCACCATGAATTGATCCAAGTAAGGTTGGAATACTCGGTTCATCCCAAAAATATTGTAGGAGCATTAGTCAATCTAAATGGTATCACCACAAATTCATAGTGTCCATACCGAGCCCAAAAAGCTGCTTTTTGAAATATCATCCTCTTTTATATTTAATTGGTGGTACCCCGACCTCATATCTATCTTAGAGAACACTGTTGCATCTTTCAATTGATCTAACAAATCATCGATCCTCGGAAGAGGATACTTATTCTTTATAGTTACTTTGTTTAACTAACGATAGTCGATGCATAATCGCATAGACCCGTCCTTTTTTTTCACAAACAACACAAGTGCTCCCCAAGGAGAAACACTGGGTCTCACAAATCCCTTATCGAGTACCTCTTGTAATTGGGCTTTTAACTGTCTTACCTCAATTGGAGCCATTCGATATGGAGCCATAGAAACATGTTCGGTACCTGGGTAAAGCTCAATCTTGAATTCTACTTCACGGTCTGGAGGTAAACCCGATAATTTTTTCGGAAAAACTTTGGAAACTCCTTAACTATTGGAATATCATTTAATCTCACTTCTAGTACTCGAGTATCTATCACATTAGCTAGGAAAGCTATACACCCCCTTAATATCATTTTCTTTGCAGTTATGGCCGACATCACATTAGATGGTGATTTTGCTTTTTCATCGATCATTACTATTTCGGAGACTTCCGCATCCATCAAGAATAATCGATTCTTACAAAAATCAACCAATTCATGATGTGGAGACAACCAATCCATGCCCAAAATGATTTCAAACTCATCGATGGACAACTCCATCAAGTTTTCCGGAAACACAACCCCATGCATCTTTATCGGGCACTTCTTACATAATCGAATTACTCTCGCACTATGGCCCCTGGGTTTACCGCTATCATCTCACTAAAGATTGGTTCTAAAGGAATTCCTCTAGCTCTAACCAACTTTGTATTAATGTATAAGTGTGTAGAACCAAGGTCAACTAAAACAAATACATGCTCATCAAAAAGATGGAATGTACCTGTTATGATTTCGGGGTCATCCCGATCTCATCGTTCTTAATGTTATAAATTCTGGTGACTCCCCTAGTCTCTTATCGCTGCATTGAATCATATGGTCCCCTGGATCTACCCCTTCCTCTACTTCTATTAGAGGTTGCCACCGATCTTTCAGATTGCATCAAATTGTCCCCATATTTCTTAGAACGGTTTCGGGAAAAGTGACCTATCTCGCCACATTGGAAACAATCTCCATTGAGAAGTCTGCATACTTCATGGTGTAATTTACCACATGTTTGACATAGAGTACTTTTCCCATATGGTCTACCCGAGCTAGCAACAAAATATTGGGATTGTTTAGTTTTCTGCGAAGCTGTAGCAGAACCATCTCTATCAGTATATCTGGAACTCGAGCCCTTTCCTCTCTTAACATGATGGGGATTTGAAGGCATTCCAACTCTTTTCCCCGTTTGCAAACTCTGCCCCACTGCTAGGGTCTCCTCTTGTGCTATTTCAATTGCCTTGGCTTAGTTTATAACTTCTTGCAAACTAGGCAAGTTTAAAGCCAACATCATCTCTTTCAACTTTGGCCTCAAACCTTTTATGAACCAATCACGTTGAGCCTTGTCATTGGGAACTGCTTCACTAGCAAAATGACTCAGCTTATTGTACTCAACCTTAAACTCATGTACGACTCAGTCACCTTGTTTCAAATGAAGGAACTTTAACAACATTGCCCGTCTAAACTGCTCACCCAGATACTTGTTCTTGAATTCCTCTAGGAAGAATTGTCAGGTCACTTGTTCCGATGATGGATACATCGTAGTATTTGACCACCATACTCGAGCTGATCCTCTATGTAAAGATACAACTCTACCCAGCTTTTATGAATATGAGTAGTGAAGACTTTCAAGCATTACCGTAAAATCATAAAGCCATAAGTCAGCCTCTATAGGACCCTCATCCTCTTCTTCCCGAAACTATGGGGCTCCCAAACTCTTAAGCTCTTTTGGGATTAACATCCTCGATGCTAGAGGAGCATGGAGAGGTTGAAATTATGTTAGGATGGCATTGAGAGCTTGCATAAAAGCTCCAAACTCAAGCACTGACATCCCCTGATGTACAGACGTACTAGCATTTTCAGATAGAATCGGTTGTTCACTATTAGCCTTGTAACTTTCGCTACCAGTTCCTTCTCTAATATCTTGTACCCCCTCTTCGTGAGTTCGAGGATTTCGACATCTATTAGTACATAAATAATAATAACACTAAAGTTCATAAGGATCATCATCAATCATACTCTAATGACACCATATTAGTAGCCTCAACAATCTTAAAGGCATGTAATCCCTTTTTCAAATTTCAAATAAACTCAGTTTCGGCCGAGAATCAGCTAAACATTTAGCTCTTATACCAATAAATGTACTCACCCATTTCTCGTATACATTTCCGTATGCAAGATACAGATGTCACGTTTCTTTTAGAAACCATAGACTTGTTTGTAAAACTCATAAAATTTTGTTTCAAAATTTTAAAACAAAACATTTTTAATATAAAGAAAAACATTCGTTGTAATATATCATGAAGTTATAACTTAAATACATTCCAGAGCATTTTTCTTACTTCAATTACATGCGAACTAATTTTCAAAATAAACCATATTGTCCTATTGTTACTGACGAGTCAACCTTAAATTGATGATAGCTACTACTATTGTTGCACTCCTTACTCGGTTATTCTCTTCTTTTACCTACGCGTGAAATCAACACACGTTAAGTATTTAGTTAGTGAGACATAATATTGTAAATAAATGTTAATGTATACATAAGTATATCATGGTTATTTGGTTTTGAATTAAATCGTATACTCCATAAGGATCTGATAAATCCGTCTAAGTTAAACCAAATTTCTTTCATACAATCATCGTAATTATTCTTAGTATGCCCAGCACACCTATCTTTTTATATATTTTTATCATTATTCTTTAGTAATTATTCTTTATTTTCATTTATGACATCTTTTCATGCCTAAAATGCACCGTTCTGCATTTTCATTTATGGAATCCTTTCATGCCGATAATGTACCGTTATGCATTTTCATTTATGGCATCCTTTCATTCCAATAATACACTGTTATGCATTTTCATTTATGGAATCCATTCATGCTGATAATCCACCATTATGCATGTTTATTTATGGCATCCTTTCATGCCTATAATGCACCGTTATGCATTTTTATTTATTGTATCCTTTCATGCCTATAATGCATCATTATGCATTTTCATTTATGGCATCATTTCATGCCGATAATGCACCGTTATGCATTTTTATTTATTCATTCATTTTAAAGCAATTCATACTTTAAAACTCATTCATAAAGTATATTAAATATTGAAAAACATACGTTAAATAACAATATTCTAAGTTGACTCATCTCATATAAATACAATAAATGTACTCACCTGATAAGCCTCTCTAATAAGATGTAATGATGTCCGGCTATTTGATAACTTTACCCTTGCCCTTTTTCTTGCTAGACTTAGGAGCTTGGTTATGATCTACACAAGCATCCATTAAAGAAACATACCATACCAAATATATTCCCTAACATTTATACTTTAATAATACTCAAAAGCACTATTATTTCAATTTCTATAACAACTTTAGCCTATCTTATTATTCCAGGCTTAATAGTATCGGTACCCCCTACCATGGTATCAATACTTCTATATTATGGTACCAATACTCCCTTTTAGTATCGATACCATTTCTACATTCTAAAATCCATGGTATCAATACCTTTCTCATAGTATTGATATTCACATTAGTATCGACATTAATCGCTTCAATATCGATATTGTTCATCGTATTTATACCAATTTAAACCTATAGTATCGGTACTGTTCTTCCAGTACTGATACCCCTACCCAAATTTTCCATTTTTCAACTCGATTTTTACACAAATTTAGTCAAATTCCCATACTTTTACCTCCAACAATACTATTAAACTCTTCTTTACTTGTGTCCACTAACATTATTTCATTTAACTTCTTACAACTTCTAAAATCTCCCAAAAAAAATCTCAAACCAAGAATCATACCACTTTTTCTAACATGTTATTAATCACATCCAAGGCTTATAATCTCTTATTTACTTCTTTGACAAGTTAAATATACTAATAAACCTCAATAAAAACTCATTTATCAATATATCATTCAAAAACCCATTTTTTCAATCTCAAATAATTCATCCATCTCTTAGTTTTAATCTTATTTAATCCTTCCTTAAGCCTCTATAATACTCAATGTTTCAAGAAAAAATAAAAAATGAAAGAAAGAACTATCTAAATGAAGCCTTGCCTTTTGCTTTAGAGGAGAGCATACACACGAGAAAGAATGAGAGAAGATAGCTTAGTGTTTTTCAATTTCCCCTTTTTCCTATACTTTAATACCCTAATTAAAATAAATTTTAAATTCATTTTCCCTTAAAGGACCACAATGCCCCATTTATTCTTCCATTGTTGCAAATTGGTCTTAAACACTATTTCTAAATCATTTATTATCCTTTATCATTTATTCAAATTCATTTTCATATTTTAAATCTTTTCAATAAAGTCACTGACCTGACATTTGGTGTATTACATTGTACCTTTTTATCCTTTTGTCATTGGCCTATTGAGAAACACCTAGATACATTAAAGTTGTCACATGAGTATGCTACTTTCATAACGAATGTTTCTTCAAATTATGAACCTTCCTTTTACCATCAATTTGTTAAGTTTTCAAAATGGATATTGGCTATGGATAAGGAATTATAGGCTATGAAAGTTCTTAAAATTTGGTATGTGGTTTACTTGTAAGAAGGTAAAATGGTAATTGATTGTAAATGGGTATATTGTATTAAACATAAGACTGACGACACTATTGACAAATACAAGGCTTGTTTGTTCACCAAAGGATTCACTCAAGTTGAGGTGTAACCCCGTAAATCCAATCTAAAAAGAATTAGATCGAATCTAGAGAGTCATGTTGAAACTTATTCCTCGCGAAACCATTTTTCTTTTAAAACTCTAAAACAACCATTTAAGGCTTAGGAGGATTTTTGAATTCTAAACTTTAATAAATATTATTAAGAAAAAAAGTCCAAAGAAATCCAATATGAAAAGTAATAACTAAAACATGCATAACAATCCAAAATTAACAATGATATCCAAAGTCCTAAACACAAGTAATAAAATTAATTCAAAAAAAAATTATGCATAGTTCGATAAAGAAAAGTCATTTAAAATTCATACTGAAACAAAGATTTATTATGAGTGATGTTTGTGATTCTCTAAGTACTGATTCTTTTTAATTCGGGTATCTAAAAGAAAAAAATATGGGAGAGTAAGCTATAAAGCATATTGTGTCTCTAAAGTGCGAACAAACACAAGTAATAACATAGTCTTAATCAAACAATAATATTCATAATTCAATCCATCATAGATAGATACAAGCTTGAATGTTATGCAAATGATAATGCACCCATACACTTGTCACACCATCCGAGGAGTGGGCTTTCCAGTGTTAGAGTATGCCCAAAGACCAATCATATGATGATTGTAATGATACATTTTATTTACCAATTTTATTGAATAAAGGTATTGCCGTTATTATTTTCAGTTATATATGTGTTCAACATAAACTGGAAGATAATAAAGTCCATATAATAACATAATTATTATTATTAAAAGATCCATAGTCAAGTATTATTATGGGCATGGACAATAATAATACGCTTAAGACTAACATGTTATTGATTAATGACAATGGGTTGTCATTGACATAGAGATGTCAGAATTGATACATGATTATATTGTTAGAGAACAATGTATTGGATTGACCCACCATGAACATATGTTTTGGATTATTATGTGACAGTCATAACATTGCTCATGGTGATGACTATATGTATGATCCTCAGACTTGAGATCAATACTATTCCAACATATATTGTTGTATGTTTTCATGCAGTTAAACAAGCTCCATAACTGGTTGCTCTATAAAGACTGTTATTGAATATATCTCGATATATGTAGTGGGTGTGTATGATTAAGATAGGATTTGTCCTTCCTACATAATAGGAAATTTAACACAGGCCACTTTATTGAGTGAGACTAGAAATGCATGGTCATGCTCGAATAAGTTGATTTGAGATAACATAAATTATTCTTTAATTAAAAGTCTGCTCTAGATATCAAGAAACAATAGATGGGCTATACAAGTGTGACAATTCCAAGACCTGTGCTTATTCTAGATATAAAGGACAAAAGGATATAATACATAAAAGAGTTAATCACGAAGATGATATGTCGAATCATATTTTCTTGTAACTTAGGTGACAATGATATATTTCTAGATGTCACACATTGTATTTAATATTATAATTGTTCTAATAATTACTTCTAACGTTACAATAACTTACAGGGTCACACCCTAGGATTCAAATGAGAAAAGATGTACCATTTTTTGTACGCTATTAAAATATATCTAGAGTTAATCTGTGTTTGATATACATATATTTCAATAATACCAAATATTTAATTTAAATTAATTAAATAAAGATTTAATTAATTTGAAATAATAAAATCCCTAATATGTTAGGGTAACTTGGATATAAAAGGTGTAAGGTATAGCGACTTTTTTACACATTATCTTTAACCATTTTTCTCAAAATAGTTTTGGGAAAAGCAAATGTTGCTCTTAATCGGGTGAACTGAGTGGAGGCCGAGACGTGGTTTCGTGGAGGCTTGCGATTAGAATCGATCGACACCACCATTAGCTGCTCTATCATTGCTATTTTTCAAGGAACCCACTGTAAGTATTTACATCATTTCCTTCAAATTTTGGTTTATCGTACTTGGATCACAAGTGAGACCGTCGAATTTTTGTTTCTGCTGTACCATGGGGTGAGCCGATAGTCCCAACATCTAGAACCGTGCTAACTACAATCAAATCACATCATCTGAAGTGGTATCTTCCATAAAGGTAGAGGCCATAGAATCTGAAAGTAACATTTACCCCATCAAGTGAATGTACTGCACTTGTAACACCTTAAAATTCTAGTATAGGGGAATTAAACTATTTTTGTCTAAATTGAAACTGAATTTAATTAGATTGGGTTTTAAATTAATTGAATTACATAGGATAAATTAAATTGCTTAAGAAAAAGAATAAAGTTGAATTGAAAATTTAATTAATTACATTGAAAAAGGACTTAATCAAATTATTTAGGATAATTATTGAGTTGAATTAAACCAAATTACTTAGGGTTCAAATTGAATTAAAACTTAATTAAGAAGTTTAAACAATTGATTTGATAAAATTAAAGTAACCTAATTTCAATTAAATAAAAAACAATGGAATTGAATATAATTAAGGACCAAATTGAAAGAGTGAAAGAGTAATGACCAAATTATGGTGATCAAGTAGGAATTAGATATGAATGTTATAATTGCATGCTATATTTCTGGATTCCTACAATTTTCCTTGAATAGTTGATATCTTAACTGTTAAGGGAGGCTAATTAGGAAATTTATATCTTAATTAAAGATGAAGTAATACCAGCTTCATCAAATTCATTTGGTAGCTGGCGAAAGAAGAAAACAATTGAGAAAATTTGGAGAAAGAAAAATTGAGGGAAAGCAAAGAGGAGTTTCAACCATACTTTTTCAATTGCAAGCTTAATTTCAATCTTGGATTAGCTAGGAAAAATAAATCTAGTATCCATGTAAGCTTATTCTCTTCTTCTATTCTAAATTTGCTAAAGATCATTTTGAATTATTCTCAAATTTTGTCTAGGATAGATTTATTTATTATTAATAGTGTATGGTATTAAAATTTAGCATATATCATGATGGAATGAATGTGCATGACCAAAAATTTATAGGATTTAAACAAATTGTAGATTGATTTGGTTTAAAGGATGATAACCGAAAAGCTCAAGGTTTGCATGTGACTGAATCACAAAGATCTGAATGTTGTGGACTAAACTGAAAAATTTTGTGTAGTATGTATTTGTTGGAAATTGAGATTTGTTCAATATTTTAAGCTTCAAATAATAAGAAATGCTGTAAAATTAAGAAAATTGATCTTGGAATTGAAATTAGTCAGCATTGTTGCTAGAAAATAAATTAGGGATTGTTTTGAAAAACTTGAAACATTCGGGGCTTAATTAGACAAGAATGAATACTGGTAATACTAGTTTGAAACATAACCATAACTGAACTTAATAAATAACAACATGTTAAGGGTCTATTAGACAAAATTAACATCTTTTAAGTGAATGTGTTGGTAAGAATGGTGAAATTAGACAGTTTTGAAAAGTATATTAATTAGAGGACTTAACTGAATTATATAGGACTAAAGTGGAATTAAAAATACATAAGAAATACATATTGAACAATGGTAAAAAGTGCCAAAAGGAATTAGTAATGTTATTTGAATTAACTCATTAAAGTGCATTTAACTACAAAAAGAGACATATTAATTAATGAAATTTAACCTGACTTTAATTGCAAATCTGTATTAATATAGAAATAACTAAATTATGATCCATATAATTGAATTATATTTCCATTAGTATAAACCAATTTAAAATCTAATAAGTAGATTAAAAGATATGAGCAGAATACTAAAGGGTGTATAATCTGCCAGAACCAGAAGCTGTTTGGTGCAATATCATTTAATTTAGCTTAAATTGTTAATGAATAAACTTTAATGATCTTTTTGCATTGTATATAAACTAGTAGAGAAAGTAACCAAAGATGTGAGTGAAGGATCTAAGGGACAATCTACCAAAGCTAAACTAAAGGGAATCATGATCCACGACTAGCCAAAGTATAGTGAGTGTATCTCTCTTTAGGGTTGGGAATTAGGTCCCAACCCCTCTTTTCTTATTGCATATAATTTTTTTTATTTAATTACCATGTTACTAAATGAAATACTGAAAATTTGAGATCAAAGGGAAGAAATGACTAATAAAATATATACAAGCTTAACGAAACCAATTTGAACTGTTAATGAATGTGTTGATGCATGCTGTTATGTTTGATTAAACTATGTTCCATGTTGATACTTGAGATAAATCTTGATGTTTTCATTGCATTGAATCCATGTTACAATTCTAAGTTATTGTCTTATGGGCGATTCATGGAATGATCTTGATTCAATTATTGTGGAATAGTGTAACATGAAGAGTATCATTTGAATGACCTTGATATGAAATGTTGCTTGATACACAAGTAATTAATATACAACTTGTACGTTGAAATCACATAAGCCCTTGGTTAATAGTTGGTACTAGATAGTATTCAAAGCTCCACCTCCTTAGCTAATCAATTCAAGGGAATAATTAAAGTATGGCTTGTTTCGTTATCTTTATACTTCTAGTAGGTGGCTTAGTTTTAAATATAATGATTCAAATTCAAGCATATGGTGGGTAATTAGGTTGTATATGAAATGTACCTAAGAACCTAATGCAATAGTGTAGTCCATGTAGTTAAAGGACCCTAATGTATTTATCAATAATAACTCTTTTGGGAATGTATCTTGCTTACTAGCATGTCATTTTGTATAATCTATTAAGGGTCTATTTTGTAATGAAAATATATATAAGTAGATTATGAAATGTTGATATAGTATGTTAAGTTCATTAAATTCCTAGCTATGCATATGGTTTGCTATTAGTAATCGTTTAATGAATTACATATTTGAAATCAAAGGATACTTCTATAGCTAAATTGGGATTCATATCTTAATCGAATTAATTGATAAGTAGTGATTAAGAAGTGTAATCTTGTATTCAAAAATAAATATATCTCTTCAACTGTATTTCCATTGTGCATATTTGATTCATAGTTCAATGATCTTGTTCTTGCTTTCGGTCTCGATAATGCTGCCAATCCATGATTCATGTTTTGGCGATATTACATTTAAATAGTAATAAGAGCTTTTTGGGTTGAGTCTAGGACTAAATAGAGTCTCATGTATCATATAGGGTTATGTTGAGCAACCTAGGAGTTATATTCAAGCATACTTGTATTATTGTCTAATTTAAAATTTCCCTTCTTGTTCTATCATAGAATGTCGGAAACAAGAATGGCTCCAGATAGGGAGAGTCTCAAGGGGTCCTAAAATGAAGGACACAATGTAGGGATGGATCGAAATCCTATACAACAAGCTCAGCAACGAGCTTAAGTTCATGATCAACAGGGAAATCCTACAGTAAATTCAATCCAAAAAGAATGTCTCCTTAGCACGAAGGAGATGTTCGATCAACTTGTAGTCAAACTGAGATGTGATAAGCATGTTACTTCTCCTGTTTTATCTACAAAGCTTGTATCGACAAGTCAGCCCAACACATGGCATATACTTTCATTGTTACCAATGAAGATAAACCCAAAGAGGTCGAGTATTAGCTTGAGAATACCTCCCGAATTGTGACCAAGCTATTGCAATCCTCAGATGATCATAAACTTGATTGTGTTGTGGCCCTATTGGCAGATGAGGAATTGAGCTGGTGGGAAACTATTACCCTGACTGCTCCTGCTGAATCTGTTACTTGGAAGTTATTTGTAGAAGAGTTCAACAAGAAGTATATTAGTGAAAAATATATGGCTGAAAGCAAGAAGCATTTTTGTATCTTAAACAAGGTGACTGACCCATCGAACAATATATGAGCAACTTCTAAAAATATTGCAAATACAGGTCATATTACAATAAGAAGGAGAGAAAAAAGTGTCGTATGTTTATCGACGAACTGAATGAATACCTAAGTAATATATTTACTTCCCTGAATATTACCGATTTCCAGAGCCTGGTGAACCAAGCTATCGTTACGAAGGCGAATATGAAAGCTTCTGAGAAACACAAAACTGGTAGAACCTAGAAAGATAAACGATCCATAAGTGACTAAAAGCCCATTGGTAGTCTAAGAAGTCCAAACATAGCTGGGAAAACTCGTTCAATCATATATCTACTCAGAAGAGCAATAATATTTTGAAGCTTCAGTCAGTTTCTAAGAATGCATTCTCAATGGTCTTTATGGATAGTACAAGGAATTTTAGGAAGGTCTTTCAATATCCTACCTGCAAATTTTGCCATAAACATAATCTTGGTCAAGTAGGACTCAACAGAACTTATGCTACTTGTGTGGAGCCTTAAACCACTACATCCAAGATTATCTGTAAAATCCAAATAAAGTTTTGAACAAAAATTATGCTATTGCAAGCTCTAATCATGCAAATCGAAACAAAGGCACTAAAAGAGCTCAATTGAGCCATCATGGCAAAGCCAAGGCAAATCATTTGAATGCCCCTGCTCACACTAATAAGGAATCTCGAACCCTTGCTCGTATCGATCATATTCAGGGAAAGGAGGATGAAGAAGCTCTCAATGTTATCGTAGGTATCGTCGAGTTAAACTCATTTTATGTTTATTCTTTAATAGACTATGGATCTACTCATTCATTTGTATAATCAAATTTGATAGAAAAATTGAGATTAAAGACTGAACTTGCTAAAATCGGTCTTATAGCCTATAATCCGTTAGGAGAAGTTTCGAACATTAACTTGATTTGTAGAAATTGCCTCTTGACTATTCGAAATGTACCCTTCTTCACCGATCTATACGTTATACCATGTTGTGAGTTTGATTTAATACCGGACTTAGACTGGTTTAGAAAACACAAAGCTTGGCCATATTTCGAAAACAAAATATTGTATCTATGAGGTTTAGGGAAAGAATATGTACTTCTAATTGGTAAAAAGCATGCCTCACTTTTCACTTAATTCATACACCTGTTGTTTCTGAATTTGCCTATATCTTTCCCGAGGAACTTCCTAGTCTACCTCCAACTAAAGAATTAGAGTTTGGGATTGAAGTTCAACTTGGAATGAATACGGTATCGATTAAATCATATCAAATGGTGCCACTTGAACTAAAAGAGCTAAAAAAACAACTTCATGAGCTTTAAGAAAAGGGTTTTATTCAGCCTAGTTTTTCTCCCTATGGTGCACTTGTCTTGTTCGTAAAGAAAAAGGATTGTACGATGCGTCTTTGTATTGACTATCACCAACTAAACAAGATCGCTATCAAGAAACGATATCCACTACCAAGAATAAAGGATATATTTGATTAGCTTAGGGATGCTTTAGTGTTTTAAAAGATTGATCTTCAATCGGGTTATTACGAAATGAGGGTTAAATAGGAAGACGTGCCAAAAATAACTTTCAGAACTCGCTATGGCCACTATGACTTTCTTGATATACCATTTGGATTAACTAATGCCCCTGCCCCGTTCATGGATCTCATGAATCACATATTTAAGCCCTACCTTGACAAGGTCATGGTTGTATTTATTGATGACATCATTGTTTATTCCAATAACAAGGAAAAACATGCCGAACACCTCCAGATTGTCTTGAAAACACTTCGAGAATGTCAGTTGTTCGTAAAATTCTCCAAGTGAGAATTTTAGCAATTGAAAGTCTCATTCTTTGGACATGTTGTCTCGCCACAGGGAATTAAAGTAGATCCAAAAAAGATATAAGCTATTATGGATTGGAGACCTCTAAGGAATGTAAGTGAAGTTCGAAGTTTTCTTAGTATAGTCGGGTATTATAGAAGATTTGTTAAGGGAATTTCTACTATTGCATTACCACTAACCAAACTCCTTCGAAAATATGTATCCTTTTCATGGACAGAGAAGCATCAATAAAGCTTTGATCAGCTCAAGCAAACTCTTACTCATGTCACAGTTCTCATCCAACCCTAATCGAGCAAGAAATTCACTATTTTTAGTGATGCTTCACATTTGGGACTTGGATGTGTCTTAATGCAAGGCGATAATGTAATTGTTTATGCATATCGCCAATTAAAGTCTCATGAGCTCAGTTATCCAATGCATTGCTTGGAACTTGTTGCTATTGTGTTCGCCCTTAAAATTTAGAGGCATTACTTGTACGATGAAAAGTGCTATTTATTTACCGTAATAAGAGTCTAAAATATCTCTTGACTCAAAAGGATCTCAATTTGAGGCAAATAAGATAGCTTGAAATAATCAAAGATTATGATTTAGTCATTGATTATCATCCCAAAAAAGCCAATGTGGTTTTAGATGCTCTCAATCGTAAATCGGCCCCAAATACTATTAATGCTCATCTTCGAATGTATAAAAAAATATGGATTCATGTGTGAATTACAAGTTCAATCTAGCTTAGTCTAGAGGATTAAAGACTTGTAACAAATTGATCCTAAACATTAAGTTGTCATTTCAGAATTAGATTCGAAAGCCAATCAAGATTTCTCCATTCATTTAAATGGCGTGTATTTTGAAAAATGATGATTTGAAGAATGAAATTTTACAAGAAACTCATCAAAGTCCATTTTCTATTCATCCTAGATCTTTCAACATGTATAGATATCTTAAATCCTTGTGTCAAAGGATCATTGATGAACATCGAGTTCCCACAGGACTCCTACAGCCTATTGAATTTACTCAGTGGAAATGAGATAAAATAACTATGGATTTTGTAAGTGGTCTACCTAGTTCACCAAGAAAGTGTGAAGTTGTTTGGGTAATTGTAGATCGTTTCACTAAATCAGCCCATTTTATTCCTATTCGAATGAGCTATAGTTTGGATACTCTAGCCGAATTATACATTCGTGAAGTAATTTGATTACACATGATTCCTACTTATATCATTTTTTATCGATATCCTTGATTCATAGCTTGATTTTGGAAATCATTACAGCGAGCCCTTGGCATTAGAATGGAACTGAGTATGACCTTTCATCCTTAAAGTGTTGGCCAATCTGAGAGAGTAATACAAGTACTTGAATACATGCTTAGAGCTTGTGTTATTGACTTTGGAAAGAACTGGGAGAAATACATACCTATTATAGAATTCGCCTATAACAATTGTTATAAAGCTTTGATTTAAATGGATCCTTTCGAGGCTTTGTATGGAAGAAAATGTAGAATACCCCTATGTTGGTCTGAACTAGGTGAAAACAAAGTCCTTGGGCCTTAGTTTCTCAGGGAAACCAAAGAACAAGTTTGTATTATTCATGATCGATTGAAGAAAGCCTTTGATAGGAAAAAGTCCTATGCCAATTTGAAGCGTAGGAACATCTAGTACAGTGTGGGAGATAAGGTCTTCCTCAAAGTATCATCTTGGAATAAGGTCTTTAGGTTTGGTAAAAAGGGGAAGCTCAACCCTTGATTTATTAGATTGTTCGATGTTGTTGGAAGAATTGGTCCAGTGGCTTACCGACAATCACTCCCAAGTGAATTCGATAAGATACATAATGCTTTCCATGTGTCGATACTCCGGAAATATCGATCAGATCCAGCTCACATTCTTGAACCTGAAGAATTTGAATTAAACATTTAATTAATTACATTGAAAGATGACCTAATCAAATTGTTTAGGATAATTATTGAGTTGAATTAAAACTTGGATTAATTGAATTAAGCCAATTTACATAGGGATCGAATTGAATTAAAACTTAATAAAGAATTTTAAACAATTGATTTGATCAAATTAAAGTAACCTAATTTAAATTAAATAAAAAAACATTAGAATTGAACCTAATTGAAAGGAGTGAAATAGTAATGATCGAATTATGGTGATCAAGTAGGAATTAGATACAAATGTTATAATTGCATGCTAAATTTCTAGATTCCTACAATTGCCCTTGAATAGTTGATATCTTAAATATTATGGGAGGCTAATCAGGACATTTATATCTTAATTAAAGATGAAGTAATACAAGCTTCATCAATTTCATTTGGTAACCGACCAAAGAAGAAACAATTGAGAAAATTTGGAGAAAGAAAAAATTGAGAGAAAGCAAAGAGGAGTTTTGGCCATACATGTTCAATTGCAAGCTTCATTTCAAGCTTGTATTAGCTATGCAAAAATTAATCTATTATCCATGTAAGTTTCTTCTATTCTTCTATTCTAAATTTGCTAAAGATCAATTTGAATGATTCTCAAATTTTGTTTAGGATATATTTATTTATTATTAATAGTGTATGGTATTAAAATTTAACATAGATCATGATGGAATAAGCATGGATGACCAAATATTTATAGGATTTAAACAAATTGTAGATTGATTTGGTTTAAAGGATGATAACCGAAAAATGTAAGGTTTGCAAGTGACTAAATCACAAAGATCCAAATGTTGTGTAGTAAACTGGACTAATTTTGTGTAGGAAGGAATTGCAGAAAATTGATATTTGTTAAAGATTTGAAGCTTCAAATAATAGGAAATACAGTAAAATTATGAAAATTGACCTTAGAATTGAAATTAGTCACCATTGTTGTTGGAAAATAAATTAGGGACTGTTTGGAACAAATTGAAATAATCGGGGCTTAATTAGACAATAAGGAATACTGGTAATACTAGTTTGAAACAGAATGAGAGCTGAACTTAATAAATAACAACTTGTTAAGGGTCGATTAGACAAAATTAACAGCTTTTAAGTTAATGTATTGGTAAAAATAGTGAAACTGGACAGTTTTGAAAAGTATAATAACTGGAGGACTTAATTGAATTATTGAGGACTAAAGTGGACTTAAAAATACATAACAAAGACATATTAAACAATGGTAAAAAGTACCAAAAGGAAGTAGTAATGGTTTTAGGTGAATTAACGCATTAAAGTGCATTTACCTACTAAAAGAGACATATTGGTTACAGAAATTTGACCTGACTTTAATTGAAAATATGTATTAATGTAGAAAGAAATAAATTATGAGCCATATATGTTTGGAAATATAATGGAATTATATTTCGAATGGTATAAACCAATTTAAAATATAATAAGTATATTAATGGATATGAACATAATAGTAAAGGGTATATAATATACTAGAACTAGAACTGTTTGGTGAAATATCGTTTAGTTAAGTTTAAATTGTTAATGAATAAACTTTAATGATCTTTCTACATTAAATATAAACTAGTAGAGAAAGGAACTGAATAAGTGACTGAAGGATCTAAAGGGGAACCTACCAAAGCTAAGCTAAAGAGAATAGCGATCTGCGACTAGCTAGAGTATAGTGATTGTAACTCTATTTAGGGCTGGGAATTATGTCCCAATAACTCTTCTTATTGCATACCAATTTTTATTTAATTAACATTTTAATAAATGAAACTTAACTATAATGGAAATTTGAGATCAAGGAGATGAAAGGACTAATAAAATATATACAAGATTAACGAAACCGATTTGAATTGTTAATGAATGAGTTCATGCATGCTGCCATGTTTTATTAAATTATGTTCCATGTTATTACTTAAGGTAAAGTTTTTTGTTTTGATTGCATTAAATACATGTTATAATTCTAAGTTATTGGCCTATGGGCGATTCATGGAATGATCTTGATTCGATTATTGTGGAATAGTGTAACACGGAGAGTATCATTCAAATTGCCTTAATATGAAATCTTGCTTGATAGACAAGTAATTAATATATGAATTGTATGTTGAAATCATATAAGCCCTTGGTTAATAGTTGGTACTAGATAGAATGACATGCCTTAGAGTCAAAGTTCTTGTGTAATAGGGGACTACGATCTAGCACTACGATGGATATTGGCGATAGACATGGTACGTTTAGTTGGTATTTGAAGATAGTAGGAGGGCTGACCAGCACTGCGGTACAACACAATGATGCATTATTGTTGGCAACAATTTGGTTGGATACTTGATTATCTAGGCTAAACTAATGACCAAGGCATACAAAAATGTATTGATTAATTGTATTAGGTTAAAATACATGGATCGTGCATGTATTTAAATTGTGAAATTATCTTCTTATTTGAATGGAATGATTGCATCTGTACAATAATTAACTGAATAATGTAGTATAATTCAAGCACCTTGGTTTTAAAAAGCATAAAGCGCCCTAAAGAGCCTAGGGTCCTAGACGCCGAAGCGCTAAGCGCTAAGCGAAAGCGATCGCTTTATGCACACGAAACGCCAGAAAGGCCGAAATTCATAAAAAAATACAAAATATTTATAAATTATCTTATAAATACTTAAATATCAAAGTGTCAATGCATATATTCAAAACTTATATAAGTACTTAAACATCAAAATATAATTCTAAATTTACTTATAAGTTATAAACACTTAAATACTTATATAACATTAACCATATGACTATATGAGCATATTAATCTCAAAAGATGGTCTACACCAAAAGTAGTCTAAAGTGAGATGAACAAAAGAATTTTTCTAAACCCTCAATTCCTTATAACTAAAAATCCTCTAAATCATCATCGTCATCAACTCGGACAATACCATCTCCTTCATCACTAGACACTCCAATATCTTCTTCCATCTCATCTTCATCAACTAAGCATCTACGAGATGGTCTACTAGAGATAGGATTATGAGCAGAAGATTTTCCTTTATCATTTCGTGATGGTTCGGCTCCATCATTCACTACTTTTGATGCTCTAGTTAAATAAATAGGTTTATATGCACTGGAAGCGTTAGCAACATCACTCAATGTAAAATCCTCACTAAAAAACACCGCCTCATCTTCATCTTCATCTTCATCATCTTCCACTCTTTTCATGAACCAGTCATTGCTCTCATCAATATCTTGCAAAAGAATGGGATCGGTCTCCTTACTTTCAGCTCGTCGCTCCAAGGCACTATTGAATTTCACAAACACCATGTCATTCAATCTAGATTGCGCCAATCTATTTCGTTTCTTAGTGTGAAGCTACAAGAAAAAAACCAAAACTGGATGTTAGCAACATTATGCATATATATATAAAATTTCCAGCAATATTATTAAGAAAAAACATGTAAAAATAACTTACTTGTTGAAAAACACTCCAGTTTCTCTCACAACTTGTAGCACTACAAGTGAGACTAAGAATCCGTATAGTAAACTTTCTCATGTTCTAAAGCTTTCTTGTAATCATCCTCTCGATTCGGAAAACTATCACGAATCACCTCCTTAGCTCTATCCATTGCTTCATAGATGTACCCCATGGCTGGATTTTTTTTTCCCATCAACTAGTCTAAGAACTTTCACTAAGGGACCTGTCAACTTGAAAGAATAAAGTACATTCCTCCAAAACGTTTCTTGCAAAAAGTAAGACTTTATTTTCTTACTCGTGGGTTCTTTAGACCACTTGCTCGCTTCCTACTCTTGAGAAGTCACCATCTTCCTCAAATTTTTTTTTTTTTGTTTCTAGATCTGGGCAAGAGTGATGAAGGATGTAGCAAATCTTGTGATGGCCGGTCTATGCAAGTTTCTTTGGTTTGTGAACTTTCTCATCAAGTTAACCAAACCAACATGACTATATATATATCCATTTGAGTAAATGGCATTTTTTAAAGCATTTTTAACCCCAGGAATATGTTTGCCAATATCCTCCAACATCAAGTCTAGGCAGTGTGCAACACATGGTGTCCAATAGATATTTGGTCTTTTAGCTTCCAACAACTTCCCTACAAAGTTAGAGGAATAAGATGAGTACATGACATTAGACAAGAGATTATCAAAAGACTAAAGTTGCAACTTAACTCTTACCTGCCTTTACATAAGCTGATGCATTATTAGTCACCACCTGCACCACATTCTCTTCACCAACTTCCTCCACCATTTTATCAAGAACATGAAACAACAAATCAACATCCTTTGAAACATCAGATACATCAAGTGACTTCACGAAGATCGAACCCTTTGGGGAGTTTACCATGAAGTTGATGATATCTTTTTAAACAACGGAATCATGCCATCCATCCGATAATATTGAACAACCTTTTTCTGTCCATTCTTTCTTATTTTCCACAATTTCGTTTTGAACTTCCTCTACTTGTTAAGTATGGGAACTCTTAACTCGTACATACTTGGTACTTTCATCTCGGGGCCAAACTGTCTGATTGCTTCAATCATTATTTGAAAACTCTCATATGTTACGATATTAAAAGGAATGCCAACATAAAAAATATATTTCCATTTATATAAATAAAAAAAGACTTCCAGCAACATAAATTTTAATTATTTATAATACCTGCATCGTAAAACCACCTCCCAATCTCATGAAAAACTTTATCCTTATGGTCCTTTCGACACGTTTCATTGATAGTTTGTTGTCTCCATTCCATCCCAGCTTTGATTGCTTCCAAGGATTAGGAGTGAAGTACATGTCCATAAGACATTTTTGCCTTGGTTTTTTGGGTAGGGGCATCTTGCTACTACGGCCACCTATTTCAACAACATCTTCTTCACCATTGTATTCATCAGCTTGTTGTTGGTGCATCCAGTTTTTTGCTTGCATATGTTATTCTGCCTTTGCCGTTTGTTTCTTTATCATGAACGCATTTAATTATTCCCGCACATGCTCCCGACAGTTTGGACATTTACGAGCATCCTTAAAAAGTCCAATCATGTGCATTTTGATCCGAAACAGACCTCCCTTAAATGTTTGTCCACAAAAAGAGCATATAAAGTTGATTTTATTATTCGGATCTTGTATTGCATATTTCCTAATCGGGTCTTCTGACTCGTTCTTTGAAGAACCTACGTTACCCGCCGTTGAAGTCATTCTATAAAAGATAGATTAAACATAAAGTCAAACTAAAATAACAGAATGCAATACCAGTTTACAAAGTTACAAACTATACCAGTAAGGCAGTAACAACTGAAAAAAGATGAATTATATATTTATATACCATTTTGAAAAACATAAAACAGAAAGGCTATAAAAATTTATTCTACCAAGTTGAAAGTAAATCAGTTTGACACTTTGACCTTATAATGTCAATCTATATCATAATACAAACATTTAAAATTCAACAAGCATTTTGCTTGTCTAAAAAACTATACCAGTATATAAGTAACAACTGAAAAACAGAAAACAATAACAATAACAACTAAAACTGACTTAAACATGAACACATGATATTCAGTTTGACCTTATAAAACATAAAACATAAAGCAATACCAGTTTGACCTTATAAAGTCAGTGAACTTTTTTAGAATCAAACTGTAAAACAGAAAGCAATAAAGTCAAATAATAAAGAACGAGAAAGCATTTTTTAAAGTCAAACTATAAAGTCAGAGCTGTTTTTAAAAAAGCATCGCTTAAGCACGATTAAAGCACTAAGCGACTCGAGCGAGGCCCCTGGCTCTTCAACATAGCAAAAGCACTACGAATTCATTAAGCGGTAGTAATCTGTGCTTTTGCAATGCTTTTAGCAAAGCGCTAATTGGCGCTTAATCACAAGTTTAGAAGATACAATTTTGGACTTTAGCATATATGATTTTTGGGCTTATTTAGGGTTTAGTGGGCTATTAGATTATCAGGCTTAGATCGACTTTTAGTTTAGGCGGGCTAGGGTAAAAAATGTGATTGAAATATGCGGTAATCAAAGAATTTACAGAGAACGATTGAGGTTGAGCGGTAAAAAATTCACAGAGAGCGATCATCTTCCACGCTTGTCGCCTCTGGCCTCTAGCCTAACGCTCACGACTCCTGACTCACGACTCAAGTTTTGATCATCATCTTTCTCTCATCTCACTCGAGTCATGTTGCTGCTGCACTTCATCAACCGGTACGTAATTATGTTGTTTATATACTTATAGTTTATTGCAAAATTGTGTTTTATAGTTTATAGAATAATGTTCTTCTTTATAGCTTTTTGCTTTCTCCTTCTTTAAGTACTTAGTATTGCTGAATTTTACATGTAGACAAGCAAAATGTTTGTTAAGCTGGTAAATTTTCACTGACTCTGACTTTATAGTTTGACTTTATAAAATGCTTTCTCGTTCTTTATAGTTTGACTTTATTGCTTTCTGTTTTATAGTTTGATTTTAAAAAAGTTCATTGACTTTATAAGGTCAAACTAGTATTGCTTTATGTTTTATGTTTTATAAGGTCAAACTGAATATCATGTATTCAAGTTTAATTCAGTTTTTAGACAAACAAAATGCTTGTTGAATTTTAAATGTTTGTATTATGGTATAAATTGACTTTATAAGGTCTAAGTGTCAAACTGATTAACTTTCAACTTGGTAGAATAAATTTTCACAGCCTTTCTGTTTTATGTTTTTCAAAATGGTATATAAATATATAATTCATCTTTTTTTTAGTTATTACTTCCTTACTGGTATAGTTTGTAACTTTGTATACTGGTATTGCTTTCTTTTATTTTAGTTTTTTATGTCTAATTTATCTTTTATAGAATGACTTCAACGGTGAGTAACGCAGGTTCTTCAAAGAACGGGTCAGAAAACCTGATTAGGAGATATGTAATACAAGATCAGAATAATAAAATCAGTGCACACTGCCTAGACTTGATATTGGAGGATATTGGCAAACACATTCCTAGGGTTAAAAATGCTTTAAAAATGTCATTTACTCAAATGGATATATATATATAGTCATATTGCTTTGGTGAACTTGATGAGAAAGTTCACAAACCAAAGAAACTTGCATAGACCGGCCATCACAAGATTTTCTACTTCCTTCATCACTCTTGCCCAGATCCAGAAACAAAAAAAAACAATTTGAGGAAGATGTTGACTTCTCAAGAGTGGGAAGCGAGCAAGTGGTCTAAAGAACCCACATGTAAGAAAATAAAGTCTTACTTTTTACAAGAAACGTTTTAGAGGAATGTACTTTATTCTCTCAAGTTGACAGGCCCCTTAGTGAAAGTTCTTAGACTAGTTGATGGAGAAAAAAATCCAGCCATGGGGTACATCTATTAGGCAATGGATAGAGCTAAGGAGGCGATTTGTGATAGTTCTCCAAATCGAGAGGATGAATTCAAGAAAGCTTTTGAAATTATAGATCATAGGTGGGAATGTCAACTACATAAACCTTTGCATGTTGTGGGACATTTCTTGATCACGGGGATCTTTTATGATGAAGTTGGTGGTGTGCTTTGCGAAGAAGTTAAAAACGGTTCTTATGAATACATGTTGAGGCTTGTTCGCGACCAAGAAACTCAAGACAAGATTTTAAATGAGTTAGTTAAATACCAAAAGGCAGAAGGTCTCTTTGGTATTAGCTTGGCTGTTAGGGAAAGGAAAACAAAATCACCAGGTAAAAAAATGTTACTTTATATTTTAAGTTTTAAGTTATATTAATTATTCTCTCAAATATAGTTTATGTTTCATATTCATTTTACATTTTTTATAGTTGATTGGTAGACAATGTATGGATCTTCGGCTCCTAACTTGAAAAAGTTTGCTATACGGATTCTTAGTCTCACTTGTAATGCTACAAGTTATGAGAGAAACTGGAGTGTTTTTCAACAAGTAAGTTATTTTTACATGTTTTTTCTTAATAATATTGCTGGAAATTATATATATATATATATGCATAATGTTGCTAACATTCATTTTTTGGTTTTTTTCTTGTAGCTTCACAGTAAGAAACAAAATAGATTGGCACAATCTAGATTGAATGACATGGTGTTTGTGAAATTCAATAGTGCCTTGGAGCGCCGAGCTAAAAGTAAGGAGACCGATCCCATTCTTTTGCAAGATATTGATGAGAGCAATGAGTGGTTCATGGGAAGAATGGAAGATGATGAAGATGATGATGAGGCGGTGTTTGTTTGTGAGGAGGATTTGACATGGAGTGATATTGCTAACGCTTCCGGTGTATATGAGTCTAGTTATCTAACTAGAGCATCAAAAGTAGTGAATGATGGAGCTGGACCATCACGAAATGATAAAGGAAAATCTCCTGCTCATAATCCTATCTCTAGTAGACCATCTCGTAGATGCTTAGTTGATGAAGATGAGATGGAAGAAGATATTGAAGTGTCTAGTGATGAAGGAGATGGTGTTGTCCGAGTTGATGACGATGACGATTTAAAGGATTTTTAATTATAAGGAATTGAGGGTTTAGAAAAATACTTTTGTTAATCTCACTTTAGACTACTTTTGGTGTAGACCATCTTTTGAGATTAATATGCTCGTATAGTCATATGGTTAATGGTATATAAGTATTTAAGTGTTTATAACTTATAAATAAACTGAGAATTATATTTTTGTGTTTAAGTACTTGTAAGTTTTGAATATATGCATTGACAATTTAATATTTAAGTATTTATAAGATAATTTATAAACATTCTGTATTTTTTTTGTGAATTTCGGCCTTTCTGGCGCTTCGTGTGCATAAAGTGATCGCTTTCGCTTAGTGCTTAGAGCTTCGGCATCTAGGACCCTTGGCGCTTTAGGGATCTTTACGATTTTTAAAACCAAGAGTCAAAGTCAGTGAAATTTTACCAGGTTAACAAGCATTTTGGTTGTCTACATGTAAAATTCAGCAATACTAAGTACTTAAAAAATGAGAAAGCAAAAAGCTATAAAGAAGAATAGTATTCTATAAACTATAAAACACAATTTTGCAATAAACTATAAGTATATAAACAACAAAATTACGTACCAGTTGATGAAGTGCAGCAGCAGCGCGACTCGAGTGAGATGAGAGGAAGATGATGATCAAAACTTGAGTCGTGAGTCAGGATTCGTGAGCCCAGAGGCGACAGGCATGGAAGATGATCGCTCTCTGTGAATTTTTTACCGCTCAACCTCAATCGTTCTTTGTAAATTCTTCGACTACCGCCTATTTCAATCGCATTTTTTACCCTAGCCCGCCTAAACTAAAAGTCGATCTAAGCCTGATAATCTAATAGCCCGCTAAACCCTAAACAAGCCCAAAAATCATTTATGATAAAGCCCAGAATCGTATATTCTAAACTCGCGATTAAGCGTTAATTAGCGCTTTGCTAAAAGCGTTACAAAAGCGATTACTACCGCTTAATGAATTCGTAGTGGTTTTGCTATGCTGAAGCGCCAGGGGCCTCGCTCAAGTCGCTTAGCGCTTTAATCGCGCTTAAGTGACGCTTTTTAAACACAGTCAAGTACATGCAGTTAATTAGGTTTCTATTGTCATGTGTGAGTTTGGATTATTTGTTCCTTATGTTATATTGTATGACTAAGTGATATATATATATATATATATATAATCGAATAAGTATGCATAAGGATTAAGAATGACTAATGGAAATGTTTAAAAGTGGATTAAATGTTACCTCGCTAAGTACTATAAGTACCTATCACTCTTGTTCCTTTCTTTCCCAAAACATAGGTTCTAGAGTATTCGATGCTCCACCTCCTTAGCTAATCTATCCAAGGGAAGAATTAAAGTGTAGCTTGTTTCTTATCCGTATACTCCTAATAGGTGGCTTAGTTTTGAATATAATGGTTCAAATTTTATGAATATGGTGGGTAATTAAGTTGTATATGAAATGTACCTAAGAACATAATGAACTAGTAGAGTCCATGTAGCTAAAGGATCCTAATGTATGTATCGATAATGACTCTTTTGGGAATGTGTCTAGCTTACTAGCATGCCATTTGGTATAATATATTAAGGGTCTATTTATTAATGAAAAAATATATAAGTTGATTATCAAATGATGATGTACTGTGTTAAGTTCATTAAATTCCTAGCTATGCATGTGGATTGATATTAGTAATCGATTTAATGAATTACATATTTGAAATCAAAGGAATCTTCTATAGCTAAATTGGGATTTATGTCTTAATCAAATTAATTGATAATTAGTGATTAAGAATTGTAATCTTGTATTAAAAAAATATAGCTCTTCAACTGTATTGTCCGCTGTGTATATAAGATTAATCGTTCAATGATCTTGTTCTTTCTTTCAGTCTCGATAATGCACCCAATCCATGATTCAAGTTTGGGGTATTACAACACTTCCCTTAATCCAACCCAACATGACATGCAAAATGGCATACAAATCCAAAATTTGATCCAATCCGAATAAAAAGCATTACATAATTAGATATTCAGAAGCATATAATATGATTCTATTAATTCCAAACAATCACATATTGTATGCACGTCACATAATCCAGTTTTGACAGTTCATCATGCATCATATAGTGTTATTCCGAATTATATTAAACATATTCTATTTCACATTCAGAGATGAGTTCAAGTAATTTACCAAACAACCAAGCAAACAATCAATAATCAAACAAATATAGCATCGAATAGAGACACACCTCGACAAACAGCTAACGACGATGATAATGTTTCCATTAATGGACCCGAACAGTGATCAATATGAATCAGTGCCTACAAAATTTATTTAATAATAAATAATTTATTCAAAATTAACAATGGAAACTAACATATTAAATATTATAAATTAACCCTCACGGTCAACATGCGTTATACCAGTTGATTTGAAATTTACGGGTAATGACAGAGGAGGCGGTAACTCGGTTCATGGTTCGATTTCACCTGCAAAAATTATGACGATGAATTTTAGTTTCCCCACACTAAATTTCCAGATTACTCAAACCATCAAAATACATTAATAATTTTTGAATAAAAAATTGTTAAAGCAAAATAATGGGGCTGCAAGATCAGAAAAGGGGACCACCAGTCAATGGCCCCATGACTGGTTGGTGATGGGTTAGTGGAAGCAATCATAGCAGACGATGGTGACAACGCAAACGACCGTGAAAAAATAATGAGGAGAATGACAGTGGTTTACACCGCCTACCATGTCTGATCAGAAGTGAGCCCGACAACCGATGAGGGTTCAGTCACTTGGATGCTTCCCTGTCGCAGATTATCGCAACATTCCGAATGACGAGGGAACTTTGACATTCCCTTACCAGTCCCTAATGGTAATGAAAGAAAAAAAAAATGGGACAGAATGACGGTGATTATGGTTGAAGGGTTAACGGTGGCGACTTACAAACGAGCGGACGACGAGCAAGGCGGTGAGGGAGTGTTGGCTACTGCTAGGGTTTTGAAATAAAGGAGAAGGGGAAAATGACACGCATGATATAATCGAGTAGATGGAGGGTTTTTTTTTTTTGATTTAAGGAAATGGTTAATTCATCTAACTGGTGCTGAAGTCTTTGAGGGTATTCAAAATTGGCACTTAACTTTTGATTATTGTAATTAGGTCATCAACCGAAACCTAGGGACTTAAGGCTAAAATCCCCAAATTCTAGGTATTAAAATTGGGGATTTTTTCATTGTGTCACAATTCTCCCCTTATAGAAATTTTTGACCATAAAATTTACTTGGAGAAAATTGTAATACCCAAAATTTTGGTTAGTGATCAAAACATAAATTTTAAAAGTTCAGTGACCAAGGTTTGAAGTTTGGAAAAGTTCAGTGGCCAAAGTGTATTTTTTAAAAGTTAGGTATTTTGACCCTATAACTGAATAGTTCACCACGAATAATGATGTTGTCGTGGGAATCAGATTTTTGATATGAAATTTGTGTTAAAAGCTATAAAGTGTTAAAGTCCAGTAAAAATTCGGTAAATCGAATCGAATGGAGATTTTGAGAAATTTTTAAAGGATTCTAAATTAAGCTTAGAAATATTATTTCCACATTTTAAAATGATGGAAAAATAATATGGATCATTAGATTTGAGAATTTATATCCATGTTAAACATGGACCGTTGGATGATAATGGCTAGATTGGAATTTTTGGAAAGAGTCATGGGTAAAGTTGTAAAAGGAAAATTAATTTGTTTATATTTGACTTTGAAAGATGGCAATTAACACGTGACAAGGTATGGTTGTAATTATCATGTTTCATTAAAGGTGAAAATGTCATTTCCCATTAAACACATTTTTAATTCATTTAAGCTTAATAAATGACAAATTAACATGGAATTAACTAGAAGTTTTATGACATTTTGTACATCTTTCTTCTACTTTACCTTGTATCAACCCTAAGGTGTGGAATTTTTTCTATTTTTAAAAATTTTCTTAGGTGTTTGGATTGAAGCGTGAAATAGGAAATTGATCTATTCGAAGAGCTCTATCCTTTGGTACCAATTATGCATGCTAATCTTGCTTGAAATGCTTAGTTCCTAAATTTGGTGGATGAATAAGATGTTAGGGTTTTATGAATTGATGATGGATTTTGAAGTTATTGATGTTTTAGAATCATTTCTAACCTTGTTTTTTGATTAAAACCACCTAGAAATACATCTATTTCATTTGGCCAAAACCTAGGGTTTTGGGATGTTATTGATTTGGTTAAATTATGTTAGGAATTTAATTATAGAAGCTTTGAAATGTTAATTAGAGGGGTTTTTTCACGCTTGAATCAAGTTTGCAACCATTGAAACCCTACCTAAAGTATTAGACCACAGTGTTAAAGAGTGAGAAAAATTATGGAAAAATGTTATAACAGTTAGAAATGATGTGGAAGGATTCTAAAAGATCTATAAAGTTTTTGAGACCATTTTGTAATTTTTTGAAAGTTAAGGGACCTATTTGATAATTATGGAAAATTATGGAGTTTATTTGCAAATGTTCAATGCATGATATAATATGCTGGAATTGAATGTTAGAATGTAAAATTGGATCATTTTGGAAACTTGGTAAGTTTAGTGACTAGTTTTTAAAGTTTGTAAAGTTTAGAGGTTTAAAGATAGTTATGCAAACGTGAATGTAGTAGATTGGTTATATTACTCCAATGCTGAAATTTTTAGTATTGAAATTCAATTGAGTAAAATGGTGAAGGAACAATATACATAAATTGGAAAAGTTGGTATGAATTCTAAAATAATTCATACACGATGATTATAATGTAAGGTTTATGAAAGTTAAGTGGTTCGTGATTAATATGAATATTTATGGAATTGGAGAGTTATTTTGGAAATATTGAAGTTGTTATATCATAGTGACGTCATTTTTATATCAATAAGTATCAAATATATTTTATGGATTTTTGTTATCATATTTTTGTTATGTTAGTACGACACTAACATATGCTTTAAATATGTATATGATTTTGTATATATCGTGATTTTTTTGTGATCGAAGCGAATTGAGAGCAAAGGATCAAGTTTGAACCTTAGTGAGGCTTATATATATAAAGTGTCAAGGTGAGTACAATGCATGCATATCATGAGACATGGATGTTTTATACTTCATTAGGAAGAATCGCGATGAGTCAACCTTATTTATATTGTCATGATATTTATGTAATTCAACATATCTTAGACATGTTCAAAATATGTCAAGCTATGAATATTTATAACTGCATTGATCACTAGCTTATATATGATGTTAAGCAATGAATGTTATTTCAGGTATGAACTGCCCAACATTGAATTATATTAATATACATTTCCATGGATGAACTAAATATAGAATACATGCCCAAGCATGTTATTGAGGGATAATGGTATAGTTGGCATGCCATAGAGTCAACCAGTAGGCTGCATATTCAGTTTTACACTAAAGTGTATATAAAGGACACTTAGTGTATATGGTAGACACTCCCTTACGTGTATTATGGTAGGCACAACCTTATGTGTATTAGCACTTTGATGTATATTTGACTCCTATACCCAGGGTCCCCATAGGTTTATATTTTGGACTATGGTTTATTGATTAATAGAATATAAACAAGTGATTAAGCTTATGTTCTTATGAAATAAATGGTTGGTATATCGGTGAGAAATTTTATATATGGGTTACATTATAATTATATATAGTAAATTTATTGAAAAACATGTAATGTGATCATATTGCATTGAATAATGATGTTTAATAATAATTATATGTTGTATTGCACTGTTCATTATTATGATTGTCTCACTAAGTGTATACTTAGTGTGTGATGATTTTCACGCGTAGGTAAAAAGCAAGAGTTGGAGTATGGAGTACTATGTATTCCAATCCATCGATGAGTATATTTACAATATCAATAAGACATTCTTCGATGTTATTTTGACTTGATTAGTGACATGTATTTTATAAATATTCTAGTTGCTTTGGTAGATTAGTTATAGAACTGGTTTTGTAATAGATAAACCAAAACTGCTTTATTATGGTTAGTATTAAATAATATTAATAGTATGAATGTACATTATTATATTAAATTATGTTTTAAATATAATTTGGTTGGATTTAAAATTTATACAACTTTTAGGTAGTTTTATTTATTTTACGAAATAGCGAGTATATGCATAGTCACTATCTGAATTTAGATTTGAAATAGGAATCCAAATATTATATCTTTCCTTTTTTATGAATAATTATTTTATAATAAAGGTTGAGAATTTGAAATATTTGAAATAAAAACATTTACCCATTTTGAGTTACGAAAATTTTGAATTTTTAATTTAACATCTTTAACTCGTCATACTTTATATATACGGGTTAAGGGAGTTACAAAAAAAGTGTAGATACTGAGCTCTCATGACATCCTCGGTCTTCTACATGGACTGTAATACCCTTAACATGTATATGTACTAAATATGAGTTAAAGATGTCACAATAACTTTTCATAACGTTCTATACATAAAACAACGTAAAATTTTGTTTCATTTTAAAATTTCAAATTATTGTTAAATTTATTTAATTTTTCACATAAAACATAAAATAATATTTCATCGTCAAATTTTAATATGATTTCTAGACAGGAATTAGGTAGTTGGAAGTTGATTCTCAACATATATAAAACTATCAAAATAATGCCTAGTTTAAAATCAACGAACTAACCTTTAAAATAGTTCAATCAGAACAACCAAAACATTTATAACATACATGCCACTAATAAGTTAAAGATGTATTACTGATACAGTTCGTTGGTTTGATTTACCAAGAAGAGATGCTCTCAGTGCTCCCTACTTCACATCCTTTTCTTTATATGAACCTACTCATGAAAATCTTCATGCGCTAAATAAATTTAGTGAGGCATTGACACATCTAAAGTGAGATAAAACATAAAATATCATAAAATACTTTGAAACATAAAAATGTAATTTAAAGAAAATCGTTGAAACTTTTAGACCAAGCTATTCAAGCCATTTCCTCTTCAAAAACCTAAAAATAATCATTTCATGATTTTATCAAAATCATGTAAATTAAAATTTGATATAACAACTATCTCATATTATTTTTTACATTCGTACATAATTTAAAATTTTCATTTTCACTTTCATATCCTTTCCTTTCAGATACTTTCTTAACTTTCACATTCACTTTTCATATTTACTTTCATAGCCCAATGTATATGTAAGAGAATGCATGGTACGTGAGTCAAACATTGTGGGTGCACTAGGCACTTTACGGTGCCAAATCATCATCATCATCATAAGATGCACTCCAAGTGCTATCTTATTGTTTACACTAACAGTGCCAATCATAATGTAAGTGAATGCTTCACAACTTTACTTTATTCAACTTCCTAGCATGCCAAGTGTACCAACGACTCTCAATGCAACATACAATGGGCTTTTGTATTATGTTATATTCATTTAAAGATCAATATTTCTAAATTATAATCATTTTCCATTCATCATCATAAAATCTTAACTTGGGCAGTTCATACTTCAGATAACATTTCTAAAAATTATCAAGGAAATATTTCATCATTAAAAATAAATATCAATCTTTAAAATCATTTTAGAAAATTCATTCGAATAACTTTTTCATAAAATATCATATAAAAACATATTGGTAATTTCATACCCAAAATAATAATAAATAGTTTATATAACATTATGAAAATATTCCATAATTAAAATAAAATCATACTTTAAAAATAATATGAAGTTGACTTATTGCAAGTCTTCCTCGATCAGAATAATTAAAAAAATAGATTGCACTCACCTTTGTCTCACTACTGAACTCTTTTCTATAATATTCTTTTACTCAAGTTCTTTGCCTTTCGTTTTCGATTCACTAGAATCACAAGATTTGTCGTAATCTTTATGACATAACATACATAACACCATTTTTAAATTATATGTGATTATTATACTAAATAATCTAATTCCGATTGAATAACTTTTATAAAGCATAATTGATACTAAATTGATATAAAACTAGATCACAATTTCATCATAATTTCAAACTTTCCAAAATAGCTATTTGATTCCATAAATATTCATTTCCATCCTCGATCCTTCAACTTTCACAACTTTACTTTTAAATCATCATTTATAAATTCTATTTAGAATTCACATCAACTTTTCCATTTAATTAACAATGGTCCTTCACCATTATGTTTACTTCAAATTAAATTCTAAAATTTTCCAGCAAGTAAATAATACACTCAATCCAATACTTTAACAATTGAAAACTTGCAATTTCATCCTTAATTTTCCCTAGCCTTTTCGAATTCAACTATTAACTTTACTAATCTTGCAAATTGATCCAAACATATCTTCAAACTTGAAAATCAGCATTCAAATAGTAAATTTCCAGTGTCATAATTTTATACTCAAACTGTGCCATCACATTTACAAACTTGTAATAAAGTCCTTAAATATTAAGAACTTTCGAATTCCACTAGATAACTTGTCAAATTAACACTTTGATCATCAAATCAACATTCTAACTTAAAATTCAGCATTCCTTGATTAAATTTCAGCATTGAATACTCCAAATTACACATTTATTCATCAATGCCTCAAAATTCTAAAAACTTGCAAAATGGTCCTTTTACTATCTCAAGGTTCTAAATTGATCCAAAACAACTTCTAAAACTTATAGAATCATTCTAATATCAAATATAGATCATAGGAAATTTTTAAATACCTTCCCTATTTTTCTCCCCTTGGCCGAATATAATTAGTATATTAGGACTTGATTTTCATTCAATTTATAGTATGAACTCAACCTTCTATGATCAAATTAATACAATTTCAATCATCATGACATCAAATTCAATCCAAATTCAACAAATTTCCATAAACCCTAACTTAACCAAACTGATTATAAGCATTTGTACATGATTTTAATCATCACAAAGGCTTGGAAATTAATGTACAACACTAATAACATAAAAATCATCCTATAATTCTTCAAAATTAGACATGTTCTTCATGAACCCTGATCATGAATTTCATAATCCAAACATGTTTTTCCATGAACTGATTATACCAAATGATAGAGAATTTCAAGTAGATTATTTCCATATCGAATAGCTTAATCAAAAAACCAATTAAAATGTCTTAAAATGAAAAATAAAAACTTTAATACTTTTCAATGGAGGTCATGGCGATAGGAGGTTGAAGGAGCTAATTTTATTGAATTTCTACAAATTTTCCATAATACACATGGCTTTATAAAATTAAATCAATTTAAAATTCATTTAAAACTAGTTTACCATTTTGCCATTAATGAAACTTGATAATTCTAACCATGCCAATACAATATCTTCCAATTAATATTCCAAAGTCCAATATGAACCAACAAAATTTTACTTTCCTCTTTTACCCAATCAATTTTTGAAAATTGTAATTTAGTCACATAATTTTCTAATTTTTACTAAATTGGGAAATTAACTTCAGTTCCACTGATCCATGCCAAATTTCACTATTCTAAATTTTGGAAATAATATTTCCAACCTTTTACCTAGCATCCTTCAAATTTTTGTGAAATTCTAGTTCGACCCGATTATCCGGTTTCTTACCAGACTTTACTACTTTATAGCTTTTAATACAAATTTAGAATAAAAATTCTGATTCCCATGAAAGCATTTATTTCATGACAAACTATTCATTTACGGGTCAAAATATATAACTTTTAAAAATTTAATTTTGGTTACTAAACTTTTCCAAATTTATACTTTGGTCACAAAACTTTCAAAACTCTCCTTTTGGTCACTACCCAAAATTTGGGGTATTACAATTCTCCCCTAAAAGAAAATTCTTCCTCGAATTTTCCATACACATTTACATACTTGAAGTAAAAAGATGAAGATATTGTTTTTCATATTTTCTCTTCATTCCCAGGTCACTTCCTTAACTTTATAATATCACCCAAAGAACATTTACAAGCAAAATCATCTCTTCCTCAATTTTTTTTTTTACTTTATGAGCTAAACTTTTCACTGATCCTTCTTCATATGATAAGTCCAAATGAATTTTAATTTCTTCTAGTGTAATCACATGCGAAAGATTTGATCAATACTTTTCGAAACATCGATACATGAAACACATTATGTACCTTGTCCATTTCCATAGATAATACTAGCTAATAAGCTACTGGTCCAAGTTTTTAAATAATATTGCATGGCCAATGAATCTTGAATTCAACTTTCCTTTACAATCGAACTTCAGAACATTTTTTTCATGATAATATATAAAGAAATACTTTACCACTGACTTGATAATCAATTTCTTTTTTCTTCAGTTTTGATTTATGTCGGTTAGCATCTATCTTGATATTGTCATGTATAACTTTTACCTTGTCTTTCGTTTATTTAATTAAATTTGGACGATCATGGCTCAATCCTTTAACTCATACAAATTTAGGCGTGTTTAATATTTCTTTCCATCTAATGCTTCAAAAAGAGCTATCTTAATACTTGACTAATAACTATGGGTTTAAGCGAATTTTGCTAAAGATAAGTATTTCTCCTATGATCCTTTTCAATCAATAATTCACTTATTTAATATATCTTCAAGTATATGGATAGTTCACTCCTATTGTTCATCAGTTTACAGATGAAAAGTTGGGCTGAAAATTATTCGGGTTCTCGAAGTTGTATGTAAGACTTTTAAAGTCTCAAAGTAAATCATGGGTCTCTGATATAAACTATCGAGACAATTACTCTACGAAGGCATATTATCTCATTGATATATAACTTAACAATTTATCCATCGAGTAATCTACTCGAATTGGAATAAAGTGGGTATCCTTAGTCAATTTATCCACAATCATCTAGATCGAGTCTTTCTTATTGGTTGTCAATGATAAATGTGTCATAAAATCTATAGTAACCCTTTTTTAATTTCCACTAAGAAATGGAAATAGGTTGTAGCGAAGCAGATAACATCTAGTGTTATACTTATACTTGTTGAAAAATCAATCATCTGTATACAAATACTATTATAGGTTTTTTTATACCTGCTCATTGATATCGATCTTCAAATCTTGATACATTTCATTTCCTCATGGATACATTGTCAAAGAGCTAAAATGAGATTTAGTAAGAATATCCTTCTTTAATTCTTCGTCATTAGGAATTCCAACCCGACCTCAATAATATAAGCATCCATCAAATTTTACCTCAAAGTCTTTGGTTTCACTTTATTGTTCAATCTTTTCTAAACATTTTTCATCTTTGCCTTAAATATCCTTTATTTGATCTAATAATTCAAATCTTAGCTTCAATTCTGCAACAAGTGCACCATTTCTTTCCATTGATAATCCATCATCTAAACTCTAAAGCAAATAATGTTTTTCAACTAAATGCGCCATCTATTACGTTATCCTTTCTAGTATAGTAGTCAATGATCACATCATAATCTTTCATAAGTTCAATCCATGTCCTTTGTCTAAAATTCAATTCCTTCTAAATCGGTAGATATTTCAGACTTTTATGACCCGTATAGTTATAACATCGTTCATTATATAAACAATGGAACCAATTTTCAAAGCAAAAACCATAGATGCTAAGTATAATTCATGAGTAGGATAACTTATCTCATATGCCTTCAGCTAACTCGAAGCATAGGCTACAATTTAACCTTCTCACATAAATACACATCCCAAACCGCTATAAGATGCATCGTTCTAGGTCACATAATCTTCGTCCAATTTTGGTTGCACTAGAACCAGTGCCTCTGTCATAATCTTCTTAAATATAATCAAAACTTCCTTGACACTTTATGATCTATAGAAATAAAATAATTTTTTTGAGCAACTTAATAAGGGGAGAAGCAATCATCAATAAATTATTCACGAATCGCCGATAATAACCAACTAATCTTAAG
Organism: Hibiscus syriacus; assembly: GCF_006381635.1. Taxonomy (NCBI): domain Eukaryota; kingdom Viridiplantae; phylum Streptophyta; class Magnoliopsida; order Malvales; family Malvaceae; genus Hibiscus; species Hibiscus syriacus. The sequence goes on along the minus strand of NW_024062824.1, from coordinate 1,898,784 downwards.
AAGCTTAGAACTTCAGAAACATTTTTCAGAGTTTTCTACTCCACTACTACTTGTACTTTCTTGGAATGAACCCAGATACCCTCTGCCCAAATCATATGACTAAGAAATGCGATTTACATCTACCATAATTTACATTTTGACGACTTAACATAAAATTTTTATCCTGTAGTGTCTAAAGTACAATACGAAGATGTGCATCGTTCTTCTTTAGTCTTAGAATAAACCAAAATAGCATAAATAAACACAATCACAAATTGATTTAAGTACGATAGAAACACATGATTCATTAAATCTATGAATGATGCAAAACATTAGTCAATCAACTGACATCATTACGAACTCATAGTGACCATATCGGGTCCTGAAAGTCATCTTTGAAAATTTTTCCTCTTTAATGTTTAACTAACAATATCCTAATCGAAGATCAATCTTTAAAAATATGTAAGTACCTTTAAGCTGGTCAAATAAATCATCGATCCGCATAAGAGGATATTTAATATTCACCATCACTTTATTCAGTTAATTGTAATTTATCCATAATAGCATAGATCTATCTTTCTTATTAACAGGAAGTACCAGTGCACCTCATAGAGGCACATTCTGTCTAATAATGCCCTAATCAAATAACTCCCATAACTGTGCCTTTATCTCCTTGAGTTATGTCAAAACTATTCAATACGAAACATCAATATAAACATAGTTCCCAAAAAAATATCAATCTTGAATTCACCTCACAGTAAAAAAGATAACTCCAATAATTATCAAGAAATACATCTGAAATTGTTTTAACTATCGAAATATCCTCCAAATTAATCTTAGATGCTAAGTTATCCATTTCATTAGCAAGAAAAGTTAAACAACCCTTTGATATCAATTTCTTTGCAATCATTGCTGATATCACATTGAGCAATGATTTAGTTTTCTCTTCGATTACTATTATTTCAGAACCTTTCGTATCTTTCAAAAATAGTTGCTTTATACGACAATATAAACAATCATAATATAGAGATAACCAATCCATGCCCAAATGATCTCAAACTCATTAAATGATAATTCCGTAAGATTCACTAGAAACGCAACCCTTTGAATCTTTATCGAATAATTTTTTCTTGTATGCTTTACTTTGGCAGTATAATTCAGTAGATTTGTAGCTATCATATCTCTATTGTTGAGTTCTAAGGAAATGTTTTTTTTTCTGACTATTTTTATACTATCATAGCAATATGTAGAACCCAAATAAATCATAATAAATACATACTTATCTTCTACTATCATCTCACTTAGCTGGTGATAATCTATATATACCCAAATGGAATCATCTTTCTTTAAACTTATAGTAGATAACTTACACTGTTTACCCTTGCCTTCTGGCCTTAAGGACTTATTCTTCTTCCCATTTATCCATGATTAAATCAAATCAAGCATTTGTCTATTCAACTTAATACTTATCAGAAATCTAAAGATATTTGTAAAAACTTCATAGTCACCAGTAAATTCATTAATTTTTTGGATCCTCATCAGTCTCAACTTCTCTTGTATTCCTTCTAAACCTTATGATAGATTCCTATATTTTAGTAACCTCATTAAAATGGGATATTTCTTCCACAAAATGGAGGATAATCTGTTACAACTCTAACCCTTCTAGAGTGAATTAATGAAGTTTTCTCTATTTTGTTTGGATCGATTGTAATCTTGATCTTTTTTTACCTTTATCAGGTTTCATACTCTCACTTTTAGCTTTATTTTGAAGCTTAAAATTGATCGTTTGAGATGATCCTTTTTCTTTCGACATCTAACACAACCATATTTCAAAATTACCTTACTAAGGAGCAACATCATTAACAAAATCACCTAACCATACCAGATCAGTAATTTTAACATCCTAGTGGCATGTACACATTTACAACATAAAATAAGCTTGGTTTAGGCTAGAATCGGCTAAACCTACAGCTTTGATACCAATAAATATAACACCCTTAAATCGTATATGTACTTAAATACGAGTTAAAGATGTCACAATGACTTTTCATAACGTTCCATACATGAAAATGCATAAAATTTTGTTTTATTTTAAAATTTCAAATTATCGTTTAAAACTCATTTAATGATTCACATAAAAACATAAAATAATATTTCACCGTCAAATTTTAATCTGATTTTTATACAACAATTAGGCAGTTCGAAGTTGATTCTCAACATATATAAAACTACAAAAATAATGCCTTGTTTAAAATCAACCAACTAACCTTTAAAACAATTCAATCATAACAACCAGAGTATTTATAATATACATGCCACTAATTAGTTAAATATGTCTTACATATACAGTTTGTTGGTTCGATTTACCAAGAAGAGATGCTCTTAGTGCTCCTTACTCCACGCCATTTTCTTTATTTGAACCTACTCATGAAAATCATCACGCGCTAAATACATTTATTGAGGCAGTGACACATCTAAGGTGAGATAAAACTTAAAATATCATAAAATACTTTAAAGCATAACAATGTAATTTAAAGAAAGTTTTGAAACTTTCAAACTGAGCTATTCAAGCAGATTTTCTCTTCAAAAACCTGAAAATGATCATTTCATGATTTTATCAAATTCATGTATATTAATATGTGATATAACAACTATCTCATATTCTTTTTTTATTCATACATAATTCAAAACTTTCATTTTCACTTTCATATTATTTCCTTTCAGATACTTTTCTTAACTTTCACATTCAATTTTCATATTTACTTTCATAACCCAATGTAAATGTAAGAGAATGCAAGGTACGTGAGTCAAACATAATGAGCGCACTAGGCACTTCACGGTGCCAAATCATCATCATAAGATGCACTCCAAGTGTTATCTTATTGTTTACACCAACGATGCCAATCATAATGTACATTAATGTACCGTAGCTTTACTTTACTTTACTTTACTGAGCTTCCTGGCATGCCAAGTGTACCTACGACTCTTAATGCAATTTACAATGGATTTTCGTATTATGTTATATTCATTTAAAGATCAATAGTTCTAAATTTTAATCATTTTCGATTCATCATCATAAAATCATAACTTGGGCAGTTAATACTATAAAATAATTCAGATAGCATTTCTAAAAATCTTCAAGGAAATATTCCATTGTTAAAAATAAATATCATCTTTAAAATCATTTTATAAAATTCATTCGAATAACTTTTTAAAAAAACATATAAAAATGTATTGGTAATTTCATACATAATATAATCATAAACCCTTTATATGACATTATGGAAATATTCCACAATTAAAATAAATTATACTTTAAAAATAATATGATGTTGACTTATTGTAAGTCTTCCTAAATTAGAATAATAAAATAAAGAAACTGCACTCACCTTTGTCTCACTACTGAACTCTTTTCTATAATAGTATTTTTCTCAAGTTCTTTGCCTTTTGCTTTCGATTCACTAGAATCACAAGATTTGTCGTAATCTGTACGATATAACATACAAAACACCATTTTTAAATTATATGTGATTGTTATACTAAAATAATCTAATTCCGATAAAATAACATCTATAAAGCATAATCAATACTAAACCAATATAAAAATAGATAGCAATTTCATCATAATTTCAAACTTTCCAAAATAGCTATTAGATTCCATAAATATTCATTTTCATCATCAATCCTTCAACTTTCACCAACTTTATTTTTAAATCACCATTTATGAATTCTATTTAGAATTCACATAAACTTTTGCATTTAATTCATAATGGTCCTTGACCAGTATGTTTACTTCAAATTAAATTATAAATTTTCCAACAAGTAAATAGTACACTCAATTCAATACTTTAATAATTGAAAACTTGCAATTTCATCCTTAATTTTCACTAGCCTTTTCGAATTCAACTATTAACTTTACTAATCCTGCAAATTGGTCCCAAACATATATTCAAACTTGAAAGCTAGCATTCAAGTAGTAAATTTCTAGCATCATAATTTTATACTCAAACAGTGACATCACATTTACAAACTTTCAATCAAGTCCTTAAACCTCAAGATCTTTCGAATTCCACTAGCCAACTTGTCTAATTTACACTTTGATTATCAAGTCAACATTCTAACTTAAAATTTAATATTCCTTAATTAAATTTCAGAATTGAATACTCCAAATTACACATTTATTCATCAATGCCTCAAAATTCACAAAACCTACAAAATGATCCTTTTACTATCTCAAGGTTCCAAATTAATCCAAATCAACTTCTAAATCTTGTATAATCATTCTAATATTGAATATAGATCATAGGAAATTTTTGAATATTCCCTTATTTTTCCTCCCCTAGGCAGAATATAATTAGTATACTAGGACTTGAATTTCATTAAATTTCAAGATTGAATTCACCCTCCTATTATCAAATTCATGCAATTTTAATAACCATAACATCAAATTCAATCCAAATTCAACCAATTTCCATAAACCCTAACTTGACAAAATTGATTATAAGCATTTATACTTTATTTTAATCATCACAAAGGTTTGGAAATTAATCTATAACACTAATAATATAAAAAATGTCCTTTAATTCTTTAAAATCAAACATGTTCTTCATGAACCCTAATCATGAATTTCATCATCCAAGAATGTTTTCCATGAATCAATTATACAAAATGATAGATAATTTCAAGTAGATTAATTCCCTATCTAATAGCTTAATTAAAAAACCAATTAAAAATGGCTTAAAATGAAAAATAAAGACTTGCTTACTCTTCAATGGAGGTCACGACAATAAGAGGTTTAAGGAGCTTATTTTCTTGAATTTTCTACCAATTTTCCATAATGCACATGACTTTATAAAAATAAATGAATTTAAAATTCATTTAAAACTAGTTTACCAATTTGCCATTAATGAAACTTGATAATTTCAACCATGCCATTGCAATATCTTCAAATTTAATATTCCAAAGTCAAAGATGAACCAATGCAATTTGACTTTCCTCTTTTACCCAAGCTATTTTTGAAAATTCCAATTTAGTCCCGTATTTTCACAATTTCTAATAAATAGAGAAATTAGCTTCAATTTCACTGATCCATGCTAAATTTCATTGTTCTAAAATTATGGAAATAATATTTCTGACCTTTATCTAGCATCCTTCAAACTTTTGTGAAATTTTGATTCAATTTGATTTCCCGATTTTCTGATTTTTTTACCAGACATTACTACTTTATAGCTTTTAATACAAATCCCGAATAAAATTTTTGATTCCCATGAAAACATTTATTTCGAGACAAACAATTCATTTACGAGTCAAAATATATCTTTTAATTTTTTTGTTTCCTAAACTTTTAAAAATTTATACTTTGATCATAAAACTTTCAAAAATTATATTTTGTTCACTACCCAAAATTTGTGGTATTACATGGACTCATCATAGCCCCAATTATACCACAATACCTTGATCATCTTAACGGTCTTCCTCCTAAGAACTTTCTCATCTCTATTGAGAATTTCAACTAGCTCTTCTTTGAACCTCAAATTTGGTTAGATCTCTACCTTTTCCTCATCTATTATGTAAGTTGAGTTGGATCGATAACATATCAGCCAGAAACATGGAAAACTCATGAATGTGAGCAAGTTCAGGTGGTGCCTCAAGATGGTAGGCTTATTGTCCAACACGATGAACAATTTAATAAGGCCCAATAAAACGAGGACTCAGTTGCCTTTATGACTGAAAATAAGTACCTTCATCCATGGATACACTCTCAAGAAGACCTCGTCACCACTACATACTCAATATAGTATGATATTCTAGATCATCATAGATTTGTGTCTATAAAAAATAATCTTCATGCTATCTCAAATCATCTTGATAGTTTGCTCCTGATAGAAAAGATTGTCCACACTCCTCAAAGGGTGAAGAATAATAGGTTGCCTTGATTGTTTCCCGATCTAGGATAAACAACAAGTGATGCTCCCACTTTGAAAGCTTGGGCTACAAAAAAGAAAAGTTCATGTTTGAATTGAAAAAGTGAAAAGTAATAATGAAAATAATTACAATAGGACAAGGATAGAAGGTAAAAATATAAGAGTAAGATGCGGAAGAATATGATGAAGATGATGATATGTTGGAATGTCTTTAAGATGGCTTTTGCAGTTGAAGATGGTGCACGAAAATGGTGATGATGGTGGTGATAGTATCTCAAAGAAGAATCAAAGAAGAACCTATGTTAGAGAACATATACCCAGACTTTATATAGTTCTTTAACGGGTGGTATAAACGGACTTGGACCCACTATATATAAAGAGATATGAACCACAAGTATCAATATAAGAAAGATAGAGGAGATTCCACAAGTATATAATAGTGGATAAGTCGATATAGCTCAAAAAAGAACATAAAGAGAGAAAACCTCACAAGTAAAGTGATATGAAAAAATGTATTTCTTGCAAATGCCAATGTATTGGCTTTTATTGATTACCAAAGGGCATGGTGAATGTTGACAAATATATTTGGGTAGATTGAAACCTTTGGAAGATACATGTTTATTTAATGAAAATAATGTCCTTAAGCCTAAAACAAAGTAATAAAATCGGATAGGTGTGGAAAGTGCTTGAAAAACATGTTTTTGATGAATTTTCATGTTCTTTAATGAAGAATAATACCTTAGGCTGAATGGTTAAATGTTGGTTCAACCAAGGTAGCATTTTGAATGCATTTGCGTGTCAAAAATGTAAAAATTACACTCCTAGGCTGAATGTATACAATGCTTGAGAGAAGGGTGAATCTCTAGGCCAAGTAGTGGTGTTTCCTTAGTGTTTGGTGCCAACTTGATGCATATGCACAACACATGGTCCCTTGCTAGGTGGCTTGACTTGGTAGCTAACTACGTAGGTGGTGCAGCTAGCAAGGAAAGGTAGGTACTTATGTAGCTTAAGTAGCTAGCTAGGTACCTAGTGTCACTCCAGTTGCTCTAGCACCCATCCAGTTAGTCCAGCTTCACTTTTCAGCTTGCCGGACTTCAGCTCCTCTCCAGCTACATTCAACTCTCGTTTAGCTCCGTCAACTACTCTTTTAGCTCCATTAAGCTCTTTTGAGATAAGTGAGCTATCATAATACCTTTTAAGTTAACTTTGAGATTTCATGCTTGTTATATATCTCAACCAAGCTTCCATATGATGCCTCACCAATGTGTTTACCTATGTAAATTAAGAAAACAATCAAATAAGTGATGTGTAAGCTAGAACCAATCCAAATACATGATGTTACCTATGTGAATCATGCAAAAGAGCTAAGATAATCTAAGGATGAATGCATGAGCTAGCATAAACATGATATAAGATAAGTATAAATGTATATAAGCTCTAGATTGTTTCAAAAGAATAAAATATGTTATAAATGAATATGAAACATAACATACGAATGTCTATCATATAATATGGCATTCATAAATGATAAATGTGAACATATAATAATAATATTCTAAGAAATGATATGTTGTTATAGTATATGTATGAATGATATGAAGGCCATTATAAACTAAGCATTTTATGATATAATTAACATGTGAATACATGCTCATAATAGAATAGGATGTATAAATAAGATAGTATAAGAGAAAGTAAGGAAGAACTCTCTTAATCAACTTGGAAGATCTTTAATGATGTGAGCAAGTAATGGACAAAGTTGGTGTTAAGGTGGATCACATCATCCCCCTTCTTTTTGGTGATTTGTCCTCAAATCGAGAGGTTTCTTCAATAAATTTTTTTGTATTGTTTGAGTAACCATTTTCTCATGCTTGGATGTGAAAGTGTTTTCATGAATAACTTCCCTTGGTGAAGTCTTATCATTGGAATTATCACATCCCTTGGTGTAGAGATATACCCTTTGACTCGATTCATCATACCTCTTGGAATAGGCATGTGCAACGTATTCTTGGAGGATGAACCTTGTCCCTTGAGTTACACTTTGATTTGAATAATCTTGTTCTTTGAGAAAGGTTTCTTACTATTCATCTTTACTCCTTGAATCATCATGATGGTTAGTGAGGAGTCTTGATCTTTCAACTTCCTTGTAATGGATGAGTTTGGTGCACTAATCAATCCCAAAATGACAAATGAACTTGTCATCATAGTTTAATAGGATAACACCATATACATGAATCGAAAGGCTGCAAAATAAATCAAAGTCGATACATGAGAAGCTATTAACAAAACAAATTGAACTAGCAAACTAGTATGGATGTTTGATTAGTGTTTGTTGCCAAATTCTCTTTTGAATTCGCAATACATTCATAATGTCAATGAACACAACTCTTGGCACTTCAAAAGATACTTCTTTTGGAACTTCAAGTGGCATAACCTTTAAAACTTCAAGAGACATTCTTGTGGATCTCCCAAAGTCATACCTATTGGTTCTTCAGAGGGCATGTTTCTTGATTCTTCATCTTGAAAAGGTATGCTTTTTTTTGGAGAATCCTACAAAACAAAATAAGAAAGAATAGGAAGAAAAGATTGGTTAGATAAAATTTTCTCATCGCTCTAATTTTCTTCTCCATATTCACTTCTCTCACTCTCATGTTATTTTTGAATCTTTTCATTCTCACAATCTTCTTTTATAACATGTTCATTTTTAACTTCAACTCGTTCTTCAGCAACTACTTCACTATCAATAATCTAAACTCTGCTTTCACGTTCAAGCTTTTCACTTCAAACTCCAATGTCTTTTATTTTCTCATGACGTTCTTGCATAAGATCAAAGTTATTCTTAATATGTTGTTGATCTTGAAGCACTTTGTCAGGTGCCATTGGTACTAATGTGACTCTTCTTCTCCCATGGATGAATGAATATTGATTTAAGAATCCTTTATGAGTGGCTCTTTTGTCAAATTGCCACGATCTTTTAAATAGCAAATAAGTTGTGCTCATCAAAACTACATGAAAAAGAACCTTATCCTTATATTAGCTAATAGAAAACGATATTACCACTTGTTGAGTAATGGTAATTTCTTCTTCATTAAGCCATTGTATTTCATAAGGATCTGAATGTTGCATTGTCTTCAAGCCCAATTTGTGCACCATGAGTGTACTTATAAAATTGGTGTAACTCCCACTATCAAAGACCACATGGAAAACTCTACCATCTACAAGGCATATAGTGTGAAATGCATTACATCTTTGATGTTCATACTCTATTGAAAGAATTTTAAGTGAAATACATAAATGACATGTAGCAAAAGGACCTTTCCAATAAAGCTATCACAAAGCCTCATAAAATATTCCAAAGAAAATAATAGAGGTCACTCTTACCTCGTGTTTGCACACTAGGACTTTTAATGGCTTTTTCTTTATCCTCTTTTGATCTCACTACACTAAAGCCTTTTAACACTCAAATCTCTCTTGTTAAGTTCTTGGAAGAACTAACTGAAGACTTTGGAAAGTTTTAATTTTATGTGTTGGCTGCAGATAGGGTTACAATAGAGAAGAAAATATGGATGCAAAAAGGGAAGGCTTAGAAAGAGGAAGAAAATAATGAAATTGGTGACTTATAAAGTAATAACAATATTTACAACCTCCACTCTCAAGAAACAATCAAGTAGAACATTTCTTCAAGTTTGGTTCATGACGGTAGATGTTGTGCCTTCCAATCCTTGAATTGAACTAAACTTCTTTGCTTTTACTTTGTTGATTTTTCATATTTTTCCTTGAGCTTTCGTTTCTTCTTTTTTATCTCCATTTGAAATGATTTTTAGCCTTATTTCTTTTGCACTTTCTTCGCACATTTCTTTTTGCTTGTTTTATTCTTTGTTGCAATGTTTTGCTTTCAAGGGACATTTCTTTGTTGATATACCAAAGCGATGATATCATTTGATAGAAAAGACCATCTACACTTCTCAAAGGGTGAAGAAGAATGACATGCCTTGATTATTTTTTGATCTATGATGAATAATAAGTGATGTTCCCATATTGAAAGCTTGGTTGCAAACAAGAAAAGTATATAATAGAATGGGATAAGTGATAAAGTAATAATTAAAATAATTGAAATAAGATAAGTATAGTAGGTAAGAATATAAGAGTAGGTTGCAGGAGAATATGATGAAGATAATGATATGCTGGAATGTCTTGAAGATAACCTTTACTGATGAAGATGGTGCACGCCAATGGTGACGATGATGGTTATAGTATCCCAAAGATGGCTGAAAGTGTTAAAGTATGCCCAAATGCCAATCATCAGATGATTATAATGACACTTTTTCTTTACCATTTCTATTGAATAAAGGCATTGCCACTATTATTTTCAGTTGTATTTCTATGTCTAACATAAATCGAAAGATAATAAAGTCCATATAGTAGTATGATTATTATTAAATATCCTTAGTCAAGTATTATTATGGGCATGGATAATAATAATACATTTAAGACTAACATGGAATTGATTGATGATAATGAGTTGTCATTGACATAGAGATGTCAATAACAATACATGAATATATTGTTAAAGAACAATATATTAGATTGACCCGCTATTAGTACGTGTCTTGGATTATTACCTGAAAGTTACAACATTGATTATGGTGATGACTATATGTATAATCCTCAGACTTGAGATAATTACTATCTCAACATATATTGTTATATGTTTTGATACAGTTAAACATGCTCCATAACTGGTTGCACTATAAAGACTGATATTGAACATATCACAATATGTGTAGTGAGATGTGAATGATTAAGATAGGATTTGTCCTTCATACATAATAGGAAACATATCACATGCCACTTGATTGAGTGAGACTAGAAATGCATGGGCATGCTAGAATAAGTTGATATGAGACATCAGAAATTATTTGTTTATTATAGTCTACTCTATATATCAAGAAATAATAGATGGGCTACACATTTGTGACTATTCCAAGACTTGTTCCTATTCTAGATATAAAGGACAAAATGATATAATATATAAAAGAGTTAGTCAAGAATATGTTATGTCGAATCATGGCTTCTTGTAAGTAAGGTGACAATGATATATTGCTAGAAGTCACTAATTGTTTGTAATATTAGAATGGTTCTAATAATTAATACTAATGTTACAGGAACTTATAGGGTTACACCGTGGAAATGAGCATATGCTAAACAAATTGTAATTGTACAATTTAATTATACATTAATGTAAATGTCTATAATTAAAGTCAATATATATTTGATATATATGTAACTTTAACAATCCCAAATATATATATATATATATATATATATATATATGGATATTAAATAAAATATAATTATGATTATGTTTCTTTTAATAAATATAAAATTTGGATTAATCATTTAATACAAACTAAATATAAGGGTTAGGGTTTCTTTCTCGTATAAAAGAATTATAATGTTTTATTAGTCGTTCCAATCTCTTTGATATTTTTCTCAAAACAGTTTTGTCAAAAAGAAAAAAACACTGCTCACAATCGGGTGAACTACGTAGAGGTCGAGACGATTTCCTAGAGGCCTTGGATTCGAGTTGTTCATGTTTGCATAGATGAATTGATGTTTCTCCATGAACCCGAGGTGAATTTCATACCTCTTCTTTTCAATTTCGTTTTTATCGTACATGGATCGCTGGTGAGATCGTCGAGTTTATTTTCGTTGCGCCATGGGGTGTGCCAATGGTCCTAACACAAAGAAGAGCCACGTATACGATACAAATTCGGGTTAAAATTCTTGGTTGATACGATGTGTATGAGATGCATGTTTGTTTTACTATTTTCAACAAATATATATGATATATACGTTCGATTCAGTGACTGTTGCGATTAATATGTTAATTCGGTTAAACAAATAATTATGATTGTTGATTAAATGTTAATCATATATTTGTTGTTCTACGATTTGGGATTTGTATACTAATTGTTAATATCACGAATGAATGAGTGTGATGAAAGATCAATGTCTATAGAGAAACAAAAGGTTGTTTCAGCGTGAAAAACATTAATCATTGAGAGATTCCTAAAAGCACGATTCTGGCGACATCGAGGCCATCGGACCCCTGTAAAGGGATCCACCCATTGACCCCTTTGGAGGAAACAAATATTAAAGGTCCATATTGGTAATTATTAACAAAATTCATAATGAAAAATGTATAATATGTTTGATATGCATGGTGTTTGACATGCATGGTTATAACCCTTTATTTACAATGGTTGCAAATTTTAAATACGAGTTGCGTGGCACATGAAGATTCAAATGAGCAGAAGAATATATTGGTGAAAAAAAGAAGATGCTTGAGAAGTTATCTTTACCTTTAGGTTTCTTAGTTCTCCCATTGGCTCGGGATGGGCCACCTTAGATATTTTTGTTTGGGCTATAACCATTGCATTTTATTTACTACTTTGTGTCTATCATGTATATGATGCAATGTATGATGTATTAGCAAGCTAATAAGTTGATGAGATCAATAAGGGCCTAATATTAAAATGAACAATGATGAGATAATTATAAAAATCGCTCTACATAATATAAGTTGATTTAACTATCCAATATTTACCCTCGTTAAGGCTTTGATAGATACTATATGGGTTTTGCCAAAGCAATGCCACATAAGTTTATCTTGCTTAAATGCGAATAATAAGCAAGTGATATTTACCGGTTGAAATATTGGTAATTGCTTGGCTAGGCTATTTTAATAAGATTAGAACCTAAAGGTTAATTATTTGGAAAAATCATGAGATGCTATGAACAAAATTTGTTCACCAAATGGAGGAATTACATGAGATGTAATTAGTAAGGTGTTACTTACCTAAATAACTATTCTCCAAAAAGAAAAGCCAAAGATGATTTATGAAAGTGTTGAAATATGGATCCTCACTCACTAGAAAGATTTCGAAAAGTTCTTCTGAAATTAAAATGCAAGGGTTTTCAAATTTGAATAAAATAGTGGAGGACTACTTTCAAACCTTTGATTTTTATTTTAGCTATTCCAAAATAGAGATGATCAAATTCATTCTTTTTGTAAAAGTATATAGACTCATCCTTTAGTCATCGATAGCGACAACAAACTTTTATTATGATTGATCCTTGAGAAGGATAAGTTGAATGGCTTGAACTTCTTTGACTGGTTTTGTAATTTGAGAATTGTTCTCAAACAGGAAATGAATGAATATTTCACTGAAAAACTTGTTCCTGACGAACCAGCAGGTAATTCTTCTAGAGCTGACAAAGAGAAGTTTAAGAAACACATGGATGAAATGTTAGATGTGGGATATCTTATGCATGCCACCATGACCCTTGAGCTTCAGAAATAACATGAGGACATGGTTGCATATGAGATGATTCAAAATCTCAATGAATTATATGAGGGATAATAACATCAAGAGAGTTACAAGACCTTTAAAGCTCTATTTCAATGCAAAATGAGTGAGTGATCTCATGTATGAGCTCACATCATCAAGATGATTGGATATATCCAAACGTTGGAGAAACTGAGATTTCCATTCAAGGATGAATGACCATTGATGTTATCATGCAATCGTTGTCAGATAGCTTCAACCAATTTGTCCTTAATTTTAATATGAATGAAATTAACAAGACTTTTCCAAAGTTACATGGCATGTTACGAACTAATGAAAGTAACATGAAGAATGTTGAACCTAAGCCCATTCCGATGGTCCGCAATAATAATGGAAAGGGAAAGAGTAAAATTATAGGAAAGTGTAAGGGTAATGGCAAACCCAAGCCCAAAGAAAAGAATGCATTGAAACCAAAGGGATGAGTTAGCAAAAAAAAAAAATGTTTCCAGTGCAACAAAACTAGTCATTGGAAAAGAAAATGCCCTGTTTACCTTGAAGAGGTCAGAAAGACAAAAGAAAATGGAACATTTGTTGTAGATATTTATGTTATTGATGTTAATTTGTCAACATCTACTTATTGGGTATTATATATTGATTGTGGTTCTCATATTTTTACTTCTGTACAGGGATTGCAAAAGAGAAGGAATCTGACTAAAGGAGACAAAGACCTACGAGTGGGAAATGGAGTAAGAGTTGTAGCATTATCTATAGGGACATATGTTTTATCTTTGCCTAGTGGACTTGATTTAAATTTATAGGATTGTTATTTTGTGACTAGTTTAACTAGAAACATTATTTCTATTTCTTGTTTGGACAAGATTGGTTTTGAGATAATTATAAAGAATAACTGTTGTTCGTTTTATCTCGATAGTGTTTTCTATTGTTCGACACAATTAGTTAAAGGTCTTTATATTTTGGATCAGGATAATAATATTTATAACATAAACACAAAAAGATAAAAGACAATTGACTGAAATCAGACTTATCTTTGGCATTGTCGTTTAGGCCATATAAGTGAGAAACACATATCAAAGCTCCATAAAGATGGATTCTTAGATTCATTTTTTTTCGAACAGTATGATATATGTGAATCCTGCTTGTTGGGAAAAAATGACTAAGGCTCCCTTTAATAATAAAGGTGAATGAGCAAGTGATTTATTGGGATTAATACATAGTGATGTATGTGGGCCAATGAATACGAAAGCCAGATGTGGATTCCAATACTTCATTACATTCACTGATGACTTCAGTCGGTATGGGTATATTTACCTTATTCTTCATAAATCTGAAGCACATGAAAAATTTAAGTAATTCAAAAATGAAGTACATAATTAATTAGGTAAGTGTATTAAGGCACTTTGATCAGATCGAGGTGGATAATACTTAAGCATAGAATTTGATGAACTCCTGAAAGAGTGTGGAATTGTCTCACAACTTACACCACCTGATACACCACATTGGAATGGGGTTTTTAAGAGGAGGAATCAAACACTGTTAGACATGGTTCGATCGATGATGAGTCACAGTGATCTTCTAACTTCTTTCTTGGGACATGCACTCAAAATAGATACTTTCACTCTAAATAATGCTCCATCTAAACTAGTTCAAAAGACACCATATGAGATATGGACTGACAAGCGTCCTAGTATGTTTTTTATAAAGATTTGGGTTTGTAAAGCTTATGTCAAACATCATATGTCTACAAAACTCGAACCTAAATCTCATAAGTGTATCTTTGTTGGATATCCTAAAGAATCTAAAGGATATTATTTCTTCAACCCTAGAGAGAACAACGTGTTATAGCTCTACATGAGTTTTCATCGAAAGAGAATTTCTCTCAAAGAAAGGCAAGAGAAGAAATATTGAACTTGGAGAAGTTCAAGAAAAAAATATCCCTAAACTAGAGGTTGAACATGTTCCAAAAGTAACTGAGGAACAATAAATAGATTTGTAAACACAATCACTACGGAGATCAACAAGAGAACACCGTACCTAATAGATATAGATTTCTCGTTACCACATATGGAGACGTTCTTATGATGGATCAAAATGAGCCTATAACTTATCAATAGACAGTGTCGAGCCCAAACTCTTAGAAATAGCTTGAAACCATGAGATTTGAGATGGATTCCATGTATACAAATCAAGTATAGACTTTTGATTGAACCACCGGAAGGGGCCAAACCTATAGGGTGTAAATGATTTTTTAAAAAGAAAATTGACATGGATGGTAATGTACAAATATACAAGGGGTGATTGGTTGCTAAAGGCTTTCGACAAGTTCATGGTATAGACTATGACGAAACTTTATCCCCTGTACCTATGTTTAAGTCCATTTGCATCTTGCTTCTAGTAGCTGCATTCAATGATTATGAGATCTGTAAAATGGATATCAAAACCACTTTCCTTAATGAAAATCTTGAAAAGGATGTGTGTATGACAGAACTAGAAGGTTTTGTCACTCCTGGAAATATTGGAAAGGTTTGCAAGCTACAAAAATCCATTTATGGACTAATGTAGCTTTTCGAAGCTAAAATCTTCATTTGAATGAATCAATCAAAGAGTTTGGTTTTATCAAAAATGAAGACGACCCACGTGTTTACTAAAAGGCTAGTGGGAGCATTGTTTTTTCCTAATCTTGTATGTAGATGACATATTCGTCATTGGAAATGATATACCTACGTTACAATCTGTTAAGATTTGGTTAGAAAGTTTATTTTATATGAAATATTTGGGTGACGCATCTTATATCCTAGGAGTTAAAATATATAGAGATAGACCAAGACAACTCCTAGGTCTAAGTCAAAGTACATACATAGATAAAGTGATGAAAAGGGTCAATATGGAAGAATCCAAGAAAAGGGTTTATGCCTATTAGACATGGTATATCATAGTGGAAGGAAATGTTTCCTTTAACTCTACAAGATAGAGAACGAATGAAGAAGACCCATATGCTTCGGCTATTGGTTATATCATATATGCCATGATATGTACTGACCCAGATGCATCATATGCTTTAAGCATGACGAGTCTGTATCAGGTAAATCATGGTGAAAGTCATTGGGTTGCAGTTAAAAATATCCTTAAGTACTTAAAAAGAACAAAGGATACATTTCTTGTGTATGTGAGTGAAGAAAAGTTTACTGTAAAAGGTTACACTGACGCTAGCTTCCAAACTGACAAGGAAGACTCACGATCACAATAACGTTTTATGTTTTGTCTTAATAGAGATGCTGTGAGCAGGAAAAGTTCAAAGCAAGACATAGTAGTTAATTCTACAATAGAGGCTGAATACATTGCAACCAGTGAAACTACTAAAGAGGTTGTTTGGATCAAGAAGTACATAACTGAACTAAGGTTTGTTCTCAATATATCAGATGATATAGAACGTCGTTCTGACAACAATGGAGCCATTGCACAAGCAAAGGAACCCATATATCATCAACAATCCAAACATATTTCGAGGATCTTTCATCTCATTCAAGGGATCATAGATCAATAAAATGCGGAGATATGCAGAGTACACAAGATGATAACATTGTCGATCCCCTAATGAAGGCTCTAGCACAACAGAAATATGATCGTCACACTAAGTCACACGGTATTAGATATGACTTCTTGTAATTTAGGTGACAATGACATATTACTAGATGTCACTAATTGTTTGTAATATTAGAATGGTTCTAATAATTACTACAAATGTTATAGGAACCTACAGGGTCACACGCAGGGTTGAAATGAGCAGATGTTAAACATTTTGTAATTTTACAATCTAATTATACATTAATGTAAATGCATATAATTAAAGTTAGTATATATTTGATATATATGTAAATTTAATAATACTAAATATATATATGGATATTAAAGAAAATATTTGATATATATTATTATTATATTTCTTTTCGTAAATATAATATTCAGAATAACCATTTAATACGAAATAAAGCTAAGGGTTAGGATTTCTTTGCCGCATAAAAGTATTATAACAGTCTTGCATTCATTCCAATCTCTTTGATATTTTTCTCAAAATAGTTTTGGGAAAAAACTTCTCACAACCGGGTGAACTGCGTAGAGGCCGAGATGATTTTGTGGAGGCTTTGGATTCGAGTTGTTTATGACTACATAGACAAATTGTTGTTTTCCCAGGAACCTGAGGACAATTTCATATTTCTTCATCCCGATTTTGTTTTTATCGTACATGGATATCTGATTATATCATTGAGTTTATTTTCGTTGCGCGGTGGGGTGCACCGATAGCCCTAACCCAAAGAAGAACCTATGTTAGAGAAACTAGACCCATACTTTATATACTTCTTTAAGGGTTGGTATAAACGAACTTGGACCCACTATCTATAAAGAGATAAGAACTACAAGTATCAAGGTGAGAAAGATAGAGGTGACGCCACAAGTATAGAATACTTTATAAGTTGATATAGTTCTAAAAGGAACTTAAAGAGAGAAAACCTCACAAGCGTATTGATATGAAAAAAATGTATGTCTTACAAATGCCAAGGCATTGGCTTTTATAGATTTCCAAAGGACATGGCTGAATGGTGAAAATCTATTTGGCTAGGATGAACCCTTTGGAAGGTACATGTTCATTTAATGAAAAAGATGTCCCTAAGCCTAAAATAAATTAATAAAATCGGTATTTTAGGTAGCTAAATAGGTAGGTGGTGTAGCTAGCTAGGAAACTGAGGTAGGTGGTATAGCTAGCTAGGAACTGAGGTAGCTAGCTAGTTAGCTAAGGTAGACACTTAGGTAGGTAGTCAGGTAGTTTATGTACCTAGTGTCACTTCCAGTGCTCCAGTTCTCATCCAGGTAGTCTAGCTTCACTTGTCACCTCCCTAGACTTTACCTTAATTACAGCTAGATTCAACTCTCATTCAGCTCATTCAACTACTTTTTTAACTCCACTAATATCCTTTGAGATAAGTGAGTTATCGTATCACCTTGTAAGCTAACTTTGACCTGACATGCTTGTTATTTAGCTCCACCAAGATGCTATATGATGCCTCACCAATGTGTTTGCCTATGTGAACCATGAAAACAATCAAATAAGTGATGTGTAAGCTAGAACTAATCCAAATACATGATGTCACGTATGTGAATCACGCAAATGAGCTAAGATAAGCTAAGGATGAATGCATGAGCTAGCATAAACATGATATAAGCTAAGTATAAATGTATATAAGTTATGTAATATTATAAAATCATAGAATAAGTTATAAGTGGATGTGAAACGTAACATATGCATGGCTATCATAAAATATGACATTCATAAATGATAAATGTGAACATATAATAATAATATCCTAGGAAATGATATGTAATCATAGTATATCTATGAAGGACATGAAGGACATTATAAACTAATCATAGTTTGATATGATTAACATATGAATGCATGCTCATAATAGAATATGATGTATAAATAAGATAGTGTAAGAGGAAGTATGGAATAACTCCTTAGAATCAACTCGGAAGATCTTCAATGATGTGAGCAAGTACTAGAGAAAATTGGTGCTAGGCTGGATCACCTCAGATCTGCCTCAAAACCCAAATTCAGACCCAATAACTTATGCTCAACCAACTCAGACTAACTAATTGGAGTTCGACACTTACGTCCATACGTAATTTCATACGGAGCCATCTTAATATTGGCATGAAACTGTTATTGTAAGCAAACTCGACCAATGGTAAAAACTCTTCCAAACAACTTTTATAATCGATAACACAACCTCTCAACATGTTATTGAGAATCTAAATGGCTCACTCTGATTGGCCATCATTATTTTGTGGAAATTAAAAAGTATTAAAATTCAACCGAGTACCGAGTGCCCTGTGCATAGCCTTCCAAAATTTTGAGGTGACCTGAGATCACGATCTGAAATGATGGACAATGGCACCCCATGCAAATATAAAATCTCAATAATATAAAGTCATGCCAACTTATTCATAGAGTAATCATTCCAAACCAAAATAAAATAAGTGAATTTGGTAAGATGATAAACGATAACATATAGAGTCCTTATTAGACGGAGTTAATGGAAAACCTGAAACAAAGTCCATAGTCACACATTCCCATTTCCATTGTGGAATCGCGATGTGCTAAAGCAACCAAGATGGAAATTGATGCTCTATTTTCACCTTCTGACAAGTCAAACACCGAGACACATAATCGAAGATATCCCTTTTAAGACCCTTCCACCAATATCTTTCTTGAAGGTTCATATACATCGTGTCACCACCAAGATGCATAAACTATAAACTATCATGAGCCACACGAAGAATGACTTGCTTCAACCCAGAATTCCTTAGAATACGGTATCGACCTTTGAAACACAAAACACTATCCTGGTCAACTGCAAAGTCTTATGAAGTGGGTTCACTATTAAGGTAGAGACCACAGAATCTGAAAGTGGCATTCACCCCCATTGAGTGAATGCACTGCACTTCCACTAGTAAAATCCAACCCAAAATGACATACAAATTGGCATACAAATTCAATTTTTGATACAATCCGAATAAAAAGGATTACATAATCAGAGACTTTGAAGCACATAATTTGATTCCGTTAATTCCATACAATCACATATTCTATATGAATATCACATAATCCGATTATGACATATCATCATGCATCACATAGTATTCTTATAAATTATATTAAACACATTCAATTTCACATTAAACATGATTTCAAGTAATTTACCAAACAACCAAGAAAACAAGCAATTATTCAAACAAATGAGCAAAAAATAGAGACACACCTCGATAAATAGCTAACAACGATGATAATGTTTCCCATGATCAACCCGAATAGTGGATCGATCCAAGTTAGTACCTATGATAAATATTTAATAATTATTAAATTATTCTATATCAATGATGGAATCAAACATACTAAAGATTATGAATTAGAACTCACGGTCAACACTCACTACACAAGTCGATTTGAAATATATGGGTAACGATGGAGGCGACAGTAACTCAATTCATGCTTCCATTTCACCTGCAAAAATTATGAGGATAAATTTTAGTTTCCTCACATTAAATTTCTAGATTACTCGAACCATCAAATGACATTAATAGAAATATATTTTTCTTGTTCGAATAAAAGATTGTTAAAGCAAAATAATGGGCTGCCAGATCAGAAAAGAGACCATTGGTTAGTGGCCCTATGGCCGGCTGGTGATAGGGTTAGTGGCGTTATGAAAATAACAAGAGAACTGTGACATTCTCTTACTAGGTTCCAAACGATAATCAAAAGAAAAAGAAAATGGGGAAAGAAATTGCTATCGCGGTTAAAGGTTTAACACTAACGATTTACCAATGAACGGACGTTAAACAGGGTGATGAGGGAGGGTTGGCTGCTAGAGGAGTTTTGAAATAAAGAAAAAGGTGAAAATGGCACATAGATATAATCGAGCAGGCGAAGGGTTTTTTAATTTAAGGAAATGGATAAATCACATAGCTGGTCCCTAAGTCTTCTACGATTTTTATAATTGATACCAAACTTTTGATTCTTATAATTTGGTCACCAACCAAAACCTAGGGATTTAAGGCTAAAATCCCCAAATTCTAGGGTTTATAATTGGGGATTTTTTGGTGTGTTATATGAGGGCATTGACTATATTGACATATTTTTCCCGATTGCCAAAATGACATCTTTTATGGTTCTTCTTTCTATTGCTTTTGCTCATGGTTGGCATCTTCATCAGCTTGATGTTAATAATGGTTTCCTTAATGGAAACCTTAATGAGGAAGAGTTCATGAAGTTACCTCATTGATATAAATCATATTCCAAAGGCTCTAATTTGGTTACACAAGTCCATTTATGGGCTTAATCAGGTATCAAGACAGTGATTTCACATCTTTTCCCAAGTATTTTTTAAGTTTGGTAACACGCCTTGTATATGTTGATGACATTGTCATTGTTAGTAGAAAACTTGAAGATGCTGGTAGAAGTACAAGCTTTCTTGCAATAACACTTCAAACTAGAGGACTTGAGACTGCTACGTTACTTTATTGGTTTTGAAGTTACTTGTAATTCATCAGGTATTTCTTTTTACAAAGGCATCATACCTTGCAATTATAGGAGAAAATGAGTTCTCTTGACAAGAGGATTGTAGATTTGCCAATAATCTCTCCTCACAAGTTGAGTATAAATGAAGGAGAGCTGTTAAATGATCCTTACACATTGTAGACATGATATCACATACAATTTTGACTGAGTGGTTTTGTTTCTTCACCAAGAAAACCACATCTTATGAAAATATATCACCTTTTATCTTATATAAAAAGGTTCATGGGCTTGGTTTGTTTTCTGTTTCAAAATCTATTGCACAGCTGAGTGATTTTGTTAACTTAGATTACATCTCACGCCCTGACACATGTCGATCAACAACTAGTTTCTACAGTTATCTTTACGATAATTTCATTTTATATAAATCAAAAAAGAAGAACATCGTGAGAAAGTCCTCATGTGAAGTCGAATATCTGGTCATGACTTCAACTACTTGTGAGTTAGTTTGGATTACGTCCCTCCTATCCTTGATAACTCTCTAAAAGAGTTATCATTTAGGTTATTTTTTCCTTGGTTAAGCTTGAACTTTAGCATTGTTAGGATCATATTAGGATCATTTGTATATGTTTTTACACCATTTGTGACATTGCATCATTTTCATGTCAAATAAATTTCCTTAATGTTAATAAAAATAAGGGTAAAGTATAGTAATGGTCACTGAACATTTCTGAAGCTTGCATTTAGGTCCCCCAACTTTTAAAACTTACAATACAGTCCCCCAACATTTATTCCATTTGCAATATGGTCCCCCAACTTAAATCACTGTTAGAAAATTAGGGTAAATTATATAAACGGTCATTGAACTTTTCAGGCACTTGAATTTAGGTCCCCAACTTTTAAAACTTGCAAAACAGTCCCCCAATAATTTTATTTTCTTATTAAATAAAGATGTATAGAAAATATAAATGATTCAATTTATATTTAAATGTATGAATCATTTATATTTTTGATATATTTTATTTTTCTTGTATAAACTAGTATTTAAAATATGTTTATATTTTAATCAAAATATTTCAATATACGAATAAAAATATATTTATATAAATGTATATTTATATTTAGATTTATAAATAAAAATATATATTCATATATTAATGTATGAATCATTTATATTTTTTGAATATTTTATTTTTAATAAGAAATTAAAATTATTAATTATATTAGAAATACTCAACTTAAGATTATATATATAATCATGAATTATACATATGAAAAATATAATTATTAAATATAGTTTAAAAATATATAAATCTTAAATTTATTCTTTTAAAATATTGTATCAACTAATATTTAAAAATATATTAAATCTATCAAACAATTTATCAAATATAATATTTTTATTGTAAAAAATATAATATTTTCCCATCATTTATTGCTTTCAAATTTTTTGCCGAAGTTCAAATCTCATTATTTCCATTTTCCATTACATTCTTTTTTTTTCTGGCATTGGTCATACTATTAGTATATGTATTATTGTATATCTCTTAACACAAACGATGGTGTTAGCTTAGTGGCTCCTGTATCTTTAATTTGTGTGACTCAGGTTTGAGTTTGCCCAAGACCCAAATTTTACTTCTTTGTAACTTAATTTTCTTCTAATTAGGTGGTGACATGTGTCACCAATAACATATATCATGATCATGTGTTAACACATGTCAGATCCTGGTTAAATGATTAATTTATTAAATTTTATTTAATTTAGGACCAAATTGATAGCATATATAAATAATTAGGTGGTGACATGTGTCACCAATGACACGTGTCATGATCATGTGCTAACACATGTCAGATCCTAATTAAATGATTAATTTATTAAATTCTATTTAATTTAGGACCAAATTGATTATATAAATAATAAAGACTGAATGTATAATAATGTCAATTCCTTTTAACTGCCACTTCATCATTTGTATCAATTGGTAACGACTAGTGGCTTAGTTGAAACAGTTAAATAATTATGTTGTATGATTGATAAATTTAAAAGATCGATGACAAAAGTAAAAAGGGCTAGATAGTTCAGTTGTCAACCTAGTAGTTTACACTTTTATTTATACGTCAAAATAACATTTTATAAATTTAAAATTCGAATTATTTTCAACCTCTTCTATATCCTAACTACTTTTTTTAATTATCTTCAACAGATAAGAATTATACTATTATATTTATATAAAAAATACGTATCACATGAAATAAGATGAAATTAAATAATAATAAATCTAACATAATTGAATTGAATTGAATTATTTTGGAATTTAGGGTTTAGAATGAAATTGAATTACTTTGGAAATTGGGGTTTAGAATGAAATTGAGGACTGTTTTGCAAGTTTTAAAAGTTGGGGGACCTAAATTCAAGTGTCTAAAAAGTTCAATAACCTTTTATATAATTTACCCTAATTTCTAACGGTGGTTTAAGTTGGGGGACCATATTGCAAATGGAATAAATGTTGGGGGACTGTATTGCAAGTTTTAAAAGTTGGGGGACCTAAATGCAAGCTTCAGAAATGTTCAGTGACCATTACTATACTTTACCCTAAAAATAAATATAATATTATAGAGAGTGTAATGATCGATCCATAGGGAGTAAGTAAGATGTTGATGTAGATTGCTTCTGATTCTTTGAACTATGTGAGAATAACTAGTACAAGTAAATCGAGGGGAATTGTTATAGAAATATTTGTGAAGAAAGTAAGAGAATTAAAGAAAATAAAGTTAAATTAAAAATCAATGTGATGAAATCAGCTTCGGCTTTAGCGTGCCTCAAATTCCAATTGATCATTGAATAGGATTTTTCCTCCAGTTAAATGCATGTTGTCCTCAAATCAGCTAAGTGTGTTTAAGGGAATTCGAATAAGTTAATTCTATAATCCCAATGTTAAATCATAACAACATCTAAGCCAAAAATATTTTTTGAAGGGAAAGCATTTTGACTTTAAGAAATACTGATCGCCAATATAGTGTCCAGAAAATTGAGAATTTAACCCAAAAGGGTATGAGGTGTTTTTCAATTATCACATTAGGAATTGAGTCATTACTTCAGCCTTTGGCTATGAATAACTTAGCTAAGAATTATTGAAATCATACTTAGCATTTTCAAAGAAAAATAAATAGAAAAACTTCAAAAGCAAAAACTTGAAAAAAAAGTAAAAACTTTATAAAAGAATAAAGAATGAACAAAGAAAACTAATGCAATCTGAGATGATGTTTGAAGCATACCCCAAGGGGTATTTATAGTGTCCTAAAAGCCATAAAATAGTATTAAAAAACTTCTAAAAGAGAATTATTGAAAATAAATCCTAAAATAAAGATAATTTCAAATTTAAATTTGAAGTTGTAGTTGAGTCTTTGGTCTTCACGCAACTGTAGACTGGACCTTCTAAAAGCTGCTAATTGGACACCACGTTAGGCATAATCATGCCGCAAGCACGCCCACTAATCTAGTCATGACTCTAGAAATAAAAAATTGCACAAAATTACCTGTTTTAGCAACAATTTTGTGTCTATTATCCAATATTGAAAATGAACTAGAGGGACAAAATTAGCAACTTAGAATAACTAATCAAGGAGTAATTAACCACAATAATGCATAATTTAAGCACTAATCAAAATTTCCCTCACTTATTCAATGATTGCCCTCAAGTAACTCTTAATTATCATGCAAAAAATCTCAAGTTGCCAATTCCAATTTCATAGAATTTCCAAGATTTCTATGCAAACTAAATCAAGTGAATGTTAAAATTCAAAATCAATCAAACAAGGCACAATCAATTTAGTGTAAATCAACCATGGCATCTCAATCATCCATCAATATCAAATAATACAAGACTTAGTTCCTCACACTGGTTCACTTATTACGCTCAAGTGCTTCGGGTGAAATAATCACTCAAGCCTAAACCAATCAACACATTACCATAGGATTATAACTAAATCTAATCTCCACTACTTAATATGAAAATGAAGCAATAATAAAGAAGACTTTAAAATGGGTTGTAAAGGGGCTAAGGTTCGGGTAGGTTAAAGGCCAAAAAAGGTGTAAAAAATTCAAGACAAAGAGTAGTTTGTTCTGACGAATTATTCAAAGGGAAGTAACAATGAAAGAAATGAGAAACAAGAAATTCAACAAAGTTTTATTCTCTTTTTTACTTTTTTTTTTATTTCGAATGTTTTGGTTTCTTTTTCTTTCTTCTTTTTTTTCTGCTGCTTGAGCTAAACTATTGTTCTGCACTATATTTTTCTGCTCATTAGAATCAAAATCGCATTGTTTGAATTTTTCTACATTGTTCGAAAAAAACTTCACTATGGTTTTTTCTACTGATCAAACAATGTCAATTTCCTGGACTGTTTTGTTCGATTATGCACTATTTCGAACAATTTTTTTCCTTCGGAATAAACTCACATTTTTCTTGAAATGGGGGTAACAAAAGAGGGAAAATTTAAATAGGCTTAAGTTTAAAAATGGGGTAAATCAAAGAAAAGGATAAGGCTCAAAATGGTTCACTAAGGGAAAATGAAATAAAAAAGCTATGCTATTTGTTTTCTTAAGAGAAATTGGTTTAATCCTAATGCCTATACCACATTAAAGCATCATAATTAAAATGTGTAGTCTCAACAGGCAGTGAGTTACAAGTTTTATAATTCAATCTATTAGTTTGGTACACTCAATTGAAAAAAAAAAGATATACTCATTAAGCTCAAAACTCACATAAGGTTTATTTAACTTAGTCAAACATCCAATTCAATCAAAGAATTCATGAAACTACCCTAAAAAATTTACATCAATTAGTCATGTCATCCTATATTGCATCCTAAACTTTAAATTCACAAAGAAACGAGGAAATTAAATAAAACAAGAGATCAGCAACAAAGAATATCAACAATTATAACCAATAAAAAACTCAATTTCAATCACAAAGAATAAGTAAGATTTAATTTGATTTCTAATTTCACACTCACTTAAAATCATATTGTCCCAATATAAACGAGAAATAAAATGTATAAGAGATAAGTGAAAATACTCCCCGACTAATGTCAGTCGCTCATAAAGTAAATGAAGGTGATTGGACAGTTTAGAAGAGTATTCGTTGGAGGATGTACCCTCGTTAAAAATTTTCCATGCTCTTGCTTTTCATAATTGAAGGGCGGCAAAAAAAAAGGACTGGTAGCTTGAGATCTATCGGCGCAAACGAGGATGAGCGACTGTGAAGGTTCAATGATGAAGTTAGACTATTGGTTTTGTTCTAGGGGTCGTGCGGCTATTTTGTCGCAGAAAATAAATATTAGGTACGTTTGGTTTACAAAATGTAAGATTATCATTGAGAATAAAATATTATTAGAGAATATGATTTCTGTGAATGTTGTATTTTGTGTTTGGTTGGTTTAGCAGGAATGTAAGATTACCGTGTTTGGTTAAAGGAATAAAGATTATTAGAATGTATATTTGACCAAATTGTCCTTATTATATATTTGTTTTTTTAACCAGTTGGAAAATATTTATATATTTTCTTTAAAAAAATTAAATTCATAAAATTTATATAATATTTTTTACAAAATTGAAAATATAAAAAGATTTAATGAAAGTGTAAAATTTTATTTTAACCTATGAACTTCATATAAAATTTTAATTATAGATTTTTTTTGTAAATCTAAAATAGTTTAAGGATAAATTTGTAATTTAACCTTCGTAGAATTTTTATTATTCAATGACAGAATAAGAATATTTTTGAAAGAAATTTTGTTATGGGCATTTTAGTCCAAAACGCCGGTAATCCAACAATACCTAAGGAAAGAGAGGTAATGACATTCTCGGTAATATACCCCAAAAAATCCACTATTAGTAATGTAAGATTACCGGAAATGACATTCCCGGCCAACCAAACGGGAGAATGTGAATTTCATTCCCATGAGAATCTCACACTCCCACGTGATTCTAGAAAACCCCAATTAATTCATTCTTTTTCACATTTTACCCTATTAGCCGTGCATCTCTTCTCATTCCTTGAAGGATCCATGTTCGCCAACCAAACACACTCTTCGTGAACCTTTCAAGGAATGAGACATGGACCCTTCAAGGAATGAGATGAGATGCACGGCTAATAGGGTAAAATGTGAAAAAGAATGAATTAATTGGGGTTTTCTAGAATCACGTGGGAAAAAGGGATAAAAAAAGGTAGGGCCCAAGGTTCATGGAAAAGGTGGGGGAAATAATAATAAAGGGGTTTTAATTTGGTCAAATCTGGGTGGCAGATTATATACCAAATGAATTGTAAATTTGGGGTTTGCTAAAACGCACCTGAGTTGATAAAAGGGAAAAGCTAATCTGCACCAGGGTGATGAACTGAGTTTTAGTTTGGGTTTAGGAAACATATAAAGCACGTGGGGTAGTGGTGAATTTTGAAAGCTGCATGTGCGAATCCTCATTCTGCAGAAACTAAAATGTGCATCACTGTTCAAGTCAAACACCAAATCCGACTCCATTTAAGCACATTCAAAAATACCGGGCTACCTAAGAATTCAAGAAAAATGAAAATGAAATAAATATTCAATAAAAATAAATAAACAAAAATAAAAAGAAAGCAAAGAAATGTAAACAAAAAATGGGTTGCCTCCAATTAAAGTGTTTTGTTTAACGTCGTTTAGCTCGACGACCTGGTTTAAACTACAGGTTCTACGAAAAATATTTCCACTTCACTCGCTTTTTTCTACTAAGAAATTCCTTATGAGATTAAAAAATTCTCATAAAGATTTCTTCAGATCTTTCCAAATTTTAAAATATTGAAAAGAATAACCGTCAATACACATCCTTTACCAAATATTGAGTTCTTCGAACGATTCCACGATGGTTTCGACTTTATTTTTGGTTTCTACAAAATGGAAAGTAAAAATTTAGAGTTAGATGGAACTAGGCACAAATCAGATTCATCAGATATAATATTTTCAAGTTCCAGGATTCGTCTTTTCTATCCTCTGATTTCCTGCATAAATTATCAACAAAGTTAGATTCATCAACAACATGTTCAATAACGCCAACAAAATTAATACTATGCATGTTACCTGGATATCTCATTGGTTTATATCCATCAAATTTTACGATCTCACTGTCAAACATCATAGTAAGGATACCACTTCAAACATCAATTTTTGCATTTATCATGCTCAGAAAAGGACAACTGAGGGGAATTTCAGAATCAGTGCTGTAGCGATCATTTTCATATCAATCACATAAAAATCAACAGGAAAAATTAAGTCATTTACTTCTACCATGACATTTTCTAGGAGTCCTTCAGGATAGACAATCAATTTGTCAGAGAGCTAAAGTCTAACTCTCATATCCTTTAAAGGCTAGGTGAAAATTAAATTATAGACAGAGAGAGACATTAAATTGATATAGGCTCCTAGAACGTACATAGCTCGCTTGACTTTAACCTCACCAATTTTACAAGGTATTGCGAGCATACCTTGGTCCTTATACTTTGGTGGAAGCCGTCATTAGAAAACTACTGAGACATCTCGCCTAAATTCACTTTCTCGTTTCAGATAAGTCGACTTTTATTAGTGCATAGATCTTTATGGTATCTGGCGTACCTCGACACTTCTTGGATCACCTTAAGAAACAGAATATTCATTTCCACTTCTTGGAACACATAAAAGATTTCACTCTCTTCAGCTTACTTATCTCATTTCATAAACCGTGATGAAAAAGGTGTTGGTATTGTATAGGGAGATGGTGGATAATCAAATTGTGATTCATCCTTCTTCTTTTTTCGGGAATTATGCGTCAACTCTTCTTTATCCCTGGGAGTCTGCGTCAACTGCTTCTTCTTCCCTCTGGGATCTCGTCTCTTATTCTTTCTTTTGGGATTGTGGGACACTTCTCTCTGGGATCTAAGGTGCGATAATGGTACCACTCTGGAGGGTGATGGCGCTAACATTCTCTCTAGGATTCAATTCAGTTTTCAAGCGTAGCCTCCCTTGTGACTCTAATTGCCCCACAAATTGTTCTAATTGAATCATTTGTTCATGAAGCTATTGTAAAAGAGATTTAGAGCGTTTCTGTCAGTTCTCTTAGGATATATCCAATCGCTCGACGAATGATTCATGTGATGATTTATGTGGCTGAAAAGGTTATTGTAGGGGTAGCCTCAGTTGATAGCTTGACTTGGTCTGAGATTTGGTCCATAGCTCAAGTTCGAATGATCTCTCCACCCTAGATTGTACCAATTGGTGTAAGGGAAGTAAGGCCTCTAGGGAGGTCCCAGAAAATTATCCATTGCATTTACTTGTGCTTCAATTTTTTCTGTAGCATTGGGCGACAGTCTGTCGAATAATCTGACATCGTATGTATACCGCATAATCTTTCACTTATTCACTTCTCATGCAATAAGAGAATTAACTAACGTCAGTTAATTTATCAATTTTACTTTCAAAGGAAATAGAACTTCTCTCGTGAACATGTCGGCTGGGTTCACTTGAAAATTGTTGAAAATTCGCTGCCATTATAGAAATTTACTCTCTTGATGCATTTGGAGTCTTGTTGACTAGCGCTCCTGCATTGCCAGTATCGACCATTTTCATATCTAAGGGAAAAAGCCCTTCGTAGAAATACTGGATAAGCATTTGCTCGGTTAATCCGTGCTACGAACAAATTGCACAAAGCTTCTTAAATTTTTCCCAATAGTCATTAAATAACTCTTCGTCTTTTTTTGGATTCCAATGATGCTTCTTCTCAATTCATTTACCTTTTCTGCTAGGAAAACCTGCAAACAATTTATGTTAAATCATTCCAAGTATTAATAGAATTCAATGATAAATAAAATAACCATTCTTTTTCTATGTCGACTAAAGAAAAAAATGGAAGACTCTCAATTTAATTTGATCGTCAAAAACTCCCTGAGGTTTCCTACTTCAATAGACCAAGTGGAACTCTTCCAAATGTTTATGCAGGCTTTCAATGGGAAGCCCGTGAAAGGTAAGAAGAAGATGAATAAGTCTCGTTTTAAGATGAAACAGAATTTTGCCATGAGGGAAAACAATGTAAAGTGGATGTTGAATGGTAGGTACCATAGGTAATTCCCTTATTGGTTGTTCTGCCATCAATTTTGGTGGTTCTGGCGTTAAACATGTGTTTGTGTTAATGGGTGTTTCAGGATTCAGATTTGGTTGTTCCTGGCGTTGTGCTTCTTCTTGTTGCTTCTTAATTTCCCAAACTGTTAGTCCACGTAGTCTTCGGGCTAGTGCTTCAATCTCAGGTTCAAAATCTACTAGTTTTTTGGGATTTTGCATGGTCATAAATAAAAAACAAACTAAATCAGTAAATATTGTCAAAGTCCCCAACAATAGCACCAATTTGACATCGTATCATTCTCATGTCAAATAAATTTCGTTAATCTAAATAAAAATAAATAGAATAGTATAGAGAGAGTAATGGTCGATCAATAGGGACTAAGGAAGATGCTAATGTAGATTGCTTCTGATTCTCTGAACAAGGCAAAAATAACTAGTAAAAGTAAAATGGAGGAATTTGATGGAAATATTTGTGAAGAAAGTAAAAGAATTAAGGAAAAGAAAGTTAAATTTAAAACCAATGTGATGGAATCAACCTCAAGCTTTTGCGTGCCTCAAATTCCAAAAGATCCTTGAATAGGATTTTCCTCCGATTAAATACCGATTTGAGTCCGCAAGGTTTAATCTTTGTAGCTCATTATCTTCTTTGGTGATTGATTTTCCCAAATCTATTTTAGAAATCTCAATCCTTGTTTTGATTAACTTCGACTATCACTGTTAACTCAAAACAATTAAAAAGCACTTGGAAAACCTTTACTCGAATTATGCTTTCTCTATGAAAGTCAAACTAGATCCCAATTTCTCTTAGCATGCCATCGCTAAGCGTGTTCAAGGGAATTCGAATTAGTTGATTCTATAACTCCAACATTAATTTATAACAACATACAAGATAAAATATATTTTTTAAGTAAAAGCGTTTTGATTTTAAGAAAGATCGATCGCCAATCAAGTTTCCATAAAATTGAGAATATAACCCGAAAGGGTATGAGGTTCTTTTCAATTCTGACGTTTGAAATTGAGTAATCGCTTCAGCCTTTGGCTATGAAAAACATAGCTAAGAATGATAGAAATCATACTTAGCATTTTAAAAGTAAAATAAATTGAAAAAATTGAAAAGCAAAGACTTGAAAAAAAAGTAAAACCTTTATAAAAGAATAAAGAAATAATAAAAAAAGAATAAAGAAAACTCAGGCAATTTGAGATTATGTTTGAGGCATACCACAAGGGCTATTTATTATCTTATAAAAAACCCTAAAATAAAATTAAAAACTTTTAAAATATAATTCTTGAAATTAAATCCTAAAATAAAGATAATTCTAAATTTAAATTCAAATTTGCAACTGAGTCTTTGGTATTCACGCAACTACAGACTAGACCTTTTAGAATCTGTTGAGTGGACACCACGTCAGGCATAATCATGCCCCAAGTCATGCCCACTAATATAATCATGACTCAAAAAAATCAAAAATTTCACAAATTCACCAGTTTTAGCAATATTTCTGATATCTAATATAATGAATTGAAAGTGAACAAAAATGACCAAAATAGAAACTTAGAAAAACTAATCAAGGAGTAATTAACCAAAAATTAATGCATAATTTAAGCCCTAATCAATATGCATTATAAGAGTTAGTTGAGAGACTTTATGTTGATTTTGACTTTTTAAGCTAAAAAAGGATATTGTGGCATTGCTTTATATTGTAGGTGATATTGTAATGTGATGCTACACCGAAGCACTATATAGATCTGGCAACAACTACTGAGTCTTCATGTAAGACCCCAAATATTAGGTCAGGGACTAAATTGAAATGAATTAAATTTGAAGATTTATTTGAACAATTGGTAAAAGATGAGAAAATTATTTGGAATAGTGTTTTGAACTAAATTGTAGCCATAGAAGAATTAAGAAGGCATTTTGGTCTTTTAAGGGGAAGGGGAAAATGAATTTTTATTCATTTTCTAGAAAGTATTAAAGAAAGGGGAAAAGGGAAATAGGTTACAAAAGAGGATTATCATCTTCTTCTTTCCATTCCCGTGGGAAAACTCTCCTCAATAGCTAAAGGTGAGTTTTCAATTTACTGGTTTATTCCTTCGTTTTCGGGTGACTTTTGAAGTATTGAGTATAATTGAAGCTTAAGGAATGATTAAATGGGATCAAAACTAAGCTACGAATGAGATATTAGAGATTTAAGAAAATGGGTTTTTAAGTGATATGTTAAAATATGAGTGTTTATGAATGTTTATTGGTAGATTTGACTTGTCAAAGGGGTAAATGAGAGATTAGAAGTATTAGATGGGATAAAGAACTTATTAGAAAAAGTGGGTTGATTCTTAGAATTGAATGTTCTTGAATGATTTTAGATGTTCTAAAAGGCTAAATGAAGGAATGTTAGTATGGATAGTCAAGGAAGAGTTTAATAGCATTGTATGGGGTAAATATAATGAGAATTGACCACATTGGGATGAAAATCGAGTTAAAAACTGGAAATTCTGGGCAAGGTATCGGTACTGCTAAGAACAGTACCGATACTATAGACTAAAATGGGATAAATTAGATGAGTAGTATCGATACTGATTCAATCAGTATCGATACCGATGAGGTAGTATCGATACCATGATAAGGGGTATCGATACCAAGAAACATCGAATCTATTTTTGGTATTGATACCGGTAAGGGGTGTTGGTACCATAGTATGGTAGTATCGATACCATGGTCAGGGTATCGATACCAGGCAACATCAGACCTAAAATTGGCATCGATACCAAAAGGGGTATCGGTACTATAGTATAGAAGTATCGATACCAAGGTAGTGGTATCGATACTATTAAGCTTGAAACCGCTTATTAGGTTGAAATTGTTATAAAAATTGAGATAATGATGTTATGAATATCCTTAAAGTACAAGGTTAAGGAGTATACTAAAATTTGGGTATGATACATGTTTTAATAGATGCTTGAGTAGATCGGAACCAAGCTCCCGAGACGAACAAAACTAAGGGTAAAGGAAAAATACTGGAGTAATCAGCATTTACGTTTTTGATACATAGCAAGAAAAGTCAGATGAGTGCATTTAATTATGTACGTATATACTATAATAGTCAAATAGCATGATTTATTGATATATGTATGGTGATTACCAAATGGAACTAAGTGTGCAAAAATGCTAACAAATTTATACGAAGTGTATGAATTTTCGTATCGGGCACTCGATGTGTAAAAATGTTAAGAAATACATACTAAGTGTATGAATTTCCGTATTGGGCACTTTATGTGCAAAAAGACAAGAAACTCATACTAAGTGAATAAATTTTCGTATGGGAAATATATGTGTATGAACATAAGAAATTTATAATAAAGAAGTGGATTTTTATATTGGTAATGAGTATGCGAACCACACAGGCGTTAGTAATGGTTGATAAATGATAGTAATAGCATTAGCAACGTAAATCATAGAATGTATAATGATTGAAAGGGTTAATTGATATTATGAATGATTATTATAGTATGGACTGCTCTAAAATAAAAGATTAGTAGGCCTAACTGTGCATTTGATAGAAAGGTGTCATTTATGCTAGTTAGATAAAAGGTTAAGTGCATTTGAGGCCTAACTATGTATATGACAAAAAGATGTCATTTATGCCAGTTAGATGAAAGGCTAAGTGCCTTTGAGGCCTAACTGTGCAATTGGCAGGAATGTGTCAATTATGCCAGTTAGATGAATGGTTAAATATCGTTAAGTAAAAGAATAATGGACTAGGTATGCATTTGACAGAAAAGTGTCAAATATGTAAGTTAAGTATAAAGATAAATACCTTTGGGTAAAAGAATAAAGAAATTATAATGTAATGGGATATGAATGGTATATAAGTGATAAGAAGGGATGATATATATATATATATAATATACAATAATGCATAACTAAAATGCATGAAAGGATGCATTAAGGCATGAAAGGATGTCATAACTAAAATGCATGAAAGGATGTCATAAATAAAATGCATGAAAGGATGCCATAATTAAAATGCATGAAAGGATGCCATAACTCAAATGCATGAAAGGATGCCATAACTCAAATGAATGAAATGATGCATTAAGGCATGAAAGAATGCCATACCTAAAATGCATGAAAGGATGCATTAAGGCATGAAAGAATACCATAACTAAAATGCATGAAATGATGCATTAAGGTATGAACGGATGCCATAAATGAAATGCATGAAAGTACTCATTAAAGGAATGAAAGGATGCCATAAATTAAATTAATGAATAATTAAAAAAATGGGAAAAGTGTACAAAAAGAAAAGTATGTTGGACATACTAAGGATGTTTATGATAATAATATGAAAGAAGTTGATTTTAATAATAGGGAATTACCTAATCCTTATGGATGATACCAATTAGTTGAAATCAAATAACCAGGATTTGCTGAAGTATACCTTATTGTTTCTTTAAAATATTATGTCTCTTTAAGTACATATTTAACGTGTGTTGACTTCACGCGTAGGTAAAAGAATAGATTAATCGAGTAAGGAGTGCAGTTGTAGCAACAGTGATCATCAATTAAAGTTGACTCTTTAGTAACCATAAGACACTCCAGTTTATTTTTGAAAACTTAATTGGCATGTAATCAAAGTAATGATAATGCTCTGGAATTTTAATTAAGTAGAACTTTGAAAAAATTACAATTAATACTTTGCTTTATCTTAAAAATGTTATGTTTTACGAAATCAAAAAAAAATTGGTTCGGGCTTTTCAAATGTGAACTGTTTAAAAAGTGATTTGACATCTGTATCTCGTGTACGGAAGGGTATACGAGAGATGAGTGTTACATTTATTCGTATCAGAGCTATAGGTTTAGCTGATTCTTGGCCGAAATCAAATGCATTTTAGTGTAAAAATGATTACATTCCATTAAGATTGTCAAAGTTACTGAGACGGTGTCAATTAGAGGATGATTGATGTCACTCCTAGTTAACTTGAGTGTTATTCTTATGTTTGTCATAATAGATATCGAAAACTAAGGATAAAGGTAAGAAAGTTCATAATATTGAAAAGAAGGTCGAGATCAAAATCTATCCAAGAGAATTTGACATGGTTTTATTATCATACCGAAAAAGGGTAGAAGCTAGGGATTTTCCTACATTCTGTAGAAGAAATGCTCCAGTGTTTAACGATGATTCTGCAATTGAGAATTATTTAACTGAAACATTAAATTGTTCGAAGTGTTGTTAAATTGAGTAAAAAGAAAGGAATAAGCAGTAAATACATTGACCGCTAAAAGCCTATAGAAAGATGAATTATTAGTGGATCAAGTGATTATGAGTTTGTTTAAGAGTAAATTTGGTTACTAGAGTAATATTTGCATTAACTGTTATAAGGTTATTGCTACAAATTTGTCAAGTCTTCTTATTTAATGATGTGGATAATTAGATTTTCATAGTTGAAATGGAATATGTTTCAACTGCTCGAGAATATTTTAAAGGAATCCGGGAAAGTTATACGTATTACTTTAAGAAGAAAATGAAAGATTTTAAAATAAATGTATTATATTTAACTTAATCTCAAGTGAGATGATAGCAGTAAACCCTAGGAGGTCATGGTGCAAATATGAGTTAGACAAGTAGTAAATAATTGATAAAGATTATAGGGGCTATGTTTCCGGTGAACCTGATGAAATTATCATTTGATGAGTTAAAATCATAATGAAAATAAGTTGTTTGTCTTTAGAGACGATTATTTCATAATGATGCAGAGATTATGGAAATTATAGTTTTTAGTGAGAAAGAAAAATCATTGCTCAAGGTGATATCGATAATGATGGTGAAGAAAATAATGTCATAAAGATATATATATATATATATATAGCTTTTATGGTTAATGATATAGATACTCAAATAATTAAAGTATAATTTTTTGATAATCTCACAAAAATTTGTGAATTTATAGATGTCTTTGCATGTAAATTTATCGAGTTATCTCCATATCAAAAGGTAGAGTTCAAGGTTAATAGTTATTAAGGTATTTAATATGCTCCTATGATTTAGTATTAAATGACTGAAGTGAGTAAAGAGAATTAGAGACTCAATTATGAGAGTTGATTGATCAAAGTTTTATCAACTCGAGTATTTCATCTTGGGAAGTATATGTGTTATTAACGAAAAGGAAGATAAATTTATGTGGTTATAGATAGATTTTGACAGTTAAATAAGACTCTTCGAGAGAAGAACTTGTTTGCCAAAATATTCAAATGTGAAATTCTGGTTAATAAAGATGGCTTTCATTGGCCTGGTTGTTTCAGTATAAGGTATAAGAGTAGATTCTAAGAGAAACCAATGTTGTAGTAAATCAGAAATTCCACAAAGAATGATCCTGAAGTTGGATTCATTCAGGGCTTGTTGGTTACTATCTAAGGTTACTGAAAAATCTTTTGACATTAGTTTTACTATTAACCAAGTTTTAAGGAAAGATATATATTTTTGGGAGCATGAAAAAGGGTCAAGAGAGTTTTGAAATACTAAAGAGGATTGTAACATGAATACCAACGTTTATACAACTTGAGTTGGGTAAAAATTATGTAGTTTTTACTAATACATATATCAACGGTTTAGGAAGTGTGCTTATGCACAAAGGTAAAGTTGTGACACATGCCTCAATAAAGTTAAAGACTCACAATAGAAATTATCTATACAAGATTTAGACTCGATCGTAGTCGAGTACTTTAAAAGATTTGATGTCATTAATTGTATAGTGAGCAATGTTATAGTTGTGCTAATTACAAAAGTCTTATGTTGATGTAAAGAGAAAAGTAGTTGAGTGGCAAGAAAGTGATAAAGTTTTACTAAAAGTATTGTTTTGAAAGGAAATATTGTGTTTTGGACTGAGTTCGAGAATTAGTGAACCTTAATAGATTTTGTGAGTTATCTTTTGTCTCCCGAAATGGACAAGACCTATAATATTTTCATATGTCATTGCTTATTAATGACCAATCAAATCCATTGCATGTTCTTACTTTGGGAAATGGGGATTCGATTAAAGTTGAATTATGAAAAAGAACCAATATAGATTTGGATTAAAGAAATCCAGAAAACGCATAATAAAACAATTTCTCTATTTGAAGTAATGTGCTAAGAGCATAAAGTTTTAAAATTTGAGGATGAATTTTTCTTAAAAGGGGGAGAATTGTAATACCCAAATATTTGGTCAGGGACTAAATTAAAAAGAATTAAAATTTGAAGATTTATTTGAATAATTGGTAAAAGAAAAGAAAATGATTTGGAATAGTATTTTGAACTAAATGTAGCCATAGATGAATTAAGAGGGCATTTTGGTCCTTTAAGGGGAAAATAAATTTTTATTCATTTTCTAGAAAGTATTAAATAAAGGGAAAAAGGGAAAATAGGTTACAAAAGAGGATTATCATCTTCTTCTTCTTTCCCTTCCCGTGGAAAAACTCTCCTCCATATCTGAAGGTGAGTTTTCAATTTACTGGTTTATTCCTTCATTTTTAGGTGGCTTTTGAAACATTGAGTATAATAGAAGCTTAAGGAATGATTAAATGGGATTAAAACAAAGCTATGGATGAGATATTGGAGATTTACGAAAATGGGTTTTTAAGTGATATGTTAAAATATGAGTGTTTATGGATGCTTACTGGTATATTTGACTTGTCAAAGGGGTAAAGGAGAGATTAGAAGTATTAGATGGAATAAAGAACATATTAGAAAAAATGGTTTGATTCTTAGAATTGAATGTTCTTGAATGATTTTAGATGTTCTAAGAGGCTAAATGAAGGAATGTTAGTATGGATAGTTAAGGAAGAGTTTAATAGCATTGTATGGGGTAAATTTAACGAGAATTGACCACATTGGAATGAAAATCGAGTTGAAACCTGGAAATTCTGGGCAAAGCTATCGATACTGCTAAGAACAGTACCGATACTATAGGATAAAATGATATAAATTAGATGAGTAGTACCGATACTTATTTAATTAGTATCGATATCGATAAAGTAGTATCGATACCATGATAAGGGGTATCGATACCAAGAAACTTCAAATCTATTTTTGGTATTGATACTGGTAAGGGTATCGATACCAAGCAACATTGAACCTAAAATTGGTATTGATACCAAAAAGGGGTATCGGTACCATAGTATAGAAGTATCAATACCAAGGTAGTGGTATCGATACCATTGAGCTTGAAACCGCCTATTAGGTTGAAATTATTTTATAAATTGAGATAATGATGTTTTGAATATCCTTAAAGTACAAGGTTAAGGAGTATACTAACATTTGGGTATGGTACATGTTTTAATGCATGCTTGACTAGATTGGAATCAAGGTCCAGAGATGAACAAAACTAAGGGTAAAGGAAAAATACTGGAGTAATCAACATTTACGTTTTGGATACATAGCAAGGAAAGTAAGGTGAGTGCATTTAATTATGTACGTATATACTATAATAGTCAAATAGTATAATTTATTGATGTATGTATGGTGATTACCAAATGGCACTAAGTGTGCAAAAATGTTAACAAATTCATACTAAGTGTATGAATTTCCGTATCGGGCACTCGATGTGTAAAAATGATAAGAAATTCGTATTAAGTGTATGAATTTCCATATTGGGCACTTTATGTGCAAAAAGATAAAAAACTCATACTAAGTATATGAATTTTCGTATGGGAAATATATGGGTATAGACATAAGAAAATTATAATAAAGAAGTGGATTTTTATATTGGTAATGAGTATGCGAAACAGACAGGTGTTAGTAATGATTGAGAAATTATTGTAATAGCACCAGCAATGTAAATCATAGAATGTATAACGATTGCAAGGGTTAATTGATATTATGAATTATTATTATAGTAGGGATTGCTCTAAAATAAAAGATTAATAGGCCTAAATGTGCATTTGACATAAAGATGTCATTTGTGCCAGTTAGATGAAAGGCTAAGTGCCTTTGAGGCCTAACTGTGCATTTGAAAGAAAGATGTCATTTATGCCAGTTAGATGAAAGGCTAAGTGCCTTTGAGGCCTAACTGTGCAATTGGCAGGAAGGTGTCAATTATGCCAGTTAGATGAAAGGCTAACTGCCTTTGAGGCCTAACTATGCAATTGGCATGAAGGTGTCAATTATACCAGTTAGATTAACCGTTAAATACCATTAAGTAAAAGAATATTGGACTAGCTGTGCATTTGACAAAAAGTGTCAAATATGTAAGTTAAGTGAAAAGATAAATACCTTTGGGTAAAAGAATAAAGGAATTATAATGTAATGTGATATGAATGCTATATAAGTGATAAGAAGGGATGATATATATATATATATATATAATGTACAATAATGCATAACTAAAATGCATGAAATGATGGATTAAGGCATGAAAGGATTTCATAACTAAAATGGAAGAAATGATGCATTAAGGCATGAAAGGATGCCATAACTAAAATGCATGAAAGGATGCATTAAGGCATGAAAGGATGCGATAACTAAAATGCATGAAAGGATGCCATAACTAAAATGCATGAAAAGATGCATTAAGGCATGAAAGGTAGCCATAACTAAAATGCATGAAATGAATCATTAAGGCATGAATGGATTCCATAACTAAAATACATGAAAGGATTTATTAAGGCATGAAAGGATTCCATAACTAAAATGCATGAAAGAATGCATTAAGGTATGAACAGATTCCATAAATGAAATGCATGAAAGGTCGCATTAAAGGCATGAAATGATACCATAAATGAAATTAATGAAAAATTAAAAAAAGGGAAAAATTTATAGAAAGAAAAGTATGTTGGACATAAAAATGATGTTTATGATAATAGTATGAAAGAAGCTGGTTTTAATAATAGGGAATTACCTAATCCTTATGGATGATACCAATTAGTTGAAATCAAATAACCAGGATATGCTTAAGCATAACTTATTGTTTCTTTACAATATTATGTCTCTTTAAGTACATATTTAACGTGTGTTGATTTCACACATAGGTAAATGCAGAGATTAACCGAGTAAGGAGTGCAGTTGTAGCAGCGGTGATCATCAATTAAGGTTGACACGTCAGTAACCATAGGACAATACAATTTATTTTAGAAAACGTAATTGGCATGTAATCAAAGTAATGATAATGCGCTGGATTTTTAATTGAGTTGAACTTTGTAAAAAAGTACAATTAATTCTTTCCTTTATCTTAAAAATGTTATGTTTTAAGAAATCGAAAAAATTTGTTTGGGCTTTTTTAATGTGAACTGTTTAAAAAGTGATGTGACATTTGTATCTTGTGTACGGAAGGGTATACGGGAGATGGGTGTTACACTTCATATGGTTATAGAACTTTTTATAATTGGGATAACTATCAGGGTTGCTATCAAATGACTAAAAATCTCACATTTGGTGGAATAATCCTGTAGGCTAGAGCCTTTACCAACTCGGCCTATAAATAGGGGATGAAGATCGCACATTTATCATGATTTTTTTTCTTCCTCAAATTTTTTCTTTACCAAATTATTT
Organism: Hibiscus syriacus; assembly: GCF_006381635.1. NCBI lineage: Eukaryota > Viridiplantae > Streptophyta > Magnoliopsida > Malvales > Malvaceae > Hibiscus > Hibiscus syriacus. The sequence continues at coordinate 1,857,800 of NW_024062824.1, read as the reverse complement.
TCTTCAAGCAATGGCCACCTAAGCCCACCGCCAGGACATATAACCGGAGTTGGGGGAACATTGTCATATATAAGCAGTGATAAAGTGGAGTTCTATTTTAGTTTTTGTCTCTTTTCTTGAAAGAGGGAATTGGCAATTATTAACTAGTAATATTCTTTATTTAGGATGTTATTTGGTTTTGAACATAAGGTGTTCGATGAAATGTTTTTTGTTATTGTGATTTTTTCTTTTATTTATTTTTTCACATGTAGATTTTATAAGATGATTTTAGAAATGAAGTTATCTTTATGCATATGAATTTGATATTTTTGGAAATATTGATTTTTAATTCTACCTTTTTCAGCATTGATATTGTGAAATTAAGCTAGCATATGGAATCATGTGCTACCAATAGTCATGGCAATTTTATCTCTTTAATTACTAGGATTGGTGATGTAGGGTAGAGTACCCTTTGATTATGGATATAGTGAATGAACAAGTACCTACAATAAGATTGGCACAAGTAGATGGCTTGGTAGTTGAAGTAAGGGTGAAATGGTGGGTTGTTTATACAATATGAAAAATGGTGGGTTGTTTTTTCACTCGTCCCCTTGTGCAAAGGTACTGTGAAACTTTACTCAAAACTTTCTAAACTCTTACTCTTAGTACACGTCAGCTTCAAAAGGCTATAGTTTAGGATAAACAAAATAAAATGATGAAAATGTGACTCAGAAATAATGGGAAAAAAATAAAAGAGGTTTCTTATAAGCAAGCACTTACACCTCCACTTTCACCACATTCAAAGGTCTTGATGACTTGACTTGTGATGTTGCACATTTTCTTGTTCTTGAAGTGATTTAGTCTTGCTTTGATGGTATTTCCTTTGTACTTTTGGCCTTTGCTTTGTACTTGAACTCCATGTTGATGTTTGGGAGCATTTTTCCTTTGCTTTTTCCATTTTGGCAAAATTATACACCTTGTTTGTTGCACTTGATGTTTCTTTTTGTTTTATATTTTCTTTTGTTATTTTTCTTTTGCTTTTGTTGCAGGGCTTCTTGCTTGCACGTTGGCTCTAAACCTAAGGCTCTGAATACTACTTGATGTAAGGTAGGGTACCCTTTTGACTATGAATCTAGTGAATAAGTGAGTACCTGCAAGAAGATTGGCACAAATGGAAGGCTTGGCAGTTCATGTAAGGGTGAAATGGTGGGCTGTTTATACAATATGACAATGGAGATGGTTGTGAAAGTGTTTTGGGCATGGTGATAGGCTTATGAAAGCAATTGATAGGTTAAGATATTTGGCTATAGAAAACCTAACAACAAACCTTATAAGTTGAACAAGGTGTGGTAACAAAGGACTTTTACCAGTTTGGTATATGAAACCAAAACAACCAGAAATATCAATGGAAAGAGGGTTGATGCCACAAGATCCTAAGGCCTTGGTAAGTCAATAAAAGTTCAAAGAACTTAAGCAAAGAGGAAACCTCTCAAATTATATTTCAAGTAAAGGGAGTGATGTCGTACAAGAGCCAAGGCATTGGCTATTTATACATTTGAAGGGGTTTTGTCGAATAATTATGTGTCAATTTAGCAAGAGTGCTTTTCTATGGAAATTGTAATATTTTGCATGATAAATTGCAACCCTTGATGTTAAATAATTTAGGTGATGGTTTGGCTAGCCTTTCATAAGCCTTGAAACTCTGATTGTCCAAATAATTATGTTGGTTCGGCCCTTGGGAAGTTTGAATATGTGGTCTTACTTGCTTAGGATGAATAGTCTTGTGTCCCTTCATCATTGGCGTCCAAAATGAATGGTTGTGGAGGCTTAGTCGAGTAGTTACATGACAATGGTGTCTCACATCATTTGAATTCAAAAGGAAGTCACATGTTGTTTTATTGAAGATACATGGTGCTTACATGGATAGGTGCATGCTAAGAGGTTACTTATATAGCTAGCTAGGCTAGTAAGCCAGCTAGGAGCTTAAGTAGGTAGCTAGGTATTATAAATAGCTAGCTAGGCACCTACTGAAGCTATCCTCATCTGCCTCAAGTCCTCAACTCAGCTATTATAGTTCTCAGCTACCCTCCAGCTAATGTCAACTGCCCGTTAGCTTGTCTTAGCTACTTTTAACATCTATAAAGCCTCCTTAAGTTGGTTTGATTTGGCATGGATTATGTGAGATCCTCAAAGCTTAGTATATTGTGTCCTTACATCCTAAGTACCAGCAAAAGGCACGAAATAAATGAGTAGAGCTATGTGACTTAGGTAAACATTATAAATGATTAATGCAACCTAAAATTATCTAAGTAAGAATTAAGAGATGTCATGTATGAATAGGATAAGCTAGAAATAGAGGTTTTTGCATGTAATGTGTTAATTAAACATTTATGGTGTCATATATCTATGCAAAATTCATGAAATACTTTAAGTATATGGTCTAACATATATCATGACCATGCATAACGTAATGAATATTAAATATAAACTTGAAATAATCATATCATACAACATATGGTTTATATATAATATATGAAAATATGAAGATATGAAATAAACATATCATGCAACATAAAGTTTGTATATAACATATGAAAATATGAAGATATGAAATAATCATATCATGCAACATAAAGTTTGTATCATACTGGTACTAAGTGATTAAGTAGTGTTAATCTTCGCAAGTCATATGAATCCATTACCACAACATTATTGTACTGAAAACTGCCAAATGACAGTCGCATTTGCTAATCCCTTAACATACTGCTATCCTGAATACTGCTTCACTATGTAATACCCCAAATTTTGGCTAGTGACCAAAATACAAAGTTTGAAAGTTTAATGGCCAAAGTGTAAAGTTTGGAAAAGTTTAGGGCTACTATGGTAAATTTTAAAAGTTTAGGGACCAAAGTGTATTTGTCAAAAGTTTTGTATTTTGGTCCCATAAATGAATAGTTCAAACCTAATAATGATGTTTTGGTAGTTAACAGTTGATTGATCCAAAATTTGTGTTAAAAGCTACAAACTGTTAAAGTCCCGTAGAAATTCGGTAAATCATATCAAATAGAAATACCAAAAAAAAATTAGATTTATTAAATTAAGCTTATTAAATATTATTTCCACATGTTAAAATGATGGAAAGTAATATGGATCATTGGATTTGAGAATTTGTTTCCATGTTCAATTTGGACCATTGGATAAAAATGACAAGATTTAATTTTTTGAAAAATTGTATGGATAAAATGGTAAAGGTTATAATATTTTTTTCCATATTTGATTTTGGAAAGATGATAAGGGTTATGTGTATTTGTATGGATATAATTATAAGGTTTCATTAATGGTAAATTAGCCATTTCTCAACTAAATGAATTTTAAATAAAGGATAAATTGACATGAAATTAAGGAGAAATTTCATGAAAGCTTTGCTATTCTCATCTCCTATTGTCATGTGCCATATTATAAGGTAAGAGAATTGTTAGGAAACAAATTGATGAGTTTAATTATATGGAAAGTTAGGGGACGTATTCAATAATTATGAAAAGTTATGGGGTTAATGTGTAATTGTTTAATAGTTGTTGCGCTATGCTGGAAATTAATGTTAGAATGTTGAAATTGATGTTAGAGTGTGAAATTGGGTCACTTTAGAAAGTTGGTAAAAATTAAGGATTTAAATCAAAAATATGGAAAAGTTGGGAAGTTAAGTGAAAGTGTTATGTAAAGTTTGGATAAATTGGATAAAAAGGAATTGGAATGGTCAACATGAAGTGATAAAGTCAAGATTTATGTTGTGACATGGAGACTGTATCAAATGAGCACCAAAATGTTTTTAGGAAATTATTTTCTATAGTGTGCATATGTTAGTGAGATTCTAACATGTGGTTTGAAATGTATATGGCTTATAATGATTTTCATTTAGATTATTATTGAATTCAATATCATGTAAAATTAGAGTTAAAGATGAATGTGAATTTATAAGGAAGGTTTGCAAGATAGCGATAATAGGTGAGTGCATATTTAATTTGTACTTATGTTATCGAAAAAACATTGGCTTGCAATGAGCCAGTGACAGAGTTGATATGGTAAGGAGTGGCGCCTAAATGTTATGTGATTTGTGATTCATGCATACATGTGCATTTGGTGAGTTGATAAAATTATTGAACAAACTGGAAATGCAAATTGGTGAAATCTGCCTAGAAATTTATGTTATGGACAATAGTTTAGAAAATCACTATAAATTATACGGAAATATTAGAGGGTGAATCTTATACCGTTGAATTTTTACATAAGTTTAGTTTTTTTTTTAAAACAAATGGATATTAATTTTGAGGAGTATATAAAAATATATGAATTTTAAATGGAGGATAGATCAAAAAATAGGGCAGCAGATTCTGCTCTAAACAACTTATGTGAGTCAACTTTGAAAATTCACTGTAAACTGTACAAATTGAACTAGAAGGAGTGCCTTATATGGTTATATTAATATTTGAGTGTTGTTTTCATTGGTATAATTGAATAATTTTAAAATGTTTATATTAATAAAAATAATAATATTTCTTTAAGGGTAGCACAAACTGCCAGGATGTGAAATTTGTCATAATATATGCTTTTTATGCTACTCTTATGTTATATGCTATCTTAAATGTTTGAAATATACCTACTCTAATATTTTAGCATGATAATTATGATATTTATCATAATTATAATGTCCATATGTCAAAATTTAAACTGGTAAGTGATGTTTCTATGATCTACTCATGTTATGTGAATAATGGAATATTTAGGGTATGAATTGCGAATTGAACATTTATGTGATATTGATATGTTAGAATCTATGGATACTCTATTAAATGAAAGGTATAATATACTGATTAGAACTCCATTGTATGTGCATTGAGAGTCTTTGGTATAAAGGGCATTTTTGAGTGCAATTGTTAAATTGCACCTTCAAATGAAAGTGAAATGGAACTTTTGAGTGCAAGTGATAACGGGAATTATGTGTGCAAAGATTGTAGCAGTACATTTGTTGTACTATGCAACTTAGGTGCTTACTGGGTGCACTTTGTGTGCAAGGATGGTATTCATAATGAAATACCACTCCGAAATTGTTAGTGTAGTGTCGCTGTATATTATAGTGCCTATACGTCTTTGTGGCACTTAGGTGCTTATTGGGTCCACTTTGTGTGCAAGGATGGTATTCATAATGAATTACACTCCGAAATTGTTAGTATAGTGTCGTTGTATACTATAACACCTATACGTCATAGTGGCAATTAGGTGCTTATTGGGTACCTTGCATTCTCATTTGTCATACATTGGGTTATAAATTGATTTTTGAATACACTGATTGATAAGTATGTTATGCAAATGGAAATAAGATTTCACAGGTTCTATGACGGAAACATGGCTTATCAAGTCAGTTTTCTGTTTTTATGCATTTTATACGATTAAATTTGTGTTTTGATCTATTATGGTTTATTTATGTTTTTAAAATTCTTTACTTAATTTCTCATGCCACAATAAGTGTATATTTAGCGAGTGATAATTTTCACGCATAGGTAAAACAAGCGAGTGGAGAAGGAGCTGAGCTTGGCATCAATCATTAAAGACTACTTACCGGTATCGGTAATGACATCCTACTATTGTTTTAAATTTCTAGTAGCCATGCATACTCATTAAAAGAGTCCATATTATTTTAATATGAGTTTGACACATGCTATAGCAGAAGTATATATTATTTTATATTATTAAACCGTATTATATAAAAAAAAGGAATTACCTAGTTTTCAAGTACGGGAAATGTTTGAAAAAGCATGTGACATCTCTGACTCATGGTCGGGAATGTATACGGGAAAGGAGTGTTACACCCTACATGACTATTTCATCCTAATTTTATTGCTTTACTGTCTTTTTGTTATCTTACCATATCAACCATATCTTTTTGATACTTATTACAATTCTTTTAAGACATTAGCTCTTTGTGGGTTCAAATTCTGATGCTCTTGTAGCATACGCTTTACTACTTGAATACAATATTTATCATACCATTAATTTTTTGGCCCATTATAGGGGAGCAATGGTATTGCATTAGAGTTTTACATTTTGTTTTTATCGACTTTTTCATTTTCAGTTTGTCGGTACTTTCTTAATTTAGTGTTGATGAAGCATGGCCCACAACAATAGTCAATAATTAGAGCCTTTAATCCATAAATCGAATGAACATTTCATCAACGCTAAAGACAACAAACCAAAATCAACAATTTATGAATGTTGGTGATGGCGACAATTCTTTTCCACTATTGCGAAACGGTGAATATGATTTACCGGATGGAAGTGGATAAATCAACAAGAATTTTATAACATTGATAACTGTAACAAACCAATCTGTGAGCATGTTGTGCCACCTTAGATGATATACAACTTGGCATGGTTTGTCCTACCATCCATGGTACCTACTTTGAGTTGAAGCCAATGATGTTTTAAATGTTGCAGTCAATAGGGTAGTATAGCAGTTCTTTTATCGAGGATCCCAGAGCACTCCTTAGAGCATCCACGGAAGTGTATGACTTTTTTCGTACATTAAGGGGTGCCCAAGAAAGAATTGAAACTAAATTTGTTTACATACTCACTCTATAACAAAGCTAAAGGATGGCTCCATTCGCTGCAATCTGGTGCTATAACATCATGGAATAAATTGGTGCAAAAGTTTTTGATGCGTTTCAACCCTCCCAACATGAACACTAAACTGGGGAATGATCTCACATTATTCAAGCAAATGGAGTAAAAAAACTTATATGAAGTATGTGAGCATTTCAAGGATTTGTTGCGCATATCGCCGATGCATGGTTTTCAGCATTGTACATAACGAAAATGTTTTACAATGGATAGAATATGCAAACATGAATGGTTGTTGATGCATCAGGGAATGAAGCATTGCTGGATAAAACCTACAATGAAGCTTAGGATATACTAGAAATGATATCCATCAATGACTATCAATACCCCAATACAAGAAATATAAAGGGTAGATGCAATATTGTAACAGTTGATAACAATGCTATTAACACGCCAGCCACACAGATGGCAACATTGAGTGAAATGATAAAGGAAATTTAAAAGCATGGGGGCATGTATGAGGTAAAGGTTGAATCTTTTAAATCTTATGTGTACTATGGAAATAATCTTAACTTTGAAGAATGTTAAAAAAATCTCAAATCGGTGTACATTGTGAGAAATTATAAAAAGAATGACAACACCAATGCATATGAGAACACTTATAATTCCAATTTTTAAAATCACCCTAATTTGTCTTGGAGAAACCAAAATGTAGAAAATCCCAATATGGCATTCCAATGAAACTTTTGGAATACGTAGCATCATTATCAACCGCAACAACAGATGATGCCCCAACATCAGTCACAACATCAAACAATGCAACCACAACAATGTCACAACCAGTAAAATTACCAATGACAACATTTAAACCAAGATTCAACCTTAACTTCTCTCAAAACTTTGCTAAATAAATATATCCCAATGAATGAAGTTGTGAACCAAAGTTAGACATCATCACTAAGAGCTTTGGAGAATCAAATAGGACAACTAGAAAATGCTATGAGCAATTGACCACATGAACATTATCGGGTAACACCGAAGTTCCAAAGGCACATGAGAATGATCAATGTAATGAACATTTCAAGGGAATAACAACATGAAGTGGCCTCCATATTGGGGAGCTGACTGAAGATTTTAAGAAGAATGATGATATGGGGCTTGAAAAAATAAAATAAAGGCAAGGAATTAGAAGTGAATATTGAGACACCCACTATGGATGTTACAGCAAAAGATGCACGATAATGTAGTAATTCTGGAACATTACCAACAACAATGTTGATAACACTACAGTCTATAATGCCACCACCAATTCCAGGACAACCAAATCCTAGGCATCATTCACTATTTATTCAACGATTCAAAAATACTAAAGAAGAGTAGCAATACAAAACATTCATTGAGATCCTAAGGCAATTATCAATCAACATTCTATTGATTGATACATTGGAGAAAAATCAAAATTAAGTTAAGTTCATGAAGGAAGTTCTTTCTAATAAAAGAAGGCCTGGAGAATTTGAAATCGCTGCACTTACCAAGAGATGTAATGCTATCGCTACAAGTAATTTTCCACCAAAACTCAAAGATCCAGGGAGTTTCACTATTCATTGCATTATTGGTGATCAATTTGTAGGTAAATCATTAAGTGATTTGGGTGCTAACATTAATCTCATGCCATTGACAATTTTTAGGAAGTTTGGGAGTGGAGAAGCAAGGCACAACACCGTTACTCTCCAAATCGCTAATCGTTCTACCGTATATCCTAGTGGCATTGTGGAAAACTTACTAGATCGAGTAGACAAGTTCATTTTTTCTACCGATTTTATCATATTAGATTGTGAAGTTGACAAGGATATCCTAATTATACTTGGTTAACCTTTCCTTGCTATTAGTCGAGCCTTGATTGATGTTAAAAAGTGAGAACTTACTATACGCTTAAATAATGAACACATTACTTTCAATGTTTTGAATAATGTTTCATACGAGAATAACAATGTTGAATGTTATTATATTGATATTATTGATGTCTTTGGCCATGAAAAATGGGATTATTGTCACATCATTGATACTGCCAAAGATAATACTATGACAATAAAGGAACTAGACGACAATGAGGATGTTGAAGGAAATTACATGCAACACTTTGAGTCATTGGAGCTGCCATCTCGATTTATTCAAGTTCCTCAACCCTCTATTGAAGATTTGCCCACTCTCAAATTAAAACTCTTCCAGATCATTTGAAGTATGCAATCCTTGGAGTAAACAAGACTTTGCATGTTATTTTTGGTTCAAATCTGGTAGCATAGCATGAGGAATAGTTCCTTAATGTTTTGAAGCATCATTAACAAGCAATTACTTGGTGCATTGCTAATATCAAGGGCATTAGTCTTTCTTTTTGTATGCACAAAATATTACTGGGAGATCCCAACATCAATTCAATTGATCAGAAAAGGATGTTGAATCCTCTTATGAGTGTGGTGGTTAGAAACGAAATCATCAAATGGTTGGATGTTGGAATAATATATCCTATTTCTGATAGCAATTGGACAATTTCACCATTATCTTCTTTGAAAAAATGAATTAGTTAATACACGCACTATTGTTGGGTGGCATATATGCATGAACTATAGGAAGTATAATAAAGCCACACGAAAGGACCATTTTTTGTTGCAATTCATAGACCAAATGATAGATATGCTTGCTGGAAATGTTTTTAACTGTTTTCTCAATGGGTATAGCGGTTATAACCAAATAGATGGCTATTTTGACCTATTATTGTGGCACATTTGCTTTTCGAAGAATGTTTTTTGGTTTGTGCAATGCTCTAGAAATGTTTCAGTATTGTATGATGACTATATTTCTTGACATGGTTGAAGACTTTTTTGTGGTATTCCTGGATGATTTTTATATTTTTGGCCTATGCTTTGATCAATGCCTTAAAAACTTAGCCACCGGTTTGAAGATATATGAATAGACCAATCTTGTGTTAAATTAGGAGAAATGTCATTTAATGGTGACCGAAGGCATAGTGCTAGGGAATCATAATTTGTGTCATGGCATTGAGGTAGATAAAGCTAAAGTGGAAGTTATTGAGATGTTACCTCATTGTACTAATGTGAAAAGAGTTAAGAGTTTCTTGGGACATGTTGGATTTTATCGACAACTTATTAACGACATTTCCAAAATTATTAGGATGCTTGAAACGCGTCATTTTAATGTCAAATAATTATCCTTAATGTCAAAAATAAATAAAACATATCGTATAGAGAGAGTAAGGGTTGATTCTCAGGGACTATGGAAGTTGTTGATGAAGTTGTCCTTGATTTTGATATGGCGAAAGTTGCAAGTAAAAATAAAGGGTGTTTTGTTTAGAAGTAAAAGGAAATAAAACTTTAAATAAGATAAATTTAAAGTGAAATTAAAATAATGAAAACCATCTCAGGCTTTCGCTTTTGCCTCAAATTCATTCGATCATTGAATAAGATTATAGCATCAGAGTCATGTCGGTTACAGTCTACATGGCCCAACATCTCTAACTTGTTTTTATGTCAAGTGAACTGACAATCCAAATCAATCTTTGATAACCAATCCATATGTGTATTAATCGTAACAATCGTTACTAGCTCCAACTTAGTTAGAAAGTTTTGGAAAAACCAGACTCGAATTATAGTGTCACTCAAAATCAAATCCGATCTCAGTTTCCCATAGTAAAACACTGCTAACTATGTTCACAAGAAGTCAAATATGCTACAAGCCAGTCCTTACTCCAAACTGTTGATCGAAACCACAATCAATCCAGAATTCACTTTTTGAAAAAAAATCGTTTTTATTATAAAAAGGATGGTTGATTGTCAATCCTTGATTCTAAAAATTAAGTATGTAACCCAAAGGGTATTAAGTGCTTTTCAATGCTAATAATTGAAATTGAGTTATCGCTTCAGCCTTTGGTTTATAAGAAAATTAGCTTAGTATGATAGAGATCATACTTAACACTTTTATAGAAAAATAAATAAATGCTTGGAAAGTAAACAAAAGGAAGAAGAAAAAGTAAAAACTTTTACAGATGAAGAAAAACAAGAACAAAAAGTTCAAGAGAAAAATGAGAGATGCTTGAAGCTTACATAAGGGGTATTTATAGCTTCCTAAAACCCTAAAAATGATTAAGATAAATCCTAAGAAATTACAAAAGGTAATCATTGAAAATTGTTTTAATTAAATCCTAAAAAATAAAGATATTTCTTAACTTCAAAATTGAATTTGCTGCTAAGTCTTCCGTCTTCACGAAAATGATGAATGGACCTTCTAGAAGGTGTTGAGTAGACGCCACGTCAGTCGTGTCATACCTATTTATTTAGCCTTGAATCTAGAAAAATAAAAACTATAAAATTTCGCCCCTTTTAGCACAGTTTCTAGAATACAATGTCCTGCACAGAAAATAAGAGAAACTGTCCAATTTTACAACATAAACTGACGAACAAGGAGTAATTAACAACAAAATAATAACTATTTAAATCAACATCTATATTTCAAAAAATATGTATGACGCGACTAACGTGGCGTCCTCATGCTTGTCCTCATAAATTTCTCAACCAATGCATTGAAATCTTGAAGTTTCCACCTCTATTTCAAAAAATTTCCAAGATTTCCAAGTAAATCAAAGTCAAAGCAAATGATGAAATCCAAGAGTAATCAAGAAAAGAAATAACTAAAAGCAATTATAAAGGAAGCATGACATTCCAATTACTTGTAAATTTCAAAGAAGCACGACATAGTACCTCACAGTAGTTCACTCATTCTTTCATAGTGTTTCAGGTGAAAGAATCGCTAAAGTCTACCTAATCAAAACATTACCATAAGCTTGTAACTAAACCCAATCTCCACTACTAAGTATTAACATGGTGCAATAATCAAAAGGTCTTTAAGGGGATGTAGTGGGGCTAAGGTTCCGTTAGGATAAAGGCCAAAGTTAGGTTAAAAATTCAAGACAAAGAGAAGATCATTCCATAGAGTTATTCAAAATGAAGTAAAAATGAAAGAATGAAACAAGAAATCAAACAATCAAAGATTTATTCACTCGTTTATTTTTTTCTTTGTTTTTCTTTCAAACTTCTTTGTTTTATTCTACTATTGTTCAAAAAAAACTACACTATTTTTTTACTGTTCAAACAATTTCAATTTTTTTACTGTTCGAACGGTGTATTTTTCTTAACTCACATTTTTTCTTTTTTTCAGAACAACCTTACTTTGCTCCAAAAAAGGGTGAAAAAAAGAGGGAAAGCAACAAAATTGGTTTGGGTTAAAAATGTGGTAAACTAATAAAAGGATAAAATTCTCAAAATTGGCTAACTCGGGGAATAATAAACAAAGGATAGGCTATTTTTTTGGGAAGAGAAAAGGGTAAAATCCTAATGCTCCTATCACACTAAAACATCATATTCGATTGTGTAGTATCGACAATCATTTTGCTAGAAGTTCTAAATGCAAAGAATTAGTCGAAACATTCAATTTAAAAAAAGAACAAGAATGTAAATGTATGCTCATTAGACTCAAAACTCATATGAAATGTTAAATTGTACTAAGTCATGCAACCAATTCAACTAACAAATGCTTGGAATGCCAAACATTTTAAGAAAAACTAATTAGTCATGCCAAGTGCAATCATACATCTTAAATTCCAACAAAATCATGATTAAAAATTCATCAATAAATCAAAGAAATAAGGTGAAACATGAGATAAGCAACAAGAAAATTCCAACACATCAATGCATGAATAACTCAACTCCAATTAACCGAATAGGCAAGGTAAAATTTGATGCAACTTCCACCCCCTCACTTAAGTCATTGTCCCAATATGAAAATTAAATGCACAAGAGAGGGAACGAAAATACTACTCGATTTAACGCCGACCACGACTGTGGCCATGTTGAGATGGGCTTGGGGGAAGGTAAGAGATAATCTCGGCAAGGTTCATCTCAATGGAATTAAGTTGGTCGTGCACTTTATTGTTCTCATTGTATACATATGACTGTGGATGCTCGTTTAGTGATACATGTGGTAGGTCCTTAGAACGAATACGAGCCCGTTACGCAGGGTAATGATACTGGGAGGAACAATATGCGATGCATCGGGATGCTGGCGAGAAGTCCCATCATGTCCAAACACCGTGCATCTAAAGGATCCATTGCAAAAGCCTAAATGAACTAAGATCAATTAAAGGTCAACAAAAATGAACGAGATGCAAGGTGAGTATTATAAGGGCCAAGAATTAATGGGAAATCAGGACGCACAGCTCGCTCGAAAGAGCGAGCAAACCGAAAACCCAAATTTATCTTCTTACCGATTGCATACACCATAAGGAAAATAGTTCAACTTTACTTAAACAAGACGTAGTATCGTTAGATCTGGAGTAGCTGTATGCTAAGAACCAGTGTATGTAGAATAGAGAAGGATCGTGAATATGCCATTCCTTCGTCATCTTGGTGTTGTAGGTAACACCGGCTGAACCAATGAGTGTGTCGTAAGTTGTATTCTTGTCAAAGTCCTACGGTATCTTACGTAAAGTAGTCAAATAATCATGATTCATTACATTCATTACGAATCCCATCAAAAAATTAAAATTCGCTAAAGACATGGTAAAATGTTGTCCAGACAACCGAAAAGAGATAACACAAGTCGAATCATTAGTAATGACATGATGCGCCATGAAAGTAAATGTAGTATAAAATTCAAAGACCAATTCGTAATGTATACTACATCTAATGTCAGAGTATAATGTCCAACCAATCGATGGTACATCATAACAGAATCTCGCAAATGTAAAGAATCAATAGTGCACTCGGGAATACACTTGGAAACCTGGAACTTACGGTGCCTAACGCTATCAAACCACCAACCCTCCTCATCATCAAAGTCTAAATAGCCGTGAAGAACCTCCTCAACCAAAACGGAGTAAGTGCAGCCTCAATGATGACGTTCAGAATAATGAACATCTTCAGGTGCGTGGCATGGGGGCTTTGCTTGAGCTTGCAACGAATGATGGTGAAGCGTGCGACTGCCTGGAGTATTGGGGAGAGGGTGACATGCTATCGGTAGTAGATGATGGAGGTGTTTGGGCTGGAAAACCACTCCTAAAATCTTCTAAAAAACTAAACACGGGATGCCACATTAGTAAAGGCTCAATTTCAATAAGTTTAGAATTTACCTCGGGTTATTTGGGCATTTATGGAGCGACATAGGACATCTAATGGGAGAATGATCTCGAGGGCATGGAATAAAATGTGGGATTTGCAGTTTCACTATAAAATCGACAGAGGAATAGGTGGCCGAAGGAGGAGATGGCGTTGGAACGTGAACCTGCTAGGGGGTAGGAGAACGTGCACGCGGTTGCTTCAAACGTTAGCCTCCACGATGAGAAGTGGGAATGGAGGTGTGAGTAGGTGGTGGTTGTATCATCCAGTCATAGTCGCTTGGAACTTCAATGACGGGTCGTGCAGTAAAATAGCCGCGACCACCACCAATAGTAATTGAAGATCGGGACGGGTTACTGAATTGAGTAACCGACGGTCGAGACGAGTTGCCAAGTTGATTTCATGTTATCACTATGGTAACGAAGAGGGGAAAATAAGAGAATATTTGGAACAACAATCAACTTGGATTAAGAAGGGCCGATGAGGGGACATGCAATTATGTAAAGAATAAGAAAAGGTTTGGTTTCTTTGTTTGGGAATGTTTATGATAATAAAAAGGGAAGGGAAAAATAATTTAACTAGGTATTAAATTCTTCAATTGGTCAAAGGGGTAAGAAAATTTGAAAAAGGAAAGGTGAGATGATAAGGTGGAGTCCAAGAGAGTTACAAAAACATGGTATCGGGCATAGTTGGCGGTCGAACAAAAAGAATGTTGGAAAATGAAGGGTAGGCTTGAATTTGAGCGACAATGGGACAAAATTGGGGTTTTGGGTTGCACTAACTTACACCGGGTTTGAGGGAGGGATGCTAACGCACATTGTTTAATTAAACGATGTGCACAAGGGGATGGGTTTGGGAGAGTTTCTGCCGCGTTATACCTGCTCGACAATGGGAGAAATTTCACCTTCGTTTGGACCAAAAATACCGCTTCGACTTAGTTAAAACTTGACTAGAATTATCGGGGCACCTATAAAATTAAAAATTAAAATTAAAATAAAAAACCAAAACTGAACTAAAGAAATTAAAAATGGGTTGCCTTCCATTAAGCACTAGTTTTAACGTCGTTAGCTTGAAGACCCTTTTTTAAATCACAGGTTCCTCCAATTTAATTTCTTCGACGAAACCAATTGGAGTGTTATCATAATACGACTTTAGTATTTGGAAGTTAATTTTAAATCAAGCTCCTCGGTCATATTCAATCTCAACTATGCCATGAAGAAATAATTAAATAATCGTGTATGGTCCAAGCCATTTCGATCTAAGCTTACCTGCAAAAGTTTAAGTTTAGAATTAAATAATAAAACTCTTTGGCCAATATCAAATGATTTAAAAAAAGTCATGTAATCATGGAACTCCTATCTTTTTTCCTTTGAAAATCCTAGAGCTTTCATAAGTGTTTTTTCGGATTTCTTCCAGTTCTTGTATTTGTAATTTTTTCAGTCAGCATATGGAACGATTTACCGAAGACAAGGTGATACAAACATACTCCAATAGGTCCTTCTTAAGCGGTTTGGTATATCCATAATGCATTGGGAAGTTTAAGACTCCAATCTATCTTATCTAGTTTGACGATCTTCTCAAGATTTGCCTTAATTCCATTATTTGGTACTTCTACCATCCTATTTTTTTGGGGATGGTAAGCCATGACAATTCTTTGTGTTACGCCGAAATTCTTCATGAGTGCCTCAATTATCCTATTGATGAAGTGAGTCCCTCGATCACTTAGTATTTCCCTGAGTGTGCTAAACTTGGAAAAAATAAAATTTTCAAGAAGTTAACAATTGTTATGGAATCATTATTCTAGTTAGCCTTAGCTTATACCCATTTAGAAACATAATCAACAACAAGTATTATATATGTGTTTCCAAACCAAAAAGAAAAAGGACCCATATAATTGATTTGTTACACATAAAAAATTTCACAGAAGTAAATCAAATTTTCAGGTATTTCGTTCCTTTGGCCTATATTACAAGCACGTTGACATCTCTCACAAGTTTTACAATACATGTAAGTATCAAAAAAAATAGTAGGCCAAGAGAAACCACATCTAAGATCTTATGAGCAGTTAGCTTCGGTCCAAAATGATCACCACAGAAATATGAATGATAAAAGTTTAGGATCAAATTTATCTCATCTTCAGTGATACATCGCCAGATTACCTTATCAGAGCAATGCTTCCAATGGTAGAATAATCCCAAATGTAAAATCAGGATTTCCTTTTTATTCTATTAATTTATGCACTTGGCAAATCTAATAGTAATTTATGGTGTACTTAGAGAGTTTGTGTGTTAAATTCATGGATGTTCATTACTGGAGGATTGGGGGAAGAGTACTTGGATGTTTTTTCAATGTTTTTCTGATTGTACTACCTGTTTTGTTATCTTTGAGTATGGTATGGAACAGAGGATGATGTTGTTTGTGTTGACAAAAGTTTGGATTCTGCTGGTTTGAGATGGAGTGTGTCCAAGAAATTGACAATTGAGATTAGGTAGTTGGTTGTTGTTGGTTTGTTTTTGAACTCGAAATAGTGGAATCTGAGTCGATATTGTGGATTACTTCAAATCTAAGGTTATAGTGTTGAATTTCAGTATCATTGTTCTTGAGAAAGATGGTTTGCTTATGGTTTTGATAAGCTGGAAAATTTGGATATATTGTTTTGTATTATGTTTATTGTGGGGGAATGATTGTACTGCTGGAGGTTTTGTGGAGGCATTATTTTGCTCATTTTAGATTTTCTTACGAGTCTTGGACAATACTTTGTGAAGAACGATTTAAGGGCTGGATGTTAGGTGTCAATTAGGTCCTGCTCTGAAGAATATTAAGATGAGGTTATTTAGTAGGTATTATAATGGAAGTGCCATTATCATTGGTGGTGTAATTGCACAGGTGGGTGAAAGATGATTGTGGTCTGGTTGCTTGGTTAGTGATTGTTTGGTATGAGTGTATGGAATTGCTTTAGTGTCTCGGTATGAGTTTGCTGGTGTCATGAGTTGAACTGGTGATTGTAATTGTTTTGCTATTTTTTTTACCTTTGTGAGTTTTGTTGGCTGTAAAGTTATGCTTCTTATAGATGGTTAAGGGTTGTTTTTGTAAGGGATGGGTTACTTGAGTTTCAGGATTCTATTTTTGGTTCGTTGTGTTTGTATTGTTCTCTTATGTAGTACTCTTTTCCTCCAATTAGATTAGGGAGGTTTTTAATGAGGCTCATAAGTTGAATTTCGACTCTTTATTTACTTTAATAAATTGCCCTTTGCTGAGCAAAAAAAATTCCTTGCGCAAACATTAGATTTTCTTTGGGAACTTCAACGCGAATCTGTGGATCAAACATGGAGAGGGGTATACAACTCAAATGATCATCTACTAAGTTCTCGCATCCCTTATTGTCTTTAATCACCAAATTGAACTCTCAAAGAAGCAAAATCCATCAGATAAGTGTCGACTTCAATTTATTTTTTCTTATCAAATATTGTAATGTTGCATGATCATAAAAATGATAATTTTAGTTTGAATTAAATATGATCTAAATTTTTCTAAAGAAAAAATTATTGCAAATAATTCTTTTTCGGTCATAGAATATTTTTTCTACATGAATCCAATTTTCGAGACGCGTAGGCTATGTCGTGTGAAACTTTGTTGATCTTTTGAGGGAGAATGGTACCAACGCTTGTGTCTGATGCGTCACGGATGAGCTCAAAGGGGTAGTCCTAGTTTGATGGTTGTACAATCAGAGTTGAAATGAACTTATCTTGAAAGATATCGAAGGACTCCTTACACTACGGATTGAAGTCAAAGATTTGGTATTTTTTGAAGTATATAGCATAATGGTTGCGCTATCTTTTAGAAATCCTTGATAAACCCACGGTAGAATCCTGCATGATCAGTAAAAGATCATAATTTTGTTACCATTATGGGATTAGGAAGTGGACATATAATATCAATATTTTCTTTACCGACCACAATATCATCAAAAGAAACAACATGGCCTATAATCAGCCTCTTATCAACCATAAAATAACATTTTTTATAATTTAAAATGAGGTTGAATTCTAGGCATCGTTTTAGTATATTGGTTAAATTAAAAAGGTATTTGTTCGAAAGAATTATCGTTCACCATGAAATCATCCATAAAGACTTTGATACATTTCTCAACGTAAACTAGGAAGATGCTAAGAATACATCTTTAAAATATGGAGGGTGCATCGCAAAGAAAGAAAGACATTCGTCGATAAGCAATACTTTCAAAGGGGCATGTGAAAGTCATCTTTTCTTGATCTTCTAGCACCACGAGGATTTAGAATAAACCTAAAAAATCATCAAGACAACTGTAGTGAGTTTTATAGGCTAATGTTTCTATCATTTGATCTATAAAGGAAAGAGGAAAATGATCTTTGCGAATTAAGGAGTTCGACTTCCTATAATCGATCGAAACTCACCATCCATTATGTACTCTAATTGGAGCTAACTCACCATCTGAGTTCTTAAATACCGTAACTCAAGTTTTCTTTGGGACCAAATGGACCAGACTTGCCCAATTACTATTTGAGATAGGGGAAATAACATCGACATTAAGAAGCTTTTGTATCTCTTTTTTTTACTACTTCCATCATCGGTGGATTTAACCGGCGATGTCCTTCTCATGACTTAGCTCCTTCTTCAATCTTTATTTTATGCATACAAGTTAAAGGACTAAGACCTGTAATGTTAGCGATCGTCCACCCAATGGCCTCTTTCTACGTGTACAACATTGTCACTAGAGCCTCCTCTTAATTTTTCAATAATTTTTCAAAAATTATAATTGGTAAAGTCTCGTTTTCACCCAAAAATGCATACTTCAAGTGATCCAAAAACTGCTTTAATTCAATTTGAGGAGCCTACAAAACAGAAGGTAAAATTCTAGAATTTGAAGGAATTAAACGTTAATCAGAATAAATATATTTTTTTTCAAAATCTTTCATTTCCTCATCATATTCCTCTAATTCCATGCATAAATCATCGACAAAACTAGATTCCATAATCTCGTCAACTATAGGTTCAATAATATCGACAAAATTTAAACTATCAACATTATCAAGATGTCGCATCACTTTGTATACGTCCAATTTAACGACCTCGTGTCAAATTCCATCGTAACAATTTCACTTCTTTCGTCGATCTTTGTATTTGTTGTACTAAATAATGGGCACCCAAGGAGAATTTTATACGCAATATTTGTCTAATCATTTTTCATTTCAATGACATAGAAATATGTCAGAAAGATGAATTCATTTACCTTTACTAAGACATTCTCCAAAAGTCCTTCATGATATATTAGAGATCGATCCTCCAGTTGTATCATAACTCTTATATCCTTCAAGGGCTCAACAAAAATTAAATTATATATAAATGACGACATTACACTAATGGAGATTCCCAAATCACACCTTGCTCACTTTATTCCAACCTTACATATTCTATAATGAATGACGAACATACCTTGGTCCTTCAACTTTGGTGAAAGCTTTCGTTGGAGTACAGTTGATACATGCTATCTTAAATTAATTTTTTTGTGCTTCGTGAGCCTTCTTATTGTCGTACAGAGTTCTTTAAGGAATTGGACATACCATGAAACCTTTAAAATTACTTCAAGGAGCGGTATGATGATCTCTAATTTTTTAAATACATATAAAATTTATTTCTTCTCGACAAGTTTGTCTCTTTTTACTAATATTGAGGAGAAAGGTGGTGGAACGTCATATGGAGATGGTGTGGAATCGATTTATGTTCAT
Organism: Hibiscus syriacus; assembly: GCF_006381635.1. NCBI lineage: Eukaryota > Viridiplantae > Streptophyta > Magnoliopsida > Malvales > Malvaceae > Hibiscus > Hibiscus syriacus. The sequence goes on along the minus strand of NW_024062824.1, from coordinate 1,838,260 downwards.
CCTTCTTTTTTCTTCAGGATTCTACGTCAACTCTCCTTTCTCCTTGGGTGTTTGGGCCAACTATTTCATCATCCTTTCGGGATTTTGTCTTTTCATCTTTTCTTTGGGATTATACGACACTTTTCTCTTAGATTTGAGGTGCGATAATGGCACGACTTTGAAGGGTGATTGCGCTAACATTTTCCCATGGGTTTGCCTCAATTTGTTAATGAAGTATTCCACGCGACTTTAGGTTCCCTATAGTTTGAGCTAATAGATTGGTTTGCTTGTCTATTTATTGTAAGTGCGCTTCAATTTGATTTTGGAATTTTTCTTGGGAAATAGCCAGCCACTCGACGATGGTTTTTAGTGATGACTTTTGTGGCTGATTTGGTTGTAGTGGAGGTGACCTCGGTTGATAGGCTTGATTAAGCCTCGAATTTTATGTGTAATTAAATTTTGGATGGTCCTTCTGGCCCGAATTATATATATTGCCTTGTGGGTTGTAAGTCTTCTTAGGTGGTCCCATAAAATTTCTTACGACATTGACTTTGGCACTCATATTTTCCTGTAGCATCAGGTAGAAGTCTGTCAGTTGATCTAGCATGTACTTATACCGCATAATCTTGCTACTACACTTTTTCCTGAAATAAGAGAATTAACAACGTCATCTATTTTATCAATTTAACTTTCAAGTGAAATAAAACTTATCTCATGAACCTGTTGGTAGGGTTCACATGAAAACTATTGTGAATTTGCCCCTATTATCGAAATTAATTCTTTTGATGCATTTGTAGTCATGTGGATGAGAGATCCTCCACTGTCAATATTGACCATTTTCATCTTTAAGGGAGAAAGTCCTTCGTAGAAATATTGGAGAAGCGTTTGCTCGGTTAATTCGTGTTGTGGACAACTTGCACAAATTTTTTAAAATCTCTCCCAATAGATGTAGAGTGATTCCCTATTTTTTTTCATAATTCTCATAATGCTTATTCTCAATGTGATTGCCTTTGCTATTGGGAAAAATGTTTCGAAAATATTTGGGTTAAATCATTCCAATTTTTAACAAAATTTGATGGTGAGTAAAATAACCAATCTTTAAATATGTCGACTAAAGAAAAAGGGAATTTTGTGAGATGTTTGTTTAATTTAAATTTGGTCATCGCAAACTCTCTATGGTTTCGTGCTTGATTAGAACAAGTGGAATTCTATGAGATGTTTGTGTGGACTCTTACTGGAAAGCCTGTGCAAGGTAGGAAGAGGATGAATAAGCCTTGTTTTACGCTAAAATAAATTTTTACCTTAACGGAAGGTGACCCAAAGTGGTTATTGAATAGCGGGTGTTGCGACTAACTCTCGGATTATTTGATCGTCTATCGGTTCTGGCAGTTCAGCGTTAGGTGTGGTCTCAGGTATGGATTTTTCCGGTATTACGTGTAATTTGGCGTGTGATGATACTCTCAAGTGTGTTGGTTCTGAATAGGTGGTAACGTCTGATTCTTCTAGGTTTTATTCTTCTCTTCGCCTTCTTTGTTTCTCTCGAAGCATTTGTTTGTGAATTCTTCTAGCTCGTGATTCGATCTTCGAGTCAAATTCTTCTAATTCGCCCGAGTTTCGCATAGTCATAAAACAAAAACAAAATTAATCAGTAATTTGTCGAAGTCCCCGACAACGACACCAATTTGACACACATTAGTTTAATGTCAAATAATTATCCTTAATCTAAAAATAAATAAAATAAAATATTATAGAGAATAAGCTTCAGTCAGCAAAGACTATAGAAGTTGTTGATGAAGTTGTCCTTGATATTGATCTGGCGAAAAATTGCAAATAAAAATAAAGGGGATTTTTTTTAGGAAGCAAAGGGAATAAAAATTTAAAGAAAGTAAATTTAAAGCAAAAATCTAAAATGAAAATCAGCCTTAGGGTTTTGCTTTTACCTCTAATTTCGTCGATCATTGAATAAGATTTTAACTTTTGATTCATACCGGTTATAGTTTACAAGGTCCAACACCTGTAACTTTTTTTTCTCTCAAGTGAACCGACAATCCAAACAATCTTTGATTAACAGTCCTTACATGGACTAATTGCGATAGTCGTTACAAGCACGACCTTAGTTAGAAAATTTTGGAAAAATGCGACTCAGATTATAGTGTCTCGCTGAGAATCGAATTCAATCTCAGTTTCCCATATCAGACCGCTGCTAAATGTGTTCACAGAAGTCGAATATGCTACAAGTAGATCCTTCCTCCCAACTGTTAATCGAAACCACAATCAATCCAATGTGGACTTTCTGAAAAGAAAGCTTTTTATTATAAAACTGAGTAACCCGAAGAGTATGAAGTGCTTATAAGAAAATTGAGTATCCCGAAGGGTATGAAGTGCTTTTCAATTTGACAATCAGAATTGAGTCATCGCTTCAGCCTTTGGCTTATAAGAAAATTTTCTAATTATGATAGAAATCATACTCAACATTATTTAAGAAAAATAAGAAAAATCTTGAACAAAAAAATGAAAAGGAAAAAGTAAAAACTTTTATAAATAAAGAAAAACAAGAACAAAAAAAGTCATGAGAAAAATGAGATATGCTTGAAGCTTACCCCATAAGGGTATTTATAGCTTCCTAAAATCATAAAAATAATGAAGATATATCTTAAGGAATTACAAAAGATAATCCTTGAAAATTGTTTGAATTAAATCAGAAAAAAAAGATAATTCATAATGTTGAATTTGTATTTGCAGCTAACTCTCCCATCTTCGCGAAAATGCTGACTGGACCTTCTAGAAGGTGCTGATTGGACTCCTTGTCAGTTGCGTGATGCCCCAAGTCATTCCCACTAGTCTATCCTTAACTCCAGAAAAATAAAAACTGCAAAATTATTCCCTTTTTAGCACATTTTCTAGAATCCAATGTCATGCACAAAAAATAATAGAAATTGTCTAAATTAGCAACATAAACCGACGAACAAGGAGTAATTAACAAAAAAATAATAACTATTTAAATCAGTAATCACTGATATACTCATTACTAGAGCAAAATAAGAAATTTTTTGTTGATGAAGGAGTTCTTAAGTCCTTTCAAACAATCATGCTGAAATTGGTAAATGCTCATATTTTAGCGGAACTAAATTGGAATTTTCCATTCAAATTGATGTGTGATTCTAGTGATCCAGCGGTTGCTACAGTATTGGGACAATGGTGAAACAATGTCTTCCATGCTATACATTATGTTAGGAGAACCTTTAGTGAAGCTCAAGTCAACTACACAACAACCGAGAAGAAATTACTTGCTATTGTGTTCGCATTTGATAAATTTAGATCTTACCTTGTTGGAGCAAAGGGGATTTTCTATATTGATCATTCAGCATTAAAGCAAATCTTGGCCAAGAAAGACACCAAGCCGAGGTTAATGCGTCGGGTGTTACTACTGCAAGAGTTTGACATTGAAGTAAAATATAATAAGGGCTCTAAGAATCAAGTGGCTAATCATTTGTCTCATTTGGAATCTGGTAGTGAAGATGGAAAAATACTTGTGATTCCTGATCATTTTTTGGATAAAAAACTTTTTGCTATTAAAGTATTGCCTTGGTACATTGCTTTTGTGAATTATCTCGTGAGTGGATTATTGCCACTAGATCTTAACTGCCAAGGGAAAAAATTCTTAAGTGATGTTAAAGTATATCATTGGGACGTGCCATATCTTTCAAGCAATGTAATGATCAAATTTTACGATGATATGTTCTTGAATGTAAGCAACAATTTTGCTACATCATTGCCATAATACACCTTATGGTGAACACTTTGAACGCATGTGCATGACATCAAAGGCTCTTCATTGTGGCTACTATTAGCCAACTTTGTTCAAAGATGAAAATAAATTTGTCAAGCATTGTGACCTTTAACAAAGAACCATTATATTTTTCACTTCAATGAATTACCTATGGAACCTATATTGGAGACAAAATTATTTGATGTTTAGGGGTTAGATTTTATGGACCCTATCCATTATCTTGTGGTAATCTTTACATCTTAGTTGTTGCTAACTATGTTTCCAAATGGGTTGAAGTTGTAGCATTACCTTCAAGTGATGCTAAGGCGATTTTGAGATTTCTCCACAATAATATCTTCACTCGCTTTGGAACACCAGGAGCATTTAGTCACTTTTAAGATGTCTCCATATGTAAGCAAGTTTTCAAGGCTTTACAATGTTATGGTGTGAAGCATCATATTGCTACAACATATCATCCCCAATCCATTTGTAAGGTCGAGGTCTCTAATCGTGAAATTAAGCGAATTCTAGAGAATGTTGTAAACCCATCAACGAAAGATTGGCTTTTACACCTACGAAATCCCATTATGTATGTCTCTATTTTTCCTTGTGTATGGAAAAGCTTTCCATTTGCCCATGGAGTTGGAGCATAAAGCAATACGGACACTTAAAAGTCTAAAGTTCAACCTCGATGCTACTGGTGAGAAGAGAATGATGGACTTGAAGAACTTCGCAACGATGCCAATTAGAGTGCAATAATTTACAAGGATAAGTGCAAAAAATGGTGTGAAAAACATATTTTGCCATGATAATTTCATGCTGGGTAACTTGTATTGTTAATTAATTCTCGTTTGAAGTTATTTCCTAGGATGCTTAAATCTCGTTGGTTTGGGCCATTCGAAGTCATTGAAGTATATCCCATGGAGCTGTGTTGTTAAAGAACTTGGTGGATATAAGCACATTCAAAGTCAATGGGTAACGTTAAAAGCATTGTTGGAGAATCCGGTAAAGTAAAACGAAAGAACACAAGAATTTAATGAGGTTCAGCAATGTGCTTACGTCCTCGGTGCCTAGGAGGCGCTAGAAGTTTTATTCAATGTCTCATAGGTTTAGGTTACATCTCTATTTATAATAAATAAACTCTGGTACAAATTTACTGGTATATTTATGAGTCATACCTAACAAGCATTATTGCAATAATCGCAAACTAAATATCACTTCTATCAAACCAAGCGAAATCCCAACTCTTTAATTTTCGATTCTTTTAATAAGTCAATTTTGATATTAGATTAGTTTGTTTATTTCTTTATTAATGTTTTCTCTTTTATTTTTATGGACAGGAAATTCCATGACAAGCTCTATAATTGCCAAATAAAATTCCTAAATCTCATAATAAAGTAAACAAAAATGCAGTAAAGCTTAGTAAAAAGAAGAAGCGTCGATCCACGGTTAATTGACAAAAAATAGTCACTGAATACTTGGTTCCTTGTTCTGACCATGGCGGCTTAAAAATGATGATAATGTGGTGAGATGCCTTTCGAATGATTGATGAAAAAATATGCTCGACTTTGAGGGTAAAGAATCATGTGGGTACGTTGGTATGAAGGAGAAAAGAGAATATAATATGTTGCAGTGGGGTTTAGTTTTAAAACAAATAAAAGATGGAAGGTAGACATGTTAGATTGCACGTGGGGTTGTAAATATAAAAGGCGAGAACATTTTTTAATTTTTGGGGCCCAGGGATTGAACTAGTAGGGTTTGCGAAAAGAAATAAAAATCAAGTGGGAATGGGTAGTGTGTTAAATGAAGCGAAGCATTTAAATGACGGGATGATATTGGTTTTGTTATTGTGAACTTATTGGATCTAAAGAGAGATGCTAACATGGACATATGACTTTTAAATTAGGGCAGAGATCTTTGGAAGAAAAATTAATTCCGTGATTGCATAAAATCCTACACTTCATTCGAACAAATATTACAACAATAATTCTGAGATCGATCGTAAAATACAAAAAAAAAATCAAAGGAAACTAAATTAATAACTAGATCAAATAAATTAAATATAATGAATGAAAATAAATAAAAAAGGGTTACATCCCATTAGAGCGCTTTTGTTTAACGTCGTCAGCTTGACGAACTAGTTCAGAGTACAAATCGTAGATTAAAAAAACAATTAATAACTTTACCGAAGTCCCTCGTAACGGCACCAATTTGACAAGCGTCATAATTTTCAAATAAAATTCTTTATTCTCAAAATAAAATTAATAAAAAACGTAATAAAGCATAGTAAAGAGAAGAAGGGTCGATCTGCAAGGACTTCGGAGCTTCTGATGTTGATTTGCTTTGATCTTGAAAAAAATAAAAGGAAAAAAGGATGTTTAAAATTGGAAAGAACAAATTCAAGAGTTGAAAGTAAGTAAAATTTTAAAGAAAATTAAATGAATAAAAATAGCTTCAAGCTTCGCTTCGCCTCAAATCCAATTGATCATTGAAAGAGATTTTATTCTAGATTCATGCCGGTTGCAGTCTACAAGGCCCAACCCTTGTAACTTACTTTTCTCTCTGATAGACCAATATTCCCAAGTTTATCTCCAAAATTCAGTTCTTATACTAACCATTGCTATCGCCTTTAGAACAATGTAGCAATAAGTGTTGGAAAAGTCCATGCTCAGATTATGGTGTCTAAGTGAGAATTGAATCCGATGTCGATTCACCTTAGCGGATTGCCGCTAAGTTTTTTCTAGGAAGTTGAATTACGAACAATTGATCCTTCCTACAAAATGGAAATCCAAACAACATTCAGTTGGTAGAGCGCAAGGCTCTTAACCTTGTGGTCGTGGGATCAAGTCCCACTGAGGGCAATTCATAACGGAGGTCTTCCACGGAAGTTGCTCTCAACCTGGCGTTGGGGGCAGCCTACTACCCTACCTCCCCCTTACCCCTTCAGCTAATTTTTTTTTTATTGTCAAATCAATATTTCATAGAGTCCCGGAATTGAGTCATCGCTAGGCCTTTGGCTAATTAAAAGTTTAGCTAAGCATGATCAAAATCGTACATATCATTTTTTTAAAAATAAAGTAAAAGAAAACAAAAATTTAAAAAGAAAAGAACTTTAATAAAAACTTGAGAGGATTTTATAAAACATAAAGAAAGGAGTACATGTTTAAGCAATACTCAAAGGGTTATTTATAGTTTTCTAAAACCCTAAAGATGGAACAAATAAATTCAAAATAAAAAGATAATCCAAAAATAAAATAAATCTCCAGAGTATTTTAGATTTAAACTTAATTTCTAAGATAAATCTCCCTAAGATAGCTATGGTTCCCCACCTTCTAGATTAATGCCAAACTTGATCTTCTAGAAGTTGCCACTGATTGGATCTTTTAGAAACTATCATGTTAGACCGCGTCATGCCTATGATTCTAACCATGATTCTAGAAAATAAAAAAAAATGTAAAATTGTACCTTTTAATGTTGCCTTAGGAAAATAAGCTCCTACACAATAATAAATCAAAATAGATGAATCTGTAGCATAAAATAAACAACAAGGAATTTTTATCAATAAAATATGTGCAAAGTATATCACTCATCATGCCATGACATTGTCTACTGCATCATCAGTTTTTTTCAGCTTCTGTTGCACATCATTTGCTACAGTTTTGCATGGCTGATGCTATATTGGATGCTAGTATCAAACACCATTTGGGCGATAAAATTTTCATGGTAAAATGGTAATAATGAATCATCGTCCACTTTTTAACTCAGTCATTACAGTCGTCCATCCATACCTTATCTAGTCGTTCATTTCAAAAGATAAGATAAAATCTTATTTTCATCATTTTATCTTTTCACCCTAACATTTAAACTCCCACCAACAACACTATTAAATCATTTTATCATTTCCCTTTCCCTTTTCATATTCTCCTTCAGTCGTTACCCTCCTAAAACCTTAAAGGCCCCATTTTTATTCTTGTTGTTTCTTCATTTTCACTCTTCGTTTTTTCACACCAAAGCTTTTATACATGGCACCCAAAAGGAAAGTTGTCGTTAAAGCAAGTCGCCAAACACTAACCCCACTACCGCGAGCATTATCAGTCCATACCTTGAGTGTTTCTGTAATATCCCAAATTTTGGACTAGCACCAAAATGTAAATATTGAAAATTTAGTGGCCTGAGTAAAAACTTTGTAAAAGTTCATGAACCAAAGTATAATTTTCAAAAGTTATATATTTGATATAAATATTTCATATTTTTCTTGCTTGGATCATTGGTTCGATGGTTAGGGTGGATGAAGGGGAAGTTGAGTTATGATGGCTTAAGGTTGAATTTTGAAGTTATTAATGTTGTAGATTCATTTCCAAGCATGTGTGGCGATTAAAACCAATTGGAAATACATGTATAAGGTTTCAACTAAGGCTAGTGTTTGTAGGAAAGTTTGATTTTGGATTGAATTTGATATGGAAATGATTGAGATTTCATGGGAATGTTATTAAGAAGATGAACTCATGCTTGAATCAAGTCCAAAAAAAATACAATTCCTACACTTTGATAGTCGATCCTAATGAATAAATTATGGGAAAAATATAAAAAATTTCCTAAGGATTTGAAATGGTATAAGAATGATTCTACATACTTTGAAATTTGATTTGGACCAATTTCAAACTTTGTTAAGCTATAAGGACCTTTTCACATTTTTTGGAAATTGAAGGATTGAGATACAATTGTTTGAAAGTTGGACTATGCTGAAATTAAATGTTAGAATGTTGATTTATGATGTTAGAATGTTGAATTTGATCATTTTGGAAATTTAGCAAACTTTAGGGACCAAATAGTAGCTGATGAAAAGTTTGGATTTGAAATGATAGTTTTGTTAAGGTTGATATACTAGGCTTAAAGGCATTATTTGGAAATTTGATCATGTTATTTGATATTTGAGTTTGAAGTGGATGACAAATGACCATTTTGAATAAATTGGAAAAAGTTGAATTAAATTCTAAATGAATTCATAACGAGTAGTTGAAGTGTAATTTTTGGTATGTTAAAATCAACATTGATGTTGTGAAGTGTATTTAGTATCGAATGGATTTCTTATGAATTTTTATGGTAGAATATTCCTATGTTAGTGTATTACTAAGATATGTTATAAAATACATATGTTATGTATATGACTTTTGTATAGATTCTAATCAAAACATAATCGAAGCGAATAAAAAGTAAAGGAAAAAGTACAAGGATAAAGGATATCGACACTAAAGGTTTTGTAGTGAGGCATTTAAGGTGAGTGTATTCTTACTTATTTTAATTGTATATGATTGAAGAAGACTTACAATAAGTCAACCTCGAATGATTTTAAAGGAAAATACTTAAATCATATTATGGTATATTCTATAATCTTTTCTAAAAACGTTTATAATGATTTTGGTATGAACTATCTAATCCACTAATTTATGATAAATGATAATTGGGCATATTGATATCATATCTATGAATATATTGGATATATGACTAAAATATGATGTCATTGTATGATGCATTGAGAGTTTTAGGTAAATTGGCATGTCATGAGGTGCAGTGATTATATGGTATCTATTGATACAAGAGGTACATTCATGCACATTTGATACGACACCTATTGTACAAGTTATATGAGACACTTTCGAGTGTAAATTATTTACGAGGCACTTTCGAGTGCAATTGATATATCAGGCAGCAGTGAGTACATATTGCGCACACTCGACTAGACTCGGGTACCATGTCTTCTCATTAAATGTACATTGAACTATGAATCTGAATATGTGAAAGTACAATTTACATGATTTGAACATATGAAAGTACAAGTTATATGGTTTGAATGTTAGCAAACGTTTTAACCTGTACTTTGATTTAGCATTGAATGCCAAAATTATTTATATACGAGAGATGTAACTTTGACCGGTAATATGATGAAAAAATGACTTTATTAAGTCAGTTTTATATGTTAAAATATTTTTATAAGATAATTGTACTATTTTGATTATTTATGAAGTTTTTATATTTTTAAATTGCTTTATTTTTTTATAATGCTTCACTAAGTATATTTTTAAATTATACTACTTTTAAATTGTTTCATGCTTAGGTAAAGTAACGGAAAAAGATGTGGAGTGAGGAGCTTAGCGGGCATCACCTTTTGTGAAATCAGATCTATATCCAGTATCAGTAAGACATCTATTGATGTTTTTGATATTTTCTAGTTGGCATGTATATTATATGTTTTGTTGTCTCTAAAATGTCAATTATATATATGTATAAATCAGTTTGTCAAAATCACTTAAAATTTTATTAATATGGACGATATTAGGTATAATTAGTAGTTTGAATGAATATCATTTTACTAAATTATATTTGAAATGCTAATTGATTGAATTTTGAATTAGCCAGTTTTATTTATAACATGAAACATTATTGAATTGCCTAGTTGTTTCCTGTATTATAATTATATTTTTTTTTTGTTAATTAGTTTTGTCATAAATGTTAATTTTGACAATTTTAAAAGAAACAAAATTTTATCGAATTTCAAATGGGAAATGTTTTAAATGATTAATGTGACACTTCTAACTCATATTCGAGTACATATATAGGATTGGGTTGTTACGTTTATTTGTATTAAAGCTATAGGTTTAGCCTATTCTTAATCTAAACTGAATCTATTTTATGTTAAAAAGTTTGTGCATGCCACTAGGATATCAATGTTATTGATATGGTATGGTTATGTGATTTGGTTATTGATGTTTCTCCTTATTAATTTATAATTAAATTGGGTCAGTTTTAGATGTGGAAAACTGACAGTTCATGTCGCACGATCAATCAAGTAGTTCCGTAGGGAATGATAGTGGGAGTAATGAGGTAAATAATAAATACCCCACTTAGTCTTAATAACAAGGAGCATCGATACAGGAGGGACTGCCTGTGCAAGACCACTGAATATTTTTTTAGACTTTAGAGGCTATCTTGTCACGATATCAGCCACCTCCACCTCCATCTGCTCCTCTAGATCCTCAAATTTCAATTGCAAAGGAATTAATGAATTTGGTGTCTCTATAGTTCAAAGAAGAAGTTGAAGAGGGTTTGGTAGCAGCAGATCTGTGGCTAAATGATGTGAAAGTCATGTTAGAAAGATTTCACTATAGGAATCCATATAAATTAGACTAATTCGAGTCATTACTTCGACGCCAAGCTCGTATATGGTGGACTAATATGACTATAAATGTAACGCCCCATACTCAATCCTGGACTTCGAGCTGAATACTTGAGCGTACATTAGATTCCAACAGTGTTGGACAGCTAATGATCCACATTAGGCACATTTCGCATAAGCAAAAAAATTAAAATATCTTATTATTCATCACATACAATGTTCAATGGAACTAATATGCAATTGAATCTCAATTAAACATGCAAACATTACATTTAAACTTTTAGGGGTATTTTAGTCATTTCAAAACACATAATAAATCAACAAATAAATTTTCCCAATTAAGGTCACTACATGTTAAACAATGTCATAAGGAAGGAACACGCAAAATTTCTTACCAATCGGACATCAAACAATCACCTAATTGATTATACAAGATTATGGACCTAAACGTAAATAGGCAAAACTTTTGTACCAAACAATGACATGGAAATGAGGGTTACATTATATAATTATGTGTGTTAACGAAGTGATCACTCAAATCTCATCAAATTCTAATTTAAGAGTTTATGTAATTAAGCAAATCAATTCATGGGTTAACTTGAACTCACATAATTATTCACGGGTCAAATTAGAATTTAAGAATACTTTAGACCTTTAATGAATGTATTTTCACCTTTTTCCATTGAGAAAACTATGAATGGATCGATCCTTTCTTGAAAGGGATTCATTATTTTCAAAAGTGATCGATTCTTTCCCTTAAGGGATAAATCGTTTTTTCTAAAAAATTGCAGATTTGCTATGAACATGCATATTTGGTCAAGTAATCACCCAAATAATAGTAAACATGGACTAGGAACATTTTGGACACTATTCAACCATTTCATACATGTGAAAATAAAGGTGTGTCATGCTTTCTAACACAATTCAACACATTAATCAAGGATTTGTCACCAAAAGTCAACAATTGTATAAAAGTTCATTTCAAGCGCAAGTCACCTACTCATTTTTGGCATTTAAGGTCCTTTCATGCAACCTAAGAGTCTAACACATTTATTTTACCAAGTTGCACTTAACAAAACACTCCAAACACTTTTTTAGGGTCTAAAACAACATTTGAGTAATCTCATGCTTCAAGCAACGAGTTCATATTTATAAATCCAATGTCAACAAATCAAAACAACATCACATCCCAAATGTAAATCCACTTATTACAAACCAAAATCTAAAATTATAAGTCCAACAAAGTGGATAATAGGTATAAGTCCCAAACATCCCCAAATTACCACAAAAAGTTTCAAAAAACCACATATGTATAGCTTTATGTCTGAGCCTTGGTTGATCACACCGATGCCAAACTCCTCGCCCCTAAACTCGACTCTAGTCCTCTTAAAAATTTTAACGAGTGTGAGCTTTAAATCCCATTGAACTACTAACATTCAAAGCAATGCACATAACCAAGATAAAGATCAATCCTATATGTTCATACATAACTTGTTTTTTACTCTATGCATATGATTCAACATTTAATACTTGAATGATCAACTAATATTTTCCAAATCACTTGATTTCCAGATTAAACAAACTTCAAAGTACCATATAGTTCAAAAGCAATCACAAGCACACATGCACAACTACCTTCCTTGACAAGTCACACAATCATACACATTTTTCCATTTAAGATCAACGACTTTTTTTCAAAACACTACTCACTCATTGGATTAATGGACTTCATACAAATTCCATTTTGATTACATACTCGCCTAGATCTAAAACCACGAATTATAGAGTAAATTTAACACCCAACCTTACCCCTTATATTTTCATAGCAATGCTCAATGTACCATCTGAACCCTGTATAATCCCGAATCACTCACTAATACAAAACACATATAGTAATCTTTCCTAAGCATGCCTTTTATATCCAAAGGTCCTATTAACAACAATAGCCAATTAATCCAATTCACCAAGAGTGTTGTCAATGAAGCATAGTTTTCACATATCCATTCAAATACACTTTGAAACACACTTACGGATTTGGTTGTCATGATCAACCCACATAATTGGAAAGTGAGAATGTTTAGCTCATCCAATTCACATTCAAATTGTATATAGATTTTCACAAAACCATTTCCAAAATCCTATGCATCATTTGCAACACATCACATTCACAATTTACATTATCATTTCCGACGCAAGTGGCATCATATGTAAATCTACATAATCCATATTCCATCATCATAAGTAACCAAATAACACAATATATATATTGAAATTACAATGGAATACTATACAACCTCAACCTTGAACCATGTTCATTTCCTAAGAATGAGAGTCACTCACCTCGTTGTCCGAAAACTGAAAATGCTTCCAAACACTACCTCAACGTTCAACAAACTCAAAGCTCCAAGTTTCCTCAACCAACAACACAATAAGAATCTTGCAAAGGAAATTAATAAATCAAAATCTAATCTGAAACAAATCAAAATCCTTTATTCCTAAAACATAATGCAAATGTCAAATACACCGAAAACCTTACTGAAAGGTCACTCCGGAAGCTCCAACCCAAAACGTATGAATCTCAACACTAAAGATGATAAACAAAATCTAGAATCAATATATAACCCAGTTAGAACTTCACAAAACAATATCTACAAACCTAAATTCCTGGATTCCCAAAAATACCGAAAATTGACATTATTTTCAAGAAATCAACATCCAAATCATTTGTGATCGAAAAACTGATTTAATATGGTTATAATCACTCAAAAAATAACTCAATTTCATTATGAAAACCCCAAAATCAACTCAAGAAATCAGCACATTAATTAGCTCTGAAAATCAATTAAAATCTTAGAAATCCTTTCAATTAAATAAACAATTCAATAGAATCGCTAACACTTAGTCACTAGCCCTAAATGCTTGAAAGAAAACCAAGAAAAAGATGCTTGCCTTGCTGGAAAATAGATTTAAATTTAGATCATCAATGGAATTGCATTATGATCGAGCTTTAAAAATAAGAGAGAAGAAAAGAGAAACTTGAGAATTAAAATCAAGATTGAGATTAATGAATTTATAAATATAGAAGAAAAAGATAGAATTGATCAGCTTGTTTGGGATAAAATGGGGGGTGGGGGATAGAGGAAGTTACGGGAAGTTACCAAAATGCAAATAAGAAGGAAATTAAAAGATTGTGAATGAAAACAATAGAACAATGAAATATAATTTAGATTAAAATGAATATAGATGGAAAATGGTAAAAAGGGGAAATTAAAACATTTTAATTTAGGAGGAAAAACTCTAAACATAACCTTGGTATAATTGCTTCATAGACTTTGGACAATGTAAAAATTTACAAAATGATCACTGAAATCATAATTTCCAATTCTGTCTTCGGTCACCAAATCATTTAATTAAACTTTCATACTTAAAATTAATCATTTAAAATCACTTAAAACCTTTCCAAAATAATTTTAAAACCAAAATATACATTTTAGAATTTCTTCCTTTTTATCAGAAATCTAGAAATCAACTTGAAATTGACCCTAACTACTAGACCCAACTTTAGACGTTACAATGAACGTGCCTCCAGAAAAAGTTACTTGGCAGTTCTCCTAGAAGAATTCAAGAATAAATATTTTGGGGATTAGTTTAACTGTCAAATGAAGAAGGAATTCTTTAGTTTAATGTAAGGCAATCTGACAGTATATGAGTATTAGTGTAAATTCAGCAAATTAAGCTGATTTGTAGCCGAGTTGGTTCGCATCAAAAGGACAGATGTGAATGGTTTGTTGAAGGCTTATGTCTGAGACCGAAGGAGTTAAGTTGACATTGAATTTACATGCATTCCAAGAGGTAGTAAACAGAGCCAAAGCCTTAGAAAGAGCCAGAATGAAAAGTTAAAGAGCAGAAAGTTCAAATAGTTAAAAGTAAATTATAAAGTAAAATAGGGAAGAAGGGTCAGTCTATAGGGATTCGAAAATTTCTAAGTTAGATTTGATTTGAGGTTAACCAATAAATATGTAAAATAAAAGAATTAAAAAGAGGGGGGTTTGAATAATCAAGCTACTAAATAAATAAAATAAAATTAAAGTAAAAACAAGAAAAATGAGAAAAGTAAATTATAGAGAATTAATTAAGATGAGAGATAGCCTCCAACTCTGCTTTTCTTCAATTCGTCTCAATAATTGAAATAGATTTTGCTTTGGATAACTGCCAGTTATAGTCTACAAGGCCCAACCCTTTTAACTTGCTATTCTCTCTAGTGATGTAATTTCCAAAGTCAATCCTTGAAATTTAGGCCTTGATTGGATTAATATTGAATATCGATATTAAAGCCAATGTTGGTTTAGGAACTGAAAAAGCTCGTGCTCTCCCAATGGGAACCGAACCCAATCTTGATTTCTCTTAGCGGACCGTCGCTAAGTTTGTTCTTAGGGAATTAAATTTTCTGAAAACCAACTCTCCTCGCCAACTGTAGATCACAATGTCGATGAAGCCAATGTGCACTCTTTGGATTGAAGCTATCGAGAAGTTTAAAGAAAAGGATGATTTCCTCTCCTTGTCTTCTGAAAATCAAGAAAAAATATGAAGATATGAAGCACTTTTGTAATTCTCACGAGATCGAATCGAGTCGTAAATAAACTATCGACTAAGAAAAAGTTGGCCAAGTATGATAGAATTCATACTTGGTGTGAGAAAGAGAGAAAAGATGAAAAAGAAAATAATTTTATTGAAAGAAACTAAAATAAATAAAAAGTCAAAATCAGTTCTATATTGAATTCTGAACATGTCTCAAACTTTAATTCTAGAGGGTATTTATAGCTTTGAGATAACCTAATGAAAATAAAATACTAACTCTTAAGAAAATTAAAACACATAATTCCTAATTAATAACGAACTAAATATCCTAATAATAAATAATTGAAATCCTAATTGAAATTCTAAGCAAAGAAGAATCCTAATAACTAAATAATAAAATCTCACATGTTTGAATTTAATTACAACTTTTAATTCCTAAAGAATTGTGGTATGCCAGTAATTTATCCTTTGAACTTGTTGAATGGAATATTCTATTGAAGTTAGTGTCTACTTGGTCTTTTAATTGGAGTTGCCGTCAACTACTCCTAAAAAATAAGAAAATTTGTTTAATTTGCCCTTTAATTGTTGTTTCTTGGAAAATATAGTCCTACGTAGATTCGAACATAAATAACTCAAATTTGCATTATAAAAGGAGGTAACACGAATTAATTAATAACAAAATATTAACCAAATAAAGTACTCATCATCCACCCTCTCTTTCCTACACTCGCCACTTTCCGATGATTGCTCTAGCGATGAGATATCAGTTTGCTCTGACGATGAAGTTGGTCCACTTTCCTTACCTTTTACCCCTTTATCTTCCCCATGACGATTTATCAAAAAATCCTGTTTCCACCACTCTAACTTCATAGCACATGTTTTTCGCAACGATTTGCACCATCTCTTCTATTCTCATAACTTGGTATGTTGCCACTAACATCGTAACCTTCTCGCAATCCTTGTGGTGACTTGTGTTCTCCCCAAGTGCTTCAAAATTTCTCCATAATTCAGCAATCCTTTTCAAGGTAGCATCGTTCCAGCAATGGAGAAGATCTCCTGAAACCTCCAGCCAAGTTGCTCTATCTGCATTGTTTAAGGACTCTGATCAGATGTTAACCTTCACGCAAATCTCTTTCAGGTAAGACCACTCAAGATCCTCCAGCAACAAGAACAAGTCCTCATCTTTGATGGATATTAAAAATGTTTTGCCTCCTAATCTATGAATTTTTATGTCCTCGAGTCCTCACTGTTGTAACCTAACCATAATACTACTAACACTGCAAACAGTCGTCGATACCCCTATCAAGCACATGCTCATGTGGCCATCGATCCTCCTCTTATCCTTCACCATTTGTAAACTAAACTCCCCCTTTTACTGCAGGCTCTTCCATGTTCGGTCGCCTCTTCTCATATCTTGCATACTCTTCTACACGTTCTCCTCTATTATTGACCTTTGCAATCATCACTGGAATTTTATTGTCGTAAATTATCAAATCATTTAGTCTTTCAATCGATCTTATCGCATCCGATCTATTAAAACTCGTACGAAACCAAATCTTGTCACACCCTCTACTTCGCTTACTTGCAACGACCACACTCGTGACTTTACCACGCCTACCGAATAACTGCCATAATCCCTTCCGGTGCAACTTAGGGGGCAGGTTATCCAAGAAAAGAGGAATGGGGATATTATATATCTACTAATTTCTAAATACATGGGTTGATATCATATACAAGCATACAAAATCCTAAATGATTGCAGGTTCCACTTTGGGTAGGAAGTGGAATGCAAGCGGACCGAATTAATGGACGGCGTGACAATGGAAAAGACTAGAACCTAATTAATATACAAAGCTATTAAATTCAAAGGTCACTATGGCACTACATTCATTCACACGCACGCGCGCGAATATATATTAATCTTTAAAGTAACGTAATTTTCTAAGATAAGATCAGAAACATCGCACTATCTTCATCTTGGAAGTTGGAAATCAAGTACTACTAATTGTACCGTTCAATTTCCGTGCCCCGATGGAGTATGGACGTGGTGGATTCATTTTTCTATTTGTTAAATATGTATACTTTTAAAATTTTAAGAAACACAACATAAATTAATTGTATACAATGATGAAAGTAACTGACCTAGAAGCAAAAATTTATAAAGATATTTTCGAGCTGTATAGCACCATCATATACGAACCAAAATTCCCCAATTTTTTAATGAACCCTTTGCAAGTGTATCGTGTTTTGATTATAAGCACACCTTTGTGCTTAATATTCATAATTTTATAGTAGGAAATACGAATTTTAAAAGTTTTATTAAAATTTTAATGATGCAAAGTAATTGTATTCTAAGAATGTGAGATAATTATTAATAAATATATAAAAATTACTTAGATTATTTAAATATTTTAAAAATTTGATCACTCCAGTCCCCACTATCTATCCCTAAACACGATGATTATGGGAGGATTGCCCTGAATAGAAACAGTAATTTTCGAGGAATGCATCGGTACTTATCAGAAAATGGGTTGTTGTAAAGAACAGATCACACAATAACCTATTTTCTAGATTCATATGAGGTATATTCGATGGAACACTGTACAGATCCAAGAGAGGGGGCAAAGTGCAAAGAAGGGACCCACAGTTTCCGTACGTGATCAAGTGCTACGTCCAAATTTGAGGTGCCCAAAAACTCAGCAACCCACCAACACTAGCATCAATTTCAATAATATTCTTGATCAAAAATCACCCACCATCTCAGTCCTTTTTCTATTATTGTTCCATAGAAATTACAATTCTATTTCGCACCACTTTGCAATTTCATTCCATATTGGCTTTACGTATATGATTTTCATGAAGGAATAACGAAGTAGAACAACAAGAAGAGAGAGAGAAACAATGGAGAATGAACAATTGTCCTCAAGGAGGCCATCAATAGGGTTTCCTCTTGGTTTAGCCCTTCTTTTGGTCTTTTTATTTTGCATAAGTGCTCTTCTTCTTTGCTATTTCAACTGGAACAAGCGTCGGAATCTTATCTTTGGATCATCCGATCAAAACTGGGACGCCGACGATGATGATATTGAATCAGATGTCGTCGATCATTCATCGGAGCTTCGAGATTCATCTACTATAATGGTACGGTAGTTTTTCACTCCCGTTGGTATTCTTTTTACTTGCAATTGTTGTACTGATATTTTGGTATTTAAAACAGACGCCAAAAGATAAAATTGTAGGGCAAAGCCTGCTGGTTCTGATGGCAGGAGATAAGATCCCAAGGTTCATAGCAATGGCTTGTCCATGTGAGCCACCGAGAACGAAGAAGATAGCCATAACATTATCGAAACCTCCGCCTCTTTCAGTGCCATTTCACTATTCGTAAAAGATTAAAACTAAGAGTCCGATATCCTACTGACGATTCAAACGTCACGTTGGCATTACTTGCAATTAGTATATTTATACTGATCCATTGTATATTTTTGTGATTTAGAACTGTATATTAATTGTTTACGTAATTCACCGATGTTTCAAACAGTCAAGAAAGATGTAATTATTTCTTTTCTATTTAGAACTGTATAGTTGGCTCAATTTTTTTTTTCACGGCAAAGATAAATTTTATTAATAAAAGTAACATTTGCTCAAAAGCCAAAAATTGCTAATAACATCATATGATAATAGAGTTGACTCATTTCTAACATTTAAGATAACATATAACTTCATATGTTGGTAGTTTGCACTAACCTCAAAGAAATATTATTCTTTATTAATCTATACACTTAAATTTAATTCAATTTGTACCAATAGAAACTATATTTGATTACCAATCTAACCACATAAGGCTCACTTTTTAATTCAACTTGTACAATTTATATTGAATTTTCTAATCTAACATACAATATCTGTTTCTATTGCCTTATTTTATAACCTAACATCGATTAAAAATTCATATCTTTTAGTATGCATTTCGAATTTAATATTCGTTTTCTATAAACAAAACTAGATTGACTAAGAATTCAACTATATAAGAATCACCTTCTAATAATTTATATAGAATTTATGGTGATTTTCTAAATATATTGTAAAGATCACAAATTCTATGCATAATTTATTATTTTGCATCTTTGGCTTATTCACTAATTCCCTTATCTTCTACATACAAATTGAACATATATGCATGAATCATAAAATCACATAACATTTAAGAGTCACTTCTTATCATAATAGCTCTATCACTGGCTCATCCCAAGCCAATGTTTCCACATAAATAAATCTAACTATGCACTCGCCTTATATGCCTCACTAGCAAACCTTTAATAGCAATATAAGCCTCACTCATACACTTTTTCCTTAGCTTTAAGTTCGCTTGATTCGATGTCAATCACAACCTATACGAACATCATTTACAAAACACATATATTTCAAAGCACATGTTAGTATCTTACTAACATAGGTGCACACACTACGACAAAAATGTTATATAGCGGCATTTTTCGCGGCGTTTTAAGAGTAAACGCCACTAACTTTAAACATATAGCGGCGTTTACATTTCAAATGCCGCAAAATGGTAACTTTAGCGGCGTTTTTATAAAAAAAGCCACTATAGACTCATACTTTAGTGGCGTTTTTATACAAACGCCGCTATAGACTCATACTTTAGTGGCGTTTTTATACAAACGCCGTTATAGATTCCTACTTTAGTGGCATTTTTATACAAATGCCACTATAGACTCGTACTTTAGTGGTGTTTGTGTTTACAAATGCCACAATAGGCTTGTACTTTAGTGGCGTTTGTGTTTACAAACGCCGCAATAGGCTTGTACTTTAGTGGCGTTTTTGTACAAACGCCGCTATAGACTTGTCTTTAGTGGCCTTTTTTTACAAACGCCGCAAGTTGCTTCTTTAACCCTTTTTCATTTTTTCCCCTTCACCTATTTTTCCATTCACACTCCCCCTTTCTAAAAAATAAAAATGTTTCATCTTCTCTCCTCCTTCTCGACTTTTGACTCATTTTCGGTTCTTTGATTTGTTTCTTGTAACCATGTTTCTTATCCTTCATGACTAATTACTTGATTTTTGGATTGCCTAGGTCCACTTTGCACCGAGTTTTGGGGAATGGTCAGGAGCGTTTTTCAGAATGTGTTGCTGATTTTGATTTGTTTCAACTATTAATCAAATCGCGTTCCCCTCTTTATCGATCTTCTAATTTGATGTATATTAGAGTTTTTTTGTGATTCGTGTTTCTTTTTTTATTAGATTTTAATCACTCGAGAGAACTCCTGATTACTTTCCAAAAATTGGAATGAACATATATATGTCAGTTGTGCGAATAGAGTTATACATCCTCTTCATAATTAGGAATTTTTTCAAGTGTATGGTTACAGTATGTCGGCTGTACGAAGATGGAGCGGGAGGATGTCCTCGGATAATGTTAAGGGTTTGGTTTTAGCTATTTCTTCCAGTTTATTCATCGGGGCAAGTTTCATCGTTAAGAAAAAAGGCTTGAAAAAAGTCGGTGCTTCTGGTGTCAGGGCAGGTACTACAATTTATCAAATGTTTACTTCTTTTTTGATGATTTGATTTCGGATTTCGTTTTTTCTTCTTTAATTGGAAATTGCTATTAGGTTTAAATAAGTTGATGTGTTGTAAGATTCTGTGAATAATTGTTTACGCAATTTAGAAAATGAATTTGAGTGAAGTGCAAGTGATGAATATTTATTTGACCTTTGAATTTAATTCATCAATGCGAGAATTAATCGATTTGAACTCTTGTCAATCTAGTATGTAAGCTTGTATTTAGTAAACTAGTCTTCATGTTTTTCTTTTTCCTCATAAAACTAATTATTTTTGTCTATCAAATTGCACTGGCCTTTTCATTTGCAACCTTTTGATGGTGGGTTTCAGTGTCATCTTTGATTGTATGTATCTTCTAACTTATTGATTATGAATTGTTTACGAAATTCCTCAATCTGTCCAAGTTTTTGTATGCTGAAGTTTTGCATAATGTGTGAAAGAAAGATACAATATGTCTCTATTGAATGAAATTGATGAAAATGATATGTTTTTGATTTTTCAAACTTCAGATTTTCTTTGGTATTGCATGTATGTATTGTTCCTATTGATCAAAGTTTTTTCTATTCATTACAATTCTGTGTTTATTGCATGAAATTTCCTGCTGCATGTGCAATTATATATACATATAATTTTTGTATTTAATGAAATTTTTTGAAAGTATTTGTTATAATTTAGTGATTCTTCGCCTTTTTGTTCCTTATGAGGAGTTTTTGTTGTTCTTATGCATGATGAATCACAATGACATTAGTTTTTCTGGTTCTTACACAGGAGTTAGAGGGTATTCCTACTTGCTTGAGCCACTTTGGTGGGCTGGCATGATACCAAGTAAGTTTTATGGGTTTCTCATTGATAATTAACTCTATCTCATGTATTTTTTTTCTTCCTACTTGCATGCTTACACCCGAATGTTCAAGAAGTTATCAGACTGCAGTCTTTTTAAATACTAGTGAGATGGTCAAGTTTTTTTCATTATGATTCATGATTTTAGAGGAAAATGTAGTTAATTCTAATTTTTAATCAACTTTACAACAGTGGTCTCGTCGGGGAAATTGATAGTTTTGCTGCTTGTGCATTTGCACCGGCCATACTGGTCACCCCTCTCGGTGCTCTCAGCATCATTATCAGGCATGGGAATTTGTCTCACAAATTTAGGTTTGGCATTTAAGTGTTTATTGTTAATCATCACTTCTGATACAGTGCGGTACTTGCACATATCATTTTACGAGATAGGTTACATACTTTTGGGATTCTCGATTGTGTTTTGTGTGTTGTGGGCTCAACAACAATTGTATTGCACGCTCCCGCTGAACGTCAGATTGAATCCGTAGCAGAAGTCTGGGCCCTTGCTACAGAGCCAGGTTACTTTTTCTTAAAGATATTGTTGTTAGCTCATATGGTTTTTCTTCTTGAAATTGTTGTACTACAGAATAGGAAATGAATGGACCATATTTGATATTTTTTGCAGGATTTTTGTTTTACGTGGCTCTGGTCATAACAATTGTCATTATACTTATATTCCACTTTTTTCCACAATATGGACAGACACACATTATGGTTTACATTAGAGTATGCTCTCTCGTAGGTTCTATTTCGGTATGCATAAGGACTAGGCTATTGGTTGCTTAATTCTGTGTTCGTTCGATTGTATTGTCTCCCCTCATATTGTTGTTTTTAAGAGTGTTCTTTGACAGGTCATGAGCGTTAAAGCACTCGGTATTGCCTTGAAGTTAACATTTTCAAGAATGAATCAACTTGTGTAGCCGCAGACATGGGCATTTACTTTAGTTGTGGTTACTTGTGTGATTACCCAAATGAATTATTTAAACAAGGTAATGGTTACACATGGTCTTTTCTTCTTTTGGTACTCTCTATTTCCTAAAATGTCTAGATTTGTGCTTTTCTTTTGATTACTTTTCATGCCCCTCAAAGAAAATGAGACGAAAGGAATGTTGGAATGAATGAAAAACGATCCGAGAATTTTTTTCATTTTACTTCAAAATCTATTTCATTTACCGCCGAAATGTTTCTTGTGGATAATTTTTTTGGTGTTCATAATCATTAATTTAAACTTTAATCAGTTGAAATTTATCTATTTATTATTTTCTTACTCCAAATCAATGTTCCTTTACCTTGAATTTGTGTTGCTGATTTTAGCTAATTTAAGACTTCAGTTTCACAGTCTGATTCCTTTTTTTTGTTATTGTTATTTTGCCTTCATAATTGTAGGCACTTGATACTTTCAACACAATCGTTGTTTATCTCATATACTATGTTATGTTTACGTCACTAACCATTTAAAACCATATAGGTTATATTTATAGAGAACTTTTTATTCATTACTGCTATGTATCATTTAAAACCATATTGGTTAAATTTATAGGAACTTTTTATTCATTAAAGTTATTCTTGTACAGCTGCTATACAGTGCCTGAAGAGGAAGAGATTATATGAACAACAAATAGAGCAGCTTGGGAACTTCCAGTTTCGTATTCATGATCAAGTGACTTGATTTTTTTTCTTCTTTTTTAATGTTTTAACTATTCCCTTGGAGGTCTTATTATTATTATTATAACTATAACATTACTTAATTGTATATATCAATTTCCACAGATGATAATGTTAGAATGTGCTAAAGCCACAACTGAAACTGTAGATGCATTGAGAATTGGAGTTGCTGCAATGAAAGCAATGCAGAAAGCAACGTATGTATTCCGTTAAATTCATCATATCATTACCATATCATTGATGTTTGTTGGCCTGCGGTTTATGCTGTCTAAATTAGCACTTATATTTGGGTCTTTTATGAAGCATTAGCAGAGGCTAATTCTCACAGTTAAACTGAAATTTGCATTCTTTACAGGAATATAGATGATGTTGACAAAACAATGGATGAGATGAGAACGAAAATTTGCTAATTCTCAATTTTCATACTGTAGGTGGAATATCGTTATCTGTTTCAAGTGAAGCATTGAAGCGTGCAAGGAGTCTTCTTGGTGAACCGGAGCAATGAAGACTAAATTATAGTGAATAATATTTTTTTAATTGAAAGTGAAATAACCTAGACTAAATTCTAGAGAACAATGTCAAACTACATTACATTTAATTTTAATATTTATAAATTTTAATTTATTTTGTTGTTAAAATTTATGGTTGTTGTTATTTATATAAAGTTACATGATATTAAATTTAGGTGATATAGAGCATAAATGAAATATGCAAAATATCAATTAATCTTAACTAAAGAATGGTAATTAGCGGCGTTTGTTCCAAAAACGCCGCTACAGATATGACCTTTTGCGGCGTTTGTATCCAAAAACGCTGCTACAGATTTGACCTTTTGCAGCGTTTGTTACAAAAGCGCCGCTATATATCTCGACCTTTTGCGGCGTTTGTCTACAAAAACGCCGCTATAGATCTGACATTTTGCGGCGTTTGTTTCAAAAATGCCGCTATAGATCTTAACTTTTTGCGACGTTTTTATTTCACAAACGCCACTAACATTAGCGGCGTTGGTATGGCTGGCGCTTCTTGCGGCGTTTTTACTATCGCTGCGAGTGCTTTTAGCGGCGCATAAAAATGCCACTATAGAACTAAAAAAACACCGCTAAAACTCTATTTTGCTGTAGTGACAATAGGAAATAAATTCCTAAAAATTCTTTCTATACTTATTCGATACTAATTCCAACTAATAAAATCAATGCCAACCGTCACACTTCAAAATACAACATCAAGTCTTTCGATATTCATTTCAACAAATAATTCACATAACCATTTTCAATTTCAGAATTTGATCATCAAAATGAATTCTTTTTTTTAAATTCATTATAATATTTCCAAATTATTCAAAATGGTCTTTTTCCATCTAACTTCAATTTCCAACTTCTAACAATACATTCAAGCATTCTAACATTCCATTTAAACATTACACATCAACTTCTAATCAATTTCTATTTCAAACTCATATTTTTTACACTTTACAATTTGGTCCAAAAACCTTTACAAACATGAAAATTGGTCCAAACAACATTCTAAAGCTTGTAGAATTATCCATTCATCATTTCTAGCCATTAGGAAAATTTTCCATATTTTTCCTTATTTTTTCTCATTAGGCTAAACCACATAGGTTATTGTAGACATGCCTTTCAACTTGATTCAAGCATGAATTGAACTACTCAACATCATTTTCAAGCAATTACAAGAAATTCCATATCAAATTCAATTCAAATTTAATTTTATACAAAATCCCTAACAAGGCCAAATCATGTATATATCATTTTCAATGATTTTCAACTTTCAAGCATGAAAATGATTAAAAAAACATCAACTACATCATTATCCAACCTTAGAACATCAAAACCTAACATCCCTTCATCCATTCAATTCATGAACTTAAGGTTTCAAGCATGTAAAACATTAAAAAATGATATCAAATGACAGAGAATTTCATGATGAACAATTTTATATTTCATGATTTCATTTGAATTCCTAATAAATAGGCTTGAAAATTGAAAATAAAATTTTTCCCTTACCTTGGTGTAGCACACGACAATGGAGAAATAAGGAGGATGAAGTCTTGAAATTTATATTGAGGAATTATAAGTCATTTGTTCTTAATATAAATAAAATGAATTTTATAATATCATGATATTTACCAAGACACATGGCTATTTTTTCATCCAAATGTCAAAGATGAACCAAAAAATTATTAACTTCCAATTTTACCCTTATACTTTTTCAAAATTACAATTTTTCCTTTTTTCATAATGGTCCTTATTTAACGTGGAAACCAATCTTAAATTCAATTATCCATGGTAAATATTACCATTTTAAAATATAGAAATTACATTATTAACCTTTCCCTATCATTCTTCAAGATATTTCAAAAATTTTATTTGATCCGATTATTCAATTTTTCTCAGACTTTTTAGCTTTATACTTTGAATACAAACTCCGTACGAAAAATATAAGTGACATAAAAAGGTCATTCTTAGAGTGAACTATTCATTTATGGTATAAAATTTCCTTCTAGGAAAATAACCATTTTGGTCCTTAAACTTTTCCCAAATTTACACTATGGGCATTAAACTTTCAATTTTTACATTTTCGTCACTAGCCAAAATTTTTTAATACTAACCTTGAGCAACCGATCCACCCAAGAAACCAATTGAAAAATACTCCTAAAAACATTTCACATCATAACAAAAACAATTAAACAACATCTAAACCCATTAATTCTTACAAATTTAACAACTATAACCTCATCCCCAAAACATACAAATTGATCTTCCCAAAACTACTTAATTGACACATTATTATCGATTATCATCTACTAAACAACATATTAAAACCTCTATCACCAAATGCAATAAAGGTTTAGAACAACACACCAATTGGATACCATCCAACATTTCAATCTACTAGAAAACATATCAGTCATTACTTTCAACTTGACACCCTAACTTTTTCCCTGATGCCTGGGCTTGCAAACAATCTATTTGTAACAAGCTCACCTTGCTACTAAAATTTCATTTTATCCCAGATTGTATATCTATCCCATTTTTATCTTCTTGAATAAAAATGTTTAACTATTCTATTTGGTAGATTCTTATCTGATAATTAATTAGATGTTGCGATGAGCTTTACATGTTATATTTTATATGTAAAACATGTTCATATGAATTATACCAATATTTGACATGGTTCATACATTTTGAGGATTGCAAAGTTTCATCTAGAGGCTCAAAATTTATATTTTTGTTGCAGTAAATTGATACGTTGAAAATGAACTTGATATCTTAAATATCGAAGCTCAAATTGGTTCCAATATCATTGGTTAGTATCGATTCAATGCCAAATGTATTGGATATCTGTACAAGTATCAATATCTTTGTATATGCATCAATGCTTTCAGCTCAAAATGACGCTTGTGTTTTTCTTGGATTTTTCTCCACATTATTACTTAGTTGAAGACTAAAACAACATCAAAAGTACACAACCAAATTAGAAAAAATGGAAAATCCTCTAAACCCCTCTAACCCTAGGCTACCAAAATAGCAACTCCGGCAAGATTAAACCCTCTAGATCCCACTGCTCCCTTTCCTTTTGACTCCCTCTCTCAAATGGATTATAACTCTTGCTCCCTATCTCTTGTCCAGTTGTTTCTTACATAGACATGTTTACAGGTAATTCTAATGGCCATTCCAAAGACAAGAGTGTAGACCTTGATGAAGATGATATAAATCTCCATAAGGATGACATCATCATTGGCTGCTTGAATGACATCACCATCATTGACTTCTCTAATCGCGTTCAAAACTTGGTTGTCAAAAGCATGGACGACAGTTATCAATATGATTTTTATAGTTATTTATAAAACAATTGTCCAAGGGTGCAACCTACTATTGGAACTCCCTCAATCCTAAAATCGTAGGATTTGCCACCTAAACGGCTAAATATTTACCTTCGACCGACCCCTTTGGCCCTTGTATGATCGTCGAAAAAAATTATAATTTTTGGCCCAGTCTTTCAATAGTCTTCTAGGAAAAGAAAATGAACCATTCATAACTCGTGCCAATCCTATCTTTGAGAATTCGGTAAGAGTTGAGCCTCCTATGTAATCTTCTGTTATTCCCGAGGTCATCCTAAATGAAACAAGGCAAATGGTTAATCCTATTGATTCTGGTTCCACAAATCCTCTCATCTTCTACCTTCTATCAAGCAATCAAATTTGATCCCACAAATAAAAAAAGGGAAAGCCATGACTCCTCAAAATAAAAAGTTAATTGGCTTCTCTATGGCTCCCAAAAAAATCAGGTTCTCTAAATTTCAAACTCTTATCTCCTATTTTATCTACTAACAGGCTTCCCGTACTGAGCCTATGTTCCTGTACAACTATGTCAAAAACCTTGACCATCTATGCTTCCCTACCGAAGGACAACATCCTAAACTCCTCAAAGAATCAAGTGGTTGTTCACCCTGATAACGATCTCTCGATAATTTTGATGAGGACCTTCACATAATCGACCTCTAATAATGGCCTCATAGACATGCAAGAGTTATTTCCTAGTTCTGGTTCTTTCCCTCTATTTGTAAATCCATGAATATAAAAAATCTTTATATGGAATGCCCAATACTGTGGAAACCATATCTTTCTTCACATTGCTCGTGAATACATTTGTGATCACATGTTTGAAATTTTGGGGTTTGTGAAACCCGTATTAGCTCTTTCAACACCGATAAGGTCATTGCAGCCCTTACTTTTCCTTACTTCTTTCGGGTGGAAGCTGAGGGATTTTTTATGGAATTTGGCTTTGCTAGAAAGAAACTATTCATATTGACATCTTATTTAGCCACTTTCAATTTATACATTACAGAGTCCTCTCTAAGACAGATGGACGGTCTTCTCTTGTCACATTTATCTATGCTAGCCCAAACTCGACAAAACAGAAGTACATTTGGCTTTATTTGAAGAAAATGGGTAGACTTATTCAGGAATCATGATTTATTCTAGAGAATTAATGCTACCCTCTCCCTTGTTGATCAAAAAGGCTACTCCACTTACAGCAAACCTGACCAGGACTTAATTGATACAATCTTCTTTACTGATCCCAAATATATCGGTTATCATGGTCCTAATCTTACTTGGTACCGGGGAAATTGTGTTGTCTATTTAGGTCGTTGCTTGTGTAGTGACCATTGGTTCGAATCATTCTTGGACTCTTCTATTGAATACCTACTTAGCATGAAATTGAATCGCCTGCTCCTTTTTTCTATTTCCCATCAATCTCATGGCTTAAAGCCTAAGTAGTTTTGCTTTTTCTCTGGTTGGTTACAGTACAAGGAATTCGATCATCTTGTTCGTGAAAATTGGGACTCCTCCCTCCTTTTGTATGAAGCCATTGGATAATTAATGTTGTTGTCGCAGTCTGAAATCATTCAGTTTCTTACTCTCTCACTCAGCATAAAAAAATCTCTTGTGGCCTATTTGAGGGGTGTTCAACGTTTCCTTGATCAACATCTTACTTCTTATTTGTTCTATCTTTAAGCTCTTCAACTCGAGCTTGAGCACACCTTAGGCCAAGAAGTTCTTTAGAAGCAATAGTCTCGCTCGAATTGGATTAATTTCGATAATCGTAATACCTTTTACTTCCATAAGAAAGCAACAATGAAAAAATGTTCAACCATATCACTTCTCTCAAAATGTATTCAAGTTATTGGTGCAACGATGAAGAAATCCTCCATGCAGAACCAACTGCCTTCTCCCAGCAATTATACAACCTCAAAGACCAGATCACTGTTAAAGCTCCTTTAATTGGTCTTCTCCCATCTATACCCAATGATGAAATGTTGGCTCTAGAACATATTCTCGACCCCCTGAAATCCATAAGGCTCTTTTTACTATGGCTCAAGTCCCCAGGTGAAAACAGACTCCACACTAAACTTTTTTAATAGAATTGGCACATTATTGGTGACTGCCTTTTCAATATGATCCGTAGCATTTTTCTAGGTCTATTTTTGATCCAAACCTTAATATCACGACGTTAGTTCTCATCCCTAAAATCAAAATTCCCTCTACTTTAAGGATTTCCGTCTCATAAGCCTCAGCTTGATTCTCTACAAATTTTTCACCAAGTTGAAGGACTATTATGCCTGCCCTCATTGTTCCCAACCAGGCTAGCTTTATTGGGGTCGAATCATCTATGAAAACACGATCATTAAACAAGAAGTTATTCATTTGATGAAAGCCAAAAAAGGACAAACCAATTGGATGATTGTCAAAATTGATCTTAAAAAGACGTTTGATCACTTACGTTGGGATTTCATTATTGACTCACTTATTAATTCTAGATTGCCACAACTCATCATTAGAATTGTCTCCCTATGCCTATCCACGTCTACCATGACGTACTCTTGGCCTGACTTTCAAGCCTTCCAAGGGTTGTCACCAAGGTGACCCTTTATCTAATTACCTCTTCATCCTTAATATTGAGAGACTCGACCATTTTATTAATGTTGCGATTAACCAAAAATATTGGATCCTATTTCAGTTCGCTTGCGGTCGCATGTCTATTTCCTACTATTATTTACCAATGAATTTATCTTATACGCCAAGGCCATGCTAGATCAAGTATAATTCATCAACTCTATTCTTGCTAATTTTGGATACTACTCGATCATCTTGTCAGCAAGGCTAAATCATAAATCTTTTTTTTTCCCGTCAAATACGATTGCAATATCGCTACAGATAATTATGATCAACTTGGTATTCAAAGAACTAATGATTTCAGAACTTATCTCGGCATTCATGTTATGCATAAAAGGTCTTTTAGTAACCTCTACAGTTTTATCCTTGATAAAATCTGCAAAAAGCTTGATGGATGTGCTGCTTGTAATCTCTCCCTTATTGTCCAAGTTTACCTGGCCAACTCAATTCTCTATGCAATTTTAAATTATTTTATGCAATCTTGTTGTATTCCTTCCCAAATTTGTAACGACATTGAAAAAACTATTAGACTCTTCATCTGATGGAACTCTTCTAATACTTAAGGTATTTCGTTAGCAAGTTGGGATACTCCTACCCAACCTAATCCTATTGTGTTTCTTGTGAAGATTTGTTGTAGCCTTGTCACCAACACGAATAATTGTTTGATCAAGCTCCTTCACCGCAAAAAGAAGATTATCGATGTTTGTCATTTTTCTATTAACATATCGTATGGTTCCCATCTTTGGCGAGTTGTTTCCAAAATTTTTGCCATCCTCTATGACTTTTTGTCTTGGTCTACTACTAATGGTTCCTCTGTTTGGTATGAAAAATGAGTCTTAAGTCTGCCCTATTTAACCAACTTTCACTAATGAGTGATTGACTAAATAGTTAATATTTTGTTGTCAATTACTCCTTGTTCGTCAATTTTATTGTTGATTTGGGTTTTTTTATTCATTTAATATGCAGAACGTTGGATTCTAGAAATAGATGGCGTAATTCTATAGTTTTTTTATTTTCTGGAATCAAGGCTGGACTAGTGGGCATGACTGTGTCTGAAGTGGCGTCCACTCAGCGGTGTTGGTAAAATAGACTGCAAAACTACACCGTTAGCACTGACTGAAAATATAAACAGTAATTAAAAGGAACATATTCGTAAACTGTGTCGTGGTATAATCGAAGTGGATTGTCGGTGGTATTGCTCTTCTTATCGGAAAGCACACAAAGAGAATATTTAGAAAACACTTGGAGAGTGAATTCTGAATGGTGAGAGAGAGTTGAGAAGCTGACTATAGCTCTCTATTTATAGGCTAGAAATAGGGTTAAAATCATCCATAAAATTTCAGGATTAAATCTCTTCTTTGTAACAGCTGAAACGTCTAGATGAACCTGTCTAAGAAATAGTTCAGGTTCATTGCATCATTATTCAGCTGTTATAACTCCCGAAATTATATCATGTAACCCCTGGAATTAAATCAAAAAACTCTTGTAACTCCTGATATTAACAGCTTATCCCCTTTGTACAAAGCTGTAAATCAGTCAAGATACATCTTAACGGTTTTGATTTAATTTAGGAAAAGCTGTTTAATTTCTGATAATTCTCATAAACCAGCTGTTATCATTTAAATTTAAACAGTCCTCAGTAGCCTATAAATATCAGGTGAAATCTTTCACATTTTCTCCATTTGTTTCTTTCAAAGAGAAATTCCTCAAGAATTCCCTTTACTTTAAGGATTTCCGTCTCATAAGCCTCAGCTTGATTCTCTACATATTGTTCACCAAGTTGAAGGACTATTATGCCTGCCCTCATTGCTCCCAACCAGGCTAGCTTTATTGGGGTCGAATCATCTATGAAAACACGATCATTAAACAAGAAGTTATTCATTTGATGAAAGCCAAAAAAGGACAAACCAATTGGATGATCATCAAAATTGATCTTAAAAAGACGTTTGATCACTTACGTTGGGATTTCATTATTGACTCACTTATTAATTCTAGATTGCCACAACTCATCATTATAATTGTATCCCTATGCCTATCCACGTCTACCATGAGAATTCAACTTAATGGTACTCTTGGCCTGACTTTCAAGCCTTCCAAGGGTTTTCACCAAGGTGACCCTTTATCTAATTACCTCTTCATCCTTAATATTGAGAGACTCGACCATTTTATTAATATTGCGATTAACCAAAAATATTGGATCCTATTTCAGTTCGCTTGCGGTCGCATGTCTATTTCCTACTATTATTTACCAATGAATTTATCTTATACGCCAAGGCCATGCTAGATCAAGTATAATTCATCAACTCTATTCTTGCTAATTTTGGATACTACTCGATCATCTTGTCAGCAAGGCTAAATCATAAATCTTTTTTTTCCGTCAAATACGATTGCAATATCGCTACAGATAATTATGATCAACTTGGTATTCAAAGAACTAATGATTTCAGAACTTATCTCGGCATTCATGTTATGCATAAAGGTCTTTAGTAACCTCTACAGTTTTATCCTTGATAAAATCTACAAAAAGCTTGATGGATGTGCTGCTTGTAATCTCTCCCTTATTGTCCAAGTTTACCTGGCCAACTCAATTCTCTATGCAATTTTAAATTATTTTATTCAATCTTGTTGTATTCCTTCCCAAATTTGTAACGACATTGAAAAACTATTAGACACTTCATCTGAGGGAAATCTTCTTATACTTAAGGTATTTCGTTAGCAAGTTGGGATACTCCTACCCAACCTAATCCTATTGTGTTTCTTGTGAAGATTTGTTTTAGCCTTGTCACCAACAAGAATAATTGTTTGATCAAGCTCCTTCACCACAAAAACAAGATTATCGATGTTTGTCATGTTTCTATTAACATATCGTATGGTTCCCATCTTTGGCGAGTTGTTTCCAAAATTTTTGCCATCCTCTATGACATTTTTTGTCTTGGTCTACTACTAATGGTTCCTCTGTTTGGTATGAAAAATGAGTCTTAAGTCTGCCCCCTTTAACCAACTTTCACTAATGAGTGATTGACTAAATAGTTAATATTTTGTTGTCAAATACTCCTTGTTCGTCAATTTTATTGTTGATTTGGGTTTTTTATTCATTTTCTATGCAGAACGTTAGATTCTAGAAATAGATGGCGTAATTCTATAGTTTTTTTATTTTCTGGAATCAAGGTTGGACTAGTGGGCATGACTGTGTCTGAAGTGGCGTCCAGTCAGCAGTGTTGGTAAAATAGACTGTAAAACTACACCGTTAGCACTGACTAAAAATATAAACAGTAATTAAAAGGAACATATTCGTAAACTATGTCGTGGTATAACCACTGCCTTAGAAACGAATTCGCCCCGATGTATGTAATCACTGCAGTAGGCGGACCGTCCCCCGAGGTTAACACGATCGCTCCGAATTCCGTACACTCGAAATCGGATTGGACTGTCGGTGGTATTGCTCTTCTTATCGGAAAGCACACAAAGAGAATATTTAGAAAACACTTGGAGAGTGAATTCTGAATGGTGAGAGAGAGTTGAGAAGCTGACTATAGCTCTCTATTTATAGGCTAGAAATAGGGTTAAAATCGTCCATAAAATTCAGGATTAAATCTCTTCTTTGTAACCGCTGAAACGTCTAGATGAACCTGACTCAAAAATTGTCCAGGTTCATTGCATCATTATTCAACTGTTATAACTCCCGAAATTATATCATGTAACCCCTGGAATTAAATCAAATAACTGCTGTAACTCCTGATATTAACAGGTTGTCCCCTTTGTACAAAGCTGTAAATCAGTCCAGATACATCTTAACGGTTTTGATTTAATTTAGGAAAAGTTGTTTAATTTCTGATAATTCTCATAAACCAGCTGTTATCATTTAAATTTAAACAGTCATCAATAGCCTATAAATATCAGGTGAAATCTTTCACTTTTTTTCATTTGTTTCTTTCAAAGAGAAATTCCTCAAGAATTTTCTCTAAAAAGATAGTATCCGCACGGACGTGTCGAAGACACGTATTACAAAGACCACGACCACGACCACGACCACGAGCCGAGCCGTACCGAGCTGAGACGAGACGGACGGCGGCAGCGACGGTGCGAGAG
Organism: Hibiscus syriacus; assembly: GCF_006381635.1. Lineage (NCBI taxonomy): Eukaryota > Viridiplantae > Streptophyta > Magnoliopsida > Malvales > Malvaceae > Hibiscus > Hibiscus syriacus. The sequence continues at coordinate 1,804,117 of NW_024062824.1, read as the reverse complement.
AGTCCCCCTTGTTCTCTTTCACTCAACAAGGAAGTGGGAAATCCAAACCATAAATACCCATTCCCAATAGTATTTCCAATACTATGTGGGATTGAACATTACCAACATTCCCCCACTAATGCAAAAGAATTCTTCTGAAACTCGAAAACAAACTTTCCAGAAGAGCAATAGCGAGATTAGTTGCTTAAGCACTAGTGAACGTATATGGAACTAGTTCATAGTGATAATGAGCAATCTTTCTCTTAGATAAGTGACACTAGTCTGGAACTTTCTAAGATGGGGGTAAACTCATAACACACAACTAACCCCTTCATCCACCTATGTCCTCGATGTGTAAGATATATATATATATATACAAAAGTATATATTTGGCCATCTTACCTTAGGATTCTAGTAAGTGTGCTAGAAAAATGGCCCAACATTTTTCATAGAAGGTGGCTAACCCTTATCACTTACATAGGTTATTTCATCAAGTTTATCTCGATATAAACCACCCTTAACAGGGATATGAAATAATTAAGAGCTTTTATAAAAGCTCAACCTCCAAAGAGTATGGTGACTTTCTTCAAGTTCATTATAAATGAACCACCCAAACTCTGGGCTAAGAAGTCATTAAGAATAAATATTCAACCTCATTTATCGGTAAATTCAATAAGTCATTCTCACTAGAACCATCCAAATACTTGGATTTGAATTTATTAAGAGTTTAACAAACTCAACATTTCTGTTGGTAAGTTCATTATTTCCTTCTCACTTAGGAATACCCACTCAAATGGGTTTATGAACTTATTAAGAATAGATATTCAGCCAAAATTGGTAAATTCATCAAGTCTTTCTCACTAAGACCACCCAAAGCCTGGGTATGAATTATTAAGAGCACTTAAGCTCATCTTGGGCATGCACATTATTCGTCATAGGGATAGGAAGTAGGAATATGCACTATGAGTCTTTCCACGGTTTCGTTTCACCATATGGAACTTAGATAACTAAGTTGGGTATCCACCATGAATTCCTCAACCAATGGGCTTGAGACCCATCCCCCTCGATGAATCTAGGACCAGCTTCCGACTTAACCCTTTGGTAAGCGGATCTGCTAGGTTCCTTTCTGACTTCACATACTCTAAAGAGAGCACTCCATTCTTTATTAAGTGTCTAACTGATTCATGTCTTATGCGAATGTGTCTTTTCTTACCATTGTAAGCTTGGTTCTTAGCCACACATATCGCAGCTTGTGAATCATACAACAATGAAATTGGAGGAGTCGATCTTCCCCACAACGGAATATATGCTAACAAGCTTCTGAGCCACTCGGCTTCTTGCCCAGCTAGGTCAAGAGCTATAAACTCTGACTCCATGGTAGAACGAGCAATACAAGTCTGCTTTGATGATTTCCACGAGATTATTGTTCCACCCAAAGTAAAAACATACCCGCTCGTAGAGCTTACCTCATCATTATCAGAAACCTAGTTGGCATCACAATATCCTTCTAGTACCGCAGGAAAGCCAACAAACTCAAGTTTCCAATCCAAAGTACCCTTAAGATACTTCAGTAAGCATTTAAGAGCAATCCAGTGCTCACCACTCGGATTATGAGTATATCTACTCAGTCTACTCACAACATAAGCAATATCAGGCCGAGTATAGTTCATTAAGAACATTAAGCTCCCAATTAATTCAGCATATTCAATTTGGGAAACGCTACTTCCTTTATTCTTAACTAGATGTATGCTAGGGTCATAAGGAGTTCGAACAGGGACGTCACCAAAACTGTCAAATTTCTTTAGCACTTTCTCTATATAATGTGCTTGACATAAAGAAAATCCCTTCTCAGTTTTAGTAACTTTGACTCCTAAGATTACATCTACTTCTCCCAAATCTGTCATCTCAAACTTAGTGGACAAGAAATTTTTAACTTTGTTAATGGACTCAATGTTAGAATTGAAAATCAACATGTCATCAACATAAAGACTTATGATAACACATTCAGTGTCAAATATCTTCTAATACACACAAGCATCCGAACCATTCATAACAAAACCAAAACTAATAATAGTTTTATGAAATTTCTCATACCACTGTTTAGGAGCCTGCTTAAGTTCATAGAGTGACTTTTTGAGTCTACAGACTTTGCCTTCCGTACCAGGTGCTTCAAAACCTAGTGGTTGCTCGATGTAAATTTCCTCATCTAGATCTCCATTCAAGAAAGTAGTCTTAACATCCATTTGATGTACCTGCAACTTATGAATATTGGGTAGTGAAAATAATGCACGAAACATTGAGATTTTTGTAACGGGAGAGTATGTATCAAAGTAGTCTAAACCAAACCTTTGAGTGAACCCTTTGATAACTAACCTTGCCTTATACCGCTGAATCAAACCATCTGGCCTTAGTTTCTTCCGAAAGACCCATTTGTTTGAGATTGGGTTGAATCCCTTAGGCAAGTCAACTAATTCCCAAGTATGATTAGACATTATCGATTCTAGTTCATCATTAACAACGATTTTCCAAAAACTAGCATCGATAGATCTTATAGCTTCATTAAAAGTTTTAGGATCCTCTTCTAACAGAAAAATTTGAGCTATAGGATCTGAAATGGAGTCTAAATCATTTATTTTATAAATAAAGGAAGTAATAAAGTCAGGTCCAAAAGAGGTTTCAACTCTTTGCCTTTTACTTCTTCTAGGCTCAAAATGAATTTGTTCAGAAGACCTAGCAGGATTACTAGAAGAAGTTGATGGAATATATTCTATTTGTGTTTCAATATTTATTCTCAGTTCCTTTAAAGGAAAAGTATTTTCATAGAAAACAACATCCCTTGACTCACAAATAGAATAATCTTGTAAAAGCATAAATCTGTATGCAACACTATTCGTAGCATACCCTATAAACACTGCATCAACGGTTTTAGGTCCGATGGTGGACTTCTTAAAGTCTGGCAAACCCACTTTAGCCAGACACCCCCACACTTTCAGGTATTGTAAATTAGGAGCGTATCCTTTCCACAATTCATATGGGGTAGAATTTAATTTCTTATGAGGAACTCCGTTCAAGATATGAGTTGACAATAGAATGGTTTCCCCTCACATGTTATCAGATTACCCTGAACTTATTAGTAAAGAATTCATCATCTCTTTTAAAGTTCTATTTTTCCTTTCGGCTATACCATTCTTTTGATGAAAATAGGGGGCTGAAGTTTCATGAATTATACCATTATTTTCACAAATATCTTTTAAGAAATTAGATCCATATTTACCACCTCTATCAGATCTAACATGTTTGATTCTCCCATCTAACTGATTTTCAACTTCTGCCTTATAAATAAGAAAGAAGTTTTCAGCTTCATCTTTAGTCCTTAGGAGATAAACTTTTGTATATCTTGAATAATCATCTACAAAAGTTATGTAGTAGTGTTTTCCTCCTTTACTTTCAGTGTTTCTTAAATCTACTAGATCAATATGAATAAGTTCTAACAACTCAGACTTTCTATTAGAAACATTTTTAAAGTGAGGTCTAGTATGCTTAGCTTCTACACAAATCTCACATTTGTTAAAGCTAGTTGTGTCTAGTTTAGGCAGAACATTCATATTTATTAATTTCTTTAAAGAATGAATATTCACGTGTCCTAATCTAGCATGCCACATATCAATGAATTCAACAATATAAGCAGAAGTGGTAGCTTTATTTTCATTAAATTGAGTTTCTATGACAAATAAACCATTGCTTAAAAACCTTTTCCCAACATAATCACCATTTCAGGAAAGTACAAGTTTATCTGCCTCAAAAACTAACTTAATGCCTTCCTTATTCAGAAGCCCACCATTTATCAAATTTCTACACAAGGCAGGTACATACAGAACATTATTCACGTTCACCTACGTTCCCATCCTCGAATTCGGTGAAAAACTCCTTCCTTGCGTAGAAATGCTTTGAAGCGCCAGTGTCAACAACCCATTCCGAACTGTTTTCTACCAGATTGACTTCTGAGACCACCGCAGCAATGATCTCATCATCTTCTTCTACAACGTGTATATGTGGCTTGTTTTCATTCTGGCGGTCTGAGCGGTGTTGGCATTGGTAAGCTTTGTGGCCAGGTAAACCGCAGACATAGCACTTGAGCATCTTTTCTTTAGGTTTGGCCTTTCCTGACTTCTTGAAGTTGGTAGCCTTCTATGGTTTCGTCTTCTTGTCTTGATTCCCACGTTTCACGATCTTCTTAAATTTAGACTCAACCAAGTTAGCTCTAAAAGATAAATTACTCATAGAATTAGTAAGCTTATCTTTTAAACGGTTGGCTTCTTCAATCTTCATATGGCCCACGAGCTCTTCAAGCTAAATTTCTCTCTTCTTATGCTTAAGAGAGTTGCGGTAGTCAGGCAAGGACTTGGGCAGCTTCTCGACGATGATGTCAACGACTAGGTTCTCATAGTTATGGACTCGATCCATTATCGGCTTGTCATCAGTCATCTGGAATTTGAGCCATTCGTCGACAACATACTTCTTGATGCCAGCATCGTCTGCACCATACTTTTTATCGAGTGCAGTGTCATATTTATTTGACATGTGACTGAGCAGATGTCCTCGCACCATTTTGTTGTCTTTCTCGTACTTCTCGTAGCTAGCGAGTGCAGCAGCGGCAGTTGCTAAGGCATCATAATTGAGGACTGCATCAGCATCATTACCGGTACCTGGGGTTGGCGGCATGGTAGGTGGTGGCTTGAGCAACAAGTAGTCAAGATCAAGTTGCTCGAAGAATATCAGGATTCTTTGGGACCACCTTCTATAATTTTTTCCATCAAGTGCATCGAGCTTGGAAAGATCGGGTATCAGTTTTCTCAAAGGTGTTGACATGATTACAATATATTTGAATTCGTTTCTAAATTGTTGGTATAATAGACTGAAAAACTACGCTGTTAGCACTGACTGAAAATATAAACAGTAATTAAAAGGAACAGATTCGTAAACTGTGTCATGGTATAACCACTTCCTTAGAAACGAATTCGCCCCGATGTGTGTAATCGTTGTAGTAGGCGGATCGTCCCCCGAGGTTAACACAGTCACTCCGAATTCTGTACACCCGAAATCAAAGTGGACTGCCGGTGGTATTGCTTTTCTTATCGGAAAGCACACAGCGAGAATATTTAGAAAACACTTGGAGAGTGAATTCTGAATGTTGAGAGAGATTTAAGAACCTGAATACAGCTATCTATTTATAGGCTAGAAATAGGGTTAAAATCGTCCATAAAATTTTAGGATGAAATATCTTCTTTGTAACAGCTGAAACGTCTAGATGAATCTGACTCAGAAATAGTCCAGGTTCATTGCATCATTATTCAACTGTTATAACTCCCGAAATTATATCATGTAACCCCTGGAATTAAATCAAATAACTCATGTAACTCCCGATATTAACAGCTTGTCCCCTTTGTACAAAGCTAAAAATCAGTCCAGATACATCTTAACGTTTTTGATTTAATTTAGGAAAAGCTGTTTAATTTCTGATAACTCTCATAAAGCATCTGTTATCATTTAAATTTAAACAGTCCTCAGCAGCCTATAAATATCAGTTGAAATCTTTCACATTTTTTTATTTGTTTATTTCAAAGAGAAATTCCTCAAGAATTTTATCTAAAAAGATAGTATATGCGCGGACGTTTCGAAGACACGTTTTACCACTCCACGACCACAAGCCGAGCCATGCCTTGTCGAGCCGAGCCGTGCCTTGTCGAGCCGAGCCGAGACGGACGGCGACGGCGGCGGTGCGCGAGAGTCCCCCTTGTTCTCTTTCCCTCAATAAGGAAGTGGGAAATCCAAACCATAAATACCCATTCCCAATAGTATTTCCAATAGTATGTGGGAATGAGCATTACCAACAAGCAGCTTCTAGAAGGTCCAATCAACATTTCTAGAAGGACAGATGACTCAGCCACATTTTATATTTGAATTAGGAATTATCTTTTATTTTAGGATTTAATTGAATATTTTCAAGTTTTATCTTTAGTAATTTTTAGGATTTATGTTCATAATTTTTAAGGATTTAGAATAATATAAATACTCTGTAGGGGTAAGCATCAAACATATCTCAAAATTACTTTGTTATCGTTATCTTCATTTTTATATAAGTTCTTAGTTTTCAAAGTTTTTATTTTATTTTCTTTAAAAATTCTAAGTATGATTTCTATCATACTTAGTTAATTTTCTTATAAGCCAAAGGCTGAAGCGATGACTCAATTCAGCTCATGAGAATTGAAAAGCACTTAATACCCTTCGGGTTATATTCTAAATGTTTTACAAAATTGGATTGGTAATCGACCTTTCCTTTAAAAATCAAAACGCTTTCAATTCTCAAAAAACTTGTTGGCTTGTTAATTGTTTCAATTTAAAGTGGAGAGGATGGATCGACTTGTAGCACATTTGAATTTATGTGAACACACTTAGCGGTGGTCTGCTAAGGGAAATTGAGATTCAATTCGATTCTCATTGAGGCAACATAGTCCGAATCGTGTTTTTCCCAATCTTTAAACTAAGTTGGTAGTAGTGACGATAGTCGTAGTTAGTCCACAAAAGGATATTGAGGGGTTGGGCCATGTAGAGTATAACCGACATGAATCTAAAGCGAAAATCTTATTCAATGATCGACAAAAATTGAGGCAAAGTGAAGCCTAAGGCTACATTTATCAAATAGATTTTCTTCTACTTTTATTTTCCATGATGTTTCTAACTTTCTACTTTTGATTAAAACCCCTTTTTATTTTACTTGAAATTCACGCCAAAACCAGGATCAAAGCAAGTACACATTAGTAACTTCCATATACCATGCAAATCAACCTTTATTCTCACTATACTTGTTTATTTTATTTATTTGGTGTTTAAGGAAATTTATTTGACGATACAATGCCATTTTTCAAAATTGGCACCGTTGTTGGGGAATATGGAAAATTACTGATTTAGATTTTGTTTTTAATTTATGACCAGACGGAACCTAGGCAAACTAGAAGAATTTAAGCTGAATATTGAAGCACAAGCTAGAAGAATTCATGAACAAACGCTTCGAGAGAAAAGAAGAAGGTGACAAGAATAATTAAATCCCAAAGAATCTAAGGCCACCTCCCATTCAGAACCGACGTATTCCAAAGAAGCATCATCACACGTCGAATAACACTCCACACCAAAATGATCAAAACCAGACGCTACGCCTAACATAGAAATACTAGAACTGTTGGTCGATCAAACGATCCGGCAGTCAGCCGCGACACCTATCGTTCAATAGGCTCTTTGCATCGCCTTCCCTCAAGGCTAAACTCTATTCCATCTTAAAATGGAGCTTATTCATCTTATTCCTACATTCCATGGGCTTCCTAGTGAGAATCAATACAAGCATCTCACAGAATTCTATATGGTCTATTCAAGCCTGAAACCACGAGTAGTTTCTGAAGACTAAATTAAATTAAAAGTTTTCCCTTTTTGTTTAGCTGACATAACGAAAGAGTGTTTATTTTAATTATCGTTGAATTCAGTAAATACTTGGAATGATCTAACCTAAATTATTTTTGACAATTTTTCCCAGCTACAAAAGCAAGTGAATTGATAAGAAGTATTATGGAAAGTATACAAAAAGAAGATAAATCGATCTACGGTTATTGAGAGTGATTTAAAATGCTTTGCGCAAGTTGTCCCAACATGTATTAACCACACAATGACGATGCTGCCAGCAGAGGAGTTCTCATCAGCATAACCCCAAATACAACAAGAGAATTAATTTTTACAATGACGATGAATTCTCAACATTTTTCAAGTAAACCTAACCAATAGGTTCACGAGATAAGTTTTATTTCGCTTGAGAGTAAAACTGATAAATTAATTGATGTAGTTAATTCTCTTACTGCAGGAAAGAGCGGAACAATGATATTATGCGGTGTATGCACAATACTGAATCACCCGAAGGATTATTGCCCGATGCTACAAGAAAAGGTAAGTGCTCAAGTCAACACCGTAGGGAACTCCATGGACATCCCCAAAGGCATTAAAACCCTCAAAGTAATACTTATAACTTGGGGATAGATTATCCAAATTTTAGCTACACAAAGAACCTGAGGCTGAATCAATCTTATCAAACAAGGCCACCTCCATATCAACCTTATCAACCGTAGAAGTCATCACCAAAATCCATCATCAAACAACTGTCTATTTCCTTGGAGAAATTCCAGAATTGCATTTAAGTTCACTTACAAGAGATAAACAAGCATATCATTCAATTAGCAAAAATGTGGGGAACCTAGAGTCACAAGAGAAGATTTTATCGTAAATTGAGAAGAACCCATAGGAGAATGTTAGCGCAATCACCCTCCGGAGTGGCACCATTATCATACCTGAGATCCCAAAGAGAAGCGCTGCATAATCCTAGAGAAAATAATGAGAAGAAAAATCCTAGAAGGAAGATAAAGCAGTTGGTGCAAACTCTCACAGAAGAAAGGGAGTTGACCTAGGATCCCAAAAAAAAAGAATCAAAAGTTGATTCTTCGATGTCTCCTTGTGCCGTACCACCACCTTTTTTTGTCAATATTGGTAAAAAGGGAAAAATAAGATGAAGAAAAAAGAAATCTTGGAAGTTTTTCGGAAAGTGGAAATTAATATACCTCTCATCGAGGTAATTTGAAATGTTTTGAGGTACGCTCGCTTTCTTAAAGATCTCTACACAACAAAGAGATGACTTACTGAGAATGAGAAGGTCAATTTGGGAGAGCACGTTTCAGCCGTACTCCAATGAAAACTTCTACCAATGTTGAAGGACCAGGATATGTTTTCTGTATCTTGAAAAATCAGTAAGGTTGGAATAAAATGTGCTATGTGTGGTTTAGGCACCTCTATCAATGTAATGCCTCTTTCTGTCTATAACCTAATTTTTTCTAAGCCCTTGAAGGATACTAGATTTACGATACAGCTGGCGGATCGATTTGTAATATATCCCGAATGACTTCTAAAGAATGTTCTAGTAAAAGTAAATGAACTCATTTTTTTGAAAGATTTCTATGTCACTTACATGGAAAGTGACTGAGCAAATATTTCTTCTGAAATTCTCTTTGGGTGTCCATTCCTTAGTACCACACATACAAAGATTGACGTAAGAAGCGGAATTATTATGATGGAAGTTGATGGTGAGGCCATAAAATTCGACGTATATAAAGCGATGCGACATCTTGATAATGTTACTAGTTTAAATTGTTTTGATATTATTGAGCCTATTGATGAATTTATGGAATCTATTTTTGTCGATGATTTATGTAGGCAATTGGAGGAGTACGAATGAGGAAGTCAAAGAGTTTAAGAATTTTTTTTGTTTATTCTGATTCACGTTTAATTCTCTCAAATTCTAAAATTTTACCTTCTATTTTGCAGGCTCCTTTAATTGAAATAAAGTAATTGCTAGAACACTTGAAGTATGCATTTTTGGGAGAAAACGAGACTTAATCATATTTCAAATAAACTGTCAAAAAATAAGGAAAGAACTTGTGATATTATTATGCGTGCAAAAAAAAGCTATAGGGTGGACGATCAAAAATATTGAAAGACTAAGTCCCTTGAATTGTTTGCATAAAATTTAGATCGAAGAATGTGCTAATCCATCACGAGAAGAGCAACACCAATTAAATCCACCAATGATGGATGTAGTGTAACAGAAGATACATAAGCTTCTAGATTTATATGATTTCATAGAGTAATTGCGTAAATTTGATTAATGTGGTCACAAGGAAAACTAGAGTTACAATAATTAAAATTTTGGAAGATGAGTTAGTTCTGACAAGATTATTGAATGGATGGAGGGTATACATCAATAATAGGAAGTTAAACTCATTAACTCGAAAATTCCATTTTCTTATTCCCTTTATAGATCAAATGATACAAAGGTTAGCTGGTATTACTATTGTCTTGATGGATTTTCAGGCTTTTTCCAGATCCTAATGGCGCTAGAAGCTTAGGAAAAGACGACTTTCACTTGTCCCTTCGACATATTTGCTCACCGAATGATGCCTTTTTGACTTTGAAATGCACCCGCCACATTCTAGAGATGCATGATTAGTATCTTTTTAGATTATGTTGAGAAAGGTATTGAAGTCCTCAAGGATAATTTCACCATGTATGGTAATTCATTCGACAAATGCCTTTTAAATTTAACTAATGTTCTTAAGCGGTGCCTAGAATATAACCCCATTTTAAATTATAAAAAATGGCATTTTATGGTTGGTGAAGAGTTTGTAATACCAAATTTTGGCTAGTGACTAAAATATAAATTTTGAAAGTTTGGTATCTAAAGTATAAATTTTGTAAAAGTTTAGGGATAAAAATGTTATTTTGAAAAGTTATATATTTTAGCCTGTAAATGAACAGTTTGGCCTAAAACAAGAATTTTCACGATAATCAAATTTTCAATACGAGATTTGTGTTAAAAGCTATAAAGCGATAAAGTTCAATATATAAATCATATAATCAGATCGAACCAAAATTTTATGAAAAATGGAAAGTTGTTAGATAAGGGTTGGAAATATTATTTCTATATTTTAGATAAGAGAAACTTAGCACATAACAATGCAACATTTTCAGATTTGGCTAAATAGTGAAAATTTTTGTGACTAAAATGCAATTTTCAAAAATTGCATAGGAAAAGTAGAAAGTAAAAGTTAAGTCGATTCATCTTTGAATATGGAATATTTTAATGGAATATAATGCAATGACATTTTGTAATTATCAAGTTTCATTAATAGAAATTTTGGGATTTCTCATTAATTGAATTTTAAATTCAATTATATTATTAATATGCCATGTGTTAAGGATTAGTAATACTAGAATAATCCAGAAAATTAGCACATTTTCAACTCACCATCAAGCTAGGGCCGAAACTACCATTGTTATAATGTAAGAGTTTTTTTTTAAACTTATATGGTTTATTTTTGGACTAAGTTGAGAAGTAGAGAATTAATCTACAAGAAACTCTCTATCATTTGGTATAAATATTACATGATGAACATGCCTATTTCATTAGATTGGAAATTAAGGTTTATATATGGTTTATGGACTTTGAAAGATTATGAAATAATATTATGTTTTTGATGTTAGAGATTAATTCTAAGGCATGTGTGTGATGAATAAAATGATATGTAGAAGCTTATACACCATTCTACCATACTAGGGTTTTTGAGAATATTGGGTTTTTGAAGTAATTTAATGTTTTGATGATTAGAATAGCATGAATTTAATGTAAGGAAGTTGAATTCATCCTTGAAATTGAATGGAAATCAAGACCTAGAGGACTTGTAGTATTCAACCATTGGGGAAAAAATTGGGGGAAAATGTTGAAAAATTCCCTATAGTATAGAAATGATATTAGAAGTGTTTTATGTGAGTTGGAGATCAATTTGGATAAATTTGGAACCTTGAGATAAAAAAGAGCTAATTTACAAGTTTTGAGAGTTGTGGGACATTATTGTATAAATGTTATAGTTGGAGTGTTTAATGTTGAATTTTATTATTGGTATGCTGGAATTTTAAGTTAGAAAGTTGATTGGAACTAAATTGCAAAATTGGTAAAGTTTGAGGGTGGAATTCGAAATGTCCTATGAATTTGGGACTTGACTGCTTGTTAATAACTGTGAAAGTATCATTTGGGTAAAATATTACAATGCTAGAATTTTATTTTCATGCTGATTTTTGAGTTTAAATATTATGTTGGAATCAAATTCTAAGTTTATAAAGTTGAGTGGTTGAATTCAAAAAGCCTAAGAAAGTTTAGGATGAAAATACAAGTTTTTGAATGTTAAGGTATTGAATTGAGTATTTTATGAGGTGCTGGAAATTTTAGTAAGTAATGTGCAATGATCATAATGGTGAAGAAACATTATGAATTTAATGGGAAAGTTAAGGTGAATTCTAGAAAGAATTTATAATTAGTGGTTTGATTGTGCAATTGGAAAAATTTGAAGGGTTAATAATGAAAATAAATATTTATGGAATTGAATGAGTATTTGGAGGAGTTTGAAATTATGATGGAAGTGCGATTTAATTTTATATCGATTACGTATCAATTTTATTTTTTATAGACTTTTATATTGTTAAGTTTAGATTATGTTATTATGATACTAACATATAGTTGAATATTTGTGTTATTATTATGATGTTGTCAGACTACGATAAATCCAACCATATGAATGACCCGAAAGGAATGGAGAAAGTAAGCGAGTGAAGAGTATTATATAAAGGTTCGGTGGTGAGACAAAGGTGAGTGCAGTTTAGTCATTTAATTATTCTTATCGAGAACGATTTGCAATAAGTCAACCTTATATTATTTTTAAATTATGATTTATGATTTTAATTATGGATTATTTCCATAATATTTTCATCAAGTTTTACAAATGATTTAGAGTATGAATTGCCCAAGTACAATTTTTATGATGATGAAATTTAAATGTCTATGATTTTAAGATGACGATTAATAAATAATCATATTATGATTTATGAGCCCATTGTATGTTGCATTGAGAGTCATAAGTACAATTGAAATGCCATTAAGTTGAGTACATTCAAGTTAAGTTATGATACAGTAGTGTACATTATGTATTGCACCATTAGTGCTTATGTTATGATTTACACTTGGAGTACATTTTATGATAAGTTATAATTGGCACAATGATGTGCCTTGTGCGCACCTTATGTTATACTCACGTACCTTATATTCTCTTAAATATACATTGGGCTAAGAAAACGAAATATGAAAGTTATGAATATGTTAAGTTGGCAAGAAACATGATATGATTATTTAACCTGGTATTGTTTATCATGATTATTTATAAAATCATCAAATAATTTGAATTTTAGGTTACGATGAAGAAATTGGCTTGAATATGTCAGCTTGAATAAGTCAATTTGAATAAGTTGATAATTTTATGTTTTATCTCACCTTAGCTTATTAATACCTCAGTAAGTTATAGCACATGATGATTTTCATGCGTAGGTTTGGATAAATAATAGGATGTGCAGTAAGGAGTCTCCCTAGCATCGTTTTGGAGATCATATAAACTATCAGTATCAATAAGACACCTATGATGTTACTTTTGACTTTTAGTGGCATGTATAATTATTTCAATAGTTTTATTTATTGGATTTATTTTTAAATGGTCTGTAATATTAAACTAGGACCATTTTATTTTGTCTATTCTAGTTTTATTAGTATTTATGAATGAGTAGAGTATATACATTAGTATGTTTTAAATGGTTTTAAAATTTAGCAGATTTTAGATAACTTTAAATAATTTATGAAACATCACTATACTGTCTAATTACTGCCTGAAGATGGATTTGTTTTCATTGTTTATATATTAATTTATGTTTTTATGTGATTAAGAAATTAATTTTAAATCCAAAATAGGAATGTTTTAAGACAAATTTTTTTTAAGCATTTATATTCAGTGAATGTTTGTGAAGTTGATGTGACATCTTTAGCTCATATTTTGATATGTATACGAGCTATGTGTGTTACATTTATTGGTATCAGAGCTACATGTTTAGTCAATTTTCAGCCTAAATTGACCTTATGTTATGTTAGAAATATTTACATGACACTAGGATGTAGAAATTACTGATCTGGTATGTTTTAATGATTTTATTTATGGTGATGTTGGTTACTAACGTAATGTTATGTGATTGTTGTTTAGATGTCAAATTCAGAGGGTTTTAGACGGGCTATCGAATAAGAGGTTCCAGAGGGATTCGATAGTGGAAGTACTAATAAGGTGGATCATGTACCTCAACACCAGGGACCGCAGGCACATTAGGGAGTGTTAGCTTTAGATCAGAGGATGTTCTTGCAAGTGTTAGAGACTATCCTGGCTAGATGTCAGCCAGTAGTAACACCTCCCCCTCTTCCGCCTCTTTCTCCTCCACCCCCTCCTCCAGCTCCGAGTGCATAAATTACGAAAGAACTAAAAAGTTTGTGAGCTTCAAAAATTAAAGGGGAAAATAATAAGGGCTCAATTGTTACAGATATGTGGAAAAATTATGTTAAGATCATGTTGGATAGTCTTCGCTGCTTAGACGAGGAAAGACTGGAGGACATAGTCTAATTGTTGTGAAGTTAGGCTCATATATGGTGGACGAATGTGACTACGTGTGTTCGTGTTGATCAGATTACTTGGCAGTTCTTCCAGAAGGCTTTCCAGAAGAAATATATCAAGGAACAATTTATTACTAAGATGAAGCAGTTTTTTTTCCCACCTGATCCAAGGTAACATGTATGAGTATGAATGTGAGTTTATTAAACTTGCTCGACATGCTTCAGAGATGGTCCCCACATGGAAAGATATATGCTAGAAGTTTATTCGAGGTCTTCATCCCATACTAAATGAACTTTTAAAAATTGCAAATTTGACCACTTTTCAAGAAATGGTAAATAAAGCTAAGGATTTGGAAATGACTCATGATGAAATATTTATGATTGATTATAGACATCAATCAAAGATATCAGGAGCATTGTCTTCTTCTGATTGTAAATGAGGTTGAGGTTTGAGATATCAGTACCGTAGTAAGTTAGAAGATGATACTTTTGGTCGGAAGGGATTCGATGTAAAGGAAAATGGTCATCAGTCACATATAGCAGCTATTAGAGTTAGTAGATCAACTCAATCATAGGGTCAGTTTCCATTATGCCAACAGTGTGGCAAATATGACTCGAAAACTTGTAATGCAGGTTTAGGAGATTGTTTATGTTGCGAAAAAACTGGTCATTTTATCATAGACTGCCCAATGGAAGGAGAGAAATTTGTTCATACAGAGAGATCTATAGTAGTGTCTCAGGGGGTGGTCGAGGCAGAGGGAGGGCTTAATCAGAGATAGCCTCCCAGTCTGATGTGTTTTTCAGCCATAATCTATAATATTAAGACTAATGAGGATCACGATGACCCTGATATTATAGTAGGTACTTTTTATCTTTATGATGAGCCTTTATTTGTTTTGATTGAATCGAGTTCTATGCATTCGTATGTTACCTCAAAACTAGTCATTGCAAGAGGTATTCCATTAGAACCCATAGATAGCGATGTGATAGCTACTAATCTACTGGGTCATACTGCTGGAGTAAAGAGAATTAACAGGAACTGTTCGATAAAGATTCAAGGGGTAGCGTTCTTGGAGAATCTTATGGAACTGTCGTTTGATGAGTTTGAGATCATCTTGGGCATATATTAGTTATCTCTGCCTTATGGCTAGGTAGATTATCGAATGAACTAATTTTTTTAAATATGGAGATGGTAATGAGATAATAGTAATTAGACAAAAAGCGAAATCACTACATAATATGATATCTACAATAATTGCAATGAAATTGATAGCAAAAGAATGCTCTGTTTTTTTGCAAATGTGATTGATACCACCAATATTTGTAGTTATACTGGAGGAAATTCTAACAATTCGAGAATTTCTAGATTTATATCATGATGAGTTACCTAATTACCTCCTGATCAAGAAGTGGAGTTTAAGATTGAGATTTTTTGGGAATTGCGCCTATTTCGATGACCCATTATCGAATGGATATGACTGAACTCAGAGAGATTAAAGCACAACTATAGGAGCTACTTGATCGAGACTTTATCAGACCGAGTGTGTCTCCGTGGGTTGCACCGATATTATTCGTTAAAAAAGAAAGATGGATCGATGCGGCTATGCATAGACTATCATCAGTTGAATAAAGTGATGATAAAGAACAAGTACCAACTCATAGGATTGATGATGTATTTGATTAGCTCAAGGGTGCTTCAGTATTTTTGAATATTGACTTTCAATCAGATTATCGCCAATTAAATATTAAAGAAGAAGATTTTATGAGGACGACCTTTGGAACCCGATATGGTCATTATGAGTTCGTAGTGATTCCATTCAGATTGACTAATGCTCCAGTAGCATTCTTGGATTTGATGAATCGAGGGTTTTACCCGTATTTGGATTAGTTTGTAGTCATGTTCATTGATGAATTCTAGTTTATTCCAAGATTAAAGAAGAACACGATGCACATCTCTGTATTGTACTGCAAACCTTACGAGATAAAAAACTTTATTCTAGGTTGTTGAAATGTGAATTCTGGCTATCAGAATTTGCTTTTCTTGGCTACATGATTTTCAGCAGTGGGAATCTGAGTAGATCACAAGAAAATACAAGCTATAGTTGAGTGGAAGACTCCGAAGAATGTTTCCAAAGTTTGAAGTTTCTTGGGACTAGTTGGGTATTATAGAATATTCCTAAATAATTTTTCTATTATCACTTCTCCTCTTACCAAGCGGCTGAGGAAAGACATGCCATTATGTTTGGACTGAAAAGTGCCAAGAAATATGATGATCTTGACAGAAGCACTAGTTTAGTGCAACTAGAATCAGGTAAAGATTATATGTTTTATACTGATGTGTGATACATGCACCACATGCCCTAAAGCTAAGGATGATGAATTTACTATACCACTTGGCCCTATCACACGAGGCCGGACCAAACTTCTTAAAGACAAGCTTCAAATCGCAGTTCAAGCATTCATCCGTAAGGGTCTAATAGCAACATATTTGCAACAACATTTTGAAGGGAATACAGTTGTTATCCGGTCGACATGTCTTCTGGAGATACAACCATCTGTCTCTTATCTTTCCAACGGTTTTTGAATCGTATAAATCCGATATCGGAAACTCAAGATATGGTCATTTTACTGAATATGATGCATGTAGGAAATCCTATACGGGATTAATACGTTATTTTGTAAATATTACGAATTTTCAATATTTATATTGATTATTTGTAATATAATTTAATATAGGATGATTAATTATCTTTTAGGATCAAATTTATTATTTTATTAGGAATTAAGGTTGGGTTAAAACAATATTTTTAGTTATTATTATTTTATTAGGAATTAGAGTTAAAACATGTTTAGTTTATTAATATTTTATTCTTTAGTTATTTAGGACCTTTAGAATTCAGCCCCTATATAAAGGAGGCTTCATTCAACTTTGTAAATCAGATTTCTTTGATCGATAATACAACGAGAGTTTGTTTTTGCAAGTGTTGATTGCCTTGTGCCTTCGAAGCTTCTTCTCCTGGAGTTCTTTCAAGTTCTTGTGAGGGAGATTAATCTTCACACTCCAATTTGCCTTTTCATCATGACTAGGAGGGTTGGTTAGAGCCATATTATCTTGTTTGCCTTTTCATTGCGACTAGGAGGGCTCGATAGGACATTATCCATCGATTTTCCACATCCATCCACGCCATCAATCATCTTTACCGTTCACTTTCATAAGGGAGATCTTTGATTTCTTGGTTATTTTCTCTATTTTTAATTCCTTTATCTTTTATTTATCTTATTTTAATCTTGTTTCTTTTCTTGTTTCCAGCACTAAAAGAAACCCTAAAGAACCCTAGCTATTGCCACCACATTCCTTATTGATTCCTTATTGTTCTTCATCGAGTCTAGAGCTTTTCTAGGTTTGATTCTTCAACAAGAGCAACGTTCATCAATCCGCCACCACTTCCCTATCAATTGGTATCAGAGCTGGGACGATTCTTGGAAAGAAGCAAGCAATTTTGCTTGTTCTTTCACACAAAACCGTCAAGGTACCCCAACGGAGCTAGTTCAGAGAAGATTCATCGTTTCAGGTTCTTTTTATTTAATTTTAATTTAGATTCAAATCCTTCTTGTTAGTTTGCTACTGTTTTCAAAACAAAAACAAAAAAAAGGAAAAAAAAAAACAAAAAAAAAACAAAAAAGTCAAAATTTCAGAAAAAATTCAAACGATGATATTTAGGGCTGATTTTCTGCAGATATCATACCCATCTTAATTTTAATTTCCAGTCCAAAATTCACTTCAATCAGAGTTCATTAGAGCATTCAAATACATCATTCATGTTTTATCAGCAGATTCGGTCTAGAATATTGTCGAATTTCTTGAACATTATACAGGAGGAATTTTGTGGTGAAAAGTTCGAGATTAAAACTTCATATATTGGAGATCATTCACACAAAATATCAGAATTTGTAGAGATCAAGAACAACTTCAAAAAAAGTGATCAAGAAAAACAAATTGTTTGAGGACTCATCGTTCAACAGAGTCTACTGGATACTACTGAAGGTATTTGGTTATGAAATTTTACAGGTGGTTTCTTGACGCATCGAAAGACATTCAAGAAAATTTTCAGAATTTTTGGACACTGGTAACCCCCTCAAAAACGTTTCTCAAGTTGATCCAGCGTTTTCTAGGTTTTCTGGTTTGGTCCCTTTTTCTTTGACTCTTAGTGCTTTAGGTTCTTTTGTTTTTCCTTGTTATTGTTCTTTTGCATTATCTAACACATTATCTTATTTGTGTTAGTAGGACTAAAGAGTTTGCATACTTCTTCCTTCTTTGCATTCTCGTTCTCTTGGAGTCTAACCTTTGTTTGGCCTCTTAGAGCTTTTAGGTTTTTCTTATCGCCTTTGCTAGTAATCAAACTCCGATACGAACTGTGAAAGACTACTTGGTAAAGTGAGTTTTAAAGAGTACAAGATCAGCTTACTTGCCTCCCGTTGTGTTACTTTCTTGGAGTGACTTGTGAGGTTTCTTGCTTTGTTGAATTTATTTTATTTTATTTTTATTCTACTTTAAAATCTTCTTTTGAGTGTTATAATTGCAGGATGGGCGACAATAACAATGAGACACTTACGGCTATCTTAGCCGCACTTGAACGACTCACAACTCAATTTGACCAACTTAACAATGCCTTGAGAGAAGGGCAAGAACTACAACTGGATCAACCAAACCAGAATCCAAGGCCAAACAATGCTGAACTTTTGGCCCCCAGGCGAGCACAACCACGTTTTCAAACACCCTAACTCTTTGCAAAACCAAAGTTCACGATCCCGTCTTTTAAAGGAGACTACGACCCAGACAAGTACATCGATTGGGAAGGAAAACTTGATCTCTTGTTTGCATACCATGACTGCCCCCAAGCTGAACAAGTTCCCCTCATCACCTTGGAATTCGAAGGATATGCTCACACTTGGTGGATGCAAACAAGGAAAAAGATCGACAAATACCAAATTCAACCAATCACGTCTTGGACCGAACTCAAACATGCCATGAGGAACCGATTCCTACCGACACATTATACACGAGAAGTTAAATAACGACTACACCGACTTCGACAAGGTAGAAGTTCAGTTGAAGATTACTACAAGGAGATGCAGTCCTTACTCAATAGGGCTAACATAACTGAAGAAGAAGAGGACACCATGTCAAGATTCGTCGTTGGCTTAAACTCAAACATCACTGATCTTCTTGATCTCTATGGGTACGAAAACCTCGAAGATACACTAAAGAAAGCAATGACAATCGAAGCACAAATACAAAGGAGATTCCGATTCAGAGAACATTACCAAGGTACTTCATTCTCTTACCAAGGTAATCCTTCAAATCCTTCCTCATCTTCTACTCCATCTTCTCAAAAAAAGTCGAGAGATGACAAACTCGACAAAGAAAAACAACGACCAGCGAAGAATGAGACATTTCCAGCCCCTAAAGACGACACCCGAGCAAGAGACATCAAGTGTTTTAAATGCTTAGGAAGAGGCCATATCAGCCGCAATTGTCCAAACACGAGGACCTTAACCATACTAGGTGATGGATCTTACAATTCTGACTCCGATGACGACATCGCTGACATTCCAGCACATGCCTAAGCCAAAGAAGACAGTGATGACTATGGAAGCGATGAGTACAATTGCTCAATCTTGGTGATCCGTTATACATTGAACATCCAAGCATCCGACGAGTCTGACATACAACGTTCCAACATCTTCCACACACGCTGCCTAATCAAGGAATAACCATTCTCCATCATCATTAATAATGGTAGTTGTGTTAACGTCATTAGCTCCAACGTTGTTGAATCGCTCAAACTTCCTTGCCAACGACATCCGAAACCTTATTGCTTACAATGGCTTAATGAGAGTTCCGAGATGAAGTTGGTTAAACAATGCCTCGTTAATATCAAGATGGGAAAGTATTGTGACGACTTATGGTGTGATGTAATTCCGATGCAAGCATCCCACATTCTCTTAGGATGACCTTGGCAATACGACAACGACGTCACATATTATGGTCGAAAGAACATTTACACAATTCCAATAAAAGGTAAACCGTTCCGATTTAACCCCGTACCCCCCAAAGAGATTCTCATAGATCAACAATGAATTCTCAAGGAAACAGGGAATTTGAAACAAAAGACAAAAGAGGTCACAACCGATAAAAGCCAAACAAATGACCCATGGGTGGTGAGTGAACCTCAATGTGAAAATAAAAGAGTGTCTCAAAACCTTTATGCGAGTGCAAAAGACATGAGAGATACCCTTTTTCAAAATAGGCTGTGCATTCTAGTCCGTTTCAAGGACTCCATTTTATCAACTATCACTAACATCACAGATTTGCCTAGTGTGTTTTCTTCTCTATTACAGGAGTTTCAAGATGTCTTAAGCAACCCACCGGATGGTTTACCACCTACAAGAGGAATCGAACATCAAATCGACTTCATCACTGGATCAACCATACCAAACCGCCCCGCTTACCCATGCAATCTTAAGGAAATGAAAGAATTGGAACGACAAATAGATTCATTATCATAAAAAGGACACATCCGTGATAGTCTTAGTCCTTGTGCAGTTCCCGTCATTCTAGTTCCAAAGAAAGATGGCACATTTCGAATGTGTGTAGATTGTCGACCTATCAATCGGATAACAATCAAGTATAGGCATCCTATTCCACGCCTAGATGATATGTTGGATGAACTACATGGTGCAAGTATCTTCACCAAAATTGACTTGAAGAGTGGTTACCATCAAATTCGAATGAAAGAAGGTGACGAATGGAAAACAACATTCAAGATAAAGTTCGGCTTGTATGAATGGCTTGTTATGCCCTTTGGACTCACAAACGCTCCAAGCACCTTCATGAGATTAATGAATCACGTTCTTAAGGAGTTTATAGGTAAATTTGTTGTCGTTTACTTTGATGACATTCTTATATACTCATCTTCTTTTGATTCTCATGTCATTCACGTTCGAATAGTTCTCGAAGTTCTTCGACGAGAACATTTATATGCTAACATGGATAAGTGTGTGTTTTGCAGTGATAAGCTTATGTTTTTAGGCTTTATAGTTAGTGTACAGGGTATTCATGTAGATAAAGAGAAGGTCAAGGCAATTCAAGAATGGCCCACGCCTACTTCTATCACTGAGGTAAGATCTTTTCATGGTTTGGCAAGTTTCTACCGTCGCTTTGTCAAAGATTTCTCAACCATTGCTGGACCATTAACCGAGATCATCAAAAAGTCAGTTGAATTCAAATGGGGACCACTACAACAAAAAGCTTTTGAACTTCTTAAAGATAAGTTATGCTTCAGGCATAGGCATTGGTGCCGTCCTCATGCAAGAAAGACAACCTATCGCTTACTTTAGTGGAAAGTTAAAAGGTGCACAATTGAACTACTCTACCTACGACAAGGAACTTCTTGCACTCGTCCGAGCACTGGAAGTGTGGCAACACTATCTTATCCCTAAAGAGTTTGTCATTCACACAGACCATGAATCACTCAAATGGTTAAATGGACAAGGTAAGTTAAACAAACGACATGCTCGATGGGTTGAGTTCATTGAATCTTTTCCTTACATAAACAAATACAAACAAGGGAAAGATAACATCGTAGCTGATGCATTATCCCGGCGATACACACTTATCACTCGAATGCATGCTACTGTTATGGGTTTTGCACATATCAAAGAATGTGGTAGGTAATAATACCCGTAATTGGGAAGAATGTTTACCTTTTGTTGAGTTTGCTTATAATCGATCCATTCACTCCACAACAGGTTATTCTCCATTCGAAATAGTTTATGGTTTTAACCCACTAACTACTTTGGATCTTATTCCCTTACCTTTAGATCAGGTTGCCAGTTTAGATGGTGAAAAGAAGGCTGCCCTTGTCAAAGACATTCACGCCAAAGCCAAACTCAAGATGGAGAAAACCTACGAGGCAATCGCAAACCGAGTTAACAATGGCCGACGACATGTCACCTTTGAACCAGGAGATTGGGTATGGGTTCACATGAGAAAAGAAAGGTTCCCGACACAAAGGAAATCCAAGCTAGACCCACGAGGCAATGGCCCATTCCAAGTTCTTGAACGAATCAATGATAACGCCTACCGCATTGATCTTCCCGGTGAGTATAACGTGAGTGCATCCTTTAATGTTTCTGACTTATCTCCTTTTGATATTTCAGATTCGAGGATGAATCCTTTTAAGGAAGGGGGAGATGATACATGCACCACATGCCCTAAAGCTAAGGATGATGAATTTCCTATACCACTTGGCCCTATCACACCAGGCCAGACCAAACTTCTTAAAGACAAGCTTCAAATCGCAGTTCAAGCATTCATCCGGAAGGGTCTAATAGCAGCAGATTTGAAATAACTTTTCGAAGGGGATCCAGTTGTTATCCGGTCGTCATGTCTTTTGTAGATACAACCGTCTTTCTCTTATCTTTCCAACGGTTCTTGAATCGCATCAATCCGATATCGATAACTCATGATATAGTCATTTTACTAAAGACGATGCATGCAGGAAATCCTATACGGGATTAATACGTTATTTTGTAAATATTACGAATTTTCAATATTTATATTGATTATTTGTAATATAATTTAATATAGGATGATTAATTATATTTTAGGATCAGATTTATTATTTTATTAGGAATTAAGGTTGGGTTAAAACAATATTTTTAGTTATTATTATTTTATTAGGAATTAGAGTTAAAACATGTTTAGTTTATTAATATTTTATTCTTTAGTTATTTAGGACCTTTAGAATTCAGCCCCTATATAAAGGAGGCTTCATTCAACTTTGTAAATCAGATTTCTTTGATCAATAATACAATGAGAGTTTGTTTTTGCAAGTGCTGATTGCCTTGTGCCTTCGAAGCTTCTTCTCCTGGAGTTCTTTCAAGTTCTTGTGAGGGATTTAATCTTCACACTCCAATTTGCCTTTTCATCGCAACTACGAGGGTTGGTTAGAGCCATATTATCGTGTTTTCCTTTTCATTGCGACTAGGAGGGCTCGATAGGACATTATCCATCGATTTTCCACATCCATCCACACCATCAATCATCTTTACCGTTCACTTTCATAAGGGAGATCTTTGATTTCTTGTTTATTTTCTCTATTTTTAATTCCTTTATCTTTTGTTTATCTTATTTTAATCTTGTTTCTTTTCTTGTTTCCAGCACTAAAAGAAACCCTAAAGAACCCTAGCTATTGCCGCCACCTTCCTCATTAATTCCTTATTGTTCTTCATCGAGTCTAGAGCTTTTCTAGGTTTGATTCTTCAACAAGAGCAACGTTCATCAAACCGCCACCGCTTCCCTATCAATTAGTATCAGAGCTGGGCCGATTCTTGGAAAGAAGCAAGCAATTTTGCTTGTTCTTGCACACAAAACCGTCAAGGTACCCCAACGGAGTTAGTTCAGAGAAGATTCATCGTTTCAGGTTCTTTTTATTTAATTTTAATTTATATTCAAATCCTTATTGTTAGTTTCTTTTTTTAAAAAAAAGGCGAAAAAGGCAAAAAAAAAAACAAAAAAACAAAAAAACCAAATTTCAAAAAAATTGCAAACGAAGGTATTTAGGGCTGATTTTCTGCAGATATCATATTCATCTTAATTTTAATTTCCAGTCCAAAATTAACTTCAATCAGAGTTCATTAGAGCCTTTAAATACTTCATTCAAGTTTTATCAGCAGGTTCGGTCTAGAATATTGTCGAATTTCTTGAAATTTATACAGGAGGAATTTTGTGGTGAAAATTTCGAGATTAAAACTTCATATATTGGAGATCATTCACACAAAATATCAGAATTTTTAGAGATCAAGAACAACTTAGAAAAAAGTGATCAAGAAAAACAGATTGTTTGAGGACTCACCGTCCAACAGCGTCTACTGGATACTACTGAAGGTATTTGGTTCTGAAATTTTACAGGTGGTTTCTTGACGCATCGAAAGACATTCAAGAAATTATTCATAATTTGTGGACACCAGTAACCCCCTCAAAAATGTTTCTCAAGTTGATCCAGCGTTTTCTAGGTTTTCTGGTTTGGTCTCTTTTTCTTTGACTCTTAGTGCTTTAGGTTCTTTTGTTTTTCCTTGTTATTGTTCTTTTGCATTATCTAACACATTATCTTATTTGTGTTAGTAGGACTAAAGAGTTTTCATACTTCTTCCTTCTTTGCATTCTCGTTCTCTTGGAGTCTAACCTTTGTTTGGCCCCTTAGAGCTTTTAGGTTTTTCTTATCGCCTTTGCTAGTAATCAAACTCCGATACGAACTGTGAAAGACTACTTGGTAAAGTGAGTTTTAAAGAGTACAAGATCGGCTTACTTGCCTCTCGTTGTGTTACTTTCTTGGAGTGACTTGTGATGTTTCTTGCTTTGTTGAATTTATTTTATTTTATTTTTATTCTACTTTAAAATCTTCTTTTGAGTGTTATAATTGCAGGATGGGCGACAATAACAATGAGACACTTACGGCTATCTTAGCCACACTTGAACGACTCACAACTCAATTTGACCAACTTAACAATGCCTTGAGAGAACGGCAAGAACTACAACTGGATCAACCAAACCAGAATCCAAGGCCAAACAATGCTGAACTTTTGGCCCCCAGGCGAGCACAACCACATTTTCAAACACCCAACTCTTTGCAAAACCAAAGTTCACGATCCCGTCTTTTAAAGGAGACTACGACCCAGACAAGTACATCGATTGGGAAGGAAAAGATGATCTCTTGTTCGCATGCCATGACTGCCCCCAAGCTGAACAAGTTCCCCTCATCACCTTGGAATTCGAAGGATATGCTCACACTTGGTGGATGCAAACAAGGAAAAAGATCGACAACTACCAAATTCAACCAATCACGTCTTGGACCGAACTCAAACATGCCATGAGGAACCGATTCCTACCGACACATTATACACGAGAAGTTAAACAATGACTACACCGACTTCGACACGGTAGAAGTTCAGTTGAAGATTACTACAAGGAGATGCAGTCCTTACTCAATAGGGCTAACATAACTGAAGAAGAAGAGGACACCATGTCAAGATTCGTCGTTGGCTTAAACTCAAACATCACTGATCTTCTTGATCTCCATGGGTACGAAAACCTCGAAGATACACTAAAGAAAGCAATGACAATCGAAGCACAAATACAAAGGAGATTCCGATTCAGAGAACATTACCAAGGTACTTCATTCTCTTACCAAGGTAATCCTTCAAACCCTTCCTCATCTTTTACTCCATCTTCTCAAAAAAAGTCGAGAGATGACAAACTCGACAAAGAAAAACAACGACCAGCAAAGAATGAGACACTTCCAGCCCCTAAAGACGACACCCGAGCAAGAGACATCAAGTGTTTTAAATGCTTAGGAAGAGGCCATATCAGCCGCAATTGTCTAAACACGAGGACCTTAACCATACTAGGTGATGGATCTTACAATTCTGACTCCAATGATGACATCGCCGACATTCCAGCACATGCCGAAGCCAAAGAAGATAGTGATGACTATGGAAGCGATGAGTACAATGGCACAATCTTAGTGATTCGTCATACATTGAACATCCAAGCATCTGACGAGTCTGACATACAACGTTCCAACATCTTCCACACACGCTGCCTAATAAAGGAACAACCATTCTCCATCATCATTGATAATGGTAGTTGTGTCAATGTCATTAGCTCCAACGTTATTGAATCACTCAAACTTCCTTGCCAACGACATCCGAAACCTTATTGCTTACAATGGCTTAATGAGAGTACCGAGATGAAGGTGGTTAAACAATGCCTCATTAATATCAAGATGAGAAAGTATTGTGACAACGTATGGTGTGATGTAATTTCGATGCAAGCATCCCACATTCTCTTAGGATGACCTTGGCAATACGACAACGACGTCACATATTATGGTCGAAAGAAAATTTACACAATTCCAATAAAAGGTAAACCGTTTCGACTTAACCCCCTATCCCCCAAAGAGATTCTCATAGATCAACAACGAATTCTCAAGGAAACAGGGAATTTGAAACAAAAGACAAAAGAGGTCACAACCGATAAAAGCCAAACAAATAACCCACGGGTGGTGAGTGAACCTCAATGTGAAAATAAAAGAGTGTCTCAAAACATTTATGCGAGTGCAAAAGACATGAGAGATACCCTTTTTCAAAATAGGCCGTGCATTCTAGTCCGTTTCAAGGACTCCATTTTATCAACTATCACTAACATCACATATTTTCCTAGTGTGTTTTCTTCTCTATTACAGGAGTTTCAAGATGTCTTAAGCAACCCACCGGATGATTTACCACCTACAAGAGGAATCGAACATCAAATTGACTTCATCCCTGGATCAACCATACCAAACCGCCTCGCTTACCGATGCAATCCTGAGGAAACGAAGGAATTTGAATGACAAATAGATTCATTATTACAAAAAGGACACATCCGTGAGAGTCTTAGTCCTTGTGCAGTTCCCGTCATTCTAGTTCCAAAGAAAGATGGCACATTCCGAATGTGTGTAGATTGTCGACCTATCAATCGGATAACAATCAAGTATAGGCATCCTATTCCACGCCTAGATGATATGTTGGATGAACTACATGGTGCAAGTATCTTCACCAAAATTGACTTGAAGAGTGGTTACCATCAAATTCGAATGAAAGAAGGTGACGAATGGAAAACAGCATTCAAGACAAAGTTCGACTTGTATGAATGGCTTGTTATGCCCTTTGGACTCACAAACGCTCTAAGCACCTTCATGAGATTAATGAATCACGTTCTTAAGGAGTTTATAGGTAAATTTGTTGTCGTTTACTTTGATGACATTCTTATATACTCATCTTCTTTTGATTCTCATGTCATTCACGTTCGAATGGTTCTCGAAGTTCTTCGACGAGAACATTTATATGCTAACATGGATAAGTGTGTGTTTTGCAGTGATAAACTTATGTTTTTAGGCTTTATAGTTAGTGTACAGGGTATTCATGTAGATAAAGAGAAGGTCAAGGCAATTCAAGAATGGACCACGCATACTTCCATCACCGAGGTAAGATCTTTTCATGGTTTGGCAAGTTTCTACCGTCGCTTTGTCAAAGATTTCTCAACCATTGCTGCACCATTAACCGAGATCATCAAAAAGTTAGTTGAATTCAAATGAGGACCACTACAACAAAAAGCTTTTGAACTTCTTAAAGATAAGTTATGTTCTGCCCCTATTCTTCGTCTTCCCAATTTTTCTAACACATTTGAGCTAGAATGTGATGCTTCAGGCATAGGCATTGGTGCCGTCCTCATGCAAGAAAGATAACCTATCGCTTACTTTAGTGAAAAGTTAAAAGGTGCACAATTGAACTACTCTACCTACGACAAGGAACTTCTTGCATTCGTCCGAGAACTCGAAACGTGGCAACACTATCTTCTCCCTAAAGAGTTTGTCATTCACACGGACCATGAATCACTCAAATGGTTAAATGGACAAGGTAAGTTAAACAAACGACATGCTCGATGGGTTGAGTTCATTGAATCTTTTCCTTACATCATCAAATACAAACAAGGGAAAGATAACATCGTAGCTGATGCATTATCCCGACGATACACACTTATCAATCGAATGCATGCTACTGTTCTGGGTTTCGCACATATCAAAGAACTTTATCCTAACGATCCAGATTTTTCTGAGATTTATAAACAATGTGTAAAAGGTGCTTTTAACAAGTTTAATCTTGTAGATGGCTTTCTTTTTCGCATGAACAGGTTGTGTATACCACAAGGCTCTTTGCGAGAGTTCTTGGTTCATGAGTCACATGCCGGAGGACTTATGGGACACTTCGGTATTCACAAAACACTTGATATGGTCATGGAACACTTCTTTTGGCCGCACATGCGTAAAACAGTTGAAAAGATTTGTGCATCATGCATCACGTGCAAACAAGCAAAGTCAAAGGTAAATCCTAATGGTTTGTATACGCCTTTACCAATTTCTTCTTCTCCTTGGATCGATTTATCGATGGATTTTATACTTGGCTTACCCCACACTAAGAAAGGGCGAGATAGTATTTTTGTGGTTGTGGACAGATTCTCAAAGATGGCACACTTCATTGCTTTCCATAAAACGGACGATGCCACACATATTGCTAATTTATTCGTTCGAGAAATAGTCCGCCTTCATGGCATTCCTCGTACCATTATGTCCGATCATGACACTAAGTTCATAAGCCACTTTTGGAAGGTATTATGGGGTAAGATTGGCACAAAACTTCTCTATTCCACTTCTTGTCATCCTCAAACCGATGGACAAACCAAAGTAATAAATCGGATTTTAAGATCTTTGCTAAGAACTGTGGTAGGTAAGAATACCCGTAATTGGGAAGAATGTTTACCTTTTTTTGAGTTTGCTTATAATCGATCCATTCACTCCACAACAGGTTATTCTCCATTCGAAATAGTTTATGGTTTTAACCCACTAA
The DNA here is from genome assembly GCF_006381635.1 of Hibiscus syriacus. Classification (NCBI taxonomy): domain Eukaryota; kingdom Viridiplantae; phylum Streptophyta; class Magnoliopsida; order Malvales; family Malvaceae; genus Hibiscus; species Hibiscus syriacus. The sequence goes on along the minus strand of NW_024062824.1, from coordinate 1,775,511 downwards.
CTACTTTGGATCTTATTCCCTTACCTTTAGATCAGGTTGCCAGTTTAGATGGTGAAAAGAAGGCTGCCCTTGTCAAATACATTCACGCCAAAGCCAAACTCAAGATGGAGAAAACCTACGAGGCAATCGCAAACCGAGTTAACAAGGGCCGACGAAATGTCACCTTTGAACCAGGAGATTGGGTATGGGTTCACATGAGAAAAGAAAGGTTCCCGACACAAAGAAAATCCAAGCTAGACCCACGAGGCGATGGCCCATTCCAATTTCTTGAACGAATCAATGAGAACGCCTACCGTATTGATCTTCCTGGTGAGTATAACGTGAGTGTATCCTTTAATGTTTCTGACTTATCTCCTTTTGATATTTCAGATTCGAGGACGAATCCTTTTAAGGAAGGGGGAGATGATACATGAACCACATGCCCTAAAGCTAAGGATGATGAATTTACTATACCACTTGGCCCTATCACACCAAGCCGAACCAAACTTCTTAAAGACAAGCTTTAAATCGCAGTTCAAGCATTCATCCGAAAGGGTCTAATAGCAGCATATTTGCAACAACTTTTTTAAGGGGATCCGGTTGTTATCCGGTCGACATGTCTTCTGGAGATACAACTTTCTGTCTCTTATCTTTCCAACGGTTCTTGAATTGTATCAATCCAATATTGGGAACTCAAGATATGGTCATTTTACTGAAGACGATGCATGCAGGAAATCCTATACGGGATTAATACGTTATTTTGTAAATATTACGAATTTTCAATATTTATATTGATTATTTGTAATATAATTTAATATAGGATGATTAATTATCTTTTAGGATCAGATTTATTATTTTATTAGGAATTAAGGTTGGGTTAAAACAATATTTTTAGTTATTATTATTTTATTAGGAATTAGAGTTAAAACATGTTTAGTTTATTAATATTTTATTCTTTAGTTATTTAGGACCTTTAGAATTCAGCCCCTATATAAAGGAGGCTTCATTCAACTTTGTAAATCAGATTTATTTGATAAATAATACAACGAGAGTTTGTTTTTGCAAGTGCTGATTGCCTTGTGCCTTCGAAGCTTCTTCTCCTGGAGTTATTTCAAGTTCTTGTGAGGGAGATTAATCTTCACACTCCAATTTGCCTTTTCATCGCGACTAGGAGGGTTGGTTAGAGCCATATTATCGTGTTTGCCTTTTCATTGCGATTAGGAGGGCTCGATAGGACATTATCCATCGATTTTTCACATCCATCCACGCCATCAACCATCTTTACCGTTCACTTTCATAAGGGAGATCTTTGATTTCTTGGTTATTTTCTCTATTTTTAATTCCTTTATCTTTTGTTTATCTTATTTTAATCTTGTTTCTTTTCTTGTTTCCAGCACTAAAAGAAACCCTAAAGAACCCTAGCTATTGCCGCCACCTTCCTCATTCATTCCTTATCTTTATCGAATATTCCTAAATAATTTTTCTATTATCACATCTCCTCTTACCAAGCTGCTGAGGAAAGACATACCATTATGTTTGGACTGAAAAGTGCCAAGAAAACTTCGATACACTTATGATGATCTTGACAGAAGAACTAGTTTAGTTCAACTAGAATCAGGTAAAGATTATATGTTTTATACTGATGTGTCTCATAATGGATTGGGTTCTCACTTATGCAATATGGAAAAATAGTAGCTTATGCTTCAAGACAGTTAGATACGTACAGACGGGATTACCCAACTCATGATTTGGAATTAGCAGTTGCATTTTGCTTCGAAGATTTGATGCCACTACTTATATGGTGAGCAATGATATATTTATACAGATCATCCAAGTTTCAAGTATTTACTCACTCTTAATGAATTGAATCTAAAGCAAAGGAGATGAATTAAGCTTCTAAAATATTATGGCGTGATTATTGACTATCACCCTATAAAGGCTAATGTGGTAGCTGATGCAATTAGCCGAAAGACATTCTCTGCTTTGAGAGCTTTAGACACTCGATTATCAATGAAAAATGATGGTGCACTTGATGAAGAATTGAGGTTAAGGCTTGCACTTGAAACTCATTTTCTACTAAAATACTTCACCCTTAATAATTCATTTTTAACATTGGCACCAACTTTTTCAATTTACTCAAAATAGTCCTTCACCATTTTATCACTTAGATTCTTAATACCAAAATTCCAACATTGAAATTATTACCATTCAAATGTTTTTACAAAGGTATAATTACATTTAAGTACCCCAACTATGCGAATATTGTACTTAAATCACCAACCTTTTCAAACTTCCAAAATGGTCACACTTCACATATAACCACTCATTTCAATCCCAAAACAATAATTTCCAATATAGTATATCGATTATTAAACAATTATACAATAATTCACAACTTTTCAAAATTACAAAATGGTCCCCAAATTTTTCTAAGGCTCGTAGAATAGTTCCTACGTCATTTCCAGCCCCTATATAATTTTCCATAATTTTTCTCATTCAGTAACCTCATGGTCGAATACTTTAAACTTAAAAACTAAGTTTTCATGATTTTGCTCAAGTTTGATTTAATTAAAGCATGAAATCTCTTCCAATCAACTTTACAACATCTCTACAATCAAAGCCCTAATCAAATCTCATCAAAACACCAAGTTATTCAATTTCATAATTTGACCAAAATTTATAGAATCGTATCTAGGAAGTTAGACATGTTTTAATCATAAGTCATGCTTGGAAATGAATCTACAACCTAAAAAACATCAATATTCATCATCAATTTCATGAATCCTATCATGAACATAAACCCTAAGATTTAGGATCTTTGAAAATAAGCAAGTTGAGCAAGCATAATTGGTACAAAAAGATAGCGTTTTTTAACTAGACCACTTTCATATTTCACGGCATAACTTGAAATCCAAAGGAAATGGCATAAAAATGGAAAATAAATATTTTTCCCTTACCTTGGTATAGCTCACGAAAATGGAGAGAAAGATGAACAACTTTGGCATGAAATTTAGATATTTTTCATGCTAAGTCTATCTTAAATTTCACTTTAATGAATTCTAAATTCATTAAACTATGAAATTACCAATTCACCCTTAATGAAACTTCATAATTACCATTAGACCAAGAAACCTCATCCTTATTATCTTTCCAACCAAGAAACCTCAACCTTATCATCTTCCTTAAGTCAAAGATGAACAAACAAAATCTTACTTTACCGATTTGCCCTTGTCTTTTTCCAAAAATCACAATCTTGCCACTTTAAATCAAACAATCCAAATTAAACATGGAATTAAACCCTTAAACCTAAAGATTTATATTATTTTCCTACATTTACTAATGTGAAAATAATATTTTTCGGTCTAAGGTATCATCCTTCAGATTTTCCTTAATTTTCTATTGGATCCGATTTACAGAATTTTCTCTCAACTTCCTTGTTTTAAAACTTTTATTACACATCTCGGATTAAAATTCTGATTATCACATAAACGTTATTCTTAATATAAACTATTTAGTTACGAGGCCAAAATGTAAACTTTTTAAAATTATAATTTTGGTGCCTAAACTATTCCAAAGTTTATACTTTGGTCACCAAACTTTCAAACTTTCTATTTTGGTCACTATTTAAAATTTATGGTATTACAACTCTCCCCCTAAATAAAATTTTTCCTCGAATTTTAAGACGTACCTGATATGAAAAGGTGTGGATACTACTTTCTCATGTCCGCTTCTCTTTCCCAAGTAGCGTCCTCAACTTTATGATTTTGCCAAAGTACCTTGACTAAAAGAATCGTCTTGCTACGCAGTTCTTTGATTTATCTAGCCAAGATCCGTACTGGTTCTTATTCATAAGTCAAATATGGTCGGATCTCAATTTCCTTTGCGCCCAAAATGCAAAATATTTTTCCAGGGCTATACTTTAAGAAAAACATTATCGCCTTCCTCAAATTCAATCTCTTTTCGCTTCAAATCTGTATAAGACTTTTGTCGATCATATGCCATCTTGAGATTATCTTGACTTTATCTTCAACATCTTTCAACAAATCCGGGACAACAAGATTTCTATCTTTTAACTTAAACCAATTCAATGGTGGTCGACATTTTCTCCCACGTAAAGCTTTATAGGGAGCCATCTTGATACTCGTTTGATAGTTGTTGTTGTAGGCAAATTCTGCTAAAGGCAAATACTTTTCCCATGAACCCTTAAACTCAATCACACATGCTATCAACATATCTTCCAATATTTGAATAGTACGCTCTGATTGACCATCCGTCTGTGGATAAAATGCCATATTGAAATTCAATTGAGTACCCAAAACTTTATGCAAAGAATTCCAAAATCTTGAAGTGAACCTTGGATCCCTGTCGAATACGATTGATATTGGAACTCAATGTAGCCAAACTATCTCCTTGATATAAAACTCTGCATATTTATCCAAGGCGTAATCTATTTGTACCAAAATGAAATGTGTAGATTTAGTTAACCGATCAATTATCACCCAAATGGAATCCTTTTTATTTGATATCAAAGGAAACACTGTAACAAAATCCATAGTGACTCTCTCCCACTTCCAGTATGGAATAGAAATCGGTTGTAACAATCCCGAAGGCACTTGATGTTCATCTTTCACATGTTGACACGTCAGACATGTAGCAATAAACTCAGAAATGGCTCTTTTCATATCAAGCCACCAAAATTGACTCTTAACATCCTCATACATCTTGCTCCCGCCTGGATGCATAGTCAGTGGACTATAATGTTCCTCAGAAAGAATGTCTTTTTTTAACTTATCATCCTGTGGAACACAGATTCTTCCTCGGTAATACAGATAACCATCAGACTTGACTTCAAAATCTTTAGTTTTACCTTTTTCCATCAGTGAAATCTTACCTTTTTCCACCAGTTAAATCTTTTCTAAGCATATGCCATCTTTCTTTTGTAGCTCTATTATCCGATCTCGAAGAATCAATTTTATTTTTAATTCAGCTAACAGTGCGCCATTTTCTTTCAACAATAGTCGTACATCCATAGCTCGCAAAGCTGCAAAATTTTTCCGACTAAGTGCATCTGCTACAACATTTACTTTCCCTGGATGATAATCAATGATCATATCATAATCGTTTAAAAGTTTTATCCATCTTCTTTGTCTCAAGTTTAGTTCTTTTTGAGTCAATAGATACTTCAAACTCTTATGATCTGTGTAGATGTGGCATCGTTCACCATACAAATAATGACGCCAAATCTTTAGAGCAAATACTACCACTGCTAACTCAAGATCATGAGTGGGATAATTCCTTTCGTGCGTCTTTAAATGTCGAGAAGCATAAGCTACCACCTTAACTTCTTGCATAAGTACACAACCCAAACCATTATAAGATGCATCACTATGCACCACATACTCTTTTTCAGATTTCAATTGTACCAGCACTGGTGCTTCAGTTAAAATCTTCTTCAGAGTTTCAAAACTCTCTTGACATTTCTCAATCCAAAAAATGAAACATCCTTTCTCAAGAGCTTGGTCAAAGGAGGAGCAATCATCGAAAAGTTTTTCACAAACTTTCGATAATAACGAGCAAGTCCCAAAAAACTTCAGACCTCTATAACATTCTTTGGAGGTTTCCACTCCATTATTGCTTGAACTTTCTTTGGATCCACTCTTATGCCTTCTGTCGAGACAACATGACCAAGAAAAATAACTTCTGACAGCCAAAACTCACACTTTGAAAGTTTGAAATATAACTCTTTATCTTTACGTATCTTGAGCATAGTACGAAGATGAGCATCATGTTCTATCTTTGTCTTCAAGTATACTAGATTTTCATGAATAACGACCACCACAAACTGATCCAAATAAGGTTGAAATACTCGATTCATCAAATCCATGAATGCTGCCGGAGCATTTGTCAAACCAAACGACATTACTACGAACTTGTAGTGTCCATACCTTCTTCTAAAAGCTATCTTTGAAATATCTTCCTCTTTAATCTTTAATTGATGATATCCCGATCGACGATCAATCTTAGAGAAAATTGTTTCTCCCTTAAGCTGATCAAACAAGTCATTAATCCTTGGAATAGGGTACTTAATTCAACTGTATATAATCTATGCGCAAACGCATTGATCTATTTTTCTTTTTCACGAACAACACCGGTGCACCCAAGGTGAAATACTTGGTCTTATGAATCCTCTATCTAGTAGCTCTTGCAATTGGGCTTTTAGTTCCCTTAATTATGTTGGAGCCATTCGATAAGGAGCCATTGAAATAGGCGTTGTACATGGAAATACATCAATCCCAAACTCCACCTCTCTATCTGGAGGTATTCCAGATAGCTCATCCGGAAACACCTCTGGATACTTTCGTACGGTTGGAATGTCTTCCAACTTAACTTTAGTATATTTTGTATCCACCACATTTTCTAAAATTGCTGGACACCCATGTAACAATAATTTCTTAGCAGTAAAAACAGAAATTACATTAGATAAGGTATTTACCCTTTCTCCAACAAATATTATCTCTGAACCTGTTGCATCTTTTAAAAACAATCTCTTCAAATGACAATCTACCCAACCATAGTAGGAAGATAGCTAATCCATGCCTAAAATTATCTCGAACTCCTCAAAAGCTAACTTTAACAAGTTTCCAGGAAATTCTACTCCATGTATCTTTATCGGACATTTATTACAAATCCGACTAATCTTTGCACTATGGCCCAATGGATTAATTGCCACAATATCCCTAGAAATAGGTTCTAAAGAGATTCTCCTTTCTCTAACCAGTTTTGCAATAATATACGAGTAAGTAGGACAAGGATCAATCAATACAAAAATAGGTTCATCATAGAGATAAACGGTACCTGCTATTATCTCAGGAGCATCTACATCATCATCAGTCTTGATGTGATAAACTCTTGCAGCAGTTCTGCCTTCACGATTAGATGCCACCCCAAACGTTCCTAGTTTGCTACCTCTTTTACTTTCACCTTGTTGTTGTGCTGTTACTGTCTGATCTGGATAAAGTTTTGGACATTTATTTCTATAATGTCCAACTTGTTTGCAATGATAACATTTCCCTTCCATGAGTCAGCATTGACCGTAAAGATTCTTTCCACAAAACTCACATTCAGGTTTAGGACGAAATCCTGAGCGTTTAGTATCTGCTGAAGCTGCATAGGTATGCTTAGACTTCCCTTCAGCAAATCCTTTTCTGCCCGTAGATGCTGAAGAAACATAACTTTTCTGCTGCCGTCCCTTGTTGCGTTTGGGAAACGGTACAGAGTAGAAATTTCCAAACCTTTTATTTGCTGTGCTTTCTTCGATTCTAGATCCTCAAGGTCAACTTTTTCCATAGCTTTTGCCTTGTTGACTGCTTCTTGAAAAGCAGTAAAAGGATGAGAAACAAAAATTCTCTTACACCGAGAATCCAATCCAGAAACAAATCTATCGATTCTAGATTTCTCAGTCGGAAGAAACTCTGAAGGAAATCGAATCATCAGAAGAAACTCCAAAGCAAATCGACTCAACTTGTGAAAATCACATTCATACTCATAATCTGTTCTGCCTAACAACTTCCAGTTCAAAAATTGTTGCATCATCTCATTGACAAACACATCCCCAATATACTTTTCCTATAATTCCATTAAAAAGAATTTACATGTGATCTGCTCAGTGGAAACTTGTGCAACGACTGTACTCCACCACACACTAGCTTGCTCCATCATAAGAGACGCAACCCCTTCGAGCTTTCCTTGATCATAACAAGGAATCCGACTCAGTATATTCTTGACATCATTTAACCAGAAGTCAGCAGGTATTGGATCCGCATCTGAATCACCCTGAAATTCAGGTGCTCTCATCTTCCTCAGTTCTTTTGGAACTGACACTGGGTTCGATGATTAATAATATTGTCTAGAGTTTGTAAAAACAACCCCAAATCTTGAACATAAATATCCTTTTGATTCATATTAGACGGCTCTACATTCGGTTGAGCATTAGGTGGATTCAAGTTCACCTCATTACTCTCACTTTGTACAGGAGTAACATGATCGCCTACCCTACTCGATTCTTGATAATTTGACATCTGAACACATTAAAAATCATCTGACATTAGTAAAGAGTAACTTTGCTCACTAATGAGCATCGTCAAAGTATGTATATAACCATCAGTAAAATTTTGACATCATAGTGGCATGTATACATTCTTAACAATTTGTTTTTACCATTTCATTTCCATAAACGACTAAATCGAAAGCTCTAATACCAATAAATGTAACAACCAAAACCCGTATATTTATATCTATACAGATTATAGATGTCACCTGAATTTTCCAAAAAAAATCAATTCAAAACTTATTTAAAATTTATTTTCTTAAATAAATAACTAATAAAAAAATATAATATCACATCAACTATAACATACTGAAAATATAGTAAAACAGTTTAGTTTAGTTATTACAAACCAATTCCAAAATAGTTCAACAAAGCAACTAGGACATTTATAGTACATGACACTAACTAAGTCAAAATCACATCATAGGATGTCTTATTGATATGGAAATATACTCCTCGATGCTTGATATTGCTCCGAACACTTTATTCTACTACTGGCTTTTTATCTACGCATGAAAATCATCACACTCTAAGTATATACTTAGTGAGGCAATTTAAAACAATAAAGAGTGCAATATAAATCATGCCTGAAATTTAATATCATTTTCAAATGGCAAAATCAAAATAACATAATATAAATAAAAATCATTTTTATCAACAACTATTACCCGTAATTCTCAATCCATGAGAAACCTGGTATAGGAGCCAAATGTTGCATAAAAGTGTTGAGGTCGAGCATTGCTCACCTAATAATGCATCGTAATGCTAAGGTCGGGTTTTACCCATCTAACTTGTACTATGTATCTTATTTGACATTATAGTACTACTGAATTATGCAGCTGCTAGACTCTATGGCATACCATTAATACCACTGAACCTCAATAACATACTTGGGCATATAGTCATGAATTAAATCATCCATGTAAATGTATAACCATGTAATAAACATTACGTCATTTCATACCCAAAATAACATCTATGTAAAAATATCATGCTAATAAAACAAGGTCGACTTATCGCAAGTCTTCCTGATGATGTATAAAACATCTATGTACACGATGTATAAAACATCTATGTACCATGTCATGTATGTATTGCACTCACCTCGACACTTTATATATATATCCAAAATATTTTCCTCACTACGGTCCACAATAACTCTTTTATACTTGATTTGCTTCAATAACAATTCAATTATGATATGTATAAAATCACAAATTTATTACAATAATTATGTTAGTATTATACTAACATAACACATCCCCAAAACAAAATCCATAATATACTTGAAACTCATTTTATACTAAAATACTTAACACTTAATAATTCTTTTTTAACATTGGCACCAACTTTTCCAATTTACACAAAAGAGACCTTCACCATTTTATCACAGATTCTTAAAACCAAAATTCCAAAATTGAAATTAATACCATTCAAATGTTTTTACAAAGGTATAATTATATTTAAGTACCCCAACTATGCGAATGTTGTACTTAAATCACCAACCATTCAAATGATCATATTTCATATATAAACACTCATTTCAATCCCAAAACAATAATTTCCAGCATAGAATATTGATTATTAAACAATTATACAAAAATTCACAACTTTTCAAAAATGCTGAATTGGTCCCTCAACTTTTCAAAAATTACAAAATGGTCCCCAAATTTTTAAACATAAAAACTATTTTTTCCATAATTTGTCTCACTCAATATCCTCATGGTCGAATACTTTAAACTTAAAAACTAAGTTTTCATGATTTTGCTCAAGTTTGATTTAATTAAAGCATGAAATCTCTTCCAATCAACTTTACAACATCTCTACAATCAAAGCCCTAATCAAATCTCATCAAAACACCAAGTTATTCAATTTCATAATTTGACCAAAATTTATAGAATCGTATCTAGGAAGTTAGACATGTTTTAATCATAAGTCATGCTTGGAAATGAATCTACAACCTAAAAAACATCAATATTCATCATCAATTTCATGAATCCTATCATGAACATAAACCCTAAGATTTAGGATCTTTGAAAATAAGCAAGTTGAGCAAGCATAATTGGTACAAAAAGATAGCGTTTTTTAACTAGACCACTTTCATATTTCACGGCATAACTTGAAATCCAAAGGAAATGGCATAAAAATGGAAAATAAATATTTTTCCCTTACCTTGGTATAGCTCACGAAAATGGAGAGAAAGATGAAAAACTTTGGCATCAAATTTAGATATTTTTCATGCTAAGTGTATCTTAAATTTCACTTTAATGAGATATAAATTCATTAAACTAGGAAATTACCAATTCACCCTTAATGAATCTTCATAATTACCATTAAACCAAAACACCTCATCCTTATTATCTTTCCAACCAAGAAACCTCAACCTTATCATCTTCCTTAAGTCAAAGATGAACAAACAAAATCTTACTTTACCGATTCGCCTTTATCTTTTTCCAAAAATCACAATCTTGGCACTTTAAATCCAACAGTCCAAATTAAACATGGAATTAAACCCTTAAAGCTAAAGATTTATATTATTTTCCAACATTTACTAATGTGAAAATAATATTTTTCGGTCTAAGGTATCATCCTTCAGATTTTCCTTAATTTTCTATTCGATCCGATTTACCAAATTTTCCCTCATCTTCCTTGTTTTATAACTTTTATTACATATCTCAGATTAAAATTTTGATTCTCACCGAAACGTTATTCTTTAAATAAACTATTTAGTTACGAGGCCAAAAATATAAACTTTTTGAAATTACTATTTTGGTCCCTAAACTTTTCCAAAGTTTATACTTTGGTCACCAAACTTTCAAACTATCCATTTTGGTCACTATTTAAATTTTGGGGTATTACAACTCTCCCCGTAAATAAAATTTGTCCTCGAATTTTAAGACGTACCTAATATGAAAAGGTGTGGATACTGCTTTCTCATGTCTTCTTTTATTTCCCAAGTAGCGTCCTTGACTTTATGATTTTGCCAAAGTACCTTGACTAAAGGAATCGTCTTGCTACGCAGTTCTTTGATTTCTCTAGGCAAGATCATATTGGTTCTTCTTTATAAGTCAATTCTGGTCGGATCTCAATTTTCTCCGATGCAATAACATGTGAAGGATCTGATCGATACTTTCTAAGCATCGACACATGAAAAACATTATGTACTTTGTCCAACTCCGGAGGTAATGCTAACCAGTAAGCCACCGGTCCGACACGCTTCAAGATCTCATAAGGTCCAATAAATCTTGGACATAGTTTTCCTTTGCGCCCAAAATGAAAAATCTTTTTCCAGGGTGATACTTTAAGAAAAACATTATTGCCTTCCTCAAATTCAATCTCTTTTCGCTTCAAAACTGCATTAGACTTTTGTCGATAAGATGCCATCTTGAGATTATCTTGAATTATCTTTACTTTATCTTCAACCTCTTTCAACAAATCCAGGCCAACAAGATTTCGATCTTTTAACTTAATCCAATTTAATGATGTTCGACATTTTCTCCCATGTAAAGCTTAATACGAAGCCATCTTGATACTCGTTTGATAGTTGTTGTTGTACGCAAATTCTGCTAAAGACAAATACTTTTCCCATGAACCCTTGAACTCAATCACACATGCTGTCAGCATATAATCCAATATTTGAATAGTACGATCTGATTGACCATCCGTCTGTGGATGAAATACCATACTGAAATTTAATCGAGTACCCAAAACTTTATGCAAAGAATCCTAAAATCTTGAAGTGAATCTTGGATCCCTGTCAGATACGATTGACATTGGAACTCCATGTAGCCGAACTATCTCCTTGACATAAAACTCTTCATATTTATCTAAGGCGTAATCCATTCGCACCGTAATGAAATGTGTAGATTTAGTTAACCGATCAATTATCACCCAAATGGAATCCTTCTTATTTGATGTCAAAGGTGACCCTATAATAAAATCCATAATGAATCTCTCCCACTTCCACTCTGAAATATAAATCGATTGTAACAATTCCGAAGGCACTTGATGTTCAACTTTCACTTATTAAGACGTCAGACATATAGCAACAAACTCAGAAATGGCTCTTTTCATATCAGGCCACCAAAACCGACTCTTAACATCCTGATACATCTTGCTCCCGCCTGGATGAATAGTCAATGGACTATAATGTGCTTCAGAAAAAATGTCTTTCTTTAACTTATCATCCTGTGGAACACAGATTCTTCCTCGGTAATACAAACAACCATCAAACTTGAATTCAAAAATCTTTAGTCTCACCTTTTTCCATCAATGAAATCTTTTCTAACCATCTGCCATCTTTATTTTGTAGCTATATTATCCGATCTAGAAGCATCAGTTTTATTTTTAATTCAGCCAACAGTGCGTCATTTTCTTTCAACAATAGTCGTACATCCATAGCTCGCAAAGCTGTAAAAGTTTTCCGACTAAGTACATCTACTAAAATATTTTCTTTCCCTGTATGATAATCAATGATCAAATCATAATCCTTTAAAAGTTTTATCCATCTTCTTTGTCTCAAGTTTAGTTCTTTTTTTAGTTAACATATACTTTAAACTCTTATGATCTGTGTAGATGTGGCATCGTTTACCATACAAATAATGACGCTAAATCTTTAGAGCAAATACTACCACTGCTAACTCAAGATCATGAGTGTGATAATTCATTTCGTTCGTCTTTAATTGTCGAGAAGCATAAGCTACCATCTTACATTCTTGCATAAGTACATAACCCAAACCATTATGAGATACATCACTATACACCACATACTCTTTTCCAGATTTCGGTTGTACCAGCACTGGTGCTTCAGTTAAAATCTTCTTTAGAGTTTCAAAACTCTCTTGACATTTCTCAATCCAAACAAATGAAACATCCTTTCTCAAGAGTTTGGTCAAAGGAGAAGCAATCATCGAAAAGTTTTTTCACAAGCCTTCGATAATAACCAACAAGTCCCAAAAAACTTCAGACCTCTGTAACATTCTTTGGAGGTTTCCACTCCACTATTGCTTGAACTTTCTTTGGATCCACTCTTATGCCTTTTGCCGAGATAACATGATCAAGAAATACAACTTTTGACAGCCTAAACTCACACTTTGAAAGTTTGGCATATAACTTTTTATCCTTAAGTATCTTGAGAACAGTACGAAGATGAGCATCATGTTCTATCTTTGTCTTCGAGTATAACAGAATGTCATCAATAAAGACCACCACAAACTGATCCAAATAAGGTTGAAATACTCGATTCATCAAATCCATGAATGCTACCGTAGCATTTGTCAAACCAAACAATATTACTACGAACTCGTAGTGTCCATACCTTGTTCTGAAAGTTGTCTTTGGAATATCTTTCTCTTTAATATTTTATTGGTGATATCCCGATCAAAGATCAATCTTAGAGAAAACTGCTGCTCCCTTAAGCTTATCAAACAAGTCATCAATCCTCGGAAGAGGATATTTGTTCTTGATAGTCACCTTATTGAACTGTAAATAATCTATGCACAAACGCATTGATCTATCTTTCTTTTTCACAAACAACACCGGTGCACCCAATGTAAAATACTCGGTCTTATGAATCCTCTATCTAGTAGCTCTTGCAATTGGGCTTTTAATTCCCTTAATTATGTTGGGGACATTCGATAAGGAGCCATCGAAATAGGCGATGTACATAGAAATACACAATCCCAAACTCCACCTCTCTATATGGAGGTATTCTAGGTAGTTCATCCGAAAACACCTCTGGATACTCTCGTACTGTTGGAATGTCTTCCAACTTAACTTTAGTATCTTTTATATCCACCACATTTTTTAAAATTGTTGGACACCCTTATAACAATAATTTCTTAGTAGTAAAAACAAAAATTACATTGGATAAGGGATTTACCCTTTCTCCAACAAATATTATCTCTGAACCCGTTGCATCTTTTAAAAATAATCTCTTCAAATGACAATCTACCCAACCATAGTAGGAAGATAGCCAATCCATGCCTAAAATTATCTCGAATTCCTCAAAAGGTAACTCTAACAAGTTTGCTGGAAATTCTACTCCCTGTATCTTTATAAGACATTTATTACAAATCCGACTAATCTTTGCACTTGGACCAATGGATTAATTTCCACAATATCCCTAGAAATAGGTTCTAAAGAGATTCTCCTTTCTCTAACCAGTTTTGTACTAATATATGAGTAAGTAGAACCAGGATCAATCAATACAAAAATAGGTTCATCAAAGAGATAAAAGGTACCTGCTATAATCTCAGGAGCATCTCTATCATCATCAGTCTTGATGTGATTAACTCCTACAGTAGTTCTGCCTTCACGATTACATGCCACCTCAGACGTTCCTGGTTTGCTACCTCTTTTACTTCCACCTTTTGCGGTGCTATTACTAACTGATCTGGATAAAGTTTTAGACATTTATTTCTATAATGTCCAACTTGTTTGCAATGATAACATTTCCCTTCCATGAGTCGACATTGACCATAGTGATTATTTCCAAAAAACTCACATTATGGTGTGAGTGAAGCTGCATAGGTTTGCTTAGACTTCCCTCCAACAAATCCTTTTCTGTCCGTAGCTGCTGTAGAAGCATAACTTTTCTGGTGTTGTCCCTTGTTGCGTTTGGGAAACGATACAGAGTAGGAATTTCCAAACCTTTTATTTGTTTATGCTTTCTTCGATTCTAGATCCTCGAGGTCGACTTTTTCCATAGCTTTCGCCTTGTTGACTGCTTATTGAAAAGCAGTAAAAGGATGAAAAACCAAAATTCTCTTATATTAAGAATCCAATCCAGAAACAAATCTATCGATTCTAGATTTCTCAATCGAAAGAAACTCTGAAGCAAATCGACTCATCGAAAGAAACTCCGAAACAAATCGACTTAACTTGTGAAACTCACATTCATACTCATAATCTGTTATGCCTAACAACTTCAAGTTCATAAAATGTTGCATCATCTCATTAACAAACACGTCCCCAATATACGTTTCCTTGAATTCCATTAAAAAGATTTCCCATGTGATCTGCTCAGTGGAAACTCGTACAACGACTGTATTCCACCACACACTGGCTTACTCTATCAGAAGAGACATAACCCCTTCCAACTTTCCTTGATCGTCACAAGGAATCTGACTCAGTATATTCTTGACATCATTTAACCAGAAGTCGACAGCTATTAGATCCGTATCTGAATCACCCTGAAATTCAAGTGCTCTCATCTTCCTCAGTTCTTTTGGAACTGACACTGGGTTCGACGATTAATAATGTTGTCTAGAGCTTGTAAAAACAACCCCTGATCTTGAACATGCATATTCTACTGATTCAGATTACACGGCTCTACATTCGGCTGAGCATTAGGTGGATTCTGGTTCACCTCATTACTCTCATTTTGTGTAGGAGTAACATGCTCGCCTGCCCTACTCGATTCTTTATGATTTGACATCTGAACACAGTCAAAATCATCTTACATTAGTAAAGAGTAATTTTACTCACCAATGAGCATCATCAAAGTATGTATATAACCGTCGGTAAACTTTTGACATCCTAGTGGCATGTATACATTCTTAACAAAAATTTTGACCATTTCATGTCCAGAAATGACTAAACCGAAAGCTTTGATACCAATAAATGTAACACCCAAAACCCATATATTTATATCTATACAGATTATAGATGTCACCTAAATTTTCTAAAATATTTTCCAATTCAAAACTGATTTAAAATTTATTTTCTTAAAAATAACTAATAAAAAAATATAATATCACATCAACTATCACATACTGAAAATAGAGTAAAATAGTTTAGTTTAGTTATTACAAACTAGTGTCAAAATCGTTCAACAGAGCAACTAGGACATTTGTAGTACGTGCCACTAACAAAGTCAAAATCACATCATATGATGTCTTACTGATATGGAAATATACTCCTCGATGCTTGATATTTCTCCGAACTCTTTATTCTACTACTGGCTTTTTACCTACACGTGAAAATCATCACACGCGAAGTATATACTTAGTGAGGCAATTTAAAACAATAAAGAGTGCAATATAAATCATGCCTGAAATTTAATATCATTTTCAAATGCCAAAATCAAAATAACATAATATAAATAAAAATCATTTTTATCAACAACTATTGCCCATAAGTCTCAATCCATGAGGAACCCGGTATAGGAGCCAAATGTTGCACAAAAGTGTTGAGGTCGAGCATTGCAAACCTAATAATGCATCGTAATGCTGAGGTCGGGTTTTACCCACGTAACTTGTACTATGTATCTTATTTGACAGTATAATACTATTTAATTCTACAGCTGGTAGACTCTGTGGCATGCCATTAAAATTACCAACATTTTCAAACTTCCAAAATGGTCATATTTCACATATAAACACTCATTTCAATCCCAAAATAGTAATTTCCAGCATAATATATTGATTATTAAATAATTATACAACCATTCACAACTTTTCCAAAATTGTTGAATTGGTCCCCCAACTTTTTAAAATTACAAAATGGTCCCCAAATTTTTCTAAAGCTTGTAGAATACTTCCTACATCATTTCCAGCCTCTATATAATTTTTTCATAATTTTTCTCACTCAATAACCTCATGGTCGAATACTTTAAACTTAAAAACTAAGTTTTCATGATTTTGCTGAAGTTTGATTCAATTCAAGCATGAAATAACTTCCAATCAACTTTACAACATCTCTACAATCAAAGCCCTAATCAAATCTCATCAAAACACCAAGTTATTCAATTTCTTCATTTGACTGAAATTTATAGAATCATATCTAGGAAGTTCGAATATGTTCTAATCATAATTCATTCTTGGAAATGAATGTACAACCTCAAAAACATCAATATTCATCATCAATTTCTTGAATCCTATCATGAACATAAACCCTAAGATTTGAGATCTTTGAAATTAAGCAAGTTGAGCAAGCATAATTAGTACCAAAAGATAGTGTTTTTTAACTAGATCACTTTCCTATTTCACGACATAACTTGAAATCCAAAGGAAATGGCTTAAAAATGGAAAAAATATTTTTCTCTTACATTGGTATAGCTCACGAAAATGGAGAGAAAGATGAACAACTTTGGCATGAAATTTAGATATTTTTCATGGTAAGTATATCTTAAATTTCACTTTAATGAATTTTAAATTCATTAAACTAGGAAATTACCAATTCACCCTTAATGAAACTTCATAATTACCATTAAACCAAGACACCTCATCCTTATTATCTTTTCAACTAAGAAACCTCAACCTTATCATCTCCTTAAGTCAAAGATGAACAAACAAAATCTTACTTTACCGATTTGCCCTTGCTTTTTTCCAAAACTCATAATCTTACCACTTTAAATCCAACGGTCCAAATTAAACATGGAATTAAACTCTTAAATCTAAAGATTTATTATATTTTCCAACATTTTCTAATATGAAAATAATATTTTCGGTCTAAGGTATCATCCTTCAGATTTTCCTTAATTTTCTATTCGATTTGATTTATCGAATTTTCCCTTAACTTCCTTGTTTTATAACTTTTATTACACATCTCGGATTAAAATTCTGATTCTCACAAAAACGTTATTCTTGAGATAAACTATTTATTTATGAGGAAAAAATGTAAACTTTTTGAAATTACCATTTTTGTCCTTAAACTTTTCTAAAGTTTATACTTTGGTCACTAAAGTTTCAAAATTTCCATTTTGGTCACTATTTAAATTTTGTGGTATTACACCGAGTGCTATCATATTATTTTCACCAACTATGTCATTCATAATGTACACGAATGTGCCATAACTTTACTTTAACTATACTCAACTTCCTAGCATGCCAAGTGTACCTACGACTCTCAATGTAATATACAATAGGCTTACATATATCATTGTATATTCATTTATTAATCATACAATTCAAATCAGAATCTGTTCCAAATTAGAATCATTTCCATTCATTATCATAAATTTATAACATGGGCATTTCATACCCTAAAATAATTCAATTAACATTTCTAAAATCATCAAGGAAATATTCCCTCATTAAAAATAAATATAATTCTTTAAAATCCTTTTTTTTAATTCATTCACATACCTCTTTAAAAAATATCATATAAAAAGTATTAGGTAATTTCATACACAAAATATCTTAAATCATTTATACAACATTATGAAAATATTTCATAATTAAAATAAAATCATAAGTTGAAATTCATATTTTTCAAAAAACAAATCATACTTTAAAATAATATGAGGTTGACTTATCACAAGTTTTCCTTAATCAGAATAATTAAATAAATAAAATACACTCACCTTTGCCTCACTAGCGAACCTTTTCTACGATATTCTTTTACTCAAATGTTTTTGCCATTTGCTTTCGAGTCACTGGGCTCACAATATTTTTTGTAGTATGTATAACATCACATATATATAAAAAAATATCCAAACTATATGTTAATATTCTACTAACATAATCTAATTCCAATAAAATAATTTATATAAAGTATAATCGATATAAAACTAAATCCCAATTCCATCATAACTTCAAACTTCCCAATTCCATAAATATTCATTTCCATCATCAACCCTTCAACTTTCACAAACATTGTACTTAAATCCCCATTTATGAATTCTCTTTAGAGTTCACATCAACTTTTTCATTTAATTTAAAATAGTACTTCACCATTTTATCTTATTCCAAACCGAATATTAAAAACTCCATCATATAACTAATAAGCTCAATCCAATACTTCAAAATTTTAAAACTTGCAATTTCATCCTTAATTTTCCCTAACCTTTTCAAATCAACCACTAATTTTACCAATGGTAATTTGATCTCGAATATAAACTTAAACCTGAAAATCAACATTCAAATAATAATTTTCAGCGTTGTAATTTCTTACTCAACTAGATCATTCACATTTGCAAACTTAAATTTATGCTCTTAAATCTGAAAAACTTTCGAATTCCACTACACATCCTGTCGAATTTACACTTTGATCCTCAAATCAACATTCTATGTAATACCCAAATATCGTGTCAATGAATATAGTTAAAGGATTTAAAATTTAGAGGATTAAATTTAATAAATGGTAAAGTACAAGAAATGATTTATGAAGTTGTGTTTAAGACTAATTAGTAAGAATGGAATAACGGAGGGGCATTATGGTCCTTTAGAGGGAAAATTAATTTAATATTCATTCCTAGGGATTTATTAAGAGTAAAAAATGGAAAAGATGAAAAGCTAAGTTATCTCTTCCTCTTCTTTTCTTCTCGTCCCCCTGCTCTCCCTATAGCCAAAGGTAAGATTCACTACAACAAATTTATCAATTTATGACAAAATTTCTATATGATATTTTGTATAATGTCACAAAATATACTTTAAAGGTGACGATTTTTAATTTTCGTCGCATTTCATGATTAATGATATATCTTTTATGACAATTTTAAAAAAGTCATTGATTTCCGTCACTATATGTTTGGAGCCAAAATTTGCCTCCAAAAAAATTTGGTGGTAAATAATTCAATGACGTTTAGGTAAAATGGTGACGTTGTAAAAGCGTCTCCAAAGGAATAAAAGTATTAGTTACGATTTATTATTATGACGATTCGATATGAAATAGTGGTGTTACAAATTTGTCACCAATAAACTTTATCTGTGACAATTTATTTGTCATCTTTTATAAGATATAAAAGGTGACATTTTATTTTTTTCATAAAATAAGTTTAACATGACGAAAATAATTATTTTTCACTCATTGTATATCTCTTGTTTTTTATATGATGATTAAAAATATATAAAATATTAAAACTTTATTAAAAATTACTCTTGTGAGGTGAATTGTTGTGTTATGATGTCATAGATTCTTCTCGAAAAAACTGTTATTTAGTGGCGTAGATCTCCATGGAGAAGAAGCATTATACATATATCTCCCGTTCGAAAACCTATGCTACATAGTTTTATATATTTTTAAATATTTGAATAATTTTAAAAATAAGAATGTAATATTTCATAATTTTTATTATGTTTTATAATTTATAACAATAATTAAAATTTCTTTCTATTTTTAAAATATTTTTAAAATTTTTAAATATTATAATAATATTTAATTTTTTTATTTTTTAAATAAATTTCAAATTTTGAAAAAATAGCTTAATTGGGCTTAAAATAATAATAATTCAATCAAAATTGGGGTTAGATGAACGGTCATAATAATTTAGGACTTAATTGAATTTTATAATAAAATATTAAGGTTGTGATAAATATGAAATTCAAAGACTAAAATATAAAAAATAAAAAGTTGAAATTCTAAAAAGTTAAACCTAAATTGTTTAATGGCATACGTTGCAGTTTACTCATATTTATTTAGGATTAATATTCTCTGTAATTGTTCAATTTCTCCGAAATTGCTAAAGGTAAAATCATATTTTATTATTGGAAATTAAATTAAATAAAATATATCTAACCCTAACCCACCCTTTATGTAGAAAAGGAATAAACCAAATTCTAAACTTCATCATCCTTTCGGTCTTCGCCGTTCGCGCCATTACCGGTGAACCATGCCTCCGTTCATGAGTCAAGCACTCCTTGAACAATCGCGAACACCATAACACTGTGATCAGTGCCTATCCTCGAGTCATTCAATCATCTTATTTGAAGTCCCCGCCGGTGAGCTCTGATATTCCG
Source organism: Hibiscus syriacus (assembly GCF_006381635.1). Taxonomy (NCBI): domain Eukaryota; kingdom Viridiplantae; phylum Streptophyta; class Magnoliopsida; order Malvales; family Malvaceae; genus Hibiscus; species Hibiscus syriacus. The sequence continues at coordinate 1,754,745 of NW_024062824.1, read as the reverse complement.
TCCGTATGGTTTCTTATTGTAAGTTTTTGTCTTGTATTCTGGTATTACTTAATTGATATGATAATTTTTTCTTACGGAAAAACTGTTTACAATGGTTCATCAATGGACAAATCGTTGTGGAATCTGGATAACTACGTCTTCACTTATTTAAATGAGAAACTTGGGAATCAAGATGGTCAAAAAGACATTGCGGGGATAGCAACAATGTTGTGGACAATTGTGTCTAGAATTGTTGCAATGCTTTGTTTTTTCTTTTACACTTATGATACTGATTTTATCATTTGGTGTTTCTATTTGAACAAGCGATGTATCGTCATAAAAAACATTAACATTAGGGAAAATCTAAGTGATCATAACATATCTTTGAATGGGTAATAATTAATAGGTATTGTTTAATACTGTTTAATATTGTATTGTTTAAGTGATCATAACATGGAATTGAATCATCACGTTATTGGGGGACATGTGTCTTTTAAGGACATATGTTCATATCTATATATATAATCATACAATTAACTGGTTTTTTATTTTTTTCTAGAAAAGGTTTACTAATTGTTGCACAGTATCTTACAGTTGTTAATGTTGCTCTAGGATGGGGTCGTAATTGATATCCATGAAACCAAAGATTTCCTGGTAAAAGCATCGGATGTCCTACGGCAGATCCTCATTGTTGGAGTTGGAGGAGAAGAATTCAAAGAAATGGAGGTATTTACTATTGAAAGCCTTTTATATCCATTTAAGGGAGAATGGTTACTTCATAAGTTATCTTTTTGTTGGCGGGTACTTGAGTCAATTGATTTATCAACTTAATCTTTTTTACAGATTTTAGATGCTGACAAGGGTGAAAGACTTGAAAGCTTAACCAGAGAAGTTACTTCACTCCATATTGTTCAATTGTTCCATTTAGATATATACAAGGTAAGCCATCTACTCGTTTCAATTGTACCATGTGAACATGGATTAAAATGCTTTGTAGTTGGGATATAACAATCGTTTTTCATTGCATGTGATGAAAACGTGATTATTCCATTCAATGTAGTAAATGGCATCACATAATTTACAATTAAAAAAGAACTTTAGTTTTATATTGATATAAGTGGGGGTTTATTGTAATATGGCATTATTGGGGTTTAGGGCTTCTCTGCTCTATCAAAAATTTGCTTCTCACTTTGTTTTGGGGTTTTTATTGTAGTAATCTTGATAAACTTCATTAAAGATATGGTGAGTATGAAATGTGGATACATCATTCCCATGGAAATGGCAATACCTTTCTACATTGGCCCATACTTTGCTATTGATATGTGCACAGGAAGTTTGATCTTATTCGTCTGGGAAAAGTTAAACAAGGAAAACACAGATGCATTTGACCTAGAAGTCTCCTCATATCTTATCCACTGGGACGGTATATGCTAGTTTTCGAGTTCAATACTTGCTCTTGCCGAGTATTTCTTCAAGTAAACTTGTTATTGGTGCTACAAATGAAGTAAAATCATCTTCCATGGTTCCAATATTTGCAAATCCGTTCGGGAAGGAAATTGTGGTATTGTCAAACCGATCGATCTTGAATTCGAGATGATGTTGGAATTGTTTGATATTCGTTTGGAAGCAGTTCTAGTGATAGAGTTTGTTCGAGAAATTCCTCTCAAGTCATTATTGTAATTTATTAGAAGTTTTTTCTTTGATTGTAATTTATAAAAACAATTGGAATTTGTTGTAATTTATAAAAGCAATTGGAATTAGTTGTAATTTTTAATTTTTTTTTGCATTTGTTGTAATTTATAAAAAGTTTTGGCATTTTTTGTAATTTATAAAAAGTTTGGCATTTGTTTGTAATTTATAAAAGTTTTGGTCTTTATTGTAATATATCAAAATATTATTTTTATTTTTATTTATATAAAATTTTAGACTTTTATTGTAATTTTAAGTTTTTCTTTTTTAATTTTTTTTAAAATTTAAACAAAGAATTACGGCGATTTTTTCTTCGTAGTTTATATAGTAAAAATTTAATATTATTAGTGACAATATGAATGATTAATGACAATTTTATTTCATTTAGTGACGTAATTAGTTGTCACTGAATACAAATTATAAGGTGACGTTATACAAAAACGTCATTATATGTTTAACAATAAGTGACGATAAAAAGATACATCGTCACACTAGACATTTAGTGACACACCTAGGGTGACGAATGCCATGACATCGAATTTTATATCATAAAATACAAATAGTGACGTAAATGTAGGTTTCAATGACAATATTTTCAACGTCAAAAATTAACAAATTTTTTGTAGTGATTTCTTCAAGTTGGTTTTTCCTTTACTTTATGGGTTGGTTTTAAAGCCTTAAGTGATATAGAAGCTTAAGGAAAGCTTAACAGTAAATAAAACTAAGTGATTAGTGACTTTTTTGAGATTTAAGAAAATGAGTTTTTGAGTGATATGATGAAATATGGTTCTTTATTGAAGTTTAAAAGTATATTTGACTTGTCAATGAAGTAAATAAATGATTGGGATCCTTCGAAGTGATTAAAAACATGTTTGACAAATTAGTGTGATTCTTAGTTGGAGTGTTCTTGGGAGATTTTAGATGTTATAAGAAGATTTATGGAGGTAAGTTAGTTGGTTTAAGTGATGATGAGTTTAATGGTATGGTTCGAGATAAAAGTAAGAGATTTAAACAAAATTTGGGTAAAAATCAAAGTGTAATATGAAAAATATGGGTAAGGGTATCGGTATAGAAAGAACAATACCGATACGATAGAGTTAAATTTGAGGAAAGAGGATGAAAATGATGAATAGTATCGATACTGATGCAAGTAGTATCGATACTGTTGTGGAGTATCGATACTAAGAATAATGTATCGTTACTATGGATTCCAGAATGCAAAAATGGTATCGATACTGAAGGAAGTATCAATAACATAGTATATAAGTATCGATACCATAGTAGGGGTACCGATACCAGTCAGATCTGAAGTTTTAAGATAGGATGAAATTAAATAGAATTAAAAAATAATAGTACTTTTGAGTGTTATTAGATATATAAATGTTAGAAAGTATACTAACATTTATATTGAATGTGTAATTATGGATGCTTGTGTAGATCGTAACCAAGCTCCTGAGTCAAGTAAGAAAACGGGCAAGAATAAAGTTGTCGAATAGTTGGACATCATTAAAGCATAGTGAGTGAATTTTATGTAATTATATGAGATGAGGATGACTTACGATGAGTCAATCTCGCATGTTTTGATAAAAGTATGTTATACAATATTTTGATATGCTTTCATAATGTTTATGGAAAGGATATTACGAATGATTTTAGCGTATAAACTACTAAAAAAATGAATAGATGAACTTTTATGTAGTTTTACTAGTTATCGATGTTTCAGAAATGAATGTTAAATATGCGAATCTGACTTAAAAGCCCATTGTATGTTCATTGAGAGTCATAGGCGCATTTCGACATAAATTGTAAGAAATGGTCGATCGATTTTGTTAAATGCATAACGGTGCATTTTCGTCTCAGTACTATGTGTACTTTCAGCACTAGATATGCAACTATGGTATTCATAATGAGTTTGTGAATTACCATTTCTATATACAATTATATAAAATTTATAGATCGATTTTCTTTAATGCATAATGGTACATCTTTGTATTAGTACTATATGTACTTTTGACACTATGTGTGTATCCATGGAATACATAATTAGTTTGTGAATTTCCATTTTGGCACTTCGGTGCAATGCATGTACCTTGCATTCTCATTTGGTATACATTGGGCAAATAAAGGATGAATTGAAAAAATATTGATTGATAGGTATGTTGGGCATATTAAATATAGTTTCCCAGGTTATGTGAATGAACATTGGGTTGCCAAGCCGTATTATGTATCAATATGATTCATACGAATTGAATTCGTAACTTGGTATTTTATGATATCCCTATGTTTAGACTACATATTATTGTATTATTATGCCTCACTAATCGAATACTTACTGTGTGTTGGTTTCACGCGTAGGTAAGAGCAAAGACTAGCGGAGTAAGGAGTGCATCGAATATCATCAATCAAAGGTTGTCTCATCAGTAACTATTGGACAATTATGTCTGCTTTTGATAATTAGATGACATGTAATAGATTTATGAAAATGCTCTAAAATGTATTTGAATTATGACTAATGTTGTATGTTATAACTTTAAGATTATTTTAACTACTGAAAGTTATGAATGTTTTATTTTATTTCACTAAAATGTTTTATTTATTGGAACAAAAGTTTATGGGTTTTGAAAATAAGGAAATGTTTCTAAAAGTCATGTGACACGCGTATACGGGAAATGAGTGTTACATTTATCGGTATAAGAGCTATAGGTTTAGCCGATTCTCGACTGAAACCAGGTGTATTTTACTTTAAAAAGGATTTATATGGCACTAAGATTTTCAAGGTTACTGATATGGTGTCATTAAAATATGATTGATGTCACTACTTACTAATTTGAGTGTTATTATTATTTATGTCCTATTAGATGTCAGAATCTTCGAACTCGCGAATAACAACTGAACAAGAAGTTAGAGAAGGATCAGGTAGCGAGAGATGTGAAGCTAATAGTGAGCATCCGATCACGTATGAAAATGCTAGTGCACTGGTACATTAAGGTATGCCAGTGTCAGAGTTTAGAGCTTTTATGCAAGCTCTTGATACCATTTTGTATTGGTTCCAACCTCCTCCCCCTAATCTTCTAGCACTGCAGATGTTGATCCTAAAAGAGATAAAAAGTTTGGGAACTCCTGAGTTTCGGGGAGAAGAGGATAAAGGTCACACGGAGGCTGATTTATGGTTAAACGATGTTATGGTGATGCTTGAAAGTCTTCACTGTTCGAATGATAAAAAGCTGGGTGGAGTTGTATCATTACTTCGAGGATCATATTGAGTGTGGTGGTCAAATACTACGATATATGTACGACCTGAGCAAGTGACTTGTCAATTTTTTCATGACGAATTTAAGAACAAGTGCATCAGTGAGCAGTTTAGACGGGTAATGCTACTGAAGTTTCTTAATTTGAAATAATGTGATCGAGCAATATATGATTATGAGGCTGAATATAACAAGCTGAGTTGTTTTGTTACTAAAGTAGTTCCCAATAAAAAACTCGACGTGATTGGTTCATCGAGGGCTTGAGGCCTATGTTGAAAGAGATGATGTTGGCTTAAAATTTGCCTAACTTGCAAGAAGTTATAAATCGAGCAAAATCCCTTGAAAGAGCTCAAGAGGAGACTTTAATATCGGATCAGAGTATGCTAACGAGAAAAAGAGTTGGAACGTATTCAACTTCCCATCATGCTAAGACATGCAAGGGTTCGAGTTCCCGGTATACAGATAGAGATGGTTCTACTGTAGATTCACAGTAAAATAAGCAATCACAGTCTTTTGCTCCTAGCTCGGGTAGAGCATATGAAGAGAGAACTACTCCACGTCAGACGTGTGGCAAATATCACCATAGACTATGTAGATTGCTCAATGGAGCTTGTTTCCAGATTGGTGAAACTGGTCACTATGCTCGAAATTATCCTAAGAAATCCAAGGATAATTCAATGCAATCTGAGAGATCGGTAGCAGCATCTAATATAAGAAAAGGAAGAGGTAGATCAAGAGGACAATCTGAGTAAATTTTTAGATAAGAGAGTCGGGTGGTAACTAAAATTTACAATATTAAGACTAATGAGGATCGATATGACCCGGAGATCTTAACAGGTACATTCCATCTTTTTTATGAACTTGTATTTGGTTTGATTTGCCCTGGTTATATACACAATCATATTAGTACAAAGTTGGTTAAAGTTAGAGGAATTCTTTTAGAACCAATTTTTAGTGAGATGATAGCGGTAAACCCTATGGGTTATAATATGAGAGTAACTCGGGTATGTAGAAAATGCCCAATAAAGATTCAAGGAGTGGTGTTCCCGAAAAACTTGATGGAATTACCTTTCGATGAGTTTGAAATTATTTTGGGTATGGATTGGTTGTCTCCACATCATGGATGGGTTGATTGTTGTAAGAAGCAATTGTTTTTGAACGATGCAGAAGGCTTGGAAATCATAGTAATCAGTGAAATAGAGAAATCACCCTCCAGTGTAATATCAGTTATGACTGTAAAGAAAATGATGTTGAAAGGGTGTATAACTTTCCTAGCTAACGTGATAGACAATCAAATATCATAAGTGAGAGTAGATGATATTCCAACAGTTATGGAGTTTTTATATGTTTTTACGAAAGAATTATCGGGCTTACCTTCAGACCGTGAGGTGGAATTCCATATTGAAGTTTACCCGAGTACTGAACCCATTTCTATGGCTCCATATCGAATGGCTCCAATGGAGTTACGAGAATTAAAGGATCAATTGCAGGAGCTACTCGATGAGGGATTTATCAGACCCAGTGTTTCTCCTTGGGGAGCACTTGTGCTTTTTGTGAAAAAGAAGGACGAGTCTATTTAATTATGCATAGATTATCGCCAGTTAAATAAAGTAACCATAAAGAATAAGTACCATCTTCCGAGGATTGATGATATGTTCGATCAAGTGAAAGGCACAATAGTATTCTATAAGATAGACCTGAGGTCAGGATACCACCAATTAAAGATTAAGAAGGAGGATATTTCAAAAGCAGCTTTTCGAACTCAATATGGACATTACGAATTTCTGGTAATGCCATTTGCGTTGACTAATACTCCTGCATCATTTATGGATCTGATGAACTAAGTATTCCAACCATACCTGGACCATTTTGTGTTGGTATTTATCGATGATATTTTGGTTTATTCTAAGTAAAGTGAGGAGCATGATGCTCATCTACGTGTTATTCTTCAGATTCTTCGAGAGAAGCAGTTGTATGACAAATTATCCAAATATGAATTATGGTTAGCAAAGATTGCTTTCATTGGTCATATAGTCTCTACAGAAGGCATAAGATTAGATCCCAAAAAGATTCAAGCTATAGTGGATTGGCAACCCCAAAGAATGTTCCTAAAGTTTAGAGTTTCTTGGGGCTTGCTAGTTATTATAGATAGTTCGTGAAGAACTTCTCAATGTTAGCTTCACTGCTAACTAAGTTGTTACAGAAATATGTGACTTTTTTTTGGTCGGAGAAATGCCAAGAAATTTTTGAAATGCTAAAGAGGATTGTAACAGAGGCATCAGTGTTTGTACAACCTCAGTCGGGTAAATAATATGTAGTCTTTAGTGATGCATCTCATAATGGATTAAGATATGTGCTTATGTTAGATGGGAAAGTTGTGGCTTATGCCTCAAGACAGTTGAAGGATCACAAGAGAAATTACGCAACACATGACCTAGAATTAGCAGGGGTCGTGTTTGCTTCAAAAATTTGGAGTCATTATCTGTACGATGAGTGGTTCCATATTTATACAGATCAAAAAAGTCTAAAGTACTTGCTGACTAAAAAATAAATAAATTTATGACAGAGAAGATGAATCGAGCTTTTAAAACATTATGATGTGATCATCGATTATCATCCAGGAAAGGCTAATGTGGTAGTAGATGTACTTAGCCAAAAGACTTTTGTAGCTTTCCGGTATTTGGATGTACGTTTTTATTTAAAGGAAGATGGTGCCTTGATTGTTGAGCTTAAGTTAAAGCTGATGCTACTGGATCGTATAAAATAGCTTCAAGGACAACATGAAAAATTCTTGGCAAGAATTATGCAAGTGGAAAAAGGTGAGGCTAAAGACTTCGAAATCAGGAATGATGGATGTTTATATTATCGTGGAAGACTTTTCATTCCAAATAATGAAGAATTGTGGAAATTTATTCTATCTGAGGTGCATTTTAGTCCTTTGACGATGCACCCAGGTGGGAATAAGATGTATCAAGATATAAAGAGTCGTTACTGGTGACCTAGTATGAAAAGAGCTTTATCAGAGTTTGTTGCAAAATGCCTGACAAGTCAGCAAGTGAAAGTTGAGCATCAAGTGCTTTCCGGATTGCTACAACAGATATCCATTCCTGAATGGAAGTGGGAATGAATTGTAATGGATTTTGTTTCGGGGCTACATTTGTTACCCAATAAAAGGAATCAATTTGGGTAATTGTGGAAAGATTGACCAAGACAACTCACTTTATTCTGGTTTGGATAGATTACTCGGTGGATAAATTCATGGAGTTGTATATAAAAGACATCATTCGGCTTTATGGAGTACCATATTCAACAGTATCCGACAGAGATCCCAGGTTTACTTCAAGATTCTTGAAATCTTTGCGTGAGGCATTGGGTACTCGATTTAATTTCAGTATGACTTTTCATCCATAAATAGATGGTCCATCGGAGCAAACTATTTAGATATTGGAGTATATGCTAAGAGCATGTATGATTGAATTCAAAGTATCATGGGAAAGTTATTTGGCCTTAGCAAAATTTGCCTATAATAATAGTTACCAATCGAGTACTAAGATGGGTCCGTATGAAGCCTTTTATGGGAGGAAGTGTCAAATACCATTAAATTGGTTTGAGCTAAAAGATTGAGATCTGGTTGGCCCGGACTTAATGAAAGAAATGGAAGATAAAGTGAAAGTTATCCAAGATAATCTGAAGATAGCCTCAGATAGACAAAAGTCTTTGACAACTGTCGTTTTGGATGTCAAAATAAATTCCTTATTTTCAATCAATAAATAAAGGAAATACATAGTAAAGAGAAGTAAGGGTCGATTCCACAGGGACTTAGAAAATTATAAATTTATTATGATTTATTTATACCAGGCGTGAAACAATAAAAATGGGGAGGATTTTCGTAAGAAAATATTAAAATAATAAAAGCGATTAAATAAGTAAAAGCAATTAAATTAAAAATAATAAGATGAAGATTGTGAATAAATACGGTAAAAGTAACCTCAAGCTTCGCTTTGACTCAATTTCCTTTGAATCATCGAATAAGATTTTCTCTTCGGGATTCACGTCGGTTACTTTGTCTACAAGGGCTATCCCTGCGACTCTATCTTGTATACCAAATACCCAATGCAATCTTTGATTCCGGCTTCAGGAATTGATTCTATCAACATCAATTGTCGTAGATCAATTACTGTTTAAGTTCATGGCGACCGACTCAGATTGTTGCTTCAATAACCGTCAATTCCGATCTCAATTCCCTCTTGGCGAAGCTATCTCGCCAAGTGTGTTCCCAGGAAGTTGAATTGCTTTCTATAAGCCGAATCTTCCTCCTACACGTTTAATCGCAACAACCTCTTGACCAAAGTCAATCTTTGATTTTGAAAACTGTTTTGATTTTGAAAAATAACCGCATAGATTGAGAGAGATATTCCGAAGATATTAAGGGATCGTTTCAATTCTCTCGTTGGAATTGAATCATCGCGACAACTCTCAGCTTATGAAAAGTTTAGCTAAGCATGACAAAAGTCATACTTAGCATATTAAAAATAAATCTTGAAAATAAAAGAAAAATGGAAAAACTTGAAAAGTAAAAAGAGAAAACTTTAATAAAACTAGAGAGAAAAGAAGAATGTAATTTGAGTGATGAGTTTAGGCTTACTCCAAGTGGGTATTTATAGCCTCTCAAAGCCTAAGAGATAAACAAAGAAAATAAATAAAATAATCCTAAAAGATAATTTTTTTTAATTTAAATTCAAACTTAAACTAGTCTCCTAATGCAACTCTGCTCGTCAATCTTCCAGAAGGCGTGCGGATGAAGTCTTTTAGAAACTGCCACTAACTGGACCTTCTAGAAACTGCCACATCAGACCGCGTCGTGTCCAGAGTCATGCCCATGTCTCCAGCCATGACAAAATAATAAAAAAATGCAGAATTCGCCCTTTTTGTCACAAATTCTAGAAAGCAAGGACCTGTTCAAAAACAAGTATAACACGACCAATTCAGCAAAAATAATTCCACAAAATCAAAGAAATAACAAGCAAAGATTAACGATTTTGAACACTCATCAAATTCCACCTCACTTATCTCATGCTTGTCCTCAAGTATGATTAACCAAATCAGTGAAAAACTTCATTAAACGTTCTTTTGTCAAGTTTTATATTTAAGGAAGCAAGGTAGAGACCACAATAACTATTCAAGTCAAGAAATCAATTAATTGAACATCACTGATAACTCTGTAAAAAGACTACTTTTAAGGCCTTTTTTACTTAAGTTATTGTTTGTTTAAGGGTACATATAAGTCATTTTAGATGTATGTAGCTGCAAGTAATTGCATTTGTGGTGGTTGTGTTATTTTATTTTATTAAGGTGCTATATGAGGAGGAAGGTGTGGTTTTTAGTGATGTGCAGGAAACAACAAGCAAAATAGGCGAGCTGGGAAGTAATGTCGCGGCATCACACACTGAAGCAGATTGAAATGCCTCGGCATTTCTGGCACAGAAAATGACAAAAATATACAGCTGTACGTGGACAGCTGGCTCAGAACGTGAAATGATGGTTGTAACAACCTGCTAGGGGACCACTGACACCTGGAGGATAAGATTCATGCACAACATGTGATTCTAGGGGTATGAGGGGTATTTTGCACCCAATAATATCCCAACAACATCATCATTACCCCTAGATATTTTTATTATATATTACACCTCACAAGAGAGAGTGTGTGTGGAAGAAAGGAGACGCATATTGTAGCAGAAAAATCATATTTTTATTTTCCCTTTTCCTTTCTTCTTCCTTGGGTTTTCCTCCATTGATAAAGCTTCAAGGAGTGGCGAGCTAGGCGCCGAGAGGAGCTAGCAAGCTAAGGCGGTTCGTGGTGGCCGAGGAGACCTCCGGTGGCGTGCGTCGAAGGCTCTTTCTCACTTCCCTTTGCTGTTATATTTATTTATTTTATTTGTGGGTTGTTGGAACGAATATTTTATGGATTTTTCTATGAATATTTCGAACCCTACCATGAACTAACTTATTTGGTGGTGGTTGGTTTAATGGATGTTTAAACTTTATTTTTAATGGTATATTTAAGTTTATTTTGGTTCTTTATTTGCTTTGCTTGTGAATGCTTCACCATCTAGGCTTGTAAGAGGCATGGAAATGTCCATTTCTTAGATGAAGGTTAGGTGTTCGGAAGAATCCTAAGCTAAAAAATGCAAGATAAGATCCTCATAAGAAATGGGTTATGGTATTTTCAAGGGGCTTTGAACCGGCCTAGGAATATTATAACCTAATCCCTTAGATCTCGGAAGAGACTAGGATAGGATTTCAATGACTAAAAAGGGTGTCTTTATCAATAGGTTAGGCTGTCCAACATCGTTGAGTGAGAGCAGATGCCTTGGCATCCTATTCTGTTAGGTTCATGTGAGAACATTTTAGGAAAGCCCTGTCGAGTAAGTGAAGTCCAGAAAACTTAAATATACTTGAGAAATAAGTTTAGTATCCTTAGATTAATCCCTACCATTCATTCCATTGAAAGCTTGTCACGTGAGGATTATCTTTTTTTTTTATTTTATTTTCTATTTATTTATTGTTTTTTACCATTTTCCTTTTCCATGACATTTCCTTTTGTTACTCATACACATTTCATTTGCTTCAACATAATCATTTGTGAATACCATTAGCTATACTAATTACTTTAGAATAGTGCATAAACTTTACTCAATATCCTTCCAATCCCTGTGGAGACGATACTCACTCATCACTTTATTACTTGAGCGATTGTGTATACTTGCACATTATTTGTGTATATTTTATAGTACTCACAACACGCGAACAAGTTTTTGGTGCCGTTGCCGGGGATTGGTAATTGATGATGTTGAGTTTAGTTGTTGCACCGTTTTATTTATTTTCTTTGTACATAGTTACTTGTTTTTGTGTTTACCTTTTTCAGGTGTTACGTTGTCGCATGACACGTAAAAGACCCAAAGAACCATTATTTCATATAGAACCTGAGGCTCATGTTGTTCAAAATCAAGTGAAGGATCCTGCAGTTCTAAATGCCACGACAATTCCAAATGCTAGGAATACTGCTCGATCACAAACTATTAGAGATTACTTAGCTCCCACCTTAGATGACCTACAAACTACTATTATACCTCCCAAGATTCAGGCAACCCAATTCGATCTCAAACCAGTTATGTTCGACATGTTGGACTTGATTGGAAAGTTTGGTGGTGCTCTTCATGAGGATGCAAGGCAACATGTTCGAGAATTTTTGGAGGTCTGTGACTCCTTTCGACAAGAAGGTGTGCATGAAGATGTGCTGAAATTGAAGTTATTTCCATATTCTTTGAAAGATGATGCCAGGGCATGGTTCAATGGATTACCTTACGGCTCTATAAGGTCTTGGACTGAATTGTGCAAAAAATTTTTGCTACGGCATAATCTACCGAATATGAACAACCATCTTAGGAATGCCATAGCATCTTTTCACCAAGCTGATGACGAGTTAATGTATGAGTGTTGGGATCGCTACAAAGAATTGCTTCGCAAATATACCAACCATGGATTCCACGACTGAACTCAAGTCGTGATGTTCTACAATGGAGCCAATGCACCCACGAGGTTGATGCTAGATGCCTGGACAAATGGCACTTTGCTTGACAAATCACCTGAAGAGGCTTTTGGCATTCTTGATCGAATTGCTAACCATGATTACCAAATTCCCTCTTCAAGGTTTGAAACTATAAGGAAGGCATCTGGGACATTCAAGTTGGAAGCTGAAGATTCAGTGTCGGCCGAACTCTCTACCATCACCAATATGTTGAAGAATTTGCAAAATTCTGAGGAGGTGAAAGAAGTGAAGGTTGATAGCTTGGCATGTCTGTTATGCCAAGGCAATCATCATGAATGTGAATGCCCGAGCAATCAAAAGTCCATCAACTATGTGGGAAGCTTCAATGGATAGAGTCAGCATCCCAATTTCTCATGGGAAAATCAAGGAGCTTGTAATGTCAGTTATCTCGCTCAGCAGCAATATATAGATGAGCCCCCAGCCTTTCAAACGAATATGCCATGGCATAATCAAGGGACAACATCTTCACTTAATACAAGTTCTCTAGAGGCCACTATGCAAGACTTTATGGCAACTACAAAGGCTTTATTACAAGATCACGATGCATCTGTTAAGAGTCAAGAAGAATTATTACAAAGTCAAGGGGCATGGTTGCAAAGTCATAGTTTTTCTTTGAGAGCTTTGGAAATGAAAGTGGATCAAATTGCCACGGCATTACAAGAATACCAACCAGACAGATTGCCTAGTGATACTGAAATCACTAAGGCTAAAGGCAGTGAGCAATTTAGTACATTCACCTCAGGGAGTGGCGCCTATATCTACAAAGATGCTAAGTTTGGGGTAAACACTAGAAGAACCTAGCTATGAGATTTTGCATGAAGAGTCTCAATTGCAAGAGGACTTACATTCGCTGGAGAACAAAGCTGGATGTTCAATGAGTAAACCCGATGATGACAAGCAAAATAATGCCACGGCAAAAGAAAAACCCCCACTAGCAGAAGTTGATGACCAAAGGGAAGCTGCAGAATTATGCCACGACAATTTTGTAGGCACTTGTGAGTACTTGAAGCTCGATGAAGAAGACAAAGATGAGCTTAAGGATATTTCAAAAGAGACGGGTCAATCTAGCTTACTCATAGCTAGACTAGGTATGAAATCTGAACTTGTGGATTTCATTGAATTTACTCAACCCCAATTAGTTGCCCATGTTAAAGCACTAAGGAATAAAATGGAGAAACATTTCCCTGATGAGAAATTATTATTTGCCACGGCATTGTCGTGGTACACTGACATTGTCAATTTTTTCGTTAGTGGTGTTTTGCTTCCGTACTTGAATAGCCAGGGCAAGAACAGATTGATGCAGGATGATGACCCCTACTTCTTGAACGACTTTGCTGCCCAAGCAATTAAAAGATGCCACTGCAACGGGGAGAGAAAAGAGAGGACTACTGCAAAGGTCCTACAAATCGGGTTCTATCGACTTACACTGAAGGTGGCGCTGTTATATATGTGGAGGATTTTGGTCTATACTGGTGCTCCAATCGAACGCGACAAAAATGCCATGACAATTCATGATATTTTGGAGTTTGCATCCCTTGAACCCTTTTTAATTTATGTTTTAGAAGTTTTATTTTGTCGTGAGTGTTTGTTTGTTTATTTTTATTTGTTTTATTTTTTTAGTTTTAATTTTAATATTATTTTTTTAGGACAAAGGGTGTTTTGAAGGATGAATATGATGAAATCTCACGAGGGAACTTCACAGGCTGCTGTAAACCAATATGCCACGACAAAGCTAGATGCAATCGAGGCTCTAACAAGACGTAGTCGTGGCACCTGTTCACAAGGAGATGCTCCCACATTGGGCTTATAATCTTCTAGTCATTATGGACGAGATCTTGCCATCATTTGAGGATGCCACGACATTTGTAAATGTCACTCAGCAAGACAATACACCCAAGCCAGAGGATGCTAACCCAGTCAGCATGGACTAGATGACGTCTGAAGTCATCTGTTGGGCGTATGGAGACCTCAACATCTAAGAACACTGAAGGCCCTAGCACACCAGCTGCTGAACCCAGTTCTGATCCTGACAAAAGCCCCACATCACTGAGGAAGTGCACCAGACGCAATACTACTAGCACTGCCAGCGTGACTCCACCACCATCTTAGGAAGACAAGGTACCTTGCATGGAATTGCATCGCATCACATAGCATGTAGTCTAGTTTAACTTAGTTTTTATTCAGTATTGAGGACAATGCTTCTCTCAAGTTTGGGGGAGGTAGTGTTCTTTGTAGAACATGTGCATGATAATATTAGCATAATGTTATGCCATAGCATCAGTAAATGGTAGGACAGTTAGATGGAAATGTTTTGATGATACCTGATGAAGATGAACTTTTTAGGCTAAAAATTGAATGTAAATGACTATTGAGAATGATATAACTGACTCTAGGGCTTGATGCTTTGTGAATTATTATTACATGATTTGTATGTTCTCTATACTTAATGAACTTACGAAATTTTTATGAAAGAACTCTGGTTAGCCTTGGCATTAAAATATGGTATTATGCTTAAATGATAAATCAATTAAAAAAAACTCCCTTATCTCTGAATTTTGTTTAATCGTGAATAAATGCTTCGGCATAGCTGTAGAGGGACACTCCTCTTTGCCGTGGCATTGTCTGGAACTCTCTTTAATAAATGGCAGCCACGCGCATACAAGTGAATGAAAGTAGTCACGGGATGACTCTGTCTGACTAGCTTGGGGGTGGAAGGTATGCTCCCTTTCACCTAGAGTGTGGGATGGTAGGTGTGATGAGCTGACTCCCTTCGTAGCAGTGTAAAAAAAAGTAAAAAAAAAAGAAGAAAAAAAATGTGTAGCAAGTGAAAAGGGAGTATAAATGTGCTTAATGAATGAGTTAATGCCGTGGCAAAACTAGGGAACTCAATTAGAAATTGCCTAAATTCATTAAGTATAGATTAGATACAATAAATCACACACACAACACCATAAAGAATCTTGACCTAGGGAAAAGTACTTGAATTCTTGATATGCCTAGCATGTAGAAGCTGATTTTTCTGAGGGTTGAAATTCAATTTTTGTCTTGTTGTCCTACTGTTGAAATTGCCATGACATTTTGATTGTGTTAATTGTTATCCATTGCTTGAGGACAAGCAATAGATCAAGTTTGGGGGTGTGATAACTCTGTAAAAAGACTACTTTTAAGGCCTTTTTAACTTAAGTTATTGTTTGTTTAAGGGTACATATAAGTCATTTTAGATGTATGTAGCTGCATGTAATTGCATTTGTGGTGGTTGTGTTATTTTATTTTATTAAGGTGCTATATGAGGAGGAAGGTGTCATTTTTAGTGATGTGCAGGAAACAACAAGCAAAATAGACGAGCTGGGAAGTAATGTCGCGGCATCACACGCTGAAGCAGATTGAAATGCCTCGGCATTTCTGGCGCATAAAATGACAAAAATATATAGCTGTACGTGGACAGATGGCTCTGCACGTGAAATGATGGTTGTAACAACCTGTAGGGGACCACTGACACCTGGAGGATAACGTTCATGCACAACATGTGATTCTAGGGGTATGAGGGGTATTTTGCACCCAACAATATCCTAACAACATCATCATTACCCCTAGATATTTTTATTATATATTACACCTCACAAGAGAGAGAGTGTGTGGAAGAAAGGAGACGCATATTGTAGCAGAAAAATCATATTTTTATTTTCTCTTTTCCTTTCTTCTTCCTTGGGTTTTCCTCCATTGATAAAGCTTCAAGGAGTGGCGAGCTAGGCGCCGAGAGGAGCTAGCGAGCTAAGGCGGTTCGTGGTGGTCGAGGAGACCTCCGGTGGCACGCGTCGAAGGCTCTTTCTCACTTCCCTTTGCTGTTATTTTTATTTATTTTATTTGTGGGTTGTTGGAACGAATATTTTATGGATTTTTCTATGAATATTTCGAACCCTACCATGAACTAACTTATTTGGTGGTGGTTGGTTTAATGGATGTTTAAACTTTATTTTTAATGGTATATTTAAGTTTATTTTGGTTCTTTATTTGCTTTGCTTGTGAATGCTTCACCATCTAGGCTTGTAAGAGGCATGGAAATGTCCATTTCTTAGATGAAGGTTAGGTGTTTGGAAGAATCCTAAGCTAAAAATACTTGTAAGTTTTTGGAAGAAACGCAATATAAGATCCTCATAAGCAATGGGTTATGGTATTTTCAAGGGGCTTTGAACCGGCCTAGGAATATTATAACCTAATCCCTTAGATCTCGGAAGAGACTAGGATAGGATTTCAACGACTAAAAAGGGTGTCTTTATCAATAGGTTAGGCTGTCCAACATCGTTGAGTGAGAGCAGATGCCTTGGCATCCTATTCTGTTAGGTTCCTATGAGAACATTTTAGGAAAACTTAAATATACTTGAGAAATAAGTTTAGCATCCTTAGATTAATCCCTACCATTCATTCCATTGAAAGCTTGTCACGTGAGGATTATCTTCTTTTTATTTTATTTTCTATTTATTTATTGTTTTTTACCATTTTCCTTTGCCATGACATTTCCTTTTGTTACTCATACACATTTCATTTGCTTCAACATAATCATTTGTGAATACCATTAGCTATACTTAATTACTTTAGAATAGTGCATAAACTTTACTCAATATCCTTCCAATCCCTGTGGTGACGATACTCACTCATCACTTTATTACTTGAGCGATTTTGTATAATTGCACATTATTTGCGTATATTTTATAGTACTCACAACACGCGAACAATCACCAATCGGAACAAGTCAAGTGCAATTATAATATCCATTCATTCATTAATCTCAATGCTTATAACTCAACATCTTACCGGGATTCACTCAAATCACTCAATGTGTTTGGGGTAAAGAAACGCTCAATGTCAGAATCGACACGATATTACCATAAGCCTGCAAGTAAATCAAATCTCCACTACTAATAAGAACAAGATGCATAAATCAAAGGGTCTTTTATTGGTTGTAACGAGGCTTAGATAAATGTGGGGAAAAAGGCTAAAAATATGGCTAAAATTTCAAGGCAAGGAACTAACAAATAATAATCTCAACACCATCGAAACATTAAGCACAACAAGATAAAAAGACGACATACCAAACAACAAATTTCTTATCAAAATGCATTTTTTTCTCACACTTTTGTTGTTTTGTTTTCCATTTTTTCTTTCATGTCTCTTTTTTTTCTCTCTCTCTTTCTTTCGAACAGGTTTTATTTTTCGATTTGCTATTTTTTTTATGGAGAATACAATGGTAAAATTATTCACTTGCACTGAAAAAGGTAGAAAAGCGGGATAAAATAAAAAGGCTCGGGTTTATAAATGTGGTGAAAATAAAAAAATGGGAATAGGCTCAAAAGTGTTTAACTAAAGGGAAAAAATGTATGGGTAGGCTATTTAGTTAGGAAATGGGATGGTTAATCCTAAGGTGCCCAAATCATTTTAAGCATCATGTTCATGTGTAATCTCGATAGTATTCAACATGCAGGTTCTAGAATATCAATGCCAAATTCGACACACTCAATCAAACAAAATGCGAGAGAAAATGATATGCTCGTAAAGGCTCAAATCTCACCAAATTGTTTTATGCATTGAGCTAATCACATTTCAACCAACAAAGTTATGGAATATCACAAAAACACCAACTTGATCACAATTTATGCTATTCGAACATCCTAACCTAAACAATCATGTTTTCCTAAACAAGCATAGCATTTCAAAAATATTCAACAAGACAACAAAATTAAATGAAATTTTCGACAAATCGAACCAACACATACTAGCATCGAAACATAAAGATAAGAAAGGTAAAATTCAATCCTACACTCTACTCCCCCTCACTTAAAGCGTTTTGCCTCAAAAAGTAAAACTAAGGTGTAAGAGAAGGGATAGAGTACTCCCCGGATTTCATGTCGATTTTACTAATGTGTGCCGGTCTCCATAAGAGTGTGCTAACGTGCATGGGGCATTATTTTTTTCCTACTTTATTCGACTGTTTATTACTCATTAGCACTGTTCGAATCATAATTTTGTAAATCTTCGTCGTTCAAGTTTGAATAAAAAATATCGTTTCCTGCAAAATAAAAATTAAATAAAACATGCTCGATTGAAAAAAATAAAACAAATATAAAAAATAAAAATAAAAATATAGCAGAATCGAAAATAATGGGTTGCCTCCTATTAAGCGCTTTTGTTTAACGTCGTTAGCTCGACGACATGATTCAGACTACAAGTTCTTCTAAGTCGAGATCTTCAATTAAGCAAACTTCATTATTCACATAATACAGTTTAATCCTATGTCACTTTACTTTAAATCGAGTGCCCGAATTGTCTTTAATTTTGACTGCGCCATGAGAGAATACTTCAGTTACCGTATAAGGCCAGCTCCATTTTGATCGAAGTTTTCCTTTATATGCAGTTCGATAAGCCCACAAAGCGTCAATTAATTTCAAGATCCAGTCTTTGCGATTTGGCTTGACTATTTTCTCAAGAATCATCTTTACTTCGCGGTTTGAAACTTCTGCTTGTCCGTTTGTCTGCGGATGATAAGCTATGGCAATTTTGTGATTCACTCCATGCTTTTTCATAAGTACATAAATTACTCGATTGATGAAGTGTGTGTCGCGGTCACTTATTATCGTCCTTGGTGTACCAAACTTGAAAATAAAATTCTTTAGAAATTGAACAGTAGTTTGTTATTTTGAGTGGCTTTAGCTTCTACCCACTTTGAAACATAATCAACCTCAAGGATTATATAACAATTGCCAAAAAAAAAATGGACCCATATAATCAAGTCCCCAAACATCTAATATTTTACATATATGTATAGGATTAAGGGGCATTTTATTTCTTCGACTCAAATTACCTGCACGTTGACAATTATCACAAGATTTTCAAAACAAATAAGCACCGCGAAAAATATGAGGCCAAAAGAATCCGCATTCCAAAATTTTATGAGCGGTCCGCTTCGGCCCAAAGTGTCCACCACACGAATAAGAATGACAAAAATTTAAAATTGAGCTTACCTCACTTTCAGGGACACATCGTCTAGTTACCTGGTCTGAACAATGCTTCCAAAGATACGGATCATCCTAAATGAAGAAACGAGATTCTCTTTTAATACGGTTTGCTTCAGCTCTCGTTAAATCAGATGGTAATTTACATGTAACTAAGTAATTGACTATATATGCGAACCAAGGTATTGGCGTTTGCGCCATCATCAAGCTCGACTCCCGGAATTCTTCACGAATGGGAGGATCAACTGTAGTGATTGGAAGCCAGCTTAAGTGATCGGCTACTAAGTTCTCACATCCTTTCTTGTCCTTGATTTCCAAATCAAACTCTTGGAGGAGTAAGATCCAACGGATTAGTCGTGGTTTCGCCTCTTTTTTTCTGAGCAAGTACTTCAAGGCTGCATGATCAGAGAAAATAACAACTTTAGTGCCAAGTAGATATGATCTAAATTTGTCTAATGCAAAAATAATAGCAAATATTTGTTTCTCGGTTGTTGAGTAATTCTGTTGTGCGGAATCTATGGTACGAGATGCATAAGCAATAACGTGAGGTTCTTTCCCGATCTTTTGTTCGAGCACAGCCCCAACACTTTCATCCGAATCATCACACATGACTTCGAATGGGAAGTCCTAATTCGGTGGTTGGACTATGGGTGTCGTAACCAACTTCTCCTTTAGTATGTCGAATGATTCTTCGCATTGTTGGTCAAAATTGAAGGCTTTATCCTTATGTAATAGCTCGCATAATGGTTACACCACCTTAGAGAAATCCTTAATGAATCTACGGTAAAAACCTGCATGACCAAGGAAAGAGTGAATTTCTCTCACCGTAGTGGGGTAAGGAAGTGAACGTATTATATCGGTTTTCGCCTTATCTAGCGCAATTCCTTTGGATGAAATAATATGTCCTAGAATTAGACCTTTATCAAACATAAAGTAACACTTTTCATAATTCAGAACAAGGTTAAATTCTAGGCATAGAGGCAACACATTTTTCAAGTTTAATAGACACTCATTGAATGAATTACCGTAAACAGTGAAGTCATCCATGAAGACTTCAATACCTTTCTCAATAAAATCAGAAAAAATACTAATCATACACCTTTGGAATGTGGCAGGTGCATTGCAAAGTCCAAAAGGCATGCGTCGGTAAGAGAAGGTGCCTAAAGGACATGTAAACGTCCTCTTTTCTTGATCTTCAGATACTACTAGAATCTGGAAGAAACCTGAAAATCCATCAAGACAACAATAGTGAGATTTACCGGCTAATCGTTCTATCATTTGATCTATGAACGGAAGAGGAAAATGGTCTTTTCGAGTTAAAGAATTCAACTTCCTATAATCGATGCAGACTCTCCATCCATTCTGAACTCGTGTTGGTACAAGTTCTCCTTCAGAATTTTCAATCACAATAACTCCTATTTTTTTAGGAACTATATGTATCGGACTTACGCATTTGCTATCCGAAATTGGATATATAATATCTGCATCTAAGAGCTTTTGTATCTCTTTTTTTACCACTTCCATCATTGGTAGATTTAGCCGGCGTTGACATTCACGTGTTCATTTTGCGCCTTATTCGGTTTTAATTTTATGCATGCAAGTAGATGGACTCAACCCTTTTATATCATCGATGATCCATCCTATGGCCTCCTTGTATTGGCGCAAAACAGTGATTAAGTCATTTTCCTCCTCATCGGATAATTGTTTTGATATGATTACTGGTAGAGTGTTATTTTCTCAGAGGAAGACGTATTTCAAATGATCAGGCAATGGTTTCAGTTCAACTTTGGGTGCCTGCAAAATAAAAGGCAAAACATTGGGCTTAGAAGAAATCAAATTCAACTCGGTATGATTGGAACTCATGTTTTCATCATGATCCTCCAGCTCCCTGCATATATCAAAGGAAAAATTAGTCCTTAAAAATTCATCAGCCAAAGGATCAATTAAATCGACAGAATTTAAACTTTCTACTTTATCAGGATATCGAATTGCCTTATATACGTCAAATTTAATGACCTCACCGTCGAATTCCATAGTTAAAATTCCGCTCTTCACGTCAATTCTTGTATTTGTAGTGCTTAGGAAAAGACACCCCAAAAGGATATCAGATGATGTGCTCGTACGATCATTCTCCATGTCGATTATATAAAAATCGGCGGGAAATATCTAGTCACTTACCTCCATCAATACATTCTCTAAAATTCTTTCTAGATAGATCACCGACCTATCGACAAGTTGTATCGAAATCTTTGTATCCTTGAAAAGATCGTTAGTAAACATTTTATAAACAGATAGAGGTATTACATTAATTGATGCACCAAGATCACACATTGCTCGTTTTATCTCAACCTTTCCAATTTTACAAGGGATTGTGAACATACCTTGGTCCTTTAGTTTAGGTGGTAACTTTCGTTGGAAAACGACTGAGACGTTCGCTCCTAAGTTCAATTTCTCGACTCCGGTAAGCTTTCTATGGTCGTGCAGAGATCCTTTAAAAATCGGGCATACCTTGGAACCTTCCGAATAACCTCAAGGAGAGGTATGTTAACTTCCACCTTCCGAAGTACGTCTAATATTTCCTTTTCCTCATCTTTTTTTGTCCTTTTCAACTAACCTTGATGGAAAAGGCGGTGGCACGTCGTAGGGGATGGCGTCGGGTTGTCTATTTGTTCTTCGTTATTCTATTTCTGAGACCTTGAATCATCAGTCTTTTTCTCCTTTTGGGTTACTTCGTTTGATTAAATAGGTGGTGCCACTACTGTACCGCTCTGAAGAGTGATGGCGCTGATGTTCCCCCTACGGTTTACTTCAGTTTGAGATGAAAGTTTACCTCGTGATTCCAAGCGACCTACGATTTGAGGCAGTTGCCTCATCTGCTTGTCTATCTCTTGTAAGTGGGCTTCAGTATGATTCTGGAATTTTTCCTGGGATAGTGCTAACATCTCGACAATCGACTCTAGTGATTTCTTTTGCGGCTATTGTTGTGGTGGAGGTGCTCTAGCTTGACAGCCTTGATTTGGTCTTGAGTTCTGAACATAGCTGAAATTTGGATGATCCCTCCATCCTGGGTCGTATGTATTATCGTAGGGATTATAAGCTCTTTGGGGAGGTCCTAGAAAATCCTCGATTGCATTGACTTGAGCTGCTGCGTCATCTTGAATCAGTGGACAACTGTCTGTCGGATGATCATGTAATGCACATATTCCACATAATTGGTTTTGTCCTATCTTTCCTGCAACAAGAGAGTTTACGACTTCATTTAACTTGTCTATTTTATTTTCTAAGGAAGATGAACTTATCTCATGAACCCTTCAAGAATGTTCATTATTTGCGCGGAACTATTGGGAATTTACAGCCATCGTCGATATTAAGTGCCTTGCCTCGGTGGGAGTCATATTCACTAAGGCTCTGCCGCTGGAAACGTCGATCATATTCATTTCCATGGGAGATAATCCTTCATAAAAGTGTTGAAGGATTGTTTTTTCAGTTAACCCGTGTTATGGGCAACTAGAACACAACTTCTTAAACCGCTCCCAGTAGTCGTAAAGTGACTCTCCATCAAGCTGCTTGATTCCAAGTATTCTTCTTCATAGTTCACTTACTTTTGCCGTAGAAAAAAGCCTGTCAAGAAAAATATGAGTCATATTAGCCCATGTAGTAATAAAATTAGGAGAAAGATCAAATAACCACTATTTAGCCGAATCGGCAAAGGAAAAAGAAAAAGCTCTAAGTTTTATTTGGTCCTCGGTTACTCCCTGTGGTCTCATGCTGGAGTAGACCATATGAAATTCCTTGAGATGTTTGTGTTGATCCTCGTTCGACAATCTGCGGAATGTAGGGAGGAGATGATTAAGGCCAGTTTTCAACTAGTACGAAGTTTCACCTTGGGGAAAATCAATGGTCAAAGGCACTTGATTAGTAGGTGCCGCGGCTAACTCCCGGATAGTAAGACCAGCCATCGGATTTATATTACATGAATTCAATTCTTCTTCTGGATTTGTTTGTTATCTTCTTCTTTCCCGAAGTGTCTGTGCATGGAGTCTCCTAGTTTTGGCTTCAATCTTCGGGTCGTACTCCACTAATGCTCCAAGATTAGACCTAGTCATAAATAAAAAACAAACAAAAATTAGTAACTTTGGTGAAGTCCCTGGAAACGGTGCCAATTTGAAAACTGTCATTTTGGATGTCAAAATAAATTCCTTATTCTCAATCAATAAATAAAGGAAATAAGTAGTAAAGAGAAGTAAGGGTCGATTCCACAAGGACTTAGAAAATTATAATTTTATGTCTGATTTATTTATGCCAGGTGTGAAATAGTAAAAATAGGGGGATTTTGGTAAGAAAATAATAAAATAATAAAAGCGATTAAATAAGTAAAAGCAATTAAAGTAAAAATAAGAAGATGAAGATTGTGAATAAATACGGTAAAAGTAGCCTCAAGCTTCGCTTTGACTAAATTTCCTTTACATCATCGAATAAGATTTTCTCTTCGGGATTCACGTTGGTTACTTTGACTACAAGGGCTATCCCCGTGACTCTATCTTGTATACCGACTACCCAAAGCAATCTTTGATTCCGGCTTCGAGAATTGATTCTATCAACATCAATTGTTGTAGATCAATTACCGTTTAAGTTCGTGGAAACTGACTCGGATTGTTGCTTCAATAACCCTCAATTCCGATCTCAATTCCCTTTTGGCGAAGCTATCTCGCCAAGTGTGTTCCCAGGAAGTCGAATTGCTTTCTATAAGCCGAATCTTCCTCCCACACGTTTAATCGCAACAACCTCTTTACCAAAGTCAATCTTTGATTTTGAAAACTATTTTGATTTTGAAAAATAAGTGCATAGATTGAGAGAGATATTTCGAAGATATTAAGGGACCGTTTTAATTCTCCCGTTGGAATTGAATCATCGCGACAGCTCTCGGCTTATGAAAAGTTTAGCTAAGCATGACAAAAGTCATACTTAGCATATTAAAAATAAAGCTTGAAAATAAAAGAAAAAGGGAAAAACTTGAAAAGTAAAAAGAGAAAACTTTAATAAAACTAGAGAGAAAAGAAGAATGTAATTTGAGTCATGAGTTTATGCTTACTCCAAGTGGGTATTTATAGCCTCTCAAAGCCTAAGAGATAAATAAAGAAAATAAATAAAATAATCCTAAAAGATAATTGTTTTTAATTTAAATTCAAACTTAAACTAGTCTCCTAATGCAACTCTGTTCGTCAATCTTCCAGAAGGCGTGCGGATGAAGTCTTCTAGAAACCGCCGCTAACTGGTCCTTTTAGAAATTGCCACGTCAGACTACGTCGTGTCCAGAGTCGTGCCCATGTCTCCATCCGTGACCAAATAATAATAAAATTACAGAATTCGCCCGTTTTGTCACAAATTTTGGAAAGCAAGGACCTGTACAATAACAAGTATAACACGACCAATTCAGCAGCAATAATTCCATAAAATCGAAGAAATAACAAGCAAAGATTAACGATTTTGAACACTCATCAGTCTTATGCTGATCTGAAAAGAAAAGAGATCTAATATCACGTATGGGATAAGGTATTTATGAACGTATCTCCTTCAAAGAAATAATTTTGATTTGGGCGCAAAGGAAAGTTGAGTTCGAGATTTTTTGGACCTTATGAAATTCTAAAAAGGGTCAGACTAGTAGCTTATCAGTTAGCATTACCTCCCAATATGGATAAGATCCATAATGTTTTTTATGTGTCGATGCTCATGAAGTACCGATGAGATCCATCATATATCATAACACTAGAGGAAAGAGAGATCCGACCAGATTTGACTTACGAGGAAAAACTTGTGAGGATTTTGGCTCGAGAGAACAAAGAACTTCATAACGAGAAGATTCCTCTAGTTAAAGTACTTTGGAAAAATCACAAAGTAGAGGAGGCTACTTGGGAAATCGAGTAGGACATGAGGAAGGAATTTCCACACCTCTTTGTATCATGTATATCTTAAAATTCGAGAACGAATTTTCTTAAGGGGAGAATTGTAATACAACAAATATAGGGTCAGTAACTATAGTGAAAAGATTCAAAATTTGGAAGATTAAATTGAATAAATGGTAAAGTACTAGAAATGATTTATAAAGTTGTGTTTAAGACTAATTATTAAGAATATAATAATGGAGGGGCATTATGGTCCTTTAGAGAGAAAATGAATTTAATATTCATTCATATGGATTTATTAAGAGTAAAAAATGGAAAAGTTGAAAAGCTAAGTTATCTATTCCTTTTATACTTCATCTCATCCCCGTGTTTTCCCCATAGCTAAAGGTAAGATTTCTTCAAGTTGGGTTTTCCTTTAGTTTATGGGTTGGTTTCAAAGCCTTAAGTGATATAAAAGCTTAAGGAAAGCTTAAAAGTAAATAAAATTAAGTGATTAGTGATTTATTTGAGATTTAAGAAAATGGGTTTTTGAGTGATATGATGAAATTGGTTCTTTATTGAAGTTTAAAAGTATATTTGACTTGTCCAAGAAGTAAATAAGTGATTGGAAGCCTTTGAGGTGATTAAAAACATGTTTGAAAAATTAGTGTGATTCTTAGTTAGAGTGTTCTTGGGAGATTTTAGATGTTATAAGAAGATTTATGGAGGTAAATTAGTTGGGTTAAGTGATGATGAGTTTAATGGTATGGTTAGAGATAAAAGTAAGAGATTTAAATAAAATTTGGGTAAAAATCGAAGTGTAAATTGAAAATTCTGGGTAAGGGTATCGGTACTGGAATAATAGTACCGATACTATAGGGTTAAATTTGAGGAAAGAGGATGAAAACAATGAACAATATCGATAGTGATGCAAGTAGTATCGATACTGTTGTGGAGTATCGATACTAAGAAGAAGGTATCGATAGTATGTATTCCATAATGCAAAAATGGTATCGATACTCAAAGGAGTATCGATACCATATTATAGAAGTATCGATACCATAGTAGGGGTACTGACACCAGTTAGTATGAAGTTTTAAGATAGGATGGAATTAAATAGAAATAAAAAATAATAGTACTTTTAAGTATTATTAGATATATCAATGTTAGAAAGTATACTAACATTTGAATTTAATGTGTAATTATGGATACTTGTGTAGATTGTAACCAAGCTCCTGAGTTAATCAAGAAAAAGGGAAAGGCTAAAGTTTTCGAATAGTTGGACATCATGAAAGCATACTAGTGAGAGCATTTTATGTAATTATATGAGATTATGATGACTTGCGATGAGTCAATATCACATGTTTTGATAAAAGTATGTTATACATTATTTCGATATGTTTTTATAATGTTTATGGAAAGGATATTATGAATGATTTTAGAGAATGAACTGCTCTAAAATGAATAGATGAACTTTTATGTAGTTTTACTTGTTATCGATGTTTCAGAAATTAATGTTAAATCTATGAATCTGACCTAAAAGCCCATTGTATCTGCATTGAGAGTCATAGGTGCATTTCGACATAAATTGTATGAAATGGTTATTGATCGATTTTTTTAATGCATATCAGTGCATTTTCGTATCAGTACTATGTGTACTTTCAGTACTAAATGTGCAACTATGGTATTCATAATGAGTTTGTGAATTACCATTTCGATATACAATTATGTATAAAAGTTATCGATTGATTTTGTTTAATGCATAACGGTACATTTTCGTATTAATAATATGTTTACTTTCGACACTATGTGTGCATCCATGGAATTCATAATAAGTTTGTGAATTTCCATTTTGGCACTTCGGTACAATGCATGTACCATGTATTATCATTTGGTATACATTGGGCAAATAAAGGATGAATTGGAAAAATATTGATTGATTCGTATGTTGGGCATACTAAATATAGTTTCGCAGGTTATGTGAATGAACATTGGGTTGCCAAGCCAGATTATGTATCAATATGATTAATACGAATTGAATTCGTAACTTGGTATTTTTTTGATATACCTATATTTAGATTACATCTTATTGTATTATTATGCCTCACTAAGTAAATACTTAGCATATGATGGTTTCACACGTAGGTAAGAGAAAAGACTAGCGGACTAAGGTGTGTAGCGAATATCATCATTCAAAGGTTGCCTCATCAGTAACTATAGGAAAATTATGTTTACTTCTGATAATTATATGGCATGTAATATATTTATGAAAATGTTGTGAAATGTATTTGAATTATGACGAATGTAGTATGTTATAACTTTAAGATTATTTTAACTACTGAAAGTTATGAACATTTTATTTTATTTCACTAAAATGTTTTATGTATTGGAACAAAAGTTTATGGGTTTTACAAATAAGGAAATGTTTTTAAAAATCATGTGACACATGTTACTTCTGTATGGAAAACATACACGGGAAATAGGTTTTTCATTCTAACTTAAAATTCAGCATTCCATAATTAAATTGCAGCATTAAATACTCCAAATTACTCATTTATTCATCAATGCCTCCAAATTCTCAAAACTTGCAAAATGGTCCTTTTACTATCTCAAGGTTCCAAATTGATGTAAATCAACTTCTAAAACTTGTATAACCATTCTAATATCAAATATAGATCATAGGAAATTTTTGAATTTTTCCCCTATTTTCTCCCATTTTCCAAATATAATTAGTATACTATAACTTGATTTTCATTCAATTTCAAGCATGAATTCAACCTCCTATGATCAAATTCATGCAATTCCAATCACCATAACTTTACCAAATTGATTTTAAGCATTTCTACTTGATTTTATTCATCATGCATGCTTGAAAATTAATTTACAACACTAATAACATAAAAATCATCCTTTAATTCTTCAAAATTAAGCATGTTCTTCATGAACCCTAATCATGAATATCATCATCCAAGCATGTTTTCCATAAACTATTTATACAAGATGATAGAGAATTTCAAGTAGATTAATTCTCTATGAAATAGTTTAATCCAAAAAATCAATCGAATAAGCTTAAAAATGAACTTGAAAATTCTTTCCTTAAAAGCTATGGTTGTTCACGTTTTGGGGCTGGAAGAAGTTGAAAATTCTTGATTTTTCTTCAATTAAAACATAGTACACTTAGCTTAATCTAATATAAATGAATTTAAAATTCAATTAATGTGAAATTATCATTTTACCCTTAATGAAACATGATAACTTCAACTTGCCATTGGAACATATTCCATTTTAATATTCCAAATTCAAAAATGAAGAAATAAAAATCCACTTTCCACCTTTTTCCTTGCAATTTTCAAAAATTGTAATGTAGTCAGTAAAATTCACAATTCTGGCTTAACATGGAAAATCGACCTTAACTCCACTGATCCATGTTAAATTTCATCATTCTAAATTACATAAATAGTATTTCTAACATTTTCCCATCATCTTTTGAATTTTGTGAAATTCATGTTCAATCGATTATCTGTTTTTTGTTGTTGGACTTTTCTACTATATAACTTTTAATACAGATCTCGTATTAAAATTTTTGATTCCTACAAAAAACGTTAATTTCATAACATATTATTCATTTACAATCCATAATATATAACTTTCAAATATTATATTTTTGGTCCCTAAACTTTCACAAATCTATACTTTGCCAGTAAACTTTCAAAACTCCCATTTTAGTCACTACCCAAAATTTGGGGTATTACAATGTTAACACAACCTTCAATTTCACTTATCTTAACTTATTTTTTTTATATTTCTCATAGTAAATCAATATTAATTTTTGTAGTCCAAAATTTATTGAATGCTTCAAAAGAGCTAAATGTATTCCCATTCGAATGAACAATTTTATGGTGGATAATGTATTTTCAAGTTTTAAGGAAACTTGTATATTAAAATTGTCTAACTTATTTTGTTTTACATCACATGTTATGATAAATGAAATGTTTATAAATTTTGAATGAAATTGAATCACATGTTATGATAGATTAGAAATTTACAAGTTATAAATTTTTTACTTGGTTGGCATGATTGGTTAGACCATCCCAATCAATAATTATGCAAAAAAAAAAATATTGAGATTCATATAGATTTAAAGAACCTAAAGTTCTTGTATTAATTGTTCTCAAACGAAATTTAGTTTAGAACATCACTAATTAAGGTTGAGACTGAATTTCTTGCACGTTTGATTTAACTATTGGCTCAGTTTTCCACAAAGTGGAAAATTTTGATATGATTTCAGTAGATGCATATACAAATAACAAATATATTATCAACTCAAAACTTATAGTGTGTGAGATTGTTTACTTCATTAGAAAATAAAAAGTTTCAGATTATGCAATTAATACTATTTGTCTTACTAAACTTAGTGATATTATAGATTTTAAAGAGTATATTGTATATTAGTTGAAATAATTGTTAAAAAACCTATTGTGTATGAATAAACAATTTATCAAATTTTTTATTGCTTGCTTGAATCAAAGTTTATGAATAATGTCTTTCCCATTCTTTAAAATGATAATATTTAATATGGATCGTTGGATTTAAGTTGATTTTTCATTTTAAATCTAAGTCGTTTGATGAAAAATGGTAAGATTATAATTATGGATGTCACAACGGTCCTTCGGGTGGTCCTAGATTCTCGTCTCGACTTGAATTTAATGATGTAATCCCTACCGAGCTTTTCAAATTAGGTAGATCAGACACCTAAATTTTACCCATTTATCGAATTTGCTTCTTACCAGAGAATTTTCATATCCGAGAGTATATTACAATCGAGGAAGGATGAGCACCTTTGAATTACCCTTTCGGTACCAACATGATTATCAGTTCCCTTAACAGCGAAAATTTTAATTTTAGATAATAATTTGAAATTTTTGATCTAAATTACATACCTTTGATCGTGCTTCGAGACTTGAGAAAGAAAATAAAATGAGTGTAAAAATAAATATAAGTGAATAAATAGACAAATAAGCACTACAAAATAATAAAAGGGTCAACTCATCAATTTAAAGAAATTAAATATAATAAATGAAATAAAAATAAATAAAAAAATTTGCATAAAATTTAAAAATTTAGGGCAAAATTATAAGTTTAATGACCAAAATAAATTCAATATATCGAGAGCATCGAAAATGATTTAATTATTTACTAATTACAAATAGATCATCCTATAAATAACCCTTTATTTTGTTTTTCAATTCATTTTTAACATATCCCTCAAAACAAATCCCAAACTCTCAAATCCTATCAACTAAACACCTAAACAAGCCTAGCCCTAACCACTCAAAATTCTCCTACAACTACCCTCTATCACTCGAATCACTACTCTTGCCCAAAACCTCGCCATCAGCATAGATCTATGCAAATAACCTCGAGTTTTTCCCTTCTCTTGTGACACTTTGTTCCCCGATAGATGTTATCTCTCCACAATAGCAAAGGCACTCAAATCTAAGCCTCTTCTTATTTTCCTTTTCCTTTTAGTGGTTTTGAGTGATACTTTCTAATAATCATTGATGCCCTTCTTTGTTCTTTTGCAGGTTTTATAGTGCAGGGGTTAAATATAATTCCAAAACATCGGCAATCCAACAATACCTAAGGAAGGGAGGTAATGACATTCCTTGTAATATACCCCAAAAAATCCACTATTGATAATCTTACATTGCCGGGAATGGGATTCCCGGGCTAACCAAATAAGGGAATGTGGATTTCATTCCTATGGGAATCCCACATTCCCCCATCCAAACGTTTCCTTAGGATTTGTGAATTGTTTTGGATGTGTTTTCAGTAATTGGATCATCAAGCTAAATCTAACATCTCTTGTTTGGTTATACGATGGAGATATCTTTTGGGTTTTGTAAACCCTAGTTGATGCGTAATCTGGATAGTTCATTCATGCCCTGATCCAGAAGCTTTTGTTCGTGTGACGCCTAAATTTAAATGTAAAACCCTAATGTTCTTAGAACAAGACTTATCTACTGGGCCATGCAGATGAGTCTTTATGTCATGGGCCTCACCTATTATATCATTACTGAAGCTTGGACTTTAGGACCTTACATGAATCGGGCTTAGTAGGCTCCTCACTAGGTTAGGTGAGACTGCCTACTGGGTTTGCTAAACTTAGACCCTAACTTGGACCATACCTAGGACTATGGTTTTGGACTTCAACTTTGGATTTTTAAACTTGGACATGGACTCGAACATGAAAAATAAAAAAATAAAATTAAAACTTTTTTGGTTAGGTTTCATTGGTGTAGAATGAAAATTCTCTCTAGAATTTTCACTTCTTCTCACATCCCCCATTCTTTTTAGAACTTTTTCCTTACGCGACCAGTAAGGAAAGAAGCTTATCTGATTATCGATACCACTATCGTGGTGAATTGGTGTAGGGCTTATCTTGCTATCATTGGATTCTATTTCATCTTATATACAATACAAGTTCTTTAAATACATGCCATATTCACGTAACCAAACTTGGTTGATATCTAGAGTAATGCATAGAATCATCTTCATGGAGATCGGCGAGTGGCGGACCCTGCATCGACTAGGATCGTCTTGGACCTCCAGTTTTATTATCGTTGCGATTGTTTTTGTCAACTACTATTGTTTCCTTGCATTTTTTTATGAAAGTATATTGGGTTTTTTTCTATGTATATCAATATTATTCTTATTAGTCCAGATTACTTGTTGTTTTCTATTGGACTGCCTACTTTTAGGATAAGAACTCGTATACTATTTATGCCCACATTGAAATATGACAAGAATATGGGTGCTTATTCCAGTGTGTCATTTACCATTATATTATTGACAAGCATTGGAATTCTTAAATAAATATTTTTGATTCTCAAATAAAATAAATAAAAATTTAGTAAAGAGAAGAAGGATCGATCTGCAGTGACTAAGGAGTTTCTAATGTTGAATTGTTTTCACCCTGTTTTTAACGAGTAAGTAAAAAATAAAAATTATTTTAAAACTGAAGAATAAAAGTTGAAAATTAAATTGTAAAATAAAAGTGAATATAGAAAATGGTGGAATTAAATAAAAGTAGGTTTTGGAAAGAATATTTTATAAGGAATATAGCCTCAAGCTTCACTTTGCCTAAATTCCAATTGATAATCGAAAGATATTTTACTTCGAGAAGCATGTCGGTTACAGTCTAGAAGGCCCAACCCTTGTAACTTACTTTTCTTTCTGGTAAACCAAAATTCTCAAGTCTATCTCCATAATTCAGTCATTGCTGGACTAACCATGACTGCCACCATTATCACTAATAAAACTTTAAGAAATGGAAAAGCCCTACTCGGGTTATGGTGTCTCACTGAGAATTGAACCCAATCTTGATTCTCTTTAGAAGACTGTCACTAAGTTTTTCATAGGAAGTTGAATTACAATCAATAGATTCTTTCTCCCAAACTGTAAATGAAAATATCATTAAAATCAATGACGTCTTTTTAAAGTGAGAGTGTTAAGATTATTAAAGAAATGGATTTTTTCAAATTAGGTTTTCAAAAATTGAGATTGTTAGCTGAAGATGTTAAGTGCTTTTTAATTCTCACAATAATAATTGAGTCAACTCTAAGCCTTTCGGCTAAGAAGAAATTTATCTAGCATGATTTGAGAAAAAGAAAACTTTTATAAAAATAACCTCAATGAACAAAATCAAATTCAGTAAATGCTTCAAACTTTACCCTAAAGGGGTATTTATAGCCTAGAGAATTACAAGAGATAAACTACTTAAGTTAAAAAGAACACATTCAAAATAAAATAAAATATCCTAATAATAATTCAAAAGATTTATCAAAAGAGTTTATCTTAAAAATTCAAACTTAAAATACCTAAATAATTTCGCTTGTCTTTCTTCCAGAAAAAAAAACTAAGTGGACTACCTTCTAGAAACTCCTACTGATTGATCTCTAGATTCTTCGACGTTGAAATTTATTGTGCCCCAAGTTGTGGCTATGACTCCAACCATGATTCTAGAAAATTAAAAACTATAGATTTTGCCTTTGTACTGTTGATTTTGGAAAATAAATCCATGCACGAGATATGAGTCAGAACATAACCAAATTAGTAACATCAAATAAACTGTTAAGGTATAATTATCAATGAAAAATATATGAAAATTTAACCACTCATCAAATTCCCCCTCATTTATTGAATGCTTGTCCTCAAGCATGCTTCAATCAAACATATTAAAAACTCTGTTTACCTTCATTCGTCTCGCCTCATATCCAAAAAAACCATCCAAGTCAAGTTCACAACAATTATCCAAATTAAAATAGCAATAAAGTGAAAGACATAAATAAGATGAAGTTAAGAAAAATCATGGCATCCTATTAATCTATCAATCTCAATACAACAAAACTCAACACCCACACAAAGATTGAATGAATTTGCTTAAGTGTTTCGGGTATAAAAATTGTAAAAGGTAGAACCAAACATGATATTACCATAGGCATGTAAGAAAATCAAGTCCCAACCATTTAATATAAACAAGATGTAATAATTAAAGGGTCTTTAAAAGGGTTATAATGGGGCTTAGTTAAAGGTAGAGAAAAGGAAAAAATATGGGCTACCTAAAGATCAAGACAAGAGATGCACATATATTAATATCAAATCCATGAAATAAACAAAGAAAATAAAAGTAATGTAATCAAAACAAATAAAATAAATGTAACTAACATCAAACAACTTTATTTGTTTATCCGTCTTTTTTCAAACTTTTTATTTCTTTTTTGAACCATGCTCAAACTTTTCCCTTTTTTCTGTGTGTTTTAGATCGTGGAACAATTCGATCTCATGTCTTCAAAAAGGGTAGCAAAAGTGTGTAAAATCAAAAGGTCTCGAGTTCAAAATGAGGCAAAACAAATAATGAAACAAAAATGGATAACTAAGGGAAATGACTTGGTAGGTAACTTTTAGGTAGAAAAATGTGTAAATCCTAAGTGTCCTTATCATGTTAAAGCATCAAGTTCAATTTGTAGTCTCAATGTGCATTCAATTAAAATTTGTAGAATACCAATACAAAGTATGGCATATTCAATCAAACAAGAATATATGCAAAAAAGTAATGGATTGCTCGTTAAGGCTCAAATTTCACCAGAAAATGTAACATGCATTGAATCAAATGCATTTTTCAACCAACAAACTCATGGTATATCAGAAAAATTTCAATAGAACACTATTTCAACATTCTAACCACAAATTCAACATTATAATATTAGATTATAGCATAGTTCAACAACTATTAAACAATTGCACATCAACCCATAATTTTTCATAATTTTGAATAGGACCCTAAATGATTGCAAATTTAGAAATCAGTCCAAACAACATTCTGAAGCTTGTAGAACCTTTCAAAAATCATTTCTAAGCCTAAGAAAATTTTTCCATATTTTCCCCAATTTATTCACCATGGCCAAATTTATAGGGTTAGGGATTCTTAGGTTTTCAACTTAATTCAAGCATGAAATCAATCTCTAGACAACATTTCAAAGCTTCTACAATCAAGCCCCTA
Source organism: Hibiscus syriacus (assembly GCF_006381635.1). Lineage (NCBI taxonomy): Eukaryota > Viridiplantae > Streptophyta > Magnoliopsida > Malvales > Malvaceae > Hibiscus > Hibiscus syriacus. The sequence goes on along the minus strand of NW_024062824.1, from coordinate 1,719,766 downwards.
ACTTAATTTATCCAAATCATCACTTTCTTAAAACCTTAAGATTTGGCCGAACCAATTAAAGCTTGATTTATTGTGCTTTAATCATTAAACAAGCTTGAAACGACTCTATAACATCAGCAACATCAAAATCTATCATCAATTCATAAAACCCTAACATCTCTTTCATCCACCATATTCATGAACTTGTGATTTCAAGCATGATTAGCGTGCATAATTGGTGCCAAATGATAGATCATTTCGAATAGATGAATTTTCTATTTCACACTTTAATCCAAAAACCTAAGGAATTTCCTTGAAAAGGAAAAATAAAAAATTTTCCTCCATACCTTGAGAAGCTCACATCCATGGATGATTTTGAAGTAGAATGTTTCATGAAATTTCTAGTTAATTTCATGTACATTTTTCATTTATTAATCTTAAATAAATTGAAAATTCATTTAATGGGAAATAACAATTTTACCCTTAATGAAACTTGATAATTACAATATTATCTTGCCACATGTTAATTATCATCTTCCAAAGTAAAAGACGAACAAATAAAATTTCCCTTTACATCTTTGTCCATTCATTTTTCCAAAAATTCTAATATAACCATTTTCATCCAATGATTCATAATTAACACAAAAATAAATTCTCAAATCCAATGATATATGTTATTTTCCATCATTTGAAAGTGAAAATAATATTTCCAGCCTTAATTTATCATCCTTCAAAATTTCTCAAAATTTCTCAAAATTTCAATCCGATTATCCGAATTCTTACTGGACTTTAACACTTTCTAACTTTTAATACAAATTCTGGATCAAAAATATGATTTCCACGAAAACTTCATTTTTGGGTATGAAATGTTTATTTACGGGGCCAAAATACATAACTTTTGAAAATTACACTTTAGTCCCTAAACTTTTCCAACAAAATACTTTATCCTCTAAAAATTTAAAATCTATATTTTGGTCTCCAATCAAAGTATTGGGGTATTACTTCTCCCCCTTTAAGAAAATTCATCCTCAAATTTTCAATACATACCTGGAGTAAAGAGATGACGATACTACTTTTTCGTACATTGTGCTCTTCAAATTTGAGTAAGATTTCTTTCAGTCAGTTGTTATCTTGGGGTTGACTTGAATGATCTTTACCTTGTCTTTTACTTCATTAATTAGATCAATGCCCACAGTTCATGGGCGTCCAAATTTTCTTTCATACAAAGCCGTATAAGGAGTATAAGGAGCCATTTTATGATTGGACTGATAACTATTATTATAAATGAACTCGGCTAAGGGTAAGTACTTATCCCACAAGTCTTTATATTCAATCACGCAAGCCCTTAGAATATATTCTAGAATCTGAATTATTTACTATGATTTCCCATCTATTTGTGAATGAAAAGTTATTCTGAAATTAAGTCAAGAATCGAAGGCTTTATGTAAGGACTTCCAAGATCTCAAAGTAAACCTTGGATCTATATCTGACACGATAGATTCAAGAACTCCATGCAATCTCACGATTTCCTTGATATATAGTTAAACATACTTATCCATCGAGTAATCAACTTGATTCGGGATAAAATGTGCTGACTTTGTTATTCTGTCTATGATAACCCAAATTGAATCTTTATTGTTTGATGTTAAAGGCAACCCTATCACAAAATCCATTATCACTCGTTCTCATTTCCTATATGGAATGGAAATCGGTTGCAGTAGTCTGGATGACACCTGATATTCTACATTTACTTGTTGACAAGTTAAACACTTAGCAATGAACTCAGTGACAACTCGTTTCATGCCATACCACCAATGGGAATTAACAATTGTTGTTTTACTGTCAAATAAATTTCCTTAATTTCAAAAGAAATAGAAATAGTAGTATAGAGAATAAGGGTTGATCCCCAGGGACTAAGGAAGTTGTTGATGTAGAAGTCTTTGATCTTGATCTAGGCGAAAAAATTAAAAGTGAAATAAGGGGATTCGTTGAAATGAGTTGAATAAAGTAAAATAAATATTTTAATATAAGTAAAAAAGTAAAAGTTGGGATGAAAAATTAATTTGACAAATGTAGCCTTAGGTTTTTCTCAACCTTAATTTTTGTTGATCATTAAATAAGATTTTTTCACTTCGAATTCATGCCGGTTACAATCCAAAATCAATCTTTGAATTTCAGTCATTTTGTGGACTAATTATGACTATCGTTGCTAGCATCAACTCAATTTAAAGATTTTGGAAAACCCCAACTCAGAATATATTGCCTCAATGAAAATCGAATTCGATCTCAATTTCCCTTAGAGGGACGCCGCTAAGTGTGTGCAAAGTAAGTTGAATAAGCTACAAGATGATCATTCCTCCTAACTTTAAATTGAAACAACTATCAAGCCAACGAGCTCTTTTTGATTTGAAAGAGTTTGTATTTTAAAAGAAAGACCGATTGTCAATCCAATTTTGCATAGAATTGAGAATGTAACATGAAGGGTATTAAGTGCTTTTCAATTCTCATGATCAGAATTGAGTAATCACTTCAGCCTTTTGCTCATAAAAAAATTAGCTAAGTATGATAGAGATCATATTTAACATTTTAAAGAAAATATAATAAATATTGAAAAGTAAAAATAAAAAATGAAAAGTAAAACTTATATCAAATCTAGATAACAAGAACAAAGTAATTCAAGAAATCTTATATATGTTTAATGCTTACCCCAAGGGGGTATTTATAGTTCTTTGAAACCGTAAAAATGAAGGGAAAATTACAAATGATAATTATTGAAAATATTCAAATTAAATCCTAAAGATTAAAGATAATTCCTAATTTGAATTTAAAAGTTGCGACTGAGTCATCCATCCTTCTAGAAATGCTGACTAGACCTTCTAGAAGATACTGACTGGACGCCACGCCAACCTTCTTCATGCCTTGAGTCTTGCCCACTACTCTATCCTTTATTATAGAAAAATATACAGAATTGCGCCATTTTAGCATTGTTTCTCAAATCCAACATCATCAATAACAAATGAATAGAAAAGCCCAAATAATCAACAAAAATCGATGAACAAGGATAAACCAAAAATAAAATAGTAACCAATTAAACCAGGCATCAAATTCCCCTTACATATGTGATGCTTGTCCTTAAGCATTTCTTAATCAACGCACCAATCTCAAGTTGCTATCCTCTATTTCACAACATTCCAATATATTGAAATAAATCAAAACCATAACAAATGTTGAAACCAAGTAGCAATCAAGGAAAAGGCACAACCAAAATCAAGTGTAAGCAAAGCATGACATTCCAGTTATCCACTAATTTCAATTAAACAAGACTGACACCTCGAAAATTGTTCACTCATTCCGATCAAAGTGTTTCGGGTGAAAGAATCGCTCAAGCCTAAACTAACAAAAACATTGTCATAGGCTATAACTAAATCTAATATACACCACTAATTATGAACATGATGAAAAAATCAAGGGTTTTTTTTATAAAGGGTATAATGGGGATAAGATTCGGGTAGGATAAAGGCAAAAAATAAGGTTGAAATTCAAGACAAAGATAAGTTCATTCCATGGATTTATTCAAAAGAAGCAACTGCAAAAGAAACAATACTCAAAGAAGAAACATAAATCAAACAACCAACTCTTTTATTCATCTATTTTTCTCAATCTTTTTATTTTTTCTTTCGAACCAAATTTTTTTGTTTGTTTTTCTGTTGTATGCACACATTGTTTGAACTGTTTTTTCTTTTTTTTTCTTCTTTTCAAAAACTCCTTCTTCATTTTTCTGTAATTTTTTATCATAACATTCTTACAAATGTCTTGAATAAAGGGTGACGAAAATAGGAAAAATATGAAAAAACTGGCTTGGGTTAATAATGGGGTAAATTAACGAAAGGGAATATAGACTCAAAATTGGTTAACTTGGAAAATAAATAAGTGTAGGCAATTTTTTGGGAAGAGAAAGGGTTAAATCCTAATACCCTTATCACACTAAAACATCATATTCAAGCACGTAGTCTCGAAAACTATTACACTACAAGTTCTAGAATGTTAAGAAGTAGTTCGACACACTCTATGAAACAAAGAGTAAGAATGAAACCATATGCTCGTTAGGCTTAAAACTCTAATAGAAATGTTCAATTTCTACCAAGTCATACACCAAATCAATCAATAAATAAGAGGAATGTTAAAAATGAATTTAAATAAAATCAATTAGTTATGTCAATTACTATCATGCATCCTAAATTTTAACAAGAACAATATCAAAATTCACAAGGAAATCAAAGAAACAAGGTGAAACATGAGATAGGAAAGAAGAAATTTTAAAACATTTAATTAATAAAAACTCATTTTTATTAATCAAATAAATAAGAAAAATTTGATGCAATTTATGCCCCCGCTTAAATCGTATTGTCCGAATATGAAAATGAAAGTACAAGAGAGGGAACAAAATTACTCCCCCTTCTAATGACGACCGAGACCAAGTTCATATGTGCTTGTTTGTGTCATTTCGCTCGAAAGAGAAGTTATCAGAGCTAGGATCGATGTTGAAGGTTTTTGTAAAGCCAAAAGGTAGTACATTAATAGTAGGGTAATAAAAATAAGCATGAAATTTACCTCAAAATTTTTGTTTTGGCACTGAGCAATGGTTTCTATAGTTAACCAACAAAAGGTAATTGTCAGCTTATTGATTTCTTATTTGAACCACGGTCCTTGCTAGGAATTAGTGGTGGTGTGAGAATGATCAATGTTGGAGGAGATAGGTGAACAATGGTGATGAACAAGGACTACCGAAGGCAAGCGACGACGAAGTGTGATGGCTGGTTGAAACAAATAATGAAAGAAGGGGGAGTGGGGTCGTGCGGCTAGGAGATAAACCAAAAAAGGGTTTTTCTTCCTTTTGGGGAATGTCCATGATAATAAAAAAGGGAAAGAGAATTTAATTGGGTATTAAATTCTTTAACCATTTAAAGGGATAGGGAAAAATTTGAAAAGAAAATGGTGAAGAGATAAAAGAGGTCCACTTTAAATTCAAAGGGAAGCTATTAGGTATTGGTGGTGGCTAAAATAGTTTGATTAGGAAATAAATATATGCTAGATTTTTGTGGAGGGAAAAGGGTGAGAATGGTGGCAGATGAAATGAAATTGAGGTAAGGGGTTTACTAACCTGCATCGGTGGTCACAAGCATAGGTGTACTAAATGTGATGTGAAAATTATGCCAGTATACACATTAAACAAGTAATAAAGTGATGAGTGAGTACCGTTCCCACAGGGATTGGAGGAAATTGCAAGTGAAGTTATAGCACTAGTATAAATTTTCAAAGTATAGTTAGTATGATGGTATGAACAGATGATTATGTTATGGCAAGATGAAATGTATAGAGGTGCAATCTCAATGGTAGTGTGGATGAGTAGAAAATGGGAATGTCATTGAAAAAAAATTGTATGAAATGTGCCCAATTAAAAATACTAAAGAAACACAATTGAGAATTCATGAATTGTGTGAGAAAACTTGACAATCCTTACATAAACAAGCTACAACGGGAATGAATGGTGAGGTTACTAAGGAATCCTAAGGTTTGCCTTTTTGAATGATTCAAGCTTCTATGTTGTATTTGCTCGATAGAGTTTACTAAGAGTGTTCCTATGCTACCTCTAGTCATAGAACCTGACAGATAAAAAATACCTTGGAAATACCTCTCAGCATGAACAATATCATAAAACCTATCGAATAAGCACTACTTCTTTTAGTCGTTGAAATCATATCATTATCTCTAATATGTTTTAGGCCTTAGTTAGAAGTTAAATCTCATTGCTCATATTGATCTTCACTTAGTTTCTCTCGAATACTAAGTATTGAACCTAAGAAATGACTACTCTCATAGTTCTTACAATCCTAAGTTAATAAATACTATAAGCAAAGCAAATAATAAACATAAAAAACTTAAACTATTCATTAAATCATCCATATTAACCCACACCATATAAGGTTTAGTTCATGGTGGGGTTTAAATCATCCATGAAAATAATTTGACCTATAACAACCCATAAAATATAAATGAAATAGAAGACAAGACTAGAGGAAAAACTCCCAACATGCACTGCCGTGAGCTCCCATGGCCACCACGATCCACCTTACCGACTCTGACTTATCTCGGATTCTTAGCACGCTACTCCCTTGAGCATCAAAATGAAGGACACCACTAAAAAGATGAAAATAAGAAAAATGGAAACATTCAGCCGCCTCTCACTCTTCCCAAAAAGAAAATTTTCAAGCTCCTTATTTTGGTAGCTTTATGTTCTATTTATATTAGGGAATATCCTAGGTTTTTGTGCCAAAAGTCCTTTAGAACCCTAGGGTACATTACCCTCACGTGAAAGTTGGCACAAAGGTGACAATGATCTCTTCCTATGTGGATGGAATAAGTAATCACGTGAAGTTTGAACAATTGGAATTTTTATAAAAAATATCTTAAACCTTTTTGTCTTTTTCTGTGCATAAAAATATTGACTAAAATGCCATTACATTTGCGGTTCCTCGTCATCTCAATTTGTTGCGACAATTATCATAGCTCACCCTTGGATCCATAAAAATACAAATCATTAGCCAACACTTGCATCCCCATTAAGTAACACTGTTTTCAAAATAAAACGCCACGGTATTTATAATTCACCAAATATAATATATGCTCCTAAATGCATCTATATGAACCTACATGTTCATTGAGATACAAAATAAATTAAGTGAAAATACTCTAAATATAGCCTTTTTACGAAGTTATCACACCCCCAAATTTAAGTTGTTGATTATCCTCAAGAAATGGACAGTAGTCAACAAAAGAAAAATATCATGGCAAAGTTCTATTTCAGGATAATGCATGGTTTATATTTAAACCCTCATAAATGTATTGGCTTCAACAAACTAGACAAGTGATATTTCAATAATATTACCTTAGGATAGGTCTTTTGCGAGTGTGTGTGCATGATTGTATACAATCTATGCTTAGTCAAGTTGGGAAAATTCCAAAGAAGTCTACTATTCTGCCATAGCATATGTTCAATTTTAAGCACATGTACATTACTCCCATTTTCATTTAACTTAACAAAATTTAATTTTTTAAAGCACTGCTATAAGGGGAGTCAACCTATCACAACTACCATCCCACACTTTAGATGAACTGAAGCGAACATTCCATCTCTAAGCTAGTCAGGCAGATTCATCTCTGACTAATTTTATCCACTCATATGTATCCAACTGTCATTTATTCAAGGGGTTTCCAAGCAATGTTGTAGCATAAGAAATGTCCCTCTACAATTATGTCGAAGCATTTATTCACAATTAACTACAACTTACAAACATAAAGGAGTTTAATTTAAGCAATTAAATTCATTCTCATTAATAGACACTAAGGCGTTCAATCATTCTTTCCTAAAAAAATTCTAAAATTCCTAAGCATATAGAGCATGAAATCGTGTAACTATTAAAAGCACAAACAAACAAGTCCTAGAGAAAATCATATCCAGCTCCAAAGTCATGTATATTTAGTTATAGTTATAAATAAGTAACATAATTAGGCATCATCAACTTATTCCTACAAGCTATCTTAATTCTTACTAATGACAAGGCAAATTAATTATGCTAACATTATAAAGCAAATGCCCTACTAAGAACACTACCTCTCCTAAACTTTAGGGATTCATTATCCTCAATGCATGAAAAAACTAAGTTAAGAACTAAACTAAATTCCATGCAATGCAATGCAAGGTACCATGACTTCTTATTGTGGTAGTGTCGTGGTGGTTGTGCTGCGATGGGTCTGCCTCTTCAATGGGGACTCGAATCTGAGTCCATGGCTATATGGATAGGGTTTTAATGTGTAGGTAATTGGAATCTCCACACATCCCATATACTTCTTTAAGCATCAGTTAGTCCAGTACATGGGAGATTATAACGACATTTTTGTTTATTTGGGCATCTCACTTGTGGGCTCCTCAGCAGTAGATGATGTTTTCATGGTCTGTTTTGGCTCATCATGGGTTTGCAGCTGGTGGTCTAGCTCTTTCTCCTCTTCTTCATGCCTCATGGTGGGTTAGTCAGGCAGTGGGCCATCTGGGAATGCCAAGGCATCTTGATATGTTAGCAAGATGGAATCCGGGATAGAAGGGAGATTGGCCAACTGAGGGAGTATCTCTTTGAAGGATGATTATATCACTGCGTCTTGTTTTTTGACATAAGCAAACAATGTTCGAAGATTGCCCAATAAAGCCTCAAGGTATTTCCTCGTCTGCCTAGAAGACTCGACAGCAACAAATAATCTTTCCATGATATTTGTCTTTGCACTAGCTTCCAAACATTCCTCTGGCTTATCCTTATTGAACCCAAATAGCACTGGTAGTTTTACCTTTGTGATGCCCTTTAACCCATGTAATATTTTATCAAATTTATCCTCAAAAACACTCTTCTTTTGGTTAAGTACAGTGATGAGATTGGGAAATACCAAAGCACTCATCGGTCGTTTCAAGCATGTATGTGCTTGCTCTACAATTATCTTCCCACCATCTAATCCCATGAGCATCGAGTACAATAACGTTAACCGAGGTAGTGACATCTTAGTGTTATAGGACATATGTATCAACTTGGTCTTCATGAAATGGTTCAATAACTTAGCCTTCGATTGGAGTTGATCTCTATCCACTGTGCACCAACTCAGTTGCTTATCGTTCCACTTGGAGATTTGAAAGTATAAATCATCCAACACACCTTGATATGTCTTATAGTAGGCATCATTCTCAAACTTTTCATGTTGATCGAAATTGTCATGAAGCTTAAAATAGTGGTTAATCACAAAAGGTCACATAAATGGAGCGTTTCATCAAGTCAAAGATGTTCGAATAGAATTCCTTGACAAGAGAAATGTTTACACTACCCAAGTGCCTTGCAATTTTTTTCCATTTATGCTTAGTGACCACGTCCATCACATCCGACCCTAGATCACCATTATCTTCTCCGGAGAAGATGAAGCCTTGTTCGAAGAAAACCTTCTGGCCTTTAATTCTTTGGAAGCATTCATCAACTTCTTCATCTTTAAAATGCTATAGGAAGGAAGGGTTTACATTTGCTGAATGAGATCACACCATCTTGCTTGAGTGGAAAAAGAACAAAGTGAAAAGCTTTAATCTTTTGGCTATGTAGTACACGGCCTTGAGAGAGAGAAAAGTAAGAAGTGTAAAAGATTAATGGGATGAAAGTAAAAAAGAAAGAGAGAAAAAAGGGTTTTGAAATGATAAAAAGGTGAAAAGTAATAACTCCCTCATTCTTTTTTTACTTTTACCACCCAAAGGCTAAAAAGTAGGTTTTATTCTACTTTTTGTCCATACTCTCATCAACCGCCGCCTGACACAGATGAAATAAAATATTCCCCTAAAGGAAAATGTGAAAATAGTTAAAATAACTGAAACATTAACATAAAGAAAAGAAAATAACAAAATAAAATAAAATTGCACATGTTATTTATTACACAGTGGTATAACTGAAATGTTGTGGCAATTTTAAAAGGTTAGAGAAGCAAACTTAAACGTCCTGCAAGTTGATTGTTGGCTTGTCACATAAGCTCGAAGCTCCAGTGTATGCCTTCATTCGCTTGCCATTGACCTTTGCCATTGACCTTGAAAATGGTCCCATCATCAAAGTTTTTAATATATATACAACTCCGTGGGGGTATATTTGGTGTACCTCAAAGGATTCAGACCATCTCGACTTAAGCTTGCCAAAAAATAGTGTCATCCTTGAGTTGTAAAGGATCACTTGTTGTTCATTATGCAAATATCATGGAAAAAGTATTTTTTCATGCCACTTTTTGGTTTTTCCTTTGTATAACCTAGCATTTTTATAAGCTTGGGCTAGAAACTCTTCCATCTCATTCAACTCCAGTAGTCTTCTTTCACAAGTTAGTTGGGCATTAAAATTGAGCTTCTTGATAACCCAATATTCTTTGTGTTCCAACTCAACAGGAAGATCGCACGCCTTGCCATACACCAACTTGAAAGGTTATATGTCGAGTGGCTTAAACACTGTACGAAATGCCAGAGCGCTTCGTTAAGCTTAGGGGAGCAGACCTTCCTCTCGGGGTTTACCACTCCTCAAATAATTGATTGATCTCACGATTAGATACTTCAGCTTGTCCTTTGTCTAGGGATTATATGATGTGGCAATTTTGTGTCGCACCCTACCTCTACAATGCCTTGGCAATTAACATATTATCAAAGTAGGTGCCTTCATCAATGATGTCGGCTCTAGGTGCTCTAAATCTAGTCAAGATATTTTTGTGAAGGAACTTGAGCACGGTCTTAGAGTCATTCTTTTGTGATGTAATTGCCTCGACCCACTTAGACATATAATCCATTGCTAAGAGAATATAAAGGTCTCCAAAAGAATATGGCAGGGTCCCATAAAGTTATACCCCACACATTAAAAAGATCTATCTCCAAAATGTTTTACAACAATATTTTATGTCGCCTACAGATGTTCTATGTGCGTTAGTACCTGTCAAATGCTTTGCAAAATTCATGAGCGTCCTTAAAGAGAGTTGGCCAATAGATGCATGATTTAAGGACCTTAGCAGCAGTCATTGTACCTCCGAAATGGCCTTCACATGGAGCTATGTGAGAGTGTTGTAAAATGTCATTTTTCTCTTTTTTAGGGAGACATCTTCGTATCATTTGGTATGTACATTACTTTAGATATGCCTCATCCCAAAAATAAAATCATGCATCATGCTTGGCTGCTTAAATCATAAAGCAAAATTCCACTAACAAGGAAGTTAACAATGTCAGCATACCACGAAATGGCCACAACAAATAAAATCTTCTTTTTAGAGGATTCTTCTTTGTTTTCTAAATTGACATGGAATTTTAAATTGTTTTCTAGCCTATAAAGATGATCAAAAACTTGGTTTTTAGTACCTTTCCTATCCCTAATAACTAAGTCAAATTATTACAAGAATAGTATCCACATAATAAGTCTAGGTTTGGCATCTATTTCGTTCACTAAGTATTTAACAGTTGAGTGATTAGTGTGAACAATAAATTTGGTTCCTATCATGTATGCCCTAAACTTATCAAACGCAAATGCCACAACAAGTAATTCTTTTTCATTGGTTGTGTAGTTAAGTTGTACAACATTCAAGATATTTCTAGAATAATAAATAATATGAAAGATCTAACCCTGGCACTACCCAAGCACTGCTCCCACGGCGTAATCACTTGCATCACATATTATCTCAAATGGTGAAGTCCAATAAGGGGAACAACTATAGGTGCTAAGATAAATCTTTGTTTTAGCATTAAGAATGTATAATAGCAAAATTTATCGAGTACGGAGGGTTGCTTTTGTTGTAATGAAGTGCACAAAGGCTTGGAGATTTTAGAGAAGTCCTTAATAAATATCCTATAAATGCCACCATGTCCAATAAAGCTTCTAATACACTTCATAGTGGTTGGAGAATGTAGCTTCTCAATTACCTTGACCTTGGCCTTGTCCACCTCGATGTCCTTGTATGAAATCTTATGGCCTATAATAATACCTTTGCTCACCATGAAGTGACACTTTTCATAGTTAAGCACATGGTAAGGCTCTTTACATCGCTTAAGTACCCTTACCAGTTTGCCAAGGCATTTTTTAAAGCTGTCTCTAGAGACGAAGAAATCATCCATGAATATTTCCTAGAAATCCTCACTCATTTCTTAGAAAATATCTTACATGTATATTTGAAAAGTTTCCAGAGCATTGCAAAGTCCAAAGGGCATCCTCCTAAAATAACAAGTACCATAAGGACATGTGAATGTTGTCTTCTCCTGATCCTCTGATACTATGGAAATTTGTTATATCCAGAATATCCATATAGAAAGCAATAATATGCATTGCCTGCCAATCGATCCTACATTTGATCCTTGAAAGTTAGAGGAAAATTTTCCTTCTTGGTCTCCTTGTTGATCTTGTGGTAGTCTATGCAAATTCTCTATCCGATGATAGTGTAAGTGGGTAAGAGCTCATTGTCCTCATTGCACACCATGGTCATTCCTTCTTTCTTGGGGACTCACTGCACTAGGCTCAACCACGAACTATTGGATATTGTGTAGATAACTCCATCATTAAAATATTTAAGTTAAGTACTAAATTCTTGATTTGAGTAAGAGGAAATAAGTAAGCGATAAATAAGTTGTCTGCTAAAATTTTAAATAAATCTGAGTTATTAGTGAAACAAATGATAATGAGTTTGAATGAGAGTAGATGTTAATTTTTATTGACTTAATAGAGTTACCCTACGAAGGTAAATTTATGAAATGGATTGTCTACCAATTTCATGCTATAATCAATTATTGCTTATATTGTGATTGATTCTCAAACACTTGAAACGTTTCAAGTTTGTAGTGGTAGGAAAAGAAGTAAATTTGTTTACTTGTGTGATTTTAGCATTAATTTCTATGAAGTTATTGCTACAAATTGTCAATTCTTCTTATTGAATGACGTGGACAATTAGACTTTCATTTGAGATGGAAATTTTTTCAACTGCTTGAGAATATTTTCTATAGATCTGGAAAAGTTATACATATTACTTTAATAATGAAATAATGAATTCTAAAATAGGGATATTTAATTTGACTTGATATCAAGTGATATTATAGAGGAAAATCTATGGGTTATGGTACAAGTGTGAATCCGACAAGCAGTAAATGTCTGATAAAGATTCAAGAGGCTATGTTCCTGGTGAATATGATGGTATTATCATTTAATGAGTTTTAGATCATATTGAGCATGGGTTGGTTGTCTCTGCACTAAGGTTGGGTTGATGGTCGCAATAAGTGATTAATTTAGATAAATGAGGATAAATTAGAAATTTTAATGATTGATGAAAAAAACGAAATCATCACTAATGTGATATCAGCAATGGTTACAATTAAAATGATGTAAGAATGATGCATAGCATTTCTATATAAGGTGATATATACTCAAGTGTCTGAAGTAAGATCGCATGATATTCCCACAGCTTCGGAATTTCCAGGTGCATTTTTAGATGAATTATTTGGGTTACCTCTAGATCGAGAGGTGGAATTCAAGATTGATGGTTATCAGGACATTGATCTTATTTCTATGGTTTCGTATCAAATGGCTTCGACCAAGTTAAGAGAATAAAGGCTTAATTGCAAGAGCTACTAGATCAAGGATTCTTTAGACCGAGTGTTTCACCTTGGGGGATGCCGGTGTTGTTTATGGAAAAAAAGGCGGATCCACACACTTATGTATAGATTATCAACAGTTAAACGAAGTGACTATGAAGAACAACTATCCTCTTCCGAGGATTGATGACTTGTTCAATCAGCTTAAGAGAACATTAGTTTTCTCTAAGATTCATTTTCGAATGTGATATCACCAGTTAAAGATTAAAGAGGAAGATGTTCCAAAGACAGTTTTTAGAACACGATATAGGCACTACGAGTTTGTGGTGATATTATTTGGTTTGACAATTTCTCCAATAGTATTCATGGATTTGATAAACATAGTATTTCATCCTTACTTGGATCAGTTTGTACTAGTATTTATTGATGACATTTTAGTGTACTCAAAGACAAAGATAGAGCATGATGCTCATCTTCATAATGTGCTCGAGATACTTAAGAAGAAAAAGTTATATACCAAGTTGTCAAAATGTGAGTTTGACAGTCAGAAGTTGCTTTTCTTGGTTATATGGTCATGGCAGAAGGCTTAAGGGTTGATCACAAGAAAGTTTAGACGATAATGGAGTAGAAATCCCCAAAGAATGTTGCAAAGGTTCAAAGCTTCTTAAGACTTGCTGGATATTATCGAAGGCTCGTGAATAATTCTTCTATGATTCTTCTCCGCTGACCAATCTCTTGAGAAACGATGTTCCATTTATTTGGGCCGTCAAGTGCCAAGAAAGTTTTGAAACTCTAAAGAAGATTTTAACAGAAGCACCAATGTTGGTAAAACCAGAATCTGGTAAAGAGTATATGGTATATAGCGATGCATCTCATAATGGTTTAGGTTGTGTACTTATGGAAGAAGGTAAGGTTGTAGCTTATGCTTCCCGACAATTAAAGACGCACGAGAGAAATTATCCCACTCTTGATCTTGAGTTGGCATCAGTAGTATTTACTCTAAAGATTTGGCATCATTATTTGTATGATGAGCGGTGCTACATTTAACGGATCATAAGAGTCGATATTGGTGGTCGGGTATGAAAAGAGTCATCACTAAGTTTGTTGCTACATTCTTGACATGTCAACAAGTAAAAGCTTTACATCAAGTGCCTTCGGGATTGTTGTAACCGATTTCTATTATAGAATGAAAGTGGGAATAGTCACTATGGATTTTGTTATAGGCCTACCTTTGACATCAAATAGGAAGGATTCCATTTAGGTGATAGTTGACCGGTTAACTAAGTCAGCACGTTTGATTCTAGTGCAAATGGACTATTTATTGGATAAATATGTAGAGTTGCATATAAAGGAGATAGTTTTGCTACATTGAGTGTCGGTATCGATAATATCCGGTAGAGATCCAAGGTTCACATTAAGATTTTGGAATTCTTTTCATAAAGCTTTGGGTACTCGATTGAATTTCAGTACAACATTTCTTCCACAGAAAAATGATCAGTAAGAGAGGACTATTTAGATATTAGAGGATCTGCTGAGGGCATGTGTGATTAAGTCCAAGATTTATTGGATTCTATGAGATCTGAAAGAGAGACAGACTGGTGGGCTACCAGTTAGCATTATCTCTGGAGTTAGACAAAGTTCATAATGTTTTTCAGGTGTCGATGCTTAAAAAGTATCTATCGGATCCTTCACATGCCATTGTATAAGATGAAATTGAGATTCGACCATATTTGACTTATGAAGAATAATCGATATAGATTTTGGCTCAATAAATCGAAGAACTGCTTAGCAAGACGATTCCTCTAGTCAAAGTACTTTGGCAAAATCAAAAGGACGAGGAAGCTATTGGGAAAGAGAAAATGACTTGAATAAGCAATATCCACACCTCTTCACATCAGGTACGTCTTAAAATTCGAGGATGAATTTTATTTAGGGGGAAGAGTTGTAATGCCCCAAAGTTTGGTTAGTGACCAAAAAGTAAATTTTGAAAGTTCAATGGCTAAAGTATAAACTTTAGAAAATTTAGGGACTAATATAGTAATTTTAAAAAGTTGCAATCTAGCATCCTAAATAAGTAGTGTACCTCAAGAATGACATTTTTGTGGGAATCAAATTTTCATGCGGATTTTGTATTATAAGTTATAAAGTGATAAATTTTGAAAAAAAAATTTCGATAAATCTGATAGAATATAAATTTCAGAAAAAATTGAAGGATGATAAATTAGACTTAAAAATATCATTTTCACATTTTAAAATGTTGGAAAATAATGTAAACCATTGGATTTGACGATTTTATTCCTTGTTAAACCTGGATCGTTGTATTAAAGTGGCAATATTATAATTTTGGGAAATTTCAAGGGCAAATCGGTAAAGTGTTGATTTGTTTGTTCATCTATGACTTTTGGAATATGATTAGTTTGAGGTGCCTTGGTTTGATGGTAAATAAGAAGTTTTATTAAGGGTAAAGTGGTCTTTTCCCAATTAAATGAATTTAATATTCATTAAAGCTTAAATTAAAGGTAAATTAGCATGAAATTTATCTAAAATTTCATGTCATTTTCTTCTCCATTTCCGTGAACCCCTCTAATGGTGAGAAAAAAATTTGTTTTCCATTTTTTAGCAATTTCCATTGGATTTCGTGTTATGTCGTGAAACAGAAAATTGTTATACGTGAGAAGCACTATCTTCTGATACCATTTATGCTAGCTAATCTTTCTTGATTTAAAAGATCCCAAATCCTAGGGTTTGATTTCACATTAGGGTTATAAAATTGATGATGAATCTTAATGTTTTTGAGGTTGTATATTTATTTGAAGCCTGTTTGATTATTAAAACATGTTTAGTCTTCCTATAAATGCTTCTATGATTTTCGGTCAAATGATGGAAATGGATTTCATGCTTTAATCGTATCAAATTGAGCAAAATCATGAAAACCCTAGCTTTAGAGCTTTAGAACATTCACTCATGGCTTGTTTTGATGAGAAAATTATGGAAAATTAGGTTAGGGCTGGAAATGATGTAGGAAATATTCTATAAGCCTTAGAAAAATTTAGGGACCATTTGGTAATTTTCAAAAATTAAGGGGACCAAATCGATAATTTTGGGAAAATAGTGGATTTTTGTGTAATTGTTCTATAATTGATGTACTATGCTGTAAATTTATGTTTGGGAATTGAAATGAGTGTTATGATGTGAAATTTGAATATTATGGAAGTTTGGAAAGTTTGGTTATTTAAATGCAATATTTGAATAGTTTGGGATGTTTATTTATAATTATGCCATTTTATATGTACTTGAGTGGTAATTATTTCAATGATGGAATTTAGATTTTGAAATTTTAAGTGGTAAAATGGTGCAGGACCATTTTATATAAATTGGAAAAGTTTGCGCTAATATTACAAGAATTAATAAGTGTTAACGTATTTGGTGGTGAATAAGTTTCAAGTATGATTATGGATTTTATTTTGTAAATGCATTTATGTTAGTATAATGCTAACATATGTATCGATATCAATTTGTGATTTTTGTACAGATCGTGATTGACCTTGCGTTCGAAGTGAATTGAATAGAAAAAAAATAAGTTTGAGTATGGTGAGGAAAAAATCTTAGTGCCTTATGTATAAAGACACTTAGTGCATCATTATAGTGTGTTAGGGCACTAACTGCATATGGTGGGCACGACCTTATATGTATGATGGTGGGAACGACCTTATGTATATTAGCACTTCTATGCATATATTACTAAAATACCCAATTTCTTAATAGGTTTACATTTGGGCTATAGTTATTGGTAAAAATGATTATATTTATATCATATCATTTTGTTTATGGTAAAATATTGGACATGCAGGTAAGGTGATCTTATGGCATTGAAAAATGACATTAAATTTCATGCATGAGTTGTATTGCACTATTTTTTTTAATTGCCTCACTAAGTATATAATTAGCGTGTGATGATTTTCACGCGTAGGTAAGAAGAAGGAGTATGAGTAAGGAGTACTGAGTAACACCAAGAATCGAGGAGTATATTATAATATCAGTAAGACATCCTTTGATGTGATTTTGACTTAGTTAGTGGAATGCACACTTGAATGTCCTAGTTACTCTATGAACTATTTTGGAACTGATTTGTAATGGCTAAACTAAATTGTTTTACTCTATTTCACTATGGATAGTATAAATCAATATTATTATTATTATAAAGGGATGCATTTTATATTAATATATGTTTAAATATTATGCAACAATTTTATGTGATTTAATATTTTATAGTAATAACTACATTTTGGAGAAATTAATTTTAATCACTTTTGATTTGGAAAATGTTTTAAGTAATTCGTATGATATCTATAACCTGTTTTGGCATAAGTATACGGGTCGTAGGTGTTACAGGGAAAGATGCTATGTCATTTTTGAGTTGAGTGTTCATGTTGGGTGGATTATACTGCAGTAAAAAACTTTTGCATAAATCAGCCCACGATTTCATCGAGCCAGATATAACTCCACTCAACCAAGTCCTCACTTAGTCATGCAAAGAATAAAGAAATAATTTAAGCGTCACATATCTTCACACTTTCTTTATTTTATAAAAGAATCACATACCTCAAAGAAAGCAAGAATGTGTTGCTTTGCATCTTCATGTGGCATGCCACCAAATTGTCCTATCGAGATCAACATGTTGAACATGACTGGTATAAGCTCAAATTGGGCTTCCTGAATCTCGGGAGCAACAATCCCAGGGTTCAGATCATCCAAGATATGATCTAAGTGATCTCTAATAGCTCTCGATCGAGGTACAAGTCTATCATTCTGAAATGTTGTACCATTTAGATATGTAGGATCTTGCACTTGTTGAACACCTTGGTTTTTATTGTTGTTCATGACTCTATTAACACGTTGAGCACGTTGTCTTTGACGGAATAAGTTTTCAATCTCACGTACTAGAGGATATATTGGTTCCTCAACAGTCCTTCTGGCCATGCAATAGTAAAAACTTGAAAAAGTAAACAAAAATAACAAGAGAAATTATAAACAAAAAAAATAAAGAAGTAAAATAAAAATTCTATAAAAATGTTAGAATTTCATTTGACAATCCCTAAAAATGCCGCCAAAAACTTGGTCACGCATGTAGGTGAACTAAATTTTATACACGTCGAACAAGTAATAAAGAGATGAGTGAGTACCGTTCCTATAGGGATTGGAGGAAATTGCAAGTTATAGCACTAGTATAAATTATGTAAGTATAGTTAGTATGATGGTATTAACAAATGATTATGCTGTGGGAAGATGAAATGTATGGAGGTGGAATCTCAGTGGTAGTGTGGATGAGTAGCAAATGATAATGTTATGGAAAAATGAATTGTATGAAGTGCGACCAATTAAAAATGTTAAGGTAAAAACAATTGAGAATCTGGGAATTGAGTGAGATGACTTGACAATCCTCACACAACCAAGCTATAACGAGAATGAATGGTGGGGTTACTAAGGAATCCTAAGCCTTGAATTTTAAAATGATTCAAGCTTATACGGTCAATTTGCTCGATAGAGCTTAGTAAGAGTGTCTCTATGCTATCTCTAGTATTGGAACCTGACAGATAAAAATACCACGACAATACCTCTTAACGTGAACAATAGCATAAACCTATCGAATAAGTATTATTCCTTTTAGTCGTTGAAATCATATCCTTATCTATAATATAGATTAGTTTTTATTTATCAGCTAAAATCTATTGCTCACGTTGATATTCACTTAGTTTCTTTCGAACACTAAGGTTCTTCACTTAGTTTATCTCGAAAACTAAGTATGGAACCTAAGAAATGGCTACTCTCATAGCTCTTACAATCCTAAGATAATAAATATAATGAGAAAATTATATACTAAACATAAAAAACTTAAACCATTCATTAAAGAAAACACTTAATCATCCATAATAACCCACACTAAAAAGGATTAATTTATAGTGGTGTTCAAATCATCCATGAAAATAATTTGATCCATAATAACCCACAAAATAAAAAATGAAATAAAACACAAGGCTGGAGGAAAAACTCCCAACGTGCACTCCTGTGAGCTCTTTCGACCACCACGAACCACCTTAGCTACGCCGGCTCCTCTAGGATTCTTAGCTCGTGACTCCCATGAGCTTAAAAATGGAGGAAACCACTAAAAAGATGAAAAGGTGAATAAAAAAGGAAGCTTTCAGCAGCCTCTCACTCTTCCCAAAAAAGTAAAATTCTAAGCTTCTTTTTTTTTGGTCCACAACTCAAGTTCGGATGATCCCTCCATACTAGATTGTATGTATTTTCGAATTGGTTATAAGGCCTTTGAGGATGTCCCAGGAAAGTACCCACTTCATTCACTTGAGTATTTACTTGAAACATTGAACAACAGTCCGTCAGATTATCCAATATGGTGCATATTCCATAAAGACTTACTACATCGTTTTTACTTGAAAAAAGAGAGTTAATCACGTCAGTCAACCTATCAATTTTATTTCTAAAGAAAGATAACTTATCTCATGAACCCAACGAGTGAGTTCACTTGGAGGGCAAAATTATTAGGAATTACAGCAATTGTAGAAATTAAATTTCTCACTGCATTCAGGTTATATTGACAAAAACTCCCCCACTAGCGGCATTAACCATCTTCATATCCAAAGGGAGCAAGCCTTCTTAGAAATACTATAGAAGCATTTGCTCAGTTAATCAATGTTACAGACAACTTGTGCAAAGCTTTCACCTTGAGGAAAGGTAGTTCATAGTGGTTGTTGCACTACAGGGGCCATAGTTAGCTCTCTAATTATTTGATTTGCCATCAGTTCTGGTATTTCTAGCGTTAAACAATTGTATGCGTTAAAAGGTATTTTCAGATTTGGTTTGAGATCTGTTTTTTGTTTCCTTATTTCCCAAAGTGTTAGTCCACTTATTCTCTTGGCTAGTGCTTTGATCTCAGGTTTAAAGTCTACTAGCTCTTCTAGATTTTTCTTGGTCATAAATAAAAAACAAACTAATTCAGAAACTTTGTCAAAGTTCTAGGCAACGACGCCAATTTGACAAGCATCATTTTAATGTCAAATAAATTTCTTTAATCTCAAAAGAAATAGAAATAATATTAGAAAGAGTAAGGGTTGATATGCAGGGACTAAAGAAGTTGTTAATGTAGGGTTGATCTGCAGGGACTAAAGAAGTTGTTAACGTAGAAGTGTTTGATCTTGATTTAGGAAAAAGTAAAATAGGGGTATTTGTTGAAAGGAAATGAATAAAGTAAAATAAATATTTTAATCTAAGTGAAAAAAGTAAAGTTGAGATGAAAAATCAATTTCATAAAAGCAATAAAAGTTTATATGAAAAATCAATGTGATAAAAGCAACCTCAAACTTCAATTTGTATCAATTTTCGTCGATCACTGAATAAGATTTATTCCTTAGAATTCATGCTGGTTACAGTCTACAGGGTCCAATCCTTGTAACTTGTTTTTCTCTCTAGTAAACCGATAATCCAAAATCAATGTTTGAATTTTAGTCATTTTGTAGACTAACTACGACTATCGTCCTTAGCAATAAGGATTTGGAAAACCCCGACTCGGACTATGTTTCCTCAATAAGAATCAAATCTAATCTCAATTTCACTCAGCGGACTACCGCTAAGTGTATTCAAAGGAATTCGAATATGCTACAAGTTGACCATTCCTCCCAACTTTAAACTGAAACAACTATCAAACCAATGAGCTCTTTTTGATTTGAAAATATTTGTACTTTAAAAGGAAAGGCTAATTGCCAATCCAATTTTGTAGAAAATTGAGAATGTAACCCAAAGGATATTAAGTGTTTTTCAATTCTCACAATCAGGACTGAGTCATCATTACATCCTTTAGATTATGAGAAAATTAGCTAAGTATGATAGAAATCATACATAGTAATTTTAAATAAAATAAAACATGAAAAGTAAAAAAGCAAAAAAAGAAAATTAAAACTTTTATAAAATGAAGAAAACAAGAACGATGTAATTCAAGAAATTTGAGATATGTTTGATGCTTACCCCAATAGGGTATTTATGGTTTTTAAAACCCTAAAAATAAAGGAAAATTACAAAAGATAATTTTTGAAAATATTGAAAATAAATCCTAAAAATAAAAGATAATTCCTAATTTGAATTTAAAAATTAAGGCTAAGTCATCTATCCTTCTAGAAATGATGACTAGACCTTTTAGAAGTTGTTGACTGGATGCCACATCAGTCATCTTCATGCCCAAAGCCCATTAGTCCATCCTTGATTTCAGAAAATAAAAAAATTGCAGAATTGAACCATTATAAAATTATTTCAATAATCCAATGTATTGAACAACAAATGAATAGAAAAACCCAAATCAGTAACATAAATTGGTGAACAAAGAGTAATTAAGGAGAAAATAGTAACTAAATGTACCTTGTAATATAGGCATCCATCTAACTTTATTTCAAAGTCTTTAGATTCACCACATTCAACTTGCTTATTATTTTCTATACATTTCTCATCTTTTGCTTGCATCTCCTTAATTTGATATATCAAAGTAGGCTTAATTCGAATAATGCTTTCAAGGTAGATAATGTTTTTCAGCTAAGTGCGTCTACTACCACATTAGCCTTTCCCGGGTTGTAATCAATAATTACATCATAATCTTTGATCAACTTTATCCACCTATTTTATCCCAAATTAAGCTATTTTTGATATAACAGGTATTTCAAACTTTTATGATCTATGTAGATATAACATTTTTCATCATATAAGTAGTGATGCTAAATTTTTATAGCAAACACTACTACAGTCAACTCCAAATCATAAGTAGGATAATTTCTTTCATGAATTATGAGCTGACGAGAAACATATGTTACTACCTTTCCTTATTGCATTAATACACAACCCATACCATTATGGGATGCATTATTGTATACCATGAAATCTTTCCCATGTTCTGATTATAACAACATAGGAGCCTCTATAAATATCTTCTTTAGTTTGTCGAAACTTTTCTGACGTTTGTACGTCCAAACAAATGGAACATTCTTACTCAATATCTTTGTAATTGGGAGCAAACATCATTGAAAAGTCTTTAATGAATCGCATATAATAACCAACTAATCCCAATAAACTTCTCACCACTCAAATATTCTTGAGAATTTTCCACTCAATCCCTTTGACTGAAACTATATGTCCATGGACAACTAATTCGGATAACCAAAGTTCACACTTTGACATCTTTGTATATAATTTATTTTCTCAGAGGATTTGAAGAACCTTTCAAAGAATAGTATCATGATCCTCTTTGTATTTAGAATAAACCAATATATCATCTATGAACACCACCACAAATCGATCTAAATAAGTTTGCAATACACTATTCATTAGATCCATAAAAGTTGATGGTGCATTCATATTCCCAAATGCCATTACTATGAATTTGTAATGTTTATATCTAGTTCTGAAGGTTGTCTTTGGTATATTGATCGCTTGTAAATGTATATGTTAAGGCAAGCAAATCTATGCAAGTATACACAATCGATTCAAGTAATATAGGGTAAGTGAGTATCGTCTCCACAGGGATTGTATTGGAAATATATTTTCCCCACAACGAGAACTAGTGTCATGAACTAATTCCTACTAGTGTCAGCTGAAGAACTAATATTAAATAAACGAAGAAGTGATTTAATGATTGTAGAAAAGTTTGGTCAAGGCAAAATAAGTATGCAGAATACTAGAATAAAATAAGACAAGTGTTGGTTTAAATATAATGCAAACAACCTCACATATTCAAACGTATCACAGAGCACTTATGTTAAACTTTTGTCTTGACAGCGATTATTCTAAGTCTATAATGAATAACTATGACCTGCTAAAGTTGTCCGACAGGATTACTAGGTATTCTTAGACGAATACTATAGCAATACTCATCAGCATTAACTACAACCCTTGGTTTGTCAAACTGTTGTTGTAGCAATACCTCTCAGTGTGAATTATAGGTGTTGTCTATCATACTCTAGCATCTACCCCTTTTAGTCATTTGAAACTCACTCCTTATCTATAAGACAAACAAGTTAGAACTTCACCATCCCTGATTCATTCAATTTCTCACGTGGATCTATCTTAATTCTCTCGAATCTAAGAATCATTATCTAGACAAAAGGTTATCTCTTGGTGCTTTTACATTGCCAAAACATGTTTTACCAAAACCCCTAGGCGATCTCTCGATGCTCTTATAGCGTTAGGCAAAATATTTAAACGATGAGAAAAACAATCATAAGCAAAACATAATTTATCATTCATAAAACATAAAAATATTGTTCAGGAAAAACAAAGTTTAACACCAAGTAAGACAGTCATGGTGCTATCAAAGATCATCCAAGATTCAACGTTTAATACAACCCTAAATAGATAAAGAGTTAAGAACAAAGGAAGAACGACTCCTAAAACCGGGGGCTCTGTCACGACAATTCTGATCAGCACCTCACCTGCTCTGGTGATCAGCCTCTCTCAAGACCTGATCACCGCTCTGCTAAAGTTTAATTATGGAGGACACCAAGGAAGGTTGGTTGGTTGACGGTGGGAAAGAACTATAGTTACTTTCTCACACCTTGGATAAATCTCTTCTCTCTTCTTCCTTTCCTCCATCTCTTTGGCAGCTACGGTTGGTTATTTATAAGGAAAGATATCCTAGGGCTTTGCATGGTTTTGGAGTTTCCTTAAATAACTGTTTTTAAATATCCATACTTAAAAAGGAAAGGCAGCTGGCGGCTGTCAGAATAATTAAGGCTTACTTGTACGTGAAGTAGGTCATCCAGCTAGCATGTGACATAGGCGGTTTCGTTACACCTGCTTCAGACTTCTTCAGATAAACTTTGCCTCGGTGAGATAAATATGCTCCTCACGTTATCATTTGTTTCGTTGGCCTTTGCAAATTTACATTGTCACCCCTGAAATGTTCTTCCTCTGTAAGTTTCATGCACAAATATAATCCAAACAACCCTTTCTCCTCAGAAACATCAGTCAGACCAAATAAATCTTGCCTAAACAAAACTTATCCACCACATGCTAATATAACCTATATACAACTAAATGCAACTAAAATATTGTCCATACTTTGTTTAGACGAGCAATAACTTATGTGAAAAGACTGAAAATTGAGTCCTTTTATGGAGTTATCACACCCCCAAACTTAAGCTATTGCTTGTCCTCAAGCAAGGTACAATAGCTACAAGAAAATCAAAATTTTCATGGCAAAACAGTGTTAAGAAAATCATATGGTTTGAGATTTCAGCCCTCAGCAAAAATGTTTGACCTCAATATGTTCGACAGTCAGATCAGTCAAGTCCCTTCCCTAGTCAGGATTCTTTGTTGTTTTGTATGCATAATTGCAACCAGTCTATGCATAAAGGTTATTAGAAAACCTAAAGTAAGCAATTCTGGTTTGTCAAGGCATCAAATTATTTGTCATCCTTAGTTTATACTCCTAGTTATTTATCAACTTTTTTTAAGGAGGGGAGTCAGCTCATCAAACTTACCGTTCCACACTCTAGGTGAAAGGGAGCATACCTCCCTTCACCCAAGCTAGATAGGAAGAGTCATCCTGTGACTACTTTCATTCACTCATATGCCTTCGCTACTCTTAATTTCTTATGGAGTTTTTCTGTTTATGCCTTTGCACAGAGGAGTGTCTATTTTTATTTTATATTTTTCAAGTTTTTAAACACTAGAGAGTTTTCACTTTACCCTTAAAATATTTTTGAAGTCTCGGCAATTAGAAAGTTCTTTTCCAAAAATTTTGCAGATTACCTGAAACAAGGACATCATACAATCGTGTTTATAAATTTTAAAGAATTAGGCCTAGGGTTGGTTCTCTTTTTTAAATAGTCTTAATAGTAATTCCGGCCTAGGCAATCAAATTATACATTTATCATTGGCCATCCCTAATTCAATCTTAACAATAATTTTAACCTGCTTATGTCATGAAAACAAAGATTTTCAATCAATTATCATCAACTTCATTTTAACAAAGTATGGCAGAATATGGTACAATACATCCCCTAAACTTGAGGGATTTATTATCCTCAACACATGAAGATTAAAACTACATGATGCAATATACATATGTGAAAATATAAAAACTAAAGCTAAAATGGAAACTCACTGTGGTGGGGTGGCTTGACTGGGTGCCCTCGTTCGGCATCGTTTAGGAGGAGAGGTACTCCCAGATCCTGAGTCTACTGCTGCTATCATCGAGGGAGACTGCTGAAGTATATGGCATGTCGTTCTCTTGTAGTGCTTTTTACTGGTCGAGGCTTGTGCTGGAGTTGACTACTTGGTAGTAGGAGTCGGTTGTGCTGGAACTGGTGCTAGGCTAGGAGCTTGACGGATCGGGGACGGAATGGGATCTTGCTCGGGTTGCTTCTGTGTTGGAGTGAAATCTTCATCAGAGAATAAGTTGGGTGGGGTATCTTGACTGCTATCGGAGGTGGAAAAGGATGAGGAGCTGATGAACTCTTCTGTGTCGCCTTGCCCTTCATCTGGTACGAGTGGGACATGGGTTGTTAGTGGTGGCACATCAGTGGGCATTCCTGGGGGAACTTATGGAGGGACTTGCGATGTCAAGGCATGGAATGTGCTATCACCCCCATTGTATTTGAGGATGAAATTGGGGAAGGTCGGCAGTCTGGTACTTATGTTCGGGAGTAAGTCCTTGAAGTAAGCATTGAGTTGTACGTCCCTAGCATTGACATACTCGAAGTAGATCTCAATTTGATCCTCTAGGCGTGTGATCTTTTCACGCGTTTCTCGAGTGTACATGACCACAATTGCCATTCTAGCCACAGTAATCGATTTTGCTCCCCGTTCCAACCCTTCATGTGGGGCGTTATCATCGAAACGCATCAACTCGAGTTCATGTATAGTGCGGTTATCAGGTTGGGAATAGTATATTGATGGTTCCTCTTGGCACACTCATAGATTTGTTCGAAGATGAGTTTTCCAACGTCGATCTTCCTCCCGTATATGATTGTGTGCAAGAGCATCAATCTTTTCACAAGGACAGAGGTGTTGTGTGATGTTGACATCAACTTGCCTTTGAGAAAATGGTTCCATAACTTCACGTTTGCTTTTAGGGCTCGATGATCTTCTCTTTTCCTCGTTAGGGAATTCCTTTCGAACTTGGCCAACCCGAAGCATAAATATTCCAGCATTCCGCTGTACGTTTCTTGATCCACCTCAGCCACGAATCGTTTATGTTGCTCCTACACTTTCCCCAACATAAAGTATATGTTGAGTGATGAAGGGGAAAATTGAAGGAACTTCCCTCGGACGAAACTCTGTGGTTAGACGAGTCTTCAAGATGGGCGTAGAACTCCCTTACCATCGTCGGTGCTACGGCTTTGGGATGACGAGCAGACTTCTCCCAGTTGTGTTTCTTTTTCACATCCATCACCTCTGGTCCAAACGGTTCTTCATCATCGACTGGGAAAACAAATCCATTCTCTAAATACACTTGACGTTTTTGGAGGATTTTGAAGCGTGCTTCCACTTCGGCCGTTTGGAAACGTTCAAAACTCTGTGTTGTGGCTGGGACTTTCCTTGCTCTTACCATTGTACTTCATTGGTGTGGTGAAATCAGTGGTGGCGATGAGGAGGAATTCGTTGAGAGAAAAAAAGTTTTTCTTGTTTTGTAGGGGGAGAATGAGTCACGATGAAGAAGAAAAAGTTGGGTAGTTTTTTCTTTGGAAAATAATGGATGGTTTCGGGGTAGTTTTATCCTTAAACGAAGGGAAAAGATTTTTGCATTTAATGAGAAATATATGATTGGATATAAAGTGGGGGAAAGATCTCTTTCCCTATTTATTCTGCCACTAAAACCATGCACCCTAATGTTTTTTTTCTTTTCATGCATGATGCAACTCCCCATGCTGCCACGTGTGATCTGTATGCCTATAAAAAAGGAAATGAAATTAAACTAATAATGAAAGCAGAAAATAACTTAATTTATTTATGTACATAATTCAAATTTTCGTTACCTAGGCTACGAACTTTGTTCAAGTAAATAAAGCAAACTCTTAGGCATCATATGCCAACGATGCTGGTTTGTCGCACATGATTAGGGCTCCTTTGTACTCCTTGAGTCTCTGGCCGTTCACCTTGAAGATGGAACCATCGTTTTGGTTCTGGATTTCAATTTATCCATTGTCATGGAATTGGTGTACGATGAATTGTAATACCCCAATATTTAATTAGTAACCAAAATAGAAATTCTGAAAGTTTGGTGACCAGAGTATAAACTTTGGAAAAGATTAGGGACCAAAATGGTAATTTCAAAAAGTTTACATTTTGGCCTCGTAAATAAATAGTTTATCTCAAGAATAACTTTTTTGTGAAAATCAGAATTTTAATCCGAGATGTGTAATAAAAGTTATAAAACAAGGAAGTTGAGGGAAAATTCGGTAAATCCGATCTAATAGAAAATTAAGGAATATCTGTAGGATGATACCTTAGACCGAAAAATATTATTTTCACATTGGTAAATGTTGGAAAATTATATAAATCTTTAGATTTAAGGGTTAATTCCATGTTTAATTTGAACCGTTGGATTTAAAGTGGCAAGATTATGATTTTTGGAAAAAGACAAGGGCAAATCGGTAAAGTAAGATTTTTTTTGTTCATCTTTGACTTAAAGAAGATGATAAGGTTGAGGTTTCTTGTTTGGAAAGATAATAAGGATGAGGTGTCTTGGTTTAATGGTAATTATGAAGTTTCACTAAAGGTGAATTGGTAATTTCCTAGTTTAATGAATTTAAAATTTGTTGAGTTAATCGATCGACGGAATCGGCCAAGAGGGGGGGTGAATTGGCAATTAAAAATTTTGTGGAAGCTTTTGCAGAAAAATTGAAAGTAATTGCCAATCGATTTACAGTGGTTCGACTTTCTCAAACAAAGTCTACGTCCACTACCTTAGCTATCCACACTAAGGATTTTCCAACAAATTCACTAATTTGTTATTTCTTTTGAGGCCAAAGAGATAACCTTACAAAATCCCTCAAGAGTATACCCCAACTCTTGAGAACACTCTTTTTCCCAAAGAGAAGATTACAAATTTGCAAACTTACAAGAAAACCTCACAAGGTAATATGTTTGCACAATTCTAGAACAAGAAAAGAACACTCAAAGATAATTACAAATGAGCACAAATGGTGTTCTTGAAAGCAAAATGAATATTGAAAGGAAAATTGGCTTGATTTGCACAAACTTGGTGTTTGATGCTTTCTCTCTTGTTTCTCTATGATTTCTTATTGATCAAGGGCTTCAGAACTTGTTTAAATACACCTTGAATCTCTTCTGAACGTTGGGGATGATTAGTGAAGATCATATAGCCGTTTTAGTGTGAAAACAATTAATAAAACAGTTTGGAGCGTGGGGGGAATCGATACCCCCTATGGGGAATCGGTTCCCTAAGTGTAAAATTCAAATATTTCGACCATTGAACAGGGGGGAATCGGTACCCCCTATGGGGGAATCGGTTCCCTCCGAGCATTCTGGAAATATCGGAGCCAAACCATTCAGGGGGAATCGGTACCCCCTATGGGGGGAATCAGTTCCCTCTGAGCAATCTAGAATTTTTGGCTTTGAAATGGTTCGAAATACTTTGAAAGATTATTTTGAAATTGTTTAAGATTAAAACTTAATTTCACACTTAAGTAAGGATTAAAAGTGATTTTTGAAATATTTTGAGTAATATTTTGATATTCGAATAATTATATCGAATATACTTAGAAAATCATTTTGCAAAATCTTAAAATTCATTTAACTTAATTTGTTATATCGAAATATCAAAATGTTTTCAACAATCTCCCCCTTTTTGATATATCAAAACATTTTAGTAATTTTAAGATTATGAAATCAAGTTTTGAAATTACTCCCCCTTACTTTAACACTTCTCCCATTTATCATTTTAAAAACACACTTAAAACACACTTCTCCCCCTTTTTGTTAAATCAAAAAGATTCAAATAAACGTGAAAAATATTAAGCCAATTGATTAGGTATATGTATGCATAAGCTGCTAAGATCACAATTAAGATAAACGTTAGCCATTAGTTCCGTAATCAATATTCATAAATAATGTGATATGGCAAAATTGGTCATATTGCTAATAATGATGTAAATGATGCAATAATAAATCACACCAAACATATAAGTTCAAACCATCCATAAATCCAAACAAATTCACAATCCTCAAATTCAAACATCCCAAAATATTCAAAATGTTAAAACAATAAGTTTGGAAAACAAAGTAAAACATTTAATCATATATCCGGATTAGGAGGAGGAAAACGAGCTCGCATAGCGGCCATTTCGTTAGTGAGGTCATTAATACGTGCGTTGGTTGCTTCATTATTTGCACGCATTTCCCGAAGAATTTCTAATTGTTGAGCTCCCATTGTGGATAAATGGGACTCTATAGAAATAAAGCGCAAATCCATGGTCGCATATCGGTAATCAAATGTCTCCATAAAAGATTGAAAATATGGAGGCATTTGAGTCGATTGTTGTGCTTGCTCTTCGGGCTGCTCCTCGGCCTGCTCAGGTTCAGCTTCAGCTTTATCGATGTCTCGCATTAGTTGCTCAAGCTCGACATCTTCGTCAGCTTCGGGTGGAGCTTGTGAAGAACTAGCTCCCGGAGTAGTTGCAGAAGTTCGAACCCATTCCCCGGTTTCCTTATCCTGAATCCATCCCGCTCTCGTTAAGGAAAGAAGGTTAATTTGTTTCTTAAGAGAAAAAATGGAATCTAGACCGACTCTAAGCCCAGCTTTGGAAAACAGATTACTCAAAATACAACCGTAAACAAGAGATGAACAAAGTTTTTTATTAGGAACAAGATTTACGGTTTCAACAATTTCAACAGAAATAATCTGAGGTAGGTTGATTTTAATATTGTTTTCGAAAAAATGTAACCACCAAAGATCTAAGGCTCTAAGAGTAGAATAACGACCTCCAGATGGTCGAAACCACCAAGAAATCATTAGATGAAGAAAACGTTCATGAAGGTCTAGGACACTTGCACTATCCCTTCTTTTATAACGAGATCCTAAAACCTATTTTTCATTTAAAATCCCTTCATTATCTAATCCGAATGTATTGGCTATGTAAGCTGAGTCAATATATAAGAATTGTCCTAGAAGGTAGGAACGAATTCCTATGGTTTCGGTTTCAGTTTGGTCTTTAACACAAACGGCATTATAATAGAAAATACGAACAAGTTGATGGTAAACGATGGGTTCAAGGTCAAAGAGTTTATCAAATTTCCACTCTTGTAAAAGAGGAAGATATTTAAAATTGATAACTAACATAGCTTGACGAGAAGGAATACGTTCTTCTCGGATTTTGTAAGAGTCGAAATATTGATAATACCAAAAACGATGATTTCTAGGACCAGGATGATTGAAACACGAATTTTGGATAGTCAAATTAGGATCAATAGGATTAGGATTAGAAATTGGAATAGGTGGAGGATTTGGAGGTGGATTTGGTTGTCGGTGTGAACGAGTAGATGAAGACCTAGCACGTTTAGGATTAGACATGGTGAAGGAAATCGGAATAGATTGGATAACCTACAATTTTAAAAACAAATGTATGCAATTCAATTAATCCCAAAACTCAATTGAGTCCTAAATATTTCAAGGTTCTCTAAATCAATCCTAATGGGCAAAGTTTTTGAAAAACTTTTTAAAAAAAATATGGTTTTGAGAAATAATATATGTATAGTTTTCATAACAATAACACAATTTAATCAAAACACAATGATTTGAAAAACAACAATTTTTTTTTTAATTTCGAAAATTTAAAATTTTTGGAAAATTTTTGTGTTTTTGATGAAATTAGTTGTAACATCTAGTTTCTAATCACTAAACAATCAATGCCCGATCACTATTTCAACCTAGAACTAATTAAAACTAATCCTATGTTCAAAATCAATAAAATAGAGAGTTTAGAAAAATTTACCTTGAAAGATGAAGATTGAGGGGATTTAGATGTTGTTTGCACGATTTTAATGATGATTGCAAGTTTAGGAGATGATATTTGAAGTGATTTCCGATTAAAATCAATGATTTGAGGCAAGAATGGAGATTTGAGTGTTTGAGGGAGAGAAACGGCAGAATAGGTTTTGGGGTTTTGGGGTTTTGGGTGTTCTTGCCCGGTTTTAACAGAACCCCAGGGGGGTATCGATTCCCCTGTGGGGGGAATCGGTTCCCCTTCAAAGGGGGAATCGGTTCCCTCATGGGGGGATCGATTCCCTCTGCACCAAAATGCTAAAATCTGACTTTTAAGCACATAAAATGCTAAATTAATCTTCTCTAGTGGTATAGGCAACTCATATATTGAAAAATAATTATGTTCAAACAATTAAATTAATCTTTAAACATTTTTTGAACATAAAATTAATTTTCACTAAGAATCATAAACTCCCCCTAACTAATAGCAAGAATGCAATCAAAAATTATTATTATAAGCATTTTTCAGTATTTATTAAAAGTGCTAAATTATTTTAAACACTAAGTGAAGATAGGTTAGTTAAACCTAATTCTCTTCTAAGTGTCAAAAACCTTTCCTTGTGTAAGGGTTTTGTAAAGATATCCGCTAATTGATGCAAAGTATCAACATATTCTAGAACTACATCTTCCTTAGTGACATGGTCTCTAATGAAGTGATGTCTTATTTCAATGTGCTTAGTTCTAGAGTGTTGGATGGGATTTTTAGTGAGACAAATAGCACTAGTATTGTCACACTTGATAGGAATGGTACCTACTTCAATTCCATAATCAAAAAGTTGTTGTTTCATCCATAAAACTTGTGCACAACAACTACCGGCTAAAATGTATTCCGCTTCAGTGGTAGATAATGCAACACAATTTTGTTTCTTTGAAAACCAAGAAATCAGCATATTTCCAAGGAATTGGCAAGTACCGGAGGTGTTTTTCCTATCTAATTTGCATCCTCCATAATCCGCATTAGAAAAGGCATGCAAGCTAAAGCTAGAGTCTCTAGGATACCAAAGTCCTAAACTAGGAGTGTCCTTAAGGTATCTAAAGATTCTCTTAATAGCTAGTAAATGTGATTCTTTAGGACATGATTGAAACCTAGCACACAAGCAAACACTAAACATAATATCCGGTCTACTTGCGGTTAGATAAAGCAAAGTGCCAATCATTGACCTATATAATTTAACATCTACACATTTACCTCCTTCATCTAAGTCAAGCTTTGTTGAAGAGCTCATTGGAGTGTTATGAGGTTTCCCATTTTCCAGTCCAAACTTCTTGAGCATATCTTTGACGTACTTAGCTTGATTAATGAAGATGCCATCTTTTCTTTGCTTGATTTGGAGTCCCAAGAAAAATGAGAGCTCCCCCATCATGCTCATCTCAAACTCACTTTGCATTAGCTTAGAAAATT
This sequence comes from Hibiscus syriacus, assembly GCF_006381635.1. Taxonomy (NCBI): domain Eukaryota; kingdom Viridiplantae; phylum Streptophyta; class Magnoliopsida; order Malvales; family Malvaceae; genus Hibiscus; species Hibiscus syriacus. The sequence continues at coordinate 1,687,153 of NW_024062824.1, read as the reverse complement.
CTTGGCAAAGAACATCATTAGTAGAACCAAATATTATATCATCAACATAAATTTGAACTACTAATAAATCTTTACCTTTTCTCTTTAAAAACAATGTAGTGTCAACCTTTCCTTTTAAAAAACCTTTTTCAATTAAAAAATTTGACAATATTTCATACCAAGCTCTAGGAGCTTGTTTTAAACCATAAAGAGCTTTTGTCAATTTTAAAACATGATCCAGAAAATTTGAATCTTCAAAACCTGGAGGTTGTTCCACGTACACTTCTTCTTTTATAAAACCATTTAAAAATGCACTTTTAGCATCCATTTGATATAATTTAAATTCATTGAAACATGCAAATGCTAATAACATTCTAATTGCTTCCATCCTAGCTACGGGAGCGTATGTTTCATCATAGTCTATGCCCTCTTCTTGAGTATAGCCTTGAGCAACAAGTCTAGCCTTGTTCCTCACTATATTACCACTTTCATCAAGTTTATTTCTAAATACCCATCTAGTACCTACAGTAGATTTATTACTAGGCCTTTTAACTAATGTCCATACTTTACTTCTCTCAAATTGATTTAACTCTTCTTGCATAGCCATAATCCAATGTTCATCATTTAATGCTTCTTTAATATTCTTAGGCTCTATGCATTAGATAAATACAACATAATTACAAATATTTCTAAGAGAAGATCGAGCTGTTACCCCTTTTGATGGATCACCTATAATTTCACCATCCTTGACATAGTTGTACTCTCTTGGATAAGATACTTCCCTTTCTTCAATGGTTGGATTCTCAAGAGGATCATGAGTTTCCTCATTTTTCGTTTCTTCTTTTGATGATGGTTCTCCAACGTCATGTCTAACGTCATTTGTATTTATAACACCTACATCATCATTCACACAAGAATCCTTCCTCGGAAGGGGATTATCATCGAAAACAACATGTATAGACTCTTCTACAACTAAAGTTCTTTTATTAAATACACGATAGGCTTTAGAATTTAAGGAATAACCCAGAAAAATCCCTTCATCACTTATAGCATCAAATTTGCCAAGGTTTTCTTTACCGTTGTTTAAAACAAAACATTTACATCCAAAAGGATGAAAAATAACTAATGTTAGGCTTTTTATTTTTGAAAAATTCCATATGGAGTTTTCTTTAAAATTGGCCTAATCATTACTTGATTTACAACATAACAAGCGGTATTTGTGGCTTCCGTCCAAAAATATTTTGGCAAATTATTTTCACAAATCATGGTTCTAGCCATTTCTTCTAAAGTTCGATTTTTCCTCTCAACAACTCCATTTTGTTGAGGGGTTCTAGGTGCTGAAAAATTATGGCTAATACCGTTAGAGTTACAAAATTCAGTAAATCCAAGATTTTCAAATTCAGTTTCATGATCACTCCTAACACTAGTTATAGAGTAACCTTTTTCATTTTGGATTACTTTTGAAAACGTGATGAATTGTTCTAATGCATCATATTTAGTATTTAAAAATAGAACCCAAGTATATCTAGAATAGTCATCTACCAAGACAAATGCATATTGTTTTCCACCCAAGCTAGTAGTTCTAGTTGGCCCAAAAAGATCTAAATGGATCAATTGTAAAACTCTACTAGTTGATACATCATTAATGGATTTAAAAGAAACTCGCTTTTGTTTTCCTTTAGCACAAGCATCACAGATTTTATCATTATCAAATTTAAGCTTAGGCAACCCTCGAACTAAATCACCTTGAATTAGCCGTTGCAAAACACTCATACTAGCATGTCCTAGTCTCCTATGCCATAACCAACTATCATGTTCATCCTTAGTAACTAGGCACAAATTAGTCATATCAATAGAATCTAAATGCACCATGTAGATATCCCTATTTTATGACCAATAAGCATAATCGAAAGTAGATGCAATGTCAATCAATTTTGTAATCATTTAAAATAAAACATTGTATCTTTTAACAAATTTTTTTTATAAGATTATGCTTTTAACCCATTCACATATAAAACATTATGCAATGTTGATTATATAGAGTAAGAGCACATGCATAAAGTTTTTGAAAATGTTATGCATTAAAACTTTATAATATTTAAAAAAAAATCTATGCATAAACATTAAAAATTTCAGATCAAAATTTTGCAAAACCAAAGTTCTTGAAAAATCAATATCAATTATTAAATAGATATCAATTACATTTTAAAATCAATTTTGACCAAAAATTAATATGATGAACTAGAGTTTAAAAAACAATTTACCAAAAATTACCATGTTCATCATACAATATTTTTCAACATACATGAGACAAAACATAATCATTTAGAATTATTTAACATTTAAAACCTCATGCATGCATAGAATAAATGAGCAACCAAATAAAATAAAAAAATTAAGTTTAGAGGTTACCCATTACTTTTTCATGTGTGGCTAGAGCATCTTGAATATCATCAACTTCATCACCATTGCTCCCACACACCTACAAGAGACATTTAAGTAGATTTTGGTATCCAAATTGCTTTGGATCCTTGAACATTAGTTTCAATGCCTCTTGTTCCTTTTGGAATCCATACTTGTCTAATTTTAAATCGTTTTCCTTTCTTTAAAGGACAAGTATGTTCCTTATGACCATGATAATGACAATGTGAGCATATTTTCATTATTGAACTAGATGAATTATTTAGAATGATCTCTTTTTCTTTAGTTAAACATTCAAGCTTATCTTTTAAATTGAAATTTTCTTTTTCAATACTTTCAAATTTCATTTTTGAGAGTTCTAAATCCTTCTTCAAGATTTCATTTTGATTTTCAAAATCCATTTTCATTTCTAGAAGAAGTTTGTTTAATTTGAAAATTTCTTTTTCAAAGTTTTCAGATTTTATTTTTGAAAGCTCTAACTCCTTTCTCAACATTTCATTTTGATTTTACAAGTCTGTTTTAGCTTTCAAAAGAAGATCATTTTTAGCAATAAATTTAGAAATCAATTTATTGTATTTGGAGTTCATGGTCTCAAACTCCGAAAATAATTTATCATAAGCATCTTGTAACTCATTAAAAGATTTTGAATTTGATATATTTGAGTTAGAAGATACCTTTGGCTCTGTGAGAGCTAATAGAGACATCACTTTTATTGGTTCTTCTTCTTCCTTGTCTCTATAGATCTCCTCAAGCTTATCCCACATTTTCTTGGAACTTGAACAAGAAGAAACTCCTTTATATACATTAGGATCAATTGCACAACACAACATGTGCATAGCCTTTGAGTTTTGTTGAGCTTCATTTCGTTCTTGAATACTCCACTTCTTTGCCTTCTTAGTAGGAGAGGAATATCCTTTCTTGATTATCATCCAAGCTTCCATATCAAATGCTTTGATGAATATCATCATACACCTCTTCCAATGACGATAATTTGTTCCATTGAAATGTGGAGGCACGTCAATTGGTCTGGATTCTTCCATGGAGAATGAACCGGAAGTGGACGCCATTTTTATCGATTTAACTCTTCCTGGATCGACTCAAGAGGTGATTAAACCTTCAAATGAGTTAGGCTCTGATACCAATTGTTGAGTTAATCGATCGACGGAATCGGCCAAGAGGGGGGTGAATTGGCAATTAAAAATTTCGTGTAAGCTTTTGCAGAAAAATTGAAAGTAATTGCACAGCGATTTACAGTGGTTTGACTTTCTCAAACAAAGTCTACGTCCACTACCTTAGCTATCCACACTAAGGATTTTCCAACAAATTCACTAATTTGTTCTTTCTTTTGAGGCCAAAGAGATAACTTTACAAAATCCCTCAAGAGTATACCCCAACTCTTGAGAACACTCTTTTTCCCAAAGAGAATATTACAAATTTGCAAACTTACAAGAAAACCTCACAAGGTAAGATGTTTGCACAATTCTAGAACAAGAAAAGAACACTCAAAGATAATTACAAATGAGCACAAATGGTGTTCTTGAAAGCAAAATGAATATTGAAAGGAAAATTGGCTTGATTTGCACAAACTTGGTGTTTGATGCTTTCTCTCTTGTTTCTCTATGATTTCTTATTGATCAAGGGCTTCAGAACATGTTTAAATACACCTTGAATCTCTTCTGAACGTTGGCGATGATTAGTGAAGATCATATAGCCGTTTTAGTGTGAAAACAATTAATAAAACAGTTTGGAGCGTGGGGGAATCGGTACCCCCTATGGGGAATCGGTTCCCTCCGAGCATTCTGGAAATCTCGGAGCCAAACCTTTCAGGGGGAATCGGTACCCCCTATGGGGGGGAATCGGTTCCCTCTGAGCAATCTGGAATTTTTGGCTTTGAAATGGTTCGAAATACTTTGAAAGATTATTTTGAAATTGTTTTAAGATTAAAACTTAATTTTACACTTAAGTAAGGATTAAAAATGATTTTTGAAATATTTTGAGTAATGTTTTGATATTAGAATAATTATATCGAATATACTTAGAAAATCATTTTGGAAAATCTTAAAATTCATTTAACTTAATTTCTTATATCGAAATATCAAAATGTTTTCAACAAAATTCATTAAAGTGAAATTTCAGATAGACTTAGCATGAAAAATATCTAAATTTCATGCCAAATTTGTTCATCTTTTTCTCCATTTTCATGAGCTATACCAAGCTAAGGGAAAAATATTTATTTTCCATTTTAAGCCATTTCCTTTGGATTTCAAGTTATGTCGTGAAATAGGAAAGTGATCTAGTTGAAAAAACGCTATCTTTTGGTACCAATTATGCTTGCTCAACTTGCTCAATTTCAAAGATCCCAAATCTTAGGGTTTATGTTCATGATAGGATTCAGGAAATTGATGATGAATATTTATGTTTTGAGGTTGTAGATTCAATTCCAAGCATGAATTCTGATTAAAACACGTCTGAACTTCCTAGATATGATTATATAAATTTTGGTCAAATGAAGAAATTGAATAACTTGGTGTTTTGATGATATTTGATTAGGTCTTTGATTGTAGAGATGTTGTAAAGTTGATTGGAAGTGATTTCATGCTTGAATTGAATCAAACTTGAGCAAAATCATGAAAACTTAGTTTTTAAGTTTAAAGTATTCGGCCATGAGGTTATTGAGTGAGAAAAATTATGAAAATATTATACAGGGGCTGGAAATGATGTAGGAAGTATTCTACAGCCTTAGAAAAATTTTGGGACCATTTTGTAATTTTTGAAAAGTTAGGGGAGTAATTCATAAATTTTGGAAAAGTTATGAATGGTTGTATAATTGTTTAATAGTCGATATACTATGCTGGAAATTACAGTTTTGGGATTAAAATGAGTTTCAAGTATATTATGGATTTTGTCTTGGGAATGTGTTATGTTAGTATAATGCTAACATAACTATTGTTATAAATTTGTGATTTTGTACATATCGTAATTGAATTGTGATTGAAGCAAATCAAGTATAAAAGAGTTATTGTGGACTGTAGTAAGGAAAATATTTTGGATATTTATAAAGTGTCGAGGTAAGTGCAATACATGAATGACATGGTACATAGATGTTTTATACATCATCAGGAAGACTTGCGATAAGTCGACCTTGTTTTATTAGCATGAGATTTTGACATGGATGTTATTTTGGGTATGAACTACCCTAATGTTTATTACATGGTTATATGTTTCCATGGATGATTTAATTCGTGACTATATGCCCAAGTACGTTATTGAGGTTCAGTGGTATTACTGGCATGCCATAGAATCTAGCAGCTGCAGAATTAAGTAGTACTGTAGTGTCAAATAAGATACATAGTACAAGTTAGGTGGGTAAAACCCGACCTCAGCATTACGATGCATTATTAGGTGAGCAATGGTCGACCTCAACACTTTTGTGCAACATTTGACTCCTATACCGGGTTCCTCATGGATTGAGAATTATGGGCAATAGTTGTTGATAAAAAAGATTTTTATTTATATTATGTTATTTTGATTTTGGCATTTGAAAATGATATTAAATTTCAGGCATGATTTATATTGCACTCTTTATTGTTTTAAATTGCCTCACTAAGTATATACTTAGCGTGTGATGATTTTCATGCGTAGGTAAAAAGCCAGTAGTAGAATAAAGAGTTTGGAGCAATATCAAGCATCGAGAAGTATATTTCCATATCAGTAAGACATCCTATTATGTGATTTTGACTATATAACACCCATAACCCGTATAATTATACCTATACAGATTATAGATGTTATCCGAATTTCTAAAAACCATTTCTCAATTTGTGTGCTATTCAAAATTTATTTTCTTAAAATGGTAAATGATATTATAAAAAAATCATATCATATAAATCATGTTTTGTTGTAACCAATTTAATATTCGAAAGATTTTTTTTATGAATAGTGAATGGTACCCGTGAACAGTGAACAGTGGCGATGAACAGTGGGGGAATCGGTTCCCTGTTGGGGGGAATCGATACCCAAAATCATTCTGGAAATTTTTCTTAAAAGCGTGGTTACTGTTCATGCTACAGTACTTTCGAAAATACATATAAATTCCTTAAAATTCCATTTTTATTTCCAAATTTTGTTTAACAAAACAAATAAAACATTTATAATTACATGCCACTAATAAAATTAATATTACAACTTAGGATGTCTTACTGATATTGAAATATACTTCTCGATCTTTGATGACGCTTTACACTCTTTATTCCATTACTGACTTTTTACCTACGCGTGAAAATCATCACACGCTAAGTATATACTTAGAGAGGCAATTAAAACATTTAACAGTGCAATACAATTCATGCATGATTTTCAATGTCAAAAATCAAATTTCCATAAAATCATTTTAATAACATATCCAATATTTTACCATGATCAAAATAATATAAAATCTCTTACCATTTATCCAATAAGCTCGTAAGCTTATTTTAGCAAAATATTTACCATTTAAATTCCATAAGCTCGTAAGCTTTTTTTATCAATATACTTGCCATTTATTAACCAATAAACCATAATCCATAACCCATAGTATAACTGTATGAGGAACCCGATATAGGAATCAAATATTGCACCGAAGTGCTGAGGTCTGGATTTACCCACCTAGTACACCGTAGTGTTTGTACTGTGTCTTCACTAGACACTAAGGCCTGCACTATGTGCCTTCTCTATACACTCTAGTGCTACCTAATATTGCAACTGCTAGAGTCTATGGCATGCCATTAATACCACTGATCCTCAATAACATATTTGGGCATATAATAAATTTTATTTAATCCATCCATGGCAAATTATACTATCATAATTTAGCAATGGGGCAGTTCATACCCGAAAACATTCATGGTAAAATATCATATTTCTCATAATCAAAGCATTATAATTTCATCCAATGACATCTCAATGTCATGTCAATTTATAAAAATGACATAATAACATGCTGTTATAAACGAGGACTACTTATCACAAGTCTTCCTGATGATGTATAAAACATCCATATATAATTTCATGCATGTATTGCACTCACCTTGACACTTTATATCTTACAAAATATTTGTGCCTCACTATTGTCCACAATATACCCTTTTTATACTTGACTTGCTTCAATTGCAAATCAACCATGATCTGTATAAATCACAAATTTATAACAATACATATGTTAGTATTGTACTAACATAAACATATCCCAAAATAATTCCATAGTATATTTGATACTTATTAACTATCAAAATACTTAATACTTAATAATTTCATTTTAACATTGGAACCAACTTTTCAAATTTACACAAAATCGTCCTTCACCATTTTATCACTTAGAATTTCAATACAAAACTTCCAGTATTGAAATTATTATCAACCAAGTACACAAAGGCATAATTACAATAACACTCCCAACAATTCGAAATTTGTATTACAATCACCAAACTTTCTAAAATTTCCATATTCTGACAACTTGCACTACCTTTAAAGAATCAATATTCTGTACTGATATACACACTGTAATTTAATTTCGTTTATTTATTTGAAAATTAGACTCGAATACGAATCTATCCATATAAATAAATCCTTCTAATTCATTCTGTACAATTTATGATGAATTTTGAAAGTTGACCAACATAATCTGTTTTGCAAATCTGCTGTCCGATTTTTCTGACATTTCCTTGGTTAAAAATTCATATCTTTTTGTATTCACCTTGAAATTGATCCCCGTTTGTTTTAAACAAAACTAGATCGATATATAAACACAAATATATAAAAATAATCTCCAAATTAGTTTTATATAATTTCTGGTGAATTTTCGAACCTACTGCCAAATTCAGAATCTAACTGTTTCTTTTAACTTCATCCCTAGGTTCTTCAACAATTTTCCAAAATTTATGAATTTATCCCCAACTTTTAAAATTTTAAAAAATGGTCCCAAAAGTTTTCTAAGGCCTATAGAATACTTCCTTCATCATTTCCAGCCAATATATAATTTTTCTCGCTCAAACCATTCATGGCCGAAATTTAAAGAACAAGTTTTAGAAAGATTAAACATGTTCTAATCATCATACATGCTTGAATATGAATCTACTACCTCACAAACATCAAAATCCATCATCAATTTCAAGATCCCTTTATATGAACACAAACCCTTAAATTTGGGATCTTTGAACACCAACAAGATTACCATGCAATATTGGTACCAAAAGATAGAGTTTTTCACGTATAACAATTTTCTATTTACAACTTACTCAAGATCCTAAGTAAATTGCTTAGAAATTGAGTTGAAATTTTTCTCTTACCTTGAGAGAGAACCCACGGCTGATTTGGAGAAGAAGATAGCAAATTTTGGTGCATTCATCTTATTTTACTCTATATTCCACTATAAATTAATATTATATTCATTTAATTGGGATATGACAAAATCACCCTTAATGAATCTTCTTATTCACCATAAAACCAAGTCATCTGATCATTATCATATTACAAAGTCAAACATGAATTATTTTGACTTTTAATTCCGAAATTCCCCTTGAATTTTCAAAATTTGTGTTTTAGTCACTAACTTCCACTGTTTCGGTTAAATCTGGAAAATTGTACAATTTCAAACCAAATTTCTCTGATCCAAAATATTAAAATAATATTTCCAACCATTTTATAACATCCTTCAAATTTTTGTAAAATTCCATTTCGATCTGAAATACCGATTTCCTTACCGACTTTAACCCTTTCTAGTTTTTCTTTACTAAAATTTCAAATCCAAAAAAATATGATTTCTATAACTCCACTATCAAGAGTAAACCATCTATTTATGGAATAAAAATTCTTTTTAGGAAATTATCACTTAATTCCCTAAAACAATTTCCCAAATTTCTACTTTGACCATCAAACTTTCAAAATTTGCATTTTGGTCATTGTCTAAATTTTTGGGGTAATACAGACTAAGTTAGTGCCATGTACTATAAATGTCCTAGTTGTTATGTTGAACTATTTTGGAACTGGTTTGTAATAACTAAACTATTTTACTCTATTTTCAGTATGTGATAGTTGATGTGATATTATATTTTTTTATTAGTTATTTTTTTAAGAAAATAAATTTTAAATCGGTTTTGAATTGGAAAATATTTTGGAAAATTCAGGTGAAATCTATAATCTGTATAGATATAAATATATAGGTTTTGGGTGTTACATGAATGGTCCTGACCATCGTGATTTTAACTTGCCTGGGAATAGTTTAAGAGCAGTACTTGTTATCCAGAATAAAATTGCCTTGGCAATATTTTTCTGTCATGCCATCGTTTTGTTTTTTATTTGTATTGGCGGGCATTCTCGTATGCATGTGCTCTGAATTCATCCATGTCGTTTAGTTCCAAGAGTCTTCTTTCTCTAGCAAGCTGAGCATCCATGTTTAACTTTTTGATGGCCCAATAGGATTTATGTTCAAGTTCAACAGGTAGATGACATTCTTTTCCATAGACCAGTTTGAATGGTGACATTCCCAACAGTGTCTTGAATATTGTGCGATAAGCCCATAGTGCTTCATCTAGCTTCGGCAACCGTCCTTTCGACTTGGGTTAACCAATTTTTCAAGGATCTATTTAATTTCCCGTTTAGACACTTCAGCTTGTCCATTCGTTTGAGGGTGATACGCCATAGCAATCCTATGTGGTACTCCATATCGCTTCAATGCCTTGGCAATCAATTTATTGTCAAAATGTGTTCCTTCATCGATAATGATAGCTCATGGTGTTCCAAATCGGGTGAATATATTTTTGTGCAAAACTTTTAACACCGTCTTGGAATAATTTTTAGGTGTTGCGATGGTTTCTACCCATTTTGATATATAACCCACTTCCAAAAGAATGTACAAATCTCCAAATAATGTGGGAAAAGGTCCCATGAAGTCTATTCCCCATACGTTGAAGAGTTCAATTTCCAGAATATTTTACCATGGCATCTCATGCCGCTTCGATATGTTTCCTGTTCGTTGGCATCTATCACATGACTTATAGAATTCATGCACATCTTTGAACAAGGTTGGCCAGTAAAATCCACACTGAAGCACTTTCGTTGCTGTTCTCATTCCACCAAAAAGTCTTCCATATGGTGACGAGTGGCGTTGGTGTAGAATATCTTTTTGCTCTTCTTCTAGAATGTATCTTCGAATTATTTGGTCTTCGCATTGCTTGAATAGGAACAGTTCATCCCAGTAGTAATGTCGCACATCATGTCGAAACTTCTTTTGGCCCTAGCTAGATAAATCAGGAGGAACAATACCACTAACAAGAAAATTAACTATGTCAGCATACCACGACACAGCCGTGAAAAATAATATTTTCTCATCAGGGAAATCCTCTTTAATTATTGTGATCTCAGGATAATCAAGTTTATTATCTAGCCTAGACAAATGGTCTGCCACTTGATTTTCTATACCTTTTCTATCCTTGATCTCTAAATCGAACTCTTATAGTAATAATATCCACTGAATTAGTCTAAGCTTTGCATCTTTTTTATTAGTCAGATATTTAATGGAAGAATGATCTGTATGCACAATTACCTTAGTGCCTATTAGATATGGCCTAAACTTATCGAATGCAAATACTACTGCTAAGAGTTCTTTTTTAGTGGTGGTATTGTTTACATGTGCATCATTAAGAGTACGACTCGTATAGTGTATAACATGAAACATTTTACTTTTTCGTTGCCCTAGCACTGATCCGACTGCATAGTCACTAGTGTCGCACATGAGCTCAAAAGGTTCGTTATAGTCTGGTGGGATAACAATTGGTGCTATCGAAAGTTGTTTCTTTAAATATGTGAAGGCATTCAAACAATCATTAGTAAATTCAAATAGATGATTTTGTTGAAGCAAAAGAGATAAGGGTTTAGAGATTTGAGAAAAATCTTTTATGAACTGCCTGTAGAAGCCTGCATGTCCAAGGAAATTGCGTACACCTCGCACGTTGGAGGGTAGGGGAAGGTTTGCAATCATGTCCACCTTGGCTTTATCGACTTCGATGCCTCAGCATGAAATTTTGTGACCCAACAATATTCCCTCGGTTACCATAAAATGGCATTTTCCCAATTCAACACTAGGTCGGCTTCTTCACATCATTTCAGTACATTAGATAGATTACCGAGACATCAGTCAAAATCATCACCCGAGACGTAGAAGTCATCCATAAATATTTCCGTACATTCTTTCACCATATCTAAAAAAATTGCCATCATGTATCTTTGGAATGTAGTTGGAGCGTTACCCAGTCCAAACGACATTCGTCTAAATGCATAGGTACCATACGAGCATGTGAAAGTGGTTTTCTGATGATCCTCCGGTGCTATGGCTATTTGGTTATATCCTGAGTATCTATCGAGGAAGATGTAAAATGCTTTTCCCACTAACCTATCAAGCATTTGGTCGATAAAAGGGAGGGAAAATGGTCTTTCTTTGTGGCTTTGTTGAGCTTCCTGTAATCCATGCATATGCACCAGCCCGTGAATGTTCTTGTGGTGAGGATTTCGTCATGTTCGCTTTTAATCACGGTCACACCACCTTTCTTTGGCACACACTACACCGGGATGACCCATGAACTATCAGATATAGAATAAATTACTCCCGCGTCCAACCATTTTATAATTTCTTTCATGATTGGATTGAGCCTTCTTTGTGGTTCCACCGAAGACATATGGTTATCTTCTAGATTGATTTTTTGTATGCATATGGTCGGACTAATTCCCTTCAAGTCTGCCATTATCCATCCGAGAGCTTTTCTGTGCTGTGACAAAATATTCAACAAACTATTCTTCTGTTTAGAGGTTAAGTTGGTAGAAATTATCACTGGTAGAGTTTCATCAATTCCTAGATAAGCATACTTCAAGTTTTATGGAAAAGTTTTAAGTTCCAGTTTCGATACATGTTGCAAGGATGACTCTTGAGACTTAACGTCATTATAATCTAAGGGTTCGAATTTCATACCTGATTTATTATGAAGAAGCCTCAGTTAATTATTTTTATTTCCTCTGTATCGTGCATTGGTATCATTTTCAAGGCATTTATTGTTCAGGTTTCCATTTTCAGGGCCATGATTCTCTGAATCATCTTCTGAGCATAATTCACTTGGGCCAAAAGTGTCTTGTTCGTGCATCTCGGTTGTAGGGTCATGGTACAAAGCGTTGTATTCATCGAGTCTTAGAGATTCGCCTTGTCCAAGGATTGTTTTCTCATCTACTTCTCTAATGTATTGGCACTCTTCTGAATCATCCACATATTCCATGGAGTTGAATACATTGATGTTGATGCTTTGGTCTCCTACTCGCATTGTGAACTCTCCATTTTCACAATCGATTAGGATTCTCCCAGTGGCTAAGAAGGGTCGTCCCAGAATGATTGGTGCATTTTCATCAGCTTCGGAATCCAAGATAAGGAAATCAACTGGAAATACGAATTTATCCACCTTTACTATGACATCCTTTATTCTGCTCTTTGGCCGCACATATAACCGATCGGCCAACTATAGGATGACTGAGGTTGGACAGGTGTGATACCCGTCAAGTTTCATAAATATGGACTTTGGTATCAACTTTACATTTGATCCCAAATCAACAAGAGCTCGCCTTTTGAAGTCATTACCAATTGAGCATGGTATTATAAAGTTTCCAAGGTCTTTTTATTTTGGTGGGAGTTTTCTTACTGCCGTACAGATTTCTGTTGTCGTGGTAACACGTTCTATCTTCCGTTTCTTTGTAAGAATGTCCTTATGAAACTTGGCATATGAAGGCATTTGTTCGATGGCTTCTAGTAAGGGTACATTGATACAAAATTGATCCAGAACATGAACAAATTTATTGAACTGGATATCATCATCATGCTTCTTCAAACGTTGAGGGAATGGTGGTGGAGGTCACATATTATCTACTGTTGTTGCTGAAGAATCTCTAGCCTTGACCATGAATTTCTCGTTATTTGAGCGATTCCTTTTTGAACCTTCGGTTCTTTCATTTTCTTCAGGCTCTTTCTCTCGTTCAACATTTTTCAGCTCGATCCTCTGGTTGTGTTATGCTATGGAGAGGACTGTTCAGATGTTCTCCCCTAAACTTGTCATCTTAGTTGACTTGTTTTCCACTCCTTAGTGTAAGTACATTACATTGTTCCTTCACATGATGTTTAGTGATCTCCGTATCACTAGGGAGATTTCCTTGTGGGCGAGAGTATAATGCCGTAGCAATTTGTCCCACATGATTCTCCAATGCTCTTAGAGAAGAACTATGGCTTTGCAAAAGTGTTACTTGGCTTTGTAACAAATTTCCTTGATTTTTAATTGTTGCAGAATATTCGTGCATCAAAGTCTTTGTAGAGGCCATGAAATCTTTCGTCGAGGCCATAAATTCCTGTAATGATAACTCCAAAGAATTTGTATTAGAATTATTATTAGAGGAAGAAGCTATACTTTTATTGTTTTTCCAGGGCTGCTAATGATGCTGATTATGAAAATATTGATGGTCAGAATTATTTTACTGTGGCCTATAATTTGCTGCTTGATTGTTGTTGTTTTCTTGATTACTCCATGAAAAATTTGGGTGTTGTCTCCAACCAGGATGTACGTGTTTGAATAGGGGTTATTGTTGCTCCAATTATAGTTTCCCACAAAATTTGTTGACTCATGGTTTCCAGGCATTTACTCTCATGATGGTTGCCATGACAAAATGTGCATGCGTTATTGGTCATCTTGACTTCTCTTACCTCATTAGGACGTTACAAATTTTTTAACATATTGGTTATGGCAGAAAGTTAAGCTGCTACCGAATCCTTACCATGTAATTCATATGCTCCAGATGTTTTTCTACCAGTTCCCAATCTTGACTTTGGAAATTGATAATCATTATTTGCTATCCTGTTAAGGATGTCGAAAGCTTCCTCGGGTGATTTGTCCAGTAAGGTGCCATTTGTTGAGGCATCTAGCATCATTCGAGTTGGTGCATTGACTTCATTGTAAAACATCACCACTTGTGTCCAATCGTGAAAGCCATGGTTAACACATTTACAATGTAGGTTTTTGTACATATCCCAACATTCGTACATTCATCTCCTTGGTGAAAGCTTGCAATGTCATTGCGAAGTTGTGTATTCATATTGGAAGGATTGTATCGGAGTACGAAACTCTTGCATAAATCTTCCCATGACTCCATTGAGCCGGAAGAAACTCTCCTGAGCCAGACTCTTTCTCTAAGTAAGGGAAAAGTTTTAGTTTGAGCACATCTTCATGCACTCCTTGTTGTCGAAATAAATCACACGCTTCAAGGAAAGCATGAACATGTTGCCTAGTATCCTCATTGGGTGAACCACCAAATTATCCAATAGAGTTTAACATGTTAAACATCACCGGTTTAAGTTCGAAATGAGTGGCTTGTATTTTAGGTGCCACTATGCCTGGATTGAGGTCATCGATAATCGGGTTCAAATGATCTCGTATTGCACGTGGCCTTGCAACTTGAAGATTGATAGCTGCTTCAGGTCCTAAATCTCCCATATTGTCTTGCATTTGAAGTTGGTTTAAATTTTCTTTTGTTCTTTGGGCACGCAACCTTTGTCTGAACGATTTCTCAACTTCAGGGTCAAATGGTTCCAAAGGCTTACTAGTAGATCTCAAGATCATGCAGGAATAAAAACCTAAAAAAGAAAATAATAAACTATGTTAGACTAAATAAATATAAGGTGACACAAAAAGAACTTGTTATGGCTATATATTTCGTCAGTTGCCAATCCACGGCAACGGTGCCAAAAACTTGATCGCTTGTAAATGTATATGTTAAGGCAAGCAAATTTGTGCAAGACAATCGATTCAAGTAATATAGGGTAAGTGAGTATCGTCTCCATAGGGATTGGATTGGAAATATATTTTCCCCACAACGAGAACTAGTGTCACGAACTAATTCCTACTAGTGTCAGCTTAAGAACTAATATTAAATAAATGAATAAGTGATTTAATGATTGAAGAAAAGTTTGGTCAAGGCAAAATAAGTATGATGAATAATGGAATAAAATAAGACAAGTGTTGGTTTAAATATAATGCAAACAACCTCACATATTCAGACGTATCACAGAGAACTTATGCTAAACTTTTGTCTTGACAACAATTATTCTTAGTCTAGAATGAATTACTATGACTTGCTAAAGCTGCCCGACAGGATTACTAGGTATTCTTAGATGGTTGCTATGATAATACTCCTCAGCGTTAACTATAACCCTTGGTTTGTCAAACTGTTGTTGTAGCAATACCTCTAAGCGTGAACTATAGGCGTTGTCTATCCTACTCTAGCATCTACCCCTTTTAGTTGTTTGAAACTCACTCCTTATCTCTAAGGAAAACAAGTTACCATCTCGGATTCATTCCATTGCTCACGTGGATCTATCTTAATTCTCTCGAATCTAAGAATCATTATCTAGACAAAAGGATATCTCTCAATGCACTTACATTGCCAAGACATATTTTACCAAAACCCCAGGCGATCTCTCGATGCTCTTACAGCGTAAGGTAAAATATTTAAAAGATGAGCAAAACAGTCATAAGAAAAACATAATTTATCATTCATAAAACATAAAAATATTGTTTAGGAAAAACAAAGTTTAACACCAACTAAGACAGTCATGGTGCAATCAACGATCATCCAAGATTCAACCTTTAATACAACCCGAAATAGATAAAGAGTTAAGAACAAAGGAAGAACGACTCCCAAAACTGGGGGCTCTGTCGCTACAATTCTGATCAGCACTGCACCTGCTTTAATGATCAGCCTCTCTCAAGACCTGATCACCGCTCTGCTAAAGTCTGATTATGGAGGAAACCAAGGATGGTTGGTTGGTTGACGGTGCGAAAGCACTGTAGTTGCTTGCTCACGCCTTGGATAAAGCTCTTCTCTCTTCTTACTTGCCTCATTCTCTTTGGCGGCTACGACTGGTTATTTATAAGGAAATATCTCCTAGGGCTTTGCATGCTTTTAGAGTTTTCTTAAATAATCGTTATTAAATGCCCAGACTTAAAAAAGAAAGGCGACTGGCAGCTGTCAGAATAATTAAGGCTTGCTTGTACGTGAAGTAGGTCATCCAGTTGGCGTGTAACATAGGCGGTTTCGTCACACCTGCTTCAGACTTCTTCAGATAAACCTTGCCTCGGCGAGATAAATATATTCCTCACGTTATCATTTGTTCCGTTGTCCTTTACAAATTTACGTTGTCACAACTGAAATGTTCTTCCTCTGTAAGTTTCCTGCACAAACATAATCTAAACAACCCTTTCTCCTCAGAGTATCAGTCAGACCAAATAAATCTTACCTAAGCAAAACTTATCCACCACAGGCTAATATAACCTATATACAACTAAAATGATGTGCATACTTTGTTTAGACGAGCAATAACTTAAGTGAAAAGACTGAAAATTGAGTCTTTTTACGGAGTTATCATATATCTTCCTTTTTTATCTTTAATTGATGATATCCCGATCGAAGATCAATCTTAGTCAATATTGATGCTCCTCTAAGTTGAGCAAAGAGATTATTAATCCTTGGTAAAGGGTATTTATTCTTCACCATCACTTTATTAAGTTGATGGTAATCCACACATAATCTCATTAACCCATCTTTCTTTTTCACAAATAATACCAGTACATCCTAAGGTGACATGCTCGAACTTATAAAAACCCCATTCTAACATTCTTAGTAACTATACCTTTAATTCTCCGAAGCTCAATAAGATCCATACGATATGGGCCATAAAAGTAGGCGCAATACCCAATAACACTTCTATTTTAGATTATATCTTTCAATTGCGAAATAATCCTGGTAACTTATCTAGAACTATATCTAGATACTCACGAATAGTTAAAATATATTTCCGCATAAACTCAGAAGGTCAAGTATCTACCACATTGACTAAGAAGGCTTAGCAACCTTGTAACAACAGTTTCTTATCAATGACAGCAAAAATCATAGTAGATAAGGGATTTACCCTTTTACTGACAATTATTATCTCAGTACCTTCCAAATTCCTCTTTATTAATCGTTGTATACAAGAGGATTAAAATTAACTTCATTACTTCCACTATTCGTTTATTCTCGAACCTCATATTCAATCATTTACCTCAAACCCTCTATCTCACATTTGTAATACATATACTACTTTTATTCACTTTTATTAGTATGGAGTGGCATCAATCAAATCTTACAAACATCATATCAGTAACAATGACATCCTAATGACATGTATACACTTTTTGACTCAAAACAAGCTCGGTTTAGTCCTAGAATTGGCTAAACGTGTAGCTATGATACTAATAAATGTAATAACCTTAAATTGGATAATGTAGTATTACGAGTTAAAGATATCACACTAATTATTCGAAACATTTCTTAAACAAAAATGGTCAAAATTGTTTCGTTTGCAAATTTCCAAAGTTTAACATTTATTATAAAAATATTATCGTATAAATCAAAATATAATAATATTTTGACTCCTATTTTAAATTCGGTTTCAGGTAGCAACTAGGCAGTTATATTCCTTTTCATATCACAAATAAAAATGTCTAAAATTGTTTAATTTAAAATCCAATTAAACATAATTTAATATAATAATATTTTTTCATATAATTAATTATATTTAATATTAATCATATTAATAATTTGTAGACATTTCTTACTCGCATATATGCCAGCTAGAAAATTTAAAACACAATAGGATGTCATTATTATTACCTATATATAGTCCTTGATGATTGATGACAAACTCAACTCCTTACTCCTCTCGATTTCCTTTACCTACGCGTGAAAATCATCACACGCTATGTATACTTGGTTAGACAATCGTAGTAATAAGCAATCTAAAACAAGACATTATATAAATAAAGAATATTACACAATGAATTATGATCATTTTACTTGTATTTCAACCATGTTACCATTTGTTAAAATGATAATAAACCACATATAAAATTTATTACCAATATACTTGTCATTCATTCCAAAAGCTCATAAGCTTATTCACATGTTTATCATTTATTAACCAATAAGACATTAGCCCAAATATAAGCCTATGAGAACCCTGGGTATACGAATCATTTATGCACTGAAGTGCTAATACACATAAGGTCGTGCCCACCATATTCATTAAGTGTTCTTTATAAACATTATAATGCTAATACACATAAGGTTGTGCCCAACATATACACTAAGTTTCCTTTATATGCAGTATAGTGCTAAATCGAATATGTAGCCTGTTGCTAGACTCTATGGCATGCCAACTATACCATTGTCCCTTAATGAAATACTTGACATACTTGGGCATATAGCCTCTATATTTATTTTATCCATGGTAATGTATATCAATATAATTCAATATTGGAATGTTCATACCCAAAATAACATTCATGATAAGCATCATATATATTCGTGATAAACAACATATATAAACTATTGATCAATGCATTTTCTATTATACTTTTGACATATTTAGAACATGTCAAATATATGATAAATGAAATAAATATCATGTCAATATAAACAAGGTAGACTCATCGCAAGTCTTCCTAATGATGTGTAAAACATTTGTGTATCACGTTATACATGCATTACACTCACCTTAACACTTTATATGCAAGTCAAAATATAAGCCTCATTAAGCTTTAAGCTTGATCATTTCCTCTCGATTATCTTTGATCATAAAATTTATAATGATCTATACAAAATCATATATGTATATATATATAAAGCATATGTTAGTATCGTACTAACAAAAGCAAAATTTAATAAAATGAATCAGAAAAATTCTTTCATTCCTAGCTCGATACAAATATCATTTCATAACTCAATATCAACCTTAATCATTCCAAAAAATGAAACTTCAACTCCTCTACTATTCATATTTATCACTAATCCACATAACTTTCACTACTTTACGATTCAACCACAATTTATGAATTCTTTTAGAATTCATTTTCACTTTTCCAATTAATTTAAAATAATCATTTTTCCGTTTCACTCTAATTTGATTCCAAACACCAAAATTTCCAACATTTACTTCCAATGTAGTACATCAACAATTACATAATTGTCATTTAAATCTCTAAATTCTTTATATTTGTGATTTGGTCCTTAAACTTGTATAAACTTCCAAAATTATCCAAATCAACATTCTAATATTAAATTCTAGCATAGTTCAACAACTATTAAATAATTGCACATCAACCCCATAAATTTTTATAAATTTTGTAGAAGCTTTCCAATACCATTTCTAAGTCTAAGGAAATTTTTCCATATTTTCCCCAATTTATTCATCATGATTGAATTTCTAGGGTTATGGATTCTTAGGTTTTCAACTTAATTCAAGCATGAAATTAACCTCTAAACAACATTTCAATGCTTGTACAATCAAACCTTAGCATAATTGATCCAAATCATCACTTTCTCAAAACCCTCAGATTTGGCCAAACCTATTAAATCTTGATTTCATGCATTTTAATAAATAAAAAAACCTTGGAAACAACTCTACAACATCAACAACATCAAAATATATAATCAATTCATAAAACCCTAACATTTTCTTCATCCAACATATTCATGAACTTGTGATTTCAAGCATGATTGACGTGCATAATTGGTACCAATTGATAAAGTATTTTGAATAGATCAATTTTCTATTTCACGCTTTAATAAAAAAAAACCTCTGCAATTTTCTTGAAAATGAAAAATAAAATTTTTCCTCCATACCTAGTGAAGCTCGCGTCCGTGGTTGATTGTAACACCCGTAATGTAACACTCATCTCCCGTATACCCTTACATATACGAGTTATAGATGTCACATCATTTGTAAAATAGTTCCCATTTGAAAATCTGTAAATTTTCTTTTATTTTATAAAACCAATAGAATTTATTTATGATTAAAACATGCATTACTTACATATACACCTAAAAAGAGATGTTCCACATTTTACCATTTTACAGTAGTTCAATTCAAAGGTTTTACATAGTGTTTTTACTAATCCTATTACATGCCAACTAAAATATATCAAAAGTAGACAGGTATATCATATTGTTACTGAATTAGGTGACTCTGACTTGATGTCCGATGATCTCCTCACTCAGCTGGTATTCAACCTACGCGTGACATGAACACACATTAAGTATTACTTAGTGAGGCATACATAATCATAAGCAACTTATAAACATAATACAAGGTAACAATTCTAATATCGAGTAATTCTTTACAATTTATTGTAAACCTTATAACTCTTCACCATTGGTTCTTTTATGGTTCTTTAACCCCTTTCTATTCATGTTCATTTATTAGAGTACACTATTAGTGCATATACAAGAATTCATCAACCCATGATGTATTCTGTGGGTTGGACACATAGTGTTTGTACGGTGATTCATCAACTCATGATGAATTCCATGAATATGCACACAAAGTGCATGTACGGTGATTCATCAACTCATGATGAATTCTGTGAATATGCACACAAAGTGCCTGTAGTACTCATAGTGCTGATATATCAATGCAATATATATATTTTAACAATATATCATTGTAACCCTTACTATATAAATAAATGCACTCACCTTAATATCCTTCTATGAGTCCAAAAGGTAGGGCTGATTACTCTGGTACTTTGTCTTTGCCCTTAGTTTTGCTTGTTTCAGGAGCTTGGTTCTAATATACTTAAGCAATCCATAAAGACATATACCATACTCAATGTTAAAATATTTTCAAACCATTGTACTTAAACAATACTCAAAAGAATATATCAGCCTATTTTTAATATCCTTCTATGAGTCCAAAAGGTAGGGTTGATTACTCTGGTACTTTGTCTTTACCCTTAGTTTTGCTTGTTTCAGGAGCTTGGTTTTAATCTACTTAAGCAATCCATAAAGTCATATACCATACTCAATGTTAAAATATTTTCAAACCATTGTACTTAAACAATACTAAAAAGAACATATCAGCCTATTTTTAATATTTTTATCTATATAGCATTGATACTACTACCTTGGTACCGATACTTCTATAATATGGTATCGATACTCCCTTTGGGTATCGATACCAAAAATAGGTTCGATGTTGCCAGGTATCGATACCCTTACCACGGTATCGATACTATCCTACTATGGTACTGATACCCCCTACCGATATCGATACCAAAATTAGATTCGATGTTTCTAGGTATCGATACCCCTTGCTATAGTATTGATACTACCTAATAGGTATCGATACTGATTGAATCAGTATCGGTACTACTCATCTAATTTATATCATTTTAGCCTATAGTATAAGTATTGTTCTTAGCAGTACCGATACCCTTGCCCAGAATTTCCAGTTTTCAACTCGATTTTCATCCCAATGTGGTCAATTCTCGTTGTAATTACCCCATACAATACTATTAAACTCTTCCTTAACTATCCATACTAACATTCCTTCATTTAACCTCTTAGATAAACTAAAATCATTCATGAACATTCAATTCTAAGAATCAAACCACTTTTTCTAACGTGTTCTTTATCTCATATAATACTTCTAATCTCTCATTTACCTCATTGGCAAGTCAAATCTACCAATAAACTTCAATAAACACCAATATACTAAAATATAATTTAAAAACCCATTTTCTAAAATCTATAATATTTTCTCCATTTCTTAGTTTTAATCACATTAAATCCCTCTTTATGCTTCTATCCTACTCAAAGCTTCAATAACCAACAAAAAACGAAAGGATAAACTATCCATATGAAATCTTACCTTTGAGCTAAGGAGAGGAGCATTCTATAGGGAAGAATGAAGGAAAGAAGAAAAGCTTTTGTGTAACCTAACTCCCCTTTTCCCCTTTCTTTAATACCTTATTAGAATACATTTTAACTCCTCTTTCATGTAAAAAACTAAAATACCCTTTTAATAATCCATAGTCACAATTTAGTCTAACTATTGATCCTACTAATTCTCAACTTTTGTCATTTAATTGAATAAATCCCCATATTTTAAAATACTTTTAATAAAGTCCTTATTTCAACAATTGGGACATTACAATTTTTCTCCCCTTAAGAAAATTCATCCTCAAATTTTAAAAAAGTACCTGAATCAAAGAGATGTGGAAACTACTTTATCATATCCTCATGTATTTACCAAGTAACCTCTTCAACCTTATGATTATGCCAAATCACTTTAACCAACGGAATATGTTTGTTATGCAATTCCTTGGTTTCCTTAGCCAAGATCCGAATTGTTTATTCCTCAAAAGTTAAATATGGTCAGATATCTATTTCTTCAGGAGTGATAACATGCGAGGGATCTGATCTGTACCTCCTAAGCATCGATACATGAAAAACATTATGGATCTTGTCAATATCCGGAGGAAAAACTAACTGATAAACTACGGATCCAACCCTTTTTAATATCTCATACTGTCCAATGAACCTCGGTCTCAACTTTCCTTTTCGCCCAAAACGTAACACCTTTTTCCAAGGCGATACTCTCAAAAATACTTTGTCTCCCTCTTGGTATTCTATTTATTTTCTTTCCAAATCCGCATATGACTTCTGTCGATCTGAGGTTATCTTTAGATTACTCTGAATAATCTTTACTTTATCCTCCATATCTTTCATCAAATCTAGACCAACCAATTCTCGATTTTTTAATTCACACTAATTTAATGGTGTTATGCATTTTCTCCCATATAGAGCTTCTTAAGGACCATCTTAATACTGGATTGATAAATGTTATTATACATAAATTCTACTAAAGGCAAATACCTTTCCCATGATCCCTTAAATTCAATCACACATGCCCTAAGCATATCCTCCAGTATCTGAATAGCTTTCTTTGTTTGTCCTTCTGTCTGGGGATGAAAAGTTGTACTAAAGTTCAGTCGAGTACCCAATGCCTCATGTAAAAACTTCCAAAATCTTAAAGTAAACATGGGGTCTCGATCAGACAATATCGATATAGGAACTCCGTGTAGTCTGACTATCTCTTTTATATACAGCTCATCATACTTATTCATTTTGTAGTGTACTCGAACTGGAATAAAATGAGCTTTCTTGGCCAATCTTTCTACAATTACCCAGATCAAGTCTTTTTTACCTGGTGACAACGGTAGTCCTGAAACAAAATCCATCGTGACTCACTCCCACTTCCACTTAGGAATGGATATTGGCTGAAGTAAACCGGATGGCACTTGATGTTCAGTTTTCACTTACTGACATGTCAAACATTTTGCAACAAACTCTGTGATAGTGCTTTTCATGCCAAGCCACCAGTAATGACTTTTCAAATCCTAGTACATCTTAGTTCTACCTAGTTGCATCGTCAAAGCGCTATAATGTGCTTCACCAAGAATATTTTACCTCAATACATCATCATCAGGAATGCAAAGTCTTCTTCGATAATATAAGTATCCATTATCCCTAACATCGAAATCCTTGGCTTATCCTTTTTCTACTTGTGCCAATCTCATTAAGCATTTCTTATCTCTATCTTACAGCTCTTTAACCCGATCCAAAAACGTCGGCCTTAACTTTAATTCAGCAATCAAAGCACCATCTTCTTTTAAGTACATACGTGCATCTAAAACCCTTAAGGCTGCAAAAGTCTTTCGATTGAGCGCATCTGCTACTACAATAGCCTTTCCCGGATGATAATCAATGAACAAATCATAATCCTTTAGGAGCTCAATCCATCTTCCCTGCCGTAAGTTCAGTTCTTTCTGAGTCAACAAATACTTTAGACTTTTATGGTCCGTGTAAACGTGGCAACGCTCACCGTACAAATAATGGCGCCAGATTTTCAAAGCAAACAATATTGTCGCCAATTCCAAATCATGAGTTGGGAAATTTTCTCATGATTCTTCAGTTGTCTGGAATCATAGGCCACGACTTTACCCACTTGCATTAGTACATATCCCAATCTGTTATGGGATGTATCACTGTAAACAACATATTCTTTACCCGACTCAGGTTGTACGAGCACTAGAGCCTTAGTTACTATTCTCTTGAGCATTTCAAAAATTTCCAGGCATATTTATGTCCAAACAAAAGGCATATCCTTCCGTAATGACTGAGTTAGCAGCAGAGCTAACATCGATTGTTTTTTCACAAAACGCCTATAATAACTAGCGAGCCCCAAGAAACTCCGAACTTTAAAAACATTCTTTATAGCTTGATTTTTTTGGATCCACTCTTATGCCTTATACAGAGGCAATATGATCGAGGAAAGCAATCTCTGCTAACTAAAAATTGCACTTGGACAGTTTCGCATATAACTTGTTTTCACGAAGTATCTGAAGCACCACCCGAAGATGAGTATCATGTTCCTCCCTTGACTTGGAATATACTAAAATATCATCTATGAACACTACTATGAATTGATCCAAGTACGGTTAAAATACTCTGTTCATCAAATCCATAAATGTTGTAGGAGCATTTGTTAATCCAAACAGCATTACTACAAATTCATAGTGTCCATACTGAGTCCGAAAAGTTGTCTTGGAAATATCCTCCTTTTCAATCCTTAACTGATGGTACCCCAACCTCATATCTATCTTACATAATATTGATGTGCCTTTTAACTGATCAAACAGGTCATCAGTCCTCGAAAGAAGATACTTGTTCTTTATCGTTACCTTGTTTAATTGACGATAGTCAATACATAAACGCATAGACCTATCCTTATTTTTCACGAATAACACAAGTTCTCCCCAAGGAGAAACATTGGGTCAGATGAATCCCTTATCAAGTAGCTCCTGCAACTGTGCTTTTAGTTCCCTTAACTCTTAGGGAGCCATTCTCTACAGAGCCATAAAAATAGGATCGGTACTCGGGTAAACCTCAATTCTAAATTATACTTCATGATCCAGAAACCCGATAACTCCTCCGGAAAAACCTCTGGAAACTCCCTAACTGTAGGGATATCCTGAAATATCGCTTCCGACTTTCGAGTGTCTATCACATTAGCTAGAAAAACTACGCATCCTTTTGACATCATTCTCTTGGCGGTCAAAGCCGATATCGCATTAGACAGGGATTTTGCCTTCTCACCTACCACCACAATTTCAGAGCCTTCCATATCCTTTAGGAATATTCGTTTCTGACAACAATCTACCCATCCATGATGTGGAGACAACCAACTCATGCCCAAAATGATTTTAAACTCATCAAAGGGTAACTCCATCAAATTTGCCAAGAAGACTACCCCTTGAATTTTAATTGGACATTTTATACACATCCTCGTCACCCGTGCACTTTGACCCATAGGATTTATCGCTATCATTTCACTATCAATTGGTTCTAAAGGAATTCCTCTATTTCTAATCAACTTTGTACTAATATATGAATGTGAAGAACCAGGGTCAACTAGAACAAAAACAGGCTCATCAAAAAGGTAAAATGTACATGTTATGATTTTCGGATCATCCATATCTTCATTGGTCTTTATATTATAAACTCAAGCCACTCTCTGAGTCTCTTAAATTCATTTACATTTGACATTTATTTAGCTTAAATGAATTTAAAATTCATTTAATGGGAAATGACAATTTTCCCTTATAAAACTTTATAGTTACAAAATTACCTTTTCACATGTTAATTATCATCTTCCAAAGTCAAAGATGAACAAATAAATTTTCCTTTCACAACTTTGTCCATGTATTTTTTTCAAAAATTCTAATCTAATAATTTTCATCCAACGATCCATAATTAACATGGAAATAAATTATCAAATCCAATTCTCCATGTTATTTTCCATCATTTTAAAATGTGGAAATAGTATTTTCATCCTTAATTTATCATCCTTCAAAATTTATAAAATTTTTGATTTGATATGATTATTTGAATTCTTATCACACTTTAACACATTAAAATTTTTAATACAAATTCCAGATAAAAAATTTGATTTCCAGGAAAATGTCATTCTTGGGGGTGAACTATTTATTTACAGGGCCAAAATACATAAGTTTTGAAAATTAAACTTTAGTCCCTAAACTTTTCCAAATTTTATACTTTATATAATAAACTTTCAAAAATTACATTTTTGTTACTAACTAAAATTTTGGGGTATTACACTTTCGTTGCCTTATTAGTTTCAACCTTCGAATTCCTGTACAACTCATCAAAAAATTATGTTCAAAAGATTCGATTATATTAACATAGCTAACATTAGAGAAATAGTTATGATGCCTTATAGCGTTATAAACATCAAATTTCACCACTTCATCGTCAAACTCCATGGTGAGAGTTCTTCTTTTTAACATCGATTTTAGTGTGAGTCATGCTTAGGAATGGTCTTTCTAGTAGAATTTCTTCAGGATATACCATGGACCTATCAGCATGTCGGATCATCACACATATTTCTTTCAAAGGCTCAGCACTAAGTAAGTTATAAATCGAATGAGGCATTACATTAATGGATGATCTCAAATCACACATAACATGTGTTTATACCAATCTTACCAATCTTACAAGAAACCGAAAACATACATTGATCCTTATACTTTGATGGAATTTGACATTGAATTATGACAGGAACATTTTCACCTACGTTTACCTTTTCATACCTATAAGTTTTCTTTTATTCGTGCAAAGATCGTTAAAAAATATGGCATGCTATGGAACCTTTTTGATAACATCAATGAGGGTTTTGTTTATCTTAACTATCTGAAAAACATAAAGTATCTATTTTTCTTCAATTTGTTAGTCATGTTTTACTAACCTTGCAAGAAAATGAGGTGGAACGACATGTGGTGACAGAGTAGAAGGTTTCGTATAAGTTTTTTGTTTTTTCTTCTTCTTTTGGAACTTTGCATCTACCTCCTATGGGATGTCAGTTTTGATGATAGTGTCACTTCGAAGGGTAATAGTGCTAACGTTTTACCTTAAATTTAGGTCAGTTTTTTATGGAAGCTTTCCTTGGGACTGATCGACTCAGAGCTTGTTCTAGTTAACTCATTTGTTTTTTGAGCTCTTGAAAATGAGGTTTGGGCCTTTTTTGAATATCTCATGGATTGTACCAATAATTCAACAATCAACTCTAAGGATGATTTTTGTGGTTGATAATATTAAGATATGTGTGGCCTTGGTTGATAGGTTTGATTTTGTCTAGGATTCGATCCATAGTTAAAATTTAGACTCCTAATTTATAGGTGTTGGCATGAGGGTTATATGGTCTATGGGGAGGTCTCAGAAAGTTCCCTACAGCATCTACGTGGGTCGTAGTATTTCTTGAAGCATAGGACAACAATCCTTAGGATGATTCAACATTGAACAAATTCTACATAGTCTAGCTAGATCTATTTTACCTACAAGAAGAGATTTAACCATGTTAATTAGTTTATAAATTTTTTCTTCCATTGAGGGAGTACTTATCTCATGAAATCGTCGAGTGAGCTCACTGGATTGGCGGAACTGTTGAGAGTTAGCAACCATAGTAGAAATTAAATTTCAGGACGCATTTTGAGTCAAGTTCATTAAAGCCCCTCCACTCACTTTGTCGATTATCTTCATGTCCATATGAACTAAGCCTTTATATAAGTACTGGATGAGACTATGTTCTGATAGTCCATTTTGTGAAAAACTGGTGCAAAGTTTCTCGAATCGTTACCAATAGTCTTTTAACGACTCATTGTCTAGTTGTCATATTCCTAATATGCTTCTCCTTAATTCGCTCACCTTCTTCACAAGGACTAACCTACAATAGCATTGGTGTTGTTTCCACTTCATGCAGTGATGAACTCCTACTCCCACTCGATCTAGATTTTTTGGCTTTACCAATTTTTTTATATTGTATAAATTTTTGCCTTTTTCTCATTGTTGTCAAGTACAACTTTCCATTATCCCAATGATAATTAAGGTATTCCAAAAATCTAAAAATCAAAGTCATCATCTTGAACGGGATTAAGAGTTGGCAAGTATGAAGCCTTGTTGTTTCAAAGTTAATGTAGTTGGCATGCTTCTCAACCCAATTCTCATTGTGCCTACCGATCCATCTAATTTGTGGAGATCATCATGATTGTTTAAACTCCATGGAATAGGCTAGTGGAAGCTGAATTGTCTCAACACTCTATCAAAAAATTGGAACTTAACAAAAGCAAAATGGATCAAAGTTGTAATATCACACAATAGTATTTCCAATCATCCCAAACATCTTGTAGCACACATGATATTATTTATTCATCTACGTACGACCTCAAAATAAACTATAAAATAAAATTATATAATAAATGAATACAAATAAATAAATATAAAATTCAACTAAATAAATAATATAAGAAGTTAAAATTTCATAAATTTATATACCTCATTTTTTCATTTAATGTTGGTCATTAACCTAAACTCTTTCACAATATTACACACAGAACTTGTTCTTTCTATTATATTTCTTTATCTGTATATTAATAAAAATATTCGTTAATTATTTTTAATCAAAATAAAGAAATTCTAATTAATATTTTAAATTGAAATAGAAATTTTACCTTTCAGCAAAAGGAAAGTCAATCGTAATTGGTTAATCGATGTTAAAAATGGAAGTCTGTTGTTGCGTGTATAAGTGTACTATAAATTGGCACGCAAAGATGTGTAAGTATACACAATCGAACAAGTAATATAGTTGTGAGTGAGTGAGTATCCATATAGATTGGATGATTTCTCAAGTTAAGCTAATGCACTAGACTATATATCCTAATGTATAACTATAATATGTAATGTATAAAAAATTAGGAATGTTGTGGTAAAATGGAATATGTGAAAATGGAAATGTGATGGTAAGATGGCAAGTAAAAAGTGCAAAATATTTTGAAAAAATAGGAAATAATAAGTCAATAATGCTAAGGAAAATTAAATTGAGAACCTACGAATGAATAAGATAACCTGACAACATCATACAAACAAGCTATAATAGGGATAATTGGTAGGGTCACTAGGGAATCCTAGACCTTGTATTCTAGAATGGTTCAAGTATTCTATATCTATGTCAATGGAACATCCCATAAGAATATAGTACAATGATCACTTGTGAATGTATATGCTAAGGCAAGCTAATCTGTGTAAGTATACACAATCGATGCAAGTAATATAATAGTGAGTGAGTATCATCTCCACAGGGATTGGATTAGAAACATCTTTTCACCATAACTAGAACTAATGCCACAAATTAATCCTACCAAGTATTAAAGCTAAGAACTAATATTAAGGATCTAAGAATAATGATTCAATGATTTTATACAAGTGTGGTCGAGACAAAGAAAATATGCAGACAGATAAAACAAAACAAGTATTGAATTAAATATAATGCAAACAACCTCACATAATCAGACGTGTCATAGAGCACTGATGCTAAACCATTGTCTCGGCAACAATTATTTTAAGCCCATAATAAATTATTATGACTCACTAAACTACCCGACAGGATTACTAGGTATTCTTAGATGGTTGCTATGGCAATACCTCTCGGCGTTAACTATAGACATTGTCTTAACTTACTCTAGCCTTTATCCCTTTTTGTCGTTTGAAACTCACTCCTTATCTCTAAGGTAGACAAGTTAGAACTTCACCATCCCGGATTCATTCCTTTGATCACGTTGATCTCTCGAATTCAAGAATCACTTTCTAGAAAAAAGGCTATCTATTGATGTTCTTACAATGCCCATACATGTT
The DNA here is from genome assembly GCF_006381635.1 of Hibiscus syriacus. NCBI lineage: Eukaryota > Viridiplantae > Streptophyta > Magnoliopsida > Malvales > Malvaceae > Hibiscus > Hibiscus syriacus. The sequence goes on along the minus strand of NW_024062824.1, from coordinate 1,657,054 downwards.
TTACCGAAACCCCAGGCGATCTCTCGATGCTCTTACAGTGTTAAGGCAAAATATTTAAACTATGAGCAAAAAAGTCATAAGCAAACATAATTCATCATTCATAAACATAAAATATTATTCAGGCAAAACAAAGTTTAACACCAAGTAAAGCATTCATGGTGTTATCAAAGATCATCCATGATTAAACCGTTTAATACAACCCCAAATAAAATAAAAGTTTAAGAACAAAGAAAGAACGACTCCCAAAACTGGGGGCTCTGTCGCGCAATCCTGATCAGCACCACACCTGCCTTGGTGATCACCCTTTCTCGAGGCCTGATCATCGCTCTACTATCGTCTAGCTATGGATGACACTAAGGAAGACTGGGGGGTAAAAAGAGGGAAATCACTGCAGTTGCTTGCTCACGCCTAAGTTAAAGTTATTCTTTCTTCTACCTTTTTCTTTTCTTTTTGCGACTATGGCTAGTAATTATGAGGAGATTCTCCTAAGGCTTTGCATGCCTTTGGAGTTTCCTTAATTAGCCATTAATAATTTCCCAAACTTAAAAAAGAAAGGCTGCTGGTGGTTGTCAGGATATTCAAGGCTTGCTTGGACGTGAAGCGTGTCATCCAACTGGCATGTGACATAGGCAGTTTTGCCACATTTGCTTCAGACTTCTTTAGATAAATCTTGCCTCGGTGAGATAAATCTACTCCTCACGTTCTCATCTGCTCCATTGGCCTTTGCAACTTTTCATTGTCATGACTAAAATGTTCTTCCTCTGTAGAATTCATGCACAAACACAACTCAAACAACCCCTTCTCCTCAGCAGCATCAGTTAAGCCAAATAAATCTTACCTAGGCAAAACTTATCCACCACAACCTATATGTAACTAAATGAAACTAAAAATGTAGTGCATACGTTGTTTAGACGAGCAATAACTTAAGTGAAAATATTAGAATTTAAGTCTTTTTTACGGAGTTATCATGCAGCAACAACATTCGCTACAACGATACAGTTGTGTGGTGGAATGTGGGCATCAACTTTTTCTTGAAGAACATAACAAAGATAAAAGGAAAAAGTTGAAGCTTTGGCTATGGAGATGGTCGACTATTAAAGGGAAAGAGAGGGTTAAGAATAAACAAACAAAGCAAAGGAAAGAAAACAAAAATAAACTGGAAAGATAATGGGATATAAAGTGGGGTAACGTGTGTGTTGGGTTTGGAAAATTAAAATTAAAAATGAAAGAGTAATTAATGATGGTTGAAAAGTTAGAAAAAGAAAATATTATATTAATAAAAAGTGGTGGGTTTGAAAATTAAAAACTTAAAAGTTTCCCCCACTTTTTGTTTGTTGTCCACCTAAAGCTCCCTAAAGGTAGGGTTTGATGTAGTCATTTTTGTCCATCTGCCCGGTGCCGCCACCTATCCAAAAGTGAAATAAAATAATACATGAAAAAAAATATGAAAATAAAAGATTAGATGACAAGCCAAAGTAATAAAATGCATGTGTTATTTATACAAAGTAACAGACAAAAATGTTGCAGCAAAATAAAAAAGGATAAAAGAGCAAACTCTGGCATCCTAACGGTAGAGTGTAGACTTGTCATGCAAGATGATGGCTCCAGTGTAGGCCTTCAATTTGTGACCATTGACCTTGAAGATGGTGTCATTATCAACATTATTGATAACAATAGCCCCATAGGGATATACATGATGCACTTCAAATGGGCCTGACCACCTTGATTTGAGCTTGCTAGGAAAGTGCTTGAGCCTAGAATTATAAAGGAGCACTTCTTGACCTTCATGAAAAAACTATGGCAAAAGATATTTTTCATACAACTTCTAGGTTTTTCCTTGTATAGTCTATCATTTTTATAGGCTTGTGCTCGAAATTCCTCCATCTTGTTCAGCTATAACAATCTTCATTCATCGGCTAACTGGCATCTAAGTTTAGCTTTTTGAATGCTAAGTAGGCTTTGTGCTCTTACTCAACAGAGAGATGACATGTTTTGTCATATACCAACTAAAATGGGGAGATTCCAAGTGGTGCCTTAAAGGTTTTGTTTTATGTCCATAATGCCTCAGCAATCTTTGGGGACCAGTCCTTTTTTTTGGGGTTGACCACCTTCTTAAGAATTTACTTGATCTTTCAATTGGAATCTTCAACTTGATCATTGGTCTGTGGGTGGTATGCTATAGCAATTTTTTGTCTGACCCCATATCTCCATAATGCTTTAGCAATTAACTTGATATGAAAATGGGTGCGTTCTTCAATGATTATAGCTCTAGGAGCACTAAATCTGGTGAAAATGTTATTGTGAAGGAACTTGAGGACAATCTTTGAGTCGTTCTTTGGTGTTGGTATTGCCTCAACCATCTTAGATACATAGTCCACTGCTAGCAAAAGGTATTGACTTCCAAATGAAGATGGGATGGGTCCCATGAAGTCTATGCCCCATTCTTCGAAGATCTCTATCTCCAAAGTATTTTTCAATGGCATTTCTTGTTGCCTGGAGATGTTCCCTCTATGTTGGCATTTATCAAAAGCTTTATAAAATTCATTTGCATCCTTAAAGAGTGTGGGGCCAATAAAAGCCTGATTGAAGGACCTTTTCAACAGTCATTGTTCCTCTAGAATGGCCTCCACTAGCAGTTGTGTGACAATGGTATAAAATTTCTTTTTGCTCCTCTTCGGGGACACATCTCAGATCATTTGGTCAACACATTACTTGAACAAGTATGGCTCATCCCAATAATAAAATCTAGCATCATGCCTAAACATTTTCCCTTGTGGTCCAAATTATAAGGCAAAATATCACTAACAAAAAAATTAACAATGTCAGCGTACCATGGGATTGCCGTGACAACTGAAATTTTCTCGCCAGGGAATACCTCTTTGATTTTTAAATTGTCATGTCATTCAATATTATTTTCTAGCCTATAAAGATGACCAACAACTTGGTTCTCAGTAGATTTCCTATCCTTAACCTCTAAGTAAAATTCTTGCAATAGCAATATCCATCTAATAAGTATAGGTTTAGTATTCTTCTTATTCACTAAGTATTGGAAAGCTAAGTGATCAGTATGAAAATAACCTTAGTGTCTATCAAGTACACCCTAAACTTATCAAAGTAAATACTACAGCAAGAATTTCTTTCTCAATGGTTGTGTACTTAATTTGTGCTCCATTCAAGGTACGACTAGTATAGTAAATAACATGAAAAATATTACCTCGACACTACCCAATCACTACTCCTATAGCATAGTCACTCGAATCACACATCAGCTCAAATGGTGAAGTCTACTCAGGGGGAAAAAGTATAGGTACTTAGATAAGTCTTTGTTTCAGCTCTGTGTGCTATAGCAAAATTTATCAAAAACGAATTCACAGTGGCTTGGAGATTTTGAAGAAGTCCTTAATGAATCTCCTATAGAATCTTGCATATCTTAGAAAACTTCTAATTCCCTTCAAATTGGTTGGTGGAGGTAGCTTCTTAATTACCTCAATCTTTTCCTTCTCTACCTCTATGTCGTTTCATGAAATCTTGTGGCCTAGAATAGTGCCCTAGGTCACCATGAAATGACAGTTTTCCCAGTTCAGTATGAGGTCAGCTCCTTCACATGTCTTTAGTAACTTTGCTAAATTGCCAAGGCATTGCTCAAAATTGTCTCTAAAGACAGAGAAGTTGTTCATGAAGATCTCTAAAAATTCCTCAACCATGTCTGAGAAAATGGCTAGCATGCATATTTGAAAAGTTACTTGTCTTCTTCTGGTCCTTTGGCGCTAGCAATCTGGTTGTACCTAGAATATCCATTAAGAAAGCAATGATATGACTTATCCACCAATCTATCTAGCATTTGATCAATGAAAGGGAGGGGAAATGATCCTTCATGGTTGCCATGTTTAGGTTGTGATAGTCCATGCAAATCCTACATCTCGTGATAGTGCATGTGGTCAAGAGCTCATTGTCTTCATTGCTCACCATGATGTCACCTCTTTCTTGGGCACACATTTCAATGGGCTCACCCATGAACTATTGGATATTGGGTAGATAACTCCAGCGTCAAGCCATTTTATGATCTCTTTTATCACCACCTATTTTATAATAGGATTGAGCCTTTTTTGGGGTTCAATAGAATTATCATGGTAATCATCAAGCAAAATATTGTGCATGCATATAGTAGGGCTTATCCCTTTCAAATCAACCATAGTCCAACCTAGAGCTTTTTTATGTTGTACTAAGACATTTATCAAACTATGTTCTTGCTCAGGTGTAACACTAGAAGATATTATCACAAGAAAAGTTTCAATGCTACCTAAGTAAGCATATTTAAGATGTGATGGCAAAGGTTTTAACTCTAATGTAGGTGCATGCTCTAATAACGGTTTTGGAGGAACAAATTCATCAAAATCTAGAGGTTCAAATTGTGTACATGGTCTAGCTATAAGTAAGCTAGATTGTTGCACCTCCATTGGAAAATCCTCATGCTCCTCACATTTTTCTTCATTAAGCTTCACATAGTTTTCAAGCTGTAGAAAATTACTGCAGCAAAATTGAGCAGGTTTCCATCCACCATTGAGTCCATGTCCATAACAAACTGGCACTCATCAGAATCATCTACATACTTATGAGTATGGAGCACACTTATGGTCACACTTTGATCAGCCACTCGTATGGTAAATTCATCCTTCACACAATCAATAAGAATGCGACCAGTGGCTAAAAATGACACCCCAAAATGATGGTTGCATTGTCATCGGCCTCACAATTAAGGATAATAAAATCAGATGGAACATAAACCCATCACATCTTCGATCCACCCTTTGGGACGAACATGGGATCGATTAGCTAGTCGTAAAATAACTATGGTTTGTCTTGCATTTCCTATCCCAAGCTTTAGAAACACTTAGGCATCAAGTTCACACTAGATCCAATATCACATAAGGTTTTTCCCACATATTTATCTCCTATAGAACAAGGAATTACAAAGTTGGTAGGATCTTTTCTTTTTGGTGGCAACTTACTCAGTGGAGAGCATTACTCTTTTGTTGTAACAATTGTCTCGGGCTTCTCAAGCTTCCTCTTATTTGTAAAAAGTTCCTTGAGAAATTTAGCATAATGGACTCCAGCAGTGGGACAATTATATATAACCGGTCAAGGATGTGCACAAACTTTTTGAATTGAAGGTCGTCATGATGCTTCTTCAATCTTTTTGGGAATGGTGGTAAGAGTCTAACTTATTCCACTGTTGGTTAAGGAAAAACTTTTATTGTGGCATTTTTCTTTCATCCACTAGTACTTTCACTTGTTGAGCCCTCATCATTTTCCTTCTCGACAACTATATTTTTGTAAAACTAAAGTTATTCTTGTATATAATTAGGGATAGGATCATATATCTTCTTCCCCTAAACTTATCTTCTTGATTAAGTTGGGTGTCACTTCTTGAAGTGAGTGCACTACATTACTCCTTTCCATAAGCCTTAGTGACTTCAATATCACTTGGGAGACTTTCTTGTGGGTGCACATGTACTGTTTTAGCAACTTGACCCACTTGGTTCTCCAATTCTCTTAAAGATGAGCTATGACTTTGTAGCGATGTTGCTTGGTTTTGCAACAATGTGTGTTGGCTCTTAATAGTTGTCGAATGATCTTGTAGTAAGGCCTTTGTAGTTGCTATAAAATCATGAAGAGTATCTTCAACAGAGTTAGTATTGGATAAAGATGTTGAAGCCTTGTTGGCATATTGCCATGGAATATTAGATTGAAAACATGTGGGTTCAGTCAGATTTTGTTGTTACCTATTCAAGATGATTTCATTGTTTTCTCCTTGATTACCATAAGATAAATTAGGATGTTGATTTTATTCTTGGTTATATCTATTTGAGTAAGGGTCATCGTTGTTGCCTCAATTGAAATTTTCCACCTAATTGATAGACTCTTTATTGTCAAGGCATTCACTTTCATGGTAATTGCCTCGGTATAAAATACACGTTGAGCTAGCCACCTTTACTTCTTAAACCTCGCTAGAATGTTGTAAGTTTTTCAACATATTTGTGATAACAGAGAGTTGGGCAGAAATTGTATCTTTATCAACTAATTCAAACATCCCATGTGTTTTTCTCCCTATCCCTATACTTGAAAAGAGAAACTGATAATCATTGTTGGCAATCCTATCTAGGATATCAAATGCCTCTTCGGGTGACTTGTTCAGCAAAGTGCCATTTACTGAAGCATCTAGCATCATCCTCGTAGGAACAATGACTCCATTATAAAATATCACCACTTGAGTCCAATCGTGGAATCCATGGTTCATGCCCTTGTGAAGCAATCCTTTGTAACGATCCCAATATTCATACATAGACTCGTCATCAGCTTGACAGAAAGATGCTATGTCATTTTTGAGTTTAGTGTTTATGTTGTGTGGATTATATCATAGCATAAAACTTTTGCATAGATCACTCCAAGGTTCCTTTGAGTCAGATGAAACCCCATGAAGCCAAGTTCTTGCTCGATCAGGTAAAGAATAAGGAAATAATTTAAGCTTAAACACATCTTCATGCACTTCTTGTTGCCTAAAATAATCATAAACTTACAAGAAAGTACGAATGTGTTGCCTTGCATCTTCATGAGGCGTACCACCAAATTGTCCTATTGAGTTCAACATGTTGAACCTGACTAGTTTGAGCTCAAAATGGGTTGCCTGAATCTCAGAAGCTACAATTCTAGGGTTGAGATAATTTACTATAGGAGCTAAGTGATCTCAAATAGCTTTCTGACAAGGTACAAGTCTATCATTCCAATTTGTTGCACCATTTAGATCTGGAGGATCTTGAACTTGCTTGGTTTTGAACACCGTACAAGGCTCTATAAGCACATTGAGTACGTCATCTATGATGGAATAAGTGTTGAATATCAAGTATGAGAGGATACAATGGCTCCTCAACTATTCTTAGGGACAAGCAATACCATAACTCCTAGTAAAATGTAAACAAAAATAACAAGTTAATCTATACAAAGAAAGAAAAAATAGTGCAATCAATAAACTTAAAATAACCAATTGCCAATCCCCGACAACGGTGCCAAAACTTGTTACGTGTATGAGTGTACTACAAATTGGCATACAAAAGATGTGCAAGTTTACACAATAGAACAAGTAATATAGTAGTTAGTGAGTATCATCTTCACAGGGATTGGAGGAATTCTGAAGTTAAGCTAATGCAGTAGACTATATATCCTAATGTATAAGTGTATGAGTGTACTATAAATTGGACTGAAAAAGATGTGCAAGTTTACACAATCGAACAAGTAATATAGTAATGAGTGAGTATTATCTCCACAGGGATTGGAGGAATTCTCAAGTTCAGTTAATGCAGTAGACTATATATCCTAATGTATGACTATACTATGTAATGGTATAAACAATTGGGAATGTTATGGGAAAGTAAAATGTGTGAAGATGAATTGGGTTGGTAAGATAGTAAGTAAAGAGTGCAAAATGTTGTGACAAAATGGGAAGTAACAAGTCAAGAATGCTAAGGAAAATTAAATTGAGAATATGTGAATGAATAAGATAACATGACAAACTCACACAAACAAGCTACAATATGGACAATTTGTAGGTTCACCAAGGAATATTAAACCTTGTCTTCAAGAATGGATCAAGTATTCTATGTCTATTTGATTGACAGAGTTTGCTAAAAGTGTTCCTAGACTATCTCTAGTAGGGAACCTGATAAGGAAAAATGCTACGGTAAAACCTCTCAGCATGAACTACAGTAAATTCTTATCATTTAAGTATTGCCCCTTTTAGTCGTTAAAATCCTAACCTTATCTCTAAGGTGAATTAGGATTTAGATAGCATCTAAGCCCTATTGCTCATGTTGATCTCACCTAGCTCTCTCAAATATTAGGGCATCAAACTTAAGAAATGGATACTATCGTAAGCTCTTATAATCCTAAGTAAATAACTTACAATGAGTAAAATAAATATTAACATAAAAATACAAACCATTAATTAAACAAAAGGTTAATCATCCATAGTTAACCCACACCAAATAAGGTTAGTTTATGGTGGGGTACAAATCATCCAAGATAATAATTTGTTCCATAACAAATCCACAAAATAAAATGAAATGAAAACACAAGGTAAGATCAGACTTCCAAACACAAGTGTTGTCGTGAGTTCCTTGGGCTACTATGAACCACCTTAGTATGATAGATTCTCTCAAAGGCCTAGCTTGCTATCCCCTTGAAGCTTGGCTATGGGGGACATCACAAAGAAGATGAAAATGGGAAAATAGAAGCTTTGTAGCCAGCTTTCACTCTTGCCTACCTCACTTTTTCCCAAAAAGAGTCTTTTAATTGTGGGGCATCATTATCCATTAATACTAGGGGAATGTCATAGGGTTTTATGCCAAAATTCCCTTTGTAACTTAGATATCATTCTCTTCACGTGAGGGGGTGTACAAGGTTGGTGGTTGTCCTCACACGAGCAGTTGAAAGGAGGGACCACGCTTAGGCTATACAGTTGGCTCCTTAATAAAAATATATTTAGCTCTTTTTTCATTTTCTGGGCCCAGGAATGTCGTCTAGATTACTGATACATTCTTCCAATGCTTCATCAATCAAAAATGCTACAGTGAATATCCTTGCTCTCATTTGCTTTCAATTACCTGCACCTTATTAAACAAACACAACCTCCCCCATTAAGTAACACTAGTTTACAAAGTACAATTCTGCAGCAAAACAACTCCACCACATGAAAATATATGATCCAAAATGAATCTACATATGAACCTAAATGTTCCATAAGATAACCAATAACCTAGGTGAAAAGGAACATAATATAGCTTTTTTACGGTGTAATCATCTATGTTAAGCCCATAATTATAGTAACATCAGACATCCATCGATTTCCATTGTATTTGTATTGTTTACGGTTAATGAGACTTGCACATCTCGTGGTACGATAATACAAATATCATGGATCCCCAACTATATTGACAAGTATTCTTAAAGTTATTCAAAAAAATGGAGATATTATGTGTGAACTAGATTATCGAATTTATACGACATCAAAATCTCCCTAGCCAACAGCAATATATATGATCGGGTTACAAAGAAAATTTCTTATTTGATATAATTATCATCAAGCTTAAATTCATTCCCAAACCATGATAGCATCAAATGCGATCCTTATAAATTTGGTTTAAAAGGCATCATCTCAAGATACTCATCGTAAATTTCTTCCACGTCGTAATCATTTTTTACCACTAGTGCCCAATTGTTGGGACTTGAGTTGCATGGTCACATCCTCTATAGTGATCCTGTATTCTCCACATAGAAGATGAAATGTATGTGTTCTTGGTCTCCACTATCCAATCAATGCACTAATCAATCCAGAGATGTTGTAATCTCAAAGAAATGTTACATTGTAAAATCTTTCTTTAGTAAGTTATGAACAATATAAGTAGTTTGAGTTATCAAAAAAGTTAAATCGATTACGGAGGACCCATTGTTCATCTTTTTGCAATTAATTCATAAAATTAATCAAAACTTGTGAAATTTAAGAATTTGTTCTAAAATAAAAATATATTATTAAAAAATAAAATATCATTGTTTCCAAATAAGTAGAAATATATTAATCATCTAGTCTTAGTAGTTAATTAAGTTAAATTAATAAAGAAATTAAAATCTAAACATTAATTTAAACAAAAATAATTTACTCTAAAAATTACCTACAAAATAAAAACAATAATCTAAATTAATTCAAACAATAATAATATTTACCTTATTTGAATCTTCTTTCTCCTTTAAACTAGTAAAATAGCTTGGATATCTCTTAACTCTCATTTTTTTATTTTCCTTGCAAAACAATTTTCTCCATAACAACTATATAAATCCTAAAACTTATACTCGCTATTATTGTTGTTGCTAATTATTATTTCCCTACAATACATGTATGCCCGCGCCCATGAATGATACAAATTTGTAAGTAGCTCCAGTTTCTTGCCTGTTAAATGATTGTAGGTTGTTAGGACATGGAAAGATGCATTGCAGTCCCGACGTATCCCCCTTGAAGAATGAAGACGCGTTGCCTTCCATGCGTCTCGGCTGGCTTGAATTGAAGATGCATTAGCTTCAGTGGGTCTCCTTGTGACACCCGGGATAGGATGCATCTTCAACCTGGTTTAAAGAAAATATTTGAAAATTTTATTATTTTATTTATTATATAAAAATATTTGAAAATTATCCTTTTCTAAGAAAAATATAAACGTTTAAATTTTTTATTTAGAATAATTTATTGAATTAAAATCACATCTTTAAAATTTATAAATATTAAAATGTATAATTTATATTATAAACATAATAATATTATAAATAAAACATTATGAATTTGATTATGATATAGATTTAGATTTAGATTTTTAGTGTCTTATTTTTAAAGAAATATTGATGATAAATTTATTATTATAGTTTAATTTTAAAGAAAATTGAAGGGTTCTTGGCTAGATTTATTGAGTTACAAACATTTGTTTTGGATAAATAAACATCATATTTGTGTTTAGAATGTAAAAAAGAAAAAAAGGTCAAATAGAAATTTTAGGATCTAACAAACGACTAACACGACCGATGTCAACTGATGGCGATTAATGAAGATGGTAGTGAATGATAGCAGTGAGTAGGGATGGTCAAAACACCCAAACTTGATGGGTCCCAACCCAACTATATAAGGCTGAGTTTTGTTAATTTCAGGGTTTGGAGCAGGGTGGAACACAGTCAGATTTAAGGTGAAAAAAAACCGACCTAACCTAACCTAATATAAATTATTGTTTTACCCTAATATATAATATATACATTTAACATTTTAGCTATTTTTATTTTTATATTGTTAAATATATTCTTTGATTGTTAACAATATAGTAAATTATTATAAATTATATTGTTTTAATCATTTAAAATATAATGAATGATTATAGATATATTATTATAAAATATATTATTTAACTATTTTTAAAATATCAATATATTTATATCGTATTGAGGCAAGGTTGGGGTTTTATAATCGAGACGGGTTCCGGGTGGGAGAAAAACTAACAATCATCATTGCAGGGAAACATCGACTATAAGCAATATATTTTTGGGTTGGGATTTTGCCGATAAAAAAAAATTAGCCTCGTGCCCATCCCTAGCGGTGACGGAATACATTGAGAAAATTCAAGGGTCAAATTGATTTTTTTAAAGTTTGTAGGCTAAAATGATATTTTATTTAAAATTAGAGTCAACTTAGTATTCTATCTAAAGTTAAGGGATCAAGTTATAAACTAACATACTTAATTAGACACAGACATATTCTCTTATGGAAGATAAAACTACTTTGATATTTTTTATTAGTTTGGCAAAAACATAATGCAACAAAGTACCCCTAACGTTTGACAATAGTGTCAATTTTGGCTCTATTTTTTTTTTTTTTTGGAACATATTACCCCCAACATTTCAATTTGAGTCAAAAGACCTCCTTATTGGATGAAAATTATTAGTCAACTAACGGTCAACACATAGAGATGACATTTCAACCTTTGCATATGTGGCACTTCCACAACAGCAAAAGTTAATTTTTTAAAGTATTATATATATATATATATATTAATAATTTTTAACCCATGTAATGATGACACATGTCATCATCTTATTGAGATAAATATGAAATTGTAAATTTTGCATTTGGTGGGTATTGAACACTAGTTGCTAAGATTAAAGCATCTGCACATTACTATCAGGCCAAGGCTTGAACTTGGTTTTCTTTTATAATATTTAATATTTATCCTATGTATTATCTCTCACACATTTCATCAAACACCTTCTTCTTCATTATAATTTCCAACCTAGTGACGAGATTAAATCCTCCGTCAGCAACGTTGGCATTGACAGACAAGTTTGATAGGGCCTATGCCATTACAAAACTCCAAATAAACTCTAAATAACAATTACTGACACTACTATGAGTCTATGGGTACTAAGCGAATGTATGCATAAACGATCAAATGAATCCAGATATGATTGACGAAATATATTATATAATCATTCACCTTTGGCATTTGAAATATGAAAAATGAATAAAAAATTCAATGCTACAGACAATCAATACACCATAGAAATTATGAACGATCGTCTGGTAAAAAGATCCATAATATAACCTCTTCTCTAAGTTAACCTAATTTTATGGGAAAACAAACCATGTTTATCATTTTTGGCCTTTTCTTTCTCAGTTTTGCTTTCGGATTTCAAGCAACGATGTCCCCACGAGTTTGAAGGGGACCTCAAAGAATCCCAAATATGATTTAATAGACATTTAGAATATCATACTATACTAGGGGGTCCCCCACCGAGTTACAAACAACACAAAGCCATTGTGTTCTAATGTAGTCCACCAACGACACGTGTTGAGAAGGTTGGGGTTTATCCACTTCGGTCCTAGAAGAACCAGATGGAAGTACTACATTGGCCATGAATTCCTCTGGTGTCCACCTTGGGATACTAAAACCCTCAATTTTGAGAAAAGAAATTAAAGGCGAAGAGCGATGGAAAAGATGTTTGATAAATTGTGTGAGAGACAAAATATATATGTTAAATATTGTTTCTTGCATAAATAACTCAAAAGCAAGAGTTAGCTTGGTGGTTAGAAATTGGGTTTTTACACAAGACGTCCTAGGTTCAAGTCTTCCCAAAAGCATATTATGTTTACTTTAAATTTAAACCGTGTAATCATTGCATTGGACAAAAATATTAAATAAAAATATATAAAATTATTTTAAAAGGTGATAACATGTGTCATCATCTTATTAGATAAAAATGTTATATTAAATATATATATAATTAATTTAAAAAATTGATGTCGTGTCACTTTTTCCACATTAGTATTTTGTATATGTGGCACTACCACGTCATTTATAGTGCCATGTATGCCTACCATGTCATCTCAATTTTGACTGTTAAATGACTGACGTTTACATCAGGGATTCTTTGCCTCACAATGAAACGTTGGGAACTAAAATAACACTCCAATTCTCAATTTAGTAGTTTCGAGTGAAACTCTAATGGTTTTAAATGGATTAAGGAAATTATTTAAGAGTTTTGGGTCAATGCCTAGTTATTTTGGTTTGGGTTTGAGCCCATCAAAGCTTAAAAATGGTCTTTTAAAGTGTGCACCAAACGAGGAGGACTTTGAGAGCAATTTTCCCCTATCTTGTACAAAATGTTGAATCCTTTTAATTAATTGGTGAGGTAACGAAAGAGAAATAAGGACCAAATAGGAATAAGTTTTCCATTCTCTTTTTTTTTTACCATTTTTCCCTTATCTTGTTCTACCTTTCTTGTTCTTCTTTTATTCTTTGCCTAAAAGAAATTTAAAGGTAGGAAATTTGTTGGGTTACACTCCTAGTCCAAAATTAAGAAGGTGAGATTGGTAATAATCTCTTTTAGAGCTTCAAAATGAGCTTATAACATTGAGGTTTGGCCATGGTGGCCAAGGTTAGGTTTAAGAAGGGTTTTCATTTCTAGACCTTAGAAAGAACTCTAGAACATTTCTAAACCTTAAAAACCTTACTTCTAACATTCTAAGACTTTGAGATAGTTAATAACTCCCTTATATTTGCTTGTTCTACTAAGAGAAGTGGGTGAAAGCTCTAAGGACCAAGGCAAAGGAAATGAGACTCTTGGTTGAGCTTAAGGTCATTTTTACAACTCTTAGGAGAAAGGTAACACATTTCTAACCTTTCTCTAATGCGTTTAGTTCAAAATATAGAATTTTGATGTATTTTGTGTTCTTCAGCCTTTGTATGTACTTTGGTGGGGGATTTAAGCATGAAAATGGGGTTTCTTAATTTTAAAGCTTAAAATGACGAACTTGCATGTTCCTTGCATACTAAATATTCCTTAAACACTTAATGAGAATGTTTGGGGTACCTTAAGAGTGATTTTGGAGTGCTTTCATGAGTGAAAACAAAGGTTCTGGGTCGAGGGTATCGATACTATAAGAACAATATCGATATTGTTCTTTGTGGGAGACTGAAAATTTGAATAATTGTGAGAGGGTATCGATACTAACCAGGGCATAACGATATTGTTCGGAAGGTATCAATACCACGGGGATCTGTATCGATACTTGAGGTTCCAAATTGATTCTAATAGGCTATTTTGGCACCGATACATAAGGGAGTATCGATACCAAGGGGCTAGTATTGATACTCCCCATAGGGGTATCAATATTGAGGCGCTTTCCAAAACTTAGAATGCGAAATTGCTATCGATACTAAAGAGGGTGAGTATCGATACTCCCAGGTGAATATTGATACCCATATGAAATCTTGGGCTATTTTGGTTGCTAATTTGAGAAATGTGAATGGGGTTCCTTAAAGGGTTAAAAGCTTCTATAAAAATGAAGTGACAACCATATTTTAAATGTGTCATAACATAAGGTCTTAATGAGGTATGATTCCATAAGACTTATGCTTTTGTTTGATGCTAGGGAAATGATGAGGAAACCCAAGCTACTTAATGACTCTAGATGAATGAGTAAGGATTATCTAAATATATCCAATCTAGTGCTTAGGCACTTAAAATGCTATTTGGATGTTATACGACGTAGATACATCCTGAGTACTCTGGAGGAGTAGACTAGTCGGGCAAGTGTCGATGCTTCGTGACCTGGACTTGGCCCAATCTTTAAGAAGACACTGATGCTATATGACCCAGGTCTTCTTTGGTTATTGTAGTAAGTAAAGAGGGGTGAGTTCTGTGATGCTAAATGACCCCGAACCACACCATGATCTTTACTTGTTTGTTTGAGTGTTTACAATCATTCATGCCTATACTGTATCATGCTTATATGTTGGATGCATGTAGTATAGTAGGTTTGTTTATGTAGGCTAAGCTTGTGAGCTCAACATATGGAATGTGTTTCCGTACGCAGGTTCTTAGGTGCTGGATTGAGGAGCACGTGGCCGATTTCAGAGCTTTCCAGACTTGATCACTATTAGAGTACTTCTCAAGTGTTTTAGATGACATATACTATCATAGATCCTTATATGTATTTGAGTTATAAACTATATATTTTGACATTATAGTATTTTTTAAACTTATATCGGGAGCGCCCCCGTATTTAAACCACTATTATTTTGTAGGCTTGTGATACTTAAGATTGACACATATATATATTATCATGTTTTTGGTGAAACATTTTCAAAAAAAAAATTGAGCACTTGGGTGGTTCTGTATGATATCATGGTCCATCTACTTTCAGGTTAGATTAGATTAGGGTATTACATTTAGTGGTATCAGAGCATTAGGTTCAGTCGTTTATAGGACCAGTAGGTCAAAGTCGATAAGTGTTCATGAAGTACATGCCTCTAGAGTTTCAAGTGCACTTGAAATGTCTGAAAATGGTGATGCTGACTCATTTCTCTTTTTGAAAATTGTAGGTTATGGCTGACGATCTCGCCCATAGTCAGGAGGACCATAGAGAGAGTCAGGCCTCGTTAGTTGGGGATATCCGAGACTAGTTTATTCATGACTCAAAATACGTGGGAGTATCGGGAGAGGCTGACATCAATGAGGTAATATTCTTTCGTGACCTCACGTAGGCACTGAAGTATATAACATGCAGCAGTCACTCCACCTGTTCCAACTGTTGTAGCCCCTTAAGAGTCCCTCATCGAGAGACTATGCCGCTACAAGACCACTGACTTCTTCGGATCAGATGAGGAAGATCTTATAGCTACCAACCAGTGGCTCCACGAGACCCTACGCACCCTACGACAACTTCATCTATCCCCAAAGGGTAAGCTTAAGTGCATCACTGCCTTGCTGAAGGGTGATGTGATTGACTGGTGGGAGATATTGGAGATGGCACTAGAGGTCGAGCGTCTGATGTGGGAGCTTTTCCTATCTGAGTTCAGAGAAAGTAGATATGTGAAACCTACACCGATGATTTGGGAGATCGCTCGGTCTACAAGTATAAGAGTGAGTTCCTATGCCCAAGTCGTTACGCACCTGAGTTGGTATCCACCGAAGAGCACTATGGCAGTAGGTTCAAAGAGGGCCTCCATATTAACATCCTTACCCACTTGGCGGTAGACCCACTCAGAGTGTTTGCTGAACTGACCCACCAGGCCAAGGTAGTTGAGTGGGTTCCGAGAAAGATAACTAGTTTGTCGAATGGCTTTGAGAGCCAAAGTCATTGGGAGTCTGATACTACTAAACCATCTCAGTATTTGGTCAAGAGGTCCAGAGACTCCCAAGGGTAAAGGAAACCTTCATCTTCTCAATCCTAGAGGTCAGGATAGGGTTTGAGCTACGGGCACGGTTAGGGGACCATAGAAGACTCTTGACTTCAGTATTTGTGGTGAGTACTAACGGATCAAATATGACAATGCAAACTTGACTTACAGACACTAGAGTAGGAGGCACTCAGGGGAGTACCATAGGCTTTCTCAAGCTTGTTATGGATGTGGTTCCCTCGAGCACCTTGTTAGAGACTATGTCGAGGCTGGAAGTATCGTACCGTCTACTCAAAGGATGGCATAGTCTGCTTAGAGGGGCCGAAGATCCTATCAAGAAGGGTGTAGTAGAGCTTCAGGATAGCCAAGTAGGGGTACCGCTAGATTAGTAGTCGGACCTGAGGCTAGAGTTACTTCTCACCAGTACGTCATCAGAACTCAGGAGGATTGCAAGCCTATCGACGTCATCTCAAGTATATTTACAGTTTTGGCATGACAGTCACTGCATTGATAGATCCCGAGTTAACCTATTTATATATGTTTTATGACCTTATCCAAGAGAGAGATATCCAGTTGAGGACTTAGAGGTTAAGGTTTGTGTGTCAAGTCCTTTGGGGTTAAATGTGTTAGTAGATAAAGTCCACCGTAGATGTTCCATAGAGATTCAAGATCAGACCTTCCCATCTAATTTGATGGAGTTGCCATTATGAGAATTCAACTTGATCCTTTGTATGGTTTGGCTAACCGTGCATGACGCGAGTTTGAGGTGTAGAGTGAGGCAGCTCAAACTGCATAAATCGGATGTACCAAAGTTTTGATGGCAAGCAAGAATCTAAAGGCCCAAAGTTTTGATGGGATCGAGGTTATGTCAGGTTCAACTCTGGTGTCCATTGCTCCATATCGCATGGCATCGACAGAGTTGAAGGAACTAAAGGCCCAAATCCAAGAGCTTCTAGAGCGAGGGTTCATTCACCCCAGTTATCACAATGAAGAGTGTCAATGTTATTTGTAAAGAAGAAATATGGCTCAATGAGGTTGTGTATTGACTACCGCCAATTGAATAAGCTAACCGTTAAGAACTGATATCTTCTTCTGAGGATTGACGACATGTTTGAATAGCTTTGAGGAGCTAGAATGTTCTCTAAAATCAATCAAAGGTCGGGATACTACCAACTGAAAGTTAAGGAGGCTAACATAGCGAAGACTACATTTAGAATCTAGTACAATCACTATAACTTCTTGGTGATGTCGTTCAGTCTCACTAATGTCGTTGGTACGTTCATTGATTTTATTAACAGAATTTTCCATCAATATTTAGACCAGTTTGTAGTGGTGTTCATCAATGACATCTTGGTATACTCGCGTTTAGAAGAAGAACATGACTATCACCTCCGTATCGTTTTAAAGATTCTACAACAACATCAATTATATGCCAAGTTTAGCAAGTGTGAATTTTGGATAGAAGAGGTCTTTCTTGGATCATGTGGTAGTCATAAAGGGTATTCAGGTGTACCCACAAAAGTTTCGAGCTGTAGTTGAGTGGGAACCATCGAAGAACGTAACTGGGCTGTGCATTTTTTGGGACTTGCTGGTTATTATCGACAGTTTTAAAGGGGTTTTCCATGATGCCACCTAGATCAAAAAGTTGATGCAAAAAGGAGTTCCATTCGTTTGGGACGACAAACATCAACAGAGTTTTGAAAGACTAAAATAGATTTTGAATCAAGCACTGGTGTTGACCCAACCAGAATCGGGCAAGGACTACACAGTGTTTAATAATGATTCGCTAAACAAATTAGGTTGTATATTGAAGCAAGAGGTAAATGTAGTTACATATGCATGACAGCTCAAACCGCATGAGCATAACTACCCTATGCATGATTTGGAGTTAGCTTCTGTGGTTTTCGCCCTAATATTTGGAGGCATTATCTATTCAGAGAGAAGCGCTACATCTTCACTGACCATAAGAGTTTGAAGTACCTACTCCCCTTAAAGGATCTAAACCTGAGGTAATGACATTGGATAGAGTTGCTCAAGGATTATGACTGTGTGGTCGACTGTCATCTAGATAAAGTGAATGTAGTGGTTGATGCTTTAAGTCAAAAGACCATGTCTAAACTTTGAGCCTTATTTGCACATTTGAGTTTGACTGTTGATGGGGGACCATTGGCTGAGTTGTGAGTAGAACCCAAGTTAGTTAAAGAAGTCAAGGAACTTCTGAGGACTCACATCCTTTTGATGAACAAGGTTGAGCAGACTCATCGAAGGTGAAGTGTCGGGTTTTGAATTGAAGGACGATGATGTTATGTATTATCAAGGACATTTGTGTGCTCCATTGTCAGTAGTTGCGAGCCAAGATTCTTGGAAAGGCACACTGTAGTCTATTTTTAGTCCACCCTGGAGGAAACAATATGTACCAAGGCCTTCTTCAGTTATATTGGTGGTCGGGTATGAAAAAGAAAGAAATATTTGAATTCGTATCTAGATGCTTAGCGTGTCAGCAAGTGAAAGCGAAACAACAGATTCCATCGGGGTTACTCAATCCCATCCAGATTCTGCAGTGGAAGTAGGATAGGGTAACCATGGATTTTGTGATTGGGTTACCTACGATGCGAAGGAAGAATGATGCTATTTGGGAAGTGCTCAACTGATTGACCAAGTTCACTCACTTTCTATCGGTTCACATTGAATTCACTCTAGAGAGATTGGCGAGACTGTACATTCAAGAAATAGTGAGACTACATGGAGAACCAACGTCAATCATCTTTGACCGAGATCTACACTTAACGCTGAGGTTCTAGAATGCACTTCATGAAGCCTTGGGTACCCGATTGCATCTTAGTATTGTCTTCTACCCGCAGACCGATGATCAATCAGAGTATGTGATCCAAATTTTAAAGGATCTACTCTAGTGTTGTGTGATAAATTTCAAGGCCAGTTGGGAGGATCACCTTCTATTGGTTGAGTTTGCCTACAACAATAGCTACCGATCAAGCATTCAAATAGCTCCTTATGTGTCTTTGTATGGGAGAAAATGTAGGATGCCTTTCTGTTGGACAGAGCTCAATGACAGAAAGCTAGTAGGACCTGAATTAATTCACGAGGCGGAAGCGAAGGTTCAATTGATCCAAGACCAACTGAGAGAGGCTTTTGATCGACATAGATTGTATGTGTATTTGAAGGGAAAAGATATAGAGTTTGAGGTCAAAAATAAGGTTTTCCTTAAGGTGTCACCTTGGAAAAGAGTGCTTCGATTTAGATGAAAAGGGAAATTGGCTCTGCGTTTTATTGGGCCCTATAATATTCTTGAGAGGGTTAGACTTGTAGCATACCATTTGGCTTTACCACCAGATATTGAGCAAATCCATGACATTTTTTATGTGCCGATGTTTAAGAGGTATCGTTCGGACATGTCCCATATAATTCTCTTGGAACAAATCGAGGTAAGCCAAGACATGACCTATAAAGAGGAACTGATAAGGTTTTATGATCAAGAGGTTAATGAGTTGAGATAAATTTCCTTAGTGAAGATTTTATGGAGGAATCATTGGGTCGAAGAAGAAACGTGGGAGACCAAAGAGGGCATGCAACTCCAGTTTCTGCATTTGTTCTACATAGGTAAATTTTGAGGATGAAATTTCTTTTAAGAATGAGAGAGTTGTAACGCCCCAATTCTCAGGTTAGTAGTTTCAAGTGTAACCCGAATGGTTTTAAAAGGGTTAAGAAATTATTTAAGAGGTTTGGGCCAATGCCTAGTTATTTTGATTTGGGCTTGAGCCCAACAAAGCTTAAAAAGAGCATTTTTAAATTGTGCACCAAAAAAATGAGGACTAGAAGTGAAATTTTCCCTGGTTGTATAAAAGGTTGAATCCTTTTAATTAATTGATGAGGTCAAGGAAGAGAAATAAGCACCAAATAGGAAGAAGTCTTTCATTCTCTTTTTCTTTACCATTTTTCCCTTGTCATCTTCTACCTTTCTTCTTCTTCTCTTCTCTTCTTCTTTGCTAATAAGAAATTTAAAGGTGGGAACTTTGTTGGGTTACACTCCTTGTCCAAAATTAAGAAGGGAAGATTGGTAATCATCTCCTCCAAAGCGTCAAAATGTGCTCATAACATTGAGGTTTTTCCATGGTGGCCAAAGTTGGGTTTAAGGAAGGTTTTGAGTTCTAGAGCTTAGGAAGAATTCTATAATGTTTCTAAACCTTAAAAACCTTACTTCTAATATTTTAAGCCTTTGAGAGAGTTAATAATTCCCTTATATTTGCTTGTTCTTGTGAAAGAAGTGGGTGAAAGATCTAAGGACCAAGGTAAAGGAAAGAAGACTCTTGGTTGAGCTTGACGTAATATTTGCAACTCTTAGGTGAAAGGTAACACTTTCTAACCTTTCTCTACTACTTGTAGTTTAAAATATTGAATTTTGATGCATGTTGTGTGTTTGAGCCTTTGTATTCACTAGGTGGGGGATTTAAGCGTGAAAAATGAGGTTTATTGTTGTTAAAGCTTAAAATGATAACCTTTCATGTTCTTTGCATACTAAATACGCCTTAAACACTAAATGGAGATGCTTGGGGTACCTTAAGTGTGATTTAGGAGTGTTTTATGAGTGAAAATAGAGGTTTTGGGTCGAGTGTATCGGTATAGTACCGATAATGTTCTTCGTGGGAGGCTAAAAAATTGAATAAGTGTGAGAGGGTATCAATACTCACCAGGTGAGTATTGATATTTTTCGTATGGTATTGATACCACGGGGATCGATATCGATACTCGGGGTTCCAAATCGATCCTAATAATCTATTTTGGTACCGATACTCAATAGTGTAGTGATATTGAGGTACTTTCCAAAACATCGAATACGAAATTGGTATCGATACCCAAGGAAGTATCGGTACTAAGGATGATGAGTATCGATACTCTAAGGCGAGTATTGATACCACGTGAAATCTTGGGCAATTTTGGTTGCTAATTTGGGAAAAATGAATGGGGTTTCTTGAAGGGGTAAACTCTTCCATAAAAATCAAGTGATAACATATTTTAAATGTGTGATAACATAAGGTCATAATGTGGTAAGATTCCATAAGACTTATTCCTTTGTTTGATGCTCTAGAAACGACGAGGACACCCGAGTTACTTAATGATGCTAGATGAATGAGTAAGTATTATCTGGATATATCCAATCTAGTGCTTAGGCACTTAAAATGCTAGTTGGATGCTATGTCGATGCTGTGTGACCTGGACACATCCCGAGTACTCTAGAGGAGTAGACTAGCCGGGCAAGTGTTGATGCTTCGTGACCTAGACTTGACCCAAGTGTTAAAGAGACACTGATGCTATGTGACCCAGGTCTTTCTTAAGTGTTGTAGTAAGTAAAGAGGGGTGAGTTCCGTGCTGCTAAGTGACTCTGAACTACACCATGATCTTAACTTGTTTGCTTTAGCGTTTACAATCATTCATGACTATATTGTATCATGCTTATATGTTGGATGCATGTAGTATAGTAGGGTTATTTATGTAGCACTAAGCTTGTGAGCTCAGCGTACGGAATGTGTTGTCGTTCTTTCCAGACTAGATCACTATTAGAGTACGTCTCGAGTGTTTTAGAGGGCATGTATTGTCATAGACCCTTATATTTATTTGAGTTATAAACTCTGTATTTTGTCATTATCGTATTTTAGAGATTTATGTCAGGAGTTCCCCGTATTTAAACTACTATTATTTTTTCAGCATGTGATACGTGGGATTAACACATATATATATTATTATGTTTTTGATGAAACATTTTCAAAAAAAATTACTGACCGCTTGGGGTGCTTCCGTGTGACATCATGGTCTATAGGCTTTCTGGTCGGATCATATTAGGGTTTTACATAAAATGTTCTAAAAATAGGGGCAAAAATGATAATGTTCTCAAACGTTATGGGTATTTTTTTTGCATTATTCCTTTGAAAATAAAATAACTTATTATCCGTATAATGAACAATGTCGTTGCCTATTTATATGACCCACTTGATAGTGATATTTACATGAGACACTTGAAAGGCTTCAAGCTGCAAAAAATCATTAAATTAGGTTCTCAAAAATATTATTCAATCAAATTAAATGAATATCTTTATGAATTAAAACAATATGGGCGTATGTAGTATAACCACCTTAGTGAATATTTATTGAAGAAATGATATATGAAAATTTTATCTTTCCCATATATTTTTACCAAGAGGTTTGGATCAAGATTTGTCATAATTGTTGTATATGTTAATGATTTAAATATCATCGAGACTTCTAAAGATATACTTGTGACGATGGACTATTTAAAGTTATTAGGTCGCTTGGTGTAAAAAAGGATCTTTTATGCCTAAAAAAAGGATGAATATTTTGTTCTACAAGTATAATACTTAAGTGTCCTTGATGCATTAATGTACCATACTAGTTATACGCGACTCGACATTAACATAGCATTTGTTGTTAATTTATTAGCAAGATTAAGCTCTTATTCAACTAGATGACATTGAAATGTGATCAAGCATATATTTCATTATCTATAAGTACGAAAGACATGAAATTATTTTTTCATCATTTATCCAAACCAAAATTAGTTGATTTTGAAGATGAATGATGCTTATGCAATCCTTGTAATGCTCAATCACAAACTAATTTTTTGGCGATCAATAAAACAAACAATTACTATCACATAACGTGTGTGGTAATGGCTATAAATCATCAAATTAGAAAAGATTGTGATTTATATTTAGGAAAAAGAAGCTCTGACAGTTTTATATGAAGATAATACAACTTGTACCGTTCAAGTTAAAGCAAGCTCCATAAAAGGTAACATAGCAAAACATATCTCATCAAAAAATTTCTTAACCAATGATCTATAAAAGAGTGGAGACATTGATATTCAACAAATTCGATCAAGTGAAAATTTGACAGATATATTTACTAGGGCACTTCCTATAGCTACATATTAGAGGTTAATTTTCAACATTATATTATGTTGTTTCAAAGATCTTCCATGATGCATAAATAAGGAGAGTAAATATATGTGGTACTTTTTTCCTCTTAATCAATATTTTTTCATACTAAATACATTTTACTCATAAGATTTTTAATAATACAACATGTTATACATATTAAAAATATATACTTTTTTATTTTTATTTCACAACACTAAATTATTTTTAAAATATAATTTATATTTCGAAACGTGATAAGAATATATTCTAGTGTATATAATGATGAAAGGGAATTTCAATATTATTATTTAATATTCGAGTATTTATAATAACTACAAAATTCTTGGAAACCCCCAGTCTTTAGCAGCTCAAATAAAGTTACTACTATATAATAACTTAAAGAAATACAACCACATAACTTGTTAACAAAAACCTTGAAAATATGGCTAACTCCAAGATTGATGCATATAATCATATATTTTATACTATTATTTGTGATCACCTTAAATTAATAAAAACACACTAAATAAACTTTCGCAGTTCCGAGGGTGAACTCTTCGCATATGCGAAGCAGTAATCGATTATAATGTCAATTTATGTAAATTACTAATAAGATGGAGAAGCATTGAATCTAACAACGCTTTTAGGTATCTCAACAACTAAAATTAAAGTTAATATAATTTAAGAAAGGAATTAAAACACAGTAAATGAAGGGTTTGAGACAGCCCATTTCTCTTTGATTTGGACATCCAGTTTGCGTTGCAAGCGCAACAAATGGTGAAATTTCTTAAAGAGATGGAATGGTGATTTGCGAAAGGTGGCGAAATATGACCCTAGCTAAGGCCAATAATTGCCATTTTCTATAACAATGTTGGGCTTTTAGATTTGAAGAACTTGAATTTTGTTTTTTAAATTATTGGGTTTCTGAAATATTAAAAAACTAAGGCCTAAGCCCGTAACTTTATGATATTGTATTTCAGTGCTCATCCAGAGGTGTCTAAGAGCCGAATAGTTTGTATGACACTTTAGGATTTATTTGATTCGAACAATGTTATTTTACCTCGATGGTCTTTTTTTACATAATTATGGTATAAGTATAAAGTAGTATAGGTTTAAAGATTATTAAAGAGCGATGCTTAAACTTGAAATCTTTAGATATAACAACAATCTCTTAACCATTTAGGTCTCTTGGTTTGTATATTTACCTCAATATATTATATTATTTATGAAATATCAAATTGGGTAAACTACATATTTAATCACCTACATAGTCTCGTTGTTCCGTTTTTGTTACCCAATTATTATTTTTTAAATTATACCAAACATTACATTATGATTCTATTTTAATCGTCTACTATTAAAAAATAAACAAAATTGCTAACGTGTTAATTTCTTTATTTTTTCCAATAACGGTGTGTATTTTCTTATGGTGATACATCAACATCACATGTTAATTTTTAATAAAGAGTGATCAAAACGTAACGTTAGATATAATTTTTTAAAAAAAATAATTAGATATCCAAAAATGAAACGGTAAGAATAGGTTGGTAATAAATTTATCCAATAAAATTTTAGAATCACAGTATTTCATTTGGTTTTCTGGTGCTATTTGACGGTGATAATATAAGGTTATTGATAATAAATATTATTTGAAAATATAAAGATATTATCATTACCATTCATTTTAATTCTCTCTCTAGGTTTTTGTAATAAAAAATTATTTATTTTGGATCAGTTTAATTTGAATGTGAATGAAAATTTTAAATATTTGAGTCAAAATCTGGATGATAAAAAATCTGACATATGCCTATTCCTATATTTATTGTAATTATTCATGGCATTGCAATATATAATTCATCGTCACAATTTTTATGATTTTTTCTTAAAAAATATGAGTCCACAATAAATGTCACACTCCTGTACACATTAACATGAAATAGGGTAAGATATAAAAATGGTTATTAAAATATGGTACAATGATCTTTTTAGACATTTGACTTTTAAAAATTATAATACGAGCATTACACATTGGATTTTGTTTTAAAAATGTAGACACCAACCTTTAACTATTGTTAATAGATAATGTGACACACTAAATTAATAAGAAATATCTCATTTAATCTATCAATTGTGACTAAAATTAATAGTGCATATGAGTGTATGACAATCATTCTAAAACTTTTCTCTAAAAAAATGTTTATTATATATAGCTTATAGGTCCTCGATTGTTTGAAGGGCACTTGCCTTCCACGAGACGAGGTCCCCCGGTGTATCCTTGTCTACATTTCCAATCAAAAAAGTAAGAATTGGTAATTGGGATTTGGAAGGGAAAGAATTGCAGTCAAATGTTTGAATGTATGAAGTGACAAAGCAAGGGCCAAGGTTGCATTTTTTGGTTCTCTTGAATTCCTCCTCTTCGGATAATTACATTTTGGATTGTATTGGCTACACACAATCACTGTTTCCACATTTGTTTATTTTTTTTGACATTTTTAGATTTTGTTCCACCATCGTATCTCTGTTGCTCTTCTCAATCGCTATCCCCAATACGGCATGCATTCTTTTACCACCAAAGCATGTGATGTCTTGTCCTAATCATAAATCATCCACTCCATTAGAGTTTCTAGAAAAATATTTCTCTGGCTTCTTATATAAAAAACCCCATTTCTAAAATTCTTTACACTTCTTTAGGATGATTGTAATTTTTGTAAAAACTTTTTGAAATATATAGAGTAATTATAAGATAGTATGTACCAACTAATTTACTTTGTTAAAGTAATTGTTATTATTCTTGGAGGTTATGAGTTCGAGCATCAGAATGTGCATCAGGATGATTGAGCAATCATTATCGACTGCTTGAGGGTATTTATAACATATACTACTATGTAATCACATTAGTTTAATAAAAAAAAGATAGTATCCTTTTAAAATCATTCTAAGTAACTAATAATGCATATATTTTGCAGAGTATAGACATAGATGCTGAAATTCGAAACCTCTATAGAAAATAATATTTTCTTTTACACTAAAATGAGTCAATAAATTCCAATTTATGCAAAATCGGAACCTACAAAACTACCTTTAAATCATAATTTATTCATTGATTGCTTTAATCCAAATAGTACTATTCAAATTAAAACTAATTATTAGTGTGATATCTGAATCTATTAAATATTAAAATTTCATAAATTTTTATTTTAAAAAGTAGAGTGAATCCACAAAGTAAAACATATTTATGTAATATAAAAATTAGATTTATTATCTGCAAGAGTAAAATAAATTCGAATAATTAACTATTTTTCCCTACTGTATATTGTAAAGAATATACGAATATGAAATATCCAAATAAAAGTCAATCATAAATAGTTGAATCTATGCTATACATTATCAATGGATGGGTATTGATCGGGTCGGGTCGGATTTTCGGTCCACCCCACTTACCCAAAAATTGTAAATCATCCACTCAATCTGAACTCAACCTGAAAAATATACACCTTCCACCCGATTTGAACCCGGCCTACTCTTTGAGATAAAATTCGAATTCGACCTGATCCCAAAATAATATATTTATATAAAAATATTATTTTTATTCAATAAAAATAAAAATTTAATTGAAAAAAAAATTATATATAGACGAGTATTGTTACAATTATCCCTAAATATATAAGGTAAAATTATAATTTTTTTATCGGGTCGAATCTGATATATTTCACCATAAACCGGAACTAGACCCGAACATAACCTTAAAAAACCCGACCCGAACACAAATTTTTTAAAAAAATCAACTTGATCGGATAGAAACTTGTCAAATTCGAGTCGTACTTGAATATAAGATTTATGAAGAATAACTTTACCACTAATATAATTTAATAAGTTTAAATTATATTTAATTATTAATAATATATAACTTGATTATGGCCTTAAAATATCTTCCAACTTTGTCATCCCATTGTTGACCGGAGAAATATTCGATTTGTTTTTTACCAAAATGTTGTTTTACTTTTTATCTTTCTCTTAATAATAAAAATGTTGTTGTCAACTATTACTAGAATAAATAGTTAAAAAAATTTAGTTGAGACATTTTTTTTTCTTAAGTTATAAGTTCAATTCTCGTTAGGAATAAAAAATTTCTCTCCTAAAAATTATTAAAAATTAATCAAAACATTTTTTTATTAATGAAATGTTACTTGGGACATGATCAGGAATATAATTAAAAGGGACCAAAATATTGAAGTAATAGTTGTGATGAAATAGGCCACTTCATAAGTCGGATTTTTTTTCTTTCTCGAAAAGTTAAACTGAAATAAGCATTTATACATCTAGATTTGACTCTGTTACACTTTCTAAAGTAAAAAAAATCTTTTAAAATGTAAATGTAAATATAAATATAAATATATTATTTCTGAATTAATAATTGGTATCTGGTCTATTAATCAATTAATCTAAATTAGGCACTGTAGAGGAAAGATCAACTCTCTCAACTTAATTTGCTTCATTCACAATTATCTGGGTTAAAAACTCCTCTCATTACTTAAATAATCTAGTGTATCATCATACTAGATCAATTGATTATTGATTATTGATTATAAGTATATCATTTTAATAAAATAAAATTCGGGCATTGAGAAAGCAAAAATTTACTATTCGAACTTTGACCTGTCAAATGAAATCATGAATAGCTTTAGCACGGAAGTATTATATGCTACATTCCTTTCAAAGTTTTAGTGCATATTAAATTTAAATATTATCTATACTATTAAGATTAAAAAATAATATTTCAATTTTCTTATAATAAACTAAAATTTTTATTTATATAATTCATGTGTTACGCATGTAAAAGGAAAAAAAACTAAAAATTAAAGTCTCGATGCCAAAAATAATGCTATATGCATAAATTTATTTGATATTACAAAAGAGGAACAGAATAATATATACGTTTAGGAGAAACATAAATCATAAAAAATGAAAAATATATCAAATATTGTAATATCTTAAATTTTCTTTCTTATAAGCATAAGAATGAAAATATTAATGCTAAAATTAAACATTTATATTTGATTGAATGAAAAATATTTAATCAAGTTAATAATAATTAATGAGACTTGAACCAATGGGTTGACAATATCATAACAAAGTGAAACTACAAATTTTAAAAATATTGAAATAAAAAACTTTGGAGGACCAACCACTCATATAAATAAAAACTTGCTTGAAATATCATGTAGATTTTGATAATCTATATCAATTTGGAGAATATATATATATATATATATATATATATATATATATATATATATTGAATAGTTTGGGTGATTACAATGTAATATGTGTTCAAATTTTTTTAATCAATTGATAACTCACACACTTTACAAACGTAGTTACTTAATCTTAAGATCTCTAAATATAAATTATATTTTGATGGTAAATTATGGATATGGTTTTCTTGACTTCTAATCTACAAACTTGGACTGCGTCCCGCCGCCTATAATTGGTTTGGGAATAATTGTATGGTATGGGATAATTTCGTGTTATTCATTGCCAATACAATGTCGTAACCTAATATTCCAATCAATTGTAGTTTGGTTGAAAGTTATTGTCTTTATTACAACATTTTGAAGTTGAGATTGGTCTTTGGTGTTGATCGGAATGGGCATGCTTTCGTACTACACCCAGAGGCCCAAATCTTTGTCAGTTTTGTGTTCTTTGAATTTGACCAAGTCGTGTTTGACTGAAAATGATCTCATGCTGGCCACCATAATTATGCATCACCCATTACGATTCAATCCAAAGAGAATATCAAAAGGGAAAGTCTTAGTATCTTTTTCCACTTGCTTCCAAAGAGTTTATGGCTTGTTGGACTCCATTTTCTCTCTTCATCTATTATTTCTTGTTGGACTGCAATTAAGAAATAGGGAATTAATCTATTGAGTGGCCTTAATAGTAAAAAAAATGTTATTCTGATATGAAATCTTAAGTTCAAGTAGTTGTGTATGTAGGGTATGTATTGTCAGTGATTAAAAAAAATCTTAAACAAATATTATCTTATAATTACCCAAACTATATTAAGAAAAAGGGGAATGAAGTTGAAAACTTCCTAAATCCAACATTATGAATCAAATTATCATCTCGTTGGATTGTGCAATTTGAAGCTTACAAGCTACAAAAATGTCAAACCACTACATTATCATCATAAAACTCACATATGGACTTATGTTCTTTAATAAAATGTTTTTGTACATTATGAGATTCAAATTGTAATTAAATTTGTTGAATATTATATTTTTAAGGATGATTAAATAAATTAAAAAGCAGTTGGATAAAAATCTGATAATTGGGTTTGCGAGAAAACCCAAAGGGTGGACTATTATATAGGTGCAGCCCAAAAGTAGTTAAAGGTCGGTTCTTACTTGAGGAATTGAAAACTATAGCTCCTTATATAAATAGACTACAAAATAACTTTAATGCCCACTGGTGCCCTGAAAATAAGTATTCTTGTTTCCTCCTTGTTGTACCCCTTACATTCCACAACAAATTAAAAGCCGTTGGGGGTATGTTCGTCATTTAGTACGTGTGTTCTAAGAGAAAAATTACTATAAAAAAAGTCCAAACACTTCAAACATTCAATCTAGATACGTCGTAAACGTTCGAAGTGTTCAATGAATAAATGTATAAATAATTTGTTTTTTTATTTATCAAATAAATATGTGAATATGAATAAGATTTTAAATTTTAAAATTAAACTAATTAAATATAATAGAGTATGATCTATACATTTTATTTAACGGACCCATTGAACAACATTAGTGGTTAAAGATTTTGTTGTTCTTTCTTGAAGTCTTAGATTCAAGTAGTTATATCTACAAAGTGTGTGCACGTTGTCAAAGAATGTTTATGAAAAGATACTATAATCGAGAGATAATTATGTAACTTTAAATAATAGGAAAACTCAACAAACCAATGTCCTATAATCGGGATACCATTTGTGTGCACTTTACTAAAAAAAACATCACTTAATAAATTAATCATTCAAAATATATTTAAGCACATGAATTATTTTTTAAACTAATGATATTATTTTTAGTGTACTTATTTAATTTATTTATAATATAGTTATTCATCTTTTACTAACATAAATTTTCTCTCAAATTTTTTGTGTTGTCTTCCTATTTTTTTTTGTTTAGCGGCAGCTACATTAATCTTAGAATTGATTGCCAATCGCCAATAATTATTATTTTTCTTTTTATTTTTCATACTACGCCCTTTATTTTCCTTTATTTTTTTTTCAATTTTAAATAAGAATATATTTTCTCGTGACACGCTTTTCTCTGCTTTTGTGACACTTTTTCTCTGCTCTTGTGGCACGTTCCTTATGACTTTTGGTAATCTTTTCACTTACCTCTACGTTCGTGTTGGTTTTTACACAAAGACCCTCATGACATTTGTTTTCTGATTGATTTTTGTTGAGTCAATTGAAAGGATGAAATAGCCAAGAGGGGGAATTGACAAAAAATTTAGGTGGAATCTTTAAGAAAAATTAAAAAATTAAACAAAAGAATTTTACAATGGTTCGAATTTTTAAACCAAAGTCTGTATCCACTATTTTAGCTATCTACACTAAGGATTTTCACAAATTCACTAATTTATATAAACCTTTGAGGACGAGGTGTAACCTTACAACTCCCTCAAGAATTATACTCCAAATTCTTACGACACTCTCTCAAAGATAAAATTACAAATTGCAAACTTAGAATAACCTTACTAGGAGCACATTTGCACAATTAAAGAACAAATAAGAACACTTGAGAAATAAAAACAAATGAGTACATAAGTGTATTTTGAAAGTAAAAGGAATGTTGAAGAATCTTGACTTTGATTTTGGTTCAACGTGCCTGCTTTGGTTTTCTTTGTGATCTCTTGCCTTCGCATATGACATGGAATCTTGTTTTTATACCCCTTCATTTAATTCTAGCCGTTTGGATTGTTGTGGGAGTTAATAGATCCATTGGGATGAAATTTCCCATAATAAATGTTGCCCAAACGCTTGTGTCGATAGTTGTTTTTGTTCGAGTGATAATACTTTTATAAACGTTATTATATATAATAATAATATATTATAATATTATTATTTATACAGCCCAAAGGCCCATTTACAAGTTTGAAGGATCATTTCAAGTTTGGAGGCCCAATTGATAATTTGGGAGCCCGATTACAAGTTTAACCCGAGCACGATTACAAGTTCAAGCCCAAACCCATCTAGGCCCGAACAGATCCAACATGACCGTGCACGCTAGGGTTTCATCTCTTTTCTAGCGCCGTCAGAAGCTCCCAGCCGTTCGATCTTTACGCAGATCAAGGGTCCAGATCAAGCCGACAAAAAACCCTAGGGTTATCATTCTGTCGCCTCCACAGCTCCAACCGAAGGCTGCCACCCCATTGCCGCCTCTCCAGATTTCACCAGAGCACTCCAGAAGGCTCTAGAAGGGGGTCATCAGCCGTACATGTTACAACCCTAGGGTGAGTCACCACCGTAGCTCCGGTGACTCATCGGGGGTACTTCTCTTTAATCGGTCCAAACAGAGCATCGTCGAGGGCAATATGAACCTTAGCCCTGGGAAGAGAGACAGAAGAAAGAGAGACAGAACGAAGAAACCAAACAAAAAATAAAGAGAAACAATAACTATAGAGGGCAACCAATCAATGCAAACAATGAAAGGAAAATAGCAGAGAAGAGATCGGGAGCACTTACCATCGCCCAAACCCAAAGGTCGTCAGAAAGTCGATTTTACCAAAGGTAAAATCTCAGATTTAGGCTTATTGAAGGGCTTTTAGTGAAAAAGGGGCTCAGATTTGGAACCAGAGTGTTCGGATCTACGTTTTGGGTAGGTTTGACATATTCCAACCACCGTGAGTGGTGGACTATGGCGGCGAACGGCTGCCGACCGGTGGCCAGCCATATTACCGATGAGGATTTTAGAGAGAACCAAGAGGGTTCTCTCGTCTAGAGAGAAGAAGAAGAGATAAATGGGAGAGATTGGCCTCAAAAGGCTGGTTTTGGGCCATTTATACGCTCCGTCGTGCGACAACGTTTTGGGGAAGGGTATCTTTGTAATTTCTGCATGGGTAAATCATACGCGCGATCCCTTCAGTTTTGTAAACATTCAATTTGGTCCCGAATTTAGGTTTTTCGTATATTTTAATTTTGTTTTTATATTTTTAATATTTATGTTTTAGTCACTATTATATATACGTATATTTAGGTTAAATTATACATTTAGTCCCTAAATATTAATAATTTTATATTTTAATCACATGTTAATAATTTAGGGTAAATTACATATTTGGTATATAATTTTAGTATTATTTCAAATTAGGATTAATTAAATTTACTATTTTACATTTTAATTATTATTTATTATTATAAGATTAATTATAATGTTATATATTAAAGTAATTTTATAATATAGTATTAATATTAAATATTGTAGTGTTAATAATATTTACGTTAAATATTTAGTAATTATTTTAAATTATTCGTAAATTAGTTTAAAGTACAAATTTATAATTTACTGCAAAGACACTAATTAATAAACACCGGTACCAATTATGGGCATTGTGGGAATGCTAATTCTTTTCCATACGTAACCGACTCCCGAACTCATTTTTCTGGTAAGCAGGCCCGAGTTGTATTATTTTAATATTATTCTTAGGAATTTTTATTAAAACAATATTACATTTTGGTGACCAATCTCACCATATAAAAGATTGGTGGCGAGTCTACAATTTGGTGTTTTATCTGATTCATGGAGGGTAAACACTTACTTTTTCAAGACTAGTTACATCGTTTGGGGTGTACTATTTGCACTCTCCGTCGCCAGGGCAGAGAAACGTCTCGACAGCTTGGCGACTCAACTGGGGACATTTTTTAAAAAAATGAGAGTCCAACCACCAATTTATTAATTATTCGTCTTTGCAGTAAATAATAAATTTGTTTTATTTTTTTTTAATTTTTTTTATTATTTTACTAACTTTTGTTTTTTTATATGTACAAATTTAATTTTGGGTCATTAAAATAGGATAATAGGTTGTATATTATTTTTATTTTATGCTTTTCCTCACCCACTGTGCACTACATTCATGGCATGAGCTAAAACCCCACTCTTATCCTATTTAAGTGAATGAGATACTATTCCCTCGTGTGGTTTTCACCTCTGCATGGGATAGGGGACCATTCTTTGAGCTCACACCTTATGTTCCTCGTGTGGTTTTCACCTCTGTATGAACTTGAGAAAGTGTGTTCCTTCGAATTGAACTTAATCCAAAAGTCTATAACAGACGATGATTAAGGGTTTGGTAGTCCAAGGGGACACCAACAAAGGACAATTTGTTGACCCTTTTTACTCTAGAGCCAAAACTCAACATATAATAAACTTAGAACTAAAGTCTAGGTGGAGCCTAAACTGATTGGGTCTTATGAAATTAAGTACACAAGGAAAAGCATGTTGAGTCTTTCATGTTACTTAGTATTATTTTATTTTCTAAATAAATACATACGAACTTGAAATCATGCGGTTAGGTTATTTTTCCAAACAAAGCATGGAACTAGAAAGCATGAGGTCAGGATATAATTTTTTTTACTGACCAGTTTTTGTATATATTCTGGAAATGCACTTATTAATTATTCTGTTTGCATTTGTATAATCAAAACATACCCAAGGGTGTTGATTCAAGATTTATTATCAAAATCAAAGGCTTTCATTATGGACAAAGGGTTTCATGATCAAGTAAATTATGGAGCAGCCAAAGAAGAATATCTCGAGGAAGCTTTCAAAATAATGGAGGGCTATGCATACAAAAATCCTTTTAGACTAGTGCCAAAAGCATTTTATGGTAAGAGCATCAATAAAAGCAGTCACAAGGTAGATAATTTTTATGAAGCTCAAGCCCATTTTTGGAAAGACGAAAACAAGAAATTAAGCACAGAGGTTGAAGTAATGCTTAATGATTTTCATAAAGTCAGTCAAACCTTCAAAGATGTTGGACTAGGAAATACCCCTGAAGAATGGATGACATAAATTATTAAACTAAAAAGTGATGCTGATTACTGGAAAAAGCAACATGAGGATCAAGCAAAGAAATTCTCGTATGACTTTCAAAATTGCTGAAGAAATATACAATGCAGTCATCACCAATTTGGAAAAATGTCAAGCTGAATGCCAGATATTGAAGAAGGATGTAGCCAACATGGAAACTTCATATCAGATCCATCAATGTGAGATTAATGCTGAATTAAAATCCATTAGAGCTCAGAACCACACATTGCTAAAAATGGTCGATGATTATGGAGATCTGGTAAAAGAACTCCTTGAACATAAGGGTTCTCTGATAAAGGAAAATGAACAATATTATCTGCAACTTCAAGAAATGACAGACAAGATTCAAGAAAAAGATAATGACTTGAAGAAAGCTGTTGCTTAAGAAAGCAAGGTAGCCCACAAACTGGTGGACTCAGTTGGTTTTATAAGGGAACTGAAGTAGGATGATGATATGATTCTGGAGCATAAATGGAAATTAACTTGGCTTTTTAAGGAGATAGAGAAATTAGGAGGGAAAGTTATCCCTTATATGTAATGATCCTTTTGATATATTGAAAACCCCTTTTGTGTTCAATGGAAGTTGTTTTAAGATAATTACTCTTGAGTTACACCTTTTCATACATGCATTTACATATACATTTTACATTCATAATCATGTTCTGCATGGCATGATAACATGTATCAATCATGAAAACATGAGAGTAATCAGTAAAAGATTTTGAAATAAGGGGTTCTGAAAATCAGGGGCATGTCTTAAAAAAGATTGAAAGCAATTAATGGAATATTAGCTCGAGTTGGAATGATTGAGAATCCAAGAACAACTTGTGGAAATCCAACAAGATATGCTTGAAGAAACAAGAAGGTTCCGAGCTGAGTCTAGGGAACAGATGTCTAAGATGATGGGTATGATGGTTACTCTGCTATATGGGGAGAAAATGTCAGAAGACCCTATTGAGCATAAAAAATGAAGGTCTCAGGAAAAAGTCTGGATTTCAATGATATGATGACAAACGACCAAGAACCTGTTGTGGAATATAGAAATCCAACTCATTTTCACGAATCAGGAAATATGACAGATAGCATGGACATTGAAGTTGGTTCAAAAAAGAGAAACATGGAACAAGTCCCATTGAAAATGGATAAAAAGGGCAAGAAAGAAAAAAAAGATGACACATCTCTTTCCAATTCCAATTTTGTATTCAGAGTTGTTACCCTTTCTCTTTGAAAGTGGTCTTGTGACACCCATTCCTCCTAGTACTTATTTGCATCCAAATTTGAAAAATATAAAGAATCTATACAGTTATCATTTTGGATATTTTGGTCATTCTACTGAAAATTGCATAATGCTGAAATTAAAAGTCCAATACATTATGGCGGAAGGGTTATTATGTTTAAAAAATGGGAAACCTAAGCTCATCAGAAACTCAAAGCTGATTGAGAAAGAGAAATTTTCAAGTCAGATTATCTCTCAAGATGATGTTGGAAAGGAAGACATTCAAAGCAAACATTTTTCAGGAAAGCAATAGAAAAGAAACGATCATATCAAGGGAATCTCTACCTTGTTTTCCTTCAATCTCATGCAGCAAGTTATATGCCAAATTACATGAATGCCAACTTACTGCCCCATGTCTGGCTAAACCTTTGGTACCGCCTTACCCTAGATGGTATAATAAAAGGGTCTTTTATGAGTATCATGTTGGAATCTGAGGACACTCCATTGAAAAATGTGGCAACTTCAAATGACGATTTCAAGATCTTTTGACTCTTGGAATTATAGAAATGGATGCCAACAGTCAATCCATTTTGATCAAACATTTGGGAGTCAACTCTGGAAATGAAGTTGATAGTGTCAAAACAAATGAAGGATAAGGCAAAGCTAAGAAAGATGAAGTATGTATGGGAGATTTAATTCTCAATACTTCTCTCAAGCTAAAAGAAGATGCAAAAATGAACAAAGCAAAAGGAAATGTAATTCGAGACTGGCCTATAGGTAGGGGTGTTCAAAATTCGGTTTTAACCGAATTAACTGACCAAACCGAATTAGTTCGATTAATTCGGTTGGCCACCGAATTAGTTCGGTCGGGGAACAGTTAAGGATTTTTTTTGGAATTCGGTTAACTGTTAATTCAGTTTGAAATCGATTAATTAACCAAATTAACCGAATTAACCTTTAAATATAATTATATTAAGGCCCAATCCATTTAAAACCCATTTAAAACCCAAATCAATATTAATTAATTAAAATAATCTCAATACTAAATACAAAATATTTGAATCAAATTTATTATATATTATTTATAATTAGATATTATTTAAATTAATTGTAAATTATTGTTTTTAATTAAAAAAATTAAATTCTAAAATTCTAAAAAAATTCGATTAATTAGAAAATTAACCGAATTAACCGAAATTTATTCTGTTCGGCTAATACTTTTAAAAAAAGTTTGGTTCGGTTAACGGTTAAGGAAAAAAAGTTTAGTTAATTCGGTTAAGGGTATTTCGGTTCGGTCCGCCACCATTTTAACCTAATGAACACCCCTACCTATAAGATTAAAAAGAAGTAAGGTAGATACAACCTTGGAGACATCCATGTCAGATCTTCTAAAATCAACAGGAGCAGAGGGTAATTCAAAAATAAAAGAGAATGCTACTTCAAATATAGTTGCAAGAAACATCCAGAACCATGATACAACTATTACCACTAAAGATATTGGTTCTGAAATTCAAACTAAGCCCAATTACCAATTAGGAAATATGATGGAATTTGACTAAGAGATAGCTCAGGGGAAAGATGAGATTTGTGAACCTAAAAGCTCATCCAAAGAAGCTACCCAATAAATGATCAAGAAATGAGGGGTAAATATAGACAAAGATCCTGGTATACTTCAAGTATAGTTGCAAGAAACATCCAGAACCATGATACAACTATTGCCACTAAAGATATTGGTTCTAAAATTCAAACTAAGCCCAATTGCCAATTAGGAAGTATGATGGGATTTGACCAAGAGATAGCTCAGGGGAAAGCTAAGATTTGTGAACCTTAAAGCTCATCCAAAGAAGCTACCCAATAAATGATCAAGAAATAGGGGTAAATATAGACAAAGATCCTGGTCTAATTATACACCCAACATCCAAAGAATAATGGGACATTGGAAGTTGTTACCTACCACTATTGTACCTTCATTTTGTAGCATCTTATTTGAATATGTTTTTGTTCCTTTCTCCGCCTTTTGTAATAAAAATGTGTTGCTTTTAAGGTTATGAGCATTGAATCAATTTTGCAATCTTAAATTTATTTGAATATTAATTAGATTAAAAGCTCTTTATAATTAGAGTTATACTTTTTGGCAAAAGTATCAAGATTGAATACAAAAAAAGGACCCTGACCTTACCTTAGAAGAAATCCATCCCAAACACTACCCTTTCCACAAAAATGAGAGAGCCATCTCCAATGTAAGGAATTAGACAAAAGGCTTGATATTGATATTTAGAAGCATACAACGTGGGGCATCTTTTGTAACATTACAAAGCTAGCTAGGTTACTTTTCTATTGATGAGATTCGACGATGAAACTTTGACAAATCTAGTCTAGGTCAGTTGCTTGTAAATTGAAATTTGGTAATGAGATTTTCTAAATTTCACCTGACACATAGACTATAACAGGTTCCTTTAAAAAGTAAGAGTCATAAGAAGAAAAGGCTGTCCCTTTAAAGCAATTATTTAGTATCCTTGGCTTTATGGATAAGTTTCAATTAGCCCAATGATGGTGAATGTCAAATAAAGCTGAATTCAGCAAGTCAAAATGGTAAAAGAAGTTGTTATAAAAGAAGTGAAACAATACATGTTATAGTCTATTTCATAGATATGCACACAAAAATCTCATTATTAGACCGATGTTTTCACACTTCTTTGAATAAAATCAAAGATTTCAGAGAATGGAAATGGATGTATTCTAGAAGGTCTAGTAACTGTCATGCTAGATTGTGTCATTTTGTACGCATCCGGTTAAAGATACCACGTCAAAGAAAATGAGGCATGTGACAATGTTCATAAAAGAGTGAGAGGGAAGTGACATATTCACTAAGATGTAACCATAGAGAATAGGAAAGCCAACCTGAAACTAACTTCTCAATCTTGATACTTGTTAAAGAACTATAACTCTGAAATAGTAAAAGTTGTTGATTCTTTTGATATTCTTTGAATTAATGCTTATGATTTGATTCTATTATGAACTTGTAAGGTGCAATATTTTAAAAAATTCTTTCATTCTTTAATAACAAATGAGAGAGAACATTTTCAAACAGGATGGTCTCAAATGAGAAGGAATCTTGAAGCAAGTTGATGCTTATTCTACCTTTGTACAAAAAGAATAAACAAGGTCAAATAATAAAACACTTCATATTCTTGTAAGTAAGTGGCCCGAAAGATCAAAAGTCTGAAGAACCAAAATTATACCATTCCTTTTGGGGTAAATAATCAAGAAGAAGATGAGCATCTCATTTAAAAGAGTAACACTGGAATGAGAACACTCAAGATCAAAAGATTTGACACAATTCAAGCCATGAGTACTCACAATGAAGCATTATCAAAATTAGACCTCATAAGAAGCATGAATGGACATTAAGAGTGAATCTTACAACTTAGAATGCTGGGGCATGTTGAAGGCTCATTTCAGACTAAAATGATCTAAACGGGTATTCCAAACAATCACATCAGTAACATTTGTATTAGCAAAATGCTAGGGCATGCTAGAGCCTTATCATTCTAGAGCAAATATTTCCAATGAGATAAAAAGGTATGAAGAATGAAAATGGTGAAACAATGACAATCAAGTTACATCATCCCCACAGAAGCCGCAGGAAATGATGAATGTGTTGTCAAATGTTTTATGAACCATTAATTATGGTGCTGAACCAATGTTGCAATCATGAGGCATTCTATATGTTGATACAATATGACGTTTGTCTTCACACTTTAAAAGGTTAGAATGAGAAATAATGAAGAATTCTTTCCACAAAAGATGTTGAAACTTTAACAACAAAAAACTAGTGGAGCCAACTAAGATTGAACAATGAGTTGTTGTTAAGCATCTTGACATGATATGATCTGAAGAACCTTGTTTAAGATCTGATTAGATGTGGAGACATGAAAGGTATTAGGATAATTCATTCTTGTGTTTTGTTTCAAGAGTCAAATCTGAGCAGATGTGGCTGATATCCTGATTAATCTATGATGAGTTTGGCATAGTTATGTCTACATTTTGCAAAGATAATATATTCTCTTTTAAAAAAATGAGAGCTTTACCAGATTTCTACTCAAGTTCAGATAGAGACAGCTGGTGTTGTCAAGAAAAGTGGGGCAACAAAGTCATAATCCTGAGTATGGCAAGAATCCCATAAATGACACAGTTCTTCTAAAGGCAAAAGAAGATACAAAGATATAAGATGATTAGATGATTATTTGAAAATGCAAGCTTGAAAGCATAAGTTGCTACACTAATGATTGAAGTAAACCCTGAAAAAAAGATAAACAAGTGGAAGAAGATTAAACTTTAGATTCGGATGAAGATTGATGCATGTATAAATTTATAGGAACATTATTTGCATTCATCATGCATTTCATTGATACATTTGATTGCATTTGCATAAATACATTTCTCACATGAAGATGCAAGGACAATATACCTTACGAATATAAGGTAGAATCCAAATCACAGGAGTCATGTTTAGAGGGGTAAACATCTCAAGAAGAGATGAACGCAATCCATAAGACGAAGTATTGGGGCATGCACAACCAAAAAATTGTTCAAAGAATGAGAAAATGAATTTCAAAGTTTCTCATTCAATTTTCAAGAAAATGAAATTTTTGAAAATCTCTCAAGCAAGATGATTCTTTTCAAGTCAAATCAAACTTCACGGAAGAGTAGTAAAGCAAACGCAAATAGCAAGAACAAAATCTGAACTCCACGAAAGAGTAGTGGAACGGATTTTTTAGCAAAGTATGAAATCTTCATGGAAGAGTAGTGAAGTAAAAGAAAATCTGAACTCCACGAAAGAGTAGTGGAACAAATTTTTTCAGCAAAGTATCAAACTTCATGAAAGAGTAATGAATCAAAGGCAAGAACAAAGACAAAAATTCAGTTTCCACGAAAGAGTAGTGGAACAGAATTTTTCAGCAAAGTATCAAACTCCACGGAAGAGTAGTGGAAGAAAATTCAATCATAAATCTGAACTCCACAAAAGAGTAGTGGAACGGGTTTTTTTAGCAAAGTATCAAACTCAACGGAAGAGTAGTGGAAGCAAATTCAACTTTGAATTTGATATTCACGGAAGATTACTGAAATTAGATTCTTTTCAAGTCAATCATTTTCAAATTTCACAGAAGAATAGTGAAGTAAAAGCAAAAAGAACCAGATCAAAAGTCGAGCTCCACGAAAGAGTAGTGGAACGGATTTTTCAGCAAAGTATGAGAACTTCACAAAAGAGTAGTGGAGTAATCCAAGTTTGAGTCTTAACTTCATGGAAGAGTACTGAAATAGATTCTAATCAAGTCATTCCCGATGAAACCTTCATGAAAGAGTTATGAAGTCATGCAAATTCAGC
This sequence comes from Hibiscus syriacus, assembly GCF_006381635.1. Classification (NCBI taxonomy): domain Eukaryota; kingdom Viridiplantae; phylum Streptophyta; class Magnoliopsida; order Malvales; family Malvaceae; genus Hibiscus; species Hibiscus syriacus. The sequence continues at coordinate 1,616,147 of NW_024062824.1, read as the reverse complement.
CTTCACGGAAGAGTAGTGAAGCAAATCATTTTCAAATAATCCTCAGCCTTCACAAAAGAGTAGAGAAACAGGAGCAAGATCAGATCAAAATTCGATCTCCACGAAAGAGTAGTGGAACGAATTTCCAGTAAAGCAAGAAGTTCACTCGTCGAAAACTTGTCTTATTATCTTTGCTTTATTCTTGTTTACGCAAAAATAAGCAAAGAGGGACAACTATCGATAGTCATTTTCGTTCGAGTGATAATAATTTTATATACGTTATTATATATAATAATAATTTATTATAAATATTATTATTTATATAGCCCGAAGGCCCATTTACAAGTCTGGATGCCCATTTACAAGTTTAGAGGCCCAATTGATAATTTGGGATCCCGATTAAAAGTTTAACCCGAGCCCAATTACAAGTTCAAGCCCAAACCCATCTAGGCTTGAACAGATCCAATAGGCTCGTGCATGCTAGGGTTTTATCTCTTTTCTAGCGCCGTCATAAGCTCCCAGTTGTTCGATCTCTACACACATCAAGGGTCCAGATCAAGCCAATAGAAACCATAGGAATCTTGGGGTTATCATTATGCCGCCTCCACAGCTCCAACTGAAGGCTGCCACGCCATTGCCGCCTCTCCAGATTTCACCAGAGCACTCCAGAAGGCTCTAGAAAGGGGTCACCAGCCGTACACTTTGCAACCATAGGGTGAGTCACCATCGTAGCTCTGGTGACCCATCGGGGTGCTCCTCTTTAACTGGTCCAAACAGAGCATCGTCGAGGGTTATATAAACCCTAGCCCTGCGAAGAGAGATAGAAGCAAGAGAGACAGAACGAAGAAACCAAACAACAAATAGAGAGAAACAACAACTATAGAGGGCAACCAATGAACGCAAACAACGGAAGGAAAATAGAAGAGAAGAGAACGGGAGCACTTCCTATCGCCGAAGCCCAAAGGTCGTCAGAAAGTTAATTTTACAGAAGGTAAAATCTTAGATTTAGTCTTATTGAATGGTTTTTAGTAAAAAAAGGGCTCGGATTCGGAACAAGGGTGTTCGGATCTATGTTTTGGGTAGGTTTGACATATTCTGGCCACCATGAGTGGTGGTTGACGGTGGTGGACTGTGGCGGCGAACGGTTATCGACTGGTGGCCAGCCATCTCACTGATGACGATTTTAGAGAAAACCGAGAGGGTTTCCTCATCTAGAGAGAGGAAGAAGAGAGAAATGGGAGAGCTTGGCCTTAAAAGGCCGGTTTTGGGCCATTTATACCCTCCCTCCTGCGACGCCATTTTAGGGAGGGTATCTTTGTAATTTATGAATGGGTAAATCATACGCGCAATCCCTTCAATTTTGTAAACATTCAATTTGGTCTGGAATCCAGGTTTTTCGTACATTTTAATTTTGTTTTTATATTTTTAATATTTATGTTTTAGTCACTATTATATATATATACACATATATTTAGGTTAAATTATGAATTTAGTCCTTAAATATGAATAAATTTATATTTTAATCATAAGTTAATAATTTAGGCTAAATTACATATTTGGAATATAATTTTTGTATTATTTCAAATTAGGATTAATTAAATTTACTATTTTACATTTTAATTATTATTATTATTATAAGATTAATTATAATGTTATATATTAAAATAATTTTATAGTATAGTATTAATATTAAATATTGTAGTATTAATAATATTTACATTAAATATTTAGTAATTATTTTAAATTATTCGTAAATTAGTTTAAAGTACAAATTTATAATTTACTGCAAAGACACTAATTAATAAATACCGGTACCAATTATGGGCGTTGTGGGAATGCTAATTCTTTTCCATACGTAACCGACTCCCGAACTCATTTTTCTGGTAAGCTGACCCAAGTTGTATTATTTTAATATTATTCTTAAGAATTATTATTAAAATAATATGACATTTTAGTGACCAATTTCACCATATAAAAGATTGGTGGCGACTCTACAATTTGGTGTTTTATCTGATTCATGGAGGATAAACACTTACTTTTTTGAGACTAGTTACACCGTTTGGGGTGTACTATTTGCACTCTCCATCGCCAGTGTAGAGAAACGTCTCGACAACTTGAGTACTAATACTCATGCTTGGAGTATTGGTATTACCTGCATGAAACACAAAAATTTATCTACTGGGGAAAGGGAGTATCGATACCGGAAGGAGTATTAGTACCAAAATGGTATACTGAAAATTTTCATTTGTCAAAAACATAAGGGTAGTATCAGTAGTACCACTAAGAGTATTGATGCTAAACGAGTATAGGTACCAAAATAGCTTACTGGAATTTGCATAGCACAAGGAGTATCGGTACTGCTATTAGTCGGATCGATACTCTTTTATATTTTTAAGTTTTTTATCAGTACTATACCGATACCACATGAATAGTATCATTACTGCTCGGTTAAAAATTAATTTTTTATTCGATTAAAATCTAAAACCCTTTGTAAAAATGTTTGAAAATTATTTTTAGTATTTGACTCAATTTTTCAATATAGTAAGGAGTAAAAATGATGTTTTTGACCTTAAAAAGAATTTCTATATTTGAATGACTCAAGGAGGAATGTCAGGAACGTGATTCACCAGATCATCGATGTCGTGCATCATGTCATCATCTTAAGAATGAGCTGCTCTAGAATAACCAACAACTTGTTTCCCTTTCTCTTTTATTCGCCAATCAATTTCTCTCATCCTAATTTACAAAGATATTTTTCATCGATGAAGGAGGTGAAGGGATTAGCAGCATCGAGATCAGCGAAAATGCCGACATTGACAAAGAAACGACTCAAAAGATAACCATAGACAAGGGTATCGATTTTCTTGGATGAAAATTATTTATGGTGTTAACTAACTCACCGAAGAAAATTTGGAAAAATTATTTTATTTATTATGCTCAAAACAATAAAGCTACTAGATTTCAATAGTGTGGAGGGAAGAGCATTTACCTCCAGATGATCGAAACCACCAAGAGATAATGAGGTAGAGGAAATGCCCATGAATATTTAAGACGTTGCCACTTTAACTGACCTCTAATGGGGAGACTACAAAATGTTGCTCATTATCTATGCCTTAGAGCTCTAGACCTAAGTCTCTGGTATAGAAGCGACATCTAAGGTAATGTATCACCCCATAAGATAGGAGCAAATATTGGTAGTTTATTATTGGGCCTCATCTTGAACTCGTACAAAATTAGAATAGAATACACGAATAAGCTGATGGAAGACAATAAGCTTAACCTTAAAGGTGTTATCTAATTTTCAGACCTTTAGAATTGGAAAGTATTTGAATTTTAATTCAGTTACGAAAGAGAGAAAATGCATACACTCACTCCGAATGGGAAAAGTCTCAAATGTTTTCACGTAACACCCCCAAAGATTTGTTCGATCAGGTTCATTGAAGAATGAGTTTTGTATGGTTAGTTCATTTGGGTCTAAATTTGGGTTAGGAATAGGATTGAGAGTAGATTTTAAGGAGTAGCTCGGGGAGGTTGATTTATTCAGGAAGAATGAGGTCACTTAGACATTTTTAGGATAAAAGAAACCGAGATAAGAAACCTGCAGGAAAGAACAATATGTATGTATGCTAACATCAATCTTAAAATTCAATATGAGTCTACAATTCAAGGCATTTAATGACAAATAAAAATAATGGGCTTATTGATATGTGTGTGTGTGTGTGTATGTGTGTGTGTGTGTATGTGTGTGTGTGTGTAACTATAATAGTAAGGAAAACAATGGAGTGTGTGTGTAAATATATATATATATATATATATATATGGTAAAAAACAATTTATGTATATATAGATAAAATAAAGTATATATATGTTAAAATTTTTATATCGTGTGTATCTAACAAAGTTAGTAAAAATTAATAAAATGCATATTTAAAAAATTCTAAATGATTTTTTTTATTTTAGAGAAATTAGTAGAAAATATGAGTATATTATTGAGTAATCACAACAAGTTAACCAATATGAACAAAATCCCAAATTTGAAAATCTAGAGTTTAAAAAAAATTGAAAATTCGAATGTTATTAAGAATATATATATGAACTAATTTGTATGTTAAATCACTTAAAAACTAACGTTCAACAGTTATTATGGGTAATTTTATGCATAAACCTTCTAAAAATGCAAGTAAAATTAAAAAAATACCTTGATTTGTTGAGATGAGAGTGAAATGAGTAATGTTGGAACAATTTTAATGATGAATGCATGATTAGAAGTTGAAAAACGACACGAAATCGATTCCCGGATGAATGATTTTGAAAGATTTTGAAGAGGGAATGAAAAAGGGTTCGACAACTGCTAAATGTTTGAGAGAAAATGAAATTTTTGGGACTTTTGAATGTTTTAACACAGATCCGACCCTGAGTATTAGTACTAATTAAATGGCTATCGATACTCCTGAATTGGAAAATTTTGGTATTGATACACAATATCGGTACTCCTATCGATGCTGCAAGAACAATATCGATGTTGTAGGAAGATCAATATTGATACTATATGAACAATACCAATGCATATGCACAATGTTAGAGTATGCCCAAATACCAATCATGAGATGATTGTAATGATACTTTTATTTACCAATTTTTGAATAAAGGCATTCCCATTATTTATTTAAGTTATATTTCTTTGTCTCAAATAAACTAAAAGATAGTAAAGTCCATATAATAATATGATTGTTATTAAATATCCTTAATTGAGTATTATTATGGGCACGGACAATAATAATACATTTTAAACTAACATGTTGTTGGTTGATGACAATGAGTTGTCATTGACATAGAGATGCTAGAATCAATGCATGAATATGTTGTTAGAAAATGACATATTGGATTAACCCGCTATGAGCACATGTCTTGGATATTATATGACAATCACAACATTGTTCATGATGATGACTATATGTATGATCCTCATACATGAGATCATTACTATCTCAACATATATTATTGTATGTTTTGATACAGTTAAACATGCTCCAGAACTAGTTGCACTTTAAAGGCTAATATTGAACATATCACGATTTATGTTGTTGGGTGTGAATGATCAAGATAGAATTTTTCCTTCCGATATAATAGGAAATATATCACAGGCCACTTCATTAAGTGAGACTAGAAATGCATGATCATGCTCGAATAAGTTGATATAAGATATCACAAATTATTCGTTCATTAGAGTATAGTTTGGTTATCAAGAAATAATAGATGGGCTATACAAGTGTAACTATTCTAAGACTTGTGTCTATTCTATATATAAAGGACAAAAGGATATAATACATTAAAAGAGTTAGTCATAGAGATGTTATATCAAATCATGACTTTCTGTAACTTAGGTGACAATGATATATTGCTAGGTATCATTTATTGTTTGTAATATTAGAATACTTCTAATAATTACTGCTAATGTTACAAGAACCTACAGGGTCACACCCTAGGATTGGAAAGAGCAATTTATTAATGGGCTTCACATATATAATTTTATTGTACATGAACAAATCATATAATTAATATCAATGTATATATATTAGAGATATTTGCGCATGTAAATTTAATTATACATAAAATTTTGAATTTAATTAAAAGAATATAATTAGTTTAATTATATTTATTTTATTATTTTTGAAATAAAACCCTAAGGGTTAGGGCAACCATTTATAAAAAGGGGGTATTAGTCTAGCAACCGCTTAATCCCTTTTGGAACAAAATTTCTCAAACAGTTTTGGGAAAAGAAATTGCTCTCAACTAGGTGAACTGCGTAGAGGCTGAGACGATTTTGTGGAGGCCTAGGATTTGAATTTTTCGTGAATGCACAACCAAATTGTTGTTTTTCCAGGAACTGGAGGTGAATTTCACATCTCTTCCTCCCGATTCTGGTATTTCACACTTGGATCGCTGGTGAAACCATTGAATTAATTTTCTCTATGCCATGGGGTGCGTCAACGGTTCCAACACATACAATGGTTCAAAAATCCAGCAAAAAAAAGTCATAAAAAGTCATTTTTATCACCAATTAAGCATATTCAACACATTTGACAATATGCGACATAAATATTATGACCAAGATACTAGCATTCCTTCGTTCATTCATATGAGGTTTAACAAGAAAAACACCAATGAATGCTAAAATTGCATGGATTCCTTGTTAAAGAGCACCAAAAGATAAAAAGTTATAATGCATATTTTAAGGCATCAATAATACTATAGGTAACAGTACATAGGCAAGTCAAACATGTTTGAGTAAACAAATACATATTTAAGCATACTTTGAACATTTTGTCAATTTTAATGAAAATCCTAAACCCCTAACTAATTGCATAGTAGGCATCCTAGAAGTCATTTAGCATAAAGTTCATAAAATATTTAAACACAAAGTCAAGGTAGGTTCGTTAAGCCTAATTTTTTCTTAAGTTCCCAAATCATTCTTTGTCTAAAGGTTTTGTACAAATATTCGCTACTTGATCCAAAGTGTCTATATACTCTAGAACTATATCTTCCTTAGAGACATGATCTATAATGAAATGATGTCTAATTTCAATATGCTTAGTTAAAGAATGTTGGATGAGATTTTTGGTGAGACAAATAGCACTAGTATTGTCACACTTGATAAAGATAATGTCTACATCTATTCCATAGTCCATGAATTATCGTTTTGTCCATAAAACTTGAGCAATACAACTACTGAGCGAAATGTATTCCATATCGGTGGTTGATAATGATAAACTATTTTGTTTATTTTAAAAACAAGAAGTCAACATACTACCCAGGAATAGGCAAGTAATGTAGGTGTTTTTCTTATCTAATTTACAATCTCCATGATCCACATCTGAGAAGGCATGCAAGCTAAAGTTGGAGTCTTTAGGATACCAAAGTCCTATACTATGAGTATCTCTAAGGTATCTAAATATTCTCTTAATAGCTTGTAAATGTGATTTCCTAGAACAAGATTGAAATCGAGAACATGAGCAAACACTTAACATAATTTCTGGTCTACTTGTGGTAAGATAAAGCAAAGATTCAATCATTGACTTATAAAGTTTAACATCTACACACTTACCTTCTTTATCCGTGTCAAGCTTTGTAGATAACTCATAAGAGTGTCTTAGATTTTCACATCCTCCAATCCAAACTTCTTGAGCATATCTTTGATGTATTTTGCTTGATTCATGAAGATGACATTTTTCGGTTACTTGATTTGGAGTCCCTAGAAGAATGAGAGCTCTCCCATCATGCTTATCTCAAACTCACCTTGCATTAACTTAGCGAATTCTTGATAAAAAATGTCATTAGTAGATCTAAAAATAATATTATCAACATAAACTTAAACTACTAATAAATATCTACCTTTACTTTTTATAAATAAGGAAGTGTCAAGCTTCCATATTGAAAAACCCTTTTTAACACGAAAAATAGTCAAACTTTCATACCAAACTCTTGGAGCTTGTTTTAAACTGTATAAGGCTTTTGTTGATTTAAAAATATGATTTGGAAATTTTAAATCCTCAAAACCAAAGGTTGTTCCACATACAATTCTTCTTTTATAAAACTATTTAGAAAAGCACTTTTAACATCCATTTAATACAAGGTAAAACCATGATAATATGAAAAATTGAAGAATTATATCATTTGGGAACTATGGGAGCATATTGTCGTTGACATTCGAAGTACATTCATTCGACATTGAAAGTTTAAACAATCTCAAGAAAATGAAGTTTCGATGAATGTATCCAAACAATCTCAAGAAAGGAAAGTTTTAAACATTCTAATAACCTTAACGCTAGCTATGGGAGCATATATTTCATCAAAATCTATTCCTTCTTCTTTAGTATACCCTTGAGCAACAAGTATATCCTTGTTCCTCACTATGTTATCACTTTCATCTAATTTATTTCCTAAATACCCATTTAGAAACAATAGTAGATTTGTCACTAGGCCTTTCACTAATGTTCATACTTAACTTCTATCAAATTGATTTAACCCATCTTGCATAGCCATTATCCAAAATTTAGCAATTAATGCTACTTTGATATTCTTAGGCTCTATGCATGAGATAAATGCAATAAAATTAAAAATATTTCTAAGCGATGATCTAATAGTTACCCCTTTAGATGGATCACCCAAAATCTCACCATCCTTGACATAGTTGTACTCCCTTGGGTTGGAGACTTCCCTTCCTCTATAGTTGACTCCTCAAGAGATTGTGTTTGTTCTTGTAAATCCTCTTTAGATGATGGTTTACTAACTTCATTTGATGTCATAGTACCTACATCTTCTTCAACATAAGAATCCTTCCTCATAAGGGGTTATTATCAAATACAACATGAATATAATCTTTTATCTCTAAAGTTCTTTTGTTAAAAACTCAATAAGCTTTAGAATTCATGAAATTTGCGAAGTTTATCTTTTCCATTGTTTAAAATAAAACACTTGCACCTAAAATGGTGAAAATAACTAATGTTAGACTTTTTATTTTTGAAAAGTTCATATGGAGTTTTCTTTAAAATAGACCTAATCATTACTCTATTTACAATGTAGCAAGCGATGTTTGTAGCTTCCATCCAAAAATATTTTGGTAAATTATTTTTACAAAGCATCGTTCTAGTCATTTCCTTTAAAGTTCTATTTTTTTCTCTCAACAACTCCATTTTGTTGAAGAGTTCTAAAGGCTGAAAATTTATGGCTAGTACCACGAGAGTTGCAAAAATCTTCAAAACCAATATTTTGAAATTTGGTTCCATGGTTACTCCTAACATTACAAATCGAGTGACCTTTTTCATTTTGGTTTATTTTTGAAAATGTGACGAATTTGTCTAAAGCTCCATCTTTATTACTTAAAAAGTGAACCTATGTGAATATAGAATAGTCGTTAACAAGTACAAAGACATATTATATTCCACCCAAGCTAGAATTCCTAATAGGCCCAAATAAATCCATGTGTATCAATTGCAGCACTCTACTAGATGAAACATCATTAATGGATTTAAATGAAACTCTTTCTCGCTTACCCTTTACACATGCATTACAAATTTTGTCTAAATCAAATTTTAGTTTTGGTAAACTTCTTACTACATCACCTTTTACAAGCTTATCTGATATGTTTATGCTAGCATGTCCAAGTTTTCTATGCCATAATCATGAATCATTTTTATCTTTAGCTACTAGGCATACATTTGAGTAAACAATATCATTTAATGTACCATATAAATGTTTCTTGTTCTTTGTCCAACAAGTATAATCATGTTTGATGCAATGTTAACTATTTTACAACCATTAGACTCAAAAATAACATTGTAACCTTTATGACACAATTGACTTATACTAAGTAGATTATTCTTCTAACCATTAACATATAACACGTTTCAATTAAAATAGAAGAATTGTTACAAATTGAATCGATTCATTCTTTGTGGACTTTAAAGTTGTCACCAGAAGTTACTACTCCTCCACTTTTAGGTTTGAGCTCTTTGAAATGGTTCTTGTCACTGGTCATATATCTTGAGCATCCACTATAAACGTACAATAAATTTGCACTTACGTTTTATGTCCTGTAGCAATGCCCCTCCACTTACAACATAGATTAAGTTTTTGGTACCCAAATTATTTTGGCTCCATAGGCATTAGTTCCCAATAATCTAGTCCTCTTAGGCATCCATTTTTCTAGGATATCATTGACTTTAATAATAATTAGCCCTTTGAGGGCCCATACGCTCCTAACAACTTTCTTATTAAAGGTTCTTTAGGGATCTCTATGCTTGTATTGTCTAAAGTTATTTTTAACATAATTGGATTTAGATGTTTGACCTTTTTGAAAATGGTTTGATTCAACCTTATTAAAATAATCTTTTAGATCATCAAGTTCCCTTTGATGATTATTAAAAAATTTAGAAATTAAATTTAGAAAATATTTTTTTTGTTTTCAAGTTTATCTTCTTTGACTTGCTATCTTTATTCTTACTTTCAAGTTGATTATTGATATTAACTAATAGATCATTTTCATTTTTTATTTTTGAAATATTTTTCTTATTCTTTGAAATGATGGTCTCAAATTCTAAGGCCAATTCATCATAGCCTCTTGTACTTCATCAAAAATATTCATTTAAATTGGATGAACTAGAGGTTACCATAGTTTCTCCCTTGGTTACTTTTGTTCTTTTTCATTGGAGCAATCTTCATCGCTCCATGTAGCTACGTGTGCCTTTTGTGCCTTCTTGGTTGACCCCTTCTTCTTCAATTAAGGACACTCAAAGTCAATGTATCCCGGTTTCTTATACTCATAACAAATGATGGGGTATTTCTCTTTAGATTCATTATCAAAGCCTCCTTTCTTAAATCTTATTCCTTCGTTGGATTTCATTAATCTTCTAAATCTTTTGGAAAAAATTACCTTTTCTTAATTTTCGTCCTCACTAAAATCATTCTCTTCTTTGGTAGACTTGAAAGCAATCCCAACTTTCTTCTTTACCACATTTCTTCTTCTTCATTCTCGAGTCTTATCTTGTGGGTGAGAAGAGACCCAATGAGCATATCAAGTGTAGAAAATTCCAAGTCTTTGGCTTATTCAATAGCCATCCTCTTGGATTCTCAAAACATTGAAAAAATATTAATAATTTTTCTCACAATTTCTTTATTGGTGTAGAATTTTCCAAAAGCCTTCAACTCATTGATGATTGAGGTAAAATGATCCAACATAGCTTTGATGTCTTCATCAAGATTCATTTTGAAATTATCATGATTGAGTGTGAGAATACCCATTTTACCAATCTTCCATTTCTTCACTTATGTTGTACCTTTATTTGTGGCTTCAAGCTTACCCCAAATATCTTTTGCATTTGAGCAAGAAGACACCCCACTATACTTATCAGGGCCCAGTGCACAAAATATGATATGCATGGCTTTGGCATTGAGTTAAACAAGTCTTTGGTCTTCATCGGTCTATTTTGACTTGACATTTAGTACAACAAGCTCTCCATGCATCTTGGAGGGAATGAATAATCCATCGGTGATAACGTCCCACAATGAATAATCAATGACTTAAATGAATAACATCATCATGTTCTTCTAATAAGAATAGTTAATACTATTGAAATAAGGAGGCATTGATATGGATTGAGACTCACCAAAAATTTTGGAAGTAGATGGAGTGGCCATTGATGATGGCTTGATTGACTTCTTCCAAGGATGTTCTCAAGATGTTGTTAAGATTTCTAATGAGTTTAGCTCTGATACCAGTTGTTGAGTCAATTGAATAGGAGAAATGGTGGTGAATTGACAAAAAATAATTTAAAACATAAAGAGAAATTGAAAAATTAAACACAACAATTTTAGAGTGGTTTGACTTTCTAAACCAAAGTCAACATCCACTACCTTAGCTATCAATAAAAAATATTTTTATAAATTCACTCATTTGTATCTACCTTTGAGGAGAAGGTTTAACCTTACAACTCCCTTAATAATTATACCCCAAATTCTTGAGACACTCTCTCAAAGAGAAAATTACAAATTATAAACTTAGAAAAACCTCACTAGAAAAGTGTTTTCACAATTCAAGAACAAATAAGAACATTTGAGAAATAAAAAGCAATGAGTACAAAAGTGTTCTCTGATAGCAAAAGGAATGCTAAAGAATGTTAGCTTTGAATTTGGCTCAATGTGATTTCTTAGGCTTTCTTTGTGATATTTTGTCTTTACATATGACCGAATATCTTGTTTTTATGCCCCTTCCTAGCCGTTTAGGTTGTTTTAGGAGTTAATAGATCCGTTGGGATGTAATTTCTCGTAATAAGAATTGTCCAAATGCTTTTAGTATCGATACTCGTGCTTGGTACTACCTATATTAAATACAAAATTCGAGCCATTGGGGAAAGAGAGTGATATTGGTATTGATACTATAAGGATTATAGGTACCAAAATGGTATACTGGCATTTGTCATTTGTAAAAAACATAAAGGTAGTATCAGTACCAAAATAGCTTACTGGGATTTGCATAGCACAAGGAGTATCAGTACTGCTATTAGCAGTATTGATACTATTTATATTTTTAAGTTATTTGTATCGATATTTTTTGATACCACATGAATAATATTGATATTATTCCTGCAGTATCAATACAGCTTGGTTAAAATTAATTTTTGACTTGATGAAAATCTAAAACCCTTTGTAAAAATGTTTGAAAATTATTTCCAGTATATGACTTGATTTTTCAATAGATTAAGGAGTAAAAATAGAGTTTTTGACCTTAAAAAATAATAACTATATTGGAATGATTTAATCAAATATAATCTTAAAGTTTTTTTAAAATATTAATTACTTTTGGTATATCAAAATAACAAATATATTCAATAGATTTGGCAGTGATCATGTATTGTTAGATCCCCTCTTTGGTAAATGGTTGTTTGTCGATATAATCAGAATTTTGTAGCGAAATAGGCTATCAAATTGTTCGGTTCGGCTACGACTTCTTTATTACTTCGTAAAGTATCTCGTTTGATATAGGCAATGAGTTTTATAAAGGCTTCTAGGTTCTTTTGATGTTGGACATCATTCTCAACCGAATGTTTCATTTTTTTTATATTTGGGTTTAATATTTTTGTTTTATGAATGATTTTTTTTGTAACTATTGTCTCCAATTTTCTCTTTGGATATATTATAATTATATTTTTTTCATTATTTTTATTAATGAAATCGTTTCCATTGTTTGAAAAAAATAATTATTCATCATGTATATTTTATTTATTATTCACAACTATTTTTTGAATAATTCATAAACATATTTAAAATTATGGGTGAACATTTTAAATAATATTCTCATTAATATATTCACAAATATGTTCTTCAATATTCACGAAAAAAATCTTTTAAGTTAAATATATTAACACAATCATAATTTCAAAATAATTAAGAAATACAAGAGGTAAATTACATTTTGGATCACCCAACATAGTATCAATTTGTATATAATTTGCATGTCGCTAATTTTATCAAATTATATCTTTGAATTTTTATTATTAACAAATGAAGTCACTTGCATAAACTTTATTAATTTTTTTTAATGTAACAATTACCTCAACATGCATTCATGACTAATGTTTTAAATGTTGAATTAAAATCCATAACAGATATTTTTAATGTATATTGTTATAATAAAATATGACATAAGACCAATTACGTTATAAAGTTATAAGGTATTAGAAGTATCATGGAACTAAAAGTCTAGGTACTATTAAAGTTGTATTTATAATTTGATGAGAGACAGAGTTATAAGTATAGATAGTAACTTATTCTTAAATCAACTATATAAATTTCAGTTTTGACCTTTGATTGTTATAGAAATATTAATTTGAATATTGATATTTATTTTAAGACAACTTATTGAAAGCAATAAGTCGTTAAAGTGACCTCAATTATGAAAAATATTGTTTTTTTTTTAAATATTAACGTTATGTGCAAGTAACTTAGGATATGTTAGTATTGATTGGCCCAAAGGAATATTAGTAGTTGACACAACTGTATTACTACTTTAGTAATAAACATACGATAATTATTCGATTTGATGTGTAGTAATAAATCAACCAAAAGGAAGATTTTTGCATGACATGTTCTTATTATTGTTATCACACCCCAACATAGGGCCTAAAATTCTCTTAAATTTTTTTTGAGGACTAAAGTGAAATTTTGATTAAATTTGGATCCAAATTTAGAAAGCAACTAAAGATAGAGGACCTATGGTATGATTTTTCCATTTTCATTTTTAAGCGTTTATATAACCCCAAATATGGGGAAAATTTAAGTAATTTTTCTCTCTCCAAAATTTTACTATTTTAGAAGGAAATCTTTGATCGCCAATTCGTCGTCAATCATTGCTCCGTTTTCGACACCTCCCGCTCCATCATGTTCCTTACGTCGTGCCAAGCCCATCAGTGTCCTTATCTCTATTGTTATCGGCGTGTGAGGGGTGAGGAATATCAAGTTTTTGATATTTTGAAATCGAGCTCTCCGTCGTTAACCGTTGTGAATCGTGCTTGGTAAGTGTTTCAAAACCCCTTAAAATCTAATTATATATTTTTATAATTTCTCCGACCCTCTACGGCCCTATATGTACCTCTAAACACCGCCCCTGCGCGAGGGGAAAGTCCACTGCCTGGTGGACTGCTTGGAAATATCCAACCTGACCCGTGTCCGACCCTACTCACTGATCCGACCCGCCTGCCCTACATGATCCGACCCGATCCGATCGTTGACCGAAAGTTGATCATTGACTGTTGACCTATAACACCCATCTCCCGTATACCCATACGTATACGAGGTAAAGATGACACATCACTAATATTATTGTTCCTAATTCGAAATCCCGTAAAATTTTGTTTCATTTTATAAAACATTTAATTCATTTAAAAGAAAACATACATTAACTTAAATAGATTAACAAAAATAGATGTTCAATATCTCATCATTTTACAACAATTTAATCTTAATACTATTCAGAGTGTTTTTACTAAACCCTATTATATGCAACCTAAAATATAACAAAAGTAGACAAGTATGTCATATGGTTACTAATGAGGTGACTCTATCTAGATGTCCAAGATCTCCTTACTCAGCTGTATTCAACCTACGCGTTAAATAAACACACGTTAAGTATTACTTAGTGAGGCATAATTAATAACAAGTAACGTTCTAAACACAATTTATTTCCCATGTGGAAATTCATACAATTAATATGAATTCATTCTCATGTTAGCACACGAAGTGTCCTATATGGAAATTCGTATACTTAGTATGGATTTCTTCTCATGTTAGTACACTAAGTGCCCTATATGGAAATTCATACACTTAGTATGCATTCCTTCTCATGTTGGCACACGAAGTGCCCTATATGGAAATTCATACATTTAGTATGAATTCCTTCTTAAGTTAGCACACTATGTTCCCTATATGGAAATTCATACTCGAAGTGTCATATATAGAAATTCATACACTTAGTATGAATTCCTTCTCATGTTAGCACACTAAGTGCCCTATAAAGAAATTCATACATTTAGTACTAATTCCTTATCATGTAAGCACACGGAGTGGCTTATATGAAATTCATACACTTAGTATGAATTCCTCTCATGTTAGCACATGAAGTGTCCTATATGTAAATTCATACACTTAGTATGAATTCCTTCTCATGTTAGCACACAAAGTGCCGTTTTGGTAATCACCATACATACATCAATATTCTTTTTACCATTATGACTATTATAGCAATTAAGTACATAACTAAATGCACTCACCCGGTTCGCCTTGCTTAAATATCCAAACTAGGAAGATGATTACTCCGGAACTTGGTCCTTGCCTTTCGCCTTACTCGACTCGGGAGGTTGATTTTGATCTATCCCACATTCATTAAATACATGCAGAATATCAATTGTTAGTGTACTTTCCTAAAAATTATAACTTAAAAAATAATCAAAATATTTATTATTAACCTTTCTACAACAATATCAACCCATCTTAAAATTTCTAGCCCTTCAGTATCGATACCTTTACCATGGTATCGATACTACCCTATTATGGTATTAATACCCCTTCCGGCATCGATACCAAAATTAGCTTCGATGTGTCTTGGTATCGATAATCTCACCATGGTATCGATACTACTATATTATGGTATCGATACCCCCTCTGGTATCGATACTAAAATTAGGTTCGATGTTACCTGGTATCGATACCCTTATCTTGGTATCGATACTACCTCATCAATACCGATACAGATTGAATCGGTATCGATACTTCTCGTATAATTCAACCCAATTTTTGGCTATAGTATCGGTACTGTTCTATCAGTACTGATACCCATGCCTAGATTTTCCAATTTTCAACCTGAAACTTACCCAACTTTGGACAATATTCCTCTCATTTACCCCTAACAATACTATGTAACACTTCTCTACTTAACCCTACTAACTTTCCTTCATTTAGAAACTTAAGACACCTAATATCTCTCAAATACATTTGATTCTTAGAATCATACCCAAATTTCCAACTTGTTTTTAAACTCATTCTAGGCTTCTAATATTTCATTTACCTCATTTACAAGTGAATTTTACCAATAACCATCCCTAAACCCTCATATTTCAACATATCACTAACAAACCCATTTTCTTTAATCTTTAATATCTCATTCTTAACTTAGTTTTAATCTCATATAAACATTCCTTAACCTTCCATCATATACAAAGCTTTAATAACCAACAAAAATTGAAGGAATTAACCATTAAATTGAAAACTTACCTTTGAGCTAGGGAGAAGCTTGGTTACGGGGAAAAAGAGGAAGAAAAGAGAAAGAAGACTTTATGCCAACCTAATCCCCTTTTCCCTTATCTTTAATACCAATTTAAAATACACTTTAAATTCTCTTTCATATAAAGGACCAAAATACCCTCTTACTAATCCATAGTCACAATTTAATCTTAACCATTAATCCTAATCATTCGCATCTTTCATTATTTAATAGAATAAATCCTAATATTTTTGAATTATTTCAATATAGTCCCTAAATCAATATTTGGGCCATTACAATTCTCCCACTTAATAAAATTCATCCTCAAATTTTTAAAGAAGTAACGGAAGCAAGGATTTGCGAAAATTGTTTTTCCATATCCTCTTCTTTTTCCTAGGTAGCCTCTTCCACCTTATGATTCTTCCAAAGCACTTTGACTAACGAAATTCTTTTTCTACGTAATTCCTTGGTTTCCTTAGCCAAGACCCGTACCGGTTCTTCCTCATAAGTCAAATCTGGTCGGATTTCTATCTCTTCAAGAGTGATAACATGTGAGGGATATGATATATACCTCCTAAGCATCGATACATGGAACATATTGTGGATTTTGTCCATATCCGGAGGCAAAGCTACTTGATAAGCCACGGGTCCAACCCTTTTCAATATCTCATACGATCCAATAAATCTCGAACTCAGTTTTATTTTACGCCCAAAATGTAATACCTTCTTCCAAGGTGATACTTTCAAAAATACTTTGTCTCCCACTTGATATTCTATTTATTTCCTTTTTAAATCCGCATATGACTTCTGGCGATTTGAGGTCATCTTAAGATTACTCTGTATAATTTTCACTTTATCCTCCATATCTTTCATCAAATCCGGCCCGACTAGATCTTGATCTTTCAGTTTAAACCAATTTAATGGTGTTCGACATTTTCTTCCATACAGAGCTTCATACGGAGCCATCTTAATACTCGATTGATAACTATTGTCGAATTTTGCTAACGTCAAGTACTTATCTCATGATCCCTTAAATTCAATCACACAAGCTCTCAACATATCTTCCAATATCAGAATAGTTCGTTCTGATTACCCATCTGTTTACGGATGAAAAGCTATGCTGAACTTCAGTTGAGTACCCATTGACTCATGTAAAGACCTATAAAATCTTGAAGTGAACCTTTGGTCTCGATCGGACACTATCGATATCGGTACTCCATGTAGTCTCACTATTTCTTTTATATACAACTCCGCAAACTTATTCATCGAGTAGTCTACTCGTACCAGAATAAAATGATCTGTCTTGGTCAGTCTGTCAACTATTACCCATATTAAGTCCTTTTTACCTGGTGACAACGGTAGCCCCGAAACAAAATCTATCGTTACTTGTTTCCACTTCCACTCAGGAATAGATATAGGATGCAGTAATCAGGGTGGCACCTGATGTTTAACTTTCACTTGCTGACATGTTAAACATTTAGCAACAAATTATGTTACTGCTCTTTTCATGCCAGGCCACCAATAACGACTCTTCAAGTCTTGATACATCTTATTCCTACATGGGTGCATAGTCAAAGGGCTATAATGGGCTTCGCAAAGAACATCTATCCTTAAATCATCATCAATGGGAATGCAAAGCCTTCCCCAGTAATATAAGCATCCATTATCTCATATTTCAAAATCTTTGCTCTCTTCTTTTTCAACCTGCACTAATTTCAGCAAATATTTCTTATCTCGCCCTTGCAACTCTTTTACTCGATCCAACAACATCGATTTTAACTTTAATTTGACAATCAATGCACCATCTTCATTCACAGACATATGTGCATCTAAAGCCCTTAAAGCTGCAAATGTCTTTCGACTGAGTGCATCCACTACCACATTAGCCTTGCCCGGATGATAGTCGATAATCAAATCATAATCTTTCAAGAGCTCAATCCATCTTCGTTGCCTTACATTTAGCTCTTTTTGAGCCAGCAAATATTTTAAACTTTTATGATCTGTATAAACACGGAAACGCTCACCATACAAATAATGGCGCCAGATTTTTAAAGTGAATACAACTGCGGCCAATTCTAAATCACACGTCATGTAATTTTGCTCGTGATTCTTCAATTGTCTGGAGGCATAAGACACCACCTTCCCTTATTGCATCATCACACAACCTAACCCATAATGGGATGCATCACTATAAATGACATATTATTTACCCGACTCAGGTTGCACAAGCACTGGAGCCTCAGTTACAATTCTTTTTACCATCTCAAAACTTTCTTGACAATTTTATGACCAAACAAAAGGCACATCTTTTTGAAACAGTTTAGTTAACGGTAGAGCTAGCATTGAAAAATTCTTCACGAATCGCCTATAAAAACAAGAGAGTCCCAAGAAACTCTGAACTTTCGTAATGTTCTTTGGGGATTGCCAATCTACTATGGCTTGAATCTTTTTGTGATCTACTCTAATGCCCTCTGACGACACTATGTGGTCAAGGAAAGTAATATCAGATAACCAGAATTCATATTTGGACAATTTAGCGTATAACTTCTTATCACGAAGTATCTGAAGGACTACACGAAGATGAGCATCATGATCCTTCTTTGACTTGGAATATACCAGAATATCATCTATAAACAATACCACAAATTGATCCAAATACGATTGAAACACTCTATTCATTAAATCCATAAACGTTGCAGGAGCATTTGTCAATCCAAACGGCATTATCACAAATTCATAATGTTCGTACCGAGTCCGAAAAGTCGTCTTAGAGAATCCTCTCTTTCGATCTTTCACTGAAGGTACCCCAACCTCAGATCTATCTTAGAGAACAATGTCGCCCCTTTCAAATGATCAAACAAATCATCAATCCTCGGAAGAGAATATTTGTTCTTTATTGTTACCTTATTCAATTAACGATAGTCAATACATAATCATATAGACCCGTCCTTCTTTTTCACAAATAGCACAAGCGCTCCCCTCGGAGAGACACTGGGTCGGATAAATCCTTTCTCGAGTAGTTCTTGCAACTGAGCTTTTAATTCCTTTAAATCCGTTGGAGCCATCCGATACGGAGCCATAGAAACATGTTTGGTACATGAGTAACCCTCTATTCTAAATTCAACTTCGCGATCTGGAGGTAAACCGGTAACTTTTCAGGAAAAACTTCTGGAAACTCCCTAACTGTGGGAATATCATGTAGTCGCACACCCGACAATCACGTGTCTATCACGTTAACAAGAAAAGTAACGTATCCTTTTGACATCATTTTCTTTGCAGTCATAGCTATATCACATTTGACATGGACTTTGCCTTCTCCCCTATAACCACAATTTCAGAGCCTTCCGCATCCTTTAAGAATAATCACTTCTGACGACAATCTACCCATCCATGGTGTGGAGACAACCAATCCATGCCCAAAATGATTTCAAACTCATCAAAGGGAAACTCCATCAAATTTTCCAAGAATACTACCCCTTGAATCTTAATTGGACATTTTCTACACACCCTAGTTACCCTTGCACTTTGACCCATAGGATTTATCGTTATCATTTCACTAGCAATTGGTTTTAAAGGAATTCCTTTAGTTCTAATTAGTTTAGTACTAATATATGAATGTGAAGAACCAGGATCAACTAGAACAAAAACATGATCATCAAAAAGGTGAAAGGTACCTATTATGATGTTTGAATCATCCCGATCATCATTATTCTTTATATTATATACTCGGGCCACTCCCCGAGTCTTTTGTCTCTAGATAACCTCATATTGACCGCCTGATCTTCCTCTCTTTTTACTTCTATTAGGTGCTACTACTGATCTCTCAGATTATACTGATCTATCCCCATACTTCTTTGGGCAATTTCGAGCAAAGTGACCAGATTCACCACAATTGAAACAACCACCGGAAAGCAATCGACATATTCCCCCGTGTGACTTGCCACATGTATGACATAAAGGTTTCTCCCCATGAGCTCTACCTGAGCTAGCAGTATAGGAATGGGATTGCTTAGTTTTTCATGAAGCTGCAGAATGATCAGTTCTATTTGTGAATCGAGAACCTGAACCCTTGCCCCTCTTTTCATAATATGCAGATAAAGACGTTCCAATTCTTTTTCCCGTCTGAAAATTCTGTTCTACTGCTAATGTTTCCTCTTGAGCTCTTTCAATAGCTTTTTCTCTATTTATAACCTCTTGTAGACTGGACAAATTTAAGGCCAACATCATTTCTTTCAGCTTAGGCCTCAAACCTTCAAAAAACCAATCTCGATGAGCTTTTCGATTAGGGATTATATCAGTAGCATGTTGGATAAGTTTGTTTTATTCAGTCTCATACTCATGCACTACTCATACTCGTGCACTACTCGATCACCTTGTTTCAAGTTCAAAAACTTCAACAACATCGATCTCATGAACTTCTCCCTGATATACTTGTTCTTAAACTCCTCTTGAAAGAACTGCCAGTTTACTTGCTCGGGCAACGCATAAATCATTGTGTTTGTCCACCATAACCAAGCCAATCCTCTTAGTAATGATACTGCTCCACCTAAATTTTCATGATCGAAGCACTGCATACTTTCGAACATCGCCTTTACATCGTTCAACCATAAGTCCGCGTCCATCGGGCCTTCACTTTTTTCTCCCCTAAACTCATGAGCTCCCAAACTTCTTAACTCGTTTAGGATTAGCATTCGTGGTACTGGAGGAGCACAACGAGGTGGCGAAGGTTGAAATCGGGTCAGGATAGCGTCTAAAGCTTGTATAAAATTTTTGAACTCCAGAACAGGCATGCCCTGAGGTGCCAGTGCAATAGCTTTGTCAAACGGAATCATATGTTTTCTATTCTCTTAATATCTCTCACTACCCGAGTCGTCTCTACTCTCTTGACCAGCCGCTCTTTTTGAGTTCGTAGAATCCGACATCTATCACATCATTCATAAAATAGTAACTACGTTAATAAGGAGAGACATCTTTTATATTCACTCAATACCCTATCAGTAACCTTGACATCTTAGTAGCATGTAAACTCTTTTTACAAAAGAAAGCACACTTGATTCGGTCGAGAATTGACTAAACCTGTAGCTCTGATACCAATAAATGTAACACCCATCTCTCGTATATCCATACGTATACGAGATACATATGTCACATCACTAATATTATTGTTATTAATTTGAAATACCGTAATATTTTGTTCCATTTTATAAAACATTTAATTAACTTAAAAGAAAACATATATTAACTTAAATAGACGAACAAAAAGAGATGTTCAAACATCTTATCATTTTACAACAATTTAATCTAAATAATTTTCAGAGTGTTTTTACTAAACCCTATTACATGCCAACTAAAATATAACAAAAATAGACAAGTATGTCATACGATTACTGATGAGGCAACTCTATCTTGATGTCCAAGATCTCCTTACTCAGTTGTATTCAACCTACATGTGAAATAAACACACGTTAAGTATTACTTAGCGAGGTATAATTAATAACAAGTAAAGTTCTAAACACCATTTATTTCCCATATGGAAATTCATACACATAATATGAATTCCTTCTCATGTTACCACACGAAGTGCCCTACATGGAAATTCGTACACTTAGTATGAATTCCATCTCATGTTAACATGCTAAGTTCCCTATATGGAAATTCATACACTTAGTATGAATTCCTTCTCATATTAGCACACAAAGTGCCCTATATGGAAATTCATACACTTAGTATGAATTCCTTCTCATGTTAGCACACTAAGTGTCCTATATGGAAATTCATACACTTAGTATAAATTCCTTCTCATGTTAGCACACGAAGTACCATATATGTAAATTCATACACTTAGTATGAATTCCTTCTCATGTTAGCACACTAAGTGCCCTATATGGAAATTCATACACTTAGTATGAATTCCTTCTCATGTTAGTACACTAAGTGCCCTATATGGAGATTCATACACTTAGTATGAATTCCTTATCATGTTAGTAGACGAAGTGCCCTATATGAAAATTGATACACTTAGTATGAATTCCTTCTTATGTTAGCACACGAAGTGCCCTATATGGAAATTCATACACTTAGTATAAATTCCTTCTTATGCTAGCACACAAAGTGCCCTATATGGAAATTCATACATATAGTATGAATTCCTTCTCATGTTAGCACACTAAGTGCCTTATATGGAAATTTAGACACTTAGTATGAATTCCTTATCATGTTAGCACATAAAGTGCCCTATATGGAAATTCACACACTTAGTATGAATTCCTTCTCATATTAGCACACGAAGTGCGCTATATGAAAATTTATACACTTAGTATGAATTCATTCTCATGTTAGCACACGAAGTGCCATTTTGGTAATCACCATACATACATTAATATTTTTTTACCATTATGACTATTATAGCATTTAATTACATAATTAAATGCACTCATCTGGTTCGCCTTTCTTAAATATCCAAACTAGGAAGATGATTACTTTGGAACTTGGCCCTTGTCTTTCGCCTTACTCGACTCAGGAGCTTGATTTCGATATATCCCACATTCATTAAATACATGCATAATATCAATTGTTAGTGTAATTTCCTAACAATTATAACTTAAATATTAATCAAAATATTTATTATTAATCTTTCTAGAGCAATATTAGCCCATCTTAAAATTTTTGGCCCTTTAGTATTGATACCCTTCCCATGGTATCAATACTACCCTATTATGGTATCGATACCCCCTTCCAGTATCGATACCAAAATTAGCTTGGATATGTCTTGGTATCGATATCCTCACCATGGTATCAATACTACTATACTCTGGTACCGATACCCCCTCAAGTATCGATACCAAAATTAGGTTCGATGTTACCTGGTATCGATACCCTTACCACGGTATCGATACTACTTCATCAGTACCGATATTGATTGAATCAGTATCGATACTTCTCGTATAATTCAGCCCAATTTTTGCCTATAGTATCAATACTGTTCTATTAGTACCGATACCCATGACTAGATTTTCCATTTTTTAACCTAAAACTTACCCAACTTTAGCCAATTTTCCTCTCATTTACCCCTAACAGTACTATGTAACACTTTTCTACTTAACCCTACTAACTTTTCTTCATTTAGATACTTTAAACACCTAGTATCTCTCAAATACATTTGATTCTTAGGATCATACCAAAATTTCCAACTTGTTTTTAAACTCATTCTAGGCTTCTAATCTTTCATTTACCTTATTTACAAGTTAATTTTACCAATAACTATCCCTAAACCCTCCTATTTCAATATATCACTCAAAAACCCATTTTCTTTAATCTTTAATATCTCATTCTTAGCTTAGTTTTAATCTCATATAAACCTTCCTTAAGCTTCCATCATATACAAAGCTCCAATAAGCAACAAAAATTGAAGGAATTAACCATTAAATTGAAAACTTACATTTAAGCTAGGGAGAAGCTTGGTTACGGGGAAAAAGAGAAAGAAAACAAAAAGAAGACTTTATGCCAACCTAATCCCCTTTTCCCTTATCTTTAATACCAATTTAAAATACACTTTAAATTCTCTTTCATATAAAGGACCAAAATGCCCTCTTACTAATCCGTAGTCACAATTTAATCTTAACCATTAATCCTAATCATTCCCATCTTTCATTATTTAATACAATATATTCTAATATTTTTGAATTATTTTAATATAGTCCCTAAATCAGTACATGGGCATTACATGACCATTGTTTGACACTTGACCATTAACTTTGACCAAAAAGTCAATTTTTTTGAAAAATCATATTTTGTGATTTTCGACGTTCTGAGTCCGATTCCGAAGTCCATTTTGCGAGATTATGACCCTGAAAGCCTTGAATCGAGCTCGTTAACCCAAAAATGCTTAGTATTTTTAGCATTTTTGCTTATTTATTTGAGATTTGGTTATGAAATTGAGCCAAGAAGATATTTTTATGAAGGTACTCGTGTTTCACCTGACCGAGGATCAGTTAGGTTTGGTGTTTCTCGTCCGTCAGACCCGTTCGATATGTGTTTTACGAGGGTTAACTGTAGGTTTCTATAAATTATTTAAATAAAGTTTAATATTATTCATATTAGGATTCCGATATGGATTTTTTGATTCGTAGGATCTAGCACTCCCGATGATCGTGATCGATAGTATCAATAGTAGGCTTCCTTATCAGAGTACTCAGACCGATACATGTGTGTTTCCTTATGGTGTTACATTACTGTTTTAAACTACCCATTTGAACTATTTCAGATTTGTGATAATTTTGAATATTTTTACGACATGATACCTGATTTCTGAATATTGCTTATCTGACATCTGATTTACTGTATATTACTGATTTGATTTCTAATTATCGTATTTATATATATGATTTCCAAGCATGAAATATTTTCATATTTTAATGGATTAATTACCGTTTTCACTCGAATACATACATGTTTATTACTTTCATTGGGGGTATTGTTTGAGGAAGTATTTCAGGCCTAGTCTATGACTTGTAAGACCTTACCATTTCTACAGGCTCCTCTACTATGTGCAAGGGTAAGACCTTGCCATTTTTAAAGGCTCCTGTACTATGTGCAAGGATAAGACCTTACCATTTTCACAGGCTCCTCTGCTATATGTATGGGTAAGACCTTACCGTTTTCCGTAGGCTCCTCGATTTTGTGCTCAGGGCAAGTCCTTACTTCAGGTTCCTCGGCTTTGTGCTCAGGGTAATTCCTTACTACATGCTCCTCGACTTTGTGCTCAGGGTAAGTCCTTACTACAGGCTCATTTTCTCTATGCATAGGGTAAGCCCTTATTGGGTGTATAGGTGGGTGTATGGTTCTGGGGAACCTACACATTATGGTGATCAGACAGGGGTAGTGTTCATGTTTTTAAAACATGTTTGATAAATTGATTTTACTAAAATATTTTATTTGTATGTTTTTATACACCGTAAGGAGAACACTGAGCATTTTAGCTCATTCTGTAAATTTTAACCTTTTCAGATAATAGCAGACTAGGTTAGCAGACTTGGCATCCAGAGTACCGACTTCTCCTAATTTTGTACCACAGTATATTTCTATATACCTTTCTGTTATATTTTGGTGACATGTGTTTTGATACCTTCTTGATATATTTGTATTACTAGTATTTTGTTCCGTGAATGTTTTATACATTTTTCTGCGATATTTTGCTATGTATATGTTTTATACAGTTTTATGACATATGTATACATATATGTTTATCATATGAATCTTTCTTATGGATTTTAACATTGTTTTAAATATGAAAAAGAATTCTGAATGCGATATGTGACCGCCTAGATTTGGGCCTAACGTACAGGCCAGGTCTAGGGGTTACACTTAGTGTTTGGTAACCACACTAGATATCACTTAAGGTGAATATTTTGTATAAAGAAGAAATATTAATGGATCATCTGATGTCTTAAGATAAGGTTTAGATGTATTCAAATTTATTATTATTTTGGTTATATTTTGGTTGAATTGAAAGATAAAATTAAGATAAATTGTTTGCTTGAAAATATTTATATGATTTTTTTTATAATGTTAATGCAAGACATGTATATATTTAATTTCATTTTTAGTTTTGATTGTTGGTTATTAGTGTAATGCCCCAAATCCCATATTAGTAGTTTCGAGTTAACCAGAGATGGTTTAGACAAACCTATTAGCCTTGTAGGGAGACTTGGCCCAAGTAAGCTTTGGTTTGGTCCCACATGATGTTAAAATAGGGTGTTTATAAGTTGTGAAAAAATTTGGGAGGACCCTGGAAGTTATTATACCGAACTTTGAATGCAAGGTTGAAAACCTTTGATTATGGATGATGTAATTGAAAAACATCTTTTTCTTCCCCAATCTATTTGTCATTTTCTTCCTGCATAGCTCTTATTTCTTTCCCAACTTGAAATCATCAAAGATGAGAACTTTGAAGTGTAAGAGGCCTTGGACATTTTAAAAGAGGTAAGAATCGAAATCTTTACATCTTTAGCTTTCACTTAAGCTTTCAAAATCAAGTTTGGCCATAGAGACGGGTTTAGTGAGGGTTTAAGAAACCTTAGCTATTCAATTCGTTTTTTATGGATTCTAGCCCTGGGAAGTCTTCTTAACTCTTTCTTAACCTTCTAAATTAGTTAGTAATTCCCTCCTTGATTTTGTTAGGGAGAGAAGTAAGAGAAAGCTCTAAAGGAAAAGGAAAGGAAAAGCTAGCCCTTGATTGAGTAGAGAAGTGTTCCAGCAACTTAAGATTAAAGGTAAAATAGTTCTAACTCAACTATACCATATGTAGATCACTAAGTGTGTTTGGTAGCTTTCATGAGATGTGAAGTATAAAATCACATCCATGGTAGATTTTAGCATTTGGTGTTCTGTCAACATGTTATAAACCTCTTATGACCCCTTTTAATATACAAAAAATTCTAATAATATTTTGGAACCTTAATAATGATTTTAGGTGGAATGAAGAATAATTCTCGTGCTCAAACAAGTCATTTTTGGGTTTGAGTATCAATACTGGAAGACCAGCACCAATACTATTCGTCAGATGTCTTAAAATAAGGAAGTTTTGGGCTAGGAGTATCAATACTCATTCAATGATTATCAATACTATTGATTGAGTATCAATAATCATAGGAGGAGTATCTATACCGAGTTCACTTTAAAAATTCTATTAGCTAATTTTGGTATCCGCACTTATGTGAGTATTAATATTGAGGGGAGGGTATCGATATTCCTGGTAGGGTTATCGATATTGAGTAATTTTTCAAAACATCGAAAAAAAATTGGTATCGATACTCAGGATAGTATCAATAACCTAGTTCAAAAGTATATATACTCATTCTAAGAGTACCGATTATCCCTCTCAGTTTTCAATAGGCGATTTTGTATCAATACCAAAGGAAGAGTATCGATACTAAGGGTTAGTATCGACACCGAAGATCTTAGTATTGGTACCAATGTAAGTTTTGAATAAGGAATCCAAATGGTTATGGGGTTAGACTTGAGGGACCCAATAACACCATAATGCCATTGAATAAAACTAAAAGTGAGAATTGTAATAAACGCAGTACAACTAGAAATAATAATAATAACAGTTAAGATAACATAAAACTAGACTTTTTTGATGGTCAGGAAACAGTCAGGACACTCGAGTTACTCTAGAAAATAACGATCATCTTGTTACAGAAGTGTCAAGATATATTCGAGTCAGTGTCAAGGCACTGAGTCGCCAACTCGGCATAAATGTCCCAAGACTCGAAGAAGTAAGTTGGTCGGGTGTACATTTCTGATGTAGCTTCAAATCTCACCCCATATACCCAATGGTATATTAGGTAGGCTAGAAGGTGTGCGCTCTGAGATGCAAAACTCTCAGCCACACCATGATGCCTACCTCCGTATTTCATGTCAGCATTCTTATGAGTTTGTACACATGCCACTAGCTTGCTCATTTAGTGAAAGTATGTAGTATAATATATTTATTAGTGTGGAAATGAGCTCGTAAGCTCAACATTCAGATGTGTTTTTGTGCTTAGGTTCTTAGGAGATCATTCGTGGTGCGTTATTATCATCATATATTCTAGAATAATCGAGGCTTCACAGTACGTCTTGATTTATATTTAGAGGGCATGTACTATTTATATACCCTTTGTATTCAGTCATAACTCTATTTTATTTTAAACACTCTATTATTATTGGGTTTTATTTTGGGAGCTCCCCCTTGATTGTAGACTCTGATTATTACGTTTTTATTTCATATCACCATGTACAAATTTTATATGATGTTTTACAATTAATTTTGAAGACAATTTTTGGGTTAGCCACCTTGGTGGTCTTGTGTGACATTTTAATCCTTCGATTTTTGGGTCGGACCACATTAGGATGTTACAATATATATATATATATATATTGAAACAAATTAATTCATATTATGACTATGTCTAATATTTTGATAGAATAGTTAAAACATAATATCACCAAAGTGTCATATTTTGTGTAGACTGATTTATTTAAAATATCAACATGATTATGTGTTTCTAATGATTAATGCATTTATTAATTGGCCCAAAGGAAATTTAATATTTGGTTGAATTTCAAGCAACACATGTGATAATAACATGTGACAATTATAAGGTATTTTATGTGAGCATTACATTAGTCCAAAGATTAGTCTTTTATTCGACATTGTTTATTGTCAATGAATGATTACTACAACAAGAGCACCATTTTTTGTTAGTATTAATGTCCAAAGACTTGATATTAATGTAGCGATTGGTATCTTTAGATGAGAATTAGCCATTATTTTGAATTTATTGTTTACTTATGTGAGCTTGTTGTTTATTTTGTTTATTTAATTCTTTTTTTGTCATACTTTCTGTTAAAGTCAACTTCATTCCCATGGGACAAATTTCAAGTAATGGAAAATATCATTATAAGGTTTTGGTTCTATGAACAGAAGCTTTGCACTAAGGAAAGAAGAATTTTCACCCTCATGGGGCATAACATCCTTAATTGATATAAGCGATTTTGAGAGGTGAAATTTGTTCAATTTGCATGAGTCTAGTGGTCATGAAGCATAATATTTTAAAAGCCTTTAGGGGCACATAATCTGAATAGGTTACTAAAGTTAATGGCTTCCTTAATGAAATAAAGAAATATTTTCCAAAAATAATGAGGTTTAAATGAAATAATTTTTTTTACTTCTTTGATGACTATAGAGTATAATGGATAAGGAAATGTGAGGGGTACATGGATATGTTTCATATTACTTTTATACTTAAGAAACTTAAGATCATTTTTTTTCTTAAGAATTATATGTTCTTATAATTTTAGTATCGCTTCCTATATAGTTTAATCAACTCAAAGGGATAAATAAACTTATAAATGAGCTCATATTATATTTTGGGCAAGAAGAAGAAAGGTTGAAGCATGATAAATTTTAAAGTATTCACTTAAAAAGTGCATATAAAGATAAGAGCAAAAATAAAATCAGAATATAGTAAGGGTCAACCTCAAAAAAGACAAACATATGTTACAATGGATTGTTCATTTGTGTTATAATTTAGAACATATGAGGAGAAATATAATTCTAAAACATTCGGCAACTACTTTGGTTATTCTGAGAGATTTAGGAGTTATAAGTTTTATGATATCATAATTAGTAATATATTTAAGGTGAGATCTATAACATTATTTTTAGGATGTTCAGTTGAGGGAGAAATAAGGTTTGAGGAGTTGAATTTGAGGAGGAATTGGATTATAACTTCTATAATCACTTTTGATGATATCCAAATGTTCAAACATGTAGTTAATCAAGAAACAAATCTTAAATCTCAATAAGATTATTTTAAACAACTCCCCATTTAAGATGATAAATTATTTTAGAAGAACAAATTCAACAGCCTTAAAGAACAATTGTTATTAAGAATATCCATGAAATTAGAGGAAAATTATTTTAGATTATTATGTTCATACAAAAAACAAGGGTGAAAGTGGAATGATAGAGGATGATCTAATCAACTTTCGTCATGTCATAAAAGTTCTGACTCTAAAAAGTGGATTAATGTCATATAAGAAGAGTGTAAGTTCTATACAAAATAAGAAAGTTTGAGAACATGTCTCCTTACCTGTAGATGCAAAGTTGATTGATTACAAATATATATATATCTACATATATATAATCAAGATAGATGAAAATGGTGAAGCTAACAAGTATAAATCATATCTCGTATCTAAAGGATATACAAAAAATGCATTAATTTTGCAAAGACTTTCTCTTTGGTTTATTGAAAGACTCTTTAAGGATAATCATGGTACTTGTTGTTCATATTTGATCTTGAATTACATATGTTGAATTTTGAAATGATGTTTCATAATGGTAACATCGATGAGATATTTTGTACGGTGTAATTAGAAAATTGTATTTGAGGATACAAAATTAATGATATACAAATTAAGGAAATCTATTCATAAGTTTAAATATGAATCCAGTTAATTGTCCAAGTGATTATCTCTTTTGGTTTTGAGATGAATTTGGTTGATAATTATATATATTATACGTTCAGTGAGAGTAAACCAAATGATACCCCGTATTGCTAAAGGAACAAGTTTAGTCTTGATCAACGACCTAATGATGGTTTTAAAACTAAGGAAATACAAAATGGTTCCTTATGATTCAAAATAAATAAAGAATTTAATGTATACTCAGATTTGTATGCATTTAAACATAGCGTATATTTTTAGAATATTAAGTAGATATTTTAGAAATTTGGGTATGGGTCATTAGATACAACCAAATTGATTCATATGGTACATTTAAGAACAAAAATATTACATGCTCACATATTAGAGGTGGAGGTCTAGTAAGTAAGAGATTAACAAGTTTATGGACTCTGATGTACTGGAATATAGATATAAAATTTTATCCCATTAATTACTAATTATGGATTGATAACAAATGCCACTTAAGTTATATTGACAACAAAGTTGAAGTCCTTTATTCCATATACAAAAAAAACAACTTCAAATCTAAGCACAAAAATATTATATTTATGGTTGTTAAATTTAGAATGATTATGTGTTTATAGAGCATATTTTTACAAGCTCATAATTGCACTCTTACTAAAGAATTGGCACCCATGATATTTCACGAGCATACTACTCATGTGGGTGTAATATCATTTAAGGATATTTGGTCTTAGTGGGAGTTTGTAGCTTTAATGCTCATTTGTTATAAACACTATTTCAATTAGTTTAGTTTAAGGATATTTATTTTAAGTTTTTGTTTGCATAAATAAAGTTTGTTATTGTTTACTCACGCTCTAGTTTTAATAAAATTTGATCTCACTAATTTTAAAGAGGACCAGCTGGAAATAGACATGTGCGGTTGATATTGCATGTAATTTCTATGCTACACTTTATGATTGATCTATGTCATTTGACTGTGTTTGTATATGTGACCATTGGTGGGTCTAGTTATGATTTATATGGCAAAGGCAGCTCTGATCCTATATGACTATAGTTATTGGATAATATTATTATAGAATACATATTGCATGATAACAAATTTTGAGTTCATAAGGTTATACATTTATCAAGAAACATATGTTACCCATGTGGGTGATTGTTGGATTAACGTCCATAATTATAGGAACATATTTTTAATGTACATTGTTATCATAAAATATGAAATAAATTAAAGTGACCAATTATATTATAAATTCATAAGATAATAGAAGTATCATGGAAATAGGTACTATTAAAGTTGCATTTACAATTTGATGAGGGACAAAGTTATAAGTAAAAACAATAATTGATTCTTAAATCAACTATATAAAAGGGGTTATGGTCCCCAAGAAATAGATAATCTCATATTACTCTTATCCTCGCCAGAGGGTTTATACTCAAAGGGACTATATCTTCTTGAAATATAACAACAAATAAAATGAAAAGAAGATAATCCTCACGCGACAAGCTTCCAATGGAATGAATGGTAGGGATTGATCTAAGGATGCTAAACTTATCTCTCAGGCATATTTAAGCTATCTAATATTTACTTGCTCGATAGAGCTTTCCTAAAATGTTCTCAAAGGAACCTAACAAAATAGGATGCCAAGGCATCTGCTCTCACTCAACGATGTTGGTGATAGGGAAGCGGTGGCGGGTTAATGAACGTTGCTCTTGTTGAAGAATCAAACCTAGAAAAGATCTAGACTCGATGAAGAACAATAAGGGATGAATCGGGATGATGGCGGCAATAGATAGGGTTTCTTTTTGGTGTTGGAAACAAGAAAAGAAACAAGATTAAAATAAGATAAACAAAAGATAAAGGAATTAAAAAATAGAGAAAATAACCAAGAGATCAAAGATCTCCCTTATGAAAGTGAACGGTAAAGATGATTGATGGCGTGGATGGATGTGGAAAATCGATGGATAATGTCCTATCGAGCCCTCCTAGTCGCAATGAAAAGGAAAACACGATAATATGGCTCTAACCAACCCTCCTAGTCGCGATGAAAAGGCAAATTGGAGTGTGAAGATTAAACTCCCTCACAAGAACTTGAAAGAACTCCAGGAGAAGAAGCTTCGAAGGCACAAGGCAATCAGCACTTGCAAAAACAAACTCTCGTTGTATTATTGATCCAAGAAATCTTGAATTACAAAGTAGAATGAAGCCTCCTTTATATAGGGGCTGAGTTCTAAAGGTCCTAAATAACTAATGAATAAAATAATAATAAACTAAACATGTCTTAACTCTAATTCCTAATAAAATAATAATAACTAAAGATAATATTTTAACCCAACCTTAATTCCTAATAAAATAATAAATTTAATCCTAAAAGATAATGCATCATCATATATTAAGTTATATTACAAATAATCAATAAAAATATTGAAAATTCGTAATATTTACAAAATCCCGTATTAATCCCGTATAGGATTTTCTGCATGCACCATCTTCAGTAAAATGGCCATATCTTGAGTTCCCAATATTAGATTGATACGATTCAAGAACCGTTGGAAATATAAGAGACAGACGGTTGTATCTCCAGAAGATATGTTGACCAAATAAGATCAGGATCCCATTCAAAAAGTCGTCTCAAGTCTGCTAATGTTCTGATCTTCTTTTCCAAAGCTTGGACGAGTGGATCATTTGGAAGAGTTATTACTTCTTCCTTTGATGTGAGCTTTGTGATGCATGTATCATCCTCCCTTTCTTCAAAAAGATTCAACCTCGAATCTGAAACATTAAAGGGAGCAAAATTAGAATAGTTTAATAATTCATTCACATTATGCTTACCGAATAGATATGCTTTGAATCTTCAAGACTTTGTTCTTCTAATAGGTTCGAGTAGAAACATTAGTCCAAAGAAGCATGTATTATGGACTCTGGTGCATGTATCATTCCCCCACTCCTCAAAAGAATTCATCCTCGAATCTGAAAATCCAAAAGAAAGAGATTTAGATGTGTTGAAAGAAAAACTTGTGAAACATTTACCAGGATCAATATGATGTGTCTTTATGCGTTTTAGTCGAGGTTTTGTTCTTTGTAGGAACTGATTTCTTGTATTCTTGAAATCCTCTTTTCCATACAAGTCTTGCAATATGATGTTTTGGTTGAAATTCAACATGGCGCCGGCCACTGTTGGCTTTCTGTATGATTATTTCAGATAATTTCTCCATGGTTTTATTCGTGTGTGGTGAGAATAAGTGTTTAAAAACCATGTCAACTGGTTTGTTAAAGTAATCCCTTATGTCTTCTAAGTGTGGTTCATGAATTAATGATTCCCAGGAGGATATTTGTGGACTGTAGAACCTGTTTAGTTGGCAAGGAAACTCATATACAAGATAAAGCTCATTAAAAGCACTTTTAAAAGTATGGGTAGAAATATCAGAAATATCCGAGTCATCGTGATATACATCTTTGATATGTTCAATTCTCGGAATAGTAATATGAGTTTGATAGGTAAGAGTATACCTTCGTGGTAGTGTATCGTCTACTGTGTTTTGCTTACCTCGGTATGTTACGCACTTAAAGGAGTTGTGTTTAGTATGGATGACAACTTCACGAGCCTTACCTTGTAAGAAGGAGAAGAAGTACGTTACAATGTCATTAAAATGAGTAATAAAATACTTACCTTTGGACTCTCGTAAATCGTGACTCTTCATTAATATGACATAGTGATTAGGGCTTTCAGTTGGTAACCCGTCAGGAGGGTCACCTAGCACTATTCGACAACTCTTGGCGATGGAAGATGGTGTGGGCCAGTCTCGTGTTGCTTTTACTTTCTCATCATTTACATGGATTCCCTGTGCACGAACTATAAAGCATGTGGAGTTGTTCAAGTCATGTTTCATCATTAAGATGACGTTACGACTAAGGCTTTCATGGATGTATCCTTTTTGTAACAAATCTAACTCTTTGGTTTCTTCGAGATTGTATGTTTGACGAGGTATGATGGAATCTTGAATTAGATTGGTTTGGTGTTGTTTTCCTTTTTCCAGTAGTAATCCGTCAGGTTGATCGCCTAACACTTCTCGAAAATCCTGTAACAAAGATGAAAACACACTAGGTAAATCCTTGTTAATGTTAGAAATCGAAACAATTGATTCTCTA
This sequence comes from Hibiscus syriacus, assembly GCF_006381635.1. NCBI lineage: Eukaryota > Viridiplantae > Streptophyta > Magnoliopsida > Malvales > Malvaceae > Hibiscus > Hibiscus syriacus. The sequence continues at coordinate 1,581,726 of NW_024062824.1, read as the reverse complement.
AAGAGAACAAGGATGAAAGGTTGTTTGTAAAGAAGGTTCTCTCTCAATTGTTTTGTGCTCACACGTAGATTTTGAGTCACTCTTTTCTTCTCACAATTAGGTTCACTCACCTCCCATGGGTCATTATGCTTTTGGCTTTTGTAACTAGTGACCTCTTTTTCTTTTGCCTCTTTCTCAACTTTTTCTTTTTTTGATTTCCCTACCTCCTCACAAATTTGATCTTTAGGGGCTGGAAGTGTGTCATTCTTTGCTGGTCGTTCTTTCTCATTGTCAGGTTTGTCATCTCTTGGCTTTTTCAGAGAAGATGGAGCAGAAGATGAGGAAGGATTTGAATGATTACCTTGGTAAGAGGATGAAGTACCTTGGTAATGTTCTCAAAATCTCCTCTGGATTTGTGCTTCGATTGTCATTGCTTTCTTTAGTGTATCTTCAAGGTTTTCGTACCCATGGAGGTCAAGAAGATCAGTGATGTTTGAGTTCAAGCCGACGATGAATCTTGACACTGTGACCTCTTCTTTTTCGGTTATGTTAGCCCTATTGAGTAAGGACTGCATCTCCTTGTAGTAGTCTTTAACTGAACTTCTACCTTGTCGAAGTCGGTGTAGTCGTAGTTTAACTTCTCGTGTATAATGTGTCGGTAGAAATTGCTTCCTCATGGTTTGTTTGAGGTCGGTCCAATAAGTGATTGCTGGAATTTGGAAGTTCTGGATCTTTTTCCTTGTTTGCATCCACCAAGTTTGAGCATATCCTTCGAATTGCATGGTGATGAGGGGAACTTGTTTAGCTTGGGGGTAGTCATGGTATGCGAAGATGAGATCAAATTTTTCTTCCCAATCGATGTACTTTTCCGGATCATTGTCTCCTTTGAAAGAAGGGATCATGACCTTTGGTTTTGCAAAGAGTTCGGGTGCTTGGAAACGTGGTTGTTCTCGCCTGGGTACCAAAAGTTCAATATTGTTTGGTCTTGGATTCTGGTTTGGTAGATCTAGAGTTGGTTCTTGTCGTCCTCTGAAGGTATTGGTAAGTTCATCAAATCTTTCAACTTGAGTCGTGAGTCATGCAAGTGCGGCTAAGATAGCCGTAAGTGTATTGTTGTTATTGTCGCCCATCCTGAAATCATAACACTCAAAAGAAGATTTTAAAGTAGAATAAAAATAAAATAAATTCAACAAAGCAAGAAACCTCACAAGTCACTCCAAGAAAGTAACACAACGAGAGGCAAGTAAGCCGATCTTGTACTCTTTAAAACTCACTTTACCAATTAGTCTTTCACAGTTCGTATCGGAGTTTGATTACTAGCAAAGGCGATAAGAAAAACCTAAAAGCTCTAAGAGGCCAAACAAAGGTTAGACTCCAAGAGAACGAGAATGCAAAGAAGGAAGAAGTATGCAAACTCTTTAGTCCTACTAACACAAGGAAGATAATGTGTTAGATAATGCAAAAGAACAATAACAAGGGAAAACAAAAGAACCTAAAGCACTAAGAGTCAAAGAAAAAGGGACTAAACCAGAAAACCTAGAAAACGCTGGATCAACTTGAGCAACGTTTTTGAGGAGGTTACCGGTGTCCAAAAATTCTGGAAAAATTCTTGAATGAATTTTGATGCGTCAAGCAACCACCTGTAAATTTTCAGAACCAAATACCTTCATTAGTATCCAATAGACTCTGTTGAACGGTGAGTCCTCAAACAATCTATTTTTCTTGATCACTTTTTTCGAAGTTGTTCTTGATCTCTAAAAATTCTGATATTTTGTGTGAATTATCTCCAATATATGAAGTTTCAATCTGGAAATTTTCACCACAAAATTCCTCCTGTATAATTTTCAAGAAATTCGACAATATTCTAGACCGAATCTGCTGATAACACTTGAATGATGTATTTGAAGGCTCTAATGAACTCTGATTGAAGTGAATTTTGGAATGGAAATTAAATTTAAGGTGGATATGATATCTAAAGAAAATCAGCCCTAAATACCTTCATTTTCAATTTTTTTGAAATTTCGGCTTTTTTGTTTTTTTTTTTTTTTTCCTTTTTTTGGAAAAAAAATAGTAAACTAACAAAAAGTATTTGAATCTAAATTAAAATTAAATAAAAAGAATCTGAAACGATGAATCTTCTCTGAACTAGCTCCGTTGGGGTACCTTGATGGTTTTGTGTGCAAGAACAAGCAAAATTGCTTGCTTCTTTCCAAGAATCGGCCCAGCTCTGATACCAATTGATAGGGAAGCGGTGGCAGGTTAATGAACGTTGCTCTTGTTGAAGAAGCAAACCTAGAAAAGATCTAGACTCGATGAAGAACAATAAGGGATGAATCGGGAAGGCAAGAAAATAAACAAGATTAAAATAAGATAAACAAAAGATAAAGGAATTAAAAAATAGAGAAAATAACCAAGAGATCAAAGATCTCCCTTATGAAAGTGAACGGTAAAGATGATTGATGGATGTGGAAAATCGATGGATAATGTCCTATCGAGCCCTCCTAGTCGCAATGAAAAGGCAAACACGATAATATGGCTCTAACCAACCCTCCTAGTCGCGATAAAAAGGCAAATTGGAGTGTGAAGATTAAACTCCCTCACAAGAACTTGAAAGAACTCCAGGAGAAGAAGCTTCGAAGGCACAAGGCAATCATCACTTGCAAAAACAAACTCTCGTTGTATTATTGATCCAAGAAATCTTGAATTACAAAGTAGAATGAAGCCTCCTTTATATAGGGGCTGAGTTCTAAAGGTCCTAAATAACTAATGAATAAAATAATAATAAACTAAACATGTCTTAACTCTAATTCCTAATAAAATAATAATAACTAAAGATAATATTTTAACCCAACCTTAATTCCTAATAAAATAATAAATCTAATCCTAAAAGATAATGCATCATCATATATTAAGTTATATTACAAATAATCAATAAAATATTGAAAATTCGTAATATTTACAAAATCCCGTATTAATCCCGTATAGGATTTTCTGCATGCACCGTCTTCAGTAAAATGGCCATATCTTGAGTTCCCAAAATTAGATTGATACGATTCAAGAACCGTTGGAAATATAAGAGACAGACGGTTGTATCTCCAGAAGATATGTTGACCAAATAAGATCAGGATCCCATTCAAAAAGTCGTCTCAAGTCTGCTACTGTTCTGATCTTCTTTTCCAAAGCTTTGACGAGTGGATCATTTGGAAGAGTTATTACTTCTTCCTTTGATGTGAGCCTTGTGATGCATGTATCAGTTGGCCAACCTACCCTATTGATAAAGACACCCTTTTTAGTCATTGAAATCCTATCCTAGTCTCTCCCGAGATCTAAGGGATTAGGTTATAATATCCCTAGGCCGGTTCAAAGCCCCTTGAAAATTTTATAACCCATTGCTTATGAGGATCTTGTCTCGCGATTCTCTCGAATACTTACAAATATTTTTAGCTTAGGTTTCTCCCGAATACCTAAACTTCATCTAAGAAATGGACATTTCCATGCCTCTTACAAGCCTAGACGGTGAAGCATTCATAAGCAAAGAAAATAAAGAACCAAAATAAACTTAAATATACCATTAAATAAAGTCTAAACATCCATTAAATCAACCACCACCAAATAAGTTAGTTCATGGTGGGGATCGAAATATCCAAACACAAAGTCATGCAAATATTCGTTCCAACATCCCACAAATAAATATAAAAATAGTAGCAAAAAGGGAAGTGAGAAGTAGCCTTCGACGCGCAACCAGAGATCTCCTCGGCCACCACAAATCTCCTTAGCTGGCTAGCTCCTTTCGGCACTTAGCTCATCACTCCTTGGATCTTTATCAATGGAGGAAAACCCAAAGAAGAAGAAATGGAAAAGGAAATAAAAATCTAATTTTTTCCTGCTCTATGTGTGTGCCTCTTCACGTGTTGTAGTGTCTCCCTTGAGGTGTAATATATAATAAAAATATCTAGGGGTAATGATGAGGTTGTTGGGTGCAAAATACCCCTCATACCCCTAGAATCACACATTGTGTGTGAACCTTATCCTCCAGGTGGCAGTGATCCCATAGCAGCTCTGGCAGGCGGTTAAAACAATTATTTCACGTGCAGAGCTAACTGTCCTCGTACAGTTGTATCTTTTTGTCATTTTCTGCACCAGAAATGCCAAGGCATTTCAATCTGCTTCAGCAACGTGTGATGCCGTGGCATTACTTCCCATCTACTCTTTTTTGCTTGCTATTCCCTGCACACCACAGACAAACTGCACCTCTCTTTCAAGCAGCATCATTAAGAAATAAAATAGCATTACCACCAGAAATTCAACTATATGAAACTACATGATCCTAAAGTGCCTAAAATGAGCTTTTAAACAAACAGTAACTTAAGTGAAAAAGGCCTAACAGTATCCTTTTTAGGAAGTTAACACACCCCCAAACTTAAGCTATTGCTTGTCCTCAAGCAATGGATAGCAGTTACATAAGCAAAATGTCATGGCAATGATCGACAATAAGATAGTAGGAAAAAATTAGATTTCAACCCTCAGCAAAATAGGCTTCACCATGCTAGACTTATTAAGAATTCAAGTACTTTTCCCTAAGTCAAGATCCTTTGTGGTAATGTGTGTGCGTGATTGTATCCAATCTATACTTAGCAAACTTAGACAATTTCTACTCAAGTCCCATAGTTTTTGTCAAAGCATTTACTGATTCATTAAGCACATTTTCTTTACTCCCTCTTTTTTTTTACTGTTGTTACGAAGTGAGTCATCTCATCACACCTACTCTCCCACACTCTAGGTGAAAGTGAGCATACCTTCCACCCCCGATCTAGTTAAGTAGATTCACCTCGTGACTTATTTCATTCACTCATATGCACATGGCCGCCATTTATTAAAGAGAGTTCCAGGCAATGCCATGGCAAAGAGGAGTGTCCCTCTACAGCTATGCCTAAGCATTTATTCACAGTTTCATATATAAGGGAGTTGTTTTTTATTTTTCTTTTAAGCACAATACCATTTTTCAATGCCAAAACTAACTAGAGTTCCTTTATAAAAAATTTCCAAATTTTCTAAGTATAGAGAACATACAAATCTTGTAAATATTTTTAACAAAGCACCAAGCCCTAGAGTGAGTTCTATCATTCTTAACAGTCATTTACATTTAGATTCTAGCCTAACAAGATCATCATCATCGGGTATCTTCAAAACATTCTATCTAACTATCCTACCATTTACTGATGCCATGGCATAATACTACGCTAATGCTATCATGCATATGTCCTACTAAGAACACTACCTCCCCTAAACTTAAGGGAATCATTGTCCTCAATGCTTAAAGAGAACTAAACTAAATATAAACTAGTTGCCATGCAATGAAATGCAAACTAAATGAAAATGAATGCAAGTGAGGTACCTCAATGTTTGTGTGGTGGTGTTGCCTTGGAGGTGCTAGCAGCTCCTCGTCTAGTGTGCTTGTGAAAGGGTGCTGGGCTGGACTCTGAAGAAGTAGAGTAATAATGCGCAATATTCTTACGTTCAGCCGTGGTCTTGGTGCGTCGACCACTATGTGGTGCAGGAACGAGACTGGGTGTTTCTTCGACAGGGACAGTGGGTAGATATTCAGGGGTGTCAGAACGGTGCTGATCATGAGTGGGGTCATCAACTGGAGGATCTTCTTCATCTTTTTCGGGCTCTGGAGATGCCTAGGCATTGACTGTCGACAAAATTTCGTCTGGGAAGCCAACGAAATTCCGTTGACCGTGGGGAATAATTTATTGAAACATCGATTCCACCACAACATCTCTATGCTTCACATATCCAAAGAAATTGCGAATGTCACCGTGTAAAGCATGCAGATGAGCCTGCATCACAGCTTCCTCGAGAGCATGTAACTTTGCCTTGGCATTATTTCCTGTAGATTGCTCATGAATAGGGTCTTTAGATTTGGGATTTTTAATTCCCAACAGCAGTGGTAGTCTGGCCCTAGTTATGCCTGATAATCCAGATAAAATTTCATCAAAAGCATTTTCCTCGACTTTATCTTACGACACAAAGTAGTAATTAAGTTAGGAAACACTAAAGCACTTGCCTTTTTATTCAAGCAGTCATGAACTTGCTGAACAATAATACGACCAACATCAATAGGACGGGATACCATTATTAAATGTAAAAGCAGTAAGCGAGAAAGTGATATCGTTGTATTGTGAGAAGTAGGCATGAGTTTATACTTAAGGAAGTGATTCCATAACTTAGCGCGCGGCTGAAGACACTCTCTGTTGACCGAGTATATACTTGTTTGGCGCCCATTCCACTCAGTGTTTGCAAAGCATAAATCCTCAAGAATGTCATCATAAGTGTGGTTATCGGCTTCAATTTCAAACGCGGCATGCCCGTCCACTACATCCTGCAAATGAAAATTCCTATTAATTGTAGTGGGTGTAAAATGAATCTGCTTACCTCGGACGAAAATGGAGTGTTGGTTGGGTTTGGAAATATTTGCGTAAAACTCCTTAACCAACGAGGTATTCACAGATCCCGGATGGCGCGTGAACTTCTTCCACTTGAGCGGCGTAACAATGTCCATTACGTCGGGTCCCAAACCACCATTGGTCTCCTCGATAAAAATAAAACCTAACTCAAAGAAGAGTTTTTGGTTCTTGAAGTTTTGGAACCGAGCCTTGGCCTCCTCGTTCTCAAACTGTTGGAACTTAGAACCTTCGGGTGCAGCCGGTCTTGTGCGCACCATTTTCAACTATTGTGAAGTAAGAAAAATGGAAAATGAAGTATCTTTCAAAAGCTTTGTGAAGTTTCGGCTATGGAGAGAAGAGTGAAGAAGATGAGAATATGAGAGAGAAAAGTAAAAGTTAAAAATGAAATAGAAAAGTTAAGGAAGAACGAGAAAAGAAAAAGTTAAAAGTTTAAGAGGGAAAAGGGGTGATAGGACGGTTAAGAGAGAAATTAGTAGGTGAGGGGTTATGTATGTATGGGGAATGAAAACTGCCAAAAGAAATGATGATGATGGGACAAAACTGTGGAGAGAGAAAAGAAATGTCAGAAATAAAATAAATTAAAAAGAAATAAAATAAAAGAATATCTCTCCCATTAATGCGTTGTTCTTTCCTCCATTTGGGTAACCGTTTCTTACATGGTTTGTAGCAATGTGGTTCCTACAAATCATATCAAAAATTAATTACAAAATAAAATAAAATAAAATGAAAGAAAAGCTTAAATTTTAAATATTTTTTATGCACAGACACAAATTCAATGACGTGGCATTGAATTTTGGTTTTCCTTTGGGCACGCTTCAGCATTGTGCAGACGTAACACGTCCTTGTTGTACGGTGGTGGAACTCCATTGTAGGCTTTCAGACGCTGGCCATTGACTCTGAAAATCATCCCATTGTCTATTCTCTTGATGTCAACAGCTCTATGGGGGTAGACATAATGCACCTCAAATAGCCCTGACTATCGAGATTTGAGCTTCCCAGTAATGAGTTTAAGTCTGGAGTTGCAAAGAAAACTTGTTTCCCCACATGAAAATGTCGTGGAATCTATTTTTGGTCATGCCACTTCTTGGTTTTCTCCTTGTATATCCAATCATTCTCATATGCTTGTGCTCTAAACTCTTCCATTTCATTAAGTTCCAATAATCTTTGTTCCCCAGCTTGTTGAGCATCAAAATTCAATCACTTAATGGCCCAATACGCCTTATGTTCGAGTTCAAGCGGGAGATGACAAGCTTTACCATACACTAGCTTGAATGGTGACATTCCCAAGGGAGTTTTGAACTTTGTTCTGTACTCCCAGAGTGCTTCATCCAACTTTGGCGACTAATCCTTAGCCTTGGGTTCACCACTTTCTCTAAAATCTACTTGATCTCTCGATTGGATATCTATGCTTGGCAATTTGTCTGCAAATGATATGCCGTGGCAATCTTGTGTCGAACTCCATATCTCTTCAATGCCTTGGCAATCAACTTGTTGTCAAAGTGAGTTCCTTCATCCCTAATAATAGCACGAGGTACTCCAAACTGAGTGAAAATATACTTGTGCAATAACTTGAGTACGGTCTTGGAGTCATTCCTTGATGTCGCTATTGCTTCCACCCACTTTGACACATAATCCACAGCAAGCAAGATATATAATTTTCCTTCAGAAGATGGGAATGGTCCCATGAAATCGATGCCCCACACATCAAACAACTCTATCTCCAAGATATTTTGCAGTGGCATTTCATGTCGTATGGAGATATTTCCAGTCCGTTGGCATCAATCACAAGCCTTGTAAAATGCTTGGGCATCTTTAAATAGAGTTGGCCAGTAAAAGCCTGATTGTAGGACCTTATCAGCAGTCCTTGCTCCACCAAAATGGCCTCCACATGGGGCTGAATGACAATGATACAAAATATCACGTTGCTCCTCTTCAGGTACACATCGTCTAATGAGCTGATCGGCACAATGCTTGAACAAATATGGCTAATCCCAAAAATAGTGCCTTGCATCGTGCTTGAACTTCTTTTTAGCCTGACTATCTAAATCAAAAGGAAGAATTCCACTAACAAGAAAATTGATAATGTCAGTGTATCACGGAATTGTCAAGGCATATAAAAGTTTCTCATCAGGAAATTCCTCTTGGATATTTACACTGTCATGGCATTCAAAATTGTTCTCTAGCCTAGATAGGTGACCAGCTATTTAATTTTCAGTTCCTTTTCTATCTACCACTTCTAAGTCGAATTCTTGCAAAAGTAAGATCCACCTAATAAGTCTAGGCTTGGCATCCTTTTTGTTCACTAAGTATTTTATAGCCGAATGATCAGTGTGAACAATGACTTTTGTGCCTATTAGGTAAGGTCTAAATTTATCAAAAGAAAATACCACGACAAGTAATTCTTTCTCAGTGGTGGTGTAGTTCAATTGTGCTTCATTTAAAGTGTGGCTAGAGTAATAAATAACATGAAAACTTTTACCTCAGCGTTGCCCCAAAACAACTCCTACGACATAATCGCTCGCATCACACATCAGCTCAAATGGTGATGTCCAATCGGGAGGAACTACAATGGGTACCGAGATCAGTTGTCGTTTCAACTCAGTGAATGCGCCGAGGCATAACTCGTCAAACACAAAGGGTTGGTTTTGTTGAAGCAATGTGCACAAAGGCTTAGAAATCTTGGAGAAGTCTTTGATAAACCTTCTATAAAATCCCACATGTCCAAGAAAACTTCTTATACCCTTGACCGAAGTTGGTGGTCGCAAGTTTTCAATTACTCCAATCTTCGCCTTGTCTACCTCAATACCCTTTTGTTTAATTTTGTGGCCTAATACAATGCCTTCAGTCACCATGAAAGGACATTTTTCCCAATTTATGACCAATTCAGCCTCTTCGCATCTTTTGAGAACTTTTGCTAAATTGCCAAGGCATCGTTCAGAATCGTCCCCACAAATAAAAAAATTATCCATAAAGATCTCCACAAAATCCTCAACCATGTCTGAAAATATGGCTTGCATATAGCGCTGAAATGTTGTCGGGGCATTATAGAGTCCAAAAGGCATCCTCCTAAAGGCAAAATTTCCGTAGGGACAAGTGAATGTAGTATTTTCTTGGTCCTCTGGTGCTATGGAATTTTGATTGTACCCCGAATACCCATCCAAAAAACAATAGAATGCTTTGCCGATCAATCGATCCAACATTTGGTCGATGAAAGGTAGAGGAAAATGATCCTTCTTTGTAGCCTTGTTGAGTTTTTGATAGTGCATCATATCCTCCATCCGGTAATAGTGCGAGTGGGTAATAGCTCATTATCCTCATTAGTAACCACAGTCGTGCCTCATTTCTTTGGAACACACTGGACAGGGCTCACCCATGAGCTATTGGAGATAGGGTAAATTACTCCAGCATCAAGCCATTTCAGAATTTCTTTCATCACTATTTTCTTCAAAACATGGTTGAGTCTTCGTTGTGGTTCAATTGAATTACCGTGGCAATCTTCAAGCAGAATCTTGTGCATGCAGATCGTGGGACTAATGCCGTTCAAGTCGGCCATAGTCCAACCAATTACTTTCTTATGCTACATCAAAACACTTAACAAACTTTGCTCTTGATTAGCAGTAAGGTTAGCGGAAATAATCATCGGTAAAGTCTCATCAGTACCTAAGTAAACATATTTAGGATGCCCTGTCAAAGTCTTAAGCTGTAAAGTTGGTGCATGCAATAATGAAGGCTTAGGAGGAATAACTTCATCAAAATTCAGAGGTTCAAAATTCATACATGATCTAGCTTGTAGTAAGCTAGATTACTCCTCCAAAATTTAAAAGTCGTCGGACTCCACTAAGCTTCATCCACCAAATATTCCTTTTCTGCTAGCTGAATAAAATTATTCTGGCAAAGATGTTCAATTTCTTCTTCAATCAATGAGTTCAATTCAGAAATGCCTTGGCATTCTTCAGTGTCATCAACATATTTGAGCGTTCGAAACACATTGACAGTCACACACTGATCAGCCACTCTCATGGTGAGTTCACCTTTTTCACAGTCGATCAATATACGTCCAGTGGCTATGAAAGGTCTTCCCAGAATAATTGGTGCCTTGGCATCAACTTCATAGTCCAGAATTAAGAAGTGGACTGGAAACACAAACTTATCCACTTGTACTATGACATCCTCGACTCTCCCTTCAGGTTTCATATGGGATATGTCGGCAAGTTGTAAAATAACCGAGGTGGGTCTTGTATGTCCTATGCCAAGTTTCAAGAATATAGATTTTGACATTAAGTTGACACTTGAACCAAGATCACAAAGTGCCTTTCCAACAAAATTAGCTCCAATCGAACAAGGAATTATGAAGTTGCCTGGATCATTTTGCTTTGGCAGCAACTTACTCAATGAAGAACAAAATTATGTTACCGTGGCAACAGTCTCTACTTTCCTCTTCTTGGTACAGATTTCCTTCAGAAATTTGGCATACATCAGTAGCTGTACAATAGCTTCCAAGATAGGTACATTGATATGGAGCTGATCAAGAATGTCCACGAACTTCTTGAACTGAACTTCATCATTGTGCTTCTTCAATCTTTGTAGGAAGGGTGGTGGAGGTCTATCTTCCTTAACTGCAGTAGTAGGAATTGCTTTTGCCTTGGCATCATAATCTAGTACCTTAGTAGAATCCTCCTCCTTGTCCTTCTCAAAAATACTATCATCATGCAATTTACCTTCACCATTGTCATTAGTGGGAATAGAGTCATCATGTTGTGCCTCACTAGCTTGAACTTGTTGATTGATTTATGTTCCACTCCTAAGACTTAACACATTGTAATGCTCCTTTCCATGCCCTTTAGTGACTTCAGTATCACTTGGCAATCGTCCTTGCTGACACTCTTGCAATGTCGTAGCAATCTGACCAACTTGACCTTCCAAAGCTCTCAGAGACGAGCTATGGCTTTGAAGTAAGGCGCCTTGACTATGAAGTAAAGCTCTTTGATTCTTAATTGAAGTAGAATGGTCTTGCATCATTGTCTTTGTAGTAGATATGAATTCTTGAATTGTAGCTTCCAAAGAACTCATGCTTGCTGAAGTTGAAGCTCCCTTGTTGGTATTATGCCATGGCATAGCATTCTGGTAACCTTGAGGCTCATTATTGTGATTCTGCTGTCGAGTAGGTTGACTAGCATTGTGGGCTCCTTGATTTCCCCATGAGAAATTGGAGTGCTGACGCCATCCAACATTATAAGTGTTAGAGTAAGGATTGTTGTTGCCTCGATTGAAATTACTCACAAAGTTGAAGGACTCATGGTTGCTCGGGCATTCACTCTCGTGATGATTACCTTGGCATAACAAACATGCCAAGCTAGTTGCTTTCAATTCCTTCACCTCAGTAGAATGTTGTAAGTTTTTCAACATATTGGTGATAGTTGAGAGTTGAGCGGACACCGAATCTTTGGTATCTAACCCAAATGCTCAGGTGTTCTCCTCCCAATCCCATGTCTTGAGGAAGGAAACTGATAATCGTTGTTAGCAATTCTGTCCAATATAGCAAACGCCTCTGTAGGTGATTTATCTAGCAATGTCCCATTTGCTGAGGCATCCAGTAACATTCTCGTGGGTGCATTGACTCCATTATATAACATGACTACTTGAGTTCAATCGTGAAAACCATGATTTGAACACTTTCGAAGCAAACTCTTATAACGATCCCAACACTCATACATGGATTCGTCATTGTCCTGAAGAAAAGATATATATCATTCCTTAGTTGAGTATTCATGTTTGGTGGGTTATACGTCAATAAGAAACTCTTGCAAAGATCAATCCATGATTCCATCGAACCGGAAGGTACACCACTCAACCCGGCCCTTGCTCGGTCACGCAATGAATACATAAATAGCTTTAATTTCAGAAATCCTCATGCACTCCATCTTGGTGAAAAAAATCACAAACTTCTAAAACATTTCGAATGTGATGCCTGGCATCTTCATTTGGCATACCCCCAAACTGCCCAATAGAATTCAACATGTTGAACATGACTGGTTTCAACTCGAATTGTGAATCATGAATATCGGGATCTACAATCCCAGGATTCAGATCATCCAACATCATATTTAAGTGATCACGAATAACGTGCGGCCTAACAGTAGGATCAACATTGTCTAATGTCGCGACATTCTGATTTTCATCAACCTGACCAATTCCTTGGTTTTCAATCTGATACATATTTCCTCGAGCGCATTGAGCACGACTCCTTTGCCTAAAGAGTCTTTCAATATCAGGTTCTATCGGTTCTAAAGGCTCTTCAGAATTTCTTCTCGGCATACACTAAATAAACTTGAAAAATGATAAAACAAAAATATAAAGTAAACTATACACAAATAAAAATGCAAAACAAAATAAAATGCTCTGGCAAAACTAAATAACTTCGTACTGCCAATCCTCGGCAACGACACCAAAAACTTGTCCGCGTGTGTGAGTACTATAAAATATACGCAAATAATGTGCAAGTATACACAATCGCTCAAGTAATACAATGATGAGTGAGTATCGTCTTCACAGGGATTGGGTGAAATTACAAAAGTCTAACTAAAGATAAGCACTAATCTATCTATATATAGTTAGTCTTTATATATACAAATGTCACGGCAAATGAAAAGTGTATGAAGGTGGATGTAGATGAATGGTCTGATGGTATAGCAGATGGAAATGCAGTGGCAAGATAAGATGTTTAGTGTTGAAAATGGTGCAATGTTGAGGCAATGGAAGATGGTAAATAAACAGCAAATACACAGCAAATAAAATGAAAAGAAGATAATCCTCAGGCGACAAGCTTCCAAAGGAATGAATGGTAGGGATTGATCTAAGGATGCTAAACTTATCTCTCAGGCATATTTAAGCTATCTAATCTTTACTTGCTCGACAGGGCTTTCCTAAAATGTTCTCTACTCTCACTCAACGATGTTGGCCAGCCTATCCTATTGATAAAGACACCCTTTTTAGTAATTGAAATCCTATCCTAGTCTCTCTCGAGATCTAAGGGATTAGGTTATAATATCCCTAGGCCGGTTCAAAGCCCCTTGAAAATACTATAACCCGTTACTTATGAGGATCTTGTCTTGCGGTTCTCTCGAATACTTACAAGTATTTTTAACTTAGGTTTCTCACGAATACCTAAACTTCATCTAAGAAATGGACATTTCCATGCCTCTTACAAGCCTAGATGGCGAAGCATTCATAAGCAAAGCAAATAAAGAACCAAAATAAACTTAAATATACCATTAAAATAAAGTCTAAACATCCATTAAATCAACCACCACCAAATAAGTTAGTTCATGGTGGGGTTCGAAATATCTAAACACAAAGTCATGCAAATATTTGTTCCAACAACCCACAAATAAAAATAATAATAGTAGCAAAAAGGGAAGTGAGAAGTAGCCTTCGACGAGCCACCGGAGGTCTCCTTGGCCACCACGAACCACCTTAGCTTGCTAGCTCCTTTCGGTACTTAGCTCGCCACTCCTTGGAGCTTTATCAATGGAGGAAAACCTAAGGAAGAAGAAAAGGAAAAGGAAATAAAAATCTGATTTTTTCCTGCTCTATGCGTGTGCCTCTTCAAGTGTTGTAGTGTCTCCCTTGAGGTGTAATATATAATAAAAATATATAGGGGTAATGATGAGGATGTTGGGTACAAAATACCCCTCATACCCCTAGAATCACACATTGTGTGTGAACCATATCCTCCAGGTGGCAGTGGTCCCATAGCAGCTCTGGCAGGCGGTTACAGTAATCATTTCATGTGCAGAGCCAGCTGTCCTCGTACAACTGTATCTTTTTGTCGTTTTCTGCACCAGAAATTCCAAGGCATTTCAATCTGCTTCATCAACGTGTGATTCCGTAACATTACTTCCCATCTAGTCCTTTTTGATTGCTATTCCCTGCACACCAAAGACAAACTACACCTTTCCTTCAAGTAGCATCATTAAGAAATAAAATAGCACTACAACCAAAAATGCAACTACATGATCCTAAAATGCCTAAATTGAGCTTTTAAACAAAGAATAACTTAAGTGAAAAAGGCCTTAAAAGTAGCATTTTTAGGAAGTTAACATTAAGAATCATTCGAACCAATCTAAGTCAACAGAACACTTAGAAAACAAACGTAAAATGAAACAACCCTGACCAAACACAAAAACATCGAAGAAAACATGAGACAAAAACCAAATAGCATCGAACCAAGCTAAGAAATAACAAAATTCTTTAAATGCCAACATTTATCAAAGGGACTGCCAATTTTAAAGCTACTCTCCTACACCATCGAACTTGGAAAGAAAGGATAATACTAACATGAGAGAGTATCCTCCCAGCAAATCAATAACAATAAATGATCAAGGAATATTGACAACAATGGAGACCAATCTTCACAACAGAGAACCATTTTGATTGAGTAAATATCGAACCATCTTCTAAACCCGAGCAATTGATCACCTTTCGATCACACCTATAACAACCTAATCTCACAAATTCAAGTGTCACACGAAATCACCGAAGCGACTAACCATTTTTAAATCATTTATTCGACATTTAAAACATTCACACTAAGTTTAAAAAACATGATAATTTACAAAATCATGGCCCCAATCTAAAAACCTAATACAAAAATTGCATAAATAAAATATTACAAGTTGACTCATTTTAAATCATAACCCCTACATGCCCATTAATATGTCATCATTCTACTCAATTATCCACTGAGACTCTTTCAGTCATATCATTATCACATCGTGCTCCATGTAACCTGTAACCCATGAACGAAACTACATTTCGATCACCAAGCTCACAAGTTGAATGCCACAAAATAACTCTATTATACGACATGAATTCATAACATAAGTATACTCATGAGTAAAGTCAGAGAATCAATATTATCAATGCCATCAATGCTATATATCCATCTACCTAATACGTACCCACAATCACAATACAACATCAAGGATGTGTGAGTCATGAAGCTCAAACAACAATCCAAAACACAATACTATACCAAGGATAAGGCTTAAGTCACAAAGCTCAAACACTTATCCAGATAAGGTTCAGGTTATAGAGCTCGAACTTTCATCAACAACACACAGATATGCATCATGGTGTAATCTAGGGTTACATGTGTGTCACAAGCCTCACGTCACTCTAGCATACAAACTATGTACTTTGGATGAGACCTATGTTACACTCGATTCAGGAACGTACATCTAGTGGCCCAACATGGATAATACCTTAAATGATACTTGAGTCACTCTTGCATCATAAACGTACACCTGACTAGCCTACCTCATTATAGTAAAAGGATGAGTTTAGGTCACAAGAGCATTTGAGCATCATCTAACTTGTATACTTTAAATGCATTGACATAAATCATACGATATTCAAAAAGTCCATCATACATAAATAATCAAATATAATAGACGATCATTGTACACAAGAAACTCGAGTGTCCTTGTTGTTTCTCAAGTATCAAACAAAGGCATAAGTCTTATGAAATCTTACCTTATAAGATTCTTATGATTATCTCACATATTACATTATCATCACAAAATGTCGACTTATCATCCTTAAACTATCACTCTCAAGACAAATGTTCGGTCTTAAATGCTATTAAACTCATCACTTTCGATTACATGTGTAATACCCCAAAAATTTAGATAATGACCAAAATGAAAATTTTGAAAGTTTGATGGTCAAAATAGAAAATTAGAAAAAGTTTAAGGAATTAAGTAGTAATTTTCCCAAAAATAATTTTATTCCATAAATGGATTTATTTAGTGACCAAATTATAAATTTGGTAAAGTTTGGTAACCAAAGTATAAACTTTGAAAAGTTTAGGACATTAATGTAATTTTGGAAAAATTACAAATGGGTACGAAAATAAGTAAATATAAATATTATTTTCACATTTTTAAAATGTTGGAAAATAATATTTAATGGTTTAATTCTATGTTTAATTTGGACCGTTGGATTAAGGTGACTAAATTGTAATTTGGGAAATTGCAAGGGCAAAACAGTAAAGTGGAAAATTATTTATTTATCTTTGACTATTGAAAGATGATAAGGATGATATTTCTCTGATTTGGATGATGATAAGGATAAGTATTTAGGTTTTACGGTAATTATGAAGTTTCATTAAGGGTATATTGGTATTTTCTCAATTTAATGAATTTAATATTCATTAAATGATTAATTAAAGGATGATAAGCATGCTATCAATCTAAAATATCATGCCAAAGTGTTCATCTCTTCTCCATGGACGTGAGCTATCTTAAAGGTAAGGGAAAAATATTTTATTTTCAATTTTTGAGTTAATTCCTTTGGAATTGGAGTTATGCCGTGAAATATGAAAGTGGTCTATGCAAAAAATGCTATCATTTGGTACCAATATTTATTTCTAATCTGGCTGGATTTCAAAGATCCCAAATCTAAGGGTTTATGTTCATGATAGGGTTCATAAAATTGATGATGAATCTTGATGTTTTTGAGGTTGTAGATTCATTTTCAAGATTGATTGATAATTAAAACATGCTCAATCTTCCTATAAGAAATTCTTTAAAATTTGGTCAAAAGAGGAAATTTTAGAACTTTGTGTTCCGATGAGAGTTGATTAGGGATTTGATTTTAAAGATGTTATAAGGTTGATTGAAAGTTGATTTCAAGGTTCAATCGAATCAAAATCGAGTAAAATCATGAAAAACCTAGGTTTGGAATTTAAATGAGTGTTTAGATGTGAAATATGACTATTTTGGAAGTTTGAAAAGATTGATGATTTAAGTACAACACTTGCATAGTTTGGGTACTTAAATGTAATTATAACTTTGTAAAAGCATTTGAGTGGTAATAATTTCAATGCTGGAATTTTTGGGTATTAAGAATTTAAGTGATAAAATGGTGAAGGACCATTTTGAGTAAATTGGAAAAGTTTTGTTCCAATGTTAAAAAGGAATTATTAAGTGTTAAGTATTTGGTAGAAAATGAGTTTCAAGTATATTATGGAGTTATTTTGGGATATGTTTATGTTAGTAAAATACTAACATATGTATCATTATGAATTTGTGATTAATACAGATTGTGATTGATTTGTGATTGAAGCAAGTCAAGTATAAAAAGGGTTTATTGTGGAACATAGTGAGGCACATATGTTGGAATATATAAAGTGTCAAGGTGAGTGCAATACATGCATGAAATTATACATGGATGTTTTATACATCATCAGGAAGACTTGCAATAAGTCGACCTTGTTTATATCAACATGATTGTATATCTTTTTTATAACTTCGATATGACATTGATATGTCATAGTGTGAAATTATAATGCATTGATCATGAATAATGTGATATTTTACCATGAATGTTAATTTGGGTATGAACTGCCCCATTGTTAAATTATAATAATATACTTTTCCATGGATGGATCAAATAAAATTGACTATATGGCCAAGTATTTTATTGAGGATCAATGGTATTAATGGCATGCCATAGAGTCTAGCAGCTACATATTAGGTAGCACTCGTCTAGGGAAGTCACATAGTGCAAGCCTCAAAGTGTAGCGATAACACGATACAAAACACTAGGTGTACAAGGTGGGTAAAATCGACCTCAGCAGTACGGAGCATTATTAGGTGAGCAAAGCTCGACCTCAGCACTTTTGTGTAACATTTGACTTCTATACTGTGTTCCTCATACAGTTATACTTTGGGTTATGGTTTATTGGTTAATAAATGGTAAGTATATTGGTAAAATAAGCTTACGAGCCTATGGAATAAATTGTAAATATATTGTTAAGAAATTTTATATTATGTTGATCATGGTAAAATATTGGACATGCATGTAACATGATCTTATGGCATTTGTTTTTGACATTGAAATTCATGCATGAATTGTATTGCACTATTTATTGTTTTAATTGCCTCGCTAAGTTTATACTTAGCGTGTGATGCTTTTCACGCGTAGGTAAAAAGTCAGTAGTGGAATAAGATTTCAAAGTGACATCCTATGTTGTAATGTTGACTTTGTTAGTGGCATGTACTTATTAATGTTTTATTTGTTTTGTTGAACAAATTTGGAAACAAAAATGGAAATTTTATAGTGATGAAAGGTTAAGTTTTTATGAGTTATATATATATATTTTGCTAAAGTTACTGTAGCAGTTAATGTAGTAGTGAATAGTGATGAACAGTACCCACGCTTAAAAATTTCCAGAATGCTACAGGGGTACCAATACCCTGCTACAGGTACTGATACCCTCACTGTTCATGATACTATTCATAAAAAAATCTTTTGCTTTAAATTTTCTATAACTAAACATAATTCTTATGATATGATATTTTGATAATATCTTTTACCATTTTAAGAAAATAAATTTTAAATCGCTTTTGAATTTGAAAACGGTTTTAAAAATTCGGGTGACATCTATAATCTGTATATGTATAATTGTACGGGTTATGGGTGTTACAATATGCAACATCTCAAAGTCCATAAATCAATCGTCACTGATGGTATTGATACCTCTATATAGATATTGGTACTAGCCTATAGGATATCGATACTTCCCCTTGAGTATTGGTACCTAAATAAACTCAAAGTCCATTAAACCACCTTAGTAAGCCTTCATAGGTAACCTGTTCATTCGACATGGATACCAAGCCTCCAACATCGGTACCAAGCTTTTGATATCATTATCAACCCATGAGTATCAATATTGAATTTAGCTTTGATGAATAGATAACTACCCCCTATTGATACCACTACCCTTATTATATATTAAAAGAAACTGATACCATTACCTAGAAAAACCAAAATTTATCTAGAATAAGAACAATATCGATACTAGTTTATCTGTATCGATATCCAAACCAAGAAATACACTATGTTACCTGGAAAACACCCACAAACTCCCCTAAACACTTATTTTAAGGTATATGTTGATTATTAAAACTAATGAAAGTCATTAGAGTCATTATACATCCTTTTTTCACCAAAATAACGTTCAACACTTCCACATCAAATAATCAAGCATTAAAGTCCCTATATACTTTTCGACCCCATACAAGTACACCATATTATATGTTATGCACTACAAGTAGTATAAAAGACTTAGATTATCTTATTTCATCTATTAGAAACCCAAAAACCTTTTTAGTTTACCAAATAACTAACCTTCCATGATCTTGCTCATGGGGGGGGGTCTTGTATCGCTCTTTCATTATCCAAAAGCCTACCAATGATTATAACATAAAAATGAAATGATTATAATACTAGTTGTTAAAAAATAACTAAACCACATGAAAAATAATATAATCAGGGGAATAAACCCATTGGACCTTAAATCCTCCCAAAAGCTCATGGCAGTTCAAGAACACCAATGAATAATATGGTGAGCTTCCCATTAAGCTCGTGGTCCCAAGATCGAGAATCTTACATTCAAATCATGTATTAAATTAAGAAGATGATGAAAGTTGAAACATTTATCACTTTCCTTGTTAAAGAAGAGAATAATGATAAATCTGTTAAATGGTAGTATTTATGCTCGTTAAAGAAAATGTTAGCTTGTACTTAAGCATATTTTCATGTGAATATTTATCATTTTCATTTGTTTTTCATTTTTTTTATTCGTTTCATTTTTTCCATCTTTTTTGGTGGAATATTTGTACAAATTTTTGTTAGTGACCAAAACATAATTTTGAAAGTTTAGTGACCGAAGTATAAATTTGTGAAAAGTTTAAGGATCAAAGTGGTAATTTTTCCAAAAAGAAATTTTATCCCATAAATGAATAGTTCACCCAAAAGAATGACGTATTTTGTGGGAGTCAGATTGTTGATAAGAAATTTATGTTAAAAGCTATAAAGTGTTAAAGTTCGATATAAATTCAGTAAAATGGATCGAATAGAAATTATGAGAAAATTTGAAGGATATTAAATTAATCTTAGAAATATTATTTCCACATTTTAAAATGATGGAAAATAATATAGATCATTGTATTTGAGAATTTATGTCCATGTTCAGTTTGGACCGTTGGATGAAAATTGGCAAGATTGAATTTTTTGGCAAAGTGTATGGGTAAAGTTGTAAAGGGTGAAATGATTTCTTCATCGTTGACTTTGGAGAGATGATAAGTAACATGTGGCTTGGTATGGATGTAATTATCAAGTTTCATTAATGGTAAAAATGGCATTTCCCATTAAATCATTTTTAAATTCATTTAAGCTTAAATAAAAGACATATTAACATAAAATTCACTAAAATTTCACGAGAGTAAGCTCGTCTTCATCTTTGTGGCTGTGAAACATAAACCTAGGTAAGAAAAAGTTTTTTTTTTCATTTTTGAGGAATTTTTTTTTGGTTTTTGGATTAAGGCATGAAATAGAAATTTTTTCTATTCGAAGAGCTCTATCATTTGGTACCATTTATACATGTTAATCTTGCTTGAATTCTTAGTTCCCAAATTAGGTGGATGAAGAACATGTTAGGGTTTTATGAATTGATGATGGATTTTGAGGTTGTTAATTTTGTAGAATCATTTCTATGCTTGATTGATGTTTAAAACCACCTAGAAATGCTTCTAATAAATTTGGCCTAACCTAGGGTTTGGGGAAAATTATGATTTTGTTAAATTAGGTTAGGGGTTTGATTGTATAAGCCTTGAAATATTGAATAGAGGTTGATTTCATGCTTGAATCAAGTAAAAATCTACAAACTATAACCACTATATTATTTGGCCTTGAGGAAAGATTTGGGAAAATTTGTGAAAAATTTCTCATGGCATAGAAAGGTGTTTGGAAGGTTCTACATGTCTTAGAAAATTTTGGGACCATTTTTTTATTTTGTGAAATTTTGTGGACCTGTTTAGAAATTTTGAAAAGTTTTAGGGTTAGTGTCTAATTGCTCAATTTTTTATATACATTGCTGAAATTAATGTTAGAGGGTTGAAATTGATGTTAGAATGTGAAATTTGACTATTTTGAAAAGTTGGTAAAGTTTAAGGATTAAATGAAAAATATTGAGAAAGTTACTGACTTAAGAGGTAATAATGGAATTGTTAAGGTGTTGGGCTAGAAATTTAATTGCGTTGTTTAAGACTTGAATTGAAGAAATAATGGCAATGGACCATTACGAGTAAAAAGGAAACATTAAGATGAATTCTAAAAGAATTCGTAAGTAATATTACATTTTGCATTATTATTGTGCATAACATGTTAGTAAGAATACTAACATATGTTTTATATTTTTATGTGTCATATATTAATGCTTGTGTAGATCGTGATCAAACTCGTGATACAAGAAAATCTAAAGGCAAGGAAAAAGTTCAAGAGTAATCAGATATCGATAGTAAGGCATAATAGTGGGGATTACGAGGTGAGTACATTTGATTATATACATATATGATATGAGGAAGAATTGATATGAGTCAACCTTGAGTGGTTTTAAAATGTATGATTTTAAAGCATTACGATATATTTTTCGTAAAGTTTTATGAAAATGATTTTAGGGTATGAACTGCCCTAAAACAAATGGATGTGTGTGTTTTATAATATTTAACATCTACTGATGTTCTTAAGTCAGTGTTCATTCTGCGTTTTGGATATAAAAGCCTGTTGTATGTACATTGAAAGTCATATGTGCACTTGACATACCTTGAGTAAACTGGTTATCGATCAATTTTGTTTAATGCATTATTGCATTCTTATATTAGTACATTTGAGTACTCTTGGCACTATGTGTGCAATAATGGTGTTCATAATGATTTAAAGTAGTGAATTACCATTTCGATGTATTAGTATAGTGTCGCTATGTACTATAGTATCTATAATTCTGTTAGCACTTTGATGCATTTCATGTACCTTGCATTCTCACCTATCATACATTGGGATGTGAATGGATTTTAAGTACTCCAATTGACAAATATGCTATGCATATGAAGTTGTAATACCCTAGTCCAACTTGACCCGAAGGTCCATCTATTACGATGCCACACAGAACCACCGAAATGGTTAACCCAAAAATGTTGTTTAAAATATTTAATAATAGTAAAACCATTCATCATAATTTAAACGAAATTGAAATCAAGTTTACAAAACAAGGGATTCTCCCAAATACATTCAAATACATCCAGAAATTTTAATCAAAATATAGTTATGACTTGATCATACAAAGGTCCATATAAAATACATGCCCTCTAAAATATACTCAAGACATACTCTATAGCGGTTGCTTTGGAATGTACATATGCGATAGGCTCCTCGATGATCCCTCTACTAACTTGCACAAGGAAACACATTCCATATGATGAGCTAGAAGCTCAGTGCCACTAATATAACTATGCAATACTACATGCATTCATTACATGAAAATGTCGAATGCAAAGTCTTGAACATGGAAAAGTACATATCAAACATGAGATATGTTGAGGGGTGCGGTCGGAGGAATTTACGTTTATCTCAAACAACACACTAGCCTATCAAAAATAGAATAAATTCGAGGTAAGAACTAAAACTTACGTGCATCAGAACTTATAGCCTTCAGACTATTTGGAATCCTCGAGAGGTCGGGGTGAGGTCCAAAATTTACGTGTATCAGAAGCTCACATCCTAAACCTAGTTAAGTATATGGTACGATTTCAGAATTTACGTGCATCAGAATTTGTATCGGTATGGCCCAAAATTTATGTGAATCTGATGCATACCTAACAAAAAATATCCGAATATTCACAAAGAAAGGATGATCTTCATAATCCTAGAGTAACTCGAGTGTCCTAGCCGTTTCCCGAGCATCACACAAAGGCAAATCTTATGTCATCCTATCTTGCTTGATTTCTAGGTGAGAATTGAGTTAACTTGTTTGTTTCACTTGCATAGAAAACTTAAGGATTATATGAACCCAAAACACCTCATCTTGAACACCTAAATAAATTAACTAAAATTGCCAAAAAAATCCTTAACCGTTCCCCGACCGAATTAATTCGGTGGCCGACCGAATTAACCGAACTAATTCGGTTCAGTCGGTTAATTCGGTTAAAATCGAATTTTGAACACCCCTAATTATATTTTTACATTGCTTTATTGGAATTGTTTTAAAAGGGTCAATAATAGTAAACTAGGATCATTTTATTTTGGTTAGTCTAGTTATGTATGTATTTATGAGTAAGTAGTTTATATATAATTATGTTTTAAATAGTTTCCTAATTAAGCAGTGTTTATGTAGTTTTATATAATTTATGAAATAACATTAGACTGCCTAATTGCTACCTAAAAATTGGATTTGTTTTTAAGATTCAAATATTATTTTATGATTTTACACGATTAATGGAATAGTTTTCAAGTTAATAATGGAATGTTTTAGAATGAAACAAA
This sequence comes from Hibiscus syriacus, assembly GCF_006381635.1. Classification (NCBI taxonomy): domain Eukaryota; kingdom Viridiplantae; phylum Streptophyta; class Magnoliopsida; order Malvales; family Malvaceae; genus Hibiscus; species Hibiscus syriacus. Next base: position 1,557,892 of record NW_024062824.1, on the reverse strand, counting down.
ATTTTAAGCATTTCTGTTTAATGAAGGTTTATAAAGTTGATGTAACATCTTTAACATGTATTTCGAGACGTATACGGGTTATGGGTGTTACATTTATTGTTATCAGGGCTAAACTAAGATTATTTTATGTCAGAAATATGTACGTGCTACTAGGATGTCGATATTACTGGTCTGGTATGGTAAGGTATTTTTATTGATGATGCTTCTCCTTGTTAACATAATTTTGAAATGTATATGTGTTAGATGTCAGAAACTAAAAATAAGGGTAAGAATATTGAAATCGATTCAAATAGATCCGAGAGTATTTTAGTATCTTGCCTTAGGAGAGTTTGAGCTGTAAGGGATTTTCCTCCATTCTATGAAAGAATGTGACGCCAGACAGAATAACGATTATCATGTAGGCTAGTTCCAACAGATGATTCACAAGAGAAAATTCACCCAAAAACCAGAGAAAAAAGTCTCTAGGGTTTAATAAAATATTATAAAATCAAAACTATCCAAAATCAGTCCACAAGCCGGACTGTTATAGCCAAAAATCTTGTTTATCAGAATTTTAACAAAAATAGAAAAATCCCAAAAATCACTCTAAATTGAAATTCAAAATAAAATAAGCAATCTGCAAAAAAAATCCGACCGAAATCAGATTTAAAATGACTTCCTAATTGACAATCGAAATATTACCATAAATAGTAAAAATATCTAAATCTAGTGATTCAGAGGGGAAAACGATAGAATTTGAGGTCGAAAAAAAGGCCACATGGAGCATAGCTCGTGGACAGCGTGCGCGTCGAAAAGAGATTTTCGGATTGGGGTCTTATGCGCGATTCTGACACCCGTAGCCAAAGTTATGGCCAAAAGACTGAAGCACACTCAAAACGGCCCCAATGAAGAACATATCACAATCAATTCCCGCCTTTGCGCTGATCTGCCAACTCATGGTATCTTAGCACCATCAATGTGCAATCTGACAGCTCAACATCATCTGTCTCGGATCTCCCTGCATCAGAATGTCCTAGTGTTTAATGAGGTTATTGAATTAGAGGAATATATTAGAAATTTTAAAAGGATTACAAAAGAAGTTAAGATCGATGAGGATCCGGAGATTATAGAATTTACTGGTGACCCTGGGGATTTTGCAGGTAAGTAAATTGTCCACTAAAAGTTTAAAGAAAGCTAGGTTTTTAGTGAATTAGATAAAAATCATGTATTCTTCGAAAATGTTTTAAATGGGTTTGAGTGAGAGTATTTTTGGATATGAAAGACTTATAGTGTTTCAAAATTATAGAAATAAAAAAGTGTATAAAGAATAACTGTAAGTGGTAAAGTATCAATTTATCCTTAAACGTAGAATGTGTGAATAAGTTGTTTTAATAAATGATTGATTATCTTCGCATCATGGTTGGGTAAATTGTTGAAAGAAGAAATTGTTTCTGAAAAGTGTGAAGGGTCTGAAATAAAAGTAATCATGAAAAGGCGAAATTATCGCCAAATGTGATATTTGCAGTATTGGCAACGAAATTGACGTTAAAAGGCTATTCAGCTTTTTAGGTAAAGGTAATTGACAATTGAATATGTGAAGATAGATTGGAAGATTTTTCTATAGTTTGGGAGTTTCATATGTATTTATTGACAAGTTACCCAGATAACCTCCTAATCGAGAAGTCAAGTTTAAGATTGATATTTTTGGTTATAGTACTTATCTCAATGGCCTCATACCAAATGGTTCTAACCAAAATCAGAGAGCTAAAGGAACAATTAAATTAGTTAGTTGATTGAAGTTTGAAATTTATTGGGATTCATTGAATCTTATCAGAGATTCGTGAAGACGAAACTGATAGAAAACTAATTTTAGTGCAACTAAAATCAAGTGAAGATTATGTAATTTACAGTGATGCGTCTCATAATGGATTGGGATACGTATTAATTCAAGAATAAAATTGATAGCCTATTCTTCAATATAATAATGATGCACGAACAAAATTATCAAACTAATGATTTGGAGTTAGCAGTTGTGGTGTTTGTTTTGAAACTTTGGTGCCACTACTTATATGGTGAGCGATGCTATATTTATATAAATCATAAAAGTTTGAAGTATTTGCTCACTCATAAAGAATTGAATCCAAGGCAAAGGATATGGATTGAGATTTTAAAAGACTATGATGTGATTTTTTTATTATTATTTTGGAAAGGCTAATGTGGTAGCTGACACACTTAATCAAAAGATCTTCTCTGCTTTGAAAGCTTTAGATTATTGATTTTCAATAAAGAATGGTGGTGAACTTGTTACAGAGTTAAGGTTGAGAACTATATTTTCAGATTAGATTAGATTTGATATCTTTAAATAAAAGATAAAAACTATTTGGAGAGGATTGAACAAATGAAGAAGGGTGAAACAAAAGACCTTAAAGTTAAGACTGATGAATGTTTGTATTATCGAGGTCAAGGTTGTATACCTGATAATGAAGAATTAAAAAAAGTTATATTTTGAAGCTTAATATAGTCTTCTTACTATGCATCCGGGTGGTAACAAAATGTATCAAGATTTAAAGACTTGATATTGTTGGGTAGGTATAAAAAAGGCTATAACTGAGTTTATATATAAATGTTTAACCTGTCAGCATGTAAAAGCATAACACCAAGTACCATATGGGTTGCTGTAACCTATTTCTATTCCTCAGTGGAAGTGGGAAAGTGTTACCATGGATTTCGTGATAGGTTTACCTATGACACCTAGTAAGAAGGACCTAATCTGGATAATTGTGGATAGAATAACTAAAACAACATACTTTATCCCAGTTCGGATGGATTATTTGATGGATAAGTATGTTGAATTATATATCAGAGAGATAGTACGACTTCATGGTGTTTCTATATCGATAGTTTCTGACTGAGACCCAAGATTTACTTCTAGATTTTGGAACTCTCTCCACAAAGCTTCGGGAACTAAACTGTACTTCACAATAGCTTTTCATCCACAAATAGATGGTTAATTTGAGCGAACCATTTAGATCCTTGAAGACATGATAAGGGCTTGTGTTATAGATTTTAAAGGATCGTGGAAAAAATATATGGCTTTGGCCGAGTTTGCATATAATAACAGTTATAAGTCGAGCATTAAGATAGCTCCTTTTGAAGCATTCTAAAGAAGAAAATGTTGAATGTCATTGAACTAGTTTGAGCTAAGGGATCGAGATATAGTTGGTCTGAATCTGATAAAAGAAGCGGAAGATAAAGTAAATACCATACAAGACAATCTCAATATAGCTACTGACAAACAAAAATCATATGTTGATTTGAAAAGGAAGAGTTAGAGTTTCAAGAAGGTGATAAAGTGTTCCTTAAAGTATCATCGTGGAAAAAGGTTATGAGATTCTAGAAAAAAGGAAAATTGAGTCCGAGATTCATTAGCCCATATGAGATTATAAAGAGAGTTGGTCTGGTAATTTACAACTTAGCATGACTCCAATGATAGACAAAATTCATAAAGTTTTTCATGTATCAACACTTCGGAAGTATCGACTGGATCCTTTGTATGTGATTACACTGGAGGGAATTGAGATTCTGTCAAATTTTTTGTATGAGGAGGAACTAGTAAAGATCTTATCATATAGAATCAAAGAATTAAGAAATAAGACAATTCCACTAGTAAAAGTTCTTTGGCAAAATCATAAAATTAAGTAGAACTAGGAACAAGAAGAATATATGAAAAGACATTTTCCTCGTCTGTTTACTTTAGGTATATAGATACGTATGGAAAATTTGAGGACAATTTTTATTTAAGGGGGAGGAATTGTAATACCCCAATGTAAGTTTTGAAAGTTTGGTGGCTAAAGTATAAAATTTGTAATAGTTCAATGACCAAAAATGCAATTTTAAAAAGTTATATATTTCAGCCCGTAAATAATTTTTTTGGCCTAAAATAAGAATTGTTGTGGTAATCATATTTTCAGTATGATATTTGTGTTAAAAGTTATAAAGCTATAAAGTTCGGTACATAAATCGGATAATCGAATCGAGTCAGAATTTTAAAAAAAAAATTCAAGGATGTTTAATGAGGGTTGGAAATATTATTTACCATATTTTAGTTCAGAGAAATTTAGCACAGATCAGTGTATTTTTTTAGATTTAACCTAACAGTGGAATTTTTAGTGACTAAAATGTAATTTTTGAAAATTGCATTACCAAAGTAGAAAGTCAAAGCAAAGTTGGTTCATATTTACTATGGAATATTTTAATGGAATATAATGCAATGACATTTGGTAATTATCAAGATTCATTAATGGTATAAATGAAATTTCTCATTAAATGAATTTTTAATTCATTTAATTAGTTTAAATGCTAGATGTATTAGTTGACAAATACTAGATAATCAAGCAAATAAACATAACTTCTCATCTTCCTCCATTAGGCCGTGAGCTCCATAGCAACCAAGGTATGATTTTTGTTTTGATTTTTGAAGCTACATACTTGATTTTTGGATAAAACTATTATATAGAGAAATAATCTACATGAAATTCTCTATCATTTGGTGCAAATAATACATGGTGAGCATGCATATTTCAAGAGATTGAAAAGTAGGGTTTATGAATTTTGAAGAATTGATGAAAGATTATTATGTTTTTTATGTTGGAGATTAATTCTAAGGCATGTGTGATGATTAAAATGATTTATAGAAGCATATATACTATTAGACCATATTAGGGTTTTTAATAATGTTGGGATTTTGATGTAATTTGATGTTGTAATGATTAGAATACTATAAATTTGATGTAAGGAAATTAAATTCATGCTTGAAATTGCATGAAAATCATGCCCTAGAGGACCTGTAGTATTCATTTATATGGGAATAAATTGGGGAAATGTTGAAAAATTTCCTATGGTCTAGAATTGATATTAGAAGGTTATATGTGATTTAGATATCAATTTGGAAGCTTGAAATAGTAAAATGGATATTTAGCAAGTTTTGAGAATTGTGGGATCTTAACGTGTAACTGTTCTAATTGAGGGACTCAATCTTGATTTATAATGTTAAAATGCTGGATTTTTTAAGTTAGAAAGATGGTTGAAACCAAATTACAAATTTAGTAAAGTTTATGGGTGGAATTCCAAAGGTCTTGATATTATAGGGACTTGATTTCAAGTTTATTAAATGCAAAAGTATCGTATGAGTAAAATATTATAATATTGGAAATTTTTATTTCTATGCTAATTTTTTAGTTTCAATATTGAGTTGGGATCAAATTGGAAGTTTAAAAAAGTGGGTGGTTGAATTCGAAAAAGTCTAAGAAAGTTTAGGATGAAATTGCAAGTTTTTGAATGTTGAAGTATTGATTTGATTATTTTATTAAGGTGTTGGAAATTTTATTAATTAATATACAATGATCATAATGATGAAGGATCATTATGAATTTAATGGAAAAGTTTAGGTGAATTTTGGAAAGAATTTAAAATTAGTGGCTTGATTATGCAATTGGCAAAAGTTGAAGGGTTGATAATGAAAATAAATGTTTATGGGATTGATTGAGCATTTTGAGAAGTTTGAAACTATGATTGAAGTACGATTTAGTTTTATATTGATTGCGTATCGATTTTATTTTTATAAACTTTATACATTATTTAAAGTTTGGTTTATGTTAGTACGATACTAACAAATAGTTCGAATATTTGATGTTATTACATGACATTGTTAGACCATGATAAATCTAGTAATCCAAGTCACTCGAAAGGGAAGGAAAAAGTGCGAGATTGGGAAGAATATCATGGAACTAGTTCGATAGTGGGGCAAAGGTGAGTGCATATTTAATTTGTATTTATGTTATCGAATGAACATTGACTTGCAATAAGCCAGTGAGGGAGTTACTATGGTAAAAAGTCACTCCAAAATAGTATATGATTTTTTATTCATGCTTATATATTCATTTGGTAAGCTAATATAATTATGGAATAAGCTAAGGATGCTAGTTAAGTAAAGAAACCTATAAATTATGATTTGAACAATAAGTTTAGAAAATCACCGTAAATTATAAAGAAGAGATTAGAGGATGATCTCTATACCTCTGGATTCATATATCAGTCTAGTTTCGTTTAAAACATACGGCTACTGATTTTGAGGAGTTTTTATAAGTCAGATTTGAAAGTTTTCTATAAATTGTACAAGTTGACCTTATATGGTTATATTTGTATTCAAGTCTAGTTTTTGGTGATTTAAATTGAATAATTTTTAAGTATGTTGATTAATATAGAATAATATTCTTTGAATCTAGCGCAGATTGTTAGAGTATGAAATTTTGATAAATTATGTAGTTGAAGCAATTAGAAGCAAATGATTGAATCTAAAGTTTAGTGAGGATTATATTTTGACTTATAAATAAAGTGTCAAAGTGAAAGCAATTTATTTATTTTTTTATTATGATTGAGGAAGACTTACGATAAGTCAACCTCGTATTATTTTAAAGTTTGATTTCTATTTTGAAAATGGATTATTTCCATGATGTATTTCATAAAGTTTTTGGATGGTTTAGAGTATGAATTTCCCAAGTATGATTTTATGTTGATGAATTTTCAATGACTCAAAATCATGAAACGATTATTATTAAATGAGTAAGATATGATATAAAATCCCTTTGTATGTTGCATTGAGAGTCGTAGATACAATCAGCATGCTATGAGGTAGAGTGAATCTGATTTTGATTTGGAACTTTTGTGAACATTATGTGTAGCACTGTTGATGCGGATTATATGATTGTACTTGGAGTGCATAGTCTGATTTAATGATAGCACTGAAGTGCTTATTGCGCACACTCGTCTGACTCACATACCTTGCATTATCTTACATATACGTTGGTCTATAAAAGTAAACGTGAAAGTTATTAAAAGTATATGAAAGAAAAAGAACATGGAAATGAAATGAAAGTTCTGAAATATGAAATAATGAAAAGAACATGAAATCTTTGTTATATTTGATGTTGATTTACATGATTTTTTTATAAAATCATGAGATGATGATTTTTCATGTTTCAAGAGGAAAACAACTTGAAATGCTCAATTTGAAAATTTTAGTGTTTTTGTTTAAATTACAGATTTATGTTTGTAATACTTTATGAAATTTATGTTTTATCTCACTTTAGCTATGTTACTGCCTCTTTAAGTTTTTACTTAGCGCTTGATGATGTTCATGCATAGGTTCAAATAGATAAAGGAACATGAAGTGGGGAGCCTCTTGAGCATCTTTTAAGAAAATCATACCTAATATATGTACCAGTAAAACAACTTATCTTTTACTTATTAGTCACATATATATTATATATCTACGTTGCTTTATCGAAATTTTTTTAATGGGCTTTAATAGTAAACTATAACCATTTTATTTTGGTTAGTCTAGTTATTTATGCATTTAAGAATAAACAATTTATATGTATTATGTTTTAAATAGTTTTCTAATTAAGCAATGTTTAGAAAATTTTATATAATTTATTTAATAGCATTAGATTGCCTAATTGCTACCTAAAAATAGAATTTTTTGAACTTTCAAATATAATTGTTTTTATTTTACATGATTAATGAAATAGTTTTCAATTTAATTATGGAATGTTTTAGAATGAAACAAAATTTTAAGCATTTCTATTTAGTGAAGGTTTATAAAGTTGATGTAGATCTTTAACTCGTATTTTGAGAGGTATACAAGTTATGGGTGTTACATTTATTGATATCAGAACTAAACCAAACTTATTTTATATCAAAAATATGTACATGTCGTTGATATTACTGGTCTGGTATGGTAAAGTTTTTTATTGATGATGATTCTCCTTACTAAATATAATTTTGAAATGTATGTGTTAGATGTCATAATCTAAGGATAAATGTAAAAAACTCGATAATACAGAGGAAAAGATCGAGGTTGAAATCGATTCAAATAGATCGAAGAGAATTTTAGTATCTTGCCTTAGAAGAGTTGGAGCTGTAATGGATTTTCCTCCATTATGTGGAAGAAATGCCCCAATGTTTAATGAGGTAACTGAATTAGATAAATATATTAGAAAGTTTAAAAGGATTACAAGAGAAGTTGAGGTCGATGAGGATCCATAGATTATAGAATTTACTGGTGACTATGGGGATTCTGCATGTAATTAAATTGTCTTCTAATTAAGCAGTGTTTAGGTAGTTTTATATAATTTATGAAATAACATTAGACTACTTAATTACTACCTAAAATTGGATTTGTTTTAAATGTTTAAATATTATTTTATGATTTTACACGATTAATGAAATAGTTTTAAAGTTATAATGGAATGTTTTAGAATGAAACAAAATTTTAAGCATTTTTGTTCAGTGAAGGTTTATAATGTTGATGTAAAATCTTTAACTCAAATTTCGAGACGTATATGGATTATGGTTGTTATATCATGACTCAGAACGTCGTCTTCTTCTATAATTGAATCCTGAAATTAGAAAGGAAAGAGAGGTCGCTATGATCATTCCAGAATTTAAAGTATTCGTGACACTCTAGGGGCATATACTCACATAGACACTTGCTGATTCTGACCCATGTGTTCTAAGAACAACTAAACCTGGAGGATCTGATACCCCTAAATGTAACAACCTAATTCGATCCAACCTGAAGGTCGTGGATTACGATGCCACATGAAACCACCGAAATGGTCAACCCAAAAATTTATTTTAAAACATTTAATTATATTAAAACTATTTATCATAATTTAAATAGAATCGAAATCAAGTTTACAAAATAAGGGAGTTTTTCGAATATGTAAAAATAAAACCATAAATTTTATATCAGAATATAGCTATGACTCAATCATATAAAGGTTCATGTAAAATACATGCCCTATAAAATAGACTCATGACATACTCTACAGCGACTGCTCTGGAATGTACAAATACGATAAGCTCCTCGACGATCCCTCTACCAACTTGCGCACGGAAACACATTCCACATGCTGAGCTCACAAGCTCAGTGTCAGGAATATAACTATGCAATACTACATGCATTCATCACATGAACATGCAAGAATGCAAAGTCATGAACATGAAAAAGTACATATCAAACATGAGATAGGCCGAGTGGTGTAGTTAGAGGAATTTACGTGCATATTAGATCACACACTAGCATATCTAAAGTAGAATAGCTTCGGGGTAAGAACCAGAATCTACGTACATCGAACCATATAACCCTTGGAAATTTTAAGATCATCGAGAGGTCGAAGTGAATTTCAAAATTTACGTGCATCAGAAGCTCACATCCCAAACCTAGTAGAGCATAAGGTACGATTCTAGAATTTATGTGCTTTATAGTTTGTACCAGTATGACTCAGAATTTACGTGCATCAACTATGTACTGAATGAAAAATATCCAAATATTCACAAACAAAAGATGATCATCATAATACTAGAGTAACTCGGGTGTCCTAGCCATTTCTCTAGCATTATACAAAGGCAAATCTTATGTTGTCCTATCTTGCTTAATTTTTATGAGAGAATTGAGTTAACTTTTTGTTTTCACTTGCATATAATACTTAAGGCTTATATGAACCCAAAACACCTCAACCCGCACACCCGAATAAATTAATTTAAATTGCCCAAAAATCACCATGAGTATCGGTACTATGCCACCAGTATCGATACTGGATCCTTGGGTATCGATACCAAATTTTACTTCAATGTTTTAAAATTTACATTGGTATCGATACCCCTATGGGGAGTATTGATACTCAACCTTGGGTATCGATACTCACCAAAATTAGCTTCGGTGTTTTAAAAAATTCCTTAGTTTCAATACTAACCCTATGAGTATCGATACTAGACCCCAAGTATCGATAATTCTTGAAGAGGTATCGATACTTCCCTTATGACTTTCCTTATTTTTACCTTCAACGAAAATAGTACATGTACTGTTCATTTAGTACCGATACCGATGGACAAAACTGCTCTGTTTTGAGCACAAAATTATACCCAAACCTCACCCATTCACTCCCCTAAGACTAGTAAACTTTTTTAAAGTCTTATTAAGTGTCATAGAGGTAAAAAGGTACTAACTTTCATGCTTACAAACATCAAATAAGAATTTTACCATGGATTACTCTAGCATACTTTCATGAACAAAACAAACCATAAATGCACATACAATGACCTGGATGCAGTATGGTCAAGTTAAAATCGTGTTACCTTGAAGCTAGGTGACTTAAAAACGTTCCCAATTCACCCAAGGGTTAGCTTTTCCTTGCCTATAGCCGTTGAACTCTTACTTTGCTCTTGAACTAATCAAAACAATTTTAATGAGTTTTTAGCTCATTTTGAACCTTAGAAGAAGCCAAAAACGCTTTCTTACCAAGCAAAACTCATAAAATGAGCTAGAACCCAGGATTCCATAAACACCCCAAAACCCGCTTTAATGGAAACTAAGCTAAACATTATAATTGGGGGCTTGAATGAAAGCTTAAGAGTTGTAGATTGTGAATATTACTTTGTAAATCACAAAGAATGGCTAATATTCTTGAAGGTTCATCCTTTGATGATTTCTTGGAGATAAAGAAGTTGGCAAGGATGAGAGGAAAAAGACAAGCTTTGTGGTGAAAAAAGAGATTTGTAAACAGATTTGAGATCATCCCAAATTAATAGGATTCAACCTTTGGTTTGAAACTGGGTTAATTACCCACCTCGTCCTTCCTTGTTTTTTTAATGATTAAACGCTCCCATTCTTAAGCTAGTTGGGCTCATCAAAAGCCCAAATCAAATCCACTAGGGTCAAAAGGTTTATATACTAAGGCAAAATATTTCATAAGCCCAAATGAATAAACCTTAAACTCCTAACCCGTATTTTGGGGTATTACAACTCTCTCCTCCTAAGAAGAAATTTCGTCCTTAAAATTTACCTAAATAGAAGTGGTGTAGATAATGGAGTAGTATATCTTCCTCGGGTTCCCATGCCGCTTCCTCTACTCCGTGGTTCCTCCATGAAACCTTCACTAATGGTATCCTCTTGCTTCACAGTTCCTTGACATCTCTAGTAAGGATTCGGATCGGTTCTTCCTAATAGTTAAGTCTTACCATATTTCAACTTGTTAAAGAGGGATAACATGGGACGAGACTGATCGGTATCTTCAAAGCATGGAGATATGAAACATTGTGGATTAACTCAAGCTTTAGAAGTAACGCCAAACGATAAGCCACTGGCCCAACTCTTGTCAAACTTCATATGGTCCGATCAATCACAGGGTTAACTTAACCTTGTATCTGAACCGAAGTATTTTTCTCCAATGGGAGACCTTGAGAAATACCTTGTCTCCCACAGCGATCTCAATATCCTCGCGCTTCTAATCAGCATATGACCTCCGTCTGTTATAAGCCTCCTTTAGAAGACTCTGATTCAATTAATCTTTTTCTTTGGTTTCTCATATCAAGTCATGGCCTACTATCTTGCCCTCCCTAAGCTACGTCCAATACAATGGAGTTTTGCACTTGCACCCATACAAGGCTTTATACGGAGCCAGTTGAATGGTCACAAAAAATCTATTGTTGTACGCAAACTCCACTAATGGTAAGTGATCCTCCAAACTTCTATCAAGATCCAAAACGGTGCATATAAGCATGTCCTCCAAAATTTGAATAATTCGTTTAGATTGTTCATCTATCTGATGATAAAAGGTGGTGCTATAGTACGGTCTAGTACCCAAAGCTCCATGTAGTGCTTTTTAGAACCAAAAAGTCAACTGTGAATATCTGTCTGTATGATCGAGATAGGGACTCCATATAATCTCATAATATCATGGATATACAGCTAAAACAATCTCTCTAACGTGTAGTCCATACAAACTGAAAGAAAATGAGCATATTTGTTAGTCGATCTACTATAATCCAAACTGTATCATTTCAGAACCTTGTCATCGGAAGGTCTATTACGAAGTCCATCGTCACTCTCTCCCATTTTCATTGCAGAATCTGAATTGGTTGTAACAACCCTGAAGGAATCTAATGTTCAACCTTAACCTGTTAGCACACTAAGTACTTGTAATAAAATTCAGACACTTATCTTTTCATGTCTGGTCGCCAATACAATGGTCGTTGGGTCAATGGTGAGTCTGAATGGCATCATGAGAAAATTATAATGGCCATATCTTATCCTGAATGCGGTATGAGCTAAATTAGTATCCTTTTCAACTGAAAGTATCCTGACCTCACATCGATCTTAGGGAATACACATACACCCTTAAGCTGGTTGAACAGATCATCTATCCGAGGGAGAGGGTAGCGATTCTCGATAGTCAACTTGTTCAGTTGCCTATTGTCGATGAACAACGTCATCGACCCATCCTTTTTCTTGAAAAAGAAAACCTGTGCTCCAAAGGTGAAATACTCAGTCGAATGAAGCCCTTGTTCAACAACTCTTGGATTTGGCTCTCTAGTTTCTTCAACTCTGTCGGTGCCATGCGATAGGGTGCAATGGACACCAGAGATGATCCTTGCAAAACTTTTATTTTGAGCTCGACCTCACGGTCAGGCGGTAATCCCGTTAACTCCTCCAAAAACACATCGGATAACTCCTGCATGGTACAGATGTCCTTAAGCATCGAAACAAAAACTCACGTATCCAAAACATGCGCGAAGAAGGCTGCACACCCCTGACTCAATAATTTTTTAGCCCTGATTACTAAAACAAACTTGGCAATGCAACATGTACTCCCACTGGTCATCACTACCATGGTCCAATCATCCTTGCGAAGCTTAAGTTGTCTCACCCTGCACTTGAAACTTGTGTCATGCCCAGAGAGCCATTCCATGCTTAATATTACATCAAACTCCCAAAATGGTAGCTCCATTAAGTCGACTAAGAAAACTTCACCTTGAAGTTTTACGGGGCAACGATAGTGAACCTTGTCAACCAAAATGTCTAATCCTAAGGCACTAGACATGCTGACCACTATTTCTAAATCCTTAATTGAAATATCCCTCTGTTGGACAAGGTCATATCCTACATAGGAATGGGTGGAAACAGGCTCCCCTATACGACCCTAATGGCAGTCTTCCAGAACTCTAGGAGTCCCTAGCCCTATTTTCTTTTGACTGAGACTGCCTAGATGTCTCCGAAACACTCCTACTCTGACCTAGTGAATCACTCACCTCTGAGCATTCTCCTTAACAATCCTCTCCATAGATTTTGCCTGTCGGATCAGCTCTACGAAGAAACAAGGAGGATTGACTACTAGATGAGTATATATGTCCAAATGGAGGCCCTCCCTGAACCTCATACAAAAGTGAGTCTCTATCAAAATGAGCTCGGGTGCATACTTTCTTAATTTGAGGAATTTCTTTTAATAGTCGAACATGGTCCTATCACCCTAGGTCATATGCAAAAATTAGACGCGTTATTCATTGGTGTGGGCCTTATCGACATACTTCTCTCTAAACTTTATTAGGAAATTATCCCAGGTGGGCATCTCTGGCTCAATCGCCAACTCTACAGTATTCCACTAGTCAATCGTGTCACCCATCCGAAAGGCGGTGATACACTCTAACTTACCCTCAAGAGTGAGGTACAACTAACGAAGGGTACAAAGCATCTATCAATGCCATTATCATGTAAAAATAGGGTTGTGGTCCCTAAAATCATAGAAAACAGTCATCCTATAATGGTAAAGCCTCTCGACCGGAGACTCTTGAGGCACCACAACAGGTTGTGCTAGGGATACAAGTAGAGGAGGTAGCATGGTATACATATTCAGAATAGTACAGACTATATGTTTAAGGGTTGAGGTCTGATCACGAAAAAAGTTCATCTCATTGACTACTGCGTCCGTAGGAAGCCCATGCTCAGAATCTAGGGCATACTCGGTACCAAAATCTTCGGCCAATGAGGCACAACTCCCCCTGACCCTCATGACTCGAAACTTCCTCGTCTGTCATAATCAAATCCTGAAATTAAAAATTAAAGAGAGGACACTATAGCCATTCCATAATTTTAAGTATTCTTGACACTCTAGGAGCTTGTGTTCACAAAGACACTTACAGACTCTGACATGCAGGTTCTAGGAATAATTAAGCCTGGATGCTCTGATACCACTAAATATGACAACTTAATCTGATCCGACCTAAAGGTCTATAGATTACGATGCCACATGAAACCACCAAAATGGTCAACCTAAAAATTTCTTTTAAAATATTTAATAATAGTAAAACCATTCATCACAATTTAAACGAAATCAAAATCAAGTTACAAAATAAAAGAGTCTCCCAAATATGTACAAACGCAACTAGAAATTTAGATCAAAATAGAGTTATGACTCGATCATACAAATGACCATATAAAATATATGCCCTCTAAAATAGACTCAAGGCATACTCTGTTGCGGTTGCTCTGTAATGTACAGATGCGATAGGTTCCTCGACGATCCCTATACTAACCTACACACAAAAACACATTCCATACGTAGAGCTCACTAGCTCAGTGCCACAAATATAATTATTCAATACTACTTGCTTTTATTATATGAACATATTGGAATGCAAAGTCATGAAAATATAAAAGTACATATCAAACATAAGATAGGTCGAGTGGTGCGATCAGAAGAATTTAACGTGCATCTTGGACAACACACTAGCCTATCTAAAATATAATAGCATCGAGGTAAGAACTAGAATTTGTGTGCATAAGAACTTATAGCCCTCAGACTATTTCAGATCCTCGAGAGGTCGAGGTGAGGTCAAGAATTTACGTGCATCAGAAGCTCACATCTTGATCCTAGTTTAGCATATGGTACGATTTCAAAATTTATCTGCATCAAAATTCATACCGGTATGACCCAGAATTTACGTGCATCAAATGCATACCAAACAGACAATATTCGAATATTCACAAACAAATGATGATCGTCATAATGCTAAAGTAACTTGGGTTTCCTAGTTGTTTCTCGAGCGTCATACAAAGGCAAATCTTATGTCATCCTATCTTGCTTGATTTATAGGTTATAATTGTGGTAACTTGTTTGTTTTCACTTGCATAGTACACTTAAGACTTATACAAATCCAAAATACCCCAACCCAAACACCCAAATAAATTAACTAAAATTGGTAAAAAATCAACGTGGGTATCAGTACTGTGCCATCAGTATCGATATCGAACCTTTCATTATCGATACTCACTTGGGTATCAATACCAAATTTTGCTTTGATGTTTTGAAATTTACCTTGTATCGATACCTCTATCGGGAGTATCGATAATCTACCATGGGTATCGATACTCTCATGAGTATCGATACCAAAATCAGCTTCAATGTTTTCAAAAATACCTCAATATAGATACTGACACTCTGAGTATCTATACTGGACCTCGAGTATCGATACTTCTTGAAGAGGTATCAATATTTCCCTTATGACTTGCCTTAATTTTGCCTTCCACGAAGAACAATATCAGTATTATTTTTTGAGTACTGATATCGACGGAAAGAATTGCTCTATTTTTAGAACGAAATCATACCCAAACCTCACCCATTAACTCTTCTAAGACTTTTAAACATTTTTAATGTCTTATTTATTGTCTGAGAGATCAAAAGGTAATAACTTTCATGCTTACAAACATCAAATACGAATTTTACCATGGATTACTCTAGCATGCATTCATTAATAAAACAAACCATAAATGCACATACAATGACCTAAATGCAGTATGGTCAAGTTAAAATCATGTTACTTAAAGCTAGGTAGCTGACAAACATTCCCAAATCAACCAAGGGGTAGCTTTTCCTTTCCTCTAGCCTTTGGCCTCTCACCTTGCTCTTGAACTAATCAAAACAAGTTTAATGAGTTGTTAGATCATTTTGAACCTTAGGGAGAGCCAAAAATGTTTTGTTACCAAGAAAAACGCATAAAACTAGATAGAACCCAGGATTTCATAAACCCCTCAAAAGCCCATTTTCATGGAAACTAAGCCAACCCTTACAATTGAGGGCTTGAATGAAACCTTAGCAGTTGTATATTGTGAATCTTATCTTAGAATTCACAAATGATGTCTAATATTCTTAAAGTTTCATCCTTTAATGATTTCTATGAGAAAAAACAAGTTGGCAAGGGTAAGAGGAAGAAGACAAGCTTTGTGGTGAAAAAAAGATATTATAAACAAATATGAGATTATCCCAAATTAATGGGATTCTGCCTTTGGTTTGAAAATAGGTTAATTACCTAGCTAATCCTTCCTTATTTGATTTATGATTAAAAGTATCTCTTTCATAAGCTAGTTGGGCTCATCCCAAGCCCAAATCAAATCCACTTGGGTCCAAAGATTTATATACTAAGGTAAAATCATTCATAAGCCCAAACGAATAAACCCGAAACTCTTAACTCGTATTTTAGGGCATTACAGAAGTAATATTTTACAGGTTGTGATATTAAAGACATGGTTTAATAAGTCAGTTTTATATGCTTATATATTTTATACGAAATATAAATCATGTTTTAATCTTTTATGAATTACTTCTACTTCTAAATGCCTTACTTATTTTATTATGCCTCACTAAGTGAATACTTAGTGTGTGATTGTTCCATACGTACATAATAGAGTATGATCATAGTGAGGAGTACTACTGATATCCTCTCTCAAGTGTTGCCTTATCAGTAACAGTATGGCATCTCTAGATGTTCTTTTGATATTACTAGTTTGCATGTACTTAGTTGTGTTATGATACTATGGTAGGAACAATTGAAATATATTTTGTAGTCTTGTATTTATATATAAACTTAAAAATACTATGTGATAAACATAAATGTTGTTTTATATATTAATAGTTAATTGACGTTTTATACATTTTATTATTATATCATGTTATTTAAAGAAACAAAATTTTATTGTTATTCAAATACGAAAATTGTTTTAAAGCATGTGACATCTCATGTTCGGGATCGTATATGGGAAAGGGGTGTTACAATATTATATGGTGTGTTTCATGGGTAGGTGTTAAAAGAGCACATAATGTTGAAAGATGGATGGAGAAGCATGATATGTACTGGGAAGTATATGTCATTGACAACAGAGGAAAAGAAATGTCATGGCATGAAGTCCAAACCGTTAACAATACTTAAACCAGTCCTACTATTATTTGATCCAATTTTGGAAAGTTGAATCAAGGAACGGTGGACAAAAAAAATGATAAGATAGAATTTCAAAAATTAGAAACCTTATCCCCTTAATGAAGCAAGCCATGAATCAACTATTTAAAGACCGGTGGTGTTTCCAAAAATCCCTAAGGTCGATTGGTGTGGACTCTTCTTTGCTCAACTCTTGATGGCTACTAGAAGACATTGAAGACCTTCAACTTCTTAGTTTTCTAGTTTTCATTTTTCTTTGATATTATTTTATAAGCTAGATGATATGTGAAAACAATATTCACCCCTTCAAGAACTAATATTAATGGCTTGTATTATGGAAATTATGCTTTTGTGATCGAATGATTTGGTCTATGCATGGTTGAATCTTTTTGAATGTTCATTCATTATTTACTGCATTTACTTTTGGTTGAGTTGTTTGGAAACAAATGCTTGGCTTATTCGTTAACTTAGGATCAATCAACTTAAGTTATTATTTAATTGATGAATGCATGTTTTCAAGTGCGAACGTAGCGAGGACTAATCTTTTTCTGTAAATAGAAAATTTCAAGCAAATAAAAGGAGTGAAAGCTAAAAAATGATGTAATTCTCTAGGTTAACACATATCTATATTGCAGAAGACAATATATACCATAGACTTTCTACTAGACTTAGTCATAAAGATATTAACGATAACTCTATATAGTATTCAGAAGGGCATAACCTACCATGGGCATTTTCAATCGAGAGAATCAACATAACCTCAAAAATCATACATTCTATCTAAATTATGGTTTAATATTTAGTTTACTTATCGTGACAATTGACTTGCTTAAGGCATTACATGGTAATTGAATTGTAGAGACAATTATTTTCTTCTTTACTTTTTTAGTTTTAGTTTTATTTGAACTCATAGAAACCTACATTTCCTTTGTTGCAACAAAAAACAAAGATAGAATTGCACAAATACCTATGGAGACAATCTTAATTTATACTATAACTTGCGACTTGCACCAAATTATGAAAATCTAAAACACATAACAAGTTTTTGGTACCATTGTTGGGGATTGACAATTGTTATTTTTACTTTTGATTTCTTTTGCATTTATTTTATTTTTCTCATAATTCTCCTAAAGTGGTTTTTTGTTTTCTTTATAGGATATGATCCAATGTACGACTAAAAGAAATCTTATAGGAGAACTATTACCACCAATATTGAAAATTAAACAATTACTCCACAGGTAAAGAAGGGAGCAAGAAGCATTAAATCAAGAAATGTATACAGATTGCAATACAATTGCTACTGGCTATCAAAATGCAGACAATAATGAAAATGATCCGCTTGCATCACTCGCTCTAGTTTGTAGACATGTTTGGGAACAATGAATTCTTGTTTTAGTCATAACCCTGCAATGTAGGCGATATGGTTCAAGTTGAAATCAGTTATGTTCAATATGCCCTATTCGGCTGGAAAAGGCATTCCTTAATGTTAGCAACTCTTTCAAGAAACAAGAAGTTCACGAAGATGAGCTGAAAATGAAACTCTCATATATACATTGAGGGATAGGGAAAAAACTTGGTTGAATGACATTCAATATGTATCATTAGAATCATTGGATGATTTGTGTCGTAGTTTTCTACTCAAATATAACTCCCTAATATAAATTCTTAATTATGTAATGATATTATTTATTTTTTCCAAGCAGATGGTAAATCCATATATGATTTTTGGGATCCATCCAAGGAGCTTTCTATGTAAATTCTTAATGCAATGATTCAAGGAATGGACTCAGATAGAGATATTCTATCACAGAGTCAATGCGTAAAACAGGAAAATACTTTAAATATTATATTTGAAAATAAACAAGATTAAATCATTTAAAAAATGTACACTCAAAACATATTTTAGAAAATATTTCCCATACCCAAAACGTTTATGATGCATGCAAAAAATATTTTTAGAACAATATAAATTTGTCAGGAAAAATAGTCCGAGAGTTAAACCTAGCTCTGACACCACTAAATGTAACCACTATACATGATATGGACGTTATGATCAAATCTAAGAGACCACACTAATTCGGACTAAAAATCATGAAATTTTCATATTATAGCATGCATTGTCAGGAAAATAGGTATAAATCTATAAACTGAAATAAATGTTCATAAATATATATATATATATATATATATATATATATATATATATATATATATATATATATATATATATATATATATATATATATATATATATATATATATATATAATATGAGTTTGAAGTCTAAAATAAGTAAAAATATAATATCCTCAAGTCCCCATACACACATATATAAAGTTAACGAAAAAGAAATAAAAATAAAGTTAGAAAACATCCATATAATGTCTAAAAATAAAATGTGCTGCTAGACAATCCTATAAATACCAGTTGGAACTCTAAAGGTCTAAAGGATTTGAAACTAAAGAAACTAAAAAATGATCTAAAGGTTCAATGTGTCCTTTAAGTGCAATAGGTAAGAACAATATACCATAAATAACATAGACATGTCAGGAAGATGCAAATTTAAAATCAGGCAACAGTAAACCAATAGACCATTATCGGAATATAAAATAGGAAATTTCACAATATCTTATCTTTCACAAAAAATATCAAGGTAGGGATAATGTACTTCAAAGAATATCTTAGTTAAAAACATAATTCAGAATGAGGATAAGAATCACGATAAGAAACATAAATCAGAATGAGGATATTGCCCTCTGATGAAAATCAAAAAAATATCAGCACGAGATATTACCCTCCGAAGAAGATCCCATGCATATGATTGAAAATGCATCAATACACAGATTTAAAGTGATGCAAAAATAATAAAAGATTAGATATATCACTTATAACCATAACTATAATATGAATATGCTTACATATGACATTATATAGAATAATAGCATAACATTTTTTAAATGTATCATACGGGTCAAGGGGACAAACCTATACTAGCTAATTTATACCATCTAATTCTTATGTTTCCCACGATTGATAATACTAGGTTCTATATAATGGGAACCTAAAAACAACACACCACTATATGATTACGAAAATCATATGTCTAAACAAAAATGAACCTTTAAGGCACTAAACAACACTTATGCGTATCTCGAACGAATGAGTATAATCGAACCAAGCTAGTGAGATTGATTGGGATCTACTAGAGAGCGATGCAGAGACTCGTTATCATTTTCAAAACATAAAACCAAAAAGTGAGTCTGAAATCCCATAATTAATTTAACATATTTATGACTTTAGGCGATAAATGACACAAAACAAGGTTTTTGGGTCAGAATTTGAAAAAAATGGACTGTAAAAATAGATTCAGGATGTCAAAAAACATATAGGTATGTATCAATAGAAAAGTTAACAGTTAAAGTCAACGGTTATAGATTAATGGTCAATGATTTAGGGTTAGACCAATTTAGTTCAATGTCAGACTGATTATCTATTTGAACTTGCACAATCACTCCCACACACGTACGAGGGAACATGGGGGCACATGAAGGCCCTTCTAGTGACCGAATTATGACGAAAATTTCCACAATTGTATTTTAAAATATATGGAGTAATTTACAAGCCTTATTTATAAAAAATAGTGGATATGGGATTTTAGTGAAGCCTAAATATTCAACCATTTCTCGTGTACAAAGGATAATGACGAACGAGGAACCAAGGATATAGATGAACACTGACGATGACACGAGTCGATTAGTACCGACAATGAGAGTCACAACGACCTGAATGGGGGCGAATTGATGAAAAACATAAAACAATGGTGGAGAGAGATAAATGGTTGGGGCTTGATTTGTACAAACGGTAAAAGAAGAAAAACTGAGGGAAAGTTAGGATTTAAAACTATAATAATGGGATAATTATTCCTTCAATCCTTACACTATTGAAAGCTCACGAGAAAAACATTTAAGTTTTATAAAAACTTCAATCTAACCTAAAATTGGGATACGACATCGACTAAAAAGATTTTGGTGACTTGATATTCTCATTATCTTCTAGATAATAACAAACCGAAGATGAAACATATTTTTGAATGTTTGAGCAATCTATGTAATACCCAAAACATCGGGTCATTGACCTTAGTGAAAGGATTTAAAATTTGGCGGGTTAAGTTGAATAAATTGAAAAGTACAAGGATTGATTTAGGAAATTGTGTTTAAGCCTTATTGTTAAGAATGAAAGAATAGAAGGGCATTATGGTCTTTAAGAAGGAAATGAATTTAATATTTATTCTTTTTGGGATATTTATTAAGGGATGAATAGTAGAAAAAGGGATAAAAGTTGAAAACATTGGTTCTCTACTTTTCTTCTTCTTCTCGTCCCCGTACCTCTATAACAATGGTAAGATTTCTTCAAGTTAGCTTTTCATTTCATTTTTGGGTTAGTTTTGAAGCCTTAAGTTTTATAGAGGCTTAAGGAAAGTTTAAGAGTGAATAAAACTAAGATATTAGTGATTTATTAGTAATTTAATAAAATGGATTTTTAAGTGATTTGATGAAATGTGGTCAGTTATTGGAGTTTAAAACATTTTTTACTTGTCAAAGATGTAAATAAGAGATTTGGAGCCTCATAAGTGATTGAAAACATATTTGAAATATTGGTGTGCTTTTTAGTTTTAAGTGATCGTTGAAGGAAATGAGATGTTATAAGGATATTGATGGATGTAAGTTACTTTGGATAAGTGATAATGAGTTTGATGGCATGTTAGGAGAAAAGAGAAAGAGATTTAGGTGAAATTTGGGTAAAATCGAAGTGAAATATGTAACATCTGTGTAAGGGTATCGGTACTAGAATAACAGTACAAATATTATAAGGTGAAAATAAAAAGATAGTATAGGATTCGGATGAGCAGTATCGATATCGATTTAAAGAAGTATCGATACTGAGGTGTAGGTATCGATACCAAGAGGAAGGTATCGATACCACAATTAAAAATGAAATTCTAGAATGCTAGAATGGTATCGATGCCGAAGTGGGTATCGGTACCATAGAAGAGAAGTATCGATACTGTAGGAGAGTTACCGATACTATTTAGTCTGAAAATTTAAGTTAGAATGAATTTTAATAGAATTCGAAGTTAATAGTACATTTGAGTATTATTACTTTGGATAAATGTTAGTAAAATATACTAACATCATATTTGTATGTATGATTATGGATACTTGTGTAAATCGTAATCAAACTCCTTAGTCAAGTAAACAGAAAGGAATTATAAAGTAGCAGAATAGTCGGACATCATTAAGGCATAATAGTGAGGCATACCAGGTGAGTGCATTTATTATGTACTTATATGATATGATGATGACTCGCGATGAGTCAACCTTGAATGTTTTTTATAAAATAATGTTTTACCATATCTTAAAATATTTTCATAAAGTTTATGGAAATGATTTTTACAAATAAAATTTTAGAGTATTAACTACTGTAAAATAGTTGTATGTACTTCTATATTATTTTAATAGCTATCGATGTTTCAAATAAATTCTTAATCTATGAATTTGACTTAAAGGCCTATTGTATGTGCATTGAGAGTTATAGTTGCATTTTGTTTAATGCATATGTTGCAGTTTTGTATCGGTACTATATATATTATCGGCACTATGTGTGTAATCCATGGAATTTATAATGAGTTTGTGAATTACCACTTCGGCACTATTTGTGAAACCATGGAATTCATGAGTTTGTGAATTACCATTTTGACACTATGTGTGCAACCATGGAATTCATAATGAGTTTGTTAATTACCAGTTCGGCACTTAGGTGCAATTCATGTACCTTGCATTCTCGTTCAACATACATTCGGCAAATAAAAGGATAATTTGGAAAAATATTGATTGATAGGTACGTTGGCATACTAAATATTGTTTCGCATGTTATGTGAAAGAAACTTGGTTTTTCCAAGACAATTTAAGTAATATTATGATTTATACGGCTTAATTCGTATTTTGATATTTTATGATATGATTATATTTTGGTTGCACCTTTTTATATTATTATGCCTCACTAAGTAAATACTTAGCGTGTGTTGATTTCACGCATAGGTATTAGTTTGAGCGGAGTAAGGAGTGTAGGTTACATCGTAAATCAAAGCTTGCCTCATCAGTAACTGTATGACAATTATGTCTATTTTTACATTATTAGATGACATGTAATAGACTTATGATAATGCTCTGGAAAGTATTTGACTTATGATGATTGTAATATTTAATATGTTAAAACATTAAGACATTTTACTTACTAAAAGTTAATGAACGTTTTATTATCATTACATTAAAATGTTTTATGTATATAAACAAAATTTTACTGGTTTCCAAAAGAGGAAATGTTTTTAAAAGTCATATGACATTTGTGACTTGTGTAAGGAAACGTATACAGGAAATGAGTGTTACATTTATTAGTATCAGAGCTACATGTTTAGCCGATTCTCGGCCGAAACCGGGTGTATTTTACTTTAAAAAGGGTCTACATGCCACTAAGATGTCAAGGTTGCTGATATGGTGTCGTTACAATATGATTGATGTCACTCCTTACTAACTTGAGTTGTTATTATTATATATGTCTTATTCAATGTCAAAATTTTTGAATTCATGGAGAGTGACTAAACAAGAAGTTAGAGAAAGGTCAGGTAGCGAGAGCAATGAAGCTAATAGTGAGCATCCGATCTAGTCTGAAAATGCTAGTGTATCAGTACATCAGGGTATGCCAGTGCCAGAGGTTGGAGCTTTTATGCAGGCTCTTGATGCAATATTGACTCGATTTCAACCTCTTTCGCGTCCTCCTACTCTTCTAGCACCACAGATGTTAATGCCAAAGGAACTGAAAAGTTTAAGAGCTCCTAAGTTCCGGGGAGAAGAGGATGAAGGCCCTATAGATGTTGATTTATGGTTAAACAACGTTAAGGTGATGATATAAAGTCTTCACTACTCAGATGCTGAAAACCTGGGCAGAGTTGTATCTTTACTTCGAGGATCAACTCGAGTGTGGTGGAAAAACACTATTACGTATGCACCACTTGAGCAAGTGACCTGTCGGTTCTTTCAAGATGAATTCAAGATCAAGTACATCAACGATAAATTTATGTGGGTGATGTTTCTGAAGTTTCTTAATCTGAAATAAGGTGATCAAGCAGTACATGAGTAAGATGAAAGAGAATCAGAAGCTGATTTTTTTTTCTACTGAAGTAATTCCCAATGAAAAGGCTCGACATGATTGGTTCATTGAGGGATTGAAGCCTAAGATGAAAGAGATGATGTTAGCTTTAAACTTGCCTAGGCTATAAGAAGTCATAAATCGAGATAAGACCATCAAAAGAGCTCAATAGGAGACTTTAGCTACGGAGCAAGGTATGCAGATGGGAAAAAGGGTTGGAACGTCTTCAACTTCCTATCATGCTAAGAGAGACAAGGGTTTGAGTTCCCGATATAATAATAGAGATGGTTCTGCTACAGTTTCACGGAAGAATAAACAATCATAGTCTTTTGTTGCTAGCTCAAGTAGAGCATTTGGAGAATGAACTACTCCATGTCAGACTTGAGGAAACTTTACTTTCACCGTGGAGTATGTAGATTGCTCAGTGGCGCTTGTTTCCATTGTGGCGAAACTGGTCACTATGCTCGAAATTGTCCCAAGAGATCCGGGGATAGATCAGTGCAAACTGAGAGATCAATAGCAGCATTTAATAAAGGCAAATAAAGAGGTAGATCCAGTGGAGAATTTGATATAATCCCGCGATAAGATACTCGGGTAATAGTATGAATTTATAATATTAAGACTAATGAGGATCGGGAAGACCCAAAGATTTTAACATGTACATTCTATCTTTTTGATGAACATGTATTTGTTTTGGTTGACCCTGGTTCTACGCACTCTTATATTAGTACAAACTTGATTAGAGCTACATGAATTCCTTTAGAACCAATCTTTAGTGAGATGATAGCAGTAAATCATATGGGTTATAGTGCATGGGTAACTTGGGTATGTAGAAAATGTCCGATAAAGATTCAAGGGGTTATGTTCCCAGCAAACTTGATGGAATTGCCTTTCAATGAATTTGAAATTATTTTGGCATGGATTGGTTGTGGCCACATCATGGATGAGTTGATTGTCGCAAGAAGTGATTATTTTTTAAGGATGCGGAAGGCTAAAAAATGATAGTGATTGGTGAAAAAGCATAAGCACCATCCAATGTGATATCAGCAATGATGACAAAGAAAATGATATCAAAAGGGTGTATAGATTTTCTGTCTAACGTAATAGACACTTGAATATCATAAGCAAGATTAGATGATATTCCAACAGTTAGGGAGTTTCCAGATTTTTTTCGGAAGAATTATCGGGTTTACCTCTAGATTATGAGGTGGAATTAAAGATTGATGTTTACCAGGGTACTGAACCTGTTTCAATAGCTCCATAGGGAATGGCTCCAACTGAGTTAAGAGAATTAAAGACCCAATTATAGGAGTTGCTCGATAGGGGATTTATCAGACCCAATGTTTCTCCATGGAGGGCACCTGTGCTTTCTGTGAAAAATAATGATAGCTCTATGCGAATATGCATAGACTATCGACAGTTAAATAAGGTGACAATAAAGAATAAGTATCCTCTTCCAAAGATTGATGATATGTTTGATCAACTGAAAGGTGCAGTAGTGTTCTCTAAGATAGACCTTCGGTCAGGATACCACTAATTAAAGATTAAAGAGGAGGATATTTCAAAGACAATTTTTCGGACTCGGTATGGACATTACAATTTTTTGGTGATGCCATTCGGTTTGATTAATGCTCTTGTAGCATTTATGGATTTGATGAACCGAGTATTCCAACCTTACCTGGATCAATTTGTGGTGGTATTTATCGATGATATTTTGGTGTATTCAAAGTCAAGAGAGGAGCATGATGCTCATCTTCGTATTGTTCTTCATACTCTTCGAGTGAAGAAGTTGTATGCTAAAATATCTAAATGTGAATTTTGGTTAGCAGAGATTGCTTTCCTTGGCCATATAGTCTCCTTAGAAAGCATAGGAGTAGACCCCAAAAAGATTTAAGCTATAATGGATTAGAAACCCCCAAAGAATGTTTCTAAAGTTCAGAGTTTCTTGGGGCTTGCTGGTTTTATTGAAGATTCGTGAAGAACTTTTCAATGTTACCTTAACTGCTAACTAGATTGGTACGGAAAGATGTTCCTTTTGTTTGGTCGGAGAAATACGAAGAAAGTTTTGAAATGCTAAAGAGGATTGTAATATAGGCACCAGTACTTGTACAACCTGAGTCAGGTAAAGACTATGTAGTTTTTAGTGATTCATCTCACCATGGTTGGGATGTGTGCTTATACAAGAAGGGAAAGTTGTGGCTTATGCCTCGAGACAACTAAAGACTCACGAGAGAAATTACCCGACACATGACTTAAAATTGGTAGCGGTTGTGTTTGCTTTGAAGATTTAGTGTCATTATCTGTACGATGAGCGGTGTCATATTTATACATATCACAAAAGTCTAAAGTACTTATTGACTCAAAAGAAACTTAACTCGACGTGGAGAAGATGGAACGGGCTTTTAAAATATTATGATGTGATCGTCGATTTTTATCCCGGGAAGGCTAATGTGGTAACTAATGCACTTAGTCGAAAGACTTTTGTAGCTTTACGAGCTTTGGATGCATGTATATCATTAAAGGAGGATATAGCCTTGATTGTTGAGCTTAACTTCAATCCGAAATTGTTGGATCGGATAAAAGAGCTACAAGGAAAAGATGGAAAATGTTTGGCAATAATTGCACAAGTAGAGAAAGATGAAATAAATGACTTCGAAATTAGGCCTGATGGATGTTTATATTTTCGTGGAAGACTTTATATTCCAGATAATGAAGAACTAGGGAAATATATTCTCTCTGAGGCATATTATAGTCCTTTGACTATGCATATAGACGAGAATAAGATGTATCATGATATAAAGAGTCGTTATTGGTGGCCTGGCATGAAAAGAACTATATCAGAGTTTGTTAAAAAATGCCTGACACATCAGCAAGTGAAAGTTGAACATCAAGTGCCTTCCGGATTACTACAACCGATATATATTCCTGAGTGGAAGTAGGAACAAGTAACTATGGATTTTGTTTCAGGGCTACCTTTGTCACCTAGTAAAAATGACTCAATATGGGTAATTGTGGATAGATTGACCAAGACAACTCACTTTATTCCAGTTCGGAATGACTACTCAATGGATAAATATGCAGAGTTATATATAAAAGAGATAGTTCGGATGCATGGAGTGCCTGTATCGATAGTATCCAACCGAGATCCAAGGATTACTTCCAGATTCTAGAATTTTTTGCATGAGGCATTGGGTACTCGATTGAATTTCAGCACGGCTTTTCATCCACATACATATTGTGTAAGTCAGAGTGAACTATTCAAATATTAAAGGATATGCTAAGAGCATGCATGATTGATTTCAAAGGGTCATGGGAAAGATATTTGTCTTTAGCAGAATTTACCTATAATAACAGTTATCAATCGAGTATTAAGATGGCTCCGTATGAAGCCTTGTATAGGAGAAAGTGTTGAACACCATTAAATTGGTTTGAGCTAAAAGATCAAAATCTAGTTGGCCCTGATTTAATGAAAGAAATGGAAGATAAAGTGAAAGTTATCCAAGATAATCTTAAGATATATTCTGATCGACAAAAGTCTTATGTTGATATAAAGAGAAGAGAGATTGAATATCAGGTGGGAGATAAGGTATTTTTGAAAGTATAGCCTTGGAAGAAAGTATTGTGGGTTTGGGCACAATGGAAAGATGAGTCTGAGATTTATTGGACCTTATGAGATTTTAAAAAAAGGGTCGGACTAGTAGTTTATCAATTAGCTTTGCCTCCCGATATGGAGAAGATCCATAATGTTTTTTATGTGTCGATGCTCAGGAAGTACAGATCAGATCCGTCGCATATTATCACACCAGAGAAAATAGAGATTCGACCTGATTTGACTTACGAATAAGAACCAGTGCGGATCTTGGCTCAAGAAAACAAAGAACTACGTAACACAAAGATTCCTCTAGTTAAAGTGCTTTGGCAAAATCATAAAGTCGAGGAAGCTACTTGGGAAAGAGAGGAGGACATGAGGCAGCAGTATCCACACCTCTTTGCATTTGGTATGTCTTAAAATTCAAGGACAAATTTTCTTAAGGGGGAGAATTGTAATACCCTAAACATCGGGTAGTGAAAGAATTTAAAATTTGGCGGGTTAATTTGAATAAATTGAAAAGTACAAGGATTGATTTAGGAAATTGTGTTTAAGACTCATTGTTAAGAATGGAAGAATGGAGGAAATTATGGTCTTTTAGAAGAAAACGAATTTAATATTCATTCTTTTATGGATATTTATTAAGGGATGAATAGTAGAAAAATCGATAAAAGCTAAAAAAAACTTTGGTTTTCTTCTCTTCTTCTCATCCCCGTACCTCCATAGCAAAGGTAAGATTTCTTCAAGTTGTTTTTTCCTTTCGATTTTGGGTTGCTTTTCATGCCTTAAGTGTTATAGAAGCTTAAGGAAAGTTTAAGAGTGAATAAAACTAAGAGATTTGTGATTTATTAGTTATTTAAGAAAATGGGTTTTTAAGTGATTTGGTGAAATATGCTCAGTTATTAAACATTCCTTACAAAGGTTTTACTCATTTGCTTTAAGTGTTTAAGGACAAGAAACGCTCAACCTAAAGAAAAGTTAAGAACAACCATAAACTTGTAAATTAATATAATCTCCACAACTTAAGAATGAATTCAATGCAAAAGTCAAGAGGTCTTTTTTTAAGTTGTAACTTCGCTAAGGTTTAGGGTAGGAAAATCGGTCGAAAGAAAGGGTTAATATGTCAAAAACATTGGAAAATCCAATTATGCCACAAAACAAATTAAGCACAATGAAGAAAACAAAATAATAAAAGGATGATATTTTAGAATCAAGGGCTAGTTTTTCTTTTTCTTTTTTTCTACTATTCGAACAATGAGGGCTACTGTTTTTTTTTCGAACAAAATATTCCAGTAGCTAATTTTCACTGTTTTGTCTGTTTTTTAAGAGAATTGATGATTTGATTGTCAAAAACAAATTCCCAAAGTTTCGGTAAAGGGTGGAAAAAAAAGATGGGCAAAAGAAAAGAAAAGGCTAAGCTTAATTTTGATTGAATTTAGATGAAAACAAAGAAAGGTTTAGGCTAAAATTGGGTTCACTAAGGGGTAATTATAGGGTAGGCTTTTTAATTTGGGAGAAGAAGTTGGTTAATCCTAATGCCTCTATTATCCAAATACATTAAATCCATATGCATGTAGCCCCGAAAAGTATTAACTGATGCTTTGAGCCGATTCTTCCTCCCACAAATATTTAATTGCGACAATGATCAAGACCGAAGTCAATCTCTAGTTTTGAAAAATGATTTGATTAAAGAAACAAAATAGGCACAGAGAATGAGAGAAAAATTCGAAATTTATTAAGTGATATTCAATTCTCTCCTCAGAATTGAGTCATTGCTTTTACCCACTGCTAAAAAGGAAAAAAGCATGACAAAAGTATACTTAGCATTTTAAAAACAAAAAGTAAAAAAGTAAAAACAAGAAAATAAAAGTGAAAAAACTTTTTATAAAAGAAATAAAGAACAAGAGAATTCTGAAGTATTGAATGATCCAAATGGCTTACCTAAGGTGGGTATTTATAGCCTTTAAAACCTTAGAAAAGCGAGTAAATAATTCAAATATAATTACAAAGATGATTCTGAAAAATGTTTGAATTTAATTCTAAAAGATAAATCTAATTTCTTGAATTTGAATTGCTCAGTCGTCCGCACGTCTTCCAGAAGCTGCATACTCACTGTCATGTCAGCATTTCATGCCCACTGTTCCAGTCTTGATTCCAAAACAAAAAGTATAGTTTTTGGCTCTTTTTAGCACATTTTCTAGAAACTATCGTCCTACACAAAAAAATTAAAAGCACCAAATTCAATAGAAAGCATGAACAAACAACTAGCAATTAAATAAGACAAGTGGCACAAAATAAACCTCATTCAATATCCTTGACTTTTAATTTAGATCTCAAGTCGATCTTAGATAACATGCATGCTCCCCTGAGCTAGTAAAAAATATCATCAATTCTTTAGAGGAGATATCGGTTCTTCATAGTCAGCTTGTTCGATTATCGATAATTAATGCACAAACTCGTCGATCAATCTTTCTTCTTCACAAATAAGAATGATGCACCCCAAAATTGAGATGCTCAGTCAGATGAATCCCTTTTCTAAGAGTTCTTGGAGTTGGGCTTTAATCTCTCTCAACCCCGTCAGTTTCATGTGGTAAGGAGTGATAAGCACCAACACTAATCTTGAAAAAAAAATTATTATGAATTCTAATTCTTTGTATGGAGGTAACCTTGACAACTCATTCGAAAACACATTCAAAAAATCACGTACGACCAGAATGTCTCTTAGGATTTGGCCTTGGATTTTTTAGTCAACTACGTGTGCTAAGAGCACTTCACAACATTGATCTAACAACCTTCGATCTATCAAAAAAGAAATGACCTAGGACATACACCCGATATCCTTACCTGATATTACCACCTTGCTCCTATTATCCTTTCTTAATACGAGTTATCTCGCTATACACCTCAAGCTTGCATCATGCTTAATTAGCCAATCCATACCCAAAATTACATCGAAATCTCTAAAGGATAACTCTATTAAATCGACTACAAATATATCACGTTGAACTTCAATGGGACAACGGATATGGATGCTGTTTATGAGGACATCTAACCATAAAGGAATGAAGACTCTAACTCCTATCTCTAAGTTTTCAATAGGTTTACCCATCTTACGGGTAAGGTTGTTATAGATGTAGGAACGAATAAACCCCAAATCTACTAATACATTGATAAAAAAAGAAAACATTGTAAAGATACTTGAAATCATATCAGCGACATCACTCTCCTCTTGAGCCCTCACTGCATACTGCCTATAAGCCACTCTAGGCACAAATCCGATAGCAAACCTAGAAGTACCCTGACTATGCTAGCCATAAATTAAACCACAACCTCTCGAAGGTCCCTGACCTCTCTGAATAAATGATGTCGACCTCTGAGTTGATGTTAGAGCCTTACTCTGAACTGAAGGACAATCTCAGATAAAGTTGTTGAAAATATTTTGATGTTTCGATATAACAAATTAAGTACAAATGAATTTTAAGATTCTTACAAATGATTTTCTAAGTATATTCGATTTAATTACTCGAATATCAAATTATTACTCCAAGTCTTCAAGATCAATTTCAAACCTTACTAAATGTGTAAATTTGTGTTTTATACTTAATATATTTTTTAAACAATTTTCACAAAGTATTTTGAACCAAAATCAAGCCTAAAATCAAATTTTCAAAGTGATGCACCGATGCACCAATCCATGCATCGATACACCATGGAATAAATTGAACATCAAATACATTTGATGCATCGATGCACCAGCCATGCATCGATGCACTCAGGCTATTTTGAAACATCGAATGCATTTTATGCATCGATGCACTCTTAGTGCACCGATGCACTAAGGGTCCAACGATCAAAATATTTGAATTTTACACTTGATGCACCGATGCACCTTAGGGATGCATCGATGCACTGATGCTCCCAACTGATTTAATTAATTATTTTCACACTTAAACAGCTCTATTGACTCCATTAATCATCCCTAACGTTCAAAATCAATTGAAGGAGTATTTAAACAAGCTTAGAAGCCATTGATCAACAACAAGAAAACACAAGAAACAAGAATCAAGAGAGAATCAAAGAGAAAGCATCAAACCTCAAGTTTGAGCATTTCAAGCCTATTTTTCATTCAATATTCATTTTGCTTTCAAGAACACTACTTTTACTCAATTGTATTCATTTTTTAGTATTCTTTTCTTTGCTCTAGAATTGTGCAAACAATCTACCGTGTGAGGATTTCCTTGTAAGTTTGTAAATTTGTAATCTTCTCTTTGAGAAAGAGTGTTCTCAAGAATTGGGGTATATTCTTGAGGGAGTTGTAAGGTTATCTCTTTGGCCTCAAAAGAAAGAACAAATTAGTGAATTTGTTGGAAAATCCTTAGTGTGGATAGCTAAGGTAGTGGACGTAGACTTTGGTTGAGAAATTCGAACCACTCTAAATCACTGTGCAAATCTTTTCAATTTTCTGTAAAAGCTTCCACTAAAATTTTAATTACCAATTCACCCCTCTCTTGGCCAATTCCATCGATTGATTAACTCAACAATTGGTATCAGAGCCTCACTCATTTGAAGGTTTAATCACCTCTTGATTCGATTCGGGAAGAGTTATATCGATTATCAAGTCATCAATGGCCTCTACTTCAAATGTTGACTCCGGTCTCGATTCAATGCCCGTCAACAAGCCTCATTTCTTCAATGGAGCTAACTATGCCTATTGGAAGAATAGGATGATGTATTTCATTCAAAAAAGTGACATGGGAGCATGGAATGTTGTAGAAGACGGATATATCAAGCCTCTCACTCATCCAAGATTGTGGAGTGAATGAGAGACAAGAATGTTCCGACTCAACTCCAATGCAATACATATCATATTTTGTGATCTTGGACCAGATGAATATGGAAGAGTTTCATCTTGTACGTCCGCCAAAGAAATATGGGATAAATTTCAAGTCACTTATGAAGGCACCGACGAGGTAAAAGAATCTAAAATTAGTCTTATAACACATAGCTATGAAAATTTCAGGATGAAACCAAATGAAGATATCAAAGCTATGACGGATAGATTCTCAACGATTGTCAATGGTCTCAAATCATATGGAGAGATCATTCCAAACGAAAAGCTTGTGAGGAAGTTAGTTTGCTCACTTCCAAAATCATGGCAATCCAAGACGACGGCAATCATCGAGGCTAAGAACTTAAAGTCCTTAACTCTTGAAGAGTTAATCGGTTCCCTCCTGACTCATGAAATGATGCTTGAAGATGAGGTGGACCACGATAAGATTGATGAGACACCAAAGGAGAAGAAGAAGAAGAAGAAAAACATTGGAGTTTCTCTCAAATCCATAAAAGATGAGAGTGATTTGGATGAAGATGACGATAAAGAGGAAATGGCATTATTTGCCAAACAGTTAAGAAAAATGATGAGACCTTACCGAGGAAGAAAATTCAAACGAAATGAAGGCCTCAAAATGAACCAAAAGAGAAGGACCCTATCTTTTTCTATGAATGAAAAAAGTCGAGGCATGTCAAATATGACTGCCCACAATTGAAGAAAATGGTTAATCAAAGAATAAGCACAAGGCTCATGTGGCTACATGGAGCGATGAAGAAGGTTCTGATGAAGAGGAACAAGAAGTAGCAAACTTGTGCTTGATGGCTTTCGGGGAAGATTCTAAGGTAACCTCTAACTCGTTTGAATTAGATGATTTATCTTATGATGAGTTATTAGAGAAATATAATGGGTTGGCTTCGGATTATGAGAAATTGTTTTTAAAATATAAAAATGATGTTTCAAAATTAAAAAATGAAAATAAGCTCATATCCAAAACCAACAATGATTTTGAAAGTAAAATTAGTGATTTACAAATCAAACTAAAAGAGTTTGAAAAGAAAAATTTAGATTTGCAAAATTTACTTTCAAAGGTCAATGATGATCATCAATAGAAAATTGATGATCTTAAAATTTCTTTTAATAAAGTTGGAACAAAACGTTTTGAAAAAGTGGAAAATTCAAAAACCAACTTTGTTAGAAAAAGTTTTAAAAACTACAATCATAGAGGTCCCCAAAGAACCTCTAATGGAAAAATCGTTAGAAGTATATGGGTTCCTAAAGAACTCATTACTACTAAAGATAAGGATATCCTACACAAATGGATACCTAAGGGGACTAGGATTTTGGAAACTAATGAATATGGACCCAAAAGAATTTGGGTACCAAAAATCAAAAATTAATCTATGTTTGTAGAAAAAGAAGCATTGCTACAAGGCACGGGAAACAAATTCAAACTCATGGTACCTTGATAATGGATGCTCAATACACATAACCGGAGACAAAAGTCGGTTCATAGAGCTCAACGCCAAAGATGGAGGAGAAGTGACTTTTGGTGATGATTCAAAAGGTCACATTAAAGCATAATCTATTGAGTATTAGTCAATTGTATGATAAGGGATTCAATGTCATGTTTGATATTAATGGTTGTAAAGTCATTGACATTGCATCTAATCGGATTGTACTTGTTTGTCATAGAATAGGAAACATATATATGGTGCATTTAGACTCTATTGATATGACTAATTTATTCCTAGTTGCTAAGGATGAGCATGATAGTTGGTTATGGCATAGAAGACTAGGACATGCTAGTATGAGTGTTTTGCAACGGCTAATTCAAGGAGATTTAGTTCAAGGGTTGCCTAAACTAAAATTTGATAATGATAAAATATGTGATGTTTGTGCTAAAGGAAAACAAAAGCGAGTTTCTTTTAAATCCATTAATGATGTATCAACTAGTAGAGTATTACAATTGATCCATATAGATCTTTTTGGGCCAAATAGAACTACTAGCTTGGGTGGAAAACAATATGCATTTTTCTTGGTAGATGACTATTCTAGATATACTTGGGTTCTATTTTTATGTACTAAAGATGAAGCATTAGATCATTTCATCATATTTTCAAAAATAATTCAAAATGAAAAAGGTTACTCTATAACTAGTGTTAGGAGTGATCATGGCACTGAATTTGAAAATCTTGGATTTACTGAGTTTTGTAATTCTAATGGTATTAGCCATAATTTTTCAGCACCTAGAACCCCTAAACAAAATGGAGTTGTTGAGAGGAAAAATCGAACTTTAGAAGAAATGGCTAGAACCATGCTTTGTGAAAACAATTTGCCAAAATAGTTTTGGGCGGAAGCCACAAATACCGCTTGTTATGTTGTAAATCGAGTAATGATTAGGTCGATTTTAAAGAAAACTCCATATGAAATTTTCAAAAATAAAAAGCCTAACATTAGTTATTTTCATCCTTTTGGATGTAAATGTTTTGTTTTAAACAACGGTAAAGAAAACCTTGGCAAATTTGATGCTAAAAGTGATGAAGGAATTTTTCTAGGTTATTCCTTAAATTCTAAAGCTTATCGATTATTTAATAAAAGAACTTTAGTTGTAGAAGAGTCTATACATGTTGTTTTCGATGATAATCCCCTTCCGAGGAAGGATTCTTTTGTGAATGATGATGTAGGCATTATAAATATAAATGACGTTGGACATGACATTGGAGAACCATCATCAAAGGAAGAAACGAAAGATGAGGAAACTCAAGATCCTCTCGAGAATCCAACCATTGAAGAAAGGGAAGTATTTTACCCAAGGGAATACAACTATGTCAAGGATGGTGAGATTATAGGTGATCCATCCAAATGGGTAACAACTCGATCTTCTCTTAGAAATATTTGTAATTATGTTACATTTATCTCATGCATGGAGCCTAAGAATATTAAAGAAGCATTAAATGATGAACATTGGATTATGGCTATGCAAGAAGAGTTAAATCAATTTGAGAGAAGTAAAGTATGGACATTAGTTGAAAGGCCTAGTAATAAATCCACTATAGGTACTAGATGGGTATTTAGGAATAAGCTTGATGAAAGTGGCAATATAGTGAGAAACAAGGCTAGACTTGTTGCTCAAGGGTATACTCAAGAAGAGGGAATAGAATATGATGAAACATACGCTCTCGTAGCAAGGATGGAAGCAATTAGAATGTTATTAGCATTTGCATGTTTTAATGAATTTAAATTATATCAAATGGATGTTAAAAGTGCATTTTTAAATGGTTTTATAAAATAAGAAGTGTATGTGGAACATCCTCCTGGTTTTGAAGATTTAAAATTTCCAAATCATGTTCTTAAATTGACAAAAAAACTTTATGGTTTAAAACAAGCCCCTAGAGCTTGGTATGAAAGATTGTCAAATTTTTAATTGAAAAAGGTTTTTCCAAAGGGAAGATTAACACTACATTGTTTTTAAAGCATAAAGGTAAAGCTTTATTAGTAGTTCAAAGTTATGTTGATGATATAATATTTGGTTCTACTAATGATGTTCTTTGTCAAGAATTTTCTAAGCTAATGCAAAGTGAATTCGAGATGAGCATGATGGGGGAGCTCTCATTTTTCTTGGGACTCCAAATCAAGTAAAGAAAATATGGCATCTTCATCAATCAAGCTAAGTACGTCAAAGATATGTTTAGTGTTTGCTTATGTGCTAGATTTCAATCATGCCCTAAGGAATCACATTTACCAGCTGTTAAGAGAATCTTTAGATACCTTAAGGACACTCCTAGATTAGGACTTTGGTATCTTAGAGACTCTAGCTTTAGCTTGCATGCATTTTCTTATGCAGATTATGGAGGATGCAAATTAGATAGGAAAAGCACCTCAGGTACTTGCCAATTCCTTGGAAATATGATGATTTCTTGGTTTTCAAAGAAACAAAATTGTGTTGCATTATCTACCACTGAAGCAGAATACATTTCAGCTGGTAGTTGTTGTGCACAAGTTTTATAGATGAAACAACAACTTTTTTATTATGGAATTGAAGTAGGTACTATTCCTATCAAGTGTGACAATACTAGTGTTTTTTGTCTCACTAAAAATCCCATCCAACACTCTAGAACTAAGCACATTGTAATTAGACATCACTTCATTAGAGACCATGTCGCTAAGGAAGATGTAGTTATAGAATTTGTTGATACTTTGCACCAATTAGCATATATCTTTACAAAACCATTAGAAAAAGAAAGATTTTGGACACTTAGGAGAGAATTAGGTTTAACTGACCTATCTTCACTTAGTGTTTAAAATAATTTTAGCACTTTTAATAATAAATGAAAAGTGCTTATAATTGTAATTTTTGATTGCATTCATTGCTATTAGTTAGGGAGAGTTTATGTTCTTTGGTGAAAATTAATTTTATGTTCAAATGTAGTTTAAGAATTAATTGATTGATTGAACATGATTAATTTTCAATATATGAGTTGCCAATACCACAAGAGCTAATTAATTTAGCATTCTGAGTATTTTAAAACGGATTTTTGACATTTTTGTGCTTCATGCATCGATACACTTAACAGTGCATCGATGCATCCCATTGAATGTGCATTGATACACCATGAAGGTGCACCAATGCATGCCTTGAATGTGCATCGATGCACACTTCCATGCATCGATGCATCCGTCGGGTTTTGGGTTTAAAAGGCTTATTTTCTCATTTGTTTCAAACCCTAAAACTACACCCTCATCAGTCACACGCCTCTCTCACTCTCTAAATTCTCCTCTTACTCCAAAATCATCATTTTTAATCAGAATTCATCCTTATTTCATCTCAAAGTCCTGCTACTATCATTAAATCGTGCACCACAACATCTCATTCTCATCAATTCGAAATTTTCAAGGTATTTTTCTAAAAACTTATAGTTTATCATATTTTGATCTTAGGACTAGTTTTAATTAGTTCTAGGATGAACATT
Source organism: Hibiscus syriacus (assembly GCF_006381635.1). Taxonomy (NCBI): domain Eukaryota; kingdom Viridiplantae; phylum Streptophyta; class Magnoliopsida; order Malvales; family Malvaceae; genus Hibiscus; species Hibiscus syriacus. The sequence goes on along the minus strand of NW_024062824.1, from coordinate 1,520,209 downwards.
ATATCGGGAATTGATTGTTTGATGATTTCAAACTAGATTTTACAACCAATTTCATCAAAAACTCACAAATTTTCAAAACCTTGCCCATTAGGATTCGGTTTAGAGAACCCTGAATTATTGAGGACTCAATTGAGTTTTGGGATTGATTATTGTGCATACATGTGTTTTAAATTGCAAGTTTCATTCCTTAGTCCGATACCTTAACCATGTCCAATCCTAAACGTCCTAGGACTTCATCGATTCGTTCAACCCGAGCTCCTAATCTCGTTCCTCCTCCACCTAATAGTCTTATAGGATCTTGTTTTAATATGCCTGAACGTCGTAGAGACGACTTGTACTCTAGGTACATAAATTCTTTCCAATCCTATAGAATCCGGGAAGAGCGTATTCCTCCTCTTCAAGACATGATAGATATTGACTTCGAATACCTTTCGATTCTTAAAACTTGGAAGTTTGATAAAATGTTTCACCTCCAACCCATCGTATATCATCAGTTAGTCCGCATTTTCTTCTCCAATGCGGTATGCATTCAAAACCAAACTCAATGTGGGAATATAGCAATTAGATCATATCTTTTAGGACAATATATTAATATTGACCCCGAGACTATAGCTTTCAATTTTGGGCTAGAAGATGATGGGTTATATAATGAGAATGAAACTGTGGAATATCCATATGTTCCAAACTCTAGTGTTAGTACTCTACGATCTCATCACGATCGTTTTCTTTATTTGATGATCTCTTGGTGATTTAGACCATCCGGAGGTAGGTACTCCACTCTTTTTACTAGGGATTTATGGTGGATGCACTGTATCAAAAATAAGAACAAAATAAATCTGCTCCACATTATATTTAGTCAACTAGTGGATATCATAAACATTGTTCCTTCAAAACATGTCGAAACATTAGTTTATGGATGTCTTCTTAGTACCATTTTTATCAAACTCGATCTAAACGTCTCTCTCGACAATCCCATCCCTCTCCAAAATCAAATCAATCTCACCTCGTTGAAGAAAGCGGATTGGAAACATGACGAGGAAACCGGTCTTTGGGTCTTTCGACCCGATAAGAAAACTCCGGGAGCGAGTTCTTCACGAGTTGTTCGTAGCTCCTCTCGTGCTCCTCCTCCTCCTCCGGCACCGACTACAGGCGATGATCCAGAATTTCAGCAACTTATGCAATATATCGACGATCACGTACCAGATGATGAGCCTGCGCCGGAACAAGCTCCACAAGAGGATCAAGTGCCTCCATATTTTCTTTCATATTTGGAGACATTTGATCTATGGTATGCTTCCATCGAATCCCACTTGACTGCTACTCACGAAGCGGTAAATCATCGCTTAGATACTTTGGAAGCTCGATAGATGGAGTTTCAAAGAGAGATGCTTGCACATATAGATGCTCTCTCTCTTGAGATGCAAGCACGATTTCCTCCTCCTCCCGATCCTCCGATAGAGTAGATATATCCTTGTTATGCTTTCTTGATTTTAAAACTTGGATTGATTTTGATGTTTCTGGAGTGTTTGTTTTGGTTTGTTAAATGTTTGGATTTGTTAAGAGTTGGATGATTGGATGTCTGAACTTAATATATATATACTTGGTTTGGTTGAATTTTCTTATTTTTGCATCATTAGACATATATGACCAATTATGTCATTTCACATTTGATTATGAATATTGTTTATGAAAGCTAATGGCTAATCTCTCTTTTGATCTTTGATCTTAGCAGCTTAAGCTATATATATTTAATCAATTGGCTATGTTTTTAAAACCTTGTTTAGAACATTTTAAAGTCATTTTGATTTAACAAAAAGGGGGAGAAGTGTAAAAGTGTTAAAGGGAGAGAAGTGTTAGAGTAAGGGGGAGTAATTTTTCAAAATTTATTTTCAAAGAAAATATTAAAATTACACACATGTTTTGTTATATCAAAAAGGGGGAGATTGTTGAAAACATTTTGATGTTTCAATATAACAAATTAAGTATAAATGAATTTTAAGATTTTACAAATGATTTTCTAAGTATATTCGATTTAATTACTCGAATATCAAATTATTACTCCAAGTCTTCAAGATCAATTTCAAACCTTACTAAATGTGTAAATTTGTGTTTTATACTTAATATATTTTTGAAACAAATTTCAAAAAGTATTATGAACCAAAATAAAGCCTAAAATCAATTTTTCAAAGTGATGCACTGATGCACCAATCCATACATTGATGCACCATGGAATAAATTGAACATCGAATGCATTTGATGCATCGATGCACCAGCCATGCATCAATGCACTCATGCTATTTTGAAACATCGAATGCATTTTATGCATCGATGCACTCTTAGTGCACCGATGCACTAAGGGTCCAACGGTCAAAATATTTGAATTTTACACTTGATGCATCGGTGCACCTGAGGTATGCATCGATGCACTAACGCTCCCAACTGATTTAATTAATTGTTTTCACACTTAAACATCTCTATTGACTCCACTAATCATCCCCAACATTCAGAATAATTTGAATGAGTATTTAAACAAGCTTAGAAGCCATTGATTAACAACAAGAAAACAAAAGAAACAAGAATCAAGAGAGAATCAAAGAGAAAGCATCAAACCTCAAGTTTGAGCATTTCAAGCCTATTTTTCATTCAATATTCATTTTGCTTTCAAGAACACTACTTGTACTCAATTGTATTCATTTTTTAGTGTTCTTTTCTTTGTTCTAGAATTGTGCAAACAATCTACCTTGTGAGGATTTCCTTGTAAGTTTGCAAATTTGTAATCTTCTCTTTGATAAAGAGTGTTCTCAAGAATTGGGGTATATTCTTGAGGGAGTTGTAAGGTTATCTCTTTGGCCTCAAAAGAAAGAAAAAATTAGTGAATTTGTTGGAAAATCCTTAGTGTGGATAGCTAAGGTAGTGGACGTAGACTTTGGTTGAGAAAGTCGAACCACTCTAAATTGTTGTGCAAATCTTTTCAATTTTCTGCAAAAGCTTCCACCAAAATTTTAATTGCCAATTCACCCCCCTCTTGGCTAATTCCATCGATCGATTAACTCAACAAAAGTGCTCATGTGATCCATAACCATAGCAAGCCTTCATCACCCGGTGACACTCTACCAGAAGTTTGTTACAACAATGTTCGCATCTAGGGTGGCATGCACTCCTCATCAGTTCACTGGCGCTCACCATTGAAGTTGAAGCTAATGGTCTCATGTAGAACTCTTACCTACCCCCAAGGTCTGAGCTATGGCATAACCTCCAGGTGTCAGTAGCGGGGATCTCCAAGATCCCTTGAAATCCCTAGCCCTCTTTGATAAAGTTTGGTGGGATCCAGTCAGCTCTAAGGTCCTTTGACTCTGCCCTGCAAAGTTGTTCATCACCAGGCTCTCATATTTTTAACCATTTTCATTGCTTTGGCTTGGCATGTAAGATCAACGAAGACTCTCAGGGGATTGGCTACCAATTGGGTATGAATGTCCAAGTAGAGGCCCTCAAGAAACCTCTTACATCTCAAGTTCCTGGTGGCCACCAGCTCGAGTGTGTATAGGCTCAAACGAAGGAAGTCCCTTTTATACTCTATCACTGTCCTGTCACCTTGAGTAAGATGAGAGAACTATATTATTAAATCGTCTGCATGGGCCTCTTCAACATATTTCTGTCAAAACTTAGATGGAAAATACTCCTAGGTGGGATGCTCTTGCTTCAAAGCTAACTCTATCGTCTCTCACCAATCGATGGCATCATCCTTTGTAGCTCGGTGATACAATTCAAGTTTCCATCGAAAGAAAGATAAAGCTAACAAAGGGTACGTAGGGACTCTCTTAACTACTAATCTGTAACTATGTGGTTATATTTCCTGGAACCATAGAAATTTGTTATCTCATACTGATGAAGCCTATCAACTGGTTACTCATGTGAAGGTACAATGGGAATAGCGGGTGGTGCGGGTGAAATGGGAGGGACTCTCGGAATAGCACGCACTATGTGCCTTAAGGCTAGGTTCAGATAAGTTGGAATTTGAGTCTGGCATAAACTCATCGCCTAAGTCATTGACTATTGATGCACGACTCTGATCACTTCCTTCATTGCTAGGAGCAGTATCATCAGCTATCTCTTTTCTTAAATTAAAAGGAAGAGGTTAGTATCATCATCCTAAATTTTAAAGTACTCTTGATAGTCAAAAGGCATTTACTCACTGATACCTTTTGACTCTAACTCGTTAGTCCTAGAAAACACTTAAAAAGAATAATTATGAATTAAATACAGTAATGGTCTATGTGTAGTACATGTCAACTAATAATATCTAAGACGCACTCTAATCCAAAAGATCCAAGTTGTGAGTCACAAGTGGCGATAGGTCCACGATTTGATTCCCCTAAGAACATGTGAACGGAAACACATTATGAATGCTAAGCTCACAAGCTCAATGCTATACAATTAACTCTAACATACTATATGCATTCATCAAATTAGAATGAGAACATGTATAAACATGAACATGCAATCAATCCAACACACAACAAAAGCTAGCATCAGGCTGTAGTCGGAGGGTCACATAGCTACTCAGGACTTACACCCCTCTCTCCTACTTAAGGTACCCTAGATAACACAACATCAGAATCTTCATCTAAAAAGGCCCTCATTGCCTAATGCCTAAGACACCTCTGGGCTCACTTAGCATTAGAGCCTACATTCTCCTAGTCTACTTCTTAGAGTACTCGGGATGTATCTGGGGTCACTTAGCATCGGGGCCTACGTCTAACTAGCGGTTCAAGTGCATACACACTGACCTAACATATAATAATGTCTAATCACACAAGATGATCATCATAAATTTAAAGAAGTTTAGGTTTCCTTATCGTTTCCCGAATGTCACACAAGGGCTAATGTTATATCGTCTTAATTTCTGTCACTCTCAAATATTATTAGTTGGTTTCACTTTTAATCTTATTAAAGAAGTTCAATGACTAAATCCTCGAGCCCAGCGCTTAACCTTCAATTGGGTTTCTTACCCGGTCAAAGACGAGGGTATCAATATTGTCATCTAGCATCGATATTGGCCTTAGGAGGGTATCGATACTACCCTAAGTATCGATACCAAAAATGGCTTTGATGTTCTGAAAAATTACTCGGTATCGATACTTTTACCTATAGTATCGATACTCTAACACATGGGTATCGATACTACCCGAGTACTGATACCAAAAATAGTTTCGATGTTTTGGAAAATACCGCAGTATCGATTCTCTTCTTGGAGTATTGATATTCTACCCCTAGTTTCGATACTCTCATGAGTACTGATACTAAAAATAACTATAGGAATTTGAGTTACTGTACCAATATCGATACCAAGCCAGGGTATCGATATCCACATAGTAGTATTTATACCACATGAACGGGTATCAGAACTACCTACCCAAAACTCCCTTTGTTTTAGTTTAATCGAAAGGCGGTATCAATACTGTTCGTATAGTACCGATACTCGAGCCTAGAAACACTTTGTTTCCCATGAAAATCAGCCCCCAACCTAACCATTCACCATATAACAGTTATTAAATGTTATGAGAAGTGCTTAGGAGTTATAGGGTATCATAATGTGGCCTTTAACGAGTTTTATTCACCTTAAAAACACTTAGAACCACAATTAAATAGGATTCATACAACATGCTCAATGCACCCATACAAGTAAACAAGCATATGAAATGATCTACATACGATAAAAAAGAGTCATAGATGTGTTATCTCACTCCTAAGCTGCCAAAAGGACACATTGACCTCACCCAAGAACATGTTTCTCCTTGCCCTTTTTCCCTTGGAGGTTTCCCCACCCCTTTCAATAATCATAGGCAATGAAATGAGTTACTAACTTATTAAGGGCTTAATATGATTAGAAACATGATTCCTACACTATAAAAATGGGTTTAAGGCACTAAGAACCCTACAACCCAAAACCCATCTTAAGCCCCTAATTTATAGTTTTCCATGGTTGAAGCTTTAAAAAGAACACTTGGGTGAAAGATTGGAGGATGAAGATTCCATTTATTACCTTAGACTTTTGGATTGGAGAGGAAAGGTTCACAAAGTTATCTCATTTGCTTAATCTACAAGAGATGAGATGACAAATGAAGCTTGAATGGAGAATGGAAGAAGACAAAGTGGGGATGAAAATGAAGCTCTCACTTTTCTTTGTTTCTTCTCGGATGACATCACAAAAATGAATGGAATTCAGCTTTTGAAATAATTAGGGTCCTACTCCTCCTCTTTTCATGCCCAATTCAAAAAAACACCCTTTTTATGCCTTAATGGGCTTAAGCCCAAATCAAAACAAGGTAAATCTTAACCCAAAAATACTAAATGATTTCTTGGCGTATTAAATCTCACCCGGATTTACCCTAAACTACCAACCCAGAAATTGGGGTTTACATAAATTTTTAGTGAGTTACATCTTTAGTCGTTATTTTAAATAACATAAAACTTAGATTTATTAATATAAACTAAATAAATTAATGTTCATCATTTAAGTATATTTTGTTTAATTTGAATTTTTGTAAGCATAATTAACTCCAATTTAAGGATTATTTTAGATATATTTTTATATTCTATTAAAAATTTATGGTCCGTTTGGTTCTAGAAAATGTTTTGTGTTTTTATTTTCTATTTTTATTTTCAGAAAATAGTTTTCATTTTCAATTTTTTGAAAATTAGAAAACATGTTTAGTTAATAAAAATTAAAAGTTCAATTCAAAAATAAAAATAGTAAAAATATATTTGGTATCTAATTTTCAAAAATATTAAAAAGTTTCATTACATAAATTGGAATATGAGTTATGCAAATATAAAACAATAAAACAAATAAGAAATTTTCATAAATAAAACTTATTTTAGTTTACAATAACAATATAATGTTAATGTATATTGGACATCAATTAAACTAAAAAATACACAAGAAATATTATTTTTGACAAGACACACAAAAGTTTCAGTAAAATAAAATAAAATCGTTTAGTGGTATCTAAGGCCTTAAAACTTAAAAAAAAAAAACTAATGTAGTCCATGATTTTTTTTGCACTAAACGTGAACTTTATTATGAGAAAATCGATCTAACCTTTTGATCAACGAAATCAAATGTTGACTATCACGATGCTTACATTATAGTTTACAAAGCTTATATGGTCTACCATAATATTGTGATAGTTCACGATGTTGTTTTGATAGATTGACTTAATTAATTTTTCGGCTAAGTGCAAGGGTCTAATTGATTTTTTAAAAAGTTTGAGTATTTATTTATTCTTTAAATATATATATATATATATATTAAAATTTAAAACATAAAACATTAAAAATTATTAAGATATTCATACATTAAATATAAAAATACAACAAAATTAAGTTATTAAAAAAATTCAATTTAAGTACCATATTGAGTATAAAAAATTTAGGGACCACATTGATATTTTTGTAAAGGTTTGAGGGTTTTCGATACCATTAAGTCAAAAAAACTATTGTTAGAATGATTTGAACGTATGTAAGGTAAGTTAAAAAGTTAGATATTTTATTTCCTATTTTACAAATTTTCAAAACAATTTTAATGAAAATATTGAAAGCGTCTTTTTTATGTTTTTATATTTTCACTTATTTTTGTTTTTATTTTCTAAAAACCTTTTTCTAATATTACAACCAAACACATTTTCTTCGACATTTTCTATTTTCTAAGAAAATAAAAATTAAAATGGACTATATTTTCTAGAACGAAACGAACCCTTATTTTAATCTCCTAAAATTTTATAAGTTTGCGTCTTCTTAAAAGTTTATATGTTCGCCACCGTAGCCAAGGGATGAATCTAAGTAGAGATGAGCATGGTATCCGAATCCGACGGGTTTTGACCCGACCCGACCTGATCCGTCGAGTCGAATTTTTGTAAAAATTTCGATTTCGAGTCTGGTTTTTTAAAGGTAATGTTCGGGTCGGGTTTAGGTGAAAATTCCCGACCAAAAAAAATATACTTTTTCCTTATATATTTATGGATAATTATAATAAGACTCCTCTATAGATTATTTTTTTCAATTAAATCCTCTTTTATTGAATAAAAATAATATTTTTATTATTTTGGGTCGGGCGTATTCGGATTTTAGCTCAAAAGTGAGTTGAGTTTAGGTCGGGTAGAGGGTGTATATTTTCGAGTCGGGTGGAGGGTGTAAAACTTTCGGGTAAGGTCGGGTTGGGCCAAACCCGACCGGTGCCCATCCTTAGATCTAGGTTGAGGCGGATGGGGGCAATCGTCCCTTAAAAATTTAAAATTATCGTAGATTTTAGTGCATCTAATCAAAACTCAAAGGTGCGAATACCATAAGTGCCAATGCGACGTCCCAACCAACACTTCGCATTTCAGGGTTTCTACTGCCAAATAAATTCTAAAATACACATGGTTAATATAAAGTTAAAAAATTATAGAAGTGGGTAGCAATCCAAAATTTTATCAAAAACACATGATTTTTTAAATTAGACTAAATAATATTTCAAGTTAAAATTTATTTTTTCATAATATTTTTCATAGTAAGATTTAAACTCATTGCAATATAATTTTTCAATTACAATTAAAAAATATTATAAATTTATATAACCTTTTAATTGTAACCATATTAAATTAACCTTTTAAGTGGGCGCACAATTCAACTTTTAACCTATTGATCTTTTTTTTTTAAGTGTTTGTGGGGTTCAGTCATCAGTGTTGGAATTGTGGAAGCCAAAGAAGCAAGGTGAAGGTGGAGCGTGGGAAAGTGCCAAAAATGGCAGAGTCACTGCTCAAAATTTTGTCATGTGAGAAGTAGACACAGGTAAATCATATGTGGATTTTGTTTCTTCAGTTGAAGCAGGCTCCACCCCAAAGCCACCCCTTTCAAAATATTTGCCTTTTGTTTTTTTGTTTGCTTAATCATCATATAAACCTCATCCTAAACATATGAATTCATTGTTTTCATCACTCTAATCCCAATTTGTGTTGGGTCATAATATTTTCAGTCGCGTTCAATTTTCTTCGTTTTTTAATTTAATTTTAATCTTTAATTAGACTGGTAATTATGTTTTTCGTTAAATTAATGATAACAAGAAAAGGGCAATTCTTGAGGATTGGTTCAGTTTTAAAGTAGGACCAGGAAGGAATATATTTATTTGTAATTTTATAATTATTGTTATGTGAAAAACAATTAGGATATGGTTTCGTGGAAAACTCTACTACTATTTGAATATATAATTATTTTGGTCTATATATTTTTTAAGTATTTTGAAGCTTTTTTATCCTCAATGTTAAATTTTAGGACAAAACACCCTTATTTTAGAGTAGAATCCAAAGTGGCTACTTAGTAGAGAATGATCATTTTGCTGATTTTGGCTTATAGATAGTGATGAAGTGTAAGGTTATTGTTTGCCTTAAAAGGAAAGGAATAACAAGAAAGTCTAGCAGAATCATGTTCCATGGTCTTTTTTTTAATATTTTCACAGCTTTTTCAATCCCCCCAATGTATGCATAAGGTATGTCTATTTCATTCCACATTTGTTATTTTGATACAACATGGGGATTAAAAAGGAGAAAAATACAAAATAAAAGTTGAGTTAAAACAAACAAAAGAGAAATAAACAGTAGAAAATTAGAGTGGGGAAGTGTATATCGAAGTGGTTTTATGAAAGGTGGTAACTGGTAACTGAACTGAAACTCTAATTAGTGCTCAGCATCCGTACTGCTGAGTTAGATGAGAGAGTCTTCTTCAGGTGAAGCAGATTTTTCAGTTTCATCGTAAACGGACACTATCCCTTCAAGATGAGCCTTCTCGTTGTTTTCCTTTGGATCTTGTTTTGCTGAAATAGGCAATGGAGATTGAAGTTTATTGCTGTTACTGCTGGTTTGGGTGAGCGTTTTTGCTCTTTCTACTTGAACCGTCCAATCTGTTCTATAGAGAACCAACAGCATGAGCAATGCACAGGTTGCTTGAGCAGCTAGTAAGCCAAGCCAGAGCCCGGGAAACCCCATTTTGACGACGAACCCCATCAGGATAGCTACTGGCATCCCCACCAAGTAAAACGAACCCAAGTTTATGTTTGCTCCGATGGTTGGCCTGGCAGTGCCTCTTAGCACCCCGCAACCAGTCGTTTGAGGACAATTCCCGAGCTCGCAAAGCCCCACGATCGGTAATGCAACCGCTGTAAGCTCGAGGATTTCGGCATCGCTGGTGAACAACTTGCCCCATTGGTGTCTCATCAAAGTGGTGAACAGCATTGCTGAGAGACCAATAGCTAACGCGCAAAACTCCGAAACAATCATGGAAATGCGAGCTTTTCCAGGTCGGTTTGCGCCAAGTTCGTTACCAACTCTTGTGGATACTCCAATGCTTAAAGCTGAAGGGAAGCAATAGATCAGAGCCGTAGTCTGAATAAGGATCCCCATTGAAGCAATGGTAGCTTTGGGGTTAACGAGTAGGCCACAAAGCAATATCATGAGCTCATACCACCACCATTCAAGGCAAACCGAGGCACAAGTTGGCAAAGCAAGAGCAAGAAGAGATGACCATCCCCTAAGACAATCAGTGCTCGGAGTTACCCATGAATTTTCATACACACCAGAGAAGTATACGAATGAAGAAAGCAAAATGAACACATTGAGGTTAGTCCACACCATAGCTATAGCCACCCCTGCAACACCGAGCTGAAGACGAACGACAAGAAGGAAATTCAACGGCACATGGAGAAGCACCGAGATGGCCGAACAGTAAGTTACAGGTAATGTAATGCTCTGAGCCCTGAGGTAGACTCGAAGTGGATGAAGAAGTGAAAGGAAGAAAAGATCAGGGATTGAGAAGACAATAAACGTATGAGCCACTGATGATATCTCTTGGTCTTGACCACACCAAAGAAGGATAGCTTTCATGCAGGCCCACAAGAAAGAGATAGGGACAGAAGCTGATAGAAGAAGAAGCACCGTCCTCTGTAAGGTTATTCCAAGGAGTTTCAACTGTTTTGCACCATAAGCTTGTCCACAAATGGGTTCCATTCCCATGGCTAAACCAGAGATTACAGAGTAGCCAGTAATGTTTGCAACACCAATGGCGAGTGACCCACCAGCAAGCTCAAGCTCACCGAGGTAGCCGAGAAAAAGCATGGAGATCATAGCTCTTGAATATAGAAGTAAACTACTAATAGCTGTAGGGCCTGAGATCTTCCCTATGGCTTTGATTTCTTCCAGGGCCTGAATGCAAAAACAAAGCAGGAAAGTTCAGACATTTGGCAGCTAATGATAAAACAAAAGGTACCCTTTTTTTTCTAGTCATGTAGTTTAAGATGTTTTATACCTCAGATAGAGTTGGCATCCTATGTAGTTGTTGTTCATCATGATTTGGAAGATCCACAGTTTTATTGAAAGGGTCTTCTATTGAAGGGATAAATGAGGTTTTTGGATAAGATGGCTTTGAGCTATACATGTCTAGCTGTATTGTAATGGATAAAACAAATTATGGGAAAGGAAGAAGACCCTTGACTGCTTGTGCTTATGGGGTGCTGTGAGGTTTTGGAGAAAAGTGGGGTGGGGAGAGAGGATATTTATATAGGGTAATTGGGGCCTACTCTTGAGCTTCTTGAACGTGTCAATATTAGATACAATGGAAGGCAAGGCAATGCTGGAAAGGTATCTACCTAAGAAAATACTTTTGTTTTGGACTCCCATACCTCTTTTTAGCTTCTTTGAGTTTCCCTCCTTTCCTTATCTCTTTTCTCTGAATTTCAAGGTTTGTTAGTCACTTGGAACTCTTATTCCTTTTGTTGAATAATCCTCTTTCAGAGAAACAAAGAAAACTCAAAAAGTTTTTGACCATGGAAAGGAACCCATCACCATAAATTTAAACAGTGGTCCTTTATTTATATAACCGTAAATCCTGTCATATCCTTTTTCTTCTCATGATTTCTTTATGTATATATAATTAACATTATAACTACAAAGATGTGGTGAAAGCCCACGAAATTGTTAGCTATAATGATATGTGGGGACCCCTTTTTTATTGTCATTTTGTATGGATAGTGTGGTGAGTTTAACATTGTTTTAAGAGTTCAAATAAAATTATACTTTATGATTAAGTGGATAATCTTGAAAACCACCTTCACTGCCGTATCTCAACCTCTCTTTAGGTTATACGGTATAAGCATATTTTGATTACTATATTGAAAGAGTTTTATCCTTCGATTGTCAAGTTGAAGTCTGATTGACAAGTAAATAAATTTCAATCATCTCTTTTTAACGAAATGACAGGAGCATATCAGAGTGTGTGTGTGTATGTATATATATATATATGATTTTTGACAATGGTTGAACATATTCCTCTCTCTCTCTCTAGACATAATTTTAATATGCAGATAGATCTGTTTGCATGTTCAAAGAAAGCCATGCATGTTCCAACCCCATGTGATGAATGCAACCACTGAAACAACAGAAGGAAAACGCAATATGGGAGAGTTGACAAGCTTTTGTTCATAAATTTTGTTTGAGGCCCAATATCTTTTCCTTACTTCATTCCTTTAGAGAGCAATGAGGAAGAGAGTGACACTGGCCAACATTATATTAAATAATTAATGCCGTTTACGTAATAAAAAAAAACTAATTATATTGAGTGTTTAAGACATGCCTTTCTATGGTTTATATATAAATATATGTTGTGTAGGCTGTAGGGTGTTGATATTTTGTTGGCCGGTGTTGTGTATATGTATATATTTATAGGCTGAGTTCAGTTTCCCGATCCTCCAAGGATTATCAGAACTGAGATACACTGGAAATGAGGAATCAATTCATCCTTTCCTTTGAGGAAACATTTAACCATATGTTTGAGGGAACAATTTCTGCTTTCCTTGTAAATAAATATTCTATTTGGGTTTTGTTTATTATTATTTTATCCATTGTTTTTAAATATATCAATCATTATCATATATATACATATTATTCATTTATAAATTTCAATATATATATATAGATAATATTCATTTATAAAATTCAAAATTATAGTTATTTTCTTTTAAATTGTTTCAGTTTTTACAGGAGAATATATGTTCAAAATTTTCTTTGCCTATAACGACGTACATACATCTATAATCGGAACCCTTTAGAGAATAATATTCTCTTTTATCATTGAGATCATTCAATGTGTTCTTAAATTATATTTATAAATATTGAGGAATGATAATTAAGTTTAATGGATAAAAATAATTACACATTTATTTATCCAAAATCCAAGAAAAGTTAAGGAAAATAAATTATTTTTGAAGGTTGAGATCCAATCCATTATTATTTTGTTCATTACCCATTGCATAAATTATTATCATATCTGTATAAGATTCATTTATAAATTATGTAAAATCATGTTTATAAATAATGATTGAGTTTGTATTAAATATTAATTGATGAAAGAAAAAATTGATGGGAGGTTGACTATCTTTTCTCTCCCTAGTCTTTCACATCATCAGATACAATTTATTTCGTTTATGATAATCACTTTTTTTAGATACATCTTTAAAGATATTTACTGAAGGCGTAACAAACATTATTATAGTTTACAAGTGGTAATACTTTGGGAGAAGTAGGAGTGAAGAAAGAAGAGGACTCTGATTTATGCAATTGGAGGGTGTTGAGGAAAAGGGTTATCTTATTAAAAGGGGAAGCATAGATAGGTATTGTAGTGGTCGAAAAATGGGACCACCAGAGTGTGTTAATGGATATGGCAGCAGATGCAATGAAAACCAGAAGATGGAAGAAAGGGTAACACTGAGAAACAATAACGTGCTTCAACTCTAACCATTTAATTTGCAAGCCCCCACTTTTCTTTTCTTCTCATTTTTGGTGATTTTATTATATTGTTGCTCTGCGGGAAAGAAAAATCCCTTATGGTGGCGTTTGAGACTGGCAGTGGCACCAATCCTACCATTAACTCAAACAATACAGCTTCTCCCTCTTTTTTCTGATTTTGTTTGTTGGGTATGTCATAAGATTGTTACTGCTTTTCTCATTGAAACCCATACCCTCTTCCAATGTCAGACTCCATGTGTTGATGCATATCACACCTATGTGTCGTGCAATTCATTCCCATTGGACGTATCTTCTTCTCTATTCATTTTTTAATAAGATAGTATATATTCAAAATTTTCTTAACATATTAACAACAGACATCCTGCAGATACAGTTACTTGAATTTAGGATAACAACATCTCCTTTCACCACTCAAGCTACTTGATGAGTTATTCTCCATTTCTCTGATATACATACATAAACGAGTTCGAATAACTATGTTTGTATGGTGTGTGCGTTGTTAATGATTGAGAAAGATTCTAAATATATACTAATAGTATGATCATTCCAAATTATTTAAAATAAATAATAATTATTTAATTAATTTTTTAGTGTAAATATTTCCAAGGAAGGAAAGGGTGCCTTGGATTGGGGAAAAAGAAATGGAACAAGTTCTAGGATGGAAGAAGGATGATTGATGCCATTCGTTTCTAGGGTTGGCAATGAAGTGGAATGGTATTATAATATGCCATTGGTTTCTAGGAACTCGAACAAATTCATAGATTCCATTTTGTTTCCCAAAATCAAAATTGATGCTTGCTTAGTCTCAAATATTCCAGTACTCGGTTTCCCTGTTTCCAATGTTCCATCAAAATGCCACAGGCAACAGCTGTCTGCTGTAATATTCAAGAGGCACCAAAATCAATGTACCCAGCCTCACTCATAATATGTGTTGACACAATCTTCTTCCAACATGGGTTTTCATTTTAGCTTGATTGCATCAAATTTTGTTTCCCCTAGTCTTTTCTAAAAGCAAATAAAAATGATAAAGTGCACAATTAACACAGAATTTATTCCAATGCTCAGATGCCAAGCAAAGCAACAAAAACAGAGGAAAAAATATGTAAAATATTATAAAAGAACAGAGCAATCGTAAACATCACCCTTCACTTAAAATAAATGAAGCTTTTTTCATATTAAAAAGACCTGTCTCCCTCAAGGTTGCAATCAGCACAATTCACTACAAATTCGGGCACAAAATGCATGAGATTCCAATACATAATGATTAGACCACAAAAGGGCAAATTGCCATCATCTCATTTCAAAACAACAACAACAACAAAGTAAAAAGGTTTATGTTCTGGTAAGGAATAGATCCCATCTGCAGCTACTTATCTTTGTGGTGCTAAGGGAAGTATTCTTGGGACCAATTCTCGATCAAACACAAAATATTTCCTTCAGGTGGGCAGGTTTTTCTTCTCAAAGAGAAGAAAGGCTTATTATAAAAATTGATTTACCTGAACTTGCCATTTTTTCACATATTGATATCTGATTTCTTGTCTTAGTATCTAAAATCAGAAGGAAAAAAAATAATATTCGATACTGGTGATATATTTCAACAGTTAAAAGTTAACACGCGAGACGCGACACTTAATGGTATCATCATTTTGAGTGGTCAATACCGTGTCCGCAACATGATTGATTGTTTAGATACCAAGTCAACATAGGTACTAATTTGAGAATTTTTTCAAGTTTAGGTGCCAATTTGAGAAGAAAAAAATCACGTTCTGGTACCGGTTTGTATAATAAGCCAAAGGGGAAAAAAATTATTAATCAATAAAGCAACAATATCTATTTACAAATTCTTGCAGTATGAACAAATTTAATATTCAAATTGATGGGGGGGGGGGGAAGGATACAACAAAATACCTCATGGGAAGATCCAAATTTAATGTTCATGTTGATGGCAAACAGAAAATAAGGCACAACAAATTACCTCATGGGAGGACCCTGGGCTTCGGTGAACCACTTCGAGGGATAGCCAAGATAGCTACCAGTCCACCGGTGAGGGCTGCAACGCCTGCTACAGCGAAAGCTGGTAAGTTTCCACCACCAAATAGTTGATCCCATGGCCCACTTCCCAGAGACACCACAACCTGTTGTTATACGCCAAAGTTTTGTGATTTCAATTGCTTGAAAAAGGACAATAGAAGAACATCCATAACATTAAACGTAGCAACACTACAGAGGACATCAAGTAACATATTGGTTAATGATAAGGCCAAAGGATAAAAGGCATATTAAAAGAACATAGTTGATGCAGTTAAGGGGAACATATTGGACAAAGACTTTAACAACAGAGAAAAATTGTCATCTAAATTCAGAGCCGTCTTAGATATTTTCGAGGCCCTCAGCGAAAACTCAAAATATGTCTTTATAAAATGAAAGTATATTTCATTACTTTGAACAATTAATTCAATATTACATAAATAAATTATAGAAAAATGATTAAATTTTGTGAAAATATATTATTTTTATTACTTTATTAAGAAAATACCTTAAATACAACTAAAAGAGAATAAATATAAAAAAAAATTGAATGCATGTATGATACATAGCTTGATTTTGAATAATAAATAAATAAAAAGAATCGTATATTATTTTATTGTTATATTGAGAATGAAGAAGACTAAAAATTAAAGAATATTTGATAAACTGAAGAGTAAGATTTGAAAAAAGAGAAAACATGGTTAAATATTTAATTCAAAATTGAATGAATAAATAAGAGAAATGGAAAATGAGGGTCAAAAACTAAACATTTTTATGAATTTATAAAAATTAGGGGGCCTAATTATAAATATAAAAAATGGTTAAATTTAATCCAAAATTGGATGAATTAATAAGAGAAATAGAAAAAGAGGTTCAAAAACTAAAAACTTTATGAAATTATAAAAATTAGGAGCCCCAATTATAAATATAAAAAATTGAGGGCCCTAATTATAAATACAAAAAAAATTGGCAGCACCGAGTGGTTGCTCAAGGTGCTCCCCCTTAGAGACGCCCCGTCTTAATTCCAAACAACACATAAACTTAGATCAAATGCGCAATATGATACATGAATTTTAAGTTTGGTGAAACTATATACATGAAATATTGATTTGGATTCAATTTTCATAAACAATTAACCCTGTTGATGATGTGGCACCATTTATGTTTATATATTTTGCATGTAAAAACAATTATATTTCCCCAATAAGAAAATGATTGGATTTTTTTTTTTAAATGTGTACAACTGAATCAAAATCAAATTTCCATGGGTACAATTGAATCAAATTCAAACTTTCATGTGTAAAATTCAACCAAATCAAAATTCACACGTCATATTGCACATTATGTCAAACTTAAGTATAATTTTGAGATTTATACCTAAAATTTGTTATGCTAGATTTCCAAATAAAAGGCAGTCTTTTAAATTTACCAATACTAGATCCAAATTTAATGTGTTTAGCATAAAGTTCAGCAATTTCAAACGGATACGCACAGATAAAGCATCAAGTTTCAATTTCAGAGAAGTTTGAGCAAAGGACTCTAGTCGCAACATATCGTGAAATTGATAAAACTAAAACTACGATAGAAAGGAAAAATCCTTGATTAGTTTGTAAATATGATAGTAAAAGAGGGTTCTTGCTAACGAGAATAGATTTTAGGAAGGCGGGTTTTCTCTTTGCACTAAAGGGGGTCAGGTTATTCTTAATGGAACTATGAACAAATAAAATGACAAGATGCTCCAAATCAGTTTTCCACACATAAGCAACAAAGTTTAATACTCCTAGCCATGTAATGACCTTTATTTTTCTGTTAGACTTCCAATCCTCTTCTTTTAAATTGCCAATGGTTGTTCGTTCAAAGTTCAAATTTCATCTTCATAATAAGAGAATTAATTATGTTTCTACTCATTAATGCATATCATGCAAAATGGTTAAAATATGTTCATAAGACCAAAATTTCCAGAAAAATATATTTATAAAAGATGAAAACTAAACTACAAGACGTGATATATAAGTTAATCATCCTCCACCAAATTGCTGATGTGGTTTTTCTAAGAATCATAATCAAATCCAGGGCTCCTTTCCCTATCATGAATCCACAAGGACAGGGAGGGGAAATCAACTGAATTTAGTGAACAGAAATGGGGAGAATTAATAAATAGCAATCAAGTTCATTTTATTCCCCTTCCCCTCTACCGAAAACAACACAAAGAAAGAAGACAAATCACATTTAAAACGGGGTCAGGTGCAAAGTGATACCTGTGGAATGACAATAGCAAGATTTAGGACACCCATTGATAATCCTGTAGAAAACAACAGAGAATCAGTGCCTTAACTGCTTCTCCACAAAGACACCGAAAAACAATTTTCAGCAACAATTCTAGATAGAAAATAAAAATACTCTACCTTGGCCAAGTCCCAACGACTCAATACGTGAGGCTATCAAAGCATACGGAACGCTATATGTAATCTGAAACAAAGCACCAGCAGCATTAGTTGAATGCACGAACTGAATGCTCCTATGTCTTTTTCGTTAGAGAAAGAAAAAAAGGATTGATTGGAACATTAGCAAAACCAACCTAACCTTGGGCCCTAACACCACTTTAATAAGTATCAATGTTTTAGTGCTTTCATGCCACAAGACTTGCATGGTGTTTCATGTTTAAATCCAAGAAAATCATTCAAATATATAGTCATAGAGAAAGAAACCGCTATCTACATGACTTCTAGACGCATTCAATTAGAAGTCACATGAATTTCTATAGGTGAAAAAGAGCAGTTTACCGCCAATGGAGCACCAAGGATGGAAAAAATCACTAGTGCACTAATCACAATGCCAACTGGGGGTAGACCATGGCCAATGTAGTCCATATGATTTGCCACATAGGATAGAATCAGCTTTGAGAGAAAGCACAGAGCCATGAGAATGTTTGAAACTCCCCAGATAAAACCAGCACCCCATTTGCTACAAAGCTTCTCCATAAGCACTGAAGTGATTCCTAGAAAAACTGAATTCTACATCAAGCCAAATGCACCCATTCTGACCCCAGCATTATAGTTCTGCCCCACATTTGGTTCACCACCATAGATCTCTCGACCCATCCAGTCAGTATCAAAGAGAAGAAAAGGGAACCATCCTATCCAATTCAGTACAGTAACAGACAAGATAATCCATACAGGCCCTGAGAAATATCTAAATGTTCCAAATAATTCCCATAGAAAAGCTTCTTCAGCATGGCCACCTGACTGTTCAAGCCCCTCTTCGTGAAAGGGTGTAGATCTATCACCTGAACCTAGAGGTACTTCCTTAGCAGCTAAAACACTTAGATATGTTGTAATTGCAATAAAAATAATGTCTAGATAGAAAGCAGACTTAAGATTCGCACAGTCAACATCACAGGCAGCTGTCAAGGTAAATGGAAAAATCTTAAACCAACCACTATATGCTCCTGTTGCATAGCCAAGAACATTGCCGATAGCCATAAACAAAGAGAAGTAAGCATTTGCAACCCGAGTTTTTCGATGGTCCTTTCCAGAAATAAGAGGGAAAGTCAGAAGATCAGGTGAATTTCATGGTTTTATATTTATGCATGAAACAGTTGAAGACAATTTTTTACTGGTATTTGACGATCCAAATAAACCCAAAGTGTTGTATTTGCACTGCAAAATTGTAACCGCGGAAATATATAAATTTGTTTTCCAGTTAAAATGCAAACCAACAGACAACAAAAATCAAATATCTTCACTTGCGTGTATAAGATTAATTGTTTTACTATGACCTTGAATTGGTAATCGCTTATTAACTTGAATCCTTAAGTGGCTCATTGCACTTGCACACCAACCAAAACTCAGTTGAAGCAATCAAAAAGTCTATCAAACTGTACGGAAGCAAAATTAGACAAAACATTATTGCAACTAACTAATAATTATAAGCAATGTCATATGTGAACTCTAAAGGGTCACAACATCCACCAAATAATTATTCAAAAATGGTAAAAACGACAAGCACTAGAGGCGATCATTGAAAGATAATTTTATATTCCATGACGACTGATGACCCCTTTGCTCTACTCTTTAAAAATATGCCACAGAAAACGAAATAATCATATTTTTCCAATTAAAAAAATGCCAATTAAGCTCTCTAAGGGTAATTAATTAAGAAAAAACACTAACCGGTAAGATCAGCAAGAAGAGCTCTACAAGGACCTTGAGTGGTGTTATTAGCAACATCCAGAATCCAAAACACGAAAACATACACTATCACAGCTCTTGGACGAGAGCTTTCGTTGTCGCCGAGCAACCATCCGATATCGGCGGAGTGACCGATGATCAAAACGGAAACAATAATCAAAACGGAAACGATAATCAAAACTGCACCAGAAACAATAAAAGGTCGGCGGCGACCGAACTTGCTGGTGCATCGGTCGCTCAAATGACCCACCAGGGGCTGCACCAGGAGGCCGGAAAGCGGCCCGCAAAGCCATATGATGCTAGCCCACTGGTGAGTTATACCAAGCTCTTGAACGTAAGGTGTCAAGAGAGAAAGCTGTGAAGCCCACCCGAACTGTATCCCGCAGGCAACCGAAGCGACTCGAAACAGCTGCCGGAGCGGAACTCTAGCACGAACCACCGGTCGAGTTGAAGACGACATCGGATGTTTCCCTGTGGCCACTCGTTGACGGTCTGCATCAGGGATCGGCATCCCTGCCCTTTGAATCTCAATATTGTTCTTCTGTAACTAACCGCCGGAACCGGATCTGAACCGGCTTCTCCGGTTGTATGGTCGGAGAAAATGAGTTTTAAGTTGAGAGAGAGTGGAAAAGGCGAGTGGCAGGTTAGACTCTGATACTGACTAGAGAATCAGCAGATAAATAGAAAGAGGCTTAGAACTAAAGAAAATTACAAACAAAGCCAGGGGACAATTACAGGCTAGAAACTAGATTACTGCGTGTGACATAATCAGAAATTTTGTCTAGGTAGAGGGTCAATTTCGTATCATAAATCTTTCTTATTGCTGCTTTCAGACTGTCTCGAATTCTTTAGGATTTTGTTTTCTCCTGAGACTAGATTCAGCATTGGATTGAGTTGATTGAGTTAAATTAAAAAAAAATTAGTTATATTAATTAATGAATTTTATTTTATAATTTGATTTTGATTTTAAATTTTTTTGAGTTGAGTCGTATTTATAAAATTTGAGTGGAGTAGAGTTGAATTGATTTCTCGTGTTTTTATTTAAATTTAATTGTAAATATTTATAATATTATAATATTGTTTAATTCTAATTTAATTGATTTTCTATAATCATAATACAATACAAATATATATTTTCATATGTAATATACATATATCATACAATGTCTAAGGACTCGAGTCAAACTTGAAAATAAATATACTAATTACTAAAAAATTCGAGTTATTCTAATTGCATTTTATAGCTCAATTTGAATTTAAAGTTTTTTTCGAGTCGAGTTTATAAAATTACAACTCGAACTCAACTCGAGTCGAGTTTTTACGAGTCAAATTGAGTTGAAAATTTTGATTTTCGAATCAAGTCGAATTTTGATCACACTTACTTAAGATAATAATAATATTATAATAATAAATAAATTTCTAGATATAATAAATTATACTAGTTAAACTAATTAATTAAATTTTTAAAAGCTTTTTGAATAGAAATTTTAAAATTTTAAAATAACTCGCAGAAGAAAAGCTAAGTCGTGGTCTTCGCCTCTCCTTCGTTATTATATTTCTTTTTTTTCAATCGTTATTGCTTTTTATACTTATAAAATGGTTAAAATTTTATTTTAGTGCAAAATATTACAATTTATCATTTTTATTGCCGCCGCAATATAAAGTTATTGGTTGTGTAGTTTAAAGTATGTTCACAGTTATGATTTTGAATCGATTTAGATTTGATGGTTTTTATGTTATTTCTCTTGGGATGATTTTTGGGAACTGTCGGTTATTTGTTAGCTAAGATTATCGGAAAAACCTTTTGTTTATCGGAGTTGAGGAATTCATATCCTTGAAACTAATTATAATATATAGATAAGGCCTTTGACAGATTCACACTATCTATTAGGATAAAATTCAAGATCTAATGACTAGATTTATTTAGTCCATAACTTACGAGTAACTATAATGACTAATTGACAACATCAAGTAAGGCCATTATATATATATATATATTCTTTTAGCCAGGACTGAGAGAAGTCTCTCTCGTCTAGATAATTCATATTTTATTCCATGTTATCTTTATCCTTTTTTATTATAGAAAATGATCGGTTAACGGTCCTGCTTAACCCAGTCACAACTCTCGGTCCAAAATAGAATGGATGAATCGTCAACGACCAACGCTACTAACTTGTTCCCATTAACAATCGATGTGGTGAGCGCCAAACACCTCTTGATAGAAAAGAATCGGTCGAGATGAAACCTTACATCTACTACTCAAATATCTCTTGTAAGTCCACAACCTGATAAAATGTTTAAAAATTTGCTAATGTCGCTCTCAAGCTTGTGGCAGGTGATACATTTAGAGCAGATATCAGTGATGATATTATAAGAAAGACTTCAATTAGACCTAGAAAGATTCTGAAGAGAAAGATATATTCATTTAGGTGCTCAAATATGAGAGTTCTTCATCATTTATTGTAACACCCTAATTCTATCCGACCCAGAGATTGAAGGATTAAAGCAATAAACATGACCACCAATGTGGTTAACCCAAATTTTTTCTTTAAAATAACACCATGCTCACCGTTTAAAAATATTTTCATTTGAAATCATAGATAAAAAAATAAATACTATAAGTTTGTAAAAGTGGGGAGCTCCCAATACATTCAAAAAATAATAACATGAAAAGTGTCTCAAAATAGAGTGACGACTTGAATGCAACAAGGTCCTTGAATAGTACAAACCCTCTAAAATATAAATAAGACATACTCTGAACCTTGAACGATCTAGAAGCAAGCTGGGCGATAAGCTCCTCTACAGACCTCCTAAGAACCTGAGAATGAAAAAAATTCTAAACGTTGAGCTCACAAGATATGTATCACACTAAAAATTCTACTATACTACATGTATTCATCATATGGGCATCCTAGCAGGTATAAACATAAGCATACAATAACGCTAAACACACATATTGAGGTAGGTGTCATGGTGTGGTGGAGGGATTACTGCATCTTAGAACTCACACCCCTCTGTCCTACATGTGGTATCCTTAGGTATCTAGGGTGAGATCCAAAAAAATTTCATTAGAACATACACCCGACTAACCTACTCCTAGTGAGTACTTGGAGCATTTGCACCCAACCAGTAACTGAAGTGTCCTGGAACTAGCTGAGATATATCCATATATTTCTAATCAAACAAGATAGCTATCATACCTGCTAAAGTAAATCGGGTGTCCTTACTATTTTCTGAGTGTCACATAAGGGCTAGTTTTATGGTACGTTACTTCATAAGATTCTTAAGCTTTTGTTGTATACACTTAATGTTCTTACTTATGAGTTTGATAGAGTAGTTTTGACCGTTATATATCCTTTCTGGGTCTTTAACCAAAACCTGAGCATTTTTCCCAATTCAGTACGATAATACCAAAACTAAGCCCTATAGTATCAATACTGACCCTACAATATCAATACCCTCCCTCGTTATCAATATCGATTTTATATTCTGGAATTTGAGAAAGTCATGTAGTATTGATACCTCTATATGGAGTATCGATACTTCTCTACTAGAGTAGCGTTACCGTCTCAAGTACCGATACCAAATTTAGATTCGATGTTTGAAAAAAATAAAAACAGTATCGATACCCTTACTTAGGGTATCAATACTTCTTCTTTAAGTAGTATCGATACTCCACAAGTATCGACACTTTACGAATAAAGTATAGGTCATTTCTCATGGTTCATAACAACAAATGCATCCAAAACCATTCTTAAGCTAAAATGCACTTACATGCTTCATGCAACCATACAAGTAAGTTAAACACATCTACTGATCTACAAATGGTATAGTTGAGTTAGAAGTGTGTTTCCTTACTCCTAGCTACTGAGAAATAACTCTAAGCTAACCCAAGTACACGTTTTTCCTTACCATTTCCTTTGGAGATTTCTCCAACCTTTTTTCACTAATCAAATAAGTAAATGAGTTGTTAACTCACTTAAGAACTTGGAAAGAGGTTAAGAACACTTCCTAAGGTTTGAATCCACCCAAAATGAGATAGTTTTCTAAGGGTTTCTAAACCCCCACTAAAACATGTCATATGGTTACCATGGCCAAACTTTATAGTTGGAGGCTTGAATGGAAGCTCTAGGGTTGAGGGTTACAATTGATACTTGCACCACATGCCACAACCCTAAAAAAGATAGACTAACTCTTCCACTTGGTCTAATCAAAGATGATAGGCCAAACTTCTTAAAGACAAACATCAGACGATTGTGCAAGCCTTCATCAGCAGAGCTTACAGGCCCATATGGAGACTGAAGATTTGAATGAAGGAAATCCACATCTTCCACCATCGACATCAACTTGGATCACCACAACACAAGTTGAAATTGTTTTCGACCTGAATAAAAGGAATCACAAAGAGAATCTGAAAATTGTGTTCAAGCCCCCTTAAATGAAATGCATCTTGTAAAGTTACCTATTGTATAAAGCATGGGATAATTTCCTTTTTTAGAATTTGAGTTATTTAGACAATTATAAGGGGTTTTATTTTATTTTATTAAAATAAGGGTAAAGGGGTAATTGTCTATAATGTTAAAGCCCTAATAGCTTATCATAAGCTTATAATCGCCCATCACCTTGTTTTGGGCGCCTACTACCTTGCTTATCACAAGCTTAGTCACCTATCACCTTTCTCATCAAGCCTAACCGCCTATCACCTTCCAGAAGACTCATTCTAGTTGTTCATCTCATCATAGAAACTAAAAGACTTCATCAAGCTTTCAAACTCCTTGTTTTTATCATTACCGTTAGATAAAACACTACATCAAGGGCTAACATAGGTGTCGCCCATCCCATCTAGATTAGGATAGTTTTAATTTATTATTTTATTCTTATTTTATTACTTAGTCATGTTATAACAATGACTCCTCTAAACATATATAAAAGATACTACCACCATTGTTATCACATCTTTTCTTGAATATAATACATTGAAAGTACTTTTTTGCAAATGTTGATACTTGTGCCTTCGAAGCTTCTTCACATTGTGTTCTTTTCAAGTTCTTTGTGAGAGAGATCTTCAGACTCCGGTTTGCCTCTTCATTGCGATTAGGAGGGATAATTAAAGTCGATTATCAAGTTTTTCTATTTAATTTCGACTAGAAGGGTTCGTAGGACACTTATCTATCGTTTATCTTCATCACTATCATCATCTACATCAACTACACACTGAAAACCTCCATTATATCAATTTTAGGTTAACCCCATACCTTCTAGGGAAATTTTCAATTTTAGTTTTTCTATTGATTTGTTTATCTTTTTTTCAATTCTGTTTGCATATTCATTTTCCTTATTGAATTACCTTTCTAACACTTATCTACTTTTCTCATTCCGTGTCAAGATTAATTTTGCCAAAAACACTAATTTGGCTAAATTGTTCATATACTCTTTATCCATTGTCTTTATTTATTCTTATTCTTTTATTACCCTTGTTTTTCCTTATCTTAATATTTTATTTGTCTCAATTTCTAGCAACCCTAATTCCTTCATCTTATTTCTTTAGCGTCGTCCATCTCTCTCTCTATGTCTTTTTTTGATCGAGTCTAGAGTTTTTTTTAGGTTTGATTCTTCAATAAGAGAAACATCCATCTATTCTCTACCACTTCTGTAACACCCAAATCTAATTAAAATAAAACTCGGTGGGTTTGGGCATTACACGGGACCACCGAAGTGGATAACCCAAAAGTTTCCATAAAGTATTCTATTTTTTTCAAATCATAATTATTCAGTTCAAACAAAACAAGATAATGATAGTTATGTTTATAAAACCAGGGAGCTCACAAAATAATTATCAAAATACAGTAATCCAAAGTTATGACTCGAAATATAAAAAGAGTCTACGAATATACATGTCCACTACGATAATCAAGACATACTCTGTAATTGCTGGTATCTGGAATCTGAGAGGCTGACAATAAGCTCTCGGGTCCGACACCTACTAACATGCGAACGGAAACAATTTTAAATGTTGAACTACAAGCTAAGACGGTTCGTGGTGGCCGAGGGGAGCTCCGATAGTACGCGTCGAAGGCTTTATTTTAGTTGTTTTCCTCCATCCATTTGTTGTTTTCTTTCATTTATTTTAGTTGGGTTGTTTGGAAAGAATGATTTTCATGTTTTATTTCATGGAATATTCGAGCCCCGCTATGAACTAACCTTATTTGATGGGGTTGATTTTATGGATGCTTGATTTTTTTAATGGTAGATTAAAGTTTATCTTTTGAATTTACTTGTTGTTCTTATGAAGGCTTCATCTTCTAAGTTTATAGGAGGCATGAGTGTCCATTACTTAGATAAAGGCTAGGTTTTTGAGAGAAAATTAATCATTAATGCTTGGAGTATTCAAGAGAAACACAAGTAAGATCCACATAAGCAATGGGGTGTAGTAGTTTACTTAAGCTTAAACCTGACATAGCAGTACTATATCCTATTCCCTTAGTGCTTGAGAGAGACTAAGCTAGGATTTCAATGACAAAGAGGGGTAATGCGTCATCAATAGCGTAGGCTGCCATAGTTGAAACTGAGAGGAGATGTCGTGGCATTCTATTCTATTAAGTTCCTTTGACTAGAGATAGCGGGAGCACTTTCAGCAAACTCCGCCGAGTAAGTAAAGTTTAGATATATTCAATATGCCATGGCATTTACTCATTCATTAAGCACATTTATACTCTATTTTCACTTAATACACATTTTTTATTTATTTTTACGCTGCTATGAAGGGACTCAGCTCATCACACCTACCATCCCACACTCTTGGTGAAAATAAACATACCTTCCATCGCCAAGCTAGTCAGGTAGAGTCATCCTATGACTACTTTCATTCACTCGTATGCATGTGGATACCGTTTATTAAAGAGAGTTCCAGGTAATGCTACAAAAAATATGAGTGTCCCTCTACAGCTATGTTGAAGCACTTATTCACGATTAAACAAAATTCAAACATAAGGGAGTTCTTTAAATAATGATTTATCATTTAAGCATAATGCCAAATTTTAATGTCAAGACTAACCATAGTTCTTTCATCAAAACTTCCTAAGTTCCTTAAGTATAGAGAACATACAAAACATGTAAGAATAATTTACAAAGCATCAAGCCCTAGAGTCAGTTATATCATTCTCAACAATTATTTACATTCAATTTCTAGCCTAACAAGTTCATCATCATCAGGTATCATAAAAACATTTCATCTAACTGTCTTACTATTTACTGATGCCATGAAATAACGTTATGCTAATACTATCATGCTTTTGTTCTACAAAGAACACTACCTCCCCCAAACTTGAGAGAATCATTTTCCTCAATGCTGAATAAAAACTAAGTTAAAACTAGAATACATACTATGCAATTCAATGCAATGCAAGGTACCTTGTCTTCCTAAGATGATGGTGGAGTTACGCTAGCAATGCTAGTAGTACTTTGCCTGGTGCACTTCCTCAGTGGGGGTGGGGCTTTCTTCAGGGTCAGAATTGGGTTCAACAGGTGGTGTGCTAGGGCTTTTAGTGTTCTTGGATTATGGGGTCTCCACAATCCCAACAGATATCTTCAGACATCATCTAGTCCTGCATGGCAAAGATTGCAATGGTGTTTCTATCTGGCTGATTATCTCACTTGAGGACTCATCAGTGGGTCTCATTAACTTTTTGGGGTCAATTTGGGATTGGGGCTGAGACTTAGGTACTTTCTCGGGCACTATACTGTGTTAATTGGGTTAACATCATCTAGCTTGGGTGTACTATCTTGCTGAGTGACATTTGGAAATGTTGTGGCATCCTCAAATATTGGCAAGATAATGTCTAGGATAACTGGAAGATTATGAGCCAAATGTGGGAGCATCTCCTTGTGACAGGTGCCATGACTGCGTCTTATTGCTTGACATAGGCAAAGAAAGTCGTTCCATCATTAGTTAGAGCCTCCATTTGTTCCCTCGTCTAATTTATCGATTCCTTGATTGCAACTAGTTTTGTCGTGGCATATTAGTTTGCAGCAGCCTGTGAAGTTCCCTCGTCCTTGTCCTTGGCTTTTTCCTTGTTTAATCCCAATATCACGGGAAGCTTTACATTAGTATTGCCTTTCAACCCAGGTGAGATTTCATCATATTCATCCTCCAAAACACCCTTCGCCCTAAGTGATTGTAGCATCCATGAGGGCTTTACCCTTGGCAAACATTCATGGGACTTTGTTCTACTAAAAATAACTAAAATTAAAAATAAATAAATAAATAAAACAAAGAAAAATAAACAAACAAGCAAACACTTACAAAAAAGCAAAACTTCTATAACATAAATTAAAGAAGGTTGAAGGGGTGCAAACTTCAAAACATCATGAATTGTTATGGCATTTTTGTCGCGTTCGATTGGAGCACTAGTATAGAACAAAATGCTCCACACATATAACAGTGACACCTTTAGTGTAAGCAAATAAAACCCAATTTGTAGGACCTTTGTAGCAGTCCTCTGTCCTCTTGAGTGTTCTCTACATAAAGCTAACTGGTAGTGGAATAAGATCTCTTTTCATTCCCCTTTTCCGTGGCATCTTTTAATTTCTTGGGAAGCAAATTCTTTGAAGAAGTAGGGCTTATCCCAATGACAGTAGCAAACATCATGCATCAACCTATTCTTACCCTGGCTATTCAAGTACAGCAGTAAAACACCACTGACGAGAAAATTGACAATGTCATCATACCACGACAATGTCGTGGCAAATAATAATTTCTCATCAGGGAGTTTTTTTCTTAATTTCCATTTTATTCCTTAGTTATTTCACAATTTCTGACCTAGAAAAATGGGCAGCTACTTGGGGTTTAGGATGAGTAAATTCAATGAAATCCAAAGGTTCAAATTCCGTACCTGGTCTAGCTATGAGTAAGCTAGATTGACTCATCTCCTTTGGAATATCCTTAAGCTTATCTTTGTCTTCTTCATCGAGCTTTAAGTAATCACCCGTACCTGAATAATTATCATGGTAGAATTCTGCAGCTTTCCTTTGGTCATCAACTCTTGTTGGTGGGGGTTTTTCTTTGTCGTTGTATAATTTACCTACCATCATTGGGTTTACTCATTGAACCTTCAACTTCGTTGTCCAACGAATGTGATTCCTCTTGCAATTGAGATTAGCATATTTGTAGATCTGGGTGCCACTCTCTAAGGTGAATGTACTAAATTGGTCCTTGTCTTTATCCTTAGTGACTTCAGTATTACTAGGCAATCTGTCTAGTTGGTATTCTTGTAATGTCGTGGCAATTCGAACCAGTTGCATTTCCAAAGCTCTCAAGGACAAATTATGACTTTTCAACCATGCCCCTTGGCTTTGTAATAATTCTTCTTAACTCTTGATAGATGTGGTGTGATCTTGTAATAGAGCCTTTGTAGTTACCATAAAGTCTTGCATAGTGGCCTCTAGAGAACTTGTATTAAGTGAAGATGTTGTCCCCTCATTAAAATTATGCCATGACATATTCGTTTGAAATGATGGGGGCTCATCCATATACTGTTGCTAAGCGAGATGACAAACATTACGAGCTCCTTGATTTTCCCATGCGAAATTGGGATACTGACTCCGTCATTGGTTGTAGATGTTGGAGAAAGGGTTGTTATTACCTCCATTGAAACTTCCCGTATAGTCGATGGACTTTTGATTGTTCAGGCATTCACATTCATGATAATTGCCATGACATAACAGACATGATGAGCTAGGAACCTTTACTTCTTGCACCTCATTAGAACATTGCAAATTCTTTAACATATTAGTGATTGTAAAGTGTTGGGTCGACACTGTATCTTCATCTTCTAACTTGAATCTCCCAGATGTCTTCCTTCTAGTTCCAAACCTTGAAGAGGGAAATTAGTAATCGTGGTTAGTAATTCAATCAAAAATATCAAAAGCCTACTCAAGTGATTTTTCAAGCAAAGTGTCGTTTGTTGAGGCATCTAGCATCATCCTCGTGGGTGCATTGGCTCTATTTTAGAACATCACAACTTGATTCTAGTCATGGAATCCATGGTTGGTATATTTGCGAAACAATTCTTTATAGCGGTCCTACACTCATACATTGACTCGTCATCAGCTTGACGAAAAGATGCTATGACATTCCTAAGATGGTTGTTCATATTGGGTGGATTATGCCATAGCAAAATGTTTTTGCACAAGTCAACCCAAGACCTTATCGAGCTAGAAGGTAATCCATTAAGCAATGCCCTGGCCTGATCTTTCAAAGAATATGGAAATAACTTCAATTTTAGCACATCTTCATGCACACCTTGTTTTTTAAAGGAGTCACAAACCTCCAGAAATGCTCGAACATATTGTCTTGCATCCTCATGATGAGCACCACCAAACTGTCCAATCAAGTCCAACATGTCGAACATAATTGGTTTGAGCTCGAAGTAGGTTGCCTGAATCTTGGGAGCTACAATAGTAGGTTTTAGGTCAACCAATGTGGGAGCTAAGTGATCTCTAATAGTTCGGGTCGAGCATGTAACACCCCTAACCCATATCCGACCCGGATACGAATCCGAGATGTCACATTGACTTTTCAAAGCTCGTATATTTATAAAAAGCATAGTAAATTTAAACTTTCATTAACACCAAAACTTTATTAACGTCTTTAAGTTCAAAACATTACAACTTGATCAGAGTTGTCATACTATACAACTCTATTTTCATGCCAACACATAGATTACATAAACAAACATACTGTGCAAGAGGCTTCTGATCTGATCTTCAAGTTGTTATATGCTACTTGGCTGTTCCTAAGACTGGTCTTCTTGCTTTTCTGTACTTACGTGTAAATCATTTACACGCTAAGTCATAGACTTAGTGAGGCATAAACTTATAATAATGCATTTCTTAGAAATATAAGCATGTAACCTAATATGCAAATGAAATCATTACTATCATTCATGTTTTTATTTCATATGATTCAATATAACCAATACGAATATGACAACATATGATGATATACATCCACTTTTCATGTTCTTTATAGGCCCATGTATATACTGAAAACTGAAGGTATTCGAGTGCATAAAGGTTGTGCACATCTGTTGTAACCACAACTCGTATAAGTTCCACTGATTGGCATATGAAATTTGTCCCGAAGGACCTATGAATATGTCACGAATGACCTATGAAACCCTCGACTCTTGGCATGCCAACTATACCTAAATCTCTCATATCACACAATATGGGCATTATTATTATTATTCATATGTTCATGTATTCATATCCTTTCTCCTGTATTCACATATGTCTTTTCTTTATCACATAACACATGTATATATAATTATTTATCTTGTATCATATAACATGTTTACTTTCATCTATTCATATGAATCATATAACATTTAACAATTACTATAAACATATATAACATATATATAACGTATGCATATACTTATAATAACCATCATGCATTTATGTTTATAATAACTATGTTATAACTATTAATTATAGGAATAGACTTATCACAAGTCATAATCCCTCTAAACCATATCTCTAATATGCACTCCACTTGGCCTCACTAAATTCCAAATCCACTTCAACGATTTCCTTTCTTTCGATCCAATCTTAACTCAGTGGTTGTTCCGAAACTTGTTTGCTCTTGATGTCTACATAATCATACATTGATAGACATCAATATTCCAAAAGGGCATACTCTAAGATTTTGTTTCTCAAACTAAAGAAAAGGCAAATTTCATTTCTTATTTAAAGTAGGTATCAGTACCCTCTATAGGGTATCGATACATCCCTTAACTGAGGTATCGATACCATACCTAGGTATCGATACCCATATTGCATTATGTAATTTTTCATTCAAGATGGTATCGATACCTTCATTAAGGTATTGATACCCCTGGGTATCGATACTATTCTTCAAGGTATCGGTACCCCTTGAATTCCTTCCTTATTTTACTCTTGAGGTATCGGTACCTGTTGAATGGGTATCGATACCCCAACCTAGAAATCAAATTTTAAGTACGAAAATTACTTCATTTCAGCTCAAACACTTCATATTTCATCCCTTCACATATTCTTAAATCACCTACTCATACTTAAACTCATTAATACTCATTTGTCACATCTTTAACCTCAAAATCCTATCCTCCCTATGTAATTCAATAATTACACCAACTTTGCAACATGTTCTAATTCCAATTCTAATACTTCATATTTCTTAATTAGGTTGATGACAAGTCAAATTTAACTTCCAATTTTAATTATGAACTTCATTCAAAGTTTTCATTCGAAAACTCCAAATTTTTAATCTCTCATAACTCCTTAATCATTTGATTTAAAGTTAACTTAAGCCTTCCTTAGGCTTAAGTAGCACCTAAGGATCATAAGCCCAACTTAAACTTACCAAATAATTCAATTAACAAGAACTTACCTCTTCCCCTTAAGGCTCATGGTTGAAGAGGATGATGATGAAGAAGAGAGTTCTCTAGAAATATGTTTCCTTCATCCTTCATTCCCACGTGTAATATATCTCGCCACTTTCACATTTTTAA
Organism: Hibiscus syriacus; assembly: GCF_006381635.1. Lineage (NCBI taxonomy): Eukaryota > Viridiplantae > Streptophyta > Magnoliopsida > Malvales > Malvaceae > Hibiscus > Hibiscus syriacus. The sequence goes on along the minus strand of NW_024062824.1, from coordinate 1,487,608 downwards.
TTCATTAAATGATCAAATGACCATTTTCCCTTCCAATTCTCCTTCTTTGCTAATTAGCCTATGCAGAAATTTCCATATAAGTCCTTGAATTATTCAATTATTTTACTTTAATCACTAAATTTTGAAGTTTAACAATTTAGTCACTAACTCGACATTGAGGATGTTACAAATCTCCCCCTTAAGAAAATTCGTCCCCAAATTTTCATTACACAAAGAGATGGGGGTACTGATTCCTCATGTCCTCTTCTCGCTCCCATGTTGATTCTTCTACCTTGTGATTCCTCCACAATACTTTAACTAATGGAATAGTCTTGTTCCTTAGTTTTTTAACCTCGTGAGCTAAGACTTGAACCGATTCTTCCTCATACGTCAAATCCGGTTGAACCTCGATCTCTTCTGGTGACACTATATGGAAAAGATCAGATCGATACTTTCGAAGCATTGAAACATGAAAGACATTGTATATCTTTTCCATCTCAGATGGAAAATCTAGCTGATATGCTACTGGTCCTATTCTCTTAACAATCTCATAGGGTCCAATGAACCGAGGACTTAGTTTTCATTTCCGATCAAGCCTCAGCACATTCTTCTATGGAGACACTTTTAAAAATACTTTATCACCAACTTGGAATTCAATTTCTTTCCTCTTCAGATCTGCATATGATTTTTGTCTATCCGTTGTAGCTTTGAGATTCTTCTGGATCACATGCACTTTCTCTTCCACTTCCTAAATCAATTCAGGACCAAGAACTTCTCGATCCTTAAGCTCGTACCAGTTCAAAGGCATACGACACTTCCTCCCGTAAAGAGCTTCATAGGGAACCATTTTAATGCTCGACTGATATCTATTGTTGTAGGTAAATTTGGCAAGTGGCAAATATTTTTCCCAAGATCCTTTAAATTCAATCACACAAGCTCTCAACTTGTCCTGTAGGATTTGAATAGTCCGCTCGGATTATCCATCGGTATGAGGATGAAACGTTGTGTTGAAGTTCAATCGAGTTCCCAACGTTCCATGCAATGACTTCCAAAATCTCGAAGTAAATCGAGTATATCGATCAGAAACTATGGAAACATGTACACCATGTAAATGTATAATCTCCCTGATATACAACTCGACATATTTATCCATGGAGAAATCAGCTCGCATTGGAATGAAATGGGCTGACTTAGTCAATCTATCTACGATCACCAAGATTGAATCTCTTTTGTTCAGAGTCAAAGGTAATCTCATTACAAAGTCCATCGTTACATTCTCCCATTTCCATTGAGGAATAAAAATTGGTTGTAACAATCCAGACGAAACTTGATGTTCAGCTTTGACTTGCTGACAAGTCAAACACTTGGATATGAATTCTATAATATTCCTTTTCATTCCCGGCAACCAATATCGACTCTTGATATCCATATACATTTTGTTTCCTCCAGGGTGCATCGTCAATGGACTGCAATGAACTTCTATTAACAACTCATTTTTTAGCTCCTCATCATCTAGAATTACTAATCTCCCTCGATACTACAAATTCCCATCGACTTTGATCTCATAATCAGTAAGCTCTCCATTCTTTACTTGCTGCAACCTCTTTGAACACTTTTCATCTTTAGCTTGTAATTCTTTGACTCTATCTATCCATGATGGCCAAAGGGTTAATTCCGCACATAAAGCACCATCATTATTCAAGGACAACCTAGCATCCAGGGCTTGTGCGGTTTTAATTCTTCTCGTACAGTTTTAATTACCTCGATGCATACGCTACCACTTTGCCCTCATGTATTAATACACATACCAATCCGTTATGAGACGCGTCACTATAGACCACATAGTTCTTACCAGACTCCGGTTGAACTAATACTGGAGATTCTGTCAAAATCTTTTTTAACATGTCAAAACTTTCTTGACATTCAGGAGTCCATGCAAACGTCACACCTTTTCTCATCAACTGGGTCAAAGGTAAAACGATCATCGAAAAGTTCTTAACGAACCTTCGATAATACCCGACAAGTCCCAGAAAGCTTCGAACTTCAGATACATTCTTGGGAACCTCCCATTCAAGAATAGCTTGTACTTTTTGAGGATATACTCGAATTTCTTCCGCAGAGATCACATGTCCGAGAAATATTACTTTATTCAACCAGAATTCACATTTAGATAACTTGACATAGAACTTCTTGTCTCGTAGAATCTGCAACACTGTTCTCAAGTGTACGCTATGATCTTCTTTCGTCTTTGAATACACCAATATGTAATCGATGAAAACCACTACGAATTAGTCTAGATACGGTTAAATATTCTATTCATTAAATCCATAAAGGCAACCGATGTATTTGTAACTCCAAAAGGCATCACAATGAATTCATAGTGGCCATACCTCGTTCTAAATGCGGTCTTTGGAATATCTTTTTCCTAAACTTTCAACTGATAATATCCATATTGTAAATCAATCTTAGAGAAAACAGAAGCTCCTCTCAACTGGTCAAATAAATCATCAATTCTAGGGAGTTGATACTTATTCTTAATAATTACTTTATTGAGTTGCCTATAGTCAATACAGAGACACATTAACCCATCCTTCTTTTTCACAAACAACACTGGAGCTCCCCATGGTGAAACACTCGGTATTATAAATCCTTTATCTAACAACACCTGTAACTATATCTTTAACTCTTGCAACTCTTTTAGAGCCATTCTGTATGGTGCCATGGCAATAGGTGCAGTTCCCGACATTATTTCGATCTAGAATTCCATTTCTCTATCCAAAGGCAAACCTGGTAACTTTGCAGGAAATACATCAGGAAACTCTCTAACTATGGGAATTTCCTCAATCCCCTTTTCTTTAGCTCTAATATCCAACACATTCGCAATAAACCCCTGATATCCCTGTAGTAATAGCTTCTTTGCTGACATCACAGAGATAACATTTGCTAATGGATTCCATCCTTTACTGAATACTACCACTTCCAATCCATCTTAGTTGACCAGCGTTACCTTTTTAAACTACAATTGACATTTGCATGATAACGGTATAACCAGTCCATTCCTAGTATCACTTCAAATTCGTCAAATGGTAATTCCATCAGATTAGTAATGAACTCAATTCCATGAATCCGTATGGGACACCCTCGACACCTTCTATTAACCCGAGCACTGTGCCCTAACAGATTTGTAACTATAACCTCATTACTGGTGTCTTCTAATGGAATGTTCAATTCTTTCACTAACTTACTACTAATGTATGAATATGTAGACCCCAGATCGATTAATACCATAACACATTTATCAAACAATAAAAAGGTACATGTTATAATTTCTGGATCATCCCGATCTTCATTGGTTTTGAGGTTATACACCCGAGCAGCGGAGCGTACCTCCTACTGAGTAAAAGATTCTGGCTGACTTCTACCTCTTCCTCGTCCACTGTGGGACATTGAAACATATCTCTCTGGTGGAGCAGGCTCTCCAGCCCTCATAGAACAATCTCTCATGAAATACCCTATTTCCCCATATCAGAAACAAGCTCCTGTTTTAACTCTGCATATTCCACTATGATTTCTTCCGCAAATCTGACATTGTCTAACTTAACTCTACTGTGCTTGCCCCTCTCCAGACCTTGCAGATTGAGTCTATCTAACTCTCACCTGATTTGATCCTCTAGGAAATGATGCCACAGATTCTGACCTCGCTTGAGTTCGAAAGGCAGAATCTCTACCTCTCTTGGACGGTACAGAACTTTATGAAGCTCCAGTTCTTTTGGATGGTTGGGTTCTCTACTTCCCAAACCGTTCATTCTAAGCTCTTTGTAGTGCTTTGGCACGGTTCACTACTTCTTGGAATGAAGACAGGTTCAGCACAATCAACATCTCCTTCAACCTCGGGCGTAAGTCCTCCACAAACCATTCACAGACATCATTCTCTATAGGCACCAGTTCTGCTGCAAAGCGACTTAGTTTGTTGAACTCACACTCATACTCATATACCGTGTGGTTCATTTGCTTTAGGTTCAAGAATTCTTGCTTCATTTGCTTGATGAATTGTTCCCCTATATACTATGCCGAAATTCTTCCAGAAATAGAGACTATGTCAACTGATCACTCGCCATCCTCAAGGTGACAGTTGTCCACCAAATTCTCTTTTGCCCACGAAGCAAGGAGACTACTCTGTTAAGTTTCTCCATATCAGAACAGTGGAGTCCTTCTAATATAATCTTCACATCATTGAGCCAATGGTCCACAGCAACAGGACTTCTTTGACTTCACCTCAAAACTCTGGAGCTCCTAAACCCTTCGACTCCTTTTCCACATTCATTCTCGGAGTTAAAGTAGCAGGAGGTTGGAAACGCGCCAATATCGCATCTAACATCCTAAAAAACACATCTTGATCAACTACATGCACTCTCGAAGGTGCATGTTCTTCACCTTGCCTGGCTAGGGCAGGTGAATTACTGCTCTCAGGTAATCTCTCATCTCCCGCTTCACTTCGGGAGCTATCTTGTCCGGACATCTAATAAGACATAACAAATATCTCTATTAGTTAAACAACATACTCATTACTCTTATTAGATCAGAAGTTCTTAATACTATGTTGGCATGTACACTTTTTAAGACGCTTTGGACTCCGGTTTATGCCGAGAATCGACTAAACCATAGCTCTGATACTATTAAATGTAACACCCCTAACCCGTATCTGACCCGATTACGAATATGAGGTGTCACATTGACTTTTCAAAGATCGTATATTTATAAAAATCATAGTAAATTTAAACTTTCATTAACACCAAAACTTTATTTACATCGTTAAGTTCAAAACATTACAACTTGATTAGAGATGTCATACTATACAACTCTATTTTCATGCCAACACATAGAATATATAAACAAACATATTGTGCAAGAGGCTGCTGATCTAATCTTCAAGTTGTGATATGCAGCTCAACTGCTCCTAAGATTGGTCTGCTTTCTTTTCTGTACCTACGTGTAAATCACTTACACGCTAAGTCATAGACTTAGTGAGGCATAAACTTATAATAATGCATTTCTTAGAAATATGAGCATGTAACCTAATATGCAAATAAAATCATTACTATCATTCATGTTTTCATTTCATTTCATATGATTCAATATAACCAATACTAATATGACAACATATGATGATATACATCCACTTTTCATGTTCTTTATAGGCCCATGTATATACTGTGAACTTAAGGTATTCGAGTGCATAGAGGTTGTGCACATCTGCTGTCACCACAACTCGTATAAGTTCCACTGAGTGGCATATGAAATTTGTCCTAAAGGAACTATGAATATGTCCTGAAGGACCTATGAAACCCTTGACTCTTGGAATGCCAACTATACCTAAAGCTCTCATATCACACAACATGGGCATTATTGTTATTATTCATATGTTCATGTATTCATATGCTTTCTCTTGTATTCACATATGTCTTTTCTTTATGACATAGCACATATATATATAATTATCTATCTTGTATCATAAAACATGTGTACTTTCATCTATTCATATGAATCATATAACATTTAACAATTACTATAAACATATATAACATATATAACGTTTGCATATACTTATAATAACTATCATACATGCATGTTTACTATGACTATACTATAACTATTAATTATAGTAATAGACTTATCACACGTCATAATTCCTCTGAACGATATCTCTAATATGCACTCACTTTGGCCTCACTAAATTCCAAATCCACTTCAACGAATTTCTATCTTTCGATCGAATCTTAACTCGGTGGTTGTTTTGAAACTTTTTTACTCTCGATGTCTACATAATCATACATTGATACACATCAGTATTCCAAAAGGGTATACTCTAATATTTCGTTTCTCAAACTAAAAAAAAGGTGAATTTCAATTCTTATTTAAAGTAGGTAACGATACTCTCTATAAGGTATCGGTACATCCCTTAACTGAGGTATCGATACCATGCCTAGGTATCGATACCCATATTGCATTCTGTAATTTTTCATTTAAGATGGTATCGATACCTTCCTTAAGGAATCGGTACCCATGGGTATCGATACTATTCTTCAAGGTATCGGTACCCCTTGAATTCCTTCATTAATTTACTCTTGAGGTATTGGTTCCTGTTGAATGAGTATCGATACCCCTAGCCCAGAAATCACATTTTAAGTATAAAAATTATTTCATTTAAGCTCAAACACTTCATATTTCATCCCTTCACATATTTTTAACTCACCTACTCATACTTAAACTCATTAATACTCATTTTTCACATCTTTAACCTCAAAATCCTATCATCCCTATGTAATTCAAGAATTACACCAACTTTGCAACATGTTCTAATTCCAATTCTAACACTTCATATTTCTTAATTAGGTTGATGACAAGTCAAATTTAACTTCCAATTCTAATTATGAACTCCATTCCAAGTTTTCATTCGAAAACCCCAAATCTTTAAGCTCTTATAACTCCTTAATCATTTGATTTAAAGATAACTTAATCCTTCCTTAGGTTTAAGTAGCACCTAAGGATCATAAACCCAACTTAAACTTAATAAATAATTCAATTAACAAGAACTTACCTTTTCCCCTTAAGACTCACGGTTGACTCACGGTTGAAGATGATGAAGAAGAAGAATAAAGTTCTCTAGAAAGATTTTTCCTTCATCCTTCATTCCTACATGTAATATATCTCCCCACTTCTACATTTTTAATTCATTAAATGATCAAATAACCATTTTTCCCTTCCAATTCTCCTTCTTTTCTAATTAGCCTATGTATAAATTTCCATATAAGTCCTTGAATTATTCAATTATTTTACTTTAATCACTAAATTTTGAAGTTTAACAATTTAGTCACTAACCCGGTATTGAGGATGTTACAAAGCATCATTCCCAGTATTTGGAATTGTCGTGACATTTAGAACTGCAGGATCCTTCACCTGATTTCGAACAACATGAGCCTCAGGTTCAATATGAAATAATGGTTCTTTTGGTCTTTTATAGGTCATACGACAATGTAACACCTGAAAAAGGTAAACACAAAAACAAGTAAATGTACAAAGAGGATAAATAAAATGGTACAACAACTAAACTCAACATCGTCAATTGCCAATCCCCGGTAACGATGCTAAAAACTTGTTATGTGTTGTGAGTACTATAAAATTATATGAAATTAATGTGTAAGTATACACAATCGAACAAGTAATACAGTAAAGAGTGAGTATCATCTCCACAGGGATTGGAAGGATCTTGAGTAAAGTTTATGCACTATAGTAAAGTAATTAAGTATTGCTAATGGTATTCATAAATGATTATGCCAAGACAAATGAAATGTGTATATATGGTGGAAGGATAATAATGTGAATGAGTAACAAAAGGAAATTTCATGGCAAAGGAAAATGATAAAGATAGCAAATAAATGAAATAACTTGATAATCCTCACACGAAAACTACTTCGGGAATGAATGATGGGGAATGATTTATGGATGCTAATACTTATCTCTCTAGCAAATTTAATCTATCTAAGGTTTACTTGCTCGATGGAGTTTGCTGAAAGTGATCCCGCTATCTCTAGTCAAAAGAAACCTAATATAATAGAATGCCACGGCAGCTCCTCTCAGTCTCAACTATGGTAGCCTACGCTATTGATGACGCACTACCCCTATTATTTGTTGAAATCCTAGTTTAGTCTCTCTTAAGCACTAAGGGATTAGGATATAGTAATATTATACCGGGTTTAAGCTTAAGTAAACTACCACACCCTATTACTTATGTGGATCTTACTTATGTTTCTCTCAAATACTCCAAGCATTAATGACTAAGTATCTCTCGAATATCTAACCTTCATCTAAGTAATGGACACTCTCATGCCTCCTACAAACTTAGAAGATGAAGCCTTCATAAGCAAAACAAGTAAATACAAAAGATAAACTTTAATATACCATTAAAATAAAATCAAGCATCCATAAAATCAACCCCTCCAAATAAGGTTAGTTCATGGTGGGGCTCAAATATTAAATGAAATAAAACATGAAAATCATTAATTCCAAAAACCCAACTAAAATAAATGAAAAACCCTAAACCCTAAATAGTAAAGGGATAAAAGAAAAAACCTTCGACGCGCTCTGCCAGATCTCCCCATGGACCGCCTTAGCTCGCTAGCTCTTCTTGGACGCCTAGCTCACCACTCCCTCGAGCTTCACCAATGGGGGAACACCAAGAAAAATGGAGGAAGAAAAACGGTGGAGAAGATTATGATTTTTTTAGGTTGGTAACAACTCTTTCTCTCTCTTGTGTGGTGTCCTTTTATAATAAAAATATCTAAGGGTATTCTTGGGAATTTTCACTCAAAATACCCATCATACCCATAAATTCATTCCTTGGGCATGAAGATTATGTCTACAGGTGGCAATGGACCCCTTCAAGCGGTTACAAGCAGCAAACATGTGCTTTGACTCTTGTCCTTTTGTGAAAATATATTTTTTGTCTTTTTCTACGCCATAAATGCCAAGGCATTTCAATTTACTTCAACAATGTGTGATGTCACGACATTTCTTCTCAGCTCGCCCTTTTTTTTTGTTATTTCCTATACATCACTAAAAATCACACCTTCCTCTTCATGCAGTACCTTAATAAAATAAAATAACACAACCACCACAAATGCAATTATATACAGCTACATACATCTAAAATAACCTATATGGACCCTTAAACAAACAATAATATAAGTGAAAAAGGCCTTAAAAGTAGCATTTTTACAGAGTTATCACTTATTTTCAAACAATGGTAATATTGCTTCCTTGGTCATTCATCTTTTAAGCCCAAATAAAAAATGCCATTTTTATCACTTTGTGGGCTTCGTACAAGCCCAATCCTCTCACCCTTGACCCAATTGATTTAAATTAGCCTCAAACAATTACTCAAAACCCTAAAATAAGACTTAAAACTACTAACCCAACTTTTTTGGGTGTTACAACTTCTTTATCAAAATACTTACCTTAAGATTATTGAACTAGGAGATGTGGATAACCGAGCTTTCACCTTTGATCTAGCCACAAGGATGAAGAGATGAAGATTTTGAATGGAGAAGAAGACAAGTTTAGGTGAGGAAATAAATAGAAAATGACAAGCTTTTGCCCATTCTCTTGTCGATTACATCACCAAAATTAATGGGTTTCTAGCCTTTGAAATATAAAATGGGTAAATCACTTTCTTGGTCGTTCTAACTTTGCCCCTAACTCAAAAATATCCTTTTTAATTCTATTTGGGCTCAACCTAAGCCCAAAACATATCAATTTTAGACTAAGGCTTTCGACTTGGCTAATGGGTTTATCTAAAACATTATCAAATTAGCCATAAACTATTAACTTATGATTCAGGGTGTTACAACTATCCCCTCCTAAGATGAAATTTTTCCCTTGAAATATACCTGGATAGAACATACGCAGATAATGGAGTTACATATCTTCTTCAATCTCATATGTTGTCTCCTTGACACCATGGTTCCTCCATATGACTTCCACTAGTGGGAAACATTTTTTACTCTTTAAAGTCTCTCGATAGATTCTTTATTGGTTTATCTTCGTAATACATAACTTGACTTACCTTAATCCATTCTAACAGAATGATGTATGAAGTGTCAAAATGGTACCTCTTAAGCATCAAAATATGGAATACATTATGAATGTGCTCCAACTCTAGCAGTATGGCTAATAGATAAGTTACGGGTCTGAACCTTTCAAGTAACTTGTAAGGTCCTATAAAACATGAGGTTAACTTTCCCTTGCGTCCAAACTTAAGTACTCTCTTCCATGGCGACACATTGATCACCCACCACAAACTTAATGTCCTTGCATTTTAAGTCTGTATATGATCTATGTCTATTGAAAGCTTTTCTCAAATGATCCTAAATCAACTAAACCATCTCTTTAGTTTTTTTATCAAATTGAGACCCATTGTATTTACTTCATTGAGCTCTTTCCAATATAATCAAGTCCTACACTTACATCCACACAAGGCTTTATAAGGGGCCATCTAAATGTAAGACTGATAAATGTTGTTGTAAGCAAACTCTACTAGTGGTAAGTGGTCCTTACAACTACACTTTAGGTCTATGATGGTACACCTAAGCATGACATCTAGGATTTGAATCACACACTCGAACTGACCGTCTATCTAAGGATAAAAAGAGGTGCTAAAGTGTAATTTGTTCTCTAGAGCTTCATTAAGTGTTTTCCAAAATTGGGAGGTGAAATGTCGGTTTGTATCAAAGATGATCAAATTCGGCTCCCTATGTAACCTTACAATATCATAGATGTACAACTGAGCCAACCTCTCCAAGATATAATCCATCCGAACTAGAAAGAAAATGAGTGGTCTTCATCATATGATATACCATATCCAACAATGTGTTGTGTCTCTGTTTAGTCATCAGTAATCCAATCATGAAGTCCGTAATCACTTTATCCCATTTCCATTAAGGAATCTAAATAGCCTTGAGTAACCCTGAATAAACCTATTATTCTGTATTGACTTGCTGACACGCTAAACACCTAGAGACAATCTCATATACTTCTCTTTTCATGTCCAGTCATGAATACAACTACCAGAGCTCTTGGTACATCTTGTTACCGTCTGAAAGAACAACCTATTTATTGGGGAAACTATTATCAAAAAGCCCTCTACAAACCGATGATAATACCTAGTAAGACCCAAAAAGCTACGCACTTCAGTTACGTTTTTCGATGGTTCCCACTCCAGCACTACTTGGATCTTATGAGGGTCAACCCGGATACCATCAACTGCTATGACATGACCAAGAAATAAAATATCAAACAACCAGAACTCATATTTCCCAAACTTGGCAAACAACTATCATTCTCAAAGGGTTTGTATAACTATACAGAGGTATCAGTCATGCTCTTCTTCTAATCGTGAGTAGACTAAGATGTTATCTATGAAAACTATCATAAAATGGTCCAAGTGTGAGTGGAATACTCAATCCATTAAGTCCATGAATATCTTCGGGGCGTTGGTGAGTCCGAGCGGCATCACAAGGAACTCATAGTGACCATATCTTGTCCTAAACGTCATCTTTGCAATGTTTTTATCCTAGACCTTCAACTGGTACCTTAATCTTATATCTATCTTGGAGAACACACATGCTCCCTTTGTCGAAACGATTTTTTAAAAGCACGGAGCAAGATTTTGAAAAGCCACGTCATTTTTAATTATTCTCTTTATGGTTGATTTTTAATTAAAAACAATGTGATTTTAGAAAACCTCTCGTTTCGAAAAATTTGGTATTCATTCACGATAAAAAAACAGGTTCGAAGAGTCACCACCAATCTTTGATTAGGGTGTGATTGGACACCCAAAAATGTTTTGTCATTTTAAATAAAAATTAATTTTAATTAAAACAATAAATTTTGGTTTGCGTTACCAGAAAATGAGTTCGGGAGTCGGTTACGCGTGGGGAAGGATTAGCACCCCCACAACGCCCTAAATCGGTACCTCATCGATTAATTAATGTCTTTGCAATGAAATTTACAAATTTGATTTTAATTTGATTTATGATCCCCGACAAAACAATAACATACAAATTTACAACATTCAAAAGCACCAAAATAGGTTAAATTAAAATTACCCATTCTTTAGAAAGATAAAGAATATTCGATTATTTACAAATATCGAGACCAAATCTTAAATCAGTTATAACAACCTTTTCTCGATAGATTTAAATAGTCGAATATTTCTTTTCCTTCCATTCCCAAACTTTTAAAGTGATACATCAATTTCTTAGGTGTCACTGATGGGATACGATTTTAATTTAAAATTGTCAAAAGTGGATCTCTAATCAGTTAAGACAACCCACTTAAAACAATTTTAAATTAAAAGGGTATTACCCTTAAATCAATTATGTAACGATGTCGAGTTATGCACGTGATGCTATCATGCAAATTATGCAAAAAGGATGTCATGTAAAAATTAATTAAACATGCGATTAAAATAAATGAGTAAATAAATCTAAAGCTAAAATCACTATTAAACAAAGATCACAAAAAAACCTATCAATGCATTACATATACCAAGATCAAAGTAAAACCGTGACCACTTATAAAACTAAAATGAAAACCGAGAAAAACAAAACTATGCCAAATATGCAACATCATAGAAACTTAAAATAACATACCTACATGACTAAAATGTAATATGCAGAAACCTTAAAGTCTAACATCTAAACAACAGAAATTAAACAAATCAACATTTAGGACAAAAATTAAATGAACATAAAATAAATCGACAGAATTAGAAACATGCAAACTTTGACCTATGGACTAAACCGAAACATAAAGAAAATAAAAGTGAAATGTCTAAACAACGGAATTTAAATACATTCATATTCGGGACTCAAATTAAATATGCATTAAATACAAAGACTAAATTAAAAGCATAGAAAACTAGAACTGAGGTCTAAAATGTAACATGCAAAACATGAAGGTCAAATGTTTAAAACAGTGAAAAATCAACTATAACATACTAAAATAAAAGAAATCGAAACAACAGACCAGAAATATAAACAACACAAAATGTAAATTAACCGACGAAATGGACTAAAATATACATTCTGAAATTTAAGAGCCGAATACATGAAGTTGTGAGAAATTTAAAACAACCTAGCCCATATTAAATGTAACAAACATAAAAATTAAGAACCAAATTCAAAAATTACACGACATTGAAGCAGGGATTAAAACAAAATAACTGAGAACTGCAGGGGGCCGTGGCACGGTTAAACCTCTCCTAGACACGGGTTCTAAACGGCACCGTTTTGGAGACTGAATATATTAGGTATCTTAGGTTTAGTTTTAACCTAATTTTCATTCTAACTCAACCTCACTTGGTAAACTCTCCCCCCTGCCGTTCTCAACTTCTCTTATTCTTTCTCCCTCAACCCTCACTGAAACCCCCAAACGCCGCAGCCTCTGCCACCTAATTGCTCCGATAAGGAGCCTAGACGTTACCTAAGCCTTTCCCGACGACAGCTCCTCTAAATATGACCTAAAAATGGAACCCAAAAACCAAACTACCTTAAAAAACTCAACCGGTTTCAAACTCCAAAAGCCCCCCATAAAACCATGGCCACCGTGGCCTTGTCCCCTTCTAAACAACCTCGATGTGACTCCTAAAGGTCCAATAGAAACCCCTAAACCACTATTTCCTTGCCACAGACCCAAGATCTAGCCCACCAAAATGAAACCCCACCTCTGCTCAAACTAGATGAAAATAACAACGATGTAAAAGGAAAACGGTGGCTTACCCTCGGTCTCTCACCTAGGCACTCAAAGCTCGTTCCAAGGTCCTTTGGGTAAGACAGATAAAACCACTTTCCCTTATTTTTTGCTGTAATTTTACTGGGTATTTTGGTGTTTTGTTATTGGTTGTGTTCGATATTTTTCTTGTTTTTGCATGTATTTCTTCCGTGATGGTTGTTGGTTCCTTTTCTCATTCCTCACTGTTAGATAATATATCTTGCATCCTCTTTTTTTTCTTTGGACTGTGTTTTGTCTTCTTGTTTTATGTGTCCGCAGTACATGGGTGCGAGCAAGAGGAGTATACGATGGTAGTGGTGGCCTCGGTCTCGGTGGATGGCCGACAGGCGTGGTTCTCTCTCGATAAGTTCGCGCAGTACCTCTGACTCTCTGTGCATGCTGGTTTGATGCTCAATGAGGGTTGGAAGCCGTTAGATCTCGTTAGATCCAATGGCGGCAGCTTGGCGGCGCAGGAACTTAGACCAAAAACCCTAATGGTCCCTTAATCTGGATCGTTAGATGAGAGGCAGATCTAACGGTCCAGGGCATACGGCGGCTAGGCAACATGATGGAGATTAGGCTTTCCACAACTGGGCTGCAACAATGAGCTTCCATATCCAAGCCGGGCCTATTTTGATTTGGACTCCATTTAGGCCAACCTGGTCCAATCTGTTGTAATTTAGACTGTAACAAACATAAATAACATTAATTAGTATTTATTTATTTATATACACATATAAGTAGGACACTATTTATATGTACTTATAATAATAAACATACTTGTATGTATTATTAATATAAAGTACGTGACCCCTATAAAATCATATTACTAATAGCTTCGACTAATACCATCCTATATACTCAATAACAACCAAAAAGAAAATAATAATAAATAAATAAAATATATGTAATATAAATTCGAAAGACGCCCATACAAAATGAGCATCTACACCCTTAAGTTGGTTAAAGATGGCATTGATTCCTGGTAGGGGATAACGATTCTTAATGGTTAACTTATTTAGTTATCGATAGTAGATGCACAACCTCAACGATCCATCCTTCTTTTTAACAAAGAAGACTGGTGCTCCCCAAGGAGAAATGCTTAGTCAGATTAAACCTTTTTCCAACAACTCTTGAATATGAGCATTCAAATCCTTTAGTTCTGTCAGTTCCATACAGTAAGGTGAAATAGACTAAGCAGATCCTAACATTACCTCTATACTGAACTCTAGCTCTCGATCAAGTGGTAATCCTGACAACTCTTCTGGAACATGTCTAGAAAGTCTTAAATAGTTTGGATATCTTGAAGTGTCGAAACTATAATTTGGGTGTCGATTGCATAAGCCAAGAAGGTTCTTGCTCTATTATCCTTCGTGCCTTAATGGCTGACACGATTCTTGAACACTTCGACTTCTCGATGGTCATCACAACTTTAGTTCTATCAGCCTTCTTATGTTTGAGTTGTCTAGCCTTGCATCTCAAACTTGTATCATGCTTTGAAATCCAATTCATACCTAAGATCATGTTAAACTCTTTGAATAATAACTCCATTAAATCGACCGATAAGGTATGACCATGAATTTTAACTATACATCGATAGTGAATCTTATCTATAAGAACGTCAAATCCTAAAGGGCTAGACATTCAAACCTCTATCTCTAGATCATTTTTTGGGATGTTTCTCTCTCGCACTACGTCATAACAAATATGGAAATGGGTGGACCCCTTGGGTCGTCTAAGGCGGTAACCAGAATAGAAAATAATATGAAGGTAACTGAGATCATGTCGGCCTCACTGCACTCCTCTTGGGCTATGACTGTATACTAACGTGATGCCACCCTAGGCTCGACATCGACTAAGAATATAGATGTGCCCCTACTAAAATACCCAGATACAATACCCCTTCCTCTCGAGGGGCCTCTACCTAACGAAGTTGTTGGAGTTGACCTCTGGTTGGAGATGGAGTCACGCTTTGCGACTCAGGGTAAGCTCTAATAAAGTGGTCTAGGGAACCATAACTATAACAACCTCTAGACCCACGCTGGTAAAGCCCAAGATGTCTCCTACAGTAAACCAAAAAATCTGGCTGAGACATTGCCTAATTGAATAACCAATACTCACCACAGATGTAGAGACTAGAGGCCTCTCACAGTGCTTAGACCTACTCCTCCTCTACTCACATTCTACCCTGACCTACTAGGTTGGCCCGATGGAGTCCTTAATGACCCCTGGGAATCCTTAACTGTCTTGGTTGATGTTAGGGGAGGTCTTAAAGACTCTGCGACTCTACTATTATAGCCAAACGTAGCGCCCAACACGTTGGCCCTTATACCCATAACTCTCTTTATCACCTTCGCATAGAGAGTTATCTCATCAAATACCCTATGTGGGTCGGTGAGTAAGTGGATGAGAATGTCCAAGTGGAGTCCTTTTATAAACTCCGGTGTAAACCAGCTCAAATTGAGGAACTCTCTCTCATACTCGAGTAGAGAATGATCTTTCTAAGTCAAGTGTATAAATTAATCTCTAAAGTTATCGATGTGGCCTCCACTATGTACTTTCGGTGGAACTCTTCTAATAAATACTCTCATATTGGTTGCTCTGGCTCTATCGTCATCTCAACGGTCTCCCAATATTCTAGCGTCACCCTTTAGCAAGGCGTGATACACTCCAACATACCCTCAGGGGTAAGATCCAACTGACGGACGTTCAATTGGACTCTCTCAACCATTGATCGGTTGTTATCGATTCATTATCCCATGAGCCAAAGAAGTTCGTAGTTCGTTATCTTCGGAGCTTCTCAACTAGGGACTCCTGCGATGCTACAACATGAGGGGTTAGTGGAGCAGGCTGGTAGGTGGTCCAGGGAATAGATTTAACTATATGTCTGAGGGCTGTTGTTAGATCTCAAAAGAAGGTCGTCTCCTCGACCGCATCCCCATGTATCTCGAACTCTGAATCTGGGATAAAATCTTCACCGGTATCACCCACTAGGGAAATTGTACTCTCATTCCTACCCTTGTGGCTAGGATTTGGGTTATCATTCATGGATTAATTCTAAAATTTAGATAAGAGCGAGGAGTTATTATCATTATTCTAAACATAAAAGTACTATTAACTCCCTAGAGGCATGTATACTTATAAACATTCACCGACTCTAACCCGCAGGTCCTATGAACAATTAAACCTGATGCTCTGATACCACTAAGTATGACACCCTAATCTGATATGATTTGTGGTTGACCGAGTAGAATATCACACGAGACCACCAAAGTGGCTACACAAATTTTTTTCTTTAAAACCATTTATAAAATGACGTTTAAAGACCATACCATAACATATAAATAGTTAAGTTGTCAAGGTGAGCTCCCAAAATATACAAATAAAAAAATAGTATGAGTAATCAAAATAGATTTACGACTCAAGTACAAGGTCTATGAATAATACATGCCTTCTAAGAATAAGACTCAAGTCATACTCTGTTGCTCGGACTGTCTAGAATGTCTACTACATGATAAGGTCCCTAAAAGCTCCTCGTAAGAACCTACGTACGGAAACAAATTCCAAACAAAAAGTTGTCTATCTCAACACCACACTAAGAACTAAGCAATACTATGAGTGTTCAATGAATGCTCATGCTATCAAGTGCAATAAAGAAAGTGAGTATACTCGTATGCTACACACTACTCTAGGGTAGACATCATGATGTGGTCGGAGGGTTACAGATATTGGGATACACACCTCTCTAACCTACCTAGGGTGAGATCCAGAATTCTGCATTAGACACAACACCCGAGTAACCCACCCCTCATGAGTGTTGAGCCTCGTGCCCTAATTAGTCACAAAAGGGCCTCGCGCACTTGCTTAGATATATCTAGGTATTCTATATCTTGAGGCTAACATCGTCTGCTAAAGTAACCCGGATATCTTGGTTGTTTCCTGAGCGTCTCACAATGCTAGTTTTGTATCATTCTAGTTGATTTATTTCTAGCAGTAATTGAATACTATCATAGTTTTCACTTGTAGCTTTATTTGAAAGTAATTCGAGTATTCTTAGGTCCCTCAATATTTATTCAAATTCCATTGGATTTCTTGCCCAAAAATGTACGATTGTACCGATACTGAGCCCCTTCGTTCAATATTGACCCATGAGTATTGATACTCTCCCTTGGGTATCGATACTGTACGAATATTTTAAAACTAAGATGTAAGGGTAGTATCGATACTCCTAGATTGAGTATCAATACTCCTAGATTGAGTATCGATACTCCCAAGCTAGGGTATCGATACCAACCAGAGTATCAAGACCAAATTTCTCTTTAATATGTTAAAAAATACCTCAGTATTGATACTTTTACTAGGAGTATTGATACTCTACCCCCATTATTGATACTCTCATGAGTACCAAGGCCAAAATTGGCTACTTAAATTTGCTAAGTGAACCCAATATCAATACTCCTCCTGTGAGTTTCGATACCCAACAGTCACTATTGATACTCGATGAATGAGTATCGATACTCGATGAATGAGTATCGATACTTCTAGCCTAAAACCTCCTTATTTATAACCCTCAGATGAATAATATATGTACTATTCTTCCAGTACATATACTGAAACCCATAAATACCATGTTTGGGCATGAAAATAACTCCCTAAACTTCCCCAAGTGCCCTACTGAGGTTTTCTTACATTATTAAAGTCTTATGTATGATAAATGGGATCATGATAGGTCTTTTAACATGTTGAAAAATACCAAAATCTAGAATCTACCATGCTTCACAACTCAAATCTCTAGCTAGATGCATTCTAATGACTCACAAATGGTATGAAGGAGTTGTAAATGTATTACCTTAGGTTTTTAGCTGCTAAAAATGTCCTCCAATCAACCAAAGGGAAATTTCTCCTTTCATCTAGCCTTGGAATTTTCTCTCGCTTCTTTCACTAATTAAAGGCAAAGTAAACGAGTTGCTAACTCATCTAGGAGCTTGGATTGAAGTTAAGTGTAACACCCATTTTCCCATATCCGATCATGAACATGAGTCAAAGATGCCAGAAAACTTTTATAGACATTTTATAATTTAAAAACTGGTAAAATTTTATTTCTTAAACTAATACTAGTTAACATCAATTGTCAAAACTATTTAATCGCATAACCCAAAAACAATATTTAAAAAATACTTTTTAAATCTGATTTCAGGTAACAACATGGTTGTTCAATATTATTTTCTACAATAATTGAAACTGCATAAAAACTGCTTAAAATAAATCCATCCTTATGCTAATAAAATATACTTATAGTATAACATGTATCAAAATCCATATTAAAATATTACAAACTCTTTTTACATGTATACATGCCAACTATAAATCAAAACAAGAGTAGGATGTCATTACTGATACCAGTAAGTAGTCTTCAATGATTGATGCAAAGCTCCACTCCTTACTCCATTCGTTGTCTTTTACCTACGCGTGAAAATCATCACATGCTAAGTATACAGTTAGTGAGGCATTTTCATAACTATTTAAAATAAAGTAAGGCATATCAAAATATGAAACATCATTATAATCAAAGTACCGTAAATATCATATAAAATATATATGAACATATAAAACTGACTTATTAAAGTTATTCCTATCAACATATAACATGTAACATTAACATTTCATATATATAAGGTATACTATGCCAAACCACAAATTCAATAGGACATATGATTTCATCGAAAACATATAATCTGTACCTATCATATTTATTCCATTCACAGTATGTACTTATTCATAATCAAGTCATATAACATGTATTTTTCACATATTTAAATCATAATCTAATGTATATCAAATGAGAATGCATGGTACGTGAGTTAGACGAGTGTGCAGAATATGTAGTCAAACTGTCACATATATCATATGCACTTTAATTGCTAAACAGGAGCATAGGTATTGTAGAACACAACATCACTATACTAATAAGGAGATGGTAGTTCACATGTCAAAACATCATGAACATCATAATTGCACCTATATTGCCCAGAGTACATAAATGTACTAATACAATAGTACCCAAAGGTACTAATACATGAGTGCACGTATGCACTAATAATGGAGTACACAAATGTACTAAACATGATCAATCGATAAACACTCCACCTCATGGCATGTCAATTGTACCAAAGACTCGCAATGCAAATACAAAGTGATTTTATTTTAGAATCATATACCATTCATTTATCAGGACTATCCCTAGATACTAACATATCATATATCATATAAAAGTGCATTGGACAGTTCATACACAAAATATTCCATTTTCACATAACGTGAGTATATCATTGAAACATCCCTTATCACTTTCTTTTTTGACATATGAACATCATATTTCATCATATGGTAAATATCATAACTATCATGCCAAGATAATATAGTTATTTTATTCATACATTTAAGATAGCATATGACGTAAGAATAACATAAAAACACAATTTATGACAAATTTTATATGTAGGCAGTTTGCACTACCCTCAAAGAAATATTATTTTGTATTAATCTACACATTTAAAATTATTCCACTTGTACCACTGGAAACTATACTCAAATAAAAATATAACTATATAAGGAACTCCTTCTAGTTCAACTTGTACAATTTATAGTGAATTTTCTAATCTGACTTACAGAAGTTGTTTTGAGTAGAATCTACTACCCTGATTTCTAACCTATCCTCGATTAAAAATTCCTATCTTTATGTATACTCCTCGAAATCAGGAGTCATTTTATATAAAACTAGACTGATATACAAATCCAATGGTATAAAAATTATCCTCTAATCCTTTCTATAGAATTTGTGGTGATTTTTCTAAACTTATTATTCAGATCATAAATTCTAGGAAGATTTCCCTATTTTGCAACTTTAGCTTATTCACTAATTCTATTAGCTTACCAAATGGACATATATGCATGAATCACAAAGTAACAAAACATTATGAGTCACTTCTTACCATAGCAACTTCTTCATTGGCTCATCGCAAGCCAATGTTTGCTCGATAACATAACATAAATACAAATTAAATATGCACTCACCTGGTGTGCTTAGTTTGCAAACATTCCTTAGTAATTCACATTTCATCCTTAAGATTCTCATTAGCTTCAATATTGCTTGATCTTGATTTAAATCATAATATAAATGAATATCAATTATAAGATATATACATTTCAAACCACATGTTAGAATCTTATTGATGTAGGCACATAATAAAAAATAAATTCTAAAAATCTTTCGATGCTCATTCGATACTAATTTCATGTCACAACGTCAATGTTGACCTTAACACTTTAAATTGACCATTCAAGTCCCTTTTTATCCAATTTCATCAAAACTTCACATAACATTTTCAACTTTATATTTTAACTACTAATTATGAATTCTTTTAGAATTCATCTCAACTTTTCTATTTTATTCAAAATGGTCCTTTGCCATTTAATTTCCATTCAATCTTCAATTAGCATAATTAAAAATTCCAGCATAACACCTTAACAAGTACACCATTTTCCTCAAGTCACTAACTTTCCCATATTTATAATTTGATCCTCAAACTTTACCAACTTCCCAAAATTATCCAATTTCTCATTCTATTATCAAATTCAACATACTAACATTAATTTCCAGCAAAGTACGTCACCTATTTAACAATTGCACATCAACCCCTTATCTTTTCATGATTTGCAAATAGGTCTCTCTTGTGTAAATTTACAAATTGGACCAATCAACATTCTAAAGCTTTTAGAAACTTCCAAATAACATTTCTAAGCTTAGGTAAAATTTTCCATATTTTTTCCTATTTTGTTTCTCATGGATGAATTTATAGGGTTAGGGATTCATGAATTCTCAACTTGTTTCAATCATGAATTTAACCTTTAAACAACAGTTTAAGGCTTCTAAAATCAAACCCCTAACATAATTTAACCAAATCACAAATTCTTCAAAACCCTAGGTCATGGTCAAACACTATTAATGTTTGATTTCAAATGATTTAATCATCATACAAACTTGAAAACAACTCTAAAACATCAACAACATCAAAATATATCATCAAGTCACAAAACCCTAACATCCCCTTTATCCACCAAATTTAGGAACAAGGCATTTCAAACAAAATTAGATGTGTAATTGGTACCAAATGATAGACCATTTTGAATAGTTCAATTTTCTATTTCACGCTTTAATCCAAAGACCTAAGGAATTTGCTTGAAAATAAAAAATAAATTTTTTACTCCATACCTTGTGAAGCTCATGTCCATGGCTGATTTTGAAGAAGAATTGTCATGAAATTTCTATTTAATTTCATGAACGTTTGTCATTTATTTAACTTAATATGGGAAATGACACTTTTACCCTTAATGAAACTTGATAATTACAAGCTTACCTTATCACATGTTAATTATCATCTTCCAAAGTCAAATATAAACAAATTAATTTGCCCTTTACAACTTTACCCATGCATTTTTCCAAAATTTCCAATCTTGCCATTTTCATCCAACGATCCATAATTGACATGGAAAATAATTCTTAAATCCAATTCTCCATATTATTTTTCCATCATTTGAAAATTTGGAAATAATATTTTTAAGTTTAATTAAGCATCCTTCATTTTTTGTCATAATTTTGATTCTATCCGATTATCTGAATTTTTATTAGAATTTAACACTTTATAGCTTTTAATAAAAAATTCAAATAAAAATTATGATTCCTACAAAATAAGTCATTCTTGGTGGTTAACTATTTATTTACGAGGCTTAAATACATAACTTTTGAAAATTATACTTTAGTCCCTAAACTTTTTCATACTTTATACTTCTGCTACTAAACTTTCAAAATTTAGGTTTTGGTCACCAACCAAAATTTTGGGGTATTATATTAAGGACACTTTTTAAAACTTAAATCCATTAAAAATGAGCTGGAAACACTTGGTTTCTTGAACCCCCACTAAAACTCATTTTTGGTTTCTGTGGCCAAAACTTGAACCTAATGACTTAAATGAAAGCTTAGAAGATGGAGATTCCATTTCTTACCTTGAAATTTCTGATCTAGGCTTGCAAAACTAAAAGCTTCCACCTTCACTCAACTCTTGGAGAGGAGGAAGAAGAAGAAGAAATGAATGAGACAATAACTAATGTTTTTTAAGAAAAAGATGAGAGGAATACAACGTGATATCAACAACAATTAAGGATTTTCAATCGTTGTTTTAAAAGATGGGTAAATTGCCCTTTTAGTCCTCCCTATTTTATCATAAGATTAAAAATGCCCTTTTTATCTCATATTGGGCTCAACCCAAGTCCAAACCAAACCCAATTTGGAACAAGCCTTCACATAAACTAACATATCTAAATAGGACCATCTAGGTTTATCCCGAAACTTCTAACCATAGATTTGGGGCGTTACAAGACTATAATGAGTGGTCATGGATCAAATCAAGTTATACAGTTTTCCATTCTCCTATATGACTATACAAAATATTGATTATTCTAATTACCATATTGGTCGGTAAAAACATGGACAGACGTGTCATGACTTTTTCTTGAAAAATATTTTCTTACATCAAGAGCCATTAATATAAGGAGAGGAATTTAAAGTATTAAAAAAAGATACCAAGTCACTTCATAGTTACTAGGAAAGATTTAAACAATCATGTGTTAGCTATCCACAGTATGAGATCTTCGACCAACTACTCATTCAATATTTTTATGAGGGATTGTTACCCATGTAAAGAAAAATGATGGATACAGTAAGTGGATGATTGATTGTTAAGATGTTTCTTCTTTTATGTTCTTAATTGTATATTCAATATGTTAAAAGATTGATGAGTTTTTAATATTGCATATTTTTACTATTATTTAATCTTCATTTGTTGCTTGGATATTACTGATTTGTTTCTTTTTGGGTTTATTTTTGACAGGAGCTTCATTGGATTAAGTAGACCAAAGACCAATAGATTTTGATGATCTAGTCAACTTCTTCTAAAAGACAAGTGAAACTATCTTGAATACTTAATTTAGAGTTTAATTGGAATAAGGTTTTCCAGAAGATGAAGCAGAATTCAACCAGAACTACAAGACTTAAATATTTACTTTTATCTTTTGTGATACATATTTTAAATTTAGGACTTTTAGTTTGATTATTTTATTTAGAACTTAGTTATTTTATTTACTTAAAACTATAGGGCTATCAACACACTTTTATGTTCAAGCTTTACAGACATAATGGAATTTATATTTCTTTGGTTATTAATTAAAGTTCTTATTTTCTTTCATCTCCACTTTTATTTCATTATTTTCTTTCCACAATGCTAAACATGATCCAATCCATGCTTAGTTAAACTCTACTAAGCTTAAAGCTTCGCGAAGCTAAATTCCAAATTGTGAGAATTGAGACTTGTTCTTTATAACTTCAAATAGAATTCTTTGGTTCTATAGAAACTAGGAATGACAATAGATCATTCCTTTAAATTTTCTACATCTTTAATCCAAAAAGATGTCATTGGTTTGAAGGTTGTTTCGGCTGACGGTTTGGTAGATAAAACGGTGAGTCGTAATTTGAGTTTATGTGAACAAACTTAACGGTGGTCTGCTAAGGGGATTCCAGATCGAGTTTGATTCTCAGAGAGACGCTATAACCTGAGTTAGACTCTTTCAGTGCTCGAAGTTGTCTTAGTGCTAACAACGATAGACGTGGTTAGTCTAGAAAGGACTGGATTTTGGATATAGATTTAGAAATTTTGATTAACCCAAGAGAAAAATTAGATGTAGAGGTTAGGCTCCGTTGACTGCAATCGACGTACATTAACGAGAGAATTTATGTCGATGATTGATCGAAATTGAGGCCAAGCAAAGCCTAAGACTATATCATCTCAATTAAATTCTACTACCTTATTTACTTTCTCATAATCTTTTTTATTTTTTATTTATTTACTTTATTTATTTCCAAATCTCTATTTTCACTTTTGCAGTTAAACCCAAGTATCAAAATAATCAAATTTGCCAAACTTCCTTAGTCCATGTGGATCTATACTTCTCTCAACTGCTTTCATTATTTATTTGAGGTTAGAGAATTTATTTATTTTGCAAATTTGATGCTTTTCAAATTGATATCGTTACTGGGGACTTGAACAAAGTTACTAATATTGTTTCTTATTTTTATCTATAACCAGGTCATTTATGTGAGAATTAATAAATTACAAACTTGAAATTGAAGCACTTTTCCAAAGATTACATGGAGAAACTTTTTGGCTAATGAGAAAAAAACAACATCAACTAAAACACGATTCAGATGATCTGATAACTAGTTCCAACACTTGATGAACAACAACAACTTTTCATCATGTTCCTAAATGGTGAAACACCGTTCGAGTTAAAGACGAGTTTGATCCACCTTTTGTTAACTTTTAATGGTTTGCAAAAAGAGAACCCACATAAACATATAAAAAAGTTTCATATTGTCTGTCTAAGTTTGAAACCACTGGAAGTTTTTGAAGATCAAATAAAGTTTCATGTTTTCCCTTTTTTTCTTAGTCGATTTGGCGAAGGATTGATTATTTTATATACCTTTTGGTTCTATTGATACATGGGCTGACATACCTCACTTATTTCTTGACATATTTTTTCTTGTGGCTAAAGCAAATGAACTAAGGAGGAGCATTGTAGGGAGTTGAAAAAAGGATAGCGAATCTTTATATGATTATTGGAACATTTCAAAAAGTTTTGTGGAAGCTGTCCACAAAACGACTTGTTAGAACAAACCCTTCTAAATTTTTTTAAAGAATGGCTACTTCCAATTAAGATTAAAATGATTGATGTGGCAAGTGGAGGAGCCCTTAAAAACATGACCCCTTTTGTATCTAGGGATTTGATTTCAATTATGGCGCTAACGTTCAACAATTTTTTCCATATAATGAACCCACTCGGTGGGTTCACGAGATAAGCACACCTTCCATTAAAGATAAGATTAATAAACTTAATAACGTTGTTCAATCTTTATTTGCAAGAAAAACAAGCCATCATGCTTATATGGAATTTGTACGATGTTAAATCATCCAAAAAATTGTTGTTCGGTACTTCAAGAGGACAATACAACACATGTACATGATGTGGAGAATTTTTTGGGACCTTCCAAAAGGTGTTATAAACCTCACTCAAATATGTATAATTAAAATTTGAGGAACTATTTGAATCTTAGCTATGGATCAAATCCTAGATATAATCAACCTTATCAACTATGTCTGACTATGCCTAAACAATATCAACCTCAAAAGTCATTCTTGGAGACCATAGTAGTGACACTAGAGATTAGCCAAGAAAAATTCCAACAAAAGGACGAGGTGCATTTTTAAGAAATTAAAAAACATGTGATTCAACTTACATTAGTTGTGAGTCGTTTAGAATCCCATGGAAAACTTTCGTCTAAAATAGAACCACATCCCAAACAAAGTGTACGTGCAATCACCTTTTGTAACAGAGCTTTTATTGAATCTAGATCCTAATAAGATTTTACCGCAAAACCATGAAGTAAATAAGGAATCAAAATCGCCAGTGGAACCACCTGTTCCATTGCCATATATCGTACCTCCCCCATTCCCAGAAAGACTCATCAAACACGACAAAGAGACTGAAGAAAAAGAGATTCTCGACATTTTTTTGAAAATTAAAAATTAACATTCAACTCATTTATGCTATAAAAAATCTCAAGGTATACGAGATTTTTGAAAGATCTTTGAACTAACAAGAGAAAGCTCCCTGGGAATGAAAAGGTAAATTTAGGTGAAAAATGTTTCTACTGTTATTCAATGAAAAATCTTGCCTAAATACAAGGACCAATGTATGTTTGCAATTCCTTCCAAAATAGGTAAGGTTGGCATTAAAAAGGCCATGTGTGATTCATGAGCTTCAATTAATGTTATGTCTTTGTCAATTTATAATTTACTCAGTCTCAAACTTTTTAATGAGATATGTGTGATGATCCAACTTGTTGATAGATCGGTTGTGTATCAAAAATGAATCTTGCAGAAGTTTTTGTAAAGGTAAATAAATTGATATTTCCAGTCGACTTCTATGTGATCGATATGGAGGATGATCAATCCAATATTTGTTTCGAAATTATGCTCGAAAGATCATTCTTAAGTATGATACAAACGAAGATCAATGTGCGAAGCGGAACACTCACCATGGAATTTGACGGTGAAGTAGTGAGGTTTGATGTTTATAAAGCCATGGAATATCCTAATTTTATGGTTAATGTTAGCTTCGTCGGTATTCATGAAATATTTTTTTATTAATATATTAAGCATAACGTTTCTGAAGAATTGTGTAACAACTTGAATGATGAAGCTAATGTGTCGATGGAGTTAGAAAATATTTCTAAAATTGATTTGGATTTGGGCCTAGAACCTTCAAAGACTAAACTTTTACCTTCGATTTTGTAGGCATGTGAGATTAAGTTCAAACTTCTACAAAGTCACTTGAAGTATAAGTTATTGGGAGAAAGAGGCACATTGTTGGTTGTTATTTCGGACCAGCTTTCAAAGGTGGAGGAGATCCGAAGAAATGCATATGAAAATGCTCTAATCTGGAAAAAAAGAGTTTAGTGATCGTAGAGTTTACCATAAAGAAGTTCTAGGTTGAAAAAAAACATAAAAATACCTCTTATGGAACCTAAAGTTTGAATTAGGTCATCAGGATAACAACATTTAACAAAAGTGTTGAACTATTTTTGATATAACAATTTATGGCAAAATGTTTTTGGACTTGAATTGAATTTATTCAAAGTTTTCAAAAATAATTCAAAGTCCATTTAATTTGGAATTGAGCACAAAAATGCTCAAAAACATCGAATGCAAAATGTGTATCGATACTTCTACAGTGTACCGATACACTGCTACAGTAATTTCGCCCAACGGTCATAAAATTTGAATTTTATAAAGGGGTACCGATACACCTTGGGAGTGTACTGATACACCCTATTCTGGGCAGTTTTATTTTGCAAAAAATGAATCCCCAACGGCTATATACGACTTCAAACTCATTTCAAGCTATAAATACAAGTTGAGGACACTTGAAGAATTATGAGAACAACTATCCAAGCAATCAAACACAAGATAATAGCTTTTTATTCTTATTTTCCTTTCTCTTGTAAATATTTGTTCTTGTGAGCTTAATTCTTGTAAACACCTACCTTATAGAGGTTTATTTGTTTACTTCTTTTACCCTTTTGTAAAGGGGAAAGGTTCTAGCTAAGCCCGTGTAAAAGCTAGGGAAAGGTTCTAGTTTATCCCGTGAAAAACTAGGGAGCTGTAAAGGTTATCTCTTTGTCCTTAAAAAGAAAGAACAAATTACTGAATTTGTTAGAAAATACTCGGTGAGGAGCTAAGATAGTTGATGTAGACTTGGTTGAGAAGTCGAACCACTATAAATCGTTGTGCAATTCTTTATCTTTCAATCTCCTTACTCCCTAAACACAAAAACCATTCCGACCCCTCTTTGCAAACCGTTTCAGTTATCGATTTGAGTTTCTGCAAATCCCAACAATTGGCAGAAGAGCCTAACTCCTTAGAAGGCTTAACATCCTTGAGAAGATCCTCGAAGAATCTCTACCAATTCCCAACGCAATCGATAAAGAAATGGTTTCAACCTCCGGTTCTTATTACTTTGAAGATATACCTATTATGGATTCACAACCGGTCAACAAGCCACCCTTCTTCAATGGAGAAAATTATGCTCATTGGAAGAATAAGATGATGTAATTTATACGAGCCTATTATCTAGGAGCTTGGAACTCAATCATGAACGGTTACTCCTCTCCACCCGGCAAGTACGACGATTGGAGTAAAGAAGAGCAAAAAACGTTCTAGCTTAATTCTAAGGCTATACATATTCTCTTGTGTGCTTTAGGCCCAAATGAATATGGAAGAATCTCATCTTGTTCTAGTGCCAAAGAGATTTGGGATAAGCTCCAAGTCACTCATGAAGGAATCGATGAAGTAAGGGAATCAAAGAAAAGTCTTCTCAACCATAGCTACGAGAACTTCAAGATGAAACCTGATGAAGACATTAAAGCTATGACGGATAGATTTTCCATGATTGTCAACGGTCTCAAAAGATTTGGAGAAATAATCGCTAATGAAAAGCTTGTAAGAAAGATGATCTACTCTCTTCCAAGTTCATGGCAATCGAAGAAGACTGCCATTATCGAAGCTAGAGACCTAAAGTTTCTCACTCTCGATGAATTGATTGGTTCTCTTCTCACTCATGAGATGATATTGAAGGAAGATGAAGAAAATGAAGAGAGTAAAAACAAGAAAAAGAAGAAGAAGGTAGGCATTGCCTTCAAATCCACCAATGAAAGCTATCAAGATTCAAGTGATGAGGTGGATGAAGACGATGATGAACAAGAAGATAAGATGGTCATGCTTTTAAAAGAGTTAGAGAGATTTATGACTTCCAAGGTAATAAAGCATGAATCAACCAAGAAGAAGAGTCCCCCGGTGTGCTTTAATTGTCAAAGAATGGGGCATGTCAAGTATGATTGTCCCTTTCTAAGAAAGAAGAGATCTTCCAAGAAGAAGGCATATGTGGCAGCTTGGAGTGATAAAGATGACTCCAATGATGAAGATGAAGTAGTTAACCTATGCCTCATGGCCACCCATAAAGAATTCGAGGTATCTTCTAACTCAAATGAATTTAATTCATTTACTATTGATGAGTTACAAGATGCTTATAATAGGTTGTATTTGGGATTTGAGACCATGAATTCCAAATATACGAAATTAATTTCAAAACTCAAAATTGAAAATAAATCGATTTTAAAAGAAAGAGTTGATTTTGAAAATCAAAATGAAATTTTGAAAAATGATTTAGAGCTTTCAAAAATAAAAATAAATGATTTAGAAAAGAAAATTTGAGTTAGAAGTTAAACTTGAAAGCTTAACAAGAGAAAAAGAATTAATTTCTAAAAACAACTTATTATATTTAGAAATGACAAAATGCTCACATTGTCATTTTCATGGTCACAAGGAACATACTTGTCCTTTAAAGAAAGGAAAACGTTTTAAAATTAGACAAGTATGGATTCCTAAGGGAACAAGGGGCATTGAAACTAATGTTCAAGGATCCAAAGCAATTTGGTACCAAAATCTACTTAAATGTCTCTTGTAGGTGTGTGGGAGCAATGGTGATGAAAGTGATTATATTCAAGATGCTCTAGCCACACATGAAAAAGGAATGGGTAACCTCTAAGCATAATGCTTTCGATTTTGGTTTTTTGGTTGCTCATTTTAGTTTAAGCATGCATGAGTTTTGATTTTAAATAATTATGTATTGTTTTTTAATCTCATGTATGTTGAAAACAATTGGTATGATGAACATTTTAAAATTTTAATGATTTTTCATAAATTTTGTTCATCATAATAAATTTTGGTTAAAATTGGTTTTAAATGCAAATGATATCTCTCTAACAATTGATATGAACTTTCAAATACTTTGATTTTATAAATTTTAATTTTTTTTATCTAAATTTGAATGTTTATGCATATGGCTTAAATGAAAATGATATCTCTCTAACAATTGATATCAAATTCTACAAATGCATAACATTTTTGAAAAGCTTTATGCATATGCACTTAATTTCAACAATTGATATTGCATGACGTATTTTAGACTTGTACTACTAACATGTTTGTTAATCTTTGTTGAAATTCAATTTTGTTTAAGTGTCAAACTCTAATAGCTTAATTTTGTTTGGAATATATTTATTGAGGGGGGGCTTTGATTTTTCAAATGATTTTTAAATGTAAAATTTACTACTTACTCTCCAAAGTTATTTTGAACTTCAAAGATTGAATTATTTTTTATATAACAAAAAGGGGGAGAAGTTTGGTTTGAAAATTTCAATTTCTTAATGAAAAAAAGGAGCTTAACATTTTCATATATTTTCCAACAATTGGTAACAATTAGTATCTTTTTAACAATTGATATCCTTTTGTTAACAATTGGTATCTTTTTCATTAAACATTTTATTAAGGGGGAGTTTTACCAAAAATAATTTTTCAAATGTTTTGTTATATCAAAAAGGGGGAGATTGTTGAACTAGGTTTTGATATAACAATTTATGAAAAAATGTTTTTGGACTTGAATTGAATTTATTTAAAGTTTTTAAAGTTTTCAAAAATAATTCAAAGTCTATTTAATTTGGAATTGAGCACAAAAATGTTTTTATGAATAGTATTGTACTGTATTAATAGTATCGATATTGTGTGAACAGTAATGAACAATACCGATGCTCAAAAACATCGAATGTAAAATATGTATCGATACCTCTATATAGTAACGATACACTGCTACAGTAATTTCACCCAACAGTCATAAAATTTGAATTTTATGAAGGGGTACCGATACACCTTGGGAGTGTACCGATACACCCTGTTCTGGGCAGTTTTATTTTGCAGAAAATGAATCCCCAATAGCTCCAAAACATCCCCAACGGCTATATACGATTTCAAACTCATTTCAAGCTATACATACAAGTTGAGGACACTTGAAGAATTATGAGTACAACTATCCAAGCAATCAAACACAAGAGAAGAGCTTTTTATTCTTACTTTCCTTTCTCTTGTAAATATTTGTTCTTGTGAGCTTAATTCTTGTAAACACCTACCTTAGAGAGGTTTATTTGTTTACATATTTTATCCTTTTGTAAAGGGGAAAGGTTCTAGCTAAGCTCGTGTAAAAGCTAGGGAAAGATTCTAGTTTATCCCGTGAAAAACTAGGGAGTTGTAAAGGTTATCTCTTTGTCCTTAAAAAGAAAGAACAAACTAGTGAATTTGTTAGAAAATCCTTTGTGAGGAGCTAAGGTAGTGGATGTAGACTTGGTTGAGAAGTCGAACCACTATAAATCGTTGTGCAATTCTCTATCTTTCAATCTCCTTACTCCCTAGACACAAAACCCGTTCCGACCCCTCTTTGTAAACCGTTTCGGTTGTCAATTCGAGCTTCCGCAAATCCCAACAAAAAGTGCTTTAATCGGGGGCAATCCATTTTTATTAATTGTTGTTTATTTTATTTTTATTTCTTGTTATTTATTTTCCTTTATATTTTTAGGTACACTAGTATTTTCGAATTGAGATCAAAATTATAGATATGGTGTTGGTTCGGAATTTTATCGCAAAGTAGAGAATTTTAATGCTAGTACATCCTCCAACTATTTATCTTTCGAACACAACGACGCTAGACATTGGGAGTTTTTCTATCCCTTCTCATTTACTTTATTTATTTTGTATTGAGACAATACTCTTTAAGTTGGGGGATGGAATTGAATCAAATTTTTCCTTATTGTACATATGCTTGAATTTTGGTATGCTTCAGTTTAAATATACTGAGTTTTATGTTGAATATCTTGAGTTTTATGTTGAACTTAGAATGCCAGGAAATTTTTTAACACATTTTTTGTTTGGATTGAGATACATGAAATTGTATATTGTGATTAGTGTTTTTGAAATATTATGATGACATCTCATGAGTTTATTGATTGAAAATACACTTGACTTTATGCTAGCTACACCTTTTGGTAAGATTTGAGATTGTAGAGCAATTCCTTATATTCTTGCTCATTTTTCTTATCTTTAGTGCATCGAACTTAGCATATATATTTTGCATTTGAATACATGTTGAGATTGTAGTTTGGATTTGATAATTTGAAATGATAGGGGCACTTAGGATTTACCCAATTTCCATACCTTTAAAAAATGCCTACCCATTTGTTTACCCTTAGTTAGCCACTAAGTCATTTTCCCCTTTCTTTGTTTTACCACACTTTAGTTTTTATCTCCTCTTTTGTTACCTTTCTCGTGAAAATAGAACAAATTATTCTACGAAAAAAAGAGAAAAACATTCCAAAAAAGAAAGAAAAAAATGTTTAAGTTTGTTCTTTGGATGTTGAAATTCTTTAGTGATTGATTTAATTTTGTGTGCTTGATTTGATTTTATATGCATGTCTTGTCTTGATTATGAGGCTACATTTTTTTCCTTTTTCCATACCTTCACTTAAGCCTCGTTACAACCCTTGAAAGACACTTTGATTATTACATCATGTTCATATACAATGGTGGGGATTTGATTCACTTGCAAGCCTATGGTAATATTGTGTTATGTTCTAGCTTTGAGAGTTGATTACACCCGAAACAATTTGAGAGTATTGTGCGAATCCTTATAAGGGTGTTGAGTCCTATTATATTTTAAATTACTGGATTAATGAGATGTTTTGATTTTTCCATAAATTTATCTTGTTCATACTCTTCAACTTAATTGTTATTTTGGTTTAAATATTTGATATGGACTTGACCTTGTTGATATTCTAAGATGTCAAGCGAGATGATGGAAGGTAAATGGGAAAGTCAATATGTTGAACTAAGGTATGTTTGAAGACAAGCATTGAAAAAGTGAGGGGAACTTCGATAAATGTTGAATATTGCATATTTTTAATATTATTTACTCCTCATTTGTCGATTGGATATTACTGATTTGTTTTCTTTTGGGTTTATTTTGAAAAGGAGATTTATTGGATTAATTATCTCAAAAACTAATAGATTTCGACAATCCAGTCAACATCTTCTATAAGACGAGAGGAATTATCTTGAATATTTAATTTGGAATTTACCTAGGATATGG
Source organism: Hibiscus syriacus (assembly GCF_006381635.1). Lineage (NCBI taxonomy): Eukaryota > Viridiplantae > Streptophyta > Magnoliopsida > Malvales > Malvaceae > Hibiscus > Hibiscus syriacus. The sequence continues at coordinate 1,454,599 of NW_024062824.1, read as the reverse complement.
ATATCTAAATGATGAAGCAAAATTCAACCAGAACTACAAGACTTAAATATTTATTTTTACCTTTTGTGATAAACCTTTTAAAATTAGAATTTTTAGTTTGATTATTATATTTAGAAATTAGTTATTTTAGTTACTTAGAACTCTCGAGTTATAACTACCCCTTTAGGTTCACGCTTTAAAGACATATTGGAATTTATATTTCCTTTTTTAAAAGGTTTACAAAGCTCAATTCTAAATCGAGAGAATTGCTACACTTAATCTAAAGCTTTGCAAAGCTCAATTCTAAATCGAGAGAATTGCGTCTTTTTTTTTCATAACTTCCAATATCATTCTTTGGTTCTCTGGAAACTATGAGTGGCAATCAATCATTCTTTTAAAGTTACTACATCTTTAATCCGAAAAACGTCATTGGCTTAAAGGTTGTATTAGCTTACAGTTAGGAAGACAAATCAATTGGTCTTATTTTGGCTTCTTGTGAATAAACTCAACGACGATTTGCTAAGAGGATCAAGATCAAGTTTGATTCTTAGAGAGACGCTATAACCCGAGTCGGGCTCTTCCACCACTCAAAGTTGTCTTGGTGTCGACAAAGGTATACGTGGTTAGTCCAGTAAAGACCGGATTTCATAGGTAGGCTCGGAAATTTTGGTTAACCTGTGAGAAGACTTAGCTGTGGAGGTTAGGCTCCGTTATTGTAATCGGCGTGCATCAAAGAGAAAAAAATTATTTCGATAATCGATCAAAATTGAGCCTAAGCAAAGCCTAAGGTTATATCATATCAATTGAATTCTTCTACCTTATTTACTTTATTTACTTTCTCGTCATTTTTTATTTATTTTATTATTATTTAATTTCATTATTTCTAAATCCCCATTTTTACTTTTACAGTTAAACCTAATGATCAAAACAAACAAATTTATCAGACTTCCTTAGTCCATATGGATCAACCTCTACTTCTTTATACTACTTTCATTATTTATTTGAGATTAGAGTATTTATTTATTTGACAAATTCGACGCTTGTCAAAGATCATAGCATAGTCTAAAGGGCAGGGAAAATATGCCCCTCATATGGATGATATGAGGGATGAGTTCATCCTAATACTAAAGATATTTATATTCTCAAGAATGTGAAAGTTGATGATGTGATATACTTTTAGAACCTAAATTCTACTCTTCATAAATATTGAGAACCATTATGAGGTCCAATATGTTTCATTTAGAATCGCACCACAAGAGTTTTTTTAATTGAGAGACTTTAGAGATACAAGACAATTGAGCCTTTGGATTTAGCGATAATGATCCAATAACATTTGATAAGTGGCCAAGGGATACTTAAAGAAATCTAAGATGACTACATTGTAAGTTATGTGATTATTTGGAATATGCTGCCACACTTTAGAAGGTTGAACCTATGATTGGCAAGATAATCAAAATGATCCTACACCCAAAGAAGTTGATGTGTAGGTAATTCTCATATGAGTTTAAGAAGAAATATATTAGTGAGGCAACCATGAATGATTTAAGGAGATAATTTTTGGAGGTGGTTTTTAAGTATGAGAGAGACTTTCTACTTGAGATGGATGCATGATTTCATGTTAAAAAGGGTGAACTTTTAAAAAAATTTATGAGTTGACAAACTTATGAAATTTTAGTGGGACGAAAATATATTATCAATAGAAAATATCTAAAATATATTTTAATTGAAATTTTTAAGGAGAATTTCCCTCGACCGCTCCTCTTTCGATCCATCTATGCTTCTTATGTATGAGCAAATGCACAAGAAGTTGGGCTCAAATGAATTTCAAATTAGATCAATTTCAGATGAAATTAGTTTCAAGTTTGGATTAGATAAATTTAAATTATTAAATTTTAGTAATCAAATCAGATAAAATATAAATTATTCGGGTCGTGTTCATTCAAATTGAAAAAGTTTAGTTATCCATTAGGTTACGTCAATAAAATATATAGGCTTAATACAAAAAATAAGTGCTTAAACTATATCCAAAATTGACTTTTGGTGCCTTTTTTGTTGTTAAAAATAAGTGTCTAATATTTTATCCGTTACAATTTTAGGTCTCTACAGTTTAAAAAAATGTTAAGTGATACTTGTCACGTTTACATTCTTTTGATTTTTTAAAAACTAAAATAATATTTAAAAATATGTTTTTTAAAAATCTGAATGTAGCACGTGTCATTTAATTTTTTTAAAGGTATGTACCTAAAAGTATAACGGATAAAACATTGAGAACCTATTTTTAACAAAATATTCTTTAGACACCAAAAAGTCAATTTTTAGTTTAGGCATTTATTTTTATATTAAGCTAAATATATATGATAATAATATTAATTTTTTTTGTTAATTTGGAGTAAATACAATGTAGTATATGTTCAAAGATAACTCTCAACCATTAGACATTGAACGCTGATATTATCTCTGACATTCTTGGTGCTCGAACCTAGAATCTTAAGGAATGAAAAAAAAAATTACAGTCGAAGTTGCTTGGCTCATGTAATAATATCAATTATTTATGATAAAAATATATTTAAGAAAACGTTACTATACTATTAAGCATTGAACGCTGATAATATTTCTGACATTCCTGGTGCTAAGGAATAAAAAAAATTACCGTCAAAGTTGCTTGTCTGGTGTAATAATTTTAATTATTTATGATAAAAATATATGTAAGAAAACGTTAATGATTTCAGTAAAAATATCGTAACACGTTTTATATGACAACAAATTAAGTGGGGCTGATAGGTTGGCAATATGATTTTGGCTAGCCTGCCTTTAATTTTGTATCTTACCTGCGGTCCACTGAATGGGACTGTGGGGACCTTACGTTTGGTCACCTTATTTTCATTTCAATTACTCCACTTATTTAATTAGCAAGTGACTTGTAAATTAAAGTTTTAAGGCTTAAATACGTTAAACGTTGTTGAATTGTGATTTAGATTTTAATTTGGCGTTTAAATTTAAATATTCTAATTAAATTTTTAAAGTATCATTTTTATTAAGTTAGCTATCAATTTAAATATTAAATATTAACTCATATTATTGAAAAGTATAAGCTCAATTATATTATTTTTATTGTAATATTCAAAAGGTTGTAAGCATTCAACCGCGGAACATAGTGGAGACATGTCGAGGCCATGGTCCCTCGAAATTTTAAAATTTTTAATTTTAAATCCTTAAAATTTCTTAAAAAATAATTTCTTAAAAAATATTAGAAGTTCATATTAAATTTTAAAATTTTTAAATGATCTTAATTAAATCCTTTCCATGATTTTTAATCAAATTTCAAAAAAATTATTTAAACCCCAATTTAAAAAAAAAACATAAATTGAGCTCTTCAAAAAAATTTAAATTTTTTAATTTAAACCTTTATTTTTTAAAAAAAGTTTTAAGTTGTCTCCCCTTCAACTCTATCACCAAATTCTGCCACCGTAAGCATTGCAATATGTACTTAAAAGCTCTTCAAAAAATTAAATTTTTTAATTTAAACCTTTATTTTTTAAAAAAAGTTTTAAGTTGTCTCCCCTTCAACTCTATCACCAAATTCTGCCACCGTAAGCATTGCAATATGTACTTAAAAGGTAGTAATCCAAATTTGATATTAAATATATTTAAAATACGTGAATAAGCTATTACATAGGCATGTACTTATTATATGAATAACTTAATTTTGACATGATTAAAATGATAGTCCTTTTAAATTTTAATGATATTGCTTTTCCAACATGTCATATGGAAAACCTATTTGTGCAATATATACACATGTATTTAAGTTTTGATTAATGTATTTTAAACATGTTCATGTTAGATCCGAGTTGACATTTTCCGCTCAAACTAATGGCTAGAGTAACGAAAAATCTTGTTTGATACGATATTTATACTTTGAGGACTCAATTAGAATATTTTGAAATAAAAATAAATTGAAATTTGACCACAATTTAGGGATAGTTGATGTAATTAACCGTAAATTCTATAATAATGTATGATATTTCTTCATATTATTTTGATAAAGATTTTGAATTTATAATTTTATGAAGAAATCGTATTTTTATTTGATTTTATGAAGAAGGTGTCATTATTTTATGAGTTTGTGTATTAAGCATGTGTATATTTCAATGAAACTGAAAGTGTAAAGAAGACAACTATTTGCTTGCTTGAGCCGCAAATAGATTCCTTGGTGGGGTTGCAACAGTTCATACATAATGATCATGATGATAGACGGGTCCAAAGAATTTTTTTTCTTTTAAATTGGTAAAACTGTTATAAATTAAAGAAAGTGCGATAAAGTAAAAAAAATAAGAAGATATATATATATATATTAAAATCAAGTGTTTATAATGTTTTATTCAAACTCTATATTTATAAATATAAGGAATAAATATTATAGAAAAACTTGTAAAAAAAATTATTGGAAAGGGGAATACACAAGCAAGTCTTACATGACAGCTGCTAAGCTCACCTGGTTATCATCAAAGAAAGTTGCTCCCACCTCCACGCCAATTTCGACATGCAATCTGCCACTCGATTTGTTCTCTTGGAGCAAACATATAGCGAACCTCCTAAGACCGCTCTGCAAGGTCTTGTATATGGCGAAATATTGAAAAGCCCATCCCCGACCTTATCCTAGATTGTAACACCGATATAGTTTCTTTACAATCCGTCTCCACTATTATCCGACGTAATCCCACTCCAATTGCAGGCCCTCAAAAATACCCCATAACTCCGCCTCCCAAGCTGAACAAATACCAATGGACTTGGTAAATCCGACAAGCCAAGCCCCTTCATGGTCCCGAATAACCCCACCACACGCAGCTAAACTTGAAAAACTTCTAATTTTAATGGATCTGAAAGCCTAGAGTTCATACTTATAATCATAATGAACATTTACAAATTATAAATATTTATAATACTTCTCATTGTATATCTATCGAAAACAATATGCTTAGTTTAGACATTATCAAGACAAACTTTTAGAGAAAATTTCTTAGTGAAAGAGAAACAATATACATATTTAACAACATAAAAAAATCTTACCAGAAAAATTAAGAGGGAAAACTCAAGATTAAGATAAAAAAAAAATACAACGCACTCACTCCCCCTCATGACAACATAGAATACTATCTGATAGCCTTCAGAATCTAATATTAAATATAATATTCCAATGTTGAATTAGACAACACACAATGAATGAATCTATGAAATTACCACTTGAATAGATTTGCTGAACACTTATATTGCTATTCTTTAGCAGATCTTGCCTGAAGAAAACTTTCAAGAAAGATGATTGATTCGGTCTCCTTTAATATATCCTTCTTCCATTTAAGCTATCCATTATTTTCACACATTAATTATTACTAATGAAAATCTAAAAATAATGATTTTGACACTAACCAAGTTATCTCAATGGTATAATGGATAGTTGTTGTCCTAGGTCTCAAGTTTGAGCACTATCGTTTGAAAACATAAGTATTTGAGCATCATTGTCAAATGATTTTATAGCTTTGAGATATGAAACTTCTAGAATAAGAATTTCTTTACCATTCTATTGGATATAAATTTTATCTTTCACATCTAATAACTAATAATTTTACAAAGTTTGGGATGCCCAATATATATATATATTATTCCTAATGAATCTCTTTGATTATCATTTCGATATATATTCATTTACAAAGAAGATTTTCATATTTAAGTATTTGATCTACAAATTGAGAAAAATTTGACTTTAAAATTATTCATCTCAAATACTTCTCTTAAATGGTAAAATATTTTTTAAACTCTTCAAGAGTTATGATCATATATAATAATCACATTACACTCGGATCCTAATCTCTTTAAAAATTTATATATGTACATGTAAAATGTTTTTATATTATTCTACAACAATTATTCACCACGCGCGTTATCTCACATAAGCTCAAATTGATCCAATTCATCTAAATATTTAAGCAGATTTATCTAAACAAATATCTCAAGAATTTTCATATACTCCTAACGTTTTAAATTATTTAGAGATATACTTTTATTATATGGAGATCCACATAATTATTATATGCATATCAACTTTTCATAGTATTACGACTAATATAAGTGATTGCATCCCCTACAAATTAATTTTCAAAATCTTTGTATAAAAAATTAAAATCTTTATGATTCAAATCGTGATTTATATCTTATAATCTTATTTATCTTATTTTATTTTGTAGACACTTATTTTCGTCCGTATTTTTTTATTTATTATATATATATATTATAGCTTGCAAATGATTTTTAAAGTATATATAATATATAGTTTTTTGAAAGCCTTTTGAAAACATATATACTATATAATTTCTAAAACATTCTGGAAACATATATATAATATATAGTTTTTAAAACATTTTGAAAAAATATATATAACATATAGTTTTTAAAACATTTTAATATATTTTAAAACTTTTGAATTATATATATAGTTTTTAAAACATTTTGAAAAAATATATATATATTATTTTTAAAAAATATTTTAAAAAAGTATATAATATATAGTTTTTGAAAAACATTTTTTGGAAATGTTTTTGAAATTTTGAAAACATTTTAGAATATATAATATATATTTGTTTTGTTTTTTATTTTATTTTATTTTTATTATTATTTATTTGGTTTTATTTATTTATTTTCTTTTTTTTTCCCTCTTTTCCAGGTCAAGCAAGGGTCCAACCGGGTAGCCTGACCCAGCAGACTCGATTAGGCCCAAAGGTAGATTAGGGTTTCATCTTTTAGTAAATGCCCCGGATATAGGGAGTCAAGGGGTTCGCATGAAACCACGCACCAGTCAATGCACACAAGAACGTACGGCCTAGATCCCCGAGACTGAACCATCTCGGAGTATTCGGTCAAACAACAACCCACAGTGCACGAACGACCAACAAATTCCAACCATTTCGGGGCTAGAAACAACCAAGACCAGGGCTATAAAGGCCCCAGTGAGGCCATGAAACAGGGTACCAAAAAAATCACCATCGAACGCAAGGAACAAACTCACATCAACGACAAAACCAAGCACAATAGCAATACCAGCAAAGAACCAAAAAAAAAAAAAACCAACATCGAAACAGAGCAACCCAAACACGAAACAATGACCCAACAAAAGGATCGAACCAAAAACACAACATCGGGGGAACCACAAAAACACAGTACACCACAATATACAAGCCAAACAAAGCACGAAAACAAGAAGGCCGGGAAGCCGAAAAGGCACGCCGAGTAGAACAAAAAACACAACATCGGGGGAACCACAAAAACACAGTACACCACAATATACAAGCCAAACAAAGCACGAAAACAAGAAGGCCGGGAAGCCGAAAAGGCACGCCGAGAAATGTAAAGGTCGAATCTTTCGGGCTAGATCTATGCCGATTGGTGGGGTTTTTGGAGAATTAGGCTTCGGGTTAGTATTTAGGGTGTAAAGGGGGTTGTTTTGATGAAGTAAAAAAAATTCCAGCCACCGGAGGCGACGGTCGGTGGCTTTTGGGCGGTGGTTGGCCATCGGAGGGGTGGCCCGATCCAACCCCAGAGTCCGTGCGTTTTTAAGTGAAAAGGGGGAATTTTGTTTTGGTCTCCCCATTTTTTAATTTTTTCATTTTGGTTCGTTTAATTCAATTTAACCATGAATTCTTCTTGAATTGATCCTCAAAGTTGATTTTATTTCAATTCAGTCCCTCATTAATTTAATTCATGGTTCAATCTTTTTTATGTTATTTTACGTTTTTTCTTTTTTTAAATTGTTTTAATTTTTTATTTAGTTTTTTAAAATGTTTTTATTTATTTCGTTTTTTTATCTAGTTCTTTTTTCTTTTCTTTTTTTCATTAATTTCTTTTTCCTCTTCTCAACTTAACTTTTTTTCATTTAATATTTTTAACTATTTTTTGTTATTTTATTTTATTCTATTTCTTTATTTTCCTTTTTTTCTTCCTTTGATTTCTTATTTTATTATTATTATTTTTTAACTCTTTCTTATGTTTTTTATTTATTTATTTTTCATCTAACCTTTTCGATTTTTTAGAAGAATTCCAACCAATCCAATGTAAGTAATTTGAATCGAATATTTTAAATTTTAATTTAAATTTTTAATTTTTCGCAATTAGGACAATCGACAAATTAATTGGTACCGAAAGGGCAGTATAAGGGTGTTAATCCTTCATTGACCGTAACCGACTCCCAAACCTGACATGTTTCTGGAAAAATGCAGATCAGGTAAGATGGTGTCCGATCAGCCTAAATATTCTTTAAAATGATCGGTGGCGACTCTACCTAATTATTCAAGTCGAAACTCAATTTCGAGACCAACCGAAAGACGGCCGCAACATATTTCGTAATACTACTCATTTGTACTCCAATTATTTTACACCTATTGATGTTTGAAATGTTGGTTTAAAAACTTCACATTTTGGGGATTCTATGAAGGATTGAAGACGGCCTGAAAAACCGGATATCAAAAGGTTCAAATCGAAACTGACAGTCAAGAGGCGTTGAATCTGATTGAATCAAACCGAAGGAGGGTACGAGTCTCGTATACCATATAGAGAGTTACCTGAGGAAGGATTGGCAGATTAATATTATTAAGATAAACAGAGCCTGCAACAAAATGGCAGACGGCCTTGCCAAAAACACGCCTGGAACCTACCCAGAGGATTGCATGAGTTCCAAACGGCACCTGATGGAATTGGAAAGGACCTGTGTGAACTAGCTGCTTAGGCATTTTGCCTACCTTTGTAACAAAAAGAAAAAGAAAGTTCAGTCATTTTCTAAAAGTCAAATATTTTTAAAGTTCATCATTTTAAAATAAATTCTAGGAATAAAAAGATTATAATTTAAAACTATATTCGAATTCATAGTTTTAATTATTAAAGATATCGTATAATCGATTAGGTATCGATCTCAAGTGTTGTATGGTGCCTAATCATTACTCATTTGTAACTATCTTTTAAACCTTTTTCAAAATAAATCTATGATAACATGAATTTTCAATGGTCTTTAGAGGTGAGTTTTATAAATTTTCTTTAAAAGACGATTTTATATGTATTTGACCCTATGTAATATAAAAAGTTGATGGTGATTCCATTATTAATTTTAAAAAAAATTGAAATTTTCCCAAATTAAGCCGCGAAAGGATCCTCAAGCTTAAGGATCATTATGAAAAAATTGCATTCAAATTTCTTTGAAAACTTTGATTTTGAAAACAATACTACGATTGTCATTGGTCGTTTAGTTCTTTGATATGATCAAATACCTATAAGATGGTGTTTTAAAATAGATTTTGAAAATCACTTTTTAAATATATTTTTCAGCATTTTTAGATATCATATAACAAAAAAAAAATTGGGCATAAATGAAGATTGAACTCCAATTATTTAAAAAATATCTCATTGTTTCTCTAATAAAAAAACATTATCTTGATATTTTTTTCATTAAAATAAAAAGTATGCAATATAAGCGGAATTATCAAAACATGATAAATGGAGCAAATATAAAATGCATAAGTAAATGGACCATTAACAATATCACTTTTGTTCCTCATGCATTTTATATTTGATAATGTCATTTCTAGTTCCTAATGGCCATTTATTTATCTAATTAATTTAAGGCCTCTCAAGGCCTTAACCTGACCCAAAATCAATTGCTGGATTCTAAGTCGAGTTGAATTTCATGGTTTTTTCGGCCAAATACCTCAAGCGGGCCAATTATTTAGGGTGTTAGTCTTCTTCAGCTTTTATCTTGGAAAATACGACATTTACTACAGTGCACAAGAGACATGTCACATCGAGATAGTGAGTTTTCTCGGATATTATTTTTAAATGGTCCATGAGTAATGGGCCCCACGTGGGCCATTATTTTATTGTCATTAATATGATTCTCCACGTCGAGATGACGAGTCCATTTAAAAATTAATTCTTTTAAAAAAATTATAAAATAAAAATAAAATTTATAAATTTTTTAAAAAAAATAGATGTTACTTCTCACCTCGAGGTGACGAGTTCCTTCAAATTCAAAAAAAAACTATTTGTTTTGTAGCCGTTGGTCAACGGGCAAACAGGCAACGGTCAGCAACAATCACTTGGAACTCGTCACCGGTTGAAATTTTCAAATTTCTAGTGGTTTATAGCTGTTGAATGTATGGCTATAAATAGGGGATTGGGGTTTTGGTTTTTTCACCAAACACTAAATCCGAAAAATAGAAAAAAGTCATGCATTCTTTGAAAATCGCAAAAAAATGAGAACCTAAAAATATATGTTACACCTGGATAACACACGTGTTTCGTCGATCTAATGCCAGTTGGATGATGAATGGAATATTCGTAAATGGGGAATGACGTAAGAAGAGCTGCATCAACGGATGTTGATATATTTGCAACAATCCAGTCTATTTTTGACCATATTTGTACATGGCTTCAAGTTGTACCCGACGTTGATTGAGGTTCTGATCGAACGTTGGTGGCCCGAGATGCACACATTCTATTTCCCGAGTGGTGAAGCGATGATTACTTTGGAAGACAGCGATTACCAACTCAATGTTCCTGTGAATGGAGCCCTCGTGGCGAGTTAGAACATTTACGACCTCGCGACGTTGGTCTACCAAGCTTTGTGAAAATGGCCACCATCTGACGTCATCAAGGGCTATCGGGTACTTACAACGTGGTTGGAGTCCAAATTCCAAGTGACGGTTGACTCTTCTGAGGAGGAGATTATTTTCGTGTCCCGAGCATATCTTCTCTAATTGATCGAAGGGGTATTATTACCGTATAAATCTGACAATTTGGCTCATACTCAATATCTGTGATATTTGGAAGACTTTGCTATGTGCCATAATACTAGTTGGGGCTCATTGATTTTGGCCTTTCTTTTTCGGGAGCTTTGCAAGGCTGCAATTGTCCAGTTGGGACGAAAAGCCGATGTAACAGGCTGTCTGATACTGCTACAGTCGTGGGCTTGGTATTGATTCTCAATTTTTATGCAAATTACAACAACCCCGGTCTAGTTTCCGCTGGCTACAAGGTAATTGTTTAACTTCATTTATTTAACCTTTTTTTAATTTTATAAATTAAATTACTTTTTTTATTTTTTATAATTTTTTATTTTTAAATATTTTAGATGGTGTCATAATATTACCGAGACGAAGTTGGCGTGTGCCGCTGCACGAGATATAAGGATGAGGATTGACATCGTCAGTTGATATGCGGTATGACATACGATATTTTTATTATTTTTTTGAATTTTTTAACTTTATATATATTAACTTTGATATTTAATATTTACAACTTTCTTGGCTTCCGTATGTTGACGAGGAGATCAACCAGTTATTGTCAGTGCGATTTTTGAGGGGTCTCACTTATGGTGTGTCGTGAAACCGTTATGCGTTATGCGTTATGCGATTGTTGAGTGGCACGCTGCTGATAGAGTGATGCGACAATTTGAATTGCACCAGCTGATTCCTATGCAAATGGTTGATATGGATGTGCTACATACTATCGATACACTTAGGAAACATATGAAAATTGGCCGGTGAGGCACACTTACTACATCGACCTCTAGAATCAGAGTGAACTATCGTTCCCTTCATGTCACAACATTACACCACTGGACCTAGATTTCGACTATTCTCTCTATCTTTGAAACTACGAATCAAATGGAAAACCACATCTCACAAAAACACTAGAAGAGAGGGGAGAATGACAACATCATCAGGTCACATGCACCAAGTTCAAGTCCAAGAAGAAAGTGTCGTCATCATCATCTTTTGCTTCAACATTTGAAACTGAAGAGTATTAGAAACCTAAAAATAGTATTAGTAAATAATACTAATAATAATAATAATAAAATTACACCGAATTTGGGCTTTTTGATTGGGTCTACTATTGGGCTTTGGGTGGGCTGGTTGTAACCTAAAAATAATAATAAAACTAGTATTAGTAAATAATAATAATAATAATAATAAAACCCGGACAAAAACGAATGTCTACTAATGTAATTCGTATTATCAAAATTAAGGACAGTGTGCTAAAGTAAATAAATTGGGGACCAAACAAGGGATGAAACCCCAAATTAAAGCAAAAGGCATCTGAATAATTGGTCTTCATCTTATAGGATAACATATTCCCACAGTAATATGAATTTAAAAACAATATCATGTCCAACTAGTTAGTAAAATTCAATTGAATGATTATAAGCAAAATATTCTTGTTAATCGTTGGAGCTGGAGTCTAAGGATCCTGACATGAGGATTTGTTCTTCAACGCCACTTCCTTTTCAATTTTATTTTGTCAGTCTCCAAATTTATTCATTTTTTGTGTTATATACAATTGTTTAAGTTAGCAAAAGAATAAAATGGGTTTTGGCATCTTCTTTATCCCATCCATTGTTCACAATCTATCTCCATCTAAAAGCAAAGCTTTGCTTATTCACGAAACCGTTAGATTCCAATCTGTCCTGATCTAAGAGGAATGGGTTTTTTATTTTAAAACAAAATAAATTTTAATTTTTTATTAAAATTTCGAAAGTTAATCAAATTGAAATTAAATAAATCAAATTGGATCAACTTCGTATGATTAGATAGACATAGAGTAGAAGTGAAACTGAGAATGAAAACCAAATGCTTCAGTTTCCTCTTGCTGCTATTAGTCCCATATGAAAACGCAATTTTAACTTTCTTATAGCATGTTTAATTGGACAATCAAACTAGCTTTGATGTTATGCAATCAAAATTCATATCATTAATACAAATATATTTAAAATGTTTTTATAAAAATAAAAACAATTAGTTTTATAAAGAAAGAAAAAATATTTAAAATTATAATAAAGATTTATAGTTATTGTTAACTAAACATATAACTAGAATATTTTTCTATAATCATTGACACAAAAAACTAGTAATTTAAGATCATATAAGTTTCATATAAGGAAAATATGAAAAACTCATCATAGAAAAATTTGAACTATAAGTAGATACTAACATATCTGACTGTTATGACAAACGAACCATAACATGGGATACTACTAAAAGACCACCAAAAAATGAAAACAAAATCAAGAATCGTGAGAAAACTATCTACAAACGCATGATACATATCCAAATCTAATTTAAGAGTTAAAAACAGAGAATATCAGTAGGATAACAAATGAACGTCATCAGGCTCGACCCAATACATGTGTCAGATGGACCTTAGCCCAGGGCAGTATGCTTGAGGGGGCATCAGTTTTCTAGTGATTATAGTGTGTATATATATATTTGGCCCAAAAAAATTAACCCAAAACACCTGATCGGTTTTTCAAAATTGAAGCTCTTGAAATCTTATCTTTGAAGCACGATGACTCCATATAGATTGAACGGATTAGCAATTCTAAGCATCGAAAGTCAATTTTTACAAAGTCTTGATTATCGTAAAATAATAGAGGTTTTTGTTTCAAAAAATGCACAAAGGCATCGTTTTATGTGATATTTGTAGCCTTGTAGGTTTTGGTTTGTATTAATATTAATATTATTTGGCTATAATTTCTATTACATTTTTATTTTAAAAAAATTATTTATGTTTTGTCTATTATACGATACAAGTGTAGGGGCATAAAATTATTATCTCGCCCAGAGCATTAAAACTCATTGGACCGGCCCTGAACGTCATCTTGATAGTTGCGACGACATCAAATCCAATCCTGAAACGACAAGAACGATCAAATGACTAAAAAATCGAAAAATATACCGAAAGACAAATAAAAGCATATCATAAATACAAATAAAAATATGTCATAAAGATAAAATTATTAAAATAAAAAAATAAAATTCAAATTAATAAAATAAAATATTAACAACGATAACCAACATTAAGACTTATCACCGTCTATCAACCAAAAACGAAAATGAAAAGAGTAATCATATGTTTACATTAAAAAAATTAACCCCAGGAGCCAGCGTCTAGATGTATCATTGGGGTCCTATGAACCCTATTCTGAAATGGAGTTTTAAAATAACTTATTTTATATACTTTATCATCTATATTTTTTTTATGGTTAGGACAAAAAAGACATGATTGGCAGAATCTGTGTGAAGGGTTAAAGTTGCCATGGTTGATAAAATGAAATTTGGCAGGTCCTTTTGATTGGTAAAATGAAATTAATTAATTAAATGATTAAATTGTATCAATCCTTGATTGAATTTTAATTTAATTAAAATTATTACTGTTAGAATATTATAAAGGAGTCAGGGTTTAGTAAGTTTGTCTCCATAATTCCTCCGATTTAAAAGTTTAAAGATTATATATATATAATCATTTTATTTTATTTTTTAAAATATTTTCTCTATTAATGTCTCATTTTAATGAAAAAAAACATTAACATTTTAATGTCTCATTTTTTAAAATATTTTCTCTATTATCATCTATCAATGTTTTACTTTAGGGAAAAAAATGATATCTTCTCTACTTTGGAGTGTTTATCATTTGTTGACTAACGATTTTTATCTATAGATAAATATTTTACCTTAAATTGAGATATTGACAGTTAAAATGAACTAAAAAGATAAAAGTCAAAATAACTATTCGATCAAATTTTAAAAATATTTTTTTGTCATTATACCATAGAAATATAGAGTTAAAAAGAGATTTTTGAAAACTGATAAAAATTAAAAAAATTTGACTGTTATGATTCATTATCATTGACTTTTATAAAATAGTTTTCTTAATTCTATAGGAATTATTAATTATGTTTTTTTTACTTTTTAATGATTAAAAGATATATGAATCCGAGTAAACACATTTGATAGATTAGATAAGTTGTTCATTTTGATTTTCATATCCTCTTAAGTTATTAGTTTCAAATTTATCAAGAACAGTATCCTTCTTTTTCAAGAATTCGTCTTCACTTCTCCTTTAAATAAGAATATGATTAGAATTATAATTTCTAAAAAGAAAATATCTGAATTGATTTTGATAAGCTTAGGGTTAGAAACAAAGGTGGGTTAGATAGATGAGGTGGGGACATCAGAACAAAATTTTGGAGTCACAATCCAAGAATGACACGTCTGGTAGTTAAAGAGGAGTCATGGTTTATGTGTACGGTCCAAAAAGCCGTCCACATAAACACAATGGAGTCCATTTATAGGTGCTTGTCATCTACTGTAATTTTCACATCCCCATCCATCTGCTTTCTGCCATTTGTTTTACCGCCTTGGGGATGGATAAACCATTATTTTGCCCAACATTATGCATATGCGACGGGTAAAAATTGGCATGAACTTGATTTTTAGTTGAAGTTGGGAAATTAGTAGAAGTCAAAGCAAGATCAAAAATGAAGACTCAATTATCAAGCCTGTCAGTCAACCTTCCTATTATCACACCTTTCATTTCGTCTCAATAATTGAACTTCAATTATTCCATTCCAGGTGTAATTGTAAGTACCAATATTTTATCCCAAAAAATGTGTTATCACATAAATTAATAAAAGGGGCTATACCCTACACCACTACTTGCACCATTTCTTTAAATAAATGCCCCATCTTTTGCCCATTGCATCTCCACGTGAAGAACACCAGCAAGCTCCCAAATCACCACCAAGCCACCAAGTTGCCAAATATCGTCATTACTTACGTCAAGCAGCAACCAAAATTAACAAAAAAATAAGCCATCCACTAAACTTATCTTTTCTCAAAAATTAGGTATCATTACCTAATATACACTACCATTATTCTAACGCAAGTGGAAGACCCACTACTGAGCAACTGAAATATTAAATGGAGGAGACTCATTCGAAGCAGGGGAGAAGAGATTTCGAACAGCTATAAAGAGGGGCTTGAACGAAATAGAAAGGGGGGACATTCGGTGAGAACCAGAAATTATCAGGGGAGACCTCGGTGATGAGAAAAAATAGCAAACACGGGGATTGATTATTAAAGTGGAGGAGCAAGCAAAGAAAAAATGAGGGAACAGGGTTCATTGACAACAGGAGAGGGAAACATATTGTAAAAAGGGATTTCGGATTTTCTCCATATTTGTTTCGGAAAGCTGTATATCAGGGAGATTATTTCATGATTTTTCTCTGTAACAAAAGCAAAGCAAATAATAACCAAAGATCAGAATGCTAAGCAATTTTCTTGAGGTATTTTTAAAAAAATCCATTTTCGATTGTTGATGATCTGTTTTGAAATAAATAGCAAAATAAATAGGAAAGAGGGTGTTTTGTGTTTACCTTTTCACCGTTGGTGCCAAACGGCGATCATGTGCATTTCTTTGGTTTCCTAGCCGAGGAAATGGAATGAAGGAGGAGGCAGAGAATTGGGAAGGAATAAAGAGATGCGTCCATGGGTTTACTTTCAATCTAGGTTAGGCTTAATGTTTAAAATAATATAAATATTAATTCATTAAAATGGTGTTGTGAGTGGAGAGAAGATTGATGTGGCAGGGTACACTTTAATTGGTTTAGTTATTAGGTTTAATTTAATATTCATGTTTTTTTATCTTTTTGATGAAATGGTGTAGTTTAGTTGTGTGCGTGAGTTTAGTTTAAACTTTGTTAAATTTATGTTTCATATTAAATATTTTGGGTAAATTAAGTTATAGTCCCCAAACTTGAACACCCTTTTGTAAATTAGACATTTTCAGGATTGCTTTCTAATTTAGTCTTATGTACTTGTTTTGATTTCGTTATTTTTCCAGTTTTATATTATAATGTTTTGGGTTATTTAGTTTCAGGGCCATTCTAGTTTTGCATTGCAATTCATTTTGGTCCCTAAATCGACATTTTTCGTATTTATAAATTTTTTCCTTTATTTTATGCTCATTTAATTTCAGTCCAAAATATTATTATATTTAATTGTTACTGTTTTAGACATTTAACTTTCTGCACATTACATTTTGGTCTTGAGAGTATTTAGATTTGTTATATTTTTAGTCATTTATATTAATCATAGTTTTATTTTAATTTTAGTATGTAAAGTCGCATATTAGTTGTTTTTTATATAGATTTTTTTACTTTTGTAGTTAAGGAAGTAAATTTCTATTTTTTTATTATTTAGCTCTTGTTTTAAGAATGATCAGTTTTTTTAATTTGTACATTGAAATCTTGTGTTTATGTTTTTTAGTCATATTTGTATTATTATTTTTAATATGTATATATATATATAATTTATTAATATTAGTTAAATTACATTTATTTAATTTTTGATTATTAGTTACTTTATAGGATATTTTTACGTACTTATTAATATTTAAATAATTAAATTAGTTAATTAGTTTTTATATGTTAATCTTATGTTATTTGAATCCTTTAATTTCATTTTTAAAGGATTTTCTTTAAGTTATTAATTTAAAACAAATTAATTAAATTTTTAATAAAAGGATCATAGTTTAACTTTTTATTTGATTTGTAATTTCTACCATTACGACAACATGTAAGCGACATAATACCAATTTTTGGGCGTTGTGGGGGTGCTAATCCTTCTCCACGCGTAACCGACTCCTGAACCCATTTTAATCAAATATTTGGTAAACGCATACCAACTTTTTGTCTTAAAAATGATTTTTCTTTAAATTGTTTTTAAAAGATATTTTTAGGTGTTCGACCTACCTAAATTAAAGGTTGATGGCGGCTCTTTTCAATTTAATTCAAAATCACCGAATTTTCTAAAATTAAAGTTGTGACTATTTTTTAGAACAATTAAACGATTGTCCCACCGAAAAATGGTTACGACAGCTTAAAGACTCTTTTAAAAGAAAAAGTTTAGGTATTCGACCTACCTAATTCAAAACGTCGATAGCGACTCCAAAACATTCCAAAAATCCTTTTCAAGGAAAACCCCAAGTCGTACCAAATTTTCCCTGCTCCCAGGCGAAAAATGGTGTCGACAGCTTGGCGACTCTGCTGGGGACTTTTTTTAGAGAGTCAGACTGTAAGTTGCTTATATATTGTTGTTGTGGTGGAAATTATGAGTTCAAATCTTTGGTTAACTTATGATCCTTTTATTGAAGATTTTAATTGCTTCATTTTATTATTGTCTAACTAAAATTTTTATTTTTGCTTTCAGATATGTCCAAGTTTTTGCTTTCAAGGGTTCCTCCTTACACACATCATGAGTATTTGCATTACATAAGCTCTATACTCGAGCTCTGAACCTTTTAAGTGGTAGCAAAAGCGACGCATTCGTGAGAATTTATTCTCCGTGCAGGCCTAGCAAGTAACCTTCGGGATTCATATACCTTATGTCTTCGAGGGAATTTATTCTCCGCATAGGTATAAGGGAATGTATCCTCTTGAATTGAACTCGTTCCGTTTGAAACCTGTAATGGGTGAGGATCGAGGGTTTGGTAGCCCAAGGGGGCACCGACATCAAGAAATATTTGAGTACCTTTTTCCTGATAGAGCCAAAACCATGCATATAGTGAACCGTAGAATGATCACCCTAGGTATAGATATACCGAACCTCTGTCTGTCAATAGGTACCTAAAATAAGTGTACACAAAGGAGGAGTGTTTCTAAACCTTTACCTTTTTGTTTTATGTTCATAGAATATATTTGTTCTTTTCAAACAAGTATGCGAATTAGATATCACGCGGTTAGAATTTTTTGTAAATGACAAAGCATGGGGGTAGATATCATGTTGGGTAGGATTTACTAAAGCATGATTGGGTAGTCAGCATGTGAGGGTAGGTGTTATTTACTTATTATTTTGTTTATATTATGTGTAATAAACCATTTTGGTTTTATGTTTATTTTATTTTGGAATTATTGCATTTGCATCCTCATGTCATCCAAAGGTGTTATTTCGCAAGTGATTGACTAATAAGAAAGCTGGTCATAATGAGACAAGAAATTCTTAACCATGTAGTCAAAATCGGGAGATAAAAAAATGTTCAAATGATCCATGAAGAAGGTCATCCGATGAATGAAGAAATCTAAAGCTGATTGAAGACTTCCTTTAAAGGTACAAAGGCCAAGATGCTCCATCGGGAGATACATACAGTCATACCAAGGAAGAGAATACCCTTCATAAAGAGATGAAGACCACTTCGCATTGGAGTTAAGAATGGAGATTTCAAGATTCAATTTAAGGACATCCGACGTCATCAAATGTGATGAAACACACCAATAATTTTTGGATGCAATGTTAGATTCCATGAAGAGAAGGAAATGAAGAGTTGCAATTGTATTTTGACTACATGGTGTACTTACTGAATTTTTGTCGTCTAAATGAAGGTTGTTCTATAAGTAGTCACTTTCGGAGTTAACACCTCGTGCATTTGCTTTTTCATTCTTATTTCTGCATTGGCTTATTTATTTTACTATTGTTATTTTTTGTCATTTTGTTATCCTATTTGTACTACCTTGTTTTTTATGTGGTTTTTTTTTTCTTTGTCTGCATTGCATGATCATGAAATAATCAAAAGGTGTCGATTTGTGAGTGGTTAGTATAGTAGAAGGCTTTCATGATGGACAAGGGGTTTCGTGATCAAGTAGACTATAATACAGCTGATAAGTGGCATCCTAAAAAAGCGTCGAGAATAGTGGAGAGATATGCGCCCAAAGATCACATGGTTGAGGAAGAGCGAAAGGAGATAAGAGAGATAAAAGAGCATATGTCCAGGATGATGGATAGGATAGATGTTTTGTCCAAAGGAAGTGAGACTTCTACAACAGGAAAGAAAGAGCTCAACGAAAGCAACCTTGAGTTGTCAAATATGCAAGGGACTACTTTAAAACTTGTTGATTCTAGTCAGTATGAGATGCCACGCACAGTCACCATTCATATCAACAAGTTGTCTAGAGACCCCAAGGAAATGGTGACAACTGTAGAAGTCCAGAAGGATGAAAAGAAACCATGCAATCAAAACTCGTGGGCATTTGAGAGTATACTTACAGCATCAAGAGAAATAAACTTGAAGACTCCAGTTCTATCCAAGCCGAGAGGTGGCTTTCATTTTGATTCTATCCCTATATCATATAAGGAGTTGTATGATAAGCTTTTAGAAGCCCGGGAGGTGTCCCCGCAGTATGTGAAGCCTTTGCAACCTCCATATCCGGAGTGGTATGATGCCAATGCTAACTGTGAATATCACGCAGGAGCTCAAGGACATTATATCGAGACTTGTGTTGCCTTCAAGCGTCGAATTAATTGCTTACTAGAGCATGGAGTATTGGAATTTGAGAATGAGGGTCAACCGGGTTCAATAGTCAAACATCTAATCGAGGCGAAACTGAGTGAGTCCAAGGAAAAAAGCATCAGTAAGTGTATCCAAAATGAAGAGCATATATTGAAATATGAAGCTCAAATACTTCAATTGCAAAATGAAAAGGACATTCTAAACAGAGAATTGGAAGTCATGCAAGATGGTTTTCAAAGAATCAATCAAACCTTTCAAAGTGTTGGGTTAGGCAATACTCCAGAAGAGTGGGCAAAAGAAGCCTCTAAATTAAAGAGTGGTGTCGAACAATGGAAAAGAAATTGTAAAATACACGAAGAACGAGCTAAGAGGTGCTCTTGTGATCTACAGATCGCAGAAAATAAACGTAAAATAGCCTTAAAAGAGTTAGGGATATGGAAAACAAAGAACAAAATGTTGAGAACAGCCCTTACCGACGCAGAAGCCTTGTTTCAAAACCATAATCGTAAGAAAGATATTGAACTCGAAACAAGTAGAGCCGATAATAAAACAATGACAAAGTTGGTACATGATTATATAAATCTTGCACGAGAACTTCATGATCGTATCGAGTCTCTTACTAAAGAAAATGATCAATATTGCTTACAACTTCAAAGGTTGAAATGTAAAGTGGAGAAAAAAGACAATGCTATGAATGAGGCAGTTACTAAAGCAAGCAATGTGGCTGACAAATGGGTTGATTTAGCTGGCTTTGCAAGAGATTTGAAGCAGATTGACAACTCAACTCCCGAGCATGAGTGGAAGTTAAATTGGCTTTTGAAAGAGATAGAAAAGTTTGGAGAAAAAGCTGTCCATTATATGTAAAGCTTGTTTGATGTACCAATACCTTTGTGTTCAATGAAAGTTGTTTTAAGATGGTCACTCTGGAATGACACCTTTTGCATTTGCATTTTGCATTTGCATTTACATGCTACATAACATTCATTTAAGCATTTTTACATGCATAATTCATAAAAAAAACATAGAGTTAATTCATAGAGGATTCTATAAAGTGGTCCTACCACGTGACACTACATAAAATCAAGAAGTTGAAATAAGTACAGTTGGAGCTTGTTCAGCTGATTGTAGGACTGAGCCTTCCAGAATGATCTGAGAAAAGATTCCTCATATCCCAAGGGTTACGATGTTGATATCGTGCATAGTTATCACATAGGAAGCTCATGACATTCCTCCGAGAATTATAAGGCACTGAAGCGCAAGATCCAGAACTTGATTGATTCAGGGGCATGGATAATTGGAAAATGATGGGGGTATTGCATCTACCATTGTATTGAGAGCATTGTTTTGTTTGAAATCATTTTTGTTCTATTTTTTATACTTGTTTAATCATTTAAGTGACTGAACTTATGCTACCTTCTAAGGTTGAATAATTGAGCAAATTTTAATCTTTAGTTCTTCGAATATCGAATGAATTAAGGATTCTTTTAATTCTTCAAGAATTATAGATTTTTGAAATATGGCAAGATCAGACCTTTCTTATCCTGTCCCAAAAAAATCCCTCGATGTTTACCCAGAATAATTCATGGAGATACAAAGAGTCATACCGATACCTTTGAGTTAATAAAGTCACACCATCGTCTTTTAGACTAAAAACAACATTTTTCTACCAATAAAACCTAAGGCATTGAGTTGTTCACTTGAGCATGAACCTTCCTATCAGAAGATAGAACGTGGGGTATCTCGCATCAATTTTCTGAAGTTAAGTCTAAATAATTGAGATATGCTGGGAGCAAGAAGCAAAAAGAAGAATTAATTTGAAATAATTCTATCATGCATTAATTACATTTTTTATGTGAATAGAATTAATCCTGAAAATCTATCCCCCTGAGGATATCTCTTTTCAAGGACTTCTGTGTATGAGATGATGAATGGCTTTGTTTCATTTATCCATATATGTATATATATATATATATATATCCTTTGTTGTCCCCTTTTGAGCCTATAATGTTTTTCTTCTGATTCAACCCTAAGTAAGGATCACCCTCCATACTGGGGGCAAGGTGGAAGAATTTTGTTCACATGAGTGAAGACATCATTCTAGAGGAGATACCAAAAGGTGAACCAAATGTCAAGTGCGAAGATCCAATCAGAACAAAAAGAGAAAAAAAAGAAAAAGAAACAGAGAAAAAAGAAAAGAAAAAAGAGAATAAAATAATTAAAGCAAGGATAATAAAGAAAAAATAAAGAAAAAAAAAGAAAAGAAAAAAGTAAAGAAAAAGGGACGAGAATCATCTCAAATGGCGAATCAAACTTCAAACTGTGAGATTGATCAAGGATAATTATTCCAGAAGAACATGGAGTATCCAGAGAGCATCAAGAGAAAGAGACATACGAACAGATTCAAATTGAGCAAGACATGATTGAAGCCATCAGAATGAATTGATCCTTGGTTCAATAACCTGAAACACTTGTTTGAGCCTACTTATCATTTTCTTTCATAACCATGAACCATGGCCTACATTACGTGCCTTAAAAGTCCTTTCTAATCATACATGGATTTTCTAAAAGAGAATATCTTCAGATTTCATCTCGCCCATCAGGATTAATCTTTATTTGCAAAAAGTTTTCTAAAATATTTAATGCATGATAGAAAAAAAATAACAAAGGGGGGTTCAAGACGTAAATTTTTAATGACGTTTTGAAACCAAAGGAGGATTCGAGTTGAAAACCTGAAAAGGCGGCTCAAATATAAAAATTGTGCAGCTGAGGCGATTGCTCAAATTCCTTGATAAGGCATTGCACAATCCGTGTGTGATCATGAGAGTTGGGAGCCGGCGAACATTTCCATTAGATGAGCATAAAAGCTACCCCATCAAATCAGTGAACATCAAAGAAATAAGAAGGCCAAACCATTGACCAAACACAATAACCTGAGTTTCATTTTACCCTTTCCTTACCTAACCATTTCCCAAAGATAACTTTGATCTTGACACATGTCAAAAAGTTAAAATTTATTGAAGAATTAACAGTGTAATTAATTCTTTGATATCCAATGAACTCTAGGTTTATGATTTGTCACGATTATAAAACTTAGAGAAGGGCAATATTTTCAAAACTTTTGATTAAACATTTTTCAAAACTCTTCTAATTGATATTTTCAAAACTTTTGAAAATAAAAGAAGAAGAAAAACGATTTTCAAACAAGACAATCTCTCTAGAGTGGATCTTGGTATTTGACATGTGACTCTCAGACACAAAGCTCAAGCTTAGAATCAGTGCTGAAACAATAGAGGGCATTTTTGAAGATTCAACATCAAATATTGGGGCATCTTTGGAGATTCAACATCAAATGTTGGGGTATATTTGGAGATTCAACATTAAAATGTTGGGTCATCTTTGGAGATTTAATATCGAATATTAGGGTATTGAATATCCTGATGCGAAAGATCAGATCTTCTGAAGGCATTTCCTCCACCAGTAGGAACAAGCAAATTATCAGTATCCTCTGATGTTGTTTCTCTTTTTTTTAAATTTTTTTTGTCTCACTTAAGATAATTTCTCAAAACAAATTTTGTCTCACTTGATACACTTTCTCAAAATAAATTTCGTCTCGCTTGAGACAATTTCTTAAAACAAATTCCGTCTCGCTTGAGACAATTTTTCTCTGAGATACAAATTTTGAGACAGTTTCCCTTGAAACAAATTTTGTCTCCCTTGAGACGGTTTCCCTTGAAACAAATTTTGTCTCCCTTGAGAAGGTTTCCCTTGAAACAAATTGTCTCCCTTGAGATAGTTTCCCTCAAAGCAGAAGATTTTATCTCGCTTGAGATAGTTTCTCTTGAAACAGAAAGATTTATCTCCCTTGAGACGGTTTCCCTTGAAACAAATTTTGTCTCCCTTGAGACGGTTTCCCTTGAAACAAATTTTGTCTCCCTTGAGACAATTTAACTTGAAACAGAAGATTTTATCTCGCTTGAGATTGTTTCACTTGAAACATAATATTTTATCTCGCTTGAGATAGTTTCGCTCGAAACACAATAGATTGAGAAACCATCATGATATGTAGGGGCTTCTTGATGATAAGCTTGAAGGACCATCGTGATATGTAGGGGTTCCTTGATAACAAGCTTGAAGGACCATCGTGATATGTATGGGTTCTTTGATGACATGCTTGAGAGACCATCGTGATATGTAGGGGTTTCTTGATGACATGCTTGAGAGACCATCGTGATATGTAGGGGTTTCTTGATGACAATCTTGAGGGACCAACGTGATATGTAGGGGTTCCTTGGTGACAATTAAGAAATTGAGCCTTCAGGGGTTTCTTGATTTTTAAGTCCTTCGGGTCATCCATAAGACCTTCAGTGCAGGATGTTTTCAAATGAGATCTAAGAAACTGAGCCTTCGGGGGTTTCTTGATTTTTAAGTCCTTCGGGCCATCCATAAGACCTTCAGTGCAGGATGTTTTCAAATGAGATCTAAGAAACTGAGACTTCGGGGGTTTCTTGATTTTTAAGTCCTTCGGACCATCCATAAGACCTTCAGTGCAGGATGTTTTCAAACGAGATTTTAGAAACTAAACCTTCGGGAGTTTCTTGATTTGTAAGTCCTCCAGGCCATCTGTAAGTCTTCCGATCATGATGCGTAAGTCCTCCGGGCTATCCATAAGACCTTCAGTGCAAGATGTTTTCAAACGAGATTTAGAAACTAAGCCTTCGGGGGTTTCTTGATTTGTAAGTCCTCCGGGCCATCCATAAGACCCTCGGGCAGGGTGTTTGCAACATTTTAGATACTCAGTTCATCACATATAGAGTTGAATCAACAACACCTCACTCGAGGGACCAACATTGCCAGTAGAGAATTCATGATGAAGAGCTTGTTCAACATTTTCCTGATTCACGACATCTCAAATCAACAACGCCTCACTAAAGAGATCATCATTTCCAATGGAAAGACCAGGATGAAAAGAACCCGCTACTTGAATAACTAAAGATGAAGACTCAACCAGAAGAACGAAGCAAGATGACATCATTTGCTGCAAGAACCCGACGAATTTCACAGGAAGAGAAGAATTGACATTCCCAGTGAAGAGTTCGTAGCATGACAAGAAGAGACCAGGATAAAATTAGTAAAAGGGTGGCCATACCCTACACCACTACTTGCACCATTTCTTTAAATAAATGCCCCATCTTTTGCCCATTGCCTCTCCACGTGAAGAACACCAGCAAGCTCCCAAATCACCACCAAGCCACCAAGTTGCCAAATATCATCATTACCTACGTCAAGCAGTAACCAAAATTAACAAAAAAATAAGCCATCCACTAAACTTATCTTTTCTAAAAAATTAGGTATCATTACCTAATATACATTAACATTATTCTAACGCCAGTGGAAGACCCACTACTGAGCAACTGAAATATTAAATGGAGGAGACTCATTCGAAGCAGGGGAGAAGAGATTTCGAACAGCTATAAAGAGGGGCTTGAACGAAACAAAAAGTGTGGAACATTCGGTGAGAACCAGAAATTATCAGGGGAGATCTCGGTGATGAGAAAAAATAGCAAACACGGGGATTTATTATTAGAGTGGAGGAGCAAGCAAAGAAAAAATAAGGGAACAGGGTTCATTGACAACAGGAGAGGGAAACATACTGTAAAAAGGGGTTTCAAATTTTCTCCATCTTTGTTTCGGAAAGCTGTATATCAGGGAGTTTATTTCATGATTTTTCTCCATCTTGAGGTATTTTAAAAAAATCCATTTTCGATTGTTGATGATCTGTTTTGAAATAAATAGCAAAATAAATAGGAAAGAGGGTGTTTTGTGTTTACCTTTTCACCGTTGGTGCCAAACGGTGACCATGTGCATTTCTTTGGTTTCCTAGCCGAGGAAATGGAATGAAGGAGGAGGCAGAGAATTGGGAAGGAATAAAGAGATGCGTCCATGGGGTTTACTTTCAATCTAGGTTAGGCTTAATGTTTAAAATAATATAAATATTAATTCATTAAAATGGTGCTGTGAGTGGAGAGAAGAGTGATGTGGCAGGGTACACTTTAATTGGTTTAGTTATTAGGTTTAAATTAATATTCATGTTTTTTTTATCTTTTTGATGAAATGGTGTAGTTTAGTTGTGTGCATGAGTTTAGTTTAAGCTTTGTTAAATTTATGTTCAATATTAAATATTTTGGGTAAATTAAGTTATAGTCCCCAAACTTGAACTCCCTTTTGTAAATTAGACACTTTCAGGATTGCTTTCTAATTTAGTCTTATGTACTTGTTTTGATTTCGTTATTTTCCCAGTTTTATATTATAATGTTTTGGGTTATTTAGTGTCAGGGCCATTCTAGTTTTGCATTGTAATTCATTTTGGTCCCTAAATCGACATTTTCGTATTTATAATTTTTTTCCCTTTATTTTATGCTCATTTAATTTCAGTCCAAAATATTATTATATTTAATTGTTACTGTTTTAGACATTTAACTTTCTGCACATTACATTTTGGTCTTGAGAGTATTTAGATTTGTTATATTTTTAGTCATTTATATTAATCATAGTTTTATTTTAATTTTAGTATGTAAAGTCGCATATTAGTTGTTTTTTATAGATTGTTATTACTTTTGTAGTTAAGGAAGTAAATTTCTATTTTTTATTATTTAGCTCTTGTTTTAGGAATGATCAGTTTTTTTAATTTGTACATTGAAATCTTGTGTTTATGTTTTTTAGTCATATTTGTATTATTATTTTTAATACGCATATATATATATATAATTTATTAATATTAGTTAAATTACATTTATTTAATTTTTGATTATTAGTTACTTTATAGGATATTTTTACGTACTTATTAATATTTAAATAATTAAATTAGGTTTTTATATGTTAATCTTATGTTATTTGAATCCTTTAATTTCATTTTTAACGGATTTTCTTTATGTTATTAATTTAAAGCAAATTAATTAAATTTTTAATAAATGGATCATAGTTTAACTTTTTATTCGATTTGTAATTTCTACCATTACGACAACATGTAAGCGACACAGTACCAATTTTGGGCGTTGTGGGGGTGTTAATCATTCTCCACGCGTAACCGACTCCCAAACCCATTTTAATCAAATATTTGGTAAACGCATACCAACTTTTTGTCTTAAAAATGATTTTTCTTTAAATTGTTTTTAAAAGACATTTTTAGGTGTTCGACCTACCTAAATTAAAGGTTGATGGAGGCTCTTTTCAATTATTAATTCAAAATCACCGAATTTTCTAAAATTAAAGTCGTGACTATTTTTTAGAACAATTAAACGATTGTCCCGCCGAAAAACGGTTACAACAGCTTAAAGACTCTTTTAAAAGAAATTTTTAGGTATCCAACCTACCTAATTCAAAACGTCGATAGCGACTCCAAAACATTCCAAAATCCTTTTCAAGAAAAACCCCAAATCGTACCAAAATTTCCCCGCTCCCGGGCGAAAAATGGTGTCGACAGTAATTTATTTATAGTTGGCAATGAGAATACAACTCAAATTTTAAATTAGAACAATAAAATAAAAAAATAAAAAAATTCATTGGTTTCAAATATATATTTTTTATTTAAATTGATCAAATAAATAATTGTAAAACACACTTATAATAGCTAATGACAAAAAAAAATGTTGGTCACATGTGAACACGAGAGTTGGGGAGGTAGGAGGGGTAGAAGACAAAGGAAGAGGTACGCTTGAGAGAGATTGTTTCCTAAGGCCAACTATTGTATTTGCCGTTAGCAGTAACCAAGACGCGGTTATCGGCTACCCTTTGTATTTTATTCTATTTTTTCTTCTGTATTCAATTTATTGATAATCTTGGATAGAATATTATAGAAATAAGGATGATCTTTCAAATACAATTTGTTCCATTAACAAATGCTACATCTAAACTCTCTCCATCCCATAATTTGTATCTTATATTGATAACGCACATAATTTTAAGAAATATATTTGATTAAATGGAAATGATAAAATTAATTTTAAAAGGTGATAAATGGATTTGACATTATTAACTTTGATAAATGTAAAAGAGTGAAACATTTTAAATGAGATAATTTTGTTTTAAGAAAATACAAGTATTGTTTTATTTTTTATTTTTTAATAGATCATTTTAAATAAGATAATTTAAAAAATTTAAAAAATCATTTACTGGGACATAAAATATTTTATTTTAATTTTGATTTCGTTTAATTACAACAATATACAAATTAGTTTTATTATTATTATTTTTCGTGAGAACCCCTGCTATTATTATTTTCGGACCCCGAAATTTCAAGCTGCTAGCTTTATCTAAATATTTATAATTAATTTTAATATTAATATATTTGTATTTTAATTTCAAGCTGCTATTATTAGGTGTGGAGGACATTCCAAGCTATTGGGGACATTGCCTTTGCCTATGCTTTCTCCACCGTCCTCGTCGAGATTTAGGCAAGTATTTATCCACCTAAATATTACCATTTATACAACAAAAAAAAATTATATTAGAAGATAAATTTATAAAAATATAAAAAATATAAATTTTAAAAATAACAAAAAATAAATTTTCAGTTTAAATTATAAAAAGAAAAAATTAACATACACTATAAAATTGAGTTTTTTTTTGTTTTGAAAACGATCACTTTCACTCACTTCCTTTCAATGAATTTCTGATTATATATGAGTGATGAATGCATGGATGTTGAAATGTGTGCCTGTGATAGGATTAAATGTCGGCACGAAATCACGGTAATTTAAAAAATAATTCATGGTAGCTTGAATAAATTAAACCCCTTTAAAAGAAATCGTTGATTGTTAGGCACATTGGTATAGGTTATATAATATTATTTCTCATGTCTGCTAAAAGACGTAGCATGTCATGTGAAGTTATGTTGAAAGAATTATATTTAGGGTTTGTTTGTTTTGGTTATAATTAGTTTTTCGGAAAATGAATTATTGGAACTGGAAAATGAATTACTGGAACTGGAAAATGAATTACATTTCCGGAAAATATTTTCCGTAAAATGAATTACATTTTCTGAAAAACATATGAAAAACGTTTTATGATGTTTGGAAGATGTTATTTAAACATTTTTTTCATTAGTTGAAGAGTTTTTTAAAATTTATTTATTACAAATATTAAATATAATAAATAATATTATTTATCATAAAACTTAATATTATTATTTTAAAATATTAAAATAATTTATTTATTATTAAATATTAATTTTATAATTTTTTAATAAAAATATTAATTTTTGTATATTTTAGTGAAATAAAATATTATAAATTATATTAATTATTTATTAAAGTAATAGTGTTATATTATATTTTAAAAATATTAATTAGTATATTTTAAATATATTTATTAAAATATTATTTAAATATATAAATAATATTATTCATTATTAAATATATAATTTTTTTTATTATATATTATTAAAATAAAAATATAATATCTTATATTATTATAATATAATTGATTATTTTATATAATATTAAAAATATCATATTATATTATTATAAATATTAATAAATAAATAAATAATATTTTGATGAAAATGATATTAAAATATTTTATTAATATTAAATTCATAAAATATAATTATTTTGAGTATTTATTCTTTGAAGTGAAAAGTTCAGAAAATGACTTACGGAAAATGAATCAGTAAGTCATTTTACAGAAAACACAAAGGAAATTTTGTTACTAGAAAAATGAATTACGTTCCAGAAAATCAATTACGTGAAACAAATACGGGAAAATATTTTCCGAAAAACGAATTACCTAAAACAAACACGAAAAAATATTTTCCGAAAAACGAATTATGTGAAACAAACACAAAATTTCAGAGAAAATCAATTATGTAATTCTAATTACAATAAACAAACACACCCTTAATGCATAATCTGATCGTCCGTTTATAAATCGTATATGCCGGACAAATTTCAATTCCTGACCTCTAAAACAATTCCTATATGTAAAATAAAATAATCCAAAAACTTTCCTTTCGGTTGCCGGTCCTCACATGTGGGGCCATTTTGTAGTAGGAACTAGAAAAAAAAACTTGGATTTTTCGCCTCCAATTTTTCAGATATGGAGGCTTTTGGAAATTATTATAATACTATGCTAATACCATTAAAGAATATAGTACCTTAATAGTATTGGTAAATTACATCATTTCTCATATTAAACCTTACTATTTCTCCTATTTTACTAATTATATTTTAATTTTTTAATTTACTCACTGAACTTTCAAATTATTTTTATTTTAATCATTATGAATTATTTTATTATTATTTTTATTTGATGTAGAATTTTTTTATTATTAATATAAAAATAATTTTATTGTTATTTCGAAGGTTGATGGTGAACGACGGTAGGCGGTAATTAAGTATTTTTAATTTAATAATAATAAAATATTATTTTATTATTTATTTTAAATTATTTCTATAGTTAATAATAATAAAAATGTCATATAATACAAAAATAATAATAAAATAATCGAGAGTGATCAAAACAAGAGGAATTCAGAAATTAGAAAAATTGAAAGTATAGTAAGTAAAATATAAGAGAGAGTAAAATTCAGTAAGAAATTATATAATTTACCCTAATAGTATTTATTATTGTTTATGCTTATCGTATGATATTTTTAATTAAATTTGATGTGATTGATTAATTTACACAAAATGGGTCAATAGAATAGAAAACTAATTCATTTTATAAAAGGTAAAAAATAGAACAGTATGTTTTACTTCTTTTAAGCTATTGTATATGTTATATTTAAAAAAAAGGTCTTACTTCAAGCTATATATTAAATTTTCTATTTACTTAAAAAACCTTTTTATTGAGTATAATAGAATTAAATTCTATTATTATAATATTTTTGACATATTTGATGTAAGTTTGTATTAATATTAATTGAATTGATAAAATAAAATATAAAATATCAAAGCAATAGAGTTATATAAGTAATTTGATGTTTAGAATATGATAGTGAGTTTTCCTGGATTTTGTCTATTTTATTGTCCATCGATTCTAAGTGGTACTGCACACTGTAAAAATTCTGACCCAAAATCTGAAATTGATTAAAGAAAAGGTTAATTTATGAGTTCGTATGAACCTCGTATATCCTACTGAAGCTGCTCTAAACTTGGTGTTAGGGGCAACCTACTATCATATTTCCCCTTACCTCGTTACATATGAAAATAAGGTTCAATTAATTTTTTTTTTATATGCACCTCATATAATGTGGACCATTAGGACCACTGATTCCATTGTCTTTTTTGTACTTCTTTCCTTTTCTTCTCGTTGTGAATCATCAAACTATTAGTAACCGATAGTGACATCCAATGTAGCTGAGTTTTCCTTTTTAATGATTCCAGGACACACTCAAATCCAGTCCACCGGAGAACAAGTCGATGAAGAGAGCGAGCGGTGTCGGTGTCATGACGACCACCTTATTCTACGTACTTTGCGGCATTATAGGATACGCAGCCTTTGGAAACGACGCACCAGGGAATTTCCTCACGGGGTTTGGTTTCTACGAACCGTTTTGGTTGATCGACTTCGCCAACATCTGCATCGCCGTCCATCTCATCGGTGCATACCAAGTTTTCGCCCAACCGCTATTCGGCTTCATCGAAAAACTGTGCACCAAATGTTACCCCGATAACAAGTTCATCACAAGCGAACACACCATCAACGTGCCGTGTGCGGCATTTACTATCTCAACTTCTTCAAGTTGTTATGGACGACCGCGTATGTTGTCGTGACGGCCGTGCTGGCGATGATATTCCCCTTCTTCAATGATTTCTTGGGTCTTATCGGAGCAGGCTCGTTTTGGCCGTTGACGGTCTACTTTACGATCGAGATGCACGTTGCACAATCAAAAATACCAAAGTACTCATTCAGGTGGGTGTGGTTAAAGATACTGAGCTGGGTTTGCCTGATAGTATCTCTCATCGCTGCAGCTGGATCCGTTCAAGGACTAATAAGTAGCCTCAGGGCTTACAAGCCATTTCAGACGCCCAAGGAGTGATGACTGTTGATCACAACTTAGTTTAATGAAATATCTAGCATTGGTCAATAAGAAACAACTTGCAGGAAATGTAATTTTAGAGGGCTTTACTTGTGTATTCCAGATGCAAATCTGCTTCTATTGTGCTCCCTTTTTGAATCACAATGTTCAACACAGAAGTTCATGGCATTGGTGCTACCAAACACTTTTGTATTTTATTTTTATATTTTAAAATCGAGTGTCTGGTTTAAAATATTATAAAATTAGCAAAATTTGCTTTTTTTAACAACTAAAGGAATTTTGAGAAATACACATCTTTCATAGTAGATAAGTTTAGAGTTAATTGTATTATATGTCCTTAAACTACGATTTTTACTTTAAATTGATCCTTAAAAGTTTGAATATTCTAATTTAATCTGTAAACTATGACTTTTATTTTAAATTAGTCCTTAAAATTGTGAAATTTTCAATTATCCTCAACTATGACTATCATTTTAAATTGGTCCTCAAAATTTTAAATCTTACAATTTCATCCTCAAATTCATCCAATTATATAATTAGTTTCAACCATTGTTTAACCTAAATTTTATTTTTTTAAAATATAACTATATAACTTGGTCAAGAGATTTTATTAGCAATAGATGTGATTAGTATATACATATAGTTTGGGATGAAATTGAAATGTTCAAAAAGTTTGATGACCAATTTAGAATAAAGGTTATAGTTTTGGGATGAAACTTAAATATTTAAAGTTCAAAGACTAATTTAAAATGAAAGCCATAGTTTAAGGATGAAATTAAAATGTTTAACAGTTTATGGACCAATTTAAAATAAGGATCATAATTTGAGGAGGTGGGATACAATTAACTCATAAGTTGACTATCATCAATGGGAAGGCGAAACAGCTATGACCAATAAAGGATTCAGATTCAACGACAGATGATCAATTAGACATGTTTTTGTAACAGCAACATCCTTGATCAAAAAGTCCATATCAAAGGTCAAACCGACTGAAACTCCAATTCAACCTGTGAACTTGATATTTCGATCATCTTGAAATTTTAAAATATATAATTAAGAAAATAAAAAATATTAAAATTTAAAAACATATTTTTTCTATAATAATTACGATATAATATACATTCAAAATTTTTCTTAGTCTATTGACAAATGCTCATAAAATTTATAGAGACAGTTATATAAACTCAAAACATCTCTAAGAACATTCCAACAAAAGAGGGAAAATAAAAACTACAAAGAAATATAGAAGTTATATTTGTTTTTTGGCCCAATAGAGAAAACGGGTAATTTATTTGGCCCAATAGGACACAGTGGGTTTTATTTTGTGAAATACGGCAAATGATATACCAGAGGGGGAATTCTTCACCTCGAGGTGACGAGTTCCTATGGATATATTATTTTGATGGTCCCAGATGAGTGGGCCCCATGTGAGCCATTATTTTAATTTATTTAACGGGGTGAGGAGTCCATTAAGAAAATATTTATTTAAATAATTTGTAAACGACCATCATGGAACTCGTCACCTCAAGGTGACGAGTTCGGTCTAATTTATGGAAAAAAATAGTCGTTTGTATCCGTTGGGGTTATAAATAGAGGTTTGGGATTTAGGATTTTTTACTATCACTTGTTACAAAAAAATGAGAAAAAATCGTAATTTATGAAGAATTTCCAAAAAATGTCTTTCCGACAATAAATGTTACACCTCGATAATGTTCATATTTTATCGTTCAAACTCTCTCTGAAAGAAGAACGAGGCATTCGTCAACGCATAATGGCATCAAGAGAATCGTATCATCAAATGATTATATATCTTCAGCAAATCCAGTCTATACCCAACCATATTTCTACGTGGCTTTAAGATGAACCCGACGTTGATTTCGGCTCTGATTGAATGTTGGAGACTCGAGATGCACACTTTCCATTTCACGAGTGGTGAAGCAACGATTACTTTGGAAGATGTCGCTTACCAACTAGGTGTTCTCATGAATGGTGCCACTGTCATGAGGCAGAACGATTACAACCGTACCGGTGTTGTATACGAAGTTTTGGGAAGGATGCCACCACCCGAGGTCTTAGACGGGTATCAGATGTAGATGACGTGGTTGGAGTCTAAATTTCAAGTGACAGAAGACTCTACCGAGGAGGAGGTTATTTTTGCATCCCGAGCATATATTCTCCAACTAATTGGAGGGATATTATTACCAGATAAATCTGGTAATTTGGTGCACACTCAATATATGTCTATATTAAATAAATTTACCGAGTGTCATAATACTAGTTGGGGTTCGACGATTTTGGCCTTTTTGTAACGGGATGTAATAACCCAAATTTTGGAAGTAAGGACTTTATTGAAATAATTAAAAATTAGGAGGATTTATTCAATTAAATAATAAAGATGAGAATGATTGGGATTAAATTTTTAGACTAAATTAGGATAATGGATTATTAAGAGGGTATTTTGACCCTTTACAAGTGAATGAATTTAAAATTATTAGTTAATAAAGTATTAATTTAAGGGAAAAGGGAAAGTAAACACAAAAAGACCCATTTCCGTTTTCTTCTTCTTTCACGTGGGTGAAGTCTTCTCTATAGCTCCAAAGGTAAGTTGCAATTATTTGGGTTTTCCTTTTGATTGTGGGTTGTTTTTACAACCTTAAGTGATATGAAAGCTTAAGGAAGAATAAATTGAGATTGAAACCATGAAATGGAGGAAATATTAGAGATTTTAGAAAATGGGTTTTGAAATGATATGTTAGTATATTGGTGTTTATTGAGGTTTATTGGTATATTTGACTTGCCAAAGAGGTATGTAGACACTAATTTTTTTGTCCCATTTTATTTTATTTTAATAATATTATTATTAATATTATTTTATTATTATTATTATTAAATAATAAATATTTTTAAATACATATTACAGTCCCATTTACGATTCAAACCCGAAGGCCCAGTTACATCAAGCCCAGCAGACTACAAACCGGACTCATTTGACCCTAGAACATGTTCAAACCCAATTAGGGTTTTTATCATTTCCAGTAGCCACCAACTCCTTTCCACTGTTGGATCTGGAGAGATCTACGATCCAGATGCATCCAGAGAAAACCCTAGGGTATCATAACCCTAGGGCTATGTCGGCCGTCGCTCCACTGCCAGGTGTTCCAACCAGCCACTGTCGATGCTCCACTATCACGCCACTGCCTCGCCGAATACTCCAGAAGCACCAGATGGCTGCACACGTTGCAGCTCTAGGGTGAATCACCACTATAGTTTGGTGACTCACCGAGGGCTATCCTTATGACTGGTCCGAAGGAAGCTTCATGGTGGCCTATAAAAGGCCACCGAACCTGCAAGACGAAGGAAACCAACAGTAAAGGGGAGAAAACACACAACAACAACTATTCGAAAAAAAACAACATCAACCATACCAACAACCATCAAGAGAAATAAAAGAAAGAAGAAGCGAGAGGAAAAACTTACCTGTTGTCACCATGGAAGCCGAACGTTGCCGGAACCGTCATTGAAGCCAAGGGTCAATTTGGGACAAATTTTGGGTCTCCGACCGAGATCTTTAGAGAGAGAAGTAAAATAGAAAAATGAAAGGCTTAAAGCCTTTTCGGTTGGGTTAAGGGTATTTATTTATATCCCTCCCCAAATGATGCCGTTTTGGGGAGGGACCTTTGTGTAATTCGGGAATGGGCAAACCACATGCGCAATCCCTTTGATTTTATAAACTTCTATTTTGGTCACTCGAATCAGATTTTTACACATTTTGATTTTGTTTTTTGTGTTTATTTTATTATATTTTAGTCCCTACCATATATATATATATTAGGATAAAATACCAAATTTAGTCACTCAAGTTATAATATTTTTTATTTTGATTCCGAATTAATTAATTATGGTTAAATTACACTAATAGTACCTAGATTTTATAATATTTATATTTAGGGCTATTAATTTATATATTTTGCAATTTAATCCTATATTTTTTTTGGTCTATGTTTAATTGCAATTTTATTTTATTTTTATTATTACCTTGTATGTTTTAATATTTTAATTTTAGTCACATAAATATAATTTAATAAAAGGATAATATTTATTTATTTTTAAAAACGTAAGAAATGAATGTCTTAAAGTAAATAGATGTCTTATTCTGGTATTTTAAAATAAATAAATACACTATTTATAAAACCTGAAAAAAATCAAGTACGCATATTTAGTCGAATCAAGTTATTTCAGTCTAAAATTCTCGGGGATAAATTATCATATTCTTATTATTTCAGTCGGAAAGAGAAATATTTGTCCTAAAGCATTTTTGGGATTAGTTTCTCTTCAATTTGAAATATTGGAGTATTTTCTATTTTTCCTTAAAATTTTCTTTAAATATAACTATAAGATGGAATCTGGAGTAATAGGATTGTAAATTAAATTTATATTCGAATTCTTATATTTCCACTAATAGAGACAATTTATAATCGATATATACCAATTTTGGGTGTTGTGGGGGTGCTAATCCTTCTCTAAACGTAACCGACCACGAATTCCTTTTTATTTCTAAAAAGAATAAATTTTGGTTATACGCAGACCAATTTATCTTTTAAATAGTTTTTCTTAAAAACTCTTTTAAAAGATGATTTTTAGGTATTCGACCTACTTACCCCAAAAGGGTCGATGGTGACTCCAAAACATTTCTTTAATAAAAACCATTTATTTATCCACATACTTTTTCGCCAATAAAATTTATTCCCGGGCGAAAATTGGTTACGACAGCTTGGCGACTTCGTTGGGGACCACTTTGCTGGTCAAGCCCTAACTCGATTATATATTGTCTCTATAGTTGAAAATTAAGAATTCAATTTTATTTAATTTATGATTCTTTTGATTTCTTTAAATTATTTTTATTTTATTTTCTTATATATTAATATTTATATTTGATTGATTTTCAGCTATTAGGATTCAATTTTTGTGATGCTTTGTCAAAGGTTTGAGAATTTCTCCTCACACACAACTCGTGCATTGCATAAACATAAGCTCTATATTCGAGCTCTTTTCCCTTTTAAGTGGGAGTGAAAGTGACGTCTTTGTAAGAATTTATTCTCTGTGTCATACCTAGCAAGTAGCTTTCGGGGTTCATATGCCCTATGTCTTCGTGAGGATTTATTTTCCGTGTCAATCATTTGAAATTGTGCCCTCTCGAATTGAACTCGATTCGCTTAAGTCTGTAATGGACCAGGATTGAGGGTTTGGCAGCCCAAGGGGCACCAACAAAGATAATTAGAGTATCGAAACCCTACATATATAAACCGTAGAAATTCACCCGACCTAAGGCAATGCTGAAACTCTGTCCATAGGTGTACACAAAGGAGAAATGAACTCTTAAATTTTGTCTTTTAATTTATTTGATTTTTTTCTCTATGCATGTGAACTAGTAATCATGTAGTTAGGTTTATTTTTCCAAACAAAGCATGGAACTAGAAAGCATGAGGTTAGGATATATATTAGATACCATGATGAATAAGATTTTTTCTTTCCATTAATTGGTACTAACCATTTTATTTTTTCTTGTTTTTATCTATTTTGTAGATACATTTTATTTTGCTCTAACTTGTTTATATTGATTTCTTTTGCTTGCATTGCATGATCATGACATAACCAGAAGGTGTTGATTTGTGAGTGGTCATCAAATTGAAAAATTTTCATTTATGGACAAAGAATTTTATGATCAAGCAAACTATGACGCAGCCAAGGAATGGCATCCTGAGGGACCTCCGAGGATAGAGGAGAACTATGCACCAAAAGATCATATGCCCGTTGAAGAACAAAAGAAGATACGAGAAATAAGAGAGAAAATGTCCAAGATGATGGGTAGAATATTTGTTTTGGCCAAAGGAAAAGAGACTCTTGCACAAAAAAAGAGAAAACTCAATGAATATAATCTTACAATCTCAGATATACAAGGGACTTCTGATCCTAACCAATTTGAGAAATTGTATACAATCATCATTCATATTCACAAGTTGTCTGGAGATACCTAGGAAATAGTGACAACTGTAAAAGCTCCCAGAAATTAGAAGAAATCATGCAATCTGAAATCGTCGAGGTTTAGTCCACTTCCGACGTTGAAAACTCAGGTTCAATTCAAGAAAAAAGGTGGTTCTCATTTTGATGTTATCCCTATATTATATAAGGAGTTGTATGAAAAGCTACTTGAAGCGGCTCCGCAATATGTGAAACCATGGCAACCTCCGTATCCGAATTGGTATGACTTCAATGTTCATTGTGAATATCATGCTGGAGCTCAATGACATTCCATTGAGAATTGCATTGCCTTCAAACATCGAGTCCAATGTCTTTTGGATCATGGAATTTTAGAGTTTATGATAAATGATCGACCTAGTTTGGTAATTAAAGGTCATGCTAGATTAATACCAAAAGTGTTCAAAGGTAAAAGTATCAGTAGGAGCGTCTAGAAGGAAGAAGATTTGCTGATGTACGAGGCTCAAATAAGTCATTTAAAGATTGAAAACGATAAATTGAGCAAAGAAATGGAAACCATGCATGAGGATTTTCAAAAGGTCAGTTAAGCCTTTAAAAATGTTAGTATAGGAAATACCCCAGAAGAGTGGATAACATGGGTCACTAAACTGAAAAAGAATTGCAAGATACATGAAGGTCGAGCCAAAAAGTTTTCTCATGATTTTCGAGTTACAGAAGAAAGACGCAATACAACTGTCTTTGAATTGGGAAAATGTCAAGCCAAAAATCAAATGTTGAATAGTGCTATAACCAACATGGAAGCATCATATCAGATCCATCAGCATGAGATTGATACTGAATTAAAAGCCAAGCCACTAGAGCCAAGAACAAGATATTGATGAAATGTTTAGATGATTGTGAAAATCTTATACAAGAACTCCGTAACCATAAAGATTCCCTAATAAGAAAAAATGAACAACATTTTCTACAACTTCGAGAATTGACACAGAAGATGAAAGAAAAAGACAATATCATCAAGGAAGCTGCTTCCCAAGCAAGCAATGTGGCTAATAAACTGGTTGATTTAACTGGCTTCACGAGAGAATTAAAACAGATTGACAACTCCACATCTGAGCATGAGTGGAAGTTAATTTGGCTTTTAAGGGAAATAGAGAAGTTAGGAGTAAAAGTTATTCCCTATATGTAAAGTTTTGTTTGATGTATCGAAACTTTTGTGTTCAATGAAAGTTGTTTTAAGATGGTCACTTTTGATTGACATCTTTTTCATACATGCATTTGCATTGCACATTTTGCATTCCTATTTTCGCATTTTCTCATTTACATTACATTTTTATTTATTGCTATATAGTTATAAAAACATGTAAATAATTCATGAAAGGTTTTGTAACAGTAAAATTGAGATCATTCATTCATATTATTGTACCATCATTATAAAAACAATGGAGCAATCTCGTGAGGGATCACAAGATCAGTGGCCAGAAAAATTGACAGGGTTACATCCAGATATGAGGAATAAAGCATCGGATTCTCTACAAGATGGATCGAATCAAATTATTCAGGTGATGGCAACTGATAAAGAAGATATAAATGCTAAAGAGCAACAGTGCTATCAGATTAATGAGTCGAGAATGATAACATACCCTGGGGCATCCCACTCGAACCTAAAGAATAGCCTCATTAATTATTCACAATATGAGGAGGGATTCAAGAGGGTAGAGAAAACAATCAGAAATATGAAAGATATTAATGCCTCCCACAAAGAATTAGAAGCAAGAGAGTTCATCTTGGTTCCAGAGTTGGTTATTCCCCATGAATTCAGGATGTCTGATTTTTTAGAAATATGATGGCACCAGTTGTCCCCTAATTAACCTGAGAATGTTTTGTAGAAAAATGGAAGGATATTTAAATTTTGATGATTTGTTAATTCACTCCTTCCATGATAGTCTCGTTGGGCCAACAATAGTATGGTACAATCATTTGAACCAAGAGCAGATTAAGAGATGGGTTGATCTAGCTGATGCATTTTTGGGATAATATCGATATGTTAAAGGTATAACTCCCAAAAGTAAGGATCTTCAAGGAGTAAGGATGAAAGCCAATGAAAAATTTTAAGAGTATGCCTTAAGATGGAGAGGAGTGGCATCACAAGTTCAACCTCCCATGTTAGAAGAAGAGATATCACATATGTTTCACGATTCCCTTCCCGCTCCTTTCTTTTAGTTAATGCTGGCAAATCCGAAGAATGAATTTGAGCATCTTGTTACAAATGGAGAGTTAATTGAAAATGTAATCAGTGAAGGAAACTTAAAAGTCACATCCAAAAGCCCAACTAATAAAAAAGTAAAAGTTGATGATGTTAATGAATGTCGTA
Organism: Hibiscus syriacus; assembly: GCF_006381635.1. NCBI lineage: Eukaryota > Viridiplantae > Streptophyta > Magnoliopsida > Malvales > Malvaceae > Hibiscus > Hibiscus syriacus. Next base: position 1,414,058 of record NW_024062824.1, on the reverse strand, counting down.
TCCAGAGTCCCCACAAATGCAAAAGAAAAGGAGCAAGTAGTTGTTCGGATCGATAAAGAAAGTCACACGATCAAGAAATACTTTGGAGGTGTTCCAAACTTCCATCTTAAATCTATACCCTTATTTTATTAAAGGTCAGTACATCACACCAAGACTAATGAAAGTGCCACTAAACCCTGCTGCTCATAGCTATGACCAAGATATTGTTTGTGATTTTCACTTGGGGGTATCTGGGCATTCTACGGGAAATTGTAGGCCACTGTTAAAAGAAATAGAGATGCTTGTTGACAATGAGACATTGACACGAGAGGTGGTGGAACAATGGATGATAAACTCAAAGTAGGGCATCAAAGCATGATTGAGTCAAGTGTTGTTGCATTGGATAAAATAAAGGGGCATCCTAATCAAAGAAGAGACTATTTCATCAGTCATAGTGCTTTATCTCATCTTGCATCATATTGTTTGAACATGTTTTTTCCTTTCTCTGCCTTTTTGTGATAAATAAATTTGTGTTGCTTTTATGGTTATGAGCAAGGAATTAAATGTTAATCTTGAAATTTTTGAGTATCAAGTAAATTAAATATTCTTTTAATTTTTCAAGAGCTATAAGTCTTTGGAAAGTGATAAAATTAGACCTTTCATATCCCGTCCAACGCCAGAAATACATAAATGATCTATTCATGACCCTTACCAAAACCAAATCCTGACCCTACATTTATCTGAGACTTCAAAATAATGCCTCAACCTACTTTTGAGACATCAAATCCATATGTTTATCTTCTCGGGTATAGTTGATTTGTTTATAACACTACCTTCAACCATATACATGACTTTAAAAGTCGCGCCTTTTTCTTCCAGATACAAAACCATCAAACAGGTAAAACCAAAAGACATCAAAAGTACCAAACTTTCAATTATCCTGCAAGAAGAGACGAGATGGGGCATCATGGACCAACTTGTCAAAGAGGTTTCGAATAATTGTGGCATGTTTGAAATAAGAAGAAGAAAAAGAAAAAAAAGGAAAAAAGGATTGATTTAAATAATTATATCATGCATTAATTACATTATTTTCATAAAAGTTAATCCTGAATATACACCCCCCTGGGGATACCTCTTTTTACAAAGACTTATGTGTATGAAATGATGAACGACCTTCTTTCATTTATCCATTCGTAAAAAGAGAAAATTATATATTTTGTTGTCCCCATTTGAGCCTGAATTATTTTTCTTCTGATTCAACCCTAACCAAGGATCACCCTCCACATTAGGGGGCAAGGTGAAGGATATCTGCTCACAGGAATAAATATGGTCAATCCAGTTTTATTACGAAGGCAAATCTCCATGAAATAAAGAGAGTTTTGAACTACAAGATAGGTCAAATACAAAGTGCTTGAAGATCAATCCAGTCAAGATTAATGAAAGAATTTCCAAAATGAAAGAGAAAAAGGAGGTGTTCAAAGCAATTGAAGTCCTATACTCATCTATTAAAAAAAGAAAAAAGGAAGAAGAAAAAAAGATGAAAAAAGAGAAAAAAAAGAATAAAAGAAATTGAATCAAGTATTTCAAGATGAGTAACTCATTGAGCCTCAAGATACAAGGTTGATCAAGTGCAATTAGTTCAAAGATTTCTATTCAACAAGAAGCGCAAGAAATGCTAGAGATATAAGAAAATGGAAATGAACCCAAAGATTTGCAGCTAGAGGGATCCAGAAAAAGAAATGATGAAAGACAAGTAGCAAAGCAGATCCAAGTCTAGCGAGGCAAGATTGAAGGCGCCAGAATAAATTAACCTTAAACACTTATTTGGGCCTTTTTGTCCATTTCTTTCGTAACCATAAGCCCTGGCCTATGTTACGTAACTGAAAAGTCCATTCTAATCATACATGGATTTCTAAGTAAAAGAGACTATCTTCAGATTTCATTCCACCTCTCAATATTAATTTTTATTTGCAAAAATTGGACTTTTAAATGAGGCCAGAATGATGAAGCATTTCACATTATTGAAAGCAAGTGATCCAAGAAGCCAAAAAGTCTGGAGAATTGAACTTGTAAAGCTCTCTTGTGACATTATCAACAACTCATCAACAATGATTTCGTTGTTCTAAGGGGTATACTAAAAGCCCGTTTCAACTAGAAATGATCCATGTTGGGGCATCTTGAAGAATCACATCATCATGAAAATGTTGGGGCATTTTGAAGGCCCATTTCAAATAGAAATGACCCATGTGAGGCATTTTGAAGGCTCACATTAGTGTGAAATTTGGAACATTCTGAAGGCTCACATCAATAAGAAACAATGTTGAACGCATTTTGAACGTTCGTATAAGCAAATGCTGGGGCCAAATGCTGGGGCATGCTAAAGGCCCATATCATCATGTGTCAAGATCATTGATTTGAGCAAATATTTCCAATGAGACAGAAATATATGAAGAATGAAAATGGTAAAACAGTGACAGTCAAGCTGATTATACATAATTATTTTGTCCATCATACATTTGCATTATTCTGGTAATTTGATGCTGGCAGTTAAAGCATCCCACTTGTATTCCCATTAAGCTTTGTTCTTAAGTGTCCTTGTGACGTCCTACAAAAGCTCCGAACACTATACAAAGAGTTCAATGATTGAGAAATATGGATAGAAACAACAGGAAAGGATGAATGTGTTGTCAAATGTTTTACGAACCAATTATTAAGGTGCTGAACCAATGTTGTGATCATATGGTATTTCCATTTGTTGACCCAAGATGAAGTTTGTCTTCTTCAACCCCAAGGTTAGAAGCAAGAAATGTAAAGATTGCTTTCTATGGAAGAAGAGCTGAAATTTTAACAACAATAAACTAGTGGAGCCAATTAAGGTTAAACGATAGGTTATTAAACATCTCGACATGATCTGGTCTGAATGGCTTTGTTCGAGATCCAATTAGATAAGGAGACATAAAAGGAATTATGATAAATCCTCCTTGTGATGTGTTTCAAGAATCAAATTAGAACAAACGCTGCTCTCCTAATTAATCTCTGTTGAGTTTAGCATATCTACATCTACATTCTTCCAAGATGATAGATTCTCTTTTCAAAGATGAAAGCTTTATTGGATTTCTGTACAAGTTTAGGCGAAGAAAGCTAATTTTATCAAAGACAAAAATGGGGGCATCAAGGTCATAATTCTGACTGTAGAAAGAGTTCCATAAATGAAACATTTCTTTTGAGACTTTAATGAAGCAAATGAAGAAGACACAAAGATGTAAGTTGATCAGATGGTTCTTTAGAAATGCAAGATTGATAATATAGGTGGCTACACTGATATATGAAGAAAACCCTGTAAAAGAATTATGAAGTGAAAGAAGATCAAATTTGCCACTGTAAAGTCAAGTGAAGATGGTCTCAACATTCATGCATTCATAAGAACATCATTTGCATAAAATAAAATACATTACATTGGCACATTTGATTGCATTTAAATACAAGGTTTTTACAGGTTTTCATATGAAAAAAAGATTCATGATGAAAAATACCTTACAAAGGGAAGGTATAATTCAAACCTCAAATGCAGGAATCACGTCAAGAGAGGCAAACATCTGAAGAATAGATGGTTGTAATCCATAAGTAAAACATTATTTTAAAGTGGGGCATGTTATCCAATCAACAAATTATTTCGAAAAATGAGAAAACGATTTCCAAAGTTTCTCATTTAATCTTTTATGAAAATGAAATTGTTGAATAGTAAGAAAACGATTTCCAAAGTTTCTTACATAGTAAACTATTTCCCGAATTTATAAGTCCTTTGGGCCATCAGTAAGTCTTTCGAGCATGATGTTTAAATCCTTCGGGTCATCAATAAGTCTTTCGAGCACGATGCTTAAATCCTTCGGGTCATCTGTAAGCCTTTTGAGCAAGATGATAAAGCCTTCCAGTCATCCATAAGACCTTCAGTGCTGGATGTTTTCAAATGAGATTTTAAAAATCAAGCCTGTTTTAGAGGTTTCTTAATTATCTCAAAAGAGTTGTTAAAGGAAGCTAAGCCTTTTAAGGGGTTCCTTGACAACTAAGAAACTAAGCTTTCAAGTGTTTCTTGATTTGTAAGTCCTTTGGGCCATCTGTAAGTCTTTCAAGCTTGATGTTTAAATCCTTTGAGTCATCTTTGAGTCATCAGTAAGTCTTTCGAGCATGATGTTTAAATCCTTCGGGTCTTCTGTAAGCCTTTCGAGCAAGATGATAAGACCTTCGGGCCATCCATAAGACCTTCAGTGCTGGATGTTTTCAACATTTTCGTTGCTTGATTCATGATATTTCGAATCAACAATGTCTTGCTTGAAATAGCAATTTGTCTCACTTGAGGTTAAAGTAAATCCTTTGGGTCATCAGTAAATCTTTCGAGCGTGATGTTTAAATCCTTCGGGTCATCTGTAAGCCTTTCAGCAAGATGATAAGACCTTCGGGCCATCCATAAGACCTTCAGTGCTGGATGTTTTCAACATTCCTGTTGCTTGATTCACGACATTTCGAATCAACAATGTCTTGCTTGAAATAGCAATTTGTCTCACTCGAGATTAAAGTAAATCCTTCGGGTCATCAGTAAGTCTTTCGAGCGTGATGCTTAAATCCTTCGGGTCATTTGTAAGCCTTTCGAGCAAGATGATAAGTCCTTCGGGCCATCCATAAGACCTTCGGGCAGGATGTTCTCAAATGAAATTTTAAAAACTAAGCCTAAAATGGGTTTCTTAATTATCCCAGAAGAGCTGTTAAAGAAATCTAAGCCTAACAAAGGGGTTCCTTGACAACTAATAAACTAAGCTTGATTTTAAAGGGTTTCTTGATTTAAACCCTTCGGGTCATCAGTAAGTCTTTTGAGCATGATGTTTAAATCCTTCGGGTCATCTATAAGACTTTCGAGCAAGATGATAAGTCCTTCGGGCCATTCATAAGACCTTTGGACAGAATGTTTTCAACATTTCCGTTGCTTGATTCACGACATTTCGAATCAGCGACGTCTCTCAAAACAAATTTTATCTCATCTGAGATAGTTCCTCTTCAAACAAATTTCTTTGCATTCATTTAATTTCGTTTCACATTTTTATCAATGTTGAATATTTGACAGGAATTCCAAAGCTAGCAAATATTTCAGCAAAGAATAACCATATTTTTCAAGCTTTGAAAATATGAATTTCAGCAAAGATTTGAATCCATCACTTGAGGGTTCAACAACTCTGTGTTAATCAAGAGAAGTCAAATGGACAAAAAAATTATTGTCTTTTCATATTTGCTCTTTTTTTGTTAACACAAAAATAAGCAAAGAGGGGCAACTGCAGACACTAATTTATTTGTCTCATTTTATTTTATTTTAATATTATTATTATTATTATTATTATTATTATTATTATTGTATTAATATTATTATTATTATCATCATCATTATTAAATAATAAATATTTTCAAATACATATTACAGGCACATTTACGATTCAAACGCGAAGGCCTAGTTACATCATGCGTAGCAGACTATAAACCTGACCCATTTGACCCAATAAGAGGTCTAAACCCAATTAGGGTTTTATCATTTCCAATAGCCGCCAGCTCCTTTCCACCGTTGGATCTGGATAGATTCACGGTCCAGATGCATCTAGAGAAACCCCTAGGGTATCATAACCCTAGGGCTATATCGGCCACCGCTCCACTACCAGGTGTTCCAACCAGCCACTGCCGATGCTCCGCTACCACCGCCTCGCCGAAGACTCCAGAAGCACCAGATGGATGCACACGTTGCAGCTCTAGGGTGAGTCACCACCATAGTTCGGTGACTCATCGAGGGCTATCCTTATGATCGGTCCAAAGGCACTTTCATGGTGGCCTATAAAAGGCCACCGAACATGCAAGACGAAGGGAACCAACAACAAGGGTGAGAAAACACACAAAAACATCCATTCGAAACAAAAAAAACCAACATCAACCATACCAACAACCATCAAGAGAAATAAAAGAAAGAAGAATAGAGAGGAAAAACTTACATGCTGTCACCATGGAGGCCGAATGTCGCCGGAACCGTCGTTTAATCGAAGGTAAAAGCCTTTTCAGTTGGGTTAAGGTATTTATATTCCTCCCCAAACGACGCCGTTTTCGGGAGGGACCTCTGTGTAATTCGAGAAAGGGCAAACCATATACGTAATCCCTCTGATTTTATAAACTTCTATTTTGGTCACTCGAATCAGATTTTTACACATTTTATTTTTTTTGTATTTTATTTTATTATATTTTAGTCCCTACCATATATATATATTAGGATAAAATACCAAATTTAGTACCTCAAGTTATAATATTTTTTATTTTGATCATGAATTAATTATTTATGGTTAAATTACACTAATATTACCTAGATTTTATAATATTTATATTTAGGGCTATTAATTTATATATTTTGCAATTTAATCCTATATTTTTATTTTGGTCACTGTTTAATTTAATTTTATTTTTATTATTACCTTGTATGTTTTAATATTTTAATTTTAGTCACATAAATATTATTTAATAAATAATAATATTTATTTATTTTTAAAAATTTAAGAAATCGCTGTCTTAAAGTAAATAGATGTCCTATTCTGATATTTTAAAATAAATAAATACACTATTTATAAAACCTGAAAAATCAAGTATGCCTATTTAGTCGAATCAAGTTATTTCAGTCTAAAATTCTCGGGGAGAAATTATCATATTCTAATTATTTCAGTCGGAAAGAGAAATATTCGTCCTAAAGCATTTTAGGGATTAATTTTGTAACACCCATAACAATTCCATAATATACTTGGATACATCATAAAATGGTTATTCACAATTTTATCACTTAGATACATCATAATCGAATACTTTATCCTTTAAAACTACGTTCTCATGATTTTGCTCGATTTAGTTCGATTCAAGCATGAAATCAACTTTAAATCAACCTTTTAACATCTATACAATCAAATCCCTAATCAAATCTCATCAGAACACAAAGTTCTCCAACTTATAATTTGGCCTAATTTTACATAATAATCTCTAAAAAGATTAAACATGTTCTAACCACAAATCAAGCTTGAAAACGAATCTACAACCTTTAAATCATCAAAATTTATCATCAATTTCATGAATCCTATCATGAACATAAACCCTTAGATTTGAGATCTTTGAAATCTAGCAAGATTAGAAAGAAATACTTGTACCAAATGATAGCGTTTTTAAAGTTTATACTTTGGTCACCAAACTTTACCAAATTATAAGTTGGTGACTAAATAAATCCATTTATGGAATAAAATTTTGGGAAAATTAACACCTAATTCCTTAAAATTTTCCCAAATTTTCTACTTTGACCATCAAACTTTCAAAATTTACATTTTGATCATTATCTAAATTTTTGGGGTACTACAATTCTTCCCCCTTAAATAAAACTCATCCTCGAATTTTAAGACATACCTGATATAAAGAGGTGTGGAAACTTCTTTCTCATGTCCTCTTATCTTTCCCAAGTAGCATCCTCAACTTTATGATTTTACCAAAATACTTTGACTAGAGGAATCGTCTTGTTACGCAGTTCTTTAATTTCTCGAGCCAAGATCCGAACTGGTCCTTCTTCATAAGTCAAATCTGGTTGGATTTCAATTTCCTCTGATACAATGACATGTGAAGGATCTGATCGATACTTTCTAAGCATCGACACATGGAAAACATTGTGTACTTTGTCCAACTCTGGAGGTAATGCTAACTGATAAGCCACCGGTCCGACACGCTTTAAGACCTCATAAGGTCCAATGAATCTTGGACTTAGTTTCCCTTTTCTCCCAAAACAAAAAATCGTTTTCCAAGGTGATACTTTAAGAAAAACTTCATCACCTTCATTAAATTCAATCTCTTTTCGTTTCAAATCTGCATAAGACTTCTGCCGATCAAATGCCACCTTGAGATTATCTTGAATTATTTTTACTTTATCCTCAACCTCTTTGAATAAATCAGAACCAACAAGATTTCGATCTTTTAACTCAAACCAATTTAATGGTGTTCGATATTTTCTCCCATATAAAGCTTCATATGGAGCCATCTTGATGCTCATTTGATAGCTGTTGTTGTAGGTAAATTCTGCTAAAAGCAAATACTTTTCCCATGATCCATTGAACTCAATCACACATGCCCTCAGCATATCCTCCAATGTCTGGATTGTCCACTCAGACTGACCATCTCTCTGTGGATGAAATACCGTACTGAAATTCAATCGAGTACCCAAAGCTTTATGCAAAGAATTCCAAAATCTTGAAGTAAACCTTGGATCTCTGTCAGATATGATTGATACTGGCACTCCATGTAACCAAACTATCTCCTTGATATACAACTCTGCATATTTATCCAAGGAGTAGTCCATTTGCACCGGAATGACATGTGCCGATTTAGTTAACCGGTCAACTATCACCCAAATGGAATCATTCTGATTTGATGTAAATGGTAGCCCTGTAACAAAATCCATAGTAACTCTCTCCCACTTCCATTCTGGAATAGAAATTGGTTGTAACAATCCCGAAGGCACCTGATGTTTAGCTTTCACTCGCTGACACGTCAGACATGTAGCAACAACCTCAGAAATGGCTCTTTTCATACCCGACCACCAAAATCGACTCTTTACATCATGATACATTTTTCTTTCACCTGTATACATAGTCAATGGACTATAATGTGCCTCAGAAAGAATATCTTTCTTCAACTCATCATCATGTGGAATATAGATTCTTCCTCGATAATACATACATCCATCTGACTTGACTTTAAAGTCTTTAGTCTCAGCTTTTTCCACTAATGAAATATTTTCCAAGCAAATTCCATCTTTCTTCTGTAGTTCTATTATCTGATTTAAAAGCATCAGCTTTATTTTTAATTCAGCTAATAGTGCACCATTTTCTTTTAACAATAGTCGCACATCAATAGCTCGCAAAGCTGTAAAAGTTTTCCGACTAAGTGCATCTGCTACAACATTTGCTTTATCTGGATTATAATAAATAATCAAATCATAGTCATTTAAAAGTTCTATCCATCTTCTTTGTCTCAAATTGAGCTCTTTTTGAGTCATCAGATATTTCAAACTCTTATGATCCGTGTAGATGTGGCATCTCTCACCATACAAATAATGACGCCAAATCTTTAGAGCAAAAATGACTGTTGCTAACTCAAGATCATGAGTAGGATAATTTCTTTCATGTGTCTTTAATTGTCGAGAAGCATAAGCTACTACCTTACCTTCTTGCATAGTACACAACCCAAATCATTATGAGATGCATCACTATACACCATATATTCTTTGCCCGATTTCAGTTGTACCAACACTGTTGCTTCTGCTAAAATCTTCTTTAGAGCTTCAAAACTCTCTTGACATTTCTCAGTCCAAGCAAATGAATCTTCCTTTCGCAAAATCTTGGTCAAAGGAGAAACAATCATCGAAAAGTTTTTCATAAACCTTCGATAATAACCAGCAAGTCCCAAAAAGGTTCGGACCTCTGTAACATGCTTTAGAGGTTTCCACTCCATTATTGCTTGAAATTTATTTGAATCAACACTTATACCTTTTTTCGAGACAACATGACCAAGAAAAGCAACTTCTGATAGCCAAAACTCACACTTTGACAGTTTGGCATATAACTTTTTATCTTTAAGCATTTCGAGAACAGTACGAAGATGAGCATCATATTCTATCTTTTTCTTCGAGTATACCAGAATATCATCAATAAAGACCACCACAAATTGATCTAAATAAGGTTGGAATACTCGATTCATCAAATCCATGAATGTTGCAAGAGCATTTGTCAACCCAAACGGCATTACTACGAACTCATAGTGTCCATACCATGTTATAAAAGCTGTATTTGAACCATCTTCCTCTTTAATCTTTAACTGGTGATATCCCGATCTAAGATCAATCTTATAGAAAACAACTTCTCCCTTAAGTTGATCAAACAAGTCATCAATTATCAGAAGAGGATATTTGTTCTTTATAGTCACCTTGTTCAACTGTCGATAATCTATACACAAAAGCATTGATCCATATTTCTTTTTCACGAACAACACTAGTGCATCTCAAGGTGAAATACTAGGTCTTATAAATCCTCGATCCTTGCAATTGAGCCTTTAATTCTCTTAAATCTGTTGGAGCCATTCGATAAGGAGCCATCGAAATAGGTGTTGTACCTGGGAATACATCAATCCCAAACTTCACCTCTCTATCTGGAGGTAATCCAGGTAGCTCATCCGGAAACACCTCTGGATACTCTCGTACAGTTAGAATATCGTCCAACTTAACTTCAGCAGTTCTGGTATCTAATACATTTTCTAAAATTGCTTGACACCCTTGTGACAACAATTTCTTAGCAGTAAAGGCTGAAATCACATTGGATAAGGGGTTCACCTTTTCTCCAACAAATATTATCTCTGAACCCATTATATCTTTTAAAAACAATCTCTTCAAATGACAATATACCCAACCATAGTAGGAAGATAGTCAATCCATGCCTAAGATTATCCTGAATTCCTCAAAAGGTAATTCTAATAGGTTTACAGGAAATTCTACTCCCTATATCTTTATCAGACATTTATTACAAATCCCACTAATCTTTGCACTATGGCCCAACGAATTAATTGCCACCATATCACTAGAAATAGGTTCTAAAAAGATTCCCCTATCTCTAACCAATTTTGTACTAATATATGAGTATGTAGAACCGGGATCAACCAATACGAAAATAGGTTCATCTAAGAGATAAAAGGTACCTGCTATAATCTCAGGAGCATCTCTATCATCATCAGTATTGATTTGATATAATCTTGCAGTAGTTCTACATTCACGATTAGATGCAGTCTCAGATATACCAAGTTTATCCATTTTGCCACTTCTACCCCTTTAGGGTCCCGATACTGTCTGATCTGGATTTAACTCTGAATAGTTCCTTTTATAATGACCCGCTTGTCCACAGTTATAACATTTCCCCTCCATGAGTCGGCATTGACCATAATGATTCTTTCCACAAAACTCGCATTCTGGTTTAGGACGAAATTCTGAACCTTTAGTATCTGTTGAAGCTGCATGGGTCTGCTTAGACTTTCCTCCAGCAAAACCCTTTCTGCCCGTAGTTGCTGAAGAAGCGTAACTTTTTTGCTGTTGACTCTTGTTGCGTTTGGAAAATAGTGCAGAGTAATAATTTCCACACCTTTTATTTATCCGTGCTTTCTTCACTTCTAGATCATCAAGGTCAACTTTTTCCATAGCTTTAGCCTTGTTAACTGCTTCTTGAAAAGCATTAAAATGATGAGAAACCAAAATTCTCTTATACTGAGAATCCAATCCAGAAACAAATCTATCAATTCTAGATTTCTCAATCGGAATAAACTTTGAAGCAAATCGACTCAACTTGTGAAACTCGCATTCGTACTCATAAATTGTTTTGCCAGATTACTTTAAGTTTAGGAAATGTTGCATCATCTCATTGAAAAACATGTCCCCAATATACTTTTCCTTGTATTCCCTCAGAAAGAATTCCCATGTGATTTGCTTAGTAGAAACTCATGCTACGACTGTATTCCACCACACACTGGCTTGTTCCATAAGTAGAGACACAACCCCTTCCAACTTTCCTTGATCATCATAAGGAATCCTATTAAGCATATTCTTGACATCATTCAACCAGAAGTCAGCAGCCATCGGATTAACATTCGAATCACCTCGAAATTCAGGTGCTCTCATCTTCCTCAGTTCTTTCAGAACTTACACTGGGGTTCGACGGTTAATAATGGTGTCTAGGGCTTGTAAAAACAACCCCTGATCTTGAACAAGCATATCCTGTTGATTCAGATTAGACAGCTCTATATTTGGCTGAGCATTAGGTGGATTCTAGTTCACCTCATTACTCCCACTCTGTACAGGAGTAACATGCTTGCCTGCCCTACTTGATTCTTGATGATCTGACATCTGAACACAGTCAAAATCATCGTACTTTAGTAAAGAGTAACTTTACTCCTAATAAGCATCATCATAGTATATATATAACTATTAGTAACTTTTGACATCCTAGTGGCATGTATACACTTTTTAATTCAAAACAAACTCGGTTTAGTCCAAGAATCGGCTAAACATGTAGCTTTGATGCCAATAAATGTAACACCCATAACAATTCCATAATATACTTGGAACTCATTTTCTACCAAATCTTTAACACTTAATAATTCCTTTTAACAATGACATCTACTTTTCCAATTACATAAAATGGGTTTTCACCATTTTATCACTTAGATATATCATGATCGAATACTTTATCCTTTAAAACTACGTTATCATGATTTTGCTCGATTTTGATTCGATTCAAGCATGAAATCAACTTTAAATCAACCTTTTAACATATCTACAATTAAATCCCTAATCAAATCTCATCATAACATAAAGTTCTCCAACTTATAATTTGGCCAAATTTTACAGAATAATCTCTAGAAAGATTAAACATGTTTTAACCACAAATCAAGCTTGAAAACGAATCTACAACGTCTAAATCATCAAAATTTATAATCAATTTCATGAATCCTATCATGAACATAAACCCTTAGATTTGGGATCTTTGAAATCTAGCAAGATTAGAAAGAAATACTTGTACCAAATGATAGCATTTTTCGCATAGATCACTTTCCTATTTCACGACATAACCCGAATTCCAAAGGAATCGACTCAAAAATGGGAAATAAAATATTTTCCCTTACCGTGGAAGAACTCATGTTATTTCTGCTGGAGAAGATGAACATTTAGCATGATAATTTAGATTAATATCATGCTTATCATCTTTTAAAATAATATTTAATTCATTAACTTGGAAAATTCCAATTTACCTTTAATAAAACTTCATAATCAACATTAAACCAAGATACATATCCTTATCATTTTCAAACTCAGATAAATATCAGCCTTGTCATCTTTCAATAGTCAAAGATGAACAAATTAGTTTTCCACTTTACCGTTTTGCCCTTGCAATTTTCCAAAAATTACAATTCAGTCACTTTAATCAAATAATTCAAATTAAACATGGAATTAAACCATTAAATATTATTTTCTAACATTTTAAAAATGTGAAAATAATATTTTTATTTTCTTATTTTTGTGAACCATTTGTAATTTTTCCAAAATTACATTTTGGTCCCTAAACTTTTCAAAGTTTATTCTTTGGTCACCAAACTTTACCAAATTATAATTTGGTCACTAAATAAATCCATTTATGGAATAAAATTCTTTTTGGGAAAATTAAAACTTAATTCCTTAAAGTTTTCCCAAATTTTCTACTTTGACAATCAAACTTTCAAAATCTACATTTTGATTATTATCTAAATTTTTGGGGTATTACAAGTTTCTCTATGATTGGAAATATTGTAATATTTTCTATTTTTCCTTAAAATTTTATTTAAATAGAAATATGTGATTGAATCTGAAATAATAGGATCGTAAATTAAATTTATATTCGAATTCTTATATTTCTACTAATAGAGACAATTTATAATCAACGGGTACCAATTTTGGGCGTTGTGCGGGGTGCTAATCCTTCCCCAAATGTAACCGACCACGAATCCCTTTTTATTACTAAAAAGAATGAATTTTTGGTTATACGCAGACCGATTTATCTTTTAAATAGTTTCTTCATAAAAACTCTTTTAAAAGATGATTTTTAGGTATTCGACCTACCTAACCTAAAATGGTCGATGACAACTCCAAAACATTTCTTTAATAAAAACCATTTATTTATACACATACTCTTTCACCAATAAAATTCTTGCCCAGGCAAAAACCGGTTACGACAAGGTAGAAGAGAGATTAGAAGTATTAGATGGGATAAAGAACATATTAGAAAAGGTGGGTTGATTCTTAGAAGTGAATGTTCTTGAATGATTTTAGATGTTCTAAGAGGCTAAATGAAGGAATGTTAGTATTGATAGTTAAGGAAGAGTTTAATAGTATTGTATAGGGTAAATATAACGAGAATTGACCACATTGGGATGAAAATCGAGTTGAAAACTGGAAATTCTGGGCAAGGGTATCGGTACTGCTAAGAATAGTACCGATGCCATAGGCTAAAATGAGATAAAATAGATAAGTAGTACCAGTACTGATTCAATCAGTATCGATACCGATGAGGTAGTATCGATACTATGATAAGGGGTATCGATACCAAGAAACATCGAATCTAATTTTGGTATCGATACCGGTAGGGGGTATCGGAACCATAGTAGGGTAGTATCGATACCATGGTAAGGGTATCGATACCAAGCAACATCGAACCTATTTTTGGTATCGATACTCGAAGGGGGTATCGATACCATAATATAGAAGTATCGGTACTAGGGTAGTAGTATGGAGCCAGAAATGTTAAAATAGGCTGATATTGGTATAAAAAGTTAATGATATGTTCTTTTGAGTATTGTTTAAGGATAATGGTTATAAAATATTCTAACATTGGGTATGGTATATGTTTTTATGGATGCTTGAGTAGATCAGAACCAAGCTCCCGAAACAAGCAAAACTAAGGGCAAAGTAATCAGCCTTACCTTTTGGATACATAGCAAGGATAGTCAGGTGAGTGCATTTATTTTGTACATTAAGGTTATAAAGATATTTTGTTAAAAAAATATATGTATTGCATCGATATATCAATATTATGCGTACTACAAGCACTTCGTGTGCATATTCACGGAATTCATTATGAGTTGATGAATCACCGTACAGGCACTTCGTGTGCATATTCACAAAATTCATCATGAGTTGATGAATCATTGTACAAGCACTTCGTGTGCATATTCATGGAATTCATCATGGGTTGATGAATCACCGTACAGGCACTTCGTGTGCATATTCATGGAATTCATCATGAGTTGATGAATCATTGTACAGACAATTCGTGTGCATATTCACGAAATTCATCATGGGTTAATGAATTACCGTATAGGCACTTCGTGTGCATATTGACGGAATTCATCATGAGTTGATGAATCACCGTACAGGCACTTCGTGTGCATATTCACATAATTCATCATGAGTTGTGAATCACCATACAGGCACCTTGTGTGCAAATTCACATAATTCATCATGAGTTGATAAACTCTCGTATAGGCACTAATTGTGCATTCTAATAAATGAACATGAATAGAAAGGGGGTAAAGGACCATAATAGCACCAACAGTGCAAAGTTATAAGGTTCACAATAAATTGTAAAGAGTTACTCGATATTAGAATGATTACCCTATATTATGTTTATAAGCTGCTTATGATTATGTATGCCTCACTAAGTAATACTTAACGTGTTTTCATTTCACGCGTAGGTTGAATACCAGCTGAGTAAGGAGATCATCGGACATCCAGTCAGAGTCGCCTAATCAGTAACAGTGTGACATACCTGTTTACTTTTGATATATTTTAGTTGGCATGTAATAGGTTTAGTAAAAACGCTCTGTAAAACCTTTGAATTGAACTACTATAAAATGGTAAAATGTGGAACATCTTTTTTTATGTGTATATATATAAGCTAATGCATGTTTTAATTATAAATAAATTCTAATGGTTTTATAAAATGAAACAAAATTGTACGGATTTTTAAATGGGAAACTGTTTTAAAAGTGATGTGACATCTGTAGCTCGTATACGTAAAGGTGTACGGGAGATGGGTGTTACACGGGAGCTTTGCAAGGTTGCAATCGTCGAAAGGAGTCAAAAAATTGATGTAGCAGTCTTTCTAATATTGCTACAATCTTGGGTTTCATATCAATTCTCTTTTTTACGACAATTATATCAGCCCGAGTTGAGTTTCTCTGACTGCAAGGTAATTTTTTAATTTCATTTTTTCAACTAAATATTTTAATATGTTTTTAATATACTTTTATCTATTTTAATCGTTTTTTATTTTTATATTTTTTATATGGTGCCCTAAAATAATTGAGACTAAGTTGTCTTGTGCTACAAAAAAGATATACAAATGAGGGTCGACATGCGATTAATATTAGTTATTTTATTATTTTTTTGAACTTGTTTAACTTTACATATATTAACTTTTATAATTAATGTTTACAGTTTTGTTGGGTTCCATATTATGACGAAGAGATTTATCGGTTACTACCACTGGGATTTCTTGATGGGTTGGAGTTTTATTGTGCTGTAACACCTTTATTACACTTTGCAATTGAATACACACCTTTGATAGAGCATAGCGATAGTTTGCGTCTCATGAACCGATTCCTATACAAATATTTGATGTAACACGCTTTATAGAATTGATACGTGTGGGAAACATATTGAAAATTAACCGAGGAAGCACGCTTATTATATTGAGCAATAGAATCAACGTTACTTATTGGTCTTTGCGCGTTACGATATTACACTTGTCGACCTAGATTTCGACCTTTCTCTCTATCTCTGAAATTAAGAAGCAAATGGGAAACCATATCTCACGACACTGGAACAGAGAGGAAAATAGGAAAAACACAAGGCCATATTCACAAAGTTGAAGAAATCATCTTCTTCTTCTTTTTCTTCTTCTGTTTCGACATTTGCATCTATATCTCAAGATTATTATTTCGCATCTCGACTAGTTTTGGTTTTTATCCTCCATATCATACTTCAACCGAGACTCAATCAATTTGTGTTAAGAGTTCATGGGATGTAATGCAAAACATTCAAGCATCTTCGATAGAACATACGGGTGAGGTGAATGTAATCATATCATATATGGTCAACAAGGTAGCCAAGTCGATTCAATAATGACAATGATGACATCAAATACCATAAGTATCTCATCACCTTATTTCAAAGGCGGATCTAAGAGTGTGTTCAGTATACCTCCTCTTCAACAACCAAACGAAGATGAAGACGACAACTATCAAGACATACCACTCCGACGTACTCTACGAGCCCCGCGCCATTATCATTCAACCACTCCTTGGCATTGTCAGGAACTATGAAAATATAAATAAATTTTATTATGTATTAGTTTGTAAACACTCTTTTATTTTTTGTAATAAAATTATTAATTTATTTTTAATTAATTAATTTTTTAAAAATTTAATCTGATCGAACCCGTTATCTCGAAGTGATGAGTCTCATAGTGGCTGTTAGCGAATTGATTGTTGTTGCCCATTGCCCAATGACTATTTTTTTAATTCAGAAGAAACTCGAGGTGATGAGTTTTGTTTTGTTTTTTTACAAATTTTTAAATTTTAAAATAGTTTTACAATTTTTTTAAATATTTTCTTAAAGGACTCGTCACCTCATTAAATAAATTCAAAAATGGCCCACGTGAGACCTACTTATTAGGGACTAATAAAATAATATTTCAGTTGAGGTGACGAGTTCCCTCTCTATTGTAACATTTGTCGTATTTTGCAAAATAAAACCAATTGGGCCAAATAAATTATCAGTTTGCTCTATTGAGCAAAGAAAAAAAACCACCATATTTCCAAAATTTCCAATGATAAAAATGAACCAAAAATATAACAAAAAGCCCAATTTTTTGTTTAAAATAAAGCATTTTCACTGATTTTAACCAATTTTTTTAGTTACAAACTTTCATTTTTTTACTGGTTTGAACCAGCTATCTTAATTTTCCAATTAAACTTGTATAATTAAGCTGCCTTACCAACCGGTTCTTAGTAAAAAAATGGTAAGCATACCAATAATTTACTTGAACTAAATGATCTTCAAATGAGTTTCAGGAGGACCAGACGTCAAACCAGTCCCTTAAAAAAAACATAGAAAGAAACATTAGGAAAAATATCAAAACTTGAACTAAATGATAAACTCAAATTGTACCATGCATCAAACGTTATCAATTTTCTATGACCAAATAAAAAATGTTACCATGTAAATGTTAACATAATAAAAAAAGGCAACACTCTCTGCATTTTATTGATAAAACCCTGTAATATCTCAATAGAGACTAGGGAGATTTATAGAAGAGGAAAGAATGAAGTTATGAGCAGTAAGATGTCTAACAACAATCCTAAAATCACTAACAAACTCATAACAACCAAGATAACTGAATGCATAAATCCATAGCCTCATACATTCATAACATTCTCCCTACAACCTAGACCTTAAAAACAGCAAACAAAAAACAATCCAAGAAAACAAAGCAAGTAGAAACTAAAAAACAAAAAACAAAATACCTACTCTTCAACCATTAACCATTTATCGAACTCTCAACCTATCTCTACAACGAGTAAAAAATAACCCCGTCAAAGGCTTGGTCTTCACATTCGTAACTTGTTCACATGTAGGAAGCTCACCAACCTGAAGATGTCCTGATGCAACTTTCTCTCGAACAAAAAATAAATTCATCTCAATATGTTTGAATTTATACTGTAAAATTGGATTTGTTGAAACTACAACAACATTTGAATTATCATACCACAATATAGATTTTTCAACAAGAACAATATACAACTCACGCAAAAAGGACTCCAACCATGTTACTTCAATCATTGAACAAGCAAAGCTACAGTACTCTGCTTCATCCGTAGACCGAAAAATGATCTGATGCTTTCGAGATGCCCAAGACAAAGGATTGCCTCAAAAATATATACAAAAACCTGAGGTCGATCAATGGTCATCTACATCTGACCCCCAATCAGTATCTGTAAAACTAATAATAGACAATCGAGGAGAAAAAGAAAATTTTAGAACATAATCAAGAGTGCCTTGAAAATAACGCAATATACACTTAACTGCAATATAATGTTCACCCAAGGGTTCTTGAAGAAATTGGAAGACATGATTAACTGCAAACAAAATAATAGACCTTGTAATAGTCACATATTATAGACCTCCAACAATGCTCATGTACTCTGTAGGATTCAACAAGGGACTTCCATTTCTAGATGACAACTTACAACTTCTTATCATAGGAGTATGTAACCCTTTTGCCTTCTCAAGACCACTTTTACAAAGAATCTCCTCAATGAATTTCGTTTGATTAAGAAATATACCATCACGAGTATATAAAACTTGAATGCCCAAAAAATAGAGAAGCGGACCAAGATCATTTAATGAAAAACAACATCAAGACTAGTTATAATATTTTTGAACTTCAACATTATCACTTTCAATCAAAATAATGTCGTCCAAATAGACCAAAAGATAGATCAATTTGTCACCCGCCTTCATTACAAATAAATATGCATCTGACATTGAAAAAAATCCTTCATAAACCATATAATTTCAAAGTTTCTCAAACCAAGCTCGTGGGGCTTACTTCAAACCGTAAAAAACCTTATTTAAGTGACACATCATCTTCTTGTGTCCTAGCTCATACCCAAGTGGTTGTTGCATATAAACTTAGCTAAATCTTCATTAAGAAAAGCATTATTTATATCGATTTGTCTAAGGTCACATTTTTTTGCAACTACTTTAGACAAAATTGTACAAATAGTTGTCAGCTTGACCACAAGGCTAAAAGTCTCATGAAAATCATGTCCTGCTTGTTGAGAGTATCCCTTAGCAACAAGTCGAGCCTTGTAACGAGCAACCAACCCATCAACCTTTATTTTTAACTTAAAAATCCACTTGCATCCAACATCTCGATGATGTACAGGAAAAGTAGTTAAGGACGAAGTATTGTTTGCAACTAAGGTATTATATTCATCCTGAGCAAACTTCTTTCAAGAAGGATCCTTCTTGGCGTCCTCAATAGTATCAAGATCCATGACAGCTGTAGTCACCATTTCTGCCCTCTCATTACCCTGCCACTACTGCTGCAACCCCGTACCATAGCCATACTAGCTATAACACCAAACCCTGATGCCCTATTCACATTTTCCAAGCCATGTTTCTCACCAAATCAGCAGATTACATACAGAGAAAAAATAAAAAAAATGTAATGGGTTTTAAAAGAACTCAAAATCAGATTGTAAAGAGGAGGATTTTCCCTATTTTTTCAAGAAAACAAAAACATTTCAAGGTTATTTCTTATTTAGTTTCATTTTTTGTTTTTTTCTTCTTTTTTTGAGAAAAAAAGTAAAAATTATAAAGAGTGTTTCGTTTACATTAAAGGAGAGGGGTCGTCGTCTGTTGTCGGAGTAGTCGAGTAGTCGAAGGTTCCAGGAATACATGATCATTGAATTGAGCATAAATTCATTTTCAATGAGACAGAAAGGTTGAAGACTGAAAATAGTGAAGCAGAGACAGTGGCGCTTACTTTATATGACTGTTTTGTTAATCATCACAACATATAGTTGTATCATGCCGATAATTTGTCGAGCATTAATGTTGAAGCCACAAAAAATAATGAATGCTTTCTATACCAGTAGTTACGAAGTTGAGCCAATGTTGAGTTCATAAGGGGTTTCTAAATTCCATTTGGGAGGTCGTGTTCTGTCTGCACCAAGATCAAAAGTGGATAATGGGGAAGTTCTCTTTTCGCTAAATGGACGAAATGAATTTGAAAAATCAATGCAAAGCTTGGAGAGCTAAATTCGATGCTAGAAATTGAGAAAACACATTCAATTTCGATTTCGATTGCCTCTATGGCTCCAACTACCATAATTGGCATGGATGTATCATAGAACTTGTCAGAGAAATGAAATGTTCTATCAGTTTTTGCAGTGAGATAAAAGCTTTATTGGATTTCTACACAAGTTCAGGTATAGAAAGCCAAATTTATCAGGGGAAATTTTTTTTGCTGGGGCAAGAAGAAATTGACACGAGTCAAGTTTACAAGAGTATACTCTAGAGAAAAACGCATACAACCAAATCAATGATAGAATGGAGACTGATCATGCAACCATTCCCATCACATATTAAGAAAACATGCATAAACATAAACATACACATCACATGAATTTCCACATTTGCATCATACATTCCTCATCGCATGCAATAAAAAGATTTTTCCCTCTCGTAAAGATGGCTTTATAATCTCTTTTGATAAACTAATTTTTTCTTTCTCAAGATTGTTCATCTAAGAACATCAGCCTAGTCTTTCTTAAGACTGTTTTTCTCTAAAATCTTTATTTCCTTTTTCTTAAAGGTCATTTTTCTCCTCTCACGAAGACATCATCTAATTTTCCTTTCTCAAGATCATTTTCTCCTCTCATGAGGAAAAATTCAAAAAGTTATTTTTTATTAAAATAAAAATCAAATCAAATACATGAAATAAAATTCAATTTGGCATCCAAGATAGTCATTCATAAATACATCATTTTTATAGATGTTTCAGGAAAAAAATTTGGTGACGGCTAGACGTCCTCAACATGAAATAACAATTTCGTTTACAGATTTGACATCCTGTAGTGAATGATCAAATCTTCTAAAGGCAACTAGATCTCCTCAACATGCAGAAGCAGATTGTCTGTCAACTTTGAGATTATTTCTCTCGAAACAAAATTTCGTCTCGTTTAAGACAATTTCTCTTGAAACATAAACCTTTGAGATTGTTTCTCTTGAAACAAAGTTTTGTCTCACTTGAGACAGTTTCCCTTGAAGCCCAAATTTCGGAATTGTTTCACTTGAAACAAAATTGATCTCACTTGTGATTGTTTCCTTAAAAACATATCGTCTCACTGGAGATAGTTTCCCTTGAAACGCAAATTTTGAAATTCTTTCACTCGAAACAAAATTTTGTCTCACCTGAGATAGTTTCTCTTAAAACAAATTTCTTTCCACTCATTGTTTTCACTCAAATGTTGAATATTTTATAGGAATTCGAAGAGTTAGCAGAGAATTTCATTTCACAAACTCATGTCGAAGAAGAAGATTTCGTTTCAAGTCAATCAATGGCAACTATGACTAGATCTCCTCAACGAGAATGAGCAATGCCATCTTTATATTTGACACCGAGCAACGATTAGCTCTCCTCAACATGAATGAGCAATATCATTTTAAAAGTCAAACTATCTTCAGACAATTAGACTTCCTCAGCAAGAATGAACAATATTGTCTTCAGATTCATAATCCTTCAAGAATGACTAGTTTTCCTCACCAAGAAGAAACCATTTTGAATCAAACCATCAAAGTACATCTAAACGTGCTCAAC
Source organism: Hibiscus syriacus (assembly GCF_006381635.1). NCBI lineage: Eukaryota > Viridiplantae > Streptophyta > Magnoliopsida > Malvales > Malvaceae > Hibiscus > Hibiscus syriacus. The sequence continues at coordinate 1,392,015 of NW_024062824.1, read as the reverse complement.
ATGAAGGAACAGTGTTATCCACCGACCATATCTCCTCAATGCAAAGGAGTAGTGTCATCCTTAGACAATCATACTTCCTCAACGTGAAGGAACAACGTTATATGAAAGTGACCAGAAGTCTTCAACATGGATGAACAGTGTTGTCTTTAACACCATATTATCTAGATTGACCAGACTTCCTAAATGAGAACAATGTCATATGAAAGTATCCAGAACTCTTCAATATGGATTAGCAGTGTCGTCTTCAATATCAAATTATCTCCAAATTGACCTGACTTCCCCAACGAGAAGGAACAATGTCATCTTCAGCAAACAATTTTCCTGAAAGTGACTAGATATATTCAGTGTGAATGAGCAGTGTCGTTTTCAACATCAAATTACCACCAAAAAGAATTTCGTCAATAAATAACGCTTATTTGAAGAAGGGGTCAATCGAAGAGAGAGAAGAACTCGTCCGAACCGAAGAGTGAAAAGTTCATAATGAGAAGAACTTGTAGCTCAAAGATTTGAACAGTAGTTTCTCCATTCTTATTTCACAGCAACGACCAAAGAGGGGCAGTTGTAGTCACCATTTTTGTCCTCTCATACCCTGCCACTACTGCTGCAACCCCGCACCACAACCATACTTGCTGCAGCACCATACTCTTCTACCCCATTCACCATGCCCAAGCAATGCCTTGCGTCACGCTCCTCACCAAATCAGCAGACTACATACAAAGAAAAAACAAAAACAAAATGTAATGGGTTATAAAAAAACCCCAAATCAGATTATAAAGAGAAAGATTCTCCCTATTTTTTTCAAGAAATCTAAAACATATCAAGGTTATTTCTTTTTTAGTTTTGTTTTTAGTTTTTTTCTTCTTCTTTTTCGAGCAAAAAACATAAAAATTAGAGAGAGAGTTTCATTTACATTAAGGGAGAGGGTCGTTGTCCATTCTCAGAGTAGGGAATTTAAGTAGTCAGAGGTTTTAGGGATGAGTTTTGGATCAACCGACCACCGTTAGTGGTGGTCGGGACTTGTAGTGGTGCCAATTTATGACAAATACAAGTCTCAACCGAGTGGGATTTAGGAGAGGAGAATTATAGGCTTGGGTTCTTTAGGTTTTTTCAGATATTCTCCAACTATTTAGCGGTGGTCGGAGCATGAGAGGGCCACCAGTTTACGGTGGCCGATGCGCTTGGTCTTTCCTTAAATGGTTGGCCACAAGATGGTAAGGAGAGTGAGAGTGCGAGACTAAATGAAATATGGGGGTTAGTTTAGTTCTTTTAAGATTAATAAATTAGGTTAGATATTAAAATATGGGCAAATCGCGTCCAAGTCCCTCATATTTAGTTGCACATTTCTATTTTGGTCACTAATTTCATCTTTTATCTATTTGTTTCGATTTAGGCTGCATATTTTGTTTTGTTTTATTTTAGTCACTTCTTATGTTTTTATTTTTTTCGAATTGTTCTGTTGATTTTTATTATTTTTGCTTAGGTCACTGTTTTAGTTATAATTTGTTTGCTAATTTTCTATTTTATTTCATTTTGGCCCTTATTACTATTACATGATAGAAAGCACTTTATTTCTAGTGTAGGACCCTTTAGTTTTTCTATGTATTTATTTTAGTCACTGCTTTCACTTTTAAATGTGAGCTTTCATGGGTATATTATATATTTCATACTTACTGTTTTGTTTCTCTCGGATTTAACCCTTACATAGTTTGGTCTATGTCACTTTTTATATTTTACCATATAAGTGTGTTTTATGTATATTAATTATTACTATTCTCATTATTTGGTCTTTGTTGTTTGTATATGTTATATTATGTTATTCAACCATATATGTGTATATATTTACTTAATATTCCTTGGCCTTGTATAATTTTTTGTATATATTACTAGTTTTTATTCTATTTCATTTGATCTTATTTATTTATATTATTTTTTAAAATGCCTAATTATCAATATTTTATTTCTTGTACTCGATGTTAATTTTTTAAATATTTTATTCAAATATTTTCAAGAACACTATCGTAGAATGGGCGTGAAAAGCACTGCTTGATCAAGGTAGTGCGATTCGATACGACATTCGAACAAAAAGTGAACTTGAAATAAGTCAAGTTTATTTTTATAAAAATGATACTTAATTTATTTTATTTTACTTCAAATGATGCAATGTATGTTTCTTCGAATAGTAAGTTGTTTTATGCTATTATTAATATTCAATTTATATTCGATTTACGTTTTTTGATAATGTTGGGAGGGGGAGATTTCTCGTATAAGGGAGAAATATATGAGATAGCCTTCCCATTGGAGGATGTGCAAATCCCATAATTTTTTCTCAAATTAAGGAATTTTCCCTAATAATTAATTTGGAATAAGTTAATTATTATTCAAATAGAAGGATCACACTTTTTAAATTTCCACCATGAAAATATTCAAGCGATTTGGTTCCAATTTTTGGGCGTTGTGGGGTGCTAACCCTTCCCTACGCGTAATTGACTCCTGAACCTAAAATGAATCTTTGATAAGCGCATACCAAGTTTTTGTCTTAAAAAGTATATATTTTTTATTTTTTAAAAAGACGTTTTAGGTGTTCAACCTACCTGATCCAAAGGTTGATGGCAACTCCAAATCAATTTAATCAAAATAAAAAAAATTAATTTTCCCCAATTAGTCATAAATTTGAGGTTCTTATCAAAAAATTATTCGTTCGTCAAAAAAGACGTTACGACAGCTTGACGACTCCACTAGGGACACTTTAGAGAATCAAACTGTAAGTGGCTTATAAATTGTTGTAGTGGTGGAAATTAAGAGTTCGAATCTATAGTTAACTTATGATCCTTTTATTGAATTTTACATTATTTCTTTTTGTAACTAGTTGTACAAATGTTCAAATTCATGTTTTCAGCTTCACCAAAATTTCTCTCAAAAGTTTTTCTTTTATTTTTGCTATTTTATTTGGTCGAAGGTAATATGTTCTAACTCACACACCTCACGTTCATTTACATGGCATAAACTTTATACATGAGCTCTATCCCAATTAAGTAGGGGTGAATGTTTTGCTCTCGTAAGAATTTATTATTTATATGAGCCTTAGCAAATAACCTCTGGGGTACACATACCTTATACCTTCGTAGGGATTTATTCCTCATATGGGTATAAAGAAGTGAATCCCCTCGAATTGAACTCAACCTGTTTAAGCCTATAATGGGTGAGGATTGAGGGCTTGGCAGCTCAATGGGGCACCGACAACAAGGACAATTCGAGTACTTTTCCCTGTTAGAGCCGAAACCATACATGTAGTGAACCATAGAATGATCACCCTAGGTAGAGCCATACAGAACCTCTGTCCGTTAGTAGGCACCAAAATAAGTGTACACAAAGGACGAACGACTCTAAACCTTTACATTTTGCTTTAAATTCATAGAATATTATTCTTTTGAAAATTATGAATTAGATACCATATGAATATGATTACTTGAAATAAATCATTTTGGGTAGAAAACATGTCCAAATAGGATTGTTGTTTAATAAAAGCATGCTTGGGTAGATACCATAATGGGGCATGTGTTATATTCATCTCTATATAACACTTTTATTTGTATTAATTATCTTACATGTACTAACTCATTTTTTTCTAATTTTTTTCTTTTTCATTTTCTTACATTGCTATATCATAACATAATGCGAAAATGTTGATCCGCAAGGGAATATTCAAGTGAGAATTTTCATAAGTAGAGAAAAAAGTTTTCAATTAAGCAGCCGCATACACAGACATGCACTTATTGCTAATGAGGAAGAAAATTACTTGATGATTGCGCACTAGAGTTAACTGATAGAGCAACCTCAAAGACTCAAAAGGTGATCCCTTTATCCGAGAAGGTAAAGTAATTATAGAGATTTCGCTTACAACTATTCCACCATTAATCATCAAGTCGTGTTGCATGATTCTAGCACTACAAGGGCATTAACCGAGATAGGTTTTAAATCATTTAAGGGGTATAATTTTCAAGTACGGAGCTCCGAGACGAAGCATTGACCCATTTCAGACCCATCATCTAAGCGAAAGCATGTTTGTGAAATGGACTATCTTGTGATGTGAAGACTTTTTATCTTTAATGAAAATTATTCTATGATATTCATTGTTGGGATCAACATTTTTTGCATCTGTATTTGCATATTTACATTGTGCACTACATTTATTTAAGCGTTTTCACATGCATCATTCATAAAAACATGGAATTAATTCTTGGAGGATTCGATGATAGTGGTCCTAATCACGTGACACCACATTATGAATAGAAGAAAGATTCGAACAATTAAAGGAAGAAGCTAAAATCAGTACGGTATGAACCTATTCAGCTAGTCGTAGTGCTGAGACTTATAGGATGATCTGAGAACAGAGTCAATTTGATCCAATTTCAATGACCTATGAGAAATTACTTCTAATGCGGATTGAGAAGAATTTTATGACTCCAGTTCAGTCAAAGCCAAAAGAATCCCCATTTATTGAGGGCTATGATGTTGATGCCATATGAAACTATCACATAGGAAGTTCAGGACATTCCACTGAGAATTATGGGGCATTGAAGTGAAAGCTCCATAATCTGATTGATTTGGGGGCATGGACGTTCGATCAATGATGGAGCATTCTGATGCTAATCAATAAGAGATATTTGCATCAACCATGAAGCTTTCTTGCACTTGCATTAAGAGCATTGTTTTGTTTGAACTCGTTTTTGTTCTGTCTTTAACATTTGCTTAAATATTTTTTAAATCTTTTTATGATTGAACTTATACTACCTTATAAGGTTGTGAACAATTGAATGAGTTTTAATCTTGTAGTTCTTTGAATATCGAATGAATTACACATTCTTTTAGTTCTTCAATAATTATAGATTTTTTACATATGGAAAAATTAGACCTTTCTTATACCATCTAAAACCAAAAATAAAACCTCTCGATTATTTACCCAGAATAATTCAGGTCACTACCAAAATACCAAATTTTGACATTACCTCTATTTGGGACTTTGAAATATTGCCTTTATATTTTTCGAGAGACAAAAAGTCATACCCTTACATTTCTTTGAGCCAATAAAATCACACCATCGTATTCTTATACGCAAAACTGACATTTTCTACCAATAAAAACCTGAAGGCATTGAGTGCAAGATGTTCACTTGGACGTGAACCTTTGTACAAGAAGAAACATTGTGGGACATCTCGAATCAACTTCCTGAAGATGAGCCTAAACTTTATATTGTTTCATGTGAATAAAATTAATCCTGAAAATCTATCCCCTGGGATACCTCTTCTGCAATGACTTTTGTGTATGAAATGATGAACAACTTTCTTTCATTATCCCTTCGTAAAAGGAGAAAATATATCCCTTATTGTCCCCATTTGAGCATGAATTATATCTTCTTCTGATTCAACCATAACCAATGATCACCCTCCACACTGGGATGCAAGGTAAAGAAAATATGCTCTCATGAGTGAAGACCATCAATCCAGATAAGATATGTAAGGTATACAAAAAATGAGGTGTTTGAAGATCAAATCAAGGCGAGAACACAAAGCAAAAAAAATAACAAATGAAGAAAAAAAGAAAAAAGAAAAAACAGATCAAGTATTTCAAAACAAGTGACTCATCGACCTTCAAGTCACAAGATTAAACAAGTACAATTGGTTCAAAGATCCAGAATCAATTCATTAGAAGATCATGAAAAATAAAGAGAAAATAAAAGATACATACGAGCAGATTCAAATCGAGCAAGACAAGATTGAAGACAACAGAACAAATTGATCATTGGTTTGATAACCCTTAAACATTTGTTTGTGCCTACTTATCCATTTTTTTCATAACCGTGAACCATAGCCTACATTACAAGCCTTAAAAGTCTCTTCCAATCATACATGGATTTCTAAACAAAAGAGACTATCATCAGATTTCATCTCGTCCATCAAGATTAATTTTTTATGTACAGAAGGTTTTCTAAAATCTTTAATGTATGATAGAGAAAAAATGACAAAAGGGGGTTCAAGACGTAAACTTTTGAATAACATCTTGAAACCAAAGGAGGATTCGAGTTGAAAACCTAAAAAGGCAGCTCGAATATGAAGATTATGCAGCTGTTTAGGAAGTGATCTCACAAATCCCTTGGTAAGACATCACACAACCTGAATGTGCTCATGAGAGCTGAGAACCAGAGAACACTTACAATAGATAAGCATAAAAGTTACTCCATCAGATCAGTAAACATCAAAGAAAAGAGAATGCGAGGTCTTGACTAAAGACAAAAACCCGAAACATCTTATCCTTTAATCACTTAACTCTACCTCAAAATTAGCATTAATCTTGACACTTGTCAAATAGTTATAATTTTTGAAGGATTAAAAGTGCAATTAATTCTTTAATATCAAATGAAATCTTGTTTTATAATTTGTCTCAATTGTGAACCCAAAGTAAGGGGCATCATTTTTCAAAACTTCTTTATCAAACCTTTTGAAAAACAGAAAAAGGAAAAAAAACATTTTCAAACAAGATAATTTCTCTAGAATATAGCTTGAAAATTAGCACATATCTCCTAAACACAGAAACTCATGCTTAGAATTAGTACATGAGCAAGAAATTATAAATGTTGGGGCTTTATTGAAGGCCCGTATCATCCAGGAATACAAGATCATTGAATTGAGCAGACATTTATTTTCAATGAGACGGAAAGGTGTGAAGACTAAAAATGGTGAAGCAGAGACAATAGAGCTTACTATATATGACGATTTCATTAATAATCACAACATTCAGTTGAATCATGCCGATGATTTGTGCATTAATATTGAAGCCACAAAAAATGACGAATGCTTCATGTACTAGTAGTTACAAAGTTGAGCCAATGTTGAGTTCATAAGGGGTTTCTAAATCCCAATTGGGAGGTCGTGTTTTTTCTGCACCAAGATCAAAAGTGGATAACGGGGAAGTTCTCTTTCCGCTAAACGGGTAACATAACTTTGAAAAATCAATGCAAAGCTTGGAGAGTTGAATTTGATGTTAGCAATTGAGCAAACACCTTCAATTTCAATTGCCTTTATGGCTCCAACTACCACACTTAGAAATGATGTATCGTAGAACTTGTCAGAGAACACGAATGTTCTGTTAGTTTTTGCAGTGAGATGAAAGCTCTATTGGATTTCTACACAAGTTCAGGCAAAGAAAGCCAAATTTATCAAGGGAAAAAATTGTTGGGGGTAAGAAGAAATTGACACGAGTCAAATTTGCAAGAGTATACTCTAGTGAAAAATGCATATAACCGAATCAGGGATAGAACTAAGAATACTCATCCAACCATTCCCATAACATATCAAGAAAACATGCATCAACATAAACATACACATCACATAAATTTGCACATTTGCATCATAGTTTCATCATCGCATGCAATAAAAAGTTTTTTCCATCTCGTAAAGATGCCTTTATAATCTCTTTTGAGAAACTAATTCCGTCTTTCTCAAGATTGTTCATCTAAGAACATCAACCTAGTCTTTCTTACGATTGTTTTTCCCTGAAATCTTTATTTCATTTTTCTTAAAGGCCATTTTTCTCCTCTCACGAGGACATCATCTAATTTTCCTTTCTCAAGATCATTTTCTCCTCTCACGAGGACAAATTCAAAAAAAGTAATTTTTATTAAAATAAAAATAAAATCAAATACAAGAAATAAACTTCAGCTTGGCATCCATAAAAAATCCAAGATAGTCATTCATAAATGCAACATTTTTATATATCTTTTAGGAAAAAAAGTTTGGTGACGGCTAGACGTCCTCAACATGAAGGAACAATGTCGTTTACAGATTTGACATCCATAAACTAGATCTCCTCAACATGCAGGAGCAGATTATCTATCACCTTTGAGATTGTTTCTCTCGAAACAAAATTTCATCACATTTGAGACAGTTTCTCTTGAAACATAACCTTTGAGATTGTTTCTCTTGAAACAAAGTTTCGTCTCGCTTGAGACAGTTTCCCTTGAAGCCCAAATTTCGGAATTTTTTCACTTGAAACAAAATTGATCTCACTTGCGATTGTTTTCCTAAAAACAATATTGTCTCACTTGAGATAGTTTTCCCTTTAAACGTAAATTTTGAAATTGTTTCACTCGAAACAAAGTTTATCTTACATGAGATAGCTTCTCTTGAAACAAATTTCTTTCCAATCATTTATTTTCACTTAAATGTCGAATATTTTACAAGAATTTAAAGAGATAGTAGAGAATTTATTTTCACAAACCCATATTGAAGAAGAATACTTCGTTTTAAGTCAATCATTTGCAACTATGACTAGATCTCCTCAACGAGAAGGTGCAATGTCATCATTAGATTTGACACCGAGCAACGATTATCTCTCCTCAACATGAAGGAGCAATGTCGCTTTCAAAGTCAAACTATCTTCATACAATTAGACTTCCTCAGCAAGAAGGAACAACATTGTCTTCAGATTTGTAATCATTCAAGAACGACTAGTTTTCGTCACCAAGAATGAACCATGTCGAATCAAACCATCAAAGTACGGCTAGACGTCCTCAACACGAAGGAACAATGTCATCGACCAACCAGATCTCCTTAATGCAAAGGAGCAGTGTCATCCTCAGACAATCATACTTCCTCAAAGCGAAGGAACCGTGCTATCTATAAATTATCCATATTGACCAGACTTCCTTAACGAGAAGGAACAATGTCATATGAAAGCGGCCAGAACTCTTCAACATGGATGAGTAGTGTCATCTTCAACACTATATTGATCATACTTCGTCAACAAGAAGGAAAAATGTCATATGAAAGCGACAAGAACTCTTCAATATGGATGAGCAGTGTTGTCTTCAATATCAAATTATCTCCAAATTGACCTAACTTCCCCAATGAGAAGGAACAACGTCATCTTCAGCAAACAATTTACCTAAAAGTGACTAGATCTATTCAATGTGAATGAGAAGTGTCATTTTCAACATCAAATTACCTCTAAAAAGAATGTCGTCAACAAACAATGTTTATTCAAAGAAAGGGGTCCATCGAAGAGAGAAAAGAAATCGCCCGAGCAGAAGAGTGAAAAGTTTATAATGAGAAGAACTTGTAGCTCAAAGATTTGAACAGTAGGCCAAAAATGGTGCTTTAAATCTTTGCTCCATTTTTGTTTCACAGCAACGAGCAAAGAGAGGCAGCTGTAGTCACCATTCTTGTCCTCTCATACCCAGCCACTACTGTTGCAACTCGTACCACAACCATATTTGTTGCAGCACCATACCCTGCTGCCCTATTCACCATGCCCAAGTCATGCCTTGCGTCATGCTCCTCACCAAATCAGCGGATTACATACAAAGAAAAACCAAAAAAATGTAATAGGTTATAAAAGAACCCCAAATTAGATTATAAAGAGGACTCTCCCCATTTTTTTTCAAGAAATCAAAAATATTTCAAGGTTATTTATTTTTTAGTTTCGTTTTTAGTTTTCTTTCTTCTTCTTTTTTGAGCATGAAAAATTAGAGAGTGTTTCGTTTACCTTAAGGGAGGGGTCGTCGTCCATTGTCAGAGTAGGGAAGTTGAGTAGTCGGAGGTTTTAGGGATGAGTTTTGGCTCAACCAACCATTGTTTGTGGTGGTCGGAGCTTGTGGTGGCGCCAATTTATGGCAAACAGAAGTCTCGACCAAGTTAGATTTATAAGATGAGAAGTGTAGGCTTGGGTTATTTGGGTTTGTTTAGGTCTTCTCCGACTGTTTGGCGCTGGTTGGAGCATAAAAGAGCCACCGATTTACGTTGGCCGACGCGTTTGATCTTTCTTTGAGTGGCTGGCCGCGAAATGGTGAGGAGAGGGAGAGTGCGAGAGTAAATGAAAGATGGGGGGTTAGTTTAGTGTTTTTTAGATTAAAAAATTAGGTTACATATTAAAGTATGGGTAAATCGCGTCCAAGTCCCTCATATTTAGCCGCATATTTCTATTTTGGTCACTAATTTCATCTTTTATCTATTTGTTTCGATTTAGGCTGCATGTTTTATTTTATTTTTATTTTGGTCACTTATTATGTTTTTTATTTATTTCGAATTGTTCTGCTGATTTTTATTATTATTATTTTGGTTACTGTTTTAGTCATAATTTGCTTGCTATTTTTTCTATTTTATTTCATTTTGGTCCTTATTACTATTACATGATAGAAAGCACTTTATTTCTGCTTTAGGACCCTTTAGCTTTTCTATGTATTTATTTTAGTTACTGCTTTCACTTTTAAATGTGAGATTTCATGGGTATATTATATATTTCATACTTACTGTTTTGTTTCTCTTCTGATTTAACCCTCACATAGTTTGGTCTATGTTACTTTTTATTTTTACCATATAAGTATGTTTATGTATGTTTTACTATTCTCATTATTTGGTCTTTGTTGTTTGTATATGTTATATCATGTTATTCAACCATATGTGTGTACATATTTACTTAATATTCCTTAACCCTTGTATAATTTTTTTATATATTACAAATTTTTATTCTATTTCATTTGATCTTATTTATTTATTTTATTTTATAAAATGCCCAATTGTCAATATTTCTTGTACTCAATGTTAATTTCTTTTTAAATATTTTATTGGAATGTTTTCAAGAACACTCTATCGTAGAATGTGCGTGAAAAACACTGCTTGATCGAAGTACTGCAATTCGATGCAACATTCGAACGAAAAGTGAATTTGAAATAAGTCGAGTTTATTTTTATAAAAATGATAACTCATTTTATTTTAATTCAAATTATTAATATTCAATTTATATTCGATTTACGTTTTTTGATAATGTTCGAGAGGGGGATATTTCTCGTATAAGGGAGAAATAGATGAGATAGCCTTCCCATTTAAGGATGTGCAAATCCCATAATTTCTTCTCAAATTAAGGAATGTTCCCTAATAATTAATTCGAAATACGTTAATTATTATTCAATAAAAAGATCACACTTTAAATATTGATTCAATTTTTTAATTTCCACCATAACAATATACAAGCGATTAGGTATCAATTTTTGGGCGTTGTGGCGTGTTAACCCTTCTTCACGCGTAATCGACTCCCGAACCTAAAATGAATCTATGATAAGGCAGACCAATTTTTTGTCTTAAAAATGATTTTTTAAATTGTTTAAAAGACGTTTTAAGTGTTCGACCTACCTAACCTAAAGGTTGACTTCAAATCAATTCAATCAAAATAAACACAAATTCATTTTTTCTCAAATAAATCATAAATTTGAGGTTCTCATCAAAAAATTATTCGTTCGTCAAAAAATACGTTACGACAATAGCCGTAGAAGATTTTGACGCATAAAAAACTTTAGGCTTTCTAATACCGCCTTACTCCTTGTTTGCATAAGTTGAGTATTGATAGAAGCAGCCCTAGATTGAACCACAACAGCAGCAACATTTAAAGGATCCGGTCGAATTCCAACAACATCAACAAAGGTAGGAGCATCACTCGAAACTGCAGTAGAAGGTTGATCTGCAACTAAATCAGCAGACATCGAACCAACATTCATCGGATCAGCAGCCGAACTATTATTCATCGGATCAGTAATTTCAAATCAACCTGCATCAAAAGCTAACTCAGTATCATCTGCATCAACAGGTGAAGCAATAAAGGTAGGAGCATCACTCGAAACTGCAGTAGGAGACTGATTCGAAATTGCAGCAGGAGACTGATCTACAACTAAACCAACAGACACCGAACCAGCAGCAGACATCAGCTCAGTCCTATCTCGAGCAAAAACAACAATGCCAAGAGGGAAAATATCAGTATTCTTTATAGACGAACTCTGTATTTCCCTAAAGCGCCCTGCACAAGGAAACAACGATTCATCAAAGACAACGTGATGAGAAATAACCATGCGACCATTTTCATCCGTACACTTATAACCTTTGTGTGCCACTGTACCCCAGAAACAAACACTTTTTGGAACGAAAGTCCAACTTAAGTTGATTACACGATCGTATCAACGAATAACAAGCACACCTGAACACACGAAGCAAAGAATAATCTGGTTGCACACCCAAGAGAACCTCATGAGGAGACTTGTCTCCTAACACAACCTTCGGAGGAAGACGATTGATAAGGTAAACAACAGTAATGAAGGCATGATTCCAGTACATAAAATACAAAGAAGCTTGGGCAAGCAACGTAAGTCCCATTTCGACAACATGACGATGCTTTCGTTTAGCCTTCACATTTTGTTCATACGTGCTCGGACATGACATTCTATGTTGAATACCATGAGAAACCAACCACTTCTGTAGAGCTATATACTCTCCTCCACCATCCATTTGGAGAGCTTTAATTTGACAACCAAATTGAACCTCCACCATTTTATGGAAATTAACAAAACACTGATAGACTTCAGACTTTCTTTTTAACAGAAACAACCGAGTATGTCGACCAAAAGTATCTATAAAAGTCGCATAATAAGAAAAACCATCTGAAACTAAAGGCTCATGACCCCAAACATCATACACAACAAGCTGAAATGGACTAGTAAATATAGTTTCAGACAAGGAAAAAGGTAATTTATGTGCCTTACCAGTAAACAAGAAGCACAAACAGATGACAATTTATTAGAACTAACTGCAGAATTACACGAATTAACTACAGTTTTAAGAACATGTAAAAAAGGATGGCCAAGCCCTTGCTGCCACACATCAAGCAAACTAGGATTTTGACAAGGAACATTAACCTCTAAACACGAACTAAGAGGAGCCGCAAAAGAAGACCCCAAGGAGTGAAGTCTGTACAAACCATCAGAAGTGCACTCCCCTTTCAGAAGTATAGCATGAGTTTGATAATCCTTCACAAAACACTCATTCGTATGAAATTCAAAAAATACATTATTGTCATGAGAAAATTGAGACACTGAAAGTAAATTCTTCCGAATCGAAGGCACACACAACAAATTATTCAGAAGAAGAGGTTTAGAAGAAGTAAGAAGAGTACCATGACCAATATGCGTAATTTGAACAGCCACACCGTTACCCATAAGAAGAGGATTGTTACCAGTGTAAGGAGCCTCGGTCTGAAAACTAGAACGATTGTTTGTGATGTGGTGGGTCGCGCCAGAATCGGGATACTAGCTAGGATCCTCCTTCAAAACTGAATTAAGATCAAAAGGCTGAGAAACAGGCATAAACTATTGGCTAAACGTCACCGGAGAGGAAACACCAGCAGCCTGAAACTATGAGGAAGGAAGAAGAACAGATACTGGAACCGACCCAGAAGGCAGAGAATAAAATGATGGAAACGAAGATTGTAATGAGTCATGAACCGAAGAAACACCAAACTGCAAAACATCACTACAAACCGAAGAAGAGCCAATCGGCATCACCAAACCATAAGGGTGAACAAATGGATAAGCTGCCTGCCAGATCGCACACGTGATCGTCAGGCAAATAAGAAGAGGAAGCACTTCCGAGGACATGGTTGACAACAACCAGGAGGTAAGCTGGGTTCTCCACCAAACTTGATGTTTCTAGAGAAGAAAGGTAGAATCAGAAAGCTTACCATGTCAAGCTTGTTAAACCATATTGGTTAAGCATGCTAAACCGTATTAGGTTAGGCTGGTAGCCGGTTGTAGGATTGTTATAACCGATCATGCAACTGCTCATTCAAAGCTTTAAATAGCTGCTGCTCATCTATGTAAAAGTCAGATTTTGATATACCACGTTTTCTGCACTTTTCTCTTGTTCATTTTCTTAAGCTTCATACTATAGTTAACATGGTATCATTCGTCATTAGATCCTGAAAAAGTTCTGTTGTGTGCCATTTTTTCTTCGCTCGTGCTTTCTGATTCTTGGTTGTCTTCAAAGAACATTCATGGTTCAAGGCATTACAATGATGGTCGAGGATGAGCAGCTGACAGAAGCCAACTCGCATACCTTCGCTAATAAAAGAATCAATGTATGCTTAACCGACTCGAACTACCTTCTTTGGAAGCAACAAGTGATTCTCACAGTCAGAGGGCTCGGTCTTGAAAGCTTTCTTGAAGAATCCATGGTGGTTCCAGCAAAATTGATACTCAACGAGGTTAGAGAACAGACTGTTAATCCAGCTTACCTTCGGTATGTCAAGCAAGACAGTTCTTTGGCCTCTTGGCTTATTTCCACTGTTAGCACCAACATTCTGCCTCAATTGGTTGGTGTCGAATCCACTGCTGCAGTTTGGAATGCCATCACCAGGTTGTATTCCAAACTATCTACCACAAAGATAATGGCTTTGCATTGTCGTCTTAGATCAATGAAGAAATGCTCTTAGTCTATGAGAGATTACACCATGGACATCAAAGAAATATACGATCTCTTGGCCACGTGTGGTAACCCTATCTCATACATCGATCACATTGCCACCATTCTTAATGGATTGTCAGTCAAATACGAGCCAACGGTGGCTGCGATCACTACAAGCAGAGATCCATTTTCCCTCGATAATGTAGTTTATGTTCTTATTGATGCTGAATCTCGTCTTGATGACTCATCAAGGTTCCCAATAGGTGTTAATTTCACACGCTACAACACCAATCAGGTTTCTGATACAAAACAAAACAAGAGTTGTGCGACTTTTAAACCCAACAACACCACGAGCAACAAATATAAAGGAAGACCTAAGCAATAGTGTCAATTGTGTGAAAAGCTAGGTCATCTAGTTGACAGGTGCTGGGATAGGTTTGTTCAAAACTTCAAAGGAGTAACCGCTCAACAAAACTCATTATCTAATACGTGTTCATATTTTTCACATACACCTGACTGCCATTATAGTCTCTTTGTAAGTGATAGTGCTGGAGGTGAAGACACATCTGCTATTGAACCAAGTGATAATGTGCAGGTCAACGCATTAATGGCTAATGGTCCCTTGAATCATGCTAAATGGTTTCCTGATTCAGGAGCCACACACCATGTGACTGGCACCACCTCCACATTCTCGAGCAAGCAAGCATACACTGGCAGTGGTAAGGTTCATCTAGGTGATGGTTCTTCTGTTTCAATCCTTCACATTGGTAGGAATGCTTTAAAAACTGTCTCTATGGATCTCTTGCTTGATCAAATACTGCATGTCCCAAATATTAACAAGAATCTCTTATCAGTTTCGAAATTCACACAAGACAATTCCATTTTCTTTGAGTTTCACAAAAATGCTTGATATGTTAAGGATGAATGCACAAGAGTCGTGCTGATACAAGGGAAGCTTGATGGAGGATTGTATAGTTTTGATTGTCAAACTATGCAAGGAGCAGCAACACTCAATAACACTATTATTAGCAATACTAACGAGTACTGGTTATGGCACAAGAGGCTCGGTCATCCAGCACCTGAGGTAGTAATGAAAACCCTCAATAAGAGACTCAGTGTAGATAAAAGTGAGGTTTATACAGCCTGTCAGATGGAAAAAAGTAAAACTCAACCTTTTCTTATGTCACAAACTGTGTACAAACAACCTTTCGAGTTAGTTGAAGTTGATGTATGGGGTCCTGCCCCTATTGTTTCTAGTGGTTTCAAATATTTTGTGAGCTTTGTAGATTTGTACTCAAGAAACAGTTGGGTCTATTTGCTAAGAAATAAAAGTGAAGTTGATGTGTCTTTTGAAGTGTTTTCAGCCTTGGTTTATAATCAATTCAAAACTACAATTCTTGCTTTACAAACAGACAATGGAGGAGAGTTTCGATTTCTAGAAGCTGTCTCATGCAAACTAGGTGTTAAACTCAGGAAGTCATGCCCACATACCTCACAACAAAATAGGGTGGTGGAAAGAAAACATAGGCACATAGTTGAAACTGCCTTGACTATACTAGCAGAAGCTTCAATGCCCCTAACCTTCTGGTCTCATACTGTTCTTAGTGTTGTGTACCTCATTAACAGGATGCCCTTCAAGAACCTTGGTAACGTGTCTCCTTATCAGAAGCTTTATAATAAGCCTCCTGATTATAGATTTTTTAAAATTTTTGGATGTCAGTGCTTTCCTAATCTCAGGATTTTTAATACTCACAAGTTGGATTTTCGATCCAAGGCTTGTGTCTTCCTAGGGTACTCTCCTATGCATCAGGGTTATCAATGCATGGATGATCATGGCAGAATTTATGTTCCCAGGAGTGTGGTGTTCAATGAAAATATCTTTCCCTTTGCACGCAAGGCAACAACTTGTAGTAGAAGTAGTAATGAAACAGTTCGATCGAGGGCCATTCCAGTTGTTCTAGGTCCTCACGTGCAAGCCAGAATTGCCAGGCTTGGTTCAGGCTCAAGTATTAATGCTGGAGTTGGTACTGATCAAACGGCTTAAGCTAGCAGTACAGATCAATATGCAGCTACAGGTGATGGACTGCATGTACACACTGAAGAACAATCAATAAACAACGAATCGGGCTCTCTTGCTCTTGAGTCTACTGCCTATGCTCCTTCTCAACATGATCAAGTTGCATCTTCTCAGCATGAGCAAATTGCCTCTAGTGAGCAAACTCAGAACCAAGAAAACATTCCAGTTGTTAGAATGACTAACACTCATGCTATTACAACTCGAAGCAAGCATGGGATTTTTAAACCGAAAATCTATTCAGCTCAATGTAAGGAAGTGCCTGGTGATATTCGAGATGCCCTCAGAGATGATGACTGGAGGACATCTGTTATGACTGAATACAATGCACTACTTAGCAATGACACGTGGGACATTGTGGAGTTACCAGCTGGTAGGAAAGCCATTGGCTGCAAATGGCTCTTCAAGGTGAAGAAGAATGCTGATGGCTCAATGGAAAGGCTGAAGGCTAGACTGGTTGCCAAGGGGTATTCCCAAATACCTGGCTATGATTTTATGGACACTTTCAGTCATGTGGTTCATTTCTTCACAATTAACATATTTCTATCACTGGCTATTTCTTGCCACTGGCAAATTTGGCAGGTGGATGTAAACAATGTCTTTCTAAAAGGGGATCTAATCGAGGATGTATATATGCAACAGGCTCCTGGTTTTGAGGAGCAGTCTAGTGATGGAACTATTTTAGTATGCAAACTGAATAAGGCATTGTATGGCCTGAGACAAGCTCCAAGAAATTGGTTTCTCAAGCTAAGAGAATTCTTGCTTAGCTTAAAGTTCAAGCCCTCGAGAGCAGATTCATCACTGTTTATTAGACAAGTGGAATGTGAAGTTGTATACATGGTGGTATATGTGGATGATATCCTCATTATTGGGAGTTCTCAACTTGAAATCAATCAAATTGTTCACGTACTACATGAGAAATTCTCCTTGAAGGATCTTGGGCAGCTTAAGTACTTCCTTGGTATTGAAGTACATCGGTCAGACAATGGCTTGTTCCTCAGCCAGAAGAAGTTTGTCACCGAGCTGCTACAAAAGAATCAAATGTTAAATGTAAACTCAACGTCTACTCCCATGGCTAAAACAATGAAACTTAGTAAAAACGATGGGGAAGTGTTAAGCAAGCCTCAGCAGTATAGAAGTGTAGTAGGGGCACTCCAGTATGTCTGTCATACAAGGCCAGACATTTCTTTTGCAGTCAATAAAGCAGCACAGTTCCTGCAAGAGCCCATTGAGGTACACTAGCTTGCTGTAAAACGTATATTGAGGTACTTAAGAGGAACACTAGAGACTGGCCTCTGGTTTGCAACTCAAGCACAAACGATGATGACACTCAATGCCTTTTCGGACTCGGATTGGGGAGGAGATACTGATGACAGGAGGTTGATCTCTGGATACTGTGTCTACAATAGGAATCATCTGCTGGCTTGGAGCTCGAAAAAGTAACGTGCAGTATCAAGGTCCACTGCAGAAGCCGAATATAGAAGCCTTGTTGATGCCACCTCTGAAGTTGTATGGATTAAGGTTTTGTTGAATGAGATGAATGTTACACTTCCTGAAGAGCCCAAGGTGTGGTGTGACAACACCAGTGCAGTAGCTATGGCAGTAAACCTTATACTGAATGCAAAGAGCAAGCACATCGAGCTAGACTTACATTTTGTGCGTGAAAAGGTGGCAGCTCGTGAAGTTCAAATCAACTATGTGCCCACTAATAGCCAAGTAGCAGACATTTTAACTAAGCCTCTTCCCTTGGTCAAATTTGATTTGTTTAGAAGTAAACTATGTGTTTTTGAGTTGAAGGAAGTCTGTAAGAAGCAGGGTGAATGTTAAACCATATTGGTTAAGCATGTTAAACCGTATTCGGTTAGGCTGGTAGTCGGTTGTAGGATTATTATAACCGATCATGCAACTGCTCATTCACAACTTTAAATAGCTGTTGCTCATCTCTGTAAAAGTCAGATTTTGATATACCACGTTTTGTGCACTTCTCTCTTGTTCATTTTCTTAAGCTTCATACTATAGTTAACAAAGCTTAGCGATCTGAAGAACACTTGAGGAGATAGAAGACGAGGTCCCCAACGCAGCATGAGCACCACCCTTAGCTAGAGAAGAAAGAGAGGCGACACCGAGAGGAGGATCACCAGCCATCACCATGAGAAAACAAAAGAAAAAAATCAGCAGAAGCATTCAAAACACAAACCCATTTGGATCAAAGGCGACTGATACCATGTTAACATAATAAAGAGAGGCAACACTCTCTGCATTTTATTGATAAAACCCTGTAATATCTCAATAGAGACCATGGAGATTTATACAAGAGGAAAGAAGGAAGTTATGAGCATTGAGCTGTCTAACAACTATCCTACCACTAACAAATTCATAACAACCAAGATAACCAAATGCATAAAACCATAGCCTCATACATTCATAACAGTAAAGAATTAAATAGTTCAAGCAGATTCGGTCTCACTCATCACAAATGCCTGAATCAACGTGCGCTGCATGCGTTTTGTTCTGGGGTTCCGGATATTATAATTGCAGTTTCAGTTGCCGCAGGCTTGGGTTCGGTAATTGTAATTTTTGCATCAGAGATCTGCATCATTTTGAGTAAAAATAAGCTCCCTTTTCCGCACGATATATATAAAAAAGAAGCACCAGATTCGTCGACATACCTGAAGAATCTGTTTTAAACACGCACCGTCTTCTCCATAAATTACAAGAACAAGAGCACGAGGAAAAACAACTTCAATGGTAGTGCTTGTGATAATAGATGGTTGGCTTCGTTGATATACCCACACAATAAAGCAATAACACAAACAAATCCACTGAGATGTTGCCATAAGAGGAAAACCCGTAAACTAATACATTCTAACAGCCAAATTTGAATTCATTTACCCTCCAAAGCCAGAAATTCTTCGGTGGAGAGGTCCCGAAAATTCTGGCATGCCCATAAATCCCTACAAACAAAAACAGAACTCGTAATAAATTTATATCTGAAAATAAAACTATTCCATAATTTACCCTGCTCTATCAACCTTACAATTTGTCTCCCATTTCAAATAATCAGACAAAGAAGTAAATCATAACTACGTGCAGTAAAATCTCATATCAACTTGAAAAACTAATGAGACACACAATTTCCCAGCTATGTAGAATGAAAAGAAAAACTTTGCCTTGCCTATTCAATAGTATCACCATAATACCTGAGGGCCCCATGGTTTTATTTCAGATATATGAAGAGGCATGCCTGGTTGGTGAATATTTCGCATAAAAGGAGGATCATGGGGGTGAAAGCCACCATGCGGAGGTGGGCCGCCAAAAGCATCAAAATGGTGAAAAGAACTTAATCTCGGAGGTGAAAATTCCCTCCTTCACATAAATGAAGGGAGTGGGGGTCCTGGATCCATGAAAGCAGGATTCGGATGATGGTTAATAGAGGGAAACGCATCACAGAAGAAATGATGCCACAGCCTAGATGTTATTTGCAAAATAGCATCTCGAACAGTATCATGGTCTCCCTTAATCTGCAATGACGAGAAAGAATCAAAGAGAGCAAGAATAACACCAATACTTCTGAAATTTATAGATCTTCAGAGAAATACAGAAGCAAACCTGAACAATTTCTTCACCTTCTGAAACGCACTTGGAACCTGATCCTTTCCCAATATACGAATATGAGCCGCAGATGACTTCCTCATTTCAGCTATGATGGCACCACCCTTGCCAAGGAGACAGCCAATTTGATTCGACAGTACAAGAAGCCTGACCGGCAGTCTTGTCCTTGGTATCAGGCATCGCCTTATATAGCCTGCCAAGAACACGAAGAACTGCATCTTGTGCAGGTGATATCTTATCATCTGGGTACTGAATTTATTAATTTATCATCACTCCCATCAACAACCGAAATATTAATAACTTGAAAAACCAAAGAATAGATCAAGTTTTCAAAATCCATTGATGTTTAAACAAATCCAGAGAGCAAATCATACCGCTGAACTAGAGACGATAATTGTGCGGTCGACACAATCAGGAATAGCTTCTACCACTCTGATATCACAACCTGTCTCTTGCTTAAAAGCCTTAATAATTGACCCACCCTTTCCAATGACAGCACCAACTTTTTCATCATGATACAGTAACTGGAATGTTAGCATTTCTGGAGAAGGCGTCATTCTGCCAGGGATATGAGGGGGAAGAAGTAAATAAAGCTCAACATCCCGAGGTCCTGCAGCAAATGGTGCTCCTTGAGAACTTAAAGAATGGTTTGGTGGTGGGTGGACTTCAGGCCTAGGAGCAAAAGACTGAGATGGCTGTCCAGTTGTGTTGAGAGGAAAAGAATCATGATCCCAAGGTAGATTTTCCATTAGCTGTTGAGAAACAGATTGAAGCGCTTTCCTAACTGCATCAAACTCACCTGTAATCTGCAGCAAAACCACAGTGCATAAAGTCCATAACACGTTATCGATAATAACTAATTTGCATATTTAATCATATGATAAACAGTTATAGTAGAAACATCACTATAACAAAGTTTAAATCTTAAACAATTGTTCACAAAACAAAAAAGGAAATTAAACCATTCACTCACTCATCAAACTGTGACACATTTTTTTACTTTTTGCTGTTATTTTTGGGAATGATGTCGCTTAGAAATTTGGGATACGAAGCGCTAACCAGCTAACTAATTCTCCCCTTTCTGTTTTCCTAACTTTTTTTGTTCTGAAAAATAATAATTTTTTCTTACAAACATCAATGGTTTTTCATAGATCTTTTGTAATAAAAATAACCCAGTTTTGTTTTCTCCAGGTTTTTTTCTACTACTGCAAATTTCTGGCTTAAAGTCGAATTTAGAAATCATATTTTGCTGTGTGAAACATTTGTTATTATTAAAGGTAATATAGAATAGAACCTAAGGCACCTGAACTAATTCATCTGATGCTGAAACGCACACAGGCAGTTTGTCTCTAGGAAGAATTCGAATCTGCACTCCACTTTCGGCAGTCATTTGCTTAATTACACTGCCACCTTTATCAAAAAGGCAGCCAACTTGACTGGAAAGGACAAGCAACCTTAAAACCATAGTGAAAGAATTAACAGCTTCCACCTCAAATCCATATGAACCTCGATCTGCTTCAATCATTCTTTCGAAAACAAGTAACGGTGCCTTCTGCACACAGAAAGTTTCATTTAAAATTTTAAACCTTTCACAAAACCAAAAACGTTATTGTCATAATGTTTCCCTCGAGGGTCCGTTAGGCTTGAAAAAAAATTAGATTCGGGGAAGACGATTAAATACATTTTTGAAAATAATTTGATTTTAGAGTCGCCACCAACCTTTAAGTTAGGTAGGTTGGAAACCTTGAACGACAAAAAATGATCTGCGTTTTACCAAATATTCATTTTTAAAAATTCGGGAGTCGATTACATGTAGAGAAGGGTGAGCACCCCCACAACGCCCAAATTTTGGTACCTAAACGATTATATGTTATTTAAATATTGAGAATTACAAATTCGAAAATATATTTAAATTATGACCCTTTTATTCATTTGACTATATTCAAAAAGTGTCAATTTTCGGATAACGAATGCTCTTTTGTATGAACAATCCTCGGGAATACACTTCCTTTTCAGTTAGGAGACTTTCCCATAGATTTCCCTCACAAAAGACGTTATTTCGCAATTTTCGCGTAATTAAAATAAAATAAAATAAAACAAAATAAAAGTGAAAAGAGATGAAAATAATAAAAATAAATAAACGCGGAACAAAGAAAATTATCGAATGCAAAACAAACATTTATGTGAAAAATCCTCAAAAAGACACATTCCCTTGTAGTCGGGAGATATCTTCGTAGATTTCTCTCATAATAAAATTTTCCATTTACATTTTAGAAAAAAAAAATGAAATATAAAAAATAAGGTCGAAGCAATAATACCAATGTGCAAATGAATAAGGGACAAAATATATATGCAAAAATAGCAATTCAAAACTAAAAGAAATAAAATTGTCAAACATTGATTAAATCGAATACAAATATAAATGCACAATCGAACATCAAATAAAAATTTATCTTAGGACTAAATTGATAGAAAAAACATGTTCAATTTGAAGAAGATAAATAAATATCTACAACTAACAAAGGAACAAAATATAAGTCAACCAAAAATTGAAGCATGAATCATAAATATTAACAAATACAATAATGTGCTAACTAGGGCCAAAATCGAAAGATATAAAATACTAAACTCAAAACAAGAAACTTGAAAATATACGAGTAAATGTTGTAAATTACTATTAAATATAAAGAAAATTAAATAAATACATACATATGGTGCATACACATAAAATACATAAGAATATGAAACATACACATATATTAAAATACAAGGAACAAAATGAAACAAATAAGAAAAGCAATACCAACTCAGAAATAAATAGTGACTAAAATAAAATAACATAAAATAAAGTGCCAAAATAATAAATAAATAGAACAAGAAATATGAAATATCAGTGACTAAATTGAAATTAATAAAACTAAAGTGCTAAAAATAAAATAAATAAAAACGTGGGACTCAGGGACTTAAATGTAAAACATAAAAATATATAAGGGCTAAATAGAAATTAAACCAAAAATATCTAACATGCATCTGAAATGGGTAAACTACAAAAATAGTCACTGCAAGTCACCATTTTGCAAAACACGTTTAACTTAGGGGGACCTAAGTGTAATTTTTCCCTAAAGTTTTCTATAAATATCAACATCTTTCTAACTTTTTTTTATTTTTTTCATTTTTTCATTTTTTCGTTTAACATAGTTTTTAGAGAGAGAGGGTCTCCTCTCTCTCTAGAAAATCGACAGGTGGCCAGTGGGTTACCTTCGTCGACCGTCGCGCCGGTCGCCACCGTCTGCTACTGATGTCGATGGTCGATAGCCACTAAATTACAGCGGGAGGTCCGTCTTGGTTTCCCCATCTCCGATCTGGCATCTGTTTCACGAGAATCGACATCGTTCATCGTACATGTATATTGTTCTCTATCATCATTTCTACATCTTCACCATCTGGATCTTGGAAATGAGGCCCCAGCCGAATAGATAAGAACTCACTTTTTTTTTCTTTTTTTGAATCTATTATTTCGAATGCAAAAATGTATGAATGTATATATATATATATATATATATATATATATATGTAAAGAAAGAAAAAATTGCTTCAAGATTTCGTTTTTTGATTGCTAATATAATTGTTTCACATTGTGTTTGGAAAAACTAAGAGCCCCTCTCGTGGTTCCTGGAAAAAACCGAACCCTTTACCCCCAAGTTATTTCGGTTTCACTCCCTGGTTTTCCCTACTTTTCGAAAGCCCTCTCCTTTTATCTCCTCTAACATATCTCACAAATAAAGGGAAAAAATGGTTGACGTTGTTGTTGTGGTTATTATATGCATTTTAACAAGGCAAGGAGGTGGCGTGGAAAATGGGATGACAGGGCATGGTGGTCTACTTGGTTGGTGGTGTGTTGCTGGTTCACGTGGGCATGGCAGGGCAGTTGGTGGGATGGTCAAGGGTCGTTCTGGATCTGGGTCGGGTTTGGATCCGGGTCGGATCTTGGTAGGCCTGGATCAGATGTAATTGGGTCTATCTGAGTGGGCTTCTGGTTGGGCCTCTGGTTGGGCCCTTTAAAATATAAAAAAAGTTAATAATATTGATAATAATAATAATAATAATAATAATTAATAATAATAATAATTAATAATACTAATAATATTTTTATGACCCGGATAAAAACGGGTGTCTACAGCTGCCCCTCTTTGCACATTCTTATGTTAACAAGAATAAGGCAAAGACAAAAAAACAACCAGTTTTTTTCTGGTTCTCTATTTTTTCTTTGAAATTTGATATGTTTGTTATTGGGAGCGACACTGATCATACATGATGAAGAGTTTTGGTCGGTGGATGACACAGTTCCTACGTGATGAGGACGACTAGTTATCTCAGGTTGACATGGCTCCTACGTGATGAGGAGATCTAGTCGGGGGATGACACAGTTCCTATGTGATGAGGACGATTGGCCATCTCTAGGGATTTGCTTCAATAGAAACTGTCTCAATGGAGACAAAACTTTGTTTCAAGGGAAACAAACTCAAAGATTTGTTTCATGAGAAACTGTCTCAAGAGAGACAAAACTTTGTTTCAAGGGAAACAGATTCATAGATTTGTGTTTCAAGAAAAACTGTCTCGAGGGAGAAAAAACTTTATTTCAAGGGAAACATACTCAAAGATTTTTGTTTCAAGAGAAACTGTCGCAAGGGAGACAAAACTTTGTTTCATGGGAAACAAACTCAAAGATTTGTATTTCAAGAGAAACTGTCTCAATGGAGACAAAACTTTGTTTCAAGGGAAACAAACTCAAAGATTTGTAATTTTGTTTCAAGAAAAACAATTTCAGAATTTGTGTTTTAAAAAAATGGTCTCAAGTAATATGAAATTTGTTATGAGTAAAACTTATCTCAAGTGAGACAGAATTTGCTTTTTAGAGAAAGCTATCTTAAGCGAGACAAAATTTGTTTTTAAGAGAAAACTGTCTCAAGCGAGAAAACATTTGTTTTTAAGAAAAATTGTATCTAGCAAGACGACACTTTGTTTCGAGAGAAATAATCTCAAAGGTGACAAACAGTTTGATTGTTTCTGTATGTTGAGAAAATGCCTTCAGAAGATTTGATCATTCACTTCAAGATGTTGAATTTGTAGATGACATTGTTTCTTCAGGCTAGAGACATTTGGCCATTTTCGAACTTTTATTTCCTGAAAGATCAATAAATGATGCGTTTATGGATGACTATCTTGGATGTTATGATGGCTGCCAAGATGAAGTTTATTATATGTGTTTGATGAAATTTTTGAATTTATCCTCATGAGAGGGGAAAAATGATTTTAATACACATGATGATGAATGTTTGATGCAAAGATGCAAATTTCATGTATCATGTATGTATATGTTGATGTATGTGTTGATCTAGAAGGGGAATGGTTACGTGGGCAGTCTTCATTCTATCTATGATTCAGTTATCTTCACTCTTTATTTGCACCAGTATGCCTTTGGAAAATCTTGACTCATGACAATTTATTTTTGCCCCAGCAAATTTGCCCCTGATGAATTTGGCTTCTTTTGTCTGGATTTGTATAGAAATCAAGTAAAGCTTTCCTCCCGATACCATCATCATCACCACCAGATAGTTTGAAAAGATAATATATCATTTCAAGCTTTGGATATTGTGTATGCACAACTTCCCTATAGCGGGAAATCAAAGACCACTGCCTGGAGTTAACCACCATAGTAATTGATGGGATGTCAAACTGTCCTAGAGATCCATGGGACACATCTATGCCAAGGATGATGGTTGGAACCTTAGAAACACTGGACTTGAATATGTTTGCTCAATTGCTGACATTGAATTTAGTCTTCCAAGCTTTACATTGATTTTTAGAAGAAAATTTGTAAGGTGTTGATCATTGACCCTAGTTGGAACCATACACTGCGACAATGCCAAACTCGAGAAGACTCATGTAGATCATAATTTTCTTATCAGGTAAGACGCAAAGGAGAAACTGTGGAACTCTAGGAAGTTTAGACGCCCTCAAACATTTGACAACTTGTTCATCATTTCCTGTGGCTTCTGTCTAGATTTTTCAACCAGGAAAGCTCTTTACATGGCGTTTAGGGCTTTTGTATAATGTTGCAAGGATACCAAAGAACAAAGCTCAGTAGGAATATAATAGGGATGCTTTGGCTTGCCAACATTAATGCTTGGGCGATCACCAGATCAATGCAAATGTATGTTGTGATAATGGACAAAACAGTCATATATAGTGAGCTCCACTGTCTCTGCTTCAGCCTTTTCGTTCTTATCACATTTTTCTGACTCATTGATGTCCGCTCAATTTAATGATGTTGTAATCATGAATGATATAAGCCTCTAAAGATTCCCCAATATTTATCATTTCTTGCTTCAACACTGATTCTGAGCTTTGTGTCTGTGAGCCACGTGTTAACTACCAAGATTTACTCTGGAGAGATTGTCTTGTTTGAAAATGTTTTTCTTCTTCTTTTTATTTTCAAAATTTTGAAAAATATCAAAAAGAATTTTGAAAAAATATTGTCTCCTTCTAAGTTTCACAATTTAAACAGATCATAAAACAGAAGTACATCGAATATCGAAATAATCAACTGCTCTTTTAATCTTTCATAGATGGAAATCTTTGACAAATATCAAGATCGAAAGGTTGGTTTAGAGGTTAATTGCCTACCCTTTGAGGTTTGTTTCATTGATTCCTCCTCGGTCATTATGAAAATTATAACATGCCCCTCTTTCTTTGTTTGGCATTTTAATCAGAGGCGAACAAAATGACTCAACTAGCATAGTCAATTGCTAGACATTTTAGAACACTTTTATTTCAGTTCTCTGAAATTTTCTATTTGTTCAAGCTTCATAGGCTCCTCTAGCCAAGGCAGTAAAGAAATATCGGTCTAAAAATGAGATTTCTGAGTGCTCGTGTGAAGTTGACTATAACAGGTGTTCCTCAGCTCCCTTAGTCCATATTAACCGAAACTCATTGTTTAGTAAATTTGATTTAATTTGTCATTGTTTGGCTAGCTATATTCAGCTTTATTGTACATATATATCTTATAATTTCCCTTTTCTGGCTAGCTGAAGGAATTATGTCGTCACAAAGTCTTCAACTTGACAATCAAAGTGGAACAAACACCGAATTACCAAGTACCCAATCACACTGATGAAGAGTTTTGGTCGTCTAAGGGTGACACGGCTCCTACGTGATGAGGAGATATGGTCGGTGGATGACATAGCTCCTACGCGATGAGGATGACTAGTTATCTAGAGGAGACACGACTCCTACGTGATGAGGAGGTCTGGTCAGTGGATGGCACGATTCCTACGTAATGAGAATGGTAGGCCATCTTTAGGGATGATAACATAGTTCCTATGTGATGAGGACGGTTGGTTACCTGAGGTTGACACAACTCCTACGTGATGAGGAGATCTGGTCAGGGGATGACATGATTCTTACGTGATGAGGACGACTGGCCATCTTTAGGGATTTGTTTCAAGATAAACTGTCTCAAGAGAGAGAAACCTTTGTTTCAAGGGAAACAAACTCAAAGATTTGTTTCAAGAAAATTGTCTTAAGAGAGACAAAACTTTGTTTTAAGGGAAACATACTCAAAGATTTGTGTTTCAAGGGAGACAAAAATTTGTTTTAAGGGAAACAAAATCAAATATTTGTTTTTAAAGAGAAACTGTCTCAAGGGAGACAAAACTTTGTTTCAAGGGAAACAGACTCAAAGATTTGTATTTCAAGAGAAATTGTCTCAAGGGAGACAAAACTTTGTTTCAAGGTAAACAAACTTAAAGATTTGTAATTTTGTTTCAAGAAAAACAATTTCAGAATTTGTGTTTTAAAGAAAAATGGTCTCAAGTGAGACGAAATTTGTTCTGAGTAAAAATTGTCTCAAGCGAGACAAAATTTTCCTTTTAGAGAAAACTGTCTCAAGCAAGACAAAATTTGTTTTTAAGAGAAAACTGTCTCAAGCGAGACAATATTTGTTTTTAAGAAAAATTGTATCTAGTGAGACGACACTTTGTTTTGAGAGAACAATCTCAAAGGCGATAAACAATATGCTTGTTCTTGTATGTTGAGAAAATACCTTCAGAAGATCTGATCATTCACTTCAAGATGTTGAATCTGTAGATAACATTGTTTCTTCAGGCTAGAGACATTTGGTCATTTCCAAACTTTTATTTCCTGAAAGATCAATAAATGGTGCGTTTATGGATGACTATCTTGGATGTTATGATGGATGCCAATATGAAGTTTATTTTATATGTTTGATGAAATTTTTGAATTTGTCCTCATGAGAGGGGAAAAATGTCTTTAATACACTTGATGATGAATGTTTGATACAAAGATGCAAAGATGCAAATTTCATGTATCATGTATGTATATGTTGATATATGTGTTGATCTGGAAGGGGAATGGTTGCGTGGGTAGTCTTCATTCTATCTACGATTCGGTTGTCTTCACTCTTTGTTTGCACCAGTATGCCTCTTGGCAAATCTTGACTCGTGGCAATTTATTTTTGCTCTAGCAAATTTTTCCCTTGATGAATTTGGCTTCCTTTGTCTGGATTTGTATAGAAATCCAGTAGAGCTTCCCTCATAATACCATCATCATCACCGCCAGATGGTTTGAAAAGAGAATTTATTATTTCAATCTTCGTATATTGTGTATGCACAACTTCCCTATAGCGAGAAATCAAAGACCGCTACCAGGAGTTAACCACCACAGTAATTGATGGGATGTCAGACTGCCCCGGAGAACCATGGGACACATCTATGCCAAGGATGATAGTTGGAACCTTAGAAACATTGGACTTGAAGATGTTTGCTCAATTGCTGACATTGAATTCAGTCTTCCAAGCTTTGCATTGATTTTTAGAAGCAAATTTGTAAGTTGTTGATCATTGACCCTAGTTGGAACTATACACTGCGATAATGCCAAACTCGGCAAGACTCATATAGATCAGAATTTTCTTATCAGGTAAGACACAAAGGAGAAACTGTGGAACTCCAAGAAGTTTAGATGTCCTCAAACATTTGGCAACCTGTTCATCCTTTCATATAGCTTCTGTCTAGATTTTTTGAAAAGGGGAAGCTCTTTGCTTGGCATTCAAGGCTTTTGTATAACGTTTCAAGGACACCAAAGAACAAAGCTTAGTAGGAATATAAGTGGGATGCTTTGGCTTGCCAAAATTAATGCTTTGGCGATCACCAAATCAATGCAATTGTATGTTGCAATAATGGACAAAATAGTCATATATAGTGAGCTCTACTGTCTCTGCTTCACCCTTTTCATTCTTCTCACATTTTTTTCTGGCTCATTGATGTCTGCTCAATTTAATGATGTTGTACTCATGGATGATATAAGCCTCCAAAGATGCCCCAACATTCATTATTTCTTGCTTCAGCAGCGATTCTGAGCTTTGTGTCTGATAGCCACGTGTCAACTACCAAGATTTAATCCGGAGAGATTGTCTTGTTTTAAAATGTTTTTCTTCTTCTTCTTCTTTTTAAATTTTTGAAAAATATCAAAAAGAATTTAAAAAAAATATTACCTCCTTCTAAGTTTCACAATTGAAACAGATCATAAAACAGGAGTTCATGGAATATTGAAAGAATCAACTTCTCTTTCAATCTTTCATAGTTGCAAATCTTTGACAAATATCAAGATCGAAAGCTTGGTTTAGAGGTTAATTGCCTACCCTTTGAGGTTTGTTTCATTGATTTTTCCTCGGTCATTGTGAAAATTATGATATGCCCCTCTTTCTTTGTTTGACATTTTAATCGGAGGTGAACAAAATGACGCAACTAGCATAGTCAATTGCTAGATATTTTAGAACAACTATATTTCAATTCTCTGAAATCTTCCATTTATTCAAGCTTCGTAGGCTCCTCTAGCCAAGGTAGTGCAGAAATATCGGTCTAAAAATGAGATTTCTGATTACTCGTGTGAAGTTGACTATAACGGGTGTTCCTCAACTCCCTTATTCCATATTCACCGAAACTCATTCTTTAGTAAATTTGATTTAATTTTTCATTGTTTGGCTAGCTGAATTCAGCTTGATTGTACATATATATCTTATAATTACCCTTGTTTAGCAGCTAAAGGATTCATGTCGTCACAAAGTCTTTGACTTGACAATCATAGTGGAGCAAACATCGAATTTCCAAGTACCCTATCAATGTCATGGTTTGAATGTAATCTATTCATAAAGTCAAGACTTTCAATTTTCCTCTATAACCAATTGCTTTAGCGGAATAGAGTTCAATTTCTTAAGCTTGTCAAGAAGAACCTGTTATAGTCTCGGTGCTTGTTGAAGGTAAAAAAATCTCATCACTAGAGTTCAATTCCAAAACAACTGAACTAACCTAGATTCACCTACTTGACCATTCCATCTTAAAGATCATGATCATCATTGAACATCATTAACAGAAGTAGAAACCAATTAGTTTTGCAATTTCATGTGCCAGATGCCCCATTTTGTCCGCTCCTGACACATACCTGAATGTCAAGCCCTTGATTGACCCTACATGCAAAGAGAAAGCTAGTTTGGTCTCTGAAAGAGAAAGGTATGTATTCTGGTGTATATTCTAGAGTAGGATTAGGGGTTCTTATTTTGCAGAGATTCAATCTTGTCATTTTTCAAAGATTTACAACCTCAATTTTTAAAAAGCTTTTAATTAAGATGATATTTAAAAAATTCCAAGATTTAAAATTTGTTCATTTCTCATTTCCTCATAATGAAGCATTCTATTTAAAATATTATAATGTCAATTGACTTACAAACATTCAAACGTAAGAAGAAAAACAAGTTCAAACAAGATGGACATGTTTTTGATGAGCACAATAAAAATTTGTTGAAAACATTTTGATATTTCGATATAACAAATTAAGTTAAATGAATTTTAAGATTTTCCAAAATGATTTTCTAAGTATATTCGATATAATTATTCGAATATCAAAACATTACTCAAAATATTTCAAAAATCATTTTTAATCCTTACTTAAGTGTAAAATTAAGTTTTAATCTTAAAACAATTTCAAAATAATCTTTCAAAGTATTTCGAACCATTTCAAAGCCAAAAATTCCAGATTGCTCAGAGGGAACCGATTCCCCCCAAGGGGGTACCGATTCCCCCCTGAATGGTTTGGCTCAAAGATTTCCAGAATGCTCGGAGGGAACCGATTCCCCCATAGGGGGTACCGATTCCCCCTGTTCAACGGTCGAAATATTTGAATTTTACACTTAGGGAACCGATTCCCCCCACGCTCCAAACTGTTTTATTAATTGTTTTCACACTAAAACGGCTATATGATCTTCACTAATCATCCCCAACGTTCACAAGAGATTCAAGGTGTATTTAAACAAGTTCTGAAGCCCTTGATCAATAAGAAATCATAGAGAAACAAGAGAGAAAGCATCAAACACCAAGTTTGTGCAAATAAAGCCAATTTTCCTTTCAATATTCATTTTGCTTTCAAGAACACCATTTGTGCTCATTTGTAATTATCTTTGAGTGTTCTTTTCTTGTTCTAGAATTGTGCAAACATCTTACCTTGTGAGGTTTTCTTGTAAGTTTGCAAATTTGTAATCTTCTCTTTGGGAAAAAGAGTGTTCTCAAGAGTTGGGGTATACTCTTGAGGGATTTTGTAAGGTTATCTCTTTGGCCTCAAAAGAAAGAATAAATTAGTGAATTTGTTGGAAAATCCTTAGTGTGGATAGCTAAGGTAGTGGACGTAGACTTTGTTTGAGAAAGTCGAACCACTGTAAATCGCTGTGCAATCACTTTCAATTTTTCTACAAAAGCTTCCACGAAATTTTTAATTGCCAATTCACCCCCCTCTTGGCCGATTCCGTCGATCGATTAACTCAACAATTGGTATCAGAGCCTAACTCATTTGAAGGTTTAATCGCCTCTTGAGTCGATTCGGGAATAGTTATATCGATTATTAAAGTCATCAATGGCCTCCGCTTCAAACTTCGACTCCGGTCTCGATTCGATGCCCGTCAACAAGCCTCCTTTCTTCAATGGAGCTAACTATGCCTATTGGAAGAATAGAATGATGTACTTCATTCAAGCAAGTGACATGGGAGCATGGAATGCTGTAGAAGAAGGATATATCAAACCTCTCACTCATCCAAGGTTATGGAGTGAATGAGAGACAAGAATGTTCCAGTTCAACTCCAAAGCCATCCATATTATTTTTTGTGCTCTTGGACCAGATGAATACGGAAGAGTTTCATCGTGTACAACCGCCAAAGAAATATGGGACAAGCTTCAAGTCACACATGAAGGTACATATGAGGTAAAGAAATCAAAAATTAGTATTCTAACGTATAACTATGAAAATTTCAGGATGAAACCAAATGAAGACATCAAAGCTATGACGGATAGATTTTCAACGATTGTCAATGGTCTCAAATCATATGGAGAGATCATCTCAAATGAAAAGCTTGTGAGGAAGTTAGTCTACTCCCTCCCAAAATCATGGCAATCAAAGAAGACGAAAATCATCGAGTCTAAGGACCTATCGTCCTTAACTCTTGAAGAACTTATCGGTTCACTCTTCACTCATGAGATGATGCTTGAAGATGAGGTGGACCTTGATAAAGTTGAAGAGACACCAAAGGAAAAGGAGAAGAAGAAAAATATTGGAGTTGCTCTCAAATCCACAAAAGATGAGAGTGATTCTAATAATGATGATGATGACGAGGAAATGGCATTGTTTGCCAAACGGTTCAGAAAAATGATGAGACCTTACCAAGGAAGAAAATTCAAACGAAACGAAGGCCTCAAAAATGAACCAAAAGAGAAGGACCCAATCATTTGCTATGAATGCAAAAAGCCGGGGCATGTCAAATATGATTGCCCATAATTGAAGAAAAAGGGTCAATCAAAGAATAAGCACAAGGCTCATGTGGCTACATGGAGCGATGAAGAAAGTTCCGATGAAGAGGAACAAGAAGTAGCAAACTTGTGCTTGATGGCATTCGGGGAATATTCTAAGGTAACCTCTAACTCATCCGATTTTGATGATTTATCTTATGATGAGTTATTTGAGGAGTACAATGGGTTGGCTTCGGATTATGAGAAATTGTTTTTAAAATATAAAAATGATGTTTCAAAATTGAAAAATGAAAACAAACTCATATCCAAAACCAACAACGATCTTGAAAGTAAAATCAAAGATTTGCAAATCAAACTAGAAGAGTTTGAAAATAAAAATTTAGATTTGAAAAATTTACTTTCAAAGATCAATGATGATCATCAAAAGAAAATTGATGATCTTAAAACTTCTTTTGATAAAGTTGGAACAAAACATTTTGAAAAAGGTGGAAATTCAAAATCC
Source organism: Hibiscus syriacus (assembly GCF_006381635.1). NCBI lineage: Eukaryota > Viridiplantae > Streptophyta > Magnoliopsida > Malvales > Malvaceae > Hibiscus > Hibiscus syriacus. Next base: position 1,358,685 of record NW_024062824.1, on the reverse strand, counting down.
AACTTTGTTAGAAAAAGTTTTAGAAACTACAATAATAGAGGTCCCCAAAGAACCTCTAATGGAAAAATCATTAGAAGTATGTGGGTTCCTAAAGAACTCATTACTACTAAAGATAAAAATATCCTACACAAATGGATACCTAAGGGGACTAGGATTTTGGAAACTAATGAATATGGACCCAAAAGAATTTGGGTACCAAAAATAAAAAATTAATCTATGTTTGTAGGGAAAGGAGCATTGCTACAAGGCACGGGAAACAAATTCAAATTCATGGTACCTTGATAGTGGATGCTCAAGACATATGACCGGAGACAAAAGCCGGTTCATTGAGCTTAACGCCAAAATAGAGGAGAAGTGACTTTTGGAGACAATTCAAAAGGTCACATTGAAGGTATTGGTACAATAGGTAATACCTCTTCCATACAAATTAAGAATGTTTTATATGTGAATGGATTAAAGCATAATCTATTGAGTATTAGTCAATTATGCGATAAAGGATTCAATATCTTATTTGAAATTAATGGTTGTAAAGTCATTGACATTGCATCTAATCGGATTATGCTTGTTGGTCATAGAATAGGAAACATTTACATGGTGCATTTAGATTCTATTGATATGACTAATTTATGCCTAGTTGCTAAGGATGAACATGATAGTTGGTTATGGCATAGGAGTCTAGGTCATGCTAGTATGAGTGTTTTGCAATGGTTAATTCAAGGAGACTTAGTAAGAGGGTTGCCTAAGCTTAAATTTGATAATGATAAAATCTGTGATGCTTGTGCTAAAGGAAAATAAAAACGAGTTTCTTTTAAATCTATTAATGATGTATCAACTAGTAGAGTATTACAATTGATCCATTTAGATCTTTTTGGGCCAACTAGAACTACTAGCTTGGGAGGAAAACAATATGCATTTGTCTTGGTAGATGACTATTCTAGATACACTTGGGTTCTATTCTTAAGTACTAAAGATGAAGCATTAGAAAATTTCATCACATTTTAAAAAATAATCCAAAATGAAAAAGGTTACTCTATCACTAGTGTTAGAAGTGATCATGGAACTGAATTTGAAAATCTTGGATTTATTGAATTTTGTTATTCTAATGGTATTAGCCATAATTTTTCAGCACCTAGAACCCCTCAACAAAATGGAGTTGTTGAGAGGAAAAATCGAACTTTAGAAGAAATGGCTAGAACCATGCTTTGTGAAAATAATTTGCCAAAATATTTTTTGGGCGAAAGCCACAAATACCGCTTGTTATGTTGTAAATCGAGTAATGATTAGGCCAATTTTAAAGAAAACTCCATATGAAATTCTCAAAAATAAAAAGCCTAACATTAGCTATTTTCATCCTTTTGGATGTAAATGTTTTGTTTTAAACAACGGTAAAGAAAACCTTGGCAAATTTGATGCTAAAAGTGATGAAGGAATTTTTCTGGGTTATTCCTTAAATTCTAAAGCTTATCGTGTATTTAATAAAAGAACTTTAGTTGTAGAAGAGTCTATACATGTTGTTTTCGATGATAATCCCCTTCCGAGGAAGGATTCTTCTGTTAATGATGATGTAGGTATTATACAAGCAAATGACGTTAGAAATGACGTTGGAGAATCATCATCAAATGAAGAAACAAAAGACGAGGAAACTCATGATCCCCTCGAGAATCCAACCGGTGAAGAAAGGGAAGTATCTTTTCCAAGAGAGTACAACTATGTCAAGGATGGTGAAATTATAGGTGATCCATCAAAAGGGGTAACTACTCGATCTTCTCTTAGAAATATCTGTAATTATGTTGCATTTAATTCATGCATAGAGCCTAATAATATCAAAGAAGCATTAAAAGATGAACATTGGATTATGGTTATGCAAGAAGAATTAAATCAATTTGAGAGAAGTAAAGTATAGACATTAGTTGAAAGGCCTAGTAATAAATCTACTGTAGGTACTAGATGGGTTTTTAGAAATAAACTTGATGAAAGTGGTAATATAGTGAGGAACAAGGCAAGACTTGTTGCTCAAGGCTATACTCAAGAAGAGGGCATAGACTATGATGAAACATACGCTCCCGTAGCTAGGATGGAAGCAATTAGAATGTTATTAGCATTTACATGTTTCAATGAATTTAAATTATATCAAATGAATGTTAAAAGTGCATTTTTAAATGGTTTTATAAAAGAAGAAGTGTACGTGGAACAACCTCCAGGTTTTGAAGATTCAAATTTTCCGGATCATGTTTTAAAATTGACAAAAGCTCTTTATGGTTTAAAACAAGCTCCTAGAGCTTGGCATGAAAGATTGTCAAATTTTTTAATTGAAAAATGTTTTTTAAAAGGAAAGGTTGACACTACATTGTTTTTAAAGAGAAAAGGTAAAGATTTATTAGTAGTTCAAATTTATGTTGATGATATAATATTTGGTTCTACTAATGATGTTCTTTGCCAAGAATTTTCTAAGCTAATGCAAAGTGAGTTTGAGATGAGCATGATGGGGGAGCTCTCATTTTTCTTGGGACTCCAAATCAAGCAAAGAAAATATGGCATCTTCATTAATCAAGCTAAGTACGTCAAAGATATGCTCAAGAAGTTTGGACTGGAAAATGGGAAACCTCATAACACTCCAATGAGCTCTTCAACAAAGCTTGACTTAGATGAAGGAGGTAAATGTGTAGATGTTAAATTATATAGGTCAATGATTGGCTCTTTGCTTTATCTAACCGCAAGTAGACCGGATATTATGTTTAGTGTTTGCTTGTGTGCTAGGTTTCAATCATGTCCTAAAGAATCACATTACTAGCTGTTAAGAGAATCTTTAGATACCTTAAGGACACTCCTAGTTTAGGACTTTGGTATCCTAGAGACTCTAGCTTTAGCTTGCATGCCTTTTCTGATGCGGATTATGGAGGATGCAAATTAGATAGGAAAAGCACCTCCGGTACTTGCCAATTCCTTGGAAATATGCTGATTTCTTGGTTTTCAAAGAAACAAAATTGTGTTGCATTATCTACCACTGAAGCGGAATACATTTCAGCCGGTAGTTGTTGTGCACAAGTTTTATGGATGAAACAACAACTTTTTGATTATGGAATTGAAGTAGGTACCATTCCTATCAAGTGTGACAATACTAGTGCTATTTGTCTCACTAAAAATCCCATCCAACACTCTAGAACTAAGCACATTGAAATAAGACATCACTTCATTAGAGACCATGTCACTAAGGAAGATGTAGTTCTAGAATATGTTGATACTTTGCATCAATTAGCGGATATCTTTACAAAACCCTTAGACAAGGAAAGGTTTTGGACACTTAGAAGAGAATTAGGTTTAACTAACCTATCTTCACTTAGTGTTTAAAATAATTTAGCACTTTTAATAAATACTGAAAAATGCTTATAATAATAATTTTTGATTGTATTCTTGCTATTAGTTAGGGGGAGTTTATGATTCTTAGTGAAAATTAATTTTATGTTCAAATAATGTTTAAAGATTAATTTAATTGTTTGAACATAATTATTTTTCAATATATGAGTTGCCTATACCACTAGAGAAGATTAATTTAGCATTTTATGTGCTTAAAAGTCAGATTTTAGCATTTTGGTGCAGAGGGAATCGATCCCCCCATGAGGGAACCGATTCCCCCTTTGAAGGGGAACCGATTCCCCCCACAGGGGAATCGATACCCCCCTGGGGTTCTGTTAAAATCGGGCAAGAACACCCAAAACCCCAAAACCTATTCCGCCATTTCTCTCCCTCAAACACTCAAATCTCGATTCTTGCCTCAAATAATTGATTTTAATCGGAAATCACTTCAAATATCATCTCCTAAACTTGCAATCATCATTAAAATCGTGCAAACAACATCTAAATCCCCTCAATCTTCATCTTTCAAGGTAAATTTTTCTAAACTCTCTATTTCATTGATTTTGAACATAGGATTAGTTTTAATTAGTTCTAGGTTGAAATAGTGATCGGGCATTGATTGTTTAGTGATTAGAAACTAGATGTTACAACTAATTTCATCAAAAACACAAATTTTCCAAAAATTTTAAATTTTTGAAATTAAAAAAAAATATTGTTGTTTTTCAAATCATTGTGTTTTGATTAAATTATGTTATTGTTATGAAAACTATACATATATTGTTTCTCAAAACCATATTTTTTTAAAAGTTTTTCAAAAACTTTGCCCATTAGGATTGATTTAGAGAACCTTGAAATATTGAGGACTCAATTGAGTTTTGGGATTAATTGAATTGCATACATTTGTTTTTAAAATTGCAGGTTATCCAATCTATTCTGATTTCCTTCACCATGTCTAATCCTAAACGTGCTAGGTCTTCATCTAGTCGTTCACACTGACAACCAAATCCACCTCCAAATCCTCCACCTATTCCAATTTCTAATCCTAATCCTATTGATCCTAATTTGACTATCCAAAATTCGTGTTTCAATCATCCTGGTCCTAGAAATCATCGTTTTTGGTATTATCAATATTTCGACTCTTACAAAATCCGGGAAGAACGTATTCCTTCTCGTCAACCTATGTTAGCTATCAATTTTAAATATCTTCCTCTTTTACAAGAGTGGAAATTTGATAAACTCTTTGACCTTGAACCCATCGTTTACCATCAACTTGTTCGTATTTTCTATTCTAATGCCGTTTGTGTTAAAGACCAAACTGAAACCGAAACCATAGGAATTCGTTCCTACCTTCTAGGACAATTCTTATATATTGACTCGGCTTACATAGCCAATACATTCAGATTAGATAATGAAGGGATTTCAAATGTAAAACAGGTTTTAGGATCTCGTTATAAAAGAAGGGATAGTGCAAGTGTCCTAGACCTTCATGAACGTTTTCTTCATCTAATGATTTCTTGGTGGTTTCGACCATATGGAGGTCGTTATTCTACTCTTAGAGCCTTAGATCTTTGGTGGTTACATTGTTTCGAAAACAATATTAAAATCAACCTACCTCAGATTATTTTTGCTGAAATTGTTGAAACCGTAAATCTTGTTCCTAATAAAAAACTTTGTTCATCTCTTGTTTACGGTTGTATTTTGAGTAATCTGTTTCCCAAAGCTGGGCTTAGAGTCGGTCTAGATGCCGTTTTTCCTCTTAAGAAACAAATTAACCTTCTTTCCTTAACGAGAGCGGGATGGATTAAGGATAAGGAAACCGGGGAATGGGTTCGAACTTCTGCAACTACTCCGGGAGCTAGTTCTTCACAAGCTCCACCCGAAGCTGACGAAGATCTCGAGCTTGAGCAACTAATGCGAGACATCGATGAAGCTGAAGCTGGACCTGAGCAGGCCGAGGAGCAGCCCGAAGAGCAAGCACAACAATCGACTCAAATACCTCCATATTTTCAATCTTTTATGGAGACATTTGATTATCGATATGCGACCATGGATTCGCGCTTTATTTCTATAGAGTCCCATTTATCCACAATGGGAGCTCAATAATTAGAAATTCTTCGGGAAATGCGTGCAAATAATGAAGCAACCAACGCACGTATTAATGACCTCACTAACGAAATGGCCGCTATGCGAGCTCGTTTTCCTCCTCCTAATCCGGATATATGATTAAATGTTTTACTTTGTTTTCCAAACTTATTGTTTTAACATTTTGAATATTTTGGGATGTTTGAATTTGAGGATTATGAATTTTTTTGGATTTATGGATGGTTTGAACTTATATGTTTGGTGTGATTTATTTATTATTGCATCATTTACATCATTATTAGCAATATGACCAATTTTGCCATATCACATTATTTATGAATATTGATTACGGAACTAATGGCTAACGTTTCTCTTAATTGTGATCTTAGCAGCTTATGCATACATATACCTAATCAATTGGCTTAATATTTTTCACGTTTATTTGAATCTTTTTGATTTAACAAAAAGGGGGAGAAGTGTGTTTTAAGTGTGTTTTTAAAATGATAAATGTGAGAAGTGTTAAAGTAAGGGGGAGTAATTTCAAAACTTGATTTCAAAATCTTAAAATTACTAAAATGTTTTGTTATATCAAAAAGGGGGAGATTGTTGAAAACATTTTGATATTTCGATATAACAAATTAAGTTAAATGAATTTTAAGATTTTCCAAAATGATTTTCTAAGTATATTCGATATAATTATTCGAATATCAAAACATTACTCAAAATATTTCAAAAATCATTTTTAATCCTTACTTAAGTGTAAAATTAAGTTTTAATCTTAAAACAATTTCAAAATAATCTTTCAAAGTATTTCGAACCATTTCAAAGCAAAAAATTCCAGATTGCTCAGAGGGAACCGATTCCCCCCAAGGGGGTACCGATTCCCCCTGAATGGTTTGGCTCCGAGATTTCCAGAATGCTCGGAGGGAACCGATTCCCCCATAGGGGGTACCGATTCCCCCTGTTCAACGGTCAAAATATTTGAATTTTACACTTAGGGAACCGATTCCCCATAGGGGGTACCGATTCCCCCACGCTCCAAACTATTTTATTAATTGTTTTCACACTAAAAAGGCTATATGATCTTCACTAATCATCCCCAACGGTCAGAAAAGATTCAAGGTGTATTTAAACAAGTTCTGAAGCCCTTGATCAATAAGAAATCATAGAGAAACAAGAGAGAAAGCATCAAACAACAAGTTTGTGCAAATCAAGCCAATTTTCCTTTCAATATTCATTTTTCTTTCAAGAACACCATTTGTGCTCATTTGTAATTATCTTTGAGTGTACTTTTCTTGTTCTAGAATTGTGCAAACATCTTACCTTGTGAGGTTTTCTTGTAAGTTTGCAAATTTGTAATCTTCTCTTTGGGAAAAAGAGTGTTCTCAAGAGTTGGGGTATACTCTTGAGGGATTTTGTAAGGTTATCTCTTTGGCCTCAAAAGAAAGAACAAATTAGTGAATTTGTTGGAAAATCCTTAGTGTGGATAACTAAGGTAGTGGACGTAGATGTTGTTTGAGAAAGTCGAACCACTGTAAATCGATGTGAAATTACTTTCAATTTTTCTGCAAAAGCTTCCACGAAATTTTTAATTGCCAATTCACCCCCCCTCTTGGCCGATTTCGTCGATCGATTAACTCAACAAAATTCCCGATGGATACCATAACCCACTCCTGATCAAAATGCCCCATCATTCATCAAACGTCCATGCCCCAGAATTGGATCAATTTGGCTCTTTTCTTGGATCATCATCCTATAAGGTTTAGTCCTATGACTGTCTGAGTAGGCTCCCACTGTATTGATTTCAGCTTCTTCTTTTACTTGTTCGAATCTTGCTTCTATTCTTACTGTAGTGCCACATGAATATGACCACTATCATCAAATTCTCCACTAAATAATTCCATATTTTCATGAATGATGCATGTGAAAATGTTTAAATAAATGCAGTGTAGAATGTAAATGCAAAAGGTATCAATTTCCAAAAATAACCATTCTTAGAAAGAATTTCATTCATCCAAAAGAGTTTTCATCTTTACAAGAGAGACCAATCTATGACTGTGGTTTATCCCTTTTATTTAGCTCCATGATCTCAGTCATGATTCCAACAACTTTCTCTTCTTTCCAAAAATGACTCAGAATCCAGACGGTGAGTAGTTAAGCGCAACCTCTGAATTGGCTTCCCTTTAATCTAGGATAATTATTTAAGGATCGGAAGGTCTCTGTCAAGACAGTCGGTGCAAGATTTATACCTCTCAAATATGTCAAAGAAATCTTCTTGAGACAATGCCACGGAAAAACACTCACTTTCTCCCTTTTGCTGGATGTGCTCTACTATCCAATCTTCAACTCTACTCGTAATCTTCACAATCTTGCTTTTGAAGGATTAGACTTTCAGAAGTCTGTAATGAATTCTATCCACCTGGAGGCTTTCGAAATTAAATAGAGCAATATACTCTTCTATTGTTAGTGTTAAATCTTGTCTGTTGAAAGTGAAGCAGTTGTATGCAGAATTCCGGCATCAGACCAGAGCTTTAAGCAACAGTTCATCTATCTTTATGTAGAGGAGATAGGCCATGTTACCATGTTTCTTGTGAAATTTCTCATTGGTATCTATTCTCCAAATCTCCCAAATCTGTATCAGCTCTTGTAGATCAATCTGCTTGAAATTGACATTAACATCGGTGGACATCTGTGATACATAATCCTCAGGAAAACTGTCTCCTTTCGCCCTTTGTGTTTCTTCAAACTAAACACGGACAATTGGATTGGGTTCTTCCTTGTTATGAAAACTTTTTTTCCATTTTAATGGCCACTCTTCTACTATGATGATTACTTGGTTAATCAACACCTTTCTTTTATTTATGACGATCATGCAAAATGTCAAATAATAAACAATCAAACATAGAAAATGTGTTAGTATAAAAGAATTCAAATATCAAATAAATATTATTGAAAGGTAATTATTACAACTACCCACATGCTTTTCTACCCTTATTAGGTTAAATCATTCCCAAAACATGCTTTATACCCCATGTTTTATTCAAAAATAAACCCTAACCATATGATTTTCTAGTTCACATGTTTTATTCAGAAAATAAAATAATGTGAGCAAATAATGAAAGGAGGTTTAGTGTCGTTTCTTCTTTATGTACATATTGACGGATAGAGGTTCGTTATAAATTTTATCGGGGTGGGTTACCAGGGCTCACTATATGCAGTATTGGGTTCTAAGAAAAAGGTACTTGAATTGTCCATGTTGGTGCCTCCTTAGGCTACCAAACCCTCAACACTGGCCCATTACAGGCTCATGCGGATCAAGTTCAATTCGAGAGGATACATTCCCTTGTGTCCATACGGAGAAACAATTTATCTCACGTAGACATAAGGTATATGAACCCCAAAGGTTACTTGCTAAAACCCATGCGAAAAAAAATTATCTCACATAGGCTAAGCTTTCACCTTAACTTAAAGGGACAAAGCTCGTAAGTGAGCTTATGGTATGTAAATGCACGTTTGTGTGTGAGGAGAAACTCACAAACTTTTGAAAACACAACAAAAGACAACACTTTCAATAGTTCCAAAAAATCTGTTCAAATCTGAAGACCATTGAAATAAAAAATTGATTAGTTAAAAGTAGAATAATGCATGATATTTCGAAACTCAAAATAAACAAAAGGATCGTAAATTAAATACAATTTAAGTGTGTAATTCCTAAGAACAAAATCAATGTATAATCGTTTATGGCCTGACTCTCTAAGTCCCTAGTGGAGTCGCCAAGCTGTCATAACGTTTCTCTCGGGGATCCGTTAGACTTGAAAAAAGCTAGATTCGGGGAAGACATGAAATACACTTTTGAAAGCAATTTGATTTTGGAGTCGCCACCAACCTTTAAGTTAGGTAGGTTGGAAACCTTAAACGATAAAAAATGGTATGCGTTTTACCATAGATTCATTTTTAAGAGTTCGGGAGTCACTTACGTGTGGGGAAGGGTGAGCACCCCCACAACGCCCAAATTTTGATACCTATATGATTATGTGTTGTTTAAATATTGGGAATTACAAACTCGAAAATATATTTAAATTACGATCCTTTTATTTATTTGACTTTCATCAAAAAGTTTCAATTTTCGGATAATGAATGCCCTTTTGGGTGAACAATCTTCAAGAATGCACTTCCTTTGCAGTTAGGAGACTTTCCCATAGATTCCCCTCACAAAAGACGTTATTTCGCAATTTTCGAAAAGATAAAATAAAATAAAATAAAACAAAATAAAAGTGAAAAGAGGTGAAAAATAATCAAAATAAATAAACGTGGAACAAAGAAAATTATCGAATACAAAATAAACATTTATGCGAAAAATCCTCAAAAAGACACACTCCCTTGTAGTCTTTAGATGTCTTCGTAGATTTCCCTCATAATAAAATTTTCCGTTTACATTTTAGAAAACAAAATGAAATAAAAAAAATAAGGTCGAAGAAATAATACCAATGTGCAGATGAATAAGGGAAAAATATATTAAATAAACATATGCAAAAATAGCAATTCAAAATTACAAGAAATAAAATTGTCAAACATGAATTAAAATCGAATACAAATATAAATGCGCAATCGAACATCAAATAAAAATTTATCTTAGGACTAAATTGATAGGAAAAAACATGTTCAATTTGAAGAAGATAAGTAAATATCTACAACTAACAAAGGACCAAAATATAAGTCAACCAAAAATTGAAGCATGAATCATAAATATTAACAAATACAATAATGTGCTAACTACGACCAAAATCGAAAGATATAAAGTAATAAGCTCAAAACAAGAAACTTTAAAATGTACAGGTAAATGTTGTAAATTACTATTAAATATAAAGACATTTAAATAAATACATACATATGGTGCATACACATAAAATACATAAGAATATGAAACATACACATATATTAAAATACAAGGACCAAAATGCAACAAATAAGAAAAGCAATACCAACTCATAAATAAATAGTGACTAAAATAAAATAACATAAAATAAAGTGCCAAAATCATAAATAAATAGAACAGAAAATATGAAATATCACTGACTAAATTGAAATTAATAAAACTAAAGTGCTAAAAATAAAATAAATAAAAAACGTAGGGACTTAGGAACTAAAATTTAACACACGAAAAGATATAAGGGACTAAACAGAAATTAAACCAAAATTATCTAACATGCATAAAAAATGGGTAAACTATAAAAACAGTCCCTGTAGGTGACCATTTTGCAAAACACACTTAACTTAGGGGACTTAAGTACAATTTTCCCCTAAAGTTTTCTATAAATAACAATATTTTCTTCTTCTTTTTTTCTTTTTCCATTTTTTTCATTTAAAATAGGTTTTAGAAAATTAGTGGGTGGCTGGTGGGTTACCTTCGTCGGCCGTCGCCGTCGTATCGTTCGCCGTCTTCCTCCGCCGCGTCACCTTGTCGTTGCCACTATCGCTGTTGGTGGTTGATGGCCACTAAATTACATCGGGAGGTCTGTCTTTGTCTCATCATCTCTGATCTGGCCTCCGTTTCACAAGAATCGACACCGTTCATCGTAATATCGTCGTCCGCCGACCGATTGTCCCGCTTTTCAAGTATTTTATTCTCCATCATCGTTTCTACATCTTCACCGTTCGGATCTTGGAAATGAGGCCCCGAATGCCAGTGAAACTCCGACTGAATAGGTAAGAACTCACATTTTTTTAATATATTATTTTGAATGCAAAGATGTATGAATGTATATATATCGAATATAAAGAAAGAAAAAATTGCTTCAAGATTTCTGTTATTTGATTGCTAATATAATTATTTTACATTGTGTTTGGAAAACCCGAGAGCCCCTCTCGTGGTTCTTGGAAAAAAAAGCCCCTGGTTTTCCCTACTTTTCGAAAGCCCCCTCATTTTTTTCTCCTGTTACATATCTCACAAATAAAGGGAAAAATGGCTGATGTTGTTGTTGTGGTTGTTGGATGCCTGTTGACAGGGCATGGAGGTGGCGTGTAAAATGGGATGACAGGGCATGGTGGTCTGATCGGTTGATGGTGTGCTACTGCTTCACGTGGGTATGGCAGTTGGTGGGATGGTCACGGGTCGGTCTGGATCTGGGTCGGGTCTGGATCCGGGTCGGATCTTGGTAAGCCTTGATCAGTTGTAATTGAAACTTCTCTGAGTGGACTGTTGGTTGGGCCTCGGGTTGGCCCCTATAAAATGTAAAAAAGTTAATAATAATAATAATAATAATAATTTTTACGACCCGGACAAAAACGGGTGTCTACAGTTATCGTTGTTTTCATCATTTTTCTTCTTCATCATTCTGGTTGGTTGCATTAGCCTTGTCGCCATCCTCCTTACCCTGCAGCCGACTCCAGTCTCTTTATCAAAAAATTCAGAACCAGAGATGGCAATTACTATCTCATCACAACCAGGGACTGCCTCCTCAATTTTGATATTTGCACCAATTTCATGAAGAATTTGTGATACTAAGCTGCCACCTTCACGACGACCCTAACAGATTTAGCTTCAGAGCATAGTACACGAAAAACTATACCACCGGCTGAAACTTTAAGTTTTCCTGACTTTTGCAACTTTCTTTTCCCATTTGGCTCTGAAGGGCTCTTATCATGTGGGCTCTTGGTAGGTGTCAATGGAGGAGACATGGCTGAAGGGTTAATTCAAGTAACTGTTTCAATCCAATGCAAATAAGAATCCCATAAAATAAAATTGAAACTTACAAAGAAAACATGAACAAAGTTATAAAATCATCCTTGCCTAGTATATCACAAACTCATCAGTTCGTCAATTTAGGTTCAGAAAGGCATTAACAAGAGGAAACAAGGGAAAACAAACTTAATGGGAAAAAGCCATAGGTCTGTTTCTTTTTCCCATTAGTTAACTAATGGGTAATAACATCTCATAATTCCAAAATTTTGACACCTTGAAATATCTTGCAGTTAAGCTGCCGTTGAACACCTGAAGGAAAAATCAAATCGCATAAAAAGGAATACGACATTTTTTTTAAATAAATATTACTCCCCTCACAGTTACCATTTTCTTAAAACTTATATTACATGTAAATTAGTATGAATCTCCAGCACCCAAAAAGGAAAAAGAATTCAGTGATAGCTTCAAGGACGATTAGGATTGGATATAACAGGGATGGAATAGCTTCTTTGAAACTTGGGAGTAGGTTTCTATTGTAATACTTGATGAACCGTGTTCCAACGGGTTATTCCGGGATCATGACCCTTTCTTTGAAACTAGGGAATAGGTTTCTATTGTAATACGATGAACCGTGATCCAACGGATTATTCCGGGATAATGACCCTATTTGGTGAAATAGGCTCACTCGGCCCACACCATAACAATGAATCGTTTTAGGTTCTGCATTCGATTGGTTAAATTGCATTTTTTTGGATAATTGCATATTTAATTAATTTTTTAAATCATTAATTAATTTTTTAAATCATATATTGTGTTATATTTTTAGTGTTGTGAGTGTAGTAGTTTTTTTTTTTATTTTGTTTCGGTGATGACCTGATATTACTTTACAGGAACGTGTAAACATTATTGTTATTTTTTTAATGACAAGTAATAAAAATATAACATTAAATATTGATAAACCATAACAAAATCATGAGAATAGATAAATAACTAAATATGTAATTTGCCTATTTTCATGTAAAAGGGTTGTGTAATGTCAAATTATTTATCTGACCCCATAAAACTCGATCCAAAACGAATTGGGGTTTGGAAATAGGTTCGTAAAATATAGTTTAGTTAATGTGGTAAAAGTCAAATCAAAATGAATTAATTAAATTATTATTTTTATTTGAATTAATTTAATAATAAGTTAATTTTAAAATTAATTTAATTAATTGAACTCTTTTTTATTTTTATTTTTAATCTTTTTAACTGTTTCATATAATTTTTTTTATAATTTTGTGGTTTTTTATATTGAGTTTTATTTTAAAATGAAAATGTTAAGGGATAAAATATTGTAGATAAAAAAAATAAAGGTTAAAATAATTATTTGATAAATATTAAGGACTTTTTTTTCATTAAAATAAAAAATTGAGACAAAATAATAAAGAAAATAAAGATTAAAATAATTATTTTAATAAACATTAGAGATTTAGGCATTATGGCAAACAAAACTACAAAAGTAATCTTCTCTGTAATTTACACTAAAATCAAATGAATGGATGTGTTAAATCAGACAAAGTGGTTCAGTGAAAGGCATTAGATCGGAAGTAGTAAGTATCCAAAAGTGTACAACCTGAACGGGATCTGCAGATCCAGTTGAAGTCACAACAGTGGGTGAAACCTAAAGCCAAGAAGATGAAGGCGTTGGGATGGTGGTTAATTCTGGTGGGTTCACTTCGATTAGCCTCCGTTTGGTTCGGCTTCTTCGACATTTGGGCTCTTCGACTCGCCGTTTTCGCCAACACCTCCAGTGAGTTTCTTTCTCCCATTCATCGGTTGCTTATTCCCTTTGTAACATTTGTTTCGATATTTTGAAGATTCTTGTAGAAAAAAAGATGTTAGCTTTGTTGATTTGGGAACACTGTTTTTGGAAATCTAGTTGCATCGAATGAACTAATTTATTTTTCTTCTAAAAAATTAAACGATAATTGAATTGAATTGGGTTGATTCAATGGTGCATTGACCGATGGACTATTCTCTCCACATACAGAGATTTACAAAGACTTCTTCTGTGGCTTATTTTGTTTAAAATTTACTACTAGTTAATGTAGTATTCATCTTAGACTAATGGACTATTTTTGCTTTTCTGGATCTATTAACTAAGGTTTGCTAGTTCTCTCTTCTAAAGTGAACCAGTTATGTTAGTTTAGAACTGATTTCTCTTTTTGTTTGCATTGAATTCGATATTATTTCTTAAGAATTCATTGCTGATTATGGATCTTACTTGAAGTAGGATTCAATTCAATGCCTTTTTTATTTTATCTTGGTTAATTAGAAGGAAGCAGGATTCATATCTGCTCCTAAGTCAAAGTTGCAAAACCAAGAATGATTCGTATTGGTGGATAAGTGCATTATTTCAGTGCACATGTGGACAAATCTATAATTACCATGCAATGGTGGATGCTTTGAAAAATAACAACCTCAATGGTTTGGTAAGCATGCAATTGATTTTGGGGCTATTGTCTGAGAAAGATTTTGGATGCCTGAATTGGATTAAACAAGAAAACAGATTTGGAACATCTGAATATTTAGATGTGTTACTTGTAACTTCAAGTATAGTATTCTAAGGGCATGTATAACAGTATAAGCTCTTGCTTAGTTGAAGAAAAAGACTATGCTGGCAACAGAGGTTGGTGGTTTCCAAAATGAAAATTTAGTGATGATAAGTGAATTTTGATGCAAATTTGGATACATGGAAAACCTATTAAACCTCAGCTTTTAAGGGGGGATGGGCTTGTCTTAGGAGGCAATAGCATTTGATTCCAGAGCTCAACAAAGATGCAGAAATCTGGGTTTTGACTGTAATGTCAGAAGTTAATATTTTAGGCTTAGTATGATGTCAAAATTTTCCTGGTCCTTTCATGGTCTTTAGGTGCATGCATATATGTTCTCTCTTGAATCGTACGAAAATTCTCTAGAGAAAGGGAAAAAAAAAGGAAGGATCACCTGACATTTACATTTTTTTTAGGATTCTTGAAGCCTGAAGGTGTCTGTGACAAAAACTAAAGCTATATTTTGATGTGTTTTTCCTTACCCGCGTTAAATATTGTTGATGATATCAAGTCTTTTTCAAACAAAATAAGGTAGATTGGAAATGGATGTCTCTATATATGGACTAGGGAGTAGAGAGAATGGAATGTATGATAATCTGAACTTTAGGGGGTGTTTGGTTCAGGTAATATGGGATTATCGGGCGAATGGAATGTCATTCCTCCATTTGGTTGGCCAGTAATCCTATTCCCCGGTAATCTTTTATTCCCAATAGTGGTATTTTTGGATATATTACTGGGAATGTGATTACCCATTTCCTTAGGTATTGTTGGATTACCGGCGTTTTGGATTAATATACCCTTAATTTTTTTTTTCAAAATATCTTTCTTCTGTCGTTGAATAATAAAAATTCTACGAAGGTTAAAATACAAATTTATCCTTAAACTATTTAGATTTACAAAAAAAAACCCATAATTAGAATTTTAGGGTTAAAATAAATTTTTACCCTTTCATTAAACATATTTATCTTTTCAATTTTGTAAAAAAAAATTATATGAATTTTATAAATTTAAAATTTTTAAAGAAAATATATAAATTAATTATAGTAATATTATAGTAGAATTCAACTTGTTAAAAAAACAAATATATAATAAGGATAATTTGGTAAAATATACATTCCAATAATCTTTTATTCCTTTAACCAAACACTGTAATCTTACATTCCTGCTAAACGAACCAAACACAAAATACAACATTCCCAGTAATCTTATTCCCGCCGGTAATCTTATTCCCGCCGGTAATCCTATTCTCACTGGTAATCTTACATTCCATGAACCAAAAGCACCCTTAGTATCAATATTTGTCAACTATGGCATGGATATGTTTTCTTTTACATTTTTTGTTCCTGTTAATAAAATTGTTAACTCTTTCTTCTGTTGAGTGTTCCTTCTGTACCCCAATGTACAAGTTAAAGCAGCAATCTTTCTGCCAATAGAACAGCCTTTTGCTAATAATTCTGATAAGGTTTCTACCTCAGGGTTCAATTACTTTGTTGCTGAGGAATAATAAGTCATTCCAGATGTTGATAATTGGTTCTCCTTTTTGTTTCTAATGATATGCAGTGACTGAAGTTCATGGGAGGACGTTTGGAGTTTGGACGCTTTTGACTTGTACCCTCTGTTTCGTATGTGCATTCAACTTAGAAAATAAGCCACTATACTTGGTGACATTTTTGTCATTCGTCTATGCCTTTGGCCACTTTTTGACTGAATACCTCTTCTATCACACAATGGTCCTATCAAATTTGTCAACTGTCGGCATATTTGCAGGTATGGTGTTCATGAGACTCGTGAGAGTGTGCATGCCATTGTTTCAAGTTTTTTAGATGACCCTTCTTTTACATCAAAAGTTTTTTATTTAAGTTGCTGCAAAATTTTCCTTGGTAAAACAAACTAAAAACAGTGAACTCTCTGTTCGGCAAAGCCTGAGATCTCATATTTTATACTTCTTGGCCCTTCTTTAGGATGTTATGATCTATTCAAAACAATGGCATCAACATCTTTTGCTGAAATCTCAGTTCGCTCTAAAGATAATTATTTTTCATTTTAGAAGTCTTTTGTTCACCTATCACCATGATTTGATTTAAAGGTTTTTGCTTATCATTTTCCATTACAATTTTTTTATAGTTCCATTGAATTTTGACTACCACATAACTATGCCAAAGTTGACATTTTTTCTAGAACTATTTATTCTAATTTTTTTCCTGAAAATCAGGGACTTCAGTTATATGGATGCTTTTACAGTGGAATGCTCATCAACAAAGGCATGTCAAGCATACCTGAAATTGAACTTATATTTGTTTTCACTTTAGTACAATGTTGAGAGGGACAGGGACATATTGACATTGATTTTGTTCTCAATCCGTTCCAACTGATAAAAGGCTGTTTAAAACTAACCTCATAAAGGAATTTGAGTAAAAAGACTTAGATCATGGTATTTTGGAATCTGTAGTTAGATTGGAACCAAGTCATAGGTCCTAGGAGCTTATGCTTGGGGGTGCTAATATAAAATTACCATGATGTTTTCTGTTGCTAGGGCTTTGGGTTCTTAATTTAAGTGATTATGGATTATGGTTCAAACTTTTGACAGCTTTAAGTATTTATGTGTATGCATAGTACATGAGAAATAGTGAAATACTAGCACTTGTGTATGCATTTAAAGATAATGGAATAGTTAAAACTCTTTAAACCATAAAGGAAGAATACATTGAACTGATACTTTTACAAGTTATATAATCTTGTTGATGCAAGACAGCTCCAAATATGGTTTCTTCCTAATCAATGCCTTTGACATATTTCTTATACAGTGACGGATCAGTGCCCAAACTCTTTGTACAGTAATGTTAAAACTAAGCAGATTGATAGAATGTTATAGAGAATCAAGAGACCCAATTCTCAGTGATACCTACTTTCTCACTTGCTGTTAAAGGATAATGCTAAGATTGTATGCCAAGTTTCTTAGTAACACCTTTTTGCTCATCATCTTCATCAACCCTGTGCTGCTCATCGCATCATTTATCTATCGATCTTCTTCATCAAAGAAACCCTCAATTTCCTCGTTTTCTTCCCTTTCTGCTTTCTCTTGATTATGTCCGTCGATCTCATCATGCCCACCGCCTCTTTCATCGTATTCGCTTTCCTCAGCTTTGTTTTCTTCCACTTCAACTTCCCGACCTTCATTAATCTGTTCATTAATCTCGGCAGATGACCCTTCCCTAGAGGTGCACAAAAAATCTGAATATCCGATTTTGGGTAAAAAATATCCGAAACCGGATTTTGGAAAAACCGGTTTTTTTTAAACCGGATCGGATATTTAAAAACCGGATAGTATAACCGGTTTGGGAAAAAATTGAACGACCGGTTTTTTTACCGGATTAAAAACCGGTTTTTTCTCCCGAGTTTTATGGCTACATGGCTGTTCTCGCTTGTTGCCGTTTGGAAAATCCCACTTCCTTTGTTATCATAACTGTTCTTAACTTGGTTCAACAACCAGATGCAGAGAGCAAGCAAGACACATGTTTGAACAACATGCTTTACTTTGAAACCTTTATACCTTTGGTTTATACTAGCTGATTGCTTTAGCATGGTGAATCCTTGGATATACCTTAAGCCTGTAAAAGAAGGATCAGTAGTCAGATGAAGATACTGCAACTCTCTATGTCTTGTTCAGTTGAATATATTTAATCTCTTATTTTTCATGGGAAATTAGCTTTAAAATGTGGGTTCTTTTTCTGTAGGGTTTAACAACTTCGATAGGGTAACAAGTTCAGAGGGGAAGCATGATAAGGGGATGTCATAGTTTTTGACAAAACAGCAATCTTTTGTGTAGATTGTTGCCTCGCCCTAAAAGAAAGACATCCTTTCATTAATGAGACCTTGTCTCCACGTGAAATTGCAGCTAACTGGTATTTGTTGTAAAACCTACCTCGAAGAAATTTACGTTCAGGATCTTTTCCATTGTTTCTCCAACTTGCATATCTAAGATATTAGACTATCCTTAATCAAATTATCCGTTCAAGTTCAATTCCATTGAAGACATCCACAATTGAGAATTTGTTTCCCTAACTGGTATGGCGGACACAATGGAATTGCCATGGAAATGAGCAAAGTGAAGGTACCAGTCGAAAGGAGAGAATAAAAACCAAAACAACTTTGTGGATGGGGTTAGGATTATGAAGAGATACTTTAAGGTGAGAAGTGAGTGTTTAAAACACAAACACTGAAACAGAGAAATTTATCATTTTCCTGGGTTCGAATAGTTGCGGTGTGTGCGTTATTAAGAAAAATTATGAACATGTACTATCTTATAATTATCATAGATTAATTAAAAAAATAATATATTCACAGTAATCTTAATTTATGGTTATCTACTTGGATGTTTCTCTTCCCTATTCGGCAGCCATTAAGTCTTACTGTGCGACGCCTAAAAACATCGTGACCGATTAAACAAGTGACCGGTTAAAATTTAGACCGGTTATGTGATATCATTTAACTGGAAGATAAAATTACTGCCATGTTGCAGACAACTTAACCGGCATATTTAAATTGCAGTTGCAATTGTATTTCTTAGTTATGTTATGTTTGTTATGATTGTATACAGAACAAATATTATTACAATCATTATAGATATTACGGTCATATAATAATGATTTTGGACAATATCATTATTGCTATATAGAAGACAACTTAGTAGATGTGTTTAAATTGTGATTGCGATCTTATTTTTGGTTGTGTTACGATTATCGCAATGGCGGATGTATGTGTTATCTAAGGTGGGTATGTGGCTACCTTGAAATTTTAATTTTTTTACATTAGTTATCCACCTGACAAATATACTAATATCAATAGTTTTTTTTTGTTACCGTCTTCTAGTTTCAAGGGTTCGCGCACACTTGGTTTTTGTGGGTGAGTATCCTAACGAAGATTTTCTACATACACAAAGACTTGAGCCTAAGACCTTATTTAAGCGATCTCAAATTACGAACCACTTGAATTATTTCGGTGATATACCAATAGTTTAATTGGATTTATGGTATCTGGTGCGAAATTTATTACTGCTTCATTAGTGGTGTCAGCCATCTGATGGTGCTCAATTTCATTTTATGAATGATACATTTTCTAATCACAACATCAAGTTGCAGCATAGGTATTGTCACTCATCTATGGTATGCTATAAAGAAGAAAGAGAGCATGATTTTTTTAAAAAAAATATTAAATCCCATAAACCAAAATAAATACATCACATCCCAATTCCAATCCATGGTTTTGATTTGTCCAAAAAAAGAAAATAGGCTGAGATAGAGAAGGCAGGCAGATAGCAGCTCCGCAAGGGCTAATGAATGAAGATGATGAGCCCTTTTCACTTGTTTGCATGCAATATTTCCAAGTCCCTTATTGAAATGCTGATTTGTAAGGCTAATTGTTCCATCGAGTCGAGTAAAAAATTTCAAGTTGTTCAAATAGACGAGTCTTATTTTATAACTTAGAGTTAACTTGAAATTTTTTCGAGTTGAGTCAAGCTTTTAAAATTCGAGTCGAGTCGAGTCAAATTTTTGAATTCTTATTTAAATTTAATAGTAAATATTTACAATATTATGTCATTAATTGTTCCAATTTAAATGGTATTTTATAACCAAATAAATACATATATATTTGTTTCGTATTTTTTTCATATATGGTTTATATATACTATATAAAGTCGAGGGACTCAACTCGAACTTGAAAATCAATCTACTTGTAATACCCTAATTTTGTCCAGGGATCAAACTCGTACTTTTATCATTTTTAATTTTAAGGGGTATAAAAATCCAACTTTGCTTGTAAAGAAAGCCCCCTTCCCCGAAAAATCTAGAAAAAAAAAAATAAAAGATGGTAACTTTTCCAAGCTTTTCCTTCTCAATTTTCTCTTTCTTATTTCTTTCTTATTTTCTTTCATTTTTTGGGCTAGTATAGATGCATAGGGGTGGCCACCATTGAGCGGTGGCCGGAGTGTGAGAGTGGTAATCTTTCCACCAGGAAGCACCTACTAGTGGTGGCCGGTGGTAAGCTCGTAGGGTCCTTGGGGGGGCTTTGGTCGAGAGCAAAGAGAGGGAGAAAATCTTGGTCACTTAGACCTTCGTTGGATTTTCCTCGGTCGGTTCAGGCGATCGTTTTGGGTGTCGATCGGAGTTCGGGTGTTCGCTGTTGAGCGGCAGAAACGTGGTGGTCGGCGTTGAGGCTCGTTTTAAACCTCTCAGCGTTGGGAAAGAACGAGAGAGAGTTTAAACGGGGGGGGGGAAGTTTTGGTCGTTTAAGCCTTCGGTCGGGCTTATTTTGGTCATTTCGGGGTCATCGGCGTGTGAGGGCTTGTGTGTGGCCGGTGGTGAGGAGTTTTGGGAAGTTTGGTAAGCTTCGGCTGGAAGATGTGAAATGGGGAAAATAGTTTATGTTTTAAGAAAAAGGGTAAATCATGGCTAAGCCCTCTCACTTAGTACCATTTTTGTGTTTTGGTCACCTGTTTTAGGATAAAATGACACTCGGATCCTCCATCTTTAGCCTTGTTTTTACATTTGGGTCACTATGCATCTGTTGTTTTATTTATTTTGATTCTGACCCCCTATTTTGCTTTATTTTGATTTGGTCACTGATTTATGCTTAATATTCGTATTATTTACTAACTTTTATTTTATCACACATTAACCACTGACTTTTATTTTCGTGCATTCTAACTATTGTTTATTTATTTATTATTTCTCTTATTCGATTCGACCTTGTGGTGATCTGATCTAGGGTACGATCCACATTATTATAGTTCAGACTCTATTAACTCTTAACTATTTTTTATTATTTTTATTAATTTTTTTGATTTATTATTTGACCTTGTGGTGATTCGATTCACGATACGATCCACATTATTATGGTTTAGACTCTACTAACTCCTAACTGTTTTTTTATTATTTTTATTAATTTGTTTGATTTATTATTCGACCTTGTGGTGACCTGATCCGAGTACGATCCACATTATTATAGTCCAAACTCTGCTAACCACTAACGTTTCTAACTTACTAACATTATAACTTTTATTTTATTGTTCATACTAACATTTTAAATTTTACTTTATTGTTCTTATTAACTTACTAACATTTTATTTTATTGCACAAACTAACTCGCTAATTTTCTAACATTCGAATATTCAACGACCTTGCGGTGACCCGCCCTGAGGTATGACCCGCATTATTTATGGTCCGGGTTAAACGGTTAAAAACAACCTCCTAATTTTTAAATTTATGCAATTTATTACTGTTATTTTATTTTATTTATTTTTCCAGTACTTTAAATTTTAGTATTTTATTTTTTACCCCTTTAATTTCTTACATTTTTATTTCAGTCCTTTTAATTTCCAGCATTTAATTTTTTGTATTTTCATTTAAGCATCTTAACTTACACCTCGTTTTATTTTAGTCATTGATATTTCCTGTGGTATATTTATCCCTAATGCCTATACTTTTCACTATTTACGTTTCAACCTTATTTATTTATCCTATTATTTGGCTAGTATTTTAATCTTGACGGTTGGTTTATAAAGTTTTTATGTTGGTCCCCCATTTATGCTAATAGACTACAGATGTTTGACTCGTATTTTAGATTTGAAATCGAACTTGGTTATCTTTATTATTGCTACCCTTTTTTAGCACATATCTTCATATTTATATTATCCTCATAAACTTTATTTTTTTTATATAAATCATCATATTTTTTTATAGAAAAAAGATAAATTTTTTTGAGGGAAATCTATGAAGACATCTCACAACTACAAGGGAAAATGTCTTTTGAAGATTTTTCGCACAAGGTTATTTTTTTTTGTATTCGATAGTCTTCTTTTTTGCTTTATTTTTATTTTATTTTATTTTATCTCGTTCTATTTTTATTTTTATCTTTGATACAAAAAAATATAAGGCAATGTCTTTTTGTGAGGGAAATCTATGGAAAAGTCTCCTAACTACAAAGGAAGTGCATTTCTGAGGATTGTTCGCACAAGAAGCATTCTTTTATCTGAGTACTTCTAAAATTTTAACATAATACTATACTCTTTTAAACTATATCATCCGTAAAATTAAAGAAACGCCATTTTGTGAGGGGAACTCATGAAAAAAATCTCCTAACTATTAAGAAAGTGCATTTTCAAGGATTGTTTGTACAAAATGATGTGAATTCTCTTACAAAAATAATTGCAATCTTTTGGGTTAAATAAACAGTTTTACTCCATAAAAATATATTTATTCTCTTTAATTTTTGTTTCCATAACATTCTTTATTTGTCATCATATTCTTACTTAGAAAGGCAACGATGTTTTAGTTTTTGTTGTTGAAAATTAACATTTTTAAATAAATTCGAATGAGTAGAAGGATCGTAATTTAAATATATTTTTGAGTTTATAATTTCCTAACATTTAGACATCATATAATCCTTTAGGTACCAAACTTGGGTGTTGTGGGGGTGCTCACCCTTCCCCACACGTAATCGACTCCCGAACTCTGAAAAATGAATTTTTGGTAAAACGCTGACCATTTTTCATCTTTTAATGATTTTTCTTAACTCATTAAAATGATATTTTAGGTATTCAACCTATAACTTAGAAGTTGATGGAGACTCCAAAATCAAATTGTTTCAAACCTAAATTTCACCGTCTTTCCCCGAATTAAATTTTTAAGTCTAACGAATCCCCGAGGGAGAATTATGACAGCTTGACGACTCCACTGGGGAATTTAGAGAGTCAAACCATAAACGATTATATGTTATTTTTATTATTGGGAATTACAAACTTAAATTGCATTTAATTTATGAACCTTTTGTTTATTTTGAGTTTCAACATATCATGCATTATTTTATTTTTAACTAATTGATATTGATTTTATTAGTCTCCAGATTTGAACATATTTTTTTAACTTGTAAAAGTATTATCTTTTTTCATGTTTTTAAAGGTTTGTGAGTTTCTCCTCACACACAACACATGCATTTACATACCATAAGCTCACTTACGAGCTTTGTCCCTTTTAAGTTGAGGTGAAAGCTTAGCCTACGTGAGATAATTTGTTTCTCTGTATGGGTTTTAGCAAGTAGTATTTAGGGTTCATATACTTTATATCTACGTGAGATAAATTGTTTCTCCGCATAGACACAAGGGAATGCATCCTCTCGAATTGAAATCGATCCGCGTGAGCCTATAAGGGGCCAGAGTTGAGGGTTTGGTAGCTCAAGGGGGCACTGACATCAAGGATAATTCGAGTACCTTTTCCCGTTAGAGCCTAAACCATGCATGTAGTGAACCATAGAACGGCCACCCTATGTCGAGCCATGTAGAACCTCTATCCGTTAGTAGGTGCCAAAATAGGTGTACACGAAGGATGAATGACTCTAAACCTTTACTTTTTTCTTTAAATTCATAAAATAAATTTCTTTTGAAAGTTGTGAATTAGATACCATGCAGTTAGGATCAATTTCGTGAAAATAAATCATTTTGGGTAGAAAGCATGTCCGCGTAGGATTGTTATTTAATGAAAGCATGCTCGGGTAGATACCATGATTGGGTAGGTGTTATATTTAAATAACATCTTTTAATTCTATGGATTTTCTTACTTGTACTAACTCGTTTCTTTTCTTTTTGTGTCATTTTCACATTTTTTGCATTGCATTTCATCAACATGACATAATGCGAAAGTGTTGATCCACAAGAGGATATTTAAGTGAAAGTTTTCATACAGAGAGATAAAAGTTTTTAATCAAGCAATCGCGTACTCAAATATGTACCTATGGCTAAAAAAAGTTCAGAGAGTGCAAGAAGGAAACTTGCTCAAAGATCATGCAACATTCGAGACTGGAAGATGATCTATTAATTTGAAAAGTAATCCAGTAGTAGAGTCTTATATACGATCGTTCCATCGCTAATCACCAAGGAGTGACACATGATTCTAGCACTGTAGGGGCATTAACTGAGTTAGGTTTAAGCAATTGAGGGACATAATTTTCGAGGACGAAGCTCTGGTACGATCCACATTATTATGGTTCGGACTCTACTAACTCCTAAATGTTGTTTATTATTTTTATTAATTTGTTTGATTTATTATTCGACCTTGTGGTGACCCGATCCGGGGTACGATCCACATTATTGTGGTCCAGACTCTTCTAATCACTAACCGCTAACTTTTCTAACGTACTAACATTCTAACTTTTATTTTATTGCTCATACTAACATTCTAACTTTTACTTTATTGTTCTTACTAACTTACTAACATTTTATTTTATTGCACAAACTAACTCGCTAATTTTCTAACATTGGAATATTCAACGACCTTGCGGTGACCTGCCCTGGGGTACAACCCACATTATTTATGGTTCAGGTTAAACGGTTAAAAACAACCCCCTAATTTTTAAATTTATGCAATTGATTTCTGTTTTTTATTTTATTTATTTTTCTAGCACTTTTAACTTCAGTATTTTTTTGCCCCTTTAATTGCCTGCATTTTTATTTCAGTCCTTTTAATTTCCAGCATTTAATTTTTTATATTTTCATTTAAGCATCTTAACTTACACCTTATTTTATTTTAGTCACTGATATTGCCTGTGGTATATTTATCCTTAATGCCTATACTTTTCACTATTTACGTTTCAACCTTATTTATTTATCCTCTTATTTGGCTAGTATTTTAATCTTGGCGCTTGGTTTATAAAGTTTTCATGTTGGTCCCTCATTTATGCTAGTAGACTACCGATGTTTGACTTGTATTTTAGATTCGAAATCGAACTTGGTTATCTTTATTATTGCTACCCTTTTTTAGCACATATCTTCATATGTATATTATTATTCAAACTTTAATTTTTATATAAATCATAATTTTTTTATAGAGAAAAGATAAATTTTGTTTTGAGAGAAATCTATGAAGACATCTCCCAACTACAAGGGAAGGGTCTTTCGAAGATTTTTTGCACAAAAGGTTATTTTTTTGTATTCAATAGTCTTCTTTTTTTACTTTATTTTTATCTTATTATTTTATTTTATCTCGTTCAATTTTTATTTTATTTTTATCTTCGATATAAAAAAATGTAAGGCAATGTCTTTTTTTAGGGGAATCCATTGAAAAGTCTCCTAACTACAAAGGAAGTGCATTCCCGAGAATTGTTCACACAAAAAACATTCTTTTATCTGAGAACTTCTAAAAATTTTAATATAATACTATACTCTTTTAAATTATATGATCCGTAAAATTAAAGAAACACCATTTTGTGAGGGGAACCCATGAAAAAGTCTCCTAACTATAAATGAAATGTATTTTCAAGGATTGTTCGTATAAAATGATGTGATTTCTCTTACAAAAATAATTGCAATATTTCAGGTTAAATAAACAATTTTACTCCATAAAAAATATATTTATGCTCTTTATTTTTTGTATCCATGACATTCATTATTTTTCATCACATTCATACTTAGAAAGGAAACGATGTTTTAGTTTTTTTTTGAAAATTAACATTTTTTAAAATAAATTCAAATGAATAGAAGGATCGTAATTAAAATATATTTTCAAGTTTGTAATTTCCCAACATTTAGATATCATATAATCATTTAGGTACCAAACTTGGGCGTTGTGGGAGTGCTCACCCTTCCCCAAACGTAATTGACTCCCAAACTCTGAAAAATGAATTTTTGGTAAAACACATACCATTTTTCGTCTTTTAATGATTTTTCTTAACTCATTAAAAATGATATTTTAAGTATTCCACCTACCTAACTTAAAGGTTGATGGCAACTCCAAAATCAAATTATTTCAAACCTAAATTTCATCGTCTTTCCCAGAATTAAAATTTTAAGTCTAACGAATCCCCGAGGGAGACTCGATTTGAACTTGAAAATTTTTCAGGTCGAATCTAGTTTATAAAATTACAACTTGAAGTAAATTCAAGTCAAGTTTTCTCAAATCGAGTCGAGTTGAGTTTATGAAATTACTACTTGAAGTAAATTCAAGTCGAGTTTTTTCAAATTGAGTATAGTCAAAAAAATCGATTTTTTGAGTCGAGTAGATTTTTGCCCACCCCTACTGGTTTGCATTATATTTAGGGTAAACTACACATTTAATACTTAAATAATCAATTTTGTTCCATTTTAGTCAATTTACTATTTTTTATTTCAAAATCATATTTAACTTATGTTTTAGTTTCATTTTGGTAATCCACTAGTATAAACTTAACGGTGACACTGACGTGCCACTATAAGGTAATGTCACATCAACATTGATTTTTTTTAAAAATGTCACGTTCAGTAATTTTGTTAATCTTTAACAAGATGTAACAAAAATATAACATTATATATGATTTTGAAAATAATAATACTTGAATCACTAAAATGAAACAAAATTAATAATTAAAATACTAAATATATAATTTATCCTGTATTTTATAAAGTTTTCCTAAACATCTTTAAAATTGTTATTCCATATACAATAATGGCACTTCAATCATTAAGATTTATACGTATCTTCTTCTATATTTGACAATACTTAAATGATAAAAGAGAGTATTATTATTTCTTGATTGTTATTTAAACAATTATTTATATTAAAAAAGATTTTAAACATTCAAAAGATTTGGTAGCAGATTACTTGCGTTGGAATAAGTCTGCACGAGCTACATGCAGACAATGCTCATGGAGTTGCTCACAGCTGATCATTGCACGTGGAGTTGATGCAGTTAGGACGTTAGGTGGTTAGGGTTGTTATTAGTTTTGTAACTGCGTGTATGAATGTACGTTATATAAAGCTTATAAAAGGAAGAGTTAAATCATAAGAAAGAAAGCATTTGTTTATTGATTCTTGCTGTTTAATATAGCTGCTTCAAGTATCTCAACATAGTATCATTCGCTGCTGTATCCTAGGGCTTGTTTCCACTGTTTGTGCTGTTATGGATCAAAGTGCCTCTTCCACAGCCACTTCAATGGCGTTTTCGTCAAGAAACACCAAAGTTTTCACCAACAAAAGGGTAAACGTGATTCTTGATGAATCAAACTTCCTTCTTTGGAAACAAGTATTACTCACTGTTTGGAGTCATCGTCTTGAGCGAATGTTGACAGGAACGATGCTACATCCTCCAAAAACAGTGATTGGTGAAGAAAGAGTTGTAGTCATCAATGAAGAGTATGAGGAGTTTCTGTAGGGACCGTCGGCGTATGAGGAGTTTCTGTCAGGACCATCGGCGCAACACACGGCGCAGCGGAAACAAAACTCGACGGTCTCACCAGTGATCCAAGTACATAAAACCAAAATCAGGAGGAAGGGATGGGAATACTTACAACGGGTTCCTTGAAAAACAACAAGGACAAAAGCGGTGTCGATCGGTTCGAATCGTAAGCGTCCACAAAATAACGTCTCGAACTCTACTCAGTTCACCCGATTGAGAGCAATATTTGTTTTCCCTAAAAATATTTTTGAGAAAAACGGATGAAGATTTTGTGTGTTCTAAACGGTTGCTAGACCTAACACATCCTTTTATATCCGAGTTACCCAAATCATATTAGGGATTTTTATTATTTTAAATTAATTATATCTTTATTTAATTAATTGGAATTAAATATTTGGGATTATTAAAACATATGTATATCAAACATACATATATTAACTCTAGATATATTTTAGTAACATACAATAATTGTATATATTTGCTCGCTTCAATCCTAGGGTATGACCTTGTACGTTTTTGTAACGTTAACAGTAATTATTAGAACAATTCTAATATTACATACAATGAGTGACATCTAGTAATATATCATTGTCACCTAAGTTACAAGAAAATATGATTCGTCATATCATCTTGGTGATTAACTCTTTTATGTATTACATCTATAACACCCATAACCCGTATAATTATACCTATACAGATTATAAATGTCACCTGAATTTTTAAAACCATTTCCATTTCAAAATCGATTTAAAATTTATTTTCTTAAAATGGTAACTGATATTATAAAAATATCATATCATATAAATTATGTTTCGTTATAATAAATTTAATTCAAAAGATTTTTTATGAACAGTGAACAGTGAGGAGGTCTTACTGATATTGAAATATACTCCTTGATGCTTGATGCCATTATGAACTCTTTATTCTACTAGTGGCTTTTTACCTACGCGTGAAAATAATCTTACGCTAAGTATATACTTAGTGAGGCAATTTAAAACAGTAAACAGTGCAATACAATTCATGCATGAATTTCAATGTCAAATTCAATATGCCATAAAATCATGTTACTAACATATCCAATATTTTTCCATGATCAAAACAAGATAAAATCTCTTACCATTTATCCCATAAGCTCGTAAGCTTATTTTACCAATATACTTACCATTTAATACCATAAACTCGTAAGCTTATTTTGCCAATATACTTACCATTTAATCTCATAAGCTCATAAGCTTATTTTACCAATATACTTGCCATTATTCCATAAGCTCGTAAGCTTATTTTATCAGTTTATCATTTATTAACCAATAAACCATAAATCATAGCCCATAGTATAACTGTACGAGGAACCCGGTATAGGACTCAAATATTGCATCGAAGTGTTGAGGTCGAGCTTTGCTCACCTAATAATGCACCATAGTGCTGAGGCCTACACTAGACACTTTGAGGCCTGCACTATGTGCCTTCTCTAGAAACTCTAGTGGTACCTAATATGCAACTGCTAGACTCTATGGCATGCCATTAATACCACTGATCCTCAATAACATGCTTAGGCATATAGTCTATTTTATTTGATCCATCCATGGCAAAATATATTATCATAATTTAACAATGGGGCAGTTCATAACCAAAATAATTTTCATTGTAAAATATCACATTTTCCATAATCAATGCATTATAATTTCGTAGCGTGACATATCAATGTCATGTCAATTTATAAAAATATGACATAATATCATGCTGATATAAACAAGGTCGACTTATCGCAAGTCTTCCTTATGATGTATAAAACATCCATGTATAATGTCATGCATGTATTCCACTCACCTTGACACTTTATATCTTTCAAAATATATGTGCCTCACTATTGTCCATAATAAACCCTTTTTCTATTTGACTTACTTCGATCACAAATCAATCACGATCTGTATAAATCACAAATTCATAATAATACATATGTTAGTATTGTACTAACATAACCATATCCCAAAATAACTCTATAATATATTTGAACCTCATTATCTATCAAAATACTTAATACTCAATAAATCCTTTTTAACATTGGAACCAACTTTTCCAAGTTACACAAAATGGTCCTTCACCATTTTATCACTTAGATTCTTAATTCCAATAATTCCAGCATTGAAATTATTACCATTCAAATGCTTTTACAAAAGCATAATTACATTTAAGTACTCCAACTATACAAATGTTGTACTTAAATCACTAATCTTTTCAAACTTCCAAAATAGTCATATTTCACATCTAACTCTCATTTCAATTCCAAAACAACATTTCCAGCATAGTACATCAATTATATAACACTTACACAACAACCCTTACCCCATTGCATATAGGAATAGGGTTTTGTTGTTGTTGTTACACAACAACCCATCAATTTTCCATATTCAGACAACTCACACTACCTTTAGAGAATCAATATTCTGTATTGATATAAACAATGGAATTTAATTCCGTTTATTTCGTTGAAAACTAGACTCAAATACGAATCTATCCATATAAATAACTCCTTCTAATTCATTCTGTACAATTTATGGTGAATTTTCAAAGTTGATCAACAGAATTTGTTTTGCAGAATCCGTTGTCCGATTTTTTTCTAACCTTTCCTTGGTTAAAAATTCATATATTTTTGTATAAACCTTGAAATTGATCCACGTTTGCTTTAAACAAAACTAGATCGATATATGGAAACAAATATATAAAAATAATCTCCAAAATATTTTTATATAATTTATGGTGAATTTTTTAATCATCTGCTAATTTCAAAATATAAACTATTTTCTTTAACCTCATCCTTAGGTTCTTCATCAATTCTTACAACCAATTCTTTAAATTCACTTAACTCTACATAACCCATAAAACACAAGAAATCAACATCCCCTTCATCAACTCAAGATGAACTTGAACACTAACAATATTATCATGCAATATTGGTACCAAATGATAGCATTTTTCGCATATAACAATTTTATATTTTCAGCATACTCAAAATCCTAAGGAAATTGCTTGAAAATTTAATTGAAGCTTTCTCTTAACTTAGGAGAAAACCCACGGCAGCTTTGGAGAAGAAGAGAGCAAATTGGGATGAAATGTGGGAAACATCTCATCTTAATTTACATTATATTCCACTTTAAATGAATATAATATTCATTTACTTGAGATAAGACCAAATCACCCTTAATGAATCTTCTTTTTCACCATAAAACTATGACAACTCATCCTTATCATATTTCAAAGTCAAAGCTGAATTATTTTGACTTTTATTTCCAAAATTTCCCCTAAAATTTTCAAATCTTGCATTTTAGTCACTAAATTCCACTGTTTCAGTTAAATCTGAAAATTTCACATTTCCAAACCAAATTTATCTGATCCAAAATATTAAAATAATATTTTCAAGCATTTTATAACATCCTTCAAATTTTTGTAAAATTCTAATTCGAACTGAAATTATCGATTCCTTACCGGCTTTAACCCTTTCTAATTTTTCTTTACTAAAATTCCAAATCCAAAAATATGATTTCTATAAAACTCCACTCTCAAGAGTAAACCATATATTTATGGAGCCATCTTAAGAAACCATATATTTCTTTACTAAATTTTTGTAAACCATATATTTTTGGGGTATTACAATTCTCCCCTCCTTAAGAAAAATTCATCCTCGAATTTTAAAACTTTCTATGAAACCCTAACTCCCCTTTTATAAGGATTATACTTTCCATTATACATTCGTAACCCTAATTTAGGGTTATATTAACTCGTAAGATGTGCCAACGCCTTAACTATAGACTTCTTCTGGTCTTGCCAACTTCTTGAATTCCGATTTTTCTTCTTTACTTTGGAAATTTTGTGAAGATCATGCAAATCATTAGATTTTGAACCTGTTTAATCCAATTCTTTAATTTGATAAGAAAATATCTACACATTTTCATATCATCCTCTCTTTCCCAAGTAACGTTCTCGACATTATGATTTTGCTAACTATAGGAATCATCTTGTTACGCAATTATTTCATTTCTCGAGCTAAGATTCAAATTAATTCTTCTTCATATGTCAAATATGCTCGGTCTCAATTTTCTTTAATGAAATGATATGTGAAAGATCCAATCGATACTTTCTAAGCATCGACACATAATTTTGTTTTCCAAGGCGATAATTTAAGAAAAAACTTTATCACCTTTAAAAAAAAGCAATCTCTTTTCACTTCAAGTCTACATAAGACTTTTGTCGATCAAATGCCATTTTGTGATTATCTTGAATTATCTTTACTTTATCATCAATCTCTTTCAATAAATCTGGCCAACAAGATTTCAATCTTTTAACCCAAACCAATTTATTGGTGTTTGACATTTTCTCCCTTATAAAGCTTCGTAAGGAGCCATCTTGATACTAAATTTATAATTGTTATTGTAGGAAAATTCTACTGAAATCAAATACTTTTCTTTCCCAAGATTCCTTAGAATCCTTCACACATGCACTCAACATATCTTCTAATATCTGAATAGTACTTTTTGACTTACCATCCGATTATGGATGAAAGATCGTACTGAAATTCAATCAAGTACCCAAAACTTTATGTAAATATTTACAAAATCTTAAAGTGAACTTTAGATCCCTGTCAGATATAATGGATAGTGATACTCCTTGTAATCAAACAATTTTCTTGATATACAACTCTGTATATTTATTCAATGCATAGTCCATTTGCATCAAAATGAAATATTTTGATTTAGTTAACCGATCACTATCACCCAAATGGAATCCTTTTTATCTGATGTCAAAGGTAACCATGTAACAAAATCCATAGTGACTCTTTACATCCTGATACATTTTGTTCCTACTTGTATGCATAGTCAATGGACAATAATGTGCCTGAGAAAGAATATCTTTCTCCAACTCATCATTATGAGGAATACAAATTCTTCTTGATAAAATAGACACCCATCATAGTTGACTTTAAAGTCTTTAGTCTCATTTTTTTCCACAAGTGAAATATTATTTTTCAATAATCTTTTATTTTTCCTCTTTTTCTTTTCTTTTCTTGTTCTATTTTTTTTCTTCGTTTTCTTTTTCTTTTTATTCTTTTTATTCTTATATTATATTTTTTAGCTCGTATTCCATATGTCGAGACAACATGACTAAGAAAATCAACTTCTGATAGCAAAAACTCACACTTTGACATTTTGGCATATAACTTTTTACCCTTAATTATCTCGAGCACAATACGAAGATAAGCATCACGCTCTATCTTTGTATTCGAGTATACCAGAATGTCATTAATATAAACTACCTCAAATTAATCCAAGTAAAATTGAAATACTTGATTCATCAAATCTATGAATGGTGCAGAGCATTTTTCAAACCAAATGGCATCACTACGAACTCATAGTGTCTATATCGTTTCCTGAAAACTATCTTTGGAACATCTTCCTCTTTAAAATTTAACTGGTGATATCCCATTCAAATATCAATTTTAGAAAACATTGATGCTCCTTTTAAGTTGATCAAACATGTCATCAATCCTCAAAATAGGATATTTGTTCTTGGTAGTTACTTTATTTAACTATAAATAATTTATGCATAATCGCACATATCCATTTTTTTTATAAACAACACCGGTTCACCCCAATGTGAACTACTCAGTCTAATACATCCTCAATCTATCAATTCTTGTAATTGGTTCTTTATTCTCTTAGCTCAATCACAACCATTCGATATGAACTTATATACATGATTAATTCCTTAATAACCATCAATATTACATTCCACCTCTCAATCTGGAGGTAACCCATAATAATAAATCTAAAAAGACTTATGGTGATTCCCAAGTTTTGGAAATATCATATGATCTTACTTCAGATACTTGAGTATCTATCTCCTTAGCTAGAAAAGCTATGCATCCTTTTTATATCATCTTAATCGCAACCATTGCTGATATCACGTTAATGATATCTCACTTTTTCATCAATCATTAAAATTTTTAGATTCTCTGGATTTTTCGAAATTAATCGCTTCTTGCGACCATTAACCCAACCTTAATGCAGAGACAACCAACTCATGATCAAAATGATCTTAAACTTGTTAATGATAATCCCATCGGATTCATCAGGAACATAAGCTCCTGAATCTTTATCTAACATTTACTATTTGTCCGACTAACTATTGTATCATGACCCATAGGTCTTCCGCTATAATATCACCCGATACTAAGTAGAATTGAATATTTATACTTTGAAATTCCTTATTTCAATCTTAAATAAATCTGTATAACTTATCCAGATCCATAGAAATTATTCTCGAACAATTGAAATATTTTCAATGTCAAATGAAAGTCTCAATGTTCACATCGTTCAATAAGAAAACTTGATAAGTTTGTAGCAATAACTTCCTAGCAGTTAATGCTAAATTACACTAGTAAACCAATTTACTCTTTTTCTTATCATTACGAATTTGACACTTTTCAAGTTCTTGAGAATCCATCTCAATCTAAACAATAATTCATTTTAGCATGGAAGACTAGACAATCCATTTTCACATATTTACCTTCACAAGGTAACTCTATCCAATTTTTTGGACTTGATATATATTCTCAATCCAACTCATAATCATTTGATTTACTAATAACTCAGCTTTCTATAAAATCTTAGCGAAAATCATATTTAACTCTTACTCAATTCCTCTTACTCAAATCAACAATTCTTTAAACAATTTAATGCGTAGCTTAAATATTTCTCACTTATTTGAGCTTACCTGGAGGCACCTCAGAATTATCACTAGATTCAGAAATCTCCCCTGAATCCTCATCCGTTTTGACTTTTCTTGTAAGTCATTCAACCTTTTTAATCAATTTTATATTTCAGAATCTTCATTAAAAATCGGGGTATTTCTTCCACAAAATGGAGAAAAAAGAACATCCACCCTTCTAAGGTGTTTTACGTAGATCTTGTCGGTCCCTTTTTGTCGATTTCAATCTCGATCTTCTTTTCAACAATTTTGACTTTCTCACCTTTGTCTTTAATTCCAACATCTGAACATAGTCAGAATCATCATACATTTTTTATAGAGTAACTTTACTCTCAATAAGCATCATCACAGTATATATACAACTATCAGTAACGTTTGACATCCTAGTGGCATGTATACACTTTTTAACTCAAAACAAACTCGGTTTAGTCCTAGAATCAGCTAAACTTGTAGCTCTGATGCCAATAAATGTAACACCTATAACCCGTATAACTATACCTATACATATTATAGATGTCACCTGAATTTTTAAAACCATTTCCATTTCAAAATCGATTTAAAATTTATTTTCTTAAAATGGTAACTGATATTATAAAAATATCATATCATATAAATTATGTTTCGTTATAACAAATTTAATCCATTTTGTTTCCAAATTTATTCAACAAAACAAATTGAACATTAATAAATACATGCCACTAATAAAATCAACATTACACCATAGGATGTCTTACTGATATTGAAATATACTCCCAGATGCTTGATGCCATTCCGAACTCTTTATTCTACTACTGGCTTTTTACCTACGTGTGAAAATCATCACACGCTAAGTATATACTTAGTGAGGCAATTTAAAACAGTAAACAGTGCAATACAATTCATGCATGAATTTCAATGTCAAATTCAATATGCCATAAAATCATGTTACCAACATATCCAATATTTTTCCATGATCAAAATAAGATAAAATCTCTTACAATTTATCCCATAAGCTCGTAAGCTTATTTTACCAATATACTTTCCATTTAATACCATAAGCTCGCAAGCTTATTTTACCAATATACTTACCATTTAATCCCATAAGCTCGTAAGCTTATTTTACCAATATACTTGCCATTATTCCATAAGCTCGTAAGCTTATTTTACCAGTTTATCATTTATTAACCAATAAACCATAAATCATAGCCCATAGTATAGCTATATGAGAAACCCGGTATAGGAGTCAAATATTGCACCGAAGTGCTGAGGTCGAGCTTTGCTCACCTAATAATGCACCGTAGTACTGAGGTCGGGATTTACCCACCTAGTACACCTAGTGTTTTGTATCTTGTCTTCACTAGACACTTTGAGGCATGCACTATGTGCCTTCTCTAGACACTCTAATGCTACCTAATATGCAGCTGCTAGACTCTATGGCATGCCATTAATACCACTGATCCTCAATAACATACTTGGGCATATAGTCAATTTTATTTGATCCATCCATGGAAAAGTATATTATCATAATTTAACAATGGGGAAGTTCATAACCAAAATAATTTTCATGGTAAAATATCACATTTTCCATAATCAATGCATTATAATTTCATACCGTGACAACATCCTTTTGTCCTTTATATCTATAATAGACACAAGTCTTGGAATAGTCACACTTGTATAGTCCATATATTGTTTCTTGATATCTAGAGTATACTTTAATTAACGAATAATTTTATATTTCATATAAACGTATTCGAGCACGACCATGCATTTATAGTCTCACTCAATCAAGTGGCCTATGATTTATTTCCTATTATGTAGGAAGGACAAATCCTATCTTAATCATACACACCCACTACATATATTGAGATATATTCAATAACAGTCTTTATAGAGCAACCAGTTATGGAGCTTTTTTAACTGCATCAAAACATACAACAATATATGTTGGGATAATATTGATCTCAAGTCTGAGGATCATACATATAGTCATCACCGTGAGCAATGTTATGACTGTCACATAATAATCCAAGACATATGCTCATGGTGGGTCAATCTAATACATTGTTCTCTAACAATGTAATCATGTATCAATTCTGACATCTCTATGTTAATGACAACTCATTGTCATCAATCATTAACATGTTAGTCTTAAGCGTTTTATTATTGTCCATGCCCATAGTAATACATGACTAGGGATCTTTTATTAATAACAATTATGTCATTATATGGACTTTATTATCTTTCAGTTTATGTTAAACACACATATATATAACTGAAAATAATAGCGACAATGCCTTTATTCAATAAAATCGGTAAATGAAAGTATTATTTCAATCGTCATATGATTGGTCTTTGGGTAACACTCTAACAGTTTTTGACCCAGGATAGCTTGTTAGCTTCCTGGTTGCTATCAAAGGTCAGTCCTCACTTACTCCCACAGTTTGTTGGTGCTGAAACATCAACTCAGTTATGGAATAAAGTTTTATAATTCTTTGCAAATTGATCTGCCACTACTGTAATGAGTCTACATTACAAGCTGTAGTCCCTCAGGAAATGATGAGATAGCATGAGCGTTTATCTTACTAAGGTGAAAGAAGTTACCGATGCATTAACTTCTTGTGGAAGTCCAGTTTCAGTGTCTGAACATGTTGCAAGCATCCTTAAAGGTTTTACATATGAGTATCAGCCCTTAATTGCAGTCATATCTGCCATGCATGACTCGCTGTCACTTGACAGCATTTGCACTATGCTCATTGATGTTGAAACATAGCTTAAGGGCTTCAATTATCAACCTGAGTCTTTACTTGTTAGTGCTAATCTTGCACAAGAAAAGGTAGAATATGATTCCAACAAGAATAGGGAAAATCAAAAGTATAGATCCAATAATTCTTTCTACTCACGCGGGAGTTCTCGTGGTAGAGGTCAACCCAAAGTTCAGTGCCAACTATGTGGCAAGAATGGATATCTTGTCAGTCAATTCTTGCATAGGTTTGATGAGGATTTCACTGAATTACACTTGATGATCATACATTTGGTTTTGAAAGTTCTAAAGCCTACTATGCTGCCAATGGAGCTAGGGGCAGTGCATATGGTTGTTGTAATTACGATAGTATATATCATGATGGTAACAGAAGTACTGGGCAAAATCAAGCACACTCTAGTTCTGCTGGTCAAGATCAGTGGGTGATTGGCTCTGGTGCAACATACCATATTACTTCCAATGCAATCTCGATTACTCATCACACAAATTGTAACAATCCTGGTAAGTTAATGGTTGGAAATGGTGATTATTTGTCTGTTCATAAGGTTGCCAAGGCTGAATTACAAGCTTCATCGCATACTTGGTCTTTAAGTGACATCCTTCACGTTCAGAATGCGATGGCTTATACTCTTTCAAACCATGATACTCTTTTAAATGTTTTTAAACAAATTGATGTAAAAGCTCTTCATGATATCAATAAAAGTTGTGTAGCTTGTCATTTGGGTAAAAGTGACAAGTTTCTTTTTTCTCAATCTGATAGTGTTTATACTGAACCATTTCAGCTTGTCTATTCGGATCTATGGGGACCTCCACACGTGTCCTCAAATGGTTTTCAGTTTTATGTGTCATTTGTTGATGCTTCCACACAGTTTACATGGTTGTACCTGTTAAAAACAAAGGCTAAAGCTGTAACAGTTTTCAGGTTGTTTCAGAAGTTAGTTGCCACACAGTTTGGTGGGGTAGTTAAAGCTCTTCAAACCTATTGGGGAGGAGAGTTTCGACCATTAACATATGAATTAAGCAACACTGGTGTTCTTCATCGTCTTACTTGTCTCTATACATCTGAACAAAATGGTGTAGTTGAGCGAAAACATAGGCATCTTGTTGAAATGGCTTTAGTTCTACTTGCTCAGGCTGCTATGCCTATTAAATTCTGGACTTATGCTATTCAAACCATTGCACACTTCGTTAACAGATTATCATCAAGAGTTTTGCATGACAAGTCTTTATTTGAGGTTTTGTATGGAAAAATTCCAGATTACTGTTGATTGACATTGTTTGGCTGCAGATGCTTTCCACATCTAAGGCCATTTTTGCGTCATAAGCTTGAGTTTCGATCTCATTTGTGCACATTTTTAGGTTACAACATGCAGCACAAAGGGTTTCAATGCTTAGCAAGTGATGGGCGTGTCTACATTTCAAGGCACGTGATATTTAATGAGAATGTGTTTCCTTTTGCAGGTAATCCTAGCAGGAGTTCTATTGCTGATTCAAATAAAAGACAGTCTCGATCGCTTGAATTAATTATTGATGTTACTAAGTTTAGGGCTCAACAACCTGAAACTCATAGGTTGTCTACAAATGTAAGCAGTAGTTCATCAGATAGCTTGCAAGCATCAGGTGATGCTCATGGTGTGGAAGAAAATGTTGTTCCTACTGTTGTTAATGAGCTGCCTACAGTTGATGTCTATGAAAATAGTGGAAGTGTAGAGCATGAGATGAGCCCAGAACAACATACTGACAGTATGGTCATAAATGATGATACTGAAGGTCAACATGATGATAATATGGTCAACGGTGATAATACTGAAATCGAAGCAACTCATGGAAACACTCATCCCATGCTAACTCGGAATAAATGCAGGGTGTTTAAATCCAAAGCTTATATAGGGTCTGTTGTTGACTATGTTCCATGCACTGTGCATGAAGCATTTAAATTTTCAGAATGGAAAGCATCAGTTTTTGAAGAGTATAATGCGCTGCAACGTAATGAGACTTGGGAATTAGTTACATTATCGGAATGAAGGTGGTTGGCTGTAAATGGTTGTTCAGGCTCAAGAAAAACCTTGATGGCTCAATTCATCAATACAAGGCACGCTTGGTTGTTAAAGGGTTCTCACAAATCCCTCGCTACGATTTTAGAGACATTTTTAGCCTCATGGTTAAATTCACTACCTTGAATGTTATCCTCTCAATAACAGTAACCAACAATTGGGTTCTTCAACAAGTAGTGTAAACAATACATTATTGAATGGTGAGCTTCAGGAGGTGGTCTTCATACAATAACCACTAGGTTTTGAACAGGCTACTCCTGATGGAAGTAAGATGGTCTGTCGGTTGAAAAAGGCACTTTACGGGCTGAGACAAGCACCCAGAAGCTGGTATAACAAGCTTCGAGACATCTTGTTAAGTATCGGGTTTCAAGAGTCATGAGTCGATGTATCATTTTTTATCAAGAAGAAGGGTGTGAACTATATTTATCTGCTAGTGTATGTTGATGACATAATTATCACAGGCCATTCGAGTATTGAGATAGATGAAGTGGTTCGATTGCTAAGTAATAGATTCTCACTAAAGGATCTCGGGAAACTTTCATACTTTCTGGGCATTAAAGTAAAAAGAATAGGTGAGTCTCTTGCTTTGTCACAGAAGAAATTCATTATGGAGCTTCTAGAAAAAGCAAACATGTTAAAATCTACACCTACACCAACTCCCATGGTTGCTGCTACCAAGTTGCCTTGTGATGAGGTTATCTTATTGTTGATGCATACAACTTCACAACATTGTTGGAGGGTTGCTTTATGTGTGCCACACAAAACCTGATATTGTATTATGTGTTAACAAAGTGGCTCAATATATGCATGCACCACGACAATCACATATGGTTGCAGTAAAATAGATTATGGTCATCTAAAGGTGACACAACTCCTATGTGATGAGGAGATATGGTCAGTGGATGAAACAGTTCCTACGCGATGAGGATGACTGGTTATTTAGAGGTGACACGGCTCCTACGTGATGAGGAGGTATGGTCAGTAGATGACACGGTTCCTATATGATGAGGATGACATGCCATCTTTAGAGATGATAACACAGTTCCTACGTGATAAGGACGACTGGTTATATGAGGTTGACACGGCTCATATGTGATGAGGAGATCTGGTCGGGGGATTACACGGTTCCTACGTGATGAAGATAGTTGGCCATCTTTAGGGATTTGCTTCAATAGAAACTGTCTCAATGGAGATAAAACTTTGTTTCAAGGGAAACAGACTCAAAGATTTCTTTCAAGAGAAACTGTTTCAAGAGAGACAAAACTTTGTTTCAAGGGAAACAAACTCAAATATTTGTATTTCAAGAGAAGCTATCTCATTGGAGATAAAACTTTGTTTCAAGGGAAACAGACTCAAAGATTTGTATTTCAAGAGAAATTGTCTCAAAAGAGACAAAATTTTGTTTCAAGGGAAACAGACTCAAATATTTGTATTTCAAGAGAAATTGTATCAAGGGAGACAAAACTTTCTTTCAACGGAAACAAACTCAAAGATTTGTAATTTTGTTTCAAGAAAAATAATTCTGAATTTGTGTTTGAAGAAAAATGGTCTCAAGTGAGACGAAATTTGTTCTGAGTAAAAATTGTCTCAAGCGAGACAAAATTTTCTTTTTAGAGAAAACTATCTCAAGCGAGACAATTTTTTTTAAGAGAAAACTGTCTCAAGCGAGACAAAATTTGTTTTTAAGAAAAATTGTATCTAGCGAGACGACACTTTGTTTCAAGAGAAACAATCTCAAAGGTGAAAAACAATATGCTTGTTCTTGTATGTTGAGAAAATGCCTTCAAAAGATCTCATCGTTCACTTCAGGATGTTGAATCTATAGATGACATTGTTTCTTCAGGCTAGAGACATTTGGTCATTTCCAAACTTTTATTTCCTGAAAGATCAATAAATGATGCATTTATAGATGACTATCTTGGATGTTATGATGGATTCAAAGATGAAGTTTATTTTATGTGTTTGATGAAATTTTCGAATTTGTCCTCATGAGAGGGGAAAAATGTCTTTAATACAGATGATGATGAATGTTTGATTAAAAGATGCAAATTTCTTGTATCATGTATGTATATGTTGATGTATGTGTTGATCTAGAAGGGGAATGCTTGCGTGGGCAATCATCATTCTATATATGATTCAGTTGTCTTCACTCTTTATTTGCGCCAGCATGCCTATTGGCAAATCTTGACTAGTGACAATTTATTTTTACCCCAGCAAATTTTTCCCCTGATGAATTTGGCTTTCTTTGTCTGGATTTATATAGAAATCAAGTAGAGCTTCCCTCATGATACCATCATCATCACCGCCAGATTGTTTGAAAAGAGAATCTATCATTTCAAGCTTCTGATATTGTGTATGCACAACTTCCCTATAGCAGGAAATCAAAGACCACTTCCTGGAGTTAACCACCACAGTAATTGATGGGATGTAAGACTGCCCCGGAGAACCATGAGACACATCTATGTCAAGGATGATAGTTGGAACCTTAGAAACACTGGACTTGAAAATGTTTTCTCAATTGCTGACATTTAATTTAGTCTTCCAAGCTTTGGATTGATTTTTAGAAGCAAATTTTTATGGTGTTGATCATTGACCCTAGTTGGAACCATACACTGCGACAATGCCAAACTCAGCAAGACTCATGCATATTAGAATTTTCTTATCAGGTAAGACACAAAGGGGAAACTATGGAACTCCAGAAAGTTTGGATGTCCTCAAACATTTGACAACTTGTTCATCCTTTCCTATGGCTTCTGTCTAGATTTTTCAACAAGGGAAGCTCTTTGCATGGCGTTTAGGGCTTTTGTATAACATTGCAAGGACACCAAAGAACAATGCTCAGTAGGAATATAAGTGGGATGCTTTGGCTTATCAACATTAATGCTTGGGTGATCACCAGATCAATGCAACTGTATGTTGTGATAATGGACAAAACAGTCATATATAGTGAGCTCCACTGTCTCTACTTTAACCTTTTCGTTCTTCTCACATTTTTCTGACTCATTGATGTCCGCTCAATTTAATGATGTTGTAATCATGGATGATATAAGCCTCCAAAGATGCCCCAACATTAATCATTTCTTGTTTCAGCACCGATTCTAAGCTTTGTGTCTAACTGCCACGTGTCAACTACCAAGATTACTCCAGAGATATTTTCTTGTTTGAAAATTTTCTTCTTCTTCTTTTTATTTCAAAATTTTGAAAAATATTAGAAATAATTTTGAAAAAATATTGCCTCCTTCTAAGTTTCACAATTTAAACAAATCATAAAACAAGAGTTCATCGAATATAGAAAGAATCAACTGCTCTTTTAATCTTTTATAGCTAGAAATCTTTGACAAATATCAATTTTGAAAGGTTGGTTTAGAGGTTAACTACCTACCCTTTGAGGTTTTTTTCATTGATTCGTCCTCGATCATTGTTAAAATTATAACATGCCCCTCTTTCTTTGTTTGGAATTTTAATCAGAAACGAACAAAATAACGCAACTAGCATAGTCAATTGCTAGACATTTTAAAACACTTCTATTTCAGTTCTCTGAAATCTTCTATTTGTTCAAGCTTCGTAGGCTCCTCTAGCCAAGGTATTACAGAAATATCGGTCTAAAAATAAGATTTATGAGTGCTCGTATGAAGTTGACTATAACAGGTGTTCCTCAACTCCCTTAGGTCATATTCACCGAAACTCATTGTTTAGTAAATTTTATTTAATTTGTCTTTGTTTGGCTAGGTCAATTCAGCTTTATTGTACATATATATCTTATAATTGCCCTTTTTTGGCTAGCTGAAGGATTTATGTCATCACAAAGTCTTTGAATTAACAATCACAATGGAGCAAACACCGAAATGCCAAGTACCCAGTCACAGTGATAAAGAGTTTTGGTCGTGTAAGGGTGACACGGCTCCTACATGATAAGGAGATATGGTCGGTGGATGACACAATTCCTACGCGATGAGGACGACCAGTTATCTAGAGGTGACACGACTCCTACGTGATGAGAAGATCTGGTTGGTGGATGATACGGTTCCTATGTGATGAGAATGGTGGGCCATCTTTAGGGATGATAACATGGTTCCTACGTGATGAGGATGGTTGGTTATCTGAGGTTGACACGGATCCTACGTGATGAGGAGATCTGGTCAGGGATGACACGTTTCCTACGTGATGAGGACGACTGGCCATCTTTAGGGATTTGCTTCAAGAGAAACTGTCTCAAAGGAGACAAATCTTTGTTTCAAGGGAAATAAACTCAAAGATTTGTTTCAAGAGAAATTGTCTCAAGAGAGACAAAACTTTGTTTCAAGGGAAACAGACTCAAAGATTTGTGTTTCAAGAGAAATTGTTTCAAGGGAGATAAAACTTTGTTTCAAGGGAAACATAATCAAATATTTGTATTTCAATAGAAACTGTCTCAAGGGAGACAAAACTTTTTTTCAAGGAAAACAGATTCAAAGATTTGTATTTCAAGAGAAACTGTCTCAAGGGAGACAAAACTTTGTTTCAAGGGAAACAAACTCAAAGATTTGTAATTTTGTTTCAAGAAAACAATTTCAGAATTTGTGTTTTAAAGAAAAATGGTCTTAAGTGAGACAAAATTTGTTATGAGTAAAAATTGTCTCGAGCGAGACAAAATTTGCTTTTTAGATAAAACTGTGTTAAGCAAGACAA
Source organism: Hibiscus syriacus (assembly GCF_006381635.1). Lineage (NCBI taxonomy): Eukaryota > Viridiplantae > Streptophyta > Magnoliopsida > Malvales > Malvaceae > Hibiscus > Hibiscus syriacus. Next base: position 1,314,546 of record NW_024062824.1, on the reverse strand, counting down.
TTTTTTTTTAAAGAGAAAACTGTCTCAAGCGAAACAAATTTGTTTTTAAGAATAATTGTATCTAGCGAGATGACACTTTTTTCAAGAGAAACAATCTCAAAGGCGACAAACAATATGCTTATTCTTGTATGTTGAGAAAATGCCTTCAGAAGATCTGATCGTTCACTTTAGGATGTTCAATCTGTAGATGACATTGTTTCTTCAGGCTAGAGACATTTGGTCATTTCCGAACTTTTATTTCCTGAAAGATCAATAAATGATGCTTTTATGGATGACTATCTTGGATGTTATGATGGATGCAAATATGACGTTTATTTTATGTGTTTGATGAAATGTTCGAATTTGTCCTCATGAGAGGGGAAAATGTCTTTAATACAATTGATGATGAATGTTTGATGCAAATATGCAAATTTCATGTATCATGTATGAATATGTTGATGTATGTGTTGATCTGAAAGGGGAATTGTTTCGTGGGTAGTCTTCATTTTATCTATGATTCAGCTGTCTTCACTCTTTGTTTGCACCAGCATGCCTCTTGGAAAATCTTGACTCGTGACAATATCTTTTTTCCCCAACAAATTTTTCCCTTGATGAATTTGGCTTCCTTTGTCTAGATAAGTATAGAAATCCAGTAGAGCTTCCCTCATAATAACATCATCATCATCACCGCCAGATGGTTTGAAAGAGAATCTATTATTTCAATCTTTTGATATTGTGTATGCACAACTTCCCTATAGCGGAAAATCAAAGACCACTGCTTGGAGTTAACCACCACAGTAATTGATGGGATGTCAAATTACCCCGGAGAGCCATGGGACAAATCTATGCCAAGGATGATAGTTGGAACCTTAGAAACACTGGACTTGAAGATGTTTGCTCAATTGCTAACATGGAATTCAGTCTTCCAAGCTTTGCATTGATTTTTAGAAGCAAATTTGTAAGGTGTTGATCATTGACCCTAGTTGGAACTATACACCGCGACAATGCCAAACTTGGCAAGACATATGTAGATAAGAATTTTCTTATCAAGTAAGACACAAAAGAGAAACTGTGGAACTCCCGGAAGTTTGGATGTCCTCAAACATTTGGCAACTTATCCATCCTTTCCTGTGGCTTCTGTCTATATTTTTCAACCAGTGAAGCTCTTTACTTGGCGTTCAGAGCTTTTGTATAACGTTGCAAGGACACCAAAGAATAAATCTTAGTAGAAATATAAGTGGGATGCTTTGGCTTGCCAACATTAATGCTTTGGTGATCACCATATCAATGCAACTGTATGTTGCGATAATAGACGAAATAGTCATATATAGTGAGCTCCACTGTCTTTGCTTCACCCTTTTCATTATTCTCATATTTTTCTGACTCATTGATGTTTTCTCAATTTAATGATGTTGTACTCATGGATGATATAAGCCTCCAAAGATGCCCCAACATTCATCATTTCTTGCTTCAGTAACGATTCTGAGCTTTGTGTCTGATAGCCACATATCAACTACAAGATTTACTCCGGAGAGATTGTCTTGTTTTAAAATGTTTTTCTTCTTCTTTTTATTTCAAAATTTTGATAAAATATCAAAAAGAATTTTGAAAAAATATTGCCTCCTTCTAAGTTTCACAATTGGAACAGATCATAAAATAGGAGTTCATTGAATATTGAAAGAATCAACTGCTCTTTTAATCTTTTATAGATGTAAATCTTTGACAAATATCAAGATCAAAAGGTTGGTTTAGAGGTTAATTGCCTACCCTTTGAGGTTTGTTTCATTGATTCATCCTCGATCATTGTTAAAATTATGATATGCCACTCTTTCTTTGTTTGACATTTTAATCGGAGGCAAACAAAATGACGCAACTAGCATAGTTAATTGCTAGATATTTTAGAACACTTCTATTTCAGTTCTCTAAAATCTTCCATTTGGTCAAGCTTCATAGGCTCCTCTAACCAAGGTAGTGCAGAAATATCAGTCTAAAAGTGAGATTTCTGAGTGCTCGTGTGAAGTTGACTATAACGGGTGTTCCTCAACTCCCTTAGTCCATATTCACCAAAATTCCTTATTTAGTAAGTTTGATTTAATTTGCCATTGTTCGGATAGTACATATATATCTTATAATTACCCTTGTTTGGCTAGCTGAAGGATTCATGTCGTCACAAATTCATTGACTTGACAACCACAGTGGAGCAAACATCGAATTGCCAAGTACCATATCAATGTCGTGGTTTGAATGTACTCTATTCATAAAGTTAGGGCTTTCAAGTTTATTCTATAACCAATTGCTTTAGAGAAATAGCTCAACATTATATATATATATATATATATATATATATATATATATATATATATATATTATGGTTATGGGTATATGGATTCTATTCTTAAGCTTGTCAAGAAGAACCTGTTATAGTCTCGGTGTTTGTTGAAGGTAAAAAATCTCATCACTAGAGTTCAATTCCCAAGCAACTGACCTAAACTAGATTCACCTACTTGACCATTCCATCTGTGAAGATCATGATCATCATTGAACATCATCAACAGAAGTAGAAACCAATTAGATTTGCAATTTCATGTGCAAGATTCCCCATTTTGTTCGCTCCTGACACATACATGAATGCCAAGCCCTTAATTGACCCTACATGCAAGGAGAAAGCTAGCTTGGTCTCTGGAAGAGAAGGGTATGTATTATGGTGTATATTCTAGAGTAGGATTAGGGGTTTTTATTTTGCAGAGATTCAATCTTGTCATTTATCAAAGATTTACAACCTCAATTATTAAAAAGCTTTTAATTAAGATGATATTCAAAGAATTCCAAGATTTAAAATTTGTTCATTGCTCATTTCCTCAGAAGGAAACATTCTATTTAAAATGTTATAATGTAAAATGACTTACAAACATTCAAACGTCCATACCCCAGAATTGGATCAATTTGACTCTTTTCTTGGATCATCATCCTATAAGGCTTAGTCCTATGACTGTCTGAGTAGGCTCACACTGTATTGATTTCAGCTTCTTCTTTTACTTGTTCGAATCTTGATTTTATTCTTAATGTAGTGTCACATGAACAAGACCACTATCATCAAATCCTCCACTAAATAATTCCATGTTTTCATGAACGATGCATGTGAAAATGTTTAAAGAAATGCAGTGTAGAATGTAAATGCAAAAGGTATAGATTTCCAAAAACAACCATTCTTAGAAAGAATTCCATTCGTCCAAAAGAGTTTTTTTTCTTTACAAGAGAGTTAAATCTACGAAAGATATTTGTCCCTTTTATTTAGCTCCATGATCTCAGTCATAATTCCAACAACTTTCTCTTCTTTCCAGAAATGACTCCAAATCCAGACGGGGAGTAGTTGAGCGCAACCTCTAAATAGACTTCCCTCCAATCTACGATAATTATTTAAGGATCAGAAGGTCTCTGTCAAGACATTCGGTGCAAGATTTATACCTCTCTCCAATATGTCAAAGAAATCTTCAACTCTAATATCCAATCTTCAACTCTACTCGTAATCTTCACGAGCTTGCTTTTGAAGGATTGGACTTTTGGAAGGCTGGAATGAATTCTATCCACCTGGAGGCTTTCGAAGTTAAATAGAGCAGTATACTCTTCTATTGTTGGTGTCAAATCTTGTTCGTTGAAAGTGAAGCAGTTGTATGCGGAATTATGGCATCGGACCAGAGCTTTAAGCAACAGTTCATCTATCTTTACGTATAGGAGATAGGCCATGTCACCATATTTCATGTGAAATTTCTCCTTGGTAGCTACTCTCAAAATCTCCCAAATCTCTATCAACTCTTGTAGTCAATCTGCTTGAAATTGATATTAATATCGGTGGACATCTGTGATACATAATCCCCAGGCAAACTATCTCCTTTCTCCCTTTGTGTTTCTTCAGACTAAACTCGAACAGTCGGATTGGGTTCTTCTTTGTTATGAAAACTCTTTTCCATTTTAATGGTCGCTCTTGTACTATGATGATTACTTGGTTAATTAACACATTTCTTTTATTTATGATGATAACGCAAAATGCCAAATAATAAACAATCAAACATAGAAAATGTGTTAGTATAAAAGAATTCAAGCATCAAGCAAATATTATTAAAAGGTAATTGGAACACCTACCCACATGCTTTTCTACCCTTATTAGGTTAAATCCTACCCAAAACATGCTTTCTACCCATGCTTTATTCAAAAATAAACCCTAACCATAAGCTTTTCTAGTTCACATGATTTATTTGGAGAATAAAATAATGTGAGCATATGAGTAAAGAAAGAAAGGAGGTTTAATGTTGTTTCTCCTTTTTATACCTACTAACGGATAGAAGTTCGACATGAATTTTATCGGGGTGGGTTACTAGGGCTCACTATATGCAGTATTGGGTTCTAAGAAAATGGTACTTGAATTGTCCATGTTGGTGCCTCTTTAGGCTACCAAACCCTTAACACATGAACCCCAAAGGTTACTTGCTAAAACCCATGCAGAGAAACAAATTATTTCACTTTGGCTAAGCTTTCACCTAAACTTAAAATGGACAAAGCTCGTAAGTGAGCTTATAGTATGTAAATGCACGTGTTGTGTGTGAGGAGAAACTCATAAACCTTTGAAAACACAACAAAAGACAACACTTTCAATAGTTCCAAAAATTCTGTTAAAATTTGAAGACAACTGAAATAAAAAATTGATTAGTTAAAAGTATAATAATACATGATATTTCGAAACTCAAAATAAACAAAAGGATCGTAAATTAAATACAATTTAAGTTTGTAATTTCCAAGAACAAAAAAAATGTATAATCGTTTATATCCTGACTCTCTAAGTCCACAGTGGAGTCGCCAAGCTGTCATAACGTTTCCCTCGGGGATCCGTTAGAGTTGAAAAAAATTAGATTCGGGGAAGACGATGAAATACACTTTTGAAAATAATTTGATTTTGGAGTCGCCACCAAACTTTAAGTTAGGTAGGTTGGAAACCTAAAATGGTATGTTTTTTTACTAAAGATTCATTTTTAAGAGTTCGGGATTCGATTACGTGTGGGGAAGGGTGAGCACCCCCACAACGCCCAAATTTTGGTACCTAAACGATTATATGTTGTTTAAATATTGAGAATTACAAACTCGAAAATATATTTAAATTACGATCTTTTTATTCATTTGACTTTATTCAAAAAAAAGTCAATTTTCGGATAACGAATGCCCTTTTGTGTGAACAATCTTTGGGAATGCACTTCATTTGCAGTTAGGAGACCTTCCCATAGATTCCCCTCACAAAAGAAATTATTTCACAATTTTCGCAAAGATAAAATAAAAAACAATAAAAGTGAAAAGAGGTGAAAAATAATCAAAATAAATAAACGTGGAATAAAGAAAATTATCGAATACAAAACAAACATTTAAACGAAAAATCCTCGAAAAGACACTTTCCCTTGTATTCTGTAGATGTCTTCATAGATTTCCCTCATAATAACATTTTCCATTTACATTTTAGAAAACAAAATAAAATATAAAAATAAATTCGAAGCAATAATACCAATGTGCAAATGAATAAGGGACAAAATATATTAAATAAACATATGCAAAAATAACAATTCAAAATTAAAAGAAATAAAATTGTCAACATGGATTAAATCGGAAAAAATATAAATGCACAATCGAACATCAAATAAAAATTTATCTTAGGACTAAATTGATAGGAAAAAAAACATGTTCAATTTGTAGAAGATAAATAAATATCTACAACTAACAAAGGACCAAAATATAAGTTAACCAAAAATTGAAGCATGAACCATAAATATTAACAAATACAATAATATGCTAACTAGGGCCAAAATCGAAAGATATAAAATACTAAGCTCAAAACAAGAAACTTGAAAATATATGAGTAAATGTTGTAAATTACTATTAAATATAAAGACATTTAAATAAATACATTCATATGGTGCATACACATAAAATACATAAGAATATGAAACATACACATATATTAAAATACAAGGACCAAAATTGAACAAATAAGAAAAGCAATACCAACTCAGAAATAAATAGTGACTAAAATAAAATAACATAAAATAAAGTGCCAAAAACATAAATAAATAGAACAGGAAAAATGAAATATCAGTGACTAAATTGAAATTAATAAAACTAAAGTGATAAAAATAAAATAAATAAAAACGTAGGGACTCAGGAACTAAAATATAACACACGAAAAGATATAAGGGACTAAACATAAATTAAACCAAAATTATCTAACATGCATCAAAAATGGGTAAACTATAAAATCAGTCCCTACAGGTGACCATTTTGTAAAACACGCTTAACTTAGGGGGACCTAAGTGCAATTTTCCCCTAAAATTTCCTATAAATATCAACATTTTTCTCTTTGTTTTTCTTTTTTTCATTTTTTCGTTTAAAATAGGTTTTAGAGAGAGAGAGGGTCTCCCATTTCTCTAGAAAATCAGCGGGTGGCAGGTGGGTTACCTTCGCCGGCCGTCGTCGCCGTCGTCGCGCCGATCGCTGTCGTCCTCCACCGCGTCGCCTTGCCGTCGTCGTTATTTTGGTGGTCGATGGCCACTAAATTAAATCGGGAGGTCCGTCTTGGTCTCCCCATCTCTGATCTTGCCTCCGTTTCGTAAGAATCGGCACTGTTCATTGCAAAAAAAACCGAAATCGTTTGACTTTCCTCTCTCCGATCTACCGCCGTAAGCCGATCGATTATCCCAGTTTTCAAGTATTTTGTTCTCCATCAACGTTTCTATATATTCTCCATTTAGATCTTGGAAATAAGGCCCCGACCGCCAGTGAAACTTCGACCGAATAGGTAAAAACTCACTTTTTCTTCTTGATGTGATTCAATTCAGCATCATGGATATTCCACCCTTACAAGGGAAGAGAATTTCTAACTTTACACATATATATGCTTATTTCAAATATTTTAATATAGTTATTTTCATCTACATATACTATATCTATAGTTATTATGATGATAACTTATCCATTAATATGCGAGATATAAGTTATCATAATATACTATAGTTCACATTCTTATATAATACATTATATAAGTTCATAAGGAGAGCATAAGAAGCAAATTGGTGAAAAGTTGTTTGAGGCCGTGAGCTCATAGCTGGATTGAGCTGAAAATTTGTCCTAAGTCAAAATTGATTGAGGTCGTGAGCAAATTGGTGAAGATTTAAGCTACAAGATGACCTCATTTGAGTTGGGGAGCTGCACCATCATCATAACCACTTAGGACACTTCAAATATGTCCTAAGTCAAAATTTGTGGAATCGTACCTTTTCGCGAATAGTTGCCAACTCAAGAGGTACCTTTTCACAAGAAGCTGCCATAATGTTCACCATGCTACAAGTCACCTATGGCTAGCTCACCTTTAGCTCATTCACACCATAAGTAGCTCAAACATGAAGGAACACCTCTCTCAAACATTGTGACCTTTCATGAATGATGCTGCCCATGAAGATGCCTTTACATCCAAGAGCATGCTGATGCAGATATTGTAATCGTTGGAGGCTTAAATCACCATGGGACATGATATAAAGCTTCATATATATTCAGCCACATCATATACTATACACATGAGAGCATTTGGCACAACATGAGGAGATACAAACCCATTCGACCAGAGAGAAGAAAAATGGCGCCAAGTTGAACAAGCATCACCATTCGGCCAAGGGAGATGTCTTCCCATCCTTAGTCGAATCATCCAGTCCCTTTATGAAGGGTTAGCTGAACCATCACAAGCCCAAATGACTTAATCATTCATTTTAAGCATTATGTACTTTCATCAAAAGCCATGTATCAACCGAACAACCATGTAACCATTCGGCCAAGCCCTCTCATTTCCTATAAATAGAGTGGCTTGCCATCATTTGTACTCATCTCATCTCTTATATAAAATATACTCTTGTGAGTTATTTCTCTTCAAAGTTCTTTGAGAACTTTATTGTTAAACAAGTATAGTTTCTATACTTGTGGCATCATTCCTTCCATTTTGATTAAGCAAGTTTGTGAAGACCGAGATTGTGCTTCATAGCATAGTTTCCTCTTTGGTGTGTTTGAGATACAACATCACCACCATTGTCATTTCATCATCAACATCATCCATCTCTTCCATCAATTCTGCAACCATCTCTATCATTTCTTTATTTCATTTCATTCTTATTCTTTCATTTCATTACTTATATTATTATTCCCTTTATTAAGTCCATCATTAATCATATTTCCTTTCTTATTTTGTTCAGCCCAAGCTTATAAATTCAAGGACATCAGTACTTGTCAATCCTAGATCGGGACACAATAAAGTTATCTACTCTCTTCCATCAAAGCGTGTAGATTCGCCTTACGTCACTTCTTTTTTCTTTAATATATTATTTTGAATACAAAGATGTATGAATGTATATATATCAAATAGAAAGAAAAAATTGCTTCAAGATTTCAGTTATTTGATTGCTAATATAATTGTTTTACATTGTGTTTGGAAAACCCGAGAGCCCCTCTCGTGGTTCCTGGAAAAACCCGAACCCTTTGCCCCCCGAGTTATTTCAATTTTATCCCCCTGTTTTTCCCTGCTTTTCGAAAGCCCCCTCTTTTTTTTCTCTTGTTACATATCTCACAAATAAAGGGAAAAATGGCTGATGTTGTTGTTATGGTTGTTGGATGCCTGTTGATAAGGCATGGAGGTGGCGTGTAAAATGGGATGACAGGGCATGGTGGTTTGATCGGTTGGTGGTGTGCTGTTGCTTCACGTGGGCTTGGCAGGGCAGTTGGTGGGATGGTCACGAGTCGGTCTGGATCCGGGTCGGGTCTGGATTCGGGTCAAATCTTGGTAGGCCTAGATCAGTTGTAATTGGGCCTGTCTGAGTGGGCTGCTGGTTGGGCCTCGGGTTGGGCCCTGTAAAATGTAAAAAAGTTAATAATAATAATAATAATAATATTTTTTATGACCCGAACAAAAGCGGGTGTCTACAGTTATCGTTGTTTTCATCATTTTCTTTTTCGTCATCATTCTGGTTGGTTGCATTAGCCTTGTCGCCACCATCCTCCTTACCCTGCAGCCGACTCCAGTCTCTTTATCAGAAAATTCAGAACCAGAGATGGCAATTACTATCTCATCACAACCAGGGACTGCCTCCTCAATTTTGACATTTGTACCAGTTTCTTGAAGAATTTGTGATACTAAGCTGCCACCTTCGCGATGACACTAACAAATTTAGCTTCAGGGCATAGTACACGAAAAACTATACCACCGACTGAAACTTTAGGTTTTCCTTACTTTTGCAACTTTCATTTCCCATTTGGCTCTGAAGGGCTCCTATCATGTGGGCTCTTGGTAGGTGTTAATGGAGGAGACATGGCTGAAGGGTTAATTCAAGTAACTGTTTCAATCCAATGCAAATAAGAATTCCATAAAATAAAATTGAAACTTACAAAGAAAACATGAACAAAGTTATAAAATCATCCATGCCTAGTATATCACAAACTCATCAGCTCGTCAATTTAGGTCTAGAAAGGCATTAACAAGAGGAAACAAGGGGAAACAAACTTAATGGGAAAAAGCCATAGGTCTGTTTCCTTTTCCCATTAGTTAACTAATGGGTAATAACATCTCATAATTAAAAAAATTTGACACGTTGAAATATCTTGCAGTTAAGCTGTCGTTGAACACCTGAAGGAAAAATCAAATTGCATAAAAAGGAACACAACATTTTTTTTTAAAATAAATATTACTCCCCTCACAGTTACCATTTTCCTAAAACTTATATTACATGTAAATTAGTATGAATCTCCAGCACCCAAAAAGGAAAAAGAATTCAGTGATAGCTTCAAGGAAAATTAGGATTGGATATAAAAGGGATGGAATAGCTTCTTTGAAACTTGGGAGTAGGTTTCTATTGTAATACTTGATGAACCGTGTTCCAACGGGTTATTCCGGGATCATGACCCTTTCTTTGAAACTAGGGAATAAGTTTTTATTGTAATACGATGAACCGTGTTCCAACGGATTATTCCGGGATAATGACCCTATTTGATGAAATAGGCTCACTCGGCCCACACCATAACAATGAATCGTTTTTGGTTCTGCATTCGATAGGTTAAATTGCATTTTTTTTGGATAATTGCATATTTAATTAATTTTTTAAATCATTAATTAATTTTTTAAATCATATATTGTGTTATATTTTTAGTGTTGTGAGTGTAGTAGTTTTTTTATTTTGTTTCGGTGATGACCTGATATTACTTTACAGGAACTTGTAAACATTACTGTTATTTTTTTAATGACAAGTAATAAAAATATAAAATTAAATATTGATAGACCATAACAAAATCACGAGAATATATAAATAACTAAATATGTAATTTGCCTATTTTCATATAAAAAGGGTTGCGTAATGTCAAATTATTTATCTGACCCCATAAAACTCGATCCAAAACGAATTGGGGTTTGGAAATAGGTTCGTAAAATATAGTTTAGTTAACGTGGTAAAAGTCAAATCAAAATGAATTAATTAAATTACTATTTTTATTTGAATTAATTTAATAATAATTTAATTTTAAAATTAATTTAATTAATTGAACTCTTTTTTATCTTTATTTTTAATCTTTTTAACTGTTTCATATAATTTTTTATAATTTTGTGGTTTTTTTATCTTGAGTTTTACTTTAAATGAAAATGTTAAGGGACAGAATATTATAGATAAAAAAATAAAGGTTAAAGTAATTATTTGACAAATATTAGGGACTTTTTTCATTAAAATAAAAAAATTGAGACAAAATACTAAAGAAAATAAAGATTAAAATAATTATTTTAATAAACATTAGAGATTTAGGCATTATGGAAAACAAAACTACACAAGTAATATTCTCTGTAATTTACACTAAAATCAAATGAATGGATGTGTTAAATCAGACAAAGTGGTTCAGTGAAAGGCATTAGCTCGGAAGTAGTAAGTATCCAAAAGCGTACAACCTGAACGGGATCTGCAGATCCAGTTGAAGACACAACAGTGAGTGAAACCTAAAGCCAAGAAGATGAAGGCGTTGGGATGGTGGTTAATGCAGGTGGGTTCACTTCGATTAGCCTCCGTTTGGTTCGGCTTCTTCGACATTTGGGCTCTTCGTCTCGCCGTTTTCGCCAACACCTCCAGTGAGTTTCTTTCTCCCATTAATCGGTTGCTTATTCCCTTTGTAACATTTGTTTCGATATTTTGAAGATTCTTGTAGAAAAAAAGATGTTAGCTTTGTTGCTTTGGGAACACTGTTTTTGGAAAGCTAGTTGCATCGAATGAACTAATTTGTTTTTCTTCTAAAAAATTAAACGATAATTGAATTGAATTGTGTAACACCCCAATTTAGGGGATAAATTTAAGAAATTATAAAGTGGTGAATTTAATTAGAATTTTGGAAGGAAATTGAGGATTACATTGTATAATCACAAAGTTGGCAGAGCATTATAAGAAGTACAAAAAGTTCAGTTACTAAACTCATAGTTTACCCAATTTTATTATGAGTTGAAATATAATCCTCCGTGCGCAGGTTTTTGAAGAATGATTTCCCAGTTTTTCCTCTCCAGCAACCCTCCTTTCAACTCCGATCTACTCGTCGTCTGACCTCCGATCGACGAACCGAAACCACCATCGTGTTCGTTGTCGACCGAGGAACAAAACCCCTCAAACCTTTTGTCATGAATCATCTCCGTTCGCCGTTAATTTTAGTCGAAAGTATCATCGGTAATAACTCAATTTCAGTTGATTTTTCGTCGATTCACGACGATCCGATGATTCGTTTACGACACCTCCTGCACCATCGTGCTCCTTGCATCGTTCTGAGTCCGCCGGTGTCATCCCTGATCTCCATCGACGGCATCGCGTGAGGAGGTGAAGCGGTCAAAGTTTTCGATTCGTCGGAATCGAGCTTTCCGCCATTCAAAATTGTGAACCGAGCTCTGTAAGTGCCTTGAAATCGCTTAAAATAATTATTAGGAATTATTTTTTGGGACTTTTCAGACACCATAGCACTGTTCATGCGCCGCACGCGCCACCCCTGAGAGTGGCCATCGTTTGGGTGATAATTTTGTAATTTATTTCTATTTGGGTGCTATTTGTATAAAATTCGGGTGTTAGTTTGGTAAATATTTGCAGAATGTGGCTAATTTGGTAATTAATTTATGTTAGGGTGATATTTATGTAAAATGGTCGAATGTTGACTGTTCTTGCGTTGACCGTTGACCGGCGTTGACCGGGCATTAAACAACCTTTGACTTTGACTGAGTATATCTATCCTGACGTTTTTCGACATTCTGAATCCGATTCCGCAGTCCGTTTTTTGAAATTCGGATCCGAATGTCTCGAAATTGCCAGTCAAACCCGTTGACTTTGATTTTGACCGAAAAATCCAAATTTTGGAAAAGTCATATTTTATGCTTTCGACGTCCTGAATCCAAATCTGAAGTCCGTTTCGCCAAATTCGAACTCGGTAAGTTGTTTTTCACTGATTTATCATCCGATTCGATCCGTTTTTCAGAATTAAGCTCCGTTTTTTATGTAATTTCTGTTGATATGGATCCGAGGAAATATTGGAAGATGATTTCAAGTTCGAGGGCGTTCGAATGGAATTTAATGGTCGATTAGTATTGCACGGAAATCGAGATAATACTTTATTATCTCTTTATGCTTTATGGAAAATGTGAATATTGGTAAATGCATGATTAAGATAATGTTAATCTCATTGTGTAGTTAATTAATTTTTATACTCGATCTGAATACGGTAAAAAGGTTCAGTAATTGATTATGGTTCAGATGACTTTTATAAGAAATTGAGGGATTGTTAGGATTAAATTATAAGTTATGTGCTTAGTGATAAAGAAATCAAAATGGATCTGTAACTTATAATTTATTTCATCAAAGGTTAAATGTTAAAGGTACTTGGATGAGAAATTATGAGAATACTCCGGTAGGGTAAAATTTCGGAAATACCCTTATGTTATAAAAAGACAAGATTTGAATATGGAAGATGGATAAGAGGTTTTTACAGACATATTGATCTGATAAAAATATTGATGTGCATAAGAAATGTTAGTTTTACTTGGAAATTATGGATAACCGATATTAATCCTAGGAGGGTTTGTGAAGGATACTAGAAATCGTTTCAAGATCAGAGAGTGTTCAAGAAAGTAATTAATCATAGGATCTCTAAATTATATTATTTTCGTTAAAAGCTAATGTCGAAATTATCTAGTTAAGAAATTACAAAAATGCCCTTGAGAGATAAAATAGTCTGAGTTGATCCTGAATGATAAAGTACTTTGAGGATTTGTACTTAACTCGATTAAGTACGAATTTAATTGTTAAGGTCCTGTCTTTGTATAGAAAAATTCATGATATTCCGTTTGTAAAATTTGAGAAGGCACTTGACCCAAAAATATTCGAGTAATGAGTAAATACCTAAAGAATAATTTATGGGGGGTATTTTGCTGTCAGAATTGTTCGAAAGGACTGAAATAAATGATAAGATTGAATTTAATAGTAAGATTGGACGGAAGAAAATGATTAAAATACACTGAATCTGTAAAATGACCAAAATACCCATGTAATGGAAATGACCCAAGAATATCACCAAGCTTAGAAATGATTGGATATCCTCGAGCTCTGAAGTGAATGGAATAAAACTGAATACCAAAATTTACCAAAGTAACCTTATGGCCTAAACTAAGTAAATGCCTTGGATTAATTAAGGAATCTGTTGAAAACATTTTGATATTTCGATATAACAAATTAAGTTAAATGAATTTTAAGATTTTCCAAAAAGATTTTCTAAAGTATATTCGATATAATTATTCGAATATCAAAATAATACTCCAAATCTTTCAAATGTCACTTTTAATCCTTACTCAAGTGTAATATTAAGTTTTAATCTTAAAATAATTTCAAAACGATTTTTACAAAATATTTCGAACCATCTCAAAGCCAAAAATTCCATATTGCTCAGAGGGAACTGATTCCCCCCAAGGGGGTACCGATTCCCCCTGAATGGTTTGGCTCCGAGAATTCCAGTATGCTCGGAGGGAACCGATTCCCCCCAGGGGGTACCGATTCCCCCTTTTTAACGGTCAAAATATTTGAATTTTACACTTAGGGAACCGATTCCCCTTAAGGGGTACCGATTCCCCCCACTCTCCAAACTATTTTATTAATTGATTTCACACTAAAACGACTATATTATCTTCATTAATGATCCCCCAACATTCAGAAGTGATTCAAGGTGTATTTAAGAAAGCTTAGAAGCCATTGATCAATAACAAGAAACATCAAGCAACTAGAATCAAGAGAGAATCAAAGAGAAAGCATCAAACCTCAAGTTTGAGCATTTCAAGCCTATTTTTCATTCAATATTATTTTTGCTTTCAAGAACACTTATTTTGCTCAATTGTATTCATTCTTGAGTGTTATTTTCTTTATTCTAGAATTGTGCAAACAATCTACCTTGTGAGGATTTCCTTGTAAGTTTGCAAATTTGTATTGTTCTCTTTGGGAGAGAGTGTTCTCGAGAATTTGGGGTATAATTCTTGAGGGTTTGTAAGGTTACTCTTTGTCCTCAAAAGAAAGACAAATTAGTGAATTTGTGGAAAATCCTTAGTGTGGATAGCTAAGGTAGTGGACGTAGACTTTGGTTGAGAAAGTCGAACCACTCTAAATCGATGTGCAATTTCTTGCAATTTTCTGCAAAAGCTTCCACCAAAATTTTTATTGCCAATTCACCCCCTCTTGGTCGATTCCGTCAATCGATTAAATCAATAATTGACATCAGAGACCAACTCATTTGAAGGTTTAATCGCCTCTTGAGTCGATTCGGGAAGAGTTACATTGATAATCAAAGTCATCAATGGCTTCTACTTCAAACTTCGACTCCGGTCTTGATTCGATGCCCGTCAACAAGCCTACTTTCTTCAATGGGGCTAATTATGCCTATTGGAAAAATAGGATGATGTACTTCTTTCAAGCAAGTGACATGGGAGCATGGAATGTCGTAGAAGAAGGATACTTCAAGCCTCTCACTCATCCAAGATTATGGAGTGAAGCAGAGACAAAAATGTTCCAGCTCAACTCCAAAGCCATCCATATCATATTTTGTGCTCTTGGACCAGATGAATACGGAAGAGTTTCATCTTGTACAACAGCCAAAAAAATATGGGACAAACTTCAAGTCACTCATGAAGGTACCGATGAGGTAAAGAAATCTAAAATTAGTATTCTAACGCATAGCTATGAAAATTTCAGGATGAAACCAAATGAAGATATCAAATCTATGACGGATAGATTCTCAATGATTGTCAATGGTCTCAAATCATATGGAGAGATCATTTCAAATGAAAAGCTTGTGAGGAAGTTAGTCTACTCCCTCCCAAAGTCGTGGCAATCAAATAAGACGGCAATCATTGAGTCTAAAGATCTAACATCCTTAACTCTTGAAGAGCTAATCGGTTCACTCCTCACTCATGAAATGATGCTTGAAGATGAGGTGGACCTTGATAAGATTGAAGAGACACCAAAGGACAAGGAGAAGAAGAAAAACATTGGAGTTGCTCTCAAATCCACAAAAAATGAGAGTGATTCGGATGAAGATGACGATGACGATGACGAGGAAATGACATTGTTTGCCAAACGGTTCAGAAAAATGATGAGACCTTACCGAGGAAGAAAATTCAAACGAAATGAAGGCCTAAAAAATGAACCAAAAGAGAAGGACCTGATCATTTGCTATGAATGCAAAAAGTCGGGGCATGTCAAATATGATTACCCATAACTGAAGAGAAAGGGACAATCAAAAAATAAGCACACAGCTCATATGGCTACATGGAGCGATGAAGAAGGTTCCGATGAAGAGGAACAAGAAGTAGCAAACTTGTGCTTGATGGAATTCGGGGAAGATTCTAAGGTAACCTCTAACTCATATGATTTTGATGATTTATCCTATGATGAATTATTAGAAGAATATAATGGGTTGGCTACGGATTATGATAAATTGTTTTTAAAATATAAAAATGATATTTCAAAATTGAAAAATGAAAATAAACTCATATCCAAAACCAACAACGATCTTGAAAGTAAAATCAAATATTTGCAAATCAAACTAGAAGAGTTTGAAAAGAAAAATTTGGATTTGCAAAATTTACTTTCAAAGATCAATGATGATCATCAAAAGAAAATTGATGATCTTAAAACTTCTTTTGATAAAG
The DNA here is from genome assembly GCF_006381635.1 of Hibiscus syriacus. NCBI lineage: Eukaryota > Viridiplantae > Streptophyta > Magnoliopsida > Malvales > Malvaceae > Hibiscus > Hibiscus syriacus. Next base: position 1,298,303 of record NW_024062824.1, on the reverse strand, counting down.
TTGGAACAAAACGTTTTGAAAATGGAGAAAATTCAAAATCCAACTTTGTTAGAAAAAGTTTTAAAAACTACAATCATAGAGGTCCCCAAAGAACCTCTAATGGAAAAATCGTTAGAATTATATGGGTTCCTAAAGAGCTCATTACTACTAAAGATAAGGATATTCTACACAAATGGATACCTAAGGGACTAGGATTTTGGAAACTAATAAATATGGACCCAAAATATTTTGGGTATCAAAAATTAGAAATTAATCTATGTTTGTAGGAAAAGGAGCATTGCTACAAGGCACGGGAAACAAATCCAAATTCATTGAGCTTAATGCCAAAAAAGGAGGAGAAGTGACTTTTGGTGATTATTCAAAAGGTCACATTGAAGGTATTGGTACTATTGGTAATACCTCTTCCATACAAATTAATAATGTTTTATATGTGAATGGATTAAAGCATAATCTATTGAGTATTAGTCAATTTTGTGATAAGAGATTCAATGTCATGTTTGATATTAATGGTTGTAAAGTCATTGACATTGCATCTAATCGGATTATGCTTGTTGGTCATAGAATAGGAAACATATACATGGTTCACTTAGATTCTATTGATATGACTAATTTGTGCCTAGTTGCTAAGGATGAACATGATAGTTGGTTATGGCATAGGAGACTATGACATGCTAGTATGAGTGTTTTGTAACGGCTAATTCAAGGTGATTTAGTTCGAGGGTTGCCTAAGCTTAAATTTGATAATGATAAAATCTGTGATGCTTGTGCTAAAGGAAAACAAAAGTGATTTTCTTTTAAATCCATTAATGACGTATCAACTAGTAGAGTATTACAATTGATCCATATATATCTTTTTGGGCCAACTAGGACTACTAGCTTGGGTGGAAAACAATATGCATTTGTCTTGATAGATGACTATTCTAGATATACTTGGGTTCTATTCTTAAGTACTAAAGATGAAGCATTAGAAAAATTCATCACATTTTCAAAAGTAATCCAAAACGATAAAGGTTACTCTATAACTAGTGTTAGGAGTGATCATGGCACTGAATTTGTAAATCTTGGATTTACTAAGTTTTGTAATTCTAATGGTATTAGTCACAATTTTTCAGCACATAGAACCCCTCAACAAAATGGAGTTGTTGAGAGGAAAAATCGAACTTTAGAAGAAATGGCTAGAACCATGCTTTGTGAAAATAATTTGCCAAAATATTTTTGGGTGGAAGCCACAAATACCGCTTGTTATGTTGTAAATCGAGTAACGATTAGGCCAATTTTAAAGAAAACTCCATATGAAATTTTCAAAAATAAAAAGCCTAACATTAGTTATTTTCATCCTCTTGGATGTAAATGTTTTGTTTTGAACAACTGTAAAGAAAACCTTGGCAAATTTGATGCTAAAAGTGATGAAGGAATTTTTCTGGGTTATTCCTTAAATTCTAAAGCTTATCGAGTATTTAATAAAAGAACTTTAGTTGTAGAAGAGTCTATACATGTTGTTTTCGATGATAATCTCATTCCGAGGAAGGATTCTTGTGTTAACGATGATGTAGGGATTATAAATATAAATGACGTTGGAGAATCATCATCAAATGAAGAAACGAAAGATGAGGAAACTCATTATCCCCTCGAGAATCCAACCATTGAAGAAAGGGAAGTATCTTATCCAAGAGAGTACAACTATGTCAAGGATGGTGAGATTATAGGTGATCCATTCAAAGGGGTAACAACTCAATCTTCTCTTAGAAATATTTGTAATTATGTTGCATTTATTTCATGCATAGAGCCTAAGAATATTAAAGAAGCATTAAAAGATGAACATTGGATTATGGCTATACAAGAAGAATTAAATCAATTTGAGAGAACTAAAGTATGGACATTAGTTGAAAGGCCTAGTAATAAATCCACTGTAGGTACTAGATGGGTATGTAGGAATAATCTTAATGAGAGTGGTAATATAGTGAGAAACAAGGCTAGACTTGTTGCTCAAGGGTATACTCAAGAAGAGGGCATAGACTATGATGAAACATATGCTCCCGTAGCTAAGATGAAAGCAATTAGAATGTTATTAGCATTTGCATGTTTTCATGAATTTAAATTATATCAAATGGATGTTAAAAGTGCATTTTAAATGGTTTTATAAAGGAAGAAGTGTATGTGGAACAACCTCCAGGTTTTGAAGATTCAAAATTTCCGGATCATGTTCTTAAATTGACAAAAGCGCTTTATGGTTTAAAACAAGCTCCTAGAGCTTGGTATGAAAGATTGTTAAATTTTTTAATTGAAAAAGGTTTTTCAAAAGGGAAGGTTGACACTACATTGTTTTTAAAGCACAAAGGTAAAGATTTATTAGTAGTTCAAATTTATGTTGATGATATAATATTTGGTTCTATTAATGATGTTCTTTGCCAAGAATTTTCTAAGCTAATGCAAAGTGAATTCGAAATGAGCATGATGGGGGAGCTCTCATTTTTCTTGGGACTCCAAATCAAGCAAAGAAAAGATGTCATCTTCATCAATCAAGCTAAATATGTCAAAGACATGCTTAAGAAGTTTGGACTAGAAAATGGAAAACCTCATGAGACTCCAATGAGCTCTTCAACAAAGCTTAACTTAGATGAAGGAGGTAAATGTGTAGATGTTAAATTATATAGGTCAATGATTGGATCTTTACTTTATCTAACTGCAAGTAGACCGGACATTCTGTTTAGTGTTTGCTTATGTGCTAGATTTCAATCATACCCTAAGGAATCACATTTACTAGCTGTTAAGAGAATCTTTAGATACCTTAAGGACACTCCTAGTTTAGGAATTTGGTATCCTAGAGACTCTAGCTTTAGCTTGCATGCTTTTTCTGATGTGGATTATGGAGGATGCAAATTAGATAGGAAAAGCACCTCTGGTACTTGCCAATTCCTTGGAAATATGCTGATTTCTTGGTTTTCAAAGAAATAAAATTGTGTTGCATTATCTACCACTAAAGCCGAATACATTTCAGCTGGTAGTTGTTGTGCATAAGTTTTATGGATGAAACAACAACTTTTTGATTATGGAATTGAAGTTGGTACCATTCCTATCAAGTGTGACAATACTAGTGCTATTTGTCTCACTAAAAATCCCATCCAACACTCTAGAACTAAGCACATTGAAATAAGACATCACTTCATTAGAGACCATGTCACTAAGGAAGATGTAGTTCTAGAATTTGTTGATACTTTGCACCAATTAGCGAATATCTTTACAAAACCTTTAGACAAGGAAAGATTTTGGACACTTAGGAGAGAATTAGGTTTGACCAACCTATCTTCACTTAGTGTTTAAAATAATTTTAGCACTTTTAAGACTAAATGAAAAATGCTAATATTTGATTGCATTCATTGCTATTAGTTAGGGGGAGTTTATGATTCTTGATGAAAAATTAATTTTATGTTCAAATATCGTTTAAAGATTAATTTGATTGTTTGAACATGATTAATTTTTAATATATGAGTTACCAATACCACTAGAGAAAATTAATTTAGCATTTTGTGTGTTTAAAATCGGATTTTAGCATTTTGGTGCAGAGGGAATCGATACCCCCATGAGGGAACCGATTCCCCCTTTGAAGGGGAACCGATTCCCCCCACAGGGGAATCGATACCCCCTGGGGTTCTGGAATTTAACATGGGCAGAACACCCAAATATCCTAAAACCCTCTTCTTTCTCTCATTGCCGCCGTTCTTCCCCTCTACTCTCTCAAATCTCCATTTTTGCCTCAAATCAACAATTTTAATCAGAATTCACTTCAAATATCATCTTCTAAACTTGCTAGCATCATTAAAATCGTGCAAACAACATCAAAATCCACTCAATCTCATCTTTCAAGGTAAATTTTTCTAAAACTCTCTATTTCATTGATTTTGAACATAGGACTAGTTTTAATTAGTTCTAGATAGAAATAGTGATCGGGCATTGATTGTTTAGTGATTAGAAACTAGATATTACAACTAATTTCATCAAAAACACAAGAATTTTCCAAAAATTTATAAATTTTCGAGAAAAAAAATTGTTTTTCAAATTATTGTGTTTTATTGAATTATGTTGTTGTTATGAAAACTATACATATATTGTTTTTTCAAAATCTTATTTTTCAATAGTTTTTCAAAAACTTTACCCATTAGGATTGATTTAGTGAACCTTGAAATATTGAGGACTCAATTCAGTTTTGGGATTGATTGAATTGCGTACATGTGTTTTCTAAAATGCAGGTTATCCATTCTATTCTGATTTCCTAAACCATGTCCAATCCTAAACGTGCTAGGTCATCATCCAGTCGCTCACACCGTCAACCAAATCCACCTCCAAATGCTCCTCCTATTCATGAAATTCCAATTCCTAATCCTAACCCAGTTGATCCCAATTTAAGTATCCAAATTTCATTCTTCAATCATCCTGGTCCCAGAAATCATCGTTTTTGGTATTATCAATATTTCGACTCTTACAAAATTAGAGAAGAACGTATCCCTTCTCGTCAAGCTATGTTAGATATTAATTTTAAATATCTTCCTCTTTTACAAGAGTGGAAATTTGATAAACTTTTTGACCTTGAACCTATAGTTTATCATCAACTTATTCACATCTTTTATTCTAATATCGTTTGTGTCAAAAACTAAGCTCAAAACGAAACCATAGAAGTTCATTCCTACCTCCTAGGACAATTCTTACATATTAACTCGGCTTACACAGCCAAGGCATTAGGATTAGATAACGATGGTATTTCAAATGAAAAACAAATTTTAGGATCTCGTTATAAAAGAAGGGATAGTGCGAGTGTCTTAGACCTTCATGAACGTTTTCTTCATCTAATGATTTCTTGGTGGTTTCGACCATCCAGAGGTCGTTATTCTACTCTTAGAGCCTTGGATCTTTGGTGGTTACATTGTTTTGAAAACAGTATTAAAATTAACCTACCTCATATCATTTTTGCTGAAATTATTGAAACCGTAAATCTTGTTCCTAACAAGAAACTTTGTTCATCTCTAGTTTACGGTTGCATTTTGAGTAATCTATTTTCTAAAGCCGGGCTTAGAGTAGGTCTAGATGCCTCCTTTCCTCTAAAGAAACAAATTAATCTTCTTTCTTTAATGAGAGCGGGATGGATAAAGGATAAGGAAACCGGTGAATGGGTTCGATCGTCTGAAAATACTCCGGGAGCTAGTTCTTCACGAGCTCAACCAGAAGCTGACGAAGATCCCGAGCTTCAACAATTAATGCGAGACACCGATGAAGCCGAAGATAAGCCTGAACAGCCCGAGGAGCAAGCACAACAAACGCATCAAATGCCTCCATATTTTCAATCCTTTATGGAGACATTCGATTTCCGATATGCTACCATGGATTCGCGCTTTACTTCTAGAGTCCCATTTATCCACAATGGGACCTCAATAATTAGAAATCCTTCGAGAAATACACACAAACAATGCTTCGATGAATGAACGTATTGATGCACTCTCACATGAGATGGCTGCTATGCGAGCTCGTTTTCCTCCTCCCGATCCGGATGTTTGATTCTGTGTTTAGCTTTAGAACTTTGAACTAAAAGATTATTGTTTCAACATTTTGAATATTTTGGATTGTTTGATTTTGTGGATTGTTAGACTTTAGATTTGTTTGGATGTTTGAACTTATATATTGTGTGGTTAAATTTATTCATTATTGCATCATTTACATCATGTTAGATATATGACAAATTTTGCTATGTCACATTAATTATGAATATTGATTATGAAACTAATGGCTCACGTTTCTCTTGCTTGTGATCTTAGCAGCTTAAACTATATATAATTGGCTAAATGATTTGAAAACCTTGTTTAAATTCTTTTATAGTGTCTTTTTGATTTAACAAAAGGGGGAGAAGTGTTAAGTGTTTTAAATGGGAGAAGTGTTAAAGTAAGGGGGAGTAATTTCAAAACTTGATTTCAAAATCTTAAAATTACTAAAATATTTTGTTATATCAAAAAGGGGGAGATTGTTGAAAACATTTTGATATTTCGATATAAAAAATTAAGTGAAATGAATTTTAAGGTTTTCCAAAAAGATTTTCTAAAGTATATTTGATATAATTATTCGAATATCAAAATAATACTCCAAATCTTTCAAATGTCATTTTCAATCCTTACTCAAGTGTAAAATTAAGTTTTAATCTTAAAATAATTTCAAAACAATTTTTACAAAATATTTCGAACCATCTCAAAGCCAAAAATTCCAGATTACTCAGAGGGAACCGATTCCCCCCCAAGGGGTACCGATTCCCCCTGAATGGTTTGGCTCCGAGAATTCCAATATGTTCGGAGGGGAACCGATTCCCCCCTGTTTAACGGTCGAAATATTTGAATTTTACACTTAGGGAACCGATTCCCCTTAAGGGGTACCGATTCCCCCACGCTCCAAACTTTTTTATTAATTGATTTCACACTAAAATCGCTATATTATCTTCATTAATGATCCCCAACGTTCAGAAGTGATTCAAGGTGTATTTAAGCAAGCTTAGAAGCCATTGATCAATAACAAGAAACATCAAGCAACTAGAATCAAGAGAGAATCAAAACGAAATCATCAAACCTCAAGTTTGAGCATTTCAAGCCTATTTTTCATTCAATATTCATTTTGCTTTCAAGAACACTTATTGTGCTTAATTGTATTCATTCTTGAGTGTTCTTTTCTTTGTTCTAGAATTGTGCAAACAATCTTCCTTGTGAGGATTTCCTTGTAAGTTTGCAAATTTGTATTGTTCACTTTGGGAGAGAGTGTTCTCAAGAATTTGGGGTATAATTCTTGAGGGTTTGTAAGGTTACTCTTTGTCCTCAAAAGAAAGACAAATTAGTGAATTTGTGGAAAATCCTTAGTGTGGATAGCTAAGGTAGTGGACGTAGACTTTGGTTGAGAAAGTCGAACCACCTTAAATCGCTGTGCAATTTCTTTCAATTTTCTGCAAAAGCTTCCACCCAAATTTTTATTGCCAATTCACCCCCCTCTTGGTCGATTCTGTCAATCGATTAACTCAATAGAATCCAAGTAAGCAAAGGTATTGAACTACCTTTAAAAGTAATAGAACACAATTTAAGTGAGTAGATCAACCCTAAAGCTATATCAATACCTGGATGGCATAGATATTACTTGAATGCGTGTTCGTCTTCTTAAGTTTGGCTTTATTGATAAATTTTGGAAGTATTTAGCTCAGCTCAACTCTATATTGCATTAAGTACTAGGAATTGGATGTTTGTTTAACAAATCAACCATGAAGACCAAATTGAATGGAACGGAAGTACAACATGTATCTGAAATTCAGAAACGCTTGAATTACTCTGGAAAATCCTGAAGTAACTGGAATAGACTTGAATGCTAAATGAACTAAGTAACCTCAAGCACTAAGGATTAAGTAAGTGATGTGAATGAGTCTGGAAACGTTAATGAACATACATGATGTAATGTTCTTATGGATCTTGAACTACAAATCAAGCACGTCAACATTTCATGATATAGTGGAAGTGTGAACATGAAATAAATACATTAGAAGATTTATTCAGCGATGATTCCAAAGATTATATATGGACTAGAATTTGTGGTATTAAAATGTTAATACCCTGTAATGATAATGAATTGACCAGTCGATAAGCATTAATTCTGGGAGATATTCATCTGAAGTTGTTTGATAATGAAATCAATCGGCATAGATTGTAAATGTCTTGAATCTTCATTTATTCCTTATTAGCCAAGTCATATTCTGAATAACTGATGATTTCGTTAGTTATTGAACTCTTCCTATAGTGATTCTAAATTTCGATATCCTATCGGTATACTGAAGATTCCTGTTTCTCTACCTGTTAAGATTATCTAGTACCTATGAATAATTTCTATAAACTCTGGTGTGTTCCCTAATCACCTGGATATTTTACCTAATTTTTGATTTGATTTCTATTATAATACATGACTTGAATTCTGATCGGATACTTGACCTGGATTATGATCGAATACTTGACCTGGATTCTGATCGAATACTTGACCTGGATTCTGATCTGATACTTGACCTGGATTATGTTTTGATTTTTGATATATCTATTTATGGATGGAACATATTTTATTTGGGGTTAATATTGGAGGAAGTATACCTGGAGGCTCCTCGGTTTTGTGCTCATGACCTTACTTACCGGCTCATCGGCTGTGTGCTCAGGGCCATACTGGACTTGTCGTTGGGTGTATTGTTCTGGGGAACCTACACATTTTAGACTTGACGGATGGGGGTATATATATATATGTTTTAAAAAGATATGAAAAGTTACATGATTTTTGGGAACACACTAGAAAACCTATTTTGATCTCCTGAACCTAATCATCCCAAATATTTTCCATCAGAAGTAAATATTGTCTGTTAATACCTGAAATATCAATGGGACCTCAGCTCAGCCAAAGAAATCTGTAGATAACTGAACCAATAAGGAAATATATATTTATTTGTATCTGCACATTCTTCAGCATCATCTGGTAGTTCTGTATTATTGAGCTTTTTGAAGCTCACTCTATTACTCACCTTTTCAGGTTAAAAGAATTGTACCAGTGCATCTATTGTCATCAGTAAGGGAGTTCTTCCTGTGCTTTATGCAGAGTATGATACATATTATTAGGGGGTATATAATTGTATTTTGTTTTATATATGAGTCTGAAAATCTGTTTTATTTCTGCATACTGATAAATGATTTTATAAGTTACATGTTTTAATAAAAGTTTTAAAATTTTCGCCATTTTTACAGTGGGTCGCTCCAGTGGCCCTAATATGACACTCCAGATCGGATCAGGTTACCCGCATCGGTTTGGGGGTTACAAATTGGGTTGATTCAATGGTGCACTGACCGATGGACTATTCTCTCCACATACAGAGATTTACAAAGACTTCTTCTGTGGCTTATTTTGTTTAAAATTTACTACTAGTTAATGTAGTATTCATCATATACTAATGGACTATTTTTGCTTTTCTGGATCTATTAATTAAGGTTTGCTAGTTCTCTCTTATAAAGTGAACCAGTTATGTTAGTTTAGAACTGATTTATCTTTTTGTTTGCATTGAATTCGATATTATTTCTTAAAAATTCATTGCTGATTATGGATCTTACTTGAAGTAGGATTCAATTCGATGCCTTTTTGATTTTATCTTGGTTAATTAGAAGGAAGAAGGATTCATATATGCTCCTAAGTCAAAGTTGCAAAACCAAGAATGATTCGTATTGGTGGATAAGTGCATTATTTCAGTGCACATGTGGACAAATCTATAATTACCATGCAATGGTGGATGCTTTGAAAAATAACAACCTCAGTGGTTTGGTAAGCATGCAATTAATTTTAGGGCTATTGTCTGAGGAAGTGAAAATGGCTCTTAGAAAGATGGGAATGGATAAAGCTGTCGGTCCAGATCAAATTCCTATCACTGTGTGGTTGGCCCTAGGAGAAGAGGGAGTTAAGTGGTTGACCAACATCTTTAATATAATTCTAGAGACTGCCAAGATGCCAGAGGAGTGGAGAGAGTCTACGGTGATACCAATCTATAAGAATAAAGGAGATCCCCAACGTTGTGGCAACTACAGAGGTATTAAACTACTCAGCCATACCATGAAGCTATGGGAAAGGGTGATAGAGGCTAGGTTGAGATAGGTTACTAGGGTTTCGGAAAACCAATTTGGCTTTATGCCAGGCAGGTCTACTACGGAGGCGATTCATCTACTTTGATGACTTATGGAGAAATATAGGGGGAAAAATAGAGATCTTCACATGGCATTCATTGACCTTGAGAAGGCGTATGATAGCGTTCCCCGCGATACGATCTGGAAGACCTTGGAAACGATACGGATCCCAACTGCTTATATCCATGCGATTCCTGATATGTACTGTAGATCTACTACCTACGTCAAGACTACAGTTGGTAACACCGAGGCATTCTCGGTGGAAATCAGACTCCACCAAGGGTCGTCTCTTAGCCCTTACATCTTCGCTTTGATTATGGACGACATCTATTGTGCGACACCAGACGGTGTTCCATGGTGTATGCTTTTCGTTGACGACATTGTCTTAGTAGCTGAAACAAAAACTGAGCTGAATACTAGACTGTCTACCTGGAAAACAGCTTTGGAAGAAAAAGGTCTAAGGATCAATATTGAAAAGACAGAGTATTTATGTTCAAACTTTAGTGGAAACCAAAATGATGAAGATGTAGAAATATGCGTAGAAGGATACATTCTCCCCTCAAAGAATTGTTTCAAGTACCTAGGGTTTATGATACGTAAAGATGGGGGTGTAGATGAAGACGTTTCACACCGTATAAAGGCGGGATGGCTAAAGTGGAGGGCTGCTACTGGAGTTTTGTGTGACAAGAAGGTACCTCTAAAACTTAAGGGAAAATTTTATAGAATGGCAATAAGACCAGCGCTGCTGTATGGATCAGAATGTTGGGCTATCAAGAAGGATCACGTAAGGAGGATGGAGGCCGCAGAAATGAGAATGCTTCGATGGGTATGTGGTAGGAATTTGTGGGACATGACACCAAACTCTGCTATTAGGATGTCCTTGGGGGTGGTTCATGTATCCAAAAAATTGAGGGAAGAAAGACTACGGTGGTTTGGGCATGTCCAAAGACGACAACCATCGGATGCGGTTAGGAGGGTAGAGTCGATTACAATCGACGATACCAGAAGGAGAGATCGACCAAGGCGGAAGTGGGAAGACTGCTTGAGATATTATTTGAAGGATTTAGCCCTTACCGAGGACATGACCTCTGATAGGAAATTATGGCGACTTAAGAACAGGGTAGCCGAGTAGGGCGACATCCATTGGGTGTATCATCTTTTTCTTCTTTTAATGCTTTTGTAGTAATTTCATTATTTATACTTTTTATACGTTTCTGTCATTGGAATTTATGAAGGCTTAGAACTAAGGTAGCGGAGTAGTGTTGCCTTAGTTTAGGTTTTAACCCATTTGACTTTATCCCTTCTCGAAGCCTGCTATCGTTGAATTCTGTGTATACTACTCTTCATGTTTCCTCTTTATAATTTTGGTCGGGTCTTACGTTTCTGTCTATATGTAGATATTTTTACGCATGGGTTTATTTGCAGGGATTACTTCCCATTACAGACGTGCATATGAAGACTGCATATGAAGATTGTTCAACTACGTATTTTATTTATTTATTTAAACATGCATTGCATTTTATCTTTATTTTAATTTTTTGACTGCTGGAAGTCTTCCACGGAAGCTGCTCTCAACCTGGCGTTGGGGGACAGCCTACTACCCTACCTCCCCTTACTCCATTGTATATGGGAATAGGGTTTTGTTGTTGTTGTTGTTGTTGTTGTTGTTGTTGTCTGAGAAAGATTTTGGATGCCTGAATTGGATTAAACAAGAAAACAGATTTGGAACATCTGAATATTTAGATGTGTTACTTGTAACTTCAAGTATAGTATTCTAAGGGCATATGTATAACAGTATAAGCTCTTGCTTAGTTGAAGAAAAAGACTATGCTGGAAACAGAGGGGGTCATTGGTGGTTTCCAAAATAAAAATTTAGTGATGATAAGTGAATTTTGATGCAAATTTGGATACATGGAAAAACCTATTAAACCTCAGCTTTTAAGGGGGGATGGGTTTGTCTTAGGAGGCAATAGCATTTGATGCCAGAGCTCAACAAAGATGCAAACATTTGGGTTTTGACTGTAATGTCAGAAGTTAATATTTTAGGCTTAGTATGATGTCAAAATTTACCTGGTCCTTTCGTGGTCTTTAGGTGCATGCATATATATTCTCTCTTGAATCGTACGAAAATTCTCTAGAGAAAGGGGGAAAAAGGAAGGATTACCTGACATTTACATTTTTTTTAGGATTCTTGAAGCCTGAAGGTGTCTGTGACATTTACATTTATATTGTTGATGATATCAAGTCTTTTTCAAACAAAATAAGGTAGATTGGAAATGGATGTCTCTATATATGGACTAGGGAGTAGAGAGAATGGAATGTATGATAATCTGAACTTTAAGGGGTGTTTGGTTCAGGTAATATGGGATTATCGGGGGAATGGAATGTCATTCCTCCATTTGGTTGGCCAGTAATCCTATTCCTCGGTAATCGTTTATTTGCAATAGTGGTATTTTGGGTATATTACTAGGAATGTGATTACCCCTTTCCTTAGGTATTGTTGGATTACCGGCGTTTTGGACTAATATGCCCTTAATTTTTTTTTCAAAATATCTTTATTCTGTCGTTGAATAATAAAAATTCTACGAAGGTTAAAATACAAATTTATCCTTAAACTATTTAGATTTACAAAAAAACCCATAATTAGAATTTTATATGAAGTTCAGGGGTTAAAATAAATTTTTACCCTTTCATTAAACATATTTATCTTTTCAATTTTGTAAAAAAAATTATATGAATTTTATGAATTTAAAATTTTTAAAGAAAATATATAAATTAATTATAGTAATATTATAGTATAATTCAACTTGTTAAAAAAAACAAATATATAATAAGGACAATTTGGTAAAATATACATTCCAATAATCTTTTATTCCTGTAACCAAACACTGTAATCTTACATTCCTGCTAAACGAACCAAACACAAAATACAACATTCACAGTAATCTTATTCCCGTCGGTAATCCTATTCCCACTGGTAATCTTACATTCCGTGAACCAAACGCACCATTAGTATCAATATTTGTCAACTATGGCATGGATATGTTTTCTTTTACATTTTTTGTTCCTGTTAATAAAATTGTTAACTCTTTCTTCTGTTGAGTGTTCCTTCTGTACCCCAATGTACAAGTTAAAGCAGCAATCTTTCTGCCAATAGAACAGCCTTTTGCTAATAATTCTGATAAGGTTTCCACCTCAGGGTTCAATTACTTTGTTGCTGAGGAATAATAAGTCATTCCAGATGTTGATAATTGGTTCTCCTTTTTGTTTCTAATGATATGCAGTGACTGAAGTTCATGGGAGAACGTTTGGAGTTTGGACGCTTTTGACTTGTACCCTCTGCTTCGTATGTGCATTCAACTTAGAAAATAAGCCACTATACTTGGTGACATTTTTGTCATTCGTCTATGCCTTTGGCCACTTTTTGACTGAATACCTCTTCTATCACACAATGGTCCTATCAAATTTGTCAACTGTAGGCATATTTGCAGGTATGGTGTTCATGAGACTCGTGAGAGTGCGCATGCCATTGTTTCAAATTTTTTAGATGACCATTCTTTTACATCAAAAGTTTTTTATTTAAGTTGCTGCAAAATTTTCCTTGGTAAAACACTCTGTTCGGCAAAGCCTGAGATCTCATATTTTATACTTCTTGGCCCTTCTTTAGGATGTTATGATCTATTCAAAACAATGGCATCAACATCTTTTGCTGAAATCTCAGTTCGCTCTAAAGATAATTATTTTTCATTTTAAAAGTCTTTTGTTCACCTATCACCATGATTTGATTTAAAGGTTTTTGCTTATCATTTTCCATTGCAATTTGCTTTATAGTTCCATTGAATTTTGACTACCACACAACTATGCCAAAGCTGACATTTTTTCTAGAACTATTTATTCTAATTTTTTCCTGAAAATTAGGGACTTCAATTATATGGATGCTTTTACAGTGGAATGCTCATCAACAAAGGCATGTCAAGCATACCTGAAATTGAACTTATATTTGTTTTCACTTTAGTACAACGTTGAGAGGGACAGGGACATATTGACATTGATTTTGTTCTCAATCCGTTCCAACTGATAAAAGGCTGTTTAAAACTAACCTCATAAAGGAATTTGAGTAAAAAGACTTCGATCATGGTATTTTGGAATCTGTAGTTAGATTGGAACCAAGTCATAGGTCCTAGGAGCTTATGCTTGTGGATGCTAATATAAAAATACCATGATGTTTTCTGTTGCTAGGGCTTTGGGTTCTTAATTTAAGTGATTATGGATTATGGTTCAAACTTTTGACAGCTTTAAGTATTTATGTGTATCCATAGTACATGAGAAATAGTGAAATACTAGCACTTGTGTATGCATTTAAAGATAATGGAATAGTTAAAACTCTTTAAACCATAAAGGAAGAATACATTGAACTGATACTTTTACAAGTTATATAATCTTGTTGATGCAAGACAGCTCCAAATATGGTTTCTTCCTAATCAATGCCTTTGACATATTTCTTATACAGTGACGGATCAGTGCCCAAACTCTTTGTACAATAATGTTAAAACTAAGCAGATTGATAGAATGTTATAGAGAATCAAGAGACCCAATTCTCATTGATACCTACTTTCTCACTTGCTGTTAAAGGATAATGCTAAGATTGTATGCCAAGTTTCTCAGTAACACCTTTTTGCTTATCATCTTCATCAACCCTGTGCTGCTCATCGCATTCATTTATCTATCGATCTTCTTCATCAAAGAAACCCTCAATTTCCTCGTTTTCTTCCATTTCTGCTTTCTCTTTATCATGTTCGTCGATCTCATCATTCCTACCGCCTCTTTCATCGTATTCGCTTTCCTCAGCTTTGTTTTCCTCCACTTCAACTTCCCGTCCTTCATTAATCTGTTCATTAATCTCAGCAGATGACCCTTCCCCCAGATGATCAGGATCTTTTCCATTGTTTCTCCAACTTGCATATCTAAGATATTAGACTATCCTTAATCAAATTATCCGTTCAAGTTCAATTCCATTGAAGACATCCACAATTGAGAATTTGTTTCCCTAACTGGTATGGCGGACACAATGGAATTGCCATGGAAATGAGCAAAGTGAAGGTACCAGTCGAAAGGAGAGAATAAAAACCAAAACAACTTTGTGGATGGGGTTAGGATTATGAAGAGATACTTTAAGGTGAGAAGTGAGTGTTTAAAAAACAAACACTGAAACAGAGAAATTTATCATTTTCCTGGATTCGAATAGCTGCAGTGTGTGCGTTATTAAGAAAAATTATAAACATGTACTATCTTATAATTATCATAGATTAATTAAAAAATAATATATTCACAATAATCTTAATTCATGGTTATCTACTTGGATGTTTCTCTTCCCTATTCGGCAGCCATTAAGTCTTATTGCTACGGGATACTTCTGGTGTGCGGCGCCTAAAAATCGGCGTGACCGGTTAAACAAGTGACCGGTTAAAATTTAGACTGGTTATGTTATATCATTTAACCGGAAGATAAAATTACTGCCATGTTGCAGACAATTTAACCGGCGTATTTAAATTGCAGTTGCAATTGTATTTCTTAGTTATGTTATGTTTGTTACGATTGTATACATAACAATTATTATTACAATCATTATAGATATTACGGTCATATAATAATGATTTTGGACAATATCATTATTGCTATATAGAAGACAACTTAGTAGATGTGTTTAAATTGTGATTGCGATCTTATTTTTGGTTGTGTTACGTTTATCGCAATGGCGGATGTATGTGTGTTATCTAAGGTGGGTATGTGGCTACCCTGAAATTTAATTTTTTTTACGTTAGTTATCCATCTGACAAATATACTAATATCAATAGGTTTTTTTTGTTACCGTCTTCTAGTTTCAAGGGTTCGCGCACATTTGGTTTTTGTGGGTGAATATCCTAACGAAACTTTTCTGCATACACAAAGACTTAAGCTTAAGACCTTATTTAAGCGATCTTAAATTACGAACCACTTGAATTATTTCGGTGATATACCAATAGTTTAATTGGATTTATGATATCTGGTGCGAAATTTATTACTACTTCATTAGTGGTGTCAGCCATCTGATGGTGCTCAACTTCATGTTATGAATGATACATTTTCTAATCACAACATCAAGTTGCAGCATAGGTATTGTCACCAGTCATCTATGTATGCTATAAAGCAGAAAGAGAGCTTGATTTTTTTTAAAAAAAATATTAAATCCCATAAACCAAAATAAAAACATCACATCCCAATTCCAGTCCATGGTTTTGATTTGTCCAAAAAAAAAAGGCTGAGATAGAGAAGGCAGGCAGATAGCAGCTCCGCAAGGGCTAATGAATGAAGATGATGAGCCCTTTTCACTTGTTTGCATGCAATATTTCCAAGTCCCATATTGAAATGCTGATTTGTAAGGCTGATTCTTCCATCGAGTCGAGTAAAAAATTTCAAGTTGTTCAAATAGACGAGTCTTATTTTATAATTTAGAGTTAACTTGAAACTTTTTCAAGTCGAGTCAAATTTTCGAATTCTTATTTAAATTTAATAGTAAATATTTACAATATTATGACATTATTTGTTCCAATTTAAATGGTATTTTATAACCACATAAATACATATATATTTTTTTCATATTTTTTTCATATATGGTTTATATATACTATATAAAGACGAGGGACTCGACTCGAACTTGAAAATCAATCTACTTGTAATACCCTAATTTTGTCCAGGGACCAAACTCGTACTTTTACCATTTTTAATTTTAAGGGGTATAAAAATCCAACTTTGCTTGTAACGAAAGCCCCCTTCCCCGAAAAATCTGGGAAAAAAAAATAAAAGATGGTAACTTTTCCAAGCTTTTCATTCTCGATTTTCTCTTTCTTATTTCTCTTTCTTATTTTCTTTCATTTTTTGGGCTAGTATAGATGCATAGGGTGGCCACTGTTGAGCGATGACCGGAGTGTGAGAGAGAGGCAATCTTTCCGCCAGGAAGCACCGGCTGGTGGTGGTCGATGGTAAGCTCGTAGGGTCCTTGGGGGGGCTTTGGTCGAGAGCAAAGAGAGGGAGAAAATCTTGGTCACTTAGAACTTCGTTTGATTTTCCTCGGTCGGTTTGGGCGTCGATCGGAGTTCGGGTGTTCGCCGTTGAGCGATAAAAACGTGGTGGTCGGCGTTAGGAAAGAACGAGAGAGAGTTTAAACGGGGGGAAAAGTTTTGGTCGTTTAAGCCTTCGATCGGGCTTATTTTGGTCATTTCGGGGTCACCGGTTTGTGAGGGCTTATCTGTGGCCAGCGGTGAAGAGTTTTGGGAAGCTTGGTAAGCTTCGGCTGGAAGATGTGAAATGGAGAAGATAGTTTATGTTTTAAGAAAAAGGGTAAATAATGCCTAAGCCCCCTCATTTAGTACCATTTTTGTGTTATGGTCACCTGTTTTAGGGTAAAATGACACTCGATCCATCTTTAGCCTTGTTTTTACATTTGGGTCACTATGCATCTGTTGTTTTATTTATTTTGATTCTGACCCCCTATTTTTCTTTATTTTGATTTGGTCACTGATTTATGCTTAGTATGTTTCGTATTATTTACTAACTTTTATTTTATCGCACATTAACCACTAACTTTTATTTTCGTACATTCTAACTATTGTTTATTTATTTATTTATTATTTCTCTTGTTCGATTCGACCTTGTGGTGATCCGATCTGGGGTACGATCCACATTCTTATGGTTCGGACTCTATTAACTCTTAACTATTTTTTATTATTTTTATTAATTTGTTTGATTTATTATTTGACCTTGTGGTGATTCGATCCGCGATACAATTCACATTATTATGGTTCAGACTCTACTAACTCCTAACTGTTTTTTTTTATTTTTATTAATTTGTTTGATTTATTATTCGACCTTGTGGTGACCTGATCCGGGTACGATCCACATTATTATAGTCCAGACTCTGCTAACCACTAACTTTTCTAACTTACTAACATTCTAACTTTTATTTTATTGTTCATACTAACATTCTCTAACTTTTACTTTATTGTTCTTTTTAACTTACTAACCTTTTATTTTATTGCACAAACTAACTCGCTAATTTTCTAACATTCAAATATTGAACGACCTTGCGGTGACCCGCCTTGGGGTATGACTCGCATTATTTATGGTCCGACTTAAACAGTTAAAAACAACCTCCTAATTTTTAAATTTATGCAATTTATTTTTGTTATTTTATTTTATTTATTTTTCCAGTACTTTAAATTTCAGTATTTTATTTTTTGCCCCTTTAATTTCCTACATTTTTATTTCAGTCCTTTTAATTTCCAGCATTTAATTTTCTGTATTTTCATTTAAGCATCTTAACTTACACCTCGTTTTATTTTAGTCATTGATATTGCTTGAGGTATATTTATCCCTAATGCCTATACTTTTCACTATTTACGTTTCAACCTTATTTATTTGTCCTCTTATTTGGCTAGTATTTTAATCTTGGCGGTTGGTTTATAAAGTTTTTATGTTGGTCCCCCATTTAAGCTAGTAGACTAAAAATGTTTGACTCGTATTTTAGATTCGAAATCGAACTTGGTTATCTTTATTATTGCAACCCTTTTTTAGCACATATCTTCATATTTATATTATTATTCAAACTTTATTTTTTATATAAATCATCATATTTTTTATAGAAAAAATATAAATTTTGTTGTGAGGGAAATCTATGAAGACATCTCACAACTACAAGGGAAAATGTCTTTTGAAGATTTTTCGCACAAGGTTATTTTTTTGTATTCGATAGTCTTCTATTTTGCTTTATATTTATTTTATTTTATTTTATCTCGTTCTATTTTTATTTTTATCTTTGATATAAAAAATATAAGGCAATGTCTTTTTGTGAGGGAAATCCATGGAAAAGTCTCCTAACTACAAAGGAAGTGCATTTCTGAGGATTGTTCGCACAAGAAGCATTCTTTTATCTGAGTATTTCTAAACATTTTAACATAATACTATACTCTTTTAAATTATATCATCCATAAAATTAAAGAAACACCATTTTGTGAGGGGAACTCAAGAAAAAATCTCCTAACTGTTAAGGAAGTGCATTTTCAAGGATTGTTTGTACAAAATGATGTGAATTCTCTTACAAAAATAATTGCAATCTTTTGGGTTAAATAAACAGTTTTACTCCATAAAAATATATTTATTCTCTTTAATTTTTGTTTCCATAACATTCATTATTTGTCATCATATTCTTACTTACAAAGGCAACGATGTTTTAGTTTTTGTTGTTGAAAATTAACATTTTTTAAATAAATTCGAACGAATAGAAGGATCGTAATTTAAATATATTTTCGAGTTTGTAATTTCCTAACATTTAGACATCATATAATCCTCTAGGTACCAAACTTGGGCATTATGGGGGTGTTCACCCTTCCCTACACGTAATCGACTCCCGAACTCTGAAAAATGAATTTTTGGTAAAACGCTGACCATTTTTCGTATTTTAATGATTTTTCTTAACTCATTAAAATGATAATTTAGGTATTCAACCTATAACTTAGATGTTGATGGAGACTCCAAAATCAAATTGTTTCAAACCTAAATTTCATCGTCTTTCCCCGAATTAAATTTTTAAGTCTAATGAATCCCCGAGGGAGACATTATGACAGCTTGACGACTCCGCTGGGGAATTTAGAGAGTCCAGCCATAAACGATTATATGTTATTTTTATTATTGGGAATTACAAACTTAAATTACATTTAATTTATGAACCTTTTGTTTATTTTTGAGTTTCAACATATCCTGCATTATTTTATTTTTAACTAATTGATTTTGATTTTATCAGTCTCCAGATTTGAACATATTTTTTTAACTTGTAGAAGTGTTGACTTTTGCCGTGTTTTTAAAGGTTTGTGAGTTTCTCCTTACACACAACACATGCATGGGTAACTTGTTTCTCTGCATGGGTTTTAGCAAGTAATATTTGGGGTTCATATATTTTATGTCTACGTGAGATAAATTGTTTCTCCGCATGGACACAAGGGAATGCATCCTCTCGAATTGAACTCGATCCGCGTGAGCCTGTAATGGGCCAGAGTTGAGGGTTTGGTAGCTCAAGGGGGCACTGACATCAAGGACAATTCGAGTATCCTTTCCTGTTAGAGCCTAAACCATGCATGTAGTGAACCGTAGAACGATCACCCTATGTATAACCATGCAGAACCTCTATCCGTTAGTAGGTGCCAAAATAGGTGTACACGAAGGATGAACGACTCTAAACCTTTACTTTTTTCTTTAAATTCATAAAATAAATTTCTTTTGAAAGTTGTGAATTAGATACCATGCAATTAGGATCAATTTCGTGAAAATAAATCATTTTGGGTAGAAAGCATATCCGGGTAGGATTGCTATTTAATGAAAGCATGCTCGGGTAGATACCATGATTGGGTAGGTGTTATATTTAAATAACATCTTTTAATTCTATGGATTTTCTTACTTGTACTACCTCGTTTCTTTTTCTTTTTGTGTCATTTTCACATTTTTTGCATCGCATTTCATCAACATGACATAATGTGAAAGTGTTAATCCACAAGAGAATATTTAAGTGAAAGTTTTCATATAGAGAGATAAAAGTTTTTAATCAAGCAATCGCGTACTCAAATATGCACCTATGACTAAAAAACGTTTAGAGAGTGCAAGAAGGAAACTTGCTCAAAGATCATGCAACATTCGAGACTGGAAAGATGATCCACTAATTTGAAAAGTAATCCAACAGTAGAGTCTTATATACGATCGTTCCATCGCTAATCACCAAGGAGTGACGCGAGATTCTAGCACTGCATGGGCATTAACTGAGTTAGGTTTTAGCGCTTGAGGGACATAATTTTCGAGGATGAAGCTCTAGTACGATCCACATTATTATAGTTCGGACTCTACTAACTCCTAAATGTTTTTATTTTTTTATTAATTTGTTTGATTTATTATTTGACCTTGTGGTGACCCGATCCGGGGTACGATCCACAGCATTATGGTCCGGACTCTGCTAATCACTAACCGCTAACTTTTCTAACTTACTAACATTCTAACTTTTATTTTATTGTTCATACTAACATTCTAACTTTTACTTTATTGTTCTTACTAACTTACTAACATTTTATTTTATTGCACAAACTAACTCGCTAAGTTTCTAACATTGGAATATTCAACGACCTTGCGGTGACCCGCCCTAGGGTACGACCCACATTATTTATGGTTCGGGTTAAAACATTTAAAAACAACCCTCTAATTTTTAAATTTATGCAATTTATTTATTTATTTATTTTATTTATTTTTCTAGCACTTTTAACTTCAGTATTTTATTTTTTGCCCCTTTAATTTCTGGCATTTTTATTTCAGTCCTTTTAATTTCCAGCATTTAATTTTCTGTATTTTCATTTATGCATCTTAACTTACACCTCATTTTATTTTAGTCACTGATATAGCCTATGGTATATTTATTCCTAATGCCTATACTTTTCACTATTTACGTTTCAACCTTATTTATTTATCCTCTTATTTGGCTAGTATTTTAATCTTGGCGGTTGGTTTATAAAGTTTTCATGTTGGTCCCTCATTTATGCTAGTAGACTACCGATGTTTGACTCGTATTTTAGATTCGAAATCGAACTTGGTTATCTTTATTATTGCTACCCTTTTTTAGCACATATCTTCATATCTATATTATTATTCAAACTTTATTTTTTATATAAATCATCATATTTTTTATAGAGAAAAGATAAATTTTGTTTTGAGAGAAATCTATGAAGACATCTCCCAACTACAAGGGAAGGGTCTTTCAAAGATTTTTTGCACCAAAGGTCATTTTTTGGTATTCAATAGTCTTCTTTTTTTGCTTTATTTTTATCTTATTATTTTATTTTATTTTATTTTATCTCATTCTATTTTTATTTTATTTTTATCTTTGATATAAAAAAATGTAAGGCAATGTCTTTTTTTTAGGAGAATCCATTGAAAAGTCTCATAACTACAAAGGAAGTGCATTCTCGAAAGTTGTTCACACAAAAAACCGTCTTTTATCTGAGAACTTCTAAAAATTTTAATATAATACTATACTCTTTTAAATTATATGATCCGTAAAATTAAAGAAACACCATTTTGTGAGGGGAACCCATGAAAAAGTCTCCTAACTATAAATGAAGTGTATTTTCAAGGATTGTTCGTATAAAATGGTGTGATTTCTCTTACAAAAATAATTGCAATATTTCAGGTTAAATAAACAGTTTTACTCCATAAAAAATATATTTATTCTCTTGATTTTTTGTATCCATGACATTCATTATTTTTCATCACATTCTTACTTAGAAAGAAACGATGTTTTAGTTTTTTTTTTAAATTAACATTTTTTTAAATAAATTCAAATGAATAGAAGGATCGTAATTAAAATATATTTTCAAGTTTGTAATTTCCCAACATTTAGACATCATATAATCATTTAGGTACTAAACTTGGGCGTTGTGGGAGTGCTCACCCTTCCCCAAACGTAATTGACTCCCGAACTCTGAAAAATGAATTTTTGGTAAAAACGTATACAATTTTTCGTCTTTTAATGATTTTTCTTAACTCATTAAAATGATATTTTAGGTATTCCACCTACCTAACTTAAAGGTTGATGGCTACTTCAAAATCAAATTGTTTCAAACCTAAATTTCATCGTCTTTCCCCAAATTAAATTTGTAAGTCTAACGAATCCCCGAGGGAGACGTTATGACACTACTAATTACTAAAATTTTGAGTTATTCAAGATGTATTTTACAACTCGATTTGAACTTAAAAAATTTTCAGGTCGAATCTAGTTTATAAAATTACAACTTGAAGTAAATTCAAGTCAAGTTTTCTCAAATCGAGTCGAGTTGAGTTTATGAAATTACAACTTGAAGTAAATTCAAGTCGAGTTTTTTTCAAATCAAGTCTAGACGAAAAAATCGATTTTTCGAGTCGATTAGATTTTTGCCCACCCCTACTAGTTTGTATTATATTTAGGGTAAACTACACATTTAATACTTAAATAATCAATTTTGTTCCATTTTAGTCAATTGACTATTTTTTATTTCAAAATCATATTTAACTTATGTTTTAGTTTCACTTTGGTAATCCACTAGTAAAAACTTAACGGTTACACTGACGTACCACCATAAGGTAATGTCACATCAACATTGATTTTTTTAAAATGTCACTTTCAGTAATTTTGTTAATCTTTAACAAGATGTAACAAAAATATAATATTATATATGATTTTGAAAATAATAATACTTAAATCACTAAAATGAAACAAAATTAATAATTAAAATACTAAATATATAATTTATCTTGTATTTTATAAAGTTTTCCTAAACATCTTTAAAATTGTTATTCCATATACAACAATGGCACTTCAATCATTAAGATTTATACGTTTCTTCTTCTATATTTGACAATACTTAAATGATAAAAGAGAGTATTATTATTTCTTGATTGTTATTTAAACAATTATTTATATTAAAAAAGATTTTAAACATTCAAAAGATTTGGTAGTAGATTACTTGTGTTGGAATAAGTATGCACGAGCTACATGCAGACAATGCTCATGAAGTTGCTCACAGTTGATCATTGCACGTGGAGTTGTTACAGTTAGGACGTTAGGTGGTTAGGGTTGTTATTAGTTTTGTAACTGCATGTATGAATGAACATTATATAAAGCTTATAAAAGGAATAGTTAAATCATAAGAAAGAAAGCATTTGTTTCTTGATTCTTGTTGTTTAATATAGCTGCTCCAAATATCTCAACAAAGTATCATTCGCTGATGTATCCTAGGGCTTGTTTCCACTGTTCGTGCTGTTATGGATCAAAGTGCCTCTTCCACAACCACTTCAATGGAGTTTTCATCAAGAAACACCAAAGTTTTCACCAACAAAAGGGTAAACGTGATTCTTGATGAATCAAACTTCCTTCTTTGGAAACAAGTATTACTCACTGTGCGGAGTCATCATCTTGAGCGAATGTTGACAGGAACGATGCTACATCCTCCAAAAATAGTGATTGGTGAAGAAGGAGTTGTAGTCATCAATGAAGAGTATGAGGTGTTTCTGTCAGGACCATCGACGCAACACACGGCGCAGCGGAAACAAAACTCGACGGTCTCACCAGCGATCCAAGTACGTAAAACCAAAATCAGGAGGAAGGGATGCGAATACTTACAACGGGTTCCTTGAAAATCAATAAGGACAACAGCGGTGTCATTCGGTTTGAATCGTAAGTGTCAACGAAATCACGTCTCGACCTCTACTCAGTTCACCCGATTGAGAGCAATATTTGTTTTCCCTAAAAATGTTTTTGAGAAAAACGGATGAAGATTTTGTGTGTTCTAAATGGCTGCTAAACCTAACACATCCTTTTATATCTGAGTTACCCTAATCATATTAGGGATTTTTATTATTTTAAATTAATTATATCTTTATTTAATTCATTTGAATTAAATATTCGGGATTATTAAAACATATGTATATCAAACATACATATATTAACTCTAGATATATTTTATTAACGTACAATAATTGTACATCTTTGCTCGTTTCAATCCTAGGGTATGACCTTGTAGGTTCTTGTAACGTTAGCAGTAATTATTAGAACAATTCGAATATTACATACAATGAGTGACATCTAGTAATATATCATTGTCACCTAAGTTACAAGAAAATATGATTCGTCATATTATCTTCGTGATTAAATCTTTTATGTATTACATCTGTAACACCCATAACCCGTATAATTATACCTATACAGATTATAGATGTCACCTGAATTTTTAAAACCATTTCCATTTCAAAATTGATTTAAAATTGATTTTCTTAAAATGGTAACTGATATTATAAAAATATCATATCATATAAATTATGTTTCATTATAACAAATTTAATTCAAAAGATTTTTTATGAACAGTGAACAGTGAGGGTATCAGTACCCCGAAAATACATATAAATTCATAAAAATTAACCTTTCATCACTATAAATTTACCATTTGGTTTCCAAATTTATTCAACAAAACAAATTGAACATTAATAAATACATGCCACTAATAAAATCAACATTACACCATTGGATGTCTTACTGATATTGAAATATACTCCTCGATGCTTGATGTCATTTCGAACTCTTTATTCTACTACTGGCTTTTTACCTACGCGTGAAAATCATCATACGCTAAGTATATACTTAGTGAAATAATTTAAACAGTAAACAGTGCAATAGAATTCATGCATGAATTTCAATGTCAAATTCAATATGCCATAAAATCATGTTACCAACATATCCAATATTTTTCCATGATCAAAATAAGATAAAATCTCTTACCATTTATCCCCATAAGCTCGTAAACTTATTTTACCAATATACTTACCATTTAATGCCATAAACTCGTAAGCTTATTTTACCAATATACTTACCATTTAATCCCATAACTGTTAGAGTATGCTCAAAGACCAATCATATGATGATTGTAATAATAATTTTATTTACCGATTTTATTGAATAAAGGCATTGTCGCTATTATTTTCTTTTATATATATGTGTTTAACATAAACTAGAAGATAATAAAGTCCATATAATGACATAATTGTTATTAGTAAAAGATCCCTAGTCAAGTATTATTATGGGCATGGACAATAATAATACGCTTAAGACTAACATGTTATTGATTGATGACAATTAGTTTTCATTGACATAGAGATGTCAAAATTGATATATGATTATATTGTTAGAGAACAATGTATTGGATTGACCGACCATGAGCATATGTCTTGGATTATTATGTGACAGTCATAACATTGCTCATGGTGATGACTATATGTATGATCCTCAGACTTGAGATCAATACTATCCCAACATATATTGTTGTATGTTTTGATGCAGCTAAACAAGCTCCGTAAATGGTTGCTCTATAAAGACTGTTATTGAATATATCTCAATATATGTAGTGGGTGTGTATGATTAAGATAGGATTTGTCCTTCCTACATAATAGAAAATATATCACAGGCCACTTGATTGAGTAAGACTAGAAATTCATGGTCATGCTCGAATAAGTTGATATGAGATATCATAAACTATTCGTTAATTAAAGTCTAATCTAGATATCAAGAAACAATATATGGGCTATATAGGTGTGACTATTCCAAGACTTGTGCCTATTCTAGATATAAAGGACATAAGCATGTAATACATAAAAGAGTAATCACTAAGATGATATGTCGAATCATATTTTCTTGTAACTTAGGTGATAATGA
This sequence comes from Hibiscus syriacus, assembly GCF_006381635.1. Lineage (NCBI taxonomy): Eukaryota > Viridiplantae > Streptophyta > Magnoliopsida > Malvales > Malvaceae > Hibiscus > Hibiscus syriacus. The sequence continues at coordinate 1,272,287 of NW_024062824.1, read as the reverse complement.
TATATTGCTAGATGTCACTCATTGTATGTAATATTAGAATTGTTCTAATAATTACTGCTAACATTACAAGAACCTACAAGGTCACACCCTAGGATTGAAACGAGCAAAGATGTACAATTTGTTGTACGTTACTAAAATATATGTTTTAATAATCCCAAATATTTAATTTCAATTAATTAATTAAATATAGATTTAATTAATTTGAAATGATAAAATCTCCAATATGATTAGGGTAACTTGGATATAAGAGGGTTATTAAATTCCAATTAATTAAATATAGATTTAATTAATTTGAAATAATAAAACCCTAATATGATTAGGGTAACTTGGCTATAAAAGGGTATGTTAGGTCTAGCAGTCGTTTTTGCAACAAACACACAAACCCTTCAGCCATTTTCTCTCAAAATAGTTTTGGGGAAAACAAATATTGCTCTCAATCGGGTGAACTGAGTAGAGGCCGAGACGTGATTTCGTGGAGGCTTTCGATTGGAATCGATGTACACCACCGTATTTACTGTTGTTCTTGCTGTTTTCAAGGAACCCACTGTAAGTATTCGCATATCTTCTTCCCAATTTTGGTTTTTCGTACATAGATCGCTGGTGAGACCGTCGGGTTTTGTTTCCACTGCGCCATGGGGTACGTCGAGGGTCCCAACAGTGGCATCAGAGCCACTTGAACGATCTGATTTTGGGTTAAATTTTTGGTTAATGCGATATGTATGAGATGCATGTTCTAGTTTTATCGATTTCAGTAAATATGTTGATATCATTGTTCGAATCGATACCCGCAACGATTAATATGTTAATTTGTTAATATATTTTTCAATCAATTTGTTACTGGATGATCTATGGGAGTGCGATAGCAGATCGCGTTTAGCAGTGGAACAATGGTTGTTCCGATGCAGAAAACCTTCGGGATTGAAAATCCCAAAAGAACGATTCTGTTGATAATTGTTATCAAATCGTGAAGTTTTTCCATGGAAACAGAAGTACTGTTTTAAAAAAAAATCCTATCGGCCGTAACAATGGCGTAACAACGTGTATATATATATATGATATGTTTGTTTTGCACGGTGTTTGATATGCATGGTTATAGCCCTTGTTCAATTCACAATGGTTTATTTTGAAATACGGTCTACGAGCCGTGCCTTTCTATATCTCTGTTGTATTTCTTTTCTCATCTTACTCCCTCGTATGTAAAACGAGTTTCTTTTAAAATTGTAAATCTATGAAGATTTACAAGGAGCAGAAGAATGGCGAGAAGATGCCTAGAGAGCAGTCTTAGGCTTTAGGGTTCTTGGTTCTCCTATTGGCTTGGGATGGGCCACCTTAGTCATTGGTTTGGGCTATAACCCTTGCATCTTATTTATTACTATATTTGTTATGTATGCAATGCATCAAATGATATAATAAGAATAAATATTGATCAGATCAATAAGGGCCTAATATTAAAACGAACAATGATGAGATCATTACGCAAATCCCTCTTTATAATCTAAGTTAACTTAACCGTCCAATATTTACCCTCGTTAAGGCTTTGATCGATATTGTGCGGGCTTTGCCAAAGCATTGGCACATAAATCTATCTTGGTTAAACGCGAAGAATAAGCAAGTGATATTCACCGGTTGAAATATTGGTAATAACTTAGCTAGGTTATTCTAATAGGATTAGAAACCTAGAGGTTAAATATTTGGATAAGTCATGAGATGACTTGAACAAAAGTTGTTCACCAAAATGAGGAGTTACATGAGATGTAACTAGTCAAGTGTTACTTACCTAAATAATCACTATCCTAAAAGAAAAACCAAAGCTGATTTAGGAAATTGATGTATTATGGATCCTCACCCACTAGAAAAATTTTCGTTGAATTTTTTCAAAATTAAAACAAAGAGGGTTTTTAATTTTGAATAAAATAGTGTGAGTAATTTTTAAATAAAGTCTTATTTATAAATTTTAATTTGGTAAATTTACTTACTTTTATATTTCCATTATTGTAGATTTAATGGTAAACAACACTTTATCACTGCGATCACTCCTTGAGAAGGGTAAACTTAATGGCATAAACTTCCTTGACTGGTTTTATAATTTGAGAATTGTTCTCAAACATGAAATGCAGGAATATGTCATTGAGGAACCTGTTCCTGATGAACCGGCAGCTAATTCTTCAAAAGCTAACAAAGACAAATTCAATAAACATATGGATGATATGTTAGATGTTGGATGTCTAATGCTTGCAACCATGACTCCTGAGCTTCAGAAGCAATATGAGGACATGGTTGCATATGAGATGATTCAAAATCTAAAAGAAATATATGAAGGGAAAGCACGTCAAGAGAGATATAAGACCTCTAAAGCTCTATTTCAATGTAAAATGGCAGAGGGAACTCTTGTAGGAGCTCATGTCATCAAGATGATGGGCTACATCCAAACGTTAGAAAAGCTAGGATTTCCTCTCAAAGATGAATTGGCTACCGATGTTATCCTGCAATCGTTTCCAGATAGCTTTAGCCAATTTGTCCTTAATTTCAACATGAATGAAATTAACAAAACTTTGCTACAATTACTTGGCATGTTACAAACTGCTGAAAGTAACATGAAAAAGGTTGGTCCTAAGCCTATTCTGATGTCCCACAAGGACAAAGGAAAGGGAAAGAAAAAGGTAGTGGCAAAGTCTAAGGGAAATGGTAAGACCAAACCAAAAGGGAAGAATGCATTGAAACCCAAAGGAGGAGTTAGCAAAGAAGGAAAATGTTTCCATTACGATAAGACCGGACACTGGAAGAGAAACTGCCCTGTTTACCTTGAAGAGGTCAAGAAGGCAAAAGCAAACGGAACGTTTGTTTCAGGTATTTATGTTAATTTGTCAACATGTACTTCTTGGGTATTAGATACCGGTTGTGGTTCTCATATTTGTACTTCTGTACAGGGACTAAAAAAGAGAAGGAATCTGGCTAAAGGAGACGTGGACCTACGAATGGGAAATGGAGCAAGAGTTGTTGCATTATCTATAGGGACATATGTTTTATCTTTTCCTAGTGGACATTATTTAAATTTAGAGGATTGTTATTATGTGCCTAGTTTGACTAAGAACATTATTTCTATTTCTTGTTTGGACAAGATTGGCTTTGAGATTATTATTCAGAATAATTGTTGTTTTTTTATCTCGATAATGTTTTTTATGGTTCGGCACAATTGGTTAATGGTCTCTATATTTTGGATCAAGATAACACCATTTATAACATAAATACTAAGAGACCAAAAACAAATGACTCGAATCAAACTTATCTTTGGCATTGTCATTTAGGCTATATAAGTGAGAAACGCATATCAAAACTTCATAAACATGGATTCTTAGATTCATTTGTTTACGAACAATATGATGTATACGAATATTACTTGTTAGGAAAAATGACTAAAGCTCCTTTTAATAGTAAAGGTGAGCGAGTAAATGATTTATTAGGGTTAATACATAGTGATGTATGTGGACCAATGAATACACAAGCCAGAGGTGGATTCCATTACTTCATTACTTTTACCGATGACTTCAGTCAGTATAAGTATATTTATCTTATGCGCTATAAATCTGAAGCCCATGAAATGTTTAAGGAATTTAAAAATAAAGTACAAAATCAACTAGGAAAAAGTATTAAGGCGCTTCAATCAGATCGAGGTGGAGAATACTTAAGCATAGACTTTGATGAACTCCTAAAAGAATGTGAGATTGTCTCGCAGCTTACACCACCTAGTACACCACAATGGAATGGAGTTTCTGAAAGAAGGAATCGAACACTGTTAGACATGGTTCGATCGATGATGAGTTATAGTGATCTTTCAACTTCTTTTTGGGGACATGCACTTGAAACAACCACTTTCACACTAAATCGTGTTCCATCTAAATCGGTTCAAAAGACACCATACGAGATATGGAATGGAAAACGTCCAAGTATGTCTTTTATTAAGATTTGGGGTTGTGAAGCTTATGTAAAACATCAGATGTCTACAAAGCTCGAACCAAAATCTCATAAGTGTATATTTGTTGGATATCCTAAAGAAACTAAGGGATAATATTTCTTCAACCCTAACGAGAACAAAGTGTTTGTTGCTCGAACAGGAGTTTTTCTCGAAAGAGAATTTATCTCAAAGAAAGGGAAGAGTAGAAATATTGAACTTGGAGAAGTTCAAGAGCAACAAATAAATGAACCTGAAGATGAGCATGTTTCACAAGTTGTTGAGGAGCATTCAACAGATTTAGAAACACAATCACTGCGTAGATCCACAAGAGAACATCATGCACCTGAGAGATTTGGATTTCTCATTATGACACATGGAGATGTTCTTCTTATGGATCAAGATGAGCCCAGGACTTATCAAGAGGCAGTGTCTAGCCCAGACTCTGAGAAATGGCTTGAAGTCATGAGATATGAGATGGATTCCATGTTAGTAAACCAAGTATGGACTTTGGTTGAACCACCTGAAGGGGTCAAACCTATAGGGTGTAAATGGGTTTTTAAGAATAAAACCGATATAAATGGTAATGTACAAACATACAAGGGGTGATTAGTCGCTAAAGGTTTTCGACAAGTTCATGGTGTAGACTATGACGAAACATTCTCCCCTGTAGCTATGTTTAAGTCCATCCGGATCCTGCTTGCAATAGCTGGATTCCATGATTATGAAATCTGGCAAATGGATGTCAAAACCGCCTTCCTTAATGGAAAACTTGAAGAGGATGTGTATATGACACAACCAGAAGGTTTTGTCTTTCAATTAAATACTGGAAAGATTTGTAAGCTACAGAGGTCTATTTATGGACTAAAGCAAGCTTCTCGAAGCTGGAATCTTCGTTTCAATGATACAATCAAAGAGTTTGGTTTTATCATAAATGAAGATGAGCCTTGTGTTTATAAAAAGGCTAGTGGGAGCATTGTTTCTTTCCTAATCTTATATGTAGACGACATACTCATCATAGGAAATGATATACCTACTTTACAGTTTGTTAAGACTTGGTTAAGTAGTTGTTTTTCTATGAAAGATTTGGGTGAGGCAGCGTATATCTTAGGCGTTAAGATCTATAGAGATAGATTAAGACGACTTATAGGTCTGAGTCAAAGTACATATTTAGACAAAGTGCTGAAAAGGTTCAGAATGGAAGAATCCAAGAAAGGATTTTTACCTATGAGACATGGCATTTCTCTTTCTAAGGAAATGTGTCCTTCAACTCCACTAGAAAGAGAATGGATGAATAAGATTCCATATGCTTCGGCTATTGGTTCTATAATATATGTCATGATATATACTCGACCAGATGTATCGTATGCTCTAAGCATGATGAGTCGGTATCAAGAAAACCCGGGTGAAAATCAGTGGGTTGCGGTTAAAAATATCCTTAAGTACTTAAGAAAAACTAAGGATAAATTTATTGTCTATAGAGGGTAGGAAGAGCTTAGTATAAAAGGTTATACTGATGCTAGCTTCCAAACTGACAAGGATGACTCACGATCAAAATCGAACAGAGGTTGAATACATTGTAGCCAGTGAAGCAGCAAAAGAGGCTGTTTGGATCAAGAAGTTCATATCGAAATTAGGGGTTGTTCCTAGCATATCAGATGCTGTAGAACTCCGTTGTGACAATAATGGAGCCATTGCACAAGCAAAGGAACCAAGATCTCATCAATGATCCAAACATATTCTTAGGCGCTTTCATCTATTCGAGAGATCATTAATCGAGGAGATGTGGAAATATGTAGAGTACACACGGATGATAATATTGATGATCCCTTGACAAAGCCTCTTACACATCAGAGGCATGATCGTCACACTGAGTCACTCGATATTAGATATGTGAGTGATTGGTCTTAGTGCTAGTGGGAGATTGTTAGGGTATGCTCAAAGACCAATCATATGATGATTGTAATAATAATTTTATTTACCGATTTTATTGAATAAAGGCATTGTCGCTATTATTTTCATTTATATATATGTGTTTAACATAAACTGGAAGATAATAAATTCCATATAATGACATAATTGTTATTAGTAAAAGATCCCTAGTCAAGTATTATTATGGGCATGGACAATAATAATACGCTTAAGACTAACATGTTATTGATTGATGACAATGAGTTGTCATTGACATAGAGATGTCAAAATTGATATATGATTATATTGTTAGAGAACAATGTATTGGATTGACTGACCATGATCATATGTCTTGGATTATTATGTGACAATCATAACATTGCTCACGGTGATGACTATATGTATGATCCTCAGACTTGAGATCAATATTATCCCAACATATATTGTTGTATGTTTTGATGCAGCTAAACAAGATCCGTAAATGGTTGCTCTATAAAGATTGTTATTGAATATATCTCAATATATGTAGTGGGTGTGTATGATTAAGATAGGATTTGTCCTTCCTACATAATAGGAAATATATCACAGGCCACTTGATTGACTAAGACTAGAAATGCATGGCCATGCTTGAATAAGTTGATATGAGATATCATAAACTATTCGTTAATTAAAGTCTACAATAGATATCAAGAAACAATAGATGGGCTATACAAGTGTGACTATTCCAAGACTTGTGCCTATTCTAGATATAAAGGACATAAGGATGTAATACATAAAAGAGTAATCACCAAGATGATATGTCGAATCATATTTTCTTGTAACTTAGGTGACAATGATATATTGCTAGATGTCACTCATTCTATCTAATATTAGAATTGTTCTAATAATTACTACTAACGTTACAAGAACCTACAAGGTCACACCCTAGGATTGAAATGAGCAAAGATGTACAATTTGTTGTACATTACTAAAATATATGTTTTAATAATCCTGAATATTTAATTTCAATTAATTAATTAATTATAGATTTAATTAATTTGAAATAATAAAATCTCCAATATGATTAGGGTAACTTGGATATAAGAGGAATATTAAATTCCAATTAATTAAATATAGATTTAATTAATTTGAAATAATAAAGCCCTAATATGATTACGGTAACTTGGCTATGAAAGGGTGTGTTAGGTCTAGCAGCCGTTTTTGCAACAAACACACAAACCCTTCAGCTATTTTCTCTCAAAACAGTTTTGGGGAAAACAAATGTTGCTCTCAATCGGGTGAATTAAGTAGAGGCCGAGACGTGATTTCGTGGAGGCTTTCGATTCGAATCGATCTACACCACCATATTCACTACTATTCTTGTTGTTTTCAAGGAACCCACTGTAAGTATTCGCATCTCTTCCTCCTGATTTTGGTTTTTCGTACATGGATCGCTGGTGAGACCGTCAAGTTTTGTTTTCGCTGCGCCATGGGGTGCGCCGACGGTCCCAACAATAACCTCGTACTTATTTTACGAATATACTTTCCATTATTTCATAAGCTCATAGGTTTATTTTACCAGTTTATCATTTATTAACCAATAAACCATAAATCATAGCCCATAGTATAACTGTACGAGGAACCTGATATAGGAGTCAAATATTGCACCAAAGTGCTGAGGTCGAGCTTTGCTCACCTAATAATGCACCGTAGTGCTGAGGTCGGGATTTACCCACCTATACCGTAGTTTTTTGTACCGTGTCTTCACTAGACACTTTGAGGCCTGCACTATGTGCCTTCTCTTGACATTCTAGTGCTACCTAATATGCAGGTGCTAGACTCTATGGCATGCCATTAATACCACTGATCCTCAATAACATACTTGGGCATATAGTTTATTTTATTTGATCCATCCATGGAAAAGTATATTATCATAATTTAACAATGGGGTAGTTCATAACCAAAATAATTTTCATGGTAAAATATCACATTTTCCATAATCAATGCATTATAATTTCATACCGTGACATATCAATGTCATGTCAATTTATAAAAATATGACATAATATCATGCTGATATAAACAAGGTCGACTTATCGCAAGTCTTCCTGATGATGTATAAAACATTCATGTATAATGTCATGCATGTATTGCACTCACCTTGACACTTTATATCTTTAAAAATATGTGTGCCTCACTATTTTCCATAATAAACCCTTTTTCTATTTGACTTGCTTCGATCACAAATCAATCACGATCTGTATAAATCACAAATTCATAATAATACATATGTTAGTATTGTACTAACATAAACATATCCCAAAATAACTCCATAATATATTTGAACCTAATTACCTATCAAAATACTTAATACTCAATAATTCCTTTTTAACATTGGAACCAACTTTTCCAAGTTACACAAAATGGTCCTTCACCATTTTATCACTTAGATTCTTAATACCAATAATTCCAGCATTGAAATTATTACCATTCAAATGCTTTCACAAAAGCATAATTACATTTAAGTACTCAAACTATGAAAATGTTGTACTTAAATCACTAATCTTTTCAAACTTCCAAAATAGTCATATTTCACATCTAACTCTCATTTCAATTCCAAAACAGCATTTCCAGCATAGTACATCAATTATATAACACTTCACAACAACCCATCAATTTTCTATATTCAGACAACTCGCACTACCTTTAAAGAATTAGTATTTTGTATTGATATACACAATGGAATTTAATTCTGTTTATTCCGTTGAAAACTAGACTCGAATATGAATCTATCCATATAAATAAATCATTCTAATTCATTTTTTACAATTTATGGTGAATTTTCAAAGTTGACCAACAAAATCTGTTTTGCAGAATTTGCTATCCAATTTTGTTTCTGACCTTTCCTTGGTTAAAAATTCATATATTTTTGTATACACCTTGAAATTGATCCCCGTTTGTTTTAAACAAAACTAGATCGATATATGGAAACAAATATATAAAAATAACCTCCAAAATATTTTTATATAGTTTTTGGAGAATTTTCAACCCACTGCTAATTTCAAAATATAAACTGTTTTCTTTAACCTCATCCTTAGGTTCTTCATCAATTATTACAACCAATTCTTTAAAATCACTTAACTCTTCATAACCCATAAAACACAAGAAATCAACATCCCCTTCATCAACTCAAGATGAACTTGAACACTAACAATATTATCATGCAATATTGGTACCAAATGATAGCGTTTTTCGCATATAACAATTTTATATTTTCAGCATACTCAAAATCCTAAGAAAATTGCTTAAAATTTTAATTGAAGCTTTCTCTTACCTTAGGAGAAAACCCATGGTAGCTTTGGAGAAGAAGAGAGCAAATTTGGATGAAATGTGGGAAACATCTCATCTTAATTTACAATAATTTCACTTTAAATGAATATAATATTCATTTGCCTTAGATAAGACCAAATCACCCTTAATTAATCTTCTTTTTCACCATAAAACCATGACAACTCATCCTTATCATATTTCAAAGTCAAAGCTGAATTATTTTGACTTTTATTTCCAAAATTTCCCCTGAATTTTTCAAATCTTGCGTTTTAGTCATTAAATTCCACTGTTTCGGTTAAATCTGAAAAATTTCACATTTCCAAACCAAAATTATCTGATCCAAAATATTAAAATAATATTTTCAACCATTTTATAACATCCTTCAAATTTTTATAAAATTCCAATTCGAACTGAAATTATCGATTCCTTACCGGCTTTAACTCTTTCTAATTTTTCTTTACTAAAATTCCAAATCCAAAAATATGATTTCTATAAAACTCCAATCTCAAGAGTAAACCATATATTTATGGAATAATTTTTTTTAGGAAATTTATCACTTAATTCCCTAAATAATTTTCCAAGTTTTATACTTTGACCATCAAACTTTCAAAAAATTTCATTTTGGTCATTATTTAAATTTTTGGGGTATTACAATTCTCCCCCCCTTAAGAAAAAATCATCCTCGAATTTTAAAACTTTCTATGAAACCCTAACTCCCCTTTTATAAGGATTATACTTTCCATTGTACATTCATAACCCTAATTTAAGGTTATATTAACTCATAAGACATGACCACGCCTTAACTATAGACTTCTTCTGGCCTTGCCAACTTCTTGAATTCCGATTTTTCTTCTTTACTTTGGAAATTTTGTGAAGATCATGTAAATCATTAGATTTTGAACCTGTTTAATCCAATTCTTCAATTTGATATGAAAATGTCTACACATTTTCATATCATCCTCTCTTTCCCAAGTAACGTCCACGACATTATGATTTTGCTAAATCAATTTGACTATAGGAATCGTCTTGTTACGCAATTATTTCATTTCTCGAGCTAAGATTCGAATTAATTCTTCTTCATATGTCAAATCTGCTCGGTCTCAATTTTCTTTGATGAAATGATATGTGAAAGATCCAATCGATACATTCTTAGAATCGACACGTAATTTTGTTTTCCAAGGTGTTAATTTAAGAAAAAAACTTTATCACCTTTAAAAAAATTCAATCTCTTTTCACTTCAAGTCTACATAATACTTTTGTCGATCAAATGCCATTTTGCGATTATCTTGAATTATCTTTACTTTATCATCAATCTCTTTCAATAAATCTGGCCAACAAGATTTCGATCTTTTAACCCAAACCAATTTAATGGTGTTCGACATTTTCTCCCTTATAAAGCTTCATAAGGAGCCATCTTGATACTCAATTTATAATTGCTATTGTAGGAAAATTCTACTGAAATCAAATACTTTTCTTTCCCAAGATTCCTTAGAATCTATCACACATGCACTCAACATATCGTCTAATATCTGAATAGTACTTTTTGACTTACCATCCGATTGTGGATGAAAGATCGTACTGAAATTCAATCAAGTACCCAAAAATTTATGTAAATATTTCCAAAATGTTAAAGTAAACTTTAGATCTCTGTCAGATATAATGGACAGTGATACTCCTTGTAATCGAACTATTTTCTTGATATACAACTCTGTATATTTATTCAATGCATACTCCATTTGCATCAAAATGAAATATGCTGATTTAGTTAACCGGTCACTATCACCCAAATGAAATCCTTTTTATCTGATGTAAAAGGTAACCATGTAACAAAATCCATAGTGACTCTTTATATCCTGATACATTTTGTTCCCACTTGTAGGCATAGTCAGTGGACAATAATGTGCCTGAGAAAGAATATGTTTCTCCAACTCATCATTATGAGGAATACAAATTCTTCTTGATAAAATAGACACCCATCAGAGTTGACTTCAAAGTATTTAGTCTCGTTTTTTTTCCACAAGTGAAATATTATTTTTCAATCATCTCTCATTTTTTCCTTCTTTTTCTTTTCTTTTCTTGTTCTATTTTTTTCTTCGTTTTCTTTTTCTTTTTTTTTCTTATATTATATTTTTTAGCTCTTATTCCATATGTCGAGACAATATGACTAAGAAAATCAACTTCTGATAGCCAAAACTCACACTTTGACATTTTGGCATATAACTTTTTACCCTTAATTATCTCAAGCACAATACGAAGATAAGCATCATACTCTATCTTTGTATTCGAGTATACCAGAATGTCATTAATATAGACTACCTCAAATTAATCCAAGTAAAATTGAAATACTTGATTCATCAAGTCTATGAATGTTGCCAGAGCATTTTTCAAACCAAACGACATCACTACAAACTCATAGTGTCTATATCGTTTCCTGAAAACTATCTTTGGAACATCTTCCTCTTTAAAATTTAACTGGTGATATCCCATTCAAATATCAATTTTAGAAAACATTGATGCTCCTTTTAAGCTGGTCAAACAAGTCATCAATCCTTAAAATAGGATATTTGTTCTTGATAGTTACTCTATTTAACTATTGATAATTTATGCATAATCACACATATCCATTTTTTATAAACAACACCGGTTTACCCCAATGTGAACTACTCGGTCTAATGCATCCTCAATATATCAATTATTGTAATTGGTTCTTTATTCTCTTAGCTCAATCACAACCATTAGATATGAACTCATATATACAGGATTAATGCCTTAATAACCATCAATATTACATTCCACCTCTCAATCTGGAGGTAACCCATAATAATAAATCTAAAAAGACTTATGGTGACTCCCAAGTTATGGAAATATCATATGATCTTACTTCAGATACTTGAGTATCTATCACCTTAGCTAGAAAAGCTATGCATCTTTTTTATATCATCTTAATCGCAACCATTGTTGATATCACGTTAATGATATCTCACTTTTTCATCAATCATTAAAATTTTTAGATTCTCTGCATTTTTCTAAATTAACCGCTTCTTGCTACCATTAACCCAACCTTAATGCAGAGACAACCAACTCATGATCAAAATGATCTTAAACTTGTTAATGATAATCCCATCGGATTCATCAGGAACATAAGCTCCTGAATCTTTATCTAACATTTACTATTTGTCTGACTAACACTTGTATCATGACCCATAGGTCTTCCACTATAATATCACCCGATACTAAGTAGAATTGAATATTTCTACTTTGAAATTCCTTATTTCAATCTTAAAGAAATTTGTATAACTTATCCAGATCCATAGAAATTATTCTCGAACAATTGAAATATTTTCAATCACAGATGAAAGTCTCAATGTTCACATCGTTCAATAAGAAAACTTGATAAATTTGTAGCAATAACTTCATAGCAGTTAATGCTAAATCACACTAGTACCGAAGAATAACTAACATGTTTAAAATTAGGCCATACCTATCAAATCACCACCATGGTGAATATCATGCCCCTTTGAAACTTCAATGTGGGTTGGGTTACCTTACTTCTTTAACAACTTGAAACATTCAACAAGTCCAAGAAATGCTTGAACTTGTCTGTCATAACTGGCTTGGTGAACATATCAGCGACATTCTCATCAGTATGTACCTTCTAAAACAAAACCTCTCCAGATGCAACCAACTCTCTGATCTTGTAGAACCTTACATCAATATGTTTAGTTCTAGCACGATACACCTGATTCTTAGCCAAGTGAATAACACTTTGATTATCACAAAGCAACTGAACTCCACCTTGTTGAACACCCAACTCCTTCACTAAACCAGTAAGCCATAAAGCTTCTTTTGTAGCTTCAGTCGTTGCCATGTATTCAGCTTCAGCTATAGACAGTGCCATAACATAATGAAAAATAGACTTTCAACAAATAGGCCCTCCACCAAGAGTAAACGCATACCCTGTGGTAGATCTTCTATTATCCAAGTCACCTGCATAGTCTGAATCCACATATCCTACAACCAAAGGATTATCCCGCTGACTACCAAAAACAATTCCATGTCCCAAAGTACCGTTTAAGTACCGAAAAATCCACTTGACTGCTTTCCAATGTTGCTTACTAGGTTTAGAAATGTACTTACAAACTTGACTAACAGCATGAGCTAAAACAGGATGAGTACATACCATTGCATACATCAAGCAGCCAACAACATTTGAAATCGGAACCTTTTCCATATCTTCAGCTTCCTTATCTGTCTTCGGGAACGGTTCTGATGAGAGCTTAAAGTGATTCGCCAATGGAGTGCTAACTGGTTTTGCGTTGCTCATCGCAAACCTTTCTAGCATTTTCTCAACATAACCCCGTTGAGATAGCCACAGTTTCCTTAAGTCTCTGTCCCTGCAAATTTCCATTCCAAGAATTTTCTTTGCAGCACCTAAATCTTTCATATCAAATTCCTGACTCAATATGGTTTTCAAACCAATAACATCATCTATATTCTTCGCAGCAATCAACATATCATCAACATACAATAACAGAAAAATAAAAGAACCATCATTAAGGCTCTTAACATAGACACAACAATCATACTCACATCGGTTATAGCCAATCTTGATCATATAGGAGTCAAACCGTTTATACCACTATCTCGGAGATTGTTTCAACCCGTACAAAGATTTCTTCAATCTGCAAATTAAATGCTCGTTTCCAAGTTGAGTGAAACCTTCAGGCTGTCGCATATAGATCTTCTCCTCTAAATCACCATGCAAAAAAGCAGTTTTAACATCCATATGCTCTAAATGCAAATCCCAACTAGCCACCAATGCAAGTACTGCTCGGATTGAAGTGTGCCTGACCACAGGAGAAAAGATTTCATCATAATCAACTCCATTCTTCTGTGAAAAACCCTTTGCTACCAAGTGAGCCATGAACTTCTCCCCCTCTTTTTCTGTTACTGTTGGTTTCTTCTTATACACCCATTTGCAACCAATCAACTTCTTACCCTCAGGAAGGGGAACTAACTCCTATGTATGATTGTGATTCAAAGACTCTATCTCCTCAACCATGGCAGCCATCCACTTGTCATTTTCCTGACTAATAACGGCATCATGAAAAGTAACCGGATCATCACTGCTAACAGTAAGTGCAAAAGAGACCAAGTCTTCAAAACCCAATATGCTCGAGGGCTTTATATTCATCCATCTCACCCTGTCTCTGGCGAGACTATAATCCTGCAAATTATCTGTAGCGGAACCACCAGAAGTCGGTTGAGAAGTTTCTGGTTTCTCAACTGAAAACTGCTAGAAATCCACCACTGTCGTGTCTTTCTTCTGCTGCAACATGGATTGTTCATCAAAAACAACATCTCTACTGATCACAATTTTCTTCGCAATTGGATCCCAGAACTTGAATCCTTTGACACCTTTCTTGTAACCCAGAAAAATGCACTCCTTCGATTTTGCATCAAGTTTGGATCTCTCATCAGCAGGTACATGCACATAAGCAGGACAACCAAAAATCCGTAAGTTATCAAAACTATCATCATGACCAGTCCATACCTCTTCTGTAACTTTCCCAGCCAATGATGCCGTTGGCAATCTATTGATAAGATAACACACCATGTTAACAGCCTTGGCCCAGAAGTGTTTGGGAAGCCTCGCATTCAACCGCAAACATCTGGCTCTTTCATTCAACGACTTGTTCATCCGTTCCAAAACACCGTTCTGTTGTGGTGTCTTGCGCACTGTAAAATGTCTCTTAATCCCGTGCTCCTTACAGAAGTGTAAGAACTGTGAATCTGTGTACTCTGTACCATTGCCAGACCGTAAACACTTGATTTTTTGTCCTGTTTGGTTTATCTACCTCAGCTTTCCACAGCTTGAACTTCTAAAAAATGTCTGACTTCTGTTTCAAAAAATACACCCAAACTTTCCGTGAAAAATCGTCAATAAAAGTAACATAATACCTAGATCCACACAGAGACGATGTCGTGGAAGGCCCCCATACATCAGAGTGCACATAATCAAGAATCCATTGAGTTGTGTGCTTCGCAGTCTTAAAACGGACTTTAGTCTGTTTACCAAGAACACAATACTTGCAAAAATCGAGCTTACAGCTTTTGACACCATGCAACAAATTTCTTTTGTGTAATTCTGCCATACCATGTTCACTAAGATGAGCAAGACGCAAATGCCACAGTTTTGTAGTATCATTACAGGACTCAACAGAATGAACTCCACCTACAACGGTACTCCCTACTAATCTGTAAATATTCCATGCCGTCATCTTTACTTTCATCATAGTCAAAGCTCCATTAACAATCCGAATGGTCTCCTTATCCTCATCAGCCTTAGGGTTAAAACCATTCTTGTGCAAAGTGCACAAAGAAATCAAATTCTTCTTAAAATCTGGGATATGTCAAACACCACTCAACGTCTGAACAGAACTGTCATACATATTAATTCTGACATCACCAATACCAACAATATTGCAATATCGATCATCACCCAAATGAACAGAACCAGAATTAACCGACATGTATATCGAAAACCATTCCCTATTTGGCGTGATGTGATAAGAACATTCAGAATCAAGAATCCATGCATCCCTCAATTGAGTCGTTGAAATAGAAAGCATATCACCCTCACTACAATCAGAATTGTCATCCTCGACCACGTTCACAGACATGGATGAAACATCACGCTTCTCATCAGTCTGCTTTTTCAACTTCGGACAGTCTCGCTTCATATGTCCCGCCTTCTTGCACTTGTAACAATGAATTGTCTTCTTATCCCTAGATTTGGTTCTGGAAATTTGCTTTCCAGACCATGCCTTCTCTGGCTTCCGTCTCGATTACCCTTGACATATAAGCTATCGGTTTGAGAGTTTTCCCCTGCATTCTGCTTCCGCTGGTTGTGAGTCAACAAGGATGCAGTAATATCCTCAACGTTGATAGTCTCTTTCCCATATGTAAGAGTAGTCACCATGTGCTCGTAAGAGGGAGGCAACGAACACAACAGAATCATTGCTCTGTCTTCATCCTTAATTTTCACATCAAGCCGAGCCAAATCAGAAACGATTTGATTGAAGACATTCACGTGTTGCGCCAAATCATAATCGTCCTGCATCTTCAGCCCATAATGTCACTACTTTACATACAATTTTGTCGTTAAGAATTTGGACATAAACTGACTTTCCAACTTCCTCCAAATTTCGTCTGGAGATGACAGATGCATGACGTGATACATAACCTCGTCCGCCAAGCATAATCGTATGGTTCCTGCCGCTCGCTGTTGCAATTCTTCCCAATCGTCCTCCTCCATCGACGCCAGCTTTGTACGTCACAAAGCCTTCAGGATCCCCTGCTGCGCCAACAGATCCTTCACCCTCATTTTCCATAATCCGAAGTTACCCTGACCATCGAATTTCGCAACTTCGAATTTTTCTCCTGACATCTGATACCAATTATTGAAGAATCGGGCAAAGATAATGAAAGAACGCAATAATTTTAATGAGGTTTGACAATGTGCTTACATCCTCGGTGCCTAGACGACGCTAGAAGTTTTATTCAATGTCTCATAGGTTTAGGTTACATCTCTATTTATAATAAAAAATATGGTACATAATTACATAATTAACCTATCATTAATCAAATTATTTGTTCAAGTTCAATTCCATTGAATACATCCACAATTGAGAATTTGTTTCCCTATCTGGTATGGCGGACACAATGGAATTACCATAGAAATGAGAAAAGTGAAGGTACCAGTCGAAAGGAGAGAATAAAAACCAAAACAACATTGTGGATGGGGTTATGATTATGAAGAGATACTTTAAGGTGAGAAGTGAGTGTTTAAAAAACAAACACTGAAACAAAGAAATTTATCATTTTCCTATGTTCGAATAGCTGCGGTTTGTGCGTTATTAAGAAAAATTATGAACATGTACTATCTTATAATTATCATAGATTAATTAAAAAACAATATATTCACAGTAATCTTAATTTATGGTTATCTACATGGATGTTTCTCTTCCCTATTCGGCAGCCATTAAGTCTTACTACCACGGGGAACTTCTGGTGTGCGGTACCTAAAAAACGGCGTGACCAGTTAAAATTTAGATCGGTTATGCTAAATCATTTAACCGGAAATATTATCAAGTACAATAACATATTAGGTAGCGCTTATATAATGTAATATGTAGCTCTTATATTGACCTATTTTATAAGTAAACCGGTATATTTATACCGGTAATATTGTAAATTTACCTATTACATTATAATTATCGGTTTTGATGTTTTTTGGATAGATACAATTTGAAATGTATCGACATTGTATGCGTGCACCTCGTTGGGCATTCATTCTAGAAAAAAGTATCGACTCAAACATAAAAAGTGTCGATACATTATTTAGACTTATTTTCTCATAAAACCAGTATATTTCTATCGGGTACATTGTAAATTTACCTATCACATTGTAATTATCGGTTTCGATGTTTTTGGGATTGATACTTTTAATAAATGTATCGACACTTTATGCGTGCACCCGTTTGGCATTCATTATGGACAAAATGTATCGACACAAATTTAACAAGTGTAGATACTTTATGCTGACCTATTTTCTCATAAAACCGGTATATTTATACCGGATACATTGTAAATTTACATATTACATTATAATTATCGATTTCGATTTTATTGGGATCAATACTTTTAATAAATGTATCGACACTTTATGCGTGTACCTCGTTTGGGCATTCATTCTGGACAATAAGTATCAACACAAATTCCACAAGTATTGATACATTATGTTGACCTGTTTTCTAATTAACCGGTATATTTATATCGGTTACATTGTTAATTTACCTATTACATTATAATTACTGGTTTCGATGTTTTTTGGGTCGATACTTTTAGAAAATGTATCGACACATATTTAGGTAGTTATTGTACATACCTAAATATGTCATGTGAATTTAATGTTGTACCCACCCTTCAACTACCACTACCAATACCGCATCCTATTGAAAGCACGACTGAAACATGTTCAATGAACATTTACTTACATCTCCATCAACTCTGAGACCACTGAACTTGCACAACAAAATTTTTGCACAACAATGTTAAGCCAACTGAGGAAAGCCATGAAGTACGTAATGTTGATAAATTTGATAGATTGGTTGGTCAGATCTTCGCTTCACGTGATCAAGCTTGGTACTTTTACAAGGGATTTGCACGGGAACATGGGTTTAGTGCACGTAAGGGAACAACACGGCTTGACGTTGAAGGGAATGTGAAGACACAAGAATTTTGTTGTTCTAAAGAAGGATTTCGAGTATCAAAAGTCAATATTTTTTATGGTCAACGTGCTCATACGCCAGTCACAAGAACAGGATGCAAGGCTAGAGTCATAGTTACAACAACAAACACAAACGATCATTGGGTTATATGTAAGTCTTATCAAAAACATAATCATGCATTGTGCACACCTGCTATGACACCATTTATGCGTTCTAATAGAGATATAAGTAAGGTTGATATCGATGAGGCAACAACATTGAAAGAGGTCGGTGTTGACACGTCACAAGTAATGAACTATTTAACGCAGCAGGCAGGGGGCTATCATAATGTTGGATTTACACATAAAGACCTCTACAATGCACTTCAAAGAGATAAAGCAAAGGAAATCGTCAATGGGGATGTGAATGCGCTTATTGCTTACATTGATTATAAGAAATATGATGATCCCAGATTTTTTATGACATACTCGGTAGATGAATTAGGGGCATTGCATAATCTTATTTGGTCATATTCTACATCGAGATCAGATTACACATGCTTCAGTGATGTAATTGCGTTCGACACAACGTACAAAGATAATTTTCATGGTCGACCAATTATGCATATTGTCGGTGTCAATCATCACCATAACACAATTGTGCTTTCCACTGCCATAATCACTGACGATACGCCTCAATCTTTCGAGTGGGTGCTACAAAAATTTTTAGAAGCCATGATGAATAAATCGCCTATTTCAGGGGATAGGGCAATGCAGAGGGGTATCAAATATGTTATCCCTTATGCTAAGAATAAATTATGTTCTTGGCATCTTTCTCGTAATGCACAAGATAACGTTGGTGACCCAAAATTTATAGCAGCATTCTCAAAATGCATGGCTTCCTGGTGGATAACCGAGGAATTTGATATTCAATGGTGTTCGGTTGTTTCATAATTCAACGTTGAAAAGCATCAATGGGTGATTGAGAAGGGAAATATTCGGCACTTATGGGCACAAGCATATATAACCGGTCATTTCTTTGCCAATATTCGCTCAACACAAAGGTGCGAGTCTATGAATGCTTTACTAGCGATTGCACTGAAACACAAGAAGACATATTTAGATGTTGTTTGTGCAATTGAAGATGGAATTAGTAGAATGCATATGAATGAGTTGAAAGCGTAGTACTTAAGTTCCCAGAAGAAGCCCTTCCAGATCACAAAACTGGTTGACCTTGAAAGCCATGCTGCTGAGATTTTTACCCGCGAATCCTTTCGTGCGTTCCAAGATGAACTTCAACGGGAGACATTATACCAGATTGAGGAAGAGATTCAGTCCTTATCAGATGAATGTCAACATTATATTTTGACAAAGCACAAAGAAAAAAATAGGAAATTTGAAATTAGTTTTGATTCTCGTACGGAAACCCTAATTTGCTCCTGCAAAAAATTTTAGATCATTGGACTTTAGTATCGCCATCAACTTCATATTTTGAAGCACTTGGATTACACATATTTGCTCGGGATTTGATTCAAAGTAGGTGGACTAAGGATGCGAAGGCTTTTGCACCCAGTTATGTTGACTTGAATGTGCCTCCAGAAGTGATGCAAATGACAAGGTTCGCTGCTCTACGTTCAACGTCAAGTAGGTTATGCTACATTGCATCAAAGACAGACGCATATTTCAAAACCACAAGATATGAGATGAAAAGACTAATAGAAGAATTTGAAAACTCGTTTGGTTTGAATGATTCAGTCAATCAGAGAAGTGTAGTAAACAACATTCGTGACCCTCAACGAAAACAACGCAAGAAAAAAGAAGTACCAAAGAACAAGGTCGAGAAGAAAATTAGGCGATGTGAGTACTGCAACGGTGAGGGACATAACAAACTAACATGTCCTCGGGTCAAGCTCAGTTTGAATACAAGTACACAACCTACATCAACTGATTTTTTTCGAAGATGGAATGCAATGGCCATTCAGTTCCGCACTTGATGACAACGATCTCCATATACCGTAAGTATCAATATGACTCCTATTGTGCATAAAAACATGTACAAAAACCTATTGCTAACTTTTCTCATCTCATACATAATTACATTCACATACAAAATTATAAATCGTATGTAAAATTATAAATCTTATACAAAATTAACCCTCCATAAAATGATTGACATCTCTGTTGCATAATTTTCCATGTGAGTAGTTGGGTTTAGGGTTTAAAATGATTGCAGTTGTGTGCAAATCCTATTATTCAGCAGGTTCTCTTCAGCATGATACGCATAATTTCAAAGTTGATTCTAGGTTCGGTCTTCATACAGAGAAAAAGCTACCGCTCTTGGTAAATCTTTATGATGTGAGGCTAACCAGGCTTCTTCAATTATGGAGAAGTTGGCAACCTTGTTATTTCCCGATCTAGGAGAGACACCAAATGCTACACCTTGGATTGAAAGTAATCTGCACAAAAGAAGAAGAATTGATTAAGTAATATGATAATTAAGAAATGAAAAGTAAATAGAAATGGAAAGATTTGAAATGGATAGAATAGTTATCAAAGTTGGGCTGCGGAAATGTTGAATAAATCTCCTTCAAGTGATGTTGACTTCGGCCTCCAATGGTGGTGATGAAGTATACCTTGTTGATGAATGAAGGATGATTTAATGGTGATGAAATGGTAATGGAATGGTGATGATATAGGCGTGATAATGGTGATGGACAGATTGTATCTTATAAAACTAAGAAGGAACCAATGCTATAAAGGAGCAAAGACCCGTTTCTTATAAGTTCTATAAGGGATGGTATGAAAGGACTTTGACCCTCTAGTTATTTAAACTAGGAACCAGAAGTATCAATGAGGGAATGACGCCACAAGCTTTAGAAAAGGCTTGCTTAATCGATATAGTTCTAAAAAGAACTTGAAGAGAGAATAATCTCACAAAAGGATTTTAATTATCAAAGGGTTGAGTTCACAAATGAATGCCAAAGCCTATTTATAGTTTTGTAAAGGCTTGGCCGAATAAATAGATGCCTTTTCGGCAAAGTACATGTCTTAAAACGAAAATAAATGATGCTTGGATGAGGGGAGATGTCTTTGGCCGAATGGTTCCCATAACTCTTCATCTTGGCGCCAATTTGAAGCATGATGATGTTTAGGCCGAATAGAGAGAAGCCTTTTCATCTTGGCGCCTAATTCATTCACATGCAAAGCACATGGGTGGCTGGTCATGTGGCACTCACATGGTTGGTGTTGAATGCTTAAGGCGTGGACTCATCCATGGTGTGTAGATGAACAGCAACTTAGGCGTGACTTGGCATCAAACATGTGTCTAGGTGACTTGGCATTAATGGGGCAGCAACTTAATTATGAAAGGTCACATTTGTGTGAAACAGCCTTTCATCATTTGAGCTACTTCCCATGAGTTTGAGCTGAAGATGAGGTGGCCATAGATGAATTGCATGAAGATGAGTCATAGGACAACTCCTTGTGAAAGGTCACTTCTCGGATTGGCAACTCTTCGCGAAAAGGTACGAATTCACAAAATTTGACCTAGACCATATTTGTAGTGCTCTGTGTGGTGAAGATGATGGTGCAACTCTCCAGCTGAAATGAAGTCTCTAGCTAGCTCAAAAGTCCAGCTCAAGTGAGCTATGAGCTCGAGGGTCAGCTGACAACTTTTCACCATTTGTCCTTCATGATCTCCCAAGTCATCCTATGTAAGGTTTCCTAGCTCATTGACCTCAATTCTAGCTTTAAATCAGCTCCCATGTTGTGGCCGAACATGTACCTACAAAAGAAAGCATTTATAAGCTAAGTAATATAAGATATAAATATGTGATTCATAGATTATATTATATGTCAACATAAAACATGTTATATAATCTATAGTTTGGGGATGCATTCTTAAATGATTCAAAAGTTTTAATGCATTTAGTTGTAAGAGCTTCCCTGAATAGTTTGGCCCTTGATCGAGTTATTGGTCCTTGTGGCATTACTTCCATATCCTTTGAAGGTAGCGTTGGTGAACTCACATCATTCCCCCCTTCTTTTAAGCGATTTGTCCCCAAATTGTCATCATCCTTGATTGGAGATAGATATGCTATATTGAAGGTGGCACTTACATTGTATTCTCCGAGAAGATCCAACTTGTATGCATTGTCATTAATTTTCTCAATGATTTGGAAAGGACCGTCTCCTCTTTGTAAAAGCTTAGATTTCCTTTTAGTAGGAAACCTTTCTTTTCGCAAATGCAGCCATACCCAATCTCCAACTTCCAAATGGAGTGGTTTTCGTCCCTTGTTGGCTTGTTGCTCATACTGTTTTGTTCTTCTCTCAATATTGTTCCGAACTTGTTCATGTAATTTCTTGATGAACTCAGCCTTGTTCTTGCCATCCTTGTTAACCATTTGTTCTTGGGGTAGAGGGAGAAGATCTAAAGGAGTTAAGGGATTGAATCCATACACTACCTCAAATGCTGAAGTTTTTGTGGCTGAATGAACTGACCGATTGTAAGCGAATTCAACATGTGGTAAGCAATCTTCCCAAGTCTTGATGTTTTTCTTGATGATGGCTCTCAACAATGTTGATAATACTCTGTTGACTACCTCCGTTTGCCCATCAGTTTGGGGGTGACAGGTGGTTGAAAACAACAATTTAGTTCCAAGTTTGTTCCATAATGTCCTCCAGAAATGGCTAAGGAACTTGACATCTCGATCAGAAACAATTGTTCTTGGTATGCCGTGCAATCTTACAACTTCTTTGAAGAATAGATTAGCCACATGGGTTGCATCGTCGGTTTTGTGACATGGTATGAAATGGGCCATTTTGGAGAACCTATCAACCACCACAAATATAGAATCTCGCCCATTTCTTGTTTTTGGCAAACCCATCACAAAATCCATGGAAATATCAACCCATGGTACTATAGGAATGGGAAGAGGTATGTAAAGTCCATGAGGCATGACCTTCGACTTAGCCTTTTTGCAAACGATGCATCTATCACAAATCCTTTCAACATCCCTTTTCATCTTAGGCCAGTAGAGATGTTCTTTCAAGATTGCCAATGTCTTACCAATTCCAAAATGCCCCATGAGTCCTCCTTCATGTGCTTCTCGTACCAATACTTCTCGAAAGGAGCCTTGTGGAATGCACACCCTTTCTTCCTTGAATAGATAACCATCATGTCTATAGAATTTCTCCACTGCACCTTTTTCACAAGACTTGTATTTCTCTCCAAAATCATGGTCATTAACATAATAATCTTTAAGGAAAGAAAATCCAAGTAACTTAGAATCCAAAGTGTTAAGAAGAACATACCTTCGTGAAAGGGCATCTGCAACAACATTCTCTTTTCCTTTCTTGTAATGAATGACGTATGGAAAGGATTCAAGAAATTCTACCCACTTGGCATGTCGTTTGTTGAGTTTGTGTTGGCCTTTAATATGCTTCAATGCCTCATGATCAGTATGGATGACAAACTCCTTGGGCCATAGATAGTGTTGCCATGTTTCTAAAGCCCTTATAAGAGAATACATTTCTTTGTCATAAATGGGGTAGTTTAGTGAAGCATCACTTAACTTTTCACTAAAGTATGCAACTGGTCGTCCCTCTTGAGTCAAAACGGCACCTATACCAATTCCAGAAGCATCACATTCTATTTCAAAGGTTTTATCAAAATTAGGAAGTACCAGAAGTGGTGCTTTAGTCAAACAATCCTTAATGGCCATAAATGCTTCTTCTTGTTCTTTGCCCCATTCAAAAGTGGAATTCTTTTTAATTACCCCAGTTAAGGGAGAGGCAATAGAACTAAAGTTGGGCACAAATCTCCGGTAAAAACTTGCAAGTCCATGGAAACTTCTGACTTGACTTATTGATGTAGGTCTCGGCCAATCTTGAATTGCTTTAATCTTTTCCGGATCTACTTCAAGTCCCTGTGAACTTACAATAAATCCTAAGAAGGCAAGCTTGTTAGTGCAAAAAGAACATTTTTGAAGGTTGGCATAAAGTTTCTCTTTTTGGAGAGTTTCAAGTACTGACCTTAAATGTTGCACATGGTCATCCAAAGTATGGCTATAAATCAAAATATCATCAAAATAGACCACACAAAACTTACCAATAAAAGCCCGGAGTACATGGTTCATCAACCTCATGAAAGTACTAGGTGCATTGGTTAGTCCAAAGGGCATAACCAACCATTCGTACAATCCTTGCTTTGTTTTGAAAGCGGTCTTCCATTCATCTCCTTCTCGCATCCTAATCTGATGATATCCACTTTTAAGATCAATTTTAGAGAAGATGGTGGCACCACTTAGTTCATCCAGCATATCGTCTAGCCTTGGAATTGGGTGTCGGTATTTGATAGTGATCTGATTAACTGCTCTGCAATCTACACACATTCTCCATGAACCATCCTTCTTTGGCACAAGCAAAACGGGAACAGCGCATGGACTTAGGCTTTCTCGAATGTACCCCTTTTCCATTAACTCTCCAACCTGTTTTTGAAGTTCCTTTGTTTCCTCCGGATTACTTCTATAGGCTGGTTTGTTTGGAATAGTTGCACCGGGAATGAAATCGATTTGATGTTCAATTCCTCGAAGGGGTGGAAGTCCTCTTGGTATATCTTCTGGAAACATGGTTTTAAATTCCTGTAAAAGAGAAACAATAGAAGAAGGCAAACCTTCTTGGAGATTAGTTAAAAGTAGACTTTCCTTGTACATTAGTACAATGAAAGCCTTATGTGACAACAAGTGTTTCCGAATCTCCTTTCTTCCAGCATAGATGTTCAATGCTTTAGTCGTCTCTTTTTCATTGTTTTTGAATGAATCCATGCTTTTCTTCAAATGAATCTGATCTTCATTCACTTGACTAGGAGATAGTGGCGTCAAAGTGAATTTCTTATCATTATGAATGATAGTATATCTGTTGGTAAACCCATCATGGATTGCTCTTCGGTCAAATTGCCATGGTCTTCCCAAAAGTATATGTCCAGCATCCATTGGTACAACATCACATAGAACTTCATCTTGATATTTACCAATTGAAAATGGAATGACAACTTTCTTTGTGATTCTTACTTCTCCACCGTCATTTAGCCATTGAAGTTTATATGGATTTGGATGCTTAGAAGTCTTCAGGCCAAGTTTTTCCACCATAAGAGTGCTTGCAACGTTCGTACAACTTCCTCCATCGATGATCATGAAACAAACTTTGTTGTTTACATGACAACGAGTATGAAAAATGTTTTCTCTTTGGTCATCTTCTATGATTTGAGTGCTTAAAGCCTTTTTGATGACAAAAACTTGTCTCAAATCTGAATGGAAATCAAACAATTCTTGTGACATGGTTAGTAAAATAAAAGATTAAATTAAAACCTTACCAGCACACTCACAAAAACCTCACGTGGTCACTCCAAAGAAAATTTCAGATTGCACTCCACTCACTCTCGTGTTTGCACTCGGGGATATGATCCTTGGCTTTTTCTGATCCCCCTTCTGATCTCACCATCTCGTTTGCCTTTTACCGCTCAATTCTCTCTTGTGGGTCCTTTTAAAGAACTAACTCAAGATTGAGCAAGTTTCTTTAGTTTGTGCGTCGGTTTAGAAATGGTTAAGGTATAAGATAAAGGATAGGCTAGAAAAAGTTAAGAAAGATGATAAGGTAATAGAGTAAGAAAAGATGAAAGAAAAGGAAATGAAATAGTAAATAAGTGAAGATGACTTACAACTCAAGTTGCAACACTTACTATCTTCCTTCACAAGAAATAACAAGGATACTTCCTTCAAGTTTGATGTTGGGCAGATTGTATGGTGCTTCTCTTTGAGTGTACTTTGCAACTTGCTTCACTTTTCTTTTGCTTTTTCTTTTCTTTTTTTTTTTTTTTTTTTTTTGCACTCCAAATTTGATGTAGGAGTCTTTTTCTTTTCTCTTTTGTTTTCTTCTTTCTTGTTGCTTTTTGTTGTAGCACTTTTAATGTCAATCCACCAAGGCTCTGATTACCGCTTGATGTGAGGCTAACCAGGCTTCTTCAATTATGGAGAAGTTGGCAACCTTGTTGTTTCCCGATCTAGGAGAGACACCAAATGCTACACCTTGGATTGAAAGTAATCTGCACAAAAGAAGAAGAATTGATTAAGTAATATGATAATTAAGAAATGAAAAGTAAATAGAAATGGAAAGATTTGAAATGGATAGAATAGTTATCAAAGTTGGGCTGCGGAAATGTTGAATAAATCTCCTTCAAGTGATGTTGACTTCGGCCTCCAATGGTGGTGATGAAGTATACCTTGTTGATGAATGAAGGATGATTTAATGGTGATGAAATGGTAATGGAATGGTGATGATATAGGCGTGATAATGGTGATGGACAGATTGTATCTTATAAAACTAAGAAGGAACCAATGCTATAAAGGAGCAAAGACCTGTTTCTTATAAGTTCTATAAGGGATGGTATGAAAGGACTTTGACCCTCTAGTTATTTAAACTAGGAACCAGAAGTATCAATGAGGGAATGACGCCACAAGCTTTAGAAAAGGCTTGCTTAATCGATATAGTTCTAAAAAGAACTTGAAGAGAGAATAATCTCACAAAAGGATTTTAATTATCAAAGGGTTGAGTTCACAAATGAATGCCAAAGCCTATTTATAGTTTTGTAAAGGCTTGGCCGAATAAATAGATGCCTTTTCGGCAAAGTACATGTCTTAAAACGAAAATAAATGATGCTTGGATGAGGGGAGATGTCTTTGGCCGAATGGTTCCCATAACTCTTCATCTTGGCGCCAATTTGAAGCATGATGATGTTTAGGCCGAATAGAGAGAAGCCTTTTCATCTTGGCGCCTAATTCATTCACATGCAAAGCACATGGGTGGCTGGTCATGTGGCACTCACATGGTTGGTGTTGAATGCTTAAGGCGTGGACTCATCCATGGTGTGTAGATGAACAGCAACTTAGGCGTGACTTGGCATCAAACATGTGTCTAGGTGACTTGGCATTAATGGGGCAGCAACTTAATTATGAAAGGTCACATTTGTGTGAAATAACCTTTCATCATTTGAGCTACTTCCCATGAGTTTGAGCTGAAGATGAGCTGGCCATAGATGAATTGCATGAAGATGAGTCATAGGACAACTCCTTGTGAAAGGTCACTTCTCGGATTGGCAACTCTTCGCGAAAAGGTACGAATTCACAAAATTTGACCTAGACCATATTTGTAGTGCTCTGTGTGGTGAAGATGATGGTGCAACTCTCCAGCTGAAATGAAGTCTCTAGCTAGCTCAAAAGTCCAGCTCAAGTGAGCTATGAGCTCGAGGGTCAGCTGACAACTTTTCACCATTTGTCCTTCATGATCTCCCAAGTCATCCTATGTAAGGTTTCCTAGCTCATTGACCTCAATTCTAGCTTTAAATCAGCTCCCATGTTGTGGCCGAACATGTACCTACAAAAGAAAGCATTTATAAGCTAAGTAATATAAGATATAAATATGTGATTCATAGATTATATTATATGTCAACATAAAACATGTTATATAATCTATAGTTTGGGGATGCATTCTTAAATGATTCAAAAGTTTTAATGCATTTAGTTGTAAGAGCTTCCCTGAATAGTTTGGCCCTTGATCGAGTTATTGGTCCTTGTGGCATTACTTCCATATCCTTTGAAGGTAGCGTTGGTGAACTCACATCACTTTAAGTGCCAGATTTCTTGTGGTCTGCCTCGAGGATATAGGCTACTGCACGCATCTAACTAATTG
This sequence comes from Hibiscus syriacus, assembly GCF_006381635.1. Lineage (NCBI taxonomy): Eukaryota > Viridiplantae > Streptophyta > Magnoliopsida > Malvales > Malvaceae > Hibiscus > Hibiscus syriacus. The sequence continues at coordinate 1,244,103 of NW_024062824.1, read as the reverse complement.
GTCCCGAAACGTGAACGTATATCATAACACTATCCTTATATAAAATTAAGAACAATTCTTTAACAACTGAATACAACTATTATACGTAATGTTCAATCATGCACTCCTTACGTTGGAGGGCTCTAAACCTTAAATCCTCAAAGGAAGCTTGCCTTACCAATTCCTAGCTTACCATTTGGACCCTGCAAGGGGTTTTATTGGCTATGCTGTCAACATGATTATGAGCTTCCTTTATCCTTTCGCATTCAGTCAGACTGTAGAGATTTGAATCAATTAAATTGGATTAAATACTTTAATCTAATTACCATTTCAAGAATAATTACATGAATACATTGATACTTACTGGTCGCTTCCGATTTTCTTCAATATTGATACACTAGGGCTTCATTTGAAGGTAATCATCTTCGCGAACAAAGATTGAACTTTCAACCTATAACCATTCACAAACATCAAACTTTAAAACCTAACCCCTCTTTCCAAAGACTTTCTAAAAAATTAGGGTTTCGACAACATACCTATCGAACTCAAGAAGGGAAAAAAAGTGTCCAATCTAGAAATCAATACCATAATATTGATAAATTTACATGAATAACTGATCGTAACTGTTATGAACGTTGATATTCATCAGAGTGGAAGAGAAGAGAACTATCTTTAGGGTTTGTCGATTTAGGGGTTTGTATAGCGTTACATATAAATAATGAAGGAAAAAAACACGTTATTTAAAAAGTATCGACACAAATTTAAAAGTGTTGATACATTATGTTGACCTATTCTCTCATAAAACTGGTATATTTATACCGGTTACATTGTAAATTTACCTATTACATTATAATTATCGGTTTCGATGTTTTTGGGATCGATACAATTTCAAATGTATCGACACTTTGTGCATGCACCCCATTTGGCATTCATTCTGGAAAAAATGTATCGACACAAATCTAAAATGTGTCGATACATTATGTTAACCTATTTTCTCATAAAATCGGTATATTTATACCGGTTACATTGTAAATTTACCTATTACATTATAATTATCAATTTTGATGTTTTTAGGATCGATACTTTTTAAAAAAATGTATCGACACTTTATGCGTGTAACCCTTTTGGCATTCATTTTGGACAAAAAGTATCGACATAAATTTAACAATTGTCGATACTTTATGCTGACCTATTTTCTCATAAAATCGGTATATTTATACTGGTTACATTGGAAATTTACCTATTACATTATAATTATCAGTTTCAATGTTTTTGGGATCGACACTTTTTAAAAATGTATCGACACTTAATGGGTGCACCTTTTTGGCATTCCTTCTGGACAAAAAGTATCGACACAAATTCTAGAAGTGTCGATACATTTTCTAGACCTATTATCGTATAAAATTGGTATATTTATACCGGTTACATTGAAAAATTACATATTACATTATAATAATGGGTTTCGATGTTTATGGGATCGATACTTTTATAAATGTATCGACACTTTATGGGAAACTTTAAGTTTGGAAACTTTATGTGTCGATACATGTTTGTAAGTTACCGATATTTCTAAGTATGAAAACTTTGTTGTGGAGATTATAGAAAACGATTCTTTAATAATGTGTTTCGATGCATTTGCACGCATATGTAAAATACATTAATAACTAGTATTGATATTTCAACAATCCTCAAATGTATCTATATACAGAGAAGTAAATATGGATATAAAAGCCCGACCAATCAACCAACAACGATTCGGAGATCAAATATCATTATATATTCAGAGCAATCAACCTAAATGAAACGTGAGGGAAATCCCGACCATCATAATTTTTCACCACTCCATCTATTTTTCCTTCCACTTCCCCCTTATGCCTCTCAAGTGTCTCTTCGACTCTCTCAAGTTTCTCTTCGACTCTTGATTGTCTTTGTATGATATCAAATTGGATTTTTTTGATATCAACCAATTTAGACATCAAAATGTCGAATTTACTATGTTTTCCTTCACCGTCATCCCCCAATACAACCATTTCTTCTTCCTTCTCCTCTGCCCCCACTGCCTCCCTACCTCCTCGCCAATAACCTTCTAAATTAAATTACAATATTAAGACATTGATTATATTCTTAATATTATTTAATTATATTTATTACCCTTTCTTGCTTCCTCGGTCTATCCAACTTCAACTTCACCATCACTCTAACCACCTCTTCCTTCCCTCATGCACGGATGCGTGCCACTCTGGTTCTTTCATAAGCCGGCACTGCCTCACAGCCCGACCAAAAATCAAACAGTGCAACCTGCATTTATAATAAAATTTATAATTTTATATAATAACTATACTATCATTTTATATAAAAAAATAAAAATGTTCTTCAACTCATTTACCTCTAAGATTGCTATGCGCCCTTTGAGGTATATCTGACTACCCTTTTTAAAGGTAATTATTGATTCAATCAATCTCGAATGGACATATTCAGCCCAATTGAATTCACCCTTCAAGCCTTCATCGCAAATGAACTACGTATAGTTCTTGTTCGTTGACGTATCACCCATTGGACAAAGAAAGATCCCGACAAGGTACAATAGAACTCGGGCCTTCAGTTCATCCCCTCGTAAGATCCACTTTTGATTTCCTCTTCAAGTTCAACACATGTCACCTTCTCCTTCAAACCATATTTGGAGGCAAGTACTTTCCAGTTCTTACTCTTAGAGACTTCTATAACACTTTTGCCTTTATTTCCTACCCCAAGACGGCTGCAGCACATGGGATCCCAGAGGAAATGAAAAATCACCATATTTAGCAATACATTGTTCGACATCAAATTGTGCCATAAAGGATCGACACAATTCCCTCCGAATAGGTCGATCCCTTACTCCTACCAATGATCCAAACCCTATTTCTCCCAACACATTCAACTGACCTTTCTCCTTAAAGTGTTTAATTAATGAATTCACCCTTTTAATGATGCACTTTGTCGACACTTCTTACATTTTTTAACAATATATAATGATATATTTCTTATATATTTTGTATCAATGTATTTACAAGTTTAATGAATACCTTCTTTTCATGTGCATTCCTCCATTCTTTGTATTCTTCACTATCAATATTTGACTGTGCGATGTAAGGTTCCTTATCAGCATCACTCATCGAATTTCATTTCTCCAACACATCATTTCTCACCTAATATTAAGCATAAACGTTTCTTAATCAATACATTAACACCAAATAATACTCAATGTCAATTTCAATTTACATACCGAACCGATGTGTTCGCCACCTTCCTTCATCCTTTGGCATTCGGTCATACTGTCAATATTTAAAATTTGTAATCAATTTAAAGTTCTTAAATACTTTAATCCAATTACCATTTGAACAATAATAACAAAAAGACATTGATACTTACTATAAGTACATATATTCACCCTTTGGTTGCTTTCGAGTCTCGGCCTCAATTTCAAAGTTATATGCGCCACCAACAATTTTTCCACCCATTGACTCTGTTTTTCCTTCATATATCAGTTTACGCAAATCAAATCAAATACTTGTTACATACACTTTATTCAATATACAATTATAGATAACTACTCTTGTGGTAAAACGGTTTTCTTCAAAAGAATTTGAATGGCCACTACAAAATGTGTAGGCACATTTATACAACCTAAAATATAATTTTCTACCTATAATATTATATACAGGTATCCATATTTATTTTCTACCTATAATATTATTTAATCGGTCACAAATCCTTCTTGGCTTCGATTCGAAATCTCCAAACCAAACCCAAAAATCTTAATCCCTATTTTCTTCAAACAAATGGGAACACTCAATTCTCCAAGTATCGGCACATTCATACAACCTATAATATCATTTTCTACCTATAATATTTAATAAAAGTATCGATATTTATATTTTACCTAGAATATCACTTTCTACCTATAATCGATCCCAAATGCTTCTTTACTCCAAAACTCCAAACAACACATAAAAACCCTATTTCCGATTACTGTAATAATAAAAAACTAGGGTTTCGACAACGTACTTTTCGATTCGACTGCAGCAACAAACAAACCAACTTCACTTTAGAAAAGTCTTCTAAAATGTAGCAACAATTACGTTTCGATTTCAAAAACTCATCCGTTCTATCTATTTTTCAGAGGATATTTAACTATGCCCTTTATATTTTCACCGGATATATTATTTATATTTAATCGATACAACTACCAAAGTGTCGATACTTTTATGTCAGGTGTCGATACTTTCGATAGTATAATTACCTATTTCTTTGAAAGTAACGATAATTTTTTACGCGTACTTATTAAAGTATCGACACGTTCAATATATCCGGTAGCGCTTTACCGGTTTTGTCATTTCGAGACCGGTTTTGTCATATTTTTACATGTTATATCGTTATGGATCGATACATTTTTATAAAGTATCAACACTTTATTGGCGCTAAAACTGCTTATCTTTTAAATTCACAAAGTGTCGATACTTATATTAAAGTATCGACACTTTCAATATATTTGGTCGCTCTATGCCGGTTTTGTCTTTTAGAGACCGACTTTGTCATATTTTTACCTGTTATATCGTTGTGGATCGATACATTGTTATAAAGTAGCGACAGTTTATAGGCACTAAAACTGCTTCTCTTTTAAATTCACAAAGTGTTGATACTTATATTAAAGTATCAACACTTTCAATATAGCCGGTCGCTCTATACCGGTTTTGTCCTTTAGAGACTAGTTTTGTCATATTTTTACCTGTTATATCGTTGTGGATCGATACATTGTTATAAAGTATCGACACTTTATAAACGCTAAAACTGATTCTCTTTTAAATTCACAAAGTGTCGATACTTATATTAAAGTATCGACACTTTCAATATATCTGGTACCGCTTTACTGATTTTGTCTTTTCGAAACCGGTTTTTTCATATTTTTACATGTTATATTGATGTAGATCAATACAGTTTTATAAAGTATCGACATAAACCGACAAATTAAGTTTGCCGGTTATCAAATTTTTTAATATTTCTTCATGATTTAGACCTACTACATTATTATTACTCAACATTTTCGATAGCACTAAACCGAATTTATTAAATATCTTTTAATGTATCCAATAATACCGTATATTAACCGTATATTAATTCACTTTTTCTGAGACAATCCCACTGCGATGGCTCAAAATTATTGCAACTCTTTTCAAAGTCTGACTCTGCCTGTGGAGTTGATTATTATTTGTATCCTACTCTGACTATGCGTACGTGAACATGTCCCCCGATAGTTTTTTCATATACATGATAAAATTTTAAAAAATATTAAGTATAAATTCATATTTGATACAAACATTCAAATTAATTTGCAGTATTAGAGTTCCTGCTTAAAGACAACAAGATAAGGAGAAAACCACAGTGCTGCCCTTTCAACGGAAGATAAAATTACTGCCATGTTGCTGACAACTTAACCTGCGTATTTAAATTGCAGTTGCAATTGTATTTCTTAGTTATGTTATGTTTGTTATAATTGTATACATAACAAATATTATTACAATCATTATGGATATTACGGTCATATAATAATGATTTTGGACATTATCATTATTGCTATATAGAAGACAACTTAATAGATGTGTTTAAATTGTGATTACGATCTTATTTTTGGTTCTTACGTTTATCGCAATGACAGATGTATGTGTTATTTAGGGTGGGTATGTTATAACCCTAAAATTTAAATTCTTTTATGTTAGTTATCCATTTGACAAATATACTAATATCAATAGTTTCTTTTTGTTACCATCTTCTAGTTTCAAGGGTTCACGCACACTTAATTTTTATGGGTGAATATCCTAACGAAAATTTTTTACATACACAAAGACTTAAGCCTAAGACCTTATTTAAGCGATTTCAAATTATGAACCACTTGAATTATTTCGTTGATATACCAATAGTTTAATTGGATTTATGGTATCTGGTCCAATAGTTTAATTGGATTTATGGTATCTGGTGCGAAATTTATTACTGCTTCATTAGTGGTGTCAGCCATCTGATGGTGCTCAACTTCATTTTTTGAATGATACATTTTCTAATCACAACATCAAGTTGCAGCATAGGTATTGTCACCAGTCATCTATGGTATGCTAGAAAGCAGAAAGAGAGCATGATTTAAAAAAAAATATTAAATCCCATAAACCAAAATAAAAACATCACATCCCAATTCCAATCCATGGTTTTGATTTGTCCAAAAAAAAAAATAGGCTGAGATAGAGAACGCAGGCAGATAGCAGCTCCGCAAGGGCTAATGAATGATGATGATGAGTCCTTTTCACTTGTCTGCATGCAATTTTTCCAAGTCCCATATTGAAATGCTGATTTGTATGGCTGATTGTTCCATCGAGTCGAGTAAAAAATTTTAAGTTGTTCAAATTGACGAGTCTTATTTTTTAACTTAGAGTTAACTTGAAAGTTTTTCGAGTTGAGTCAAGTTTTTAAAATTCGAGTCGAGTCAAGTCAAATTTTTGAATTCTTATTTAAATTTAATAGTAAATATTTACAATATTATAACATTATTTGTTTCAATTTAAATGGTATTTTATAACCACATAAATACATATATATTTTTTCGTATTTTTTTCATATATGATTTATATATACTATACAATGTCGAGGGACTCGACTCAAACATAAAAATTAATCTACTTGTAATACCCTAATTTTGTCCATAGACCAAACTCGTACTTTTACCATTTTTAATTTTAAGGGGTATAAAAATCCAACTTTACTTAAAGAAAGCCCCTTCCCCGAAAAATATGAAAAAAAAAATAAAAGGTAACTTTTCCAGACTTTTCCTTCTCAATTTTCTCTTTCTTATTTCTCTTTCTTTTTTTGGGCTAGTATATATGCATACGGGTGGCCACTGTTGAGCGGTGGTCAGAGTGTGAGAGAGAGACAATCTCTTCGCCAGGAAGCGCCTGCTGTTGGTGGCCGGTGGTAAGGTCGTAGGGTCCTTGGGGGGCTTTGGTCGAGAGCAAAGAGAGGGAGAAAATCTTGGTCACTTAGACCTTTGTTGGATTTTCCTCGGTCGGTTCGGGCGTCGGTCGAAATTCGGGTGTTTGTCGTTGAGCGGCAGAAACGTGGTGGTCAATGTTGAGGCTTGTTTTAAGCTTCTCGGCGTTGGGGAGATAAAGAACGAGATAGAGTTTAAAACGGGGGAAAAGTTTTGGTCGATTAAGCCTTCGGTCGGGATTATTTTGGTCGTGTCGGGGTCACCGGTTGGAGTATGATGGTCACCGGCCTGGTGGCCGGCGTGTGAGGGCTGGTGTGTGGCCGGGCTGATGAGTATTAGGAAGCTTGGTAAGCTTCGACTGGAAGACGTGAAATGGGAAAGATAGTTTCTGTTTTAAGAAAAATGATAAATCACACCTAAGCCCCCCTCATTTAGTACCACTTTTGTGTTCTGGTCACCTGTTTTACGGTAAAATGACAGTCGGATCCTTCATCTTTAAACTTGTTTTTACATCTGGGTCACTATGCATCTGTTGTTTTATTTATTGTAATTCTGACCCCCTATTTTGCTTTATTTTAATTTGGTCACTGATTTATGCTTTGTATGTTTCTTATTTTTTAATAACTTTTATTTTATCGCACATTAACTATTGACTTTTATTTTCATGGATTCTAACTATTGTTTATTTATTTATTTATTTATTTATTATTTCTCTTATTCGATTCGACCTTGTGGTGATTCGATCTGGGGTACAATCCACATTATTATGGTTTAGACTCTATTAACTCTTAACTGTTTTTTTTTTATTTTTATTAATTTGTTTGATTTATTATTTGACCTTGTGGTGATTCGATCCGGGATACGATCCACATTATTATGGTTCAGACTCTATTAACTCCTAATTGTGTTTTATTATTTTTATTAATTTGTTTGATTTATTATTCGACCTTGTGGTGAACTGATCCGGGTACGAACCACATTATTATGGTCCAGACTCTGCTAACCATTAACCACTAACTTTTCTAACTTACTAACATTCTAACTTTTATTTTATCGTCCATACTAATATTCTAACTTTTACTTTATTGTTCTTATTAACTTACTAACATTTTATTTTATTGCACAAACTAACTCGCTAATTTTCTAACATTCGAATATTCAACAACTTTGTTGTGACCCGCCCTGGGGTACGACCCGCATTATTTATGGTCCGAGTTAAACAGTTAAAAACAACCCCCTAATTTTTAAATTTATGCAATTTATTTCTATTTTTTATTTTATTTATTTTTCCAGTAATTTAAATTTCAGTATTTTATTTTTCTCCCCCTTTAATTTCCTGCATTTTTATTTCAGTCCTTTTAATTTCCAACATTTAATTTTATGTATTTTCATTTAAGCATTTTAACTTACACCTCATTTTATTTTAGTCACTGATATTGTTTGTGGTATATTTATCCCTAATGCCTATAGTTTTCACTATTTACGTTTCAACCTTATTTATTTATCCTCTTATTTGACTAGTATTTTAATCTTGGCGGTTGGTTTATAAAGTTTTTATGTTGGTCCCCCATTTATGCTAGTAGACTATAGATGTTTGACTCGTATTTTAGATTCGAAATCAAACTTGGTTATCTTTATTATTGCTACCCTTTTTTAGCACATATCTTCATATTTATATTATTATTCAAACTTTATTTTTTATATAAATCATCATATTTTTTATAGAGAAAATATAAATTTTGTTGTGAGGGAAATCTATGAAGACATCTCCCAACTACAAGAGAAAGTGTTTTTCGAAGATTTTTCGCACAAGGTTATTTTTTTTTGTATTCGATAGTCTTCTTTTTTGCTTTATTTTTATTTTATTTTATCTCCTTCTATTTTTATTTTATTTTTATTTTTATCTTTGATATAAAAAACTGTAAGGCAATGTCTTTTTGTGAGGGAAATACATGGAAAAGTCTCCTAACTACAAAGTACATTTCCGATGATTGTTCGCACAAAAAACATTCTTTTATCTGAGTACTTCTAAAAATTTTAGTATAATACTATACTCTTTTAAACTATATCATCCGTAAAATTAAAGAAACACCATTTTGTGATGAGAACTCATGAAAAAAAATCTCCTAACTATAAAGGAAATGCATTTTCAAGGATTGTTTGTACAAAATGATGTGAATTCTCTTACAAAAATAATTGCAATCTTTTGCGTTAAATAAACAGTTTTACTCCATAAAAATATATTTATGCTCTTTAATTTTTGTGTCCATAACATTCATTATTTGACATCATATTCTTACTTAGAAAGGCAACTATGTTTTAGTGTTTTTTTTAAATTAACATTTTTTAAATAAATTCGAATGAATAGAAAAATCGTAATTTAAATATATTTTCGAGTTTTTAATTTCCCAACATTTAGACATCATATAATCGTTTAGGTACCAAACTTGGGCATTGTGGTGGTGCTCACCCTTCCCGAACTCTAAAAAATAAATTTTTGGTAAAACGCTGACCATTTTTCGTCATTTAATGATTTTTCTTAACTCATTAAAATGATATTTTAGGTATTCAACCTACCTAACTTAGAGATTGATGGAGACTCCAAAATCAAATTGTTTCAAACCTAAATTTCATCGTCTTTCCCCGAATTAAATTTTAAGTCTAATAAATCCCTGAGGGAGACATTATGACAGCTTGACGACTCCACTGGGGAATTTAGAGAAATTTAGAGAGTCAAACCATAAACGATTATATGTTATTTTTATTATTGTGAATTAGAAACTTAAATTGCATTTAATTTATGAAGCTTTTGTTTATTTTGAGCTTCAACATATCATGCATTATTTTATTTTTAACTAATTGATTTTGATTTTATCAGTCTTCAGATTTGAACATATTTTTTGAACTTGTAAAAGTGTTTTCTTTTGTCGTGTTTTTAAAGGTTTGTGAGTTTCTCCTCACACACAACACATGAATTTACATACCATAAGCCCACTTACGAGCTTTGTCTCTTTTAAGTTGAGGTGAAAGCTTAGCCTACGTGAGATAACTTGTTTCTCCGTATGGGTTTTAGCAAGTAAAATTTGGGGTTCATATACTTTATATCTACATGAGATAAATTGTTTATCTGCATGGACATAAGGAAATATATCCTCTCGAATTGAACTCGATCCGTATGATCCTGTAATGGGCTAGAGTTTAGGGTTTGATAGATCAAGGGGGCACTAATATCAAGGACAATTCGAGTACCTTTTCCCGTTAGAGCCTAAACCATGTATATAGTGAACCGTAGAACAATCACCCTATGTAGAGCCATACAGAACCTCTATCCGGTAGTAGGTGCCAAAATAGGTGTACACGAAGGAAGAATGACTCTAAACCTTTACTTTTTACTTTAAATTCATAGAATAAATTTCTTTTGAAAGTTGTGAATTAGATACCATGCAGTTGGGATCAATTTCGTGAAAATAAATCATTTTGGGTAGAAAGCATGTCCGGGTAGGATTGCTATTTAATGAAAGCATGCTCGGGTAGATATCATGATTGGGTAGGAGTTATATTTAAATAGCATCTTTTAATTATATCGATTATCATACTTGTACTAACTCGTTTATTTTCTTTTTGTGTCATTTTCACATATTTTCATTGCATTTCATCAACATGACATAATGCGAAAGTATTGATCCGTAAGGGGATATTTAAGTGAGTTTTCATATAGAGAGATAAAAGTTTTCAATAAAGCAATCGCGTACACAAATATGTACCTATGGCTAAAAGAAGTTCATAGAGTGAAAGAAGGAAACTTGCTCAAAGATCATGCAACATTCGAGACTGGAATGATGATCTACTAATCTGAAAAGTAATCCAGTAGTAGAGTCTTATATATGATCGTTCCATCGCTAATCACCAAGGAGTGACGCGTGATTCTAGCACTGTAGGGGCATTAACTGAGTTAGGTTTTAGTGCTTGAGGGACATAATTTTCGAGGATGAAGCTCCAGTACGATCCACATTATTATGATTCGGACTCTACTAACTCCTAATTTTTTTTATTAATTTGTTTGATTTATTATTCGAGCTTGTGGTGACCCGATCCGGGGTATGATCAACATTATTATGGTCCGACTCTGCTAATCACTAACCGCTAACTTTTCTAACTTACTAACATTCTAACTTTTATTTTATTGTTCATACTAACATTCTAGTTTTTACTTTATTGTTCTTATTAACTTACTAACATTTTATTTTATTGCAAAAACTAACTCGCTAACTTTCTAACATTCGAATATTCAACGACCTTATGGTGACCCGCCCTGGGGTATGACCCACATTATTTATGGTTTGGGTTAAACGGTTAAAAACAACCTCCTAATTTTTAAATTTATGCAATTTATTTATGTTTTTATTTTATTTATTTTTCCAGCACTTTTAATTTTAGTATTTTTTTTGCCAATTTAATTTCCTGCATTTTTATTTCAGTCCTTTTAATTTCCAGCATTTAATTTTTTGTATTTTCATTTAAGCATCTTAACTTACACCTCATTTTATTTTAGTCACTGATATTGCCCGTGGATTATCTATCCCTAATGCCTATTCTTTTCACTATTTATGTTTCAACCTTATTTATTTATCCTCTTATTTGTCTAGTATTTTAATCTTGGCGGTTGGTTTATAAAGTTTTCATGTTGGTCCCTTATTTATGCTAGTAGACTACCGATGTTTGACTCGTATTTTAGATTCGAAATCGAACTTGGTTATCTTTATTATTGCTACCCTTTTTTAGCACATATCTTCATATTTATATTATTATTCAAACTTTATTTTTTATATAAATCATCATTTTTTATAGAGAAAAGATAAATTAATTGTGAGGGAAATCTATGAAGACATCTCCCAACTACAATAGAAAGTGTTTTTCGAAGATTTTTTGCACAAGGTTATTTTTTGTATTCGATAGTCTTCTTTTTTGCTTTATTTTTATTTTATTTTATCTCGTTCTATTTTTATTTTATGTTTATTTTTATCTTTGATATAAACAAATGTAAGGCAATGTCTTTTTGTGAGGGAAATCCATTGAAAAGTCTCCTAAATACAAAGGAAGTACATTTCCGAGGATTGTTCGCACAAAAAGTATTCTTTTATCTGAGTACTTCTAAAAATTTTAATATAATACTATACTCTTTTAAACTATATCATCCATAAAATTAAAGAAATACCATTTTGTGAGGGAACCCAATGAAAAAGTCTCATAGCTATAAAGGAAGTGTATTTTCAAGGATTGTTCGTACAAAATGATGTGATTTCTCTTACAAAAATAATTGCAATCTTTCGGATTAAATAAACAGTTTTACTCCATAAAAAATATATTTATGCTCTTTAATTTTTGTGTCCATGACATTCATTATTTTTCATCATATTCTTACTTAGAAAGGCAACGATGTTTTAGTGTTTTTTTTAAATTAACAGTTTTTAAATAATTTCGAATGAATAGAAGGATTGTAATTTAAATATATTTTCAAGTTTGTAATTTCCCAACATTTATACATCATATAATCGTTTAGGTACCAAACTTGGGCGTTGTGGGAGTTCTCACCCTTCCCCACATGTAATTGACTCCCGAGCTCTGAAAATGAATTTTTAGTAAAACACATACCATTTTTCGTCTTTTAATGATTTTTCTTAACTCATTAAAATGATATTTTAGGTATTCCACCTACCTAACTTAAAGGTTGACGGCGACTCCAAAATAAAATTGTTTCAAACCTAAATTTCATTGTCTTTCCCCTAATTAAATTTTTAAGTCTAACGAATCCCTGAGGGAGACGTTACGACACTACTAATACTAAAAATTTTGAGTTATTCAAGTTGTATTTTACAACTCAATTTGAACTTGAAAATTTTTCATGTCGAATCTAGTTTATAAAATTACAACTTGAAGTAAATTCAAGTCGAGTTTTCTCAAATCGAGTCGAGTTGAGTTTATGAAATTACAACTTGAACTAGATTCAAGTCGAGTTTTTTTCAAATCGAGTCTAGTCGAAAAAATCGATTTTTCGAGTCGAGCAGATTTTTGCCCACCCATACTGGTTTGCATTATATTTAGGGTAAACTACACATTTAATACTTAAATAATCAATTTTGTTCCATTTTAGTCAATTGACTATTTTTTATTTCAAAATCATATTTAACTTATGTTTTAGTTTCATTTCGGTAATCCACTAGTAAAAAATTAACGGTGAAACTGACGTGCCACCATAAGGTAATGTCACATCAACATTGATTTTTTAAAAAAATGTCACGTTCAATAATTTTGTTAATCTTTAACAAAATGTAACAAAAATATAACATTATATATAATTTTGAAAATAATAATAATTGAATCACTAAAATGAAACAAAATTAATAATTGAAATACTAAATATATAATTTATCCTGTATTTTATAAAGTTTTCCTAAACATCTTCAAAATTGTTACTCCATATACAACAATGGCACTTCAATCATTAAGATTTATACGTATCTTCTTCTATATTTGACAATACTTAAATGATAAAAGAGAGTATTATTATTTCTTGATTGTTATTTAAACAATTATTTATATTAAAAAAGATTTTAAACATTCAAAAAATTTGGTAGCAGATTCCTTGTGTTGGAATAAGTCTGCACGAGCTACATGCAGACACAGCTCATGGAGTTGCTCACAGCTGATCATTGCACGTAGAGTTGTTGCAGTTAGGACGTTAGGTGGTTAGGGTTGTTAGTAGTTTTGTAACTGCATGCATGTATTAATGTTATATAAAGCTTGTAAAATGAAGAGTTAAATCATAAGAAATAAAGCATATGTTTCTTGATTCTTGCTGTTTAATATAGCTTCTCTAAGTATCTCAACATGGTATCATTCGTTGTTGTATCCTAGGGCTTGTTTCCGTTATTCGTGCTGTTATGGATCAAAGTGCCTTTTCCACAGCCACTTCAATAGAGTTTTCGTCAAGAAACACCAAAGTTTTCACGAACAAAAGGGTAAACATGATTCTTGATGAATCAAACTTCCTTCTTTGGAAACACCAAGTATTACTCACTGTGTGGAGTCATCGTCTTGAGCGAATGTTGACAGGAACGATGCTACCTTCTCCAGAAACAATGGTTGGTGAAGAAGGAAATGCAGTCATCACTGAAGAGTATGAGGAGTTTCTGGCGCAAGATAGCGAGCTAGCTTCATGGTTGCTATCAACAGTCAGTCCTCACTTACTCCCACAGTTTGTTGGTGTTGAAACATCAGCTTAGGTATGGAATAAAGTTTTGTAATTCTTTGCAAATCGATCTTCCACTGCTGTAATGAGTCTACATTACAAGTGCAGTCCCTCAAGAAATGAGGAGATAGCATGAGGGTTTATCTTACTACGGTGAAATAAGTTATTGATGCATTAACTTCTTGTGGAAGTCCAGTTTCAGTGTCTGAACATGTTGCAAGCATCCTTAAAGGTCTTACAAGAGAGTACCATCCCTTCATTGCAGTCATATCTGCCATGCGTGACTCGCTATCACTTAACAGCATCTGCACCATGCTAATTGATGCTGAAACACAGCTTGAGGGCTTTGATTATCAACCTGAGTCTTTACCTGTTAGTGTTAATCTTGCACAAGGAAAAGTAGAATCTGATTCTAATAAGAATAGGGAAAATCAACAGTATAGATCCAATAATTCGTCCTACTCATGCGGGAGGTCTCATGGCAGAGGTAGAGGTTGACCCAAAGTTCACTGCCAACTATGTGGCAATAATGGACATTTTTTTAGTTAGTCCTGTCATAGGTTTTATGAGGATTTCATTGGAATTACACTTGATGATCATACCTTTGGTTTTGAAAGTTCTAAAGCCTACTATACTGCCAATGGAGCTAGGGGCAATGCATGTGGTTGATGTAATCACGATAGTACATATCATGATGGTAACAGAAGTGATGGGCAAAATCAGGCACACTCTAGTTCTTTTGGTCAAGATCAGTGGGTGATTGACTCTGGTGCAACACACCATGTTACTTCCAATGCAACCTCGATTACTCATCACACAAATTGTAACAATCCTAGTAAGTTAGTGGTTGGAAATGGTGATTATTTGTCTATTCATAAGGTTGGTAAGGCTGAATTACAAGCTTCATCGTGTACTTTGTCTTTAAGTGACATCCTTCATGTTCCCTCAATTACTAAGAATCTATTCATATATGATTTATATATACTATACAATGTCGAGGGACTCGACTCAAACATAAAAATTAATCTACTTGTAATACCCTAATTTTGTCCATAGACCAAACTCGTACTTTTACCATTTTTAATTTTAAGGGGTATAAAAATCCAACTTTACTTAAAGAAAGCCCCTTCCCCGAAAAATATGAAAAAAAAAATAAAAGGTAACTTTTCCAGACTTTTCCTTCTCAATTTTCTCTTTCTTATTTCTCTTTCTTTTTTTGGGCTAGTATATATGCATACGGGTGGCCACTGTTGAGCGGTGGTCGGAGTGTGAGAGAGAGACAATCTTTTCGCCAGGAAGCGCCTGCTGTTGGTGGCCGGTGGTAAGGTCGTAGGGTCCTTGGGGGGCTTTGGTCGAGAGCAAAGAGAGGGAGAAAATCTTGGTCACTTAGAACTTTGTTGGATTTTCCTCGGTCGGTTCGGGCGTCGGTCGAAATTCGGGTGTTTGTCGTTGAGCGGCAGAAACGTGGTGGTCAATGTTGAGGCTTGTTTTAAGCTTCTCGGCGTTGGGGAGATAAAGAACGAGATAGAGTTTAAAACGGGGGAAAAGTTTTGGTCGATTAAGCCTTCGGTCGGGATTATTTTGGTCGTGTCGGGGTCACCGGTTGGAGTATGATGGTCACCGGCCTGGTGGCCGGCGTGTGAGGGCCGGTGTGTGGCCGGGCTGATGAGTATTAGGAAGCTTGGTAAGCTTCGACTGGAAGACGTGAAATGGGAAAGATAGTTTCTGTTTTAAGAAAAATGATAAATCACACCTAAGCCCCCTCATTTAGTACCACTTTTGTGTTCTGGTCACCTGTTTTACGGTAAAATGACAGTCGGATCCTTCATCTTTAAACTTGTTTTTACATCTGGGTCACTATGCATCTGTTGTTTTATTTATTGTAATTCTGACCCCTATTTTGCTTTATTTTAATTTGGTCACTGATTTATGCTTTGTATGTTTCTTATTTTTTAATAACTTTTATTTTATCGCACATTAACTATTGACTTTATTTTCATGGATTCTAACTATTGTTTATTTATTTATTTATTTATTTATTATTTCTCTTATTCGATTCGACCTTGTGGTGATTCGATCTGGGGTACAATCCACATTATTATGGTTTAGACTCTATTAACTCTTAACTGTTTTTTTTTATTTTTATTAATTTGTTTGATTTATTATTTGACCTTGTGGTGATTCGATCCGGGATACGATCCACATTATTATGGTTCAGAATCTATTAACTCCTAATTGTGTTTTATTATTTTTATTAATTTGTTTGATTTATTATTCGACCTTGTGGTGAACTGATCCGGGTACGAACCACATTATTATGGTCCAGACTCTGCTAACCATTAACCACTAACTTTTCTAACTTACTAACATTCTAACTTTTATTTTATCGTCCATACTAATATTCTAACTTTTACTTTATTGTTCTTATTAACTTACTAACATTTTATTTTATTGCACAAACTAACTCGCTAATTTTCTAACATTCGAATATTCAACAACTTTGTTGTGACCCGCCCTGGGGTACGACCCGCATTATTTATGGTCCGGGTTAAACAGTTAAAAACAACCCCCTAATTTTTAAATTTATGCAATTTATTTCTATTTTTTATTTTATTTATTTTTCCAGTAATTTAAATTTCAGTATTTTATTTTTCTCCCCCTTTAATTTCCTGCATTTTTATTTCAGTCCTTTTAATTTCCAACATTTAATTTTATGTATTTTCATTTAAGCATTTTAACTTACACCTCATTTTATTTTAGTCACTGATATTGTTTGTGGTATATTTATCCCTAATGCCTATAGTTTTCACTATTTACGTTTCAACCTTATTTATTTATCCTCTTATTTGACTAGTATTTTAATCTTGGCGGTTGGTTTATAAAGTTTTTATGTTGGTCCCCCATTTATGCTAGTAGACTATAGATGTTTGACTCGTATTTTAGATTCGAAATCGAACTTGGTTATCTTTATTATTGCTACCCTTTTTTAGCACATATCTTCATATTTATAATATTATTCAAACTTTATTTTTTATATAAATCATCATATTTTTATAGAGAAAATATAAATTTTGTTGTGAGGGAAATCTATGAAGACATCTCCCAACTACAAGAGAAAGTGTTTTTCGAAGATTTTTCGCACAAGGTTATTTTTTTTTTTTTTATTCGATAGTCTTCTTTTTTGCTTTATTTTTATTTTATTTTATCTCCTTCTATTTTTATTTTATTTTTATTTTTATCTTTGATATAAAAAACTGTAAGGCAATGTCTTTTTGTGAGGGAAATACATGGAAAAGTCTCCTAACTACAAAGTACATTTCCGATGATTGTTCGCACAAAAAACATTCTTTTATCTGAGTACTTCTAAAAATTTTAGTATAATACTATACTCTTTTAAACTATATCATCCGTAAAATTAAAGAAACACCATTTTGTGATGAGAACTCATGAAAAAAAATCTCCTAACTATAAAGGAAATGCATTTTCAAGGATTGTTTGTACAAAATGATGTGAATTCTCTTACAAAAATAATTGCAATCTTTTGCGTTAAATAAACAGTTTTACTCCATAAAAATATATTTATGCTCTTTAATTTTTGTGTCCATAACATTCATTATTTGATATCATATTCTTACTTAGAAAGGCAACTATGTTTTAGTGTTTTTTTTAAATTAACATTTTTTAAATAAATTCGAATGAATAGAAAAATCGTAATTTAAATATATTTTCGAGTTTTTAATTTCCCAACATTTAGACATCATATAATCGTTTAGGTACCAAACTTGGGCATTGTGGTGGTGCTCACCCTTCCCAAACTCTAAAAAATAAATTTTTGGTAAAACGCTGACCATTTTTCGTCATTTAATGATTTTTCTTAACTCATTAAAATGATATTTTAGGTATTCAACCTACCTAACTTAGAGATTGATGGAGACTCCAAAATCAAATTGTTTCAAACCTAAATTTCATCGTCTTTCCCCGAATTAAATTTTAAGTCTAATGAATCCCTGAGGGAGACATTATGACAGCTTGACGACTCCACTGGGGAATTTAGAGAAATTTAGAGAGTCAAACCATAAACGATTATATGTTATTTTTATTATTGTGAATTAGAAACTTAAATTGCATTTAATTTATGAAGCTTTTGTTTATTTTGAGCTTCAACATATCATGCATTATTTTATTTTTAACTAATTGATTTTGATTTTATCAGTCTTCAGATTTGAACATATTTTTTGAACTTGTAAAAGTGTTTTCTTTTGTCGTGTTTTTAAAGGTTTGTGAGTTTCTCCTCACACACAACACATGCATTTACATACCATAAGCCCACTTACGAGCTTTGTCTCTTTTAAGTTGAGGTGAAAGCTTAGCCTACGTGAGATAACTTGTTTCTCCGTATGGGTTTTAGCAAGTAAAATTTGGGGTTCATATACTTTATATCTACATGAGATAAATTGTTTATCTGCATGGACATAAGGAAATATATCCTCTCGAATTGAACTCGATCCGTATGATCCTGTAATGGGCTAGAGTTTAGGGTTTGATAGATCAAGGGGGCACTGATATCAAGGATAATTCGAGTACCTTTTCCCGTTAGAGCCTAAACCATGTATATAGTGAACCGTAGAACAATCACCCTATGTAGAGCCATACAGAACCTCTATCCGGTAGTAGGTGCCAAAATAGGTGTACACGAAGGAGGAATGACTCTAAACCTTTACTTTTTACTTTAAATTCATAGAATAAATTTCTTTTGAAAGTTGTGAATTAGATACCATGCAGTTAGGATCAATTTCGTGAAAATAAATCATTTTGGGTAGAAAGCATGTCCGGGTAGGATTGCTATTTAATGAAAGCATGCTCGGGTAGATATCATGATTGGGTAGGTGTTATATTTAAATAGCATCTTTTAATTATATCGATTATCATACTTGTACTAACTCGTTTATTTTCTTTTTGTGTCATTTTCACATATTTTCATTGCATTTCATCAACATGACATAATGCGAAAGTATTGATCCGTAAGGGGATATTTAAGTGAGTTTTCATATAGAGAGATAAAAGTTTTCAATAAAGCAATCGCGTACACAAATATGTACCTATGGCTAAAAGAAGTTCATAGAGTGAAAGAAGGAAACTTGCTCAAAGATCATGCAACATTCGAGACTGGAATGATGATCTACTAATCTGAAAAGTAATCCAGTAGTAGAGTCTTATATATGATCGTTCCATCGCTAATCACCAAGGAGTGACGCGTGATTCTAGCACTGTAGGGGCATTAACTGAGTTAGGTTTTAGTGCTTGAGGGACATAATTTTCGAGGATGAAGCTCCAGTACGATCCACATTATTATGATTCGGACTCTACTAACTCCTAATTTTTTTATTAATTTGTTTGATTTATTATTCGAGCTTGTGGTGACCCGATCCGGGGTATGATCAACATTATTATGGTCCGACTCTGCTAATCACTAACCGCTAACTTTTCTAACTTACTAACATTCTAACTTTTATTTTATTGTTCATACTAACATTCTAGTTTTTACTTTATTGTTCTTATTAACTTACTAACATTTTATTTTATTGCAAAAACTAACTCGCTAACTTTCTAACATTCGAATATTCAACGACCTTATGGTGACCCGCCCTGGGGTATGACCCACATTATTTATGGTTTGGGTTAAACGGTTAAAAACAACCTCCTAATTTTTAAATTTATGCAATTTATTTATGTTTTTATTTTATTTATTTTTCCAGCACTTTTAATTTTAGTATTTTTTTTGCCAATTTAATTTCCTGCATTTTTATTTCAGTCCTTTTAATTTCCAGCATTTAATTTTTTGTATTTTCATTTAAGCATCTTAACTTACACCTCATTTTATTTTAGTCACTGATATTGCCCGTGGATTATCTATCCCTAATGCCTATTCTTTTCACTATTTACGTTTCAACCTTATTTATTTATCCTCTTATTTGTCTAGTATTTTAATCTTGGCGGTTGGTTTATAAAGTTTTCATGTTGGTCCCTTATTTATGCTAGTAGACTACCGATGTTTGACTCGTATTTTAGATTCGAAATCGAACTTGGTTATCTTTATTATTGCTACCCTTTTTTAGCACATATCTTCATATTTATATTATTATTCAAACTTTATTTTTTATATAAATCATCATATTTTTTATAGAGAAAAGATAAATTAATTGTGAGGGAAATCTATGAAGACATCTCCCAACTACAATAGAAAGTGTTTTTCGAAGATTTTTTGCACAAGGTTATTTTTTGTATTCGATAGTCTTCTTTTTTGCTTTATTTTTATTTTATTTTATCTCGTTCTATTTTTATTTTATGTTTATTTTTATCTTTGATATAAACAAATGTAAGGCAATGTCTTTTTGTGAGGGAAATCCATTGAAAAGTCTCCTAAATACAAAGGAAGTACATTTCCGAGGATTGTTCGCACAAAAAGTATTCTTTTATCTGAGTACTTCTAAAAATTTTAATATAATACTATACTCTTTTAAACTATATCATCCATAAAATTAAAGAAATACCATTTTGTGAGGGAACCCAATGAAAAAGTCTCATAGCTATAAAGGAAGTGTATTTTCAAGGATTGTTCGTACAAAATGATGTGATTTCTCTTACAAAAATAATTGCAATCTTTCGGATTAAATAAACAGTTTTACTCCATAAAAAATATATTTATGCTCTTTAATTTTTGTGTCCATGACATTCATTATTTTTCATCATATTCTTACTTAGAAAGGCAACGATGTTTTAGTGTTTTTTTTAAATTAACAGTTTTTAAATAATTTCGAATGAATAGAAGGATTGTAATTTAAATATATTTTCAAGTTTGTAATTTCCCAACATTTATACATCATATAATCGTTTAGGTACCAAACTTGGGCGTTGTGGGAGTTCTCACCCTTCCCCACATGTAATTGACTCCCGAGCTCTGAAAATGAATTTTTAGTAAAACACATACCATTTTTCGTCTTTTAATGATTTTTCTTAACTCATTAAAATGATATTTTAGGTATTCCACCTACCTAACTTAAAGGTTGACGGCGACTCCAAAATAAAATTGTTTCAAACCTAAATTTCATTGTCTTTCCCCTAATTAAATTTTTAAGTCTAACGAATCCCTGAGGGAGACGTTACGACACTACTAATACTAAAAATTTTGAGTTATTCAAGTTGTATTTTACAACTCAATTTGAACTTAAAAATTTTTCATGTCGAATCTAGTTTATAAAATTACAACTTGAAGTAAATTCAAGTCGAGTTTTCTCAAATCGAGTCGAGTTGAGTTTATGAAATTACAACTTGAACTAGATTCAAGTCGAGTTTTTTTCAAATCGAGTCTAGTCGAAAAAATCGATTTTTCGAGTCGAGCAGATTTTTGCCCACCCATACTGGTTTGCATTATATTTAGGGTAAACTACACATTTAATACTTAAATAATCAATTTTGTTCCATTTTAGTCAATTGACTATTTTTTATTTCAAAATAATATTTAACTTATGTTTTAGTTTCATTTCGGTAATCCACTAGTAAAAAATTAACGGTGAAACTGACGTGCCACCATAAGGTAATGTCACATCAACATTGATTTTTAAAAAAATGTCACGTTCAATAATTTTGTTAATCTTTAACAAAATGTAACAAAAATATAACATTATATATAATTTTGAAAATAATAATAATTGAATCACTAAAATGAAACAAAATTAATAATTGAAATACTAAATATATAATTTATCCTGTATTTTATAAAGTTTTCCTAAACATCTTCAAAATTGTTACTCCATATACAACAATGGCACTTCAATCATTAAGATTTATACGTATCTTCTTCTATATTTGACAATACTTAAATGATAAAAGAGAGTATTATTATTTCTTGATTGTTATTTAAACAATTATTTATATTAAAAAAGATTTTAAACATTCAAAAAATTTGGTAGCAGATTCCTTGTGTTGGAATAAGTCTGCACGAGCTACATGCAGACACAGCTCATGGAGTTGCTCACAGCTGATCATTGCACGTAGAGTTGTTGCAGTTAGGACGTTAGGTGGTTAGGGTTGTTAGTAGTTTTGTAACTGCATGCATGTATTAATGTTATATAAAGCTTGTAAAATGAAGAGTTAAATCATAAGAAATAAAGCATATGTTTCTTGATTCTTGCTGTTTAATATAGCTGCTCTAAGTATCTCAACATGGTATCATTCGTTGTTGTATCCTAGGGCTTGTTTCCGCTGTTCGTGCTGTTATGGATCAAAGTGCCTTTTCCACAGCCACTTCAATAGAGTTTTCATCAAGAAACACCAAAGTTTTCACGAACAAAAGGGTAAACATGATTCTTGATGAATCAAACTTCCTTCTTTGGAAACACCAAGTATTACTCACTGTGTGGAGTTATCGTCTTGAGCGAATGTTGACAGGAACGATGCTACCTTCTCCAGAAACAATGGTTGGTGAAGAAGGAAATGCAGTCATCACTGAAGAGTATGAGGAGTTTCTGGCCCAAGATAGCGCGCTAGCTTCATGGTTGCTATCAACAGTCAGTCCTCACTTACTCCCACAGTTTGTAGGTGTTGAAACATCAGCTTAGGTATGGAATAAAGTTTTGTAATTCTTTGCAAATCGATCTTCCACTGCTGTAATGAGTCTACATTACAAGTGCAGTCCCTCAAGAAATGAGGAGATAGCATGAGGGTTTATCTTACTACGGTGAAATAAGTTATTGATGCATTAACTTCTTGTGGAAGTCCAGTTTCAGTGTCTGAACATGTTGCAAGCATCCTTAAAGGTCTTACAAGAGAGTACCATCCCTTCATTGCAGTCATATCTGCCATGCGTGACTCGCTATCACTTAACAGCATCTGCACCATGCTAATTGATGCTGAAACACAGCTTGAGGGCTTTGATTATCAACCTGAGTCTTTACCTGTTAGTGTTAATCTTGCACAAGGAAAAGTAGAATCTGATTCTAATAAGAATAGGGAAAATCAACAGTATAGATCCAATAATTCGTCCTACTCATGAAGGAGGTCTCATGGCAGAGGTAGAGGTTGACCCAAAGTTCACTGCCAACTATGTGGCAAGAATGGACATTTTTTTAGTTAGTCCTGTCATAGGTTTTATGATGATTTCATTGGAATTACACTTGATGATCATACCTTTGGTTTTGAAAGTTCTAAATCCTACTATACTGCCAATGGAGCTAGGGGCAATGCATGTGGTTGATGTAATCACGATAGTACATATCATGATGGTAACAGAAGTGATGGGCAAAATCAGGCACACTCTAGTTCTTTTGGTCAAGATCAGTGGGTGATTGACTCTGGTGCAACACACCATGTTACTTCCAATGCAACCTCGATTACTCATCACACAAATTGTAACAATCCTAGTAAGTTAGTGGTTGGAAATGGTGATTATTTGTCTATTCATAAGGTTGGTAAGGCTGAATTACAAGCTTCATCGTGTACTTTGTCTTTAAGTGACATCCTTCATGTTCCCTCAATTACTAAGAATCTACTTTCTGTTTCTATGCTTGCTAGGGATAACCATGTGTTTCTTGAGGTCCATGCTAAAACATAGTGTTAGAGATGAAGACACAAAGGTTGTGTTACTAAGAGGTATAAAATGTGATGGCTTATACTCTTTCAAAGCTAGCAGTACTCAAAGAAGAAATGGTGTAGCTAAAGTTCATACTGCCATGGCATCCTCCAAGACATCTGAAATTTGGCACAGGAGACTAGGTCATCCTGGTCATGATACTCTTGTCAAAATTTGTAAACAAATTGATGTAAAAGTTCTTCATGATATCAATAAAAGTTGTGTAGCTGGTCATTTGGGTAAAAGCCACAAATTGCCTTTTCCTCGATCTGATAGTGTTTATACTGAACCATTTCAGCTTGTCTATTCGGATCTATGGGGACCTCCACATATGTCCTCAACTGGTTTTCGGTTATATGTGTAATTTTTTGATGCTGC
This sequence comes from Hibiscus syriacus, assembly GCF_006381635.1. Lineage (NCBI taxonomy): Eukaryota > Viridiplantae > Streptophyta > Magnoliopsida > Malvales > Malvaceae > Hibiscus > Hibiscus syriacus. The sequence goes on along the minus strand of NW_024062824.1, from coordinate 1,219,860 downwards.
CACACGGTTTACATGGATGTACCTGTTAAAAACAAAGGTTGAAGCTGTAACAACATTCAGGTTGTTTTAGAAGTTAGTTACAATACAGTTTGGTGGGGGTAGTTAAAGCCCTTCAAACTTATTGGGGAGGAGAGTTTCGACCATTAACAGATGAATTAAGCAAGGCTGGTGTTCTTCATCATCTTACTTGTCCCCATACATCTGAACAAAATGGTGTAGTTGAGCAAAAACATAGGCATCTTGTTGAATGACTTTAGTTATACTTACTCAGGCTTCTATACCTATTAAATTATGGTCATATGCTATTCAGACCACTGTGCACTTGTTTAACAGATTACCATCAAGAGTTTTGCATGATAAGTCTCCATTTGAGGTTTTGTATGGAAAAATTCCATATTACAGTAGATTGAGAGTGTTTGGTTGCAGATGATTTCCACATCTAAGGTCGTTTTTACGTCACAAGCTTGAGTTTCGATATCAGCTATGCACGTTTTTAGGTTACAACATACAGCAGAAAGGGTTTCAATGCTTAGTAAGTGATGGGCGTGTCTATAATTCAAGGCACGTGGTATTTAATGAGGATGTGTTTCCTTTTGCAGGTAATCCTAGCAGGAGTTCTATTGCATATTTAAATTAAAGGCAATCTCTGTCGCTTGAATTAATCACTGATGTTTCTAAGTTCAGGGCTCAACACCCTGAAACTCATAGGTTGTCTACAAATGTAAGCAGTAGTTCATCAGATGGCTTACAAGCATCAGGTGATGCTCATGGTGTGGAAGAAAATGTTGTTCATGCTGTTGTTAATGAGCTGCCTACAATTGATGTCTATGACAATAGTGGAAGTGTAGAGCATGAGATGAGCCCAGAACAACATACTGATAGTATGACCGTAAATGATGATGTTGAAGGTCAACATGTTGATAATATGGCCAGCGACAATAATGATGAAACCGAATGAACTCGAGGAAAAACTCATCCATGCTAACTCGAAGCAAATACGGGGTGTTTAAACCCAAAGCTTATATAGGGTATGTTGTTGACTATGTTCCATGCACTGTACATGAAGCATTTAAAGTTTCAGAATGGAAATCGACAGTTAATGAAGAGTATAATGCACTGCAATATAATGAGACTTGGGAATTAGCTAGGTTACCAGAATGAAGGAAGGTGGTTTACTATAAATGGTTGTTCATGCTCAAGAAAACCCTGATGGCTCAATTCATCGATACAAGGCACGCTTGGTTGTTAAAGGGTTCTCACAAATCCCTGGCAATGATTTTAGAGACATTTTTAGCCCCATGGTTAAATTAACTACCTTGAATGTTATCCTCTCACTAACAGTAACCAAAAATTGGGTTCTTCGACAAGTAGATGTAAACAATGCATTCTTGAATGGTGAGCTTCAAGAGGTAGTCTTCATGCAACAACCACCAGGTTTTGAACAGGCTGCTCCTGATGGAAGTAAGCTGGTCTGTTGGTTGAAAAAGACACTTTATAGGCTGAGACAAGCACCCAGAAGCTGGCATACTAAGCTTCGAGACAACTTATTAAGTATTGGGTTTCAAGAATCACAAGCTGATGTATCATTGTTTATCAAGAAGAAGGGTGTGAACTATATTTATCTGCTAGTGTGTGTTGATGACATAATCATCACAAGCCATTTGAGTAATGAGATAGATGAAGTGGTTCGATTGCTAAGTAATAGATTCTCACTAAAGGATCTCAGGAAACTTTCATACCTTTTGGGCATTGAAGTAAAAAGAACAAGTGAATGTCTTGCTTTGTAACAGAAGAAATTCATTATGGAGCTTCTGGAAAAAGAAAACATGTTAAAAGCTACACCTATACCAACTCCCATGCTAGCTGCTACCAAGTTGTGTTGTGATGATGGGGAGCTTATTGTTGATGCATACAACTATCGCAACATTGTTGGAGGGCTGCTTTATGTGTGCCACATAAGACCTGATATTGCATTATGTGTTAACAAAGTGGCTCAATATATGCATGCACCACGACAGTCATATATGGTTGCAGTAAAACGGATTATGTGTTACTTGGTGGGCACAATGAACTTTAGTTTGGTTTTCACTGCTGCTGGAACTGGAGTGAAAGTTGTCGCCTTTGAGATGCAGATTGGGGTGGTAATCTCGATGACAGGAGATCAATGTCTGGACATAGTGTCTTTGTTGGCAAAAATTTAGTTGCTTGGAGCTCAAAGAAACATAAGTTTGTACACGCTCTACAATGGAGGCTTAATACAAGAGTGTTGTTGATACCGTAACATATGTGGTTTGGGTTAGAGCATTGCTTGTAGAACTTGGTGTATGCCAAAAAGAAGAAACAGTCATATGGTGTGACAACACCAGTGTTGTGGCTATGAGCGTGAACCCTGTTTATCATACACATATGTTGATATTGACATACACTTTGTACGAGAGAAGGTTACAGCAAAGCAAATGCGTGTTAACTATGTGCCTCCTGCTCATCAGATTGCTAATGGCTTGACCAAGCCGTTAACTCGACATGCTTTTGAAGAATTTCGAGAAAAATTGTGTGTGAAGGTGTGTTGAAGAAGCAGGAGAGGAGAGAAAGTAGGGAGAATGTTGGAATAAGTCTGCACGAGCTACATGCAGACATTGCTCATGGAGTTGCTCACAACTGATCATTGCACGTGGAGTTGTTGTAGTTAGGACGTTAGGTGGTTAGGGTTGTTAGTAGTTTTGTAACAGCATGCATGTATGAACATTATATAAAGCTTGTAAAAGGAAGAGTTAAATCATAAGAAAGAAAGCATCTGTTTCTTGATTCTTGCTGTTTAATATAGCTGCTCCAAGTATCTCAACACCTTGCAACATATTCTCATCATTAGTAATCAAAGTGTTTTAATGGTTAAGTATTTAGGCCTTCGAGAGAGTCTGTCTGAAAAAATGCTGCAACGAAAACAGAGCTTCTCAGCTTTCTCTACAGCGTGTGCAGAAATCTTGTAACATATCCATGTCGTCACTTTCCATCAAAACTTTTACCACCGATTATTCATAACAATCAAAGATTGTAAAACCCCATATAGCTAAGCAAATATTCAAGAAGAGAGTGAAAAGGACAAAGATATATATATAGAATAGAAATTGAACTTATTTTATCCACAATTAAAACATTGTTCAAAATCAAGGGTTGAAAATGATGTTGCTACACTCCAACACATTGGCTAGTAATTGGAGACATCATTGCCTCTCGAGTACGGAACGGATAAATGTGGGCTTCTTCTGTTCTGGAACTGTGTGGTAATAGGAACTTGAATTGCCTCACAGTGTGCGCACCAACTGCACCTTCTCTCGCAAGTCGGTGGCCTTGACCCTATCACGTTCCTCATCACCGTTCTCTTCTCTTCTTTCATTCCCTTCTGTCATACCAACATCATCCAATTCCATCATTTTCTGATTGGATGCCAAGAAGAAGAAGAAGAAGAAGAAGAAGAAGAAAAAGAAAAAGAAAAGAAAATTAATTGAACTATTGACCCCTGGAATTCATCAATACCTCAGCAACATCAAGTGACCTTCCTGGAAAGGGAAAGGGAAATGAAAATGAAGTCGATAATCAAAACTTGGGTTATTTCCATTTTAGAACAAAGAGAAAAGCAACTAACCCTCTGCAGCCATGAATGTACCTTTGGACAAGCTTGAAACCAGGAGAAACAGCAGGGAAACAATAAGGCGTCTATTACTTGGAAAGCAGCTCATATTTTGTTAGAGAACTTACAAGAGGAGAGATTGCAGTGAATCGATAAGAACCCAAGGCAGGGAAAATTAAATATGGCTTGCAGTGAAGGAGGGTAAACTGAATCTGAAATTCTGAAAAGTGTCACTCAAGGAAAGTTGTTTTTCAGTACTTGAATGCCACATTTACAACGCAATTGCAAACAAACAAAACAAAAGATGAAAATTTGTGTTTTTTTTTATGTTATATTTTCTGTGAAGGTCTGAACCAAGGATGGAACGTGGAGGCTGGAGCACTGATCAACGAGGGTAGAAGCAAAACAAAGGGAAAGGACCCAGCCTCGTTTCACGAGCCACAAAATAACTAAGCTGCCTCTCTTAAGCCCTTAACTACGGGATTGTCTCCGGAGAGGCGGACTAATATACGATTAATATATGACGTTACCAGATATATTATAATATATTTATAATATTTGATTTAGCGCTATCGGAAATGTTGAGTAATAATAATGTAGTAGGTCTAAATCATAAAGAAATATTAAAAATTTAGTAACCGGTAAACTTAGCATTGTTGGTTTGTGTCGATACAAATGAAAAATGGATCGCTCCATAGCAATATTACAGGTACAAATATGACAAAACCGGTCCCAAAATGACAAAACCGATAAAACGCTACCGGATATGTGTCGAGTGTCGATAATTTAATATAAGTATCGAAACTTTCTGAATTTAAAAGAGAAGAAGTTATAGCGCCTATAAAGTGTCGATACTTTAAAAAAAATATCGATCTATAACAATATAACAGGTAAAAATATGATAAAACTGATCTAAAAAATGACAAAACCGAAAAAAGTTACCGGATATATTGAAAGTGTTGATAATTTAATATTAGTATCGTCACTTTCTGAATTTAAAAGAGAAGAAGTTATAACGCCTAAAAAGTGTCGACACTTTATGAAAATGTATCGATCCTTACCAATATAACAGGTAAAAATATGATAAAACGTGTCTCAAAAATGACAAAACCGGAAAAAGTTACCGGATATGTTAAAAGTGTCGATAATTTAATATAAGTATTGATACTTTCTGAATTTAAAAGAGAAAAAGTTATTATGCTTAAAAAGTGTCGACACTTTATGAAAATGTATCGATCCATAACAATATAACAGGTAAAAATATGATAAAACAGGTCTCAAAATTGACAAAACCAGTAAAATGCTACCGGATATATTGAAAGTGTCGATAATTTAATATAAGTATCGAAACTTTCTGAATTTAAAAGAGAAGAAGTTATAGTGCCTATAAAGTGTCGATACTTTAAAAAAGTATATTGATCCATAACAATATAACAGGTAAAAATATGATAAAACAGGTCTCAAAATTGACAAAACCAGTAAAACGATCTAAATTATAATGTAATAGGTGAATTATTCATGTAAACGGTCTAAATATACCGGTTTTTGAGAAAACATGTGTACAAAAAGTATCGACACAAATATAACAAGTGTCGATATTTTTTCTCTAAAATGTATTTCAAAACCAAGTGCACTAAAAAGAGTCGATACATTTATAACAAGTGTCGATCCTAAAAACATCGAAAACTATAATTATAATGTAATAGGTAAATTAACAATGTAACCGGTCTAAATGTACCGATTTATGAGAAATCAGGTATACATGAAGTATCGACACAAATACATGAAGTTTCGATACATTTTTGTCCATACTATATTTTAAAAACCAAGTGCACAACAAAGTTTCGATACATTTATAACAATTGTCGATCCCAAAAATATCGAAAAACATAATTATAACCAAATGTCTCTAACATCATGTGCTGGAGGTTCATAATCATTCCATTCTGTCTTCAAAAAAATCAGTTGAAGTAGGATGCGTGCTTGTATTCAAACCCAGCTTGACTTGAGGACATGTTAGTTTGTTATGTCCCTCACCGTTGCAGAACCCACATTGCCTAATCTTCTTCTCGACCTTGTTCTTTGTTACTCTTTTTCGCTTGCGTTGTTTTCGTTGAGGGTCGCGAACGTTGTTTAATACATTGCTTCGATTGACTGAATCATTCAAACCAAACGAGATCTCAAATTCTTCTGTTAGTCTTTTCATCTCATCTCTTGCAGTTTTAAAAGACGCTTCTATCTTTGATGCAGCATAGCATAACATACTTGTTGTTGCACGTAGAGAAGTAAACCTTGCCATTTGCATTATTTCTTGAGGCACATTCAAATCAACAAAACTGGGTGCAGAAAACTTTGCATCCTTAGTCCACCTACTTTGAATCAAAGACCCGGGCAAATATGTATAATCCAAGTGCTTCAAAACGTGAAGTTGATGGCGACATGGAAGTCCAACGGTCTCGAATTTTCTGCATGAGCAATTTAGAGTTTCCGTACGAGAATCAAAACTAATTTCAAATGTCCTATTTTCTTCTTTGTACTTTTTCAAATAAAAATATTGACATTCATCTGATAATGACTGAATCTCTTCCTGAATCCGGTACAATGTCTCCCGTTGAAGTTCTTCTTGAAACGCATGAAAAGATTTGCGCGTAAAAATCTCAGAAGCATGACTTTCAAATTCAACCAGTTTTGTGATCTGGAAGGGCTTCGTCTGGGAACTTAAGTAATCCGTTTTCAACTCATTCAGACGCATTCTACTAATTCCATCTTCAATTGCACGAACAACATCTAAATAAGTCTTCTTGTGTTTCAGTGCAATTGCGAGTGAAGCATTCATAGACTCGCACCTTTGTGTTGAGCGAATATTAGCAAAGAAATGATCGGTTAAATATGCTTGTGCCCATAAGTGCCGAGTATTTCCCTTCTCAATCACCCATGGATGCTTTTCGATGTTGAATTCTGAAACAACTGAATGCCATTGAATATCAAATTCGTCGGTTGTCCACCAGGAAGCCATGCATTTTGAGAATGCTGCTGTAAATTTTGGGTCACCAATGTTAGCTTGTGCACTGCGAGAAAGATGCCAAGAACATAATCTGGGCTTAGCATTAGGGATAACAGATTTGATAGCCCTCTGCATTGCCCTATCCCCATCGGTGACAACTGAAATAGACGATTTATTCATCATGGCTTCTAAAAGATTATGTAGCACCCACTCGAAAGATTGGGACGTCTCGTTAGCGATTATGGCAGTAGCAAACACAATTGTGTTATGGTGATGATTGACACCGACAATAGGCATAATTGGTCTACCATACAAATTATCTTTGTACGTTGTGTCGAACGCAATTACATCACCGAAGCATATGTAATATGATCTCGATGTAGAATCCGACCAAATAAGATTATGCAACATGTTTTCAGTGGTGCTTTCAATAGGATGTGGTATTGGTAGTGGTAGTGGTAGTTGGAGGGTGGGTACAACATTAAATTTGCAGGACATATTCAGGTATGTACAATAACTACAACATTTAATAACTTTAAAGTAATAGGTAAATTTACAATGTAGGTGATAAAAATATATTTTTTTAATAACAAAATTAATAAACACAAAGATTTGTTTCGATACATATGTAAGAATATGTGTCGATACATTTTCAAAAAGTATCGACCCCAAAAACATCGAAACAAATAATTATAATGTAATATTTAAATTAACAATGTAACCAGTATACATATACCGATTAATTATAAAACATGTCAACATAAAGTATCGACACTTTTTAAGTTTGTGTCGATACTTTTTTCCAAAAGAAAGCACAAACAGGTTCACGCATAAAGTATCGATACATTTAAAATTGTATCGATCACAAAAATATCGAAACCGATAATTATAATGTAATAGGTCAATTTACAATGTAATCGGTTTAAATTTACCGGTTTTATGAGAAAATAGGTTAGAATAAAGTATCGACACTTGTGTAATTTGTGTCGATACATTTTGTCCATAATGAATGCCCAACGAGGTGCAAGAATAACGTGTCGATACATTTAAAATTGTATCGATCTCAAAAACATCGAAACAAAAATTACAATGTTATAGGTAAATTTACAATGTACCATGTATAAATATACCGGTTTTATGAGAAAATAGGTCTAAATAATGTATCGACACCTTTATAGTTTATGTCGATACTTTTTTCCAGAATGAATTAGGAATGCCCAACGAGGTGCTGGCATAAAGTTTCGACACATTTAAAATTGTATTGATCCAAAAAACAACGAAACGAATAATTATAATACAATAGGTAAATTTGCAATGCTACCGGTATAAATATACCGGTTAAATACTTATTTTATTATATAAGCGCTATTTATTATATTATATAAACGCTACTTAATATGTTATTATACTTGATAATATTTCCGATTAAATGATATAACATAATCGATCTAAATTTTAACCGATTACTTCTTTAATCGATCACACTATTTTTTATCATTTTTTAGACGCTACACAACAAAATCACCACTCAACTACATGCCAACCCAAAAAGGGAAAAAATGAAACCAAAAAAAAAAGCAGCAACACAAAAGATACTTTCCAAACACCCAGTTTTCCAAATGGGGTTTTATGTAATGTCAAAGGGGTATTTGCTCTCCTTTCAATCTGCTGGCCACCACGTTTACATGGAGTGACTCGTGACTCGTGACCACTTTCCACTCCAACACGTCAAATCAACTGTGTCACAAACAGGTTACTATTTTGGGGTTGGTATGCATGCAAGAAAATAGGCTATGGAGTTTGCTTCATAAAGTTACTCATTTAGCTGTAAGGTCGCCCATGTTCCGGGGGAATGAGGGTCCAGTTTCCTAACAGTGGAAGCACTGTATATACTCTGCAATCCTAACTGATTATGCCCGCCCATTACATCAGAGTTTTTAAGTGTTGAATGGATTAAACTCTGTAAGTATATATATATATATATATATATGAGAAACTAATTTTATTCAAAAATATGAAATATCCTAAATTACAATAAAGTTTTAAATCACAATCATAAATTAACACATAATTAGAAAAATTACTATAATTATTGAAACAAAACTAGCAACTTAAGATCATATAAGTACCATACAAAGAAAGATTAAGGGGCTGTTTGTTTGGCTCTGAATGGAATCATTTAGCGCTGAATGCTGAACAGTTCAGTATTTAGACTGTTTGTTTCTCACATCTGAATAATTCAGGGCTGACTGATTCAGCAAAACAGTGCTGAATGATTCAACACAGAAGTACATTCTGAATGATTCAGAGCCATTATCAAACAGCATGTCACATTCAGAGCTAATTCATACAGAACCTCTGAATCATTCATCATTTGAATCATTCAGCGTTTAATCATTCTGAAGTAAACAAGCAGCCCTTAAATCTAACCAATAAACTCGAATAAAGATAGATAAAAATAGATCTGATCGTATCGACAAATGAATCACAAAAGGGGATCAAGCTACTGAAAGACCACCGAAAAATCACAAATCAGACTAGAGCGATGTGAAAAGCTATTAACGAATGCAAATCGGGTATCTAAATCCAATCTGAGGGTCCAAAGCAGGAAAAATCACTAGATATCATATAAGCGCCATATTAATTAATTGTGGCAATGTTAAATTAACCCTTAGAAAAAAAATAAATGAAAAAAGCCAAAGAACCGAAAAACATGCAAAAAAACATAAAAAAACGTGTCGTAAATACAGTAAAAACGTGCAACACAGACAACCTTATTGAAAAAAAAAGATAAAATATAAAAAACAGTAAAAATTATCGACGATCAATAACTAACATTAAAATTAATACCATCGCTAATTAACAAAGACTAAAGAAAAAAGAGATGAGCGAACTCTGTAAATATATTTTATATATGTATATTACTTGAAAATTTTCATTTTGTTAGTCAGTTGTTACCTCTGATTTCTGATACAGAAACCTTTTTCTCCTATTGTTGATTACGTTTAGCTCAGCAGCATCTTTCTCCGTTATTCTCTATTAAAAAGAGGTATTATATTTTCAAAACAAATATCAAGATTTAATTTACATAAAATAAAACGATATAATATAAATATTTTTGATCATTTGAATAATTAATGGATCTCACCCTCCGTCATTATTGATTACAGTCAGACCAGATTTATGATTTATTGAAATAACAGCAGAGCAGTAGAATTGGCCAAAGTCCAGCTCCAAAATAAATGCCAACGCAATGAACAGTTAGTGAGCTTGGCCACACATAGCAATGTTAAATAAATTCTACTACGTAATGTGGCTCACACCTGCAATGCAATTAGGATGCAATTATATTCCCAACTCCAGCCAGCTTGATTTCATATTCGTTTCTTAAACTCGATTCAATTTTCATTTATATACTTAAACTCGAGTTTAAATTACAGTTTTAACTCATTTCATATAAAAAATTTTATATTGAAATAAAAATTAGGATTTGGGTTGTTTAGCTTATTAAAATCGAAATAAATGTTGATATAAAACTTAAAATTCAGAATTTGTGATGTCAAATATTAAAATAAATAATTTAGACGTAAAAATATATCGAAATTCATTGATATAGTTGACATCTCAAATCTTTTAATTTTAATCTTCTAAATTAACACAGAAGCAATGGAGAAGCCATAGTTTGGCGCCATACTTTTGCACTGTAAGTGTTAAGATTTTTAAAAGTAAGGCCGATTGCAAAACCAATTTTACAGAATATTGAAAATGTAACCCAAAGGTATTAAGTGCTTTTTCAATTTTCAAGTTTGAAATTGAGTCATCATTAACTCTCGGCTAAATAAAAAAATTAGCTAAGCATGATTTCTAATGAAAGCAACAAAAGCATAAAAGTAAAGTGAAAATGAAAAAGAAATAAATTTATTTTATAAAACTAAAAGTAAAATAACAAAAATGAAGTTCAAGATATCTTCAACATATACCCTAGGTGGAAATTTATAAGTTTCCAAATCCTAAAAATAACATAAAAATTCAAATGCAAAATATTCCTAAAAATTGAAAGATAATTCCAAATGTTTTGAATTCAAAGTTAAAACTAAATTTTCTAAAAGATCTCATCGGAATGTGTTGACTAGGATGTTTCTAAAAACTTTCCTGTACTAATTAGACTTTCTAGAAATTATCACGTCTGACCGCATCATGATCAGTGTTGTGTTCATGTCTTCGACCCTGATCATACAATACAAATGCAAACAATGTCCTTTTATTGCTGATTTTTAAAAGTATACCTCTGCACGAAAATAAATAAAATAAAAGCGAATCAACAATGATAAATACATAATACGAGAAAATTAACAAGCAAATAGTGTCAATCTAAAACACTCATCAGTGCCACTATTTTCTGACAATAAGGTGTCAAAAAGTTAGTTAACGTGTAATTTGAGAATTATAATTCTAATGAATAACTTGTGCATCAACTTTAATTTATAATCAGCAATGGTCAATTAAAAATTATTTATATTATAAATGGACTCCAAATAATATAAACCGTATTAAATTACTTTAATTCGAACTAAACCTTTTACGATAATAATAAAATATAATTATTAATATATATCGTGTATATATAGTAAATTAACATATAATCATGTCATTTTCAGGTTGGGTTGAAGTTTGATTCAATTCTAGTTCAAGTTGAGTTAATTTTAATTCAGATCAAGTTCAGGTCAAAATGGTTCGGGTCTAAACTAGTTAAATATCAAGTTAGTATAGGTTTAGATGGACTTTAAGTTGGATCTCGTTCACATCAGGTTACATCATCGACAAATAAAATTCAAGTCGGATCTCACCAAGTACAGATATACTTCAGGTCGAGTCATTTTTGAGTTAATTATTTTTCTCTTTTCGTGAACGTTGAACTGTAACTTTTAATTTTATAGGGTTTTGAGTAAATTTAAAAATATAAAAAATGATTATGGGCTAATTTAGGATAAAAATATAATTTTAAGGACTAGATTGAACAAACATGAAATTAAAAAGTAAAATTTAAATAAATTAAACAACACAAAGGGATTAAATTGAAGTAACTATAAGATATACAACTGAAATTAATATCAAATTGGACTAAATTGCATTCATTTTAAAAATTGGTGAACAAAAGTTTAACGTCTTAATTAATATTTTTATTTGGAAAATGTTATAAAGATATATTGATGCATGAATGTATGTTATGTATGTATGTATGTATGTATGTATGTATGTATGTATGTATGTATGTATGTATGTATGTATGTATGTATGTATGTATGTATGTATGTATGTATGTATGTATGTATGTATGTATGTATGTATGTATGTATGTATGTATGTATGTATGTATGTATGTATGTATGTATGTATGTATGTATGTATGTATGTATGTATGTATGTATGTATGTATGTATGTATGTATGTATGTATGTATGTACGTACGTACGTACGTACGTACGTACGTATGTATGTATGTATGTATGTATGTATGTATGTATGTATGTATGTATGTATGTATGTATGTATGTATGTATGTATGTATGTATGTATGTATGTATGTATGTATGTATGTATGTATGTATGTATGTATGTAAGTATGTATGTATGATGTATGTATTATATGGAACATGCATGTATGTATGATGCATGTGGAACATGGAGGTATTTATATATTACATACATGTATGTATACGTGTCCTCATGTAGAACATGCATGAGTAGATTGTAGAACATGTATGTATGTATACATAATGAATGTATGTATATGTATGTATGTATGTATGATGTATATATTACATACATACATAAATACATACCTATATTAATAAATTATACATACATACATGGACTAATTGTGGATAAAAATTTATAAAATTTGGAGTTTATGATATAATTTATACGATTTAGAGTTTTGTAACATCTCATTTTTTTGCCTATTTGAAGCGTTTTAGAATTGTTATGCTTGTTTAAAATTTCTCAAGAGTTTGGGGACATAAAGTATAGTTTGCCTAGAAGTTTATGTTTGTTTAAAAATGAACCTTTCTCCATTTTTTTCCTTTTTCTTTTTCCCGATGGTTCGTTCCAAACATTTTCTCAGCACTTTTTTTTTCTCATATTATTGTCTCCAATTTTAATCCAATTTGGTCATTATTTCTTAGGTCGTGACTGTCACCTCCACTACCCTGTTGTTCATCTCCTCACTACCATTCGTTCGGTGGTCTCAATGTGTGCTTCTTTACCTGTTTGATTATTTGATATGTTATGCTATTATGTTTAATATTACTGCTTAAAGCATGTTCGTAATTTGATTACAATTACCTGTGACATTTACGATTTCGAATAATGTTGCATCACTCATGATTTGCATATTCATACATTCTTGTTTCTGTATGAGATTTATTGCCCGATCTACTCTGTATGGGATTTTTCCCCGATCTGTTTTGTATGGGATCATATCCCCGCTCTATTTCTATTTGGGATCCTCATTGAAGGCTAAATCCCCAATCAGATTTCTATTTCTGTTTGGGACCCTCTTCGAAGGGAACGTCCCCATTGTGTTTATCCATGGTGAAAGGTATAATTGCATTTTAATGATGTTAATTCTGGTGAATAAATTCTGATATTTATATTCATGCATTATTGGTGCTATTATGTATATGATGATATAATGTTTATTGTAGAGGACGCATTGAACTTTTAGCTCACTCTTTAGTTTCCATCTTTTCAGATCTGTTGAAAACATTTTGATATTTCGATATAACAAATTAAGTTAAATGAATTTTAAGATTTTCCAAAAAGGTTTTCTAAGTATATTCGATATAATTATTCGAATATCAAAATATTACTCCAAATCTTTCAAATGTCATTTTTAATCCTTAGTCAAATGTAAAATTAAGTTTTAATCTTAAAATAATTTCAAAACGATTTTACAAAATATTTCGAACCATCTTAAAGCCAAAAATTCCAGATTGCTCAGAGGGAACCGATTCCCCCCCAAGGGGGTACCGATTCCTCTTGAATGGTTTGGCTCCGAGAATTCCAGTATGCTTGGAGGGAACCGATTCCCCCCCAGGGGGTACCGATTCCCCCCTGTGTAACGGTCGAAATATTTGAATTTTACACTTAGGGAATCGATTCCCCTTAAGGGGTACTGATTCCCCCACGCTCCAAACTGTTTTATTAATTGATTTCACACTAAAACAGCTATATTATCTTCATTAATGATCCCCAACGTTCAGAAGTGATTCAAGGTGTATTTAAGCAAACTTAGGAGCCATTGATCAACAACAAGAAACATCAAGCAACTAAAATCAAGAGAGAATCAAAGAGAAAGCATTTGAAGCCTATTTTTCATTCAATATTCATTTTGCTTTCAAGAACACTTATTGTGCTCAATTGTATTCATTCTTGAGTGTTCTTTTCTTTGTTCTAGAATTGTGCAAACAATCTACCTTGTGAGGATTTCCTTGTAAGTTTGCAAATTTGTATTGTTCTCTTTGGGAGAGAGTGTTCTCAAGAATTTGGGGTATAATTCTTGAGGGTTTGTAAGGTTATTCTTTGTCCTCAAAAGAAAGACAAATTAGTGAATTTGTGGAAAATCCTTAGTGTGGATAGCTAAGGTAGTGGACGTAGACTTTGGTTGAGAAAGTCTAACCACTCTAAATCGCTGAGCAATTTCTTTCAATTTTCTGCAAAAGCTTCCACCAAAATTTTTATTGCCAATTCACCCTCCTCTTGGCCAATTCCTTCAATCGATTAACTCAACAAGATCCTTTCGACCTTTAGGAATAAAATCGATACTTGGAGGATTGCTTGGTAGCCCATTTTCCTTTCAGTCATTGTACGAATGTTTTTTCCTAGACTTTATGTTATTTATTTTATGTTGATTTTACTTATATTTTTATGGGATTTTGAGATTATATGTTTTCAATATTGAAACTTCTATATTTGCTTTTGTTATGAACTAATGCTTTGAACTTGGACTTCTGACATGCACGTTTTGAATCTGAAAGTTTCGTCGTTTATGTAAATTTGATTATCAATGTGGTCTTTGAGATTCAGTTGTAACGTCTAGGCCGAGTCTATGGGGTTACATTTAGTGGTATCAGGGCCTAGGTTTAACTCTCGAACTATCTTATCCATAAAATTTTAAACTATTTTATAAAACAATTATTCCGTACATTGAAAAATTTTGGTATGAGAAATATATTCTAAGTTCTATTTTGATTGTAAATTTTAGTTAAATTATTATAATATTTTTCATTTTCAAACATGAATATTATGTTTTGAGACTCCAGTATCATATCTGACTTTAGTGTATGTGTAATCTTTTTATTTCAGACTCAATAGATAGTATGCCACCCCTTAGAAGTACACGTCATTCTGAACCATCCCATATATATGGTACTGCTCGAGATCAAAAAGACCAAGATTCTGATATAGAACTACTAGTTCATGAGGTCGAGCTGTCTGATAGACTTACTTGAGCATATGGTTCTTTTAAGCCTACGAGACGTACTCAAGTGCATGATTCTTCTGAACCGTTTGAGCATACTGAGCATACACCTATTACTAGAGGCAGATCTGTAGATGATTTAGAGGATGCTACTATGGGTTGAGCAGTATTGTCTTTACTTCATAGATCTACTATGTCATCAATGATGTTGCGTAACGGGGTCGAGTATTTTAAGGGCATACTCGAGCATCCTGTCTATTGAGGATTATTGGATTAAAGTTATTGATCATCTTTTAGATGAGATGGATTATTCGATCGATCAGAGATTTCAAGCTATTGTTTCACTATTGAATGATAATACCTTGAATTGGTGGAATTTAGTGAAGATGACTACTTTGAGGGATCAATTAACTTATATTTTTTTTCCAGAGTGCTTTATGGAGTCAATTTATGGGTAGTCATTTTCTGAAAGAGCGAAAGCAAGAATCTATGGATTTGAAGCAGAGTGATATGTGATTTCAGGATTATGAGTTTGAGTTTCTGCGTTTGAGTAAGTATACAAATGGACTAATCACTACCGAAGAAGACAACTGTTTGTTGTTTGAAAAAGGTTGCGTATGGGGATCCGTAACAGGATTGCTACCCATCATAAGATGTAATTTGTTATGCTCGTTGACCGAGCTAGGACTGCTGAGGAGATGGAAGATCTCAATAGGGAGCATCAGAATCGAAAAAAGAAGCAATTAGGTTTTGAAGGTCATTCTGGTTCTTCTGTTCGCCTTGGGAAACACTTAAAGGATGACACTTCGAGGCTTGATTCTAGGTCTAGACATGTTGCTTATTCTGGTCGATCTAAGAGTAGGGGTGTTTCTTTTGCACAACGGGTTATTCCTACTTGTACTTCATGTAATACCAGCATGTTGGGGAGTACTTCAAGAAGTTAGGAGCATGTTTCAAGTGTGGTTCGACTGAGCACATTTTGAGAGATTGCACGTATCCTACTTCAACTTATTAGACTCTTAATCGTTATCAAGGATCATCTCACAGTATGAGGGGTTGTAGTCAGATCCGACATGCCTCATTTAGTCATGCACTGGGTTCTTCAGGTAGGGGAAAATCTACTTCAGTTAGAGGTTTTGTGAGGTCTAAGTCTAGGCAGCCTGCACTTGTTTATGATGGATTTATGAGGATCAGAATGAGACAATTGTATTGTAGGTGTAACACCCATAACCCGTATAATTATACCTATACAGATTATAGATGTCACTAGTGTTTTAAAACCATTTCATATTCAAAAGTGATTTAAAATTTATTTTCTTAAAATTATAAATGATATTATCAAAATTATCATATCATATGAATTATGTTTTGTTATAAAAAATTTAAGGCAAATTTTTTTCTTTTTTTATGAATAGTGATGAACAGTGCCTTGAACAGTGAACAGTGTACTGATGCACTACTACAGTACGTGAACAGTGTACAGATGCACTGCTACAGTACGTGAACAGTGCATCGATACACCAAAATTTTGAATTAAAATTGTGTATCGATGCACTGCTACAGTGCATCAATGCAATGCTACAGTAACTGCTACAGTAATTTCAACATTATATAAAACTCATAAAATTACCATTTTGTTTCCAAATTTGTTCAACAAAGTAAATAAATCATTAATAATTACATGCCACTAATTATTTCAACATTACATCTTAGGATGTCTTACTGATATTAATATACACTCCTCGATGCTTGATTTCAACTTGAACTCTTTATTCCACTACTGGCTTTTTACCTACGCGTGAAAATCATCACACACTAAGTATATACTTAGTGAGACAATTAAAACAATAACAGTGCAATACAACTCATGCATGAATTTCATTGTCAAAAACAAATGCCATTAAATCATGTTAATAGCTTATCCAGTATTTTACCATGATCAAAATAATATAACTGAATATAAAATTTCTTATCAAAACACTTGCCATTTATTCCATAAGCTCGCAAGCTTATTTTCATGCTTACCATTTATTGATATAAGGCACTTGTACCTTATCAATTGATTGTGGATCTAGGAAGGAAGCAAAACAACCAGCACAAGTTAATAGCTCAAAAGAGATGGTTATGGGTGGTAAACGTATGGGTGAATAGGTAGTCTATTTAAATAATAAATGATGGAAGTGAAAGATGGTTGATATGTTCTAGTTTATGGTTAATGAAATAAAGGGGTGGTTCTGAGGTAGTGTCTTAAAGAAGACTCAAAGAAGAACCAATGCTATAGAGAGCAAAGACCCATACTTTATATTGTTTCTTTAAGGGGTGATATAAAGGACTTTGACCCACTAGTTATAAGAACCAGGAACCATAAGTATCAAGGGTAAAGGGGTTGACGCCACAAGTATTAAAAATACTTGATAAGTCGATAAAAGTCACCAGAACTTAAGAAAGAGAATAATCTCACTTATATTAATCAAAAAAGTCTTCTTACAAATGAAATATGCTTTCCTATTTATAGGAAATGGAGAGGCATGGCCGAATGGTTACAAGGGGATTTGGCCAGCCTTGTGCCTTCCTATAGAGACATAATTTAATTACAAAATAGATATGATGGTTTAGTTTAAATGGAGGGTAATAAACCTTGGCCGAATAGCTCTTGTGTCCCTTCATGTTGGCGCCAAATTGGATGGGAGATGATGCTTGGCCGAATAGAGAGAGGGCTCTTCATCTTGGCGCCTAAATGATATCACACGCAAGGCACATGGGGGCTGGTCATATGGCACGCACATGGGTGTTCTAGGGAACCTTGTGGTGCAGCCTTGTGCATGGAATGATGGTTGGTCATGTGCTCCAACTTGGGCGTGCATGTGTCTCCTTCCAAGCTAGCTTAAGTGTGGAGCTAGCTAGCAAGCATGGGCTGTTTGTGAACAAGCTTCCTAGCCGAGTCCTTGTGAGCTCCATAACAACATGTTCAGCTACCATTGATATCACTTTTAGCAACTCAGCTCCAAATAGTCCAACTAGCTGGGTTTAGCTAGCCATAAGCTCCTCCAGCTGAATCGAGCTTTCCTTAATGTTTCATGAGCTGCCATGTACTTTGTGAGCTGTTTGTGAGCTGCATATGTCGTCCAAATCATTCACCAAGCTACCTCAACGTGCATCACACTCCAATATACCTATATGTGTAAGGAAACAAGGTAAGTCCATGATATTGAGTTGTTATGAGCTAAATACCTTGCTGCCATGTATGATTATGGTGATTTGAGCTATGTTCGAAGGTCATGAGCTAATTATAGCATCTCAAAATATGTGTAAGATAATGCATGAAGCTTAAGAACTAATATGAATGCATAAGAGCTGATAAAATGAATGATAATTATGCTTCCTTGATGTATATGTGATAATCATGCTTAAATGAATGCAAGATTAATATAGCATACTTAACATGCTTGAAATAACATTGTTGATATATGTTGTATGCATGAATATCATTTAACATGGTATTCATAATAAATGATAAATAAAAACATGTAATAATAATATCATAAGAAATGATATGTAATCATAGCATATATTTGAATGATATGAAGGACATGATCAGCTATGCATAGGATGAAATTATTATGATAATTTATACTAACATGTGAATGCATGATTATGATAGAATATAATGTATGAATGATATAATATAAGATAGGGTATGGAAGAACTCCCTTAGAAACAACTTTGAATAACATCCATGGTGTGATAAAGTCATGGAGAAAATTGGAGCTAGTTTGGATCGTATCATCCTCCCCTTCTTTTAGGCGATTTGTCCTCAAATCAAAGTAGTTTCTCACTGAAGACTTTGTTGATATAGGAAGGATTGAATCTTTATACTTTCCTCCAATAGATGATTCACACGAAATGTTCAACCTTTTGGCTTCAAATATGGTATCTTCACGTCCTTTATTGGGAGGACACAATGTTTGGAAACCGTCACATGTCATTTGATTCAAAAATTGTGTCTTGTACTCCAAAGGTTGTATCATTTCAAAACATTGTATCTTTTCACTCTTACTCCTTGAATCATCATGATGGTTAGTGAAGAAATTTGACTTTTGATCTCCTTCAAGCAAGTGGATAAAGTCAACAACTTTAAGCTTTGTGTTCTTCCAGATGATGGCTTTTAAAAAGGTGGACAATGCTTGCTTCACACCATCGTAGTGGCTAAATTTGATGTACCAATCAAACTCAAATTGACAAATGATCTTGTCATCATAGATTGATTGGATAACACCACTTATACTAATCAAATTGCTGCAAAATGAATCAAAGTTATAAAATGAAAAACTAATAACAAAATGAATAGAATTAGCAAACCAGGGAGGATGTTTAATGGGTGTTGTTTGCTTAATGATGAAAATCTCTATTGGTTGCTGAATTCCTTTCAATATGTGCAATGTACTAGGATTATCAATGATCCTATTCCTTGGCTCTTCAAGTGGCACATCTTTTTGAACTTCAAGTGGCATAACTGTTGGAACGTCAAAGGACATGTCTTGTGGATTATCAAAGGTCACAACTATTGGTTCTCCAAAAGACATGTTTCTTGAATTTTGTACTTGAAGTGACATGTCTATTGGATTGTCCTGCACAACAAAAGAAATAATAGTAGAAGAAGATTGGTTAGGTAAAATTTGTCCTCCACTTTTCTTTTCTTCTCTACACTTATCCTTTTCAGATTTCTCAACCCCAACAGTATCATTTCCAATTGTTCTTGTCTCCTTAAAATGTTCTTCTTCAAAGTTTCTTTTCATGGCCTTCGATTTCTCCCATTCTTCTATGCGTGACTTAAGGGTCACTTGGCATTCATGGACTTGGCTTCGAAGCAACGGTGCTAATATGATTTTCCTCCCTTGGTGTTGGAATGAATATTTATTGGAAAATCCATCGTGAGTAGCCTGCTTGTCAAATTTCCAATGACGTCCTAATATAATATGGCTTGCACTCATGGGCACCACGTCACAAAGGACTTCATCTTTGTATCTTCCAATTGAGAAAGGTACAACAACTTGTTTGGTTACCTTGGCTTCTCCCACATCGTTGAGCCACTGAAGTTTGTAAGGATGAGGATGCTTGGAAGTCTTGAGACCCAACTTTTCCACCATGTGAGTACTTGCTACGTTTGTACAACTTCCTCCATCAATGATCACCACATAAACTTTATCTCCCACGTGACATTTGGTATGGAAGATGTTATCTCTTTGTTCATCCTCTTGACTTTGAATGTTCAAAGTCCTTTTGACTAAAAAGATGTTGGATGGAAGAGACATGTTAGCAAATAAGGAAAAACGAAATGTGTGTAGGACATTACCAGAATATACTCTCACAAAGTCTCACGAGTCACTCCAAGGAAACTTGAATGTCACTCAATCCACTTGTGTTTGCACTCTAGGACATTAATGGCTTTTACTTGTCCTCTTCTAATCTTACACACGCTCAAGCCTTTTTCCTCTCGATTTTCTTTATCCCAAGTTCTAGAGGACTTTACTCAAAACTGTATCAAGTAAATTTTTACTTGTTTGGCGTCGGCTGCAAAAGGGTTAGTAGGAATGGAAAAACAAATATAATGAAAGGGTGGCTTAGAAATAGAAAGAAGAGAACAAAAGGGGTTACTTACACAAAGTTAATTTACAACCTTCTATCACCACAATCAATTTAAAGGCTTACTTGAATGGCTTGGTTATGAGAATTGTTGATGAGTGCTTCAACTTTCTTTCTTTTTCTTCCTTTTTAAGTGCTTTCAATTTCTTCTTTTGAGTGCTTTGATTTTATTTGCTGGATTTTTTTCTTGATTTCTTTCACTTTGCACTTCACTGGCACTTCTTTTTGTATTTTTGTTTTTGTTGTTGTTGTTGCACGTTGCTTTCTTCCACCAAAGCTCTGATTACCGCTTTATGTAAGACACTTGTACCTTATCAATTGATTGTGGATCTAGGAAGAAAGTAAAACAACCTGCACAAGTGAATGACTCAAAAGAGATGGTTATGGGTGGTAAACGTATGGGTGAATAGGTAGGCTATTTAAATAATAAATGATGGAAGCGGAAGATGGTTGATATGTTATAGTTAATGGTTGATGAAACAAAGGGGTGGTTGTGAGGTAGTATCTTAAAGAAGACTCAAAGAAGAACCAATGCTATAGAGAGCAAAGACCCAGACTTTATATTGCTTCTTTAAGGGGTGATATAAAGGACTTTGACCCACTAGTTATAAGAACTAGGAACTAGAAGTATCAAGGTGAAAGGGGTTGACGCCACAAGTATTAAAAATACTTGATAAGTTGATAAAAGTCACCAGGAGTTAAGAAAGAGAATAATCTCACTTATATTAATAAAAAAGGTATGCTTACAAATGAAATATGCTTTCCTATATATAGGAAATGGAGAGGCATGGCTGAATGGTTACAAGGTGATTTAGCCAGCCTTGTGCCTTCCTATAGAGACATAATTTAATTACAAAATAGAGATGATGGTTCAGTTTAAATAGAGGGTAATAACCCTTGGTCGAATAGCTCTTGTGTCTATTCATGTTGGCGTCAAATTGGATGGGAGATGATGCTTGGCCGAATAGGGAGAGGGCTCTTCATCTTGGCGCCTAAATGATATCACACGCAAGGCACATAGGGGTTGGTCATATGGCACACATATAGGTGTTCTAGGGAACCTTGTGGTGCAGCCTTGTGCATGAAATGATGGCTGGTCATGTGCTCCAACTTGGGCTTGCATGTGTCTCCTTCCAAGCTAGCTTGAGTGTGGAGCTATCTAGCAAGCATGGGCTGTTTGTGAACAAGCTTCCTAGCCGAGTCCTTGTGAGTTCCATAACAACATGTTCAGCTACATTCAACTACCATTGATATTAATTTTGGCAACTCAGCTCCAAATAGTCCAACTAGCTGAGTTTAGCTAGCCTTAAGCTCCTCCAGTTGAATCGAGTTTTCCTTAGTGTTTCATGAGCTGCCATGTACTTTGTGAGTTGCATATGTCGTCCAAATCATTCACCAAGCTACCTCAACGTGCATCACACTCCAATGTACCTATATGTGCAAGGAAAGAAGGTAAGTCCATGATATTGAGTTGTTATGAGCTAAATACCTTGCTGCCATGTATGATTATGGTGATGTGAGCTATGTTCGAAGGTCATGAGCTAATTATATCATCTCAAAATATGTGTAAGATAATGCATGAAGCTTAAGAGCTAATATGAATGCATAGGAGCTGATAAAATGAATGATAATTATGCTGCCTTGATGTATATGTGATAATCATGCTTAAATGAATGCAAAACTAATATAGCATACTTAACATGCTTGAAATAACATTGTGGATATATGTTGTATGCATGAATATCATTTAACATGATATTCATAATAAATGATAAATGGAAACATGTAATAATAATATCCTAAGAAATGATATGTAATCATAGCATATATTTGAATAATATGAAGGACTTGATCAACTAGGCATAGGATGAAATTATTATGATAATTTATACTAACATGTGAATGCATGCTTATGATAGAATAAAATGTATGAATGATATAATATAAGATAGGGTAAGGAAGAACTCCCTTAGAAATAGCTTTGAATAACATCCATGGTGTGATAAAGTCATGGAGAAAATTGGAGCTAGTTTGGATCGTATCATTTATTATCCAAAAATCTATAAACCATAGACAATAGCCCAACATATAACTCTGAGGACCCTGGGTATTCGAGTAATATTTGCACCTTAGTGCTACACATAAGTTCGTGCCCACCATATACACCGAAGTATATTACATAAGGTCGTGCCCACCATATACACTCAGTGTCCTTACACACTATAGTGAAATATAAACCTGCAGGTGCTATACTCTATGGCATGCCAACTATACACTGTCCCTCAATGACTTACTTGGGCTTATAGTCTATTTTATTCAATCCAACCATGGCAAAGTATATTTTCAAATTTAACATTAGGCAGTTCATACCCGAAAACATTCATGGTAAAATATCACATTTTTCATCATCAATGAATTTTAATTTCATACCGTGACATTTTAATGTCATGTCGAAGTTATAAAAATAACATATATCATGCTGATATAAATAAGGTCGACTTATCGCAAGTCTTCCTAATGATGTATAAAACATCCATCTATAATTTCATGCATATATTGCACTCACCTTGACACTTTATATAATCCAGAATATGTGCTTCACTAATTGTCCACAATAAACCCTTTTTCTATTTGACCTGCTTTGATCACAAATTATTCACAATCTGTATTAATCACAAATTCATAACGATACATATGTTAGTATTGTACTAATATAAATACATCCCAAAATAGCTCCTTAATATATTTGAAACTCATTATCTATCAAAATATTTATCTCTTAATAATTCCTTTTAACATTCGAATTAACTTTTCCAATTTATACAAAATGGTCCTTCACCATTTTATCACATACATTCATTTAAATTCCCAATAAAAATTTCCAGCATAGTACATCAATTATACAACACTTATACAATAACCCCTCAATTTTCTAGAATTTAAGAATTGATCTCCAACTTCTCAAAAATTATGAAATAATCCCCAAATTTTCTAAAGCTTGTAGAATACTTCCTTCATCATTTCCAACCCATATATAAATTTTCGATAATTATACTTACTCAAACAATCCATGGCCAAAACTTAAAGACCACAACATGTAAATCATCAAGATTTATCATCAATTTCATGAATCCTATCATGAACATAAACCCTTAGATTTGGGATCTTTGAAATCCAACAAGATTAGAAAGAAATGCTTGTACCAAATGATAGCGTTTTTCGGGTATATCATTTTCCTATTTCACGGTATAACCCAAATTCCAAAGGAATTGACTGAAAAATTGAAAATAAAATATTTTCCTTACCTTGGAAGAACTCACGTGAAGATGCTGAAGAAGATGAACATTGGCATGATATTTTTGATTGATATCATGCTTATCATCTTTTAAAAACAATTATTTAAATCATTAACATGGAAAATACCAATATACCCTTAATGAAACTTCATAATTACCATAATACCAAGATTCCTATCCTTATCATCTTCCAATTCATATCACCTGAACATTATGTTCATCCATAAGTCAAATATGAACAAATTATATCTTGTTTTATCGATTTACCCTTGCAATTTTCGAAAAAATACAATTCAGTCACTTTAATCAAACAATTATAAACATGAAATTAAACAATAAAATATTATTTTCCAACATTTTAAAAATGTGAAAATAATATTTTTATTTTCTTATTTTCGTGACCCATTTGTAATTTTTCCAAAATTACATTTTGGTCCATGAACTTTTCAAAGTTTATACTTTGGTCACCAGACTTTACCAAATTATAATTTGGTCACTATATAAATCCATTTATGGAATAAAATTCTTTTTAGGAACTTTATTACTTAATTCCCTAAAATTTCTTCCAAGTTTTATACTTTGACCATCAAACTTTCAAAAGTTACATTTTTGTCACTAACCAAAATTTGGGGTATTACAATTCTCCCCTCCTTAAATAAAATCCGTCCTCGAATTTTTAATACGTTTATGATGAAAACATATGAGGATATTGCTTCATCATGTCCTCCTCTCTTTCCCACGTAGCTTCCTTGACTTTATGATTTTGCCAAAGCACTTTAACAAGGGGAATTGTCTTGCTACGCAGTTCTTTGATTTCTCGAGCTAAGATTCGAACTGGTTCTTCTTAATAAGTCAAATCTAGTCAGATCTCAATTTTCTCTAGTGCAATGACATGTGAAGGATCTAATCAATATTTTCTAAGCATCAACACATGAAACACATTATGAACCTTATCCAATTCTGGAGGTAATGCTAACTAATACGCCACCGACCCAACTCTCTTTAATATCTCATCAGGTCCAATGAATCTTGGACTTAATTTTCCTTTGCGCCCAAAACAAAATATCTTTTTCCAAGGTGATACTTTAAGAAAAACTTTATCGCTTTCATGGAATTCAATCTCTTTCCGCTTCAAATCTGCATATGACTTCTGACGATCAGCTGCAATCTTGAGATTAACTTGGATTATTCTCACTTTATCCTTAACCTCCTTCAATAAATCAGTGCCAACCAAATTCCGATCTCTTAACTCAAACCAATTTAATGGTGTCCGACACTTTCTCCCATATAACGCCTCGTAAGGAGCCATCTTGATGCTAGATTGATAACTGTTATTGTAAGTAAATTCTGCTAGAGGCAAATACTTTTTCCAAGATCCTTCGAACTCAATCACACATGCCCTTAACATATCATCCAATATCTGAATAGTACGCTTAGACTGACCATCCGTTTGTGGATGAAATGTTGTACTGAAATTCAATCGAGTACCCAATGCTTTATGCAAGGAATTCCAAAATCTTGAAGTGAACCTTGGATCCCTGTCAGATATGATTGATACTGGCACTCCATGTAGTCAAACTATCTCCTTGACATACAACTCTGCATATTTCTCCAATGCGTAATCAATTTGCACCGGAATAAAATGTGCTGATTTAGTTAACCGATCAACTATCACCCAAATAGAATCCTTCTTATTTGATGTCAACGGTAGCCATGTGACAAAATCCATAGTAACTCTATCCCACTTCCATTTTGGAATAGAAATTGGTTGTAACAATCTCGAAGGCACCTGATGTTCAACTTTCACTCACTGACACGTCAGGCATGTAGCAACAAACTCAGAAATGGCTCTTTTCATACCCGACCATCAAAATCGACTCTTTACATCATGATACATTTTTCTCCCACCTGGATGCATAGTCAGAATGTGCCTCAAAAAGAATATCTTTCTTCAACTCATCATTATGAGGAATACAAATTCTTCTTCGATAATACAAACATCCATCTGATTTGATTTCAAAGTCTTTACTCTCACCTTTTTCCACTAGTGAAATCTTTCCCAAGCATCTGTCATCTTTCCTTTGTAGTTCTATTATTCGATCTAAAAGCATCAGCTTAATTTTAAATTCAGGCAATAGTGCGCCATTTTCCTTCAACAATAACCACACATCCATAGGTCGCAAAGCTGCAAAAGTTTCCCGACTAAGTGCATCTGCTACAACATTTTCTTTGCCTGGATTATAATCAATGATCAAATCATAATCCTTTAAAAGTTCTATCCATCTTCTCTGTCTCAAATTGAGCTCTTTTTGAGTCAACATATATTTCAAACTCTTATGATCCGTGTATATTTGGCATCTCTCACCATACAAATAATGACGCCAAATTTTTAGAGCAAAAAAAATCGCTGCTAACTCAACATCATGAGTAGGATAATTCCTCTAGTGCGTCTTTAATTGTCGGGAAGCATAGGCTACCACCTTACCATCTTGCATAAGTACACAACCCAAACCATTGTGAGATGCATCACTATACACCACATACTCTTTTCCTGATTCTAGTTGTACCAACACTGGTGCTTCTGTTAAAATCTTCTTTAGAGTTTTAAAATTCTCTTGACATTTCTCAGTCCAAGCAAATGAAACATCCTTTCTTAAGAGCTTGGTCAAAGGAGAAGCAATCATCAAAAAGTTTTCACAAACCTTCGATAATGATCAACAAGTCCCAAAAAACTTGGGACCTCTGTAACATTCTTTGGAGGTTTCCACTCCAATATTGCTTGAACTTTTTTAGGATTAACTCTTATGCCTTCTGCCGAGACAACATGACCCAAAAAAGAAACTTCAGATAACCAAAACTCACACTTTGACAGTTTGGCATATAACTTTTTATCATTAAGTATTTCGAGCACAGTACGAAGATGAACATCATGTTCTATCTTTGTCTTTGAGTATATCAGAATATCATCAATAAAAACCACCACAAACTGATCTAAGTAAGGTTGAAATACTCGATTCATTAAATCCATGAACACTGTTGGAGCATTTATCAACCCAAACGGTATTACTACAAACTCTTAGTGTTTATACCGTGTTCTGAAAGCTGCCTTTGGAACATCTTCCTCTTTAGTCTTTAACTGATGATATCTCGATCTAAGATCAATATTAGAGAAAATAGATGTTTCCTTAAGTTGATCAAACATGTCATCAATCCTCGGAAGAGGATACTTGTTCTTTATAGTCACATTGTTCAACTGTCGATAATCTATGCACAAATGCATTGATCCATCTTTTTTTTCACGAACAATACCGGTGCACCCCAAGGTGAAATACTTGGTCTTATAAATCCTTGATCCAATAGCTCTTACAATTGAGCCTTTAATTCTCTTAACTCTATTGGGGCCATTCGATAAGGAGCCATCAAAATAGGTGTTGTACCTGGGAATACATCAATCCCAAACTCCACCTCTCTATCTGGAGGTAATCCAGGTAATTCATCCGGAAACACCTCTGGATACTCTCGTACAGTTGGAATACCTTCTAAATTAACTTCATCAATTTTGGTATCCAATATATTTACTAAAATTGCTTGACATCCCTGTGACAACAATTTCTTAGCAGTAAAAGCTAAAATCACATTGGATAAGGGATTTAACCTTTCTCCAAAAAATATTATCTCTGAACCTGTTGCATCCTTTAAAAACAATCTCTTCAAATGAAAATCTACCCAACCATAGTAGGAAGATACCCAATCCATCCCTAAGATTATCCCGAATTCCTCAAAAGACAATCCTAACAGGTTTGCAAGAAATTCCACTCCTTGTATCTTTATCGGACATTTGTTACTAATCCGACAAATTTTCGCACTATGGCCCAATGGATTGATTGCCACAATATCCCTAGAAATAGGTTCTAAAAAGATTCCCCTATTTCTTACCAGTTTTGTACTTATATATGAGTATGTAGAACCGAGATCAATCAATACGAAAACAGGTTCATCAAAGAGATAAAAGGTACCTGCTATAATCTCAGGAGCATCTCTGTCATCATCAGTCTTGATATGATAAACCCTTGCAGTAGTTCTGCCTTCACGATTATATGCAGTCTCATATATACCAAATTTACTCATTTTTCCACCTCTACCCTTCTGAGGTTCCGATACTGTTTGATCTGGATTTAACTCTGGACAATGCCTTTTATAATGACCCGTTTGCCCACAGTTATAACATTTTCCTTCAGCAAACCAACATTGACCAGAATGTCTCCTTCCACAAAACTTACATTCTACAGCCGGACGAAATCCTGAACTTTGAGTACCCACCGAAGTTGCTAGTGTCTATTTGGACTTTCCTCCAGAGAATCCTTTTCTGCATGTGGATACTGAGGAAGCATAACTTTTCTGCTGATGGCCCTTGTTGCGTTTGGAAAATGATGCAGAGTAAGAGCTTCCAAACCTTTAGTTTTTCTGAGCTTTCTTAGCTTCTATATCTTCAAGGTCAATTTTTTTCCTTAGCTTTAACCTTGTTTACCGCTTCTTGAAAAGCAGTAAAATGATGAGAAACGAAAATTCTCTTATACTGAGAATCCAATCCAGAAACGAATCTATCAATTCTAGATTTCTCAGTTGGAATAAGCTCCAAAGCAAATCGACCCAACTTGTGAAATTCACATTCGTACTCATAAACTGATTTGCTGGATTGCTTTAAGTTTAGGAACTGTTGCATCATTTCATTAACAAACACGTCCCCAATATACTTTTCCTTGAATTCCCTCAGAAAGAATTTCCATGTTACCTGTTCAATGGAAACTCGTGCGATGACTGTATTCCACCACACATTGGCTTGCTCCATCAGTAGAGACACCACCCCTTCCAATTTTCCTTGATCATAACAATGAATCCTGTTGAGCATGTTCTTGACATCATTCAAACAGAAGCCAGCAACCATTGGATTAGCATCCGAATCACCTCAAAATTCAGGTTCTCTCATCTTCCTCAGTTCTTTCAGAATGGAAATTGGAGTTCGACAGTTAATAATAGTGTCTAGGGCTTGTAAAAACAACCCCCGATCTTGAACAGGCATATCCTGTTGATTCAGATTAGATGGCTCTACATTCGGCTGAGCATTGGGTGGATTCTGGTTCACCTCATTACTCCCACTCTGTACAGGAGTAACATGCTCGCTTGCCTTACTCGATTCTTGATGATCTGACATCTGAACACAGTCAAAATCATCGTACTTTAGTAAAGAGTAACTTTACTCCTAATAAGCATCATCACAGTATATATACAACTATCAGTAACTTTTGACATCCTAGTGGCATATATACACTTTTTAATTCAAAACAAACTCGGTTTAGTCCTAGAATCGGCTAAACCTATAGCTCTGATGTCAATAAATGTAATACCCATAACCCGTATAATTATACCTATACAGATTATAGATGTCACTAGTGTTTTAAAACCCTTTCCTATTCAAAAGTGATTTAAATTTTATTTTCTTAGATTTAAAATTTATTTTCTTAAAATTATAAATGATATTATCAAAATAATCATATCATATGAATTATGATTTGTTATAACAAATTTAAGGAAAAAGATTTTTTTTCTTTTTTTATGAATAGGTCAAATCTGATCGAATCTCTATTTCCTCCGGGGTGATAACATGCGACAGATTGCATCGATACTTCCTGAGCATCGACACATGAAAAACATTATGGATCTTGTTTATTTTGGGAGGCAATGCTAACTAATAAGCCAATGGTCCGACTCTTTTCAAAATCTCATAAGTTCAAATAAATCTCAGACTCTTCTATCCTTTGGGTCCAAATTGCAATACTTTCTTCCAAGGCCATACCTTGAGAAATACTTTATTAGCCACTTGATATTCAATCTCTTTTCTGTTTAGGTCGGCATAAGACTTTTGTCGATCAAAAGATATCTTGAGATTATCTTGAATAATCCTCACTTTATCTTTCATTTCTTCCATCAAATCAGGGCCAACTAGTTCTCGATCTTTTAGCTCAAACCAATTTAATTGTGTTCGATACTTTCTCCCATAAAGTCCTTTATATGGTGCCATATTGATGCTAGAATAATAGTTGTTGTTATAAGCAAATTCTTCTAAAGGAAAATACTTTTCTAATGATCCCTAGAATTCAATCACACAAGTCCTTAGCATATCCTTCAATATCTGAATGGCCCACTCCGAATAACCATCCATATGCTAGTAATAAGCATACTGAAATACAATCAAGTTGTAACAACCCTGACTCGTATTTGACCCGGATACGAATTCGAGGTGTCAGATTAACTTTTCAAACTTTTTAAATCATTTAAAAATACGATTAAAACCTAACAAGGAAAACAAAATTTAAGAAAGCATAGTTAAAATACATGTCAGAGTATGTATACTTTACAATTATAGTATATGGCAACAACATTTCTACAACACAATCACATACATTTCACATTTCTCTGATATGATAATTTTCGAGGATATGTTGTCCTGCCCCTGGCTTACTCCTCGCATGACTTTGAACCTACGTGTGAAAACACTCACACGCTAAGTCATTGAATTAGTGAGACATTATGAGTAATATAAAACAATAAAACATTTATTGTTAATTTACAAAAGAAATGTTAAATTACAAAATACCACAAGTCTTATAACTTATAACATATCTTATTAAACACTGATAATTTTATACTTATTTTACTCTTGATTTTACGTACCATATCATTAACAATATAAACATTTAGACAATGTACACTTTCATTATAATTTTTAATTTCATATAAACTACATATAACTTATACAATTTTTATTTAATATTCATTTGTTTAATTGGCCCAACGTGTATCCCTGAGAACTCAAGGTATGTGAGTACATTGAGGTTGTGCACTAATGCTGTCACCAGAACTCACATAATTTGCACCGAAGTGAAACGTAGAATTACACCGAAGTGCCACATAGTTTTTTCCTGAAGGACCGCATAGAATTTGTCCCGAAGGACCACGTAGAAATGCCCGAAGGATCGTATAGAACCCTCGACTCTTGGCATGCCAACTATACCTCTAATTCTCATACATATACCTTGGGCTTTAACTTATAATTATTTTGAGTTTCACTAATTAAAGTGTATCTTATTCGTATAGAGTACATTCTCGTAGTTTACTTTCACGTAGAACAGTTTCACATAGATCACATTTTTAACAAGAACATTTTGCTTCACATCATTTATGTTCTAAAGAACATATACACTTATCAAATATTCACATACACTTCACGTAGATCTTTGTCACATAACATTATCAAATTTTCTTTTTTATTCACATTAAAAAATTTACTCAAAGTATTTTATTTCTCATAGCATTCTTAAATATTTTCATTTAATCACATAACATATATTCATAGTGACTCACATAACTATTTAATACTACATATCATTATTCCACTTATTCATTTACTTATATGAATCATACTCATATAGAAAATCTTCACATAAACTCATGTCATTTCATTTTATTTAAAAACATTTTTAGGTTGGCCCATCACAAGCCTTCTTCAAATCATAAACTATTTAAATAAATAGCACTCACCTTTGCCTCACTTAGGCCCTAAGCAACACCTCTTTCACTTTAGCTTACTAAATTTGAACGTCCATTTGTTCAACACTTGTTTCTGATCAAATCTACACATTAATATGACCCATGAATGTCGGAGCTGAATTACATCTACCCAGTTAATCTATACTGAAACGAAATAAAACACTTAATTTAACATTTCAGACTAAATAGTATCGATAATCTACCTACAGTATTGATACTTGTCTTCTATGGTACCGATACCCACTTCAGTACCGATACCATTTTAGCATTATGGAAATCCCCTTTCAACTACAGTATCGATACCATCCTCTTGGTATCGATACCTCCACATTAGTACTGATACTAATTCAACTAATATCGATTTTGTTCTTTGATTCATATAAAATGCTTTAAATTTAACCTTATAGTATCGATATTGTTCTTCTAGTACTGATACCCTTACCCAGAATTCTTCTGTTTCATTTCAAAAATTTACCCATCTTCACTTAAATCTCCTACTTTATACCCCATTCATGCCTTTAAAATTACTTACACTTGCCCCAACTAACTTATATACAATAATCTCCTTTAGACATCCAAATTTATCCATATAACTCTTAAGACTAAACATCATATCACTTCTTCAAACATGTTCTTAATCCTTTTTGATACTTTTAATCTCTTAATTAAACCCTTGACAAGTCAAATATTCCTTTAGAATTTAAATATTCATCATTTCCTAACAATTCCCTTAAAAACCCATGTTACTAAATCACTATTAATTTATCATTCTCTTAGTTTCAACTCATCTTTAAGCTTTATTAAGCTTCTATATTACCAAAGAACCAAAACCAAATAAAAAATAAAGGAATGAAACAACATCAATCAACTTACCTTAATCATGGAAGCATACAGTGAAAGAGAAGAAGAGAAGAGAAAAGTATCCATAATTCTCATTTCTTTTTTCCTCATTTCCCACATGCTTAAATAACCTTACAAATGAATTTTTAATTCATTTCATGACAAAAGACCACTTTGCCCTTCTAACCTTCAATCTTTATTAAAAATTCATATATACAAATTTCCCAAATTAGTCCTTGAACTTTTCTATTTATCAAAATTAAACCACTAACTTTTAAATCCTTACACTTTAGTCACTAACCCGATATTTGGTGTGTTATAAATCTCCCCTTAAGAAAATTCATCCTCGAATTTTCACTGTACAAAGAACTTGTTTCCTTAAATCCATTTCATGTTTCTATGATATTTCTTCCACTTGTGACTTCCCAAAGAACTTTATCTGATATATTCACTTAATTTCATAGTTATTTACTTAACCTACTAAAATCCGTATTGGTTCTTCTTTATGGATCAGGAAAGTTTAAACTTCTATTTCTTCTCATGCTATGATGTGAGAAAGATCTAATCAATATTTCTTAAATATCGAAACATGAAAGTCATTGAACTTTTGTCACTTACTTGAAAAACATTCTTTCAAATTCCTTGATAATTTTTCTTTGAAATTCAAATTCCTTTGTCTTTAAACCCGTATATAAATTTTTTCGATCCTTATCTATCTTAAGATTATCCTTGATAATCTTCACTTATCTTTAACTTTTTTAATCAAATCTGGCCGCACTAAGTCTCAATCTTTAAATTCTAAACACTTAATGATGTCCCATATCTTCTTCTACGAAAAACTTCATATAAAGCTATCTTGAAAATTTCATACCTCGCGGACATGATATTCATTTAAAATCAACTTGATGTGAACTCTTTTTCATGGCATGTAGCCATTCCACAGAGTTTAAATCTTTAATTTCTCATTTTTCTACTTATTCTATATTTTACCAACACTAAAATTTGTCTTTCTTTTAAAGACCATCATATACTCAACACTTCTCAAAGTAAAAATTATCCTATAACTTTGTCATACCCATTATCATATTAACTTGCCATGTTGCAACTAATAAACATTTCATCAATCTCCAGATAATTGATCCATTTAATATATTTACTCCTTCACATACATTTAAATTTTGAGATCCTTATAGATGTAATATTATTTCATTACGTATATAGGGTGCCCTCCCAACAAAAATCTACAAGTACTACTAATTCAAGATTGGGATTCATATATTTTCTTACTTAATTCTCTAATTGCTTTGCAGCAAAATTAGAACTTTTCCAAATTCTAATCATACTAACCTTGTAACTTATGTCAATATTCCTTGTACATCTTAACATTTTCTTGACACTTATCCATTCAATTAAATAATATATCCATCCTCAATAATTTGCTAAAAGAAAATATAATTATTGACTATATTCTTATCATTCTTCGGAATTCATTCGACTAAATTTTGAACTTTTTTACTATACATATCCTTATCCTCTTGACAGAGTCTACATGGCAAAGGAATACAACCTTAAAGAATACATACTTATGATTAATCAACTTAGTATACCATTTTTCTCCTGATCTTTTAAACTTGATCACACATGCCTTAACCTAACTTTTAAAAGTTGAATAACCTGATCAGACCAACCAACTACCTGCGGATGGACAATAACGCCAAAAGTTTGATCAACTTCCATAGGCCTTGCTAAAATAATTCCAAAACCTTGAGGTAAACCTTTATCCCATCAAATACAATTAATACAGGCACTCCATGTAGTCTAGCTATCGCCATAAAAAAATCAGTTTGAACATGAATGGAATGCGTAGTCTTTATTACTTGCTCCACAATTACCCAGATTGAATCATTTTTATTTGATGACCAAAAGTAACTCATTTACGAAATCCATCGAAACTCTTTCTCATTTATACTAAGAACTGAAATTTATTTACTTTCATTCCAAATTTATTTAACACCTTATTTTCAACATATCAAGCTTATCAGTTACACCTCTTTAAGATCCTTTATCACACTTGGTTCTCTAAACCGTTCACTTATATTCCTTATGTCTTTATCTCTTTACAGAGTGAAAATATTTCTTATTTCTTTAATATATTAACATATCATATACTCTTAAATTTCCTCGATTTCTTATCCTATCCTTAATATGTACTTATATATTCATTATTTATTCTAAAAAAAATCTTGAACTTTCCTCTTCCTTTATTGTACTATCTTTTTCTTCCAATAGACAACCAACAACCAACATAACATATCACTTTCCATATCTTTCTTACGATCCCTAAATGTCTTAACCTTTTTCTTTGTTTTATATTTGACTTTGTAATTTGAACAACCCTTCCGGTTCCCTTCTTTAACTCCAATGCAACCAATCCAATACTTTTTCCATCGTGCTTAATCAAGTACAATATTTGCTAGCTTTAACTCATAACTCAGAAACTTTCCTTCTTAATTCAAAAACTTACTTGTAACATAGATCATATTTTTTCTTATACTTCAATATTCTTTTCATATCAATAGGAGAAACGCCATCTTACTACTTGTACTCATTACTGCTTGCCTATTTTAGTGCACCTACTTAACTTTGATAGTTTACCCTACTTGTACAAAACACTATTCTTTATTAATCCTTACTTACATTTCTCCACTTAAATCTTCAAGAAATAGATTCAAATATGCACCTAATCATTTAAGATACTCTTTCTTATGAGTCTTCTAATCCAGTTTATAGAATTGATATTTAAACTTGACTTCTTATCGATTAACAATTTCTAACTCCTTATTTGCTTATCGAAATAATTTTCTTTACTTCGAACAAAACCCAATTACTTTATTTTCTACAGTCCTTTAAAATTATTTTCAATTGTCCTCTATAACACGACAATTAATTTTCCCATAGATCTTATTATTACTTATCTTGCATTTCCTTATTTCTTGTAATCCAAATAACTATTGCCTTCCCTACTAATAACTTGCTTTGTGGGGAGGAATCTTAAAGAATTTCTCCATGCATCTTTTTAAATAATCAAAGAACTCCAACAGATTTTGAATTCAAAATAATTTTTTCACTTTCAACTAATCATAACTAGTACTTATTTTAAACTTTGTACCAATTAAACATAACTTCTTTATAAAATTTAATTCATTAAACAAGATTCTACTTCATGTCTTTATTTTATCTCTCCAATCTATTTGGCTTAACAACCAAATATATATAATCTGCAACCAGAATTATTCTAAATCCCCAAAAGAGAATACTTGTTCTTCTTTGCTACTTTACTTTGTGAACTATAATCCATTCATAATTTTATAATAATTACCTCTAAACATCCTCGTTGGGAACCTCTTTACTCTCTTTATCACATTTGATCTATCATATACCTGCTCGACCTCTTAGCAGTGAGTCCAACTTATTCGTTTTAGAACAGTAGAGACCATATCCAAATTTTCTCTTCATTAACCAAAGATCTGCAGAATCAAGACCTTCTTTAGCTAGTTCATTTAACTCAAGTACTCCTAAACTTTCAAATCTTTAGCAACATTTATTCTACTAACTCGAGGAATTAGACGATTGAAATTACTTTAAAATTGCATCCATCATTCGAAAACTACTCCCTGAGGCATCTGTTATTCACTTTAACGCATTACTACTTCTCTTAATATCTAATCGCTTAACTATACTAGCAATGACATCATACTCATTACACTATCAGATCAGAGATACTTATTATTTCATTGACATGTACAAACAAAACATTTTTGATAGTCGACCGGGCGGTCTATTTCAAAAACTTGACTCAACCTAAGCTCTGATGCCATTAAATGTAACACCCTTGACCCGTATCCGACCCGAATACGACTCCGAGGTGTCACATTGACTTTTCAAACTTTTTGAAACATTTAAAAATACGATTAAAACCTAACAAGGAAAACAAAACTTAATAAAGCATAGTTAAAATACATATAAGAGTATCTATACTTTACAGTTATAGTACATGCCAACAACATTTCTATAACACAGTCACATACATTTCACATTTCTCTGATCTGATAAATTTCGAGGATATATTGTTATGCCCCTTGCTTACTCCTTGTATGACTTTGAACCTACGTGTGAAAACACTCACACGCTAAGTCATTGAATTAGTGAGGCATTATGAGTAATATAAAACAATAAAACATTTCTTGTTAATTTACAGAAGAAATGTTAAATTACAAAATATCACAAGTCTTATAACTTATAACATATTTTATTAAACACTGATAAATTTATACTTATTTTACTCTTGATTTCACATATCATATCATTAACAATATAAACTTTTAGACAATGTACACTTTCGTAATAATTTTTAATTTCATATAAACTACATATAACTTATACAATTTTCATTTAATATTCATTTGTTTAATTGGCCCAACGTATATCCTTGAGAACTCAAGGATATTGAGGTTGTGCACTAATAATGTCACCACAAATCACATAATTTACATCGAATTACCATGCAGAATTGCACTGAAGTTCCACATAGTTTTGTCTCGAAGGACCACGTAGAATTTTTCCCAAAGAACCACGTAGAAATGTCCCGAAGAACCACATAGATTGTCTCGAAGGACCGCGCAGAATCCTAGAATCTTGGCATGCCAACTAAACCTCTAATTATCATACATATACCTTGGGATTTAACTTATAATTATTTTGTGTTTCGCTAATTAAAGTGTATCTTATTCGCATAGAGTACATTCTCGTAGTTTACTTTTGCGTAGATCACATTTTTCACTAGAACATTTTGCTTCACATTATTTATGTTTATAGAATATATACACTTATCACATATTCACATAGATGTTTGTCACATAGCATTATCAAATTTTCTTATTTATTCACATTCAAACATTTACTCAAATTATTTTATTTCTTATAGCATTCTTCAATATTTTCCTTTAATCATATAACATATATTCATAGTGACTCACATAACTATTTCATATTACATATCATTATTCCACTTATTCATTTACTTATATGAATCATACTCATATAGAAAATCTTCACATAAACTCATGTCATTTCATTTTATTTAAAACATTTTTAGGTTGGCTCATCGCAAGCCTTCCTCAAATCATAAACTATATAAATAAATAAAATTGACCTTTGCCTAACTTAAGCCCTAAGCAACACCTCTTTCACTTTGGCTTACTAACTTTGCACGTCCATTCGTTCAGCACTTGCTTCCGATCAAATATACACATTAATATGACCCATGAATGTCAGAGCTCAATTACATTTACCTAATTAATCTTTACTTAAACAAAATAAAACACTTAATTTAACATTTCAGACTAAATAACATCGATACTCTGCCTAAATTACCGATATTTCTCTTCTATTATAATACCCCAAATGGTAGGTCAGTGATTATTTTGAAAGAATTTAAAAATTTTAGGGTTTAATTTAATAAATGTTAAAGTATAAGGAATGATTTGAGTAAGACCAATTAGTAAGAAAAAGATAATTAAAAGGGCATTTTAGTCATTTGGAATGAAATAAAATTAAAACTTATTTTTAAAGAATAGGGATTTAAGAAAAAAAGGGAAAGTTAAAGATTTAGTGAAGTTACTTACTCCTCTTCTTCTTCCTCCCGTGGGTTGTTCTTTCTTCCATAGAAAAAGGTAAACTTCATTCATCGAATTCTTCCTTCCGATTTTGGTTTGCTCTTGTAACATTAAGTGATATGTAAGCCTAAGGAAAGGTTAAAGTAGATTAAAACTAAAAGGTGGAAGCTTTATTTGAGATTTAGGGAAATGGTTTTTTTTATTGATATGTTGATATATTAGTTTTTATTGAGGTTTATTAGTATATTTGAATTGTAAAATGAGTGAATAAGAGATTAGAAACATTGGATATGATTAAAAACATGTTAGAAAAAGTGGGATGATTATTAGTTTGAGATTTTATTTGGAGATTTTTGATGTTTTAAGAAGCTAAATGAAGGAAAGTTAGTTGGGTTAAGTAAAGAAGAATTTAATAGTAATGTTGGAGGTAAAAGTAAGAGATTTAAGGAAAAGTTAGTAAAAATCAGACTGAAAATGGTAAATCTATATAGGGGTATCGGTACTGTTCTTCCAGTACCGATACTATTGGTTTAAATGGGTAGAAATACGATGAACATTATCGGTACTGATGCAATTAGTATCGATATTGATGGGGGTATCGATACTAAAAGGAAAGTATCGATACCATGTATTCCAGAATGCCAAAATGATATCGATACCATGGATTCCAGAATACCAAAATGGTATCGATACTGATAGAAAGGTATCGATACCATGAATTACAGAATGTAGAAATGGTATCGGTATTTACAGTGGGTATCGGTACCATAGTATAGAAGTATCTATACTATGGTAGGGGTACCGATACTATTGAGCCTGAAATTATAAGATAGGCTGAAATTGTTATAGAAATTAAAATAATATTACTTTTTAGTATTATTAAAGTATAAATGTTAAGGAATATACTAACATTTGGTATGGTATGTGTCTTTAAAGGATGCTTGTGTAGATCGTAACCAAGCTCCTGAATCTAGCAAGGACAAGGGCAAAGATACATTTATTGAGTACATTTATTATATTTCATTACATAAATGAA
Organism: Hibiscus syriacus; assembly: GCF_006381635.1. Lineage (NCBI taxonomy): Eukaryota > Viridiplantae > Streptophyta > Magnoliopsida > Malvales > Malvaceae > Hibiscus > Hibiscus syriacus. Next base: position 1,180,648 of record NW_024062824.1, on the reverse strand, counting down.
ATGCATAATGGTACATTAAAGGCATTAAAGGATGCCATAAATGAAATGTATAACGGTGCACTAAAGGTATGAAAGGATGTCATAAATGAAATGCATAACGGTGCATTAAAGGCATGAAAGGATTCCATATATAAAATGCATAACGGTGCATTAAAGGCATGAAAGGATGCCATAAATGAAATGCATAACAGTACATTAAAGGCATGAAAGATGCCATAAATGGAAATAATGAATATTTACTAAAGAATAATGGGAAAATGCATAAAAGAAAGGTATGATGGACATACGGAGAATGTTTATGGTGATAGTATGAAAGAACTATGGTTTAGATAATAGGAACTTATCTAATCCTTATGGATGATAAGAATTATTTTGAAACCAAATAATCATGATATACTTATATATACATTAATGTTTCTTTACAATATTATGTCTCACTAAGTAACTATTTAACGTGTGTTAATTTCATGTGTAGGTAAAGGCAAAGATTAGCCAAGTGTAACATCCCAATTATCGGGTCAGTGACCAAATTGTAAGAACTTCTAAACTCAATATTTGAATTAGAATAAATCTGTAAACTGAAGGATTTATAATGAAATTTATGTATAGGGTTTAATGGAAATTTTGGCTTAATGAATAGGGAAAAATGGTATTTTTCTATAGGGATTTTATCCTCCTTTTAATGGAGATGTGCACGTGGGTTTGGGATAAAAGTAAAGCAACATCTGGAACTATTTTCTTTTCTTTTCTTCTTCTACGTGTGACCCATTTATAAGGTAAGTTTTTCAATTATGTTGGTTTCTTTGAATTTTGGTTGGCTAGTGAAAGTTTGGATGTTATATAAGTTTAAGGAAAGCTTATATAATAGTAAAACAACAAGATAAATGTTTTAGAGATGGATTTGTAAAATGGGGTTTTAGATGAATTTTTATTATAGTGTAGTTGTTGAAGTTTTAATAGGATATTTGACTTGTCAATAGATTAATTAAAGGGTTGGGAGTGTTAGAATTGGTTAATATCATAGTCAAAATCTTGGTATGATTTGAAGATTCAAATGTTTAAATGAGAATTTGGGATGTTTGAGAGTAACAAATGTGTACAAGTTGGGTTGGAAGTATAAAGGTGAGTTTATAAACTTAAAGTATATGTTTAGGAGAGTGTTGGGAGGATTTTTAGGTGATTTTCGGGATGAAAATGGAGATATTGTAGAGGGATGCATCGATACCTATTGATAGAGGTATCGATGCTTTAAGGGTGGTATCGATACATGTAGGATGGTATCGATACCCTTAAAACTTTGAAGGTAATTTCGGTATCGGTACCTTGAGAAGGTATCGATACCCTAGAACATCGAACCTTATTTTGGTATCGATGCATGAAGAGGTATCGATACCCTTAAAGGGTGGTATCGGTACCCTTAGGGTGGTACCGATACCTCTAAGCATGAAATGAAATATAAGGTTTCTAGCATATCAAGTTATTATGATTTGATATTAGTGAGTTAAGAATGATATTGATTTTAGATTGTTTTGTGTAGTGATTGAACATAATTGAATTCCAGTTAGCTTGGCATTTCAAATATCAACTTGGAAGGATTTGAATTAGACTTTAGTAAGGCAACTTCTCTTTATTGTAATAGAGTTATGGAAGGCTTACGATAAGACAACCTCCATGTTTTTGATCGAAAACTTTATATTTATTTTATGTTTTATTTCAATGTTTTATTCAATTGATATTTTACAAATTTTGTTTTATGACTATATTATGAAAATATGAACCTTGAACATGTGATTATGAGCTTTGAGTCATAGAATGTGCATATACTCTATGAAAGAGAAGCTATGTGAATAAGAAACACTTTGAATAAGGATTGAACCTAATCATGTGATTAAAAACCCAATGTATATGTATGAGGATTTGAGGTATAGTTGGGATGCCAAGAGTTGAGGTTCTATGTGGTCCTTTGGGATAATTATGTGATCCTCCGGGACAAATATGTAGCACTTCGGTGAAAAACCTATGTGGCACTTCGGTGCAAACTGTGGTCCTTCGGGACAATTATGTGGCACTTCGATGCAAATTACGAGTTGTGGTGACAACATTAGTGCACAACTTCATAGTACTCAAATTCCTAGATTTCTCACTAGTATACCTTGGACAACTTGGAACAAAGACATACAAAGTATAATTATTCATAAGTATACCTTTGATATGGAAATTAAGAAATTTCTCTGAAGATTAGTTCGAATAAAACAAATAAGATTTTTGTTAATAAGTTAGCACTATTAGTATTACCTCACAAAGTCATCGACTTAGCGTGTGTTTTCTCACTCGTAGGTTTGAAGAAATTTGAAGGTTGATTTGGGTCGAGGATAACATACACTTCAGAAGATCAGATCAGAACAAATTAAATGTAGGTTTTTGGTTCATTTTGTAAAAACTGTTGGCATGTATTATACGTTTAATTTGAAATACTCTGGTCAATTTTGTAAACTTATATATATTTTGTATTGTGTAAACTCTCACTTTTGGTTATTTATGTGAATTTATGTGAAATGATTTTCTATTAAGAATAGTATTATTTTTATCTTAATTTGAATAAAAAAATTTAAATTTATTCCTATTTGTGAATTTCTTATGTTTTGAAAAGTCAAATGTGACACCTCGGATTTGTATCTGGGTCGGGTACAGGTTAGGGGTGTTACATTTAATGGTATCAGAGCTAAGGTTTAAGTGATTTTAAGTCCGAAATAGAGTCATTTTCGGTTTTAAAAAGAGTACATGCCAAAATTTAATAAAGTTTTTCTGATCTGATAAGGGATCAATATGATATCCTTGCTAATACCTTTAGTAATTTGATCTTAATAGATGTCTAATTTTGAAGGCTCTCGAAGTGATGTGGGAGATAGAATGGACGAAAATAGTAACTCTGTTGCCCCTAGCAGATAGGGTGAGGAGCAGGCACAACCTAGAGTGTCTGTTCAAGATCAGGGGACGTTCTTGCATACGTTGGACACGATCCTGATGCGTTTCAAACTGTCTGTCTCCTCAGCCCCTAAGATGAATGTCCCTAAAGAACTGAGAAGTTTAGAAGCACCTGAGTTTAAGGGACAAGCGAGAGAAGTTCTGGTTGTTGCTAATATGTAATCAATGATTTGAAAGTGATGCTAGAGAATCTCTATTATCCTGAAATGGAGAAATTGGATGGTGTAGTTTCGTTATTAAGAGGCCAAGCCAGGATTTGGTGGTCTAATATGACGATGAGGGTGGCAAAGAGCATGTGACGTGGTCATTCTTTCTGGAGGAGTTAAGAATAAATACATAAGGGATCAGTTCATTTGGAAGATGAAGCAGGAATTTATGAGTTTAAAGAAAGGGAATCGCATGGTATATGAATTTGAGTGCGAATTGAACAAATTGAGCCGATTTGCTACTAAGTTAGTTCATATAGAGAATGACTCATGTGACTGGTTTGTGGAAGGGTTAAGACCCCGATTGAAAGAGTTATTATTGGCACTTAACCTCTCTTCCTTCCAAGAGGTTTTAAACTGAGCTAAAGCTCTAGAGCGAGCTCAAAATGAAAGGTTTGTGGAGTAGCAGACGCAATAGAATAAAAGATCTGGTGCATCATCCGGTTCTTCGCAATCAAAGAAGAGTAGAGGTTCAAGTTCTTGACCTCATACCAGAGCAGAATCCGCAGCATCCTCTGGTAGAGGATCAAATCCGAGAAGAGCAAGACAAGCTTGTTCGGTAGAATCCGGAGTGGACAAGCCGAAACAATGTCATCACTGTGGGAAAAACCATAGTGGAGTATGTAGATGGGTCTTCGGAGCTTATTTTAAATGTGGAGAGGCATGGCATTTTATTCAAGACTTCCCAATGATGACTGGAGAGCCTGCCTAGATAGAGAGATCTGTGGCAGCACCAGTGAGAGGAAGAGGTCGAGGAAGAAGAATGAATCAATCAGAGTCTACTGTTTAACCTGAAGTACGTTCTACTGGTTGGGTTTATAATTTGAAGACCAGTGAAGGTTGTGATGACCCAGAAATCATTGCAGGTACTTTTTAGATAACTGGTAAATCTGTCTTAGTATTGATTGATTCAGGCTCAAATTACTCTTATGTCAGTAGTAAATTGATTAAATAATTTAGCCTTCCATTAGAGCTTATTCGTAATGAGATGATTGTGACGAATTCATTATGAAATAGAGCTCGAGTGAGAAAGTCTGTAACGGGTGTCCCAAAAGGTTTTAGGGAATTGAATTCCCTGCTAATCTAATGGAATTACCCTTTGATGAATTTGAGGTTATTTTGGGGATGAACTGGCTTTATCATTATTATGCCAACTTAGACTACCAACGTAAGTGAGTGTAGTTAACGAGTCTTGAGGGATTGGAAGTTAGTGTGCTCAGCGAAAGAATACATTCCTTAGCTAATGTGATATCAGTAATATCGGCTTAGAAGTTGATGCTGTAAGGATGTCAAGCGTACATTGCTAATGTAATTGATGCAAGAGTTATAGGAAGTAAGCTTGAAGATATTTCAACAGTTCGAGAGTTTCCAGATATGTTTCTGGATGATTTGCCTGGGTTACCTCCAGATCTGGAGGTTGAATTTCAGATTGAAGTGATTTCTGGATTGGTACTAATTTCGATGGCTCCTTATAGGATGGCTCCGAATGAGTTGAAAGAGTTAAAGGATTAGTTTCAAGAGCTTTTAGATAAAGGGTTTATTAAGCCTAATGTGTTGCTCCAATGTTATTCGTAAAGAAGAAAAATGGTTCAATACGCCTCTGTATATATTATCGTCAGCTTAACAAGGTGACCATAAAGAACAAGTATCCTCTTCCGAGGATAGATGATTTATTTGATCAACTCAAGGGAGTGGCCATGTTTTCAAAGATAGATTTACGCTCGGGGAATCATCAGTTGAAAATTTAAGAAAAAGATGTTCCTAAAACGGCGTTTAGGACTCGATATAGTCATTATGAGTTTATTGTAATGTCATTTGGGTTTACTAATGCACCTGCATCGTTTATGGACTTGATGAATAGAGTTTTTCAACCATACCTTGATCAGTTTATGGTCGTCTTTATTGATGATATCTTAGTGTATTCTAAGTCGAAAGAAGATCATGATGTTCATCTTCGTGTAGTTCTTCAAACATTGCGAGATAAAAAGCTTTACGTGAAGTTCTCCAAATGTGAGTTTTGGTTATCGAAAGTGGCATTTTTGGGACATGTGGTTTCTGTTGAGGGTATTCGGGTAGATCCACAAAAAGTTAGAGCAGTGTTAGAATGGGAGATTCCAAAAAATGTGTTAGAAGTTCGAAGTTTATTGGGTCTCGAAGGTTAATATCGGAGATTTGTCAAGAACTTTTCAATGATATCTCTGCCTTTAACCAAATTGTTAAGGAAAGATGTACATTTTGAATGGAAACCTGATTTCCAGAGAGGCTTTGAAGCAATAAGAAAGTTTTGACAGAAGCTCTAGTTTTGGTACAATCGGAATCAAACAAGGATTTCACAATTTTCAATGACGCTTCCCATAATGGATTTGGATGTGTCCTAATGAAAGATAGGAAAATAGTTATTTATGCTTCGAGGCAGCTGAAGCCTCATGAAAAGAATTATCCGACGCATGATTTAGAGTTAGCAAATATGGTTTTTGCATTGAAAATTTGGCAATATTATTTGTATGGTGAGCGTTGCTACATCTTCACTGATCATAAGAGTTTGAAGTATTTGTTAACGCAGAAGGAGTTAAATTTGAGGCAGAGAAGTTGGATGAATTGCTGAAAGATTATGACAAGATCATTGATTATTATCCCGAAAAAGTAAATGTCGTAGCGGATGCTCTTAGTCGGAAGACTTTTACAGCTTTGCGTAGCTTGGACACTTGAGTAGTGTTAAAAGAGAATGGTGCATTGATGGCTGAGTTAAGATTGAAATCATTGTTGCAAGATCGGATCAAGGAGTTACAAAAGAAAGATGATAAGTGTCTAGCTTGGTTTGATCGAGTAGAGAAAGACAGACTTGAGGACTTTGTGGTTAAGTCGAATGGATGATTATATTTAAAAAATTGGGTGTATGTCCCTAATGATTGTGAGTTGAGACGAGATATTTTATATAAAGCACATTGTAGTCCTTTACCGATGCACCCAGGAGGAAACAAGATGTATCAAGATTTGAAAGAGAGTTATTGGTGGCCTGGCATGAAGAAGGATATTACGGAATTTGTAACAAAGTGCTTAAATTGTCAACAAGTAAAAGTTGGGCATCAGGTGCCTTCAGGTTTGTTGCAACCCATCTCAATTCCTCAGTGGAAATGGGAAAACATTACAATGGATTTTGTAATGGGTTTGCCTTTGTCTCCAGGGAAGAAGAATTCGATTTGGGTAATTGTAGATCGCCTTAGAAAGACTGCACATTTCATCCCTGTGCGGATGAATTTCTCTATGGAGAAACATACAGAATTGTATATCAAGGAGATAGCACGATTGCATGGGATTCCAATCTCGATAGTGTTTGATAGAGATCCCAGATTCACTTCGAGATTCTAGAAGTCTTTGCAATGAGCTTTGGGAACCGGATTGAATTTTAGCACGACGTTTCATCCTTAGACTGGTGGTCAATTAGAGCGAACAATTCAAATTCTGGAAGACATGTTGAGAGCATATGTGATTGATTTTGTTGGATCATGGGAAAGATATTTTTCGCTTATTGAATTTACCAATAATAACAACTACCAATCTAGCATCAAAATGGCACCGTATAAAGCGTTATATGAAAGAAAGTGTAGGACACCACTCAATTGCTATGAGTTAAAAGATCGGGAAGTGCATCGTCCAGATTTCATTAAAGAAGTGGAAGAAAAGGTTAGGTGATTCAACACAATTTTAAAGTTACCTTGGACAGACAAAAGTCATACGCCGATTTGAAAAGAAAAGAGATTAAATTTCAAATAGGTGATAAGGTGTTTTTGAAGGTGTCACATTGGAAGAAAGTGCTTCGCTTTGGGCGTAAAGGAAAGCCAAGTCTTAGGTTTATTGGATCTTATGAAATTCTGAAAAGGGTTGGACCTATAGCATATCAGTTAGAGTTGCCACCAGAGATGGAAAAGATTCACAATGTCTTTCATGTATCTATTCTTTGACGGTATCGATATGATCTTGCTCACATCATAACTCCAGATGAAATTAAAGTTCAATCCGATTTGTCTTATGAGGAAGAACCTGTTCAGATTTTAGCTTTTAAAACCAAGCAGTTGCATAATAAGACGATTCTGCTAGTTAAGTTTCTATGGAGAAATCATAAAGTAGAAGAAGCTACGTGGGAGCGTGAAGAGGATATGAGAAAGCAATATCCCTACCTTTTTGGGCAATGAAAATTCGAGGACGAATTTTCTTAAGGGGGAGATTTGTAACATCCCAATTATTGGGTAAGTGACCAAATTGTAAGAACTTCTAAACTCAGTGTTTGAATTAGAATAAATCTGTAAACTCAAGGATTTATGTGTAGAGTTTAATGGAAATTTTGGTTTAACGAAGAGGGTAAAATGGTCTTTTTCTAGAGGGATTTTATCCTCCTTTTAATGGAGATGTGCACGTGGGTTTGGGGTGAAAGCAAAGTAACTTATGGAACCATTTTCTTCTCTTTTCTTCTTCTACGTGTGACCCATTTATAAGGTAAGTTTTTCAATTATGTTGGTTTCTTTGAATTTTGGTTGGCTAGTGGAAGTTTGGATGTCATATAAGTTTAAGGAAAGCTTATATAGCATTAAAACAATAAGATGAATGTTTTAGAGATGGATTTGAAAAATGGATTTTTAGATGAATTGTTATTATAGTGTAGTTGTTGATATTATTTGAATTAGTGACATTGCAGATTTGTCACTTATAGGTTGTATTTTGTGACAATTTAATTCGTCATATATTTTAAGATATAAAATATAACGTTTTATTTGTGCCACGAATACGTTTAACATAACTATTTGTCACAGTCTCTTGTCGTTTACATAACAAATTTAAAAGACATCATTAGATTGTGTCACTTAATATTTGACACCATGAATTAACAAAAGAAAATTGTGGAAATTTAGTAACATCTAATTTAAAATCTTATTAGTGATAAATTTCAAATGTTTTTTTATTTTTAAAATTTATGTACTATATATATAAGATTTTTATATTATTACATATATGTATATGTATTTATATGTTCAAGATCTCTTTTATTGTTAAAAAATAATCTTTAGTTAATCATGTTAAAGACAAGTGCTAATAAGATAACTAATGTTGTGCCCCAAAATCGAGATTAAAATAATTAAATATGTTGTGCCCCAAAATCTAGTGGGGTGAGACACTAGATCTCATAAGTAAGGTCAAGGGTTTGAATTCTAACGATTACGAATGTGAGCAAAATGAGTTGGGAGGGTTGCTTTTACCTCTACAGTACTCGATCTGGATCGATCAATAGATCGAATACTAGTGATTATACCAATATCAAATGAAATAAAATAAAAAAGAGATAAAAATATGTTAATCCTTAAAATTGACACTATAAAAAAGAAAATAAGTTGCGAGTGAAAATAAAATAGTAATAATAACAATAACTAAATAAGATAAATAAAAAAAACATTAATGTAAGGACCAATATGTAAAAGAAAAAATTCACTGGGTTACAATAGCAAATAAATTTGACTGAACATGATAGAATTAAGACGAAAATAATAAAGTCGAGGTACTAAAATTAATATAATCCCAAAGGTTGCATAGCAGCGCGGGTCTGCATCCTCTTTTGCTCCTCTGTATTTCCTCATGTCAAACTAAGAAAAATAAAATTCTCTCAACATCCAACCCTAGCTGCTGATGCTTTTAAGCCCTCGTCGTTGTGCTACGGTGACTTTACTGGCGATACTTTGTATCAAAATGACCCACAATGCCTTCGCTTCTCTTCCATCCGAACGAATCTTCTGAAACATGAATAAGGACAAGCAAAACTAGATTGGAGCGTTAGTTTCTTCACTTGTTGGATACACGTTGTTCATCTTCGGATAGGATTGAAATCACGCACTGTTCCTCTTTTCGACTTAGGCTCCTTATCTACCATCTCAATTCACCGGCGAATGCTCCAACTGTCACCAACTTAAGAACCTGACAAGGTAAGCTTTTCCTATTCTCTCCCTTTTGACTCGTTTTCTCCCCATTTGCCCTTCTCAAACTTACTGTTTTCTTTGAATCTGGTGGTCTTGGATTTAACTCGATTGCGAGTTTTGGGTATGGTCAGGGTTATCGAATTCAAATCTTCTTGCTCTAGATTTTCTATATGGGGAAATTCGTGGTTGAAGCCCATGTTTGCTACAGAAGCTTCTGAAACTGATGATAACCAAATTGAAGTTTACGGTTCTAAAAATTGATGATGCCATTAATCCATCAGACTACTGAGGTATAATTTCCAAACTGTTTCACCTAGAAGATTACCCTGTTTCGATTGTGTTTTATAGTCGCCTTAAACTTTTTTTGTTTGCTCGAGAGAAACATGCTTTACTTATATATTTTTTAACTGTCGAGCCCTCTGTTGGTTGAAGTAGAATGATGAACTCATGTTATTGGAAATGATTATTTACATCTTTAGTTACCACGTACCTTCAATCATCAATGGATCAATTTTCATATTCCTCTTAAAAATGTTTTATATTATTTGTCTATAACATTATCTTTATGTAGAATGGTGATTTTTCAATTTTTTGGCGCTCGTTGTGCAGGATGTTGGGCTGGAAAACTTGGGTAATAAAAGCTTTATCAATTTTTTGTTGTAATGGTTTACTTACACGGTTCCATTTGTTTTGGGTCTTCAATCTTTGAATCATCATGAGAATCCTTGGGATTGTGTGTCTCATGTTTAATCTTTGTTCTTTTGTTTTCTTTTAGGGTTTCTCATTTTTTTTGAATTGCCAGGTGGTAATGAGGGTTTTTGTTTACTTTGTGCTCTTCGTCATCACATTGAACTTTCATTGAATTCATCAAGAGTTGTATCGCCTCAAAAGATTTTACAAATTGAATCGTATCCTTTATTTGTCTATTAGTAGCTTGATTAGTTTATAATTAATTGGTTGTTACATAATATGTGATAACCATTGAATGATTCTGATTTAGAATTGAATTTTTAGTAAATTTTGGTCACTTTATTTCTTTAGTCATTGAAATTTTAAGAGATTAACATATTTGTTATCAATGTGCTTGGAAAGGTGTATTTCAAGTATGGAGAGTGACTAGAAAAATACATAAATGAAGTGTGTTCATAATTGTGATTCTTGACTCTCATAGATCTAGGCATTGCATCATTTTTCAGACATCAACTAGAAGATGCTCATGAGATCCTGTAATGCATGTTACATAGGCTTGAAAGGTTTTGACTAAAGCCCAAAAATGGTTTGTCTTCTGTTGATGATTGGCTCGTTAAGAAGGTTTATCATGGTCGCCTGGTGAGTAGGGTATAAATTTTGCAACTTTATCATGGATCATTACCGTCATTTGTAAAAGATGTATGTTATTATTGTAATTTATGTGAATCTCTCCTTTAATGTAATTTATAAAAAGTTGTGGTCTCTATTATAATTTATAAAAGGTTTTATCCTTAATTTTAATTTATAAAATGTTTTGTCCTTAATTTTAATTTATGTAAAGTTTTGTCCTTTTACTAAAATATTGTCATTTAGTGTAATTTATAAAAGTTGTCCTTAAATGTGATTTATAAAAAGTTGTGTTGTATATTGTAATTACTAAAAAGTTTAGACATTTATTGTAATTTTAAGCTTTTTATTTATTATAAAAAATTATGACAATATTTTTTGTCACTAATACAATTATTATATTATTAGTGATGATATTAATAAATAGTGACAAAACTTTATATTATTTGATGACATAATTGTCACTGAATATAATTTTTAAGATGATGTAATACATTAACGTCACTATGTATTTAATAATATATGACGGAAATATATACATCGTCATATTTGACATTTAGTGACACACCTAGCGTGACGTTCGTCGTGATGTCAAATTTTACGTCGCAAAATATAAATAATGACAAATGTAAGTTTCAGTGACGATATTTCAGATGACATAAATAAACAAATTTGTTGTAGTGCCTTATGAATAGGAATTGATACCTCATGAGTTAAATAGGAGATATTGTAGAGGGATGTATCGATACCTGTTGATAGAGGTATTGATACCTCAAAGGTGGTATCGATACATGTAGGATGGTATCGATACCCTTAAAACTTTGAAGGTAATTTCGGTATCAGTACCTTGAGAAGGTATCGATACCCTAGAACATCGAACCTTATTTTGGTATCGATGCATGAAGAGGTATCGATACCCTTGAAGGGTGGTATCGGTACCCTTAGGGTGGTACCGATACCTCCAAGCATGAAATGAAATATAAAGTTTATTGCACATCAAGTTATTATGATTCGATATTAGTGAGTTAAGAACAATATTGATTTTAGATTGTTTTGTGTAGTGATTGAACGTAATTGAATTCCAGTCAGCTTGGCATTTCGAATATTGACTTGGAAGGATTTGAATTAGACTTTAGTGAGGCAACGATGAGTGCAACTTCTCTTTATTGTAATAGAGTTGAGGAAGGCTTCCGATAAGCCAACCTCCGTGTTTTCAATCGAAAACTTTATATTTTTTTATGTTATATTTCAATCTTTTATTCAATTGCTATTTTACAAATTTTGTTTTATGACTATGTTATGAAAATATGAACCTTGAACATGTGAATATGAGCTTTGAAAAAGTGAATGTGAATATACTCTATGACAGAGAAGCTATGTGAATAAGAAACACTTTGAATAAGGATTGAACCTAATTATGTGATTAAAAGCCCAATGTATTTGTATGAGGATTTGAGGTATAGTTGGCATGCCAAGAGTCGAGGGTCTATGTGGTTATTTGGGATAATTATGTGGTTCTCCGGGACAAATATGTGGCCCTTCAGTGCAAACTACGAGTTGTGGTGACAACATTAGTACACAACCTCATAGTACTCAAATACCTAGATTTCTCAGTAGTATACCTTGGGCAACTTGGAACAAAGACATACAAAGTATAATTATTCATAAGTATACCTTTGATATGAAAATTAAGAAAGTTCTTTGAAAAACAGTTTGAATAAAACAAATAAGATTTCTGTTAATAAGTTAGCACTATTAGTATTGCCTCACTAAGTCATTGACTTAGCGTGTGTTTTCTCACGAGTAGGTTCGAAGAAAGCTGAAGGTTGATATGAGTCGAGGATAATATACACTTCAGAAGATCAGATTAGAAAAAATTAAATGTAGGTTTTTGGTTCATTTTGTAAAAATTGTTGGCATGTATTATACGTTTATTTGAAATGCTCTGGTCAATTTTGTAAACGTATATATATTTTGTATGGTGTAAACTCTTACTTTTGGTTATTTATGTGAATTATTAAGATTTTATGTGAAATGATTTTCTATTAAGAATAATATTATTTTCTTTATCTTAATTTAAATAAAAAAAATTAAATTTATTCCTATTTGTGAATTTCTTATGTTTTGAAAAGTCAAATGTGACACCTCGGATTCGTACCCGGGTCGGGTATGGGTCAGGGGTGTTACACCAAGTAAGGAGTGTAGTAGTAACACAAGCTATCATCAATTATGGTTGACTTGTTAGTAACAATAAGACAATCCAATTTAAGTAGAACTTCATAACAGATTCCAATCAATGTTTTCGGTAAATAGAACAAATGTTATGTTTTAAGAAATCTTGAAACAAAAGTTTACAGGTTTTCAATTGAGGAAGTATTTTTAAAAGTTATGTGACATATGTATCATGTGTACAGAAAGGTATACGGGAGATGGGTGTTACATCTATGGTACCGATACCTACTTCGGTACCGATACCATTTTAGCATTATGGAAATCCCCTTTCAACTACAATATCGATACCGTCCTCATGGTATCGATACCTCCACATCAGTATCGATACTAATTCAATTAGTAATGATATTGTTCTTCGGTTCATACAAAATTCTTTAAATTTAACCTTATAGTATTAGTACTGTTCTTCCAATACCGATACCCTTACCCAGAATTCTTCTGTTTCATTTTAAAAATTTACCCATCTTCACTTAAATCTCCTACTTTATACCCTATTCATGCCTTTAAACTTACTTACACTTACCCTAACTAACTTATATACAATAATCTCCTTTAGACATCCAAATTTATCCATATAACTCTTAACACTAAAAGTCATATCACTTCTCCAAACATGTTCTTAATCCTTTTTGATACTTTTAATCCCTTAATTAAACCCTTGAAAAGTCAAATATTCCTTTAGAATTCAAATATTCATCATTTTCTAACAATTCCCTCAAAAACCCATGTTACTAAATCACCATTAATTTATCCATCTCTTAGTTTCAACTCATCTTTAATCTTTATTAAGCTTCTATATTACCCAAAGAACCAAAACCAAATAAAAAATGAAGGAATGAAACAACTTCAATTAACTTACCTTAATCATGGAAGCGTACGGTGGAAGAGTAGAAGAGAAGAGAAGAGTATCCAAAATTATCCTTTCCTTTTTCCTCATTTCCCATATGCTTAAATAACCTTACAAATGAATTTTTAAATTCCTTTCATGAAAAAAACCACTTTTCCCTTCCAACCTTCAATTTTTATTAATAAATCCTATATACAATTTTTTCAAATTAGTCCTTGAACTTTTCTATTTATCGAAATTAAACCACTACCTTTTAAATCCTTACACTTTAGTTACTAACCCGATATTTGGAGTACCTAAGGCTTTGTGCAAGGAATTACAGAATCTTGATGTAAACATTGGATATCTATCAGATACTATCGATACATGCACTCCATACAGTCAAACTATCTCTTTTATGTACAACTCAACATATTTATCCATCGAATAATCTGTCTGTACTGGAATGAAGTGAGTTGTCTTGGTTAATCTATCAACAATCACCCAAATGGAGTCTTTCATGTTGGGTGTCAATGGTAACCCTAAAATAAAATCCATAGTGACTCATTTCCACTTTCATTCAAGATTGGATATCGGTTGTAGCAATCCGAAAAGCACTTGATGTTCAACTTTCACCTATTGGCATATCATACACTATGCCACAATTTCTGTGATAGCTCTTTTCATACCAGACCACCTATATCGACTCTCTATGTCATATTACATCTTGATTTTGCCTGAATTCATAGTCAATGGAATTGTAATATGCCAAATTTTGTATAGTGACCAAGATGCAGGTTTTGAAAGTTTAGTGGCTAAAGTATGAAAGTGGGAAGAGTTCAGAGACCTAAATGGTAATTTTCCCAAAAATAATTTTTATATCATAAATAGATAGTTTACCTTTGAGATTGGAATTTTATTGATGTAATACCCCAAATTTTGGTTAGTGACAAAAATGTAACTTTTGAAAGTTTGATGGTCAAAGTATAAAACTTGGAAGAAATTTTAGGGAATTAAGTGATAATGTTCCTGAAAAGAATTTTATTCCATAAATAGATAGTTCACTCTTAAGAGTGGGGTTTTATGGAAATTATATTTTGGATTTGGAATTTTAATAAAGAAAAATTAGAAAGGGTTAAAACCGGTAAGGAATCGGTAAATTCAGATTGAATTGGAATTTTACAAAAAAATTGAAGGATGTTATAAAATGGTTGGAAATATTATTTTAATATTTTAGATCAGAAAAATTTGGTTTGGAAATGTGCAATTTTTTAGATTTAATCGAAACAGTGGAATTTAGTGACTAAAATGTAAGTTTTGAAATTTCATGGGAAATTTCGGAAATTAAAGTCAAAATAATTCAGCTTTGACTTTGAAATATGATAAGGATGAGTTTTCATGGTTTTATGGTGAATAGGAAGATTCATTAAGGGTGATTTGGTCATATCCCAATTAAATGAATATTATATTTATTTATAGTGGAATATAGTGTAAAATAAGATGAAATGCACCCAACATTTCACCCAAATTTTCTATCTTCTTGTCCAACTAGACGTGGGCTTCTTCAAAGGTAAGAGAAAGCTTCAACTCAATTTTCAAGTAATTTACTTACGATTTTGAGTAAGTTGTAAATGGAAAATTGTTATACGCGAAAACTTTATCTTTTGGTACAAATATTGCATGGTAATCTTGTTGGTGTTCAAAGATCCCATATTTACGGGTTTGTGTTCATATAAGGGATCACTAAATTGATGATGAATATGGATGTTTGTGAGGTAGTAGATTCATATTTAAGCATGTATGATGATTAGAACATGTTTAATCTTTCTAGAACTTGTTCTTTAAGTTTTGGTCATGGATTGTTTGAGTGAGAAAAATTATGGAAAAATTATATATGGGTTGGAAATGATGAAAGAAGTATTCTACAAGTCTTAGAAAAAATATTTTGAGGACCATTTCATAAATTTTGAAAAGTTAGAGATCAATTCGTAAATTTTGGAAATTTGAGGGGTGGTTGTATAAGTGTTATATAATTGATGTATTATGCTGGAAATTGTTGATTGGGAACTTAAATGAGTGTTATATGTGAAAAATGACTATTTTGGAAGTTTGAAAAGATTTGTGATTTAAGTACAACATTTGTATAGTTGGGGGTACTTAAATGTAATTATGCTTTTGTAAAAGCATTTGAATGGAAATAAATTCAATGCTGAAATTATTGGTATTAAGAATGTATGTGATAAAATGGTGAAGGACCATTTTGTGTAAATTGGAAAAGTTGATTCCAATGTTAAAAGGAATTATTAAGAGATAAGTATTTTGATAGATAATGAGTTTCAAATATATTATGGAGTTATTATGGGATATGTTTATGTTAGTACAATACTAACATATGTATTATTATGAATTTGTGATTTATACAGATCTTGATTGAATTGTAACCAAAGTAAGTCAAATAGAAAAGGGTTTATTGTGGACAATAGTGAGGCATATATATTTGGAAAATTATAAAGTGTCAAGGTGAGTGAAATACATGCATAAAATTATACATGGATGTTTTATACATCATTAGGAAGACTTGTGATAAGCCGACCTTGTTTATATCAACATGATATTATTTCATATTTTTATAAATTACATGACATTGATATGTCACAATATGAAATTATAATGTTTTGATTTTGGGAAATGTGATATTTTACCATGAATGTTATTTCGGGTATGAACTGCCCAATGTTAAATTATGATAATATACTTTGTCATGCATGGGTCGAATAAAATAGACTATATGCCCAAGTAAGTCATTGAGGGACAGGGTATAGCTGGCATGCCATAAAGTATAGCAACTGCAGATTTATATTAGCAATATAGTGTGTAAGGACACTAAGTGCAGGTTTATGTCCGGATTGGAACTATAGCGTAAGCTTAGTGTAGGTGGTGGGCATGACCTTATGTGTATTATCCGGATTAGCACTAGGGCGTAAGCTTAGTGCATGTTTAGCACTACGGTGCAGGTATTTTACTCGAGTCCCATGGAGGGCTTTTCATAATTTGGAGGTCTCCTACGGAAGCTGCTTTCAACCTAGTGTTGGGGGTAGCTTACTCTCTTACCTCCCCCTTACCCCATTACATATGGGAACAAGGGACATCCATTATAATTATATTGGTAAGAAATTTTATACTCAATTATATTATTTTGTTAATGGTAAAATATTGAATATGCTGATAATATGATTTCAAGGTATTTGGTTTTTATAATGAAATTATGCATGAATTGTATTTCACTGTTTATTGTTTTAATTACCTCACTAAGTATATACTTAGCGTGTGATGATTTTCACACGTAGGTAAAAAGCCGGTAGTGGAATAAAGGGTTCAAAGCGACATCATCATCTAAGAGTGTATTTCAATATCAGTAAGACATCCTACGATGTAATGATGACTTTATTAGTGGCATGTACTTATTAATGTTCTATTTACTTTGTTGAACATATTTGGAAAAAAATTGTAACTTTATATTGATGAAATGTTAAGTTTCTATGAATTTTAACTATATATTTTGCTGAAAATTACACATTTTAAGTTCGAAGTTATGTGCATCGATGCACTGTTCACGTTACTGTAGTAGTGCATCGGTACACTGCTCACTGTTCACGGGGGCTGTTCATCACTATTCACGGTACTGTTCATCACTATTTAAAAAAAATCTTTTGCCTTAAACTTATTAAAATCAAATATTAATTATAATGATATGATAATTTTGATAATATCATTTATCATTTTAAGAAAATAAAGTTTTAAATAACTTTTGAAATGAAAAATGGTTTTCAAAATTCAAATAACATCTATAATCTGTATAGTTATAATTATGCGGGTTATGGGTATTACAATTGAAATCAGATTCTTGATCCGAAATCTATGTTAAAAGCTAGAAATGGGTTAAAGTTCAGTATAAATTCAATAAATCAGATCAAATAGAAAATTTGAGAAAATTTGAAGGATGCTAAATTAGGATTTAAAATATTATTTACACATTTAAAAATGATGGAAAATTATATAAACCATTGGATTGAGGATTTAATTCCATGTTAAATTTGGACCGTTGGATTAAAGTGGCAAGATTACATTTTTGGAAAGTTGCATGGACAAAATGGTAAAGGGTGAAATATTTTTGACTCTTGGAAGATGATAAGGTTGATGTGGCTTGGTTTAATGGTAAATATGAAGTGTCATTAACGGTAAATTGGTTTTTTCCTAATTAAATGAATTTAATATTCATTTAAGTTTAAATTAAGGATAAATTAACATGAAGTTAATCTAAAATTTCATGTAAACTTGTTCATCTTTTCTCTTCAAGTCGTGAACCCCAATCAAGGTAAGAGACAATTTTATTTCTCATTTTTGAGCAATTTACTTTGGATTTTGGATCGTGTCGTCAAATAGAAAATTGTTCTACGCGAAAAACGCTATCTTTTGGTACCATTTACACTTACTAATCTTTCTTGATTTCAAAGATATCAAATAGTAGGGTTTATGTTTATATTAGGGTTTATGGAATTGATGATGAATCTTGATGTTTTTGATGTTGTAGATTAATTTCCAAGCTTGTTTGATGATTAAAACATGTTTAATCCTCCTAGAAATGTTTCCTTAAGTTTCGACTAAACCCTAAAGTTAGGGAAACTTTGTATTTTGATGAAATTTGATTAGGGATTTGATTGTATAGATTTTACAAGGTTGGATCGAGATTGATTTCATGCTTAAATTGAACCAAGATCGAGTAAAATCATGAAAAACCCTAGTTTTGAACTTTGGAAGTATTCATCCTTGGCTTAAATAGATGAGAAAATTTTTGGAGAAATTATGTAAGGATTGGAAACGATGTAGTAAGTATTCTAATAGCCTTAGAAAAATTTGAGGACCATTTGGTAATTTTTGAAAATTTGGGGGACTAATTTGGAAATTTTAGAAAAATTGTGGTTTATTGTGTAAGTGTTCAATAGTTGATGTACTATACCAAAAATTGTTGTTTAGGGATTGAAATGGGGTTAGGATGTGAAATTTGATCATTTTGGAAGCTTGAAAAATTTAGTGATTTATATGCAATATTTGAATAGTTTGGGGCGTTTAATTGTAATTATTCCTTCGTAAATGTAATTTGTTGGTAATTATTTCAATGCTGGAATTTTTTCTATTGGAAATTTAAGTGGTAAAATGGTGAAGAACCATATTATATAAATTGGAAAAGCTTGTGCCCATGTTAAAATAATTCTTAAGTGTTGAATTAATTATTTATCGAATAAGCTTCGAAAATTTTGTTAAGGATTGTTATTATTGGATTTTATTTATGTTAGTACACTACTAACATAAGATTCGATATGTAATGGTGACTTTGTACATATATCGATTATAAAAGGGAACAAGTTGAAAGCTTAGCGGGGCTAATATTTTACTATATATAAAGTGTCAAGGTGTGTGCAATGCATGCATGGTATTATAGATGGATGGTTTATACATTAGTGGAAGGACTTTTAATGAGTCTACCTTATTTATATTAGGATGAAATTTATTTCATTCATCATATTATTGACATATCCTAAAAATGTCAAGGTTGAAAATATAATGCATTGATCACTCATATTTGTGATGATATGCCATGGTTGATATTTCGGGTATGAACTGTCCATATCTAAAACCATATTGATATACATTTCCATGGATGAATTAAGTTAAGACTAGATGCCTAAGTATGTTATTGAGGTTTAGTGGTATTAATGGCATGCCATAGAGTCTAGCAACAATAAATTTTGGTAGTACTAGAGTGTCTAGTGAAGACACATAGTACGTGCCAGGTGGGCAAGGCCCGACCACAACACTACGATGCATTATTAGGTGAGCAAGGCTCAACCTCAGAACTATTGTACAATATTTGACTCCTATACCGGGTTCCTCATGGATTAATATTTTGGGCTATGGTTTATTGGAAATATTCTATAATTATTATTATGTTCTTATGGCAGCATGAGAGAAATGCTTGTAAAAGTGATCAATCGCGTTGTTGATTTTATTTATTTTATGCATGTGATGTATTAAACAATTCAATACTTTAAATTGCCTCACTAAGTGTATACTTAGCGTGTGATGATTTTAACGCGTAGGTAAAAAACAGGAGTGGGAGTAAGGAGTAATGAGCAACTCAAAGCATCGAGGAGTGTATTACATTATTTGTAAGACATCATTTGATGTCATTTTTACTTAGTTAGTGGCATTTATTATATAAATGTCCTAGTTGCTCTGTTAAATTATTTTGGAATCGGTTTGTAATGGCTAAACTAAAACTGCTTTATTGTACTTTACTATGGTTAGTATTAACCAACACTACTACTATGATGGGACATATTTTATATTAAAATATATTTAAATATTTTGTGACAGTTATTTTGTGACATAATATTTTATAATAATAACTAAAGTTTGGAAAAGAAAGAAAGAAAAAAATTCAAAGAAACATTTTTTTATCATTTTGAGGTGGAAAATATTTTAAATAATTAATATGACATCTGTAACCTGTATTGGTTTATACGGGTCGTAGGTGTTACAGGACTATAATGTACCTGAGAGAGAATATCTTTCTTCAGTTATTCATTAACTGGAATGCAAAGTCTTCCACAATAACATAAACATCCATTAATCCTGACTTCAAAGTGTTTAGTCTCATTTTTTTTCTTCTAATTGTGCAATTTTTACCAAACACTTTTCATATTTTCCTTGCATCTCTTTTATCCGGTCCAAAATATCAGGTCAGTGACATTAGTGAAAAGATTAAAAATTTGAAGATTTATTTAAATAAATGATAAAAGATGAGAAAATTACTTGGAATAGTGTTTTAGACTAATTTGTAATAATAGATGATTAAAAAGGGTATTTTGGTCCTTTAAGGGAAAATAAATTTAAAATTCATTTGTAGTGGGGTATTAAAGTACAGGGAAAAAAGGGAAAGAGGGAAAAACTAAATTATCTCTTCTTCTTCTCATTTCCCGTGTAAGGCTTTCCTCCATTGCTAAAGGTAAGGTTTCATATGTCAAGTTTTTCCTTTTGTTTTTGGGTTGTTTTTGAAACATTAAGCATCATAGAGGTTTAAGGAAGGATGCAATAAGATTAAAACTAAGAGATGGAAGAAATAATTGAGATTTAAGAAAATGAGTTTTTGAATGATATATTAGAATATGAGTTTTATTGATATTTACTAGCATATTTGACTTGTTAAAGAAGTAAATAAGAGATTAGAAACATTGGATGAGATTAAAAACATGTTAGAAAAAGTGGTATGATTATTAGATGAAAATGTTCTTGAGAGATTTTGGATGTTTTAATAAGCTAAATGAAGGAAAGTTAGTTGAGATAAGTAAGGAAGAGTTTAATAGTAATGTTGGAGGTTAAAGTAAGGGAATTTAACCAAAATTTGGTAAAAAATGAGTTGAAAATGGAGAATCTTAGTAAGGTATCAGTACTGATAGAGTAGTACCGATACTATATGTTTAAATTGGTAGAAATGCGATGAACAATATCGGTATTGGTGCAATGAGTATTGATACTTATGGGGTATCAATACTATAAATAAAGTATTGATACCATGGATTTCAGAATGCCAAAATGGTATCGATACTGAAAGGGAGTATCAATACCATAGTATAGAAGTATCGATACCCTAGTATGTGTACCGATACTATTGAGCCAGGAATTTTAAGGTAGACTGAAATTGTTATAGAAATTGAAAATAATAGTACTTTTGAGTATTATTAAACTATAAATGTTAGATAATATACTTGTAACACCCTAATTTAGGGGCTAAATTTTATGAATTTTAAAGTGGTAAATTTAATTTGATATTTTGGAAGAAATTAAGGATTAAATTGTAAAATCATAAATTTGGTAGTCCATTTTAAGATGTACAGGAAATTCAGTGACTAAACCCATGATTTAACCATTTTTTATATGATGAATATAAACTCTCCCCCGTGCGCAGGTTCTGCAGATTTTCTAGTTTTCCCTCCCCCTTCAACCCTCATTTCAACTTCGATGTACTCACCATCCGTCGTCCGTTTGACGAACCGAAACCACCATCGTGTTCATTGTCGACTGATGAACAAAACCCCTCAAACCTTTCATCGTGAATCATCATCGTTCGTCGCTAATTTCAGTTGAAAGTATCGTCGGTATTAACTTGATTTCAATTGGTTTTTCGTCGATTCACGACTATCCGACCATCCGTTTTCGACACCTCCCACACCATCATGTTCCTTGAATCATTCCGAGTCCACCGGTGTCCTCCGTTTCTCCGTCGTCGTCGGCGCGTGGAGGGGGTGAGAAAATCAAAGTTTTCGATGTTTCAGAATCGAGCTCTTCGCTATTCAAAATTGTGAACTAAGCTCGGTAAGTGTCTCAAAATGCCTTAAAATAAATATTAGGAATTTTTCTGGGAATTGCCCGACACCGTATCACTGTTCACGCGCCGCCCGCGCCGCCACTCCGCGTAGGGGGTGTTAGTTTTGTAATTAATTTCTGTTAGGGTGATATTTGTGTAAAATTCAGGTGTTAGTTTTGTAAATATTTGTAGAAGGTGGCTAATTTTGTAATTAAGTTCTGTTAGGGTGATATTTGTGTAAAACGGTCGACCGTTGACTTCCGTTGATCGGCGTTGACTAGAACTTTGAGCGGTGTTGAACGACCTTTGAATTTGACCGGGTATACCTATCATGACGTTTTTCAACGTTCTAAGTCCGATTCCGCAGTCTGTTTTGTAAAATTCAGACCCGAAGGCCTCGAAATTCCTAGTCAAATCTGTTGACTTTGACTTTGACCGAAAAGTCAAAATGTTTGAAAAGTCATATTTTATATTTTCGATGTCCCAAATCCGTTTTGGGGGCTTGTTTCGCCAAACTTGAACCCGGTAAGCTATTTTTAACTTATTTATCACCCTATTCGATCCGTTTTTCGGAATTAATCCCCGTTTTTTATGAAATGTTTATTGTTATGTATCTGAGGAATTATTGGAAGATGATTTCAAGATTAAGGGCGTTTGAATGGAATTTAATGGTCGATCAGTGTTGCACAAAAATTGAGGTAATACATTACTACCTTTTTATTCTTTATAGAACATGTTGGTATTAGTAAATGCATGAATGGACATGTTTGGTCTCATATGTATAATTAATGAAGTTCTACACCCGATACGAATACGGTAGAAAGTAGGTAACTGAATATGGCTCAGATGACTATTATAAGAATTGGAGGACAGTTGGAATTAAATTACAAGTTCTATAATTAAGTGATAAAGGAATCAACCATGGATATGTAGATTACAATTTATCTCATTAAAGGTACTTGGATGAAAAATTATGAGAATATTTCGATTAAGTAAAATTATGAAAATACCCCTATATTGTAAAATGATAAGAATTATCATCGGAAGTTGATTAATAACTCTAAAAAGGCTTATTGATCTGATAAAACTACAAATGTGTATAAGAAATGCTAGTTTGCTTAGAAAATATGGATAATCAGTTTTAACCTCAAGAGGGTTTGTGTAAGATACTAGAAGTCTGTTAAGGGAATCATTTCAAGATCAGAGAATGTTTAGGAAAGCAATTAATCATATGATCTCTAAATTATATTATTTTTGTTAAGAGTTAATACTAAAATTATCTGGTTAAAAAATTATGAAAATGCCCTTGAGAGGTAAAATAGTTCGAGTTGACCCTGAATAAGAAAGTACTTTAAGGATTCGTACTTAACTCGATTAAGTACGTATTTGATTGTTAAGATCCTGACTTAGTGCAGAAAAATTCCTGATATTCCGTTTGTAAAATCTGAGAAGGCACTTAAACCGAAAATATCCGAGTTATGAGTAAATACCTGAAGAACAATTTATCGATAATGCTCTTTTGATAAAATTGTTCAAAATGACTGAAATTAATGATAAGTTTGAATTTAATAATAAGTTCAGACGGAATGAATTATTGGACTACAATGGATTTGTAAAATGACCTGAATACCCTTAGAATGCAAATGACCGAGAATATCACCAAGCCAGGAATGAGTGGATATCATCGAGCTCTATAATGATTGGAATGAAACTGAACACCAAAATGACCAAAATACCCTTATGGCCTATACTAAGTAAATATCTTGGATTAATTAAGGAATTCAAATAAGCTTAGGTTTTGGACTACCTTTAAAAGTTATGGAACACAACTTATGTGAGCCGATCGACCTTAATGATATATCAGTACCTGAATGACATAGATATTACTTAAATGAGCGTTCGTCTTCTCAAGTTTGGCTCGATGATAATTTTAGAAGTATTTAACTTAGCTTAATTCTAGATCGTATTATGTACTAAGAAAGGGCTATTCATTAGATAAATCAACCACGAAGATCGAACTGAGCTGAAAGGAAGTACAATATGTATCCAAAATTCAGAGACGTCCAAATTAATCTGGAAAACTTCGAAGTAACAGGAACAAATTTGACTACTAAATAAACTAGGTAACTTCAATGACTGAGGATTTAGTAAGTGATTTGGATAAGTCTAGAAATTATGATGAGTTTACATAGTGTACAATTACGATAGGTATGAACAAAATAATCAAGTACGTCAGCATTACATGATATTGTGAAAGCGTGGAAATAAAATAAAGACATTTGAAAGATCTATTTAGCGATGATTCTGAAAATGATCTATGGATATGAATTTGTGGTATTAAAGAGTAAATACCCTGAAAGAACAATGAATTGACCAATCGACAGGCATTAGTTCTGGGAACTATTCATCTAAGAGTTGTTCGATAATCCGATCAATCAACATAGACTGTAAATATGCTGAACCTTCATTTCTTCTTTATTAGCTCAAGTCATATTTTGAATAACTGATGATTCCGTTAATTATTGGACTCTTCCTATAGTGATTCTAAATGCCAACATTCTATTGGTAAACTGAAGATCCGTGTTTCTCTGCCCAATAAGATTATCCAGTATCTCTGAATAACATCTGAAAACTCTAGTGTGTTCCCTAATTATATGAATGTTTTATCTGATTTCTGTTTTGAAATATGTTCTGATTTTTGATATGAATTATGTTCTAATTTATTATCTGGATTCTGTTATGATATACGATATATGATATGAATTATGTTTTAATTTCTGATATCTCTGTTTATTGACGGAAAAATGTTTTATTTGGGGGTATTATTGGAGGAAGAATATATGAAGGCTCCTCGGCTTTATGCTCAGGGCCTAGCTGTTGTGCCGGGGTTGTATGGTTTTGGGGAACCTATACATTATGATGTGTTTGGTTGGGGGATTTACTATGGTTTTTGATAAATGTTTTATTTGTGGGGTTATTGTTGGAGGAAGAATTTATGAAGGCTCCTCGGCTGTGTGCTCAGGGCCTTACTGTTGAGTCGGGGTTATATGGTTCTGGGGAACCTACACATTATGTTGTGTTCGGTTGGGGGATTTACTATGGTTTTTGATAAATGTTTTATTTGGGGGGTTATTGTTGGAGGAAGAATATATGAAGGCACATCGGCTGTGTGCTCAAGGCCTTACTGTTGTACCGGGGTTGTATGGTTCTGGGGAACTTACACATTATGGACGTGTGCGGTTGTGGGAATTATTATGATTTATGAATGTTTAAAAATATGTTAAAAAATATATATCTTTTCACTGGTTTTGTGGGAACACACTAGATAACCTATTTTGATCTCCTGAACCTAGACATCCGAAATATTTCTCTGAACTGAAAGCTCATTGTCCGTTAACATCTGAATTATCAGTAGGATCTCCGCTCAGTATAAAAATCTATGGATGTTCGGAACCAATAAGAAAATATATGTGTTACTGTATCTGCACGTTCTTCAGTATCATCTGGTAGTTTTGTATTACTGAGCTTTCCAAAGCTCACTCTGTTACTAATCTTTTCAGGTTAAAAGAATTGTACCAGTGCAGTTATCAAATTCAGTCAGGGAGTTTTTTCGGTGTTTACAGAGTATAATACCTGTGATTAGGGGGCATGTAATTGTATTACTGAGCTTTCAAATAGTTCACACTCTAGATCGGATCGGGTTACCTGCATCACTGAGGGGGTTACAATACTAACATTTATATGGAATGTGTACTAAATGGGTGCTTGTGTAGATCGTAATCAAGCTCCTGATTCAAGCAAACCAAAAGGCAAAGATAAAGTTATTGAGTAGTTGGATTTACATATTGGATATAATAGCGAGGTAGGACAGGTGAGTGCATTTGTTATGTATTTATATGTTATGATAGTCATAGATGCATGTTGTTTAATATATGTATGGTGATTTCCAAATGGCACTTTGTGTGTAAAACTAAGAAATTCATAATAAGTTTATGAATTTCTGTATGGGCACTGTGTGTGCAACCCACGTAATTCATAGTAAGTTATGGATTACCGTATTGGCACTACGGGTGCAAACTATAGAATTTGTAATGAAATTAATTAGTTAATTGAAATTATGAATAATTATTAGAGTAGAAACTATTCTAAAGTAAAAGATTAATGGCCTAACTGTGCATTTGACACAAATGTGTCAATTATGCCAGTTAGATGAAAGGTTAAATACCTTTGAGTAAAAGATTAATGGCCTAGTTGTGCATTTGATAGAAAGGTGTCAATTACGTCAGTTAGATGAAAGGTTAAATACCTTTGAGTAAAAGATTAATGGCCTAGCTGTGCATTTGATAGAAAAGTGTCAATTATGGCAGTTAGATGAAATGTTAAATACCTTTGAGTAAAAGATTAATGACCTAGCTGTGCAGATGACATAAAGGTGTTAATTATACCAGTTAGATGAAAGGTTAAAAATAGCTTTTAGTAAAAGATTAATGGCCTAGCTGTGTATTTTATAGAAAGGAGTCAATCATGTTAGTTAGATGAAAGGTTAAATGCCTTTGAGTAAAAGACCAAAAGCCTAGCTATGCATTTGGCATAAAGGTGTCAATCATGCCAGTTAGATGAAAGGTTAAATGCTCTAGATGAAAGACTAAATGTATAACAGTGCATAATTGACATTAAAGGATGCCACAAATGAAAATACATAACTGTGTATTAACAGTATATAAGGTGCCACTCATGCTGATTATAATAGATAAAGGATCATTTGGCACTTTGGTGTAATACATGTACATTACTTTCTCACTTAACGTACATAGGGCAAATAAAGAATAATTGGAAAAATATACAAAGGGATAGGCATGCTGGTCTTACTAAGAATAATTTCGATGGCTGTATGGAAGAAATCTGGTTTAACTGAGAAGGATTTATATGATCATTATGGAGTATACGATTTGATTCGATAATAAATAGCTATGAGATACTTATTTATAAATTGCAATTTATTTATAATATTATGTTTCACTAAGTAAATACTTAACGTGTGTTGATTTCACACGTAGGTAAAAGCCGAGACTAGCCGAGTAAGGAGTGTAGTAGTAGCGGAAGCTATCATCAATCTAAGATTGACTCTCCTCAGTAACAATAGGATAATGAAGTTTATTTTGAAAATTTCTAGCATGTAATCAAATTTAAGAAAAATGCTTTGGAATGTATTTAAATCGATAACTTTGGCAACATGTTTCAATGATTGTTTTATTGTCGTACTAAAAGGTTTTGGTTTTAAATTTCGAAACAAAATTTTATAGGTTTTACAAATGGGTGAATGTTTTTAAAAAGTCATGTGACACTTATGACTCTTGTACGGAAACATATACTGGAAACGAGTGTTACATTTATTGGTATCAGAGTTACAGGTTTAGCCGATTCTCGATCGAAACTGGGTTTAAATTGAATTGAGGAAAAGGATTACATGCCCTTAAGATTGTTAAAGTTACTAATATGGTGTCAATTAGAGTGTGATTGATGTTACTACTTATTAACTAGAATGTTATTATTGTGTATGTCATAATAGATGTTGGAAACTAAGGACAAAGGTAAGAATGTAGATAATATTGAAAAGAAGGTCAAAATCAAAATCGACCCAAGAGAAATTGAATCGGATAAGGACCCAGAGGGGATTTCTGAATTTAGTTATGATTCGGAGGTTTTTTCAGTTAAGCTTAAATAGATGAGAAATATTTAAGTGAAGCACTAAATTGTTTAAAATTTTGTTAATTTGAGTAATAAGAAATGAGTAAGCGGTAAATGCATTATTAGTGGATCAACTGATTACGAGTTTGTTTAAGAATAAATGTTAAGGTTTATGGATCTAATAGAGTTACTTATAGAAGGTAATTTGTGAAAAAGGATTTTCTACCCATTTCATACTTTAATGAATTATTAAAAAATCAAGATTAATTCTTGAGAACTTGGAAGAGTGTCAAGTTCGTAATGATAAAAAAAGTAAATTTGGTTACTAGTTTAATTTTAGCATTAACTGCTATGAGTTTATTGCTATAAAGTTGTTAAGCCTTCTTATCAAATGATTTGGATAAGTAGACTTTCATAGTTGAGATATAAAATGTTTCAAAGGCTAGAGAATATTTTAAATGGATCCGGAAAAGTTACATGGATTACCTCAAGAAGGAAATAAAAGATCTTAAAATAAAAGTATTTTATTCAACTTAATCTCCAGTAAGATGATAACCGTAAACCCTAGTGGGTCATGGTACAAGTGTGAGTTGGACAAGTAGTAAACATTTAATAAAAATTTCAGGGGCTATGTTCATGGTAAATCTGATGGAATTATCAATTGATGAGTTAAGATCATATTGGGTAGAGGTTGTTTGTCTCTAGAGACGATTAGTTCAGAAAGATGTAGAAGGTATGGAAATTATAGTTTTTGGAAAGAAAGTAAAATCATCGCTCAAGGTGATATCGATAATGATTGTGAAGAAATGATGTCAGATATATATATCTTTTACGGCTAAGGTGATAGATACTCAAATAATTAAAGTAGATTTGTTTGATAATTTCATAAATTTTGGGAATTTATAGATTTCTTTTTAGGTAAATTTATTGAGTTACCTCCAGATCGAGAGGAGTTATTCAAGGTTGATGGTTATTAAGGTTTTGAACATGTTTCTATGATTTAGTATCAAATGATTTAAGTGAGTCAAGAGAATTAGGGGCTCGATTATAAGAATTGATAGATCAAAGTTTTATCAGTCTGAGTATTTCATCTTGGGAAGTAATTGTTATTAGCGAAAAGAAAGATAAATCTATGTGGTTATGCATAGATTTTTATAGTTAAATAAGATTCTTGAGAGAAGAACTTGTTTTCAAAACTATTCCAATGTGAAATTATGGTTAGTAGAGATGGCTTTCTTTGGTATGGTTGTTTCAACATAAAGTATAAGAGTAGATCCTAAGAGAAACACATGTTGCAGAAAATTGGAAACTTCCAAAGAATGATCTTGAAGTTCAGATTTCTTTGGGGCTTGCTGGTTACTATCGAAGGTTATTGAAGAACTTTTCGACGTTAGCTTTACTGCTAACCAAGTTTTTAAAGAAATATGTGTCTTTTGTTGAACGGAGAAGGCTCAAGAGAGTTTTTAAATGCTAAGGAGGATTTTAATAGAGACACCAATGTTTAAACAACTTGAGTAGGATAAGGATTGTGTGGTTTTTACTAATGTATATCCCAACGGCTTAAGAAACGTGCTTATGCAAAAACGTAAGTGATCGCTTGTGAATGTATAAGCTAAGGCAAGATAATATGTGCAAGTATACACAATCGATGCAAGTAATATAATAGTGAGTGAGTATCGTCTCCATAGGGATTGGATTAGAAATATCTTTTCACCATAACTAGAATTAATGCCACAAATTAATCCTACTAAGTATTAAAGCTAAGAACTAATATTAAGGAGCTAAGAATAATGATTCAGTGATTTCAGACAAGTGTGGCCGAGACAAAGAAAATATGCAGACAGATAAAACAAAACAAAACAAGTATTGGATTAAATATAATGCAAACAACCTCACATATTCAGACGTGTCACAGAGCACTAATGCTAAACTATTGTCTCGGCAATAATTATTTTAAGCCCATAATGAGTTATTATGACTCACTAAACTACCTGACAGGATTATTAGGTATTCTTAGACGGTTGCTATGACAATACCTCTCGGTGTTAACTATAGACATTGTCTTAACCTACTCTAGCCTTTATCCCTTTTAGCCATTTGAAACTCACTCCTTATCTCTAAGGTAGACAAGTTTCAACTTCACCATCACGGATTCATTCCTTTGCTCACATTGATCTCTCTTAATTCTCTCAAATTCAAGAATCACTTTCTAGACAAAAGGCTATCTCTCGATGCTCTTACAATGCCCATACATGTTTTACCGAAACCCTAGGAGATCTCTCGATGCTCTTACAATGTTAAGGAAAAATATTTAAAGTATGAGTAAAACAGTCATAAGAAAACATAATTCAACATTCATAAACATAAAATATTGTTCAGGCAAAACAAAGTTTAACACCAAGTAAATCATTCATGGTGTTATCAAAGATCATCCAAGATTAAACCGTTTAATACAACCCAAATTAAAATAAGAGTTTAAGACAAAAAGAAGAACGACTCCCAAAACCAGGGCCTCTGTCGCGATAATCCTGATCAGCACCACGCCTGCCTTGGTGATCACCCTCTCTAGAGTCTTATCACCGTTCTGCTATCATCTAGCTATAGAGGACACCAAGAAAGGCTGGGGGTAGACGGAGGGAAAGTACTGCAGTTGCTTGCTCACGCCTAAGGTAAAGTTCTTCTTTCTTCTTCCTTGCCTCCTTTTTACGGCTACGACTGGTAATTATAAGGAGAATCTCCTAGGGCTTTGCATGCTTTTGGATTTTCCTTAATTAGCCGTTATTAATTTCCCAAACATAAAAAAGGAAAAACGGCTGGCGGTTGTCAGGATATTCAAGGCTTGCTTACACGTGAAGCAGGTCATCCAGCTGGCATACGACATAGGCGGTTTCGCCACATTTGCTTCAGACTTCTTCAAATTAATCTTGCCTCGACGAGATAAATCTGCTCCTCGCGTTCTCATCTGCTCCATTGCCCTTTGCAACTTTTCATTGTCATGAATGAAATGTTCTTCCATTGTAGAATTCCTGCACAAACACAACTCAAACAACCCCTTCTCCTTAGTAGCATAAGTTAAGCCAAATAAATCTTGCCTAGGCAAAACTTATCCACCATAACCTATATGTAACTAAATGCAACTAAAGATGCAGTGTTTACTTTGTTTAGACGAGCAATAACTCAAGTGAAAAGACTAGAATTTAAGTCTTTTTATGGAGTTATCACACCCCCAAACTTAAGCTATTGCTTGTCCTCAAGCAATGGATAATAGCTAGAAGAAAATCAAAATTGTCATGGCAAAGCAGTATCAAGAACATCATCAGGTTTGAGATTTTAGCCCTCAGCAAAATATGTGATCTCAACATGTTCGACAGTCATATTAGTCAAGTCCCTTCCCTAGCCAGGATCCTTTGCTATTGTGTGTGCATGATTGTAACCAGTCTATGCATAGAGGTAATTAGAAAACTTAAAGTAAGCACTTCTAGGTTGTCAAGGCAACAAATTATTCACCAGTCTTAGTTTATACTCCTAGTTATTTATCAACTTTTATTCTCTTTATTCACACTTTTTTTATATAGGGGAGTCAGCTCATCACAACTATCGTTCCACACTCTAGGAAAAAGGGAGCATACCTTCCACCCCCAAGCTCGTCAGGCAGAGTCATCCTGTGATTACTTTTATTCACTCATATGCCTTGGCTACTCTTAATTTATTTTGGAGTTTTTATTATTCATGCGTTTGCACAGAGGAGTGTCCCTTTGTATTTTTCGAGTTTTCAAGTTTTTAAACACTAGAGAGTTTTTACCTTACCCTTATAATATTTTTGAAGTCTCGACAATTAGAAAGTTCTTTCCTAAAAATTTTACAGATTACCTAGAGCAAAGACAACCTACAATTGTGTTTATAAGATTTAAAGGATCAAGTCTAGGGTTGGTTCTCTTCTTAAGATAATCTTTACAATAATTCTGGCTTGGGCAATAAAATTTTGCATTCATCATTGGACATCCCTAATTCATTCCTAACAATAATCCTAACCTTCTTATGTCATGACAACCAAAATTTTCAACCAATTAACATCAATTACTATTTAACAAAGTATGGCAGAATGGACAACACCTCCCCCAACTTGAGGGATGCATTATCCTCAATGCATGAAAACTACACTAAATACTATTATATGCAAATGCGAAAAAAAACGAAAACTACAAAAACTTACTGTGGTGGTGTGGCTTGATTGGACGCCCTCGTGCGGTGTCGTTTGGGAGGGGAAGGGCTCTCGGATCTTGAGTCTACTGCTTCTGGCTGAGAAGGAGACCGTTGAAGTATACGCCCCACCATTCTCTTGTATCGCTTCTTGCTGGTTGAAGCTTGGGCTGGAGTGGACTGCTCGGTCGCGAGAGTCGGTTATGCTAGAACTGGTGGTGGACTAGGAGCTGTTGTTAGGGCTGGTGGTGTCGATCGAACTGGGGATGGAATAGGATCCTGCTCAGGCTGCTTTGGTGCTGGCGTGAAATATTCATTAGTGAAGAAGTGGGGTGGAGTATCACTGCTGCTTTCGGTGGTGGAGAAGGATGAGGAACTGAGGAACTCCTCGGTGTCACCGTGGCTTTCTTCTGGTATGGGTGGTACATGGGTTACCAATGGTGGCACATCGGTGGGCACCTCTAGAGGAACGTTTGGAGGGACATAAGATGTCGAGGCATGGAATATGCTGCCACCCGCATTGTAGTTGAGGATGAAACTGGGGAAGGTTGGCAATATGATCATTGTGGTTGGGAGAAACGCCTTGATGAAGGCGTTGAGTTGCATGTCCATTGCCTTGGCGTATTCAAAGTAAATTTTCATGTGGTCCTCCAGGCGCCTAATCTTTTCACGTTGTCTCACGCATGTGCGTGACCACAACGGCCATTCTAGCCACGTCAACTGATTTTGCTCATCACTCCAGACCCTCCTTTGGGTCGTCATCATTGAAGCTCATCAACTCAAGGATCTTTTTCTTTGTAATACCCTCATTGGGTTTGATAAAGTCTTCAAATGGTTCCTCAGGAACCTTTTTCTTTATGCACAGCGCGGTTATAAGGTTTGGGAACAGTAGGTTACCACGGTTCTTCTTGGCACAGTCATGGATCTGCTCAAAGATGATTTCTCCCACATCGATCGTTCTATCGTATATGATCGAGTGCAACAGCATCAACCACTTGACGAGGACAGTGGTGTTATGGGACGTTGGCATCAGCTTGCCTTTAAGAAAATGATTCCACATTTTCACGTATGGTTTGAGGGATCGGGATCTACTCGCTTTCTTGTGGGGGCATTCCCTTCGAACTTGGCTCACCCAAAATATAAATCCTGTAGAACACCAATGCACGTTTCTTGATCTGCCTCGGCCACAAATCTCTTATGCTGGTTATCCACTTTCCCCAACTTAAAGTATTTGTTAAGTGCAGAAGGGGAAAAGTGAAGGAGTTTTCCTCGAACATATACCGTGTGGTTGGAGGTTTCCACGAGGTGGGCATAGAACTCCCTCACCATTTTTGGTGCTACGGCGTTAGGATTACAGGTAAACTTCTCCCAGTTATGCTTCTTTATGACGTCTATCACCTCAGGGCCAAACTGCTCTTCTCCCTCGGTTGGAAAAATGAATCCATCTTCCAAATAGACTTGTCATTTATGAATGGTTTTGAAGCGTGCATTTGCTTCGGGTATTTGGAAACGTTCGAAACTCTGTCTGGGGGCTGGGGCCGGTCTAGATCTCACCATTTTTCTTGGTTGATTTTAGTGGTGGCGATGGGGAGGTATTTTGAGAGAAAAAAAAAGAAATTTTCGGGTTTGTAAATAAAGAAAGAAACACAATGAAGAAGAAGAAGAGTGGGTAGTTTTTCTTAGAAAGTGATGGGTGGTTTCGGGCAATTTTGGTCTTTACATGGTAGGGAAAAGATTTCTCATTAAATGAGAAATATTTGATAAGACATAAAGGGGAAGAAAGGATTTCTTTCCCTCTTTATTCTGCTGCCAAATCACGTACCCTAGGGCTTCTTTTTTTTTCTTCATGCATGCTTCAATTCCCCATGCTGCCACGTGTTCCTTTCTTGCCTACAATATGAAAGAAGAAAATAATAAAATAAAATGGATTGAAGCATAAAATAACTTAACTTATTTTTGTACATATTCAGATTTTCGTTGCCTAGGCAACTAATATTTGCTCAATTAAGAAAAGAAAACTCTTGGGCATCATGTGCCAATGAAACCGGTTTGTCGCGCATGACTGGGGCTCCTTTGTACCCCTTGAGTCTTTGCCCATTCACTTTGAAGATGGAACCATCGTTTTGGTTCTGAATTTCAATTTCTCCATTGTAATGGACTTGGTGTACGATGAATGGTCATGACCATCGTGATTTTAGCTTGCCTAGGAATAACTTAAGGAGTGAGTTGTAGAGCAATACTTGTTGTCCAGAATAAAATTGCCTCGGACTTATTTTTATGTCATGCCATCGTTTTGTTTTCTCCTTGTAAAGGCATGCATTCTCGTATGCATCTGCTCTAAATTCATCCATCTCGTTCAGTTCCAATAGTCTTCTTTCTACAGCAAGCTTAGCATCCATGTTTATCTTTTTGATGGCCCAATAATTTTGTGTTCGATTTCAACCGATAGATGACATTCCTTTCCATAGACTAGCTTGAATGGGGACATTCCCAGTGGTGTCTTGAATGCTGTGCGATAAGCCCATAGTGATTTATCTAGCTTCGGTGACCAATCTTTTCGACTTGGGTTGACCACTTTTTCGAGGATCTGCTTGATTTCTCGGTTAGATACTTCAGCTTGTCCATTCGTCTGAGGGTGATAAGCCATAGCAACTCTATATCGTACTCTATATCTTTTCAGTCCCTTGGCAATCAATTTATTATCAAAATGTGTCCCTTCATCACTAATAAGAGCTCGTGGTGTTCCAAAGCGGGTGAATATATTTTTGTGCAAAAACTTCAACACCGTCTTAGAATCGTTCTTAGGTGTTGCAATGGCTTCAACCCATTTTGATATGTAATCCACTACCAAGAGAATGTACATATCTCCGAATGATATTGAAAAAGGTCCAATGAAATCTATGCCCCATACGTCGAAAAGTTCAATCTCCAGAATGTTTTGCCATGGCATCTCATGCTGTTTCAGATGTTTCCTGTACGTTGACATCTATCACATGACTTGTAGAATTCATGAGCGTCTTTGAATAGGGTTGACCAATAAAATCCCGACTGAAGCACTTTTGTTGCTGTTCTCATCCTACCAAAATTCCCTCCATATGGTGACGAGTGGCATTGGAGTAGGATATCTTGCTGCTCTTCTTCTGGAATGCACCTTCGGATTATTTGGTCTCCGCACTGCTTGAATAGAAATGGTTTGTCCTAGTAGTAATGTTGCACATCATGTCAAAATTTTCGTTTGCCCTGGCTAGATAAATCAAGAGGAACAATACCACTAACAAGAAAATTAACGATGCCAGCATACCACGGTGCAGCCGTGACAAATAATATTTTCTCATCAGGGAAATCCTCTTTAATATCTATGATTTCAGGACAATTAGGTTTGTTATCTAGCCTAGACAAATGGTTTGCCATTTGATTTTCTATACATTTTCTATCATTTATCTCTAAATCAAATTCTTGCAGTAATAATATCCACCGAAATAGTCTAGGCTTTGCATCTTTTTTATTAATCAGATATTTAATAGCTGAGTGATCTGTGTGCACAATTACCTTAGTGCCTATTAGATATGATCTAAACTTATCGAATGCAAATACTACTGCTAAGAGTTCCTTTTCAGTGGTGGTATAGTTCACTTGAGCAGCATTAAGTGTTCGGCTTGCATAGTAGATAACATGAAATTTTTTACTTTTTCGTTGCCCAAGCACTACATAGTCACTAGCGTCGCACATAAGCTCAAATGGTTCGTTCCAGTCTGGTGGGATAACTATTGGCGCTGCTGAAAGCTTTTTCTTCAAATATGTGAAGGCATTCAAACAATCATTAGTAAACTCAAATGGATGATTTTGTTGAAGCAAAAGACATAAGGGTTTAGAGATTTGAGAAAAGTCTTTTATGAACCGCCTATAGAATCCTGTATGTCCAAGGAAACTATGTACACCTTGCACATTAGTAGGTGAGAGAAGATTTGCAATTGCATCCACCTTGGATTTTTCGACTTCGATGCCATGACATTTTGTGTCCCAACACTATTCCTTCAGTTACCATAAAATGGCAATTTTCCCAATTCAGTACTAGGATAGCTTCTTTACAACGTTTCAACACCTTGGATTAATTGTCGAGGCATCGGTCAAAGCCATCACCTGAAACAGAGAAGTCATCCATAAATATTTCCATGCACTCTTCCACCATATCCAAAAAGATTACCATCATGCATCATTGGAATGTAGCTGGAGCGTTACACAGTCCAAACGACATTCACCTAAATGCATAGGTACCATACGGGCATGTGAACGTTGTTTTCTCTCGGTCTTCAGGTGCTATGACAATTTGGTTATACCCTGAGTATCCATCGAGGAAGTAATAAAATGCCTTTCCCGCTAATCTATCCAACATTTAATCGATGAAAGGGAGGGAAAATGATCATTCTTTGTGGCTTTGTTGAGCTTCCTATAATCCACGCATATGCGCCAGCCCGTGACTGTTCTTGTGGTGAGTAACTCATCATGCTCTCTTTTAACCACGGTTATACCACCTTTCTTTGGCACGCATTGGATTGGGCTAACCCATGAACTATCAGATATAGGATAAAGCACTCCCGGATTTAACCATTTTATTATTTCCTTCATGACTACCTTCTTTATGATCGGGTTGAGCCATCTTTGGGGTTTTACCAAGGCGTTGTGGTTATCTTCAAGATTGATTTTGTGTACGCATATGGTTGGACTGATTTCTTTCAAGTCTACCATCGTCCATCCTATAACTTTTATGTGCTGTGACAAAACATTCAACAAACTCTTCTCCTGTTCGGAGGTTACGTTGGAAGAGATTATCACTGGTAAAGTTTCATCAACTCCTAGATAAGCATATTTCAAATGTGATGGTAAAGTCTTAAGCTCCAATTTTGGTGCATGTTGTGAAGATGACTCTTGATATTTAACTTCATCATAATCTAAAGGTTCAAATTTTGTACCTGACCTATAAGAAATCTCAATTGGTCTTTTGTCTTTCCTTCGCATCTAGCCTTGGTATCGCTTTCAGGGTGTTCAGTGTGCAGATTTTCGTTGTTGTGGCCATGATTGTCAGAACCGTCTTCTGAAAATAATTCGTCAGGGCCAAAGTTTTCTGCTTCATGTATTTCGGTTGTAGGTTCATGGTACAAATTGCTGTACTCATCGAGCCTTAGGGATTCACCTCGTCTCAGGATTACCTTTTCTTCAATCTTATTAATGCATTTGTATTCCTCTAGATCGTCCGCATATTTCATAGAGTTAAATACATTGATCGTGACACTTTGCTCACCAACTCTCATGGTGAATTCTCCCTTTTCACAGTCTATTAGGATTTTTTCTATGGCTAAGAATGGGCGACCCAGAATGATTGTTGCATTTTCATCAGCTTCGTAATCCAGAATGAGAAAATCCAATGAAAATAAAAATTTATCTATCTTTACTATGATGTCTTTAATTCTGCCCTTAGGTCGCACATAAGACCGATCAACCAATTGTAGAATGATCGAGGTGGGATGGGTGTGATACCCATCTAGTTTCATGAATATCGATTTTGGTATCAAGTTTACACTTGATCCCAAGTCAATGAGAGCTCGTCCGATGAAATCATTACCAATGGAACATGGTATTACAAAGCTACCAGGGTCTTTTTACTTTGGTGGGAGTTTGCTAACTACCGAGCAGATTTCTGTTGCCGTGGCGACACGTTCTACCTTAATTTTCTTTGTAACATTTTCCTTCAGATACTTGGCATATGAAGGAATTTGATACACAACTGGTCCAGAACATCAACAAATTTCTTGAACAGGATGTCATCATCATGTTTCTTCAACCGTTGAGGGAACGGTGGTGGATGACTCACATCGACTACTGATGGTGCATGGAAATCACTGGCCTTGACCATGAATTTCTTGTTATTCGGTTGATGTTTTTCTGAGCATTCACTTCTTTCATTCTCTTCATGCGCTTTCTCTTGTTTAGCATTCTCAGATTCCTCATCCGGTTGTGTTACGCCTTGGCGAGAATTGTTCAGCTGTTCTCCCCCAAACTTGTCATCTTGATCAACTTGTTTTCCACTCCTTAGCATAAGTACATTGCATTGCTCCTTCCCATGATGCTTATTAACTTCAGTATCACTAGGGATATTTCCGTATGGGCGAGAATGTAATACTGTGGCAATCTGTCCCACTTGATTCTCCAACACTCTGAGAGATTAACTATGGCTTTGCAAAAGTGTTGCCTGACTTTGTAACAAATTTCCTTGATTTTTTATTGTTGCAGAATGTTCATGAATCAAGGTTTTTGTAGACGTCATGAAATCTTTTGTCGAGGCCATGAATTCCTTCAAGGATAATTCCAAGGAGTTAGTATTGGAATGAGTGTTAGAGGAAGAAGCTATACCTTTGTTGTTCTGCCAGGGCTGCTGAAGCTGATTCTGAACATGCTGATAGTCAAAATTATTTTGCTGTGGCCTGTAATTTGTAGCTTGATTGTTGTTGTTCCCTTGATTATTCCACAAAAAATTTAGGTGTTGTCTCCAACCACGGTTGTACGTGTTCAAATAGGGATGATTATTGTTCCGATTGTTGTTGCCCACAAAATTAGTTGACTCATGGTTTTCAGGACATTCACTCTCATGATGGTTGCCTTGACAGAATAGGCACACATTATTGGTCGCCTTGACTTCTCTTACCTTATTAGGACGTTGCAAATTTTTCAACATATTGGTTATGGCAGAAAGTTGGGTTGCTACTGAATCTTTGCTTTCTAATTCATATGCTCCAGAGGTTTTTCTGCCGGTTCCCAATCTTGCACTTGGAAATTGATAGTCATTATTTGCTATCCTATCGAGGATGTCAAAAGCTTCCTCGAGTGATTTGTCCAGTAGGGTTCCATTTGCTGAGGCATCTAACATCATTCGAGTTGGTGCATTGAATCCATTGTAAACATCACCACTTGCGTGTAATCATGAAATCCATGATTAACACATTTGCGAAGTAAACTTTTATACCTATCCCAACATTCGTACATTGATTCATCATCACCTTGGTGAAAACTTACAATGTCGTTCTGAAGCTGTGTATTCATATTGGGAAAATTATATTGGAGTAGGAAACTCTTGCATAAATCTGCCCATGACTCCATTGATTCGGAATGAACTCCCCTGAGCCAAGCTCTTGCTCTATCACGTAAGGAGTAAGGAAAAAGCTTCAGGTTGAGCACATCTTCATATACTCCTCTTTGTCTAAATGAATCACATACTTCAAGGAAAACATGCACATGTTGTCTAGCGTCTTCATTGGGTGTACCACCAAATTGGCCAATAGAGTTCAACATATTAAACATCACCGGTTTGAGTTCAAAATGAGTGGCTTGTATCTCAGGTGCAACTATGCCAGGATTGAGGTCATCAAGAATTGGGTTCAAATGATCTCGTATCACTCTTGGTCTTGCAACTTGATCTCCTAAATCTCCCATGTCATTTTGCATTTGATTCAATTGTTCTCTGGTTCTTTGGGCATGCAACCTTTGTCTTAATGATTGCTCAACTTTGGGGTCGAATGGTTCCAAAGGCTTACCAGCAGATCTCAAGGTCATGCAATAATAAAAACCTATAAAAGAAAATAATAAAATACGTTAGACTAAATAATTATAAACTGACACAAAGAACTTGTTATGGCTGGAAATTTCGTCAGTTGCCAATCCCCGGCAATGCCACCAAAAACTTGATCGCTTGTGAATGTATATGCTATGGCAAGCTAATCTGTGCAAGTATACACAATTGATGCAAGTAATATAGTAGTGAGTGAGTATCATCTCCACATGGATTGGATTAGAAATATATTTTCACCACAACTAGAACTAATGCCACAAATTAATCCTACTAAGTATTAATGCTAAGAATAAATATTAAAGAGATAAGAATAATGATTCAATGATTTCATACAAGTGTGGTCGAGACAAAGAAAATATGCAGACAAATAAAACAAAACAAAACAAGTATTAGATTAAATATAATGCAAACAACCTCACATATTCAGACGTGTCACAGAGCACTGATGCTAAACCATTGTCTCGACAACAATTATTTTAAGCCCATAATGAATTATTATGACTCACTAAACTGCCCGACAAGATTACTAGGTATTCTTAGATGAATGCTATGGCAATACCTCTCGGTGTTAACTATAGACGTTGTCTTAACCTAGTCTAGCCTTTATCCCTTTTAGTCGTTTGAAACTCACTCCTTATCTCTAAGGTAGACAAGTTAGAACTTCCCCATCTCGGATTCATTCCTTTGCTCACGTTGATCTCTCTTAATTCTCTCGAATCCAAGAATCACTTTCTAGACAAAAGGCTATCTCTTGATTCTCTTACAATGCCCAAACATGTTTTACCAAAACCCCATGTGATCTCTCGATGATCTTATAGTGTTAAGGCAAAATATTTAAATTTTGAGTAAAACAGTCATAAGCAAACATAATTCATCATTCATAAACATAAAATATTGTTCAGGCAAAAAAAGTTTAACACTAAGTAAAGCATTCATGGTGTTATCAAAGATCATCCAAGATTAAATCGTTTAATACAACCCCAAATCAAATAAGAGTTTAAGAATAAAGGAAGAACGACTCCCAAAATTGGGGGCTCTGTCACGACAATCCTGATCAGCACCACGCCTGCCTTGGTGATCACCCTTACGAAATTATTGTAACTCTATCAAGTCCATAAAATATAGCATCTACTCTCACTTGAACTCATTTTAAAACCTTTATAATAATAATATAATTATAATTTGATTAACTAATAACTCAGCTTTCTTTAAACTTTTAGCAGACAAATTACTTATTGCTTACTTATTTCCTTTAATTCAAATCAACATTTCTTTAAGACTCTTTACGCTTAACTTAAATATTCCTAAAAAATTTAAGCTTACCTGTAGAAACCTCAGAGTCATCAAAACATTCAATAATCTTCTCTGGATCCTCATCCAATTCAACTTCTATTGTAATCCATTTAAACATTTTAATGAATTCCTTTAATGCAGTAACTTCATTAAATGATGGGGCATTTCTTCCATAAAATGGATGAAAATCCCTTACATCTCCAATTCTTCTAAGGCGTGATACTGAAGTCATGTCTGATCTTTCTGGGTCGATGTCAATCTCGACCTTCCTTTCAACATTATCAACTTTCTTACCTTTATCCTTAGTTCCCGAAATTTAACACAACACACATAATGTAACACCCATCTCCCGTATACCTTTACGTACATGAGGTACAAATGTCACATCACATTTAATACATTACCTCATTTGAAAACCCATAAAATTTTGTTTTTCGATTTCTTAAAACATAACATTTTTAAGATAAAGCAAAACATTGATTGTAATATGTTACAAAGTTCTACTTAATTAAAAATTCAAAGCATTTTTAACACTTTAATTACATGCCAAATAAGTTTTTCAAAAATAAACTGGATTGTTCTATTGTCACTTACTTAGTTAATCTCTGCCTTTACCTAAGCATGAAATCAACACACGTTAAATATGTACTTAGTGAGACATAATATTGTAAAGAAACAATAATGTATACTTAAGCATATCATGGTTATTTGATTTCAAACTTATTCGTTTCATCCGCAAGGATTAGATAAATCCCTATTATTGAAACCAAACTTCTTTCATATTATTATTATCATAAACATCCTAAGT
The DNA here is from genome assembly GCF_006381635.1 of Hibiscus syriacus. Classification (NCBI taxonomy): domain Eukaryota; kingdom Viridiplantae; phylum Streptophyta; class Magnoliopsida; order Malvales; family Malvaceae; genus Hibiscus; species Hibiscus syriacus. The sequence goes on along the minus strand of NW_024062824.1, from coordinate 1,139,084 downwards.
ATGTCTAACTTACCTTTCTTTCTTGTACATTTTTTTCATTTTTATTTAGTAATTATTCATTAATTTCATTTATGGTATACTTTCATGCCTTAATGCATCCTTTTATGCATTTCATTTATGGAATCCTTTCATGCCTTAATGTATCCTTTCATGCCTTTCATTTATGGCATCATTTCATGCCTTAATGCATCCTTTCACGTATTTCATTTATGGCATCATTTCATGCCTTAATGCATCCTTTCACACATTTCATTTATGACATCCTTTCATGCCTTAATGCATCCTTTCAGGCATTTCAATTATGGCATCCTTTCATGCCTTAATGCATCATTTCATGCATTTCATTTATGGCATCATTTCATGCCTTAATGCATCATTTCATACCTTAATTCATCCTTTCATGCATTTCATTTATGGCATACTTTCATGCCTAAATGCATCCTTTCATGCATTTCATTTATGACATCCTTTTATGCCTTAATGCATCCTTTCATGCATTTCATTTATGACATCCTTTCATTCCTTAATGCATCCTTTCATGCCTTAATGCATCCTTTCATGCATTTCATTTATGGATTCATTTTAGAGTAGTTCATACTCTAAAACTCGTTCATAATATTCTTTCCATACATATAATGATAACATATTAAATAGTATAAAACATACATTAAATTAAAACGTTCTAATTTGAATCATTACAAATCTTCTTCATCTCAATTAATTACAATAAATATACTCACTTGGTAATCCCAGCTAATAAGATGTAGAAATGTCTGGCTAATCAACAACTTCATCTTTCCCCTTTTTTTTGCTTGATTCAAGAGCTTGGTTAGGATCTACACAAGCATCCATTGAAGACATATATCATACCAAATGTTAGTATATTCCCTAACATTTATACTTTAATATTACTCAAAAGTACCATTACTTCAATTTCTATTTAAAATTATAATCTATCTTATAGTTCCATGCTCAATAGTATCGATACCCCTACCATGTAATCGATACTTCTATACTATGGTAATAATACCTTTCTCTTAGTATTGATACTACTACTCTATGGTACCAATACTCCTTTCGACATCGATACTATTTTGGCATTCTGTTATCCATGGTATCGATACTTCCCCATGTTAGTATCGATACCTCATCAGCATCGATACCACTTACATCGGTACCGATACTATTTATCATATTTCTACCCATTTACACCTATAATATCATTACTATTCTATCAGTACTGATACCATTTCCCAAATTTGCCATTTTTCAACTGGATGTTCACTAAATTTTCCCTTTTAATCTTTTACTTTTACCTCCAACAATACTATTAAACTCTTCTTTGTTTAATCCAACTAACTTTCTTTCATTTAGCCTCGTATAACATCTAAACTCTCCAAGGAACATCTCAATCCAAGAATCATATCAATTTTTCTAACATGTTTTTAATCCTATCCAATGTTTCTAATCTTTTATTCACTCATTTGACAAGTCAATTATACTAATAAACCCTAATAAACACTCATATATCAACATATCATTCAAAAACCCATTTCCTTAAATCTCATATAAAACATCCACCACTTAGTTTTAATCATCTTTAATCCTACCTTAAGCTTACATAACACTTAATGTTACAAGAATAACCCAATATTTAAACGAAAACTAACTAATTGAAGTTTACCTTATGCTCGAGAGGAGAGCACTACCCACGTGAGTGAAGAAGAAGAATAGAAATAACTTAACTTTCCTCTTTTCCTCCTTTAAAATCCCTAATAAGGGATATATTTTAAATTCATTTTCCCTCTTAAAAGACCAAAGTACCCTTTTAATTTATCTATTGGTACAATTTAGTCTAAACACTATTTAAAATCATTTTCTCTTTTTTACCACTTATTCAAATAAATCTTAAATTTTCAAATCTTTTCAATAAAGTCCCTGACCTAATATTTGGGGTATTACAATTCTTCCCCCTTAAAACTGTATTCTCATGTTCTCCCATCTTTCCCATGTAACTTCTTCAACTTTATGATTTTGCCAAAGTACTTTAACTAAAGGAATCTTTTTGTTACTTGATCGCTTGTAAATGTATATGCTAAGGCAAGCAATTCTGTGATACACAATCGAATCAAGTAATATAGGGTAAGTGATTTATCGTCTCCTCAGGGATTGGTCGAAAGTTTTTAAGCTTCACCACAACTAGAACTAGTTATCACAAGCTAATTTCTACTATCTTGTCAAACTGAAAAGCTATAATAATAAAACAGGAAAATACTATAAAGTATGATTGCAGAAAAGTTTGGTCGAGACAAAATAAAAGTGCAAATTATCGAAACAAAAAAAAAACAAAGGCAAACATTGATTTAAATATAATTCAAACAACCTCGCATATTCAGACTTATCATAGAGAACTTATGCTAATCTTTTGTGTTGAGAAATAATTATTCTAAGTCCATAATGAATTATTATGACATGCTTAAGCTACCCTACAGGATTACTAAATATTTTTAGACGGTTGCTATGGCAATACCACTCAGCGTTAACTACAATCCTTCGTTTTTTAGACAGTTGTTGTATCAATACCTCTCAACATGAACTATAGTCGTTGTATATCCTACTCTAGCGTCTATCCCTTTTATTCGATTGAAACCCGCTCCTTATCTCTAAGGTAGACAAGTTAGAACATCACCATCTCGGATCCATTCCATTGATCACGTAGGTCTATCTTAATTCTCTAGATTCTAAAACTCATTATCTAGACAAAAGGCAATCTCTCAACTCTCTTACATTGCAAAGACATGTTTCACCAAGACCCCAGGAAATCTCTCGAAGCTCTTACAGTGTCAAGGTAAAATATTTAAACAAAGAACAAAACAGTTATGAGCAAAAGCATAATTCATCATTCATAAAACAGAAAATAATTATCTAGGTAAAACAAAGATTAACACCAAGTAAGACAGTCATGGTGCTATCAAAAAGTCATCCAAATATAATCGTTTAATACAACCCCAAATACGAAAAGAAATTAAGAACAAAGGAAGAACGACTCTGAAAATCGGGGCACTGTAGTGACAATTCTTACCAACACCGCGCCTGCCTTGGTGATCAACCTCTATTGAGACCTGACTACCGCTGTGCTACAGTCTTACTGTGGAGGACACCAAAGAAGATAGATTGGTAAATGGTGGGGAAGCACTGAAGTTGCTTGCTCACCCTTTAGTAATGCTCTCTAACTTCCTCCCCTCTTTTTTGGCGGCTACGGTTGGATATTTATAAAGGGGAATCTCCTAGGGCTTCGCATGATTGGAGATTCCTTAAATAACCGTTATTACTTTGTCCAGACTAAAAAGGAAAGGCGGCTGGCGGCTGTCAGAATTTTGAAGGCTTGCTTGCACGTGAAGAAAGTCGTCCAGCTGGCTTATGACATAGGTAATTTCGTCATACCCACTTTAGACTTTCCAGATAAACCTTGCCTTGGTGAGATAAATATGCTCCTCACATTCTTTATCTTCTTTATTCCATTGGCCCTTATGAATTTCGTTGTCGCGACTGAAATGTTCTTCCTTCGTAAATTTCCTGCACATACAAAATCCACACAAACTTAAGTGAAAAGACTAGAAATTGAGTCTTTTTACGGAGTTATCACACCCTCAAACTTAAACTATTTCTTGTCCTCAAGCAATGTACAATAGCTAGAAGAAAATTAAAATTATCATGGCAAATCACTGTTAAGAGAATCTTATTGTTTGATATTTCAGACCTCAGCAAAACTTAGTTGGCCTTAACATGTTCGACAGTCATATCAGTTAAGTCCCTTCCCTAGTCAGGATTCCTTACTATTGTGTATGCGTGATTGTAATCAATCTATGCATTAAGGTAATTAGAAAACTTAAAGTAAGTGCTTCTGGTTTGTCAAGGCATCAAATTATTTGTCAGGCTTAGTTTATTCTCCTAATTATTTATCAATGTTTTTTATTATATGGGGAGTCAGCTCATCACACCTACCTTCCCACACTCTAGGTGAAAGGGAGCATACCTTCCACCCCAAGCTAGTTGGTTAGAGTCATCCTGTGACTACTTTCATTCATTCATATGCCTTGGCAGCTCTCAATTTCTTATGGGTTTTTCTATTTATGCCCTAGTATAGAGGAGTGTCCCTTTTATTTTCAAGTTTTAAACACTGGGGAGTTTAATCTAGCCTAGGGTTGGTTCTCTTCTTTATACAGTCTTAACAGTAATTTTGGCATAGGTAATCAAATTATGCATTCATCATTGGGCATCCCTAATCCATTCCAAACAATAAACTTAACATGCTTATGTCATGACAACCAAAATTTTCAACCAAATATCATCAATTGCTTTTTAACAAAGTATGACATAATACCTCCCCCAAACTTGAGTGATGCATTGTCCTTAATGCATGAGAACTTAAACTACATGAGTCTATATGCAAAAAATAAAAACTAAAATGCGATCTTACTGTGGTGGTGTGGTTTGACTGGACACCCTCGTTCGATATCGTTTAGGCGGAGGGGGACTCTCGGATCCTGAGTCTACTACTGCTGTCATCGAGGGTGATGGTTTAAGGACACGACCTGCATTTCGTTTGATGCATCTCTTACTACTCGAGGCTCATACTGGAGTTGGTTGTTCTTCAGTAGGTATGGGTTGTACATGAACTGGAGCTTAGCTTTGAGATGTTTAAGGGACTGGCGTTGCTTGACGGACGGGTGACTGGATTGGAGCTTTCTCATGCTGCGTCAGGGCTGGAGTGAAATCTTCATCGGTGAAGAAGTTACATGGAATCTCATGAGTTGTTTTAGAGGTTGAGAATGATGAGGAGCTGAAGAACTTGTCTGTGTCGCCATGGCCTTACTCTGGTATAGTAAAAACATGGGTGGCCAGGCGTGGAATGTGCTTCCATCAACAGTGTGCTTTAGAATGGCGTTGGGGAATGATGGTAGATTATAGATTATGATTAGGAGAAACTCCTTGAAAAAGGCGTTGAATTGTGCGTCCCGTACCTTGACATACTCAAAGAAGATCTCTATGTGATTTTGAAGGCACTCAATCTTCTCATGCATTTCTCGCGTGTACGTGACCTTTGCTGCCATTCTGGCCGTGGCAACATATTTTACTCCCCTCTCTAGACCTTCATGTGGGGTATTTTCATCGAAACTCATTAGTTCTGGTACTTTCTTTTTGGTGATACCCTCCTTGGATTTGATGAAATCCTCAAAAGGCTCAACGAGAACCTTCTTTTTCCTGCACATAGTAGTTATCAAGTTAGGAAATAAGAGATTACCCCAGTTTCGTTTGCCGCACTCATGGATTTGCTCGAAGATGAGTTCTTCAACGTCAATCTTTCACTCGTATATTATCGAGTGTAAAAGCATCAGTCTTTTCACGAGCATGGTTGTGTTATGAGATGTTGACATGATTTTTCCCTTGAGAAAATGGTTCCATAACTTTATGACCGGTTTAAGGGCTTATCGATCGAATCTCTTTCTTGTTGGCACATTCCCCTCGAACTTAGCCCACCCGAAACAAATATCTTCAATTACGCCGTCGTAGATTTCCTGGTCTGCCTCAGCCAAAAATTTCTTATGCTGCTCCTCCAATTTCCCCAACTTGAAGTATCCGTTGACTGACGAAGGGGAAAATCGAAGGAGCTTCCCTCAGACATACACCATGTGGTTGGATGGGTCTTCGAGATGGGCATAAAATTATCTGACCATTGCTGGTGCTACGAATTTTGGGTGGCGAGAAAACTTCTCCGAGTTATGCTTCAGAATCACGTCCATGACCTCTGGTCTAAATGGCTCTTCATCCTATGATGGAAAGACGAACCCGTCTTCCAAATACACTTGTAATTTTTGGAGGTTTTTGAAGAGTGCCTCGGCTTTTTGGAAACGCTCAAAGCTTGCTGTTGGGGCTGGGTTTTTCTTCAATCTGGACATGATACTTGTTTGGTGTAGTGAGTTTAGCGGCGGCGATGGGGGAAATTTGTTGAACAAAAAAAATTTCTTGCTGTAGAGAGAGAGTGAAACACGATGAAGAAGATGGAGTTAAGGGTGTTTTTTCTGGAAAGTAATGAATGATTTCTTCAGGGTAATTCAGTCAAAACAAGAGGGGAAAAGATTTGGCATTTATTGTGTGATATTTGATTGGATGTAAAGTTGTGGAAATAGATACTTTTCCTCTTTTAATTCTACCGCCCAAATTTCTTATCCTAGGGTTTTCTCTCCTTTCATGCATGAAATATCTCCCTATACTGCCACGTGTACTTTGTATGCCTACAATAAATAAAGAAAGAAAATTAAACAAAAGGGATAATGAATGCATAAAATAACTTAATTTATTTATGTACAGAATTCAAATTTTCGTTGCCTAGGCAACGAATTTTGTTCAAGTAAGTAAGGCAAACTCTTGGGCATCATGTGGCATTGATGCCGGTTTCTTGTATGACTGGGGCTCCTTTATATTCCTTTAGCCTCTGCCCGTTCACCTTGAAAATGGAACCATTGTCTCGGTTCTTGATTTTTATTGCTCTATTGTTATGAATTGATGTACGATGAATGATCCTTACCGTCGTGACTTTAGCTTTCTTGGGAATAACTTGAGACATTAATTGTAGAGAAGTACTTGTTGTCCAAAATAAAATTTCCTAGGCAACATTTTTCTGTCATGCATCCATGTTTGAACGAGGACATTCCCAGTGGTGTCTTGAATGCAGTGCGATATGGCCATAGTGCTTAATATAGCTTTGGCGACCAGTCCTTTCGACTTGGGTTGACCACCTTCTCTAGGATCTGTTTGATTTACTTGTTAGACACTTCGGCTTGTCCATTAGTCTGAGGGTGGTATGCCATAGCGAACCATTGTCGCACTCTATATCGTTTCAATTCCTTGGGAATTAATTTATTATCAAAATGTGTACCTTTATTACTAATGATATCTCGTGGTGTTTTAAAACGTTTAAATATGTTACTGTGCAAACATTTGAGCACTATTTTGGAATCACTTTTAGGTGTTACAATGGTTTCGACCCACTTGGATACATAATCTACTGTCAATAGGATGTACAAAACTCCAAACTAGGTGAGAAAGGGTCTCATGAAGTATATTTCCCATACGTCGAAAAGTTCAACCTCCAGAATATTTTTCCATGGCATCTCATGTCATTTAGATATGTTTCCTATTTGTTGACATCTATCACATGACTTGTAGAATTCATGTGCATCTTTGAACAAGGTAGGCCAGTAGAATCCAGATTGTAGTACTTTCGCCACTATTCTTATTCCACCAAATTGTCCTCCATACGGTGACGAGTGACATTGAAGTATAATGTCTTTGTTATCTTCTTTTGGAATGCATCTTCAGATAATTTAGTTTCCACATTTCTTGAATAGAAACGGTTCATCCCAGTAGTAGTGTCGCACATCGTGTTGAAACATTTTTCGGCCCTGACTAGATAAATCAGGAGAAACAATACCACTAACAAGAAAGTTAACTATGTCAGTAAACCACGGCACAGCCGTGACAAATAATATTTTCTCATCAGGGAAATCCTCTTGAATTTCTGTTATGTCATGACAATCAGTTCTGTTATCTAATCTAGACAAATGGTCTGCTACATGGTTTTCTCTACCCTTCCTAACCTTGATCTCTAAATCAAACTCTTATAGTAATAATATCCATCTGATTAGTCTAGGCTTTGCATCTTTTTTATTGATAAAATATTTAATGGCAGAATGATTTGTATGCACAATCACCTTAGTGCCTATGAGATATGGCCTAAACTTATCAAATGCAAATACTACTGCTAAAAGTTCTTTTTCAGTGGTGGTATAGTATACTTGTGCATCATTAAGAGTACGGCTCGCATAGTAGATAACATGAAAGATTTACTTTTTCATTTCCCTAACACTGCTCCAACTATATAATCACTAGCATCACACATGAGCTCAAAAGGTTCGTTCCAGTCAGGTGGGACAATAATTGGTGCTGTTGAAAGTTTCTTATTCAAATATGTAAATCCATTCAAACAATCATTAGTAAATTCAAATGGAGGAGTTTGTTAAAGTAAAAGACACAAGGGTTTAGAGATTTGAGAAAAATCTTTTATGAACCGCCTACAGAAGCGTGCATGTCCAAGGAAACTGCGTACACCTCTCACGTTGGTGGGTGGGGGAAGCTTTGCAATTACTTTCACCTTAGCTTTATCGACTTCAATGCCTTGACATGAAATTTTGTAACCCAACACTATTCCCTCGGTTACCATAAAATGGCATTTCTCCCAATTTAATACTAGGTTACCTTCTTCACATCATTTCAGTACCTTGGATAAATTACCGAGGCATCGATTGAAATCATCACCTGAGATGGAGAAGTCATCCATAAATATTTCCATACAGTCTTCCACTATATCTGAAAAGATGGCCATCATGCATCTTTGGAAGGTAGTTGGAGCGTTACACAGCCCAAACGACATTTATCTAAATGCTCAGGTACCATATAGGCATGTGAAAGTAGTCTTCTCTTGATATTCCGGTGCTATGGCTATTTGAATGTATCCTGAGTATCCATCAAGAAAGTAATAAAATTCTTTTCCTGCTAACCTATTGAGCATTTGGTCTATAAAAGGGAGGGAAATGATCTTTCTTTGTGGTTTTATTAAGCTTCCTATAATCCATATATATTCTCCAGCCCGTGACTGTTCTAGTAGTAAGGAGCTCTTCATGTTCTCTTTTAACCACGGTCACACCACCCTTCTTTGGCACACACTACACCGGGCTGACCCATGAGCTATCGGATATAGGATAAATCACTCCCGCATCCAACCATTTTATAATTTCCTTCATGACTACCTTATTCATGGTCGGGTTGAGCCTTCTTTTCTATCTTGTAGGTTGATCTTGTGCATGCATATGGTAGGGCTAATTCCCTTCAAATCTACCATTGTCCATCCGAGAGCCTTTTTGTGTTGTGACAAAACATTCAACAAACTATTCTCCTGTTCGAAGGTTAAATTGGCAGAGATTATCTCTGATAAAGTTTAATTACTTCCTAGGTATGCATACTTCAAATTTGATGGCAAGGTTTTAAGTTCCAAATTGGGTGCATGTTGTAAAGATGATTATGGAGAATTAACTTCATCAAAATCTAAGGGTTCGAATTTCGTACCTGCTATATTATGAAGGAGTCTTGATTGTTCCTTGGAATTTCCTTCGTGTTTTGCATTGGTGTCATTTTCAGGGAACCCATTATGTGCTTTATTTAAATTTTTGTTGTCAAGGCCATAATTTTCAGAACCGTCTTCTGAAAATAATTCACCTGGGCCTAGATTTTTTTGTTCGTGTACCACATTTAGAGGGTCATGGAACAAAGTGTTGTATTTGTCTAGATTTAAGGACTCATCATGGCTAAGAGTTACATTTTCTTCCTCTTGTATTGAGTCCACTTTTCTAATGCATTGGCATTCTTCCGAGTCATCTACATAATTGATTGTGACGTTTTGCTCTCCTACTCGCATTGTGAACTCTCCCCTTTTGCAATGTATTAGGATTCTTCCAGTGGCTAAAAAGGGTCATCCCAGGATGATAAGTGCATTTTCATCAACTTCGCAGTCCAAGATGAGGAAATCAATTGGAAATATAAACTTGTCCACCTTTACTATGACGGCTTCTATTATGCCTTCAGGTCGCACATAAGAACGATCGACCAATTGTAGGATAACTATGGTTGGATAATCGTGATATCCCTCTAGTTTCAGAAATATGGACTTTGGTATCAAGTTTACACTCGATCCCAAATCAACAAGAGCTCGTCCTACAAAGTTATTACCAATTGGACAAGGTATTATAAAACTGCCAAGGTCTTTTTGTTTTGGTGGGAGTTTGCTGATTGTAGAGCAAATATCTGTTGTCGTGTCAACATGTTCTACCTTTCTCTTCTTTGTAATGATGTCCTTAAGAAACTTGGCATAGGAAGGCATTTGCTCGATGGCTTCAAGTATAGGCACATTGATATACAACTGGTCCAGAACATCAATGAATTTTTTGAACTGGATGTAATCATTATGTTTCTTCAATCGTTGAGGGAACGGTGGTGAAGGTCTCACATTATCTGCTGTTGGTGCTGAGAAATCTCTGGCCTTAGCCATAAATTTCTCATTATCTGGATGATGTTTTTCTGAGCCTTCATCTTTTTCCTTCTCTTTAGACGATTCATCTTGTTCCCTATTTTCAGTTCGATCCTCTGGTTGTGTTATGCCATAGCGAGAATTATTTAGGTGTTCTCCCCTAAACTTGTCATTTTAGTTGACCTGTGTTCCACTCCTTAGTGTAAGTCCACTATATTGCTCCTTTTCATGATACTTAGTGATTTCAGTATCACTAGGGAAATTTCCATAATCTTCTTGTTCCCTATTTCCAATGCTCGTAGAGATGAACTATGGCTTTGCAAAAGTGTAGCTTGGCTTTATAACAAATTTCCTTGGTTTTTAATTGTTGTTGAATGCTCCTGCATTAAGGTCCTTATTGAAGCATGAAATCTTTTGTCGAGGCCATACATTCCTACAATGAAAACTCCAAGGAGTTAGTATTGGAATTAGTATTAGAAGAATAAGATATGCCTTCTTTATTTTTTGCCAGGGCAGCTGATGATGCTGATTTTGAAAATGTTGATGGTTTGAATTATTTTGCTGTGACCTATTATAATTTTTTGCTTGCTTGTTACTGTTCCCCTGATTACTCCATGAAAAGTTCGAATGTTGTATCCAACCAAGATTGTATGTGTTGGAATAGGGGTTATTATTGCTCTGGTTGTAATTACCCATAAAATTGTTGGATTCATGATTTCCAGACATTCACTCTCATTATGGTTACCGTGACAAAATATGCATGCGTTATTGGTCACATTGACTTCTCTTACCTCATTAGGACGCTGCAAATTTTTCAACATTTTAGTTATGGCAGAAAGTTGAGTTGCTACTGAATCTTTAACCTCTAGTTCATATGCTCCAGATGTTTTCTTGTTGGTTCCCAATCTTGTATTTGAGAATTGATAGTCATTATTTGTTATCCTGTCGAGGATATTAAAAGCTTCCTTGGGTGATTTATCAAGTAAGGTGCCATTTGCTAAGGCATCTAACATCATTCAAGTTGGTACATTAACTCCGTTGTAAAAGATTACTACTTGAGTCCAGTCATGAAACCCATGGTTGACACATTTGCGAAGTGAACTTTTATACATATCCCAACATTCATACATTGATTCATCATCTCCTTGGCGAAAACTTGCAATATCATTGCGGAGCTGTGTATTCATATTGGGAGGATTGTATCTAAGTATGAAACTTTTGCATAAATCTACCCATGATTCCATTGACCCTGAAAGAACTCCACTAAGCCAAGCTCTCGCTCTATCGCGTAGTGAATAATGGAAAAGTTTTAGTTTAAGCATATCTTCATGCACTCCTTGTTGTTGGAATGAATCATATACTGCAGGGAAGGCACGAATATGTTGTCTAGCGTCCTCATTAGGTGAACCACCAAATTGGACGATGGAATTTAGCATATTAAACATCACTGTTTAAGATCAAAATGAGTTTCTTGTATTTCAGGTGCCACGATATTTAGATTAAGGTCATCAAGAATTGGATTCAAATGGTCTCATATTGATCTTGGTCTTGTAACTTGAAGATTAATTGCTACATCGGGATCATTGTGATCTCCCTTGTTGTTGCCTTGTATTTGTAGTTGGTTTAGATATTCTCTGGTTCATTGGTCACGTCACCTCTGTGTAAAAGACTGTTTAACTTCATGGTCAATTTGTTCCAATGGTTTACCAGCAGATCTCTGGATCATGCAATAATAAAAACCTAATAAAGAAAATAATAAAATACGTTAGACTAAGTAGATATAAGGTGGCAAGAGAAACTTGTTACGGGAAAAATTAAAAATTTCATCAGTTGCCAAACCACGGCAACGACCTCGAAAACTTGATCGCTTGTAAATATAGGGTAAGTGAGTTATCATCTCCTCAGGGATTAGTCGAAAGTTTTTAAGCTTCACCTTAACCAGAACTAGTTGTCACAAACTAATTCTTACTATCTTGTCAAACTAAAAAGCTATTATTAATAAAACAAGAAAATACTATAAAGTATGATTGAAGAAAAGTTTGGTCGAGACAAAATAAATGTGCAACTTATCACAGAGCACTTATTCTAATCTTTTCTGTTGACAAACAATTATTATGACATGCTTAAGATGCCCGATAGGATTACTAAGTATTCTTAGACGATTGCTATGGCAATACCACTCAGCGTTAACTATTGGGACCGTCGATGCACCCCACGGCGCAATGGAAATAAAACTCGATGGTCTCACCTGCGATCCAAGTATGTAAAACCGAAATCGGGATGAAGGGATGTGAATACTTACAGCGGGTTCCTTGAAAAACAGCAAGAACAGCAGTGAATACTGGTGGTGTAGATCGGTTCGAATCGTAAGCCTCTACGAAATCACGTCTCGGCCTCTCATCAGTTCACTCGATCGAGAGAAATATTTATTTTCCCCAAAATAATTTTTATAGAAAAACGGATGAAGGTTTATGTGTGTGTGTTAAAAACGGATGCTAGACCTAACACACCATTTTATATCCATTAACCTAACATCTTAGGGTTTTCAAAGTTATTTCGAATTAACAATAAAATATTATTTAATTAATTCAATTAAATATACATTAAAGACTTATAATCTGAATTATAAACTTTAATGTTTATTTAAACACTTATTTAATTATTCCAAAGTATATATACCATTTAAAAGAGTTGTAATCTAAATTACATTCTTTTGATGCTTACTTACTATATTCGGGATAATTAAAATCATATGTATATCAAATATACATATCATAACTCTAGATATATTTTAGTAGCATACAACAAATTGTACATTTTTACTCATTTCAATCCTAAGGTATGACCCTGTAGGTTATTGTAACGTTAGTAGTAATTATTAGAACACTTCTAATATTACATACAATGAGTGACATCTAGCAATATATCATTGTCACCTAAGTTACAAGAAATTATGATTCGACATTTCATCTTCATGATTAACTTTTTTATGTATTACATCCTTTTGTCCTTTATATCTAGAATAGGCACAAGTCTTAGAATAGTCACACTTCTATAGCCCATCTATTGTTTCTTGATATATAGAGTAGACTATAATTAACGAATATGATATCACATATCAACTTATTCGAGCATGGCCATGCATTTATAGTCTCACTCACTCAAGTGGCATGTGATATATTTCCTATTATGTAGGAAGGACAAATCCTATCTTAACCATATACACCCACTACATATATCGAAATATATTCAATAACAGTCTTTATAGTGCAAACAGTTATGAAGCATGTTTAAGTGTATCAAAACATACAACAATATATGTTGGGAAGACATTGATCTCAAATCTGAGGATCATACATATAGTTATCACCATGAGAAATGTTATGTCCGTTACATAATAATCCATGACATATGCTTATGATGGGTCAATCCAACACATTGTTCTCTAACAATATAATCATGTATCAATTTTGACATCTCTATGTCAATGAAAACTCCTTGTCATCAATCAATAACATGTTAGTCTTAAGCGTATTATTATTATCCATATCCTTAATAATACTTGACTATGGATCTTTTAATAATGTTATTGTATGGACTTTATTATCTTTCAGTTTATGTTAAACACTGACACAAAACTGAAAATAATAGTGGTAATGCCTTTATTCAATAAAGGTAAATAAATATATTATTACAATCATCATATAATTGGTCTTTGGGCATACTCTAACAATCTCCCACTAGCAGTAAGACCAATCACTTACATATCTAGTACCGAGTGACTCAGTGTGACAATCATGCCTCTACTGTGTAAGAGGCTTCGTCAAGGGATCAACAATGTTGTCATCCATGCGTACTCTGCATATTTCCATATATCCTTTATATATGATCTCTCGAATAAGATGAAAGCGCCTAAGAATATGTTTGGATCGTTGATGAGATTTGGGTTCCTTTGCTTGTGCAATGGCTCCATTATTATCACAACAGAGTTCTACATCATCTGATATGCTGGGAACAACCCCTTATTCCAATATGAACTTCCTGATCCAAACAACCTCTTTTGCTGCTTCACTAGATGCAATGTACTTAGCCTCTATTGTAGAATCAACTATTGTGTCTTACTTTGAACTTTTCCAGCTCACAACACCTCCATTAAGACAAAACACAAAACCCGATTGCGATCGTGAGTCATCCTTGTCACTTTGGAAGCTGACATCAATATAACCTTTTATACTAAGCTCTTCCTCCCCTCCATAGACAAGAAATTTATCCTTAGTTCTTCTTAAGTACTTAAGGATATTTTTAACCGCAACCCAATGATTTTCACCAGGGTTCACTTGATACTGACTCGTCATGCTTAAAGTATATGATATATCTGTTCGAGTACATATCATGGCATACATGATAGAACCAATAGCCGAAGCATTTGGAATCTTATTCATCCGTTCTCTTTCTTGTGGAGTTGAAGGACACATTTCCTTTGAAAGAGAAATGCCATGTCTCATAGGCAAAAATCCTTTCTTGGATTCTTCAATACTAAACCTTTTCAGCACTTTGTCTATATATGTACTTTGACTCAGACCTAGAAGTCGTTTTGATCTATCTCTATAGATCTTAACTCCTAAGATATACGATGCCTCACCCAAATCTTACATAGAAAAACAACTACCTAAGGCTGTAAAGTAGGTATATCATTTTCTATGATGAGTATGTCATCTACATACAAGATTAGGAAAGAAACAATTCTCCCACTAGCCTTCTTATAAACACAAGTCTCATCTTCATTTCTGATAAAACCAAAATCTTTGATTGCATCATTGAAACAAAGATTACAGCTTCGAGAAGCTTGATTTAGTCCATAAATAGACCTCTGTAGCTTACAAAACTTTCCAGCATTTCTTGGAATGGAAAAACCTCCTGGTTGTGTCATATACACATCCTCTTCAAATTTTCCATTAAGTAAAGTGGTTTTGACGTCCATTTGCTAGATTTCATAATCATGGAATGCAGTTATTGCGAGCAAGATCATGATGGACTTAAACATAGCTATTGGGGATAATGTTTCGTCATAGTCTACACCATGAACTTGTCGAAAACCTTTAGAAACTAATCGCCCCTTGTTTGTTTGTACATTACCATCTATGTCGATTTTCGTCTTGAAAACCCATTTACACCCTATAGGTTTGACCCCTTCAGGTGGTTCAACCAAAGTCCATTCTTGATTTACTAACATGGAATCCATTTCAGATCTCATGGCTTCAAGCCATTTCTCAAAGTCTAGGCTAGGCACTGCCTCTTGATAAGTCCTTGGCTCATCTTGATCTATAAGAAGAACATCTTCATGTGTCATAACGAGAAATCCAAATCTCTCAGGTGCACGGCGTTCTCTTGTGGATCTACGCAGTGGTTGTTTTTCTAAATCTGTTGAATGCTCCTCACCAATTTGTGAAACATGCTCAACTTTAGGTTCATTTATCTGTTGTTCTTGAACTTCTCCAAGTTCAATCTTTATACCATTCCCTTTTTTTTGAGAGAAATTCTCTTTCGAGAAAAACTCATGTTCGAGCAACAAACACTTTGTTCTTGTTATGGTTGAAGAAATAATATCCCTTAATTTTTTTAGGATATCCAAAAAAATATACACTATTGAGATTTAGGTTCGAGCTTTGTAGACATCTGATGTTTTACACAAACTTCACAACCCCAAAAATTCATAAAAGACATATTGGGACGTTTCCCAATCCATATATCGCATGGTGTCTTTTGAACCGATTTAGATGGAATATGATTTACTGTGAAAGTGATTGTTTCAAGTGCATGTCCCCAAAACAAAGTTAGAAGATCACTATGACTCATCATCGATTGAACCATGTCTAACAGTGTTCGATTCCTTCTTTTAGAAACTCGTTTCCGCTGTGGTGTACCAGGTGGTGTAAGTTGTGAGATAATCCCACATTCTTTTAGGAGTTCATCAAACTCTATGCTTAAGTATTCTCCACCTTGATCTGATCGAAGTGCCTTAATACTCTTGCCTAGTTGATTTTGTACTTCATTTTTAAATTCCTTAAACTTTTCAAGGGCTTCAGATTTATGGCGCATAAGATAAATATACCCATATCGACTGAAGTTATCGACGAAAGTAATGAAGTAATGGAATCCACCTCTGGCTTGTGTATTCATTGGTTCACATACATCACTATGTATGAACCCCAATAAATCACTTGCTCACTCAACTTTATTATTAAAATGAGCTTTAGTCATTTTTTCCCAACAAGTAAGATTCGCATACATCATATTGTTCGAAAACAAATGAATCTAAGAATCCATCTTTATGGAGTTTTGATATGTGTTTCTCATTTATATGGCCTAAACGACAATGCCAAAGATAAGTTTGATTCGAGTCATTTGTTTTTTAATATCTTAGTATTTATGTTATAAATGGTGTTTTGTTGATCCAAAATATAGAGACCATTAACCAATTGTGTCAAACCATAAAAAACACTATCGAGATAAAAAGAACAACAATTATTCTTAATAATAATCTCAAAACCAATCTTGTCCAAACAAGAATTTGAAATAATGTTCTTAGTCAAACTAGGCACATAATAAGGATCCTCAAAATTTAAATCAAGTCCCCTAGGCAAAGATAAAAAATATGTCCCTATAGCTAATGCATCAACTCTTGCTCCATTTCCCACTCATAGGTCCACGTCTCTTTTAGCCAGATTCCTTTTCTTTTGCATTCCATGTACAGAAGTACAAATATGAGAACCACAACCGGTATCTAATACCCAAGAAGTAGATATTGACAAATTAACATCAATAACATAAATACCTGAAACAAATGTTCTGTTTGCTTTTGCCTTCTTGACCTCCTCAAGGTAAACAAGGCAGTTTCTCTTCCAGTGTCTGGTCTTATCGCAATGGAAACATTTTCCTTCCTCACTAACTCCCCCTTTGGGTTTCAATGCATTTTTCCCTTTTGGTTTGGCCTTACCATTACCCTTTGACTTTGCCACTACCTTTTCTTTCTTTTTACTTTGTCCTTGTGAACCATCAGAATGGGCTTAGGTCCAACCTTTTTCATGTTACTTTCAGCAGTTCATAACATGCCAAGTAACTGTGGCAAAGTCTTGTTAATTTCATTCATGTTGAAATTAAGGACAAATTGGCTAAATTTATCTAGCAACGATTGCAGGATAACATCGATAGCCAATTCATCTTTGAGAGGAAATCCCAGCTTTTCCAACGTTTGGATGTCGCCCATCATCTTGATGAAATGAGCTCCTACAGGAGTTCCCTCTGCCATTTTGCATTGAAATATAGGTCTAGAGGTCTCATATCTCTCTTGACATGCTTGCCCTTTATATATTTCTTTGATATTTTGAATAATCTCATATGCAACCATGTCCTCATGTTGTTTCTGAAGCTCAGGAGTCATGGTGGAAAGCATTAGACATCCAACATCTAACATATCATCCATATGTTTCTTGAATTTGTTTTTTTCAGCTCTTGAAGCATTAGCTGCTGGTTCATCAGGAACAGGTTCGTCAATGACATATTCCTTCCTTTCCTGTTTAATAACAATTCTCAAATTACGAAACCAGTCAAAGAAGTTTATGACATTAAGTTTATCCTTCTCAAGGAGTGATCACAGTGATAAAGTGTTGTTTGCCATTAAATCTACAACTATGGAAATATTAAAGTAGGTAAATTTTTTGAATTAAAATTTATAAATATTACTTTATTTACAAATTACTCCCACTATTTTATTCAAAATTAAAAACCCTCTATGTTTTAATTTCAAAAACATTCAACGAAACTTTTTCTAGTGGGTGAGGATCCATAATACATCAACTTCCTAAATCAGCTTTGGCTTTTCTTTTAGGATAATGATTATTTAGGTAAGTAACACTTTACTAGTTACATCTCATGTAACTCCTCATTTTGATGAACAACTTTTGATCAAGTCATCTTATGACTTATACAAATATTTAACCTCTAGGTTTCTAATCCTATTAGAATAACCTAGCTAAGTTATTACCAATATTTCAACCGATGAATATCACTTGCTTATTCTTCGTGTTTAACCAAGATAGATTTATGTGCCAATGCTTTGGAAAAGCCCACACAATATCAATCCAAGCCTTAATGAGGGTAAATATTGGACGGTTAAGTTAACTTAGATTATAAAGAGGGATTAACGTAATTATCTCATCATTGTTCGTTTTAATATTAGGCCCTTATTGATCTCATCAATATTCATTCTTATTTTATCATTTGATGCATTACATACATGAAAAATATAACAATAAATAAGATGCAATGGTTATAGCCTAAAACAATGACTAAGGTGGCCTATCCCAAGCTAATGGGAGAACTAAGAACCCTAAAGCCTAAGACTGCTCTCTAGGTATCTTCTCACCATTCTTCTGCTCCTTGTGAATCTTCATAGGTTTACAATTTTAAAAGAAACTCGTTTTACATACGAGTGAGTAAGATGATAAGAGAAATACAACATAGATATAGAAAGGCACGGCTCACAGACTGTACTTCAAATTAAACCATTATAAAGTGAATAAGGGCTTATAACCATGCATGTCAAACACCGTGCAAAGCAAACATATCATATATATACACATTCTTACACCTTTATTAAAAAAATTAATATGGGCCTTTGTCAAAATAGTACTTACGTTTCTATAGAAAAACCTCACGATTTGATAACATTTATCAATATAATCGTGTTTTTTGGATTTTCAATCCCAAAGGTTTTCTGTATCGGAACAACCTTTGTTCCACTGTGAAACACGATCTGCTATCGCACTTCCACAGATCATCATGTCAACTATTGACATATGGATTTCGTAAAATCCTTACAGCAACAAATCTATTGAAAAACATATTAATAAATTAACATATTAATCGTTGCGGTTATCGATTCGAACAATGATATCAACATATTTACCGAAATTGATAAAACTATAACATGCATCTCATACATATCGCATCATCCAAGAATTTAACCTAAATTTAGATCGTACAAGTGACTCTGATACCACTATTGGGACTGTTGGCCCACCCCACGGTGTAGCAGAAATAAAACTCACTGGTCTCACCAGCGATCCAAGTACGTAAAACTAAAATCGGAAGGAAGGGATACGAATACTTACAGCGGGTTCCTTAAAAAACAGTAAGAACAACTTTGAATAATGGTGGAGTAGATCGGATCGAATCGTAAGCCTCCACGAAATCACGTCTCAGCCTCTACTCAGTTGACCCGATTGAGAGAAATATTTATTTTCCCCAAAACTGTTTTTAGAGAAAAATGATTGAATGTCTATGTCTGTGTGTTACAAACGACTGCTAGATCTAACACACCCTTTTATATCCATTACCCTAACATCTTAAGGTTTTCAAAGTTATTTTGAATTAAAAATAAAATATTATTTAATTAATTCAATTAAATATACATTAAAGACTTATAATCTGAATTATAATCTTTAATGTTTATTTAAACACTTATTTAATTATTCTGAATTATATATACCAATTAAAAGAGTTGTAATCTAAATACATTCTTTTAATGCTTACTTGCTATATTCGGGATAATTAAAATCATATGTACATCAAATATACATATCATAACTCTAGACATATTTTAGTAACATACAACAAATTGTACATTTTTGCTCATTTCAATCCTAGGGTGTGACCCTGTAGGTTCTTTTAACGTTAGTAGTAATTATTAAAACACTTCTAATATTACATACAATGAGTAACATCTAGCAATATATCATTGTCAACTAAGTTACAATAAATTATGATTCGACATATCATCTTCGTGATTAACTCTTTTATGTATTACATCCTTTTGTCCTTTATATCTAGAATATGCACAAGTCTTAGAATAGTCACACTTGTATAACCCATCGATTGTTTCTTGATATCTAGAGTAGACTATAATTAACGAATATGATATCACATATCAACTTATTTGAGCATGGCCATGCATTTTTAGTCTCACTCAATCAAGTGGCCTGTGATATATTTCCTATTATGTAAGAATGACAAATCCTATCTTAACCATATACACCCCACTACATATATCGAAATATATTCAATAACAGTCTTTATAATGCAACCAGTTACAGAGCATGTCTAACTATATCAAAACATATAACAATATATGTTGGGATGACATTGATCTCCAGTCTGAGGATCATACATATAGTCATCACCATGATAAATGTTATGACTGTTACATAATAATCCAAGACATATGCTCATGATGGGTCAATTCAATACATTGTTCTCTAATAATATAATCATGTATCAATTTTGACATCTCTATGTCAATGACAACTCCTTGTCATCAATCAATAACATGTTAGTCTTAAGCGTATTATTATTGTCCATGCCCATAATAATACTTGAATATGTATATTTTAATAATGTTATTATATGGACTTTATTATCTTTCAGTTTATGTTAAACACAAACACATAACTGAAAATAATAGTGGCAATGCCTTTATTCAATAAAATTGGTAAATAAATATATTATTACAATCATCATATGATTGGTCTTTGGGCATACTCTAACATTAACTACAACCCTTGGTTTGTCAGACTGTTGTTGTAGCAATACCTCTCAGCATGAACTATAGTCGTTGTCTATCCTACTCTAGCGTCTATCCCTTTTATTCAATTAAAACCTACTCATTATCTTTAAGGTATACAAGTTAGAACATCACCATCTCGGATTCATTCCATTTCTCAAGTAGATCTATCTAAATTCTCTCGAATCTAAGAATCATTATCTAGACAAAAGGCAATCTCTCGACGCTCTTACATTGCCAAGACATGTTTCACCAAGACCCCATACAATCTATCAAAGCTCTTATAGTGTCAAGGTAAAATATTTAAACAATAAACAAAACAGTCATGAGCAAAAACATAATTTATCATTCATAAAATAGAAAATAATTATCTAGGCAAAACAAAGATTAACACCAAGTAAGACAGTCATGGTGCTATCAAAAAGTCATCCAAGTATAATCATTTAATACAACCCCAAATAAATAAAGAAATTAAGAACAAAAGAAGAACGATTTCCAAAATAGGGGGCTCTGTCGTGACAATTCTGACCAGTACCGTGCCTGCCTTAGTGATCAGCCTCTCTCGAGACCTGACCACCGCTCTACTACAGTCTAGCTATGGAGGACACCAAGGAAGATCGATTGGTAAATGGTGGGGAAGCACTACAGTTGCTTGCTAACACTTTCAATAATGCTCTCTAACTTTCTCCCCTCTTCTTTAATGGCTACGGTTGGATATTTATAGAGGGGAATCTCCTAGGGTTTCACATGATTAGAGATTCCTTAAATAACCGTTATTACTTTTTTTAGACTAAAAATAAAAGGTAGTTGGCGGCAGTTAGAATTTTGAGGCTTGCTTGCACGTGAAGGAAGTCATCCAGCTATCTTGTGACATAGGTAATTTCGTCATACCCACTTCTTACTTTCCAGATAAACTTTGCCTTGGCGAGATAGATCTGATCCTCACGTTCTTCATCTTCTCTATTCCATTGACCCTTACGAATTTTGTTGTCGCGACTGAAATGTTCTTCCTCTGTAAATTTCCTGCACATACACAATCCACACATACCCTTTCTCCTCAGCGCATCACTTTAAAGAAAATAAATCTTGCCGAAGCAAAACTTATCCACCACAAGCAAATATAACCTAAATGCAACTAAAATGATGTGCATACTTCATTTAGACGAGTAATAACTTAAGTAAAAAGACTAGAAATTGAGTCTTTTTACGGATCATTACGCAACTCCTTGCTTTCTCTAGCCATGATATGTACTTGTTCTTCTTCATAAGTTTAATCTGGTCAGATCTCTATCTTCTCTGGTCTGATAATGTTGGACTTATCTAATCGGTATCTTCTAAGCATCGATACGTGAAAAACATTGTGGATCTTATCCATATCTGGAGGCAAAACTAATTGATATGCTACTGGTCCGACCCTTTTCAAGATCTCATAAGGTCCAATGAATCTCGGACTCAGCTTTCTTTAGCGCCCAAATCTTAAAAATTTATTTCTAGGCAATACCTTTAGAAATACTTTATCTCCAAGTTGAAATTCTTTTTTTCTTATCAAATCCACATAAGATTTCTACCGATTGGAGGCTAACTTTAGATTGCCCTAAATAATTTTTATTTTCTTCTCCATTTCTTTAATCAACTCTGGCCCAACTAGGTCACAGTCTTTTAGTTCAAAGCAGCTTAATTGTGTTCGACATTTTCTACCATACAAATCTTCATACGGGGTCATCTTAATACTCGATTGATAACTGTTATTATACGCAAATTCCGCTAAAGGAAAATACCTTTCCCATGATCCTTTAAACTCAATCACACATTCCCTTAGCATATCCTCAAGTATTTGGATAGCTCGCTCTGACTGCCCATTTGTCTGTGGATGAAAAGCTATACTGAAGTTCAATCGAGTACCCAATGCCTCATGCAACGGCTTCCAGAATCTTAAAGAAAACCTTGGGTCTCGATCGAAAACTATTGAAATAGGCACTACATGTAGTCTGATTATCTCCTTTATGTACAACTCCGCAAACTTATCCATCGAGTAATCTACTCGAAGTGGAATAAAATGAGCTGTCTTGGTCAATCGATCTACAATTATCCACATGGAGTCTTTTTTACCTTGTGACAGTGGTAGCCCCAAAATAAAATCCATAGCAACTCGCTCCCACTTCCACTCAGGAATGAATATCAGTTGTAGCAATCTAGAGGGCACTTGATGTTCATCTTTCACTTGCTGACATGTTAAACATTTTTCTACAAACTCCGATACAACTCTTTTCATACCAGGCAACCAATAACGACTTTTTAAATCCTGATACAACTTGTTCCCGCCTGGATGCATCGTTAAAGGGATATAATTTTCCTCATAAAGAATATATTTCTTCAATTCATCATTACCAGGAATGTAAAGTCTTCCCCGATAATAAAAACATCCATCGACTCTTATTTCGAAGTATTTGGTCGATTTCTGTTCGACTTTTGTCATTCTCGCCAAGCATTTTTCATCTTGACCTTGTAACTCTTTTATCCAATCCAAAAACATTGGCTTTAACTTAAGCTCAGCAGTCAAGGCACTATATTCCTTTAATGACATATGTGCATCCAAAACCCGCAGAGAGGCAAAAATCTTTTGGCTCAGTGCATCCGCTACCATATTCTTCTTTCCAGGATGATAATCGATAATTAAATCATAATCCTTTAAAAGTTTAATCCATCTTCTTTGCCTCAAGTTCAGTTCTTTCTGAGTCAACAAGTACTTTAGACTCTTGTGATCCGTATAAATATGACACTTCTCCCAATACAGATAATGACGCCAGATTTTCAATGCAAACACAACTGCTGTTAATTCTAAATCGTGCGTCGGATAATTTTTCTCATGATTCTTCAATTGTCTCAAGGCATAAGCCACAAATTTTCCATCTTGCATCAGCATACACCCCAGTCCATTATGGGATACATCACTGAAAACAACATAGTCATTTCCTGACTCAGGTTGTACTAACACGAGGGCCTCTATTATTATTCTCTTGAGCATTTTAAAACTTTCTTAACATTTCTCCATCCAGACAAATGATATATCCTTTCGTAATAACTTAGTTAGCAACAACACTAACATTGAGAAGTTCTTCACAAATCATCTATAATAACCAACAAGTCCCAAAAAACCCTAACTTCAGAAACGTTCTTTGGGGGTTGCCAATCCACTATATCTTGGATCTTTCTAGGCTCTACTCTTATGCCTTCTATTGAGACTAGGTGACCAAGGAAAGCAACTTCAGCTAACCAAAATTTGCACTTTGACAATTTGGCATATAACTTATTCTTACAAAGTGTGTGAAGAACTATTCAAAGATGAGCATCATGCTCCTATCTTGACTTGGAATATACCAAAATATCATCTACAAATACCACCAAAAATTTATCCAATTAAGGTTGGAAAACTCGGTTCATCAAGTCCATGAATACTGCAGGAGCATTAGTCAAACCAAATGACATCACCACAAATTCATAGTGCCTATACCGAGTCCGAAATGTTGTCTTTGAAATATCATCCTCTTTGATCTTTAGTTGATGGTAACCTAACCTTAGATCTATCTTAGAAAATGCCACTGCTCCTTTCAATTGATCAAACATATCATTAATCCTCAGAAGAAGATACTTGTTATTTATTGACTTTATTCAACTGACGGTAATCGATACATAATCGCATAAACCTGTCATTTTTTTTCACAAACAGAACAGGTGCTCCCCATGGAGAAATACTAGGTATTACAAATCCCTTATCGAGTGCAATGCTTAAGGTGCCGCCCATGATGATTATAAAAGATACATGATCAATTGGCACTTTAGTGCAATACATGTATAGAATTTTCTCATTCACTGCACCCATGGCAAATAATGAATAATGGGGAAAATATATAGAAGGATAGCTATGCTGGGCCAACTAAGAAAAATTTTGATAATTGTATGAAATAATTATGGTTTAAGTGAGAAAGGCTTATCTGGTCCTTATGGATTATGAAATTTAAGTTCATCATTCAATAGTCATAAAATAATGATGTATAAATTGTTATATCTTTACAATATTATGTATCACTAAGTAAATACTTAACGTGTGTTGATTTCACGCGTAGGAAATAATCAAGGTTTTGTCGAGTAAGGAGTGCAACAGTAATAACTTTCATCAATTAAAGGTTGAATGGTCAGTAATATAATGACAATCTTATTTATTTTGAAAATTTAGTTGGCATGTAACGGAACTAAAGTAAATATTTTGTAATGTATTTGA
Source organism: Hibiscus syriacus (assembly GCF_006381635.1). Lineage (NCBI taxonomy): Eukaryota > Viridiplantae > Streptophyta > Magnoliopsida > Malvales > Malvaceae > Hibiscus > Hibiscus syriacus. The sequence continues at coordinate 1,114,040 of NW_024062824.1, read as the reverse complement.
AATGATAGTTTAGTATTTTGCTTCTATGAACATCATACTTCGTGGTTGTTAAAATTAAAATAACATTTTACAGGTTTTCAAATGACATAATGTTTTAATAAGTGATGTGACATTTGTATCTCGTGTATGGAAAGGTATACAAAATATAGGTGTTACATTTATTGGTATCAGAGCTACATGTTTAGTTGATGCTCAGTCGAAACTGAGTTTAATTGAATTGAGAAAAAGGATTACATGCCATTAAGATTGTCAAAGTTATTGTAGGGTGTTAATTAGAGTGTGATTGATGTCACTCCTTACCAACTTGAGTGTTATTCTTATGTATGTTCTAATAGATGTCGGAAACTATGGACAAATGTAAGAAAGTAGATGATATTGAAAAGAATGTCACAATCAAAATTGGCCCAAGAGAATCTGACATGATTTCAGTATCATACCGTAGAAGGGTAGAAGTTGCTAGGGATTTTACTATATTCTATAGAAGGAGTGCCCCAACGTTTAACAATGTTTCTGCATTTGAGGAAATGAGTAAGCGGCAAATACATTGACCGCTAAAAGCTTATTGAAGGATGAGTTATTAGTAGATCAATTGATTATGAGTTGTTTAAAAATAAATGTTAAGTTTTATGAACCTAATAGAGTTACTTTTGGAAGGTAATTGGTGAAAATGGATTTTCTAACCATTTCATACTTCAATAAATTATTATTTAAAATCGAGATTAATTCTCGAGAACTTGGAAAATAGTCAAGTTTGTAATGATAGAAAAAAATTCTTTAATAGTGTAATTTTTTTATCATTAACTGCTATGAAGTTATTGCTACAAAGTTGTTAAGTCTTCATATTAAATGATGTGGATAACTAGACTTTCATAGTTGAGAGAGAAAATATTTCAATTACTCGAGATTATTTTAAATGGATATGGAAAAATTACACATACTTCCTCAATAAGGAAATGAAAGATTTTAAAAATAAAAGTATTTTATTTAACTTAATCTCGAGTGAGACGATAGTAGTAAACCTTAGTGGGTCATAATGCAAAGGTGAGTTTGACAGGTGGTAAACAATTGATAAAGATTCCAGGGGCTATGTTCCCGGTGAACTTGGTGGAATTATCATTTGATAAGTTAAGATTATATTGAGTATAGGTTGGTTGTCTCCAAAGACGATTAATTCAAAAAACATCATTGTTCAAGGTAACATCGATAATGATTGTTAAGAAAATGATGTTAGAAATATATATATATATATATATATATATATATATATATATATTATAGCTAATGTGATAGATACTCAAATAATTAAAGTATAATTGTTTGATAATTTCAAAAAAATTTAGAGTTTATAGATGTCTTTTCGGGTAAATTTATTGAGTATCTTTAGATCAAGAGGTTGAATTCAAGGTTGATGGTTATTAAGGTATTGAACATACTTCTATGATTTAGTGTCAAGAGCATTAGGGCTCAATTATAAGAGTTAATTGATCAAAGTTTTATCAGCCCAAGTATTTCATCTTGGGAAGTATTTGTGTGATTAGCAAAAAGAAAGATAAACCTATGTTTTTATGTATAAATTTTGGAAGTTAAATAAGACTCTTCAAAAGAAGAACTTGTATGCCAAACTATACCAATTTGAAATTCTGGTTAGCAGAGATGGTTTTCTTTCGCCAGGTATTTTTAGCATACTTTATAAAAACATATCCTAAGGAAAACTCATGTTGTAGTAATTAGAAACTCCCAAAGAATGATCCTGAAGTTTGGATTTCTTTGAGGACTTACTAGTTACTATCGAAGGATAGAAAAGAGGTCATGAGAGTTGTGAAATGCTAACGAGGATTGTAATATAGACACCATTGTCTATACAGCTTGAGTAAAGTAAAGGATTATGATGTGATCATTGATTATCTTCCAGGAAAGGCCAAGGATGTTGCAGATGTACTTGGATAGAAACCTTTTGCAATTTTGTGAGCTATGGATGTGCGATTAGTATTGAATGAAAAGGGCACTGTAAGTTGAATTAAAGATGAAGCCGATGTTTTTATTTGATTGGAATCTAGTTTGCCCTAAATTAATGAAAGAAATTGATTATAAAATGAAAGTTACAAAAGATAATTTGTTAAGATCGCGTTCGATTGACAAAAGTCTTATGATGATCTAAAGTGAAAAGAGTTTTAATAGCAAGAAGGTGATAAAGTTTTGCTGAAAGTATCGCATTGGGATGAAGTATTGCGGTGTGGACTGAGTCCGAGAGTTATTGAACCTTATGAGATTTTTATTAGTTAGTTTTTGCCTCCCGAAATGGACAAGAACTATAATGTTTTCATGTGTCATTACTTGTTAATTACCGATAAGATCCATTCCATGTTCTTAAATTGGGGAAAATAGAGTTCGACCGGAGTTGAATTATGAAAAAGAACCAATGTAGATTTGGACTCGAGAAAATCCAGAAACTCTGTAACCAAACAATTCTTCTAGTTGAATTATGGTGGTAAAGGTATAAAGTCTTTAAATTTGAGGATGAATTTTTCTTAAGGGGGAGAGCTCAAATACCCCAAATATCAGATCAGGGACTATATCGAAAAGATTTGAAAATTTAAGATTTAATTGAATAAGTGGTAAAAGATGAGTAAAATAATTTGGAATAGTGTTTAGACTAATTTGTATCAATATATAAGTTAAGAGGGCACTTTGGTCTTATAAGAGGGAAAATGTATTTAAAAATATATTAGGGATTTTAAATATGAGGAAAGAGGAAAGTAAAGCATTTCCAACTCTTTTTTCTTCTTATTCACGTTGGTATTACTCTCCTCTCTAGTATAAGGTAAACTTCCATTAGCTAGTGTTTTCTTTAAATTATGGGTTTCTTTTGTAACATGAAATGATATATAACCTTAAGGAAGGAGTAAAGAACATTAAAACTAAGTGGTGGATGTTTTATAGGAGATTTATAGAAATAGGTTTTTGAATGATACATTGATATATGTGTTTTTATTAAGGATTATTAGTAGAATTGACTTGTTAAAGGACTGAAAAAGAGATTAGAAACACGATATATGATTAAAAACATGTTTAGCAAAATTATATGATTTCTTGAGTTGTGATGTTCTATGAATAAGTTAGATGTTAAAAGTGGAAAAATGAAGAAAAGTTAGTTGTGTTAAGTAAATAGGAGTTAGATAGTATTCTTAGAGGTAAAAGTATAAGATTCGAAAGGAAAATTAAGTGAAAATCGAGATGAAAAATGGTAAATCTAGGCAATGGTATCAGTACTGATAGAACAGTATTGATACTATAGGTACAAATGGGATGAACATTATCGGTACTGATGCAAGTGGTACCGATACTAAAGGGGTATCGATACTAACAAAGGGAAGTATTGATACCATGGATCCAAAATATCAAAATGTTATCGATACTAAAAAGGGAGTATCAGTACCATATTATAGTAGTATCGATACTGAAAAAAGGGTATCGATACCATGCAACAAAAAAATATAGATATGGTATTGATATCGAAAAGGGGTATCAGTACCATAGTATAGAAGTATCGATACAGAGTAGTAGTATCAATACTATTGGGCCTGGAATGGCAAGATAGGTTGAAATTGTAATAGAAATTGAAATAATGATACTTTGAATATAATTAAAGTATAATGTTAAGGAAAAGACTAATATTTGGTATGGTATATGTCTTGAATGGATGATTGTGTAGATCATAACCAAGCTCCTGAATCTAGCAAGAAAAGGGGAAAAATAAAGTTGTTGATTAGCCAGATATCTCTACATTTTATTAGCGGGGATTATCAGGTGAGTACATTTATTGTATTCAATTTAGATGAAGATGATTCGTAATGAGTCAAGTTCGAATGTTTTAATTTTAATGTATGTTGTACAGTAGTTAATATGTTTTTATTTCTTGTATGGAAAGGATATTGTAAATGAGTTTTAGAGTATGAACTGCTCTAAAATAAAAGAAAAAAATAATAATGCATATGGGTGCATTATCGGCATGAAAGGATGCCAAAATAATAATGCATATGGGTGCACTATTGGCATGAAAGGATATCAAAATAATAATGCATATGGGTGCATTATCGGCATGAAAGGATGACAAAATAATAATGTATATGGGTGCATTATAGGCATGAAAGGGTGCCAAAATAATAATGCATATGGGTGCATTTTTGGCATGAAAGGATGCTAAAATAATAATTCACATGGGTGCATTATCGGCATGAAATGATGACAAAATAATAATGCATATGGGTGCATTATTGGTATGAAAGGATGCCATAACTAAAACAAATGTATGAACGGATACATTAAGGCATGAAAGGATGCCATAAATGAAATGCATGAAAGGGTGCATTAAGGCATGAAAGGATGCCATAAATGAAATTAACGAATAATTACTAAAGAAAAATGTACAAGAAAGAAAGGTATGTTAGACATACTAAGGATGTTTATGATAATAGTATGAAGAAGTTTGGTTTCAATAATAAGGACTTATCTAATCCTTATGGATGATACAAATTAGTGCAAACCTAAGAATATCATATTAAGTTTATGAATTACCGTATTGGTAGTGAGTGTGCAACCCACGTAAATTATAATACGTTTGTGAATTACCGTATTGAGAAGACGTATGCAAACTATAGAAATTTTTAATGAATTGAAAGAGTTAACCGATATTATGAATAATTATTAGACTAAAAACAGTTCTAAAGAAAAAGATTAATGGCCTTGCTATGCAATTGGGTAGAAAGGTGTCAATTATCCCAGTTAGATGAAAGGTTAAATACATTTGAGTAAAAGATTAATGACCTAGCTATGCAGGTGGCAAAAATGTGTCAATCATGCAAGTTAGGTGAAAGGCTAAAGGCCTTTGGGTAAAAGGCTAAAGGAATTATAATGCATTTTGATATAAACGGTGCATAAGTGGTATGGAAAGATGACATATAGATAAAATGTACAACAATGCATAATTGGTATGAATGGATGTCATAGAGAAAAACGTGAACAATACTTAATGGGCATGAAAGGATGCCCCAAATGAAAATATAAAATGGTGTGTTAACAATGCTTAAGGTTCCACCCATGATATTATAAAAGATACATGATCAATTAACACTTTAGTGCAATACATGTATAGAATTTTCTCATTCACTGTACCCAGGGCAAATAATGAATTATGGGGAAAATATACAAAAGGATAGGTATGCTGGGACTACTAAGAAAAATTCTTATAATTGTATGAAATAATTATGGCTTAACTGCGAAAGGCTTATATGGTCCTTATGGATTATGAAATTTAATTTCGTTATTCAATAGTCATAAAATAATGATGTATAAATTGTGATATCTTTACAGTATTATGTCTCACTAAGTAAATACTTAACGTGTTTTGATTTCACGCATAGGGAACAATCAAGGTTTTGCCAAGTAAGGAGTACAACAGTAACAACTTTCATCAATTAAAGGTTGACTCGTCAGTAACATAGGGACAATCGTACTCATTTTGAAAACTCAGTTGGCATGTAATGGAACTAAATTAAATATTTTGTAATTTATTTAAAATGATAGTTTTAGTATTTTTCTTCTATGAACATCATACCTTGTTGTTGTTAAAATTGAAACAAAATTTTACGGGTTTTCAAATGATAAAATGCTTTAAAAAGTGATGTGACATCCGTATCTCATGTACGGAAAAGTATATGAAATATTGGTGTTACATTTATTGGTATTAGAGCCACAGGTTTAGCCGATTCTCGGCCAAAACTGAGTTTAATTTAATTGTGAAAAAGGATTGCATGCCATTAAGATTGTTAAAGTTACTGATAGGGTGTCAATTAGAGTGTGATTGATGTCACTCCTTATCAATATGAGTGTTATTCTTATGTATGTCCTAATAGATGTCAAAAACTATGGACAAATGTAAGAAAGTAGATGATATTGAAAAGAAGGTCGAGATCAAAATCGACCCAAGAGAATCAGACATGATTTCAGTATAATACCGTAGAAGGGTAGAAGTTGGCAGGGATTTTCCTCCATTCTATAGAAGGAGTGCCCCAACGTTTAACAATATTTCTTTATTTGAGGAAAATAGTAAGCGTTAAATAAATTGACCGATAAAAGCTTATTGAAAGATGAATTATTTGTAGATCAATTGATTATGAGTTGTTTAAGAATAAATGTTAAGTTTTATGAACCTAATAGAGTTACTTTTAGAAGGTAATTAGTGAAAATGGATTTTCTACCCATTTCATACTTCAATAAATTATTATTTAAAATCGTGATTAATTCGAGAACTTGGAAAATTTTCAAGTTCATAATGATAGGAAAAAGAGTAAATTTCTTAATAGTTTAATTTTTTATCATTAACAGCTATGAAGTTATTGCTACAAAGTTGTCAAGTCTTCTTATTAAATGATGTGGATAACTAGACTTTCATAGTTGAGAGTGAAAATGTTTTAATTGCTCGAGAATATTTTAAATAGATTTGGAAAAGTTACACGGATTTCCTCAATAAGGAAATGAACGATTTTAAAAATAAAAGTATTCTATTTAACTTAATCTCGAGTGAGATTATAGTAGTAAACCTTAGTGGGTCATAATGCAAAGGTGATTTGGACAGCTAGTAAACAATTGATAAAGATTCCAGGTTCTATGTTCATGGTGAACTTGGTGGAATTATCATTTGATAAGTTAAGATTATATTGAGTATAGGTTGGTTGTCTCCAACGGCGATTAAATAAAAAAAAATCATTGTTCAAGGTAATATCAATAATGATTGTGAAGAAAATGATGTCATAAACATATATATAGCTTTTATAGCTAATGTGATAGATGCTCAAATAATTAAAGTATAATTTTTGATAATCTCACAAAAATTGGGAGTTTATAGATGTATTTTCGCGTAAACTTATTGTGTATCTCCATATCGAGAGGTTGAATTCAAGGTTGATGGTTATTATGGTATTGAACATACTTCTATTATTTAGTATCAAATAATTTAAGTGAGTCAAGAGAATTAGGGGCTTAATTATGAGAGTTAATTAATCAAAGTTTTATTAGCCCAAGTATTTCATCTTGGGAAGTATTTATGTGATTATCGAAAAGAAATATAAACCTATGTTGTTATGCATAGATTTTGGTAGTTAAATAAGACGCTTCGAGAGAATAACTTGTATGCCAAACTATATCGATCTGAAATTCTAGTTAGCAGAGATGGTTTTCTTTGGCCAGGTTGTTTTAGCATACGTTATAAGAACATATCCTAAAGAAAACACATGTTGTAGTAACTGGAAACTCCCAAAGAATGATCTTAAACTTCGGATTTCTTTGAGGACTTACTGGTTACTATAGAATGACAGAAACGAGGTTAAGAGAGTTGTGAAATGTTAAAGAGGATTGTAATAGAGACACCATTGTTTATACATCTTGAGTAGGGTAAAGGATTATTATGTGATCATTGATTATCTTCCAGGAAAGGCCAAGGTTGCTGCAGATGTACTTGGTCAGAAACCTTTGGCAATTTTGTGATTTATGGATGTGCGATTAGTATTGAATGAGAAGGGCACTGTAAGCTGAATTAAAAATGAAGCCAATGTTTTTATTAGATCAGAATCTAGTTGGCCCTAAGTTAATGAAAGAAATTGATTATAAAATGAAAGTTACAAAAGATAATTTGTTAAGATCGCTTTCGATTGACAAAAGTCCTATGCTGATCTAAAGTGAAAAGAGAGTGAATAGTAAGAAGGTGATAAAGTTTTGCTGAAAGTATCGCATTGGAATTAAGTATTTCAGTGTGGAATGAGTCCGAGAGTTATTGAACCTTATGAGATTTTTATTAGTTAGTTTTTGCCTCCCGAAATGGACAAGACCTATAATGTTTTCATGTGTCATTACTTGTTAATTACCAATAAGATCCATTGCATGTTCTTAAATTGTGGAAAATAGAGTTTAATCGGAGTTGAATTATGAAAAAGAACCAATGCAAATCTGGACTCGAGAAAATCCACAAACTCTGTAACCAAACAATTCCTCTAGTTGAATTGTGGTGGTAAAGGTATAAAGTCTTTAAATTTGAGGACGATTTTTTCTTAAGGAGGAGAATTGTAATACCCCAAATATCAAATCAGGGACTATATAAAAAAGATTTCAAAATTTAAGATTTAATTGAATAAGTGGTAAAAGATGAGAAAAATAATTTGGAATAGTGTTTAACTAATTTGTATCAATAGATAAGTTAAGAGGGAAAATGAATTTAAAAATATATTATGGATTTTAAGTAGGAGGAAAGAGGAAAGTAAAGCATTTCCTACTTTTCTTCTCCTTCTTCACGTTGGTATTGCTCTCCTCTCTAGCATAAGATAAACTTCCATTAGCTAGTGTTTCCTTTAAATTATAGGTTTCTTTGGTAACTTAAAATGATATATAAGCTTAAGGAATGAGTAAAGAAGATCAAAACTAAGTGGTGAATGTTTTATAGGAGATTTAAAGAAATGGGTTTTTGAATGATGTGATCTTATTAAGGATTATTAGTAGAATTGACTTGTCAAACGATTGAATAAGAGATTAGATGCATGAGATATGATTAAAAACATGTTTAGAAAAATAATATGATTCTTGAGTTATGATGTTCTATGAATATGTTATATGTTAAAAGTGGAAAAATGAAGAAAAGTTAGTTGGGTTAAGTAAATAGGAGTTAGATAGTATTGCTAGTGGTAAAAGTATAAGATTAGAAAGGAAAATTAAGTGAAAATCGAGCTGAAAAATGGTAAATATGAGCAATGGTATAGGAACTAATAAAAGAGTACAGATACTATAGGTGTAAATAGGTAAAAATGGGACGAACAGTATTGCTACCAATGAAAGTGGTACTGATACTGAAGGGGTATGGATACTAACAAAGGGAAGTATCGATACCATGGATCCAGAATGTCAAAATGTTATCGATACTAAAAATGGAGTATCGGTACCATAGTATAGTAGTATCGATACTGAAAGAAGGGTATCGATAACATGCAACACATAATATAGAAATGGTATCGATATCGAAAAGGGGTATCAGTACCATAGTGTAGAAGTATCGATACCAGAGTAGTAGTATCAATATTATTGAGCTTGGAACGACAAAATAGGTTGAAATTGTAATAGAAATTGAAATAAGGATACTTTGAATATTATTAAAGTATAATGTTAAGGAATATACTAATATTTGGTTTGATATATGTCTTGAATGATTGGTTGTGTAGATCATAACCAAACTCCTAAATCTAGCAAGAAAAGGGGGAAACAAAGTTACTGATTAGTCGATATCTCTACATCTTATTAGCGGGGATTATCAAGTGAGTACATTTATTATATGGAATTGAGATAAAGATGATTCCTAATGAGTTAAGTTAGAATGTTTTAATTTTAATGTATGTTATACCGTAGTTAATATGTTTTTATTTCATTTATGGAAAGGATATTGTAAATGAGTTTAGAGTTTAAATTGCTCTAAAACGAATGAATAAAATAATAATGCATATGGGTGCATTGTCGGTATGAAAGGATGCCAAAATAATAATGCATATGGGTGCATTATAGGCATGAAAGGATGCCAAAATAATAATGAATATGGGTGCATTATCGGCATGAAAGGATGCCAAAATAATAATGCATATGGGTGCATTATCGGCAAGAAATGATGCCAAAATAATAATGCATATGAATGCATTATTGGTATAAAAGGATGCCATAACTAAAAATTGCATGAACAGATAAATTAAGGCATGAAAGGATGCCATAAATGAAATGCATGAAAGGATGCATTAATGCATGAAAGGATGCCATAAATGAAATTAACGAATAATTACTAAAGAAAAATGTACAAGAAAGAAAGGTATGTTGGACATACTAAGGATGTTTATGATAATAGTATGAAGAAGTTTGGTTTCAATAATAGGGACTTATCTAATCCTTATAGATGATACAAATTAGTGCAAAACTAAGAACTTCATAATAAGTTTATGAATTAACGTATAGGTAATGTGTGTGCAACCCACTTAAATTATAATAAGTTTATAAATTATCGTATTGGCACGACTTATGCAAACTATAGAAATTTTTAATGAATTGAAAGCGTTAACCAATATTCTGAATAATTATTAGAGTAAAAAGAATTCTAAAGTAAAAGATTAATGGACTAGTTGTGTAATTAGGCAGAAATGTGTCAATTATGCTAGTTAGAAGAAAGGCTAAATACAATTTAGTAAAAGATTAAAGGCCTAGCTGTACAGGTGGCAAAACAGTGTCAATCATGCAAGTTATGTGAAAGGCTAAAGGCCTTTGGGTAAAAGATTAAAGGAGTTATAATGCATTTTGATATAAACGGTGCATAAGTGGTATGAAAAGATGTCATATAGATAAAATGTACAATAATGCATAATTGGTATGAATTGATGTCATAAAGAAAAACGTAAACAATACTTAATGGGCATAAAAGGATGCCCCAAATGAAAATATAAAATGGTGTGTTAACAATGCTTAAGGTGTCACCCATGATGATTATAAAAGATACATGATCAATTGGCACTTTAGTGCAATACATGTATAGAATTTTCTCATTCACTATACCCAGGGAAAATAATGAATAATGGGGAGAAATATACAGAAAAATAGGTATGCTGGGTCTACTAAGAAAAATTTCAATAGTTGTATGAAATAATTATGGTTTAACTAAGAAAGTCTTATCTGGTCCTTATAGATTATGAAATTTAATTTTGTCACTCAATAGTCATAAAATATTGATGTATAAATTGTTATATCTTTACAGTATTATTCTCACTAAGTAAATAATTAATGTGTGTTGATTTCATGTGTAGGGAACAATCAAGGTTTTGCCGAGTAAGGAGTGCAGCAGTAACAACTTTCATCAATTAAAGGTTGACTTGTCAGTAACACAGGGACAATCTTATTCATTTTGAAAACATAGTTGGCATGTAATAGAGCTAAAGTAAATATTTTGTAATGTATTTAAAATGATAGTTTTAGTATTTTGCTTATATGAACATCATACTTTGTTGTTGTTAAAATTGAAACAAAATTTTACGGGTTTTTAAATGACAAAATGTTTTAAAAAGTGATGTGACATCCGTATCTCGTGTACGGAAAGGTATACAAATTATGGGTGTTACATAAAGATACAACTCCACCCAACTTTTCCGGATATGAACATTGAAGACTTTCGAGCATTATTATAACATCATTTAGCCATAATTCGGCCTCCATAGGACCCTCACCCTCTTCTCCCTAGAACTCTGGAGCTCCCAAACTCTTCATCTCTTTTAGGATCAACATTCTCGGTACTGGAGGAGCAGGGGGAGGTTGATATCGAGTCAGTATGGGATCAAGGGCTTGCATGAAAATTCTAAACACAGGCACTGGAATCCCCTGATGTGCAGGTGTACTAGCATTTTAGAGGGAAGAGGTTGTTCACTATTAGCCTCATGACTTCCACTACCAATTTCTTCTTGCATCTCTTTGTCCCTAGCTCTTCGTGAATTTGAAGATTTCGATTAGTAAGGAGTGTCATCAATTTCACTTTAATGACACCATACCAGTAACATTGACAATCTTTATGTCATGTAATCCCTTCTCTATTTTAAAATAAAACTGGTTTCAACTGAGAATCGGCTAAACCTATACCTCTAATACCAATAATTGTAACACCCATATCCCGTATACCTTTTCATACATGAGGTACAGATGTCACATCATTTTTAAAACATTACCTCATTTGAAAACCCATAAAATTTTGTTTTTCGATTTCTTTAAACATAACCTTTTTAAGATAAAGCAAAACATTTGATTGTAATCTGTTACAAAGTTCTACTTAATTAAAAATTTAGAGCATTTTTATCACTTTAATTACATGCCAAATAAGTTTTCCAAAAATAAACTATATTGTTCTATTGTCACTAATTATTGCTCCTATAGTTGCACTCCTTACTCGTTAATCCCTGCCTTTACCTACGCGTGAAATCAACACACGTTAAATATGTACTTAATGAGACATAATATTGTAAAGAAATAATAATGTATACTTAAGCATATCATGGTTATTTGATTTCAAACTATTTCATATCATCTGTAAGGATTAGATAAATCCCTATTATTGAAACCAAACTTCTTTCATATTATTATCATAAACATCCTTAGTATGTCCAACATACATTTCTGTCCTGTACATTCTTTTCATTTTTCTTTAGTATTATTCATTAATTTCATTAATGGCATCTTTTCATGCCTTAATGCATCCTTTCATGCATTTCATTCATGGCATCCTTTCAATCCTTAATGCATCATTTTATGCATTTCATTTATGGATTCATTTTAGAGCAGTTCATACTCTCATTGATAATATTCTTTCCATACATATAATGATAACATATTAAATATTATAAGACATACATTAAATTAAAACGTTCTAATTTGAATCATTGCGAATCTTCTTCATCTTAATTAATTACAATAAATGTACTCAGTTGGTAATCCCAGCTAATAAGATGTAGAGATGTCTAGCTAATCAACAACTTTATCTTTCCCCCTTTTCTTGTTAGATTCAGGAGCTTGGTTAGGATTTACACAAGCATCCATTAAAGACATATATCATACCAAATGTTAGTATATTCCCTAACATTTATACTTTAATAATACTCAAAAGTACCATTACTTCAATTTCTATCACAATTCTAATCTATCTTATATTTCCAGGCTCAATAGTATAGATACCCCTACCATAGTATTGATACTTCTATACTATGGTACCGATACCTTTCTCTCAGTATCGATACTACTACTCTATGGTTCTGATACTCTCTTCTGGTATCGATACCATTTTGGCATTCGGTTATCCATGGTATCAATACTTCCCCATGTTAGTATCGATACCCCATCAGTATCGATACCACTTACATCGGTACCAATACTGTTTGTCACATTTCTACTCATTTACACCTATAGTATCACTATTGTTCTATCAGTATCGATATCATTGCCCAGATTTACCATTTTTTAGCTCAATTTTCACTAAATGTTCCCTTTTAATCTTTTGCTTTGACTTCCAACAATACTATTAAACTATTCTTTGTTTAACCCAACTAACTTTCCTTCATTTAGCCTCTTATAACATCTAAAATCTCCACGGAACATCTAAATCCAAGAGTCATTTCAATTTTTCTAACATGTTTTTAATCCTATCCAATGTTTCTAATCATTTATTCATTTCTTTGATCTTCTTTAATCCCTAGTTTAATAGAATTGACATATCATTCAAAAACCTATTTCCTTAAATCTCATATAAAATATCCACCACTTAGTTTTAATCTTCTTTAATCACTCCTTAAGCTTACATAACACTTAATGGTACAAGAGCAACCTAAAATTTAAAGGAAAAACTAACTAATTGAAGTTTACCTTATGCTAGAGAGGAGAGCACTACCCACATGAGTGAAAGGAAGAATATAAATAGCTTAACTTTCCTCTTTTCCTCCTTTAAAATCCGTAATAAGGGATACATTTTAAATTCATTTTTCCCTCTTAAAAGACCAAAGTACCCTATTAATTTATCTATTGTTACAATTTAGTCTAAACACTATTTAAAATCATTTTCTCATCTTTTACCACTTATTCAAATAAATATTAAATTTTCAAATCTTTTCAATAATGTCCCTGACCTGATATTTGGGATATTACACATAATAACAACTTAAGTTAGTGAGCAGTGACAATAATTATATCATATTGACACCATATCAGTAACTTTGATATGCTAGTGGCATGTATACACTTTGTTTTACATAAAATACACTCATTTTCGACCGAGAATCGGCTAAACCTGTAGCTCTGATACCAATAAATGTAACACTCATTTGCCGTATATGCCCCTGTACACAAGTCACAGATGTCGCATGACTTTTAAAATATTTTCGTACTTGAAAACCAATAAAATTTTGTTTCTTTAAATAAACGATTTAATAATATAGATTATAAGACGTTCTTCAAATACATGTATATATATGATAACGTTTAAAATCCATCAAATAATAGTTTAAGTTCGAATATAATATAATACTACAACAAAGTACCAAGTATCTTATCATAGCATCATAACATATCTAAGTACATGCCAACTTGTAATATCAAAATAAACATCTAAAGATGTCATATTGTTATTGATGAGGCAATCCTTGATAGATGATATCAGCTGCACTCCTCACTCTGATTTATACACTAAACCTACGCGTGAAAAATCATCACACGCTAAGTATTCACTTAGTGAGGCATAATAAAACAAATAAGACATTTTAAAAAACATGAGTAAACCATTATAAGATCAAAATATGATTTATCGTATAAAATATATAAACACATAAAAACTGACTATATAAGCCAAGTTTCTTTCAAATAACCTGCGAAACAATATTAAGTATGCCTAACATACCTATCAATCGATATATTCAAAAGTACTCTTTCATAGCCCAATGTATGTCAAATGAGAATGCAAGGTACATGAGTTGCATATAAGGGCTAAACGAAAGTATATGTATTATAGTAACAGAGACACTATACTAATATATCAAAATGGTAAACTCATTATGAATACCATGAATGCAGACATAGTGCTGAAATTACACAAAGGTACTGATACTGTAACACCCACAGACTGGTGAGGGTGACCCGATCTGATCTGAAGTGTCACATTAACGCCATAGAAGCGACCCACCGTAAAAATCTCAGAAAATTAAAATCTCTGTTAAAGCTCCTAATACAATAAAACAATTTATATATTAAAAATAGAATTTAACAATATCAAAAAATAAAACAGATTTCAGACTCAGATATGAAAACAAAATATAACCTACATGCCCCCTAATCACATGCACCGTACTCCACATGCTACACCGGTGGAACTCCTTTGCTGATGTCGATAGCTACACTAGTTTGATTCTTTTAACCTGAATTGGTGAGTAAAAGAGTGATCATTGGGAAGCTCAATAATATAGAACTACCAAGAGATGCTGAAGCACATGCAGATAATAGGCAAACATAGAAATTTCCTTATTGATTCATACATCTACAAATTTTTTTGACGAGATGAAGTCCTACTGATATTTCATCGAGTAAAAACCATGAAGATTTCAGTTCATAAGAACATTCAGAGTACCAATTTTCAGGAGATTGGAATATGATGTATAATGTGTTCCAATCAAAACTAGTGTAAAGGTGCATATCTATTTTTTTTAAAATAGTAACAGTTTAAACATATTTTTAAAACCATAGTAGAACCCTCCAACCGATCACCTTTATGTAGTTCCCCCAGAGCTACATCTATAAGGACTTACCCTAAGCACATAGCAAATGAGCCATCCTAAGGGAATGCCTTAGGGCCTATGGCCTACCCAAGGGTCTCCAAATGTATATAAGGATTTACCAACTTGATTAGAGCTGAACCTCCATACTCCATCCTACCCAGATAATGTCCCAATAAAACAGTTCAAGTAGTAACAAGTAAATTCTGTAAACCATAATTTAGGAACAATTATATTTTCCAGTGAAAACATGTAATCAGATAACACACTTTAGGTAACCATAGTTCATAAACCATTAGATTCCATGATCCATAAATCATGAACGACTGTATTTTCCAATAAAAATCATAAATCAGAGGGAACATATCTTGTAGCCATAGTTTATTTAAAAGTAATTCAAAACATCAGAAAATCTGAAAATTTGGAAAATCACGTCTTAAAACATGTGAAACATTTACATGTCATATAAGGAACATACTAGAGGATCCAGATATTGTTTAGAGCTAGTTGGTATTTATCAAGTAAGGAACCATAAAACTTTTGTAATTTAA
The DNA here is from genome assembly GCF_006381635.1 of Hibiscus syriacus. NCBI lineage: Eukaryota > Viridiplantae > Streptophyta > Magnoliopsida > Malvales > Malvaceae > Hibiscus > Hibiscus syriacus. The sequence continues at coordinate 1,098,127 of NW_024062824.1, read as the reverse complement.
TAGGATTTCAGAATCAAGATCCCTGTAAAAAAAGTGTTTGATAGCTAACTGATTCATCATTCATTCGGGAAGTAATTTATCAATATCATACAATATTCAGATATTTTCTGAGGCAATTGAGTAATCAGGAAGGCATTCAAAATCTTTTACATCAGAGTTATTAAAGATTTAGATATAATATGAATGTTCCCATTATTCAAATAGATAGGAGTATTTCGAACAATTTGATTCTTGAAGAATTCTCATTAACTTAACTCAATAAGGATATAGCGATAATTTGTGGTATTCCAGATTATGTATTGAATTATCAAGATTTCAAGTCCGATTGAACTACAGATCCCAATATTGTGATACTTTTCTATCGTTTGGACCGTGATACTTCACTATTATTCACTTCTTATTACTGATTGTTCCAACTGATCTGATCAATATCAAAATCATGCTTGATCAGTTATTGAGGAGACAAATAGGCATTTCATTGATATTTATTTCATTTTCACTTTGTAATAGTATCCAAAACTGTCTGATGACTTGGGTCGTGCTCCATAACCTTTAAAAGCAGTACATCATTTAGGTTCATCGGTGTTCCCATGGTCTATCCAAAGGTATTCACTTGATCCAAGTCATAAAGATATTTAAATCATCTCGGTATTCGAGATTATATTAGTCATTCGGGTTCCATACTCATTAGCTATTTCAAAACTTGAGGAATATCCATCATTTAAATACTTTAGAGACGTGGAGCAGTTCCAATATGTTGGAACTGTCAACTCACCCCACAACACAGCAGAAACAAAAATTCGACAGTCTCACCAGCTATCCAAGTACGATAAACCAAAATCGGGAGGAAACGATGTGAATACTTACAATGGGTTCCTTGAAAAATAGCAAGGACAATAGCGGCTAATGGTAGTGTCGATTGATTCGAATCGTAAGCCTCCATTAAACCACGTCTCGACCTCTACTCAATTCACCCGATTGAGAGGAAATTTTCTTTTCTGAAAACTATTTTGAGAAAAAAACTAAAGATAATGTGTAAAAAATGGCTGCTAGACCTTACACCTCTTTTTATATCCAAGTTACCCTAACATATTAGGGATTTTATTATTTCAAATTAATTAAATCATTATTTAATTAATTTAAATTAAATATTCAGTATTATTAAAACATATGTATATCAAACATACATTAACTCTAGATATATTTTAGTAACATACAACATATTGTACATCATTGCTCATTTCAATCCTATGGTGTGACCTTGTAAGTTCTTGTAACATTAGCAGTAATTATTAGAACAATTCTAATATTACATACAACGAGTGACATCTATCAATATATCATTATCACCTAAGTTACAAGAAAATATGATTCAATATATCATCTTCGTGATTAACTCTTTTTTGTATTACATCCTTTTGTCCTTTATATCTAGAATAGGAACAAGTCTTGGAATAGTCACACTTGAATAACTCATCTATTGCTTCTTGATATCTAGAGTAGACTTTAATCAACAAATAATTTGTGATATCTTATATCAACTTATTCGAGCATGGCCATGCATTTCTAGTCTCACTCAATCAAGTGGCCTGTGATATATTTCATATTATGTAGGAAGGACAAATCCTATCTTATTCATACACACCTAATACATATATCAAGATATATTCAATAACAGTCTTTATAGAGAAACCAGTTATGAAGCTTGCTTAACTGCATCAAAACAAACAACAATATATGTTGGGATAGTATTGATCTCAAGTCTGATGATCATACACATAGTCATCACCATGAGCAATGTTATGACTTTCACATAACAATCCAAGACATATGCTCATGTTGGGTCAGTCCAATACATTGTTCTCTAACAATATAATTATGTATCAATTCTAACATCTGTATGTCAATGACAACTTCATTGTCATTAATCAATAACATGTTAGTCTTAAGCGTATTATTATTGTCCATGCCCATAATAATACTTGACTAGGGATCTTTTAATAATAACAATTATGTTATTATATGGACTTTATTATCTTCCAGTTTATGTTAAACACATATATATAACTGAAAATAATAACGGTAATTCCTTTATTCAATAAAATCGGTAAATAATATGTATCCTTACAATCATCATATGATTGGTCTTTGGGCATACTCTAATAATCTCCCACTAGCACTAAGACCAATCACTCACATGTCTAATACCGAGTGACTCAGTGTGATGATCATGCCTCTGCTGTGCAAGAGGCTTCGTCAAGGGAGTAATAATATTGTCATCCGCGTGTACTCTGCATATTTCCACATCTCCTCGATATATAATCTCTCGAATGAGATGAAAGCGCCTAAGAATATGTTTGGACCATTGATGAAATTTGGGTTCCTTTGCTTGTGCAATGGCTCCATTATTGTCACAATAGAGTTCTATAGCATCTGATATGCTAGGAACATCCCCTAGTTCATATATGAACTTCTTGATCGAAACAACCTCTTTTGTTGCTTCATTGGTTGCAATGTTGTTGAAAACATTTTGATGTTCTGATATAACAAATAAAGTGTAAATGAATTTTAAGATTTTATATTCGATTTCAAAATTAATATTAAAGTAAATTATTCGAATATCAAAAATATTACTCCAAGCTTTCAAATGTCAATTTTAATCCTTACTTAAGTGTAAAATTGTTTTTTAGCCTTGACATATTTTTGAAACAATTTTTACAAAGTATTTCGAACCTTAATCGGGAAAAAAATGATTTTTACAAAGGGAGGTACCGATACACTCTTGGATGTATCGATACACCCCCAACATCGAATGTAATTTGGGTATCAATACATAGCTGATGTACCGATAGACTCCTGGCTCTGAGAAACATCGAATGTAATTTGGGTACCGATACACTCTTGAGTGTACCGATAGACTAGGTCAACCAATGGTCAAAATATTTGAATTTTACATTGAGTGTACCGATACACCTTGACAGTGTACCGATACACCTACGCTCCTAACAGATTTTTTAAATGGTATTCACACCATAACGGCTCTATTGACTTTACCATTGATCCCCAACATTCAGAAGTGATCCAAGGTGTATTTAAACAACCTCAGGGGCCATTGATCAACAAGAATTGAGAAAGAATCAAGATAGAAAGCATCAAACATCAAGTTTGTGAAATTCATGCCAATTTTCCTTCAATATTCATTTTGCTTTCAAGAACACATTTTGTGCTCAATTGTAATCATCTTTGAGTGTTCTTTTCTTATTCTAGAATTGTGCAAACATCTTGCCTAGCTAGGTGTTTCTATAAGTTTGCGAAATTTGTAAGTTTCTTTTTGGGATAGAGTATTCTCAAGAATTTAGGGTATAATTCTTGAGGGAGTTGTAATGCTACTCTTTGTCCTCAAAAGAAAGACAAATTAGTGAATTTGTGAAAAATCCTTAGTGTGGATAGCTAAGGTAGTGGACGTAGACTTTGGTTGAGAAAGTCAAACCACTCTAAATCGCTGTGCAAATATTTTCAATTTTCTGCAAAAAGCTTCCACCAAATATTTTATTGCTAATTCACCCCCTCTAGGCCGATTCATCGATCGATTAACTCAATAATATGTTTCATAGCTACACTTATTTAAAGGTTTAACCACCTCTTGAGTCAATTCAGGAAGAGTTATATCAATATTCAAGTTATCAATGGCCTCCACTTCAAACTTTAACTTCGTTATTGATTCAATGCCCATCAACAAGCGTCATTTCTTCAATGGAGCTAATTATGCTTATTAGAAGAATAAAATGAGGTTCTTCATTCAAGCAAGTAACATGGGAGAATGGAAAATTATGGGGAATGGTTACATCGTACCATCCACTTATTCAAATTTATGGAGTAAAGAAGAGACGAAAATGTTCCAGCTCAACTCAAAGGCTATCCATATTATATTTTGTGCTCTTGAACCAGAGGAATACATGAGAGTTTCATCTTGTACAATTACCAAGGAAATATGGGATAAACTACAAGTCACTCATGAAGGCACAGATGAGGTAAAAGAATCTAAATTAGTCTTCTAACTCATAGCTATGAAAATTTCAAGATGAAACCGAATGAAGATATCAAAGCTATGACGGATAGATTTTCCGTGATTGTCAATGGTCTCAAATCATATGGAGAGATCATTCCAAATGAGAAGGTTGTGAGAAAGTTAATATATTCTCTTCCTAATGCTTGGCAATCGAAGAAGACGAAAATCATTGAAGCTAAAAACTTAAAGTCTTTAACTCTCGATGAACTCATTGGTTTCTCCTCACACATGAAATGGTGATTCAAGATGAGGTAGACCTCGAGAAGAAATACGAGACAAAAAAGGAGACGGAGAAGAAGAAAATTTTTGGAGTTGCTCTCAAATCCACAAAAGTTAAGAGTGATTCTGATGATGACGACGATGATGAAGAAATATCATTATTTGCTAAACGGTTCAGAAAATTAATAAAGCTCAATAGAGGAAGAAAAATCAAAAGAAATGAAGGCTTCAAAAATGAACCAAATGAGAAGGACCCGATCATTTGCTACGAATACAAAAAGCCCAGGCATATCAAATATGATTGCCCGCAATTAAAGAAAAAGGGTCAATCGAAGAAGAAGCATAAGGCACACGTGGCTACTTGGAGTGATGATGATGAATCATCGAATGAAGTGGAACAAGAAGTAGTAAACCTGTGTTTGATGGCCACTGGGGAAGATTCTCAGGTAACCTCGAACTCATTTGATTTCAAAGATTATTCGTTTGATTAGTTAGAAGAAGAATATAATGGGTTGGCTTTGGACTATGATAAATTATTTTTGAAATACAAGAATGATATTTCAAAATTGAAAACGAAAAAATGATCTCATATCCAAGACCAACATTGATATTGAGAATAAGATTAAAAATTTGCAAATCAAACTAGATGAGTTTGAAAAGAAAAATATTGATTTGTATAATTTACTTTCAAGAGTACATGACGATCATCAAAAGAAAATTGATGATCTTAAAGCTTCTTTTGATAAAGTTGGAACAAAACGTTTTAAAATGGAGAAGGTTCAAAATCCAACTTTGTTAGAATTTTTTTAAAAACTACAATCATAGATTTCCTCGAAGAGACTTAAATGGTAAAATCATTATAAGTATATGGGTTCCTAAAGAACTCATTACTACTAAAGATAAGGATATTCTACACAAATGGATACCCAAGGGGACTAGGATTTTATAAACAAATGAATATGGATCCAAAAGAAATTGGGTACCAAAAATAAAAAATTAATCTATGTTTGTAGGAAAAGGACCATGGCTACAAGGCACAAAATACAAGTTCAAATTCATGGTTCCTTGAAGACACATGACTGGAGATAAGAGCCAGTTTATAGAGCTTAACGGAAAAAAATGGAGGAGTGGTAATCTTTGGTGACAACTCAAAAGGTTACATTGAAGGTATAGGTACTATAGGTAATACCTCTTTTATACAAATAGAAGAAGTTTTATATGTGAAAGAGTTGAAGCTTAATCTATTGGGTTTTAGTCTATTATGCTACAAGGGATACAATGTCTTATTTGAAACAAATGGTTGTAAAATTTTTGACATTGCATCTAATCGGATTATGCTTATTGGTCATAGAATAGGAAACATATACGTGGTGCATTTAGATACAATAAATATGACTAACTTGTGCCTAGTTGTTAAGGATGAACATGATAGTTGGTTATGGCGTAGAAGACTAGGACATACGAGTATGAGTGTTTTACAAAGAGTAATTCAATGAGATTTAGTAAGAGGGTAGCCAAAGCTAAAATTTGATAAAGATAAAATCTGTGATGCTTGTGCTAAAGGAAAACATAAAAGAGCTTCCTTTAAGTCCATTAATGATGTATCAACTAGTACAGTATTACAATTGATCTATATAGATCATTTTGGGCCAATTAGGACTGTTAGCTTGGGTGGAAAAAATTGTTTTGTATTGGTAGATGACTATTCTAGATATACTTGGGTTCTATTCTTAAGTACTAAAGATGAAGCATTAGAAAATTTCATCACGTTTTCAAAAGTAATCCAAAACGAAAAAGGTTACTCTATTTCTAGTGTTAGGAGTGATCATGGTACTGAATTTGAAAATCTTGGATTTACTGAGTTTTGTAATTCTAATGGAATTAGCAATAATTTTTCAGCACCAATAACCCCTCAAAAAATGGAGATGTTGAGAGGAAAAAGAGAACTTTAGAAGAAATAGCTAGAATCATGCTTTGTGAAAACAATTTGCCAAAATATTTTTAGGCGGAAGCCTCAAATACCATTTGTTATGTTATTAATCGAGTAATGATTAGGCCTATTTTAAAGAAAACTCCATATAACTTTCCAAAAATAAAAAGCCTTACATTAGCTATTTTCATCCATTTGGATGTAAATGTTTTATTTTAAACAACGGTAAAGACAACCTTGGCAAATTTGATGCTAAAAGTAATGAAGGAATTTTTTTGGTTATTCATTAAATTCTAAAGCTTATCGAGTATTTAATAAAAGAGCTTTAGTGTTAGAAGAGTCTATACATGTTGTTTTTGATTATAATCTCCTTCCGAGGAAGGATTCTTGTGTTGATGATAACATAGGTATTATAAATACACATGACGTTGGACATGACGTTGGAGAACCATCATCAAAGGAAGAAATGAAAGATGAGGAAACTCACGATGCTCTCGAGAATCCAATCATTGAAGAAAGGGAAGACTCTTACCCAAGAGAATACAACTATGTCAAGAATGGTGAAATTATAGGTGATTCATCCAAAGGGGTAACAACTCGATCTTCTCTTAGAAATATATGTAATTATGTTGCATTTATCTCACGCGTAGAGCCTAAGAATATCCAAGAAGCATTAAAAGATAAAAATTGTATTATGGTGAAATTATGGCAAGAAGAGTTAAATCAATTTGAGAGAAGTAAAGTATGAACATTAGTTGAAAGGCCTAGTAATAAATCTATTGTAGGTACTAGATGGGTATTTAGGAATAAGCTTGATGGAAGTGGTAATAGAGTGAGGAACAATGCTAGACTTGTTGCTCAAGGCTATACTCAAGAAGAAGGCATAGACTATGATGAAACGTATGCTCCAGTAGCCAGGATGGAAGCAATTACAATGTTATTAGCATTTGCATGCATCAATGAATTTAAATTATATCAAATGGATGTTAAAAGTGCATTTTTAAATGGTTTTATAAATGAAGAAGTGTATGTGGAACAACCTCATGGTTTTGAAGATTCAAAATTTATAGATCATGTTTTTAAATTGACAAAAGCTTTATATGGTCTAAAACAAGCTCCTAGAGCTTGGTATGAAAGTTTGTCAATTTTTTTTATTGAAAAAGTTTTTCGAAAGGGAAGGTTAATACTACATTGTTTTTAAAGCAAAAAGGTAAAGATTTATTAATAGTTCAAATTTATGTTGATGATATAATATTTGGTTGTACTAATGATTCTCTTTGCCAAGAATTTTATAAGCTAATGCAGAGTGAATTCGAGATAAGCATGATGGGGGAGCTCTCATTTTTCTTGGGACTCCAAATCAAACAAAGAAAAGATGACATATTCATAAATCAAGCAAAATACATCAAGGATATGTTCAAAAAGTTTGGTTTGTAAAATGACAAACCCCAAGTCACTCCAATGAGCTCATCTACAAAGCTTGACAAAGATGAATGAGGTAAATATGTAGATGTTAAACTTTATAGGTATATGATTGGCTCTTTGCTTTATCTAACCGCAAGTAGGCCTGACATTATGTTTAGTGTTTGCTTATGTGCTATATTTCAATCATGTCCTAAAGATTCACATCTAAAATCCATTAAGAGAATATTTGATAACTTAAGGACACTCCTAGTTTAGGACTTTGGTATTCTAGAGACTCCAGCTTTAGCGTGCATGCCTTATCTGATGCGGATTATGGATGATGCAAAATAGATAGGAAAAACACCTCTGGTACTTGTCAATTCCAAGGAAATATGTTGATTTCATGGTTTTCAAAGAAACAAAATATTGTTGCATTATCTACCACTAAATCGAAATACATTTCAGCCGGTAGTTGTTGCGCATAAGTTTTATGGATGAATCAATAACTTTTAGATTATGGAATTGAAATTGGTACCATTCCTATCAAATGTGACAATACTAGTTCTATTTGTCTCCTTAAAATCCCATCCAACACTCTAGAACTTAGCACATTGAAATTAGACATCATTTCATTAGAGATCATGTCACTAAAGGAGATGTAGTTCTAGAATTTGTTGATACTTTGCATCAAATAGCTGACATTTTTACAAAACCTTTAGATAAAGAAAGATTTTGGACACTTAGAAGAGAATTAGGTTTAAGGTTTAACTAACCTACCATGACTTAGTGATAATTTTAGCACTTTTAATCAAAATTGAAAAATGCTTATAAAAATAACATTTTGATTGCATTCTTTGCTAATAGTTAAGGGAGTTTATGATCTTTAGTGAAAATTAATTATATGTTCAAATAAATTTTTAAAGATAGATTTGATTGATTGAACATAGTTAATTTTCAAAATATGAGTTGCCAATACCACTAAAGCTGATTACTTAAGCATTTTAAGTGCTTAAAAACATATTTTGAAATTTTTGTGCAACAGTGTATCCATACCTAGGTATCGATACATCCTCGTTATGTATCGATACACTATTAATGTGTACCGATACATTCCTCAAATGTGTATCGATACACTTAGGAGTGTAAGTGTATCGATACACCAGTCGGGTTTTTTGGCTTTAAATCCCTAAATATAACATTTTGCCAAACCCTTCCTCATCAAAAACACTCCCGCCGTTACTCTCACAAATCACCCTACTCTTTACTTTTCTTCAAATCAACAAGTACATGTCAGAATCCAACTGTTTTTGAACGTAGAATACTGCTAACATCATCAAATTTGTGCAAACTACATAACATCTCACTCAATCCAAAATTTTCAAGGTAATTTTTCTAAAACTCTATTTTATTGATTTTTGAACATAGGACTAGTTTTTAAATTAGTTTTAGGTTGAATTAAATATAGGGAATTTATTAGATTATATTCTGGAACTATAATCTACAACTAATTTCATCAAAAACACAATATTTTTCAAACATTTTTAAAATTTTCGAAATAAAAAATGTTTTGTTTTTAAAATTATTGTTTTCTTATTTAATTAGATTGTTTTCATGAAAACTATACGTATTATGGTTTTTCAAACATTGTTTTCAAAATAGTTTTCAAATTTTGCCCAATAGGATATTATTTTAGAGAACCTTGAATATTGCGGACTCATATTGAGTTTTGGGATTGATTATATTGCATACATATATTTTTAAATTGCAGGTAACCTTAATCCAATTCCGATTTAACCATGTCTCATTCCAAACGCCCTAGGACTTCGCCTAGTCGGTCGTCAAAATAACCTCAAAACTAACCTCCTATTCCACCTCAAAATCCAAACCCAAACGCTCCCGATATGACTATCCTTAATTCCTGCTTTAACCAACCTGGTCGTCTATAAGATCTCTGCCATAGGTTCGTTAACTCATTCGAGTCATATAAAATCAAGGAAGAGTGTATCCCCTCAATCCAAGCTATGGTCGATATGAAATTTCAATATCTTTCTACCCTTAAATCTTGGAAATTTGATAAACTATTTCAGCTCAAACCCATCATTTATCAATAACTAGTTCGCATTTTCTATTTCAATGCGGTTTATGTCCAAAATGAGTCTTGAACTGCCACTATAGGGATTCGATCTTACATCTTTGGTCAATTCATTTATATTGACCCCGGCACAATCGCTAATACATTTGGTTTAGATAACGAAAAAGATATTGTGGCTACCAATTATAGAGCTAAGGCTAGTGCAAGTACCTTGTTAACTCATCGTGAGTGTTTTCTACATTTAATCATCTCTTAGTGGTTTAGACCATCCGGAGGTAGGTACTCCACCCTTAGAGCTTTAGATTTATGGTGGATACATTGTATCCAACATAAAAAGAAAATAAATTTTCCACAAATATTTTTTGGTGAGCTAGTAGAAATCGTGAACAACGTACCTTCAAAATATATAGAAACCTTAGTTTACGGTTGTCTTCTTAGTAATCTATTTATCAAATCAAATCTTAAGGCCCAACTTGATATAGCCATCCCTCTTAAGAATCAAATAAATTTCACAACTTTGAAGAAATCGGGATGGTCTTAGGAAAAGGATCAATGGGTTCGATCTACCGAGAAAACACTAGGTGTTAGTTCTTCACGAGCTGCACCAGCACCGACAGCTGATGATGATCCCAAACTTGAAGAACTAATGTGAGATATTGATGATCACGTACCCAAGGATGAGTCGGTACAGCAAGAGGATCAAATGCCTCCATACTTTCGATCATTTTTTAGACAATTGATATGAGATTTGCATCCATATAGTCCCATTACACATTTGAATATGAATATTGATTATGGACTAATGACTAATATTTCTCTTGATTGTGATCTTAGCAACTTAAGCTATATCTATATTTTATTCAATTGGCTATTTTCTGAAAAAACCGTGTTTAAACATTTTATAGAGTCTTTTTTATTTAACAAAAAGGGAGAGAATAAAGTAAGGGGGAGTAATTTTCAAAATTGATTTCAAAAATGATTTTCTTTAAAATATTAAAATTATTAAAATGTTTTGTTATATCAAAAAGGGGTAGATTGTTGAAAACATTTTGATGTTTCGATATAACAAATAAAGTGTAAATGAATTTTTAGATTTTATATTCGATTTCAAAATTAATATTCGAGTAAATTATTCGAATATCAAAAATATTACTCCAAGCTTTCAAATATCAATTTTAATCCTTACTTAAGTGTAAAATTGTGTTTTAGTCTTGGCATATTTTTAAACAATTTTTACAAAGTATTTCGAACCTTAATCAGGCCAAAAATGATTTTTACAAAGGGAGGTACCTATACACTCTTAATGTATCGATACACCCTCAACATCGAATGTAATTTGGGTATCGATACACAACTAATGTACCGATACACTCCTGGCTCCGAGAAACATCGAATGTAATTTGGGTACCGATACACTCTTGAGTGTACCGATACACCAGGTCAACAAACGGTCAAAATATTTGAATTTTACTTTGAGTGTATCGATACACCTTGACAATGTACCGATACACCTATGCTCCAAACAAATTTTTTAAATTGTATTCACACCATAACGACTCTATTGACTTTACCAATGATCCCCAACATTTAGAAGTGATCCAAGGTGTATTTAAACAAGCTCAGGGGCCATTGATCAACAATAATTGAGAAAGAATCAAGAGAGAAATCATCAAACATCAAGTTTGTGAAATTCAAGCCAATTTTTCTTCAATATTCATTTTGCTTTCAAGAACACATTTTGTTCTCAATTGTAATCATCTTTGAGTGTTCATTTCTTATTCTATAATTGTGCAAACATCTTGCCTGGTGAGGTTTTTCTGTAAGTTTGCAAAATTTGTAAGTTTCTATTTGGGAGAGAGTGTTCTCAATAATTTGGGGTATAAATCTTGAGGGAGTTGTAAGGTTACTCTTTGTCCTCAAAAGAAAGACAAATTAGTGAATTTATGAAAAATCCTTAGTGTGGATAGCTAAGGTAGTGGATGTAGACTTTTGTTGGGAAAGTCAAACCACTCTAACTCATTGTGCAAATATTTTCAATTTTCTGCAAAAGCTTCCACCAAATTTTTATTGCCAATTTACCCCCTCTTGGCCGATTCATCGATCGATTAACTCAACAAATGTATTCAGCCTCTATTGTAGAATCAATTACTGTGTCTTGCTTCAAACTTTTCTTGTTCACAACACCTCCATTAAGAGGATACACAAAACCCGATTGCGATCGTGAGTCATCCTTGTCCTTTTGGAAGCTGGCTTCAGTATAACCTTTTACACTAAGCTATTACTCACCTCCATAGACAAGAAATGTATCCTTATTTCTTCTTAAGTACTTAAGATTATTTTTAACCGCAACCCAGTGATTTTCACCAGGGTTTAGCTGATACCGACTTGTCATGCTTAAAGCATACGATACCTCTGGGTGTGTACATATCATGGCATACAGGATAAAGCCAATAGCCGAAGCATATGAAATCTTATTCATCGATTCTCTTTCTTGTGGAGTTGATGGACATATTTCATTTGAAAGAGAAATGCCATGTCTCATAGGAAAATATCCTTTCTTGGATTCTTCCATACTGAACCTTTTCAGCACTTTGTCTATATATGTGCTTTGACTCAGACCTAGAAGTCGTCTTGATCTATCTCTATAGATCTTAAGTCCTAAGATATATGCTACCTCACCCAATTCTTTCATAGAAAAACAACTACCTAAACAAGTGCTAACATACTATAAAGTAGGTATATCATTTCCTATGATGAGTATGTCATCTACGTACAATATTAGGAAAGAAACAATGTTCCCACTAGCCTTCTGATAAACACAAGGCTCATGTTCATTTATGATATAACCAAATTCTTTGATTGTATATTTGAAACGAAGATTACAACTTCGAGAAGCTTGATTTAGTTCATAAATAGACCTTTGTATCTTACAAAACTTACTGGAATGACAAAACCTTCCAGTTGTGTCATATACACATCCTCTTCAAGTTTTCCATTAAGAAAAGCAGTTTTGAAATCCATTTGCCAGATTTCATAATCATGGAATGCAGCTATTGCGAGCAAGATCTGGATGGACTTAATCATAGCTATAGGGGAGAATGTTTCGTCATAGTCTACACCATGAACTTGTCAAAAACCTTTAGCGACTAGTCTCCCCTTGTATGTTTGTACGTTACCATCCAAGTTGGTTTTCCTCTTGAAAACCCATTTACACCCTATAGGTTTGACCCCTTCAGGTGGTTCAACCAAAGTCCACACTTGGTTTACTGACATGGAATCCATCTCAGATCTGATGGCTTCAAGCCATTTCTCAGAGTCTGGGCTATACATTACCTCTTGATAAGTCCTAGGCTCATCTTGATCCATAAGAAGAACATCTCCATTTGCGGTAATGAGAAATCCAAATCTCTCAGGTGCATGGCATTCTTTTGTAGATCTGTGCAGTGGTTGTGTTTCTAAATCTGTTGATTGTTCCTCAACAACTTGTGAAAAATGCTCAACTTTAGGTTCATTGATATGTTGTTCTTGAACTTCTCCAAGTACAATATTTCTACCTTTCCCTTTCTTTGAGAGAAATTCTCTTTCGAGAAAAACTCCTGTTCGAGCAACAAACACTTTGTTCTTATTAGGGTTAAATAAATAATATCCCTTAGTTTCTATAGGATATCCAATAAATATACACTTATGAGATTTATGTTCGAGCTTTATATACATATGATGTTTTACATAAGCTTCACAACTCTGAATCTTCATAAAAGACATACTAGGACGTTTCTTATTCCATATCACGTATGGTGTCTTTTGAACCAATTTAGATGGAACACAATTTAGTGTGAAAGTGGTTGTTTAAAGTGATTGTCCCCAAAAAGAAGTCAGAAGATCACTATGACTCATTATCGACAAACCATGTCTAACAATGTTCGATTCATTCTTTCAGAAACTCCATTCCACTATGGTGTACCATGTGGTGTAAGCTGTGAGACAATCCCACATTCCTTAAGGAGTTGATCAAGCTCTATGCTTAAGTATTCTCCACATCAATCTGATTGTAGTGCCTTAATACTATTGCCTAGTTGATTTTCTACTTAATTTTAAATTCCTTAAACTTTTTAAGGGCTTTAGATTTATGGCGTATAAGAAAAATATAACCATACCGACTAAAGTCATCGGTGAAAGTAATGAAGTAATGGAATCCACTTTTGGCTTATGTATTCATCGTCCAATAAATCACTTGCGCGCTCACCTTTACTATTAAAAGGAGCTTTAATTATTTTTCCGAACAAGCAAGATTCGTATACATCATATTGATCGAAATAAAATGAATATAAGAACCCATCTTTATGGAGTTTTGATATTCATTTCTCACTTATATGAACTAAACGACAATGCTAAAAATAAGTTTGATTCGAGTCATTTGTGTTTGATCTTTTAGTATTTATGTTATAAATTGTGTTTTCTTGATCCAAAATATAGAGACCATTAACCAATTATGTGGAACCATAAAAAATATTACCGAGATCAAAAGAACAATAATTATTCTTAATAATAATCTCAAAACCAATATTTTCCAAACAATAGATAGAAATAATGTTCCTAGTCAAACTAGGCACAAAATAGCAATCCTCTAAATTTAAATCAAGTCCACTAGACAAAGATAAAACATATGTCCCTATAGCTAAGGCAACAACTCTTGCTCCATTTCCCACTCGTAGGTCTACGTCTCCTTTAGCCAGATTCATTATCTTTTGCATTTCTTGTACAAAAGTACAAATATGAGAACCAAAATTCTTATATAATACCCAGGAAGTAGATGTTGACAAATTAGCATCAATAACATAAATTCCTAAAAAAAAAGTTCCAATTGCTTTTGCCTTCTTGACCTCTTCAAGGTAAACAGGGCAGTTTCTCTTCCAATGTCTGGTATTATCGTAATGGAAACATTTTCCTTCCTTCCTAACTCCCCCTTTGGGTTTCAATGCATCTTTTCCTTTCCGCTTAGCCTTAACATTTCCCTTAGACTTTGCCGCTACCTTTTTCTTTCCCTTTCCTTTGTCCTTGTGGACCATCATAATGGGCTTAGTTCCAACCTTTTTCATGTTACTTTCAGCAATTTGTAACATGCCAAGTAACCATGGCTAAAGCTATCTTGCAACGATTGCAGAATAACATCGGTAGCCAATTTATCTTTGAGAGAAAATCTCAACTTTTTCAACGTTTGGATGTAGCCCATCATCATGATGACATGTGCTCCTACTGGATATCCCTCTGCCATTTTGCATTGAAATAAAGCTTTAGAGGTCTTATACCTCTCTTGACATGCTTACCCTTCATATATTTCCTAGAGATTTTGAATCATCTCATATGTCACCATGTCCTCATGTTGCTTCTGAAGTTCAGGAGTAATGGTGGCAAGCATTAGACATCCTATATCTATCATATCTTTCATATGTTTCTTAAATTTGTCTTTGTCAGCTCTAAAAGCATTAGCTGCCGGTTCATCAGGAACAAATTCTTCAATAACATATTCATTCCTTTCCTGTTTGAGAATAATTCTCAAATTACGAAACTAGTCAAGGAAGTTCATGCCATTAAGCTTCTCATTCTCAAGGAGTAATCGCAGTGATAAAGTGTTGTTTGCCATAAAATCTACAACAATAGAAAAATTAAATTATGTAAATTTTCTGAAAAATTTATAAACATGTTTTTATTTACAAATTGTTCCCACTATTTTATTCAAAATTAAAAACCCTCCCGTTTTAATTTCGGAATAATTAAATGAAACTTTTTCTAGTGGGTGAAGATCCATAATTCATCAATTTCCTAAATCAGCTTTGGATTTTCTTTTAGGATAGTGATAATTTAGGTAAGTAACACTTTACTAGTTACATCTCATGTAACTTTTCCTTTTGGTGAACAACTCTTGTTCAAGTCATCTCATGACTTATCCAAATACTTAACCTCTAGGTTTCTAATCCTATTAGAATAACCTAGCTAAGTTACTACCAATAGCTCAATCGGTGAATATCCCTTGATTATTCTTTGCATTTAACCAAGATAGATTTATATGCCAATGCTTTGGAAAAGCCCACACAATATCGATCGAAGCCTTAACGAGGGTAAATATTGGACGGTTAAGTTAATTTAGATTATAAAGAGAGATTTGCGTAAATATTTCATCATTGTTCGTTTTAATATTAGGCCCTTATTGATCTCATCAATATTCACTCTTATTTTATCATTTGATGCATTGCATACATAACAGATATAACAATAAATAAGATGAAATGGTTATAGCCCAAAAAAATTACTAAGGTGGTCTATCCTAAGCAAATGGGAGAACCAAAAACCCTAAAACCTAAGATTTCTCTATATGTATCTTCTCGCCTTTAGTTCAATCTATTCTTCTGCTCCTTGTGAATCTTCATAGAATTAGAATTTTAAAAGAAACTTGTTTTACATACGAGGGAGAAAGATGAGAAGAGGAATACAACTGAGATATAGAAATGTGTGACTTACAGGCCGTATTTCAAATTCAACCATTGTAAATTGAACAAGGGTTATAACCATGCATGTCAAACACCGAGAAAAACAAACATATCATGTATATACCGTTGTTAAGCCTTTGTTAAAAATATTAATATGGGCCTACAATCTATACTATTGATGAAGGGTCAAGGGGCGGAGCCCCTAGCGCACATCGGTTGTACTGCGACGGCCGGTGGGATTTCATTGAAAAATAGTACTTCTGTTTCTATAGAAAAACCCCGCAATTTGATAACACTTATCAACAGAATTGTGTTTTTGGGATTTTCAATCCCGAAGGTTTTCTACATCGGAACAACCATTGTTCCACTATCTAATGTTATCTGCTATCGCACACCCACAGATCATCATGTCAACAATTGACATATGGATTTCATAAAATCCTTACAGTAACACACATATTGTAAAAAAAATATTAACAAAATAACATATTAATCATTCTGGTTATCGAATAGAATAATAAAATCATACATATTTGCCGAAAATTATAAAACTAGAACATGCATCTCATACATATTGCATCAACCAAGAATTTAATCTGAATTCGGGTCGTACAAGTGGCTCTGATACCACTGTTGGAACTGTCGGCTCACCCCATGGTGCAGGTCTCACCAACGATCCAATTACGATAAATTGAAACCGGGAGAAAAGGATGTGAATACTTACAGCGGGTTCCTTGAAAAATAACAATGGCAACATCAGCTAATGGTGGTGTCGATCGATTCGAATCGTAAGCCTCCACGAAACAACGTCTCGATCTCTACTCAGTTCACTCGATTGAGAGCAATATTTGGTTTTCCCAAAACTGTTTTGAGAAAAACGGCTGAAGATAATGTGTAAAAAACGGTTGCTAGACCTTACACCTCATTTTATATCCAAGTTACCCTAACATATTAGGGATTTTATTATTTCAAATTAATTAAATCTTTATTTAATTAATTTAAATTAAATATTCAGGATTATTAAAACATATGTATATCAAACATACATTAACTCTAGATATATTTTAGTAACTTACAAAAAATTGTACATCTTTGCTCATTTCAATCCTAGGGTGTGACCCTGTAGGTTATTGTAACATTAATGGTAATTATTAGAACAATTCTAATATTACATACAAAGAGTGACATCTATCAATATATCATTGTCACCTAAGTTATAAGAAAATATGATTCGACATATCATCTTCGTGATTAACTCTTTTATGTATTACATCCTTTTGTTATTTATATCTAGAATAGACACAAGTCTTGGAATAATCACACTTGTATAGCTCATCTATTGTTTCTTGATATCTATAGTAGACTTTAATTAACGAATAATTTGTGATATCTCATATCAACTTATTCGAGCATGGTCATGCATTTCTAGTCTCTGTCAATCAAGTGGCCTGTGAAATATTTCCTATTATGTAAGAATGACAAATCCTATCTTAATCATACACACCACTACATATATCGAGATACATTCAATAATAGTCTTTATAGAGCAACCAGTTACGGAGCTTGTTTAATTTCACCAAAACATACAACAATATATGTTGGGATAATATTGATCTCAAGTCTGAGGATCATACATATAGTCATCACCATGAGCAATGTTATAATTGTCACATATTAATCCAAGACATATGCTCATGGTGGGTCAATCCAATACATTGTTCTCTAACAATATAATTATGAATCAATTTGTACATCTCTACGTCAATGACAACTCGTTATCATCAATAAATAACATGTTAGTCTTAGGCGTATTATTATTGTCCATGCCCATAATAATACTTGACTAGGGATCTTTTAATTATAATAATTACGTTATTATATGGACTTTATTATCTTCTCGTTTATGTTAAACAAATATATATAACATATAAATGAAAATAATAACGATAATGTCTTTATTCAATAAATTCGGTAAATAAAATGTATCATTACCATCATCAAATGATTAGTCTTTGGGCATACTCTAACACGGTAATATAGTCTTCAAATGATCATTCAAAAATAATGACATCGACGTATTAAGAATTTCCAAATGTAGGAGTTTATTTTTGGGGTTTTTCAAATAGATTGGGAATTTAATCGGTGATCCCAAGTTTTAAGTGAATCAAAATATAAGTTTTCAGGTCGTCTCCATTATCATAGCCATCCATATACCTTTTTACACTTTATGGGTGTTATCTTCATTCTATTTAATTATGTTAGTGGAATTACTTCTGATAAAATAGACTTCAAAGGATTCTAGTTCCTTTAGAGTTTAGGGTATTTGGTCATTTGAACGTTTGATGTTATTTTAGTTATTTCGTAGCTCAAAGACATTTTGGTAATTCAGATCAATCCAAACATATGTATCTTTTCTAGTAATTTGGTCAGATATATATGTTCAGTGTTTTTTTCGCTCTTCTGGGTAATCATGGTCTTTTTTGCAATGCAAGGGTATTCTTGTCAAATTATAATTCAAATTTATTCCAGTCGTTTCCTTCCGTCCAGTCTTTCTATTTAATTTAATTGTTTTCTAAATTATTCAAACAAGAATAATACTTTTGTTCTCTGGTCAGTCCAGGCCATTTTTACCCTATAGGGGCAATTTTGTGATTTTATACTAAGGTGATTCCGGTATTAAATCTTTTAAAGAAAATAATTAGAATTTAAAAAAATTCTGAGGTCATTAGCTCTTTAGATTAATCATTGCACTTGAAATCATTTCTTTCAGTATTTTAATTCCTTTATGTAATTCAATCGAGCCTTAACCAAATTAGCACTTTAAACATATTCGATCCGAGTGCATCCATAATCAAACATGCATAGTAGACCAATCATATACAGTCATGCATTTATCCATTATCAACATGTTCCATAAAGCATGAAAAGAGGTAGTAAAGTTTTACCTCAATTTTTGTGCTACACCGATCGAACATTTAAACTCCATTCAATCACTATCAAAGTTGATTCAGTGTCCAATAATTCCTCAGATACATAGCAACCAAATTTACGTTAGAAACTGAACTTAATTGAGAAACCAAATTGAATCCGAAGATAAAACACTGAAAAACAACTTACCGAATATGAATTTGGCAAAACGGACTTCAGAACCGGACTCAAGATGCCGAAAAACATAAAATAGTACTTTTTAGAAAATTTGACTTTTTTGTTCAAAGTTAAAATCAACGGTCAACAACCTAAGTCAACAGTCAAATTCAACGGGTTGACTCGAACGAGTTGGCTAAGTTCTGGTTGACTCGTTCGGGTCAGACAGACCTGGTTCAGACCCGTTCAAGTCGGTCCAGACCGGTCTAACAGGTTTTCTTGGAGTGGAACAAGTACCATGCATATCACCAACGTATGGTGGCGCGTGCGGAGACGACGGGGAAAATAATTGAATATGGCAACGAACAGCTTACCCATACCGGCGATGGGGAAAACGACGGTGACAGCCTCACCCACTGGTCAGGTTTTGATCGTACGGAGCTGGGGGGTCTTCCTAGGGTGGCGGTAAGGCAAGACGGCGACTGAGGCGGCATGAAAACTCAAAAAATTGAGGCAACAAGGGTGTATTCGGCGTAGTTTCAACCTCTCACTCACGATGAACGATAGTTGATCTAGAGCCTTCGATGGTTGAGGTTTGGTTTGGGTGGGACGCCGGTTCGATTGGGAAGGGTGCTGACATGCACCACTGGTCAGAGGAGGGAGAATAGAGGAGGGAGGTGGCGGGAAGCTTGGGGTGGGTTAAAAATTTGGGGATAAATTTAGGGTTTTCCTTGCTCGATCGGGGGGTTTATGTTTTTCTCACCAATAAAAATGGGATAATTTAGGTTCAAGTCCCTGAATTTCCCACAAGTTCAAAATCCTAGTTGTAATTTCTAAAAATTTACAATTTGGTCCTTAACTTCTCCCTTGTTATGACTTTAATTCAACACTTAAAATTATTAAAATATATCCACAAAATTGGGGATGTGACAATTCTCATCCCCTTAAAAGAATTTCGTCCTCGAAATTCACTCAAGTCACAGAAATGCATAAGCGAAACTTTCAACAATTCTTCATTATCGTCAGGTAGCTTTTACAGGATTACGATTCTTATACTAAAATTTAACATGTTGAATAAGCGTTCTTAATAAACTCTTCCTTATCTGAATTCCAAAACTTAAACATAATTCTCCTCGTATAACCAAACATACTTTAATTATAAGTACTTAATTAAAATAATACTTGTTTAACTTCAATGCAACATACAAACCTAATTAATTTCATAACATTAGAGTTTCATCTTAGAGAGTACAGTCATAATTTAAGGGCATGTACAGACTAGACATCCTATGGCAGTTAATCAGTCGATCTACCCAAAAGACTTGACTCAACCTAATCTCTGATACCACTAAATATATCACCCACAGACTGATACAGGTGACCTGATCTGATCCAAGGTGTCACATTAGGGCCACCAGAGCGACCCACCATAAAAATCCCAGAAAATTAAAATTTTTGTTAAAGCACTTAATACAATAAAAAAATTATATATTGAAAATAGAATTTAACAATATCAAAAAATAAAATATATTTCAGACTCAGATATAAAAACAGAATGTAACCTACAAGCCCCCTAATCACATACACTATACTCTGTAAGCAACACCTGTGGAACTCCTTTACTGATGTCGATAGCTGCACTAGTTCGATTATTTTAACCTAAAATGGTGAGTAAAAGTGTGAGCTTTGGGAAGCTCAGTAATACACAACTACAAAGAGATGCTGAAGGATATGCATATAATAGGTAAACATAAAAATTTCCTTATTAATTAAGACATCTACAAATTTTTTTGATGAGCTGAGGTCCCACTAATATTTCATCGAGTAAAAGCCATGAAGATTTCAGTTCATAAGAACATTCAGAGTACTAAGTTTTCAGGATATTGGAATATGATGTGTAGTGTGTTCCAACCAAAACCAATGTAAAGTTAGAGATCTCTTTTTTTAACAGTAACAATTTAAAACATATTTTTAAAACCATAGTAGAACCCTCCAACCGATCAGCTTTATGCAGTTCCCCTAGAACTGTATCCATAAAGACTTACCCTAAGCACACATCAAAGGAGCCACCCTAAGGAAATGGCTTAGGGCCTATGGGTCTACCCAATGGTCTCCTTAGGTCTGTAAGGATTTACCAGCTTGATCAGAGTTGAACCTCCATACTCTAAAATCCTACCAATACAATATCTACTATAAATCAGATTTTACAGAAAATTGTAACATCATGATCGTGATTTAATAAAATATAGTAAGAGTGAAAATGAAATAAATCACATAACTACCTCCACCCGTACACCATATGTAGTCCCAAAATTAACCCAAAGGAGTGCCTTGGGGCTTGAGAGCCTACCCAAGAAAGTTTCTCGAGGCCTTAAAGCCTACCTAAGAAAGATTCTCGGGGCCTCAGAGCCTACCCAAAGGTCGCCTTAGGTCTTTAAGGATTTACCAGCTTGATCATAGCTAAACCTCTATACTCAAACCTACTCAGAGAATGTCTCAATAAAATAGTTCAAGTAGTAACCAGTAGATTCCATGATCCATCATAATTCAGGAATGATTATATTTTCCAATGAAAACAAGTAATCAGATAACACATTTCAGGTAACCATACTTCATAAACCATTAGATTCCATGATCCATAAATCAGGAACGATTGTATTTTCTAGTGAAAATCGGAAATCAGAGGGCACATATCATGTAGCCATTGTTCATTTAAAAGTAATTCAAAACATCAGTAAATCTTAAATTTTGGAAAATTCACGTTTTAAAACAGGTAAAACAATTACATGTCATATAAGAAACACACTAGAAGATCCATATATTCTTCAGAGCTACTTGGTATTTATCAAGTAGGGAACCATGAAACCTTTGTAATATAATAGGATTTTAGAATCAAGATTCATATAAAAAGGGGGTTTAATAGCTAACTGATTTATTATTCATTCGAGAAGTGATTTATCAAGTTCATACAATATTCAAATATTTAACAAGGCAATTGAGTATTCAAGAAGGTATTTAGAATCTTTTACATCAAAGTTATTGAAGAGTTTGATATAATATGAATGTTCCCATTATTCACAGAAATAGGAATATTCCGGACATTTTGATTCTTGGAGAATTCTTAGTAACTTAACTTAATAAGGATAGAGCAATGATTTGTGGTATTCCATATTATGTATTAAATTATCATGATTTCGAGTCTGATTGAACTACAGATCCCAATACTGCGATACTTGCCAATCATTCGAACCGTGATACTTCACTATTATTCACTTCTTATTACTGACTGTTCTAGCTGATATGATCAATATAAAATCATCCTTGATCAGTTACTGGGGAGACAAATAGGCATTTCATTGGTATTTATTTCATTTTCACGTTGTAATAATATCCCAAAATGTCTGATAACTTGGGTCGTGCTCCGTAACCTTTAGAGGCAGTACATCATTTAGGTTCATCGATGTTCCCATAGTCTATACAAAGAAATTCACTTGATCTAATTCATAAAGATATTTAAATCATCTCGGTATTCGAGGTTATATTAGTAATTCAGGGTCTGGACTCATTAGCTATTTCAAAACCTGAGGAATATCCATAATTTAAATACTTCAGTGACGTGTCACAGTTCTGTAATCTAGTCTTCAAATGATCATTCAAAAATAATGAGATCGACCTATTAAGAATTCCCAAATGTAGGAGTTTATTGTTTGGGTTTTTCAAATAGATCAGGAATTTAATCGCTGATCCCAAGGTTTAAGTGAATCAAAATTTAATTTCTCAGGTCGTCTCCATTATCATAGCCATCCATATACCTTTTTACACTTTATGGGTATTATCGTCATTCCATTCAATTCTGTTAGTGGCATTACTTCCGATAAATTAGACTTCAAAGTATTCTAGTTCCTTTAGAATTCATGGTATTTGGTCATTTGAATGTTGGATATTATTTTAGTTTCGTAACTCGAAGACATTTTGATAATTCAGATCAATCCAAACATATGTATATTTTCGGGTAATTTGGTCAGATATATATGTTCAACGTTATTTTTGCTCTTAGGGATAATCATAGTTTTTTACAGTGCAAGGGCATTCTGGTCAAATTACAATTCAAAGTTAATCTATCCCTTTCCTTCCGTCCAGTTTTTATATTTAATTCAATTTTTATAAATTATTCAAACAAGAATAGTACTTTCTCTCTCAGGTCAGTCCAGGCCGTTTTTACCCCATAGGGGCAATTTCGTGATTTTATACTCAGGTGATTCCCGTATTAAATCTTTTAACAAAATAATTAGAATTTAATAAATTATTAGGTCATTGGCACTTCATATTAATCATTGTACTTGAAATCATTTCTTACTAGTATTTCAATTCTTTTATGTAATTCAATCGAGTCTTAACCAATTCATCACTTTAATTGTATTCGATTCGAGTCTATCCATAATCAAACATGCATAGTAGACAAATCATATACATTCATGCATTTATTCATTATCAACATGTTCCATAAATCATGAAAAGATGTAGTAAAGTATTACCTCACCTTTTGTGCTACACTGATCGAAAATTTAAACTCCATTCGATCACTCTCGAACTTGAAAACAATGTCCAATAATTCATCGAATACATAGCAACCGAATTTACGTCATAAATGGAACTTAATTGAGAAACCAAATTGAATTGGAAGATAAAACACTAGAAAATGGCTTACCTAGTGCGGATTTGGCAAAACTGACTTCAGAATCGGACTCAGGATGTCGAAAAACATAAAATTAGACTTTTAAAAAAATATGACTTTTTTGTCAGAGTCAATGGTCAAAGTTAACGTATTGACTTGAATGAGTTGATTCAAACAAGTTGACTCAGTTCAGGTTGACTCAGTCTGATCAAACATACTCAGTTCAGACCGGTTATGGAGGTTCAGGCCAGTCCATTCCGATTGGATTACTCTAATAGGTTTTCTTGGAGTGAAAAAAGTGCCACTCGTATCACCAACGTGTGACGATGCGTGCGGTACTAATGGGGATAGGGATGGTAGCCAATCCTTCCACGAGAAGGAAAACAATAATATCAACCCAAAATAACATCCAATCAAGCAAAAAATGGGAAAAATATTTTGAATATTGCAACGAATGGGTTACCCACATCGGCTACAGGGAAAACAACGATGACATCCTTACCTACTGGTCGTGGTTTGATCACACGGAGCTAGGGAGTCTTCCTAGGGTGGCGGTGAGGTTAGACAATGACGGAGACGACCAGAAAACTCAAAAAATGAGGCGACGAGGGGGTATTTGACGTAGCTTCAAACTCTCACCCACGACGAACGACGGTCGATCTGGAGCCTTCGACGGTTGGGGTTTGGTCGGGGTGGGGCGTCAGTTCAATTGGGATGAGCGGTGACATGCACCACCAGTCGTAGGAGGGAGAATCGATGAGGGAGGCGGCAGGAACCTTGGGGTGGGTTGAAAATTTGGGGATAAATTTAGGGTTTTGCTTGCTTGATCTAGGGGTTTATTTTTCACTGACCAATAAAAATGGGATAATTCTAGGTCAAGTCCCTGAATTTACCACAAGTTCCAAAATTAAGCTGTAGCTTTTAAAATTTACAATTTGATCCTCAACTTCTCCCTTGTTTCGACTTTAATTTGATACTTAAAATTATTAAAATGTAGCACCTAAATTAGGGTGTGACAGATACAAAAATGTAACATATGCATTATAAAAAATCGATCAATAACCATCATACTCCAAGTATGTTGAAATGCACCTATGACTCTCAATGCACATACAATAGGCCTTTAAATCAAATTCGTAGATTAAACATTTATTCTGAAACATCGGTAACTGTTAAAACAATTTAAAAGTTCATCCATCTATTTTAGGGTAGGTCATACCCAAAATTATTAGTAAAATATTTTTCATAAATTTTATGAAAATATTTCAAAATAAAGTAAAATATGCTTTTATAAAAACATTTTAAGTTGACTCATCGCAAGTCCTCCTCATATCATATAAGTACATAATAATTGCACTCACCTCACTATTATGCCTTACTATTAAAATCTTATTATTCTTGAACTTTTTAATTGACTTTCGTTTTTCTCATATCACGAGTTCGATCGTGATATACATGAGCATTCATACAAAGCATATACAAATATATAATACATGTTAGTATTCTTACTAACATTGCATACTTAATAATAATGCTCCAAAAGTACTATTATTTTGAATTCTTCTAAAAACTCATCTTAATTTTTTCTTTTTATTCATATTGGGCTCTTGTCATTAATTCTTCAATTCAAGGACCAAATAAGCCCAATAATTTCGAGCATCGCACGCAAAAGGGAAAATGACGACGACTGCCTCACCTACTGGCCAGGCTTTGATCGCATGGAGCTGGGGAGTCTTCCTAGGGTGGCATTGAGGCGAGACAATGACGGACGCGGTCAGAAAACTCAAAACGCTAAGGCGATAATGGGGTATTCAGCGTAGCCTCAACCTCTCACCCACGATGAACGACGGTCGATCTGGAGCCTTCGATGGTTGGGGTTTGGTCGGTAAGAACCTTGGGTGGGTTGAAAATTTGGGGATAAATTTAGGGTTTTTCTTACTTGAATGGGGGGTTTATTTTTCATTGACCAATAAAAATTGGATAATTTGGGTTCAAGTCCCTAAATTTCTCACAAGTTTCAAAATTGAGCTGCCACTTTTAAAAATTTACAATTTGTTCCTCAACTTCTCCCTTTTTTGACTTTAATTTGATACTTGAAATTATTAAAATATAGCCCCTAAATTAGGGTGTGACATATACAAAAATGCAACATATGCGTTACAAAAAATCGATCAATAACCATCATACTCCAAGTATTTTGAAATGCACCTATGACTCTCAATGCACATAAAATAGGCCTTTAAATCAAATTCGCAGATTAAACATTTATTCTGCAACATCGGTAACTGTTAAAACAATATAAAAGTTCATCCATCTATTTTAGGGTAGTTCATACCCAAAATTATTAGTAAAATCTTTTTAATAAATTTTATGTAAATATTTCAAAATAAAGTAAAATATGCTTTTATAAAAACATTTTAAGTTGACTCATCGCAAGTCATCCTCATATCATATAAGTACATAATAATTGCACTCACCTCGGAATCATCACTATTATGCCTTGCTATTAAAATCTGATTACTCTTGAACTTTTTACTTGCCATTCGTTTTGCTCATATCACGAGTTCGATCGCGATCTACCCGAGCATCCATACAAAGCATATACAAATATAAAATACATGTTAGTATTCTTACTAACATTTCATACTTAATAATAATACTCCAAAAGTACTATTATATAAATAATTAAAACTAGTTCTATGTTCAAAATTTGATAAAATAGAAGTTTTAGAAAAATGCCTTGAAGATTTTCGGATTTTGTGAGAATGTGATGATTTTTGCGCTAATTTGATGATTCCAACAGGTTAAGGAGATTATATTTGAAGTAATTTCGATAAAAAAAATGTTGTTTTTGAATCAAACTGATAATTTGGGGAGAGAGAGGAGAGAACGGCGAAGAGAAGAGAAGAAGAGAGGGTTTGAAAATTTTGGGTGTTCTGCCCATGTTTAAAAAATAGACTCGGTTCCCCTGTAATAGGGTATCGATTCCCTCTGCCCTATAATTCAAAAATCTATATTTTAAACACTCAAAATGTTAAATTAATCTTCTATAGTGGTATTGGCAACTCATATTTCAAAAATTAATTATGTTCAATAAATCAAATTAATCCTTAAACTACATTTGAACATAAAGTTAATTTTTCATCAAGAATCATAAACTCCCCCTAACTAATAGCAATGAATGTAATAAGAAATTACTATTATAAGCATTTTTCACTTATTCTTTAAAATGCTAAAATTATTTTAAACACTTAGTGAAGATAGGTCAGTTAAACATAATTCTCTCCTAAGTGTCCAAAAACGTTCATTGTCTAAAGGTTTTGTAAAGATATCCGCTAATTGATGCAAAGTATCAACAAATTCTAGAACTACATCTTTCTTAGTGACATTGTCTCTAATGAAGTGATGTCTTATTTCAATGTACTTAGTTCTAGAGTGTTGGATGGAATTTTTAGTGAGATAAATAGCACTAGTATTGTCACACTTGATAAGAATGGTACCTACTTCAATTCCATAATCAAAAAGTTGTTGTTTCAACCATAAAACTTGTGCACAACAACTACCAGTTGAAATGTATTCCGCTTCAGTGGTAGATAATGCAACACAATTTTGTTTCTTTGAAAACCAAGAAATCAACATATTTCCAAGGAATTAGCAAGTATCGGAGGTCATTTTCCTATCTAATTTGCATCCTCCATAATCCGCATCAGAAAAGGCATGCAAGCTAAAGCTAGAGTCTCTGGGATACCAAAGTCCTAAACTAGGAGTGTCCTTAAGGTATCTAAAGATTCTCTTAACAGCTAGTAAATGTGATTCCTTAGGGCATGATTGAAATCTAGCACATAAACAAACACTAAACATAATGTCAGATCTACTTGCAGTTAGATAAAGTAAAGATCCAATCATTGACCTATATAATTTAACATCTACACATTTACCTCCTTCATCTAAGTCAAGCTTTGTTGAAGAGCTCATTGGAGTGTCATGAGGCTTGCCATTTTCCAGTCCAAATTTCTTGAGCATATCTTTGATGTACTTAGCTTGATTGATGAAGATGCCATCTTTTCTTTGCTTGATTTGGAGTCCCAAGAAAAATGAGAGCTCCCCCATCATGCTCATTTCGAATTCGCTTTGCATTAGCTTAGAAAATTCTTGGCAAAGAACATCATTAGTAGAACCAAATATTATATCATCAACATAAATTTGAACTACTAATAAATCTTTACCTTTATGCTTTAAAAACAATGTAGTGTCAACCTTCCCTTTTGAAAAACCTTTTTCAATTAAAAAATTTGACAATCTTTCATACCAATCTCTAGGAGCTTGTTTTAAACCATAAAGTGCTTTTGTCAATTTAAGAACATGATCCGAAAATTTTGAATCACAGAACCTAGAGGTTGTTCCACATACACTTATTCTTTTATAAAACCATTTAAAAATGCACTTTTAACATCCATTTGATATAATTTAAATTCATGAAAACATGCAAATGCTAATAACATTGTAATTACTTCCATCCTAGTTACGGGAGCGTATGTTTCATTATAGTCTATGCCCTCTTCTTGAGTATACCCTTGAGCAACAAGTCTAGCCTTGTTTCTCACTATATTACCACTCTCATCAAGCTTATTTCTAAATACTCGTCTAGTACCTACAATAGATTTATTACTAGGCCTTTCAACTAATGTCCATACTTTACTTCTCTCAAATTGATTTAACTCTTCTTGCATAGCCATAATCCAATGTTCATCATTTAATTCTTCCTTAATATTCTTAGGCTCTATGCATGAAATAAATGCAACATAATTACAAATATTTCTAAGAGAAGATTGAGTTGTTACCCCTTTGGATGGATCACCTATAATCTCACCATCATTGACATAGTTGTACTCTCTTGGATAAGATACTTCCCTTTCTTCAATGGTTGGATTCTCGAGAGGATCATGAGCTTCCTCATCTTTCATTTTTTCCTTTGATGATGATTCTCCAACGTCATGTCTAACGTCATTTGTATTTATAATACCTATATCATCATTAACATAAGAATCCTTCCTCGGAAGGAGATTATCATCGAAAACAACATGTATAGACTCTTATACAACTAAATTTCTTTTATTAAATACTCGATAAGCTTTAGAATTTAAGGAATAACCCAGAAAAATTCCTTCATCACTTTTAGCATCAAATTTGCCAAGGTTTTCTTTACCATTGTTTAAAACAAAACATTTACATCCAAATGGATGAAAATAGCTAATGTTAGGCTTTTTATTTTTGAAAATTTCATATGGAGTTTTCTTTAAAATTGGCCTAATCATTACTCGATTTACAACATAACAAGCGGTATTTGTGGCTTCCGCCCAAAAATATTTTGGCAAATTATTTTCACAAAGCATGGTTCTAGCCATTTCTTCTAAAGTTTGATTTTTCCTCTCAAAAACTCCATTTTGTTGAGGGGTTCTAGGTGCTAACAAATTATGGCTAATACCATTAGAATTACAAAACTCATTAAATCCAAGATTTTCAAATTTAGTGCCATGACCACTTCTAATACTAGTGATAGAGTAACCTTTTTCGTTTTGGATTACTTTTAAAAATGTGATGAAATTTTCTAATGCTTCATCTTTAGTACTTAAGAATAGAACCCAAGTATATCTAGAATAGTCATCTACCAAGACAAAATCATATTGTTTTCCACCCAAGCTAGTAGTCCTAGTTGGCCCAAAAAGATCTATATGGATCAATTGTAATACTCTACTAGTTGACACATCATTAATGGATTTAAAAGAAACTCGCTTTTGTTTTCCTTTAGCACAAGCATTACAGATTGTATCATTATCAAATTTTAGTTTAGGCAGCCCTCGAACCAATTCTCCTTGACCTAACCATTGCAAAACAGTCATGCTAGCATGTCCTAGTCTCCTATGCCATAACCAACTATCATGCTCATCCTTAGCAACTAGGAACAAATTGGTCATATTAACAGAATCTAAATTCACAATGTATATGTTTCCTATTCTATGACCAACAAGCATAACCCGATTAGATGTAATGTCAATGACTTTACAACCATTAATTTCAAATATGACATTGAATCCCTTATCGCATAATTTACTAATACTCGATAGATTATGCTTTAATCCATTCACATATAACACATTTTTAATTTGTATGGAAGAGGTATTACCTATAGTACCAATACCTTCAATGTGACCTTTTGAATTATCACCAAAAGTCACTTCTCCTTCATTTTTGACGTTAAGCTCTATGAACCGGCTTTTGTCTCCAGTCATGTGTCTCGAGCATCCACTATCAAGGTACCATGAATTTGGATTTATTTCCCGTGCCTTGTAGCAATGCTTCTTTTCCTACAAACATAGATTAATTTCTAATTTTTGGTACCCAAATTTTTTTGGGTCAATATTCATTAGTTTTTAAAATCCTTGTCCCCTTTAGTATCCATTTATGAAGGACATCCTTATCTTTAGTAGTAATGAATTCTTTAGGAACTCATATACTCCTAACAATTTTACCATTCAAGGTTCGTTGAGGACTTCTATGATTGTAGCTTCTAAAACTTTTCTTAAAAAAGTTGGATTTTGAATTCTCACCTTTTTCAAAACTTTTTGTTCCAACCTTATTAAAATAAGTTTTAAGATCATCAATCTTCTTTTGATGATCATCATGAACTTTTGAAAGTAAGTTACGCAAATCAGTATTTTTCTTTTTAAGATCATTAATTTTGATTTGCAATTCTTTGATCTTACTTTCAAGCTCATTGTTGGTCTTGGATATAAGACTATTTTCATTTTTCAATTTTGAAATATCATTTTTGTATTTTGAAAATAGAGTCTTATAATCCGAAGCCAACCCATTATAATCCTCTAATAACTCATCATAAGATAAATCATCCAAATCGAATGAGTTAGAGGTTACCTTAGAATCTTCCCCGATAGCCATCAAGCACAAGTTTGCAACTTCTTGTTCCTCTTCATCAGAACCTTCTTCATCGCTCCATGTAGCTACATGAGCCTTGTGCTTCTGTTTGGATTGACCATTTTTCTTCAATTGTGGGCAATCATATTTGACATGTCTCAGATTTTTGCATTCATAGCAAATGATCGGGTCTTTCTCCTTCGATTCAGTTTTGAAGCCTTCATGACGTTTGAATTTTCTTCCTCGGTTGGGCATCATCAGCTTTCTGAATCGTTTGGGAAATAATGCCATTTCCTTGTCATCATCATCGTCATTCAAATCACTCTCATCTTTTGTGGATTTGAGAGCAACTCCAATGTTTTTCTTCTTCTCATTCTCCTTTGGTGTCTCGTTAATCTTATCGAGGTCCACTTAATCTTCAAGCATCATTTCATGAGTGAGAAGGGAACCGATTAGTTCTTCAAGAGTTAAGGACGTTAGGTCCTTAGACTCGATGATTATCGTCTTCTTTGATTGCCACGATTTTGAAAGGGAGTTGACTAACTTCCTCACAAGCTTTTCATTTGAAATGATATCTCCATATGATTTGAGACCATTGACAATCGTTCAAAATCTATCCATCATAGCTTTAATATCTTCAATTGGTTTCATCCTGAAATTTTTATAGCTACGCGTTAGAATACTAATTTTAGATTCCTTTACCTCATCGGTACCTTTATGAGTGACTTGAAGTTTGTCCCATATTTCTTTGGTGGTTGTACAAGATGAAACTCTTCCGTATTCATCTGGTCCAAGAGCACAAAATATGATATGGATGGCTTTGGAGTTGAGTTGAAACATTCTTGTCTCTCATTCACTCCATAATCTTGGATGAGTGAGAGGCTTGATGTATCATTATTCTACTGCATTCCATGCTCCCATGTCACTTTCTTGAATGAAGTACATCATCCTATTTTCCCAGTAGGCATAGTTAGCCCCATTGAAGAAAGGAAGCTTGTTGACGGGCATCGAATCGAGACCAGAGTCAAAGTTTAAAGTAGAGGCCATTGATGACTTTGATTATCGATGTAACTCTTCTCGAATCGACTCAAGAGGTAATTAAACCTTCAAATGAGTTAGGCTCTGATTCCAATTGTTGAGTTAATCGATTGACAGAATCGGCCAAGAGGGGGTGAATTGGCAATTAAAATTTTGTGGAAGCTTTTGCAGAAAATTGAAAGTGTTTGCACAACGATTTAGAATGGTTCAATTTTTTCAATCAAAGTCTACGTCCACTACCTTAGCTATCCACACTAAGGATTTTCCAACAAATTCACTAATTTGTTCTTTCTTTTGAGGCCAAAGAGATAACCTTATAACACCCTTAATAATAATGCCAGAACCAAGGTTAATTTTTTGAAAAATTTTATTTTTCCAAGTTTGGCACGTCCTGTGCGATTATTAGTGATCGAGGAACTCACTTAATCAATCGGATAATTGAGGTGCTCATGAATAAATTTGGAGTAACCCAAAGAATTGCCACGACATACCATCCGCAAGCAAATGGGCAAGCAGAAGTTTCAAATCGCAACACCAAGGTAATTCTTGAGAAGATCATCAAATCAGATCAGAAGGATTGGAGTCTTAAACTTTCCAATACATTATGGGCGTATCGAACTGCTTACAAAGGCACCATCAGAATGTCTCCTTACCGCATTCTCTTTGATAAATCGTGCCTCACTTGGAGGAAATCTGATAAAACATTTATGACAGCGCTCGAATATTCAAAGAAAAATAAAAGAATTCCATGATCACAATATTTCTTTTAAATCATTTGTTGTCCGTTAAAAAGTTTTACTATTTAATTTTAAAAATATTTATTAGATCAAATTGGATTAGACCATACACGGTAATTTAATTATTTCCTCATGGCGTAGTTGAGATCAAAGACGATTCAGGAGCTCAATTTAAAATTAACGACCAAAGATTGAAGTTGTAATATGATAATGCTCCGATTGGTATAGTCAAAGAAATTAGATTGGAGGAACATGTGATTTAAGAAAAGGTCGTCAAGCTAACGAAATTAAAAATAATGCTTAATGAGAGGCAACCAATTTTAAATTTTTCTCCGTTTATTTCAATTTTAAAATTTTATTCTTAATTTTATTTTATGTTTTTGTCTATTTTAATTTTAATTTTTCATTTTTTAGGTACCCCGTAATTCCTAATCGAGTTCGGATAAAGCGAAGCGTAAATATTGGATCGAACGTGGTTGTGGTTAACGTTAAATAGGGGAGTATTTTTGTTCCCTCTCGTGTGTATTTAATTTTCTTATTGGGACAATATGACTTAAATGAGGGGGTGAAAATTGCATCAAATTTCACATTTTTTGTTCAATTGGCTGGAATTAAGTTTTTCTTGAATTGATGTGTTGGAATTTTCTAGTTGCCTATCTCATTTTTCCCATTGTTTCTTTGATTTTTCTTGTGTATTTTGATATTGCTTTTGTTGGAATTTAGGAAGCATGATAGCAATTGGCATGATTAATTGTTTTTCTTAAACTTTTTTAGCATTCCATGTATTTGTTAGTTGAATTGATAGCATGACTTAGTGTAATTGAACCTTTCATATGAGTTTTAAGCGTAATGAGCATACATTTTATTCTCTCTCTGTTAACTTGAGTGTGCTGACTAATTCTTTTCATTCTAAAACATGTAGCGTACTTCTTGTCGAGACTACACAATTGAATTTGATAATTTAATGTGATAGCCCTTTTCTCTTCCCAAAAAATAGCCTACCATTTGCTTATTTTCCCCTTAGATAGCCAAATTTGAGCCTTATCACTTTCTTTGTTTACCAAATCATTAATCCGAGCCTATTTTATTTTTGTTTTTCCTCTTTTTGTCAACCTCTCTCAGGACAAGAGTGAGGTTGTTTCGAAATGAAAAAAAAAACAGATAAAGAGTAAGGAGAGTTCGAAAAAAACAAAAACATAACACCGTTCGAACCAAAACACGGTTCGAACAATGCAACAAGAAATGGAGCACAAAATTCAAAGTTGTTTGAATAGTAAAATAAATAAATAAATAAATAAATAAAACAATACAATTTGGTTTTAACAACAACATAAAGGTTTCAAAAGAAAAAAGAGAGTGAATAAAGTTTGATATTTGATTTTTTATTTCCCTCTTTCATTTTTATTTTGATATAATCTTGTTTTTGTCTTGGATTTTAACCCAAATTTTAGCCTTTATCCTACCCTAACCTTAGCCCCATTACAACCCTTTTTGAAGACCTCTTGACTATTGCATTATGTTCATACTTAATAGTGGAAATTGGATTTAGTTACACGCCTATGGAAATTCTTCGATTAATTAGGCTTGAGCGATTCTTTTACCCGAAACACTTGAGTGGAATGAGTGAACCATTGTGAGGTACTAAGTCTTGCTTCTTTGAGTTTGAAGAATGATTTGAATGTCATGCTTTGTTATTACTTTCTTTTAATTATGTCTTTGCTTGATTGCTATTAGATTTTGACATTTGCTACGATTTTGATTTGCTTGGAAGTCTTGGAAATTTTACAAATTTGAGAGGGCGATTTAAGGATTTTGATTACATTGATTAATAATTGCTTGATTACAGACATTGAATAAGTGAAGGGTAACTTGATGAGTGATTTAAATATTTATTATTTTATTGTTAATTACTCCTTGATTTGTCAATTTATGTTGCTAATTTGGGTATTTTCTCTTGTTTTCTGTGCATGACATTAGATTCTAGAAATTGCGCGAAAAATGACAAAAATCTACAATTTTTATTTTTCTTGAGTCAATGTTGGACTAGTTAACATGACTTGGGGCATGACTCCGCTGATGTGGCGTCTAGTCAGCATCTTCTAGAAGGTCTAGTAAGCATTTTCGTAAAGACAGAAGACTCAACCGCAAATTCAAATTCGAATTTAGGAATTATCTTTATTTTAAAAATATAATTCAAATAATTTTTAGGAATTATCTTTTTGTATTTTTTAGGATTTATCTTTAGTATTTTTAGGGTTTTATGATATGAGGCAGCCTGCTGAATAAGACCCCCTTCGATTGTAATAGATCTAGAACGAAGTAAGCAATTCCCTTGAAGAAAATTTACTAAAAAAAAAGATGATGTTGATGGATTGATGGAAATGATAGAAAAGAAAAAATCTGAAGGTTTAGTTAATAAACAAAGAAAAAGGAAGAACCTATACTAAAAAGTATAAACTCAAACCTTATACGTTCAATGTTCAAAGGACTTGGACCCGTTAGATAGCAATCTAAGAACCCGAATTATCACAAGTTTGACACAACAAGAACATACTTGAAAAGTCAAGAAATAGTTATAAGAAGAACCAACATTGACAGAAAACCTCACAATAATTTTTAATATTAAAAAATGCCTTCCTTTGTACTTACAAAGTTGCAAAATATATAGAGAACAGAATAGAACTGACTAGCCCTCATTTGTGGAGACAAAATAATTAAAGTTTGAATTTAAAACTCAAAAGAAAACTACCATATAACTTCATTTGTGATGCCACCCATTAGTGTGACTGAATTTGCATGACTTTAACACATTTTGTATGAGTTAAATGAGTGGATAAGGGAGTTACAATTGGCCATGCATGGAGTGGGGTAGTTGAAGATTCAAACAATTACATATGTGCCTTTAGATTGAATTCAAATCTTCCCATTGATGAATTTCCACACTTGTTCACAATATCACATATGATGTGCACTCTTGGATAGGTAGCACCACTCAACTTCTCATTGAGATATGTAGTAGGTCATTTATCCTATGATAAGACTGCTCCAATTTCTATACCTGAAGCATCACACTTAATCTCGAACATTTTATCAAAATTAGGCAAGGTTAACACTGGTGCCTTAATCAAATAATCCTTTATTTTCATAAAGGATTCCTCCTGTTCATTACCCTAATTGAAGACAAAATTCTTATTTATAATCTTGATTAAGGGTGCGAAAACGGAACTGAAGTTAGGCACGAACCAACGATAAAAACTAGCTAAACCATGAAAATATCTAACCTGACTTATCGATGTTGGTCTAGTCCATTCCTGAATTGCCTTAACCTTTTCAGGATCAACTTCTACGCCCTGTGCACTAAAAATGAAACCAAGAAAGGTAAGCTTGTCAGTACAAAATACACATTTCTGTTAATTACCGAACAACCTTTCTTTTCTCAATGTGCGAAGAACATTTCTTAAATGTACCTCATGTTCTTGCAAAGACTTGATGTAGATCAGAATATCATCAAAATACACAACACATTATTTTCCAATATAAGGATGCAAGACATGATTCATTAGTCGCATGAACATACTAGGTGTATTAGTTAAACCAAAAGGCATCTCTAACCATTCATCAAATCCAATTTCATTTTGAAGATTATCTTCCATTCATCGTCTTCTCGTATTCGAATCGGATGTTACCCACTCTTTAAATCCACTTTATAGAAGATAATCGTTAATCGCTTGTAAATGTATATGCTAAGGCAAGCAAATCTGTGCAAGTATACACAATAGATGCAAGTAATATAGTAGTGAGTGAGTATCGTCTCCACAGGGATTGGATCATAAATATATTTTCACCACAGCTAGAACTAATGTCACAAACTAAATCCTACTAAGTATTCGATCTAAGAACTAATACGAATAAACTATGAAGAATGATTCAATGATTTCAGAATAATATAGTTGAGAAAAAGGAAATATGCAAACAGATAAAACAAAACATGTATTGGTTTAAATATAATTCAAACAACCTATCATATTCAGACGTGTCACAGAGCAATGATGCTAAACTACTGTCTTGACCACAATTATTCTAAGTTCTGAATGAATTATTATGCCTCACTAAACTGTTCGACATGATTACTAGGTATTCTTGGATGGTTGCTATGGTAATACCTCTCGGCGTTAACTATAGACGTTATCTTAACCTACTCTAGCAATTATCCCTTTTAGTCGCTTGAAACTCACTCCTTATATCTAAGGTAGACAAGTTAGAACTTCACCATCCCGGATTTATTCCTTTGCTCACGCTAATCTATATTAATTCTCTCGAATCTAAGAATCACTATCTAGACAAAAGTCTATCTCTCAATGCTCTCACAATACCAAGACATGTTTTACCGAAACCTCAGGCGATCTCTCGATGCTCTTACAGTGTTAAGGAAAAATATTTAAACTATGAGCAAAACAGTCATAAGCAAACATAATTCATCATTCATAAACATAAAAACATTGTTTAGGCAAAACAAAGTTTAACACCAAGTAAAGCATTCATGGTGTTATCAAAGATCATCCAAGATTTAACCGTTTAATACAACCCCAAATAAAATAAAAATTATGAATAAAGGAAGAACGACTCCCAAAATCGAGGGCTCTGTCGCGACAATCCTGATTAGCACCACGCCTGCCTTGGTGATCACCCTCTCTCGAGGCCTGATCACCGCTCTGCTATCGTCTGGCTATGGAGGATACCAAGGAAGATTGATGGGTAAATGGTGGGAAAACACTTCAGTTGCTTCCTCACGCCTTAGGTAAAGATCTTCTCTCTTCTTATTCCTTGCCTTTTTTTTGCGGCTACGGTTAAATATTTATAAGGAAAAATCTCCTAGGGCTTTGCATGCTTTTGGAGTTTCCTTAATTAGCAGTTATTAATTTCCTAAGCTTAAAAAGGAAAGGCGGCTAGCGTCTGTCAGAATAATCAAGGCTTTCTTTCACGTGAAGTAGGTCATCCAACTGGCATGTGACATAGGCGGTTTCGCCACACCTGTTTCAGGCTTCTTCAGATAAATCTTGCCTCGTCGAGATAAATCTACTCTTCACGTTCTCTTCTATTCTGTTGACCTTTGGAACTTTGCATTGTCACGACTGAAATGTTCTTCCTCTGTAGAATTCCTGTAAAAACACAACTCAAACAACCCTTTCTCCTCAGTAGCATCAGTCAAGCCAAATAAATCTTGCCTAAGCAAATATTATCCACCATAGGCTAATCTAACCTATATGCAACTAAATGTAACCAAAAATGCAGTGCATACTTTGTTTAGACGAGAAATAACTTAAGTGAAAAGACTAGAAATTGAGTCTTTTTACGGAGTTATCACACCCTCAAACTTAAGCTATTGCTTATCCTCAAGTAATGGATAATAACTAGAAGAAAATCAAAATTGTCATGGAAAAACAGTATAAAGAACAGCATCAGGTTTGAAATTTCAGCCCTCAGCAAAATTATTAAGCCTCTACATGTTCGACAGTCATATCAGTCAAGTTCCTTCCCTAGTCAGGATCTTTTGCTATGGTGTGTGCGTGATTGTAACTAGTCTATGCATAGAAGTAATTAGAAAACTTAAAGTAAGCACTTCTAAGTTGTCAAGGCAACAAACTATTCATCAGGCTTAGTTTATACTCCTTGTTATTTATCAACTTTTATTCTCTTTATTCACACTTTTTTTATAGGGGAGTCAGCTCATCACACCTACCGTTCCACACTCTAAGTGAAAGGGAGAATACCTTCCACCCCCAAGCTAGTCGGACAGAGTCATCCTATGAGTACTTTCATTCACTCATATGCCTTGGCTACTCTTAATTTCGTTTGGAGTTTTTCTTGTTCATGCCTTTGCACAGAGGAGTGTCCCTTTGTGTTTTTCGAGTTTTTCAAGTTTTTAATCACTATAGAGTTTTTACTTTACTCTTAGAATATTTTTTTGAAGTCTCAACAATTAGAAAGTTCTTTCCTAAAAAATTTACAGTTACCTAGAGCAAATACATCCTACAATCGAGTTTATAAATTTTAAAGAATCAAGGCTAGGGTTGGTTCTCTTCTTTAGACAGTCTTAACAATAATTTATGGCCTAGGCTATAAAATTCTTCTTTCATCATTAGGATCCCTAATTCATTCCTAACAATAATCTTAACCTGCTTATGTCATGACAACCAAAAATTTCAACCAATAAACATCAATTACTATTTAGCAAAGTATGGTAGAATGGTATAACACCTCCCCCAAACTTGAGGGTTGTATTGTCCTCAATGCATGAAAACTACACAATATGATTTTATATACATATGTGAAAAAATTAAAAAGAAAACGATAACTAAGAAGAATAAACTCACTTTGGTAGGGTGGCTTGACTGGATAACTTCGTGTGACGTCGTTTGATAGGATTGGACTCTCGGATCTGGATTCTACTACTTCTAGAGAGGGAGATGGCTGAAGTATACGTCTTGTTCTCTTGTGGCGTTTCTTTCTAGATGAGGTGCATGCTGGAGTGGACTGCTCGGTCGTAGGAGTCTGTTGTGCCGGGACGGGTGATGAACTAGGAATTTCTATTGGAACTGGTAGTGCTGATTGAACTGGGGACGAAATAGGATCATGCTTGGGCTGCTTCGGTTCTGGCGTGAAATCTTCATCAATAAAGAAGTGGGGTGGAGTATCATCGCTGCTTTCGGTGGTCGAGACGGATGAGGAACTGAGGAACTCTTTTGTGTCTCCTTGGCCTTCTTTTGGTACAAGTGGGACATGGGTTGCCAATGGTGGCACATCGGTGGGCACTTCTGGTGGAATGTCTGGAGGAATATAAGATGTCGAGGTATGGAATTTGTTGCCGCCTGCCTTGTAGTTGAGAATAACACTGGGAAAGGTTGGCAGTCTGATCATTGTGGTCGGTAGCAACTCCTTAATGAAGGCGTTGAGTTGCATGTCCCTTGTCTTGGCATACTCGAAGTAAATTTTCATATGGTCCTCCAGGTGTTCGATCTTTTCACGTGTCTCTCTCATGTGCGTGACCAAAGCAACCATTCTAGCTGTGGCAACTGATTTTGCGCCCCGCTCCAGACCTTCCTTTTGGTCGTCATCATTGAAACTCATCAACTCGGGGACATTTTTCTTTGTAATACCCTCCTTGGGTTTGATGAAATCTTTGAATGGTTCATCAGGAACCTTTTTCTTCCTACACAGCGTGGTTATAAAGTTTGGACACAATAGGTTACCCTGGTTCCGTTTGGCACAGTCATGGATATGCTCAAATATGATTTCACCTACGTCGATCTTCCTACCATATATAATTGAGTGCAAGAGCATCAATCACTTGACGATGATAGTGGTGTTTTGGGACGTTGGCATCATCTTGCCTTTGAGAAAGTGGTTCCACAATTTCACGTGGGATTTTAAGGCTCGATGATCTACGCATTTCCTTATAGGGGCCTTCCCTTTGAACTTGGCCAAAAATCTCTTGTGTTGGTCATCCACTTTCCCCAACTTAAAGTATTTGTTGAGTACAAAGGGGGAGAAGCGAATGAGTTTTCCTCAAACATATACTGTGTGGTTTGAGGGGTCCTCGAGATGGGCATAGAACTCCCGCACCATTGTTGGTGCTGCGGCGTTAGGATCTCGAGCAAACTTCTCCCAGGTATGCTTCTTTATAATGTCCATCACCTCGGGTCAAAATAGCTCCTCACCCTTGGCTGGAAAAACGAATTCATCTTCCAAATATACTTGGCATTGTTGAATGGTTTTGAAGCGTGCTTCTGCTTCGGCTGTTTGGAAACATTCGAAACTCTTTTTAGGGGTTGGGGCCGGTCTTGATCTCACCATTTGTATTGGTTGAATTTAGTGGTGGTGACGGGGAGCTATTTTTGAGAGAAAGAAGAAAAACATTTATGGTTTATGGAGAAAGAGGGAAACACGATGAAGAATAGGTGGGTTGGTAGTTTTTATTAAAAAGTGATGGGTGGTTTCGGGGTATTTTAGTCTTTACATGGTGGGGAAAAGATTTCTCATTAAATGATAAATATGTGATTTGGCATGAAGAAGGAGAAAATATTTCTTTCCCCCTTTACTCTGCCGCCAAAACCTTTTGCCCTAGTTTGTCCTTTTTCCTTCATGCATGCTTCAACTCCCCATGCTGCCACGTGTTCCTTGCTTGCCTACAATATGAAAGAAGAAAATAATAAAATAAAATGGATTAAAGCAAAAATAACTTAACTTATTTATGTACATATTTCAGATTTTCGTTGCCATGGCAACGAATATTTTCTCAATTAAGTAAAGCAAACTCTTGGGCATCATGTGCCAACGATGTCGATTTGTCGCGCATAACTGGGGCTCCTTTGTACTCCTTGAGTCTCTATCCATTCACCATAAAGATAGAACCATCGTTTTGGTTCTGGATTTCAATTTCTAAATTATCATAGACCTGGTGAACGAATGGCCATGACCATCTCGATTTTAGCTTGCCTGGGAATAACTTAAGGCATGAATTGTAGAGCATTACTTGTTGTCCAAAATAAAATTGCCTCGATAATATTTTCTGTCATGCCATCATTTTGTTTTCTCCTTGTAAAGGTGGGCATTCTCGTATGCATGTGCTCTAAATTCATCTATCTTGTTCAGCTCCAAGAGTCTTATTTCTCCAACAAGCTGAGCATCCATGTTTATCTTTTTGATGGCCCAATAAGCTTTATGTTCAAGTTCAACCGGTAAATGACATTCCTTTCCATAGACCAGCTTGAATGGGGACATTCCCAGCGGTATCTTGAATGTTGTACGATAAGCCCATAGTGCTTCATCTAGCTTCGGCGACAAATGTTTTCGACTTGGGTTGACCACTTTCTCAAGGATCTGCTTGATTTCTCGGTTATACACTTTGGCTTATCTATTCGTCTGAGGGTGATACGCTATAGCAATTATGTCGTACTCCATATTTGTTCAGTGCCTTGGCAATCACTTTATTATCAAAATGTGTGACTTCATCGCTAATGATAGCTCGTGGTGTTCCAAAGCGGGTGAATATATTTTTGTGCATAAACTTCAACACCGTCTTGGAATCGTTCTTAGGTGTTGCAATGGCTTCAACCCATTTTGATATGTAATCCACTGCCAAGAGAATGTACATATATCCGAATAATGTTGGAAAAGGTCCCATGAAATCTATTCCCTATACATCGAAAAGTTCGATTTCCAGAATGTTTTTCCATGGCATCTCATACCGTTTCGAGATGTTTCCTATTCGTTGGCATCTATCACATGACTTATAGAATCCATGTGTGTCTCTGAACGGGGTTGGCTAATAAAATCCAGACTGAATCACTTTTGATGTTGTTCTCGTTCCACCAAAATGCCCTCCATATGGTGACGAGTGGCATTGGTATAGGATATCTTGCTGCTCTTTTTCTGGAATGCATCTTCGGATTATTTGGTCTCCGTATTGCTTGAATAGAAATGGTTCATCCCAGAAGTAATGGCGCACATCATGTCAAAATTTCCTTTTGCCCTAGCTAGATAAATTAAGAGGAACAATACCACTAACAAGAAAATTAACTATGTCAGCATACCACGGTGCAGCCGTGACAAATAATATTTTCTCATCAGGGAAATCATCTTTAATTTCTTTAATGTTAGGACAATCAGGTTTGTTATCTAGCCTAGACAAACGGTCTGCCACATGATTTTCTATACCTTTTCTATCATTGATCTCTAAATCGAATTCTTGCAGTAATAATATCCACTGAATTGGTCTAGGCTTTGCATCTTTTTTATTAATCAAATATTTAATGGTTAAGTGATCTGTGTGCACAATTACTTTAGTGCCTATTAGATATGACCTAAACTTATTGAATGTAAATACTACTTCTAATAGCTCTTTTTCAGTGGTGGTATAGTTCACTTGTGTATCATTAAGAGTTCGGCTTGCATAATAGATAACATGAAAAATTTTACTTTTTTGTTGCCCTAGCACTGCTCCCACTGCATAGTCACTAGCGTCGCATATGAGCTCAAATGGTTCATTCCAGTCTGGTGGGATAACAATTGGTATTGTCGAA
Organism: Hibiscus syriacus; assembly: GCF_006381635.1. Taxonomy (NCBI): domain Eukaryota; kingdom Viridiplantae; phylum Streptophyta; class Magnoliopsida; order Malvales; family Malvaceae; genus Hibiscus; species Hibiscus syriacus. The sequence continues at coordinate 1,055,379 of NW_024062824.1, read as the reverse complement.
AGTTTTTTCTTCAAATCTTTAAGGCATTCAAACAATCATTAGTAGATTCAAATGGTTGATTTTGTTGAAGCAAAAGACATAAGGGTTTAGAGTTTTGAGAAAAGTCTTTTAAGAACCACCTGTAGAATCCTGCATGTCCAAGGAAACTGCGTACACCTCGCACATTAGTATGTGGGGACAGATTTGCAATTGCATCCACCTTGGCTTTGTTGACTTTGATGCCATGGAATGAAATTTTGTGACCCAACATTATTCCTTCGGTTACCATAAAATGGCATTTTTCCCAATTCAGTACTAGGTTGGCTTCTTCACATCGTTGTAACACCTTGGATAAATTACCGGGACATCGGTCAAAATCATCACCCAAAACGGAGAAGTCATCCATAAATATTTCCATGCACTCTTCCTCCATATCTAAAAAGATTACCATTATGCATCTTTGGAATGTACCTGGAGCATTACAAAGTCCAAACGGCATTCGTCGAAATGCATAGGTACCATACGGGCATTTGAAAGTTGTCTTTTCATGGTCCTCGGGTGCTATGGCAATTTTGTTATATCCTGAGTATCCATCGAGGAAGCAATAAAATGCTTTTCCCACTAATCTATCCAACATTTGATCGATAAAAGGGAGGGAAAATGATCCTTCTCTGTGGCTTTGTTGAGCTTCCTGGAGTCCATAGATATGCACTAGCCCGTGACTGTTCTCGTGGTAAGTAACTCATCCTTCTCACTTTTGACCAAGGTCACACCACCTTTCTTTGGTCCACATTGTACTGGGCTAACCCATGAACTATCGGATATAGGATAAATTACTCCCGCATCCAGCCATTTTATTATTTCCTTCATGACTACCTTCTTCATGATCGGGTTGAGCCATCTTTGGGGTTCTACCGAGGTACTGTGGCTATCATCGAGATTGATTTTGTACATGTATATGGTCGGACTGATTCCCTTTAAATCTTCCATCGTCTAACCTATAGCTTTCCTGTGTTGTGAAAAAACATTCAACAAACTATTCTACTGTTCGGAGGTTAGGTTGGCTGAAATAATCACTGGTAAGGTTTCATCAACTCCTAGATAAGCATATTTCAAATGTGATGGCAAAGTTTTAAGTTCCAATTTCGGTGCATGTTGTGAATATGACTCTTGAGACTTAACTTCATCATAATCTAAAGGTTCAAATTTCATACCTGACCTATGAATAAATCTCAATTGGTCATTTGTCTTTCCTTCGCATCTTACCTTGTATCACTTTTAGGGTGTTCATTACTCAGATTTCTACGGTTGGGGCCATAATTGTCAGAATTATCTTCTGAAAATAATTTGTCTAGGCCAAAGTTTTCTACTTCATGCATTTCGGTTATAGGTTCATGGTATAAAGTATTATATTCATCGAGCCTTAGGGATTCACCTCGTCCACGGATTACCTTTTCTTCAATCTTTCTAATGCATTGGCATTCCTCTAGATCGTCCGCGTATTTCATAGAGTTGAATACATTGATCGTGACTCTTTGCTCTCCAACTCTCATGGTGAATTCTCTCTTTTCATAATCTATTAAAATTCTATCGGTGGCTAAGAATTGGCGTCCCAAAATGATTGGTGCATTTTCATCGGCTTCGCAATCCAGGATGAGAAAATCAACTGGAAATACAAATTTATCCACCTTTACTACAATGTCTTTAATTCTGCCCTCGGGTCGCACATAAGACCGATCAGTCAGCTGTATGATGACTGATATGGGATGGACATGATATCCGTCTAGTTTCATGAATATGAACTTTGGTAGCAAGTTTACACTTGATCCCAAATCAATAAGAGCTCGTCCTATGAAGTCATTACCAATGGAACATGGTATCACAAAGCTGTCAGGGTCTTTTTACTTTGGTGGGAGTTTGCTCACTGCTGAGCAGATTTCTGTTGCCATGGCGACAGTTCTTCCTTCCTTTTCTTTGTAACATTTTCTTTTCGAAACTTGGCATAGGAAGGCATTTGCTCAATGGCTTCAAGTAGGGGCACATTGATACACAACTGATCCAGAACATCAATGAATTTCTTGAAATAGATGTCATCATCATACTTCTTCAATCGTTGAAGGAACGGTGGTGGAGGTATCACATCTACTACTGATGGTGCTGAGGAATCGCTGGTCGTGACCATGAATTTCTTGTTATCTGGTTGATACTTTTTCGAGCCTTCACTTCTTTCCTTCTCTTCAAGCACTTGCTCTCGTTCAACATTCTCATATTGATCAGGTTGTGTTATGCCTTGACAAGACTTGTTCAGGTGATTTTCCCCAAACTTGTCATCTTGGTCGACTTGTTTTCCATTCCTTAGTGTTAGTACATTGCATTGCTCCTTCCCATGATGCTTAGTGACTTCAGTATCACTAGGGAGATTTTCGTGTGGGCGAGAATGTAATGTCGTGGCAATTTGTCCCACTTGATTCTCCAATGCTCCGAGAGATAAACTATGGCTTTGCAACAGTGTTGCTTGGCTTTGTAGAAAATTTCCTTGGTTTTTAATTGTTGCATAATGTTCGTGCATCAAGATTTTTGTAGAAGCCATGAAATCTTTTGTCGAGGCCATGAATTCCTGCAAGGATGATTCCAAGGAGTTAGTATTGGAATGAGTGTAAGAGAAAGAAGCTATACCTTTATTGTTCTGCCAGGGCTGCTGATGATGCTGATATTGAAAATGTTGATGGTCGGAATTATTTTGTTGTGGCTTGTAATTTGCACCTTGATTGTTGCTTCCTTGATTATTCCATGAGAAATTTGGGTGATGTCTCCAACCAGGATTGTACGTGTTCGAATAGGGATTATTGTTGTTCTGATTATAGTTGCCCAAAAAATTGGTTGACTCATGGTTTTCAGGACATTCGCTCTCATGATGGTTGCCATGATAGAAAAAGTACACATTATTGGTTGCTTTGACTTCTCTTACCTCATTAGGACATTGCAAATTTTTCAACATGTTGGTTATGGCAGAAAGTTGAGCTGCTACCGAATCTTTACTCTCTAATTCATATGCTTCAGGGGGGTTTTTGCCGGTTCCCAATCTTGCACTTGGAAATTGATAGTCATTATTTGTTATTCTGTCGAGAATGTCAAAAGCTTCCTCGGGTGATTTGTCTAGTAAGGTGCCATTCGCTGAGGCATCTAGCATCATTCGAGTTGGTGCATTGACTCTATTGTAAAACATCACCACTTGCATCCAATCGTGGAATCCATGGTTAACACATTTGCAAAGTAAACTTTTATACCTATCTCAACATTCGTACATTGATTCATCATCTCCTTGGAGAAAACTCGCGATGTCATTCCGAAGCTTTGTATTCATATTGGGCGGATTATATCGGAGTAGGAAACTCTTGCATAAATCTGCCCATGACTCCATTGATCTAGAAGGAACTCCGTTGAGCCAAGCTCTTGCTCTATCACGTAAGGAGTAAGAAAAGAGCTTCAGTTTGAGCAATCTTTATGACTCCTTGTTGTCGAAATGAATCCCATACTTCAAGGAAAGCATGTACATGTTGTCTAGCATCTTCATTAGGTGTACCACCAAATTAGCCGATAGAGTTCAGTTTATTAAACATCACTGGTTTAAGTTCAAAATGAGTGGCTTGTATCTCGAGTGCCACTATGCCAGGATTGAGGTCATCGAGAATTGGGTTCAAATGATCTCGTATCGCTCTTGGTCTTGCAACTTGGAGATTAATCGCTGTATCTGGGTCTCCTAGATCTCCCATGTCATTTTGCATTTGATTCAAATGTTCTCTGGTTCTTTGGGCACGCAACCTTTGTCTTAATGATTGCTCAACTTCGGGGTCGAATGGTTCCAAAGGTTTACCAGCATATCTCAATGTCATGCAATAATAAAAACCTATAAAAGAAAATAAAAACTAAGTTAGGCTAAATAAATATAAAGTGACAAAAAGAACTTGTTATGGAAAAAATAAATTTGTATGTTTCCAATCCCCGGCAAAGGTGCCAAAAACTTGATCATTTGTAAATGTATATGCTAAGGCAAGCAAATCTGTACAAGTATAAACAACCGATGCAAGTAATATAGTAGTGAGTGAGTATCATCATCACAGGATTGGATTAGAAATATATTTTCACCACAACTAGAACGAATGTCATAAAATAAATCCTATTAAGTATTCGAACTAAGAACTAATACGAATAAACTAAGAAGAATGATTCAATGACTTCATAATAATATAGTCGAGACAAAGAAAATATGCAAACATAAAACAAAACAAAACAAGTATTGGTTTAAATATAATGCAAACAACCTCTCATATTCAAACGTGTCACAGAGAACTGATGTTAAACTACTGTCTTGACAGTAACTATTTTAAGTTCTTAATGAATTATTATGCCTCACTAAACTGCCCGACAGGATTACTAGGTATTCTTTGACGGTTGCAATGGTAATACCTCTAGGCGTTAACTATAGGCGTTGTCTTAACCTACTCTAGCAATTATCCCTTTTAGTCGCTTGAACCTCACTCCTTATCTCTAATGTAGACAAGTTAGAACTTCACCATCCTGGATTCATTCCTTTCCTCACGTTGATCTATCTTAATTCTCTCAAATCTAAGAATAACTATCTAGACAAAAGGCTATCTCTCGATGCTCTCACAATGCCAATAAATGTTTTACCGAAACCCTAGGTGATCTATTGATGCTCTTACAGTGTTAAGGCAAAATATTTAAACTATGAGCAAAACAGTCATAAGCAAACATAATTCATCATTCATAAACATAAAAATATTGTTTAGGCAAAACTAAGTTTAACACCAAGTAAAGCATTCATGGTGTTATCAAAGATCATCCAAGATTTAATCGTTTAATACAACCCCAAATAAAATAAAAATTAAGAACAAAGGAATAACGACTCCCAAAACTGGGGGCTCTGTCGCGACAATTCTGATCATCACCACGTCTGCCTTGGTGATCACCCTCTCTCGAGGCCTAATCACCGCTCTGCTATCATCTGGCTATGGAGGACACCAAGGAAGATTGGTGGGCAGACGGTGGGAAAGCACTCCAGTTGCTTGCTCATGCCTTAGGTAAAGCTTTTCTCTCTTCTTATTCCTTGCTTTTTTTTACGGCTACGACTGAATATTTATAAGGAAAAATCTCCTAGGGCTTTCCATGCTTTTGGAGTTTCCTTAATTAGCCGTTATTAATTTCCCAAGCTTAAAAAGAAAATGCATCTAGCGGCTGTCAGAACAATCAAGGCTTGCTTGCATGTGAAGTAGGTCATCCAGTTGGCATATGACATAGGCAGTTTCGCCACACCTACTTCTGACTTCTTCAGATAAATCTTGCCTCGGTGAGATAAATCTGCTCTTCACGTTCTCTTCTGTTCCATTGCCTTTGCAACTTTGCATTGTCACGACTGAAATGTTCTTCCTCTATAGAATTCCTGCACAAACACAACTCAAACAACCCTTTCTCCTCAGTAGCATCAGTCAAGCCAAATAAATCTTGCCTAAGAAAAACTTATTCACCACAGGCTAATATAACCTATATGAAACTAAATGCAACTAAAAGTGCAGTGCATACTTTGTTTAGACGAGCAATAACTTAAGTGAAAAGACTAGAAATTGAGTCTTTTTACGGAGTTATCAATCGCACCACATAATTCATCAAGTATATCATCAAGGCGAGGATTAGGATGTTGATACTTGATAGTAATTTGATTCACAACTCGACAATCGACACATATTCTCCACGTCCCGTCCTTCTGTGGCACCAATAGCACTGGTACAACACACAGACTCAAGCTCTCTCGAATTTAACCCTTCTTCATCAACTCATTGATTTGCTTTTGAATTTTTTTCGTTTCTTCGTTATTACTTCAATATGCTAGCCTATTTGGAATAGAATCTCTCAGAATAAATTCAATCTGATGCTTAATGCCCTGAATAGGTCGTAACCCACTCGTTGACTCATCCAAAAACACATCAAATTCCTACAAAAGAGATGAAATAGACACAGGCAAATCAGTGGGAGTTTCAACCAATAAACAATGCTCTTTATACATTAAATAAGTAAAGACTGTTGAGAGGAAAGACATTTTCTGATTTCATTTCTGCTTGCGTACACGCTCATCTTTTTATTACCTTTTGTTTCTTCACTATTTTTTTTAAGTAAACTTGATGTTCTTGCAATTGACTTGGTGTCAAAGGTGCTAAGGTGATCTTCTTACCTGAATACATAAAAGAATATCTATTTGTGAAACCATCATGCATCACTTTTATATCAAACTGATACGGACATCCCAACAACAAATGAGTGGCATCCATTGACACAACATTGCACATCACTTCATCCTTGTACTTTCCAATGGTAAATGTCATAAGAACTTGTTTAGTGACCTTTAACTCTCCACCATCATTCAACCATTATAACTTGTACGGAAAGGGATGTTTTGTCATTTTCAGTCTTAACTTATCAACTATAACAGTACTTGCAACATTAGTACAACTACCACTATCAATAATCAAAACACATACCTTGTCATTTATAAGATATCTTGTATGAAAAATGTTCTCTCACTGCTATTCATCTTGAATCGGTTGTGCATTCAAACTTCTCTTAACTACAAGTGCTTCACCCGTTGCACACGTCTGCAATTGGTCATCATCTTCATCATCGTCCACTAAAGGGATTTCTTGCTCGTCACCTTAGGATTCAGACTCTATATACCCATCCACACGAATCAATATTATCTTTCGATTAGGACATTGACTCGCAACATGCCCTCTACTAAGGCATTTTAAGCATTGGATGTCTCTTGTACGTTCTGGATGCATATGTTGCTTTCCACATCCAACTTCATCGACGGGAGGCTTCAAACTACTTGATTATGTTCTTTCCTTAATCTTAAGCGGTTATTGCTTCCTGGCATTACTAGAAGTGAATAATGGATTGGAGAAAAAATTAGGAGTATTACATCAGTTAGAAGATTTTCTACGTTGTTGTCTTTCTATCTTGATTTCCATATGCATCATGTCATCCAACTCGACATAATGTTGCAATTTAACAACGTTAGTAATTTCAAAATTCAAGCTTGCAAGAAAATGTGACATAATTACTTCTCGATCTTCCTCGATATTTGCACGCATCATGGTCATTTCCATCTCCTTGAAGTAATCTTAAATACTTCGATTACCCTGTTTCAGGTTTTGTAATTTTTGAAACAAATCACGATGATAACGAGATGGAACAAACCATTTCCTCATGATTCACTTCATTTATGCCCGCGTGTTCACTGTACACTCACTGATTCTTCTTCCACTGAAAAATAATTGATCCTACCAAATAAGAGTGTAATCGACAAACTCCATCGCTGCCAAAGGAACCTTCTTTTGTTATGAGTAATTATAACACTCGAAAGCGTGCTCAACCTTACTCTCTCATGCCAAATATTCATCATGATCTGTTCATCCTTTAAAACATGGAATTGCAACTTTTATGTTAGCTAAATTATCATTAAATACACACCCTTGTCTCTGATTCAATCTCAGAGGCTGATTAATTTCGTTTTCATCATTAATCTCTTCATTGTAATGAGATTGGGATCCACCATCGCTTTTATCCATTGTAGAGTGTAAAGGCTCAAGTTCAGCCCTTAATATCCTCTGTATTTCATGAGTAATGGCCTGTATTTACAAGTTTGGCGGTTGGGCACCCGGATTGGTATCACTAGAAACTGTCATATTAGTAAAAAATAACAAAACAAAAAAATTAATGTATATAGGACCTCCCAGTACACACACAAAAATTCTCACAATTTTGCTTCAAAGAAATCAAAATTTGCACTCAATCACTCAACACTCATGTTTAACTCGGGATAAACTTTTAATGGCTTTTTTTTTCTCCCCTTCTGATCTCACACGCTCAATATGAATTTTCCACTCGTTCCCTCGTAATTAGTTCTTTTACAAACTAATTTTGATCTTTCATAATCTATCAACTATGTCAGTTAAAGGAAATAAACATCGGATAGCGTAAATTGGAAAATAATGAAAGGAAATGCTAAAATTCAAAGGAAACAAATAAAGAAAGATGAAAAAGAAATCATTAACTTACTACAAAAAATGCTTACAACGAGTCTTTCACCGAAACAATCAAAGATCCTGCATTTTGGGTTGAATCAAAAGTATTTCAATGTTGAAGAACAGAATATCATTGTACTTATCTTCATCTTTTCTTAAAATCAAAAACTTTTCTTTTCTTTCTTTATTTTCAAATATTGACTTTTTTATGAATTGTTTGAAGTTTTTGGTACTTTCAAAGATGAATTTGTTACTTAGTTCAAAACATTTACTCTTATTACCATATGATATGAGGCAACCTATTGACTAAGACCCCCTTCGATTATAATGGATCTAGAACAAAGTAAGCAATTCCATTGCAGAAACTTTACTAAAACAAATGATGATGTTGATAGTTTTATGGTTAAGGTTACAGACGAAAATAGTTGATAAAAGATGAAGAAAAAAGGAAATAAATTGCTAGAAATTTTAGAATGGTGTAAGAGTGAATATATATGCTTGGTGAAGATGACAATGATGGAAAAGAATAAATCTGAAGGCTTGATTAATAAACAAGAACAAGGAAGAAACTATACTAAAAAGTATAAACCCAAACCTTATACGTTAAATGTTCAAAGGACTTGGACCCGTTAGATAGAAATCTAAGAACCCGAAGTATCACAAGTTTAACACAATAAGAACATACTTGAAATGCCAATAAATAGTTCTAAGAAGAACCAGCATTGAGAGAAAACCTCACAATAATTTTTAATATTCAAAAAATGTCTCCATTTGTACTTACAAAGTTACAAAATATATAACCCCCTAGACCAGTCTATGCATTTCGACTAAGTCTAGCGGATTGCACGAAATATTCTTAAAGACATTTTCAAAAAAATGTTATTCAGTAATTTAAATCATATTACAAATGACATTTATAAAAGTATACTATATAATGATAAAACCCAACTTATAAATATAAAACTAAAAGCGACCATGTAAAAAAAACATGTAATAATTTCGGAGCACCGTAAATCAAATATCAGTAGCAAAAGCAGTAAACGTCATAAAAAGATAAGTACTTCAAAAATAAGGAACATGTCACCATAATTAAAAATAGTTCGGAAGATAGAAACATTACAACAAAAAGATTTGTACTAAATGTGCCAATCCTCCAAGTGCCTGATACAGAGTGCCTATCCGAGAATATCTGAAAGGGGGTAAAACCGTTTGAAGAGTGAGCTAGAGACTCAATATGTCCCAACAGTACAGAAATGTAAACATACAATTATGCTTTTTAAAATCAGTACATATCACAGTAAATAAAACATCATAGGAGTTTTTAATTTAAAATCTCTGAATCATCATGCAACCAAACGCCATGTGTAGTTCCCAAAAACTGCACAACCTAAGGGAGTACCTTGGGACTTGAGAGTCTACCCAAGATAATTCTTGGGGCAATGGAGGCTTACCCAAGAAAAAACTTGGGGCCGCAGAGCCTACCCAAGGGTCGCCTTTGGTCCATAAGGAATTACCAGTCGGTGCTGAACCTATCCAAGGAATTACCAACAGTGACTAAACTTGCCAGAGTCTTCATACCAGATCCCATAGTACCCCTTAGAAAACATTTTTTAGATGGTAACCAGTATTAGTAGTAAATCAGAGTTCAGACAAATAATCACTTCAGTAAGACAGTAACCATAAATCATAATTCAGATGATCATGCTTTACATTTTAGAAAATCAAAAATGAGGTTTCAAAATAGGTATTTTATACAGTAGTCAAATCTGATCAAACATTATATTTCAAATCATAGAAAACATTCATGTGCACAAGAGATTTCAAACAGATATTTAAAACATTTATATTGCATACAAGGAACACACCTCGCAAAACATGTTAGTCTAGAAGATCTATCTAGCACAGGCTTCACTAGGCTTTTCAACTGAACAGGAACCTAAGCCATATCAGGAAATAGTCATATTCAGAATAATATTATTAACAGAATAACTAACAGGGTTACAGAACTATACGAGTATTCAGAGCCTATCAAGGACGAACGGATCGAGAGGAACATGGTCGAGCAGTGAAACGGTCAGGAGATCCCCGAGTACCTTTAACATACAATCACAATAATTAGTCCTTTACTCTTTAATTAACTTAACTGAATTAAAATGCTTAAATAAATATTCATTTTTCGGGTTTACGGGTCAATTCGGAGATTTTCAAGTTTGAATTTGGAAAAACGAACTTCAGAATCAGACTCAAGACACCAAAAAACCAAAAATATGACTTTTCAAAAAATTTGACTTTTTGGGTCAAAGTCAACGAGTCGGTCGGGTCAGGTCAAATAGTTTGGGTCGGGTCGGGTCGGGTCAAACAGTTCGGGTCGCGTCAGGTCAAGGGTTCAGGTCAGGTTGGGCTGGTTTAAGTCGGTCCACACCGGATGGACCGATTTCTAGAAGAAACCAGAGCAGGAACAAGTCCCATGTGTACACGGCGGTACGTGAGGGCACGTGGGCTGGCGAAATGTGGGCTAGTCGGCGGCCAATTTCTCCCGAGCATACCAAACATCAATTGCAACCAACAATTTCACCTAAAAAGCCATAAACCAAACCAAACAACCAGAAATACAATCGGACTTACCTACCGGCCATCGAAGGAGGAAACAACAACGATACGACGACCCACAGGCTGTGCTTGAAGCGGACGACGATGGGGAGTGCGAAGGTGGTGGCGGTGAGGCAACTCGACGAGCACGCTAGCTTAAAACAACGAAAAATGAATGGCAGGCACGGGTAGTTTACTCTTGATTTCGCCCAATCGGTGGCCGATTTCGGAATAGTGTTGGTTGGGGTTACTTTGCCAGAGGATGCTGGTTCGACCGGTGGCGATGAAACACGTTAATGGAGGCTAAAATGGTGGTGGAGAGTGGTAACTTAGGGTTTCTATATTTAGGATTTTAGCTCTCGATGGGGGAAGGAGTGGATTTGGGGCTTTGGGGTATTCATCTTTAAGGCTATAAAATATATATCCATTAATTAATAACCTAAATAGAAGCCTAGCCTAAATAGTAGAGGTATGGGTAACCTTACCTTTGGGGGACACAGGTTCAAGCCTATTTTTTGTCTGGTACATTATGGTTAAATTATGGGTTTAGTCACTGAATTTCCAAAACTTTCAAATTTAGGTTAGAAACTTTACAAATTTACATTTTAGTACAGAACAACAATTAATTATATTTTAAAGAAATTTTTGGGGTGTGACAAAATATATAGATAAAAGAAGAGATATGGATAGCCATCGTTTGTGGATACAAAATAATAAAGCTTGAATTTAAAACTCAAATGAAAACTACCATATAAGTTCCTTTGTGATGCCGCCCATTTGTGTGGCTGAATTTGCATGACATTAACACATTTTGCATGTGTTAAATAAGTGAATAAGGGAGTTATAATCGGCCATGCATGGAGGGAGTAGTTGAAGATTCAAACAGTTACGCATATGCCTTTAGTTTGAATTCAAATCTGCCCATTGTTGAACTTCCACACTTGTGTTGTGCACTCTCGGATAGGTGTATAATGCCCCACATACTACTCACATGCTTGTAGGACACTCTCCCACATGTAGGACATCTTTAAGATGCTTATGGACTTGTCATCTGGAATTGAGCTGGTGGAGCTAAAGTTGAGCTGAACGGAGCTAAGGTGAGCTGAATTCAACAAGCTGAAAGTGTAGTGAGCCGAGTTGAGTTGAGATGAGCTGCATACACTCCTTTGAACTTCAACCGAGCTCATATTAAGACCTTAAGCTACTTCCCTTTATTGTTTCTATATGAAAAACACAAAAACAACCATCAAAGTATGGCAAACTTATTGTAAACTTATTAATAAGTTGAAAATTCCATGCAAACACACTTATGAGTTATAAAACTTATTAAAAACATAAAGGAATTAGTATATATAATGCACATACTTATATATTTAATGAAACTAATGCAAATATGTATAATTACTTAGGAAGCTATAAATACCCCTTTAGGTAAGCTTCACACACATCTCAGATTGCCTGAACTTATTTGTTCTAGTTTTCTTATTTTATAAAGTTTTTACTTTTTAAGTTTTTCTATTTATTTTCTTTTAAATGATTAAGTATGATTTCTATCATACATAGCTAAGTTTTCCATATCCAAAGTCTGAAGCGATGTCTCAATTCTGATCATGAAAATTGAAAAGCACTTAATACCCTTCAAGTTACATTCTCAGTTTTCTGGAATCAATGATCGATAATTGACCATCTTTTTGTAATGAAAAATGTTTTCTTTTGAAAAAGTTAACATTGGATTGATTTTGTTTTCGATTAAAAGTTGGGATTAATGATCAACTTGTAGCACATTCGACTTCCTGTGAACAAATTTAGTGGTGGTCCGCTAAGGGAAACTGAGCTCAAATTTGATTCTTAATGAGACACTATAATCCGAGTCAGGTTTTTTCAAAGCTTTTAAATTGAGTTGGCGCTTGTAAGGATGTCTCGATTAGTGCACATAAGAACTTATAATCAAAGATTGCTTTGGATTGTCGGTTTATTTGAGAGAAAAACAAGTTATAGGGGTTGGGCCCTATAGACTGTAACCAACATGAATCCGAAGCTAAAATCTATTTTGATGATCGACAAAATATGAGGCAAAGCGAAAGCCTGAGTCTATTTTTTATTATTGGATTTTACTTTAAATATACTTTTGTTGAATTTTTTATTTTCTTTTACTTTTCAAACAAACCCCCTTTTTACTTTACTTGTAATTTTTGTCTAGCCTAAAAGCAAGCCCAATTCATTATCAAATTCAATATTTCCTGTAGATCCACCCTTACTCTCTCTATACTATTATTTATTTTATTTTTAATGAGATCAAGGCATATTTATTTGACATCAAAATGGTGTGTTGTCATTTCTGCGTGGGATCATATCACTGCTTTATTTCTATTTGGGATCCTCATTGAGGGCTAAATCCCCAATCTGATTTTTGTTTATGTTTAGGATCCTCTTCAAAGGGAATATTCTTATTCTGTTTATATGCGACGAAAGTTATAATTGCATGTTAATGATGCGACATTATGGTGAATAAATTCTGATATTTCTATGTATGCATTATTGGTGCTATTATGTATATGATGATATATGTTTACTGTAGAGCACACACTAAACATTTTAGCTCACTTTTTAGTTTTCGTCTTTTCAGATCCTTTCGACCTTTAGCATACGATCGATACTTTGAGGATTGTAAGGTAGCCCATTTTCCATTCATTCATCGTATGAACATTTTTTTCCTAGACTTTATGTTATTTATTTTTTGTTATTTTATTTATATTTTTATGGGATTTTGGGATTATATGTTTTATATGTTTTCGAAGTTGAAACTCGTATATTTCCTTTCGTTATGAACTGATGCTTCGAACTTGGACTTTTGACGATGTACATTTTGATTCTGAAAGTTTTTTAGTTTATATAAATCTGATTATGAAAGTTATCTCCGAGATTCAGCTGTAACGTCCAGGCTAGGTCTAGGGGTTACAAGTTTAGAATATAATTTATCGAGTTTGGACTAAATTATAAAAAAATAGAAGTAAATATGGGTCAATTGCAGATAAAATATTATTTTAAGGACTAAAAAACAAACAAAAATATTAACATATTAAAATTATTAGACTAAATTATAAAAATTAAAAATAAATAAAGATCAATTTCGGTTAAAAGCTTAAATTTACTTATAACTTTGATTGAATGTTAAAGTATACTATAACATATAAACTTTGATTTAATATAATTATACACATAAAAATTTAGTAAAATTTTAAAATGGAAATGTTTCTTTATCTCTATTCACTCATACTTTTTAAAATTTTAGTGGATTTTTAAAATGAAAACATTCTCTCTTCTTTATTCCTTCCTTTTTGACATTTTAATGAAATTTTTAAATGAATGTATTCACTCTTTTCTCTTCCTTCCCTAATTTTTTAAAATTTTAGTGAAAATTTAAAATAAAAATCTTATCTAATATCTTCCCTCCCTACGTTAACAATAATTTATACTTATTGATATTTTAAAATTATTTTATATAATATATTGTATAATCTAATAAAAATTAATAATAAATAAATAAATATGTTGAACCTATTTTGATATAAAAAATTTAAGGACAAAGTATTTTTGGACTTAATTGAATTTTTTTAAAGTTTTCAAAAATAATTCAAAGTCCACAAAATTTGCATTTGAACACAAAAGTGTTTTCTGGGTAAGTAGTACAGATACTGTTCAAACAGTGTCGAAGCTAAAAGTAAGAAATATCTATACTCTCTTGTTGATACTACATGTTGTTTCCCAAAGTGTTCAAATTTCAGTATGCAAAATTGGTAACGATACTCAATAAGTACCGATACTACTTTACAAAATGGTATCAATACTATGAAACCATAGTATCGATATTGGTTAAGCCCAAGGGTTTGTATCTGCTAGTTTATTTAAATATTACAAAGGAAGTACTGATACTCTCTGTTCTCGGTAGTTTTATTTTGCAAAAAATTAATCCCTAATGGCTCCAAAATATCCCCAACGGCTAGAAACTGTTACAAATTCATTATAACATATAAAAACAAGTTGAGGATACTTGAAGAAAGTTATAACACCTATCCAAGCAATCATGGTCAAGAGAAAAGCTTTTCATTCTTTATTTTTTCTTTTCTCTTGTACATAGAGAGTTTTAGTGAGCTTAATTTGTAAACTCCTACCTTTGAGAGGTTTCTCTTATTTACATCTTTTACCTTCTGTAAAAGGGGAGCGATTCTAGTTTAGCTATTGGAAATTAGTGAATTTGTGAAAGTTGCTCTTGAGAATAGAAGAAAGAAATAAAAAATTAGTGAATTTGTTAGAAAATCCTTAGTGTGGATCTAAGGTAGTGGCTGTAGACTTCATTGACGAAGTTGAACAACTATAAATCATTATCTCTTATTTTCTTTTCCTTTATTTTCTCCTCAATTCCAAAATTTTCAAAAGGCCAATTTTCCCCTCTTGGTTATAATTTCAGTTGTTCATAGTGCATCAAAATCCTAACATAATCATTTAACAAAAATAACCTCCAAATTATTTTTATATAAATTCTGGTGAATTTTCAAACCCACTGTAAATCTCAAAATCTAAATTGTTTTCTTAAACCTCATCCTTAGGTTCTTCATCAAATCTTACAACCAATTCTTTAAAATTACTTAACTCTTCAAAACACATAAAACACAAGAATCAACATCTCCTTCATCAACTCAAGATGAACTTGAACATGAACCCTAGTAATATTCATGTCAAAACGTAGAGAATTGAACGTAGAATATTTTTCCTAATCACACCAAAATCTAATTCTCAACAAGATTGCTTCAAAATTCAAAACAAAAATACCTACCTTGGAAGCTTTGGGGGTGTCGGTCTTGGATGAAGAAGAAGCTGAAGATGCTCCACCATATTTGATATTCTAATGCTATAATAGATCTAACACATGCTTAATAATATATCATAGAATTTTTTTATTCAACACCATAGGAAATTCCATTTTTACCTTTAATGAATCTTCATATTCACCCTAAAACCATGCCATCAGATCCTTATCATATTACAAAGTCAAATATGAATTATTTTGACTTTTATTTCCAAAATTCCCCTTGAATTTTAAAAAATTGCGTTTTAGTCACTAAATTCCACTGTTTCAATTAAATTTGAAAAATTGCACAATTCCAAACCAAATTTCTCTGATCTAAAATATTAAAATAATATTACTAACCATCTTATAACATCCTTCCAATTTTTGTAAAATTCCAATTCGAACTGAAATACCGATTTCCTTACCGTCTTTATCCCTTTCTAATTTTTCTTTACTAAATTTCCAAATCCTAAAATATAATTTCTATAAAACTTCACTCTCAAGAGTAAACCATCTATTTATGGAATAAAATTATTTTTAGAAAATTATCACTTAATTCCCTAAACTTTTTCCCAATTTTCTACTTTGACCATCAAACTTTCAAAATTTTCATTTTGGTCATTATCTAAAATTTTGGGGTATTATAATTCTCCTCTCCTTAAAAAAATTCATCCTCGATAGAGTGGATTAGATGAGATTCCAATAGTTCGAGAATTCCCTGATGTTTTCCCTGCTGAGTTGCTAGGATTACCTCCAGATAGAGAGGTAGAATTTCAAATTGAAGTAATGACAGGAACCGCTCCAATTGCAATGACACCTTATCGAATGGCTCCGAAAGAATTGCAAGAGTTAAAGAATCAATTGCAAGAATTGATAGAGAAGGGATTTATTCGACCAAGTTTGTCACCTTGGGGAGCTCCAGTGTTATTTGTTAAGAAGAAGGATGGTCAATGCGTCTCTACATTGATTATCGACAGCTTAATAAGGTGACCATCAAGAATAAGTATCCCCTCCCGCACATTGATGACTTGTTTGATTAGCTAAAGTGAGCTTCAGTATTTTTGAAGATTGACTTACGTTCCGGTTATCACCAATTGAAGATTCAAAAGAAAAATATTCCGAAGATGGCTTTCAGAATGAGATATGGTTATTATGAATTTATCGTAATGCCATTTGGAGTAACGAATGCACCTGTTTCTTTCATGGATCTTGTGAACAGGATTTTTTAACCATATCTGGTCCAGTTTGTAGTTTTCTTTATTAATGACATACTGGTGTACTAAAACACATCTAAGGATAGTTTTGCAAATTCATAGGGATAAGAAACTTTATGCTAAATTGTCCAAATGTGAATTTTGGCTAAATGAAGTAAAAATTTTTGGGCATGTGATCTCTGCCGATGGGATTAGAGTGGACCTTCAAAAGGTAAAAGCTATAATGGACTGGGAAGTTCCAAAGAATGTATCAGAAGTCCGGAGCTTCCATGGACTTACCGGTTATAATCGAAGATTCGTTAAGAATTTTTCGATGATAGTGTTGCCTTTAACGAAGCTGATGAGAAAGAACGTACCGTTTATTTGGACTTTTGAATGCCAAGAAAGTTTTGAAGCTCTAAATAGAATTCTGACAGAAACTTCTGTATTGGTTCAACCGGAATCTGGCAAGAATTTTTTCGTATACAGTGACGTATCCCACAATGGGTTGGGGTGTGTATTAATGCAATAAGGGAAGATGGTAGTGTATGCATCGAGGCAGTTGAAACCACATGAAAAGAATTACCCCACCCATAATTTAGATATGGCTGCAGTGATGTTCGCTCTCAAGATTTGGCGTCATTATCTGTATAGAGAACGATGTTACTTGTATATGGATCATAAGAGCTTGAAATACCTGATGACTCAAAAAGAGCTTAATTTGAGACAAAGGAGATGGGTTGAGTTTTTGAGAGATTATGATATAATAATTGACTATCATACTAGAAAGGCTAACGTGGTAGAAGATGCTTTGAGTACAAAGACTTTTGTAGCTTTACGAGCTCTGGATGCAAGGTTATCTTTGACTTGAGACGGTGGTCTATGTGCAGAGTTAAAACTTAAACCAGCATGGTTGGACCGAATAGGAGAATTGCAAAGCCAAGATGAAATATGTTTGAAAAGAATAAAGCAAGTAAAGAATAAAGAAATTAAGGATTTTGAGGTGAGATCTGATGGGAAATTGTATTATAAAGAAAGAATTGTGATGCCAGACGATGAAGAGTTGAAGAAAGATTTATTGATAGAGGCTCATTGCAGTCCTATGACGATGCACCTGGGTGGAACCAAGATGTATATGGATTTAAAATATCGTTATTTGTGGCCAGGGATGAAACGAAGCATTACTAAATTTGTGTCCAAGCACTTAACATGTCAGCAAGTCAAAGATGAACATCAAGTTCCGTCTGGATTATTGCAAACACTTTCCATTCAACAATAGAAGTGGGAAAATGTAACGACGGATTTTGTTTCAAGGTTACCCCTGACTCCAAACAAAAGAGATTCAATTTGGGTAATTGTTGATCGATTGACCAAGTCAGCACATTTCCTTCCTATCAGAACAGATTTCTCTATGGAAAAGTATTTGGAACTGTATATTAGAGAAATTATTAGATTGCATGGAGTGACTGTTTCTATAGTTTCTTATCGAGACCCTCAATTCACCTCGAGATTCTGGAAATCCTTGCATGGAGCGTTGGGGACTTGCTTAAAATTTAGTACCACCTTTCACCCCTAGACAGATGGACAATCAGAAAGAACTATTCAAATATTGGAAGATATGTTGTGAGCATGTGTCATTGAGTTTAAAGGGTCGTGGGAGAAATATTTACCACTGGCGGAGTTCGATTACAACAATAGTTATCAGTCCGGTATTAAAATGGCACCCTATGAGGCGTTATACGGGAGGAAATGTCATACGCCATTAAACTGGTATGAGCTCAAAGATCGAATTGTACTCGGTCCAGATTTGATTCAAGATATGGAAGAGAAAGTTCGAGAAATTCAACATAACCTAAAAGTGGAATTTGATCGGTAAAAGTCCTATTCTGACCATAAAAGAAAGGTGATTGAATTTAAAGTTGGGGATAAAGTGTTTCTGAAGGTATCACCATGGAAAAAAGTATTACGATTTGGTCGGAAAGGAAAGCTAAGTCCTAGATTCATCGGGCCATATAAAGTTGTTAAAAGAATATGACCAGTGGCATATTTGTTATCTTTGCCACCAGAAATGGAGAAAATCCATAATGTTTTCCATGTGTCCATGTTACGAAGATATAGGTCTGATCCCTCTCACATCGTTGCATCAGAACAAGTAGAAGTTCAACCTGATTTGACCTATGAAGAGGAAACAATACAAATATTGGCTCATGAAGTCAAATAATTGAGAAATAAAATGGTTCTGTTGGTCAAAGTTCATTGGAGAAATCACAAAGTAGAAGAAGCAACGTGGGAACGTGAAGAGGATATGTGATTTCAATACCCCCATCTGTTCGTGCAATGAAAATTCGAGGATGAATTTTCTTGAGGGAGGGAGATTTGTAACATCCTCCATACCGGGTTAGTGATTAAATTGTGAGATTTAAAAATTCAGTGACCAAATTGGATAAATTGAAAAGTTCAAAGATTTGATTGAAATGTTTTGTGTAGGATCAATTAGAAAAGAAGGAAGAACTAAAGGGATAAATAAGTCTTTTAATAAGGGAAATAATTAAATATTAGTTGATGATATTTTATACCTACGTGGAAGTTAGTGGGGAAGACCAAAGTTTAAAGATTTCTATTCTTCTTCATTCTTTTTCTCCACCGTGAAGCCAAGCTAAAGGTTAGTTTTCTTGTTGATCAAATTCTTGATGGATTTAAGGTTGCTTATTGATCATTAGATGATAACTAAGCTTAAGGAAAGCTTAGGTCATCTTAAAATCAAAAGATGATTGAGTTAGGAAGGATTAAAGAAAGGAGGTGAATAAGTGAAACCTTGACAGAAAGGTATTTATTAGATTTTAAGACTAAATTTGACTTGTCATTAGTGGAATTAAAGGATATGAAGTGTCAGAACTAGATTTAGAACATGTTGGAATTTGAGTGAGATTCTTAAATTCTATATGGAGGATTGGATTTTTAAGTTTTAGAGGTATTGAATGGATAATAATTAGTTTAAGTAAGTGTATGTAAGTTAGGGATATAAAAGAAGGTGAATTATGTAGTGTTGAGAGGATTATAAAGGGATTTTCGTGCTAAAAATAACAATTATGGGTTTTGTGCATCGAAACACATTCAATGTGTACTGATGCACTCTCAAATAAATGAACATCAAATGCCATTAGTGCATCGATGCATAAGGAGTGCATCAATGAACCCCCTTAAGAAAAAAACATCGAATGTAATTTATGTACCGATGCACACATTAAGGAGTGCATCGATACACTGTAGAGTGCATCGATACATACATTTATTAAGAGATGAAAATAGATTTTCCTTTAGCATAAGAAATGATAGTTTAGAATATATTAATTAGTATACTAATAAGTATCAATGAATTACTATGTAGATACAGAGCCTAAACAAGTTCCATAACAATTGCCCAGTAAGATCGATCGAGGAAAAATCAAAGAAATATAGGTGATTGCATATGCATAACATGATTATAGTGATATATTCAGTTCTAGACTTGTGAGTAGTCTAGATTCAATACATTGATGCATGATTCATTTCATATTATGAAGCATGATATGAATTCATACTATGTGCATTGTGTAACATGTTTTAAATGAATATGTATGCAAAGTTATATGAGCCATGTGATGAAGGTAAGGAAATGATATGGCTATGTGATATACCATGTAAATTGGCAAAAGCCCATGTTATGTAGATGAGAACTATAGGTATAGTTGGCATGCCAAGAGTAGAGGGTCTACGCGGTCCTTCGGGACATATATGTATCATTTGGAACATGTGTGAGGTCTTTTAAGACACATACTTGATACTTGGCATATGTATATGATTCTTAAGGAATTTTCTACTTGATCCTTAGGGACATCTTATATGGCACTACGATGCAATTCTATGCGACACTTCGGTGCAATTCTATGTGGCACTTCGGTGCATTTATACGAGCTGTGGTGATAGCATAGTGCACAGCCTCACAGTACTCACATACCTTAGGTTCTCAGTATGGTATCATGGGCTAATAAACTTATTAATACGAATTCATGAATGATAATGTAATATGCTTATAGGTAAGGAACATGGTGATATAAACTGCATTGTTAAGTATACGATTTCATCTCATTCCATCTTATTATGGCATTTTCATTACATTTTCTTGTTGTTATTATTATTATATTGCCTCACTAAGTCGATGACTTAGTGTGTGAGTGTTTCACTCGTAGGATCCGAGAAAGTAGACGAGACATGTTAAGCAATTGGACAACGTTACTCCTGCAACTATCATATCAGAGGCAACTTAATCAGTAGGTCATTTTGTTATGTAAATAAATGTTGGCATGTAATCAAAGGGTTAAGTTGTGTATGCTCTGAGTATTTTTGATAAACTTGTATTAACATATGTATATTATTGTATTTTAATAATATAAGTCCAAATGTTTTATCGTTTTTTTTAGAATATTGTTTTTTTATAGTCAATGTGACATCCTGGACTCGTATCTGGGTCGGGTATGTGTTGAGGGTGTTACATTTAATTTACTTTATATGGTTTATATATATACATTATATATATAGTTTATATATACTATACATAGTTTATACATGCATGTACTATAAGTTACATATATAGCTTACATGTATACATATACTATAGGTTATATATATTAACTATTATTTATAGATTATAGGTTAATGTTACATATATAATTTATATAAACTATTTATGAATTATCAAATGTGTCTATACATATATAGTTTATAAAAGTTTAGGGTTTAGGGTTTAGGGTTTTATAAACTATATACTTTATTACTTTATATAGGTTATGCATAGTATATTTAATATTAATACTAATTAAAGAAAAATAATTTAAAGATTTAAATAAAAATAAAATGATTAAATGTAAAATTAAATTATCTCATTTAAATCCGGGTGAAAAAACGGGTGTCTACATTTTCAGAACAAATATTTTTGTGGGATAAATTGATTCTATTGAAATGCAATAGTCAAATCAAATGGTTTATAGGAGGTGATTTCACTGTAGTAAGGAATAGAACCGAAAGGAGTGGGGTGCTAGTTGTTATGTAGGCATGGATGATTTCAATGAGTTCATAGAGAAAAACAAGCTATTTCATGTGCCGTTCGTGGGTAAGAAATTTACATGGTATGGGCTGAAAAATAGTAGATTAGACATAATTCTAGTCGAGGAGGACTGGATAATGGATAATTTCGATGCTAAACTCTAGGGACTTCAAAGAACAATTTCAGACCATTTACTAACTCTGATGTCTAAAGAAAAGGTGGATTGGAGGCCGAGGCCATTTAAATTCATCAATGCATGGTTTAGTCAAGAAGGATGTGCAGAAGTTATAAAAGATGCATTTAAAAATTCAAAGAAAACATGAAATGTTCTTAATGGAAACTCAAAAGAGTCAAAAGGGCTTTAAAGAATTGAAGCAAGGTAGCTAGTGTAGATTTTGACAAAGAAGCGAAAGGGTTAGAAAAAGGATTAATGAGTTAAAAGAAAATGGGGATGATTGTATTCTCAACAATGAGCAGCAAGATAAATCAATTAAAAGTAAACACAAATTGGGGGATGTTCTCGAGGATTTGTGGCATCAAAAATCTCGTGCGCAATGGTTAAGGAGTGGTGATTTAAATTCATCCTATTTTCAGAGTAGTTAAAGTCAAAAGCAAGAGAAATTTGATCATGGGGCTAAATATAGGGGAAGGGGATAATTATAATCCAGCTTGAGTCAAGACGAAAGTTTGTGAGTTTTTTCCCAAAACCATTTTAGTTACAAGAAGAGGCAGTGGAGAGCAAACTTCAATTTAAATTTCATTAAAATTTCAAAACAAGAAATGATTGGATTGGAAGCTCCTTTCTTAATGGAGGGAATTCATACATTAATTTAGTATAAAGCGGGAAAATAATAAGTTGTATTAAATGAAAAAAAATGGGGCAAAAGGCCATGGGATTGTATAATTGATATAAAGGAAGTGGTTAATTCGGATTGGCAAGCTCTGATTGATAATCAAGTTAAATTCAACATTGATGGAGCTGCGAAGGAATGTGCCACACGTTGTGGTGGAGTACTTAGAACTTCAGAAGGGATTATGTGAGGAATGTTCTAGGGTCCTACTTTTGCTCAAGGCTCGAACTTTGTTGAACTGATGGCTTTAAAAATAGCCCTCAAAGTGTTTCTAAAATATGATTGGAATGGTAAAGCAGTTCTGATTGTGGAATCAGATTCTCAGGTGCTTTTAAATTAGATCTCCTCCCCTTGTTACGTCCTTGGAAATTGTGGGATCATTTTGAAGAAATTGAAAAACTAGTGAACACAATTCGTGTAACATCCTTAACCCGTATACGAGTAAATGATGTCACATAGTTTTACATACATTCTAAGGTTGAAAATCTAGTAAAATTTTTAACTTTTAAAATTTATCCAATTTAATGCTTTCAATAAATAATGTAATAATGAAAAATTATATTATAGTATTTTAGCCTCTAAATCAATATCAGTTTCAGGCAACAACTAGACAGATCTATAATGTTCCATATCATACGATATACTGCCTAATTAAAAAAAAATATTTACCATGTCAAAATATCATTTTTATTTAAAACACAATACTTAAATTCATATTTATATCCATAATAACATATCTTAAATTTTTCTTATTTGTATACATGTCATATAGAAAATTTAAAATAGTATGATGTCATTATTGATACATGAAACTTTTTCTTTATTGATTGATGTCCAGTTAGCTCCTTACTTCACTTGCTCTTCTTTAGTTATGTGTGAAAATCATGACATGCTAAGTATACACTTAGTGAGACATTATAAACAAACTAAAGTGATATATATATATCAAACAATTTAGCGACATCTAAACAACATATTCACTTATATAAAACTTAATAATATTATAACAATTTAAAACATTAACTTAAATTCCAATAAAATCACTAAATATCCAAACCGATTTATTCAAACAATTTTTGCTCATCAAGAACATGAAAATCATCATCTCATGATTTTATCAAAACCATGATAAACAATATCATACATGATAGTCATATCAAAGCCATGATAAACAGTATCATACATAATAGTCATATCATATTCTTTTTCACTCATATACAATACAAAACTTTCATATCTCATTTTCATCATTCACTTTCATACTCACTTTCACATTTTGTTTTAATATTACGTATTTTCACATTTCAGAACTCATTCTCATATTCAGAACTTGTTTCTGGACTTATAACTTATGTCAGATTCATAGCTGATTTTCAAGTTCATAGCCCAATGCATATTTATGAGAATGAAAGGCACGTGAGTTAGACGAGTGTGCACAATAAACACTTCAGTGCTATTATCAAAATCAGACTATGCACTCCAAGTGCAATTATATCACTTACACCAATGGTGCTATACATAGTTTACACAAATGTACCAGATCATAATCATAATCACTCCACCTCATGGCATGTCAATTGTACCTATGACTCTCTATGCAACATACAATGGGCTTTTCCATTAATTATTATATGTTATAGTATCATCAAAGATATCAATATCTCAACATATCCAACTTTTCATATCATAAGATGATGGATAATTCATACCCTAGATAATTCATAAAACTTTATAGAAATATCATGTAAATAATTCATAATGAAAATAAAACATACTTTAAAATAATATGAGGTTGACTTATCACAAGTTGTCCATGATCAGAATAATTGAATAATTAATTGCACTTGTTTATTATTACTTTCTCTTTTAAACATATAAATATCATAGTTCATTGTATAATAAATATCATAATTTAACATGACAATGTAATAACATTGAATCATTTCAAAAATTATAAGATAACATATATCATAAGAGTATCATAACATACATAGTTTACCACATTCTAAATTTTATTTCATATTCGTGCAGTTTGCACTACCTTCAAAGAAATATTATTATGTATTAATATACACACTTAAAAATTATTCTGTTTATACCAATGGAAACTAGAATACAAATTTAACCATATAAGAAACATCTTCTAATTTATCTTGTACAATTTATAGTAAATTTTCAAAGTTGACTTACAGAAGCTGTTTTAAGCAGAATATGCCACCTTGTTTTATGACCTATCCTCAATTAAAAAATTCATATCTTTTTATATACTTCTTGAAATTAGTAGTCGTTTGTTCTCAACAAAACTATACTATATACAAATCCAACAGAATAAAAATCATCCCCTATTCATTTATATAGAATTTATGGTGATTTTCTAAACTTACTATTCAGAACACAAATCTGGGCAGATTTCACTAACTTATATTTTCAGCTTATTCACTAATTCTATTAGCATACCAAATGAACATATACACATGAATCACAAATTTTCATGACATTTTGGAGTCACTTCTTACCATAGTAACTCCATCACTGGCCCATCACAAGCCAATGTTTGCACAATATCATAAATACAAATTAAATATGCACCCACCTGGAGTCATTAGTTTGCAACTTTCCTTAGAAATTCACGTTTCATCCTTATGCTCTCCTTAGCTTTAATATTGCTTGATCTTGATTTCAAGCACACAATCTAAATGAACATCATTTACAAAACATGTGCATTTCAAACCACATGTTAAAATCTCACTAACATAGGCACACAATAGAAAATAAATTCCAAAAAATATTTCAATGTTCATTCGATACTAATTTCGTGTCTCAAATTCAAGTCCCTTTTTTATCCAAATTCACCGAAACTTCACATAACCTTTTTCAACTTTCCATTTTAAGTACTAATTATGAATTCTTTTAGAATTCATCTTAACTTTTCCATTTTATTCTAAATAGTCCCTTGTCCTTTTACTTCAATCAAAGTCTCAAACAACTTAATTAAATTTCCAGCATCTAATTTCCAGCCCAATACCACAAAAAATTCCATTATTACCATTTAAGTCACTAACTTTCTCTGTATTTGACATTTATTACTCAAACTTTGACAACTTCCCAAAATAATCAAATTTCACATTCTAACACCAACTTCATCACTCTAACATTAATTTCCAGCATAGTACTTCATGTATTGAATAATTACACATCAACCCCATATCTTTTCAAAATTGTTGAATAGGTCCCCTAACTTTCTCAAAATTACAATTTGGTCCAAATAACTTTCTAAAGCTTGTAGGATCCTTATTATATCATTTCTAACCCTTTTATAATTCTCCATAATTTTTCTCACTTCCAAAAGCTTAGGTCGAATGTTAAGGGAGTAGGGTTTCATGATTTTACTTTATTTCAATTTGATTCGAGCATGAAATCAACATCTATTCAACATTTTAAAACCTTTACAATCAAACCCCCAACTCAATTTCATCCAATAAAAAACTTCCCCTAATTTATGATTTAGGTCAAAAATCAATATAACATTTCTAGGTAATTTTGATCATCAAATAAGCTTAGAAATGATTCTTTAGCCTCAACAACCTCAAAATCATCATCAATTCATGAAGCCCTAACATGAACATAAACCCTAAAATTTGGTAACTCAACATTAAAGCAAGATTAGCATGCAATAATGGTACCAAATGATAGAGCTCTTCAAATATAACAATTTTCTATTTCACGGTTATCCAAAGTCCTAAGTAAATTGCTCAAAGATGAAAAATAAAATTTTTCTTACCTAGGTTATGAGGAGCACGAAATGGAGGTTGAAGAAGGCCTTATTTTCATGAAAATTCTAGTTAATTTCATGTTAATTTTTCATTTATTAAGCTTAAATGAATTTAAAATGCATTTAATTTATAAATGACAATTTCACCATTAATGAAACTTGGTAATTACATCAATACCTTAACACATGTTACTTATCATATTCCAAAGTCAAATATGGAAAACAAAATTACCCTTTACAACTTTATCCATGCACTTTTCCAAAAATTCCAATCTAGCCATTTTTTATCAAACGATTAAAATTGAACATGGAAATAAATTCTCAAATCCAATGCTCTATATTATTTTCCCATCATTTTAAAATTTGTAAAATAATATTTCTAAGCTTAATTTAGTTTCCTTCAAAATTTTCTAAAAATTTCTATTCGATCAAATTTACTGAATTTTTACCAGACTTTAACACTTTATAGCTTTTAACATAAATTCTGGATCAAAAAATTGATTCCCACCAAAACGTCATTCTTGAGGTTGAAATATTCATTTATGGGATTATAACACCTAAATTTTGAAAAATACACTTTTGGTCCCTAATTGTTTTTAAAAATTACCCTTTTGGTCCCTAAAATTTTCCAAACTATATACATTGGCCACTAAACTTTCAAAATTTAAATTTTGGTCACCAACCAATTTTTGGGATATTCAATTCGAAATGTTCAATTCTCTTATGTTCCAAGAGAAAAAAACTCATAACAGTTTTTCTTACGAAAAAATGCTCTAAAATGAGTGAAATGTTCAATGTGTAGTGGTGAGTTTTTGGTAGGTTGATTTGGTTTACTTGTATGCAGCTGGTGTAGAGCTTTAGTATGTGAATCAAACTTCTTCAAACTTGATTGTAATATTTGTAACAACCCAAATTTTAGGCTAGTAGTTTAGGGTTTACCCTAGAGGTAAGTGGTGAATTTCATAATTTAAGTCGTTGGGTCGATATGAGCTTAATTAGGTTGAACTTAGGACCAATTAGCCATAAAAAGATGGGTTTTGAATAATGGAAAGATGTGAAAGAACTAAAAATGTAATTTCCCCATTTTGCAAAGATAAGGGTTTTTATAACTCATTTGTATCTTATTCTATTCATTTCTTCATTCCTTTTCATTTTCATCTTCTTCTTCCTCTCCAAGTTCCATAACTAAAAGGTAAGTACTTTAGCCCCTTTTCATACTTCAAATTTGTCCCTAATCCCTCCATCATCATTATTTTAATGATACAAGTCTTGAGGTTTTTTCTAGCTAAAGAAAAAAATGGGGGTTTCATCCAAATCAAAAAGAAAATGAACGTCGCTAAGCAAGGAGCTTCATTTTAGGTTCCTAAAATTAACATAGTGCATTTCTAATCATTTGGAGTGTTAAAGCTTTCTTAAATGTGAAGAAATTGCTAAGATTTGTGTAGTTGAGTATTTTAGGGTTTATGCATTATTTCTTAATTAAATTACGTTTTAGTTATAAAGTATGTGTTTTTATGGAACTTTATGACCCTAAGTAACTCTCTAAATCTTTAGAGTGATTTTCGAGTGATTTTTGAGTGTTTCTCGATCTTATTTCTAGGTTTTATAGGTTTGAGTATTGATATTGGGTGAACTGGGACGCTTTCTAGGCATTTTATGTAGGGAATGTCGATATTCTAAGGAGAAGTATCGATACTCTTGCTAAAGTTTCAAAACACTTTCCAAAGTTTCAAAGCTCTAAACAATTTTCAAAACTCTTTCCAAAGTATGGAAACTCTAGCCCTAATATCGATACTAAGGGTAACAATATCAATATTGGGTGGATTTTTGGCAAACTGAAGTTGATTTTGGTACCGATACTCAAAAAAATATTGATACTTGACCAGGAAGTATCAATATTACATGTAGGGTATCGATGCTAATTAGTTTGGAAGGTTAGTTTTGACCTTTTTAAGTCTTTTAATAGCTAAAGATTATTTGTAATAAGGGAATTTAGTCTGTAAGGGACACAAAGGACCAAAAGGACCTAAAAACACTCTTAGGAGTGGATTACAACCAATGTAACCATACTAAACATAATATATCGAAGTATTTTCAATCGAGCACACATTCAAATAATTAAGAACGAGGATCATTACAAAGGATTTACCGACAAGTGGTATGATGAGTAATAAGATTCAGTAATAGCAGAAAGCGTATGCTACGAGAATGTCAATGAACAGAGGACATATTGTGGTCCTTCCTACGATAAGAGTGAATAGAGAGTCGCTACCCAGTAATGAACCTGAGTCAAGTATCGGGCTAACTAATGATACAACCAGGGAACATCAAGCATAGTAATTGTGATGAAACTATGAAACACTTAGAGATCTCTATGAAGAAAAAATGACTATAATACCCTTTAAATCCAAATGACCAGAACAAATTTGTTTAATAAATTATTATAGATGACATACTAATAAAGCTTTTCATAACGTTCTAGATGAGAAGATGAGTGAGATAGTGTCAGGTGAAGGGGAATGACCTCACTTGACTTCAATAAGTTTGGTAGTGAGTATTCGAGCTATTTGGATTTTATTTATTTGAGATCAGTTAATGTGTATTGAGACGTTAGCTCTAGAGAAAAGCCTTATAATTATAACGAGATAATAATAATGTTAGTTGTGTGCTAATCATAATAACTTTATGAGGTAAGATTCTATAAGACTTATGTATTTGTTTGTAGCTCTGGAAATGATGAAGGCACTCGAGTTACTTGTCCGTATAAGTGACGATCGTCTAATTATTTGAGAAATATCCAGATATATCCAAGTCAGTGTGAGAGCACTTTAGTCGCTAGTTGAGGCTTCGATGCTATGTGACCTGAGGCATCTCGAGTACTTTGAGGAGCAGAATAGCAAAACATATTCTATGATGCTATGTGACCCAGAGGCATCCTAGGTACTAGAAAATGTGAGATTTTCTAGATAAAGATTTTGATGATAAGTGACATGGGTCTTATCTAGGGTACCTTTAGTCGGATAGATGGGTGTGATTTCAAAGATACTAAGTGACTCTCCGACTATACCATGATACTTACCTTTGTTTGTGTGATGGTACCAGACGTCTTTGTAATACCAGATACTATCATTGTGTGTTGTATGATGATGCATTATAGGATGATACCAAGGTTAGAGACCTAGTATACGTTTACTCATGGTGAGGCCCTTAGTAGAGACTAAAGAAATCATTAGACTTACACTTAAGTAGGTAGCACTTGATTAGGATCATGCATGTACCTATCGCTTAGTACCATGTCTTCAGCATGCTTAAGTTTATAAAATTCTTAATGTTACTCTAGATTAGAGATTGTACTATTGGGCTTTGTAAGCTCAACGTTTGGATGTTTTTCATTTTCATGTTAATAACTTGAACCATTCAAGGAGTGCCATCACAATAGAATCTCTACCATTTCCTCTTAAAGTACTGGTTAGCAACTTGCAGTAGGCATGTGTATTCAGAAGACCCTTACTTGTGTATTGGGATTTGTAAACTAATAGTTGTACTATTTTGATTTTTAATCATCTGTATAGAGAACCGATTTTATAAAAGTATTTTTTATAAATGTTGTATTTATTTATTTTGGTACCACATAGTATGTTTTGAAATGAGAATGTATAGGTTTTCATAATTCAGGGGTTACCATGGTAGCCCAATGTGGCACCTTAGGCCCAATCAGGTTTAGGATGTTACATTTAGTGGTATCAGAGTGCCATGTTGTGTCGGTCCTAGGACCCAGTGGTCAGTTATAGTAAGGTGTCAGGGAATACATGCCTCTAGGTACTGAAGGCACTTCTATAAGTCTGGAATCCTGATGATGCTATCTTTTTTAATCTATGTTATAGAAATTTACAATGGTTGATGGTTTCAAGCATAGTCTCGAGGATAAGATAGAGAATTGAGCCTCTCACTCGATCACATCAGTAAGGAGTTCTTACATAGGGTAAAGGACCATCATGTCTTATTAGGCGTAGGAGTCGCAGAGATAACCTTCTTCATAGGTTCAACTTCCACTCTCAAGAAGGTAATAAACGCTATTCTTAGAGTGCAGATTATGTTGCCAATGACCTAGAGTATATTATTACAGATAGAGTCCCTAGTAAAGAGGCTGAGAGAGAATAAAACTGTCGACTCTTATCATTTAAGCCATGATGATCCGATTTGTATCGATCAGTGGTTGAGGGAGGCCATGAGGACTTTGAGGTGGCTTCACCTTACCCCAGAGGGTAAGTTAGAGTGCGTCAGAGCTTTGCTCAAGGGTGATGCTATAGATTGGTGGGAGACTATAGAGATGGCTCTACAGCCTGAGGTGCCTACGTGGGATCGATTCCTAAATGAGTTTAGAGGTAAACATATCAGTGAGGCATATATAGATGGTTTGAAGATGTAGTTCTTTCAGCTAGTTTAGGGGGATCACATAGTGTACAAGTACGAGAGATATTTCCTCTAGTTAATTCTTTACACTCTAGAGTTAGTGCGACTGAGTTCTTCAGGTGCAAGAGGCTCTTTGAGGGTTTTCATATTGATATCCATACACAGTTGATGGTATACTCGCTTAGGGTATTTTCAGAGTTGATAGGGCAATCTGAAGTCGTATAGAGGGTGTAGAGTATGAGGAAAATCTTGTTGGGTGGATCAAGCATCTCAAGTATGATGACTTGTGTATCAGTTGATGTACCTCAGTCGGTGGCAGAGAGGGTCAAAGACTCGTACGAACAGAGGAGAGTGATATCAACTTTGTCACTCCAATCGAGACATAGTTTAGACACAAAGTCTCATAGGAGACCATCAACTTTGTAGTTTGTGTATGGCCCTAGAAACTCCAATAAAGTCTTAGATTATTCAAAGTGCAATCATTGTGGCAAGAAGCATCGAGGAAGGTGCTTTAGACTCTCTAGAAGGTTATATACCTGTGGATCCTTACAACATGTAGTCAGGGATTGCCCTAGTTTAATTAGTGATGTCTCAGTTTGTCCTAGGAGAGCGGTCCCATTAGCTTAGCTTGGCAAAGAGCCTATTTTGAGGTGTTAGTTTTATGCTTAGGCCGAGAGTACATAAAAGGATCGAATTATTCTCGATTCGACTACACATGATTTCATTTGTCAAATCATAAAGAGACAGGGTCATAACATTGATGTCATGGACTAGATGTCAGGTATATTTTTAGTTATCTCAGTTTTTAGGTTGCTCTAGCATGCATAAGTGCATGCATACTTATATGGTGTCAAGATAACTAGGTAGGAAAAGTATTCATGTAGAGAACCTTGAAGTGAGAATCCAAGTGGCTAGTTGGTGGACCTTAGTGGAATAGACTAGATAGACCTTAGTTATTCTTTGGGGACTTGAGTTTAAGTTAATAGCTGACCTAAGAGAAGTTATTATCATAATTGATACTTGATATTGGGGTCACAAGTTTAGGGACATGTGAGAACCTTATCAGAATAAGTTTTTTGTTCATTGTTGAGTTAAAGGTCAACTCTAAGTAAATGTTGAGTCATAAAATACTCTACCCTTGTGTGTTCCCTAAGGGAATATTCGTATGGGTTGTCAGAGTCAGATATGAGACTTTAAGAATGTTTTTACATTATCAATAGAGGGTTTATGTGATCAAATTATAGAGATTTAATAATCCCAAGTTCAGTATGGGAGATAAAGACATCCACGAGAGTGTTAAAAATACCCAAGTTGTCTTAGCCAGTATGTTGATCACCTTGTTGTAAAAAATAGCAGGACATATCTCAGTCAGTGCCAAGGCACTTCAATTGCTAGCTGGGCATAAATGCCCTAAGTACTCTCAAGGAGCATGTTAATAGGGTATATGTTCTGAATGCAATAATTCTAGAATACCACCCTTAGAAGTATAAAATCGACATTAGGAAGTTAAGAATTGTCATCATATTTTTAGTAGTCAATATCGAGACCATGTTGGCAAGTTTCGAAAGGTCTCTCTGTGTAGCATGATGAGTTTCCTATGTTCAAGTAATAAAGGAGGTTTATAAGATATGCATTAAGTTAACTCAATTGAGCAAGATTAGCTAGTGAAGGGTTTAGCAATAAAGATTGATTCATGGAGTATCGTTCTCCTTGCAAAACATTCTATGTATTTAGTATTAGAACAACCAGAGTAAAAAATCAATGTTTTTACGCTTCTAGAAGGTTGTTGCTTAAGGTTCGGCGCATATAACACCCTATAGAAAAAGGGGTCATAGATCAGTTTATGAGTTTTCGAGTTTCTAGTCATGTTGGGAGGACTTCTTCCTCGGGGATCAGTTTAGAAAAGTGTCTAAGTGCTCCAAGTTTTTTTAAATATTAGACCTAAGGGTAAGTCGTTTGCTCAACCCAAGTAAATTTCTATGACTAAATTTCTTTTAAAGAGTGGAGGGTTATAACATCCTAAATTATGGGCTAGTGGTTTTGGGTTTACCCAAGAGGTGAATGGACCCTGTGAATGGGCCTAATTATCCATAAAAATTATGTTTGAATAGTGGAAAGATGAGGAATGACCAAAAGCTTAATTTCCCCATTTTGGAATGATGAGGGTTTTTATAACTCATTTCCTTCCTCTTCTTTCCATTTCTTATTTCCTTATTATATACATCTCATGCTTTCTCTCCAAGTTCTATAACTCAATGGTAAGTTATTTAGTACCTTTTCATGCTTTAAATTCATCCCTAATCCCTCCAACATCGATGTTTTAACGATACAAGTCTTGGGTTATTTCTAGCTAAAAAATGTAGGGGAAATGAACTTCATTTCGAGTTCCTAACATCAATTTGATGTTTTTATAATCCTTTAGAGTGTTAAGACTTTGTTAAATGTGAATATATTGCTAAGATTTAAGTATTTGAGCATTTTAGGATTTATGCATGATTTCTTGATTAAATGATGTTTTAGTTGTAAGGTATGTGTTTTTATAGCGCAATATAACCCTAAATAACTCCCTAAATCTTTGGTACATGATTAGGAACTAAACCAAGACCTTTAGAGTATTTTTTTAGTGTTTCCTAAGCTTATTTTTGGGTTTTCTAGGTTAAAGTATCGATACTAGATGAACAATATTGATACTAGGTGAATTTGAACGTTTGACAAAGTTTCGCAACTCTTTCCAAAGTATAAAAAGTTTTACCAAAATAGGGATACTTTTACCAAAGTATGGAAACTCTTGCTAAAATATGAAAAAGTTTACCAAAGTATGGAAACTCTTGCCAAAATATGAAAAAGTTTACCAAAGTATGGATACTCTTTCCCTAGTATCAACACTGAGGGTAACAATATCAATACTGGAGTTTTTTGGCAAATAAAAGTTGCTTTTGGTACCGATACTCAAAAGAGTATTGATACTTGACTAGGGAGTACTTTTAGTATATGTAGGGTATTAATGCTACTCAGTTCAGATGGTTAATTTTGACATATTTATGGTTCGTAATAGCTAAAGATTATCCGTAATAAGGGAAATTAATCCATAAGAGACACAAAGGACCTATAGGGCTTAAAATATTCGTAGGAGTGGACTACGATCGATGTAACCATACTAAGCGTAATACGTCAAAGTATCTTTAGTCGAGTACGTATTTGAATAATTAAGAATGAGGATTATTACATGGGATGTATCGACAAGTGTTATGATGAGTAATAAGATATAATAGAAAAAAATGAGTGCTACAAGAATGTCAGTGAACTGAGGACATACAATTGTCCCTCCTATGAATAAGAGTTATCAGAGTGTCACTGATAACTCCCTAAAAAGACTACTTTCAAGGGCTTTTTCAATTAAGTTATTGTTTGTTTAAGGGCTAATTTAGGTCATTTTAGACGCATGTAGCTGCATATCATTACATTTGTGTGGTTGTGTTACTTTATGTTGTTAAGGTATTGTATGAGGAGGAAGGTGTGGTTTTTAGTGATGTGCTGGAAAGCAAAAAGAAAAGGGCGATTTGGGAAGGAATATAGTGGCATCACACATTACTGAAGTAAATAGAAATTCCTTAGCATTTCTGGTGCAGAAAAGGACAAAAAATATTGTTACAAATTGACAACTGGCTAGGCACTTGTCTGATGATTGTAACCACTTGTTGGGGACCACTGGCACATGTGAGGATAGACATCATGCCTAAGGAGTGATTTTAGCGGTATGATGAGTATTTTGGAGTGCTAGATCCCATAAATACCCTTAGATATTTTTATTATTTAATACACCTCAGATGAGAGATGAGGGAGGTTACACACTTACATTCGGGAGCTTTCTTTTCTTCATCTTCTCCACCGTTTTCTTTTCTTCATCTTCTTAGTGGTGTTACTCCATTGGTGAAGCACGAGGGAGTGGCAAGCTAGGTGTCCAAGTGGATCTAGCGAGCTAAGGTGGTTCGTGGTGGCCGAGGGGAGCTCCGACAGCGCGGGTCGAAGGCTTTTTCCTCCATCCCTTTATCGTTTTCTTTCATTTATTTTAGTTGGGTTATTTGAAACGAATGATTTTCATGTTTTATTTCATGGAATATTCGAGCCCCACCATGAACTAACCTTATTTGGTGGGGTTGATTTTATAAATGCTTGATTTTGTTTTAATAGTAGATAAAAGTTTATCTTTTGCATTTACTTGTTTTTCTTATGAAGGCTTCATATTCTAAGTTTGTAGGAGGCATGAGAGTGACCATTACTTAGATGAAGGCTAGGTGTTTGAGAGAAACTTAGTCATTAATGCTTGGAGTATTCGAGAGAAAAACAAGTAAGATACACATAAGCAATGGGGTGTAGTAGTTTACTTAAGTCTAAACCAGACATAATAGTACTATATCCTAATCCCTTAGTTCTTGAGAGAGACTAAGAAATGATTTCAACGACTAAGAAGGGTAGTTTTTATCAATAGCGTAGGCTGCCATAGTTGAGATTGACAGGAGATGTTGTGGCATTCTATTCTATTAGGTTCCTTTGACTAGAGATTGTGGGAGCACTTTCAATAAACTCCTTCGAGCAAGTGAAGTTTAGATAGATTAAATCTGCTAGAGAGATAAATTTTAACATCCTTAAATCATTCCTCATCACTCATTTTCGAAGTAGTTTCCCTTGTGAGGATTGTCAAGTCATTTCATTTATTTACTGTTTTTACCATTTTGTGTTACCTTGGTACTATTATTATTTTTACCTTATAATTTACCCTATTGCCACAACATCATTTACTCAATCACCTTTCATCACCAGTATTACATTCACTTGCACATCTCCATTGTCGAAGCATCATATGTGCATATATCATTACTATAGTTAGATAAATTAACATAGTTTTATGGTTAACCTCTTAATTTCCACCAATCCTTGTGGATACGATACTCACTAATCACTTTATTACTTGTTCGATTGTGTATACTTGCACATATTTCGCGTCCATATTTAGTACTCACAAAACGTGAACAAGTTTTTGGCGCCATTTTAGGGGATTGGCAACGTGAAGTTAATTAGTTTTGCTAGAGATTTTTTTTCTTTTTTATTTTTGTATAGTTTAGTTGATATTTGTCTTTATTCTTTTTTAGGCTTATTCGTTATATGCCTATAAGACATTCTGATGAGCCATTTGAACCAATTGAACTTGAGATTGAGTGACTTTTTAGACAAAGAAAACGTGTTCAAAATGCTCAAGAAAACATGTATCAAATTGGGAACTAGGGCATTGGTCAAGATGACTGAAATCAGAATGTCAAGGCATTACAAAATGTTGGACCTGCTGATAGTCCACGTGATATTCACAATCATTTAAATCCGATGCTAGATTATCTGAATCCTGAAATTGTAGCACCCAAATTTCAAGCTGCACATTTTGAGCTTAAACCAATCATGTTTAATATGTTGAATTCCATAGGGTAGTTTGGAGGCATGCCAACTGAAGATGCGAGGTAGAATATTCGTGACTTTTTTTAGGTTTGTGATCCTTTCCGCCAAGAAGGAGTGCATGAGGACGTGCTGAAATTAATGTTATTTCTATATTCTTTGCATGACCGAACAAGGGCTTGGTTGAGTGGTGTTCTATCTGGTTTGATGGAATCATGGGAAGATCTTTGCAAGAGTTCCTTATTCTATATAATCCACCGAACATGAATACTTAGCTAAGGAATGACATAACATCCTTTTGCTAGGGCTACGACGAATCTATGTATGAGTGTTGGGTTTGTTATCTTCAAAAGTGTTCAAATCATGGTTTTCGAGACTGGACTCAAGTAGTTTTGTTTTACAATAGAGTAAATGCACCCACGAGGATGATGCTTGATGCCTTGGAAAATGAGACATTGCTGGATAAATCACTTACTAAGGCATTTTCTATTTTGGATAGAATTGCCAACAATGACTATCAATTTCCTTCCTCAAGGCTTGGGAGTAGGAGGAAATCACCTGGAACATTCGTGTTAGACACCAAGGACTCGGTGTCCGCTCAATTTTCAACTATTACTAATAGAGAAAATCGCCTCAGTGACCAAAAATGCCTTATAATATACGATTTTAACTAACTTTTTTTGGATTTGCCAAAATTACCAACAAAATCACAATGCGAAATAAAAATCGCAACGCGATCTCCAGAATCGCAAATCAGTTCCCAGAATCGCAACGCGATTATGAAGAATCGCAATGCGATAGTACAAATTCGCATTGCGATTTTCCAGAATCGTAACACGAATATGAAAATTGCAACGCGAACATATAAATCGCAACGCGATTCTGACTATCGCAACGAGTATCCGTAAAATCGCAACGCGTATCCGTAAATCGCAACGACAATACGTAAAATCGCAACGCGTATCCGTAAATCGCAACGTGAATACGTAAATCGCAACGCGTATCTGTAAATCGCAACGAGAATACGTAAATCGCAATGCGTATCCGTAAATCGCAACGACAATACGTAAAATCGCAACGCGTATCCATAAATTGCAACACGATTTTTAAAGCGCCATTAGAATCACTACGCGTATTTTATTTTCAAATTCCAAACACGAATATTAATTATCAGAACATTGAACCGTCCACAGTATATCCCGTAATCGCAACTCATAACCTAAAACCTAAAATCACAACTCAGTCCCATCTCCATCTCTCACTCTCTACGACGAAATCCATCCCCATCTCCGAAGATTTCCGTCCCCATCTCCGGAGAAATCCCTCACAACCATTCACGGTCAGAAATCCCTCACAATCATTCAGAAATGGAAAATCAACCTCCAAGGGTTAGTTTTTTTAATTATTTTTATTTTCAAATTTTTGCATTATTTTAGGTTTTTCATATTGAAATTGATGATAAGTTTACTGGTAATTTCAATAATAGATTAACTATTTCACTTAGATTTCTTATTAAATTCATTCGATTGCTGCCAATACTACTAAACTGTTTAGTCTTTAACCCTGTGAAGTTAGTATTTGTCTTTGTTTTGTCTTTTGGTTGAAGTAATGCAATCCATTAAAGTTTCAATTTACAGAAGAAGAATAGTTTCTAAACTTAAAATCGCAACATGAAAATGAAAATCGCAACACAAAAATGACTATCGCAACGAGAGAAATTAAAATTGCAACGCGAAATGAAAATCGCAATGAGATAATCGCAACGCGAAACCAAAATCGCATTGCGATTTTCATTTCACGTTGCGATTTTAATTTCTCGTTGCGATTTTCATTTCACGTTGCGATTCTCTCGTTGCGATAGTCATTTCCGAGTTGCGATAGTCATTCTCTCGTTGTGATTTTCATTTCAACCAAAAGACAAAACAGTGTTGCAAATTTTAGTTTCAAGAATAAACTACTACTCTTTATGTTTATTGTTTTTGGTATATCTTCACAGTGTAGTTTTTGGTATATCTAACTTGGTATGTTTATTGTTTTTGTAGAAAGTTTTTTCGGCTTCATTGACATTAAGGAATAAAGTTAGCCTAGCCACTACAATTGCTTCGAAGCTTTCACCTGCACAAAGAAAATTGTTTGAGGAAACTTGCTTCGGGCCATGGCTGAGAGTACAACATCCGGGTGGAGATGCTAATTTGACCCATTTGTGGCTTCAGACCATGACTAGCGATCTACCCGACAGTATACAACGTGGTGAGGAAGAGATATGGTTTCATTTTCCACCGGCGTATACTTGTTTTGGGCGGAAGGAGTTCTGCTTAATCACTGGTCTACGATTCAGACACGATGATGTAGGCCGGTAAACTCGTCATATCACCCGCCCATCATGGTTATCCCGGGTTTTTCCTGATGAGTCAATAGAGAAGTCGAACTTACACGTCGACGACCTGAAGAAATTGTTTAATAAGAAAGATGGTTTTACTCGGATGAATGACGTCGATATTGTCCGAGTATGCCTTCTAGTACTTTTGTATGCCAGTTTTTTAGGCAGAGAGGCCAGACAACCTATTCCTCAGGAGCTAATATTATTGGTAGAGGACCTAAATGCATGGAATCTGTTTCCGTGGGGTTCGTATATATGGAAAGCTACCTGGACTAAGTTGTCGTCTGCCTTTGATGACCGCAAAAGTTTGTGTGGCGATGGGTCGAAATACACTTTGTCAGGCTTTGTTTGGGCCTTTAAGGTAAGAATTTCTATATAATGTTTTCAAAATTATAATTAATTATTTAACAATTACTAATGTTTTTTATTATATTGTTTGTAGATTTGGATATTCGAGGCTTTTCCCAGCATGCGGACATATGCATTAAAACTTCAAATGATATTCCTAGGGCTATTTCCTGGAAGAGGAAACGTCTGTTGGATTGGGAAGACTTAATACCATATGCGACAATAAATAATGTAAGTTAACAAAAATACTATCATATATAAACAAGTTATTAATAGTATACGTTTAACTTTGTTTGAGTTTTTATATTTTTAGGAGGCGAACACTCAATTACAGAGACTGACACCCACGGAGGCTGAGCTTGCCACTGATTGGTGGCAAGCTAGTCAGCGTTTTTTTGATGGTACGAATGATGAGCAGCCTCCACCTCCTCTACTTCGAGAGCCATCACCTCACCCAGAGCCATCACCTGATCGACCCGATTATACACCTCTACAACGAGAGCCATCACCTATCTCGTCACATCATCGAGCCTCTTCTCCACCATCACCTCATGATAGGCGACCGACAAAGATGCCACGACTTCTATCTCCCTGTTCTCCACGGGATGAGTCAAGGGAGTTACGTGATGAGGTCAATGCCTTGCGTGAGGAGATCGGTACTCTACGTGATAACGATAGTGCATGGCGTGTGGAGGTGTCTACTTTACGTGGTGAGGTTGCCACTCTACGTGAGATGGTAGTATCGTTGCAAAATGAGGTTCATACTCTACGCAACGAGGTAAGTTTAAGATTTTCCATATTTAACTTGATGATAAATTTACTCGTAATTTCACTTAGATTAACCATTTCACTTAGATTGCTTAGTAAATATATTCGGTTGCTACCAATACTGCTAAACTGTTTATTCTTTAACACTGTGAAGTTAGTATTTGTCTTTTGCTTTGTCTTTTGGTTGAAGTAAATTTATTTGGTTGCTGCCAATTCTGCTAAACTGTGTATTCTTTAACACTGTGAAGTTATTATTTGTCTTTGTTTTGTCTTTTGGTTGAAAGTAAATTTGTTCGGTTGCTGCCAATTATGCTAAACTGTGTATTCTTTAACACTGTGAAGTTAGTATTTGTCTTTGTTTTATCTTTTGGTTGAAAGTAAATTTGTTCGGTTGCTGCCAATTCTGCTAAACTGTATATTCTTTAATACTCTGAAGTTAGTATTTGTCTTTGTTTTGTCTTTTGGTTAAAGTAATGCAATCCATTCAAGGTTTAATTTGCAGAAGAAGAAATAGTTTACTTTCATAAACACGAAACTTAAAATCGCAACGTGAAAAATGACTATTGCAACGCGAAATGAATCGCAACGAGAAATGAAAATCGCAATGAGAAACCAAAATCGCAACGCGAAACTATAATCGCGTTACGATTTTCATTTTGCATTGCGATTCTCTCGTTGTGATAGTCAAATTCGCATTGCGATAGTGAGTTTCGCATTGCGATAGTCATTTTCGCATTGCGATAGTCATTTTCGAGTTGCGATTTTAAGTTTCAGATTCTATTCTTCTTCTGCAAATTGAAACTTGAATGAATAGCATTACTTCAACCAAAAGACAAATACTAACTTCACAGTGTTGAAAATTTAAGTTTCAAGAATAAACTACTACTCTTTATGCTGTCATTGAACTTGCACTAAACCTATATGTTTTCATTTTAAATGTTTATATAAGTGCTTACTTCTGGAATGTTATCTGATGCATTTTGTGAACAATGATATAATAATGACTTGGGTGAATACCGTGCAAGTTTGAAATATATTTGTCTTTATTCTCACTGTTTAATATCATGTCTGTTTATTTACTGATTTATGTATTAATTTATTTTTAGCGGCCCGCTAAGGTGGATGCTCTACGTCGGGTTTTTCTTGCAAGACGGAGTTCACGCATCAGACGGCGTGCACGTGCCATTACGTCTTCGTTCACCCCAATAGTGCGAAGAATCAGCAAGAAAAAGCCCGACTCACCTATCATCGTTCAAGAGGCCTCCCCTATCGTTCAAGAGGCCCCTATCATCCCTCAAGAGCCCCCTCCTACCGTTCAAGAGGCCACTGTCATCGTTGAAGAGGTCCCTCCCAACATTCTAGAGCCCGATTCACACGGCGTAATATATCGAATTATTGAGAAGCCCCCTCACGTGCCGGACATGATGGATGACTGTTGGCTTTCGTATAGGTTACTGACCAGTACCATTCCGGCAGATGAAGTGGAGAGGAAACAACTACCGGAAACAATTATGGATAATACCCTTTGGGCTAAGACCGCATTTGAATTTTATCTACATAAGCGGAGCCAAGGGTGTTACGCTGACATATACAAACTCAACGATGATATGCATTTGTTGATTGAACGGTCTTGGTGGGGTGTATTATTAGGGGTTGAAGACAACGGCTATTTCGATGGGGGGTAAGTCTTATATTTCTTATATTTCAGTTTGATTAATTTTTTTTAAAAATTTATGTAATTCACTAATATATGTCTTTTTTTGTAAAACAACATATTGATGCAGGGTGACACGTCTTCTAATTGTAAGGAAATTGAAGAAAAATATTAAAAAAACGCGATATACAATTATGCCGACGTCTTTTCACGTAGTTCACTTGAAGAATCAACGACAGAAATCATATGTGTTGGCTAATGGACAAGCTAAACTTTATCCTGCATGGTGGGAGGTCGATAAGGTTAGTATATTTGTTTAAATATTTTAAAGATGTTCATAAATAAGTGCGTAATTTGAATTATTACATTTCGATACATGTGTTTATCTCTGTTTTGGACCGTACTCATTGGCTTCTCGTCGAGCTTCAACTCCCATCCCTAAAGACAATAGTATATGACAGCATGATAAATTACATATCATTGTCTGATTTGAGAGATATGATTAAGGGATGGAGCTCTCATTTGGCTAAATTCTTGGATGTAATTGATTATTGGACTAAGTCTAGAAACAAGAAGCCAAAGAAGTTCAATGTTACAGTTATCAGAGACGAGACCGCGCCACAACAAACGAAGGAAGCCAGAGGGGATTGTGGTCCTCTCGTATGCATGTGCTTGGAGCGTTTGACGACAGGAAGTACACATTTTCTACCTCCCACCGATAGAGATAGAGGTACAGTAGGCTTGTGGTTTCGGCATTTTATGGCTAGAGCGATATATGCGAGACGCTGCCTACCTGCATCCGCATTATGAAAGTGTCCATAAACAATTTGTAAGTCAAATACAAGTGTTGTTAAACATATTTACTCTTTTTGGTTTGAAAATGTTTGGTTAAGTAG
Organism: Hibiscus syriacus; assembly: GCF_006381635.1. Lineage (NCBI taxonomy): Eukaryota > Viridiplantae > Streptophyta > Magnoliopsida > Malvales > Malvaceae > Hibiscus > Hibiscus syriacus. Next base: position 1,013,060 of record NW_024062824.1, on the reverse strand, counting down.
CTAGAATTCAATAAAGGTTTTAGATGTGTAGAAAGTGTTGTTGATTCAATGTTTGGTTTCTGCATGTTAATCCTGAAGTGAGCTGCGTGAAATGGATGTATGGGTGCAAAAGTTGATTTCATTATTATTTTTTGATTGTTTAATTGATTTGTAAAAGATGATTTGTAAATGTTGATTTGTTTAATTGATGTGTACATAATATTTGTGCTTGTTTAATTGATTAAAATGTAATAGTTGATTTGTTGATTTCAATATGCATTATGTTGAATGCAAAACAGACTATCGCAACGCGGAAATGACTATCGCAATGAGAGAATCGCAATGCGAAATGAAAATCGCAACGAGTGAATCGCAATGCGAAAATGAAAATCGCAACGTGAAACTAATTTCGAGTTGCGATTTTTATTTTCGCATTGCGATTCACTCGTTGCGATTTTCATTTCGCATTGCGATTCTCTCATTGCGATAGTCATTTTCACATTGCGATAGTCAATTTCGCATTGCGATAGTCAATTTCGTGTTGCGATAGTCATATTCGCGTTGTGATTTCCACGTTGCGATAGTCAAATGAATGTCTAATAAGTGATAACAATTGAACTTATCATAGCAATGTTCAAACTCAAGTTACTAATACATGCCTAACTGAAAATGTTAAAAGTTCATACATAATATACACATAATACAACGTTTGCATTTAAAAATCACCTAAGTTAACAGTCACAAAAGGTGAAGCTGGTTGTGATTGGGATTTTGATGAGGATCCATATTTTGGTAGAGGAAAAGATGATTGTGATGGCACTGGTGATCCACATGTCAACCTTGTAAGACCACTTTCCTTGCACCGACTACATGTCGATCTCTTCTTCTCTTCACCCTTAGACGGTATACGATCGTGATATTTTGGTCAACCAAGTAGCCTTCTGTCCATGGCTGGTGGTAAAACTGTTTGTAAGTCATCTGGTATGTCCCACTCAGAAGGATGTGGAATAGGGTAGACAATCTCACCATAAGTCTGTCGATATACTTCTGTAGTGTAGCAATCCATAGCGTATGTGCTTGAATCATCTTGGTTTAGATGAAGAGAAACTTTTATAACATGGCCACACGGATAACCAGATGTTTGCCATTTAGATCGACAAGCCCATTTAAGTTATTATCCAGTACTTCAAACAAAGTGTTTGAACATGGTTCAACTCTCCATGACGTTGACTTCACAACACGTTTCGTTATCTTTTTTTCTGTCCATGGTGTAACACGATGTTCCAATGTTCCTGTAAATTTAAATAAATAATACTTAGTAAAATATATGATATGTTATGAATTTAAAGAAATAATACCTGCATGGTTTCTTTTCTTGTAGTACCATTGTTGAATAGAGGCTCGAAAAAACTCCATTAACATAGTAATGGGTAATTTTCGGGAATGACGACTTAGAGCGTTGATTGATTCTGCACTATTAGACGTCATGAAACCATATCTTGCTCTAAGTTGATGTACTCTTGACCATCTTTCAAACCCGACATCTTCTAGTGTTTGAGCACACTGAGGCAAAACACGTCTTAAACAGTTTATATGCTTATTAAAATCCACTTCCCGATAAGCTTTTACAGCCTTCCAGTATGTCCATTTGTGATTTTTTATACCAGCAGACCTTGATTTTAGATTTTTATACAAATGAACACCACAAAGTCCATGAAAAGCATCTGGGAAACACCTTCTAACAACTTTGTCAATTGAGTTTTCCCTATCGGATATGATTATCTGATTGCTAATAGGACATATGCAATCCCTAAGATGCCCCATAAACCATGTCCATGAATCAGAGGTTTCAGATTTGCCAACCCTGTAAGCTATTGGCAGTATCCCATTGTTAGCATCCATGGCTACTGCTAATAAGTTTACTCCAAGGTATCGACCCTTTAAATGTGCTCCATCAACTATAATAATTGGGCGCATACAATTAATAAACGAACGAATCTACAAAATCATATACACAAGAAATATAATCATTTAAATGTGAAATGCATGTAACTAACAAAAATGAGTCAACAAAATTATATTGATTTACTAACCGCAGCACCAATGGTGATAAACAGCAACTCAAAGCGTCCATCTCTATCTGTTTTGATATGAGTTAAAGACCCAGGATTTTTCAGCTTTAAATTGTGACAATAAGCCGGCAGTTGGGCAAACGATTCTTCTGGCGACCCCCTCAACAATTCCAAGGCATAACATTTGGCTCTCCAAGCTTGAGAATATGAGATACTAATCTTGAACTGAGCATTCATGTCAGTCATAATTTCATGTCCCCGATATACCCTACCATTCAAAAACATTAACTCAGCCAGAAAACCACCAAACACCTTTTTGTTTGCCTATCTATGGTGAGGAAAAACTTGGGTTCTTGAACATGTATGTTTATCAATAAAAGTCCTAACTTGAAACATTTTGCAATCTTTTACCCTCTTTGCAATCATACGCCACATACAGTTTTTGTCAATCATACACCTTGTTTCGAAACGATCTTTGCTTGATTTGTTAACTTTTAGTTGATAGCCATCTTCCACACATTTCGTATACAAAGCTATCTTCAAGTCTTCCTTTGTATCAAACAATCATCTTTCTTGATACGAATAATTTTTGTGTAACAATCAACTGCTATCTTTACCAACTCTTATTCCGGTATCTGAAGTAATTCTGGCATATTCCAGTTATTCTCCCGTGGCATTTTCTTCGGGGACTTTTCTTTGGGGATCTCTTCTTCTTCTTTTTCTTCTTCAGTGTTATATGAATTACATAATGGATGTTCAACATGTTCATTTACAGTCGTAACTTCCTCCTCATTATCATCAAGAACATCTTCCTCGGCAACGGCTGTTTCATCATCAAAATTCGGGTATTGACCAATATCAAAATCATTACATGCAGGGGTCTGTTTCTTCTTCTGAAAAAACATCAAAATCCGAGTATTGACCAAGATCAAAGTCCGGGTATTGACCAAGATCAAATTTCGAATACTGACTAGTACTCACAATTTTTTCTGTTGGCTCATCATCGTCTAACTAGTCAATACGAAAACCGGAATTTGGTGCTGAAAGTTGAATGGGATTTGTATTAGGGAAAGGTTGTGGGTTTTGAGATTGTGTTTGGAACCATTAAATTTTGAGCACCATAAACTGGGGTTGAAAAACTTAGTTTATTACTACCCGCTACTGACCAAACTTCACTACTTCTAGGTTCAACAACATACATTGTAACATTATCACTTGAAACACTAATGTAAGAAATGAATCGTTCAACATCTTCATTGTCGGTTAACAAATAAACTTTACCATTTCTCTGATAAGATAGCCTAAATCCACTTAGGGGCTCTAAATTCAATTTATTTGCAACACGTAACATTAGAGTTTCATAAGTTAACTTTTTTAATGACAGTTTTAGTTGAAGATTCATGGGTAAAAGCATATATTGTAAAACACCATGAACATTCTCCCATGACCCTCCAAAACACAAATTTATCCAAACATGATCGACATTAGATGATTTCATTATTGTAAATTAATTTACTAACCAAACGAGCTGCGAAACTAAAACCTGTTTCCGGATGGGGAAGGATGTCGTTGGATATAGGAACGGATGTCGCCGGAGAGAGTGATAGATGGAGATGGAATGAGTTGTGATTTAGGGATTTAGGTTATGAGTTGCTGGTGCTGCGTTGTTATATACCCAAAACATTTGTGTTGCGAAATTAAAACCTGTTGCTAATTCAGAAATCGAGTTGGGAATTTGAAATTCAGTATTGCGATAGTTAGAATCTCGTTGCGATTTACAGATTCGCATTGCGATTTACAGATTCGCATTGTGATTTACAGATTCGCATTGCGATTTACGTATTCGCATTGCGATTTACGTATTCGCATTGCGATTTACGTAATCGCATTGCGATTTACGTAATCGCATTGCGAATTAGGAAAATCGCAACGCGAATTTGGGATATCGCAATGTGATAGTCAGAATCGCGTTGTGAATCTGGAAACTGATTTGCGATACCGGAGATCGCGTTGCGAATTATCGATCGCGTTGCGATTTACGGATACGCGTTGCGATTTTACGTATTGTGGTTGCGATTTACGGATACACATTGCGATTTACGTATTCTCGTTGCGATTTATAGATACGCGTTGCAATTTACGTATTCTCGTTGCGATTTACGGATACGCATTGCGATTTTACGTATTATCGTTGTGATTTACGGATACGCGTTGTGATTTTACGGATACTCGTTGCGATAGTCAGAATTGCATTGCGATTTATATGTTCGCATTGTGATTTTCATATTCGCGTTGCGATTCTGGAAAATCGCAATGCAAATTTGTACTATCGCATTGTGATTCTTCATAATCTGTTTCGATTCTGGGAACTGATTTGCGATTCTGGAGATCGCGTTGCGATTTTTATTTCGTATTGTGATTTTGTTGGTCATTTTGGCAAATCCAAAAAAAGTTGGTTAAAATCGTATATTATAAGGCATTTTTGGTCACTGAGGCGATTTTCTCTTACTAATATGCTAAAAAATTTACAATACTCCAATGAGGTAAAGGAAGTGAAAGAAGCTAGTTTGGCATGTCTATTATTCTAGGGCAATCATCACGAGAGCGAATACCCAACCAATCATGAGTCCATCAACTTTGTAGGTAACTTCAATAAAAATAATAACAATCCCTATTTTAACACTTATAATGCAAGATGGCGTCAGCACCCCAATTTCTCAAGGGGAAATCAAGGAGCTCATAATGCTAGTCAATCTACTCGTCAGAAGAATCAGACTGAATATCAAGGCTACCAAAACACTATTCCATGGCATAATGCTAACAAGGGAGCCTCATCTTTACCGAGCACTAGTTCTTTGGAAGCTACAATTCAAGATTTCATATTACCACGAAGACAATTCTGCAATACCATTCTACTTCAATTAAAAATCAATGAGCTTTGATTTATAGTCAATGTGCCCTACTTCAAAGCCATAGCTCGTCTTTGAGAGATTTGGAAGGTCAAGTTGGTCAGATTGCTACAGCATTACAAGAGCGTCAGTAAGGACATTTTCCAAGTGACACTAAAGTCACTAAATCGGATGGAAAAGAAAAATGCAATGCATTTACTCTTAGGAGTGGAACGAAAATTAACCAACAAGTCAAGGTTGGGGGACACAACATGATGATTCTACCCCCTATTGCTAAACAAGTTGAAGTTGAGTTACACGATCAAACAATTACGGAGAAGGACAATGATGCATATTCTACTAGTAAGCCTATCGAGGTTCAAAATTTAGATGCCACAGAAAAAACCAATTCATACTCCCGTAGTTACGGAAGCTAGACCCCCACTACCCTTCCCGCAAAGACTAAAGAATATAATAATGAAGTTCAGTTCAAGAAGTTTGTGGAAATTCTTGATTAGCTGTATATCAATGTACCTTTCTTGGATAGATGCTGACGTATGACAAATTTCTTAAGGAAATTTGTACCAAGAAAAGGAAACTGGAGAAGTATGAGAAAGTTGCCACGAGAACAGAATTTTTCTCTTCATTAAGTAAGTTTCCACCAAACAAAAATTATCTAGGCAGTTTCATTATTCCCAGTTCTATAAGAGCTAATTTTGTTGGAAAGGCACTATGTGATCTTGGTTCAAGTGTGAACTTAATGCCAAAATCCATATTCTTGATGCTTGGCATAGGATTTGCGAGACACACCTCTGTGATTTTACAACTTTCCGACCAATCCCATGTTAGACCTAAAGGGAGAGTCAAGGATGTCATAGTAAGGGTAGATAAATTTGTGTTTCTAGTCGACTTTCTTATTCTTGATTGTGAAGTTGATGCAAGGCACCCATCATTCTGTGTAGACTTTTCCTAGCCACTGGTCGTATTTTGATAGATTGCGAAAAAGGTGAACTCACTATAAGAGTTGTTAATCAGTGTGTAACTATCAATGTGTTCGTACTCTCAAGTATGCTGATGACCCTGAATAATGCCAAGGCATGTCTGAATTGAACTCATTCAGCTAGAACAATTTCATTCAGCTAGCATATAAGTAATGTTCGATTGATGATGAAAGCTTAGAGGACTATGACAAACTACCAATTGGGGTGGAAAAATCTAGTTTACTACTAGCTAGATAAAGTATGAACTTTGAACCATTGAATTTTGATGAATTTATTCCTCATAAGCCATCGTTATTGCATGTACATACCCTAGAGCTTAAACCCTTTCCAGGGAATCTTAAATATGTTTACTTGAGTAGTGATAATACTTTATCTGTTATTATTTCCTCTAACCTTACTACTAATGTAATATCCCAAATATTAGACCAGAGACTAAATCGAAAAGATTGGAAAATTTAAGATTTAAATTGAATAAGTAGTAAAAGATGAGAAAAATGATTTGGAATAGTGTGTAAACTAAATTGTATCAATAGAAAAGTTAAGAGGGCATTTTAGTCTTTTAAGAGGAAATGAAATTTAAAATAGATAGGGATGTTTAAATAGGAAGAAAGAGGAAAGTAAGGTATTTTTTCTACAATTCTTCTCTTATTCTTGTTCTTATTCACATGGGTGCTCTCTCCTCCCTAGCATAAGGAAAATTCTCATTTTCTATTGTTTTCTTTAAATTATGGGTTACTTTTGTATCATTAAGTGATATATGTGCATAAGGAAGGATTAGATGAGATTAAAATGAAGAGATAAAGGAAATAATGGGGATTTTATAAAATGGGTTTTGAAATGATATGTTAATATAGGAGTGTTTATGGATGTCTTATGATAAATTTGACTTGTCATAGAGTTAAATTAGAGATTAGAAGCAATGGATTGGATTAAAAACACATTAGAAAAAGTAGTATGATTCTTAGAACTTAGTGTTCTTGATAGATGTTAGATGTTTTATGAAACAAGATGAAGGAAAAATTGAATGGATAAGTAGAGAAGAGTTAAATAGCATTGTTAGGGGTAAATATAAAGAAATTTGGCCCTATTTGGCTAATAATCGGGTTAAAAACTGGAAAATCTAGGCAAGGGTATCGGTACTGATAGAAAAATAACGATACTATAGGTAAAAATAAGATGAATTTGCTGGATAGTATCGATACTAATTCAACCAGTATCGATATTATTGGGGTAGTATCGATACCATTGTAAGGGTATCGGTACCATAGTAGGATAGTATCGATACCATGGTAAGGGTACCGATACCAGGCAACATCGAACCTAATTTTGGTATCGATACCCAGAGGAAGCATCGGTATCATAGTATTGAAGTATCGGTACTTGGGTAGTAGTATTGATACTACTGAGCTTGGAACGGTAAATTAGGTTATAATTCTTATAGAAATTAAGATGATGATATTTTGAATATTCTTAAAGTATAAGGGTAAAGAGTATACTAACATTGGTATATTTTGTGTACTTAATGGATAATGTTGTATATCGAAATCAAGCTCCTGAATCAAGTAAAGTAAAAGGGAAATGCCAAGTTCCGGAGTAGCAGTTGATGAGTTTTGGATATCAAAGCAAGGCAAGCTAGGTGAGTACATTTATTGTATGAAATTTACATGAAAATGATTAGAAATTATTCAAGATGTAATAATTAAATGTTAATGTATGTTTTACCGTAATTATTATGTTTTATTGAATATATGGAAATGATATTGTGAATGAGTTTTAGAGTATAAACTGCTCTAAAATGAATGAAAATATAAATGCATATGGGTGCATTATTGGCATAAAAGGATGCCATAGCTTAAATGTATATGGGTACATTGTCAGCATAAAAGAATAATGCATATGGGTGCATTATTGGCATGAAAGGATGCCATAGCTGAAATGTATATGGGTACATTGTCAGCATAAATGAATAATGCATATGAGTGCATTATTGGCATGAAAGGATGCTATAGCTGAAATGTGTATGGGTACATTACTAGTATAAAAGAATAATGCATATGGGTGCATTATTGGCATGAAATGATGCCATCGCTGAAATGCATATGGGTGCATTATCAGCATAAAAGTATATTTTATTTGGAATGCATAGTGGTGCATTACAAATATGAAAATTTGTTATAAATGAAAAGAAAGAAAAAAAATAGAATAGTCATTGCTTATGATAATTTTCAATGGAATATTGTTTGATTGACAAGGATTAGAGAATCCTTAAAGAATATATCATTTGATGAGAACTAAATATTATGAATTATTTATGTGTACATAAAGGTTACTTTACAATACTATGACCGACTAACTAATGACTTAACGTGTGTGTTTCCACGCATAGGTAACAACAGAGAATAATCAAGTAAGGAGTGCATCTATAGCAGCAGATATCATCCACCAAGGTTGACTCACCAATAACAATAGAACTTTAGAAATCATTTTGAAACTTGTATGGCATGTAATCAAATTTAACAAACATATTTTGTAATATGCTTAATGAACATGTATTTATTATGTTATTTATGTGAAATTAAGTTTGAAATAAAATTTTAAAGAATTTACATAACGAGTAAACAGTTTTTAAAGTTTTGTGACATTTGTATTTATATATGTAACCGTATATAGAATATGGGTGTTACATTTATTGGTATCAGAGCTACAAGTTTAGCTAATTTTTGGCCAAAATTACTTCTATTTAAAAAATGGATTGCATGCCAATAAAGTTGTCAATGTTACTGAGATTGTGTCATTAGAGGATGATTGATAACACTCCTTACTGATGATAATGTTATAGAGATGGTGTCAATGTTACTAACGATAATGTTATCATTATGTATGTTTTATTAGATGTCAAAATCTTTGAACTTGAAAAGAGCAGGGGAACAAGAAATGCAAGAGGGAACGGGGAGTGAATGTTATGAGGATAATAGTGTACAGTCTCTTCTTTCTGAAAATGCAAGTGCACCTGCACCTTAAGAGATTCTGACGCCTGAGTTTGGAACTTTCATGCAAGCACTTGATGTTATAATGACTCGGTTGCAACCACCCCCTACTCCTCCAGTACGTAGAATGTTGATTCCAAAGGAGCTGAAGAGTTTGGGAGCTCTAGAGTTTCGATGAGATGAGGGTGAGGGTACTATAGAGGCGGATATGTGGTTAAATGATGTGATGTTAATGCTTGAAAGCCTGCAATGTTCAGATCAGGAAAAGTTGGGAGGAGTTGTATTTTTACTTAGAGGGTCAACTTGAATATGGTGGTCCAAAACTATATGTATGCACCACCGGAGCAAGTCACTTGGCAATTTTTCCAGGAAGAATTCAAAAACAAGTATGTGGGTGAACAATTTAAACGACCAATGTTGTTGAAGTTCCTTAATTTAAAGCAAGGTGATCAAACAATTCATGAATTTAAGGATGAGTACAATAATTTGAGTTATTTTTCCACTGAAGTTGTGCCAAACAATAAGGCAAGATATGATTGGTTCATAGAGGGTTTGAGGCTGAAGCTAAAAGAGATGATGTTGGCCTTGAACCTGCCGAGTCTACAAGAAGTTATAAATAGAGCCAAAGCTATTGAAAGAGCTAAGGAGGAAACATTAGAGGCGGAGAAGAGTGTTCAAGTGGGGAAAGGAGTGGGAATGCCTTCCACTCCCCATTATGCTAAAAGATGAAAATGCTCAAGTTCCAGATTCTCTGAGAGAGACAGCTTTGCAGTAGCATCACATAACAGTAGACAATCACAGTATTTTACTGCTAGCTCGGGTAGATCTTCTGGGGAAAGGAATCCATGTCAAAAATGTGGTAAATTACACCGAGGAGTATGTAGATTTGTCAGTGGAGCTTATTTTCTATATGGCGATATGGGTCATTTTGCACGGAACTGCCCTAAGAAATCTGGTGATAACTCGGCACAGTCTGAAAAATTAGTAGCAACCTCAAATAGAAGCAGAGGAAGGGGTAGATCCAGGGGGAAAATGGATTCAGTGCAGAGACAATGTACTCAGGGAGTCGCTAGAATTTATAATATCAAGACTAATAAAAATTGGGATGACCCTGAAATTATAACAGGTACATTTCACCTTTTTGATGAGCCTGTTTATGTTCTAGTTGACCCTGGTTCTTCACATTCATATATTAGTACTAAGATGATTAGAAGTAGAGGAATTCCTTTAAAACTAATTGTGAGTGAGATTATAGCGATAAATCCCATGGGATAAAGTGCAAGAGTCACTAGAATATGTAGAAAATGCCCTATAAAGATCCAAGAGATTATATTTCTAGCAAACTTGATGGAGTTACCCTTCGATGAATTTGAAATTATTTTGGGTATAGATTGGTTGTCTTCACATTATGGATGGGTTGATTGTCGTCAGAAACGGTTATTTTTAAAGAATGTCGTAGGTTCAGAAATTGTAGTAATCAGAGAAAGATCGAAATCACCCTCGAATGTGATATCGGCTATGACTACGAAAAAGATGATGTTGAAAGGATATATAGCATTTCTTGCCAATGTGATAGATACTCGAGTTTCGAAAGCTAAAGTAAATGATATTCCCACCGTTAGAGAATTTTCAGAGGTTTTTCCAGACGAGTTACTAGGATTGCCTCCGAATCATGAAGTAAAGTTCAGGATTGAGGTTTATCCGGGTACAGAACCTATATCGATGGCTCCATATAGAATGGCTCCAAATGAAGTGAGAGAATTAAAAGTCCAACTACAAGAGCTACTAGATAAGGGGTTTGTAAGACCTAATGTTTCTCCGTAGGGAGCACCGATACTGTTTGTGAAAAAGAAGGATTGGACTATGCGATTATATATTGATTATCATCAATTAAATAAAGTCACAATAAAGAACAAATATCCTCTTCCGAGGATTGACGATTTGTTTGACCAATTAAAAGGAGTATCGGTGTTTTCTAAGATAGACTTAAGGTCAGGGTACCATCAGTTGAAAATCAAAGATGGTGATATTTCAAAGACCGCTTTCCTGACACAGTATAGGCACTACAAATTCATAGTAATGCCATTTGGTTTTACTAATGCACCAACGACATTCATGGATCTGATGAACCGAGTATTTCAACCATATTTGGACCAATTTGTGGTTATATTTATAGATGATATCTTGATATATTCCAAGTCAAGAGAAGAGCATGATGTTCAGCTTAGAGTATTTCTTTAGACACTCCACGAGAAGAAGTTGTATGCCAAATTATCAATGTATGAATTTTGGTTAGCTGAGGTTGCTTTCCTTGGTCACATAGTTTCCATAGAAGGTATTTGAGTAGATCCAAGAAAGATCCAAGCTATAGTGGATTGGCAATTTCCAAGGAACGTTTCTAAGGTCCGGAGTTTCTTGGGACTTGCCAGTTATTATAGACGATTTGTGAGGAATTTCTCAATGTTAGCCTTACTTTTAACTAAGCTATTACAGAAGGATGTGACTTTTGTATGGACGGAAAAGTTCCGAGAAAGTTTTGAAGGGCTCAAGAAAATATTGACGGAGGCCCCGATACTTGTACAACCAGAGTCGGGAAAAGAATATATGGTGTTTAGTGACGAATCCCATAATGGATTGGGGTGTGTTCTAATGCAAGATGGAAAGGTCATAGCTTATGCTTCCAGACAGTCAAAGAATCATGAGAAAAATTATCCGACACATGATTTAGAATTGGCGGTAGTTATGTTTGCACTAAAAATCTGGCATCATTATCTGTATGGTGAGCGGTGCCATATTTATACAGATCACAAGAGTCTGAAGTATTTATTGACGCAGAAAAAATTGAACTTGAGACAAAGAAGATGGATTGAGCTTCTAAAAGATTATGATCTAATCATTGACTATCATCCGGGAAAGGCGAATTTGGTAGTAGATACATTAAGCTGAAATTTTTTTGCTTCTTTACGGGCCTTGGATGCACGTATGTCAGTAAAGGAGGATGGTGCTTTAATTGCTGAGCTTAAGTTAAAGCTGACGTTTTTGGATCGGATTAAAGAGTTGCAAAAGCTAGATGAGAATATTTGGTGATGATGGCACAAGTCGGAAGGAATGAAATCAAATACTTTAAAATAAGACTGGATAAATGTCTATACTATAAGGGAAGACTTTGTATTCCTGACGATGATGATTTAAGGAGGGATATCTTGTATGAGGCACATTATAGCCCTCTAACTATGCACCCAGGCGGAAATAAAATGTATCAAGACTTGAAAAATCGTTACTGGTGGTCTGGCATGAAAGAGTTGTAACAGAGTTTCTTACAAAATGTCTAACATGTCAGTAAGTGAAAGCTGAACATCAAGTGCCATCTGGGTTATTGCAGCCAATAGTCATTCCTGAGTGGAAACGGGAGTTGGTTACGATGGATTTTATTTCGGGGCTACCTTTGTCACTAGGTAAAAAGGATTCGATATGGGTACTAATAGACTGATTGACCAAGACGGCTCATTTTATTCTGGTTCGAGTGGATTACTTGATGGATAAGTATGCGGAGTTTTACACTAAAGAAATAGTCAGACTACATGGATTGCCTATATCAATAATATCTGATCGAGACCCAAGGTTTACTTCAAGGTTCTAGAAGTCGTTGCATGAGGCATTGGGTACTCAATTGAACTTCAACACAGCTTTCCATCCGCAGACAGATGGGCAGTTAAAGCGAGCCATTCAAATACTTGAGTATATGCTAAGGGCATGTGTGATTGATTTTAAAGGATCATGGGAAAGGTACTTGCCTTTAGCTGAATTAACGTATAATAACAGTTATCAGCCAAGTATTAAGATGGCCCCATATGAAGCATTATATGGAAGAAAGTGTCGTACACCATTAAATTGATTTGAATTGGAAAATAGAGACATAATTGGGCCGAAGTTGGTTAAAGAGATGGAGTAGAAACTAAATCTTATTCAAAGGAATCTAAAAATAGCCATATAATGTTTTGAAAAGAAAAGAAATTGAATTCCAAGAGGGAGATAAAGTATTCTTAAAGGTGTCGCCTTGGAAGAAAGTCTTGAGATTTGGGCGAAAATGAAAGTTGAGTCCAAGATTTATTGGACCTTATGAAATTTTGAGAAGAATCGGACCAGTAGAATATCAACTAGCCTTGCCTCCAGATATGGACAAAATTCACAATGTTTTCTATATATCAATGCTAAGAAGATATCGATCCGATCTATCCCACATTATTAACCCAGAGGAAATAGAGGTCCGAATGGATTTAACTTACGAAAATGAACCACTGAGGATCCTAGCTAGAGAAATTAAAGAATTACGTAATAAAAAGATTCCCTTAGTTAAAGTACTCTGCAAAATCATAAGGTTTAGGAGGCTACTTGGGAAAGATAGGAGGACATGAGAGTGCAGTTTCCTTACCTTTTTGTTTCAGGAATTTATCTAAATTCGAGGACGAATTTTCTTAAGGGGAGAGAATTGTAATATCCCAAATGTTAGACCAGGGACTATATCGAAAAGATTGGAAAATTTAAGATTTAAATTGAAGAAGTAGTAAAAATGAGAAAAAAGATTTGGAATAGTGTGTAGACTAAATTGTATAAATAGAAAACTTAAGAGGGAATTTTATTTTTTTAAGAGGAAATGAAATTAAAAATAGATAGGGATGTTTAAATATGAAGAAAAAGGAAAGTAATGTATTTTTTCTATAATTCTTCTCTTTTTCTTCTTATTCACGTGGGTGCTCTCTCCTCTCTAGCATAAGGTAAATTCTCTTTTTCTAGTGTTTTCTTTAAATTATGGGTTACTTTGGTATCATTAAGTGATATATGTGCATAAGGAAGAATTAGATGGGATTAAAATGAAGAGATAAAGGAAATAATAGGGATATATAAAATGGGTTTTGAAAGGATATTATAATATAGGATTGTTTATAGATGTTTTATGATAAATTTTACTTGTCATAGAGTTAAATGAGAGATTAGAAGAAATGGATTGGATTAAAAACACATTAGAAAAAGTAGTATGATTCTTAGAACTTAGTGTTCTTGATAGATGTTAGATGTTTTATAAAAAAAGATGAAGGAAAATATGCACGGATAAGTAGAGAAGAGTTAAATAGCATTGTTGAGGGTAAACATAAAGAAATTTGGCCCTATTTGGATAATAATCGGGTTAAAAACTGGAAAATCTGGGCAAGGGTATCGGTACTGATAGAACAGTACCGATACTATAGGCAAAAAGGAGATGAATTTATTGTATAGTATCAATACTGGAAAATCAGTATCGATAACCTTGGGGTTGTATTGATACCATTGTAAGTGTATCGATACCAAGGAAAAATTGAATCTAATTTCGGTATCGATACCATAAGGAGGTATCGGTATCATAGTAGAGTAATATCGATGGTAAAAGTATCGATAACAGGCAACATCGAACCTAATTTTGGTATCGATACCCGGAGAAAGTATCAGTACAATAGTATTGAAGTGCCGATACTTGGGTAGTAGTATCGATACTACTAAGCTTGGAACAGTAAATTAGGTTGTAATTGTTATAGAAATTGAGATGATGATATTTTGAATATTCTTACAGTATAAGGGTAAAGAGTACACTAACATTGGTATGTTAAGTGTACTTAATGGATAATGTTGTTGATTGGAATCATGTTGTTGATTTGAATCAAGCTCCTGAATCAAGTAAAGTAAAAGTCAAAGGCCAAGTTTCGGAGTAGCTGTTGGTGAGTTTTGGATATCAAAGCAAGGCAAGCCAGGTGAGTACATTTATTGTATGGAATTTACATGAAAATGATTAGAAATTATTCAAGATGTAATATTTAAACGTTAATGTATGATTTACCGTAATTATTATGTTTTATGGAATATATGGAAATGATAATGTGAATAAGTTTTAGAGTATGAACTGCTCTAAAATGAATGAAAATAGAAATGCATATGGGTGCATTATTGGCATGAAATTATGCCATTGCTGAAATGTTTATGGGTACATTGTCAGCATAAAAGAATAATGCATATGAGCACATTATTGGCATGAAAAGATGCCATAGATGAAATGTATATGGGTACATTGTCAGCAAAAAAGAATAATGCATATGGGTGCATTATTGGCATGAAAGGATGCCATAGCTGAAATATATATGGTTACATTTTCAGCATAAAAGAATAATGCACATGGGTGCATTATTGGCATGAAAGGGTGCCATTGCTGAAATGCATATGGGTGCATTATCAGCATAAAAGTATATTTTATTTGGAAAGCATAATGGTGCATTACAAATACGAAAGGATGTTATAAATGAAAAGAAAGAAAGAAAAATAGAATATTCAATGCTTATGATAATTGTGAATAGAATATCGTTTGATTGGCAAGGATTAGAGAATCCTTAAAGAATATACCATTTGATGGGAACTAAATATTATTAATTATTTATGTGTACATAAAGGTTACTTTACAATACTATGACTCACTAAGTAATGACTTAGCGTGTGTGTTTCCACGCGTATGTAACAATAAAGAATAATCAAGTAAGGAGTGCAGCTGTAGCAGCAGATATCATCCACCAAGGTTGACTCACCAATAACATTATGACTGTAGAAATCATTTTGAAACCTGTCTGGCATGTAATCAAATTTAACAAACATATTTTGTAATATGATTAATGAACATGTATTTATTATGTTATTTATGTGAAATTAAATTTGAAATCAAATTTTAAAGAATTACAAAACGAGTAAAAGTTTTTAAAGTTATGTGACATTTGTATTCGTATACGTAACTATATATACAATATGGGTGTTACAACTAACCAAGAGCAAAGTTTGTTAAGTCTGTTGATGCATTATAAGAAAGCACTTGGTTGGACTATGGGTGATTTGAAGGGAATTAGAACCAAGATTTCCATGCATAAGATTCTGCTAGAAGAATGCCATGACATAGAACCACAACGAAGACTCAACCCTGTTATGAAGAAAGTAGTAATGATTTTTTTTTTTTTGAAATGGCTTGATGCTAGAGTGATTTACCCTATATCAAATAGCTCATGGGTGAGTCGTATCTAATGTGTACCAAAGAAAGATGGCACGTGTAATATCCCAAAATTTTGGTTAGTGACCAAAATGTAAATTTTAAAAGTTTGATGGCTAAAGTAGAAAATTAGGTAAAGTTTAAGGACCTAAGTGGAAATTTTTCTAAAAAGAATTTTTATTCCATAAACGGATTTGGTTAGTGACCAAAATATAAATTTTGAAAGTTATATGGCCAAAGTATAAACTTTAAAAAGTAGAGGGACTAAAGTGTAATTTTAAAAAAATTATGTAATCTGACCTTATAAATGAATAGTTTACCCCCAATAAATTTGTTTTTGGGATTCATATTTTTTGTACGGATTTGGTATTAAAAGATACAAAATGATAAATTCCGATAAAAATTCGATAAATCGGATCGAATATAAATTTTGGGAAAATTTGAAGGATAATAAATTAAGATTAGAAATATTATTTCCACGTTTTAAAATGATGGAAAATAATATGCAACATTGTATTTGAGGATTTAATTCCATGTTAAATTTGGACTGTTGGATTAAAGTGGTAAAATTATAATTTTTGTTAAATTGCAAGGGCAAAACGATAAAGTGGGAAATATTTCGTTCATCTTTGTCAAGATTATAAGGTTTATGAGGCTTGGTATTAAGGTAAATATCAAGTTTCATTAAGGGTAAATTAGTAAAGATATTTTAAATTTAACGGTAAATTGATAATTTAGCATTTAATGAATTTTTAATTCATTATTTAATAAAGAAAGATGAAGAATTTTCAAGAGAATTTATTCATCTTCTTAAGCTTCGCCGTGAGCATTTCCAAGGTAAGAAAAAAATATTATTTTGATTTTTCAAGCCAATTTATTAGGAATTTGGATCATGCCGTGAAATATAAAATTGTTTTATTCGAAAAAAGTTATCATTTGGTACCATTATTGCTTACTAAATTGGTTGGTGTTCAAAGATCCCAAATTATAGGGATTATGTTCACATTAGAGTTTATGGAATTGATGATGAATCTTGATGTTTTTGAGGTTGTATATTCATTTTCAAGCTTGTTTGATTATTAAAACATGTCCAATCTTCCTAGAAAAGTTTCTTTGATATTCAAACATATTATAAGTTGGTGAAACTTTGTGTTTTGATGAAATTTGATTAGGGATTTGATTGTAGAGATGATGTAAGGTTGGATGGAAGTTGATTTCATTCTTGAATCGAATCAAAACCGAGCAAAATCATAAAAACCCTAGTTTTGGAACTTTGAGCCATTCAACCTTGGTCTTAAGGTTGAGGAAAATTCAAAAAACTTATGTACGGGCTGGAAATGATGTAGGAAGTATTCTACAATCCTTAGAAAAATTTGGGGACCATTATGTAATTTTTGAAAAGTTGAGGGATCAAAACAAAAATTTTGGAAAAATGTGGATTATTGGGAAATTGTTTAATAGTTAATGTGATATGCTGGAAAATAATGCTTGAGTGTTGAAATTGAAGTTAAGATGTGAAATTTGATTATTTTGGAAAGCTTGTAAAAGTTGATGTTTAAATCACAAATATGGAAATGTTGGCAGCTTAAGTGAAAATATTTTGTGAAGTTGGGATAAAATGGAACTTGAGTGGTCAATTAGAAGTATTAAGGTCAACATTTATGTTGTGACATGGAAATTGTATCGAATAAGCATCGAAAAATATGTTAGGAATTTATTTTCCAAAGTATGTCTATGTTAGTAAGATTCTAACATTTGTTTTGAATTTGTATATGTTTGGTAATGATGTTTATTTAAAGATTGAGTGCTTGAAAGCAAGATAAAATATTATTAAAGCTAAGGAGAAGCTTAAGTATGAAATGGGAAATTCCAAGGAATGTTGCAAGCTAAGGACAGCAGGTGAGTGCAAATTTAATTTGTACTTATGTTATCGAACAAACATTGGCTTACGATGAGCCAGCAACGGAATTAATATGGTAATGAGTAACTCCTAAAAATGTTATGTGATTTGTGATGCATGCATATATATGCATTTGGTGAGCTAATAGAATTAGTGAACAACTTGAAAATGCAAATTGGTGAAACCTGCTTAGAATTTATGTTCTAGACAGTAAGTTTAGAAAATCACCATAAATTCTAAAACAATTATTACAGAATGATTTTTATACCATTATACTAGTATAACATTATGGTTTTTTTATAACAAATAGAAAGTGATTTATAGGTGTATACAAAAATATATGAATTTTTAACCAAGGATTGATCAGAAAACGGGGTAGCAGATTTTGCTTATAACAAATTTTGTCAGTCAACTTTGAAAAATTACCATAAATTGTACAAAATTAACTAGAAGGAGTACCTTATATGGATAGATTCATATTTGAGTCTAGTTTACAATGGTATAAATGGCATAATATTTAACGGTGTATATTAACACAGAATAATATTTCTTTAAAGGTAGTGCAAACAGCTAGATTATGATATTATTACAAATTTTTGGATTTAATCGAATTAGAAGTAAATGATCAAGTTAAAGCATAGTCAGGCTTATATTTTGACTTGTGTATAATGTAAAAATGATTGCAATGTATACATAACATTATACATGGATGTTTTATACATCCTTGGGTAGGACTTGCGTAAGTCTACCTTGTTTATATTGACATGATATTTATGTCATTTATCATATATTTGACATATTCTAAATATGTCAAAGGTTGAATATAAA
This sequence comes from Hibiscus syriacus, assembly GCF_006381635.1. Classification (NCBI taxonomy): domain Eukaryota; kingdom Viridiplantae; phylum Streptophyta; class Magnoliopsida; order Malvales; family Malvaceae; genus Hibiscus; species Hibiscus syriacus. The sequence continues at coordinate 994,351 of NW_024062824.1, read as the reverse complement.
ATGCATTGATCACTGATTGTTACATATGATGTTAACATGAACATATATGATATTTATCATGAATGATATTTAGGGTATGAACTGCCCAATGTTAAATTATGATAATATACTTTGTCATAGATGGAAAAAATATAGACTATATGCCCAAGTATGTTATTGAGGGTCAGTGGTATTAATCACATGTCATAGAGTCTAGCAGCTGCATATTGGGTAATACTAAAGTGTCTAGAGAAGGAACATAGTGTAGGCCTTAGAGTGTCTAGTGAAGACACACGGTACAAAACACTACGGTGTATAAGGTGGGTAAAGCCCGACCTCAACACTACGGTGCATTATTAGGTGAGCAAGGCTCGACCTCAGCTCTACGGTACAATATTTGACTCCTATGATGAGGTCCTCATACATTTATACTTTGGGCTATGGTTTATTGGTTAATAAATGATAAACAAGCAAATAAGCTCACGAGCTTATGGGATAAATGGCAAGTATATTGGTAAGAAACTTGATATCCGGTTATATAATGTTAATATATGGTAACATGGTTGGAATACAAGTAAAGTGATCATATTGCATCAAATATGTTTATTCATTTCAATTTATTTGTTGCATTACTCTAAATATTCATATGATTACCTCACTAAGTGTATACTTAGCGTGTGATGATTTTCATGAGTAGGAAGAAGGGAAGAAAATAAGTAAAGAGTTGAGTTTGGCATCAATCACCAAGGAAATATTTACAAGTAACAATGATGACATCCTACTGTGTTCTAAAAGTCTTAGCTGGCATGTATATGAGAATGAAATGTCTGAAATTTCATAAAATAGTTAGTATTAATATAATTAATAGTATGAATAAATATTATGATTTTTCACTGAATAATTATTTTATAATTATTGTTCAAGTTATGAAACATGAGATGTTTGAAGGAAACAAAATTTTACTCAGTTCAAATAAAGAATGTTTTGAATTTTTGATGTGATATATGTAACTCGTATTGGTTCGCATATATGAGTTATGGGTGTTACAGCACGACTGTGGAAACAAATGAGGATAATGAGCTTTTACCCACTCACACTATCACCGGATGAAGGATATTATGGATTATCGTAAAGCTCAACAAAGCTACAAAGAAATACTATTTTCCTCTACCCTTCATCGACCAAATATTGGATCGATTAGTAGGTAAAGCATTCTACTACTTTTTAGACGGGTATTCTGGGTATAATCAAATTGCCATCACACCAGAGGACCAGGAGAAGACTACATTCACTTTTCCCTATAGCACTTTTACTTTTAGTAGGATGCCTTTTGGAATCTGTAATGCCCCGATAACTTTTTTGCATTGATTGCAAGCTATTTTTTCTGATATAGTTGAAGACTTCCTTGCAATATTCATGGATGATTTCTCCGTTTCTGGAGACGATTTCAAGCGATGCCTTGGTAACCTAGAAAAAGTTCTAAAAAGATGCGAGGAGGCTAATTTGGTCTTAAACTAGGAGAAATGTCACTTCATGGTGACTGAAGGCATTGTATTAGGGCGCAAAATATCTCACAAGAGCATTGAGGTGGATAAAGTGAAAATTGAATTGATTGAAAAATTGCCACCGCCAACGTCTATCAAGGGAATACAAAGTTTTCTTGGACACGTTAGCTTTTATAGAATATTCATTAAGAACTTCTCCAAAATCTCTAAGCCCTTATACACTTTGCTTCAACAAAACCATCCCATCGTGTTTGATGATTTATGCCTTGGCACATTCATTGAACTGAAGCAAAGATTGATCTCAATGCCCATTATAGTTCTTCCCGACTGGACATCACCATTTGAGCTGACGTGTGATGCAAGTGACTATATCGTAAGAGTTGTTTAGGGGCAACGCCAAGGTAACCTTTTTCATGTTATATATTATGCTAGTCGTGCCTTAAATGAAGCACAATTGAACTACACAACCACTGAGAAAGAATTATTTGTCGTGGTATTTACTTTTGATAAATTTAGACCATACCTAATAAGCACTAAAGTTATTGTTCACATTGATAATTTAGCTATAAAATATTTAGTGAACAAAAAGGATGTCAAACCAAGACTTATTTAGTGGATCTTACTTTTGCAAGAATTTGACTTAAAGGTTGTAGATAGAAATGGTACTAAGAACCAAGTTGTTGGTCATTTATCTAGGCTGGAGAACAATTATGAATGCAATGCATTGTAGATATTCAAGAGGAATTTCCTGATGAGAAAATCTTATATACCCCAACAATCTCATGGTACGTTGACCTTGTTAATTTTCTTATTATTGGAATACTGCCTTTTGATTTGAACAGCCATGGCAAGAAAAAATTCAAGCATGATGCGAGGTTCTATTTTTGGGACGAGCCATATTTATTCAAGTATTATGCTGATCAGCTCATTAGACGATGTGTACCTGAAGATGAGAAATGAGACATTTTATATCATTATCACACGACCCTTAGTGGAGGCCATTTTGGAGGAGCAAGGACTGCTGCCAAGGTTATGCAGTCATGTTTTTATTGGCCAACTCTGTTCAAAGATGCTTAGTCATTTTACAAGTCATGTGATCGATGTCAACGCACTGGAAACATATCTCGGTGACATGAAATGTCATTTTAAGGCATTTTGGAAATTGAGTTGTTTGACGTTTGGGGCATTGATTTCATGGGACCATTCCCATCTTCTGGAGGTGATCTATACATCTTACTTGTTGTGGATTATGTATCTAAGTTGGTGGAGGCAATTGCGACATCAAAGAATGACTCTAAAACCATGCTCAAGTTTTTGCACAAGAATATCTTCACTAGGTTTGGAGTACCTAGAGTCATCATTAGTGATGAGGGAACCCACTTCGATAACAAGTTGATTTCCAAGGCATTAAGGAGGTATGTAGTCCATCACAAGATTTCCACGACATATCATCCACATATAAATGGTAAAAATGAATTATCCAACCGCGAGATAAAGCAGATTTTAGAAAAAATGGTGAATCCAAGGTGAAACGATTGGTCACCGAAGTTAGATGAAGCACTATGGGTGAACAAAACAGTGTTAAAGACTCCTCTAAGCATGTCACCATTAAAGTGGTGTATGTTAAGGCCTACCACCACCCTGTTGAGATCGGACATAAGACGTATTGGGCTATTAAAAGATTGAATTTTGATGTTTAGTTAGCTGGGGAACAAAGATTACCAGAACTTAATGAGTTGGAAAAATTTAGGGCACATGCATATAAGAATGCGAGGATATACAAGGAAAATGCAAAGAAGTGGCATGACCAAAAACTGATGCCACAGCATTTTCATGTTAGCCAACAAGAGTTGCTTTATAATTCCATACTTAAACGTTTTCCTGGGAAGCTCAAATCTCGATGATTAGGACCATTTAAGGTGCATTATATCTATCCCCATGGAGTAATTGACATCAAGAATATAGATGATGGGATGATCTTCAAAGTAAATGGCCAGCGTTTAAAAATTTGTAATGGAGCTCCACCTGTGTGTGACAAGTCAGTGCTTTACTTGCACGACGCTTGAGTGTGCCTGTTTAAAAAACCAAATTTCAATTACACAGCATTGAATTTCACTGATTTTGTATAAATAATAAATTTATTATTTCCTTTTATTTTTATTTTATTTTATGAATAATTAAATTTTGTTTTGTTTTACAGGGACCACCAGTACTGTAGTCGTACGTTGCAGCGGTTACCAATGATAAGAAAAAGACAAAGCAATGAAAAAAGGGAAATATTCTTTTATTTTTCTTTCTTTGTTTTATTATATTTCCAATTTTTATTTGTCATTTCACATCTCATTTATTACTAGCAGTTACTTTTTCACCTACCCATTTACCTCATCCACTCATTTTCTCTTCACCATCCACTCACTCTATCTCTCCCATTATTTCTTTTAACTTTTTCTTTTTATCTCTTTCTACTCGTATTTTTTCTCTATAGCCGACACCATTGAATCCAAATAAAGCTCTAAACTTTTATTTAGTTCACTATCCAACCGACACAAAAATATTACGAACGATACCTACGGAGGCTGAAACCTATATTCCTCAATAGTTTGTTGACGACGCGACAAAGAAAAGATTTCAAAACTTCAAAAATTGTAAGCTTTTATTTAAGTTGGGGTTTATTTTCACTAATGAATAAGATGGTGGTTTTGGACAAGACGTAATAGATATAGTCAAACCCCACAAGTGGCACAAGTTTACGAGGCACCCCAGTTCTGTGAATGCATCATTGGTGAAAGAGTTCTACGCAAATATTTCCAAACTGAACCAACATACAATTTACGTTCGAGGTAAATACATTCGATTTACACTGTCTACGATTAATAGGTATTTCCTTTTTCAGGGAGTTGAAGATCAACATGTAAACTTTAAGAAAGACATCGACAGTGCCACATATGATGAAGTCTTGGAGGATTTATGCTTTTCGAACACTACCTAGAATAGTCAACAGACCATCCGTTCTGTAAATAGTGAATGCTTCCAACCACACGTAAAGCTTTGGAACCATATTATAAAGTATAAGCTCATGCCAACTACCCACAACACAATGGTATATCTCCCATGGTTAATGCTTTTACACTCTATTATGGTCACACGTTATATTGATGTGGGTAAAATTATTGTTGAGAAAATGCACGAATGCTTGGGTAAGAAAATGTAATGCCACAAATATCGAATCAGGAACTTTAGTGAAAAGTTTTAAAATTTGAGGATTAATTTGATTATTTACATATATGTAATGATAGTCATAGATGTATGATTTCTTAACATATGTATGGTGATTACCAAATGGCACCATGTGTGCAAAACTAAGAAATTCATAATGAGTTTATGAATTTTCGTATGGGCACTATGTGTGCAACTCACGGAATTCATCATATGTTGATGAACAACCGTTTCAGCACTATGTGTGCAACTCACGAAATTCATCATATGATGATGAGCAATCGTTTCGACACTATGTGTGCAACTCATGGAATTCATCATATGTTGATGAAAAACTATTTCGACACTATGTGTGCAACTTACTAAATTCATCATATGTTGATGAAAAATCATTTCGGAACTATGTGTGCAACCCACATAATTCATAATATGTTTATGAATGACCGTATAGGCACTTCGTGTGCATCGTAATGAAATGATAATAACTTGAAAATAATGAATTTGTATTTGATTGATATATAAAATAATGATATCATGATTTCATCATACTATTAGTCTTGCCTCACTACGTAAATACTTAACGTGTATTTATTTCACGCGTTGGTTATAATACAAGCGGAGTAAGGAGCTTATCGGACATCAAAGCAAGTGTCGCCTCATCAGTAACAATATGACATTCATGTCTACTTTTGATGTATTTAGTTGGGATGTAATAGATTCAGTAAAAACGCTCTGAAAAGCATTTGATTTTACATGATGCAAAATGGTGAAGTGTTTGAACATTACTTTTTGTTTATCTATTTGAGTTTAATGCATGTTTTATTATTATTAAATTAAACTATTTTATAAAAAGGAACAAAATTTTAAGGGGTTTTAAAATGCGGAATTGTTTTAACTGTGATGTGACATATGTATCTCATGTACGGAAAGGTATACGAGAGATGTGTGTTATATAAAACTAGTGCTTTGGTTTTTCCAAATCTTATTACTGCTTTGTGTAGAAAGAAAAAAGTTTGTAAGAGTTCTTTTGATGAAGTTTTGTCAGGTGTTTTGGGTATAACTAGGGCTATATTGACATTACTGTTGGGTTTGGAGAACCCAAAGTCTAAGGCAACTATTAATGAAGAGTCTGTGGATGACACACCATCAAATGTCAATGCAAGAATGCTTGCTCTCGAAGAAGCTATCCAGTAGACACAGACTCATTTGCATGTTTTACATGGTGATATAAGAAATTTATTTGGTAATGTTAAGCACATGGATGATGTGGTGGAAACCATATTTCAAGAAATGCTTCCTCACATTGAACGAAATTTCCCAGGGTTTCCCGATGAAATTCTGGTAGCATTTAATGTTGAGTCATCTCCTGATCCCGATGATGTTAACCATTGTGTTGATGAGCTGATTCCAGAATCCCCCCAGTCCTCGATTAAACTCTCTTGTGGTACCAGCTGAAAAAACTCCCAGTCCCGTTCCTACACCTAAACCTTCTCCCGCTCACCGAAGTAGTCATCGCTCAAAGAACTCGGTCGAACGTGTTAATATCACCAATTATTATTCAACATCTTCTAATTTCAGCCCTGCACCACTCCGCAAGAGGACAAGACGATGAGCTACTAGCACCTCCACTGTAACACCACCACCGAAAAAATGAGATACCTCCTTTTGCATTCATTTTGCATTTCATATCATGGCATTTAGTTTCATTTCTTAATTAGTTCTATTTAAGCATTGAGGACAATGTTTCCCTTAAGTATAGGGGAGATAGTGTTCTTTGTAAAACATTTTCATGATAGTATTAGCATAACAAAATGCCATGCATCAGTAAATGGTATAATAGTTAGATGAAATATTTTTGGGATACCCGATGATGATGAACTTTTAGGCTAGAAATTGAATGTAAATGACTGTTGAGAATGAAAGAACAGACTTTAGGGCTTGATGCTTTGTGAATTATTTGTACACAATTTGTATGTTCTCTATGCTTAAGAAATTTAGGAAATTTTTATAAAGGAACTTTGGTTAGCCTTGGCAATGAAATTGGTATTATGCTGAAATGATAAATCAATGAGAACTCCCTTATATATAAATTGTGAATAAATGCTTCGGCATAGCTGTAGATGGACACTCCTATTTGCTGTGGTAGTGCCTGGAACTTATTTTAATAAATGGCAGCCATGTGCATATGAGTGAATAAAAGCATTCACATGATGGCTCTACTTGACTAGCTTGGGGATGGAAGGTATGCTTCCTTTCACCTAGAGTGTGGGATGGTAGGTGTGATGGTCTGACTCTCCTCGTAGCAGAATTTTGAAAAACTATTAAGTAAAAAGGGAGTATAAATGTGCTTAATGAATAAGTGATGCCAGAGAAAAGCTAGGGAACTCAATTAGAAATTGCTTAAATTGTATAGATTGCACACACCCACACTCACAAAGAATCTTGACCTTGGTAAAAGTACTTCAATTCTTGATATGTGTAGCATGTTGGAGCCTAATTTTTCTGAGGGTTTAAATTTGATTTTTGTCTTGACTGTCTTGCTATTGAAAATTGGCATGACATTTTGTTTGTGTTAATTACTATTCATTGCTTGAGGACAAGCAATAGCTTAAGTTTGAGGGTGTGATAACTCCCTAAAAAGGCTACTTTCAAGGCCTTTTTCACTTAAGTTATTATTTTTTTAAGGGATCATTTAGGTCATTTTAGATGCATGTAGCTGCATATCATTGCATTTTTAGTGGTTATGTTACTTTATGTTGTTAAGGTACTGTATGAGGAGGCAGGTGTGGTTTTTAGTGATGTGCAGGAAAACAATAAGCAAAGGGAAAGCTAGGAAAGAATGTCGTGGCATTACACGTTGCTGAAGCAGATAGAAATGCCTTGGAATTTCTGGCACATAAAAGGAAAAAAGAATATTGTTACAAATTAATAGCTGGCTAGGCACGTGTCTGATGATTATAACTGCTTACTGGGGACCACTGCCACCTGTGAGGATAGACATCACTACTAAGGAGTGACTCTATGGGTATGATGGGTATTTTGGAGTGCTAAATCCCATGAATACCCTTAGATATTTTTATTATTTAATACACCTCACATGAGAGAGAAGGGAGGTTACACACTTACATTTGACATATTGATTTTCTTTATCTTCTCCACCATTTTCTTCCCTCCATCTTCTTAGTGGTGTTCCTCCATTAGTCAAGCTCGAGGGAGTGGCGAGCTAGGCATCCGAGAGGTGCTAGCGAGATAAGGCGATTCGTGGTGGCCGAGGGGAGCTTTGGCAGCGCGCGTCAAAGGCTTTTTCCTTCATCCCTTTACTGTTTTCTTTCATTTACTTTAGTTAGGTTGTTTGGACGAATGATTTTCATGTTTTATTTCGTGGAATATTTGAGCCCCACCATGAACTAACCTTATTTGGTGGGGTTGATTTTGTTTTAATGGTAGATGATTAAAGTTTATCTTTTGTATTTACTTGTTTTGCTTATGAAGGCTTCATATTCTAAGTTTGTAGGAGGCATGAGAGTGTCCATTACGTAGATGAAGGCTAGGTGTTCGAGAGAAACTTAGTCATTAATGCTTGGAGTATTTGGGAGAAACACAAGTAAGATCCACATAAGAAATGGGGTGTAGTAGTTTACTTAAGCTTAAACTTGTGATAGTAGTACTATATCCTAATCCCTTAGTGCTTGAGATATATTAAGATAGGATTTCAATGACTAAGAGGGGTAGTTTTTATCAATAGCGTAGGTTGTCATAGTTGAGATTGAGAGGAGATGACATGGCATTCTATTCTATTAGGTTTCTTTGACTAGAGATAGCAGGAACACTTTCAGCAAACTCCGTCGAGCAAGTGAAGCTTAGATAGATTGAATCTGCTAGAGAGATAAGTTTTAGTATCCTTAAATCATTCCTCATCACTCATTTCCAAAGTAGTTTCCCTTTTGAGGATTGTTAAGTCATATAATTTATTTATTGTTTTTACCATTTTGTGTTGCCTTGGTACTGTTATTATTTTTACCTTATAATTTGCTCTGTTGCCACAACATCATTTACTCAATCACCTTACATCACTAGTATTGCACTCACTTCCACATATCCATGCCGAAGCATCATCTATGTATATATCATTTCTATACTTAGATAAATTAACATAGTATTGTGGTTAACCTCTTAATTTCCACCAATCCCTATGGAGACCATATTCACCCATTATTTTATTACTTGTTCAGTTATGTATACTTGCACATATTTCGCGTCCATATTTAGTACTCACAAAACATGAACAATTGCTACCCAGTAATGAACCCGAGTTAGGTATTAGGCTCGCTAGTGATACAACCAATGAACAAGAAGCACAGTAATTGTCATGGAACCATGAAACACTTAGAGATATCTTTGGAGACAAAAATTATTAAAATACCCTTTAACTGCTAATGACCATAATAGAGTCGTTTAATAAATTATCAGAAATAATAGACTAATAAACCTTTCTATAATGTTCTAGATGAGACAACAAGTGTGATAGGGTCGGGTAAAGAGGGAATGACCTCACCTGACTTCAATAAGTTCGATAGCGAGTAGTCGAGCTACTTTGATTACCTTAATATGGCATCAGTTGTCGTGTGTTAAGACTTTAGCTCTAGAGAAGAGATTTATAATAATAATGAGATAATCATAATGTTAATTGCGTGCTAATTATAAGAACCTTATGCGGTAAGATTCTATAAGACTTATGCCCTTGTTTGTCTCTCGAGAAACGATAAGAACGCCAGAGTTACTTGTGTGTAAGTAAAATCGTCCAATTGTTTGAGAAATATCCGGATATATCAAAGTCAGTGTGAGAACACTTTAGTAGCTAGTTGGGGCTCCGATGCTATATGACCTGGAGGTGTCCCAAGTACTTTGATGAGTAGACTAGCATGACATATGCTCCGATGCTATGATACCCAAAGGTGTCCTGGGTACTAGGTAATAAGGGCCTTTCTATATGAATATTTTGATGCTAAGTAACCCGTGTGTTATCTAGGGTACCTTTGGTAGGAGAGAGGAGTGTGAGTCATGATATGAAAAGTGACCCTCCGACTACACCATGATGCCTACCTTTGTTTGTGTGATAGTACTAGGCGTCTTTATGATACCGACTACTATCATTATATGTTGCATGATGATGTATTACACGATGATGCTGATGTTATAGACAAAGTACACGTTTACGCATGGTGAGGCTCTTAGCAGAGACTAAGGAAAACATGAGACTTACACTTAAGTAGGTAACACTTGGTTACGATCGTGCATGTACCTACCGTTTAGTACCATGTCTTTAGCATACTTAATTTTATGAAATTTTTAATGTTGCTTTAGATTAGCGATTATACTATTGGGCTTTGTAATCTCAACGTTCATATGTCTTCCATTCACAGGTTATTATCTTGAGTCATTTGAGGAGCACCTTCGCAACAAGATCTCCAACATTTCCTCTGAGAGTACTGGTTGGTTACTTGGGCATGTGGGCATATACCCCCTTACTTGTGTATTGGGATTTGTACACTATGAGTTGTACTATTTTGATTTTAAACTATGTGTCAAGGAGCTCCGATTTTATAAAAGTATTTTTATAACTATTGTATTTATTTATTTTGGTACCATATAGTATGTTTTGAAATAAGAATGTTTAGGTTTTCATAAATTAGGGGTTACCATGGTAGCCCAATGTGGTACCTTAAAATCAAACGGGTTTAAGGTGTTACAATATTTATGGTTTTGGTGATCTTACCTTGTCCACTTGTTTGACGTTTTATGATCTTGTCTTGCATCTTAGCTTGGTGATATATCTTTTGTTGAAAAAAGTTTTGATTCTAATGCAATTTCATTCTAATTCACAAAAGATGAGAGAGGATTTGTAATGATAATGTTTTATAATCTTGGCGGTTTTCATTTTCTATGAAGGTTTGTAGGGAAGTGGTCGAATTGGATGGGGACTATTTGTTTCATGTTGACCCTGTATTGACGGATAAGATGTACTCTTTTCTTTTATTTAGGTTTAGGGAGGTTTTTAACGAGGCAATTTATTTAGTCATGGCTTTATGATTAATACTAATAAAAATCATATTTACCGAGGAAAAAAATCCATCTTGTAATAGGAAACATGATATAACATAGGTATATAACGATTGAGCCACTTCACAAGTTATTTGAATCAAATATTAAACTAATCGAATTCGATTTCTTCAATAGTTTAATTACTGATGCTTAACATCAAAACAAAAATTATCAAATCAAAATTCAAACTAAACTCAAAGATCTTGTAAACACAAATGTCTCACTCTCATCTATATCCCTAAATGCAACTCCCACGTAAATGCTTGGAGTTGCTTGTTTCCAAGTCGTTATCTGCCTCTTTACACACTTTTGGCTTATTTGATCAAAAATAGATTAAGCAGTTGAAGCCGATAAGATAAGTGATATTTCCAGTTGCAAGCAATTGATCTACATGTACAAAACATGTAGGTCATCTACAATCAATATATATATAAGGTTAGGATCTACTTACATTTTGTAAAACTCTTAGTTTTACATATTTTTAGAACTATTGGATCGAGAGAAATTAAAGACTGAGATTAACTAATTGTTTTATTTTCTAGTTAATATATTTTCATTTTCTACTGTCATCTTAGTCTTTAATTGCTCTCATTCAATAATCTAAAAAGGTGTAGAACTAAAAGAGTTTTACACAGTGTAATGTAAAGTGTAATTGCATCTTTCCCATATACATAGAGACGAAAACTAATAATACTATTTACATTTGGCAAATATAGAATGTATAAATGACGTCTATTTTCAATTCCATAACAATAGAAGATTCGGGAGACGATGTATCCATATATATATATATATATAGATGCTGTAAAAGAGCTGAAGTTAAAATCCTATCTAGTTTGAAGTTCGAACCCTTAGAAGTTGTTAAAAGGAGGCTGTCGTCATTTAGTGAAGCGGATACGTTTTTTAGGCTCACCCCAATTGGTTAAAAAAGCCATTGCAAAGGTCAATTAGATCCATCATGAGGATGGTTCTTTGTACTTGGGCACACGTAATGTTCCAAACTACCTTCAATGTTCTGATAATTCCTATATCAACTACCAAGGCATATCCGACATGTTATACAAATAAAGAAGGTAAATGGTGTCGACTTTAAAATTAATTCTTAAAACTTTAAAATATTTTAGTTGAATCTTTAACATGTTATTATCGTATTAATCAAGTTCTTTCACCAAGTTCGTTATCACTTTAGACATTAAATAACAGTTTAAATATATCATAAACAATTAAAATAACGTTATGTAATGTAGGTGTTGTGGAAGCGGAAGTGATAACCTTGGGGATCCAAGTGGTTATTTAAGATAACCCTCATAAAATTTTATGATATTATGTCTTTTTGCCCAATCAAATCTAATTATTCAGTATATGTACACATATGCTTTAAATTTGAACTAACGTTAATGCCTACACTGAACTAATGGAAGGATCTAATTCAAAAAATATTACTACTTTAAGGATTAATTAAAATATTTACAATTTAGTGACCAATTTAAAATTTGAACAATAAGTTAGAAACCTTTATGGAATTGACCCAAACCACAAATACTGCCAATTAGTTCAATGAGGTAAATTGCAAAAAAATTTAGTCAGTTCTATTCCCACGGAGTTTGAGATAATTGATGAAATTTGAGGTGAGGGTTAGGGTTTGAGATTTTAATTTTAAATAATGGTATAAAAATATTATTAAAATTAATTTAATTGGAATTAAACAAATTAAATTTTAATGAATAAAATATGAGTATAAAAAAGTTGAGTGATGGAATTTGTAGTTTAACATAGTGCTACTAATTCAGGGTTGAATATAATCAACGGTTTGAAGATTGAAGTAAAATAAGTAAAGGAATCCCAATAGTCAGTGAAATCCCATCTTCCCCCACTTAATTTCGCAAACATTTTCCTTGAAATCAAAGGCTCCATTTTTCAAAAACATTGAAATCAGTGAACAGAAGAGAGCACTCCCCAATTAATTAAATCTTAATTCAAGCATCCAAATGCAAATTGAGTGTTACCCAGTCTGCAAGACAAAGAAATGGCCGATTAAAACCTCATTAAAGAACCAATCATCCCTAAAAAAAAACCGAGAAAATCCGACAAAACTGATGTGGCTCAGTTATCAACGGCCTTTTTCTTCTGTTTTTGGCTGAAGAGTAAAGTGATTTGATAACATCAATCGGTTGAATTTGTTAGGTCCTGCGCTTTTCTTAGACTCCACTTTCAAAGCTGTTTGATTTGCAGCGCCTTATAAACGAGGAGGCTCTCCGTTTACTGCTTCAACAGTCAACAGCATAACCATCCTCTTAAGGTCTCCCATTTTTTTTTCTTTAACATTTCTGATTTGTTTCCTTGCAAAAGAGTGTGAAAATTTCAATGTTTTATTTGATTTTCATTTCCCTGTTTTGTTATCTGTTTTCGTTGACGATTGTTCTTTTGGTGTTTGCTGTTAGAAATCCGGAGAAACCATGGAGAACCCACAAATGAAGTCTGACAATGGCAACTCTGAGGTTTGACCTGGATTTATTATATTGTGATTTCAATGTTTGTTAGCAATTTCAATGTTTTAAGTTTATTTTCCATGGTTATACTGTGATTTATTATATTATTGTAGTGAATATTACTATACAATTCCCTTTACTGGCAGAACTTCAACCAAAACATGATGAGTCCAACTGGCAATTCAGCTGCTAATATAATAGTAAATCATGATTTCTCCCATGGACTGCATTCTTGGCATCCGAATTGCTGCAATGGCTTTGCAGTTTCAGCTGAGTTTGGCAAACGAGGTGAACTATCAGCAAGATCTGGTGGTAACTATGCAGTTGTCACGAATCGAACGGAATGCTGGCAGGGTCTGGAGCAAGATATCACAAGCAAAATTTCACCGGGTTCTGCATACTCGGTTTCTGCTTGTGTTGGAGTATCGGGACCTCTTTCGGGTTCTACGGATGTCCTGGCAACATTGAAGATAGAAAACCATGGCTCAGCCACTAGCTATATATTAATTGGAAAGTAATGTTTTTTTACTTTATTGCATTACATTTCTTTGTGTGCAGGGGTTGAAATGGAAGACTTTGTCTTAATGATATTTCTCATTTGCAGAACATCTGTGTCAAAGGAGAAGTGGGAAATTGTGGAAGGTTCATTCTCATTATCAACCATGCCTGAACGCCTTGTGTTTTATTTGGAAGGGCCTTCACCTGGCGTTGAGCTGCTAATTGATTCAGTAGTAATTAGCTGTTCCAGTTCTAGTAAATCCGAGGTAACATCCATTTCTAACTGAATGTTATACAATATTCGTTTGCATCGAGTCAAAATGATCTTTATGTAATTTATTGTGTTAAAAACCATCCTTTCCATGCCAAGGGGAAAAAGAAGACAGTTTCCATAGTCTTTTTGATATTTTTGGGATCCTTTTTATTTTGAAAAAGTGCAAGAATAGGAGCTGGAGATGGGAACATCATCATAAACCCTAAATTTGAAGATGGCCTCAATAACTGGTCCGGAAGAGGCTGCAAGGTTGCTTTACATGATTCTATGGCAGATGGGAAGATAGTCCCACAATCTGGCAAAGTTTTCGCTTCTGCGACAGAGCGCACACAGAACTGGAATGGAATCCAGCAGGAGATCACTGGAAGAGTGCAGCGAAAGCTTGCTTATAATGTAGAAGCTGTAGTACGGATATTTGGTAAAAATGTCACAAATGCTTCTGTACGGGCCACACTGTGGGTCCAAACACCAGGATGCAATGATCAGTACGTTGGAATTGCCAAGTACGTACGTTGTTTATTCGAACTGTCCTACACTCGTAGTGCTTTTTCTTGTAGAATCTCTGAACCCTTACACATTTTTTTTGTTTTTTTTTTTTTGCTTTAATCTTAAAGTGTGCAGGCAACCGACAAGGATTGGGTGCAATTGCAAGGAAAGTTCCTTCTAAATGGTTCCCCGTCAAGAGTAGTCATCTATCTAGAAGGTCCACCTCCAGGCGCTGACATTCTTGTCAATGCCTTGGTCGTAAAGCATGCTGAGAAAATCCCTCCTTCCCCTCCGCCAGTTATTGAGGTGAGTTGAATATTTTCATTTTCGAATTTGTTATTCAAACTAGTGCCAGTTATTGAGGTGTGGATTGTGTTCTTCCAAATATAAGGAAAAACTTTGAAAAAGTTGAACATATTTGTGTCGTGCGAGTAAACTGTATCTGACACTTGCCTACAAAACCAATTATAAATAACCAATTATGGGTTGGTTTCCTGTTGTGTTTTTTGTTTTTGTAGAATCCTGATTTTGGAGTTAATATAATCACAAACAGCCAACTAAATGATGGAACGAATGGATGGTTTCCTCTTGGCAACTGCAATTTTAGTGTTGGATTAGGATCACCACATATACTCCCCCCTATGGCAAGAGCTTCCCTTGGTGTCCATGAACCTTTAAGTGGCCGCTATATCCTTGTTCAAAACCGCACACAAACTTGGATGGGTCCCGCTCAGATGATCACAGCTAAGGTGAAACTTTTCTTGACATACCAAGTATCTGCTTGGGTTCGACTTGGTTCTGGAGCAAATGGTCCTCAAAATGTGAATGTTGCACTCGGTGTGGACAGCCAATGGGTTAATGGTGGACAAGTTGAGATTAACGATGACTGGTGGCATGAAATTGGTGGTTCCTTTAGAATCGAGAAACAACCATCCAAGGTTATGGTTTATATCCAGGGTCCAGCTGCAGGTGTTGATTTAATGGTTGCTGGAGTTCAGATCTTCTCTGTTCATCGTGAGGCAAGATTCAAACATCTGAGGCATCAAACTGATCTGGTATATCTACTTGCGGTTTCTGTTGTATTTACGGTATCAAATTATGTCGACATTATAACTTCAAACAGAAAAATGGAAATCGAGATTGTTTTAACCCCAAATAAGAACAGAATTTGATGCCTTTTATCATGAGTTGGTCAGAAGATTGCGGATAGAAACTGCAAATATTTTCACTCTAATGTAGGCTACATTTAATCCTAGAAACATAGACCCAACTTGTTCCTACTTATCTTTGAAATATTAGTCTTCTCACATCTATTACTTATGATAAATGTCTTTGCTTCAAATACAGATCCGGAAGCGTGATGTCATCCTCAAATTATCAGGAGCTGGTTCAAGCAGTTTGTCGGGAACCTCAGTGAAAGTTGTGCAAATGCAAAATAGTTTCCCTATAGGGTCGTGCATTAGCAGAACGAATATAGACAATGAAGATTTTGTTAATTTCTTCGTGAAGAATTTCAACTGGGCAGTTTTTGGAAATGAATTGAAGTGGTATTGGACCGAACCACAAGAAGGAAATTTTAACTACAAAGATGCTGATGATTTGCTGGCTTTGTGCCGAAACTACAACATCGAAACCAGAGGTCATTGTATTTTCTGGGAAGTACAAGACACAGTCCAGCAATGGATTCAAGCATTGAGCAAAGACAACTTAAAGAAAGCTGTTCAAAGCCGTCTAACCGACCTTCTCACCCGTTACAAGGGAAAGTTCAGACACTATGATGTGAACAATGAGATGATGCATGGATCATTTTATCAAGACAGATTGGGCAAAGATATCCGAGCGAATATGTTTAAGAATGCAAATCAGCTAGATCCGTCTGCCACCCTATTCATGAATGATTATCATGTTGAAGACGGATGTGACACCCGATCATGCCCCGAAAGGTATATTGAACACATTCTTGATTTGCAGGAGCAAGGTGCACCCGTTGGAGGAATCGGAATTCAAGGACATATCGATAGCCCTGTGGGACCAGTTGTGTGTGCAGCTCTGGATAAGTTAGGCATTCTTGGTCTTCCTATCTGGTTTACGGAGCTTGATGTGTCTTCAGGTAATGTACACGTGAGAGGGGAAGATTTGGAAGTTATGCTTAGAGAAGCTTTCGCCCATCCTGCCGTTGAAGGTGTGATGCTGTGGGGATTTTGGGAGTTGTTCATGAGCAGGGACAACGCACATTTGGTCAATGCTGAAGGCGATATCAATGAAACTGGTAGATGGTTTCTTGCTCTTAAACACGAATGGTTGTCTCATGCTCGCGGACATGTAGACGAGCAAGGACAATTCCAATTCAGAGGCTTTCACGGGACATATGTTGTGGAACTCGATACCGCCTCCAAGAAGGTCACGAAAACTTTTGTTGTCGAACAGGGAAACTCCACACTGTTCGTACCCATAGATTTATAAATTCTCAATGGGTGCTACTAACCTAATAAAGGAGGTAATACGATCGCATAATGGATCATCCATTATTTCTATAAAACTAAACATATATACACACATACACGAACACATTACACGTCATACAAAAGATTGTGATTATGAATTGCATGTACCGTTTGTTTGCAAAAGGAAGTTTGAGTTTGTTTAC
The DNA here is from genome assembly GCF_006381635.1 of Hibiscus syriacus. Classification (NCBI taxonomy): domain Eukaryota; kingdom Viridiplantae; phylum Streptophyta; class Magnoliopsida; order Malvales; family Malvaceae; genus Hibiscus; species Hibiscus syriacus. Next base: position 977,155 of record NW_024062824.1, on the reverse strand, counting down.
ATTGTAACATAAAGGTCAATAAATAAAAGTATGACCTTTTTCTATTCAGTTATTGAACCAACTCCAATGGCTCTGCAACTCTCAGAAAAAAAAGATTGGATGGATGAAAATCTCACCCTCAGAAAAAAAAAATAAACGAAAACAACGGCAAAAAAATCATAAACTACCAAAAGGTAGATAAAATGTGCTACAAAGACAGAGATAAACGTGTCATAAAATTAGATAACATGTCATAAAGACATAAGTATTCTTATTAGAAACTATAAAAAAAAGACAACCGACGGGTTGTAACCAACATCAAAACTGGTGATGTCGTCGGTTAAATAAAATTAAAGAAAAAAAAATTGAATTGATCAATAAAATTGACACAAATTATAAAGAATAAAAAAAGAAGACAGAGAAGGAGGAAGAAAGCAACTACAATAAATTTTTAAATCTATTACAAAATAAAATATTATATTATTTTTTAAATTTGTGGGCCCTGATTGTCCTACTGCCCTGACCCAGGCTAGTCCTTTCATGTAGCCGACTAGATTTCAATAGTTTGGATTATATGCTTTATTATGTGATAATAAAACATATTAATGATTTTCTCTCATCACACACAGACCTACCTCTCTCTCTCTCTCTCTCTCTCTCTCTCTCTCTCTCTCTCTCTCTCTCTCTCTCTCTCTCTCTCTCTCTCTCTCTCTCTCTCTCTCTCTCTCTATATATATATATATATATATATATATTAAAGGTAGAATATAATTACATTATTTAAAATTCTTTAATTTCACATTGGTTAAAGATTGGATGGATGAAAATCAATTACTGAACTTACAAGTTGACAATGAGTAAAAGAGCATGTGAATAAGTTGATTTTTTTCAACTCTAATCTCAACTAGAGATTTATATTCATATAATTGTAATACCTAATTTTCGTTCGAGCTAACTTTTTTTCTATGCCCAAGTATTTTTATTATTGTTGATTTTGAAGTAGGCTTGTAAACGAACCGAACGCACGCGAACAAATGTATGTTTATGTTCGTTCATTTAATAAAGAAACAAACACGAACATAAACGAACAAAATATTTTTTGTTCATGTTCGTTTATTAAGGAATATAACTTGTTCATGTTTGTTCATTTAATAAATAAACGAACATAAACATTGGAGACCCTACCTTCAATTGTTCTTTCATGAAAAATAGTCGACAATGCAAATCAACCAAATCTACAGTGATAAATAGAGTAAGAGCTGATTAGCAGTGATGAAATGTTTGAAGATATCAAATATTTCGATCGATCTTTTAAAGATATTAAATGGTTCACACGACCTTAATTTAAAGCTATAACATTTATCTTAGTGGTTCATGATTACATATGAACAATCATTTTCCGCTATTACACTATTTTTCAGAAATTGCATAGAAACCTTTGTTTTGTTTTCTGACAAATTCTATATATTTTTCTCTTTACTGATGCTCATATACTTTCGATTGTTACCTTTATCTTCCCATCTATTTCTAGAAAGAAGTATGATGTTTTCTTGAGTTTTAGATGTGAAGATACCCGCAATAACTTTACATATCAACTATTAAGCTAAGTAAAACAGAGAAAGAGATGAAAACAGACCTGCAAAACTTCAGATTGCACTATAATATAACTTGTTTTGAAGCATTCAACGATCGTCTCCACTCTCCAGTGAACACTAGGGTTTGGGAAAAAAGGGGAAAATGAATATAGGTGCGAGGTTCCTCACAGGTTAACATATTGGATTTAATTTCCAAATAAAATTGGGTTAATTATAGAGTTGGTCATCAGAATATCATATTAATTAATATTTTTAAGATACTTACAAATTGGTCACCAAAATTGATTTAACAAGATTGGGTTAAACATAAATGAATGAACATAAACGAACATAATCGAAAGAACATAAACGAACATAACCGAACGAACATAATCGAACGTTCACGAACGTAAATGAACGAATGAGACCTATGTTCATGTTCGTTCATTTAATTAAACGAACAAAAAATCTTGTTCATGTTCGTTCATTCAATAAATAAACGCACATAAACGAACTTCCCGCCGCACGATTTATGAACGGTTCGCTGAACGTTCAGTTCATTTACAGGCCTATTTTGAAGTATAAAACATCAACCAACTTGCAACAAATTTTTCAGCAAGATCCAAACGCTTCCAATGTATGATGTCTTCTTGAGATAGAATTAACTTTTAGTTAGCTTTCTAACAATTTTTGAAATGCCTCAATCATACATCGGAAACTCAGGATATGCTTATTTTAGTGAAGACAACACATGTAGAAAATTAAATACGAGTCCAATATGGGAATTTAAATTTGAATTTTCAATTATCTTATTTATTATTTTTAATTAAATTCAATTTTATACTTTCCGTTAGTTATTTAGGGCAATTTCAGGATCTTTTCATTATTTTGATATTACATTTCTTAATTAGTGCATTTAACATTAATGAAAAAATATGGTACGGCTTTTTTGCTTTTAGAATTTTTTTGGGAGCCTATAAATAGGCACTCATATTTTGTAAAAAGAAGAAAAAACACAGAAAAAGGAGAGTGGAAAAAAGAGGAAGTAGCCAATACAAGTTTTTAATAGAGTTATTTCTTCAAAAAGAATAGAAAAGAGGGAGAGTAAGAAAAAAGTAACCAATAAAAAGTTTGGGAAAACTACAGAAATGGTCACTTTCGTTTAAGTTTTATAAACTTTTCCTCACTAAATTTTAAAAAAACATAAGATTTGGTCACTTTCGTTTTGTTTTAATTAAGATGTGGTCATTGAAGGTTAACGACTGTTAAACCTTTAACAACTTACTGATGTGGCACAGTAAATATATCAATTTAAAATTACATCATTTCCACGTAAATAATATGTGGATTAAGTTTTTGTCACTTTCCTTTCATATTTTTACACTTTTTCTCACTAATTTTAAAAAACATAAGTTTTGGTCATTGACGTTATCGTTTTATTAAGTTTTAGTCAGTTACATTATTGTTTTATTAAGTTTTGGTAAATTGGACATTGAATGTCATTAGTTTGATGACGTAACTCGTTAGTAAAATGGTTTAATTTTTTTAACCCCTACTCTTTAGAAAAAATAATGATTATGTATCTTTTTGTAAATTTAAATTAGTTTAGGGACAATATTTCAAGTTATCTATTTTTAATAGGTTTTCTTCCCAATCCTATTGTTGTCCATCTTCTCCCTTTTTCTTCTTCTAGAGATAAAATGAAGCTGGGTAATCTCAGTTATACAAACTAAAATTCAATTTCCAAAGATTAAGATTTTAGAATGTCAATCCAACAAGGAACAAGAAAACAAAATCGAAATATTTTGATAACCATATATAATTTTTCGTGGTCATTTTCCCTTGAGAAAGCACCTCCGGTAAAACATAATCAATGGATCCAAACCACCAATAATTGGATTCATAAATTCATCTATTGAACTCAATCCAAAATCCATGATCTTCAATGTCAATTCTTTCTCTTTCTCAAGGATAAACATTTTTTTCGATTCTAGATCCCTATGAATCACCCTTAATCCCTGTGGCCTGCTAGATTTGTTGCACCATCGCCACTGCTACCCTTCAAGTACCTTATTTCCATGAGGACCCGATCGAACAACTCACTACCAGAGCATAGCTAAAGTACTAAGTGAACGTCAGATTGATCTTCATAAACGTCATTGAGGTCGAACACATTCAAATGTAACAAAACGTTCTCGATGATATTTCACATCACAAGACTTTGTTCGTCAGCAATGCATCAGAGATGGAAACCTAATACTGTGTCGTCAACACGACCACCATTGAAGAAGGTCTAGTTTTCTCGATTCGAGGTGGTGGCATCACCGTGGTGGTGATTTTTTTAGAGTTTTAATGATGGTTTTTCTACATTTTTCATGATCTTCATTACTTCTTACAATTGGGAACCCACCTAATTTGACTTCAAAAAATTAAAAATAATAATTAGAAATAAGAAGGTTATTGCAATGGAGCATAGATGTTTGAAGAATAAGCAGGGAGAAAATGAACAATATTAGGGGTCGAGGAGAAAATATATTTAAAAAATGGATAAATTGAAATGTTGTCCCTAAACTAATTTGAATTTACATAAATGAACCATAATTAGTATTTTTCCTAAAGTTTAGGAGTTAAAACAAAAATTAAATCATTATACTAACGGCTCATGTCATCAAACTAACGACATTCAAGGTTCAAGTGATCAAAACTTAGTAAAACAATAACGTAAGTCTCCAAAACTTAATAGAACAATAACGTAAGTGACAAAAACTTATGATTTTTTAATTTGGTGAGCAAAAGTGTACAAATATGAAAGGAAAGTGACCAAAACTTAATTCACGTATTATCTATATAGAAATGATGTAATTTTTACTTTATATATTTATTGTGCCACATTAGCAAACTGTTAAAGGTTCAACGACTGTTAATCTTCAGTGACCACATCTTAATTTAAACCAAACGAAAGTGATCAAATATTATGTTTATGAACTCAGTGAGAAAAAGTTTATAAAACTCAAAAGAAAGTGACCATTTCTGTAGTTTACCCTAAACATTTCTTGAGAGAGTTATTTCTTTTTTCAATTTTTTTGGTATTTCGTTCTTATTTTGGATTTGTGTCTTATTTAGATACTTGGATTAATTGCTACACTAAATCTTATAAGTTTGATTTTGTTTTAATCTTAACTTCACACGGATTAGTGTGTTATTTTTTTCTAATTCTTATCCTTTTTTAATTTTTTTCTGTTAGTTATATATTATTTTATTTTTATATTATTAACAAATAAATATATTTTTTATTATTATATTATGTATATAATATTTATATATATTATTAATATGTAAATATATTTATTATTATATTATTATTTATATTATATATTTATATATCTTGTGTATTTAATTTAATATTTTCTTTTACTTTTTTAGTTATTATTGCTTATTATTTTTATTTCCTTTTCACACACACACACATATATATATATATATATATAATTTTTATTAATTTCATAATTTATATATTTATTATTTTATTAATTTTTTAATTTTGATATTTATATCTTTTGCATTTAATTCTCATATCTTCTAGATTCACAACCTATAGTCATACTTTTAATTATTGGTTTGTCTATTCATTCCTTTAAAGTTGAACATTAATTTTTATTTAACATTTTATTCATGTTATACATTATTTATTATTTCTTTATTTTGATATTCATAATCTTTGTTCAAGTTTTTCATATTAGACTCATAATATCCTTTTTTTTTTACCTTAATTTATTTTACTTTACAATAACAAAACTTAAAGGTAAGTAATTTCGATTTTTTCTTTAAATTTTGACCCAAATTTTAATTTCCTTTATTAAGACAACTTGTAACTGTGTTGATACGGAAAGGAAAATGTGGGGGTACACATCCTTCCCCACACATAATCGACCTCCAAACCCTTTCAAGTGAATCTTTGGTAAGACGTAGATCCGGTAAGAGGTAAAATCTAGGTATCCAACCTTACCTAATCCAAAAAAGTTGGTGGCGACTCCAAAAAGGTAAAATTCACTTTAAGTTGAAATGTGATCCTATGCCTCCCGAAGGATCGTTGCAAAAACTTGACGACTCTGTTGGGGACTACAAGAGAGTCAAGCCATAATTGGTTACCGATTGTCTTTTTAAGCAAAAGTTGTAAGTTTATGCTTTAATTTATTTTTTCGATCTTATTTACTTATCTTTGAATATTTTTTCTACTAAATAGTAGTATTGGTGTGTGCTTTTAGTAGTTTTGAGATTTTTTTCTAACAAAGTCATTTTCGCTCTTAAGCTATATACTCGAGCTCTGACCCTATTTAATTGGGGGTGAAAGTGACACATTCGTGAAAATTTGTTCTATGTATCAGGCCTAGCAAGTAGCCTTCGAGGTTCATATATCTTATGTCTTTATGAGAATTTATTCTTCGTATCATACATAGGGAAATGTATATCGAGTTTAATTGGATCCACACAAGCCTGTGATGGGTTTAGGATCTATGGTTTGATAAAGCCCAAGAGGGTATAAACAAGGAGAACTCGAGTACCTTTTAAAAACCAAACCGTGTTGTTGTGAGATTAGAGTTCACCCCAAAGCCATGTTAAAATCCTAGGATTCTTGATTTTCTTACCTTAACTTTTATTTATTACTCAAGATATGCGAACTAGAAATGTATGTGATTAGGATATATTATTCTGCCAAAAAGCATGCGGTTAGGATTTATTATTTTGTCAAAAAGCATGCGGAATAGAAATCATATTAGGGTAAGAACAAAAGTATGTGGGTAGGAATTTTAATTTTAATTTTTGTTTTTATTTTTTATCTTACTAACTTATTTTCCTTTTATTTTATTTCATTGTTTTTGTTTTCCATCATTTACATCATCATAACATAGAAGTGTTTATTCATGACGTGGTTGTCAATATGGAACAATTTTCGTTAATGGAGAAGGGGTTTATAATTCAAGAAAATAAGAATGAAGAGGTACGACATTGGTCACAAAAGAAGGAAGATGGAGAAAGGTTGAAGGAAGATCACTTTTTAGAAATGTAAAAATATGATATGGTTTAGTGCCATGCATAATAACATTCAACAATTGAGAAACAATATATTAAATTATTTAGACTTTCTTGAAATGAGTCCACATGATGACTCATTATGTAGAGATGTACATCAAGGTGTCCAGCCAGCGCCATAGGAAGGAAGAAGAGTTACGAGCTTTTTGGAAGCAGTTCAAAATTTAGGGAACATAATTGAAGCCTATCTTTGAAATGTTCTTTAGTTTCTTTATAATAAAACTTTTGTTTGATTAAGGTTGTTCTATGATTGTTACTTTTAATATCAATGCCTCACATTTTTCAAGTATTTTACATCTTGCATTTGTATCTTTGCATTTTACATTTGCGTCTTTAAATTTTGAATTTGCATTTCATATATTTAAGCATTCTTGAATGCACCAATAATGAAAATGTTGGAAATGATTCATGATGGATTTCACACTAGGAAATCTAATCGTACAACTTCATATCCTCATTTTAAAAAGTAACGATTCCACTTACGATGATCGCTCGGGTAGAAGCTCAAAACATGCCAACAAGAATTGGAGGGAAGGAACACGAAAGGACCATAATTTGATTGAATCATGTGCTTGAACATTTATTAAAAAATGGGGTAGATCCATAAGAGGTTGATGGTAATCCTCCCTGAACTTTGTTGCAATTGTATTCAATCTTATTTGAACATGTTTTTTCTATCCTTATTGTTAGGCTATAAACGATCGATCGAAAATTTCTAAAAGGGGGTGAATTGACCTTTAAATTACATGATCTCGGTTGTGTGATTACTGGATCATATGAATGTGTCTGATCATGATTCTGGTAAGAAAATGATTTCGCAAGATTTGTACTCTAAAATTGCATAAACATAAAGCATAATAAGGTATTGATATGAATAATAATGAAATAAAGGAATGTAAGGAATTATGGTTGTTGTTTAAGGTTATGGAAGAGTGATGGATATGGTAGTTATATGAAATGAAGGAAAGCTAGGGAAAGTGTAGTGGTAGCGACATGGACTGTATAGTTTAAAAGGATTGGTAGATTGTAACCCTCTAACTACATGAAAATTAGGAACCAACAATATAATAAGGTGGAAACGAAGTGGTAGGATATGGAACGTGACCCACTAGATATAGAAGAGCTAGGAACTAACACTATAAGAAAATGGAATGGTTGAACAAGACAATTCTTGAAGCCGATAGAGTTCTTCAAAAGAACTAGAATGAAAGTAATCTTTCAAAGTGTTTTATATAAGCAAAAAGTTACTTCTTCATGTCCCAAACTTGAGTATGGTGGTGGAGATTCTTCTTTGGGATTGAAAAAACCTTTCAAAAATCTGAACTTGGTTTAAAATTCCCAGATTAAGATAGAATAAGCTTCTTGAAGCTTCTCGAAAGTAAATAGCTTGCCTCGATTAAACAGTATCAAGGAGATTGTAGAAAATGATTTAAGGTGCATAGTCGAGATCACATCATTAAAGATCTTTCTTGTGGATGCAATAATAGATAGACAAATTTGCCCAACGATATATAGTTATTTGACTTCTCAGCCAAGTCTACATCCACTACCTTAGCTCCACACTAAGAATTTTCTAAGAAATTCACTAATTTGTTCTTTCGTTTTCTAGGTTCAAGAGTAACCTTTACAATTCTCTGGCTTTTCAAAAGCTAAGCTAGAACCACTCCCCTTTTACGAAGGATAGGAAATGTAAACAAGAAAGTCTAATAAAGCTAGATGTTTACAGGAATTGAGCTCACAAAGAAAAAAAAATTAATAAAGAGTGAAAGAGTTTTTCTCTTAATCTCTATTGCATGGATAGGTGTTGTGACCTTCTTTAATTGTCCTTGGAGTGTTTTTATTGTGATAAATGAGTTGCTAGCAGTTTATGACCATTGGGAATAAGTTACAGCCATTGGAATCTTTAAAATCATGCAATAAAGGCCATCTGCACATGCAGTTTCGAAACTTTGGGAAAAGTTTCGAAACTACAAAACAAAATGTTTTTGAAAGTTTCAAAACTTTCATCAAAGTTCTGAAATCTTATTTAAAAACATGAATGTTAAAGAAAATCAGGCCATTAAAATAGTTTCAGGGTGCAAAGTTTGGAAACTCTTAGAAAAGTTTCCAAACTATGAACAATACCCATGTGTGAACAGTGCCAAATAGTGACAGTAAAGTATTTTTCATATTTTAAAATATTTAAACACTTTAAACATGTTTTAATTAACTCAAAAACATTTCACATTTATAAAAAAAATAAAAACATATTTTTAAGATATTTTGGACTTTGAATTATTTTTGAAATATTTGATTAAGTCCAAAATCAATTTTACAAATATTTGTTATAATAAAATATAAGTTTAACAATCACCCTTTTTTTGATATAACAAAACTTCTTTGAAAAGTTGATTTTGATAAAAGCTACCCTTTAGAAAAATATATTTTGAAAAAGAGAATTTAATAAAAAATATTCAAGGTCCCCCTTTTTCTTTGAGAAATTTAATTTTTCACTTAGTTCTCCTTTTTTGTTTTAGCAAAAATAATTTAACAATGGAGATTAAGCTGAAAAAAATAAAGAGTTCAAGCATTTAAATCATTTGGAAACAAAACTCCCTCTTAATAAAAACATTACATTAAAAGTTTTGGCACAAAAACACTTATGCACTTAATAATAATATTGAATTTCAGTAAGATGACAAAACATGTTAGTTCACATGAAATTCAATGAACCCAAGACTTAATATATTTTATACAATAATTAAAAATGACATATTGAATCCAATATGCATAAAGCACTTGTATGTCAATTATTAATGAGAGCATATGCATGAACATTTAACGATTTGTATTTGCATATTAAAGATGTAAATTCTAAGCATATATATGCAAATATGCAAAAAGTAAAAGAATGAAGTTCATCAAAATATCAAGACTCAAACATTTAAAATCAATTGATGAGCATTCAAACTAATTACTATATAAACATGCAATAGAAAAATATATTTCATAAATCATATTTTTCATAATTTAGATTTGCATTCATGCAAATCCATTAAAATCATTTTCTATAACTCCCCTTACTTACACTTCCCAAGAAACGTTTTAAAGATAAAACTCATAGGATACTAATATGTAAACAAAAATTGATATATATATAATGATATTGAAAAAAACATGATATCAATTGTAGGTATGGAGGATGTCAAAGAAGGCCCATGCAAGTTAAGAAAAATATTTTTTTTACATATGCATCATTTAAATGATACTAATTGAAAGAGATTTAAAGACATTATCAAATTTTGAATCATAAGCTTAAAGTGATTCCAAATGTTAAAAAAAATATTCAATAAATTAAGGAAATCACTTGGTTTGAAAATAGTTTTCAATAAAAGAACAAATTAAGGTCAATGTATTTTGAAGAAATTATTAAAACATAAAATTTTAAGTTGACCAAAAATCATTATGATGAACTCATTAGATTATGATTGAAATAAAGATCAAGAAATATTAAAGATGAGGGGAGCTTAAGGATGAAATGTGAATTTCTAATGGAGTTTTGCAAGCTAAGGACACCAGGTGAGTGCATATTTAATTTGTATTTATGTTATCGAGCAAACATTGGATTGCGATGAGCCAGTGATGGATTTGCTATGGTAATAAGTGACTCCTAATGTTGTGTGACTTTGTGATTCATACATATATGTGCATTTGGTTAGCTCATATAATTAGTGAATAAGTTGAAAATGCAAATTGGTGAAATCTGTATAGATTTGTGATCTGAACAACAAGTTTAGAAAATCACCATAAATTCTACAGAAATGTTTAGAGGATGATTTTTATACTGTTGGATTTGTATATCAGTTTAGTTTTGTTTAATACAAACCAGTTCTAATTTCAAGGAGTATACAAAAATATATGAATTTTTAATCGATGATAGGTCAGAAGATAGGGCAACATATTCTGTAAGTCAACTTTGAAAATTCACTATAAATTGTACAAATTGGACTAGAAAACGTGCCTTATATGGTTAGACTCGTATTCGAGAGTCTAGTTTCCAGTGGTACAAACATAATAATTTTAAATGTGTAGTATTATATTATGTTTGAACTTAAGTTACTATGTGATGGACTTAAACGTCATTTTATAGATTAACAATCAAAGAACATTTTATATTATAATATTAAATTATTTTATTTAAAGAAACAAAATTTTACTGATTTTTAAGTATGGAACATCTTATAAAAGTTATATGACATCTCCGACTCGTGTTCGAGGCCTAATACAGGAAATGGGTGTTACAAACCCATACTTGTTTAGTTTTAAAAGCTTTTCTTTTCTTTATATAATAAATATGTACATTATGACCATGATAATGAAAATGTGAGCATTTTGTCATTATGAAGCTAAATGAATTATTTAAAATGATTTTTTTTTGTAAAACATTCAAACTTAACTTTTAAATCAATTTTTTTCAAACCTTTCAATTTTCACTTTTGAAAGCTCTAAATCATTTTCAAAATTTTATTTTGATTTTCATAATCCAATTTTTCTCTCAAAAGAAAACAGTTTTTAACTTTAATTTTTGAAATCAATTTCTTGTCTTTAGAGTTCATGATCTCAAACTCCAAAAATAATTCATTATATGAATCTTGTAACTCATTAAAAGAATATGAATTCAGTCCATTTGAGTTAGAAGGTACCTCTTTCTCTTCAAGGGCCATAAACCACACCACCTTTGGATTGGGGAGGAGATTTAAACTTGATAGTTGTTCTTTCTTTTCACCATGAAGTTTTTCAAGCTTATCTCATAAATCTTTTGCATTTGAACATGGATAAACCCCTTTATATACATCGAGATCAAATGAACAAAATAAAATGTGCATGGACATGGAATTTTGTTGGCACTTCTTCTGTTCTTGGTCACTCCACTTCTTCATCTTCTTTTTCGGTGGAGAAGAGTAGCCATTCATGATCATCTCCCATCCTCCAAGATCAATGGATTGAATGAATAACTTCATTAAATTCTTCCAATGACCATAGTTAGCCCCATTGAAGTATGGTGGCTTGTCGATCGAATAGGAGTCCTCCGGGTAGAATGAGTCAGAAGTAGAAGCCATATTCTCGATTGAATAAGAAATTGATAAAGCACTTATAGGATCTTCACAAGGTTTTTAAAATGTTGATTGTGACCCACTCTGATAGCAATTGTTAGGCTTGAAACAATCAACCAAAAAACACCAAGATGGGGTGAATTGGCCTTTAAAGATCCTTGTTGTGGAAGCAATAAAAGATAGAAAATTTTGCACAACTATATATAGTGGTTCGACTTCTCAACCAAATCTACATCCACTACCGTAGCTCCACACTAAGGATTTTCTAACAAGTTCACTATTTTGTTCTTTCTTTTTCTAGGTTCAAAAGTAACTTTACAATTCCCAAGTTTTCAAAGGCTAATCTAGAACCTCTGCCCTTTTACAAAGGATAAGAAATGTAAATAAGAAAGCCTCACAAAGGCAGTTGTTTACAGGAATTGAACTCACAAGAATGGATGCAAAAGATAGGAAATTAAACTCAAATACTTATTTACAAGTGAGAAAGGAAAATAAAGAATGAAAGTGTTTTTGTCTTGATCTCTATTGATTAGATAGGTGTTGTGACCTTCTTCAAGTGTTTTTTGAGTGTTTTTATTGTGTGGAATGAGTTGATAGTCGTATATGACTATTGGGGGTGAGTTAAAGCCATTGGAAGCTCTAAAAACATGCAATAAAGGTCACATGCACATGTAGTTTCGAAACTTATGGGAATGTTTTGAAACTTTAATCAATTTATTATGAAAGTTTTGAAACTTTGACACACATTATTTTTGAAATTTATGAAAGTTTGATGAATGTTTCAAAACTCTTAAATAAAAATAAGTTTATTGAAGAAAATCGGGTCGTTAAAACAGTTTCAGGGTGCAAAATTTTGAAACTCTTACAAAAGTTTCGAAACTCTTTACAAAAATTTTCAAACTTTTACAAAAGTTTCCAAACTATGAACAATACACGTGTATGAAAAATGCCAAATAGTGATTGAATAATGTTTTTCATAATTTAAAAGTTTTAAACATATTTTAAACACTTTAAACATGTTTTAATTAACTTAAAAACATTTCACATGTATAAAACAATTTAGAAAACATATTTTCAAAGATATTTTGGACTTTGAATTATTTTTAAAATATTTGATTAAATCCAAAATCAATTTTACAAATATTTGTTATATCAAAATATAAGTTCGACACTTCTTCATTTATTTGATTAAATATTTTTAAAAAGTTTTAATGATTGCACTCGACAAATAAATGTTACCTTATTTATCTATGAATAATAAAACAAATTTTAAAACTTGAAGGATCATTGAAAGTTAAGTAATGACATACTCTTTTGAAGATCAAGATTATAGTCCTTTGACAAGTGACAATATAAACCCTTTCATATCTTGTCCCTAGCCAGAAAGCATAATCACTTGACTTTTCACTTGAAATTGGCATACTGAATTTTTGTCCAACCTACCATTTACAAGACTCAAACATTTTTATTAAAGCAGATTTTGAAGCCTGACACATCAGATGACTTACAATTAATTTTCGGATAATATTAAAATGTTTTCAAGGCATGATATCTTCTTGAGATAGAACCAACTTTCAATTAGCTTTCCAACTCCTTTTGTAATGCATCAATCGGACATTGGAAACTCTAATATACTTATTTTAGCGAATACATCACTTACAGAAAATTTGATAGGGCCCAACACATGAATTTTAATTTATTAGGAATTGTTACTTATTTTATTGAATTTTTGTAATTAAATTGAACATCAGACTTTCCTTTATTTATTTATGGTAATTTAGGATCTTTTTATTATCGTAGAATTTATTTTTCTTTTAATTAGTATATCTAGCATTATTGAGAAAATGATAGGACTTTTTTTTTTTTTTTGCTTTTAGGGTTTTTGGGAGCCTACAAGGCACTATTATTATGTTATTACGTACAAAATGGGAGGACTTTTAATTTAGGAGAATTTTTGGTTTTGAGAAGCTAAGGATTGTAATTTGAAAGATACAAGCAATAAAAGAAAGCTTTTGACTAAAGGTAATTCTTTTTTGTACTTGTTGTTTTGTGCAATTTTGGTTTTGTCTTTGCCTTTTTTTAAAAAAAAAATTATTGGAGGAGAGAAAATTGGGGAATAAGGGGAAAAAACGTGAAACTAAATCCTCATAGATTTAAAGTTCCCTGAAGTTTCTTAGTAAAATCGACAATATTTTTATTTTTATCTTTATTTTTTTTATTATTTCGATCGATCACAACATTGATTTTATTTAAAAAAATATTTGCGAAAAGTGAGAAACTGATGAATGAGGAACAAACATGCTTTTAAATAATCTTCATAGATTTAGCCTTCCTTAAGATTTTTTTTGATGAAATTGATGGGTGAATCTTGAATGAATTTTGTTTCCCTTTATTTAATTTATTCATTTTGATCCAATTTTTTCAATTAAATAACCTGAGGACCCAAATCAAATTTTCATAGGATTTACATGTTTTCACACAGGTAGGAGATAATTATAACCATCGTCCTTGATTTCATTTGAAAATTTGTTTTAGTTCTCTTACTCATAATTCAATTTTGATTTCTTTTGAATTTGATTTCCAAATTCATTTTATTTGGTTTTAACTCTTTTTAAACTTGCTTCAATCCTACCATTTATTCCTTATCTTATTTATTTTTCTTTGCCATGCTTGTTATAATATGTTTTAATCATGCCTTCACCTTTTTATTTAATTTCCTTAATTTTTGCTTTACATTCATTTTTCTATTTAATTAGATTATCAATTAATTTTTTCTTGATTTTAATTCCCTCTCCTAGTTTTTGGTTTTAGCGTTTACTTTAATTTATTTTTGTTGGTTCTTCCTTTAATAGGTTGTAGTATGTTTACTTAATTTATTCCGTTTAATATACTTTAGTTTGTTTCTATTTAATATATGCACTTTTCGTTAATTTGTGTTTTTATGACTTATTTATTTACTTTTTGTGATTTGTTGGTAATTATTTCACGTGATGTTCGAATTTCATTTTTAATATTAATTTATTTGTATGAATTGTAATATTTATATATATATTGGTACCCTTAACCCTTTTACCTTATTTTTGTAGGATACATCCAAGTTGTTCTTATTTTAATTTTCTTAAGCCTTAATTTTTTTTATTACAATAACAAAATCATCAAAGGTAAAAGTTCAGATCAAATATTTTAAATTTTCACCTAAAATTCAATTTTTTCAATTAAGACAACTGGGTAATTGTGTTTGGTACCGAAAGGGCAAATACGGGGTGCTCATTTTCCCCAATTGTAATCGACTCCCAAATTTAACATTTCTCTAGTAAGATACAGATTCAGTAAAATGATAAGTTTAAGTGTCTGATCTACCTAATTTGGAAATGATCAGTAGCGACTCCATTACTCAATCCAAGTCGAGACAATAATCTAGGACCACCCGAAGGATCGTTGCGATAGCTTGGCGATTCAACTGGGGACACAAGAAAGTCAGACCAAAAATCAATTACCCAATTGTCTTCTTAAATGAAAGTTTTAAATTTAAATGTTAATTTATTTTCCATTCTTTTTATTTACCTTTGATCATTTTATGTTCAAGTAAATAGTTAGACTAATTGTTTTCTAATGATTTCAGTTTAAAAAAAATAAAAGGAATCGAATTTCAAACCCTATACTTGAGCTCTAACCTTTTTAAATTGGGGTTAAAACGACACCTTCATAGGAATTTTTTCCTCGCATGGGCCTTGCAATTAGCCTCTGAGACTCATATACTCTATGTCTTCGTATAAAATTATTCCTCGCATCGACATACAGGAATGTATCCTCTTGAGTTTAACTCGGTCAGTATAAGTCTGTGATGATTTTAGGATCAAGGGTCTACCAGGCCCAAGGGAGCACTAGCAAGGAGAACTCGAGTCCCTTTTTAGAACCTAAACTATCGATTCGAAAATTAGAGCCTACTCCAAAGCCAAATGCATATCCTAGGATGCTGACCATTTATTTTTTTTAAATTCTACTGTTTAAAGCATGTAAACTAGAGATATATGCAATCATGTTCGGTTAGGAACAAAAGCATGTTTGGTAGATATCATGTGGGAAGGAATTGTCGTAATTTTGGTTATATTATTAATTTATTGTACTAACTTTGTTTACCTTTTTTATTTTATTTCTTTATCTGTATCATTACATAGAAGAGATATTGATCCACAAAGTGTTTGTTAAATCTAGATAGTTTTTATTAAAGGAAAATTTGGTGCCTATAATAGAATAATACAAGACTATTGCATTATGAAAGGATTTGGGTAGATGAAGTCTTCACCAAAATATCAAAGGTCCACATTTCAAAACTGGATTGGCTAAAATTGCGAGGGTCGATGAAAAATAGGTGACTGAGCAGGTCCAACATAAAGGTAAAAAAAAGAATCCCATAGATTGAGATCAACCAATTGATAAAGAATCATCATGATAAATGGAAAGTAATAAATCTCTTTGCACTAGGGATCTACAACCTAGTCATTTTTTGAAGACTTTGGGGCACATTGAAGCGGATGTGTTCGAATAATTTCCAAGAAGGGTAAACCATGTTCCTGTAATCTTGGTTAAAACCTTTCGATTCCTGAACCATTGTCAAACGATGCAATGAGGATGTTTTATAGGCTGTGTGCAGCTGTAGCAAGTATGGATCCACGATCATTTCTAGAAGAAGAATGGGATTTCTTATCGTCAGTTCTGTGTAGTGTATTCACCTTTAAAGCATTTCCTCGCACAGACATGGCTGGATGGTATTCCAAAAGAAAGATGGAAAAAGCTATTCACACGTCTTTAGGACAAGGAAATCGTGTAGAGAGTCCCTTAGTTGTAACGCAGTGATATAATCTATTGATGTAGAGAGTCGAGCATAGTGATGTTACTTGGAATATGGGGAAGAGTTGGTTTTACTACTCTTTTAGCCCTACAATAGTATGGGGCACGATAGTTTGTTCCGGTCACTCAGGAGTTCTAAGAGTCTAAGTTCACATATCATGAGGACAACTACAAGAGGAAGGTCAAAGACACATTTGACTCATGAAAGACAATATTTTGAGTCGATGCCATAGGAGCCCAAAAGATGGTCACACTAGACTATACTGAGTGGAGGAGACTAAGGAAGAATGACAACATCCCAGTAGTTGACCATGAAGATACTCGGCCCATGGAAGAGCATCTTAAAACTATCTCATGTAAACTAGAAATAAAAAGGAGTGAATTCAAAGCATAACGAAAAGAATGTGAAGAGAAATTGAAAAGGCTAGAAGACGAGAGTTTATAATGGAAAATGGATGCAGAAATTCAGAAAGATGGAGCTAACAAAGTAGAGAATGAACAAAAGAAAGTCTGAGATAACCTTGAGGATTTGAGGAAAGGGTTCAAGGATCTGACCCAAAAGATTATAAACCTGAATAGGTCATTAGAGATGTGAAAGGATGAAGCAATCAACCTGAAGAGGAAAACCGAAGATCAAGGTGACAAAAGTACTGAGAGATCAATTGAAGACTTCTCAGGGATAACTATCAGAAAGTCAGTACAAAACAAAAGGCTGAAAACCAAGGTGATCGACTTGGAGAGATCTTTTTAGAAGCAGCAACAACAAGACAATAGAGCTATGAAGAAATGCATTGCTGAGTTAAAAGGCATCGACTATGGGTACAATAAGCAAGCGAGTGAACTCCAGATAGTTCCTTACAATAGAGGACTTCTCTACTGTTAGAGTATCCAAATTTTAGAGGAATTAGTTAGAGGTAGTCCAAAATTTAGAGGAATTAGCTAAAGTCTATCTTTAAATGTTTTTTTATCTCATTGTAATAGCACTTTTGTCTCAATGAAGGCTATTCTATTGTTGAATACATTTCTTTATCAATGCCTCAAATGCATTGTAACAACTTTGCTAAAGTTCCTTAATCTGAAACAAGGTGATCGAGTTATAAATGAGATCGAGGCCGAGTACAACAAGTTGAGCCGTTTTGCCACTGAAGTCATTTTAAATGACAATGCAAGACATGATTTGTTCATAGAGGGTTTGAGGCCTAATTTGAAAGAGATGATGTTGGCCTTGAACTTGTCGAGTATACAATAAGTCATAAACGAAGCTAAAGCTATTGAAAGAGATCAGGAGGAGACGTTAGCTGTAGAGCAGAGTGTTCAGATGGGGAACATAGTAGGAATGCCTTCCACTCCCCATCATGTTAAAAGAGGTAAGGGCTCGAGTTTCAGATTTTCAGATAGAGATAGTTTTGCAACAACTTCACAGAAAAATAGATAATCTCAATCTTTTGCTTCGAGCTTGGGTAGAGCAGCAAGGGAGAGAATTCCATGTCAGACATGTGGCAAGCTGCACAGTAGAGCATGCAGACTACTCAGTAGAGCTTGTTTCCAATGTGACGAGACTGGTCACTTCGCTCGAAACTATCCTAAGAAATATGGGGACTATTCGACACAATCTGAAAGATCAGTAGCAGCCTCAAATAGAAGTAGAAGAAGGGGTAGATCCATGGGACAAACAGATTCAGAGAAGAGACAAGATATTCGGGGAGTCGCTAAAATTTACAATATTAAGACTAATGAGGATCAGTATGATCCTGAAATTATAACAGTTATTTTCTATCTTTTTAATGAGCATGTATTGGTTTTAGTTGATCCTGGTTCTACACACTCATACATTAGTACCAAATTGGTTAAAATTAGGGGAATCCCTTTAGAACCAATTGTGAATGAGATGATAGTGGTGAACCCCATGGGTGATAGTGCAAGAGTCACTAGAATATGAGAATATGCCCAATAAAGATCCAAGAGATTATGTTTCTGGAAAACTTGATGAAGTTTCCCTTTGATGAATTTGAAATTATTATGGGTATGGATTGGTTATCTTCACATTATGGATGGGTTGATTGTTGTAAGAAATACTTGGTTTTAAAGGATGCCGAAGGTTCAAAAGTCGTAGTGATTGGCAAAAGAATGAAATCACCCTCAAAGGTAATTTCAGCCATAACTGGCAGGAAGATGATGTCGAAGGGATGTTTAGCTTTTCTAGCCAATGTGATAGATACTCGACTTCCAGAAGTTAAAGTAACTGATATTCCCACGGTTAGAGAATTTCTAGACATTTTTCCTGAGGAGTTATCGGGATTGCCTCCAGATCATGTGGTAGAGTTCAAGATTAGATTTACCCGGTACCGAACCTGTTTCGATGGCTCCATATAAAATAGCTCCAAATTGAGAGAATTAAAAGTCCAACTTCAAGAATTACTAGATAAGGGATTTATAAGACCTAGTGTTTCTCCTTGGGGAGCACCTGTGCTTTTTTTGAAAAAGAAGGATGGATCTGTGTGATTATGTATCGATTACCGTCAGTTAAATAAAGTCACAATAAAGAACAAGTACCCTCTTCCGAGGATTGATAATTTGTTTGATCAATAGAAATGAACAGTGGTGTTTTCTAAGATAGATTTAAGGTCGAGGTATCATCAACTAAAGATTAAAGAGGATGATATCTCAAAGACAACTTTTCGGACTTGGTATAGGCACTATGAATTTGTAGCGATGCCATTTGGTTTGACTAATGCTCCGACAGCATTCATGGATTTGATGAACCGAGTATTCCAACCATATCTGGACCAATTTGTGGTGATATTTATAGATGATATATTGGTATATTCCAAGTCAAGAGAAGAACATGATGTTTATCTTCGAGTAGTTCTTCAGACACTCCGCGAGAAGACGTTGTATGCCAAATTGACAAAGTACAAATTTTGGTTAGCTGAAGTTGCTTTCCTGGGTCATATAGTCTCTACCAAAGGCATAGGAGTATATCCAAGAAAGATTCAAGCTATAGTGGGTTGGTAACCTCCAAATAATGTTTCTAACGTTCGAAGTTTCTTGGGACTTGCTAGTTATTATAGACGGTTTGTGAAGAACTTCACAATGTTAGCTTTGTCGCTAACTAAATTGTTACGAAAGGATTTTCCATTTGTCTGGACGGATAAATGTCAAGAAAGCTTTGAAAGGCTCAAGAGGATAGTAACGGAAGCCCATGTACTTGTACAACCTGAGTCGGGAAAAGACTATGTCATTTTTATTGATGCATCCCAAAATGGACTGGGTGTGTGCTGATGCAAGATGGAAATGTTTTAGCGTATGCTTCAAGATAGTTGAAGAATCATGAGAAAAATTATCTGACGCACGATTTAGAATTGGCGACAGTTGTGTTTTAACTGAAAATCTAGCGTCATTATCTGTATGGTGAGTGGTACCATATTTATACATATCACAAGAGTCTAAATTATTTATTGACTCAGAAAGAATTGAACTTGAGGCAAAGAAGATGGATTGAGCTTATAAAGGATTGCGATCTAATTATCGATTATCATATGGGAAAGACGAATGTGGTAGCAGATACAATAAGTCGAAAGATTTTTGTTTCTTTACGGGCCTTGGATGCGCATATGTCATTAAAGGAAGATGGTGCCTTAATTGCTGAGCTTATGTTAAAGCCGATGTTTTTGGATCAGATTCAAGAGTTACAAAATCAAGATGAGAAATGCTTGGCGATGATGACACAAGTCAAAAAGAATAAGACCAAAGACTTCGAAATAAGAGTGGATGAAATATCTATACTATAGGGGAAGGCTTTGTATTCCCGATGACGATGATTTGAGGAAGGATATTCTTTGTGAGGCACATTATACCCCTTTGACTATGCACCCAAGCGGAAATAAAATGTATCATGGTAGCCTAGCATGAAAAAAGTTGTAACAAAGTTTGTTGCCAAAATGTCTGACATGTCAGCAAGTGAAAACTGACATCAAGTGCCATCTGGGTTACTGCAGCCAATAACCATTCTTAAGTGGAAAGGGAGGGGGTTACGATTGATTTCGTTTTGGGGCTACCTTTGTCACAGGGTAAAAAGGACTCGATATGGGTAATGGTAGACAGATTGACCAAGACAACTCATTTTATCCCAGGTCGAGTGGATTATACGATGGATAAGCTTGCAGAGTTGTATATAAAAGACATAGTTAGACTGCATGGAGTGTCGATATCAATAGTGTTCGATCGAGTCCCATGGTTTACCTCAAGAATCTGGAAGTCTTTACATGAGTTATTGGGTACTCGATTGAACTTCAGTACAACTTTTCATTCGTATACAGATGAGCAATCAGAACGAACTATTCAGATATTGGAAGATATGCTAAGGGGATGTGTGATTGAATTTAAGGATCATGGGATAAGTATTTACCTTTAGCGGAATTCACATATAATAATAGTTATCAATCAAGTATTAAGATGGCCCCGTATGAAGCTCTGTATGGGAGGAAATGCAGAACACCATTAAATTGGTTTGAACTGAAAGATCGAGACCTGGTCGGCCTGGATTTGATGAAAGATATGGAGGATAAAGTGAAAATTATCCAGAATAATCTAAAGATAGCCTCAGATCTCCAGAAATCCTATTCAGTTTAAAAAAAAAGAAATAGAATAAGAAGTGGGAGACAAAGTATTTTTGAAAGTGTCGCCTTGGAAGAATATATTACGTTTTGTGCAAAGAGGAAAGTTGAGTCCGAGATTCATTGGACCGTTTGAGATATTAAAAAGGGTTGGACCCGTAGCTTATCAATTAGATTTGCTTCCAGATATGGATAAAATACACAATGTTTTTCATGTGTCAATACTCAGAAGGTACAGATCAGATCCCTCTCATGTTATCACACTTGAAGAAATAGAAATCCGATCAGATTTAACTTATGATGAGGAACCAGTGAGGATCTTGGCTAAGGAAACCAAAGAATTGTGTAAAAAGAGGTTCTGTTGGTTAAAGTGCTTTGGCAAAATCATAAGGTAGAAGAGGCTACCTGGGAAAGAGATGAGGATATGAAAAAACAGTTTCCACATTTATTCGTTCCATGTATTCCTTTAAATCCGGAGACGAATTTCCTTAAGGGGAAAATTATAATGCTCCAAAAATTTAATTGAGGACTTTATTGAAAAGATTTAAAAATGGAGAATCTATTTGATTAATTGATAAAGATGAGAATGAGTTGGGAATAGTAGTTTAAACTAAATTGTAGTAATGGAGGATTTGAAAGGGCATTTTGGTTATTTGGAAAAAATGATTTTAAAATTCATTCTATATATAGTATATTATAGAAAAGAAATAAAGGGAAAAGGGAAAGCAAGGTTAACTCTCCTCGTCTTCCTCTTTCACGTAAGAAGCTCCTATCCCTAGCTAAAAGTGAGGTTTTAATTTGATGGTTTTTCCTTTCGTTTTAGGTTGGTTATTGAAGATTTGAGTACGATAAAAGCTTAAGGAAGGATTAAATGAGATTAAAACTAGGAAATAATGGAGATTTTAGAAAATGGGTTTTGAAATGATATGTTAATATATGAGTGTTTGTTTATGTTTTCTGGTAAATTTGACTTCTCAAAGAGGTAAATAAGATATTAGAAGCATTGGATAGGATTAAGAACATACTAGGAAAAATGGTGTGATTCTTAGTGATGTTCTAATCTGCCTTAGAGATAAGGAGAGGGTTTTATTCGAGTAAAAGGGGTAAATGTTTGGGTAAGATAGAAAAAGACTGTAGTTTACACTGAGGGGTATTACTACAACAACAGTTTGACAAACCAAGGGTTGTAGTTCACACCGAGTAGTGTTGTTGTAGTTCACGCCGAGTAGTATTGTTGTAGCAACCATCCTTGAATACTCTTGTAATCTTGTCGGGCATCCTAAACATAGCACACTAAGGCATTCCAGACACAGAATAACTTTTTGGAATAGCAAAATCAACCTAAGTTCTCCGTACGAAGTCTGATTGTGTGAGGTTTTTCTAAATATATTGAACTCAACATTTTTATTTTTTTTAACAACTTTTATTTGTTACTTTTGCATAATTTTCTTGCCTCAACCAAACTTTTCTACACACCACACTATACAATATTTCTTTCCATGGCAATACTTCTCCATCTGTTTATACCATTTGATCCGTTTACTTTCCTTTTTGACAAGAACTGTAGCACTAGCTTATGACAGCTAGCTGTAGCAAAACAATGAAAATTTCCACCAATCCCTGTGGAGATGATACTCAACTTACTACTATATTAATTGTATCGATTGTGTACACTTGAACAGATTTGCTTGCTTTAGCATAGACATATACAAGCGATCAACACCATTACAAGAAATTAAAGTAGCTTGTTCGATAATGTAACACCCATCTCCCGTATACCCTTCCTTACACGAGATACGGATGTCACATCGCTTTAAAATTATTTTGGCATTTGAAAAACGGTAGAATTTTTGTTTCAATTTTTAAAAACTTCAAAGTATGATATTCATATAAATAAAATACTAAAACTATCAATTTAGATACATTAAAAAATATTTAATTTTGTTCCATTACATTCCAACTAAGTTTTTAAAAAGAATAAGATTGTCCTAATGTTACTGATGGGTCAACTTTTAATTGATGAAAGCTGATGCAACTTTTGCACTCCTTACGCAAATAATACTGTAAAGATATTACAATTATACGACAATATCTTATGAATACTAAATAAAGAATTAAATTGCGTCATTCATAAGGACTAGTTAAGCCCTTCTTAGTTAAACCATAATTTTTTATACCATCATGGAAATTATTCCTAGTATGCCCATCATACCTATCCTTCTGTATATTTTCCCCGTTATTCTTTATTTTCCTGTGTACATTAATTATGAAAATACTATACATGTATTGCACTAAGGTGCCAATTGATCATGTATCTTTTATAATCATTATTGGGAACCTTAAATACAGTTAATACACAGTTTTGTATTTTCATTTAGGCATCCTTTCATGCTCATTATGTTCTGTTTACGTTTTCCTTTATAACATCCATTCATATTAATCATGCATTGTTGTACATTATCTATATATATTTATATCATCCCTTTATGTCACTTATGCACCATTCCTATCATAATACATTATAATTCCTTTATTCTTTTACCCAAATGTATTTAGCCTTTAATCTAACTTGAATATTTGACATTTTTCTGTCAAATGCATAGCTAGTCCTTTATTATTTTACTCAAAGGTATTTAACCATTTATCTAACTGGCATAATTGACAACTTTATGCCAAATGCATAGTTAGGCCATTTATCTTTTACTCAACGGTCTTTAACCATTCATCTAACTGGCATACTTGACACCTTTCTGTCAAAAGCACAATTAGGCCTCAAAGGCACTTAGCCTTTCTTCTAACTGGCATAATTGACATCTTTTTGTAAAATGCACAGTTAGGCCATTAATCTTTTATTTTTGAATTATTGTACCCTAATAATTATTCATAATATCACTTAACTCTTTCCATTTATTATAAACCTAATACATTTGCACCCTTAGTGCTAATATGGTAATTTACCCACTTTATATTCATATTCATTTAAGAATATGCACACGTAGTGCCTATACGGTAGTTCATCAACTCATGATGAATTATGTGGGTTGCACACATCGTGCCTATAAGGTTATTCATCAACTCATGATGAATTCCGTGGGTTGCATACATCGTTCCTGTACGGTTATTCATCAACTCATGATGAATTTCATGGGTTGCACACATCGTGCATGTACGGTTATTCATCAACTCATGATGAATTTCGTGGGTTGCACACATCGTGCCTGTACGATTATTCATCAACTAATGATGAATTTTGTGGGTTACACACATCGTGCCTGTACGATTATTCATCAACTCATGATGAATTCTGTGGGTTGCACACATCGTGCTTGTACGGTTATTCATCAACTCATGAAGAATTATGTGGGTTGCACACATCGTGTCTATACGATTATTCATCAACTCATGATTAATTCCGTGGGATGCACACATCGTGCCTGTAAGGTTATTCATCAACTCATGATGAATTCCGTGGGTTGCACACATCGTGTTTGTATGGTTATTCATAAACTCATGATGAATTTTGTGGGTTGCGTACATCATTCATGTACGGTTATTCATCAACTCATGATGAATTCCATGGATTTGCACACACAGTGTGTGTACGGTTATTCATCAACTCATGGTGAATTCTGTGGATTTACACACATAATGATTGTATGGTTATTCATCAACTCCTGATGAATTCTGTGGATTTGCACACGTAGTGCCTGTATGTTTGTTCATCCACGTAGGTTGAATTCCGTGAAAAGCACACTTAGTGCTGAAACGGTTATTCATCCACGTAGGATGAATTCTGTGAAATACACACTTAGTGCCTATTTGGTAATCACCACATACATATTAAGCAATCATACATATATGATTAGTACAACATATAGTTGCACAATTAAGTTCACTCACCTGGATTGCCTCACTATTATATCTCAAAATGCAAAGTTGCTCACTCCAGTACTTTGCCTTTGTCTTTAGTTTTGCTTGACTCGGGAGCTTCTTTTTTATCTTTTCAAACATCCAAATAAAGATAAATATAATATCAATTATTAGTATATTTCCTAACAATTATACTCAAACATTATTCAAAAGTATATATTATTAACCTTCTATAAAAATTTCATCCTAATTGGCCATTCCAAGCTCAATAGTATCGATACTACTACCCTAGTACCGATACTTCTATATTATGGTACTGATACCCCTTCCGGTATCGATACCAACTTTAGATTCAATGTTGTCTTGTATCAATACCCTTTCCATGGTATTGATACTACCTCATCGGTATCGATACTAATTGAATCAGTATTAATACTACCTCATCGGTATCGATACTGATTGAATCAGTATCAATACTACTAAGCTAATTCATCCATTTTTAGCCTATAGTATCGGTATTGTTCTATCAGTACAGATACCCTAGCCCTGAATTTCTAGTTTTCAACCTATTATTACATAAATACGGTCAAATTTTGTTATATTTATACAAACTCTAAATCATACGTAGATAATTCTTCTTGATTCATTTGATACTAAATCATAAAAACATGCTCAATACTTTAATAACCAACAACCTTGAATTCCACCTCTTGCTCTGGAGGTAACCCAAAATATTGATCTTAAAAGACATCTCTAATTTCCCAATTTGATGAAATTATCATACAATCCTACTTTTCTTATTTGAGTATCTATCACATTAACCATACATCATTCTCTTCACAATCATTATCAATGTCACTTTAAGCAATGATCTTAACTCATTAATTTGTAATTCCATAAGATTCTCCAAGAACATAGCCCCTGGAATCTTTATTAATGGTCTACTACCTTTCCACTCACACTTGTACCATGACCCATTAAGGTTTACAACTATCATTTTACTTACGATTAGTTCTACATGAATTCCTCTAGCTCTAACCAACCTTGTACTAATGTATGAGTGAATAGATCAAGAGTCAACTAATACCAATACAGGCTCATCAAAAGATGAAAAATATCTGTTAAAATTTCTAGATCATCCCGATCCTTATTGGTCATAATATTATAGATTCTGGCAACTCCCCGAGTCTCTTGTCACTGCAACGATTCATCTCTTCCCCTTGATCTTCCATTTCCTCTATTTCTATTATAGGTTGCCACAAATCTTTCATATTGCACTAAATTGTCCCCAAATTTCTTTGAGCAATTTTGGGCAAAGTGATCGGTCTCACCACATTGGAAGCAAGCTCCACTAAGAAGTCTGCATACTCCCTGGTTCACTCTTCCACATGTCTGGCATACCATTCTTTCTCCAACTTCTCTACCTGAGCCAGCAGCAACCAACTGAGACTATTTTTTCTTTGAAATTGCAGCAGAACCCTCTTTGTCCTCATTTCTCGAACTTGAGCCCTTGGCTCTCTTAACATAATGGGGAGTTGAAGGTGTTCCAACGCTTTTCCCCATCTGCAAACTATGTTCCACTGCTAATTCTCCTCTTGAGCTCTCTTGATAGCTTTGGCTCAGTTAATAACTTCTTGTAAGTTAGACAAACTCAAAGCTAACATTATTTCTTTTAATTTTGGCCTCAACCCGTCAATAAACCAATCACATCATGCCTTATCATTTGGAACTACCTCCGTAGAAAAATAGCTCAACTTATTAAACTCAGCCTCATACTCATGTACTGCTCGATCACCTTATTTCAAATTTAGGAACTATAACAACATTGCCTATTTGAACTGTTCACCCACAAACTTGTTCTTAAATTCTTCCAGGAAGAATTGTCAGGTCACTTGCTCTGGTGGTGCATACATCATAATATTTGACCACCAAACTCGAGTTGATCCTCTAAGTAAAGATACAACTCCACCCAAATTTTTTGGATCTGAACAGTGAAGATTTTCAAGCATTATTATAACATCATTTAACCATAAGTCAGCCTCTATAGGACCTTCGCCCTATTTTCCCCGAAACTCTCGAGCTCCCAAGCTCTTCAGCTCTTTTGGGATCAATATTCTCGGTGTTGGAGGAGCAGGGGGAGGCAGAGGAGGTTGAATGTGAGTCAACATAGCATTGAGAGCTTGAATAAAAGCTCCATACTCTGATACCGACATCCCTTGATGTGCAGGCGCACTAGCATTTTCATATAGAACCGATTCCTCATTATTAGCTTCGTAACTTTCGTTATCAGTCCCTTGTCTCATCTCTTGTTCCCCCACTCTATGCGAGTTCGAGGATTCTGACATCTATTAGAACATACATAGTAACAACATTACTGTTAGTAAGGAGTGTAATCAATTACACTCTAATGACACCGTATCAGTAACCTTGACAATCTTAGTGGCATGTAATCAATTACATAGTAACCCCACTCTATGCGAGTTCGAGGATTCTGGCATGTAATCTTTTTTTTCTCATTTCAAATGAACTCAGTTTAGGCCAAGAATCAACTAAACATGTAGCTTTGATACCAATAAATGTAACACTCATATCTTGTATACCCTTCCATACATGAGATATGGATGTCACATCACATCAAAATTATTTTTCCATTTGAAAAATCGTAGAATTTTTGTTTCAATTTTTAAAAACTTCAAAGTATAATATTCATATAAATAAAATACTAAAACTATCAATTTAGATACATTACAAAATATTTAATTTTGTTCCATTACATGGTAACTAAGTTTTCAAAAAGAATAGGATTGTCCTAAAGTTATTGCTGGGTTAACCTTTAATTGATGAAAGATGATGCTACTGTAGCACTCCTTACGCAACTAATCATTGCCTTTACCTACGCGTGAAATCAACACACGTTAAGTATTTACTTAGTGAAACATAATATTGTAAAGATATTACAATTATATGACGATATCTTATGAATATTAAATGAAGAATTAAATTGCATCATTCATAAGGACTAGTTAAGCCCTTCTTAGTTAAACTATAATTTTTTATACCATCATGGAAATTATTCCTAGTATGTCCATCATACCTATCCTTATGTATATTTTCCCCATTATTCTTTATTTTTCCTGTTTACATTAATTGTAAAAATACTATACATGTATTGCACCAAGGTACCAATTGATCATGTATCTTTTATAATCATTATGGTGGCACCTTAAATACTGTTAATACACCATTTTGTATTTTGATTTGGGCATCCTTTCATGCCAATTATGTTTTGTTTAGTTTTTCCTTTATTACATCAACTCATACTAATCCTGAATTGTTGTACATTATATATATATATATATATATTTATCATCCCTTCATATCACTTATGCACCATTCCTATCACAATACATTATAATTCCTTTATTCTTTTACCCAAAGGTATTTAGCTTTTAATCTAACTTGCATATTTGACACTTTTCTGTCAATTACACAGCTAGTCCATTATTCTTTTACTCCACGGTATTTAACCATTTATCTAACTAGCATAATTGACACATTTTTGCCAAATGCACAGTTAGGCCATTTATCTTTTACTCAACGATCTTTAACTGTTCATCTAATTGGCATAATTGACACATTTCTGTTAAATGCACAGTTAGGCCTCAAAGGCACATAGCCTTTCATCTAACTGCATAATTGACACATTTCTGTCAAATGCACAGTTAGGCCATTAACCTTTTATTTTTGAACTATTTTTACTCTAATAATTATTCATAATATCACTTAACTCTTTCCATTTATTATAAACCTTATACATTTGCACCCTTAGTGCCAACATAGTAGTTTACCAACTTCTTATTCATGTTCATTTATTAACATGAAAACGTAGTGCCTATATGGTAGTTCATCAACTCATGATGAATTTCGTGGGTTGCACGCATTGTACCTGTATGGTTATTCATCAACTCATGATGAATTCCGTGGGTTGCATACATCGTGCCTGTACGGTTATTCATCAACTCATGTTGAATTCCGTGGGTTGCACATATCGTACCTGTATGGTTACTCATCAACTCATGATGAATTCAGTAGGTTGCGCACATCATTCATGTACGGTTATTCATCAACTCATAATGAATTTTGTGGGTTGTACACATCGTGCTTGTACAATTATTCATCAACTCATGAAGAATTTTATGGGTTGTACACTTCGTGCCTGTACGATTAGTCATCAACTCATTATGAATTTCGTGGGTTGCACACATCGTGCTTGTACGTTTATTCATCAACTCATGATGAATTATGTGGGTTGTAGACATCGTGCTTGTACGATTATTCATCAACTCATGATGAATTCCGTGGATTTCACACTTCGTGCCTATACGGTTATTTATCAACATGATGAATTCCGTGGATTTATATACATAGTGCCTATACGGTTATTCATCAACTCATGATAAATTCCGTGGATTTGCACACATAGTTTCTATATGGTTATTCATCCACGTAGGATGAATTCCGTGAAATGCACACTTAGTGATGAAACGGTTATTCATCCACGTAGGATGAATTCGGTGAAATGCACTTTTAGTGCCTATTTGGTAATCACCATATACATATTAAACAATCATACATATATGATTAGTACAACTTATAGTTACACAATTAAGTGCACTCACATGGATTGCCTCGCTATTATATCCCAAAATTCAAAGTTGCTCACTCCGGTACTTTGCCTTTAACTTTAGTTTTTCTTGACTAGGGATCTTGATTTCGATCTTTTCAAACATCCAAATAACGATACATAAAATATCAATTGTTAATATATTTCCTAACAATTATACTCAAACATTATTCAAAAGTATATATTATTAACCTTCTATAACAATTTCAACCTAATTGGCCATTCCAAGCTCAATAGTATCAATACTATTACCCTGGTACCGATACTTTTATACTATGGTATTGATACCCCCTTCCGGTATCGATACCAATTTTAGATTTGATGTTACTTGGTATCGATACCTTTACCATGGTATCGACACTACCTCATCGGTATCGATATTGATTGAATCAATATCGATACTACTCAGCTAATTCATCCCATTTTAGCCTATAGTATCAGTATTGTTCTATCAGTGCCGATACCCTTGCCCAGAATTTCCAGTTTTCAACTTGATTATTACATAAATGGGGTCAAATTTTGTTATATTTACACCATACAATACTATCAAACTCTTCTTTAACTATCCATACTAACATTCCTTCATTTTAATACTTAAAACATCTAGTACCCCTCAAGATCATTGGACTTTAAGAATCACACCTAAATTTCTAACTTGTTTTTAACCTCATCCAATGCTTCTAATCTTTTATTTACTACTTTGACAAGTCAATTCTACCAATAAACATCAATAAAACTCATATATCAACATATCATTTAAAAACCATTTTTCTTAAATCTCTAATATTTCCTTCATTTCATAGTTTTAATCTCATATAACCTTTCCTTAAGCTTACCTATTACTTAAGGTTACAAAGATAAACCAAAATCAACCAAAAATATGAGCTAGATGAAACTTACCTTAAGCTATGGAGGAACACTCTCACCCACGGGAAGAAAAAGAAGAATAAGAGAAATAAGTGTTTTTCTTTCCTCTTTTTCTTAAATCCCTAATTTAAATGGGTTTTAAATTCATTTGTCTTAAAAGATTAAAATGCCCTTTCAATAAACTATCTCTTACAAATTGGTCTTACTTAAGTCATTTCTTATACTTTATCAATTACTCAATTTAGTCCTCTAAATTTTTAATTCCTTTAAATTAATCATTGACCTATTATTTGGACCATTACAGATAAAATCATGACCAGGCTAATAGGACTGAATTTTACAAATGCCCTTGAAGCAAGGGGATCGAAAAAAGTAGTGGTTTCGCCACCACCACCAAAGCTGGTAATCACGCCCAAAAATTTCTGGGGATATCTGGGGAACTCTTCAACCATGAAATCACAGGCATCTGTGACGAATCCTTCAAACAATCTAGAATATTAATTCATAGACTTTGACGAGGAGGATAAGTCTCCAAAAATGGGAGAGAAAATAAGATAATTAGTGGAGCAAATTAGAACTATCAAAGGGGAAGAAAGCTTCTACGAGTCGACACTTTGCAACTGAGCTTGGTCCTAGATCTTGTATTACCAACGAAGTTCAAAATTCCAAACTTTGAGATATTCTAAGGAAGTAGTTGGCCATCTCCCCATATAATTATGTTCTACCAAAAGATGACGAGGCGCATGGGAAATGACCAACACCTGATCCACTGTTTTCAAGAGTGCTTATGCATCTCAACTATTCGGTGGTACAAGCAACTGAATAGGATCCATATCAGGACTTGGAAGGATCTTTCTAAGTCCTTCCTCAAGCAGTACAAGCATGTGAATGATACGAGTTCATATCGTGTAATATTGCAGTGGATAAAGAAAACAGCTAACAAGAATGTAGCTTTGTAAGTTCTGTAACACCCTTAACCCATAAACGTACTCAATTACGAGTTTCTGGCAGTATGCATAGTGGTGGAAGAATGTAGCTTTGTAAGTTCTGTAACACCCTTAACCCATAAATGTACTCAATTACGAGTTAAAGATGTCACATTAACTTTTTGACACTTACTAAACAAAATCGGGTCAAAATTAGAACCTTTTTGAAACTTATTCATTTATTTCTTTTTTTATCAATTGTTTAATCACGTAATATAACATTTAATATTATGACCTTAAAATCAGATTTGATTTTAATCAACAATATGGCAGTTCAATACTATTTTATATATAAAACAAAAACATGCATACTTCTTACACTAATTTATATAATACAACTCGACTTATGAAATTAGTCTATCAGAGCAACAATGATATATTTAATATACATGCCAACTAGATAAGTCTAAACCAATAAATAACATACTGACACTGGAATAGGTGCGATCTGCAAAAAGTGATGCCCGCTATGCTCCCTGCTCCGCTGACTGATCTTTTCCTTTACCTACATAGGAACTATTCATATGCTAAGTAACAACTTAGAGAGGAATTATTTATAAAAAAAATAAAATCATATTGACATATAAATTAATAAATAAATATTTCTTATAAAAAATTACATATAAAAATATAAGAACGTATAACGGATCGAATAATTATTTTTTTCATCAGAAACATGAAAATATCATTTCAGAACACATATATCCATATTCAAATATAAAAAAATTCAAAGAAATATTTACTTTTAATGAATTAGTTATTCTTGCATATTACAAAACATTTAACAGATAACCCATTGTACACAACTGAGAATACCTGGTACATGAGTCAGAACGAATGTGTGCACAATATGTAGTCGCAACTGCTAAAACATAACGCATTCTTAGTGCCAGAAATTAATATAGGTAATGTAGAACACAACATCTCTATATAGGAAAAGAACTTATAAAATGGCAACTCTCAATGTGAATACATCATGAAGCCTAGAGCGCAAAAATAGTGCAAGATAAATGTACACAAATGTACCAGAATGCACTTATAGTGCAAAATACAGAATCACTCAACCTCATGTCATGCCAATCGTACCATTAACTCTCAATTCACATACAATGGGCTTTATAATCCAAACCAAACTTCAATTACAATTCAAAGATAACCATAACATAAATCAAAGCGATTGGGCATTTCATACCCAAAATATTCTTAAAATATTTCAGTAAATATTATAAAATAAACACATTACAATAAAATCCATATTCCATTTATTTTAAAACATTATAATAGGTAAGAATGTACTCACCTTATTAACCTCACTATCAAACCTATTACAACGATATTTCATTTTTAATCACGTACTTTATCCTTCGCCTTCAATTTGATTTGGTCACAAGATTTATCTAAATCTAGACAACATCAAATAAACACCACAATAAGCAAATCATATGTTAGTATTAAATAACATAACCAAAATTTAATAATTAAATCCATAAATATAATTTGATACTTAGTCCATATAAAAATCAATTCACTATTCCATAATAACTTCAACATTTCCAAAATGACATTTCAATTCCATAAATATTCATATTTCACACCAATACACTCAATTTCATAAACCTTACAATTTAGACGCCATTTATGAATTCTTTTAGAATTCATACAAACATTTCAATTCTACTCAAAAATGGTCCTTCACAATTTTATTCAATTCAAATCCAATACAAAAAAATTCCATCATTGTAATAGTATACTCAATCTAGTACATTCACATTTGTAAACTTGTAATTCAATCCTCAAAGTTTCCAATATTTTTTGAACTAGTCACCAAAATGTACCAAATTTGTAATTTGGTCCTAAATCAACATTCCAACATAAAATTCAGCATTCAAATATTAATATCCAGCATATTACACTCACAATTGAACATTTATACATCAATCCATTAAATTTCTAAAAAACTTGCAAAATGATCTCTTTACTTTCGCAAGGCTCCAAATTGATCCAAATCAACTTCTAAAAATTGTAGAATCATTCCAATATCAATTATAGATCATACAAATTTTTGAATATTTTCCCCTATTAAATAGCCATGGATGAATCTACCATAATCACCAAGGCATGATTTTCATTCAATTTCAAGCATGAATTCAATCTCATATGATTAAATTCATGCAATTCCAATCATCATAACATCAAATTCAATCCAAATTCAATCAATTCTCATAAACCCTAGGTGTGTTCGAATTGATTATAACCATTTTTAGATGATTTTGATCATTATACATGATTGTAAATTAATATACAACACCAATAACATAAAAATAATCCTTTATTCCTTCAAAATTCAACATGTTCTTCATGAACGTAATCATCCGAGCATGTTTTCCATGATCTATTTATACCAAATGATAGATAATTTCAAGTAGATTAATTCTCTATCCAATAACTAAATCAAAAAATCAACTATGGAAGCTTAAAAATCAAATTAAAAATCCTTACCTCTCTTGCAATGGTGGTTCGACCTAAGGTTGAAGAAATGGCTAAAATTTTCTTTCTATTAATTATTCTAGTATTATTACCTAAGACACCTGTCTTAACTTAATATAATTGAACATCAAATTCAATTAGTATGAAATTATCATTTTCCCCTTAATGAAACAAGAAACTTTCAACTTTCCATTCCATTATTATAATACCCTAAATTTTTGGGTTATGACCAAAATGTAAGTTTTGAAAGTTTAATAGCCAAAGTATAAATTTTAAAAAGTTTAGAGACCAAAAATATAATTTTTAAAAGATATATTTTGGCTCGTAAATGAATAGTTTTTTTAAAAATTAATGTTTTCATGGGAATCACAATTTTGATTCGGGATTTGTATTAAAAGCTATAAAGCAATAAATTCTGGTGTAGAATCAAATAATCGGATCAAATCGAAATTTCACGAAAATTTGAAGGATGTTAGATAAATGTTGGAAATATTATTTCCATATTTTATAACAATGAAATATTGCATGGATCAGTGGGATTGAAGTTAATTTTCCTTAATTATTCAAAATTGAGGACAATTAGTTACTAAAATACAATTTTTGAAAATTGTATGGCTAAAGTAGAAAGTTAACTCCAACTTGGTTTATCATTGACTATGGAATATTTTAATGGAAGATATTGCAATAGAATATGGTAATTATCATGATTCATTAATGATAATTATGATATTTTTTCATTAATTAAATTTTAAATTCAATTATATTAAATAAAGACCATGTGTATTATATTTTATTAAGGAAAATTAAAGAATTTACTCTCATCTTCAAGCTCCAATTGTAACCACCAATATTTGGTAGAGGAGAGCTTTCAGTTTCACTTTTAAAGCTTTATGGTTGAATTTTTGGATTAAACTATCATATAGAGAATTAATCATCTTGAAATTCTCTATCAATTGGTATAAAAATTTCATGGAAAACATGCTTAGATGTTGAATTTCATGAATTTGGTGTTTTGTTGATGATTTGATGGAAGATTTTTATGTTATTAGCATTCTAGATTAATTTCCAAGCATGTTTGATGAATAAGAACATGCATAAAGGCTTATATGAGTTTCAGTCACCTAAGGGTTTTGGAGGAATTTTTGAATTTTGATTGAATTTGATGTTATGATGATTAGAATAGCATAAATTTAATCTTAGAAAGTTGTATTCATGCTTGAAATTGAATGGAAATCAAGCCCTAGCATACTAAAGGGTAAATGGTCAACGTCAACGGTTAACAGTTAACGGGTCGGCTAGTCGGGTCGGGTAGTCGGGACAGTCAAAACAGGTCGGGTCAACTGCCCCAACCATTTGCAAACCTCCCCCACGTGCAGGGGCGGCGTGTGGGGGCACGTGTGGCTGCCTTTAGGGTTCGAAAAATTCCCGAAATTTTCCTAAAAATATTTTAAGAGATTTTAAGACATTTACAAAGATCGGTTCAAAATTTTGAATGATGGAGAGCTCGATTTCAACACGTCGGAAACTTTGACTTCCTCACCTCCCTCACGCGCCGGCGACGACGGAGACGCGCAGGACACCAGTGGACTCAAAACGACACAAGGAACACGATGGTGTGGGAGGTGTCGAAAACGGAGCAACGATCGATGATGAATTGACGATTTTCACGGCGGTGGTGTTAAAAAACATCGAAACTTTGAATTAAAATTCACGGTGTTATACAATGTTTTGCTATAATCGGTTTACAGGGTTTTGTTCACCGGTCGAAGATAAACACAATGGTGGTTTTAGATTGACGAACGGTGGCCGAACGGCGTCGAAATCGGCTTTGAAAGGAAAGTATGCAGGGATGAAATTTTATGAATTTTTTCTCTTTTGAAACCAGAAAACCAATTTGTACATATATAACAAAATTTTATGCCGACACTACATGGAGAAATTCAGGGCTTGGTCCCTGAATTTCCTTCAACTTCTAAAATAGCCTACAAGTTTTTAAATCTTTTAATTAAATCCCAAATTTCACCAAATTGCTTATATAAAAAAAATTTCCCGGTTGTTACAATTCTATCCCTTTACAAGAAATTTCTCCCTCGTAATTTACCTTATGAAAATCGATGAGAAAATTGTGCCTCCATTGACTCCAATGTCTCCTAAGTAGTTTATTAGGGACTACAGTTACTCCATTAAACTTTGACCATTGGAATATGCCTATTCTGAAGAACTCGCTCATCATTTTCTAAGATCTGAATGGGCTCCTCCTCATATGACAAATCAGGTCTCAACTCTACCTCTTTAACCTGAACGATGTGACCTGGAATTGGACGGTATAACCTCAACATAGATACATGAAATACATCACGAATACGACTCAGCTGGGGAGGCAACTCAAGCTGATATGCAACAGGTCCTACTCTCTTCAAGATACGAAATGGTCCAATAAATCTTGGACTCAATTTACCCTTACTCCCGAATCTTAATACTTTCTTCCAAGGGGATACTTTTAAAAAGACCTGTTCTCTAACCTCAAACTGGATATCTTTCCTCATCTGATATGCATAAGACTTCTGCCTACCAAATGCCTCTTTCAGACGGTCACTGATCAATCTGACTATGTCCTCCGTCTCGCGCACTAACTTAGGTCCCAAAGTCTTCTGATCACTCAACTCAGTCTAACAGATCGGGGTGCGATATCGACGCCAATAAAGTGCTTCGTAAGGTGCCATACGAATGCTGGCCTGGTAACTGTTATTGTAAGCAAACTCATCCAAAGGCAAAACGTTCTCCCAACTACCACAAAAATCAATTACGCAGCCCCACAACATATCCTCAAGAATCTGAATCACTTTCTCAGATTAACCATCAGTTTTTGGGTGGAAGGATGTACTATAATCCAATCTCGTACCCAAATTCGTATGTAGCGCCTTCCAAAATCTCGAAGCAAATCACGGATCTCTATCAGAAATGATAGATAATGAGACACCATGCAATCTGATAATCTCTGAAATATTCAACCTCGCCAGCTTGTCCAACGTATAATTTACCCACAGGAATGAAGTGAGCTGACTTTGTAAGTCTGTGAACAATCACCTAGTCTGAATCCTTTTTCTAAGGAATCATAGGTAGGCCAGTAACAAAACCCATATTAATTTGTTCCCATTTCCATTCAGGAATATTGATAGGCTGTAATAAACCTGACAGATGTTGATCTTCTACCTTAACTTGCTGACAAGTCAAACATCTAGCCACAAAATTAGAGATGTCTTTCTTCATGCCGATCCAATGATACCTTTCTTTCAAATTTCGATACATCTTATCTCCATCGGGGTGCATAGCATATGGACTACAATGAGCTTCATTAAGGATAGCCCGTCTCTACTCTACATTATCAGGCACACAATAGCATCCCTTAAAGCATAAAACTTCATCCTGATCAAGGGCATAATCTGAGCTCGTCCCCTGCATTACTTGCACAAAGATGGGAAGCAAGGAGATATCAAGAGGTTGCTTAACTTTGATCTCATCAGCCAAGGTCAATTTAACTTGCAATTCTCCTAATAGAGTGTCATCATCATATAAATTCATCATGGCCATTAAGGACCTCAATTCCATTATCTCTTTTTGACTCAAAGCATCTGCTACAATGTTAGCTTTACCATGGTGATAATCAATCACACAATCATAATCCTTCATAAGCTCTAGCCAATGACATTGTCTCAGATTAAGCTCCTTCTGGGTCAGAAGATACTTTAAGCTCTTATGATCTGTAAAAATGTAACACTTCTCTCCATAAAGATAGTGTCTCCAGATTTTTAAGGCAAATACCACTGCTGCTAACTCTAAATCATGGGTCGGATAATTACACTCATGCGGTCGTAGTTGACGGGATGCTTAAGCCACTACCTTACCCTCTTGCGTTAGAACACAACCAAGTCCTGAGTGTGAAGCATCACTATACACTGTAAAATCTTTCCCAGACTCAGGTTGAATCAACACTGGTGCTTGAGTCAAAACTTCCTTTAATTTCTCAAAGCTCTCCAGTTGAGATTCACCCCATTCAATTGGGACATTCTTCCTCAACAACTTTTTCAATGGAGCAGCGATGATGGAGAAACCCTCGACAAATCGTCTATAATAACCTGCTAGGCCTAAGAAACTACGAATCTCAAAGACATTCTTGGGTCGTTTCGAACTCACAATAGCCTCAATCTTGTTCGGATCGACCTGAATACCTCTCGCAGAAATAATATACCCCAGAAACGACACTTCTTGAAGCCAAAACTCACATTTGCTCAACTTTTCATATAGGTGATGCTCTCTCAAGGTCCACAGAACAATCTTCAAATGTTCGTCATGCTCTGCTTCAGTCCGAGAATAAACCAGAATATCGTCAATGAAGACAACTACAAACTGATCAAAATATGGCGGGAACACGTGATTCATCAAATCAATGAAAGCTGCGGGAGCATTCGTCAGACCAAAAGGCATCACTAAGAACTCATAATGACCTTATCTAGTGTGAATGACAGTTTTCGCACATCAGAACCTTTAACTTTTAACTGATAATACCACGAATGAAGATCAATCTTAGAGAATATAGTAGCTCCTCGTAATTAATCAAATAAGTCGTCAATATTGAGTAGTGGCTACTTATTCTTAACCATCATCTTGTTCAACTTCCGATAGTCAATACATAGCCTTAGTGATCTATCCTTCTTTTTCATGAATAAGACTGGAGCTCCCTAGGGTGATGTACCATGTCTGATAAATCCTTGATCGAATAATTCCTGCAACTGAACCTTCAACTCCTCAAGTTCCTTTAGAGCCATGCAATAGGGTGCCATGGAAACAGGTGCAAATCCTGGATAAGTCTCAATCTCAAACTCTACCTCTCTATCAGTAGGTAACCCTGGCAACTCCTCCGAAAAGGCATCAAGAAACTCGCTAACTATACAAATCTCCTCAATCGTGGACAAGGAACCTTTAGTGTTCAAAATAAAGGAAATGAATGTCTTATATCCCTTCCGGACCATACGATCGATTTTTATAGCTGAAACTATATTGGAGAGATAGTCGCGACGATTACCAATTAACACAACAATCCGACCCTCAGAAGTATTTAGAGTAGCTCTCTTGTACTCGCAACCCAGATTTACCTTGTGTTCATTCAACTAATCCATCCCAAGAATTAGATCGAACTCCTCTAAAGGAAGCTCCATAAGATCAACGATAAATATTTCACCCTGAACCTCCAGAGGATAACGTCGAAATGCCTTATTCACTAATACTAATTGTCCTACTGAACTCGTAACCATAACAGTATTATCAATGTCCTCTATCAGAATCTGAAGGTTTTGAGATACTGAACTCGATACGTAGGAATGGGTGGATCCATTATCTACTAATGCAAAGTATGGAACATAATATATGGTAAATGTAACTACAATAACCTCTGGCTCATCTCTGTCATCCCGACGTCTAGTACCATACACTAGAGCTGGTTGTCTAGTATTCAAAACTGCAGGCTCTCGGCTCTGCTGGTGTCGGGCTCTACTATCTGCCCTATATGCTGATCCTCGAGCCTTTTTTTGACTATGATCTCTAGTTGGGGTTTATATTGAAGCCTGAAAATGCATATGAGTCTGGGTAGATGTCCGCTCAGTCAAATCTAGCTATAGAAAATCCCTCTGAAAATGACCATTGAATCCATAATGAAAATAGGCACCGATCTCCTACGTGTCGTTTACCATATAAGTCACAAGGAGGCACTTGAAGCGAACCTGAAGAACCACCTCTACTAAAAGCTGAAGGTGAAGATGCTGCAGGCCTGAAATGTGTATTGCTCCTCTGAGGGGCCAAAATATGAGTCCTCTTACCGGACTGTGCAGATGATTCAGTAGGGCCAAAATATTTCTTAGATCGCTCCTAATAGACACGCTCTCTACCAGGAGCTAAAGCCTCCACCTCCCCATCATCTTTCGTTCTGCCCACCTGCACATCAAAAATCTCATCTTGTTGGATCACAACACGCCTATGCAGCTCATATCTCAGTCCGAGTGAAAATTTATGACATCGATCTCTCTTAGTGGGAACTAGACTAATGCCATATTTTAATAGTTTTAAAAATTCCATCCCGTACTCTGAGTCTGACATATCACCCTGCACTAACTCTTAAAACTGTTATCGTCTCTCATCCAGATAAC
Source organism: Hibiscus syriacus (assembly GCF_006381635.1). NCBI lineage: Eukaryota > Viridiplantae > Streptophyta > Magnoliopsida > Malvales > Malvaceae > Hibiscus > Hibiscus syriacus. The sequence continues at coordinate 936,857 of NW_024062824.1, read as the reverse complement.
ATTCTCCAAGAAAAATATTCATGTTGCGCTCTTTGAAGAACTCCCAAGTCAAATGATCAGCTGGAACACCACTGACAACAGACTCTGACCAGGTATGGGCATTGTCATCTAACATTGCAACTGCACCCGATATCTTTTAGTTGAGTCCAAACCCAACTAATCCAAACATCTTTTCGTATCCTAGAGCCAATCTTCTGCTTCAGTAGGGGCTCCACTAATCTGTCCTCTAAAAGTTCTGACTCCATTGGCAATCAGAGTGAGAAATAGGAACATCGGATACAATGCCAACAACTCTGACCGCTCCTTGAATCAGCTGCAGAAATTGTCTACCAAAATTCTCATCTAATACAACTCTGGTAGACTCGGTCTCAATATCAGTCGCTCCTCTAATCGGAGTAGTCATGCCAATACCAACGACAGGAGGTAGATTCGTCGGGGCCGTAGTAGCAGGATCATCTATCGGAGGTGGGGATCTACACGTATCTCATAGATCGGGTCTGCAAATCTAGCCACTTGACCTCACCCACGGCTAGATCTACCTCCATGTCTAGCACTCATCTGGGTGGATCTCGAGCTTACTACATAAAATAAAACCTGGGGTTAGATTGGCACTTGGAGTCTCGAACACAAATAAAATCATAAAAACTTTATAACATAGCCTTAGTGACTTGTTTTGTAAAATATTTCAAAACTGTATTTTTAGTTTGGACTCATACACAGTCCGAGGTTTAAAAACCAAAAGCTCTGATACCAATAAATGTAACCCCCTAGACCCAGCCTATACGTTTTGACTAAGTCTATCAGATTACATTAATGATTCTTAAAGACATTTTTCTAAAACTGTTATTCGATAATTAAAATCATGTTGCAAATGACATTTATAAAAGTATAATAATTTAATAATACAAAACCCAACTCATGAATATAAAACTAAAAATTAACAAATTAATTTTAAATATTTCATAAAATCTAGATCACGGTAAACCGAATATCAATAGCAAAAGCAGTAGTAGTTATAAAATCAAATACTTTGAAATAAAGGCCCATGTTTCAATAATAAAGTCAACTTACAAGATAAAATATTACATTCAGAGGGACTATACAAAATGTGTCGATCCTCCAAGTGCTTGATCCTGGGTATCTAACCAAAAGTATCTGAAAGGGGAAAACATTTTGAAAAGTGAGCTAGGCTCAGTGTGTCCCAACAGTACGATAAAATCATAATATGTACACTAATCAAGTAATAGTTCAGTAAAATCTCATAAATCATAATGTAGTTTAGCTTTTTTAAACTCGTAGTTTAAAAACTCATTGTATGAAGAGCCAACCTTAGGGAACATCTTAGGACCTGAGAGCCTACCCAAGAAAGTTTTCGGGGCCACGAGGCCTATCTAAGAAAGTTTTTGGGGCCACGAGGCCTACCTAAGAACACATCTCAAGGCCGTAGGGCCTATCCAAGAATGATCTCAGGGCCGCAGAGCCTGTCTAAGAGTCACATTAGGTCCATAAGAATTTACCAGCTTGATCAGATATGTACTTTATAAATCAGTATCTCAAAAATAAAATTTATACAGTGACATAATTTTCCATAAATCCTTAATCATTGTAATCATATACAGTGAAAACCAATAATCAGATAAAAGTCATAATCCATAAGCCATCACCATTTCAATAAAACAGTAAACATAGATTTTAGTGTACCACATGTTAAAACAATAAAACAATTAAGTAATGTATAGGGAACGCACCTCGATAATATGGTCAAACTGTAGATCTATTGAGTATTGGCCTCGCCACGCTCTGCTACAGTTTTCGAACCTAATTCATAATAACACTATATTACTAGTGGGTAACATAATTAATTTATGAAATCATAAGATTTACGGGTCATACGAGTGAATACTGACACACGCGGTCTAACGGATTTAGAGGAGCTGGGTCGAGCTATCGAGCGATCAGGAGAGTCTCTTGTACCTTCAAACAATAAGAATTTATCAGTCTCAAGTCTTACTTTAATCATTCAAAGCTAAAACTCTTAAATATATACGCATGTTCGGGTTTGACTTATAATTTGGAGGCTTTCGAGTTCAAATTTGGAAAAACGAACTTCGGATTCAGATTCAGGACGTCGAAAAACATAAAATATGACTTTTCAAAAAATTTGACTTTTTTGTCAAAGTCAACGGGTTTGACTGAGAATTTTGAGGCTTTCGGGATAGAATTTGGAAAAACAGACTTCGAAATCGGACTCAGGACGTCAAAAACATAAAATATGACTTTTAGAAAATTTTGACTTTTTGGTCAAAGTCAACGGTTAACAGTCGGTCAACAGTCAACGGTCAACAGGTAGGGCAGTCGGGTCGGGTCAGGTCGGACCGGGTCGGGTCAACCGGGTCAACTGCCCTAACCATTTGCGAACCTGCTCCACGCGCAGGGGCGGCACGTGGGGGCGCGTGCGGTAACATATAGGGTCCAAATTTTTTTTTTAAAATATTTTAAGCGATTTTAAGACACTTACCAAGTTCGGTTCAAAATTTTGAATGGTGGAGAGCTAGATTTCAACACGTCAAAAACTTTGACTTCCTCATCTCCCTCACGAGCCGGTGACAACGGAGATGCGAATGAGACCGGTGGACTCCGAACGACACAAGGAACATGATGGTGCGGGAGGTGTAGAAAACGGAGTAACGATTGACGATGAATTGACGATTTTCACGGCGGTGGTGTTAAAAAAACGTTGAAACTTTGAATCGAAATTCACGGCGTTATACAATGTTTCGCTACGATCGGTTTACGGGGTTTTATTCACCGGTCGAAGACAAACACGATGGTGGTTTCGGATCGAAAATTGATGGCCGAACGGCGTCGGAATCGGCTTTGAAAGGAAGGTATGCGGGGAGGAAATTTTATGAATTGTTTTCTGTTTTGAAACCAGAAAACAAATTTGCACATATTTAACAAAATTTTATGCAGACATTACATGGATTAATTCAGGGCTTGGTCTCTGAATTTCCTTCAACTTCTAAAACAACCTACAAGTTTTGAAAACTTTTAATTAAGTCCTCAAATTTCACCAAATTGCTTAAATAAAAATATTTTTTCTCAGTTGTTACAGTTAGAATGTTGATTTGGACCGAAGTGCAAATTTTGGAAAAATTCAAGGTAGAATTCGATAGGTCGTGGGAAGTTAGGGACTTAATTTCAAGTTTGTTAAATGTGAAGGTATCACTTGAGTATGATATTACAATGCTGGGAATTTATTACTGGGATGCTAAATTTCAAGCTTAAGTATTTGTTTGGGATCAAGTTGCAAGATTTTTAAAGTTAGTGGTTGAATTCGAATGTTAATAGGGACTAAGGATTACAATGTAAGTTTTTAAATGTTGAAGTATTGAATAAAGCATATTAGTTATATGATGGAATTTTTAATGTTTGGTTTGGAATAAATAAAATGGTGAATGACTATTGTGAATTAAATGGAAAAGTTGTTGTGAATTCTAAAGAGAATTCATAAATAGTGACTTCAATACAAAGTTTGTAAAATTTGAAAGATTGATGATTGAAATGAATATTTATGGAATCGAATAGCTATTTTGGAAAGTTTGAAGTTATGATGAATTATGATTTAGTATTATATTATTTAGTATCGATTATGTTTTCTAGAATTTATTTATAAGAATTAGATTATGTTAGTATAATACTAACATATAATTAAAAATGGTGTTATGTATGTGATGTTATACAGATTATAACAAATCTTGTGATCCTAGTGATTCAAAGGGAAAGGAAAAAGTATGCAAGTAAAAGAATATAGTTGAAAAGGTTCGGTAGTGAGGCAAAGGTGAGTGTAGTTTATTTATTGAATTATTCTAACTGAGGAAGACTTGTGATAAGTCAACCTCCTATTATTTTTAAAGTATGCTTTTATTTTAATTATGGAGTATTTCCATAATGTTATATAAAGGAGTTTTTACTATTTTTTGGTATGAAATTACCTAATACATTTTTATATGATATTTTTTTGAAAATATACTCGAATAATTTTTCTAAAAGAATATTAAAGAATGATCTTTAATTTTTAATGATGGAATATTTCTTTAATGATTTTAGAAATGTTAACTGAATTATTTTGGGCTATGAACTGCCCAAGTTATGATTTCTATGATAATGAATGGAAAATGATTCTAATTTGAAAATGTTGATCTTTAAATCAATATAATATGATTTGGAAGACCATTGTATGTTGCATTGAGTAAAGTAAAGTTTGATTCCAATATGGAACATTTGTGTACATTATGTATGGCACTGTTGGTGCAAATGATAGGATTGTACTTGGAGAGCATCTTATGATGATGATGATTGACACCATTGGCGCTTAGTACGCACATTAATATATGACTCACGTACCTTGCATTCTCTTACATATACATTGGGATATAAAAGTAAATGGGAAAGTTAAGAAAAGTATCTGAAAAGAAAAGAATATGAAAATGAAATATGAAAGTTCTAATATGTGTTCAAATGAAAAAGATAATGAAATAAATGTTATATCTGGTATTGATTTACGTGATTTTGATAAATCATGAGATGATGATTTTCAGGTTTTCTAAAGAGGAAATGACTTGAATAGCTCGGTTTGAAAGTTCAATGATTTTATTTAAATTTCATTTTAATGTTTTAAGGAATTTATGATATTTTATGTTTTACCTCTCCTTATTTGTAACACTTACGACCCGTATAGTTATGCCAATACATGTTATAGATGTTACATGAATTACTTAAAACATTTCCCAGCTCAAAAGTGATTTAAAATTTATTTCTACAAAAAAATGTAGATATTATTATAAAATATCAAATCACATAAAACTATCACATGATATTTAAAATATATATTAATATCATATACATCTAGTTATAATAGTAACACTAGTTAATACTATCCATAATGAAATAATGTAAAACATTTTAGTTTAGCCATTACAAACAAGTTTCAAAATAGTTAGCAGAGCAACTATGACATTCATGTGTACATGCCACTAAGTCAAAATCACATCACAAGATGTCTTACTGATATTGTAATATCACCTTGATGCTGGTGTTGCTCAGTACTCCTTACTCCTACTTTTGGTTTTTACGTATGCGTGAAAATCATCACACGCTAAGTATATACTTTGTGAGGCAATCAACAATAATAAACGATGCAATACATCAAAATATGTTGCCATATGTCTTAATAAAATGTAGCATGATCACTTACCTACATATTCATTCATTTACTATGCAAAGCATGATAATGATGCAATATAAAATATTTTCAATAAACCATAGCCCATAATGTAGACCTTGAGGTTACTGGGTACACGAGTCAAATATATGCACCGTAGTGCTAACCCAAGTATGACACATAACGTTGTGTCCACCCTCTTTACTAAGTTTAAATAAGTGCAATCCCTATATATGACACATAAGGATGTGTCCACTATGTATACACTAATTATACTTTAGTGTAATTCCGAATATGCAGCCTGCTGCTGGACTCTATGGCATACCAACAATACCATGTCCCTCGATAATTCACTTGGGCCTATAGGCTATTGTTGATTCATCCATAACAATGTATCAATCTCATTTAGTATTTGGAAAATTCATACCCAAAATAATGTTCACATATATGTATCCATAAGTCAATGCATTTGTTATATAACCATTGCCATATTCCAACATGTCAATACATTATTAATGACATAAATACTTTGCTAATGTAATTAAGGTAGACTCATCACAACTCTTCCTCTGATGTATAAACATCCATGATTGTCATGTATGCATTACACTCACATTGACAATTTATATATGTTTCAAAAGACTTTGCCTCACTATGCTTCAACTTAATCCTTTTTCTACTCAATTTTCTTTGAACACAAAGTCAATCACGATATGTAGAAAATCACAAATTTATATTGATGCATATGTTAGTATTGTACTTATTCACCACCAAATACTTTCACACTTATTAATTCTTTTAATATTAGCTGCAACCTTTCCAATTTATATAAAATGGTTCTTCACCATTTTACCACTTAAAATTTCAATACTAAAATTCCAGCATTGAAATAATTACCACTCAAGTACATATACAAAGGCATAATTACAAATAAACAGCCCAAACTATTTGAATATTGCATTTAAATCATCAAACTTTCTAAACTTCCATAATGGTCAAATTTCACATCTTAACACTCATTTTAAATTCCCAAACAACAGTTTCCAGCATAGTATATCAATTATAGAACAATTACACAACAACTCACTATTTTCCAAAATTGTCAATTTGGTCCCCAAACTTTTAAAAAAATTATCAATTCCAGAAATTACATAATTTTGCCATAATTTTTCCATAATTTTTCTCATCCAAACAAGCTATGGTCAAATGCTCTAAAGCTCTAAAACTGGGGTTTTTATGATTTTGCTCGATTTTGATTTGATTCAAGAATGTAATCAACTTGCATTCAACCTTAAAACATCTCTACAATCAAAGCCCAAATCAAATTTCATCAAAACAAAAAGTTCTACAACTGCATTAATTAACTGAAAATCATAGAAGCATTTCTAGGAATATTGAACATGTTTTAATCATCAAACAAGCTTGAAAATGAATCTACAATGTCAAAAACATCAAGATTCATAATCAATTTCATAAACTCTAATGTGAAAACAAACCCTAGAATTTGGGATCTTTGAAATCAAGCAAGATTAGAAAGTATAAATGGTACCAATAGATAGTGTTTTTTCGCATAGAACAATTTTCTATTTTATGGCGTAACTCAAAATCCAACGGAATTTGCGTAAAATTTGAAAAGAAACTTTCTCTCACCTTAGGGAGGAGCTCACGGATTGGGAATTAAAAAGATGAACAAGTTCATGAAATGTTAGGTAAATTTCATGTTAATTTACCATTAATTTAAGCTTAAATGTATATTTTATTCATTTAATTGAGAAAGGACCAAATTACCCTTCATGAAACTTCATATTTACAATAAAACCAAGACACCTCAACCTTATCATCTTCCACAAATTAAAAATGAACAAATTATTTTCCTTCTTTATCGTTTTGCCCTTGTAATTTTCCAAAAATTATAATCTTGCCATTTTAATCTAACGATCCAAATTTAACATGGAATTAAATACTCAAATCCCATGGTTTATATTAATTTTATAAAATTTTAAAATGTGGAAATAATATTTTTTATCCTAATTTATCATCCTTCAAATTTTCCCCAAATTTCTATTCGATCCGATTTACCGATTTCTTACCTAACTTTAACCCTTTCTAGTTTTCAACATAAACTCCAGATCAAGATTATGATTTTAATAAAACCCCGCTCTCAAGAGTAAACTATCTATTTATGAAATAAAAATTCTTTTAGGAAAAATTACCACTAAGGTCCCTAAACTTTTCCCAATTTTATACTTTGGCCACTAAACTTTCAAAATTTATATTTTGGTCACTAACCAAAATTTTGGGTATTACAACTCTCCCCCTTAAATAAAATTCATCCTTGAATTTTAATACGTACCGAGTGTGAAGAGATGTGGATATTGCTTCATCATGTCCTTCTATTTTTCCCAACAAGCTTCCTCAACTTTATGATTTCGCCAAAGCACATTAACTAGAGGAATCATCTTGTTACGCAGTATTTTGATTTCTCAAGCCAGAATCTGCCTTGATTCTTCTTCATAAGTCATATTAGGTCGGATTTCAATTTCCTCCGGTGTAATAACATGTGAAGGATTCGATCGATACTTTCTCAGCTTCAATTCATGAAAAACATTGTGAACTTTGTCCAACTCCGGAAGTAAAGCTAATTGGTAGGCCACTGGTCCGACTTTCTTTAATATCTCATAAGGTCCAATGAACCTTGGAATTAATTTTCCTTTGCGCCCAAAACATAATATCTTTTTTCCAAGGTTATACTTCAAGAAAGACTTTATCACATTCATGGAATTCTATCTCTTTTCTCCCAAAAAGAATTTGTAGGAAGATTGAACATGTTTTAATCATCAAACAAGCTTGAAAATAAATATACAACCTCAAAAACATCAAGATTCATCATCAATTTCATAAAATCTAATGTGAACACAAACCCTATAATTTTGGATATTTGAAATCAAGCAAGATTAACAAGCATAAATGGTATAAAAAAGTTTTTTGCGTAGAATTTTTTTTATTTCACAACATAACTCAAAATCCAAAGGAATTTGCTCAAAAATTGAAAAGAAACTTTCTCTCACCTTAGGGAGGAGCTCACATCCTGGGGAGGGAAAAGTTGAACAAGGTCATGAAATTTAGGTAAATTTCATGTTAATTTACCTTTAATTTAAGCTTAAATGAAATTTTTATTCATTTAATTAAGAAAAGACCAAATTACCCTTAATGAACCTTCATATTTACCATAAAGCCAATACACCTCAACCTTATCATCTTCCTCAAGTCAAAGATGAACAAATTAGTTTCCTTCTTTACAGTTTTGCCCTTGCAATTTTCCAAAATTACAATCTTACCACTTTAATCCAATAGTCCAAATTTAATATGGATATAAATCCTGAAATAAAATGTTTTATCTTATTTTCCAACGTTTTAAAATGTGGAAATAATATTTTTTAAGCATAATTTATCATCCTTCAAATTTTCTCAAAATTTCTATTCGATTCGATTTACCGATTTCTTACCGAACTTTAACCATTTTCTAGTTTTCAGCATAAATTACGGATCAAGAATCTAATTTCAATAAAACCCCACTTTCAAAATTAAATTATCTATTTATGGAATAAAAATCCTTTTTGGTAAAATTACCACTTAGGTCCCTAAAATTTTCCCTAATTTTATACTTTGGTTACTAAACATTCAAAATTTATATTTTAGTCACTAAAAAAATTTTGGGGTATTGCATTAGTTATGTTATTGCCTCACTAAGTTTTACATGGCGCATGATGATTTTCATGCGTAGGTTTGGATAAAGAAAAGAGCGTAACTAATGGCATCTTTTCAGAAAAATCGTAACTAATATCAGTATCAGCAAGACATCTTTAAAGATCCTTTTTTGGCTTTTTAGTGGCATGTGTATTATATATGTTGGTTTGCTTTGTCGATTTATTAAAAATGGTCTGTAATAGTAAACTAGGACAACTTATTTTGGTTAGCTTTAGTTATATCCATATTTATGAATGAATTATATATATATAAGGGTTTTCAAAATAAGCAGTGCTTAAGCAATTTTAAATAGGATATGAAACAACATTGAACTGTCTAATTGCTTCCTAAAACCATATTTGTTTTAGATGAAAAATTATTATTTTATGAATTTATTTGATTAATTAAATAATTTTAAAGTTGTTAAAAGGATGTTTTATAATGAAACAAAATTTGAAGGATTATGCTTAAAGAATGTCTATAATGTTAATGTAACTTCTTTAACTCGTATTTTAAGAATTATATGTGTTATGGAGGTTAAATTTATCTTCCATTTTAATATTCCAAAGTTGAAGATGAACCAACAAAAAATTGACTTTCCACCTTTACCCTTGACAATTTTCAAAAATTGCAATTTACTCACCAAATTTCACAATTTTGGCTTAACAAGGAAATTAACCTTAATTACATAAATTTAATTGATATAAATTATGGAAATAACATTTACAACCTTTTTCTATCATTAATCAAATTTTCGTGAAATTTTGATTCAATCTGATTATCTGAATTCTTATCGAGCTTTACTACTTTATAGTTTTTAATACAAATCTTGAATCAAAATTATGATTCCTAATAAAACATCAATTTTGGAATAACTATTTATTTAAGGACCAAAATATATAACTTTAAATAATTATATTTTTGGTCCCTAGACTTTTACAAAGTTTATATTTTGCCACTAAACTTTTAAAACTTACATTTTGGTCACTAACCAAATTTTGGGGTATTACAATTCTCCCTCCCTTAAAGAGAATTCTTCCTCAAATTTTCCTTACATATCGATACACCTGATGTAAAAAGTTGATGAAACTACTTTTTCATATTTTCTTCTCTTTCCCGTATAACTTCCTTAACTTTATGATTTCGCCAAATAACTTTTACAAGTGGAATCGTCTTGTTTCTCAGTTGTTCGAATCCATGAGATAAGATCTTCAGTAGTTCTTCTTCGTATGAAAATGTTGGTTGAATCCCAATTTTCTACGGGGTAATCACATGTGTAAGATCCAATCGATACTTCTAAAGCATCGATACATGAAATACATTGTAAATTTTGTCCAACTCTGGGGCAATGCTAGATGATTAGCTATTGGACCAAATCTTTTTATAATCTCATACGAGCCAATGAATGTTCGACTCAATTTCCTTAACGCCTGAATAGCAGAATCTTTTTTCCATATTGATACTTTAAGAAATACTTTATCACCGACTTGGTATTAGATTTCTTTTCTTTTTCAAATCCGAGTAAGATTTTTGTCGGTCAATGACTATCTTGATATTATCTTGAATAATCTTCACTTTGTCTTCCACTTCTTTGATTAGATCAGGACCAATTAATTCTCGATCTTTTAGCTCATACCAATTCAGTGGTGTCTGACATTTTCTTCTATATAAAGCTTCAAATAGAGCCATCTTGGTACTCGACTGAGAACTGATGTTATAAGTGAACTTTACTAAAGGAAAATATTTTTCCCATGTTCTTTTGAAATCAATAACACACACCCTTAGCATGTCGTCAAGGATCTGAATAGTTCACTCAGACTGTTTGTCGATTTATGGATGAAAAGTTGTGCTAAAGTTCAATCGAGTTCCAGGGCTTTATGCAATGATTTCCAAAATATCAAAGTAAACCTTGAATCTCTATCAAATACTATCAAGATAGCCATGAAGTCACACAATTTCCCTAATATATGGTTCAATATACACATCCATAGAGTAATCAGCTCAAATTGGAATAAAGTGTGCTAATTTAGTCAATATGTCCGTAATCACCCATATAGAGTCTTTCTTATTGGCTGTCAAAGGTAAACACGTCACATAATCTATTGTAACTCTTTCTCATTTCCACTGAGGAATGATGCAGCAATCTATATGGCACTTGGTGTTCTTCTTTCACCTGCTGACATGTTAAGCACTTCGAAAAAAAACTCGGTTATAGCCCTTTTCATGCCTTCCCACCAATATCGACTCTTTAAATCTTAATACATCTTATTTCCTCCTGAATACATTTCAAAAAACTATAATGATCTTCAGAAAGATATTTCTTCAATTATTCATCATTGGGAATGCATATCCATCCTCGATAAAACAAACATCCATCGGACATAACCTCGAAGTCTTTAGTTTCACCTTTATTCATTTGTTCGATTTTTGCCAAGCATTTTCCATATTTACCTTGAAGATCTTTAATTCGATCTAAAATGTAGGCCTTAACTTTAATTCTGAACCAAGTTCGCCATTTCCATTCATTGATAATCGAGCATTAAAGCTCTCAAAACAGAAAATATTTTTATGCTAAGTGCATCTGCCACTACATTAGCCTTATAAGGATGATAATCGATAATTACATCAAAGTCTTGTAGCAGCTCAATCCACCTTATTTGTCTCAGATTTAACACCTTTTGAGTTAGAAAATACTTCAAACTTTTATGATCTATGTAGGTATAACATCGTTCAGCATACAGGTAGTGGTGCCAAATCTTCAAAGAAAACACAACCATTGCTAATTACAAATCATGAGTAAGATAATTCCTCTCATGTTCCTTGAGTTTCCTTAAAGCATAAACAACCACTTTTTCTTCTAGCATGAGTATACATCCCAAACCATTATGAGATATATTGCTTCTTATCCAAATTTATATAATACAACCCAACTTATGAGATTATTCTATCATAGCAACAAACATATATTTAATATACATACCAACTAGATAAGTCAAAAGCGGTAAATACAGTATTGATATTCGAATAGATGTAAATGCAAAATGTGATGTTCACTATGCTCCGTACTCCACAGACTGGTCTTTTCTTTTACCTACACATGAAATATTCATATGCTAGTAAGGCATTATTTTTAATAAATAAAATAATATCGACATATAAATGAATAAATAAATATTTCTTACAGAAAATGTCTTATAAAAATATAAGAACATATAATAGATAAAATATTTCTTTCTTTCTTTCATCAAAAACGTGAAAATATCATTTCAGAATACTCATATAATCATATTCACAGATAAAAGCATTCAAAGAAAGATTTACTTTCAATGAATCACTCATTCATGCATATTAAAGAACATTTAAAAGATAACCCAATGTACACAATTGATAATACTATGTACATGAGTCACAACGAGTGTGTGCACAATATGCAGTCGTAACTGCCAGAACAAAACACACTCTTGGCGCCAGACATAAATATAGGTAATGTAGAACACAATATCACTATATTGCAACAAAATTTATAAAATGGCAACTCACAATGTGAATAAATCGTGAAGCCCATAACACACAAATAATGCAAGATACATGTACACAAAAGCACCAGAATGCACTTATAGTGCAAAATATATAATAACTCAATGCACATATAACGGACTTTATAATCCAAACTAGATTTCAATTGTAATTCAAAGATAACCATAACATAAATCAAGCGATTGGACAGTTCATGCCCGAAATCATTCTTAAATTATTTCATAAAATATTATAAAATAAACACATTACAATAAAATTCATATTCCATTTATTTCAAAATATTAGAATAAGTAAGAATGAACTCACCTTATTAGCCATACTATCAAACCTTTTACAACGATATTCCTCTTTTAATCATATATTTTATCCTTCGCCTTCGATTTTCTTTGGTCACAAGATTTATCGAAATCTAGACAACATCAAATAAACATCACAATATGCAAATCATATGTTATAATTAACTAACATAATCAAAATCTAATAATTAAATCCATAAATATAATTCGATACTTAGTCATTATAAAAATCACTTCACTATTCCACAATAACTTAAACATTTTCAAAATGTCACTTCAATACCATAAATATTCATATTCTCACCAAGCCATTCAATTTCATAAACCTTTTATTTAGTCACAATTTATGAATTCTTTTAGAATTCATACCAACGTTTTAATTCTATTCAAAATGGTCCTGCACCATTATATTCAATTCAAATCCAATGCTCAAATGTCCATCATTGTAATAATATACTCAATCTAGTACATTCACATTTGCAAACTTGTCATTAAATCCTCAAAATTTCTAATATTTTTGAACTAGTCACCAAACTTTTCAAAACTTGCAATTTGCTCCCAAATCAACATTCCAACAAAAAATTCAGCATTCAAATATTAATATCCATTAGAGCACACTCATAATTGAACATTTAAACATCAATGCATTAAATTTCTAAAAAAACATGCAAAATGGTCCCTTTACTTTCACAAGGCTCCAAATTGATCCAAATCAACTTCTAAAACTTGTAGAATCATTCCAATATCAATTATAGATCATAGGAAATTTTTGAATAATTTTCCCCTATTTAATAGCCATGGTCGAATATATCATAAGCACCAAGGCATGGTTTTCATTCAATTTCAAACATGAATTCAAGCTCCTATGATTAAATTCATGCAATTCCAATCATAATAACATCAAATTCAATCCAAATTCAATCAATTCTCATAAACCCTATGTGTGAACAAATTGATTATAACCATTTTAGATGATTTTGATCATCATACATGCTTGGAAATTACTGTACAACACCTATAACATAAAAATCATCCTTTAATCATTCAAACATATTGCTCATGAATCCTAGTCATTAAAATCATCATCCAAGCATGTTTTTCATGATATATTTACACTAAATGATAGAAAATTTCAAGTAGATTAATTATTTATCTAATAGCTTATCCAAAAATCAACCATTGAAGCTTAAAAATCAAATTAAAAATACTTACCACTCTTGCAATGGTGGTTCATCTTAAGCTTGAAGAAATGCCTGAAATTTTCTTTCTCTTGATTATTCTAGTATTATTTCATAATACAATTTTCTTAACTTAATATAATTGAATTTAAGATTCAATTAATGTGAAATTATCATTTTGCCCTTAATAAAACATGATAATTTCAAATTGTCATTGCATCATCTTCCATTTTCATATTTCAAAGTCAAAGATGAACCAAAAAAAATTGATTTTCCACCTTTACCATTGGTAATTTTCAAAATTTGAAATTTAGTCACCAAATTTCACAATTTTGGCTTAACATGGAAAATCAACCTTAATTACATTGATCCATGTTAAATTTCACTTATCTAAATTATGGAAGTAATTTTTGTAACCTTTTTCTATCATGCTTCAAATTTTCGTGAAATTCTTATTCGATCTGATTATCCAAATTCTTATCAGACTTTACTACTTTATAGCTTTAATAAGGGTCTAGAATCAAAATTCTTATTCCCACGAAAAACATCAATTTTGAAATATTCATATACGTGCCAAAATATATAACTTAAAGAAATTATATTTTTGGTCCATGAACCTTTACAAGGTTTATACTTTGGCCACTAAACTTTCAAAACTTACATTTTGTCACAAATCAAAATTTGGGGTATTACAAGTTCACCGTCATTGGATGAGAAGGAAACCATGAAACTTTTCGTACATACTCTTAAAGCTCCCTTCTTTAGACATTTGCTGGCAATCACTTACAAAAGCTTCGCTAACAATAAGTAAAGAAATATTGAAAGAAAAAAATCCTATATAAAACTAGCTACGAAGAAGGAATGCATAGTTAACAATGTGAACACCTATGGCCAGGGGAAATGTGTCACTGTCTCTAAATCACTCATTGTTTCTTCATTAAACCCCTTGAGGTAAGATTCAAGAAAGTCGAGGAAAGAAAGATAAAGAGCAGTTTGACCATATTTACATGATGTATGGGAAGTGATTCCAATAGTTATACAATAAGCATACGGTATCACCATATCTCATGGAACCACTAAAACAACTATATATTAAATGGTATGACGAAAAAGCGTATTTTGAATACCATGGTGGTGTCTTGGGATATTATAATGATAATTGAATCACCTTCAAGAGGGTTTTCCATAGGTTGGGGAAAAAGAATTGGATCCATTTCAATGGCACACCCAATGTATCCCAGAATCCCCTTTCAAATCATTGGGAGGTCGGAGTCAATACTATAATTGAAGAGGCATGTAAGAGAGCCAAGATAAAAATATCAGAAGTAAAGTCCCCAATGATATGGGTGTGGGAAAAATGTTGAATGCTGGACTACTGGTTTCATACCCTAATGTAGCAGAATACAAAAATGAAGATTATTATCAGTAGTATCATCATCAAGAAGGGCATGTCAAACAATAATGCCCCCACCTTCAGAGATGTAGTCTAATAACTGATGGATGAAAAAGAGCTTGAATTCTTCGATAAAACCCTAAAAATAGATGTATGTATGATAGGGGAATCATTAGGTGGAGGGTATAATTCTAGTAGCCCTTTAGTGATTACTCCCACAATAAGTGTAGTAGAAAAGGTGTCTGTTAGAGTGGTGATCACGACACCAAAACCTTTTTCTTACAAGGATGGCAAGTAAGTGCCCTTGAAGTATGACTGAAAGGTGGAAGCAGTGAATAAAGTGGGGGAAATTCACTAGAAGTGAGAGGTGCTACTCGAGAAGCCTGACCCACCTCAGAGAACAATGAAGCCCTTCAAGGGGATAAAACTATGATCATTGAGACCATAAAGGAATACGAATAGTGGAATTTTTGAAATTCTTGGAACATAGTGAGTACAACATTATGGAGCAGCTACATAAGCTAGTAGCTCATATTTTAATGATGGCCCTACTTTTAAGCTCTGAGTCGTATCGGGAGGCACAACTGAAGGTGTTATACCAAACATTCGTTTCAAAAGATATACCATTAAACAAGTGGATCATTTTGTTAATAACATACATGAAGATAACCTTATTTATTTCTTAGATGATGAAATTCCACCAGGAGCAAGAGTAAAGACTAAGGCATTGCACATCATAACTCACTATTGGGCATGCTTTACCTAGTGTTCTAGTTGATAATAGTTTCGCGCTTAAGGTTTTGTCACTCGTTACTCTTAAGAGTTTACCCATGGATACCTCACATATGAGGCCTTTTCAGAATGTGGTATAATATTTTGATGAAACAAAGAGAGAAGTACTTGGTAAAATCAAAATCCCACTGACCATCAGACTGGCTATTTATAACATAGAATTTTTAGTCATGGACGTCATGTCATCATATAAATGTATTATGGGTAGACCCTAGATCC
The DNA here is from genome assembly GCF_006381635.1 of Hibiscus syriacus. Lineage (NCBI taxonomy): Eukaryota > Viridiplantae > Streptophyta > Magnoliopsida > Malvales > Malvaceae > Hibiscus > Hibiscus syriacus. Next base: position 920,471 of record NW_024062824.1, on the reverse strand, counting down.
ATCAAGCACGAGTGGAGCCATCTACACTCTATCAAAAATTAAAGTTCATCAATGATGGAGCCCATGTGATCATCAATGCAGAAGAAGACATTGTGGCAAGTGCATCCATTGATGCCCCTTACATTATAGGGCATGAAGATGCTATTGAATACCTTTCACTCACTAGAGTTTGTTAACACTACCTTTGTGGTAGAAGAAAGCAAGGTCCCTAGGCCACGACTGTCGAACGACACAAAAATAAAAATCGTGCTAACACTAGAAGAGGTGCCAAAATAGGGAGAGGGTTCGAAAAGTACCTGCAAGGAATAATCAATCCCTTCTACCCCACTATAAAACTAAATCATAGTGTCCTCTGTTATTAGATGAGTCATTAACAGAGAAGGAAAGAGGTTCAAAAGAGGTAAGAAAGAATAAAGGCAAGGCTAGCTGATGAATAGGTTCATGGGAACCAATGGTTTTTTCTCTCTCCGTGCAACTTTCGTATCATGAGGATACAGATTCAAAGAAGATATAGTGGTGATTCCTTTCCCTATAAGAGTCTCTAGAAAATATGAGCTTCAACTATATAATGAAGATGGGGAAAGAGACATCGATCCATCTAGAATCTATCCATTACCACTATGGTTCGTACTAAGAAACTGGATCGTTGAAGACTTGCATGTGTTTTTTAAAAAAAAATCAGAGTAATGCTCAAAACTTTCCCTATTTGCTCATACCCAGGGCAATAGGAGATCTCTTGTAAGGTTTTATAAACTACTTTTATTTAATTTTAATAAAAGATGCATTCTCATTTTCACAAATGGCAATCACGTTTTCCATCCATTCTTTATTTTTTATGTATATACATATATATTGTTTGTTTTTATTCCTTATATGAGACAATTCCTCTCGTATATGTATAGATATATATACTCTCTCTGCTTTTCTTAAAGTTACTAGATATCAATGATATAGATGACAATGGCTCTGACCTCGAGATTAACTTCAGGCAATCTATGTGTCTAGAGAAAATCGATGAGTGTGACAATAAGGAATAATGTGAATTATCTCTCGAGTCGTTAAAAATGGTGGAAAAAGATGATAAGGAGATAATGCCCCATGAATAAAATATTGAAGTTCTGAATATAGGGTCTGAGGAAGACAAAAAAGAAATTAAGATCGGTACAACTCTATCATGCTACTCTCTATAATAAAGCATGATAGAGTTTAATCAAGCTACTATAAGAAAACAAGGATGTGCTCGTATAGTCCTATCAGGATATGACGAGACTAGATACAGACATGGTAGTACATAAGCTACCAATTAAGCCATAATACAAGCCATTATAGCAAAAACTAAGGCGGATGAGACCCGAAATGCTTCTAAAGATAAACGAAAAAGTCAATAAGATGTTTGATGTTGGTTTTCTTCAAGCGGCCAAATATCCAGAGTGTGTAGTTAATATAGTGCCCGTACCAAAGAAATATGAGAAGGTATGCATGTGTGTCGACTACAAAGACCTTAATAGAGCAAGTCTTAAATATAACTTTCCACTTCCGCACATAAACACTCTGGTGTAAAACACAGTCAAAAACTCTTTGTTCTCATTCATGGATGACTTCTCTGTATACAATCAAATCAAAATTCATATGGAAGACATGGAAAAACCTATGTGGAGAACATTATACTACAAGGTGATGTCATTCGGATTACAGAACATAGGTGCAACATACCAAAGAGTCATGGTAACCTTGTTCCATGACATGATGCATAAGGAAATCAAAGTGTGCATGGACGATACTATTGTCAAAGATTCAATGGAAGAAGAACACATTGAGAATATGAGAAAATTGTTTCAAAGATTGAGAAAATTTCAATTGACACTCAATTTGAACAACTGCACCTTTGGGGTTATACGAGAAGCTGCACCAAAATATGTCACCTCCATGCAACCAAAAAAGGATCTAGGTTTCTTGGGAAGACTAAATTCCATAGCCCGATTCATCTCACAATTGACTAACAAGTGCAATCCAATTTTTTGCTTTCTCAGAATGAACAACCCTAGGGTATGGAATGATTATTGTCAAGATGCTTTCGAGAAAGTAAATGAGTATCTATCAAATACTCGCATCCTAATGTCATCGATTCTGGGAAAACCAATGTTCTTGTACATCTCCATCTTTCCAAGCTCGATGGGATGTATACTAGGATAACACAATGAAATGGGAAAGAAAGATAGGGTTATTTACTATCTAAGCAATAAATTTATATATTGTGAGGTCAGATATCTATCAATTAAAAAAGTTTGTTGTGTTTTATTATGGGCTACTCAAAGACTCAAACAATATATGTTGTACCATTCCACAAGGTTGATTTCTAAATTGAACTCGTTGAAATACATGATGGGTTTACCCGCTCTTTTAAGAAGGTTAACCAATTGGAAGATGTTATTATTAGAGTTCGATATTTAGTACATGAGTTAAAAGGCCATCAAGGGAAGTACCATATCTGACTTTTTGGATGAAAATCTTATGGCCATATTTGTAGAAGAAGTTAGTACTTCCACTTCTGAATATTAGACGATAAATTTCGATGAGGCATCTGATGCTATTGGGTATGGAATCAAAGCAATTTTGGTATCACCCAAAGGAGACAACTATCCATTCATGAGTAGGTTGAACTTCGACTACACTAACAATATGAAAGAATACATGTCTTGGGACTTCGAGCTACCATTGGACTAAAAATAAAAACTTTGAAGGTGTATGGTGATTCTACCTTAGTAATATACCAACTCCGAGGAGAGTGGGAAATGAAATAATCTAAGTTGATAGAATATCAGAAACTCATCTTGGAGTTAATCGAATAAATGAGGTCACGTTTCATTATTTGCCCAGTTAAGAAACCCAAATAGTAGATGCTTTGGCTACCTTGGCTGCAACATTCAAAGTAAATGGAGAATCTAATATGATGCCTATCGAGATATAATCATATGAACGGCTGACTTATTGCTACCACATCAAAGAAGAAGAGGATATGAACCTTGGTATTATGATGTTCTTTGATACATCAAATATCAAAATTATCCTGAAGGCACAATAGAAAATGAAAAAGAAAGATCCAAATAATGGTCATAGGATACATCCTTAATTGAGAAATCCTTTATAAGAAAGTCATGAACATATTTTGCTAAGGTGTGTGGATGCAAAAGAGGCCAAAATGATACTTGAAGAATTGCACAAAGGAAAATGTAGTACTAATGCCAATGAAAACACAATGGCAAGACAACCCATGAGATTTAGATACTACTGGTTTGTAATAGAAGGGGATTGCACCAGTTATGCTAGAAAATGTAAAAAGTGCCAAATTTATGAGGATAAATACATGTTCCTTCACATCCACTTCATATGATGACAGCACCATGGCCTTTCTCAATGTAGGGAATAAATGTGATCAGACAGGTTTATCTGAAGGCTTCTAATGGGCACCAATTCACACTAGTTGCAATCAACTACTTTACTAAATGGATGAAGGTGGCTTCATATGCTAATGTAACATAATCGACCATCTCTAGATTCCTGAAGAAATAGATCATATGTTGATATGATTTACCGTAAATGGTCGTCACAAATAATTTTCTAGACTTGAATAACAAAACGGTGGATGTAACATCCCAAAATTTATGTCAGTAGTTTCGGGTCGGTATTTGGGTCAGTTGATCACAATGATTTACCGAAAGAGAGCAAAAATGTAATTTTAAGTGTTACGTATTTTGGCCTGTAAATAAATAGTTTACATAAAAATTAATACTTTTGTTGGAATCATAATTTTGATTCGATATTTGTATTAAAAGCTATAAAGCAGTAAAGTCCGATAAGAATTCGTATAATCGGATCAAATCAAAATTTCGTGAAATATTGAAGGATGATAGAAAAAAGTGGGAAATATTATTTCCATATTTTATATTAGTGAAATTTAACATGAATTAGTGTAATTAAGGTTAATATTCTATGTTATGCCAAAATTATGAAATTTGATGACTAAATTGCAATTTTCAAAAAGTGCAAAGAATAAAGTTGTAAAATCAACTTTTTTTGGTTCATCTTTGACTTTGGAATATTAAAATGTAATATATTCCAATGGCAAGTTAAAATCATCATATTTCATTAAGGGTAAAATAATAATTTCACAATAATTAAATTTTAAATTCAATTATATTAGGTTAAGTGTATTATGATAATTAAGAAGAAAAATCAAGAAATTTTCAGCCTTCTTCAAGCTCTCTAACGTGAACCACCATAGCTACGTACAAACTTTTTTTTATTTCATTTTTAAGCTTAATTGATAGATTTTTGGATTAAGCTATCAGATAGAGAATTATTCTACTTGAAATTCTTTATCATTTGATATAAATAGTTCGTGGAAAACATGCTTGAATGATGATGTTCATGATTAGGGTTCATGAAGAACATGTTAAATTTTGAATAATTAAAGGATATTTTTATGTTATTAGTGTTATTGATTAATTTTCAAGCATGTATGACGATTAAAATCAAGCAGAAGTGCTAATAATCAATTTTCCCAAGCTAGGGTTTATGAGAATTGATTGAATTTTGATTGAATTTGATGTTAGAATGATTGAAATAGTATGAATTTAATCATAGGAGATTGAATTCATGCTTCAGATTGAATAAAAATCTTGCCCGAGTGTACTTGATGACATACCCTAAATTCTCAAAATAATTCAAATAATATTAAATTGTCATTTCAAGGGATTAATTTGCAAGAATTTAGAAAATATTATTTTTCTCGTGATCTTCTAGCTAGTTCGTGGACTTGAAGTGGGATTTACCATTTTTCCTTAGTTTTTGAAATAAAATAAATTAGTGGTTCTTGGTTTTGAACCTAAGTCTTCTTAATGCTTCCCCTAAGACTTGACCATCTAGACTATGGTTATTGTAGCTGATGGGATCCCAAGCTCGTTTGGCCTCACTACAGCAATTGTCGAGTCTCGCTTATCATTATGATGAAAACCTAACCGATGTTGCTCTCCACTAACATTGTTTTTCTGTGGTTGTTAGGTAAACTTTCGGTTATGTTATTAATTTTCATCGACATTTGGTTGGATTATTGTGATAATATAAGTTATTATGGTGTTTTAGAGTATTCTGGTTAATTGACCATCGTCCCCATCCCCTTCACCCATTGTATGTGCTACCACGCACCATCGGTGCGCGTGGATTTGTTCCCAGTTGAGAGTTTTCTAGAAACTGAGTCAACTCACCGAGTTAACTTGCTGAGTCAACTTGTGTCGAGTCAACTCAAACCATTCAAACTGTTGATTTTGACTGAACCGTTAACTTTGACTTTGACCGTGTTGATCGTTGACTTTGACCAAAAAGTTAACCATTTTGAAAAAGTCTTATTTTATGTTTTTTGACGTCTTGAGCCCAAATCTGAAGTCTGTTTAATCAAATTCTAACATGAAAGCCACTGAATTAACCCTTAAACTCGAGCTTGCATATTTATTTTAATTAAATTGGTTAAGGGGAAAAGAAGGACGAGAACTGATTTATGAATTTGGTTATGATAGGTACCTATGATTCTCCCGACTTACGATTGCTCGCCTTAGCTCCTCTCAATCTGCTCAGTTGTGTCAACCCTGATTACTCATATAACTCAATAATTATGTTAAATATTCTATTCAATACATTACTCTTATAATAACCTTTTTTTGATCTGATTTAGGATCATGTACTATTTTTTATCATAGTGGGATTGGTGTTCAGTAGATCTCTCAGATTACCCCATTTTTCGACGTTTGTTCCTCGTGCGCTATATTTATATGTTTTAAATATATATATGAACTACCATGTGCATATGAATGTTTTAGCGAACTTTGAAAGGATGATTTTGTTTACTGATTTTCTTGAGTTATGTTTTTAGTGATCTAAAATTTTTGATTTATCTGATACGTGTTCTTTGGGTTACTGTTACTGTAAAATATTTTATTTATGATCTCCTGATTTTACCAGTACTATATTGTCTAGGTAGGTGTATGGAGTTCTGAGGTTCAGCTAGCTGGTAAATCCTTTCTATTCTAATCATTTTTATTGGATTTCTAGATCTATAGGTCTAAAGTAAGTCTTTATGTTTGTAGTTTTGGGGAATTGCATTTGGTGTGTGGTTTGAGGGTAACTCTATATTTTTAATAAAAAACTATATTGTCATTTTTACTCTGTGATTTCTAAAATCATATTTAGCCCTTACCGAGGACATGACCTCTGATAGGAAAGTATGGAGACTTAAGACTAGGATAGTCGAGTAGTGTGGGTCACATCTCTAGGGTGTATCATCTCTGTCTTCTTTTACTGCCGTTGTAGTAATTTACATAACTTCTACTTTTTATCCGTTTCTGTTATTGGTATTTTTGAAGGCTTAGAATTGGCCTTGATATCGTTTGAATTCTGTGTATCATTCTCTCCACTTTTGAATTTAGCCGGGTCTTACGTTTCTGTCCATATACAAAGATTACTGCCCATTACAGACGCGCATATGACATTAATGATATTAATGACTGCAGATGAATACTGTACAACTATGTATTTATGTATTTATTTATACATGCATTGCATTTTATCTATATTTTTTATTTTCTGACTGCCGGAGGTCTTCCACGGAAGCTACTCTCAACCTGGCGTTGGGGGCAGCCTACTACCCTACCTCCCCCTTACCCCATTGCATATGGGAATTGGGTTTTATTGTTGTTGTTGTTGTATATTGGAAATGTATCAACATATTTTATTTTGCACTTTTGGAACACACTGAGTTCCCTAGTTCACTCCCCCTTCGTTTCCCCTTTCAGATAATTTGGATAGGCGTCCCAGACCCAACACTTGGAGGATCAGCACATTCTGTATAGTATCCTTTGTTGTTATGCTTCAATCATTTTGGTGACATGTGCTTATTATTTTAATATATTAGGTTACTTTCACCTCTGATGTATGGATTATTTTGTCACAATAATTGATATTTCGTTTCACTCATGATATTTCATGTTTATATTACCCGATTTGAGTTTTACTATTATAACTATGTTTTTAAGGGGTTTGAATTTTAAAGTGTGGAAAAATATTTTTTTGTAAATTTTTATTGTAATCTGCTAGATCTGGTCGTAACGCGTATACTGAGTCTAAGGGGTTACAAATAGTTTGTATCATAACTTTTGGATTTTAAAACCTCGAATTATGGATGGGTTCGAAATAAAAACATAATTTTGAAATGTTTTATAAAAATGTCCTGAAGGCCATGTCACCAAGTTTTTACAAGTTTTATTGTTTATGGGACTCCAAGTGCTTACTATAATCCTAACTTTCATCTTATGTAGTGAACCTTGAGTTCCTTTGAGATGGGCACTATACGAGGTCATCGTCTTAGCCGCGGGTGAGGTCGAGTGACTAGGTTTGCTGACCCATTAGATGATATATATGAAAAACCCCCACCTCTAATAGATCCTTCTGCTCCTCAGGATTCTGCGACGCTGATAGATTTGTTTCATACTTCTGGTATAGGTTTGACTACCTCGGTTAAAGGGGCATCAGATTCTAGCACCGAGCCTATTAGCATTGTTCTAGATGAGAATCACGATAGACAGTTTCTCCAACTAATTCAGGGTGAGATTAGAGCTGCAAGCGTTACACCTGAGTTTTCTATTTCTTAGACCCTTATTGTTAATAGAGTTAGGACCTTTGCAGGACCTACTGGTGTAACACTGAATGAGGTTGAGAATTAGCTTTGTGATACCGAGAGGTGTATGGATCAGTTAGGTTTTGATCTATAGTTGAGATATTTAGGAGTTGTATCTATATTAGATGAGAATGCCCACACCTGGTGGGAGCCTGTGGTGAGCAGTGTTCTTGATGAATATCTGACTAAGATTTCTTCATTGAGTGTTTCAGGATATACTTCATTGGAGTGCGTTATCTGGCTCAGAGACGACGATAGTTTTAGGATTTGGTCCATGGAGATATGATAGTCTTCGAGTACTAGATTGAGTTTTTTAAGCTAATAAAGTATAGTAAAAGTTTGGTTCTTACTGATAAGGACAAGTGTTGTAAGTTTGATTGAGGACTCAGATAAGAGTTGTGTAGGCAGGTGGTGACTCATCAAGATAATGTGTTGGATGCTTTGGTGGATATAATAGAAGAAATTGATGAGGTTGATGTCGTGACTTCTGATAGATATCGAGTAGATGGAGAGCAATCTAGGAGGTATCCTGGCCCGACTGAATCTTCTGCACACCCTGGGAAGAGGACTCGTACTTCTACTCCACAAAAGAGTAATTCTGGTTCCAAGCCTATACCTCCTCCACCCTCAGCTGCTAATCTAGGTGATTCATCAAATTTTCCTTATGTACCAGTTTGCGAGTATTGTGGTAATCAACGTGGAGGAGAGTGTCAAAAAAAGATAGGTACATGTTATCATTGTGGGTCTAGCAAGTATTTCCTTAGGAACTATCCCAACCCTTCTTTTTCTAAGCGCATATCTACTCTGAACGTTACCCTTTCTCAAGCTTCCATCCAGACCCCAGCTAGGAGTCAGAATCAGGGTAGGACTTCTAGATATGCTTCTATGACTGACGATTGAGCCTGATCAAAGCAGAGTGGAGTACCAGTTTTATCTTAGGCAAGACAACTTGCACTGGTTTACGCTACTAGATGTCTTAACGATCAGGATGAGCCCGAGATGTCCGCATCTATATTTATTGGTACTTTTGTTTCCTTATCATGAATTACTAGGAAATGTCCATATTTTCCCCTCCTATGTCTTGATTTTTCCGTTATTATACCCCTCAAATTACAATTGAATTTATATTGCAATCTTTGTTACCGCACTAAATCTAGTGTCTGTTATGGTGAGTTGAGTGCTTAGAATATCCCCTGATGGAAAAATCGTTACAAAGATATAGCTCTATACATGTTCGACTGGTGAATTTCGAGGACGAAACTCTTTTAAGGAGAGGAGAGTTGTCACATCCCTAAATGATTGAAAGAATTATAGTATTATTAAATTGTCTTTTGGAGGGATTAATTTGCAAGAATTTGGAAAATGTTATTTTTTATGAACTTTTGGTTAGTTCGAGGACTTGAAGTAGGATTTACCTTTTTCCTTGGTTTTTGAAATGAAACAAATTAGTGGTTCTGGGTTTTAAACCCAAGTCTTCTTGAAGCTTCCCCTAAGACTTTACCATATAGAATATGGTTACTGTAGCTGATGGGATTAATTAATTAATTTTCTTAAACAAATTTAAGTTAGATCCAAGACCCATAGTTTACCTTATGCACTCAGATCACCCTCATCCCATAACAAGATTCCAAAATTTTACATTTCTCCCCAAAACCAAGTTATTAATGTTCATCAATCTCCAACCACTAGTGGCGTGCACCACCGTTCCTTGATCAAAACCCCTCTGGCATTTTATCGTGAAACCTCATCAGCTATCGTGAATCGCCATTTCACGACTCGATGAGAACCCAAACTCCTATTGCTATTTCTCTTTGATTCTCGTTCGTTCCGTCGTAGAGTTACCTCATCGTCATCGACGTTGAAGTCATCTCCCTCCTCCAACCAAACCACAGTCGACCCCACTATGTGAAACATATATGTTCTCCCGATTGAGGAGTTTGAAATCTCGTCAAAAATTATAGCAACATCAAATCTATTTTCATCCATTTTACGCCTATCCCAATCTTGGTTGGTGTCACCCTTACAATTTTTGAGTGCCCATGATCATTCTGGCGAAAACATGACTGGTGTTGCTCTCCACCTTCGTCATTTTTTTGTTGTCGCTAGGTAAGATTTGATTCTGTTATTTTAATTTTCATCGATGTTAAGTAGGATTATTGCGATAATCTGAGTTTATTCTAGTGTTTTAGAATACTTCGGTTAATCGACCGTCATCCTCGTTCCCTTGGCCCAACACACACATTGCCACATGCAACTGGCTCGCGTGGGATTCGTTTTCAGTCAAGAATTTTCTAGAAACTAAGTCAACTTGTCGAGTCAACCTACTGAGTCAACTCAGACCAGTCAGACCATTGATTTTGACCAAACCGTTGACCTGACCATTGACCAGACCCATTAACTTTGACTTTAACAGTGTTTACCGTTAACTTTGACCAAAAAGTTAACTTTGACCAAAAAGTTAACTTTTCTAAAAATTCCTATTTTATGTTTTTTAATGTCCTGAGTCTGAATCTGAAGTCTGTTTTGTCAAATTCTAACTCGAAAACCTCTGAATTTACCCTTCTACTATAGCTTGCATAATTATTTTAATTAAATTGGTTAAGGAAATAAAAATGAGGGACGAGAACTGATTTATGAATTTGGTTTAGGTACCCATGATTCTCTCTATCTTACAACCGCTCAACCTAGCTCCTCTCGATTAGTCTGGCAACGTGAGCCGTGATTACTCATATAACTCTATAACTCTGTTAAATACATTATAACAATAGTAACCATGTTCTAATCTGATTTAGGATCATGTACTGTTTTGATCGTAGTGGGACTAGTGCTTAGTTGATCTCTCAAACCGACCCGTTTCACGAGGTGTGTTCCTTGTGTGCTATACTTATCTGTTATATGTGTGTGTGTGTGTGTGTGTGTGTGTGTGTGTGTGTGTGTGTGTGTGTGTGTGTGTGTGTGTGTGTGTGTGTGTGTGTGTGTGAACTACCATGTTCATATGATTGTTTTAACTAACTTTGAAATCATGATTATGTTTGTTGATTTTTCAGAGTTTTGTTTTTACTAATATGAAATTCTTGATTTGTCTGATACGTATTCTATGGGTTATTGTTACTGTAAAATGTCTGATTTATGATCTCATGATTTCTCCAATGCTATCTGAAACTGTTTATTGGGTTACTATCTAGGTAAGTGTCTGGAGTTATGAGGTTTAGCTAACTAGTAAATCATTTTTGTTCTGATAATTTTTATTAGACTCCTAGATCCTATGGGTCTAGGGTAAGTCCTTATGGATGCAGTTCTGGGGAATTGCATTTGGTGTACAGTTGGAGGGTAACTCTGTATTTTAAATAAAAACTAGATTTTCATTTTTACTCTGTGGTTTCTAAAATCATATTTGAAATGTATCAGCATGTTTTATTCTGCACTTTTGGAACACATTGAACTCCCTAGCTCACTCCCTCTTCATTTCCCCTTTCATATATTTTAGATAGGCACCCCAGACCTGACACTTAGATGATCAGCACATTCCGTACAATATCTTTTGTTGCAATGTTTCAATCTTCTGAATCGCCTTTATTTTGGTGACATGTGCCTATTATTTTGATATACTACGTTATGGCATATTTACTTTCACCTCTGATGTATGGATATTTTTGTAACTAGTTATTTTATTTCACTTGTGTTATTTCATGTTTTATATTACCCGATTTGAGTTTTACTATTATAATTATGTTTTTAAAGGGTTTGATTTTTAAAGTATGGAAAATTTTTATTGTAATCCACTAGAATTGGTCGTAACGCAAAAGCTTGGTCTAGGTGTTACACTTGATAGGTTTGGTCAATATGTATTAATATAGGAAAAATTGAAAAAAATCCTATAGTTTATATTTGATATTGGAATGATTCTACAAGTTCTAGAAGTTGATTTGGATCTATTTGGAGCCTTGTGAAGTAAAAGGCGCTATTTTGAAAGTTTTAAAATTTATAGGACATTGATATTTAAATGTTCAATTATGGATGTACTATGCTGGAAATTACTATAGGAATGCTAAATTTTATGTTAGAGTATTGAATTGGGGCCAAATTACAAATTTGGTCAAATTAAGTGAGTAGTTTAAAAATATTGGAAACTTTAGGGATTGAAATGAAAGTTTGCAAATGTGAATATACTTGATTGAATATATTATTATAATGCTGGAAATTTTTGTGTTGGGTGTAAATTGAGTAAAATGGTAAAGCACTGTTATGAATAGAATTGAAAGCTTAGGATGAATTCCAAAAGAATTCATAAATAGTGATTAGAATGTAAAGTTTATGAAATTAAGTTGCTTGGTGATGAAAATCGATATATAAGGAATTAAAGTGTCATTTTGGAAATGTTGAAAGTGTTATGGAATAGAAAAGTATATTTAGTATCAAATAAGTATAGAATTCTTTTTTACGATTTATGTTACTACATTTTGCCTATGTTAGTATGTCACTAACATATGCTTTGAAATGCATGTGTTGATTTTTGTTTAGATACTCAATGAAAACACGAGCAAAGAAAACCAAAGGCTAAGGAAAAAGTAAACAAGTAAGGAATATCAAAGTAAAGGTTTCTTAGCAAGACATTTAAGGTGAGTGCATTCTTTCGTATTTATTTATTATTGTAATACGAGGAAATCTTGTGATAAGTCAACCTCTAATATTTCGAAAGAAAATGAATATAAATTTTATTATGAATTATTTTCATAATATTTTCTAAAATGATTTAGGAATAATATTAAGATTATTTGAGTATAAATTACTCAATACATTTTATATGATATTTTGTGAAATAATATTTGAATAAATTTTGAAAATGATTTCAAAAAAGATTATATGGTATAAACTACCCAAAGAATTTTATATGATATTTGATATCTGGTTATAGATGATTTCGGGTATAAATTGCCCAATCGATCTGATTTATGTTATGGTTATTTTGAATGTTAATTGGAATTTGATTTGGATTATTAAGCCCATTGTATGTGCATTGAGAGTTAATGGCACGATTGGCATGCCATGAGGCTGAGTGATTCTGTATTTTGTACTTTATGTGTGTTTTGGTACCTTTGTGTACATTTATTCTGCATTGTTTGTGTGTTCTGGGATTCATGGTGTATTGATGTTGTAAGTTGTCATTATATGAGTTCGGTTTTAAATATAGTGATGGTGTGTTCTACAATACTTATATTTATGTCTGGCACGAAGGGTGCATTCTGTTCTGGCAGTTACAACTGCATGTTGAGCACACACTCATTCTACACCAGATGTTTGGCACCAAGGGTATGTTCTATTCTGGAAGTTACGACTGCATGTTGTGTACCTTTTATTCTCATTTGTTATACACTGGGCTATCAATTAAATAAATATGAAAAGTACTTGTTTATCTGATTCGTTACTTTCATTGAATATTATAATTTGGTATAAAGAGCCATATATCTTATTTGTTTATTCTGATATGCATATTTTAAAAGGTTGATTTTTATATTTTAGTATAAAGAAAGGTTTGAAAGTGTGCTTATTTGTTTTTATGATAAATGTTATTTTACAGTTTTTCTGAATTAAGATAGACTATATTAAGTATGTTTTATATGTTTTAATATTATATTAAGGCATTTTTCTGTATAATAATTTACATTATTTTTTTTAGTATCGTACTTTGAATTAATTATGATATTTTAATAATTGAGATATTTTACTTTATTTTGTATATGACTCACTAAGTTTACTTAATGTGTGATTGTTTCACGCATAGGAAAAGGAAATAAATCAGCGGAGTAGGGAGCTTAGCGGGTATCACTTCTTGCGGATCACATTTATTCCAATATTAGTACGGTAATTACCACTAGTTGGCATGTATGTTATGTTTGTTTTGTTGCTCCGATAAGTTAGCTTATTTTAATCAGTTTAGAAGATATATTAATTAAATTAATTTTTAGTTTATTAAATTATATTTATTAGACTATCGAAATGAAGTTTTATGCAATCAGTACTTAGGCAATTTTATTTTAGACACGATTCAGCATCAAAATACCATATTGCTTCCTAAAATCTAATCTAATTTTGAAGTTAAAATATTAATTATATTTTACGTAGTTAATAAATTTGATGAAAAAGGACGTAAATGGATAATTTTTTAAAATAGTCAAGATTTGACTGATTTTGTTCAAGAAGTGTTTACAAGTTAACGTAGTTAACGTGACATCTTTAACTCATAATTGAGTACGTATACGGGTTAAGGGTGTTACATTATTGGCATCATAGCTACAGGTTTAGTCGATTCTTGGCCTAAACCGAATATATTTTATGTTTAAAAAAATTGTACATGCCACTAGGATGTCAATATTGCTGATATGGTATGGTTGTGTGATTTAATCATTGATGTTGCTTCTTACTAATGTAAAATGATACATGTTTACGTTAGATGTATGAAACATAAGAATTGTTCCGAACGACTGATCATGAGCTTCATAAAGAAGTTGGTAGTGAGAGTAAGGAGTGCTAGTACCAGCATTAACATCTGATAATGCTAAAAGAATATTGTACTTGATCCGAATAAATCATAGAAGACTTTAATATATCGTGCTAGAAAGGGGAATCACTACAATGAGAAACTTTCCTCCATTTTGCGGAAGGATTACTCGTCTTATTAACAAGGAGGAAGGTGATATGTGGTTTTGGCTTACTTTTTGAAAAATGATAATATCATTTCAAAGAAATCTGCTATTATGTCTCAAAAATACAAAGATGACTTTGAAATCAAAGATGACCCTGATTGTTGATGATCTTAAGATCATTAATGATTCTACGATCATTATAGGTATGTTTTATCTTCTTGATAAACTTATGTTTATCTTGATTGATCTCGGTTCTATATATTTGATTATAAGTGCTAAGTTGATAAAAGAAAAAGGAATTCAATTAGAACCAATCTCTAGTGATATTATAATGACTCACTCTTTAGATTAGAGTGTGAATATGAGTAGTAATTGTAAAGGTTGCCCGTTAAAGATTCAATAAATAAAGATAATTATTGTGCATGGGTTGGGTCCTTCCCTACATTGTCATAATGAATAGTTGTTTAAGATGAATTACTTGGATTACCTCCAAATTAAGAGGTAGAATCTAAAAGTAAACATACTATCAAATACTGCACTTATTTTTATGGAACCTATATAGAACAACTTCAACTAAACATCAAGAATTTAAGATACGATTACAAGGATCGTTAGATTGGAGATTTATAAGATTAAGCTTGTTGCCTTGAAGCATACCAATATTATTCATGAAAAAGAAAGATGGATCTATGTGATTATCCAAAGATTATCGTCGGCTAAATAAGGCAATAGTGAAGAACAAGTATCCTTTTTCAAGGATTGATGATTTATTTGATTAATTAAAATGATGCAGCAGTGTTTTCCAAGATTGATCCTCAATCTGGTTATCATCATCTAAAGATCAAGGAGGAAGATATTCCAAAAACAATTTTAAAGACACGATATGGTCACTATGAGTTCATGGTGGTGTCGTTTGGATTAACCAATGCTCTAGTAACCTTTATGGATATAATAAATTGAATATTTCAGCAATATTTGGATTAGTTTGTGGTTTTGTTTATTGATGATATTTTGGTTTATTCCAAGACTAAGAAAGATCACAATACTCATTACCACATTGCACTTCAGACTTTGCGGTATAAAAAGAATTATGTTAAATTTTCAAAGTGTGAGTTCTAGTTGTCAGAATTTGCATTTCTTGGTCATGTGATTTCAGAAAAGGGAATAAAGGTCAATCCCAAGAAAAATACAGGTTATAGTGGAGTGAAAAACTCCTAAAAATGTTTCTGAAGTTTGAAGTTTCTTGGGTCTTGTCGATCATTATCGGAGGTATGTGAAGAACGTTTCAATAATTTCTTTCCTCTAACAAAATTGTTAAGAAAAGATGTGCCTTTTTTGGACTAACAAGTGCCGAGAAAGCTTTGATATATTAAAGAAGATTTTGACACAGGCACCGGTCTTAGTAAAATTAGAATCGAGCAAAGACTATGTGATTTATAGTAATGCTTCTTAGAACGGTTTGGGATGTGTTTTGATGCAAAAAGGAAATGTGGTGGCCTATGTTTTGAGATAGCTTAAGACAGTTTAGAGTTAGTAGTTGTGGTATTTTCTTTAAAGATTTAGTGCCATTGTCTGTATGGTGAGCAATGTTATATTAACATAGATCATAAAATTATGAAGTATTTGCTGACTTAAAAGGAGTTAAATCTGAAACAATGGAGATGGATGAATTTTTTAAAAAATATGATGTGATTATTGATTATCATCCTGGTAAGGCTAGTCTAGTAGCTAATACACTTAGCCAAAAACATTTTCTGCTTTGAGAGCTTTAGATGCTCAATTATCAATTAAATAAGATACTGTCCTATTACAGAATTAAAGTCTAAAGACTTTGAAGTTAAGTCCAATGGATGTTGTGTAATCGAGGACGAGTTTGTATTCCAAATGAAGAGGAACTGAAGAAGATCTACTTTTTGAAGCTCATCATAGTCCTTTGACAAGCATCTTGGAGAAAAAAAAATGTACCAAGATCTAAAGAGCAAATACAAGTGGCCAGGCATAAAAAGGGCTATAACTAAATTTGTTTTGAAGTATTTGACATATCAGCAAGGGAAAGTAGAACATCAAGTGCCTTCGAGATTGCTGCAACCGATTTCCATTCTTGAGTGGAAATAAGAATGAGTAACGATGGATTTTGTAATTGGATTACCTTTAACGCCCAACAAGAAAGTCTCAATTTTGGTGATTGTGGATAAATTGACCAAGTCAAAATAATTTATCCCAGTTTATATTGATTTATCGATGGATAAATATGTTGAACTGTATAAAAAAGAAATTGTAAGATTACATAGAGTACATGTTTTGATAGTATCTAATAGATATCCAAGGTTCACTTTGAGATTTTGAAAATCTTTGCATAAAGCTTTGGGTGCTCGACTGAATTCCAACTCAGTTTTTTATCCACAAACAAATGGTCAGTCTGAGCGAACTATCTAGATTCTTGAAGACTTGCTAAGGGTATGTGTTGTTGGTTTCAAAGGAACATGGGAAAAGTATTTTCCTTTAGCGGAGTTTGGTTATAATAACAGTTACTTGTCTAGTATTAAGATGGCTCCTTTTTTAGCTTTATATGGAAGAAAATGTCAAATGCCATTGAATTGGTATGAGATAAAAAATCATGACATAATTGGTCCTGATCTAATCAAATAGGTGGAAGACAAAGTGAAGATTATCCAAGAAAATCTCAAGACAATTGCTGATCGACGAAAAAATTGTACTCAGATTTAATTATAAAATATATTGAATTTCAAGTTAGTGAAAAATGTTTCTTAAAGTATAACCATATAAGAAAGTTCTATAGTTTGGACGAAAATGAAAATTTAATCCAAGATTCATTGGTCCGTATGAGATTATTAAAATGGTTGGCCTAGTTGGCTCATCAATTGACATTACTTCTGGAGATGGATAAAATTCATAATGTTTTTCATGTATCGATGTTTCGAAGGTATCGTTAAGATCTTTCACATGTTATTACCACAGAGGAAATTGATATTCAACTAGACTTTTCATACAAAGAAAATTCAGTAAAGATCTTAACTTATAAAGTCAACGAACTGAGAAATAAGACGATTTCAACCTTAAAAGTTCATTGGCGAAATCATAAAGTTGAGGAATCTACCTGGGAACGATAAGAAGACATGAAAAAGTAGTTTTCTCATCTTGTTACATCAGATGTGTAAATATGTAGGGAAAATTCAAGGACAGATTTTATTTAAAGGGGGTAACTGTAATACATCAAATTTTGGCTAGTGACCAAAATGTAAGTTTTGAAAGTTTAGTGGCCAAATTATAAAGTTTAACAATTTTAAGGATCAAACATGTAGTTTTAAAAAGTTATGTATTTTGGCCCGTAAATGAATAGTTTACTTTGAAATTAATATTTCTGTGAGAATCAGAATTTTGATTTGGGATTTCTATTAAAAGCTATAAAGCAGTAAATACTTATAAGAATTTGTATAATCGGATCGAACCGAAATTTTGAGAAATTCTGAAAATGATTGAAAAGGTGGGAAATATTATTTTCATAATTTAAATCAGTGAAAACTAATATGGATCAGTGTAATTAAGGTCAATTTCCATGTTAAGCCAAAATTGTGAACTTTGTTGACAAAATTGCAATTTTTGAAAAGTGTAAAGGATAAAGTTGGAAAGTCAATTTTTGTTAGTTCATCTTTGACTTTGGAATAATAAAACGACAGATGTTCCAATGGCAAGTTGAAATTGTTAGATTTTATTAAGGCCAAAATGATAATTTCACATTAATTGAATTTTAAATTCAATTATTTTAGGTTAAGCCAAGTGTATTATGACAATTAAGAAAAAAAAACCAAGAAATTTTCAACCTTCTTCAAGCTCTCCAACTTGAACTACCATAGCTAGGTTAGAAAAAATTTTGATTTCATTTTTAATCTTATTCGATTGATTTTTGGATTAAGCTATTAGATAGAGAATTAATCTACTTGAAATTCTCTATCATTGGTATAATAGTTCATGGAAAACATGCTTCAATGATGATGTTCATGATTAGGGTTCATGAAGAACATGTTGAATTTTAAAGAATTAAAGGATGATTTGTATGTTATTAGTGTTGTAGATTAATTTTCAAGCATGTATGATGATTAAAATCAAGTAGAAATGCTTATAATCAATTTGGTCAAGTCAGGGTTTATGAGAGTTGACTAATTTTTTATTGAATTTAATGTTATAATGATTGGAATAGCATGAATTTAATAATAGGAGGTTGAATTCATGCTTGAAATATAATAAAAATCTTGCCCTTGGGTACTTGATAGGTTCGGTCAAGATGTATTAGTATGGAAAAATATTAAAAAAATTCCTATGGTTTATATTTGATATTGGAATGATTCATGTAACATCCCAATTATCGAGTCAGTGGTTAAGATGTAAGAATTTTAAACTCGATGGTTGAATTCTTATAAGTTGATAAATTCAAGGATTTATGGTAGAATTTCTGTGTAGGGCCTGATGGAAATTTTGATACATAGGAGAGAACAATATGGTCATTTTATGTTAAAGGATAATTATTTCCTATATTTAGGTGTTAAACACGTGGAATGGAAGTTCTGAAAGCTTTTCCTTATTTCTTTTCCTTCTTCTTCTCGCCGTGCACCTCTCCATACAAAGGTAAGATTTGAAAGTTATAGTTTCCTTTAATTTTTGGTTTGGTTATGGAAGTTGGGGTGTTGTATAAGCCTAAGGAAAGCTTATATAGTATTAAAACAACAAGATGAGTGTTTCAAATATGAAATTGTAAAATGGGTTTTGAAATGAAATTTTGATGTGGAGTAGATTTTGAAGTTTTGTTGAGATATTTGACTTATCAATGAGCTAATTAAAGGTTTAGGAGTATTAGAAATGATTAAGAACTTGGTTGAAAACATGGTATGATTCTTAAATCAAGTGTCTTAGTGAGAATTTGGTATGTTTAAGAGTAGTAATTGATGACAAGTTGGTTTGAGTGAAAGAAGTTTAGTTTAAAGGCTTAAGGAATGATGATATAATAGATTTGAGAGGATTTTTGGGTGATTTTTGAAGTAAAAAATGGCAATTTTGGGCTTCGAGTATCGGTATCATTAGAACAGTACCGAAACTTCAAGGGATAGATCTGTGTAAGTATTAAGGGTAGTATCAATACCAGTTGAAGAGGGTATCAATACTTTAAAGGGTAATATCGATACCAGTTGAAGAGGGTATCGATACTTTGAGGGTAGTATCGATACCAAGAGGATGGTATCGATACCATTTTTAAGATGCGATTACATAATGCCTAATCAGTATCGATACCTTAAGGAGGTATCGATATCCTTGAAGGGAAGTATCGATACTGGAGGGGTAGTACCGATACTTCTAGTTATGAAATAGAAAGTAAGAGTTTCTTGCATCACAAGTTATTCTGATTGGATATAAATGATTCGAAGAAGTATATTGATTTTCGATTGTTTTGTGTAGTGATTGAACGTAATGGACTTCCAGTCAGCTTGGCATATTGATTATCGATTCGAAAGGGTTAAGGATTTGGATTAGACTTCAGTGAGGCAAAAGTGAGTGCAACTTCTTGGTTTTGTAACAAAATTTAGGAAGGCTTGTGATAAGCCAACCTAAGTGTTTTCGATCGAAAAGTTTGTAATTTCTTTTATGTTATATTGCAATATGTTATTCAATTTATATTATGCAAGCTATTTTTTATGGTTATATGACTATGGAAATGTGAACTTTGAACAAGTGAATGTGAAAAGACTCTATGAGAGAGATTCTATGTGAAAAGAAACACTTCGAATAATGATTGAACATAATTATGTGATTAATAGCCCAATGTATATGTATGAGGATTAAAGGTATAGTTGGCATGCCCATGAATCGAGGGTTTTATGTGGTCTTCTGGGATAATTATGTGATCCTTCGGGACAAATATGTAGCACTTCAGTGTAACCTTATGTGGCACTTCGGTGTAAATTACGAGTTGTGGTGACAGTATAGTGCAGAACCTCATAGTACTCAAATACCTAGAGTTCTCAGTAGTATACCTTGGGCATTTGAAACCACGCTAAATAAAGTGATATATATATATATATATATTTATATACACAGAAGTATACCTTTGGGGTATGGAAAATAAGTTGAAATTCTTTATAAAATATTTTGATTATTAAGATTAGCGCTCTTAGTATTTGCCTCACTAAGTCATAGACTTAGCGTGTGATTTTCTCACGCTTAGGTTTGAAGAAAGCAGAGGATTGAGTTGTGGAGGATAGCATATCCCTGGAAGATCAAATCAGGACAAATTAAATGTAGGTTTTTGTGTTAATTTTGTAAACTATTGGCATGCATTATACTTTTAATTTGAAATGCTCTGATCGATTTTGTAAACTCCTACATTTTGGTATTTATGTAAATTATTAAGTTTTTATGTAAAAATATATGTGAAATGATTATATTATTAAATAGGTTTATACCTTTTTATTTTGATTAACAATTTTAATTTTGTTCCTAATTGTGAATTGCATATGCTTGGAAAAGTAAAATTTGACACCTCGGATTCATATCCAGGTCGGGTACGGGTCAGGGGTGTTACATTTTATGGTATCATATCTATGGTTTAAGTGGTTTTATGTTCGAAATAAAGTCGTTTTTGGTTTTAAAAAGTGCCAATTTTTAATAAAGTATTTCTGATCTGATAAGGTGATCAGTATGATATCCTTACTAATTCATTTAGTAAATTAATCTTAATAGATGTCGAACTTTGAAGGTTCCCGAAGTTATGCGGGAGATAGGATGGAGGAGAGTAGTAACTCACCTATCCCGAGCAGGCAGGAAAGGAGCAAGCACATCCTAGAGTGCCTGTTCAAGATCAGGGGACTTTCTTCCAGACGTTGGACGAGATTCTGACGCGTTTCCATTCGTCTTCTCCCTCAGCCCATAAGATGAATGTCCTTAAAGAACTAATAAGTCTAGGAGCGCTTGAATTTAGGGAAGAAGATGAAAAAGGTCTGGTTACCGTTAATATGTGACTCAATGATCTGATGGTTATGCTAGAGAATCTCCATTGTTCTGAAATGGAGAAATTAGATGGTACAGTTCGTTATTAAGGGGTCAAGCTAGAATTTGGTGGTCGAATGTGACGATGAGAGCTTTAAGGGATCAGGTGACTTGGCCCTTCTTTCTGGAGGATTTTAAGAACAAATATATAGGGGATCAGTTCATTCGGCATATGAAGCAGTAATTTATGAGTTTAAAATAAGGGAATCACACAGTGTATCAGTTCGAGTGCAAATTCAATAAGTTGAGTCGTTCTGCTACAGAGTTGGTCCCTACAGAGAATGAATCTTGTGATTAGTTTGTTTAGGGTTTACGCCCCAAACTGAAAGAGCTATTGTTGGCTCTCAACCTCTCTTCCTTCCAAGAGGTAGTAAACCGAGATAAAGCTTTGGAGCGAGCTCAAAATGAAAGATTTTTGGAACAAATGAAGTAATGGAATAAGAAATCTGGTATGTCATCCGATTCTTCTCAATCAAATAAGAGTAGAGGTTCGACATCTCGACCTCATACCAGAGCACAATCTGCAGTATTCTCGGGTAGGGGATCAAATCCGGGAAGATCAAGACAAACTTATTCGATGGAATCTGGATTTGACAACCCGAAACAATGTCAGCACTGTGGGAAGAACCATAGTGGAGTTTGCAGAAGGGTATCCGGAGCTTGCTTTAAGTGTAGAGAGGCAGGGCATTTTATTTGAGATTACCCAATGATGACGGGAGAACTTGTCCAAACAGAGAGATCCATAGCTGCACCAATAAATGGTAGAGGTTGGGGAAGAGGAAGGAATCAATCTGAGTCGACCGCTCAACCTGAAGTACGCTCTACCTCTCGGGTGTACAATTTAAAGACTAGTAAAGATAGTGATGATCCTGAAATCATTGCAGGTACTTTTCAGATAGCTGGTAAATCTGTTTTAGTTTTGATTGATATGGGATCGAATTTTTCATATGTTAGTAGTAAACTGGTCAAAGACTTGAGAATTTTGTTAGAACTTGTTCGTAGTGAAGTAATTGTGACAAATCTGTTATGACATAGTGCTCGGGTGAGATAGATCTATCGAGGATGTCCCATATGGATTCAGGGAATTAAATTCCCTACTAATCTAATGGAATTACCCTTTGGTGAATTCGAGGTTATCCTTTGTATAGATTGGCTTTATCATTATCATGCTAATGTGGATTGTCGACTTAAGCAAGTTTAGTTAACAAGTCTTGATGGATCGGAAGTTAGTGTGGTCAGTAAAAGAATCAATCATTTAGCTAATGTGATATCGTTGATGTCGGCTTTGAAATAATGTTACGAGGATGTCAAGCGTACATTGCTAATGTAATTGATACAATAGTCAAAGAAAGGAAGCTTGAAGTTATTCAAACAGTCAGAGAGCTTCCAAAAGTATTTCTGGATGAGTTCTTAGGTTACCTCCAGATAGGGAGGTTGAGTTTCAAATTGAAGTGATGTCTGAATCAGCACCGATTTTGATGGCTCCTTATAGGATGGCCCCGAAGGAATTGAAAGAGTTAAAGGCTCAGTTGCAGGAGATTTTAGATAAAAGATTCATTAGACCTAGTGTGTCACCTTGGAGTGCTCCAGTGTTATTCGTAAAGAAGAAAGACAGTTCGATGCTCCTTTGTATAGATTATCGTCAGCATAAGAAGGTAACCATAAAGAACAAGTATCCTCTTCCAAGGATCGCTGATTTATTTGATCAACTCAAGGGAGCTGCAATGTTTTCAAATATTGATTTACACTCAGGGTATCACCAGTTGAAGATCCAAGAAAAAGATGTTCTAAAAATGACGTTTAGGACTCGGTATGGTCATTATGAATTTGTAGTAATGTCATTCGGGTTAACTAACGCACCTGCAGCATTTATGGACTTGCTGAATATAATTTTTGAATTGTACCTTGATCAGTTCGTGGTCGTCTTTATTGATGAGATCTTAGTGTATTCAAAGTCGAAAGAGGAGCATGATGTCCATCTTCGTGTGGTTCTCCAAATGTTACGAGACAAGAAGTTTTATGCAAAGTTCTCAAAATGTGAGTTTTAGTTGTCTGAAGTGGCATTTTTGGGACATGTGGTTTCTGCTGAGGGAATTCGGGTAGATCCTCAGAAAGTTAAAGAATGGTAAATCCCGAAGAATATATCGAAAGTTCAAAGTTTCTTGTGCCTTGCATGATATTATCGAAGGTTTGTCAAAAACATTTCGATGATATCTCTGCCTTTAGCAAAATTGTTAAAAAAGATGTGTATTTTGAATGGACTCCTGATTGTCAGAAGAGCTTTGTAGCATTGAATATAGTTCTGAGAGAAGCTCCGGTATTGGTGCAACCGTAATCGAACAAAGAATTCACAATTTTTAGTGATGTTTCCCATAATGGTTTGGGTTGTGTTTTAATACAAGACGGGAAGGCAATTGCTTATGCTTCACGACAGCTTAAGCCTCATGAAAAGAATTATTCGACGCATGATCTGGAGTTAGCAGTTATGGTCTTTGCATTGAAAATTTGGCTGCACTATTTATATGGTGAACATTGCTAAATCTCCACCGATCATAAGAGTTTGAAGTATTTTTTGACATAAAAGGAGTTAAATTTGAGGCAAATAAGGTGGATAGAGTTACTGAAAGATTATGATTCAATCATTGATTACTATCCCAGGAAAGCCAAAGTGGTAGCGGACGGCACTTAGTCGGAAGACTTTTACCACTTTGCGTAGTTTGGATGCTCGAATTATGCTAAAGGAAAATGGTGCATTGATGACTGAGTTAATGTTGAAGACATTATTGTTAGAGCTGATTAAGGAGTTGTAAAAGAAAGATGATAAGTTTTAACTTGGTTCTAACAAGTAGATAAAGGTAGACTCAAGGACTTCGAGGTTTTGTCAAATGGGTGTTTATACTTCAAAAATCAATTGTGTGTTCCTAATGATTACGAGTTGAAACGAGATATTTTATATGAAGCACATTATAGTCCCTTAACTATGCACCCAGGAGGAAACAAGATGTATCAAGATTTGAAAGAGTGTTTTGGTGGTTAGGCTTGAAAAGAGACATTATTGAATTTGTATCAAAGTGCTTAAATTGTCAACAAGTAAAAGCTGAGCATCAAGTGCCTTCAGGATTATTGCAACCGATCTCAATTCCTCAGTGGAAATGGGGAAATATTACGATGGATTTTATAACAGGTTTTCCTTTATCGCCTGGTAAAAAGGATTCGATTTGGGTAATTATGGATCGTCTTACAGAGACTGCATATTTCATCCCTGTGCGAACATATTTCTCTATGAAGAAATATGTTGAATTGTATATCAAGGAGATAGTGTGACTGCATGGTGTTCCAATCTCAATAGTTCCTTATAGAGATCCCTGATTTACTTCAAGATTTTGGAAGTCTTTTCAAGGAGATTTGGGTACCTGATTTAATTTTAGCACTGCTTTTCATCCTCAGATTGATGGTCAATCAGAGCGAACAATTCAGATTCTGAAAGATATGTTGAGAGCGTGTGTGATTGATTTTATTGGATCGTGGGAAAAGTATTTACCAATTGTTGAATTTTTTTAAAATAACTTCTACCAATCCAGCATCAAAATGACACTGTATGAAGCATTATATGGAAGGAAGTGTAGAACGCCACTCAATTGGTATGAATTAAGGGATCAGGAAGTGCATGTCCAGACTTGATTAAAAAGGTAGAAGAAAAGTTTCAAGTGATTCAGCACAATTTGAATGTGGCCTCAGACAGACAAAAGTCATACGCTGATTTGAAAAGAAAAGAAATTGAATTTCAAGAAGGTGATAAGGTGTTTTTTAAATTATTACCCTGGAAGAAAGTGCTTCGATTTGGGCGTAAGGGAAAATCGAGTCCTAGGTTTATTGGACCTTATGAAGTTCAGAAGAAAGTTGGACCTGTGGTATATCAGTTAGCGTTGCCACCAGAGATCGAAAAGATCCACAATGTCTTTCACGTGTCTATGCTTAGGCGATATCGATCAAATCCGACACGCATCATTACTCCAGATGAAATAGAAGTTCAATCTGATTTGACATATGAGGAAGAATCGATTCAGATTTTATCCTTTGAGAGCAAGCAGTTGTGGAATAAGACAATTCCACTAGTTAAGGTTCTTTGTAGGAATCATAAAGTAGAAGATGCTACGTGGAAGCGTGAAGAAGATATGAGGAAGCAATATCCCCACCTTTTTGTGTAATGAAAATTCGAGGATGAATTTTCTTAAGGGGAGATTTGCAACATCCCAATATCGAGTCAGTGCTTAAGATGTAAGAATTTTAAACTCGATGGTTGAATAATTATAAGTTGATAAATTCAAGGATTTATGGTGGACTTTTTTGTAGGGCTTGATGGAAAGTTTGATACATTGGAGAGGGTAATATGGTCTTTTCATGATAAAGGATAATTATTTCCTATATTTAGGTTTTAAACACGTGGAATGGAAGTTTTGAAAGCTTTTCCTTCTTTCTTTTCCTTCTTTATTTTCCTTCCTCTTCTCGTTGTACACCTCTCCATACAAAGGTAAGATTTGAAAGTTATAGTTTCCTTTACTTTTTGGTTTGGTTATGGAAGTTGGGGTGTTGTATAAGCTTAAGGAAAGCTTATATAGTATTAAAACAACAAGATGAGTATTTTAGAGATGAAATTTTACAATGAGTTTTGAAATGAAATTTTGATGTGGAGTAGTTTTTGAAGTTTTGTTGAGATATTTGACTTGTCAATGAGCTAATTAAAGGTTTAGTAGTATTAGAAATGATTAAGAATTTGGTTGAAAACTTGGTATAATTCTTAAATGCGAGTGTCTTAGTGAGAATTTGGTATGTTTAAGAGTAGTAATTGATAAAAGGTTGGTTTGAATGAAAGAAGTTTAGTTTAAAGGCTTAAGGAATGATAATATAATGGATTTGAGAGGATTTTTGGGTAATTTTTGAAGTAAAAATGGAAATTCTGGGATTCGAGTATCGATACCGTTAGAACAGTACCGATACTTCAAGGGATAGATCTGTGTAAGTATTAAGGGTACTATCAATACCAGTTGAAGAGGGTATCGATACTGTAAAGGGTAGTATCGATACCGGTTGAAGAGAGTATCGATACTGTGACGGTAGTATCGATACCAAGATGATGGTATCGATACCATTTTTAAGATGCGATTACAGAATGCCAAATCGATATCGGTACCTTAAGGAGGTATCGATACCCTTGAAGGGAAGTATCGGTACTGGAGGGGTAGTACCGATACTTCTAGGCATAAAATAGAAAGTAAGAGTTTCTTACATCAGAAGTTATTCTTATTGGATATAAATGATTCGAACAACGATATTAATTTTCGATTGTTTTGTGTAGTGATTGAACGTAATCGACTTCCGGTTAGCTCGGCATATTGATTATCGATTCGAAAGGGTTAAGGATTTGGATTAGACTTCAGTGAGGCAAATATGAGTGCAACTTCCTGGTTTTGTGACAGAATTGAGGAAGGCTTGCGATAAGCCAACCTTAGTGTTTTCGATCAAAAGCTTTATAATTTCTTTTATGTTATATTGAATATGAAAAGACTCTGTGAGAGAGATACTATGTGAATAAGAAACACTTTGAATAATGATTGAAGTGATTAACAGCCCAAAGTATATGTATGATGACCATATGTATAGTTGGCATGCCAAGAGTCGAGGGTTTTATGTGGTCCTCCGAGATAATTATGTGGTCCTTCGGGACAAATATGTGGCACTTCAGTGCAACCCTATGTGGCATTTAGGTGTAAACCTATACAGTCCTTCAGGATAATTATGTGGCACTTCTGTGCAAATTATAAGTTGTGGTGACAGCATTAGTGCACAACCTCATAGTACTCAAATACCTATAGTTCTCAGTAGTATACTTTGGGCATCTGAAACCAAGCTAAATAAAGTGATATATATATATATATAAGTATATCTTTGGGGTATGAAAAATCAGTTGAAATTCTTTATAAAATATTTTGATTATTAAGATTAGCACTCTTAGTATTTGTCTCACTAAGTCATCGACTTAGCATGTGATTTTCTCACGCATAGGTTTGAAGAAAGCAGAGGACTGAGTTGTGGAGGATAACATATCACTGGAAGATTAGATCAGGATAAATTAAATGTAGGTTTTTATGCTAATTTTGTAAACTATTGGCATGTATTATATTTTTAATCTCAAATCGATTTTGTAAACTCCTACATTTTGGTATTTATGTAAATTATTAAGTTTTTATGTAAAACAATATGTAAAATGATTATATTATTAAAGAGGTTTATACCTTTTTATTTTGATTAAAAATTTTAATTTTGTTCCTAATTGTGAATTGCATAGCTTTGAAAAGTCAAATGTGACATCTCGGATTCATATCCGTATCTGGTACGGGTCAGGGGTGTTACAATTCTACAAGTTTTAGAAGTTGATTAGGATCAATTTGGAACCTTGTAAAGTAAAATGGACTATTTTGCAAGTTTTGAAATTCTAGACATTGATGTTTAAATGTTCAATTATGGATGTACTATGTTGGAAATTACTATTGGAATGCTAAATTTTAAGTTAGAATATTGAATTGGGGCCAAATTACAAATTTGGTCAAGTTTAGTGAATAGTTCAAAAATATTGGAAACTTTATGGATTGAAATGCAAGTTTGCAAATGTGAATATACTTGATTGAATATATTATTATAATGCTGGGAATTTTGGTGTTGGGTGTAAATTGAGTAAAATGGTAAAGCACCATTATGAATAGAATTGAAAGCTTAGTATGAATTCCAAAAGAATTCATAAATGGTGATTGGAATGTAAAGTTTATGAAATTAAGTTGATTGGTGATCAAAATGAATATATAAGGAATTGAAGTGTTGTTTTGGAAATTTTTGAAAGTGTTATAGAATAGAAAAGTATATTTAGTATCAAATATGTATAGAATAAATTTTTATGATTTCGTTACTACATTTTGCCAATGTTAGTATGCCACTAACATATGCTTTGAAATGTTTGTGTTGTGAATTTGATTTCTATTTATATACTCAACAAAAACTTGAGCGAAGCAAACCAAAGACTGAGGAAAAAGTAAACGAGTAAGGAATATCGAATTAAAGGGTTTTTAGTGAGGCATTTAAGGAGAGTGCTTTATTACCTATCTATTTATTATTATGATACGAGGAAGACTTGTGATAAGTCAACCTTTAATATTTTGAAAGAAAATGAATATAATTTTTATTATGAATTATTTTCATAATATTTTTTAAAATGATTTGAGAATAATATTAAGATAATTTGAGTATAAATTACTCAATACATTTTTATATGATATTTTGTGAAATAATATTTGAATAACTTTTGAAAATGGTTTCAAAAAGATTATATGGTATGAAGTACCCAAATAATTTTATATGATATTTGATATCTGGTTATAGATGATTTTGGGTATGAAATGTCCAATCACTCTAATTTATGTTATGATCATTTTGAATGATAATTGGAATCTGATTTGGATTATTAAGCCCATTGTATGGGCATTGAAAGTTAGTGGTAAGATTGTGAGGCTGAGTGATTTTGTATTTTGCACTATATGTGCGTTCTGGTACCTTTGTGTACATTTATTTTGCATTGTTTGTGCGTTTTGGGCTTCATGATATATTGACGTTGTGAGTTGCCATTGTATGAGTTATGTTTTAAATATAGTGATGTTGTGTTATATGGTACTTATATTTATCTCTGGCACCAAGGGTACATTCTGTTCTGGCAATTACAACTGCATGTTGTGCACGTGTTGGTTCTTACTTGTGTACCTTATATCTCATTTTTTATACATTGGTCTATTAGTTAAATAAATATTAAGAAAGACTTTATTTAGTCTGTTATATATGTTCTGATATTGTATTAAGACATTTTTCTGTACAATAATTTACATGGAATTTTCAATATCTTACTTTGAATTAATTATGATATTTTAATAATTGAGATATTTTCCTTTAGTTTGTACATGTCTCACTAATTTATTACTTATCGTGTGATTGTTTCACGTGTATGAAAATGGAAGAATAAATAAGATGAGTAGGGAGCTTAGTTGTTATCACTTCTTGCGGATCACACCTATTCCAGAATCAGTACAGTAACTTAGCTAGTTGGCATGTATGTTATGTTTGTTTTGTTGCTCTGATAAGTTAGCTTATTTTAATCATTTTAAAAGATATATAAATTAAATTAATTAGTAAGGACAATATTAAGTATATCTAATATTATGCATGAATAGTAGTTTATTATATTTATTTATTGGACTATCGAAATGAAGTTTTATGCAGGTAGTTTCATTTTAGACATGTTTCAACATCGAACTACCATATTGTTGCCTAAAATCGAATCTGATTTTTATGTTAAAATATTAATTTTATTTTGCATGATTAATAAATTTGATGAAAATGGACGTAAATGAATAAATTTTTAAAAAGGTCAAGATATAACCGATTTTGTTTAGAAATTATTTACAAGTTAATGTGACATCTTTAACTCGTAATTGAGTACGTATATAGGTTAAGGGTGTTACATGTAACTTCTCCCAAGTTATCTTAAATCCTCTCTAATGGCTAAACCTTCCTCTTCCTTTTTCTTCTCTTTCGGTTTCTTAATCTCATCTCTTTTAGCTTGTTTTTTAATCAAAATTATTTTTCTTTTCTTCTTCCTTATTCGATTTCTTCTTGATCTTAATGGAGAGCCATTATTGGTCGTCTTCCTTTTCTTTTCATTCTTTTACAAAAAGGTAATGCTCTTTCCTTGTTTCTTTTAGTGCTTTAACTATTAATGGTCTAATGTGATTGATGTTGTTATTGAAAACAATTCATTAAAGAGAGTTTTATAAATTAAAATTGATTTTCGGAGTTAATTATTGAGCTAATTTTATTGAGTTGATTATGAGGTTTTCTTGATAAAATTGAGATGTTTTTTGGGATGATTATAATCATATTAAATTAGTTTTTCATTTGTTTTTTATTTGGATATCAATTTCTTGAAAATAAGCTTGATTTTGGTGTTTTTCGGATATTCGGGAATTAGAATGGAGGAGGTTAGTTATGAGGCTTTTAGTTGGGATTAGTTGTTAATAACAGTTGTTCTTGATCAGTTTTTTTAGGAAGAATTGTGTCGATCGAATCAGAAGTGCTAAGGATTGTTTCGTAAGGTTTTCGTTAGTTTCGATCTTTCATCTCTATTTTAGAAATAGAAAATTCTGCTTTGTTTTGGTTGAGTTCTTGATGTTTTATTTTGCTTTTTAAGGTGTTTGTTGATTTTCTTGTTAGGGAGAATTGTTGCATTGTGCTTTGGTGGTCATTTCGTAAGTGTTCGGAGTCGATTTCGATTTTATGGCAATAAAGGTGAGTGACTCTCGTTCTTTGTGTATTAAAATGTTCAAAGGTAAAAGAAGGTATAGTTTAGTGATTTCCATAGATTGAATTCTGATTATGATATGTTTCATCGATGCACATAATTGCATAAATGTATGATGTGAGTTTCGATATACAATGTGATATGAGAATTGTGATGTGTTGCGGATGATGCATGGTGATTTTAAAAGCGTATTTGGAAAATGTATATATATGTCAATATGTGTGGACGAGTGGAGTTATCATGTTGTCCTTATGTGTGGTTGATCATGAAAACTAAAAGTGATAGTGTTTTAAAGTGAATTTGAAATTGTATATGTTGAACCATGCATCATTAACAACCACTCTTGATGAACTTGGAATAATTGGCTTATGTTCTTAACGGGACCTTTGGATATGAAAGGCATGCCTAGGAAAGAGTACTCTATGTGTTTTTTCAAGTGTAAGTGTTATCAGGTTATACGGGGCAGGGAAAGCACATTGAGCACTGTTCCGAGAAATGTACAGGGTAAGGTAGGTCATTGAGCTTTGCTTCACAAGCATGTGGTCTTGGACGTAAGTGAGTTAATAAATAAAATGGGAGTTGATGGAGTCTGTTTTTCCGATAAGTGAGTTGTGTTTTGAACAAAGGCCATTGATTTGTAATTGGAAATAAAGTGTGTGACATTCCAAAGAGGTAATTGTGCATGATTGCATGTGATTTCTACGGATATTGAGATGATAAATGACTTGAATATTATGGTTTTTTTTTGTATAATTATGGTGCACTATGGCATGTCATATGGATATGTGAATTGTGAATAAAGCATGTTAGGTATGACTGCATCTAGGACTTTCTTTTAGCTTTGAATTATTCATTTCTTAGAATGTCAGTTATTCACTTGACTTTTCAGCTCACTCTCATTGTTTACCACTTTTCAGAGGATTAGTTGCTTAGTCGGAGGCAGGGAGTGGGCATTTGGTGTGATCAAGGAAGGTGTTAATAAGA
Organism: Hibiscus syriacus; assembly: GCF_006381635.1. Lineage (NCBI taxonomy): Eukaryota > Viridiplantae > Streptophyta > Magnoliopsida > Malvales > Malvaceae > Hibiscus > Hibiscus syriacus. The sequence goes on along the minus strand of NW_024062824.1, from coordinate 888,664 downwards.
AATACAATGTATGTGTGATTTTCTTAAAGATGGCAATATGAAACCCATTAGGGACCTAAACATTTTATTTGCATGTGATTTAATAAGGAGATTTTGCGTTTTGGAGTTTGATTTGTGGTGATAATTGCTAAATGGGTTGGATTTGTGAATTTGTGTTATTGTATGTATGTTATTGTTGCTTTGGATATGGAAATTTGAAAATTGTTGAAATATACCTTAAGAAAGTGGTTGGTGCATTTAGACAAGTGTCACTAACTTAACTAAATATGTTAGGCTCATATAATGCATGAAATAATCCAAAATGCATAATTGGACTAGGTGACTTGTGTTAAAGATGAACTTTTATGCAATGTTTGACTTTTGATGCCAAACTCTTGTATATTGTTCTGACTTGAGTTATGAAGAATGATACAAGTTTATTTTTTCATGTATGATGTGGTGTAAAAATGTCCAACCATGTGTCCAATTCCTTGGATCGATTGTGTGGAAATTTAGTGACACATTTATGCATGTTCTTGATAATTTTACACTTTTTCAGGAAAAGGATTGATCCCAAACTCACTGTTTTACAAAGTATTGATCCCCCATGAAAAATGATCAATCCCTTTGCTATTGCGCCCGATAGAAAAAGATGGAATTGCACTTAGTAAAGGTCTGAAATGTACCTTAGTCCTAGTATGACCCCCAAAATGATCGTATGAGTTCAAAGTGGTCCAGAATATGAAATGTTAATTAAGAATAAATCGTAAATTGAAATTTTATGAGGCTTAATTTTTCACCCTTAAATATATTAATTATATAATGGAAGAGTCAATTGCATGCTTGCTGTTTGTATGCAATTTTTGAATTGTTTTATTTTAGTCCCTCGAAATGTATGCTTGATTAGGTCCCTGTTTGATGTCCGATTGATTTAAAAATTTGCATATCATTAATTTAGCAATGCTAATGTATAATGGTAAACTTAATATGATAATTTAACTTCAAAATTTCTAAACATGTTAAATTACCATTATACCCTTACCTGATTGTTGTGATTATCATGCATTATTTTATTGTTGCGAGATTTGAATTTGTTGTTTTTTAACCATGAGTTTCATGATGACTGAATTTTAATTTGTATGCTTCTCCATAGTGTGATTGTGTTAGGATTCTATTTTGTCTGATAAGATCGAAACCTAATGTACACTAAGGTATCCAGGTTTATCTTCTAGACTAGTTATGAGGCCTTACAATGGATGTTGTGTACAAATAGTTCAACATAAAACATCATAACTCCACTGCTTTCGGACAAAAAATGAATGGAGCAATAGAAGCTACAAACAAGAATATCAAAAGGATAGTGGAGAAAATGGTTGAGATGTATAAGGATTGTTTTCCCTATCATATGGGGTGGAAGTTGTACTGTCCATTAAAGTAGAAATCCCATCACTTCGGGTGTTATTAGAAATAAAGTTGGATGACGTAGAATGGGCTCAAGCTTGAGATGAACAACTGAATTTGATCAAGGAGAAGAGGCTAAAAGTCATCCATAATGGCCAAATATACCAAAAGTGAATGATATGGGCACATAACAAGAAAGTTCATCCGAGGGAGCTTCATGTAGGTGATCTGGTTTTAAAAAAAATCTTACATATTCACAAGGATTTCAGAAGAATTGGATGCCAAATTCGGAATGACATTATGTCGTGAAGAGGGCCATTTCTGGTGGTGTTTTAATCTTGACCAAGATGGATGGACCAGAATTACCTAAACTAGTAAACTCAGATACCGTCAAAAGATACTTTGCCTAAAGTCAAAAAAAACTTAGAGTGAAAACCAAAAAAGGGCACTCTAGTTTAAAAAAACTAGAGTGAAATTTTGAAAAGGGTGTTCTAGGTAAAAAAAAAGGGTTCAAGATAAAAACCCACAAAAAGAGTCTTGAAACCATATGAGATCTTGATTTGAAAGCTCACAAAAGGTAACTTCAATAACGGTTCAGAAGAGAAGATCCTAAATTGAAATGACATTATCAATAAAGGCATTGAATTTAAGTATAATGAATCTGAGCTTCCACTATGACATCCAAAATAAGGCCTAATGTCTCATGAAAAATTTCACACGCTACAGGCATTATTACAATCTTCGAGGTCCTCTAGACTCAAGTTAGGCTTAATCATTCTTTCAGTGTGCAGTTCAAAAGAATTTATGTCATTGATATTTAGCGAACCTATTTTATTTGTTGCCATCTCTTTCAAATGTTTTCCATGTACCTGTTAAAAAACTCCTTTCACATATATAAATAAAAATAAAGTTTCTTTCAAAATCTCATCTTGCTTCACGTCTTCAACTGAAATTAAGTACAGGAAGTTTATTTATCTTGAAGAGAGATCTTTATGGATTGTTGTACGAAAATTTCTTGAAGAGTACAAGTGTTTCAAAAACTGAAAAGGGCTCCATATGGAACCAATAGGAATGGTCTAGTTATCACTTCGATAAACCACTCATGTCCCCACTCTTGGAAAAGAGTGAACTTTCATCAAAACATTTTTCTACAAGATTTACAAGAGATCATGACTTTACAATAATCGAAGTTGTTTAAAATACACCAGAGGTCCTAAACATGAGAGAATATGAAGATGAACAGAAAAAGATCGAGACTTCTCTTTGAAAGATGAAAATACTAAAATGAAATATTTGCATGCTCAAGGACTTCACATCCATAACATTACATACTATATACAATTTTGCAAATTCTTCGAGACAATTTCACCTTCACATCGAAGGATATTGAGCTTGAAATACACCAAGATTGACTTAACTCGCGATGAAGGTGTCATCCTTTACATAACTTAACTTAACAACGAGGATTTATTTTTTAACCAAGGTCTTCAAGTCAAATTTCAATTTCACAGATAAGGATATTGGACTAAAAGAAGACCTAGAATTAACTGCAGTCTAGCTTAACTTAGTGGCTAGGAGCTAGTTTTTATTTAAAGTTTTCATACCAAGTTTCAACAGCACGACGAATGACACTTGACTCAGAAGTGCATTCAGAATTGACTCCAATTTGTCTTAACTTAGAGGTGAAGAGAAATCCCAGTCATATCTTCTCGAAGTCAATTTTAACTCCACAACACAGGATATTGGGTTCAAAAACCAATTCAAAATCGATTGTAGTCTAGCTTAACTCAGCGGTGAGGAGCTAGTTTCTAGTTGAAGTTTTCAAGCCAAGTTTCAACTTCAAGGTGAATGATACTTGACTCTGAAGTGTATTCAGAACAGATTACAATTTAGCTTAACTCAACAGCGAGGAGCTGTTTTCTAGTCAAACCTTTTCGAAGTTAGATTTCAACTCCACAATTGAGGATATCTAACTTAAAAAATGATCAGCTATAACTTTGAATCGGATTTCAACTTCACGACGAAGGATATCGAGTTCGAAGAAATTTTAATTCAACAAAAATTTGATTTGATTCCTGAATAAAAGCTAAATGTCTCAACATCAGATGAGCAAGCTTGTTTTCGTAATCCATTTACCCTAAAAACGAACGCAAATTTGTGTATTTTTGTCTTTGGAATATTTTCATTGCACGACGATGGGAAAATAGGGGCACCTGTAATACCCAATTTTCGTAAGGCCTACCATTTACAAGACCCAAACATTTTTATTAAAGTAGATTTTGAAGCCTGACACATCAGTTGACTTGCAATAAATTTTTGGATAAGATTTAGATGTTTTCAAGGCATGATGTCTCTTGATATAGAACCGACTTTCAGTTAGCTTTCCAACTCCTTTTGAAACTCCTCAATCAAATGTTGGTAACTTAATATATGCTTATTTTAGCAAAGACAAAAGGTGCAAAAACGGACCCAATATGGGAGTTTTAATTTATTACAATTTTTAATTATTTTATTGAATATTTGCAATTAAATTCAACTTTAGACTTTCCTTTATTTATTTAGGGTGATTTGGGATCTTTTTATAATGGTATGATTTATTTTCTTTTAATTAGTGTATCTAGCATTAATGAAAAGATGCTAGGACTTTTCCCTTTTAGGGTTTCTTGGATCCTATAAATAGGAGCTCTTATTATGTAAAAAAGGAGAGGACTTTTTATTCTGGAGAATTTTTAGTTTTGAGAAACTAAGGATTGTAATCTGATGATACGAGCAATAGAAGTTTTAACTGAAGGTAATTCTTTTTTGTTCTTGTTGTTTTATGCAATATAGAATTAAGTGGCATTTCATTCCTACGGCTTAAATTACCTGTATGTTGACATCTTTCGCTAATTTTACAAAACATATAAGAGTCTCGAAAGATGTTAGGCCAAAAGAAATCGCATTCAATAATTTTATGGGTTGTACGTTTTGGCCCAAAATGACCACCGCAAGAGTAAGAATGACAAAATTGTAAAATTGAATTTACCTCACTTTTGGCAATACATTGTCGAATTACCTGATCCGAGCAGTGCTTCTATAAATAAGGATCGTCCCAAATATAGTATCAGGATTCCCGCTTAAATCGATTGATTTTAGCTCTCAGAAAATCTAATGGTAACTTACATGTGTCCAAATAATTAACCATGTCCGCAAACCTTGAGGTTATACTTTGCGCCACCATCAGTTCTTCTTCAGGAAATTCTTCTCTAAATGGTGGTTTGAATGTGGAAAGGGGAATTCGACTCAAGTGATCCGCTACCATATTTTCGCATCCCATTTTGTCTTTAATTTCCAAGTTAAATTCCTGTAAAAGCATAATCCATCGGATAAGCCTCGGTTTTGCTTCCTTTTTGCTCATCAAATACCTTATAGTTGTATGATCAGAGAAAATAGTAATTTTAGTGCCAAGCAAATATGATCTAAATTTTTTAAAGAAAAAATTATAGAAAAAAGTTCTTTTTGCGTAGTCGAATAATTTTCTGAGCTGAGTCCAAAGTTCGAGACGTATAGGCTATGACATGTGGCTCTTTCCCTATTTTCTGGCTGAGAGCGGCTCCAACACTAGTATTCGATGCGTCACACATAAGTTCAAAGAGGTAATTCCAATCTGGTGGTTGAACAATTGGAGCTGAAATAAACTTTTCCTTTAATGAATCGAAAGACTCCTTGCATTTTGAATTAAAGTCAAAGTCTTGATCCTTTTGAAGTAGATTGCATAAAGGTTGTGCTATCTTTGAAAAGTCCTTAATAAACCTGCGGTAAAATCATGCATGGCCAAGAAAAGAATGAATTTCCCTCATAGTTGTGGGGTAAAGAAGTGAGCATATAACATATGTTTTAGCTTTATCAACCGCAATCCCTTTTTAGAAAACAATATGACCTAAAATTAACCCTTTTATCAACCATAAAATAACATTTTTCATAGTTTAAAACAAGGTTATATTCTAAGCATCTTTTAAGCACATTAGTTAAATTATCAAGACATTTATTAAAAGAATTATCATAAACTGTGAAGTCATCCATAAAGACTTTGATTCCCTTCTCCATATAGTCGAAAAATATACTTAACATGCATCTTTGGAAGGTGGTCGGTGCATTACAAATACCAACGGGCATTCGTCTATATGCAAATGTACTGAAGGGACAAGTAAAAGTCATTTTTCTTGATCCTCTAGCGCCATTGGGATTTGGAAAAACCCTGAAAAACCATCAAGGCAATAATAGTGAGTTTTCCCAGCTAATTTTTCAATCATTTGATCTATAAAAGGAGGAGGAAAATGATATTTTTGAGTAAGAGAGTTTAACTTCCTGTAATCAATATAAACTCGCCATCCATTTTGAATTCTTGTTGGCATTAACTCCCCTCCTTGATTTTCGACCACTGTGACTCTCGTTTTCTTGGGAACCACATGAATTGGACTTATTCAATTACTATATGATATCGAATAGATTACATCAGCATCAAGGTGTTTCTGAATTTTTTTCTTTACTAATTCCATCATCGGTGGATTTAATCGGCATTGTCCTTCTTGTGATGGCTTTGCTCCTTCTTCAACTTTGATCTTTTGCATGCAAGTCGATGGACTTAATCCTTTAATGTCGGCAATGGTCATCCTATGGCTTCTTTATGAGAGCACAACACTGCTACCAAAACTTCATTTTTCTCCTTCAAATAATTTACTTGAGATGGTCACTGGCAAAGTTTCATTTTCACTCAAAAAGGCATGTTTCAAATGCTCTGGTAATTGATTTAATTCTACCTCAGGTGCCTGCAAAACAGAAAGTAAAATTTTAGCTTTAGAGGAAGATAATGATAAATCAGAATTGATTGAATTAATATTTTCAAACTCTTGTTCTTCGTCTTCGTGGCAAAGTTCAGGATCCTAAAAAGATCATAAGAAAAATTAGATTCAATATATTCATCAATTAAAGGATCTATAATATCAACATAATTAATTCTTTCAACATGATCAGGGCATTTCATTGCTTTGTAAATATCAAATTCAACGATATCACCATCAAATTCCATTATTAGTATACCACTTCTAACATCAATCTTTGTATGTGCTGTTCTTAAGAAGGGTCAACCTAAGAGTACCTCGGAATAAGAATATGACCTATTATGTTCCATGTCAATGACATATAAATCTGCAGGAAAAAATAATACATCGACCTTTACTAAGACATTTTCCATTACTCCCACTAGGTAGATCATAGATCGATCAGCCAACTGTATGGTTACTTATGTTTCCTTCAAAGGCTCATTAGTAATCATTTTATATATAAAAAATGGCATAACATTAATTGAAGCTCTTAAGTCACACATTGCACGTTTAATTTTAAAATCACCTATTTTATAAGGTATAGCTAACATACCTTGATCCTTCATTTTTGGTGGGAGCTTTCGTTGAAAAATTGCAGAGACATGTTCTCCCAAATTTACCTTTTTGTGCCCCATCAATTTCCTCTTTGTAGTGTAAAGTTCTTTTAAAAATCGAGCATACCTTGGTACTTGTTTAATTACTTCAAGAAGAGGTATGTTGACTTGAACTTTTTGGAACACCTCTAATTTCTCTCTTTCTTCAGCTCTTTTATCACGCTTCATCGACCTTGATGAGAAGGGTAGTGGCATGATTTCATGAGAAGAAAGAGAAGAATGTGAGTCAGACGTACCTTGTATTTCTGAAGGTGGTGTGTCCTCTTGTTCTTTATGATGTGCGGCTTTTTATGTTGGAACTTCGAGTGAGACAACTGTTCCACTTTGGAGTGTGATGGCACTAACATTTCTTTCAGATTTAACTCTATTTGAGAAGGTAGTATTCCTTGTGATTAAAATTTTCCCATAGTTTGAGCTAGTCGGCTTACTTGGTTATCTAACTCTTGAAGATGTGTTTCGATTTGGTTTTGGAATTTTTCTTGGGATGCAATGAACTTTTCTTTTGAAATTGCTAATTTTCCTATAAGTTTCTCTAATGATGGTTCTTGTGTTTGTTGTTTAGGAGGAGGTCTTGGTTGATAAGTTAGTCTTTGATTTGTCGCATAGCTGAAGTTTGGGTGGTCTAGCCATCCTGGATTATAAGTATTGTTGTATGGGTTGTATTGTCTTTGTGGAGGACCTGGAAAGTTCCCTACTGCATTGATTTATGCATTGCCTCCTTCTTGTATCAGCGAGCAGCAATCTGTTGGATGGTCTAGCTTTGTGCATATCCCACATGCTCTTGTTGCTCCAGATTTTCCTGAAACAAGTGAATTAACTACTTCAGTTAATTTGTCTAACTTATTCTCAAGGGAAAAAGTACTAATCTCGTGAACCCGTCAGCTGGGTTCACTTGAAAACTATTGAGAGTCGGCTTCCATGGTTGAAATCAATTCCTTTTTTGTTGATGGGGTTATGTTGATTAATGCTCCTCTACTGGCAGCATCCACCATTGTCATCTCCATTGGTAAAAGGCCTTCATAAAAGTATTGAAGTAACGTTTGCTCACTTAATTCGTGTTGTGGACAACGTGCGCAAAGTTTTTTAAATCGTTCACAATAGTCATAAAGACTTTCTTCGCTCTTTTGTTGAATGGAAATAATGCTCATTCGTAACTCGCTTGATTTAGCTGCTAAGAAGAACTTGTCAAGAAAAAATTGATTCATGTCACCCATGAATTAACTGAATTTGGAGGTAAATAAAATAACCAATCTTTAGCCAAGTCGGCTAAAGAGAAAGGGAAAGCTCTCAATTTAATTTGATCTTCGGTAACTCCCTGTGGTTTCATGCTAGTGCAAACCATGTGGAATTCCAACAAGTATTTGTGCGGATCTTCAGTGGAAAAGTCGTGGAAGATGGGAAGAAGATGAATAAGTCTTGTCTTTAATTGAAACGGAGTCCCACCACTAGGAAAATTGATGCATAGTGGAATATGAGTGACAGGTGCTGCGACTAGCTCTCGGATTATTTGTTCTCCTTCTACCATTGGGATGTTGTATGCGTCTGCTTCAGAGTTTGTCTCTAGATTTGATTATGCTTCTGAACTCTGCTCTTTTTCTTCTTTTCTTTTTCTCTTTTCTCTTTTCTCAAAGCGTTTGTGCGTGGATTCTTCGTGATCATGCTTCGATCTTCAGGTCTGGATCTGCTAATTCACCTGGGTTTCTTCTGGTCAAAAATCAAAAACTAGAAAAATAAATCAGTACTTGCTATTAGTCCCCGGCAACGGCGCCAATTTGATAACTGTCGTTTTGTTATCAAAATAATTTTAGCTTCTTAATTTAATAGAAATGAAAAGGTAGTATAGAGAAGCAGGGTCGATCCACAGGGACTATGGTTTTTGCGATTTAGTAAAATTGTTTCTTGATTTTAAGAAAAGATAGAATTCTATACAAAGTTGAAAAGGTATAATAAAATAAATAATTAAAAATAAATTAAAAAAGGAAATTTAATAAAATAATAAATAATGAATTAAAAATAATAATAAAGATAAAAGAGGGTTTTAAATTATTTAAAGAAGTATAATGAGATAAAAATTAAATAAACAAATAAATAAAAAAAAATTGGGATAAAGAAAACTTATAGTGAAAACAACCTCAAACTTCAGCTTTACCTCAAATTCCTAGTATCATCGAAACAGAATTTTACTTCAAGATTCACGTTGGCTTACAAGGATAATTCTCAGTTGCCAATTCAAATTTTGTTGTTTCAATAATAATTTATTCCGATCTCAGTTTCCTCTTAGCAAACAATTTTGCTAAGTGTGTTCTCGAGAAGTTGAATATGCTTCAATAACCAAATTCTTTTTCAAAGGTTAACCATAACAACATCCGGACCAATGTCGAAATTGTTTTCATTTGAAAAGTAAGCTCAGAAAATAGAGAGAGAAATCTGAAGCAATTTAAGTACCTTACAATTCTCACGTTTGGAATTAAGCCTTCGCTTTGGCCTTCAGCTTAAAAGAAAATTAGATAAGCGTGACAAATGTCATACTTAGCATAATTGAAAATGAAATTCTAAAGAAAACTAAAGCAGTATGCGAAAATAAAGAGAAAGCTAGAGAGAAAAAGAAGATTTTATTCTCATATGAGAGAGATATGTTTATAGGCTTACCTTGAGAGGGTATTTATAGCCTTCAAATTTCTAAAAGCAAGCTGAAACATCTAAAATCCTAATTAAAAAACTTAAAACTATTTAAACTAAAATATCTAAAAAATAATATTCTAAATTCTAATTAAAATACTAAAATATATTTAAACTAAAATACCTAAAACAAATATAAAATATAAAAATAATATCCTAAAACTTAATTAAAATACTAAAACCTATTTAAACTAAAATACCTAAAGAAAAGATGAAATATAATATTTAAAATATTATCCTAAAACTTGAGTTTAATCCAAATCCGAATTCCAGAAACGTGCGACCAATCCATTCTTGCTTCTAGAAACGATGACTAGATCGTCTAGAAGGTGATCATGTCATCGTCTCGTCGGATGTTTCATGTCCGAATTCATGCCCACTAATCCAGCTTTGATTCCGAAAATAAAAAAACTGTAGAATTCTATCCTTTTTGTGCAATTTCCAGAATCTAACGTCCTGCACAGAAAATAAATCAAAACGAACTATTAAGCAACAAAAACCAATGATTAAGGAGTAATTTAAGCAAAATATTAACTAAATTAAGAATTTATCACAATAATGCCCCTCAATTCATCCATTCTTACTAATAAGTCTTAAATAAAATTTCTTAAATAAACCTTGTACTTTTTAATTTATTCAAATGTACCCACTAAATTTAAAATCCTTCCACTATAGTCACTATCCCGATGTTTGGGGTATTACAATTCTCCCCCTTAAGAAAATTCATCCTCAGATTTTAAGACTTTATGCTTTTACCAAAGCACTTTAACTATAGGAATCGTCTTGCTACGTACTTTCTTGATTTCTCGAGCCGAGCCCCGTACTGGTTCTTCTTCATAAGTCAATTATGATCGAATCTTTATTTCCTCCAATGTAATAACAAGCGATGGATCTGATTGGTACTTCCTAAGCAACGACACATGCAAAACATTATGGGTATTGTCCATTTTGGGAGGAAAAGCTAACTGATAAGCTACTGGTCCAACCCTTTTTAAAATCTCATATGGTCCAATAAATCTCGGACTCAGTTTTTCCTTTGCGCCCAAACCAAAATATTTTCTTCCAAAGTGATACTTTTAGAAAAAACTTTATCACTTCTTGATATTCAATCTTTTTTTCTCTTTAGATCAGCATAAGACTTCTGCTGATCAGATGCCATCTTAAGATTGTCTTGAATTATCTTCACTTTATCCTCAACAACTTTCAATAAATCAGGGCCAACCATATTCCGATCTTTTAACTCCAATCAATTTAATAGTGTTCGGTATATTCGCCCATATAAAGGTTCGTAGTGAGCCATCTTGATGTCCAATTGATAATTGTTGTTGTAGACAATTTTTGCTAAAGCCAAATATTTTACAATATATGAATAGTATGCTCTGATTGACCATCCGTCTGTGGATTAAAGGCCATACTGAAATTCAATCGAGTACCCAAAGCTTCATACAAGAAATTTCAAAATCTTGAAATGAATGTTGGATCTCTGTCAGATATGATTGATACTGGCACTCCATCCAGTCGAACTACCTCTTATATGTATAACTCAACATATTTATTCATCGAATAATATGTTCGTACCAAAATGAAGTGAGCTATCTTGGTCAATCTATCCACAATCACCCATATTGAGTCTTTCTTGCTAAGTGTCAAAGGTAGCCTTATAAAAAAAGTCACAGTGACGTGTTCCCCGATTCATTCATGAATCGAGATCGATTGAGACAATCCAGAAGACTCTTGAAGTTCAGTTTTCTCCTATTGGTACGTCAGACAAAATGCCACAAATTTCATGATGGCTCTTTTTAAACTAGGCCACCAAACCGACTCTTTAAATCTTGGCACATCTTGTTTTCACTTGAATGCATAGTTAACGTACTTAATGCCCTAAAAGAGTATCTTTATTTTCGAGAATACAAAGTCTCCCACAATAGTACAAACATCCATCGTACCTGACCTTAAAAGTCCTTAATCTTGTCATTTTCTACTTATGTAATTCTTACCAAGAAATTTTCATCTTTGTTTTGAAATTATCTTATCCGATCTAAAAACATCAGTTTTATCTTTAATTCAGCCAACAATGCAATTTTCTTTCAACACTAATTGCACATCCATAGCTCGTAAAACTATAAAAGTTTTTCGACTAAGTACATCTGCAACAACATTTGCCTTCCCTGGGTGATAATCAATGATCACGTCATAATTCTTTAAAATCTCTATCCATCTTTTCTATCTCAGGTTCAGCTCTTTTTGAGTCAACAAGTACTTTATACTTTTGTGATTTGTATAATCATAACACCGCTCATTATATAGATAATGGCATCAAATCTTTAATGCAAACTTGATTGCTGCCAACTTTAAATCATGCGTAGGGTAATTCCTCTTGTAAGTCTTTAACTTTATCGAGGCATAGGCCATAACTTTACCTTTTTGCATAAGCACACATCCCAAGCCATTATGAGATGCATCACTAAAAATCGCATAATCTTTACCCAACTCAAGTTGTACAAGTATTGGTGCCTCTGTTAAAATATTCTTTAGCATTTCAAAAGTCTCTTGGCAATTTTTCGTCCAAAAAAAAGGCACATCTTTCCTTTAAAACTTTGTTAGTAGTGAAGCTAACATCGAAAAGTTCTTCACAAACCTTCGATAGTAACCAGCAAGCCCCAAGAAACTCTGAACTTTAGAAACGTTCTTTGGGGGTTTCTAATTTACTATAGCATGAATATTTCTTGGGATATACTCTTATGCCTTATGCCGAGACAACATGGATAAAGAAAACAACCTTTGTCAACCAGAATTCACACTTGGAAAATTTGGCATACAACTTTTTCTCTCGAAGAGTCTGAAGAATAATACAAAGATGAACAGCATGCTCCTCTCTTGACTTTGAATACCCAAAAATATCATCAATCCTCATAAAAGAATACTTGTTCTTTATTATTACCTTATTTAACTGTCAATAATCTATGCATAACTACATAGATTCATCTTTCTTTTAGCCAATAGCACAAATACTCCACAAGGCGAAACACTCGGTCTGAAGAAATCATGAGCAATCAGCTCTTGTAATTAAGCCTTTAGTTCTCTTAACTTGATCAAAACCATTCGTACAAACCCATAGAAATATGCTTAATACCCTGTTAACCATAAATCTTGAATTCTGCCTCTCGATCTGGAGAAAACCCAGGTAATTCATCTGAAAAGATATCTATAAATTCCTGAGTTGTGGGAATATCATAAAATCCTACTTTAAATACTTAAGTATCTATCACACTAACCAGAAAAACTATACATCTTTCTGACATCATTTCTTTGCAATCATTGATGATATCACATTGGGCGATGATTTTGTTTTTCTTCCAATAACTATGATTTCCAAATCCTCTGTTTCTTTTTGAAGTAATCACTTCTTAAGACAACAACATAACCTTAAGGTGGAGACACCAATCCATACCCAATATGATCTCATACTTTCCCCATGATCCATAGGGTTTACCGCTATCATCTCACTCGAGATCGAGTTGAATAGAATACATTTATTTTAAAATTTCTTATTTCTTTCTCGAGGTAATTCGTGTAACTTTTCTGGATCCATTGAAAATATTCTCAAGCAGTTGAAATATTTTTCCCTTTCAATTATGAAAGTCTAAATATCCACATCATTTAATATAAATACTTGACAACTTCTTAGAAATAACTTCATAGTAGTTAATACTAAATTTACACTAGTAAACAAATTTACTATTTTTCCTATCATTATGAACTTGACACCTTTCAAGTTTTCTAGAATCAATCTCACTCTAAGCAATAATTCATTGTAACATGGAATAGGTAGACAATCCATTTCCGCAAATTTACCTTCTAAAGGTAACTCTATCAAGTCCCTAAAATTTAACATTTATTCTCATACAAACTCATAATCATTTGATTCACTAATAACTCATCTTTTTTAAGCTTTTGGCGGACAACATTTTTATCACTCATTCATTTCCTCGTAATCAACTCAACAATGATTTAAACTAGTTAATGCTCAACTTAAATATTTCTCAATTATTTAAGATTACCTGAGGAAACCTCAGAGTCATCACTAGATTCAAAAATCTACTCTGGATCGTCATCCGATTTAAATTCTCTTGTACATTGTTCAAACTTTTTAATGGATTCCTCAAATGCAGAAACTTTGTTAAATGCTGGGGCATTTCTTCCACAGAATGGAGGAAAATTCCTAGCTTCTTCTACCCTTCTTAGGTGTGAAACTGAAGTCTTGTCGGATTCCATTGGGTCGATTTCAATCTCGGCCTTCTTTTCAACATTATCAACTTTCTTACCTTTGTCTTTAGTTTTCGACATCTAAACAAAGTCAAAATCATCTTACATTAGTAAAGAACACTTTACTCCCTAATAAGCATCATCACATTATATATATATATACAACTATCAGTAAACATTTGACATCTTAGTGGCATGTATACATTCATAACAAAATTAATACTCATTTCATATCCAGAAACGGCTAAACCTATAGCTCTGAAATATAAGACCCATTTCTCGTATACGTTTTCGCACACGAGTCATAGATGTCACATGACTTTTGAAACATTTTCGGTACTTGAAAATGAGTAAAATTTCATATTCTTTAGATAAAACCATTTAATAATATAGTTTATAAGACATTCTTCAATATATATATATATATATATATATATATATATATATATATATATTATACACGTCTACTTCAATTAGTAATACTAATCCATATTATCCATATTTAAAATCAGCATAAGACGATTCAGTTAATCTATTACAAACCAGTTTCCAAAATATTTAAATAGAGCTAATAGGACATTCATAAGTACATGCCATAAAACTGAGTTAAAATTTCATCATATGGTGTCTTACTGATATTGTAGTATATTCCTTGATGCTTCGAGTTGCTTTGTACTCTCTACTTCTAATCCTGGATTTTACCTACATGTGAAAATCAATCACACGCTAAGTATTCACTTAGTGAGACATAATAATAATGAAGTGAAATCAAAACATAAGTATATCATAAATATAAAAATACGAATTAACTCGTATAAATCATAATAATACATAAAGTTGGCTTGGTAAACCATGTTTCTTTCACACAACCTACAAAACCATATTTAGTATGCCCAGCATATTTATCAATCAATATTTATCCAAATTATTCTTTTATTTTCCCAATATATGTTGAATGAGAATGCATGGTACATGAACTTGCACCTAAGTACCAATAAGGAAATTCACAAACTCATTTTAAAATCCTTGGGGTGAACATATAGTGTTGATACAGTCATTCACAAACTCATTGTTAATTTCTTGGGGTTGCATATATAGTGCCAATACGAAAATTCATAAACTCATTATGAATTTTGTGGGGTTACACATATAGTACCAATACGGAAATTCATAAACTCTTTATGAATTTCGTGGGGTTGCACACATAGTGCCAATATGGAAATTCATAAACTCATTATGAATTCCGTGGGGTTGTGCATATAGTGCCAATACGGAAATTCATAAACTCATTATGAATTTTGTGGGATTGTACACATAGTGCCAATACGGAAATTCATAAACTCGTTATGAATTTCATGGGGTTGCACACATAGTGTCAATACGAAAATATGTAACATATACATTAAACAAAATGCATCTATAATTATCATAACATATAAGTACATAATAAATGCACTCACCTGGTTTGCCTCCTATTATGACCAAATTGTAGTCCGACTATTCGATGACTTTATCCTTGCCTTTCGGTTTTCTTGACTTAGGAGCTTGATTACGATCTACACAAGCATCCATAATCACACATTCAAATATGATGTTAGTATACTTCCTAACATTTACCCAAAGTAATAATACTAAAAAGTACTATAAATTTAGAATTCTATTAAAATTCACTCTAACTTAACATTTCATACTGAATAGTATCGATACCCCTCCTATGGTATCGATACTTCTCTTCTATGGTACTGATACCCACTTCGGTATCAATACCATTCTAACATTTTGGAATTTCATTTCTGATTACGATATTGATACCTTCCTATTGGTATCGATAACTATATCTCAGTATCGATACTTCTTTAACTCGGTATCGATATTGTTCATCTTAATCCTCCAATTTAACCTTATAGTATCAGTATTGTTCTTCTAGTACTGATACTCTTGCCCAGATTTTACCTCTTTTACTTCAAATTTTACACAAATTTCACCTAAATCTCTTACTCTTATCTCCAACCATACCATTAAACTCGTCATTACTTATCTAAACTAACTTACATCCATAGATCTCATTTTAACATCCAAAATTTCAAAAGAACACTTAAACTAAGAATCACACCCAAATTTCAAACATGCTTTTAATAACTTCTAAGGTTCTCAATCACTTATTTACTTCTTTAACAAGTCAAATATGTCTTTAAACTCCAATAACTGACTTTATTTCATCAAATCACTTAAAAACTCATTTTATTAAATCTCTAATAAATCACTAATCTCTTAGTTTTAATCCTCCTTAAACTTTCCTTAAGCCTTTATATCACTTAAGGCTTAAAAACCAACCTATAAACGAAAGGAAAAACCAACTTAAAGAATCTTAACTTTGGCTATGGAGGGCACGGGGACGACACGAAGAAGAAGAAAAAGAGAACCAAATTATTTCAGATTTTCCTATTTCCCCTTTTCAACCCTTAATAAATATCCTAAACAAAATGACTATTAAATTCACTTCCTTCTAAAAGACCATAATGCCCCTCTATTCATCCATTCTTACTAATAAGTCTTAAACAAAATTTAAAATCTTTCTACTATAGTCACTGACCCGATGTTTGGGGCATTACAAGTCTAGCACACCTGCCTATAATGTGAGTAGAGGGGGATATAGATCTTATCATCATAGGAGGTTGCTAGCTACCACATTAGTAGCGAGTAATAGAGGTTCATCGAGGGCACCTTCTCAACCTTGTTGTTCAGTCTATAGTAGAAGGCATCGGGGGGTTTTCTAGCAATGGTCTAGGAGTTGTTTTCGTTGGGTGCCCTAGACTAGTTTTTTAGAAATTATCCAGAGACATAGGACGTGACTCTAGCATCAACCAAGAGGTCAACTCCATCAATTCAGAGGGGTAGAGGCCTCAAAGAGGAGGGATTTCTATATTTGATCATGTCAATAGGGGTACATCTCAATCTGTTGCTAGTGCCGAGCCTAGAATGGCCTCTCATCAGTATGCATTCTGAGCTAAGGAGGATTGCGACATCTTAGATGTGATCTCAGTACTTTTATACTATTTTCTATTCCAGTTATCGTCCTAGTCGACCTAGGATCCACCTACTCATATTTTTGTTATGACCTAATTCGAGAGAGAAATATCCTAGTTGATGATCTTGAGATAGGGGTTTGAGTATCTAGCCCTTTAGGATTAGATGTTCTTATAGGTAAGGTTCAGCGTAGATTCCCTGTTAAAATTCAAGATGAGACCTTTACGGACGATCTTATAGAGCTATCTTTCAGGGAGTTTGATTTGATTTTGGGCATGGATTGGTTGTCGGAACACATTGCAAGCTTTAGATGTAAATTATGACGTCTTAAACTTATGAAAGATGATGGAACCAAAATCATGACGTTTGGCAAGAAGCCCAAGTGTTCAAGGGTTGTGTCGACCATAAAAGAATAAAATAGGTTGAACCTTTTTGGCCCATGTGGTCGACACCAGAATTACAGTTTCTCATATGTTTTCCCAGAGGATTTGCCAAGATTACCGTTTGATCGACAACTATAGTTTGGTATAAAAGAAATGGCAGGATCCACTATGTTGTCGATCACTCCCTACCGTATGGCAGTGATAGAATTAAAAGAGTTGAAGGCCTAGATTCAAGAATTATTGGAAAAAGGGTTTCATTCGACCGAGTATTTCTCCTTGGGGAGCGTAAGTCCTTTTTTTTTTAAAAATGATGGATCGATCAGGTTGTGCATCGACTATCGATAGTTAAACAAGTTGACTATCAAGAACCATTATCCCCTTCCTAGAATTGATGGCCTCTTCGACCAACTCAAGGGACTGTGTGTGTTCTCCAAGATATATTTGAGTCCAAGTACTACAAATTTAATGTTAACGAGGCAGATATAGCGAAGATGGCGTTTAGGACAAGATATGGTCTCTATGAGTTCCTTGTGATGTCATTTGGACTTACCAATGCCCCGACGATATTCATCGATCTTGTGAATCAAGTTTTACACTCGTACTTAGACCAATTTGTAGTGGTTTTCATAGACGATATTTTGGTATACTTACGATTAGAGGAAGATCACGACCGACATCTTCATATAATTCTTTAAACCCTTTGAGACCGACAGTTATTTGCCAAGTTTGGGAAGTGCAAATTCTAATTATTTGAGGTTTTATTTTTAGGGCATATCATGGCAGCAGATGGCATCCGAGTTGATCCTTTGAATATTCTGATAATGCTTGAATGAGAACTGCCAAGGAACGTAACTGAGGTGTGTATTTTCTTAGGTCTTTTCAACTATTATCGTAGTTTCGTAAAGGGTTTTTCAATGATAGTATCCCTAATGTCTAAGTTACTTCATAAAGGAGTGTTGTTTACATGGGATGAGAAACAAAAGAGTAGTTTCGAGTATTTGAAAACCATTATGACCCAAGCCCCAGTCTTAACCCATCCCGAGTTAGGGAAAGACTTTACAATGTTTAGTGATGCTTCGCTAAACTGTCTTGGATCCGTGTTGATGAAAGATTAAAAAGTCGTAGCCTACGCATCCCGCTAGCTTAAGCCTTACAAGCATAATTACCCCACCCATGATTTAGAACTTGCAGTCGTATTTTTTGTACTCGAGATTTGGAGGCCCTACTTGTTTGGCAAGAAGTGTCATATCTTCACCGACCATAAGAGCTTGAAACATCTACTTATGCAAAAAGAGTTGAATCTGAGGTAGTGTAGATGGGTTGAGTTGCTAAAGGATTATAATTGTGTTATCGATTACCACCCAGGCAAGGTAAATGTTGTTACTGATGCGCTAAGTAGGAAGTCAATGTCTAACTTGAGAGCCTTGTTAGCGCATTTGAGTTTGACCAGTGATAGCGGGTTATTAGTCAAGTTGCATATAAAACCTGAGTTAGTGAATGAGTTCAAGAGATTACAAAGTTCAGATAATCATTTAAGGGCTCACGTGGAGCAAGTCCACCGATGCGAGGTCTTGGGGTTTAAGTTACAGGAGAGAGATGTGTTATTCTTTAGACGTCATTTGTGTGTACCACAGTCAACTAGTTGTGTAATAAGATCTTTCATGAGGCCCACTATAGTCCATTTTCAGTCCATTCAAGTAGTAAAAAGATTACCAATAGCTCCAAATATTTTATTGGTGGTCGGGTATGAAGAGAGAAGTATCTGAATTCGTTATAAAGTGTATGGTGTGCCAGTAAGTCAAGGCAAAACATCTGGTTCCTTCGAGGTTGCTCTACCAATTCAGATACCATAGTGTAAGTGGGACAAAGTGACTATGGATTTTGTGATCAGGTTACCAATGACGAGGTCCAAGCATTATGCAGTGTAGGTTATTGTGGATTGATTAACCAAGTCAGCTCACTTCTTACTGGTTAGAATTGATTTCACCTTAGAGAGGTTAGTGCAGCTTTACATTCGTAAGATAGTGAGATTGCATGGAGTCCCAACTTTAATCATTTCAGACAGAGACCCTAAGTTCACTTCTCAATTTTAGAAAGCCTTTCATGAATCTCTTGGAACCAAACTCCATTTTAGCACCACTTTCAATTCTCAGATAGACAGACAGTTCGAGGGTGTTATTTAGATCCTCGGGGACATGTTTAACTGCACTATTATGGATCGTGAGGGTAGTTGGGAAAATCACATACAGTTAGTGAAGTTTGTGTATAACAACAGCAACCAGTCTAGTATCCATATGGCCCCGTACAAGGTAATACCCTAAATTTTGGGTTAGTATTTCGGGTTAACTTGAGACCTATAAATCGAGCCCAATAGACCTATTAGAATAGTTTGGACCTAGATAAGTTGGAAGTGGGCTTGAGTTAGATCTGGGTGATTGAGAATTTAAATGATTTTAATATGAGATAAAAGAGGACTAAAGGTGTAATTTACCTATTGGTTAAATCAAAAGCTAAAAACCCTATATTTTATTATGATTTCAAGTGAAACCTTATCCTCATTAACTCACCAAACTTTTTTCCTCATATCTTCTCATTTTCTTTTTATTCCACTCCAATGTTATGTAAAATTGAACGCTTTAAGAATTTCAAGCTTAGTTTGGTTTAGCAAAGGTAAGAACATTAATCTCTATCCCTCAAGCTTCAATTTAAGCACCATATTTCAAGTTTTAAGCTTGAAATCCAAAAATTTATTTTAGGAATGTTTAAGAAAATCAAGTGATTCTAGCTCGTTCTAGTATATTCAAGTTATAGAGAGTGTTTTTAGCTTCAATCCAAGCACTTAGTGTAATTGGTAATTCAATTATTACCTTGTTTAGTGAAAGAGGTGGGGGATAGCTCCAAAGCTAAGGGGAAAGAGAACGTGATCCTTGGTTAATTTATAAGAGTTCCCATTAGCTAAGGCACAAAGGTAACACATTTATAACTATTTTATATCATTTGTGAGTCTTTAGAATCCATTCAAGCTAGAGAGTTAAGTTGTGAAGCATGTATGAGCATTCATGGTATATTGTAGCATTTAATATTATTCAACTTGTATAAAGACCTTTTATGATACATTCTTTCATGTATAAAATTATAATAATCATTTGGGAATGCTAGGATGATTTTGAGAGGGTTTTGGAGAGTTTGTTCGTGCAAAATTTGTAATCAACAGCAGAGGTTTTGAGACCCCCTTTGGATGGTTTCAAAACCAATTCTCTAGAATGTAAAATTTCATGGAGCTTTCGAAACCCTCTTAGGGTGGTTTCGAAACCCCTTGGCCAGATTGTAAAAATGAACATTGAGGTTTTGAAACTCCCTTAGGCTAGTTTGGAAACACCTGTTTGAAATGGCCAAATAGGCCTAGAATGGTACACAGAAGGTCGTAGACCTATAATATGTTTTGAAATGGGGGAATTTCTAATAAGACTATTGTCGACACCATTTTTCGCTCGGGCGGGGGAAGACTGATACTATCTCGGGGAGAAAGGAATTTTTTTATTGTAAGGAGTTGCCACCAATCATTTAAGGTGCGATTGGGACACCATAAAAACTGGATAATTTTAATAAAACATTTTATTTTACAAAAATACCAAGTTTTAAGTCTGTGAAAATCCAGAAATCGGGTTCATGAGTCAGTTACGCGTGGGGAAGGATTAGCACCCCCACAAGCGCCCAAAAATTCGTACCTAGTTAGTTAACCTATATTTAAAATCAGAAATTTTGAGTTCGATCTTTATTTAATTTGAAAATCATTACGGATGCAAAGTTGAAAAGGATATTTGTTTATTAAAGCTGATAGCATTCGCCCCTAGCATAAACGCGGGAGTTCAGCTATTGTGATTGATAACCGAATATTGCCTCATTTTTAGAAAATCATTATGCGCTTTTGAAAAGGATATCGACTTATTTCGAGAATCACCAGTAGTCAATCCCTGAGCATACTTGCGGGAGATATACCATTAATTCCCTAATAAATGAACATTGCCTTAGGTTTGAAAATAGACTGCAATCAAACAAATATTTATTCATCTTAATTAAGCTAGGGGTAAATTAAGGATTTTTCTAGCTTAAAGTTTCGAATTATGAAAATTAAAGAACCTAGAGGCTCAAGCCTAAAATGTAGGTTCTAATATTAACCCTTTTTTATTATTAAACCAATTATTGAATCGAATAACCGAGCTGGTACCTCGAGCGTTTACGCGAGGGCCGACTCAAATTATTCCCTAAATTAAGAGGACTATATTTGAAATCTAGCTAAAAGTGGAGGCTCTATTATTAATTTAAATTGATTTAAGATTTGAATAATTAAATTGGAACCTCGAGCAAAAGTGAGGACCAAATTAAGAATTCTCCTAATTTAAGGACTAAATTTAAAATAAAAGTAATCTAGATGAGACTGAAAGGATAAAAATATTAAAGACAAATGAAGTATATAAAGCTACTAAAATTAAAGTACTAAAAATGAAGGGTAAAAATAAAATAAAAATAAATTAATGGACTAAATTGCATAAACATTAAATTACCAAGCTAAAAAAATAATTAGACATGTAATAGGACTAAATTAAGCAAATTGAAACTTAATAGCTAAATCTAAACAAAATAAAAAAAATAGATTATGGACTGAAATATAAAAACACGCACAAACTACAGGGACTAAAAATGAATTTACCAAAAAAATAACATGCATATAAAGGATAAATCACAAAAACAGTCCCTACAGGTGACTAACATGTAAAAACACGACTAAATTAGAGGGACTAAATAGAAAATATCCCAAAAATTACAAAGCATAAACATAAATGGTTAAATTATGAAAACGAACCCTGTCAGTGGCTATTTTATAAAACACAGGTGAGTTAGGGGGACCTAAGTGTAATTTTCCCTAACTCATTTTATAAATACAAATTTTTTTCTTTTTTTCTTTTTCATTTTTTTATTTTTTTTGAAAAGGTTAGAGAAACAAATTAATTTTTGAGTGTTGAAAAAGGAACCAAATTACAAGATTTGTTCGTGGTTTTATAACGCCAAATTTACATTTTTTTAATTTTTTTATATGAAATGATTACAAAGATTGATTTTTGAGTGTTGGTTTGATTTTTGAGTGTTGGTTTGCTTGCTTGCTGACTTGGTTGTCTTACAGTGGTAGGGGCCTTGGTTGGTGGAATCCTCGGTGGCCAGGGGTTGGTGCAGCAAGGTGGCAAATCTAATAAGGAAAAGGAGTGGTGGCGGCTAAGTTAGATTAGGGTTTTAGAAACCTTGACTGGGTAGGGGTTATGTACTAGGCCCGAGTTTGGGCTTTGATTGGGCTCCAGGTTTTGGGCAAAAAATGGTGATCATAGTTGTCCTTCTTTGCTCATTGTTGTGAAACGGGAATGACACAAAGATTTGCTCTTCAAGCTACGGGTTCTTCTCATTATGATCTTCCCACTGTAAATGTTGATTCCTCGATTGAGGCATTGCTGATTTGAATTGTCATGAATCGATCAAAGGTTGAATAAGTTCTTCATTATGAATTCTCTACTGGAAATATTGGTCCCACGAGTGAGGCGTCGCTGATTCGAAATGTTGTGAATCGAGCAAATTTTGAATAAGTTCTTCTCATGAATTCTCCACTGGAAATATTGATCCCTCGACTGAGGCATCGCTGATTCGAAATGTTGTGAATCGAGCAAAGGAAATGTTAATCCCTCGACTGAGGCGTTACTGATTCAAAGTGTTGTGAATCGAGCAAAGAAAATATTAATCCCTCAAGTGAGGCGTAGTTTGTTTTAAGAAAAACAATCTCAAGTGAGATAAACTTCTTGTTTCAAGTGAAACTATCTCAAGCGAGATAAAATTTGTTTTAAGAAAAACAATCTCAAGCGAGATAAATCTTCTATTTCGAGTGAAACTATCTCAAGTGAGATAAATCTTTTGTTTCGAGTGAAACTATCTCATGCAAGATGAATCTTGTTTTAAGAAAAACAATCTTGAGTGAAATGAAATTTCTTGTTTCGAGTAAAAACTATCTCAAGTGAAATAAATCTTCTGTTTCGAGTAAAACTATCTAAAGTGAGATAAAATTCGTTTTAAGAAAAACAATCTCAAGTGAGATAAATCTTCTGTTTCGAGTGAAACTATCTCAAGCGAGATAAAATTTGTTTTAAGAAAAACGATCTCAAGTGAGATAAATCTTCTGTTTCGAGTGAAAATATCTCAAGCAATATGAAGTTTGTTTTAAGAAGAACGATCACAAGTGAGATAAATCTTCTGTTTCGAGTGAAACTATCTCAAGCGAGATGAAGTTTATTTTAAGAAAAACAATCTTGAGTGAAATGAAATGTCTTGTTTTGAGTAAAAACTGTCTCAAGCGAGACAAAGTTTGTTTTAAGAAAAACAATCTTGAGTGAAATGAAATGTCTTCTTCTTCGAGTGAAACTATCTCAAGTGAGATGAATCTTGTTTTAAGAAAAAAAATCTCAAGGGAGATAAATCTTCTATTTCGAGTGAAACTATCTCAAGCGAGATGAATCTTGTTTTAAGAAAAATAATCTCAAGTGAGATAAATCTTCTGTTTCAAGCGAAACTATCTCAAGCGAGATAAAAAAAAGTTAATAAAAACGATCTCAATTGGCATACATCTTTGTATTAAATGAGACTGTCTCAAGCGAGACAATTTTTGTTTTGAAAATGTTAAATATGAAGATGATTGATCTTTCTCGCTGAGGACATCTTGTTGTCTTTTAATCTCATTTTTCCTGAAAGTTCTGTAAAAAAAATATGTAATTGAATGTAACTATCCTGAATGTCCTCATGAGAAGAGAAAATGTCCTTTAAAAAACAGGATTTCAAGAGAAATTTTAATGGTACCCTCGTGAGAGAGGAAAATTAAAGTTTTTATTGCATAAGGCAATATATAATTAATGCAAATATGCAAATCATGTATGTGTAATGCATGTTTTTCTTGATTAATAGAAGTGAAGAGGCGCTCAAGCAATCTTGGTTCTCTTATTGATATGTTTGTCTTCATTCTCCTCTCACACCAAGGTGCACCATCGCACTTCTTTGCAAAAATCTACTTTTCTTGCTCCCTAACATTCAAATTCTTTGCCCCAATTTTGATTCTGAGCTTTTAGGTTTAGGGGACCTTTGTCAATTTCCAAGCTAAACTCTCCAGATAGATTGTCCTGTTTGAAAATATTTTCTTTATTTTTATTTTTAAAAATATGGAAAGTTTGTTGAAGAAAAATGTCCTTTTGTTAGCCTCACAATTGAAGCAAATCGCATAACATGAGATCACTAAATATCAAAAGAATCAACAGCTCTTTTAATCTTTCAATGTTATACCTCTTTGACAAGTGTCAAAATTGATGGGTTAGTTTCAAGTTAGCTCCTTAAAGTTTCTAAGGTTTCATTCATCAAATATGTCCTTTCTTTTTCGGTTCCTGTGAACCTTATGACATGCCCCTCTTTTTTGGATTGGCATTTCAGTCAGATGCAAACAAAATGGCGCAACTAGCATAATTAATCACTAGACTTTCTAGAACACTTCTATTTCGGTTCTCTACAATTTTTCATTAGTTCAAGCTTTATAGACTTCCCTTAGCAGAGGTAGTGCAGGGACATCATTCTAAAATATAAAATTCCTGAGTGCTTGTGTGAAGTCGACTATACAGGTGTTCCTCAATTCCCTTAGTCCATTTTTATCAGAACTCGTTATTAGATCAACCTGATTTAATTTGTCATTGTTTGGATAGTTGAATTCAACTTTATTGTATATATATTATAATCACCTTCATTGGGCTAGATGAAGGGTTTGTCTCATCACAAGATCTCCGACTTGACAATTGCAGTGGAGTAAACACTGAACTGTCGAGTATCCGAGTTATGTCATGGTTCGAATCCAATCTATTCATAAAGCTAGGGCTTTTGAGTTGCTTCTATAATCAATTGCTTTAGTGGAATAGCTAAACTTTATTGTATAATCTATAGTAATAATAATAATTATTAACCTTTTGAGTGTTCAGGTTTAGAATTTCTTAAGCTCATCGAGAAGAACCTGTTATAGAATTTCATCAAAATTGCACTTTGGTTCTAAATCAACATTCTAACTTAAAATTTCAGCATTCCATGATTAAATTGAACATTGAATACCCATAATTGCACAATTTCTCATCATTATCTCATAATTACCAAAACTTGCAAAATGGTCCTTTTACTATCTCAAGGTTCCAAATTGATCCAATTCAATCTCCAAAGCATGTAGAATACATCTAATATCAATTCTAGACCATAGGAAATTTTTCAACTTTTTTCCCTTATTTTTATCCCTATGGTCAAATATCAACAATACACTAAGCCAAACTTTTCATTCAATTTCAAGCATGAATTCAACCTCCTAACATTAAATTCATGCTAGTCCAATCATCCTGACATCAAATTCAATCAAAATTCCACCAACCCTTAATGAACCCTAGTATTGTCGAATTTCATATAAGCCCCTACACTTGATTTTAATCATCATTCATGCTTTAGAATTAATCTACAACATTAATAACATAAAAAAATTCATCAAATCTTCAAAATCAAACATGTTCTTTAACCACCCAATTCATGAATCTCAACATCTAAGCATGATTTCCATATAATTTTTTATGCCAAATGATAGAGAATTTCAAGAGGATTAAATATCTATCTAATTGCTTAATCCAAAAATCAACCATATAGCTTTAAAAATCAAAACAAAATTCTCACCTTTGCTAGCTATAGAGTTTTGACCAAAGCTTGCAGAAGAGATGAAATTTATTTGATTTTTTCTTTTAGTTATCAATTAAAACACTTGGCACCATTCTAATATAATTGAATTTAATATTCAATTAATGAGAAATTCCAATTTCGCACTTATTGAATCTTGATAATTACCATTTTCCATTGAAATATCTTCCATTATAATATTCCTTAGTTAAAGATGAACCAAATTTAAGTTGACCTTTTACTTTGGCCATATAATTTTTGAAAATTACAATTTAATCACTAAATTTTCCCAATTTCGACGAAATACGGAAAATTAACTTAAATTCCACTAGTTTTCACTGTTCTAAAATATGGAAATAATATTTGAAACATTTATCTACCATCCTTCAAATTTTCGTGAAATTATGATTCGATCCGATTATCTGATTTCCTATTGGACATTAGTGCTTTATAACATTTAATACAAATCCCAAATCAAAATTCCAATTCTTACAGAAACATCAATTTCTGAATAAACTATTTATTTACGGGCCAAAATATATAACTCTTAAAAATTACATTTTTGGTTCCTAAATTTTTCAAAATTTATACTTTGGCCAATAACTTTCAAAACTTAAATTTCTATCCTTACCCAAAATTTGGAGTATTACAAGCTATTTCTTCACCAAAGAAAACACAAAAAAGGGAGAGTAGATGGAAAAAAAGGAAGTAGCCAATAAAAGTTTCTTGAGATAGTTACTTCTTCATTCAATTTCTTTTTCTTCTTTTTTTGTATTTTAATCTTGTTTTGGATTAACGCTTTATTCAGATATTTGGATTAATTGCTACACTAAATCTTGTAAGTTTTTTATTTTAATCCTAATTTCACATTTATTAGTATTTATTCTTCTTCTAATTCTTATTTTTTATATATATATATATATATATATATATATATATATATATATATATATATATATATATATATATTATTTATATTATATATTTACATATCTTATATATTTAATTTAATATGTATTCTTTTACCTTTTTCAGTTATTATTGCTTATTATTTTTATTTCTTATATATATATATATATTACATTTTAAATTTTTACTAATTTCCTAATTTATATATTTATTATTTTGTTTTATTGATTTTGTTAGGTTTTGATGTATATATCCTTTTTCATTTAATTTTCATATCTTTTAAATTCACGTCCTATAGTCATACTTTTAATTATTGTTTTTTTTATTTATGCCTTTAACGTTGAATATTATTTTTATTTAACTTTTTATTAATGTTATACATTATTTATTATTTCTTTATTTTGATACTCGTAATCTTTTTGTTTGACTTTTGCATATTAGGCTCATACCATTCATTTTTTATTTTCTATAATCCTAATTTATTGTACTTTATCCTATTAAAAGTCAAAGTAATAATTTGGATATTTTCTTTGAATTTCGGCTGAAATTTTAATTTTTTTATTAAGACTACTCGTACTCGTGTTCGTACCAAAAGGCTGATTTGGGGTGCTTATTTTTTTTATAGGTAATCGACCCCCGAACTCTTCCAAGTGAATCTCTAGTAAGAAGTAGATCCGGTAAAAAAATAAAATTTAGGTATTCAATCTTACTAAATCCAATCAAATTGGTGACAACTCTAATAAAGTAAAATTTACTTTAAGTTGAAATGTAATCCCGAACTATTTGGAGGACCATTGCAACAATAATGATTCTAAATTATTGTAAAACTAAAGAATTTTTATACTATGTAAGTGGAGCTTAATTTATAACATGTATAAATTATGGATCTTCTATCCTCTTTTTCTGTAAAATTCTCTTAATTTCTTATTATTAATTTTAATCATTTATTTTTACTCTTTTATTGGTCTTAAAATGTGCAAGACTTTTAAGTTTTATATTGTGTCAACAAATGAGGTCTCTCTTTATATACAGTGGCAGACCAATGCAGGGACCAGCTGGAACTTTAGTACCTGTTGATTAATTTTTTAGTATTTATTTAATATTAAAAATATTAAAATTTTGAAGAATAAATAAAATTTATTATAGTGGGCACCTCAATTGAAAAATAGTAGATAGTCCTTATGTGATCATTTATTCTTACATATTATAGGGTCTCTCTATTTTATTTTTAGACTTGGGGATACTTTTGTCCTAGTAGATTTAAATTATCTTTTTCATCTTTATATTTTTTCACATCAATTTAATATTTGAAGTTGTTTAAAGACATCATCCTAATTTTCGAAGTTCATTTTGGCTAAAAGAATTATTAGTTTTCTACGTTTATCAATGCCAGCAATTTTCATGTCAACTAATATTACTAACGTGGTTTGATGATAACGTGATATTTATTTAAAAAATAAATAATAAAATATTTAAAAATATTTATTAAATACAACAATTAGAAAAAATGTTCAAAAATAACATAATCTCTTAATCTCATTTAAATAATAAAATTTTGAGAATTTTTTCTAATCATTTTGTTTAGTAAATATTTTAACATAATTCATTAATCCATAAATGCAGAAGATTCACAGTTCTGTTAATCAGAATGATTAATGAACCCCTAAACAACTTTAAGAATTAAATTAATAAAAAAATTATAAGAACGAAAATAATAAATATATGAAACTTTTAAGTTTTTCTTTATATACGGTGGCAGACCATTATAGGAACCCTAGTACCTATTAATTAATTTTTTAGTATTTATTTAATATTAAAAAATTAAAATTTTGAAAAATAAATAAAATATATTATAATTAGCCCCCTCAGTTGAAAAACAGTAGATACTCCTTATGTGATATTTCGTTATTATATATTATTGGGCTTCTCTATTTTATTATTAGTCTTAGGGTTATGTTTATCTCTGTAGTAGATTTAATTTATCATTTTTTTTCTTATATTTTTTATATTAATTTAGCTCTCGAAGTTGTTTAGGGACAGCATCCTAACCCTCAAAATTTGTTTTGACTAAAACAACTGTTAGTCTTCTACGTTTATCAATGTCAGCAATTTTTACATCAACAAATATTACTAACATGATTTGATGATGACATGACATTTATTTAAAAAATAAATAATAAAATATTTCAAATATTTACTAAACACAACGATTAAAAAAATCTTTAAAAATTGACATAATCCCTTAATCTTATTGAAATAAATAATAAAATTTTAAGATTTTTTTCTAATAGTTGTGTTTAGTAAATATTTTAATCTAATCCCTTAACCCATAGACGTAAAAGACTCACAGTTCTGTTAGTCAAAATGGTTAATGGATTTTGAGCGCTACGCTCATGCCTAGGCATGCACAAAGTCGAATTTAAATCCGATCTGGATCGTTTTCACCTAGCCAAAAAATCAGATTTTAAAAAAACCGGTTCGGATCCTAACCGGTTTTGAGGGTCGGATGGTGTAATCGGTGTAACCGGTTTCGGTTTGAAAAAAAACTGGTTTTTTTAAAAATCCGGTTTTTAATCCGGTAAAAAACCAGTCGTCCAATTTTTCCCAAACCAGTTATATTAACGGCTAATTTTTTAAACCCCATACCGGATTTATTTTTCGGATAAAAAACCGGTTTTTTATCCGGTTTTTTCCAAACCGGTTTTTAATCCGATAAAAAAACCGGTCGTCTAATTTTTTCCCAAACCGGTTATACTATCCAGTTTTAAAATATCCGATCCGGATTAAAAAATCGGTTTTTCCCAAATTCGGTTTCAGATATTTTTTGCGTAAAATCAGATATTCGGATTTTTTTTACACCTCTATTCATGCCCCTAAACAACTTCGATGAAAAATTAATAAAAAAAATTATAAAGACAAAAATAATAAATTAAATCTATTATAAAGATAAAAATAACCCTTAAGCCTTATTTTTACCCTCTCAATAAATTCTTAGTTATGCTCGTTTTAATATATGTACTCGTTACACAAACTACATTGTGATATTATAATATATTATATTAATTTAAAATTTTCAAGAAGAAAATAAAGTAAAAATTAATTTCATTGTATCACGTCATGCCTCTCTTTGTATATATACTTGTCAGCTGCTGCTACAAACCTAATAAGTGAGATAATAAGATCTATTTTCAATAATTATCCATCAGTTCTAGAGAAAAGCACACTTGTGATCGTGAATAGCATGGATTGCTTGTTTCAGTTGTTTGCACAAGAAAGTTGAGTTTGTTTCCGTTGTAACATAAAAAAAATGGTGAAGAAATAAATAAAAGCATGAGCTTTTTCTTTTCGGTTTTTCAACTACCAGGTTGAATCCTGCTACTCTTGGCCCAAAATCCAAACTTGCTAAGCCATACTTAAGCAGCCGAGTAGGTTTCAGTGGTTTGGGCTGAATCAAGAAAATCCCACAACTACTTTATTATACAATATATTGGATTGATAATTGTCTCCCATTTTCAAATATATAATTTGAAGAAAATTTCACTATCAGCAAATGTAATTAATAGAAAATTGGCAATACCCTTGTCTCCCAGAGTCAGCATCAAGTTAGACAAACTAATATAATCAGATTTTAAAAAAAAACTAAAATTAAATCTTAACATAAAATAACCAAGTTTCAAAGTTTCAGATTAAAAATAAAGTTGATTTTAGTGACAAAGACTCAATATTGTAGGATGCAAATCAAGGTAAAGTAATTCTATATTAAAATAATAGAAGACAAAAGCAAAATCTTGTGAGGTGGGCAGCAGCCAAGAATTAGAGTGGAAAGGAACAACTCGATTAGACAAGGTTGAACTTGAGAGAGAGAAAGAGAGAATATTAGGCGGCCGTTCTTGGCCTAAATTGGTGCACTGTATTTTCTCTTTCTTTCTTTTAAACTTTTGTATTGATTGTACCATCAATTCAGATTTTTAGTTATTAATGTCCTTCGAAATCAAAAGCTATAATGATTCCAGCTTAATTACAAGGCGCTATTATATAAAAACCCTCAAAAATCATTTATTATAATAGTAACCCAAACATCATTAATTAAAAAAAGAGAAAATCACCTAAGTGATCAAAAATGCCTTATAATATATGATTTTAATCAATTTTTTTTGGATTTGCCAAAATGACCAACAAAATCGCAATACGAAATAAAAATCGCAACGCGATCTCCAGAATCGCAAATCAGTTCCCAGAATCGCAACGCGATTATGAAGAATCGCAATGCGATAGTACAAATTCGCATTGCGATTTTCCAGAATCGCAACGCGAATATGAAAATCGCAACGCGAATATATAAATCGCAACGCGAACATATAAATCGCAACGCGAACATATAAATCGCAACGCGATTCTGACTATCGCAACGAGTATCCGTAAAATCGCAACGCGTATCCGTAAATCGCAACGACAATACATAAAATGGCAACGCGTATCCGTAAATCGCAACGAGAATACGTAAATCGCAACGCGTATCTGTAAATCGCAACGAGAATACGTAAATCGCAATGCGTATCCGTAAATCGCAACGACAATACGTAAAATCGCAACGCGTATCCGTAAATCGCAACGCGATTTTTAAAGAGCCATTAGAATCGCTACGCGTATTTTATTTTCAAATTCCAAACACGAATATTAATTATCGGAACACTGAACCGTCCACAGTATATCCCGTAATCGCAACTCATAACCTAAAATCTAAAATCACAACTCAGTCCCATCTTCATCTCTCACTCTCTACGGCGAAATCTGTCCCCATCTCCGAAGATTTTTGTCCCTATCTCCGGCGAAATCCCTCACAACCAATCACGGTCAGAAATCCCTCACAATCATTCAGAAATGGAAAATCAACCTCCGAGGGTTAGTTTTTTTAATTATTTTTATTTTGAAATTTTTGTATTATTTTAGGTTTTTCATATTGAAATTGATGATAAGTTTACTGGTAATTTCAATAATAGATTAACCATTTCACTTATATTTCTTATTAAATTCATTCGATTGCTGCCAATACTGCTAAACTGTTTAGTCTTTAACCCTGTGAAGTTAGTATTTGTCTTTGTTTTGTCTTTTGGTTGAAGTAATGCAATCCATTAAAGTTTCAATTTGCAGAAGAATAATAGTTTCTAAACTTAAAATCGCAACATGAAAATGAAAATCGCAACACGAAAATGACTATCGCAACGAGAGAAATGAAAATCGCAACGAGAGAATCGTAACGCAAAATGAAAATCGCAACGAGATAATCACAACGCGAAACCAAAATCGCATTGCGATTTTCATTTCGCATTGCGATTTTAATTTCGCATTGCGATTTTAATTTCGCATTGCGATTTTAATTTCGCGTTGCGATAGTCATTTACGCGTTGCGATAGTCATTTACGCGTTGCGATAGTCATTCTCTCGTTGCGATTTTTATTTCAACCAAAAGACAAAACAGTGTTGCAAATTTTAGTTTCAAGAATAAACTACTACTCTTTATGTTTATTGTTTTTGGTATATCTTCACAGTGTAGTTTTTGGTATATCTAACTTGGTATGTTTATTGTTTTTGTAGAAATTTTTTTCGGCTTCATTGACATTAAGGAATAAAGTTAGCCTAGCCACTACAATTGCTTCGAAGCTTTCACCTGCACAAAGAAAATTGTTTGAGGAAACCTGCTTCGGGCCATGGATGAGAGTACAGCATCCGGGTGGAGATGCTAATTTGACCCATTTATGGCTTCAGACCATGACTAGCGATCTACCCGAAAGTATACAACGTGGTGAGGAAGAGATATGGTTTCATTTTCCACCGGCGTATACTTGTTTTGGGCGGAAGGAGTTCTGCTTAATCACTGGTCTACGATTCGAACACGATGATGTAGGACGGTACACTCCTCATATCACCCACCCATCATGGTTATCCCGGGTTTTTCCTGATGAGTCAATAGAGAAGCCGAACTTACACGTTGACGACCTGAAGAAATTGTTTAATAAGAAAGATGGTTTTACTCCGATGAATGACGTCGATGTTGTCCTAGTATGCCTTCTAGTACTTTTGTATGCCGGCTTTTTAGGCAGAGAGGTCAGACAACCTATTCCTCAGGAGCTAATATTATTGGTAAAGGACCTAAATGCATGGAATCTGTTTCCGTGGGGTTCATATATATGGAAGCTACCTGGACTAAGTTGTCGTCTGCCTTTGATGACCGAAAAAGTTTACGTGGCGATGGGTCGAAATACACTTTGTCAGGCTTTGTTTGGGCCTTTAAGGTAAGAATTTCTATATAATGTTTTCAAAATTATAATTAATTATTTAACAATTACTAATGTTTGTTATTATATTGTTTGTAGATTTGGATATTCGAGGCTTTCCCCAGCATGCGGACATATGCATTAAAAACTTCAAATGATATTCCTAGGGCTATTTCCTGGATGAGGAAACGTCTGTTGGATTGGGAAGACTTAATACCATATGCGACAATAAATAATGTAAGTTAACACAAATACTATCATATATAAACAAGTTATTAATAGTAGATGTTTAACTTTGTTTAAGTTTTTATACTTTTAGGAGGCCAACACTCCATTACAGAGACTGACACCCACGGAGGCTGAGCTTGCCACTGATTGGTGGCAAGCTAGTTAGTATTTTTTTGATGGCACGAATGATGAGCAGTCTCCACTTCCTCCACTTCGAGAGCCATCACCTCACCCAGAGCCATCACCTGATCGACCCGACTATACACCTCTACAACGAGAGCCATCACCTATCCCGTCACATCATCGAGCCTCTTCTCCACCATCACCTCATGATAGGCGACCGGCAAAGATGCCACGACTTCTATCTCCCTATTCTCCACCTCTACCTCCACGGGATGAGTCAAGGGAGTTACGTGATGAGGTCAATGCCTTGCATGATGAGATCGGTACTCTACGCGATAACGATGGTGCATGGCGTGTGGAGGTGTCAACTTTACGTGGTGAGGTTGCCGCTCTACGTGAGATGGTAGTATCGTTGCAGAATAAGGTTCATACTCTACGCAACGAGGTAAGTTTAAGATTTTCCATATTTAACTTGATGATAAATTTACTCGTAATTTCACTTGGATTAACCATTTCACTTAGATTGCTTAGTAAATTTATTCGGTTGCTGCCAATACTGCTAAACTGTTTATTCTTTAACACTGTGAAGTTAGTATTTGTCTTTTGTTTTGTCTTTTGGTTGAAGTAAATTTATTTGGTTGCTGCCAATTCTGCTAAACTGTGTATTCTTTAACACTGTGAAGTTAGTATTTGTCTTTGTTTTGTCTTTTGGTTGAAAGTAAATTTGTTCGGTTGCTGCCAATTCTGCTAAACTGTGTATTCTTTAACACTGTGAAGTTAGTATTTGTCTTTGTTTTGTCTTTTGGTTGAAAGTAAATTTGTTCGGCTGCTGCCAATTCTGCTAAACTGTGTATTCTTTAATACTTTGAAGTTAGTATTTGTCTTTGTTTTGTCTTTTGGTTGAAGTAATGTAATCCATTCAAGTTTCAATTTGCAGAAGAAGAAATAGTTTACTTTCGCAACATGAAACTTAAAATCGCAACGTGAAAAACGACTATCGCAATGAGAGAATCGCAACAATAAATGAAAATCATAACGAGAGAATCGCAACGCCAATTCTCTCGTTGCGATAGTCAAATTCGCATTGCGATAGTCATTTTCGCATTGCGATAGTCATTTTCGCATTGCGATAGTCATTTTCGCGTTGCGATTTTAAGTTTCAGATTCTATTCTTCTTCTGCAAATTGAAACTTGAATGAATTGCATTACTTCAACCAAAAGACAAATACTAACTTCACAGTGTTGAAAATTTAAGTTTCAAGAATAAACTACTACTCTTTATGTTGTCATTGAACCTGCGCTAAACCTATATGTTGTCCTTTTAAATGTTTATATAAGTGCTTACTTCTGGAATGTTATCTGATGCATTTTGTGAACAATGATATAATAATGACTTGGGTGAATACAGTGCAAGTTTGAAATATATTTGTCTTTGTTCTCACTGTTTAATATCATGTCTGTTTATTTACTGATTTATGTATTAATTTATTTTTAGCAGCCCGCTAAGGTGGATGCTCTACGTCGGGTTTTTCTTGCAAGACGGAGTTCACGCATCAGACGGCGTGCACGTGCCATTACGTCTCCGTTCACCCCAATAGTGCGAAGAATTCGTAAGAAAAAGCCCGACTCACCTGTCATCGTTCAAGAGGCCTCCCATATCATTCAAGAGGCCCCTATCATCCCTCAAGAGTCCCCTCCCACCGTTCAAGAGGCCACTGTCATCGTTGAAGAGGTCCCTCCCAACATTCTAGAGCCTGATTCACACGGCGTAATATATCGAATTATTGAGCAGACCCCTCACGTGCCGGACATGATGGATGATTGTTGGCTTTCGTATAAGTTACCGGCCAGAATCATTTTGGCAGATGAAGTGGAGAGGAAACAACTACCAAAAATAATTCTGGATAATACCCTTTGGGCTAAGACCGCAGTTGATTTTTATCTACATGAGCGGAGCCAAGGGTGTTACGCTGACATATACAAACTCAACGATGATATGCATTTGTTGATTGAACGGTCTTGGTGGGGTGTATTATTAGGGGTTGAAGACAACGGCTATTTTGATGGGGGGTAAGTCTTATATTTCTTATATTTCAGTTTGATTAATTTTTTTAAAATTTATGTAATTCACTAATATATGTCTTTTTTTGTAAAATAGCATATTGATGCATGGGTGACACGTCTTCTAATTGTAAGGAAATTAAAGAAAAATATTAAAAAAACGCGATATACAATTATGCCGACGTCTTTTCACGTAGTTCACTTGAAGAATCAACGACATGAATCATATGTGTTGGCTAATGGACAAGCTAAACTTTATCCTGCATGGTGGGAGGTAGATAAGGTTAGTATATTTGTTTAAATATTTTAAAGGTGTTCATAAATAAGTGCGCAATTTGAATTATTACATTTCGATGCAGGTGTTTATCCCTGTTTTGGACCGTACTCATTGGCTTCTCGTCGAGCTTCAGCTCCCATCCCTAAAGACAATAGTATATGACAGCATGATAAATTACATATCATTTTCTGATTTGAGAGATATGATTAAGGGATGGAGCTCTCATTTGGCTAAATTCTTGGATGCAATTGATTATTGGACTAAGTTTGGAAACAAGAAGCCAAAGAAGTTCAATGTTACAGTTATCAGAGACGAGATAGCGCCACAACAAACGAAGGAAGCCCGATGGGATTGTGGTCCTTTCGTATGCATGTGCTTAGAGCGTTTGACGACAGGAAGTACATATTTTCTGCCTCCCACCGATAGAGATAGAGGTGCAGTATGCTTGTGGTTTCGGCATTTTATGGCTAGAGCGATATATGCGAGACGCTGCCTACCTGCATCCGCGTTATGAAAGTGTCCATAAACAATTTGTAAGTCAAATGCAAGTGTTGTTAAATATATTTACTCTTTTTGGTTTGAAAATGTTTGGTTAAGTAGCTAGAATTCAATAATTTGTTGTTTGTAGGTTTTAGATGTGTAGAAAGTGTTGTTGATTCAATGTTTGGTTTCTGCAGGTTAATCCTGAAGTGAGCTGCGTGAAATGGATGTATGGGTGCAAAAGTTGATTTCATTATTATTTTTTGATTGTTTAATTGATTTGTAAAAGATGATTTGTAAATGTTGATTTGTTTAATTGATGTGTATATAATATTTGTGCTTGTTTAATTGATTGAAATGTAATAGTTGATTTCAATCTGCATTATGTTGAATGCAAAACAGACTATCGCAACGCGGAAATGACTATCACAACGAGAGAATCGCAATGCGAAATAAAAATCGCAACGAGTGAATCGCAATGCGAAAATGAAAATCGCAACGCGAAACTAATTTCGCGTTGCGATTTTCATTTCGCATTGCGATTTTCATTTCGCATTGCGATTTTCATTTCGCATTGCGATTCTCTCGTTGCGATAGTCATTTCTGCATTGCGATAGTCAATTCCGCATTGGGATAGTCATTTCCGTGTTGCGATAGTCATATTCGCGTTGCGATTTCCGCGTTGCGATAGTCAAATGAATGTCTAATAAGTGATAACAACTGAACTTATCATAGCAATGTTCAAACTCAAGTTACTAATATATGCCTAACTGAAAATGTTAAAAGTTCACACATAATATACACATAATACAACGAGTTCAGAAATCGAGTTATGAATTTGAAATTCAGTATTGCGATAGTCAGAATCTCGTTGCGATTTACAGATTCGCATTGCGATTTACAGATTCACATTGCGATTTACGTATTCGCATTGCGATTTATGTATTCGCATTGTGATTTACGTAATCGCATTGCGATTTACGTATTCGCATTGCGATTTAAGTAATCGCATTGCGATTTAGGAAAATCGCAACTCGAATTTGGGAAATCGCAATGCGATAGTCAGAATCGCGTTGCGAATCTGGAAACTGATTTGTGATACCGGAGATCGCGTTGCGAATTATCGATCGCGTTGCGATTTACGGATACGCGTTGCGATTTTACGTATTGTCGTTGCGATTTACGGATACGCATTGCGATTTATGTATTCTCGTTGCGATTTACAGATACGCGTTGCGATTTACGTATTCTCGTTGTGATTTATGGATACTCGTTGCGATAGTCAGAATCGCGTTGCGATTTATATGTTCGCGTTGCGATTTTCATATTCGCGTTGCGATTCTGGAAAATCGCAATGCGAATTTATACTATCGCATTGCGATTCTTCATAATCGCGTTGCGATTCTGGGAACTGATTTGCGATTCTGGAGATCGCGTTGCGATTTTTATTTCGTATTGCGATTTTGTTGGTCATTTTGGCAAATCCAAAAAAAGTTGGTTAAAATCGTATATTATAAGGCATTTTTGGTCACTGAGGCGATTTTCTCATTAAAAAAATATCTATAAAATTGTACACGTATGGTTACCTCGTGTCCTAATTAAATATATGTTTATGCCTCGCATTCAATAAGGTGTGAGACTCGTCCAACGTAAAACATATTTCAAAGAATTCAATTTAATAATTTAAAAAAAATATATCGCATTATTCGTAACGTGAAGTTCTCTAGATATTAAAATGTCTCAGTAATTTATCGCAATTTATATATATTTTCAATCCAAATCGTAAGTGTTTAACGTTCGAGTGGTATTTTAGCGTAGTTAATCTAAAAATTTTGTAATTTATAAAATTAGAGGCGTAGTATTAGAATAGGCGTAATATTGGAATTTATCTTTCTTTGAGGCTAATATCGACTCATATGATACATTGTAAGCGAGTTAAAAATCACGTTGAATTGGATCCAAAGCTTGTTTTGTGCATGAATAAAAAGCTAAAATGGTTTGATATGCATATTTGAGTGGTATTTTCGGGTAGTTAATCTGAAAATTTTCCTAATTTATAAGATTAGAGGCGTAATATTGTAACTTATATTTTAATTGAGGGTATTATCGGCACATAGGAGACGTTGTAAGCAAGTTCAAAATGGTTCCAAATTTTGGTTTTGTGCATGAAGAAGTTAAAATGACTTGATAGGCATGTTCGGGCAGTATTTTCGAGAAGTTAATATGAAAATTTTAGTAATTTATAAGATTAAAGGTGCAATATTGGTACTTGTGTTTCAACTGAGGTTAGTATCAACACATATGAGACATTCTAAGTAGTGTAAAAAATACGTTAAAATGAAAGAAATTGAAAACTAATGAATATATTTTGTTAATTACAAAAGTAGTACAATGAAAAAGCATAATAAGTTTGATGGAACGAGAAATCTCCTGATGGAAAACCCTAAGTTCTTGAGTGAAGATATGTCATTTGTCATATCAATGTCACGAGCGATAAGTAGATGATGCCATCAGAAGATGATGTCTTTTTAGAAACGATAAGTTTCTTGAAAATGACATGTTAATCATGTTAAAGAATGTTTATGACAAAGATGGGTTTGATGGAACAAGAATCAGGCATAAAAATGAAATTTGAAACCAAGCCTACGACTATAATAACATCAAACACCTTCAATGCCATGTTTGTTCGGATTAACATCCTTGATTAATGCCACCAGAAGATGATGGCATTTTAGAAACGATAAGTTTATCGAGAAGGCCAAATTACTCGTGTTAAAGAATGTTCATGAGAAATGCGATTTTTATGAAATAAGAAGTTTATCGAGAATGCCATGTTTGACAGAAGAAACTCAAAGGGCGATGTCCTTATTAGCATAAGGATCTCTAAGTTTCGTGCAAAGTCATTCCATCAGAAAAGGAGTTGTTTATAAGTAAAGACCAGTGATAAAATTTAAAATGCCACCAGGAGAGGATGCTTTATATAGACAACGACCCTGCACTATGCAAAACGTGTTTCCCTTTGAGATTCATGACCTATCAAGAACTAGCATTATACAGAACGCGGGGTCTGTAGACATTTCTGACGTGGTAGTACCACTAGCGTACACATTTGATTTGACATGTCAAGGGCCTCGCGTTCTGGAAGGCACGAGATTTGGAAAAAAAAGTATTTATAAATACGAATGATAACTACGTAGAATATATACTTTCATAAAACAAATATTTAATGGCAAGATTTTCAACAACTATATTTCATTTTTGAAACTTATTTCTACACTTTCTTTAATGACAAGATTAAGAAATATGAATTATATGATTTGATTTTAACGGAGCTTAAAAAATTTACAACACGACAAATGTCTTCTTTGCAAGCGAAAGTTTCCATTGATGAGCTCGACCCTAAAGCACATTACATGTTGACCTTATCAAGTGCAAGTAACCTTCAAAAGATGTTTAGGTTTTACACACGTGTTGGCAGTATGAGCATCGAGTTGACTGTAAAATTTGAGGAAAAAAATATCTTCATCAAGTACCGCAGAAGCAACTATATTATTACAAGACCAAGAGGACGAAGAAACAATTCTGCTACGTTATGCCCATAAACACCGGGAGAAATAGAAAATAATTGAAGAACTGAACTTAACATCAGACATTACTATATATTAAGAAGAAATGAAAACAAACTCATTTTCTATTCATTTCAACTAACTAGAACTTCATGTAGTATTGTATCTATTGTATTTTATTTATCTTATTAACTAAATATGGAATTTGATTTCGATTAACTAAAAAATTACAATGAAGTTTTTGAAATATTACATATTTTTATTTCAAGAAAAAAACAATTAATGATGCCTATATTCACCCGTACTACACCGTGGTGGACGACGAGCCCAACGCAGATTCTTACGAATCAATCTATCTTCATCAGCATCACCATCACCATAATCAACAACTTCTTATCATCACCATCATCATCGTTATCGCCATCTACATATGCAGTAACATCACTGGCACTAAGATCAAGACCGATGTAGAATATGCTTTACCTCGGTGTTTGTTCAACAATGTCGGATCCAAAGTTTGTTCCCTTAGGTGGAAACTAAAATACTGATGGTGGAATAGATGCAGGCAGAAGTGACGAATAATGTGGTTAAACTAGTATAAGAAGGCAATATGAAGAGACAATCACTGTCGGACAGGAACGAAACGTGTCAATGAGAAAACCTTCTGCAGGAGGTGGCATATTCTGAAAAGATACTAAAAATACTGACTGAGTTGAGTGGATGAATGATTGTGGTGTCACCGGTATTTGAGGCTCTTTTGTGGACTGTGTAGGTACATGTATCATTCCGATGACGAGGCTCGAGCGTGTTTTCTTCTTGTCTAGCTTGATTTCCCTCCACCTCTAGCACTATGTTGCACTGGCAAACATTGTGTCGGTTGGCGATTTTGGGGAGGCATATAAATTTCTCTTGCTCGCTCATTTTCGATCAGTTATGTAGTTTTTCATATTGTTTGTACCACATCATGTAATCACTTGAAACATTATGGTCAAATATGGGTTGACAAATGGGTTGTCTATCTAATCTCGTCAAACACTGTGACACCTCTACCGCATGATGAATATCTCAATTAACATATGTCTTCCCCTGTCACGTTAGTGATGCAAGTCGTCCAAGTCTGGTTGTGGTAATGGAATCGTTTGGACACAATTAAATTACTGGAGCACGTGATCAGTATGATGCCACTCAACTATCTCATATACTATCAACGGGACCATGCACATCCAAATGCCTAAACTAAGACCTATTATATCTGGAGTACTCGATCTAATAACATCATCATTGTGCAATGTCCATAGTAATTACATTTTTTTAAAATACAGTCAGATAAACTCGATTTAAAAATGTTTTTTAAATTAAATAATGAAATTGATTACAATTATTTCCTCGTTTATCATCTTATCGATCAATAATCTAAAATCACGTAAAGTTGTTGGTATGGGGTTGAGTTAGTGTGTCAGTCTACCTATCATTTATATAATAAAATATAATTATTTATAAAATTCTAAAAAACATATAACAATCTAAATATATAAATATAGTTTATTTTATATTACCTTCGAAGTAGTGGAAATTGAAATGGGGTCGGTTGTGTAGGAATCGAGCGCAAAAATGACATTCGCAACCAAGCCCGCGATTGCAACAACATCAAACACCCTTTAATAAATTATTTGTCTGGATCGACGACTTTACAAAGCTCCCGGAACAGAAAGGTCAATATTGTCGATTCCCAACTCTTATATTTAGAGTATTGCAAAACATGTAGATTATACAACCACATCAGATGCACTTTGTTGTGTGATTTATCTGGCATCAAGATCCCCCAATAACTCGTGCTTCATAGAACGTGAGGTCGTGTAATCTAATTTTAAATTTCAACATTTTTTAAAACACGATAAATTGCTGAGATGTTTCAATATCTCCAAAAATTAGCATTACGCAAAATGTAAGGTCTTTTTTTAAAATATTAAATTTTATTCTCCAAAAGGTATTTCCATGTTTGAGGAATCTCGCACCCTCTAAAACGTGAGGCATTAACACTTATTTTGTTGAACAAGAGATAATTCTACCAATGCAATTTAGAGGTATTTTTCTAATTAATGATGTTTTGGGTTAACATTCCAATAAATGATTTTTGGTTTTTTTTATATAATAACACGTAATTACAATGTGTAAGGGATCAAAATCAGCTGTTTGGTGAATGGTTTGCAGTTATTAATGATTTGTTTTTGTCAACACAAGACATTATTGAAACAGCAAATTTACCATGATGAATTAATCTCCAATTGCGATTCACCATCCAATTTGTGCCCTTACATCAAACTGATTGATTCTCCTACTAGACCACCACTAATTCGTTTTATTCTAGGCAAACTTACCCTCCTTTCACATGAAAACTCTTTTTTCCACCGTCAAAAATTAAGCGTTTCTTTCATGTCTTGAGGAATTTCTCCGCATCAATCATGTAACTTCATTAGTCGCTTAAACGGATAGGATTTGTTTTAAATTATATAATTTTAAATTTTGGATAATTATATAATAATTCATCTATTCATACCATTTTATTTTAGTCATTTAATATTTTTAAATCGATTTAATGATACGTTTTAATTTTATTTTAATTATTTGTAATTAAAAAATAAATAAAATTAAAATATAATAGTAGATAATTTAAAAAAAAATAATTTAGATAATCAAAATATAACTATAGAGATAAAGTAGATGAGCAAACGCATCATTCATGGTTGGTGTTGGGTTTATGATGCAATGAGTTTGTGAAGATATAGGATAGATTAGGATGGTATGCTTGATTGGACCGAAACATAATAGGATCTCTGTTATAAAATATAAAGAAGATTTTGAAACATGCGTTAATTTAAATTTCTTTTAAAAAAAGATTTTCCCCAATCACTCCGGTCGACTCATCCGTGATCATAGTTGGTGTTGAGTTTATGATGCAATGAGTTTGTGAAGGGCGAATAGGATAGGTTAGGGGGTATGTTTGATTGGACCGAAACACAGTGTGGTCTCTGTTACAAAATACACTGCTCCAAACGGAGTCATGATGCACTATATGGGGTGTAGTGTTGGTTAACTGCTACCTCCACCCAAGAGCACATTAGAGTCACCCCCCTTGGTAAAAGAAACCCTTTCTTCCTTCAAATATGTGACTGTCAAAAATGATTTAAAAAATGAGTTTTAAGATTTTGATGTGATTGGAAATTGGAGAATCCACAACGGCAGTGGCAGAGAGTGCGTCGGGAAACAGCTCTCGCGCTGTTATCGCGCGCCTCTCACTGAACCGAGGAGCAGTGAATGGGACCCAATGTAACAGACCTTTCCAGGCATGAGATCAGATGGTTGGGTAATAAAGGAAGGGCTAAGTGGTAGTGTGAGTTTAGTGTGTCAGGCTGAGTGAATACTGGAGATTCAACACTGACTACACTACAGTTATGGTAATAAACTTTTACAAAAGCCAGGCCAAGTGAAGTGAAGCATTTCTGTCTTGTTCTTATGTCTTGTCCTCTCTCTTATTTGGTTTCTCCCGTCTTCCTTTTCTGTTTTCTACTCTACTTGCCTAACTTTGAAATTAATTTTAACTTTTTCATATTGAAAAGATAACGATTACCTACGAGTAAAATTTAGCAATTAATGTTATTCTATGTTTAATTTAATGATTTAAATACAATAAATTTATTGTACTTCCTCCACAAATCACGTTAGGCTACACCTATGAAGTTTCACGTAGGTTGGACCTTCGGAGTTCCGTCTTTTATCAATTTTTTAAGTTATAAAGCTCCACGTGTCGTAGCTAATTATGATCTTATGATGTAAAAATTTATTAACCCGACATGATATATTAAAATATTTATTATATCAATTTATAAGTAGTTATTATGATTTTATTATTGATAAAATTTTTAAAGGTTATTATAAAATATCTTGATCGAAATCAAAATAAATATACGAAACTCTTTATTCACTCCTCTCTTGTACATTCTATGGAGAGAGAACTTTAATACTATGTAACAACTACTTGACCACCGGTTGTAACTTCTCGTCCAAATGAAGAGGTACATCCTCAACAATCAACATAAACCATTTTGTTACCAACAATAATCTCCGAATAGTTATATTAACACTGTGTTTAATATCAATACAAAATATCATTATAAAA
The DNA here is from genome assembly GCF_006381635.1 of Hibiscus syriacus. Taxonomy (NCBI): domain Eukaryota; kingdom Viridiplantae; phylum Streptophyta; class Magnoliopsida; order Malvales; family Malvaceae; genus Hibiscus; species Hibiscus syriacus. The sequence goes on along the minus strand of NW_024062824.1, from coordinate 844,582 downwards.
TTTTTCGATTAAGATCAAGAAAAATACTTAGAATCCCTTTCTTCACTCATCCCTATTCTATATCCTTATAGAGAATGAGGACTTTGATACGAATTAATGATTGTTTGACTATCGACTATAACTCTTCGTGCGAATCGACAGGGATAAAACACTAATGATGCAGTCACCTTATTATCATCAGCAAATATCAGAAGAAAAACAATGGAATAAGAGATAAAAGACAGACGAGAAAATAATATATTATTATTTGATGTAAAATATAATATTTTTTGAAAAAAAATATTTATAGTTACAAATAATAGATATAACATAAAATTTTAATTTTAATGAACCTCTCGACGCAAAATCTAATATAATAGACATTTATAAATAATAAATAATTATAAAAGAACATTCACGATCAATAGATATTTAAAATAATATTTAATAAATTAATTATTATATTTTATTAGGTTTATTAAACAAGTTTAAGTTATAATGTTCAGATGAGTCTGTAATGAATGACATTCATTGAAATGCGCTACTAATGATATGCATTAAAATACACCACTAATATAAACTAGGGTAAAATTTATAAACAGTCTTACAAAATTTAAAATTGATTTTATTTATCATTGAATTTTTAAAAATTACAAAATAGACATTAAACTTTGATTTTTTTTAAAAAAATAAATAACAATCGTTAAATGTTATTAAGAGGTGAATAACATAATATATTAATGAAAAATATCTTATTTAACCCCTCAATTATAACAAAAATTTCACTTTAATATTTTTAAAACAGTAATTGTAAAAAATTAGAAATTTTAGATTTTTTTAAAAATATATGAAAAAATATTTTCAAAATATTTATCAAACAATAAAAAAATGTCATTAAGAAAAATTATTTTATAACTACTTATTTATTTAATTGTTTTATATTTATATTTTTTTAAAAAAAATAATATTTTATGTCCGACAATTTATATTATCAAATAATAAAATAATTTTTATTAATGATGCCATTTAAGTATTTAATTTTTATTTAACAATTACTCAAAAAATTATTTAAAAAATTTAAATATAATTTAAAAATCATACATCCATAATTTTATAATATCATATCAAATAATTTTTAATTTATATGGTACAAATATAAAATTAAAGGATTATATTTATTTTTATCTATATCTATTTTATTTTCAATTCAACTTAATAGGAATTATTTCAATTAAAATTAAGAGTAAATTAAATTTTAGTTATAATTGAAGGATCAAATGAGATATTTCTTAATGGTTTTGTGCCCATTTTGCAACAAAATTAAAATTTAATATTCATTATGTAAGTTTTAAAAGTTAAATGTTCAAAAGGATAATTTTGACATAGTTTAATGACACATTTGTAAATTTTACCCCATAAAATTAGTGGTGAATTGCAATAAATGACATGCATTCCAGAATTTTCCATAATACTGGCACTAATACCGTTATTATTACAATCCAAAAATATTATAACTTGAACTGTGTTTAGCTACAATTATTTCCTTAACAAGAAGACTATAATTATTTCCATTTTAAAGGCTAGAGGGTTTCAAGTAATTTAGATATTGTATCTTATAGCTTTAAATATGATTAAATGAAAAAAATATTAAAATAGCTACATACTTTATAGATGAAAATGAATAATATATTATTTGATTATTAAATTAAAAGGAAGTACAACATTCTCTCGAACTCTTGGTCATATAGAGGGAGGAATTAGTCATCTCAACGAATACTTATCCCGACATTATTAGAATGGCCATTTGCCAAGAATGGCAAGAGCATATTCAAAAGGGATTAGAAGAAATTTTCTCAAGATTGAGTGGGTACCATTTTATTATTACTTTATGGATAACAAAAGTATATATTCATGTGTTTACATTTGCTGTGACTAATGCCTATTGACATCACAAATTTAATTATTTTTTATTAAGAAGATGTTGCTCTTTCAAATTTGTTCCAAGTGTAATCAAAGTAAAGGAAGAAGATTCCCTCCCTCTTTTCTTCTTATCATAAATTTTATTACCTTTTTATTGATCTTAAAATAATTTATTTAATTTTTAATCAGTTGTTATTTAACAAAGAAGGCCGTTATTGGTATTTTCATAGATAAATCATTCACACGAAACAGTAAATTAATTTGATTAGCAAAAGTTGATTTACAATCCTAATCATTTTTTTCCATTGAGAAGGTATCCAAATTAATTTGATTAATGGAAGTAAAGGTGAAATGTTTACCTAATAAAGCAATAATGACAGTTGCATTTAATTTAGCTTTTTTTTTTGCAAAACATTATTAAATAAAACTAATGATCTGATTATTATTTATGCTACTTATCTCTACCTATCGAAGTTTAGTATATGTGTTCCATATGATTACACGTTACATATTTAAAAAAAAACATAGGAAATTTGTTTGCCTTGGATTCTTGTTATTTCTTATCGGTTGCTTAAGCAAGTATTTAAAAGATAATGCTTCGGATAATTGCTTATCATGTCTCAGTCTGTTCGATGTCTATCTAAACAGTAAACATTATAAAAAAAACCATTTATATTTCTACAATGATTATGGATAAGTATTAGTGAAAGAATAAATAAAATTCACATATTTTTATAATTTTCATAGGATTAATATTTCAGTGAACCGATCGTTAGGTTTATAATATACTTGTACTATGTGTTGATATAATTTCTAACGATTTTTTTATTTCGATTAAAAATATTTTTAACATATATATATATAGTAAATTGAATAATAATAAACATTTAGATAAGATTTGAAGTTATCCTACGTGCATTATACACTTCATTAGCCTAATTTATCGGTTTTAATGAAATATATGAATATATATATTGAATAGTGATTATACGGTAACATATATTCAAAAAAAATTAATCAACTGACAACGCACACATCTTGAGAATACAGTTGTTTGAACTCAGAATCTCTAAAAAAATAATATTTCTTTTGTCACTGAAACTATAAGTGTTCAAAAGTATATGGCCCAAACTACCCGACTTATTGACCCGCTGACTTAATTGAAAACAAATAAATATTTATGATACAAAACCTTAATTTGTAGATCGAGTACCCAACACACTATTTTTTGAGTTTTTAAAGTTATCTTTTGCAAATCTATAATGTATTTTGTAAATTCAAGATTTTTATTTATTTAATAAATTTTCCTGTTTCTTATAAAAGTAACAAAAAATTATCTTATCTCCTATAAATTTTTATATTATTATGCACGTTAGTTTATTTTTTTTTCTTTTAAGATTGGTTTTATCATCGTTTCTTTGGTTGATGGACTCATAATTACCTCTTGGTATAGGGTGCTAATAAGAGAGTTCATTTTCTCGTTAGAATGATCATATTTCGAACAAATTATTTTAATTATGAAATTTATATAACGTATTTGATATTATTAGTGATGATAATTGTTTGAATAATGTCATTTGCTTAGAAAGATTAAAGTTTGATTATATTAGATTAACTTGATAATTTTAGAGTAATAATTCTTTAAAATTTTGATTGTTATATTATGATTGCCATTATAAATGAGAAAAACTGATAGGATACCAATTAAGGTTGGATGTGTGGCACGAATCGAGTGGTTTCGTAATAAAATAATTGTTGTTATTCTTTAAGGACCCAAGTTCAAGCATTATAGATGTCAGGGGTATGAGCGTTAAATGTTAAGATGGAGAGTTATCATTGAACATATATTCTCTTGTACGTATCACAGATTAGTGAAAACTGATAGGATACCAACTAAGGTTGGATGTGTGGCACCAATTAAGTGGTTTCCGTGGTAAAAGAATTGTTTTTATTCCTTAAGGACCCATGTTCAAGTACTATAGATGTCAGGGGTGTGAGTGTTCAATGTCAAGAAGTTGAGAGTTATCTTTGAACATATATTATCTTGTACGTACCCCAAATTATTAATGAAAACTGATAAAATACCAACTAAGGTTGGATGTGTGGCATGAATTAATTGATTTCCCTGATAAAAAAATTGTTGTTAATCCTTAAGGATACATATTCAAACACTATAAATGTCAAGGGTGTAAGAATTTAGATTGAAAGTTATATATATATATATATATATTTTATACGTATCCCAGATTAACTAAAAAAAAGGTTGGATGTGTGGGAGAAGATCGTGAATAAAGAAATGGCTTTTTGCTTGATTTCCGGAGGGAAACAAAGAAAAGTCTTTTGTTTTAACGAGTCAAAGGTAGCTTTTAGCTATCTTCTCAGAAAGATTGGAGGTTCATTCGTCACTTCACTTGTTCAATCAAACATTATACTGTTTAATTAACCATTTTTTCGGTTTACTTGTTGATAAAACGTTATGTAAATATCAAACATTTAACAAATTTCTTTTTATATGACCGTACCGCAATTCTCTTCTTTTACTTGGCTTGGCAACTGGGTGACATGACAACCGCACCTCATTCAAAATGTTGATTGATGATTTGACTCAAGTACCAATAATTCATAATTCAACTGTACACATAATGAGCTTAAACCCTCCCTTGTTTCTCAATGTTAATCATTTCATTAATCCCAACCCTAATTAATATATTTAAGCTAGTTTGTGGTAAATTATTAGGTTGGATTTTGTGTTATAAATAGGCTTGGTAATAATCTCTGAAAATAGGACTGATTAAAGAAGATGAAGAAGAAAATGCATGCAACTTTGGGAATGGAAATGAAGTTTGGTGAGGAACAACATTGTGAGTGTGATTCAGTGAATGAGAAATTAAAATGGTGTACTGCAAGGTTCCTATTGGAGTTTAGAAATGTCCAATCCTCTTCAGTAATGTTTTTTTTAATTATAAATACAAAAAAGAAGTAAAAAGAAAGAACATGGAGAAGAAAAACAGTATAACCAAATTGACAGCAAACAATATTTAACATTTTGGGCTTAAATATATAAAATGTGTACAACGTATGCATTTTGTTTCAGTTTAGTTTATAATATTTATTTGTTTCAGTTTAGTTTTTAATATTTATTTGTTTCAGTTAAATGTCTAACCTTTCATTCTGTAATTTAAATTGGGTCAGGCCGTGACGGATTATTAAGTTTAGCCATTAAGTAACACGTGCCACAATCTGATAATTTTAAAAAATTATTTAAAATTAAAAAATAAATTATATATATATTTTAAAAAGAAGACAAATTTTGAAATAAACCAAAAACTTTGAAAACCTTCATTTCAACCCCCAAAACCCAAGCCGACCGTCGGTTTTTATCGTCTACGAAGCTCCACCCGACCTCCACTACTATCGGCGACCAAAATCCCCATGAAATCGTGATCGATCGGTAGTCGATTGACATTCAGAATCACATGGGATTGCTATTTTCATCATAGGGTTCGCGGGGTATAAAACGCTGATTCGTCATCAATTAGCTATCGATCGTTCATGATTTCATGGGGGTTTTGGTCGTCGAGGGAAAGGGATGTTGGGTGGAGCTTCGTCGATGGCAAAAGACGGCGCTCATCGTGGGTTTAGGGGTTGAAATGAAGGTTTTCAAAGTTTTGGATTTATTTCAAATTTTGTGTTTTCTTTTTAAAAACATCTATATATAATTTATTTTTTATTTTAAATAAATTTTCAAAATTACCAGGCTGTGACACGTGTCATTTAACGGGGAAATTAACTCTGTTAACGGCCTGAGCACCAAAATGAGTAATGGAATGAAACGTTAGGAACCGAACTGAAACGAAATAAACGTTAGGCACTAAACTAGAACAAAAAACATACGTTAGACACCTTTTATATATTTAAGCCATCATTTTGAGAGGGGAAGGTATGCCCTATGAATCTCTTTGTCTCTCAACGTTTATGGGAGGGAAGGGTATTCATAATTTTCTTTGAATAATTCCTATATGGAGGAGAAAAAAAAGAATTTTGTTCTTAATTAATATTGGACCCATAATTTAAAAAAAACAAAGATGTCAATTGAGAATTTTTAACCAACCTGCTCTAGAGGTTGTTGACTTGTATATTTGTAATTTATTGTGAGTTATTCCTATATATAATAGAACTTCTGTAAATTAATACTCGATAAATTAATAATATCTCTAAAATAATAATTTTCCTGGTCTCAACTTGGGCCCAATATCTAAATTAATAATTTCGATAAATTATTAAGATAAAAATTTTCAGAATATTCTTATATAAATTTATGATCCTTCAATATTACAAATTAATAACTCTATAAATTTATAAATATAAATAGGACAACTTGGTAAAATATGATTCTATTATTATTTTCTTCTTCTTAACATTGAAATCTAGTTGTATTTCGTCTTTAACTTTCCTTACTGCATCTAAAAATTATGGTGTTGCATTCTCATACTATATAAAAAATAGTGAACAATTGTTACCACTATGAGTGCTTTATTCTGTGTAATTAGTTGCAAAGTGATTGTATCATCTTCAGTTTTATCTTCAATAGGATTTTCAATAACACTAGCTACAATTTCTTCTAAGCTTTGGTCATCTGAACATGTATCATTTTCACTCGGGTAATCCAATAGTTGATTAACATCCATTTTGCTGTGGTACCCAACATATTAGATTTCTCGTAGATGATTTTTGGACATATTTTAGATGTGAAGCCATGGTTGTTGGTTTTGATTTGGATTGACTTATAAGGAATGTTTGATGTTGTTTATATAGCCCTAAATTAGGATTTAGATCTAAATTGATTTTATTTTTCCTTTAAAATATGAAGTTTTCGAGTATTAATATTTAATATTGTATGAATTAAATTTTTCGTCAAACTTAAAGGTAAAGTATACAAATGGTCTCCATTTATAGGGTAATTCTTTGTTGAGTCTCCTGACTATTAAAAATTACAAAGTGATCCTCTAACTGCAGGGTGTTGTTTTGTTGAGTTCAAAGTTATAAAATGGTCACTTGACTACTAATATGTTACAAACTCATCCTTTTTAGGTAAAACTCGGTGGTCATCTGAGTTAGACGTTAATCTGTTGACTATGATATAATAAAATCTGATCTCATAACCATTTGAGCTATACTTTGTGGATCGATTCTCTGTTTACCTTATGTCGTGGAGCTTGTGTTTGAAACATTATGCCATTAAGCTAGTGCTTGAAAGCAGTTGCGGTGCCAATAGATATCTTTAAAATATGATTTTATCATATCTTAGTTAGCAGATTAACGTCCAACTCAGATGATCCTCAAATATTTAACATAAAAGGACGAGTTGGAGCATATTAATAGTCAAATGACTATTTTATAATTTTTAATAATCAAGGGACTCAACAAAACAACACCCTATGATCGATGGATCATTTTATAATTTCAATAGTCGATGGACTATTTGTATACTTTACATCAAACTTAAACATTTAAATGATAACTTGAATTTAACATAAATCATATTTAAAGAAGTATATGTATCTTCTTGATGGAAATAACTGAGTTACATGGGTTATTGGCGGTTCACCTTTTCTGAGGAAGGAATGACGATAAGAGTTGCAAGGTAGTATTTATTTGAAAGACTCTCAATTATTTGATAATTAAAGCTCAAATATTCCTGCAAATATCATGCTTAAAATCTAGACCTCTAGAGATAAGAATCATCCTTTTAACCACTAAAATCGTTTGATACGTATTATCTATTTGACAACTGCTAGACAAAATATGTACTTAAAAATTAAAAATATTACAGATTAAAAATATGTACTCAATTATAAATTGAGTATGATAGAATTTTAGTTAGTAATAAAAGTCCTAGTTAATGTTACAGATTAACCAAGTCCAAATCACTCAAAATCAAATGACTACAATACCTATCTTGAATAATAATAATAATAAATGTTATTATAAAAAATTTATTTCATAATTTTATATATAGTTTTAAATAAAATATTATCAGTTGTCTAAATATTAAAATTCACAGTTTAAGAATTCAAATAGTCCACAAATAATTAGTATTCAAATCTCTAATCATTTCGTTTATACTTATTTATTAGATAAACTTTTATATGATTTTATGTTAAACGTTGTCATTTATCAACAATAAAAATATAATAAAATTTAATATAATTAATATATCGTAACCAAATTTGAGGACGTGCTCAGGAATTTCTGCTGTGCGACGCCTAAAAAACAGCTATAAAATGACATGATCGGTTAAAATTTAGATAGATTATGTTATATCATTTAACTGGAAATATTATTAAGTACAAAAACATATTAGGTAGCGCTTATATAATGTAATAGGTAGCGCTTATATAATAAAATAGGCATTTAACCGGAAATATTATCAAGTACAATAACATATTAGGTAGCGCTTATATTGACCTATTTTCTAACTAAACCGGTTTATTTATACCGGTAACATTGTAAATTTACCTATTACATTATAATTATCGGTTTTGATATTTTTGGGATCGATACAATTTTAAATGTATCGACACTTTATGCATGCACCTCGTTGGGCATTCATTATGGAAAAAAGTATCGACACAAACTTAAAAAGTGTCGATACATTATGTAGAACTATTTTCTCATAAAACCGGTATATTTCTATCGGGTATATTGTAAATTTACCTATTACATTGTAATTATCGGTTTCGATGTTTTTGGGATCAATACTTTTAATAAATGTATCGGCACTTTATGCGTGCACCCTGTTTGGCATTCATTATGGACAAAAAGTATCGACACAAGTTCCACAAGTGTCGATACATTATGTAGACCTATTTTTTCATAAAACCAGTAAATTTCTACCGGTTACATTGTAAATTTACATATTACATTATAATTATGGGTTTCGATATTTTTTGGGATCGATACTTTTTATAAATGTATCGACACTTTATGCGTGCACCCTTTTGGGCATTCATTCTGGACAACAAGTATCAACACAAGTTTTACAAGTGTCGATACATTATGTAGACATATTTTCTCATAAAACCGGTAAATTTAGACTGGTTACATTGTAAATTTACCTATTACATTATAATTATGAGTTTCGATGTTTTTGGGATCGATACTTTTTATAAATGTATCGAAACATATTTAGGTCATTATTGTACATACCTAAATATGTCCTGCGAATTTAATGTTGTACCCACCCTTCAACTACCACTACCAATACCACATCTTATTGAAAGCACGACTGAAATATGTTGTTCAATGAACCTTTACTTACATCTCCATCAACTCCGGGACCACTGAACTTGCACAACAAATTTTTTGCCATAGATCATATTGATGCAGACAACGTTAAGCCAACCAAGGAATGCCATGAAGTACATAATGTTGATGAATCTGACAAATTGGTTGGTCAGCTCTTCTCTTCACGTGATCAAGCTTGGTACTTTTACAAGGGATTCACACAGGAACATGGGTTTAGTGCACGTAAGGGAACAACACAGCTTGACATGGAAGGGAATGTGAAGACACAAAAATTTTGTTGTTCCAAAGAAGGGTTTCGAGTATCAAAAGTCAATACTGTTGACCATCAACGTGCTCATACACCAGTCACAAGAACAGGATGCAAGGTTAGAGTCGTAGTTACAGCAACAAATACAAACGATCACTGGGTTATAAGTAAGTCTTATCAGAAACATAATCATGCATTGTGCACACTTGGTATGACACCATTTATGCGTTCTAATAAAGCTGTAATTAAGGCTGATATCGATGAGGCAACAACATTGAAAGAGGTCGTTGTTGGCACGTCACAAGTAATGAACTATTTAATGCAACAGGTAGGGGGCTATCATAATGTTGGATTTACACATAAAGACCTCTACAATGCACTTCAAAGAGGAAATCGTCGATGGGGATGTGAATACGCTTATTGCTTACTTTGATTATAAGAAACATGATGATCCCGAGTTTTTTATGACATACTCGGTAGACGAATCAGGGGCATTGTATAATCTTATTTGGTCAGATTCTACATTGAGTTCAGATTAGACATGCTTCGGTGATGTAATTACGTTCGACATAACGTACAAAGATAATTTGTATGGTTGATAAATTATGCCTATTATCGGTGTCAATTATCACCATAACACAATTGTATTTGCCACTTCCATAATCGCTGACGAGACATCCCAATCTTTCGAGTGGGTGCTACAAAATGTTTTAGAAGCCATGATGAATAAATCACCTATTTCAGTTGTCACCGATGGGGATAGGGCAATGCAGAGGGCTATCAAATATGTTATCCCTTATGCTAAGCACATATTATATTCTTGGCATCTTTCTCACAATGCACAAGCTAACATTGGTGACCCAAAATTTACAACATCATTCTCAAAATGCATGGCTTCCTGGTGGACAACCGAGGAATTTGATATTCAATGGTATTCAGTTGTTTCAGAATTCAACGTCGAAAAGTATCCATGGGTGATTGAGAAGGAAAATACTCGACACTTATGGGCACAAGCATATCTAACCAGTCATTTCTTTGCCAATATTCACTCAACACAAAAGTGTGAGTCTATGAATGCTTCACTTGCGATTGCACTGAAACATAAGAAGACATATTTAGATGTTGTTCGTGCAATTAAAGATGGAATTAGTAGAATGCGTATGAACGAGTTAAAAGCGGATTACTTAAGTTCCCAGACGAAGCCCTTCCAGATCACAAAAATGGTCGACCTTGAAAGCCATGCTGCTGAGATTTACACACGCGAATCTTTTTGTGCGTTCCAAGATGAACTTCAACGGGAGACATTGTACCGGATTCAGGAAGAGATTCAGTCCTTATCAGATGAATGTCAAAATTATATTTTGACAAAGTACAAAGAAAAAAATAGGACATTTGAAATTTGTTTTGATTCTCGTACAGAAACCCTAAATTACTCATGCAAAAAATTTGAGACCGTCGAACTTCTGTGTCGCCATTAACTTCAAATTTTGAAGCACTTGGATTATACATATTTTCCCGAGACTTTGATTCAAAGTAGGTGGACTAAGGATGCGAAGGCTTCTACAGCCAGTTATTTTGACTTGAATGTGCCTCCAGAAGTAATATAAATGGCAATGTTCGCTTCTCTACGTGCAACGTCAAGTAGGTTATGCTACATTTCATCAAAGACAGACGCGTCTTTCAAAATCGCAAGAGATGAGATGAAAAGACTAACAGAAGAATTTGAAAACTCGTTTGGTTTGAATGATTCAATCAACCAGAGCAGTGTAGTAAACAACGCCCTCAACGAAAACAACGCAAGCGAAAAGAAGTACCGAAGAACAAGGTTGAGAAGAAAATTAGGTGATGTGGGTTCTGCAACGGTGAGGGACATAACAAACTAACATGTCCTCAAGTCAAGCTCAGTTTGAATACAAGCACACAACCTACATCAACTAATTTTTTTGAAGATGGAATAGAATGACCATTCAGTCCCGCACGTGATGACAATGATCTCCATATATCGTAAGTATCAACATGACTCCTATTGTGTATAAGAAACATGTACAACAACCTATTGCTAACTTTTCTCATCTCATACAACCTATTACATTGACATACAAAATTATAAATTATATTCAAAATTATGAATCGTATACAAAATTTCCCCTACATTAACAAAATTTCTTCTCTTATTCTATTTTGATTGTTGTTTACGAGACCGTTTAATATTCCATCTGCATCATCACATAAATTCCAAACAATCTGTAGACTAGAGTCTCCCACAATCATGGCCGGAATCAGTTCTGTAACTGGGATTATCCATGTTAATCATGTTGACTACATAGCTAATAAAACCTGGGGTCCAAATGGTAATCTAGGAATTGGTAAGGCATGCTTTCTTTGAGGGTTTAGGGTTTAGAGCCCTCCAATGTATGGAGTGCATGATTGAACATTACGTATAATAGTTGTATTTAGTTGTTAAGGATATAAGGATAGTTGTAATGATATACGTTCACGTTTCAGGACCAATTAGTTAGATGCATACAATACCCTATATCCTTGAGGCAGAGCACATGAAATCTGGCACTTAAAGATTTACCAAGAGCGGTAGCTTTTGCTCTGAATGAAGACCGAACCTAAAATCAACTTTGCAATTATGCCTATCATACTAAAGAGAACTTGCTGAATGAGATTTGCACACAAATGTAAGTATTTTAAACCCTAAACCCAATTACTCACATGGAAAATTATGCAACAGAGATATCAATCATTTTATGGGAAATCCTAACATCTATGTTTCATAATTTTCCATGTGAGTAGTTGGGTTTAGGGTTTAAAATACTTGCAGTTGTGTGCAAATCCTATTAGTCAGCATGTTCTCATTAGCAGTATAGTCATAATTGCAAAGTTAAATCTAGGTTCGGTCTTCATATAGAGCAAAAGCTACCGCTCTTGGTAAATCTTTAAGTGTCAGATTTCTTGTGCTCTGCCTCGAGGATATAGGGTACTGCATGCATCTAACTAATTGGTCCCGAAACGTGAACATATATCATTACAACTATCCTTATATAAAATTAATAACAATTCTTCAACAACTAAATACAACTATTATACGTAATGTTCAATCATGCACTCCTTATGTTGGAGGGCTCTAAACCCTAAACCCTCAAAGGAAGTTTATCTTACCGATTCTTAGCTTACCATTTGGACCTTGCAAGGGGTTTTATTGGCTATGCAGTCAACATGATTATGAGATTCCTTTATCCTTTCGCATTTAGTCAGACTATAGAGATTTGAATCAATTAAAAGTTATTAAATACTTTAATCCAATTACCATTTCAAGAACAATTACATGAATACATTGATACTTACTGGTCGCTTTCGATTTTCTTCAATATTGATACGCTGGGGCTTCATTTGAAGGTCATCATCTTTGTGAACAAATATTGAACTTTCAACCTATAACCATTCAAAAACATCAAACTTTAAAACCTAACCCCTCTTTTCGAAGAATAATATTCTAAAAAATTAGGGTTTTAACAACATACCTATCGAAGACATGAAGGGAAAAAAGTGTCCAATATGGAAATCAATCAAAAACTAATTTGAATACCATAATATCGATGAATTTACATGAAGAACTGATCGTAACTGTTATGAACGCTGATATTCGTCGGAGTAGAAGAGTTCTTTTCTGCCTTTAAGGTTTATCGAATTTAAAATATATAGTGTTACATATAAATATAATGAAAAAAAACATACGTAATTTAAAAAAGTATCGACACGACTTTAAAAAGGGTCGATACATTATGCAGACGTATTTTCGAATTAACGGTATATTTCTACTGGTTACATTGGAAATTAACCTATTACATTATAATTATATTATTCGATGTTTATGGGATTGATACTTTTTATAAATGTATCGACACTTTATTCGTGCACCCCGGTTGGTAATTCATTATGGACAAAAAGTATCGACACAATTTAAAAAGTGTCGATACATTATGTAGACCTATTTTTGAATTAACAGGTATATTTCTACCGGTTACAGTGTAAATTTACATATTACATTATAATTATAGGTTTCGATGTTTTTGGGATCGATACTTTTTATAAATGTATCGACACTTTATGAGTGCACCCTTTTGGGCATTCATTCTGGACAAAAAGTATCGATACAAATTCCACAAGTGTCGATACATGATGTAGACCTATTGTCTAATTAAACGGTATATTTCTACCGGTTACATTGGAAATTGACCTATTACATTATAATTATATTATTCGATGTTTATAGGATCAATACTTTTTATAAATGTATCGACACTTTATTCGTACACCTCGGTTGGTCATTCATTCTGAACAAAAAGTATCGACACAATTTAAAAAGTGTCGATACATTATGTAGACCTATTTTCGAATTAACCGGTATATTTTTACCGGTTACATTTTAAAGTTACCTATTACATTGTAAAGTTACCTATTACATTGTAATTATCTATTTCGATGTTTTCGGAATCGATACTTTTAATACATGTATCGACACTTTATGCGTGCACCCCGTTTGGCATTTATTATGGACAAAAAGTATCGACACAAATTCCACAAGTGTCGATACATGATGTAGACCTATTTTCTAATTAACCGGTATATTTCTATTGGTTACATTGGAAATTGACCTATTACATTATAATTATATTATTCGATGTTTATGGGATCAATACTTTTTATAAATGTATCGACACTTTATTCGTGTACCCGGTTAGTCATTTATTCTGGACAAAAAGTATCGACACAAATTCCATAAGTGTCGATACATTATGTAGACCTATTCTCTAATTAACCGGTATATTTCTAACAATTGCATTGTAAATTTACCTATTACATTATAATTATCTTATTCGATGTTTTTGGGAACGATACGTTTTATTAATGTATCGACACTTTATTCGTGCACCTCGGTTGGACATTCATTCTGGAGATTACTGAAAACGATTCTTTAATAATTTCATAATGGATATTTGCACGCAGATATAAAATACATTTGTTAACTAGTATTGATATTTCAACAATCCTCAAATGTCTCGGTATACAGAGAAACAAATATGAATATAAAAGCCCGACCAATCAACCAACAACGATTCGAAGATCAAATGTCATTATATATTCGGAGCAATCAACCTAAACGAAATGCGAGGGAAATCCCAACGATCATAATTTTGAGTAACAAGCAGGAAGACTGGAAAGACGAAGAATGCCTTCCAAATAATATCCATTTCATCCAGCTCACGAAGATAGGATAACCGTAAACCGAAACCGTCTGAGAGAAACATAACTGATGTAGAAGCAGCTGCATATTTAAAATCTCGAAGGCGATCTATTTGGTTCTCAAACATTTAAAGCATCGGAAGCATTTTAGACTTATGATTTGGGTGCTACACGGGTAAAGCATCGGAAGCATTTCAAACATTTTTCGAGAATTAAACGCTAGATCTTTTAATAATAATGTTAAATAATGGAAGATACACACGTAAAGAATAAACCCCGGTACAATTAACAATGTAAACGGATAAAAGTTCTCCGGTCTAATGAAAATAGTCGTAAATGACAAGTTCAGACGCTTTTCATATACGCCTATTATCATTGCACCAGTAGAATTTTACCGTTTACATTGTTAATTTAACAAAGTATCGATAGTTTATACACGTGTACCCTTCAATTATTTTTGTTATTATTACAAGTTGTAGCCCTCAATTATCGGGATTTTTAGTTGCCATTTGTTGCATTTCCCGTATACCACTCAGATCATACGTCCGAAACATTTCTGACGCTTTAATTGTTTGAGAACCAAATGCATCACCGTTGAGATTTTAAATCTGCAGCTGCTTCTACATCAAGTATGTTTGGCTAAGACGGTTTTAGTTTAGGGTTAACCTACCTCAGTGAGCTTGCTGAAATGGATAGTATCCGAAGGCATTCTTCGGATATCCAATCTTCCTGTTTGTTAACCAAAATTTATGATGCTCAGGATTTCCCTCACATTTAAAGTTGGAAAAAACAATGAAAATTAGGAATAATCAATGATAACATGCATATTATCTAAGTTAATAAGTTTTGAAAAAGGTAAGTTGTTACCTTAGAAATGAAATTTGAAACACTCCCGAAGCTTCCATTGAGTAAGTTGTTGTTTGGATGGAACAAAGGCTCGGGCTAATATTTATAGTGGAGCCGAAATTTATATTAAAATTCAAACTCATATTGAAAGTTATATTCTAACTCCAATTACATATGAAATGAACTTGAAATGCAGTGTTAAATTGAATATGGAAATTGCATAATTGATTCATACTGTTCAAGTAACATGCGTTATGAACCATCAAGCGGGTAAAAGACAATATTGATTCAATTCAAAGCTGAGTTGTGAGTTGATGGGGTTGTCATACTTGTCACATGGGAATAAAGTACTCACATGGAAGAGATAGATTGTTTTGTTATGCACAGCCCATCAGAATGAAATATTTACTGTATGTCACATGTTGTACTGTGCAATATTAAAAGACACAGTTACTGTGTTATATGTTTATATATAACAATGTTCAAATAATGTTCAAATAATCAAAGCCACAACGAAATCCATCCGAATGAAATATACTAACAATATAATCAAACCAAAACATACATACCGGTTACATTGAAAAATTACCTCTTACATTGTAATTATGGGTTTCGATGTTCTTGGGATCGACACTTATTATAAATGTATCGACACTTTATGCTTGCACCCCTTTTGGGAATTCATTCTGGATAAAAAGTATCGACACAAATTCCACAAGTGTCGATACATTATGTAGACATATTTTCTCATAAAACCGGTCTATTTATACCGGTTACATTGAAAAATTACCTATTACATTGTAATTATGGGTTTCGATGTTCTTGGGATCGACACTTCTTATAAATGTATCGACACATATGTTTACCTATTCTCTCATTAAATTGGTATATTTTACCTATTACTTTATAATAATTGGCTTCGATGTTTTTAGGGTTGATACTTACAATAAATGTATCGACACATTTTTTTGGAAACTTTACGTTTGGGAACCATATTGGACAAAATGTTGGAAACAAATCCTTGTGTTTATTAATTTTGTCATTAAAAAGGTTTATTTTTACCACCTACATTGTAAATTTACCTTTTACTTTAAAGTTATTGAATTTTGTAGTTATTGTACATACCTAAATATGGAATGACCATTCAGTCCCGTACATGATGACAATTATGTTAGTGACATTTGGAATAATGCACAGAATGATCTCCATATATCGTAAGTATCAACATGACTCCTACTGTGTATAAGAAACATGTACAACAACCTATTGCTAACTTTTCTCATCTCATACATAATTACATTCACATATAAAATTATAAATCGTATACAAAATTATAAATCTTATACAAAATTAACCCTACATTTACATCATCGCTTCCTTTTGTTATTCTTGTGGCCCATGGCGGCTTTTGTAATATCCTCTCTTAGTTTATTTTGATTGTGGCTTACGAGATAGTTTAATATTTGCGGTCGATCCCAATGTCCAACAACCTATATTCAAATTGTCAGTACATTAAGTATTTTAAACCACAACATTCAATCTACGACTTTTAACAATTTAACCGCAAACTAATTTTTAATTCCATTTACAAAATCACCAGTTCCCCCTCTTGAACCGATCGATTCCATCCACATCATCACATAAATGCCGCAATCATATATGTTACAAAATTTGAATACCACACATGTCAATTATGAAACCTGCATAAATTAAGCTTTCTATTTATGATAACATCTCATACCCGTTCAATTGCTCATTCATCTTATGCTCCAAAAATTTGAAATTTCTCTAGGGGACCTTTCCTAGAGAGCCACATGCTTGTACCCAATATCGTTTCTTATTATAACAATCTAATATTTTCATCTGCATTAAAAAATATGAAGTTATGATCCAAACAAATTATGCATTATAATTTACATAATTTCCTTTATACATACCAATCTCTTGCCATCATTCACTCTCTGTTTAGTTGCTTCAGATGTAAACAGACTATCATATACCGTTGCAAAACGATCTACCATATCCAACACCATCAAATACCAATGTGAATTGGCGTAGTTTATTGTGATCATGATCTACAACAAATTTCACACCTAATTTGACAAAATTCAACATTATATATCCAAAAACATCATTTGCAATTCGTATGGTGTCTTACATTCTCACAGTCGGTGAATTTCACATATTTATCCAATATGGGACCCCATAAGCTGGTAATTCCCTCAACTTTTACTTTGTTGTTGCTATCCAATGCCTGTTGCTGTAATTACGCGACAATCATTAGTAATTTACCGTCTATAACAATACTTTTCAATATTTATTAATTTAACTCACCACAAAGTGGTATGGAAGGTAGCCAATCCTCCGGAGTAACTTTTTCGAATCGTAGCATAATGTCCAGGCGAGCAATCAATAACCTAACAAAATTAATTACACAACCATAACATATTCAATAGGTTTTAACATTTTGTACTTTCTATTTACCACACATCCAACCCATTCCATAGGCTTCAATGTTGAAACGTCGGATACACTAGCGTATTGATTTCCCATGGAGATTACAAAATATATGTATGAATCATTAGGATTAATATATTGTCACGAAATATTTAAATATCACTCACAAATCAATATATTTCACTTACCCCGATTCTAACCCACTTTTCCATAAATAATCACACATTACAGCTTCGAGGTCATCAATTCCGCTTGGAATATTCGCTTTTTCAACCTACAATTTTGCATACAAATTTTTGTCACAACAACATGATAAAAATCAAATTAAGTTTTCTTTTATTCAACTTACCTTATGCTTATTCTTCTGGGGTGCAGGACATTCCGAATCCAAATCTGCATCTATAACACTCTGCGGTGTAGAGATCACGTCGACATCCTTCCTCCTCATTTCCTCCATCTTTTCTTCTTCGTCCATCTTTTCTTCTTCCTCCATATTTTTTCAATTCATCGTATTTTGCTCTACATAGCTCTTCATCTCTTTTATTTCACCCTTCATCCAAGTTTTTCTCAACCGCCCCCTTCACCCGCATAAGTTCACTCTTAAATTCCACAACCTCCTTGACCACTCCATCAATTTTTCCACCCGTTACCATCTTAAGGTCACCCCTCAACACCTCAAATTCTTTCACCACTCCATCTATTTTTCCTTCCATTTACCCCTTATGCCTCTCAAGTGTCTCTTCAACTCTTGATTGTATTTGCACAATATCAAAAAGGATTTTTTATATATGCCAATTCAGACATCAAAATGACGAATTTACTTTGTTTTCCCTCACCGTCATCCCCCTCACCGTCATCCACCTCTACAACCATCTCTTCTTCATTTTCCTCTGCCTCCTCTACCTCCTTGCCAATAACCTTCAAAATTAAATTACAATATTAAGACATTGATTATATTCTTAATATTATTTAATTACATTTATTACCCTTTCTTACTTCCTCGGTCTATCTGACTTTAACTTCGCCATCACTCTAACCACCTCTTCCTTCCCCTATGCACGGATGCGTTCCACTCCGGTTCTTTCATAAGTCGGCAAACTATCACAGCCCGACCAAAAATTAAAGAGTGCAACATGCATTAATAATAAAATTTATCATTTTATATAATAACTATACTATCATTTTATATAAAAAACAAAAATGTTCTTCAACTCAGTTACCTCTAAGATTGCTATGCACCCTTTGAGGTATCTCTGGCTGCCTTTTTGAAAGGTTATTATTGATTCAATCAATTTTGAATGGACATAGTCAGTCCAATTAAATTCACCCTTCAAGCTTTCATCGCAAATGAGCTTCATAATGTCCTTGTTTGTTGACGTATCACCCGTTGGACAAAGAAAGATCCCGACAAGGTACAATAGAACTTGGGCCTTCAGGTCATCCCCCTGTAAGATCCACTTTTGATATCCTCTTCAACTTCATCATATGTCACCTTCTGCTTCAAACCATATTTGGAGGCAAGTGCTTTCCAGTTCTTACTCTTACAGACTTCTACAACACTTTTGCCTTCGTTTCGTACCCCCAAGATGGCTGCAGCACATGGGACCCCCAGAGGAAATGAATAATCACCATATTTACCAATATATTGTTGTACATCAAATTGCTCCATCAAGGATCGACACAATTCCCTCCGAATAGGTCGATCCCTTACTTCTACCAATGATCCAAACCCCATTTCTACCAACACATTGAACTGATCCTTCTCTTTAAGGTGTTCAATTAATGAATTCACCCTTTTTATGCTGCACCTTGGAGATACTTCCTACATTTTTAACAATATATAATGTTATTGTTCTTATATATTTTGTATCAACGTATTTACAAGTTTAATGAATACATTCTTTTCATGTGCTTTCCTCCATTCTTTGTATTCTTCACTATCATTCTTTGACTATGCGATGAAAGGTTCCTTCTCAGCACACTCATCGAATTCCATTTCTCCAACACATCATCTCTCACCTAAAATTAAGCATAAACATTTCTTAATCATTAATGCTAAATAATACTCAATGTCAAATTCAATTTACATACCGAGCCGATGTGTTTGCCACCTACCTTCAACTTTTGGCATTCGATCATACTGTCAACATTTAAAATTTGTAATCAATTTAAGGTTCTTAAATACTTTAATCCAATTACCATTTCAACAATAATAACAAAAGGACATTGATACTTACTAGAAGTACATATATCCACCATTTGGTTGTTTTCGACCCTCGGACTCAATTTCAAAGTCATCTTCGCCACCAACAATTCCAAGATCCTTTGACTTCATTTTTCCTTCATATATCAGTTTACACAAATCAAATCAAATACTGGTTACATACACTTTATTCAATAAACAAATATTAATAACTACTCTTGTAGTAAAACAGTTTCCTTCAAAAGAATTTGAATGGCTACTACAACAAGTGTCGGCACATTTATACAACCTACAATATCATTTTCTTCCTATAATATTATAAACATGTATCACATGTATCCATATTTATTTTCTACCTATAATATTATGTAACGGTCCCAAATCCTTCTTGGCTTCGATTCTTAATCCCCAAACCAACCCCAAAAACCTAATGCCTATTTCCTTCAAAAGAATGAGAACACTCAATACTCTAAGTATCGACACATTTATACAACCTATAATATCATTTTCTACCTATAATATTTAATAAAAGTGTCGATATTTATATTTTACCTATAATATCACTTTCTACCTGTAATCGGTCCCAAATGCTTCTTTTCTTAGAAAGCCCTAAACAACACATAAAAACCCTATTTCTGATTACTCTAATAATAAAAAAATAGGGTTTCGACAACGTACTTTTCGATTTGATTGCAACAACAAATAAACAAACTTCGCTTTAGAAACGCAATCTGAAATGCAACAACAATTACGCTTCGATTTCAAAAACTCGTCCGTCCGTGTTCTGAAATGCCCTTTATATTTTCACCGGATATGTTATTTATATTTAATTGATACAATAACCCAAGTGTCGATACATTTTTATAAAGTATCGACACTTTATAGGCGATATTATTACTTCTCTTTTAAATTCCAAAAGTGTCGATACTTATAATAAAGTATCGACACTTTTAACATATCCGGTGGCTCTTTACCGGTTTTGTCATTTTTAGACCGGTTTTATCATATTTTTACTTGTTATATTGTTATGGATCGATACATTTTTTTAAAGTATCGACACTTTATAAACGCTATTACTGCTTGTCTTTTAAATTCCAAAAGTGTCGATACTTATAATAAAGTATCGACACTTTCAACAAATCCGGTAGCGCTTTACCGGTTTGATCATTTTGAGACCGGTTTTGCCATATTCTTACCTGTTATATTGCTATGGATTGATACATTTTTTATTTGTATCGACACAAACTGACAAGCTAGGTTTGCCGGTTGCCATTTTTTTAATATTTCTTCATGATTTCCACCTATAACATTATTATTACTCAACATTTCCGGTAGCGCTAAACCAATTTTTTAAATATCTCTTAATGTATCTGGTCACGCCATATATTAACCGTTATTAGTCTGTCTTTCCTGAGACAACCCCGGATGTGCTCTGCTACCAAAATTACCATAAAAGGACAGTACACTTTGTGTCATAATGATGCATCTTCATCGTCAAGTAGCTTTTCACTGTCCATCTTTGAAATTTTTTATTCGTTACCGTTACCAAATCATCTTAATATAAAAATAAATGTTTATACTATAGGTAAAGTTATTTCCAAAAAAAGTATATCTAATGTTAATTATTGATGTTTAAAGAATTTTCGTTAAAAATTAGTGTCTAGTGTCTTCTTTATTATATTTTTAGATGCATACCGTTAAAAATTTATTAAGTGACATATCTCATGTTTATATTTTTTTTGAATTTTTCCAAAAATATATATTTTTAAATCTAACATGACAAATGTCATTTAACTCATTTTTTAACAGTAGACACCTAAAAGTACAACGGAAAAGACATTAGGTACCTAATTTTAAAGAAAAATTTTTAAGACACCAAAAGTTAACTTTAAGTATAATTTGAATACTTATTTTTATATTAAACCTATCAAATTCACGATTCTTCTGTTTCCTTCTATAATAAACAATAAACAATAAACAAGTAAATATATATTTTGATCTTCAAATTTAGTTTTGATGTATACTTTAATATTTAACTTTTTAAATTTAATTTATATGTTAAAATTAATTTGATATTTATTCATTTATTTATTAATTTTCATACATGAGTTAATTTTTTTTGAATGAAAGAGATGGTACAAGACCTTAACTAACTAAAACTGATTTAACGTAGGGTGGACCCAAGATGTCTCGTTCCACAATGGGAAACATTGCTGGCGGGCGGGTCATCGAAGAGTGAGAGCTGGAATTCAGGGGCCGATTCTAGCTTTGCCGTTTTGCCAAGGGGATGGGATCTTGCTCGATATTTGGGTTATTTAGTAGTCGAATTGCATGAGCACTATCTGATTGGATCTGCAATTTATCAATGGAATAGGACCATGCCAGGTGCTTGCCTATGAGTATGCTCTAGAGCTCTGCTAAGAAGGGTGAGGAGATACCTACTGTTTTATAGTATCCAACCAGCCAAGATCTATCATTTGTTCTGATCACACCTCCTATTTTAGCTGTACATGAGGAGGGGTCAATGGTGGCGTCCGAGAGTACCTTGTATCTGCGCATGGCTTCCACATAATAGGGGTGGCGTCCGTGTTACTTTCGAATGGTGGGTGGTGATAGGGACAGAGTTAGAATTAAATATTGGCAGAGACCGAAATATTAAATTATTTAAGAAAAATACAAAGACTTATTTGGTATTTAAAATCGAAATTCAGCATGAATCAAGCGACCTTAGTGATTAAATGATTGTTGTTATCCTTGAGGTCCCTAGTTAAAGCGCGTATGTAGATGTATGAGCGTTCATTGTCAAATAGTTGAAAATTTTTGTACAAATATTACCTTATATTTACCCTAAATTAAAAAAAAAACTCAAAACTCAACTCAAAAGACAACTTCTAATTTGTCTAATACTTAAACTTACAATGACTTAAATTGTAATTAGATCAAAACTTTGAGAACACAGACTAATCATTCTTTAATTCGACCCCTACTTGATTAAGTATTTAATAAATTTTATATTTTTAAAATTTAAATATTTAATTTTACATGAACCAAAATTCTATTAATCCATAATTATATCGAATATATAAATTTTAACAGGGCCGAGTCCCCCTTGTGCCCTAAGGGAGCTCCGTCCCTGGGTAGTGAGGCCTCCTATGAAGTTTGTGCCCATACTAGGCGATTCTGTAGGACATCATTGATTGAAAGGGGTTTCTCAGAGAAGATGTGACTTGTTTGAGACAATCAAACTTGATTTCTCATTCGAACCCAATTATTTGCTTTGTCTTGTACCTTTTTGTGCTTCTTTTCTTTTCAGTATATTTTTTTGTACTTGAATAATCTTTTTGATGATGAGAAAACTTTTTCTTATTTTTATCATTTTTTTAACACAAATATAAATTATAATAACAAAGGGTAAACACTTATTTGATTAAATCAAAAGGGTCTGATACCATACAATGTGCGGATGCACGCTTGGAAGAGATGTTGTCAAGTATGCTTCTGGTTGTTGCTCCGACCTTTGAATACGAGAAAGCAATATCCTTGGTGATACTCGTTTTGTAAGAAATAATAATTTGACAATGGTAAAAGATGATAGGTGTGTACGTTATGTTTGGAAGGTGGTGAAGGATTGGTGATAGAAGAATGTTTTTAAAAATGATAATGGTTATGATGGTGTTTATAGAAAGATTTAAAATCAAGAAAGAACCAATACTATATAAATTAAAGACTCAAACCTTGTATGATCTTCAATCGAAAGGACCTGGACCCACTAGTTGTGGAACTATGAACCAAAAGTATCAAAGAAAAAGGTTGATGTCACAAGCAAAGCTTGATAAGTCGATATATTTCAATTAAGAACAAAAGATGAAAGAGTCCTCACAAATATACTTTCAAAGATAAGTTGATTGATAGTTTCTAATGTCCAAATGAATACTTATTTATAGGCTTACAAGAATGATGCTGAAAAGGTACGAGTGAATAGGTGGATGATCATATGTGAAGAGAAATGAGCCTCTTTGAACCAACATGTTGCTTTAAGTGATGGAACATATCTCTTCAGGCTTTGCCGTCCAAACCTCTACATGAAAAGGACCTTGTTTTGCTTATTTATTTTCATGAAATATTATCTTTATAAAGGGACATAAATGGAGAGTTATGACCCTTGAATTTGGTGCCCTTTCATGCAAAGGTACAATGAAACATTGTGACCTTTGGAAGTACCTCTTCAATTGGAAAGACAAGTATTTGGATTGAAAAGTTATGACTTTTGGAGGTACCTCTTAGCGAATAGACACGACTCTTGGAGGCACCTCTTTGTTAAGAGACACGACTCTTGAAGGCACCTATTAGCAAAGAGACACGAGTTTTAGAGGCACCTCTTGGCAAATAGGCACAACTTTTGGAAGCAACTCTTGGCGAAGAGACATGAATCTTCACGAAAGTGCACAATCCTACCTTTGTAATGAAGAGTTGCATCATTTCCTTTGCTAGTAATTGGAACGAAGGAGGTACCTTTCAAATAAAAAACCATTACGTAAGAACATATAATATAAAGTAAAGGACATATATATCAAATATATAAGTATGCATGCCTAACTAACACACACACACACACACACACACACACACACACACACACACACACACACACACACACACACACACACACACACACACACACACACACACACACACACACACACACATATAATGAAATGAACTGTAACACCCCAAATTATGGGCTAGTAGTTTCGGGTTTACTCAAGAGGCTTGTGCACCCCGTAAATTTCATAATTTAATTCGTTTGGCTGAGTTAGGCTTAATTGGGTTGGTTTAGAGCCCAATTAGCCATAAAAAGAAGATTTTTGAATTTCGGAAAGATGAGGGAGGACCTATAGCGTAAGTATCCCATTTTCAAAAAGACAAGGGCTTTTATTCTCTTCATCTTATTCTTCTCTTGATTTCTTCCCTATTCTCATATTCATCTCCTTCTTCATATCCAAATTCCTTAACACAAAAGTAATTTCTTCAACCTCTTTTCATGCTTTAAATTCGTTTATAATCCCCCATCATCTTCATTTTAATGATTCAAAGCATTGGGTCCGTTTTAACTAAGAGAAAAGTGGGGGGTTTCATTCAAATCTTAGAGTAGGGAAGTGTGGCTAAGAATGGATATTTAATTCGGGTTCCTAACATAAAGGTAGTTTATTTCAAATCCTTTAGAGTGTTAAGGCTTTCATAAATATAAATATTTGTTAAGTTTTGAGTATTTAAGCATTTTAGGGTTTATGCTTGATTTCATGATTAGATGGCAACTTTGATGTAAAGAATACGTTTTTATGCCACTTTATAACCCTAAGTAACTTCCTAAAGCTTTAACACATGATTAGAAACAAAACTAAGACATTGCTGGGGTTGAGTATCGATATTTCAAGAACAATATTGATACTAGATGAATCAAGACATAAATTGGGGGTTTCCAGCTGGGAGTATCGATACTACTGGGGGGAGTATCGATACTACTGGGGAGAATTGATACTACCCCTACATTACTGATACTCAGGGTGACAGTATCAATACTGGGCCTAAATTTCAATAATAAAATATATTTTTGGTACCGGTACTCATGCTTATCCTAGGGTATCAATACTGTCCGTAGAATATCGATACTACTCACTTTGGATATCATGTTTTGACCTGTTTAAGGCCTGTAAGAGCTAAATATGATCCATACTGGTAGAACTTAGTTCGTAGGGTACACAAATGACTAAAGTTACCTAGAAATACTCTTAGGAGTGGATTACAACCGACGTTACCATATTAAGTGTAATACATCAAGGTATCTTCAGTCGATCACATATTCGAATAGTTGAGAATGAGAATTGTTGCAGAGGTTACAACAAAAGGTACGATAAGTAAGTCAGATTCAATAATAGCAGAAAGTATGAGCTTCAGAAGTGTCAATGAACCCAAAACGTATAAGTCGTCCCTCCACTTCAAGGGGTATTGGGGAGAAGTATGATAATATTGACTAGAGTGTCGTAACCCAATGAAGAACCCGAGTCAGGTATCGTAAGATCACGAAACGCGTAGAGACTTCTCTAGATATAAATAATGACTACAACGCCCTTAAGTAACGAACAACCATAATAGAATAACTTAATAAACTAACAGTAGTAACATACTAATAAACCCTTGCATAACGTTCTAGCGAGAAAATGATCGAGATAGTAGATAGTGAGAGGATGACCTCACTTTAGTATGTCCAGTTATGTTAGGGTGTAGCCATATTACCTTAGTTTCCTAAGTGAGGCATTGTCAGTACGCGAGGTACTTTAGGGGATAACTAGGGCGCGATGCCCGAGCACTCATTAGGAGTGAGTTAGCGATGTCAGTGCACGAGGTACTTCAGTTGAGCCAAAACTTCCGATGCTTTGTGATAATGGACTTCTCCCTCCATGGTCTACCTGATGCTATGTGATACCAAAATATTATTCATTAGCTTAGAGGGGACTTTACCGATGCTATGTTATCTCGATACTCCTCTTAGTAAGCTAGTGTCTGATGTTATGTGATACCATATACTAGCATAGCAGAGTTAGTGCTACACTCAGATAATGCATAGCAGAGTTAACATTATATTCAGATAATGCATAACGATGTCAGAGTAGTAATTACAGAATGCATATCAGTTGCAGTCAGTGCGGTTAGAGACCCTTTAGAGGTATACTCAGGTTGAGGCCCTTAGCAGAGGGTTAAGGGAAGCATGAGACCCCTACTTCAGTGATAGAATAGAAAAACCCTAAGTAGGTAGCACTTGATCTAGATCATGCTTGTGGATACTGCTTAGTACCATGTCTTGAGCATGCTTGTGTTTATAGAACTCTTAATGCTTCTTTAGATTAGCGATTAAATTGCTGGAATTTGTAAACACAACGTTCAAATATTTCCGTTCGTAGGTTTTTAGCTTGGGACTATTCGTGGAGAAATATTGCAGTAGGAGTTCCAGCATCTCATTTGGAGTACTGCACTATAACTTTAGTAGGAATATGTATTCATAGGACGTTACTCATGTATTTAGATTTATAATAAAGGGCTTGTAATGTAATGCCCCAAATGTTGGGTTAGGAGTTTAAGGTTAATTAGAATTGGGCTTTGAATAAAAACCCATGGTTTGTAGAAAGCCTTGACCCAATAACAAGTGAAATTGTGCTTTGATTGATCCCAATAGTGGATAAGGGTATTTATAGTTTGCAGTCAAAATCACGAGGATCGAAGGAGTAATTAGACCAATTTTAATTTCAAAGGCTGAATACCCATTAATTTGGGTGATCTCATGTCTGAACCAAGCTTTCTCTTTTCTTCAAGTTAGGCAAGTTAAAGGTGATAATTTGGGAACCTTGCAACCCTAGTTCAACAACCTAAAGGTAATAATCAAATTCAACCCCTCTATAGCTTCCATTTGAGACCACAAAATCAAGGTTTGCTATGGTTTACAAAAATATATTTTGTGGGTTTAATGAGCTTGGAAGATTCAGTCCATTTTTAGTGATTTGTAGTCTTAGAAAGTTTTTTAAACCCTTCTTTACCTCTAAACTCAGTTAGTAATCCATTCTTTGATTCTTTCTTAGTGAGAGAATTTGGAGAGAGTTCCAACGCTAGGGGAAAGGAAAATCTTGTTATTGGTTGAGGATTGGACACTTTAAGCAACTTAGAATCATCAGGTAATTCACTTCTAACTCAACTCTACCACATGTAGCTCATTAGGTGTGTTTTGATAGGTTGCATAAGCTTGAAGTATGCTCATGGTAGATTTCATTGTTTAGGTGTTTTTAGCATGTTTATAGACTCTTTATGACCCCTATTATAAAATAAAACACTTAAACATCAGTTGATGACCTTACTAGGGCTTTTGGGGTAGAAAAATATGATTTTTTGTGCTAAAATAGGGCACCTCAAAGTAGAGGTATCGATACAATAAGAACAATATCAACATTGTTCTTCATTTAGGCAAATATAAGTGGATTTGTAAAATGTAGTACCAATACTCATTCAAGGAGTATCGATACTGGGGTCTCGATTTTGATAATCACCGAGTTGGTATATTAACTAATAATCTAGTTACAAAATTGGTATATGTACTTGCCGCAGCAGCCTTTTGGCTGGGCTCGGAATTGGGCTTCGACTTGAAAAAATATTAGAGCCGCCATCGATCATTTAAAAACAAATTTTAGGTTGATCGGACACCATCTTACATGATCTGCGTTTTACCAGAAATATGTCAGGTTTCGGAGTCGGTTACGGTCAAAGAAAGATTAGCACCCTTAAACCGCCCTTTCGGTATCATTTTAATTTGTCAGTTATCTTAATTATGAAAATTAAAATTAAAATTAAATTTTAAAAACCTAATTCAAATTACCTATTTTCAATTGATTAAAAATTCTCCTAAAAAGTCAAAAATATTGTTAGGTTGTAAAATAAAAAAAATAAATATAAAAAAGAATAAAAAGTACAATAATAATAATAATAAATAAAATAGATAAGCAAAGATAAGTAAAATTGAGTAAAAAGAAAAATAATAAAAATAAAGTAAATAAAATAAAAAAAGAAAAAAGGGTTAAATTTTGAAATAAAAAATAAACATAGAAGAATGTTAAGAAAATAAATATTAACAAAAAACAAAACATAAAAAAATAAAAAAAAGGATCAAATTGAATTAAATTGGAATTTATGGATTGAAATTAATGCTAAAAGTGATCTGTAAGAGAACAAAACAAAATTCGGGGGTTAATTCACAAAATATAAAAATTATAAACATGGATTAAATTGAATAAATTAAAAATTCAGAGGCAAAATTGCTATAGGTGACCAAAATGAATTACACATCAAAATATGAGGGACTGTAAAAATAATTAAACTATTTACTAATTAAATAGTGGTCCCTCAGTTATAAATAGCCCAAAACAGAAAAAAAAAATCACTTTTCACTCAAACCGCAAAAAAACATCTTTCTCCCTCAAAACACTCTCTTGCCCAAAACCGACCGGCCGAAGGCCGGTCAGCTTACATGGCGCTCGCAGCCGATCACCGTCACTCCGGCCACCGCCTCTGATGGCCAGAAAAACCCAAACTTCCCCAAAATGTCCATCTCTAAACCCCGAATCTTATCTTGAGCTTGAAATCCCAAAAAACAACCCCAAATATTATAGATCTAAAAAAATAACACTCGGCTCCTATCTTTCCGATGACTCTCTCTTCGATTTCCGACGTTTCGACGATGCTCCTTTCGCTTTCCTCGAAATGTTTCTGATGATCATTGAGGGATATATTTGGCTTTTTCTGTATATTTCTTTGATGGGTTTTCTCTGTGTGTCGTTGCTATGTTTTTGTGATTTACTGTTGTTGTTTCGTATTTGGTCGCTCTCCGATCGTTGTCTTTTTGGTGTTGGTCTGTTAATGTTGATGGTTCGATGATCTCCCTTCGTTAGGCTCCGATGTGGTAATTATATAGCCCCCCGATGGGGCTGTTTCTGGCTTTGGCGGGGCTGGTTCCCCTTTTCCCCGATTTGCTTGGGTTTATTACACGTTTTACCGGCAAAAACAGGATGGGTCAGTCCCGGACTGTTCGACCAAAAATCTCGGCTGTTCTTCGAAGCGTTGTTTGCGCGCAGTCCTCACGCTGCCCTCGAGCCCTTCACATGCGGCGCCTTTGCTAAGGATGTAACCCTAGTAACTGTTGGGTCAGGCAATTGGGCTCGGGTTGTTGGGCTTTACCCGTCCTTGGCTTGCTGGGTCAGGCAGACCCTGTCTTGGACCCTTATTAGACCTAAAAAGAAAAAGAAAAAAATTAATAAAATAATAATAATAATAATAATAATATATTATATATAAAAAATATTTCCAAAAACTATATAATATATATATTTTCAAAATGATTTCAAAACTATATTATATATATATATATATTCAAAATGTTTTCAAAAACTATATATTATATATATATTTTCAAAATGTTTTAAAAAACTATATATTATATATTTTCAAAATGTTTTAAAAAACTATATATTATATATATTTTCAAAAATCATTTGCATACTATATATATATATATATATTCAAAAATCATTTTCAAAGCTATATATATATATATATATATATATATATATATATATATATATATTTAAAAATCAATTTTTAAACAGTATATTATATGTTTTTAAAAATCGTTTTCTAAAATATTATATATTATATTTTTCAAAAATATTTTCAAAAATTATGCTATATTATATATATATATATATATATATATATATAAAATAAAATAATCCGGACGAAAATGAGTGTCTACAGCTGCCCCTCTTTGTCATTTTTCATGGAACAAAAAATATGAAAAAAAATAAAGGGACACATATTTTCATTCGGTATTAAGGGATCCCTGAGTATAATATCCTCCTTTGTGGAGTCGAAATTGACTATGATATTGCAATTAGGAATAACTCCATATTAAGCTGAGTTGCGTGTGACTGCTCCGTCGCGAAGTCGAGTCCGTCTTGAAATGATATGCAATTGAAGACGTAGTTCAGAATTTGAATCGGAATGTGACTTCTTGTTGCCAAATCATAGTCAACTTCAGTCTTCTTCTCGGTTTAAAGACCTTGGTTTGAAAATTTGACTGGAAAGTAGTTTCTCGACACTACCATGTGGTTGATAGGCCCTCGAGCTGAACAAAATCGAACTCAAAAGTTTTTGCTGATAGAGAACCCTTCTCGCCTTAAGTTATGTTGTACTAAGCTGAGATATTACCCCAGATCTTCCTCTTGACTTAAAGACCTTAGTTTAAACTTCAACCGAAAAGTATTTCATCACTGCTACCATGCGGTTGATATGCCATCGAGCTAAATGGAGTCGAACTTGACAATTTTTGTTGACAGATAACCCTTATCGTCTTGAGTTATGATGTAAATTTGACATGCCCTTTAGCTGATTGGAAAAAACTTGAAGGTATTTCTTGACAGATAACCCTTCTTGCCTTGAGCTATGCTGTAAGTTTGATATGGCCTTGAGCTGAATGGAATCAAACTTGAAGGTTTCTATTGACAAATAACCTTTCTCGTCTTGAGTTATGTTGTAAATTTGATATATCTTTGAGCTAAATGTAATCGAACTCAAAGGTTTTGGATGACAGATAATTCTTCTCGCCTTGAGTTATGTTGTAAATTTGATATGTCCTTGACCTGAATGTAATCGAACTCGAAGGTTTTGGTTGACAAATAACCCTTCTTACCTTGAGTTATGCTGTAAATTTGATGTCTTCGAGCAGAATGTAATCGAACTTGAAGGTTTGTAGACAGATAACCATTCTCTCCTTGAGCTATGCTGTGAATTTGATATGCCTTTGAGCTGAATGTAATCGAACTCAAAGGTTTGTGGTTAGATAGCCCTTCTCGCCTTGAGCTATGCTTTGAATTTAATGTGCCTTTGAGCTGAATGTAATAGAACTCGAAAGTTTGTTGACAGATAGCCCTTCTCGCCTTGAGCTGTGATGTGAATAGTTCCTTTAAGTGAAATGGCTCCCCTTCATGGGTCTAAGCAGGTCAAAATTCTTTAAACGACTCGTCTTCACGGGAAAGCCAAGTGGTATATTATGTCAGTCAGATATAATCCATCGTGGAGTTGAAATCTGGATTAAAAATGTTATCTGGAAATTAGCCACTCGTCGTTGAGTTAAGCTGAACTGGATCCATTCTGAATTAGTTCTCTAACCCGTCTTAATTTGATTCTAAGATATATTGATCTTTCAATAGGTCAAATTGGTTGAGGTGTAGCTCCTCGCTGCTGAGTTAAAAAACCACCATCAATCTTTTTTTTAAAGGTACTTTTGAATCGAGTATCTTTCGTCTTGAAGTTGAAACTTGACTCTAAAGCTGTAAAAAAAATTATATGCGAAAAATGATAAATGCGATGCTCTTAAGTATGTCTAAGATGCATGCAACATGAATTAGTTATGTTTTATCTCCTGGATGGAATTTCGTTCTTTGTCTGCCGGTTTGGTCTCTAGAATCGATCATGCCCCATTTTCTTATTGGGTTGTTGACAATGTCACCAGTTCTGTCTGGTCTCTCGGGTCATTTGCTTTCAAGATTGTGAAATTGTGGCATTGTTTATTCTTTCTTCAATAGAGGCAAAATGAGCCTCAACAGCTTCAAGGACCTTTCACATTTGAGACTGTCCTGTTTGAAAATGTTTTTCTCATTTCTTTTATTTTAGGAGGGAAAAAAGAATATAAGAATTTTGTAAAACATTTCCCCTTAATCCAGGCTCAATCTCGAATCAAATCATAAACATGAGTTCACAGAAAATCAATAGCTCTTTAGTGCTTTTAGAGTTATAGTTCTTTGACAAATATTCAAATTGATGAGTTGGCTTCCTATTTTCTAAGGTTTCGGCCACCAAAATGTCATTTTTCAGTCATGTTGAACATTGCAACATGCCCCTCTTTCCTTGCTTGGTATTTTAATTAGATGCGAACAAAATGACGCGACTAGCATAATCAATTACTAGACCTTCTATTTTGGTTCTCTGAAATCTTCCATTTGTTCAAGCTTTATAGGCTCCTTTAACAAAGGCAGTGCAAAAATATCGGTCTAAAAATGAAATTCTTGAGTGCTCGCGTGAAATTGACTATAACAGGTGTTCCTTAACTCCCTTAGTCTATCTTTACCGAAACTCCTTATTTAGATAAATTTGATTTAATTAGCCATTTTCTGGCTAGCTGAATCCATAAAGCCAGAGCGTTTAACCAATTGCTCTAGAGGGACAACTCAATATTATAATCACCTTTATCAGGCTAACTGAATCTTATCCATAAAGTCTGAGTATTTAACCAATTGCTCTAGAGGGACAGCTCAAGCTTTATTGTATAGGTATTATAATCACCTTTATCATTCTAGCTAAATCTTATCCATAAAGTCAGGGCGTTTAACCAATTGCTCTATAGGGACAACTCAAGATTTATTGTATACATATAATATTATAATCTGGGTATACGGATCCAATTTCTTAAGTTTGTCAAGAAGAACCTGTTATAGTCTAGGTGTTGTTGAAAGTAAAGGAATCTCATCTTTAGAGTTCAATTTCCAAGCAACTGACCTAAACTAGATTCACCTACTCGACTATTCCATCTGTGAAGATCATTATCATCATTGAACGTCCTCAATAAAAGTGTAGTAATGTCATACACAAGAGATGCCCCATGTTGTCTGCTCCTATGCATACCTACTACCAAGCCTCTTGTTCATTCCCTTATGAAAGAAAAAGGCTATATCGATCCCTGCAAGAGAATGATAGGGTGTTCGAGTATATCTTCTGGGGTAAAATCAAGGGTCATTATTTTACCAATTTTTAATCATGTCACTTTGTCAAAGATCTATAAATCCGATCATTTACAAAGTTTTTTAATTCAGATGATATTTAAAGAACTTCAAGTTGTAAATTTGATTCAATGCTCAGCATAAATTCATTTAAATATCCTTATAAAAAGAAATATGAGAAAGTTCACAAAACAAGTTGCAAAAAGAACTATGAGAAAGTTCAAAAAACAAGTTAAAACAGGATGCTGCAGAATGGAATAAAGCCTTGTTAGGATGCCCAATCTTCTATCATTTTACTTGTCATGACCTCTTTTGAAGTACCATCAGAAGTACAAATTTCTGCTTCGAGAGTGTCCTTACTTTCACCGTAAAATTCCATCTCTTTTCTATCCATCATTAGCTCGATCAAGGGTCTAAATTCAACACATTCTTGTACATCATGTCCATCCTCATTGTGATAACATCAATGATTGCCACCTTTTGAATCTGATGTGCTAGGATATGGTGCAAGAAACCCCGCATTTATCATTTTCCTCCATACCTAAGCAAGAGGTGACTTCACTTCGGAAACTCTGGTTTTAACATTTCTGCACTTATCTTTGGTGATTGCATTTTCCTCATTCTCTTGATGATTTGACAGAAGGTTCTGTGCAACGTTGGGTGATTCTGAATTTTTGAAATGAATCCAGCTCTTGTTGCGCATTCTTTGGATAATCCTCTTAAAGACGAGGCAGTTTTCAATAGCATACCCCGGAACACCGCCATGATATTCACAGTGCGCATTTTCGTCATACCACATGGGGTATGAGGGCTTTAGACGTTTCTTTGGATATGGTGACACCACATGTGCATCAAACATATGTTGATAAAGCTCCTTATATGTCATGGGAATGGGATCGAAATACTCTATTCCCTTTTCTCTCATTGGTTCTCTCGAATCTTGTTTAGAAGTACCTAACGGTATAACTGCAATTGGTTTTGATTTGGAGATTATAACACATTTTCTAGTGTTGAAAGCGCTAATGATCTCTCATTCTTTCTTCTTCATGGGAGGTTTTCTACTCAACCTACCTCTTTTTGACTCTCATTATTTAATGGTCGTTTCTACCATCTTTGTTTTGACTTCCTCATCCTACTTTGGAATGTGGTAATAATTTGGAT
Organism: Hibiscus syriacus; assembly: GCF_006381635.1. Classification (NCBI taxonomy): domain Eukaryota; kingdom Viridiplantae; phylum Streptophyta; class Magnoliopsida; order Malvales; family Malvaceae; genus Hibiscus; species Hibiscus syriacus. The sequence goes on along the minus strand of NW_024062824.1, from coordinate 809,838 downwards.
TATTTTGAGGGACGGTTACAACGGCTTGTGCTTTTACGACATGAATCCCTTTGACGTCCCGGTAAGATTCCAAGTGAAATAACCAACTGTAGAGTAGGTGGTACAACTACCCCCTCAGATGCCCCAACCCCAGGAGCATTTATTTGACCCATGCCAGATAACCTAGAAATAATCTGGTCAACCAATAAGTCTTGGTTCCTATTGATGGAATCCAAAGTATTTTGTTAATTTTGTCTTATCTTTTCTTCTAACTCTCTTCAGCCTCAGCTTGTTCTCTTCGAGTTGAGCAATTTTGGTTTCCACCTTCTTCTTCTTTGAGTGGGTGTTATGAGGATGAGGTGTGTCTAATGTTTGTTCCATTTTTTTAATGAGACATTATTCTTTCAATTAATGCGAAAATATTTCTAATTGCATGATGCATGAAATGTTTGAGGCATTGATCCAAAAATGTGTCTGTTATTATAAATAATCCTTTTTGGGATAAAAGTGTTATTTCTTAAGAGACAAAAACCCTAAGTTTTCTAAACCCCAAATAGCTTCTGACAGGTTTATTCGTCTTCCACCTTATTCTGTCACTGGTTGAATACCCTGTCGAGTTGTTCTGACCTCTTTGGCAAGTGACTAGCTTCTTTTTATACTTATCCCAAGAAGTCTTGAATGGTTGTATCTCTGGTTTTCACTATCTGCTGAGTTTGTTCCCTAACGGAAACACCATTGAAGCCCTCCATCGATAGGAACCATCTGAAGGTCATCTGCTTGTTTCTTGAATTCATCAATAATGGCCTCCAGTTTTAGTTATCACTTTGCCATATTTTTCTTGTTGTCTTTGAAGGGACTCTCCAGGTCAGCAATCTTTTTCTCGTCTTACCCCTGCAACATTTTCCAACCCTTTTCTGAAAAGTTGACTTTTGATGTACTTGATTGTGAGCACCACATCTTCTTAATTAAAGGTGACACACAGTTGCCTTGCATATTATCCCTTGCGTTTTTCATCTCTTGAATTACAAGCCATTTGTGTATTAATGCAAATTATTTATGTTTAACTAACATGTTTTTGGTGGATCAACACCTCTTTTAAAAGATGTAAATGATAAAAATAAAATGAAAGAGAACAAAAATGAAAGGAAAGAGTTAGTGAGGTAAGGATGATAATCAAAATAATAATAAAAAAATCCTACCCCACGTGATATCTACCCACATGCTTATTATTCCTACCGGACATGATCTCTATCCCGCATGTTAATTTTGAACAAGTCCTAATCGCATAAATTTCTAGTTCACATGCTCTGAACAGAAAATAAAGCAGGAAATGATCTCAAAATAGCCTAGGGTTTGAAATGAGGTTTTAGGGTGGGCTCTAACCCCTTGTAGTCTCCCAGTTTAGGTTTTAAAGAAGGTACCTGAGTTCTCCTTGCCGGTTCCCCCTTGGGCTTGCCAGACCCTTAGTCCTAAGCCCATTACAAGCTCATGTGGACTAAGTTAAACTCGAGAGGATACATTCCCTTATGCCCGCACGGTGAATAAATTCACATGAAGATATAAGGTATATGAATCCCGAAGGTTACTTACTAGGCCTATGCGGAAAATAAATTCTCACGGAGGCGTCACTTTCACCCTCACTTAAAAGGGTTCGGAGCTTGGGTATAGAGACAAAGATCAAAACTTTTTCAAAAATAAAAAATCATTGAAAAACGTTAGTACAACTATTTACTTGAAAATAATCAACGATAAATAATAAGAATCAAATTAATAAATTAAAATTTAAACTTATAATTTTCGCTCAAAAAGACAACCAGGAATTAATTTCGGCCTGACTCACTTACATGTCCCCAGTGGAGTCGCCAAGTTGTCGTAGCCGTCTTTCGGGTGGGCCCGGAATTGGGCTTCAACTTGAAAAAATGTTAGAGCCGCCACCGATCATTTAGAAGCAAATTTTAGGTTGATCGGACACCATCTTACCTTATTTGCATTTTACCAAAAATATGTCAGGTTCGGGAGTCGGTTACGATCAAGGAAGGATTAGCATCATTAAATCGCCCTTTCAGTACCGTTTTAATTTATCGGTTGTCTTAACTGTGAAAATTAAAATTTAAAATCTATATTTAAATTACCTACCTTCGATTGATTAAAAAATTCCCCTAAAAAGTCAAGAATATTGTTAGGTTGTAAAAAAATAAATATGAAAAAAGAATAAAAAAAGTATAATAATAATAATAAATAAAATTGAGTAAAAAGAAAAACAATAAAAATAAAGAAAATAAAAGAAATAAAATAAAATAAAAAATGAAAAAGGGTTAAATTTTGAAATAAAAAAATAAACATAGAAGAATGTTAAGAAAATAAATATTAACAAAAACACCGAAACATAAATAAATAAAAAAGGATCAAATTAAATTAAATTAGAATTTATGGACTGAAATTAATGCTAAAAGTGAACTGCAAGAGAAAAAAAATAAAATTAGGGGGTTAATTCACAAAATATAAAAAGTATAAACATGGATTAAATTGAATAAATTGAAAATTTAGAGGCAAAATTGCAACAGGTGACCAAAACAAATTACACATCAAAATATGAGGGATTGTGGAAATAATTAAACTATTGGCTAATTACACAGTGGTCCCTTGGCTATAAACAACCCAAAACAGAAAAAAATCACTTTTAACACAAACCCAAAAAACCATCTCTCTCCCTCAAAACACTCTCTTGCCCAAAACCGACCAGCCGAAGGCCGATCACCTTCCTTGGCCGCTCGTCGCCGATCACCGCCACCACCTCCGGTGGATGGAAAAAACCCAAACTTCCATAAAATGTCCCTCTCTAAACCCTGAATCATATCTCGAGCTTGAAATCCCCAAAACTAACCCCAAATATCATAGATCTAAAAAAAATAACACTCGGCTCCTACCTTTCCAATGACTCTCACTTCGGTTTCCGGTGTTCTGACGATGCTCCTTACGATTTCCTCAAAATGTTCTCGACGATCTTCGAGGGATATAATTTGGTTTTTTTCTGTGTATTTCTTTGATGGGTTTTCTCTGTGTGTTGTTGCTATGTTTTTGTGATTTACTGTTGTTGTTTCGTATTTGGTTGCTCTCCGATCGTTGTCTTTTTGGTGTTGGTCTGTTGTTGTTGATGGTTCGATGATCTCCCTTCATTCGACTCCGGTGTGGTATTTATATAGCCCCCCCGATGGGGCTGTTTCCGGCTTTGGCAGGGGTGGTTCCCCTCATCCCTGATTTGCTCGGGTTTGTTGCACGTTTGACCGGCCAAAACGGGATGGGTCAGTCCCGGGCTATTCGGCCAGAAATCTCGCCAGTCTTCGAAGCTTTGACTGGCGTGTGGTCCTCACGCGCTCCTCGAGTCCCTCACATGTGGCACCTTTGCTAATGATGTAACCCTAGCCACTGTTGGGTCAGGCAGTTGGGCTCGGGTTATTGGGCTTTACCTGTCCTTGACCTTCTAGGTCAGGCAGGCCCTGTCTTGGACCCTTATTGGACCTAAAAATAAAAAGCAAAAGAAAAACATTAATAAAATAATAATAAAACCAAATAATAATAATAATATATTATATATATAAAATATTTCCAAAACCTATATAATATATATATATTTTCAAAATGATTTGAAACTATATATTATATATATATTTTCAAAATGTTTTCAAAAACTATATATTATATATATTTTCAAAATGTTTTCAAAAACTATATATTATATATATTTTCAAAAATCATTTGCAAACTATATAATATATATATATATATATATATATATATGCAAAAATCATTTTCAAAGCTATATAATATATATTTTTAAAAATCGATTTTTAAACAGTATATTATATGTTTTCAAAAATCGTTTTCTAAAAAAAATATATAATATTTTTCAAAAAATATTTTCAAAAATTATGCTATATTAATATATATATATATAATAAAATAAAATAAAATAAAAACTGGACGAAAATGAGTGTCTACAGTACTTAGATAGAGTGTCGATACCGAGGCAGTGGTATCGATACTGGGGTATTTTTCAAAATATCAAATCAAAATTCGGCATTGATACTCAAGCCAGTATCGATACCCCAACACCAGAGTATTGATACTCAGCCTAGAGTACCGATAATACTTTACTAAATCAACCTATATCAGTTAGTAGATATCAATAGCAACAAGTGATTCTATTGTTATTTTTTTCTTCTTAACATTGAAATCTAGTTGAATTTGGTCTTTAACTTCCCTTACTGCATCTAAAAATTCTGCTGTTGCATTCTGATACTATATCAAAAAATAGTGAACAATTGTTACCACTATAAGTGCTTCATTCTATGTAATTGGTTACAAAGTGATTGTATCGTCTTCAATTTTATCCTCAATAGGATTTTCAATAACACTAGCTACAATTTCTTCTAAACTTTGGTCCTCTGAACATGTATAATTTTCACTCGGGTAATCCAATAGTTGATTAACATCCATTTTTTTGTTGTACCCAACATATTAGATTTCTCGTAAATGATTTTTGAACATCTTCTAGATGTGAAGCCAGGGTTATTGGTTTTGATTGACTAATAAGGAATGTTTGATGTTATTTATATAGCGGTTGCTTTTCATACCATACTTAAACTTGCTTTAAGTTTTAACTAGTACTACATAATACAATGAATTTTTTTTTAAAGATATGCATTATATTTAATTAGTCGCGATGTACATGAACACCATTCAATTAGTCAATACAAGGCATATGTTTTATTCATGAAGAAAATGTAGATTCGTTGGATCGAAAAAAATCTCTTAAAATTAATTACTTATTAATAAATTAGCACTTCTTATCCCGACATTATTAATTTATAAAGGTTTTACCGTGAAGACACTAGTTTTTTTTACATTTGGTTTTTTTATTATTATTATTATTATTAATATTATTATTTATTATTAATTTTATTATATTACAGGCCCAAATTATATAAACCGGAGCCCAATTACAAATGGATCTAGATGACCCAAACTGGCCCAAACCAATCAGAAACCCTAAAACCCAACAAGGGTTTTCTGTCCTAGTGCTGCCGCCGCTTTGCTTCTCCACCGTTGGATCTAGCATTGATCCAACGGTTCAGATGGTCCCAGTAGAAACCCTAGGGTTATTATACCCTAGGGCCACATGGCCGCCGTTCGTCAGCCAGCCGACACCTTCAATGCCAGGTGACCCAACCAGCAGCTGCCGACGCCTTGCTGCCTTGACACCACCTCACCAGAATGCTCCAGAAGCATCCCGAGGTCATACACGTCACTGCTCTAGAGGTGAGTCACCACTGGAAGTTCTGTGACTCACCAAACTTTACCCTCTATTATTCGGTCCGAGGAAGGACATTATGGTGGCTATAAAAGCCACTGCCAAACCTGCAAAAAAAAGAGGGGACCAGAGGGAGATACGAACAAGAAACGGGAGAGACGAACACACAACAACAACGAACACATCAACAACAACTGAGACTAAAAATCAAGAGAAAAGAGAGGTGAAACCCTTACCGAGGAAGCAGAACCACCGGAGACTCCACGCACCTTCACGAGCCACCATAAAAAAAGAAATACCGAAGGTATTTCTTTAAGATCTGCGAAAATCCATGGATTTTTAGGCTAAACAAAGGTTAGGTTTGGGTTTAGATCGTCCCGATCTATCGTTTGTGAAAATTTCATAATTTTCGACCACCAGCGATGGTGGCCGGCAGTGGGGTTGGCTCGGCGTGTGCTTGCAGGCCGATGTCTGGTTTCCCTCCGGTGAGGGAAACCTAGAGAGAAGCGAGAGAAAATTTCTCTCATTTGAGAGAGAGAAGAGAGAAAGAAAAATGAGAGAGCTGGCCCTTCGGGCCAACCGTTTGGGGCATTTATACCCCTTCCCAAACGACGCCGTATTGAGAGGGGTATATCTGTAATTTCGCTCATGGCCAAACCCTTTCCACAGCCATCTGAGTTTTGTAATTATTCATTTTAGTCACTGAAACTAACTTCTGAACGTTTTAATTCAGTCTTCAAATTTTATTTTATTATGTTTTAGTCCTTACCAGTATTAAATAATATATTTAGGATAAATATCACATTTAGTCCCTCATAATTTTATAAATTTTATTTTAACCCTGAATAAATAATTAAGGTTAAATTAAACTATTAGGATATGAGTTTCCTAATATTTCGAATTTGATCTTTTATTTTCAATACTTTATATTTTGATCATATAATTTTAATTATTTTTATTACATTGTAATTTTATTGTTATTAGTAATTATTATTATTATTTTAATCATATTAATATTTATTATTTGATTAATTTTATAAAAAATTTCATAATAGTATTTATTTATTTTTTTAATATCAAAGAAAGGGGCAGTCTTAAAACAACTAGATGTCTATTTTCTGATATTTCTAAATAAATAAATATTTTACTTTTATAAAATTGTATATATTAATCTATTTTTTTATTATTATGAGATAAATGTTTTAATATTTATTTATTTTTAATATCAAAGGAAAGAGCTGTCTTAAAGCACCTAGAAGTCCTTTTCTGATATTTTTAAATAAATAAATATTTTATTTATATAAAATAATAAATTTACTTAAAATTATAGTAATAAATTTAAATTAAATTGGATTATAAATTAAATATATCTTTGAATTTTTAATTTCTAATAATAGAGACAATTTATAATTAATGAGTACCAATTTTGGGCGTTATGGGGGTGCTAATCCTTCCCCAAACGTAATCGACCATGAACCCCTTTTTTATTAAAAAGAATGAATTTTTGGTTAAAACGCAGATCAATATATCTTTTAATTGATGTTTTCTTAAAAACTCTTTTAAATGATATTTTTTAGGTATTCGACCTATCTGATCCAAAAGGTCGATGGCGACTCCCAAATTATTAAAAAAAAAACCATTTATTCACATCACTTTTCCCGCCAAGAAAAAATTCGTGCCCGGATGAAAACCGGTTGCGACAGCTTGGCGACTCTGCTGGGGACGTCAAGCTTTTAAAAATCAATTATAAATTGTCTCTATTAATTATAAATTAAAAATTCATATATTTAATTTATAATTCTTTCTTTTCAATTTTTTTATATATACTTATTATTTTCATAGTATTTATATATATTTCATTTTATTTGCAAGTATTTTATTTCATTATTTATTTTTCTATTAGAGGTTTGAACATTTCTCCTCATACACAACACTTGCATTGCATAACATAAGCTTTCTAATCAAGCTTGTCCCTTTTAAGTGGGAGTGAAAGCGACGTCTTCGTGAGAATTTATTCTCCGTGTCAGACCTAGCAAGTAACTTTCGGGGTTCATATGCTCTATGTCTTCGTGAGAATTTATTCTCCGTGTTAGGCATAGAGAAAGTGTCCCCTCGAATTGAACTCGGTCCGCTTAAGTCTGTAATGGACTAGGATTGAGGGTTGATAGCCCAAGGGGGCATCAACAAGGAAAATTCGAGTACCTTTACTCCTAGAACTGAAAACCTGCATATAATAAACCCTAGAAACTCTCCCGATCTGAAATCATGCCGAAATGTTGTTCAAAATAGCTTTACACAAAGGAGAAATAAGTTCTAACTTTTATTTTTTATTTTTTACTAAATAAACGCATGCGAACTAGAAATCATGCAGTTAGGTTAATTTTTCCAAACAAAGCATGGAACTAGAAAACATGAGGTTAGGATTTATATACCATGATAGATAGGATTTTTTCCTCTTTTTATTAATTGGTACTAACCAGTTTATTTTTTTCTTTCTCATTTTTATTTTACATTACTCTAACTTGTTTGCATTAATTTGTTTTGTTTGAATTGCATGATCATGACATAACCAAAAGGTGTTTACTTGAAAGACTGTTCATCAAATTGGAAAGAAATCGTAAATGGACAAAAAGTTTTATGATCAAACAAAATATGATGCGGCCAAGGGAAGACATCCTGAAGAAACCACGAGGATTGAGAGAAGTTCTATACATAGAGAAACGGTTATATTAGTACCAAAAGTATTACACAAAGATCCTACCAGATTGATACCAAAAGCAGTCTATGGTAAGAATATCAGTCAAGGCATTCAGAGTAGTGGAGGTTTTTATAAAGCTCAAGCATGTTATTTAAAGGACTTGAATGACCAAAACAAGAAATTGAGCACAGAAATGAAAACCATGCATGAAGATTTTCAGAAGATCAGTCAAGCCTTTCGAAATGCTGGCATAGGAAACACCCCAGAAGAGTGGATCACAGGGGTCACCAAGCTGAAAAAAAACTGTAACATATATGAAGATCTTGTTCAAGAACTTCTTGGACAGAAAGGTTCTCTTACAAGGGAAAATGAGCAACTCCGAGAATTGATACAGAAGATGAAAGAGAATGTCATGGAAGAAGCTGCAGTCCAGACAAGCAATATGACCCAAAAGCTGATAGACCAACCTGATTTTACGAGGAATTGAAGCAGACTGATAATTCAACTATTGAGCATGAATGGAAATTAACTTGGCATTAGAGAAGTTAGGAATGAAAGATGTCCCATACATGTAAAAGTTTTGTTTGATGTACCGAAACTTTTGTGTTCAATGAAATCTGTTCTAAGATGATAATTCTTGAGTAACACCTTTTCATACATACATTTGCATTTTGCATATTTGCATTTTTTATTTTTGCATTTATACTTTTATGTTTGCTTTTGTATTGCATAATTTGCATTTTTATTGTTACATTCACATATTTACATTTGCATTTACATTTGCATTTTTTATGTTTGTATTTACATTTTCATTTTTACATAATTACATTTGGTTTTAAATTATTTTACATACATTTAACCATGAAAACATGAGAGTAATTCATGGAGGATTCCATGACAGAATTTCTGAAATCAAAGTGGAGCTAACTTGGTCTTCCTAAACAAGGATAAGAACCATGAATGAGATTTTAGCAAGGGTTGGTAGAATTGAGAAACTACAAGAGCAACTTATCGAAACTCAACAAGAGATGATTGATCAAGTAAAAAATTCCCATAATGATTCAAAAGAGCAAATGACAAAACTGATGGACCTGATAAATGTTGTACTCCATGGAGAGAAACCCTTAAAGGATCCCGCTGTGAAGGCTGTGAATAAGGTTCTGAATGATAATGATGAGTTCGATGTAATAGTGTCTGATGATCAAGAACCTATTAGAGAGCATGGTAATTCAAGACAGATTCAAGATTTGGTCCCAATGGGCAATCTAAAGAGTCTGGTGAACACTACCCCAATTATAGCTGAAATGAGCACCCAGAACCCCCTCGATAACATGAGAGTATTCAGTCGTTCAGAACGATCAAAGAAGGTGATTGCCTCGCGAGCGATAAAAACTCTGAAGGTGTTTCAAGAATCTATCTCAGACCTGTACCCTCATTTGGTTAAAGGTCAATATATTACACCAAGATTGGTGAAGGTGTCACCAAAGCCTTATGCCCATTACTATGATCAAAATAGCTTCTGTAATTTTCACTTGGGGGTATCTGGACATTCAACAGGGAATTGTTGGTCACTGTTAAAGGAAATAGAGACGCTCATCGACAAGGGAGTCTTGACACAAGATATGATCAAGAAATGTTGGGCAAATAAGGATAAAAATCCTGGGCCAAGTACACACCCAACATTAGAGGAGTAATGATGCATAAACAAGTGGAAGTGTTATCTACCACTGTAGTACCTTTCTACTTTCGGTATCTTGTTTGAACTTTTTTTTTTGTTCCTTTTCTCCGCCTTTTGTGCAATAAATAAATTTATGTTGCTTTTATGGTTATAAGCAAGTAATTAAGTTTTAATCTTGAAATTTTTTAGTATCAAGTAGATTAAATATTCTTTTAATTTTTCAAGAGTTATAAATCTTTGGCAAGTGGTAAAATTATATCTTCCATATCCCATCCAACGCCAATTACTTGTTCCTTACAAAACCAAATCCTGACATTACGATTATCTTTGACTCTGAAGAAATATCTCTACCTATTTTTGAAAGATCAAATCCAGATGTTTACTGGTTTATGATATTACCCCTTCCGCCATATATATGACCTTAAAAGTCACACATTTGACCTTCCAAACACAAAGCCACCAAACTTTCAGTTATCCGTGAATTTTCCTGCAAGAAGAGATGAGATGAGGCATCATGGACCAACTTATCGAAGATAATTTCGAGTGATTGAGACATACTCAAAGAAGAAAGAAAAAGTGATTGATTGAAATAAATATATCATGCATTAATTACATTGTTTCATGTAAATAAAGTTAATCTTGATTATTCATCCCCCTGGAGATACCTCTTTTTACAAAGGTTTCTGTGTGTGAGATGATGAACGACATTATTTCATTTATCCTTTTAAATATATATATATATATATATATCATTTGTTGTCCCCACTTGAGCCTGAATGATTTTTCTTCTAATTCAACCCTAACCAAGGATCACCCTCCACATTGGGGGGTAAAGTGAAGGATATTTGTCCACAAGAATAAAGATTGTCAATACAGTTTTATTACGAAGACAAGTTTCCATGAAGTCAAGAAAGTTTTGAACTACAAGGTATGTCAAATACAGAGTGCTTGAAGATCAATCCAATCAAGAATAATGGAAAATCTCCAAAATGCAAAAGGAAAAGGAGGTGCTCAAAGCAATTGAAGTATTATACTCATCCAGCAAAGAAAGAAGAAGAAAAATAAAAGAAGAAAAATAAAAAAAAACAAAAAGGCAAAAAAAAGAAGGAAAATTGAATCAAGATGGGTGACTTATTGAGCTTCGAGTTACAAGGTTGATCAAGTACAAACAAGAGGAGCAAGAAATACTGGAGATATGAGAAAATGGAAATGAATCCAAAATTTGGCAGTCTAGAGGGATCCAGATGATGGAAAAATCCCCAACGAAGCAGATCCAAGTTAAGCAAGGCAAGATTGATGGCATCAGAATGAATTGATCCTTGGTTTGATTACCCTTAAACACTTATTTGGGCCTTTTTATCCCTTTCTTTCGTAACCATAAGCCATGGCCTACGTTACGTACCTGAAAAGTCCATTTTAATCATACATGGATTTCTAATTAAGAGAGAATATCTTCAGAATTCATTCCGCCTCTAAAGATTGATTCTTATTTGCAAAAATTGGTTTTTAAAATCTTTAATGCATGATATAAAAAAAATGATAAAAAGGGGGGGTTCAAGATATAAATTTTTAAATAACATTTTGAAACCAAAGAAGGATTCGAGTTGAAAACCTGAAAAGGTGGCTCGAATATTGAATGGTGCAACAACGACATAAGAGACGATCTTAAGCTCTTAAATGAAGCACCGCACATCCCAAAGACGTTCCTGAGATTTTGAAAACGAGAAGCATCTTTACAAGTTGAGCATAACAACCTTTTCTTCAAGATAGTGGAAGCCAAAGCGACATACTGAACCAACTTGAAAGAACCTACTACACCTCAAATCAGTCAATAATTTTGACACTTGCCATAGGACTATGATTTTTGAATGATTTAAAAGTGTAGTTGATTTATTGGATATTCATTAAACTTATTGTTTATGATTTGATTATATTGTGAACCTGAAAGGGGTAATACTTTACAAAATTCTTTCATTCTTTAATAAAGAAATGAGAAAAAACATTTTCAAACAGGACAATCTTAAATGAGGAAGGTCCTTGAAGCAATTGTTGATTATTCGAGCTCTGTTGTAGAAAAAGAATGAACGAGGCCAGAATAATGAAGCACTTCACATTTTTGAAGGCAAGTGGTCTGAGAGTAGTCTGGAGAATTGAACTTGTGATACTCTCCTATGAAATCATTAGCAATTCATCAATAAAGATTATCGTTTATCTCATGCTGAGGGCGATAAGCATCACCAGACAGATTATTTTCCCCAACCATCAATTCATGTTCTCTAGAAGATTACATCATAGAACCATGAACAAGTCACTACCTGCACTCTGGTTATACCGTGATGCTGGCTCAAGTCTTGATACATCATTGCTACTTCTTCTATGCCGATCACTTTCTTTTTCAAGATGATATCCATTATGTCCTTCAGAAGATTGCTGAATTTGAATTTGAGGACTTATGTCACAGAATAAGACATTGGAACAGAATCTACCCTTATAGGCCTTTTATATAGGGTAACATTGGTTACAGGATTCCAAAAGTTGAAGATGACCAGTTTTACTGTCAACTAAACCGTTCCATAATTTCATAAGAGTGGGATATATTGGAGCAGCAGAAGAGATAGTTGTCGTAGCAGTCATTGCAAGAAAATGCACCAACAAAAATCTTCTATTTCATCCTGATGATGTTTATTTCTTCCAGTAAGGTTGTTACGCTGGATGCCACCGACAACAAGGTCGAATTCGAAAAATCTACTCATCAATTGCTCCAACCGATCATCATTCAGTTCTTGCACATCTGTTTTCAAAGATATACCAAGACAGTAAAAGACGGCCTCTGCATCACTGATCCCAGAAAAAAAAAAGACAGGACATGGATATCACCGGAGAACATGTCTCTAGAAGCTCCTCGTGTATGGTTTTTAGGGAAACCTAGAAGCATTTCCACCTCATCAGGTTCAAGTGGAGTAACTTTATTCCTTCCAACCCATACCAAATTCCATTTTCAGCACTCATCAAGAACATACTTCTGGACACTCGAAGGTGGCTCATCGTCACAAGCTTCAAGAACCTTGCGGATCATTTATGTCAATTTGGAACTTCCTGTACATGTTTGTAAACAGTTCAACTTTGTTCTTGGATCCCAGGAAGGCCATCATTTCTTTGTCAATGGAAAAATATCATGTATAAGTGCGTGGAGAAAACAAGATAAGAGTAAATCTGTTCTCAATTGGTAGATTATGAATATAGCCCCTTTTCAGTGTAGCAACATGAAAATACATCGAATCTACAAATTCTGGGTCTACATCGAATAAGTACTGTGATATTCTAGTCCAAACATTAATTAGAGCAAGTGCCATGTTCTCGTAGTAGAAATAAAGAGACCCAATAGCATCTTCTGGAAGTGTTCTTTGAGTTATCTGATCTGATTTGGTATGAACCCCAAAACCAATCATTAGATTTGAAAGATGAATTTGCTCATATTAGAAATAAGGAGACCCAATAGCATCTTCTGGAAGTGTTCTTTGAGTTATATGATCTGGTTCGGTAGGAACCCCAGAACCAATCATTGGAATTAAAAGATGAACTGCATGATCGTCTTTATTAAGAAGCTTCTTTTCAAGCTTCCTCTGCTTCTTCCTTTTAAAAAATCATAGCCCAAGTTTCGCCTTTGCTTGTAATTGGGATCATTGCATAATAGCTTCCTATCTTCTACCATAAGAAGTGCGTCAGTAGCCTTAGCCATTTGAGCAGCACATATAAAATCTGTCAATTCTGCAATTGATGAATCCAGACCATATCTCTCCATGGTTATTGAAGCCTCAGCCTCTGAATACCCCATTTTCTTTAAGAATAACAGTTTATTCTCCTCATCAGAATCAGAATTCAGGATTTCCTCGGTATCAGAAAGAACTATCAATATCTGTGAAATCATACTGAAAGATCGCTTCATAATCAGATGAGTTGTTATCAGAATCAACATGTTGCATGGGTGTGGATTTTTCAAGAGCACTGTATATGTAATATTGTTATTGCATCAGATTACTGTTTGCATAAATTGGTTTCTCTCCCACAGAAAAGTATATTCCAGAAATAGCCTTCAATGAAAGATAATAAGCCACTGTGTTAGCCTGGAACAGATTACCAAGCTATTTTTACTGACCTGTCTAAATAAATCCCTCCAGATACAGAAAATGGTCACCTCATTCAGAAGGCACATATCTAAGACGTTTCTGTCAGAATGATTGAGTACTTCTTAAGTTTGTGACAACATGAAGAAAATTTCTCTATTTACTTGACAATACTACTGTTTAGTGACATCAGAATGAGAAAACAGATTTGGGGCACGAATAAAGCCACAAGTACCCTTGTGTGGATCATGATATTCAAGTCAAACAGACGTTGAAAATAAGCCTTACAGTTTAGAAAGTTGGGGGTATTTTGAAGGCCCAATTCAGACAGATCCATATGGGACATCTTGAAAGCCCATTGCAAACAGAAATGATCCATGTGGGGCATTTTGAAGGCTCACATCAGTATGAATATTTGGGCATTTTGAAAGCTCATATCAACAAGAAGCAAATGTTGGGGTATGCTGAAAACCCATTTCAATCATAATTAGGAATATTGACGCGTTTTGAATATTCACGTAAACAAATGTTGGGGCATGTTGAAAGCCCATTTTAATCAGAAATTGGAATAACATTTTGAATATTCATATCAAAAAATGTTGGGATATGCTGAAGGCCCACATCATCATGTGTTAAAGATCATTGATTTTGAGCAAATATTTCCAATCAGACAGAAAGATATGAAGAATGAAAAGGGTAAAACAGTGACAGTCGAGCTATCTATACATAATTGCTTCGTTCATCAGAAAGTTGCATTAGGGTCCTATTATTGAACAAATATTTACTCAGCAAGTATGGTTTCATATACCCAATCTTCTTAACCATGTGTCACATAACATCATGTTCTTTAAATTTGGTCCCCATGCAGACCGTTCGATCCAGGGTTCAGCTCCTCAAGATCTAGACTTTGAATTTTGCATTCTGTGTGTCGGTGATGATTGGAAATATTTCTTTGAGATTCCTGGCAGTTAGTTTTAACCATAATGTGAGATTATGAAGCTGTTTTTCACATCAGTTTTTGCTTACTTGATGACATTGAAAAGGGAGACTCGACTCTCACTTATATTACTGTTATTCCCGTTGTTATTGGGATCATCATTGCTAGCCAAGATGAACTGAGTTTCCATCTATTTTGGTTTTATCATGCACGTTTCATCCCCATAAGCAAGAATTCTACGGATATCTTTCTGTACATGGATCCTATAGCTGAAGTGTTTCTACTTTCTACAATGCTCATTACAGAAGAAAACGTGATCAATATCATACTTACCCTTGCCTGAGACAATATCAAGATCAATTGGTATCTCTTATTCAATTCATCACTAACATATCTTGAGAATTTGATCAACTTTTTGGTCACACCAGCATCTCATTTGTATTCCTATTAAGTTTTGTTCTCAAGTGGTCTTGTGACATTATACGAAAGTTCTGAGCGCTACGAAAGAGCCTCCCTGACCAGAAATCCGGGCAGAAGCCACAAGAAAGGATGAATGTGTTTTCAAATGTTTTACATCTCGACAAAAACCACAGGAAAAGATTAATGTATTATCAAATGAACCAGTGATTATGGTGCTGAACCAATGTTGCAATCATATGGTTTCCATTTATTGATCCAAGATGAAGTCCGTCTTCTTCAACTCTAAGATTAGAAGTGAGATATGATGAAGATTTCTTTCTACAGAAGGAGAGCTGAAATTTTGACAACAAGAAACTAGTGGATTCAACTAAGGTTGAATGACAGGTTGTTGTTAAGCATCTCGATATGATATGGTCCAAGTTGCCTTGTTTAAGATTCAATTAGATGTGGAGACATGAAAGGAATTAGGATAAATCTTCCTTATGATTTGTTTCAAGAGTCAAATCAGAACAAACTCTACTCTCCTAATTAATCCCCGTTGAGTCAGACATATCTACATCTACACTCTTTAAAGATGATAGATTCTCTTTTTAAAGATGATAGATTTTCTTTTCAAAGATGAAAGCTTTATTGGATTTCTACATAAGTCCAAGAAAAGAAAGTTGGTTTTTATCAAAGATAGAATGGTGCATCAAGATCATAGTTTGGACTACGACAAGAGTTCCATAAATGAAACATTTCCTCTGAGACTTTAATAAAGCAAAGAAGACACAAAGATACAGATTGATCAGATGATTATGCAGAAATGAAAGCTTGATAGCATAAGTTGCTACATTCCAAAGGTAACCTTGGCAATAAATAATGAAGTGAAGGAAGACCAAGTTCACCACTTTGAAGTCAAATAAAGATTGCATAACATTCATGCATTCATAAGAACATCATTTGCACAATAGATAATGCATTACATTGATACATCTGAGTGCATTCAAACATGAAGAATATATGGACGTAATCCACAAGAATGAGCATTATCTTGAGATTGGGTCATGTTACCCAATCAACATGATATTTTGAAAAATAATGAGAAAACGGTTTCCATAATTTCTCATTTTATCTTTTCGAAAATGAAATTGTTGAAAAGTAAGAAAACGATTTTCTTAGTTTTTTTACTTAGTAAACTATTTCCAACAGCATTATCTTGAGATTGGGGCATGTTACCCAATTAACAAGTTATTTTGAAAAATAATGAGAAAACGATTTTCCATAGTTTCTCATTCAATCTTTTCTGAAAATGAAATTGTTGAAAAGTAAGAAAACGATTTCCATAGTATCTTACCTAGTAAACTATTTCCCACATCCATAAGAGCTACAGTACAGGATGTTTTCACAGAAATTTATCTCACTTGAGATTGTTTTTCTTAAAACAAAATTTGTCTCGCTTGTGACAGTTTCACTCGAAACAGAACTTTATCTCACTTGAGATTGTTTTTCTTCAAAAAAATTTTGTCTCGCTTGAGACAGTTTCACTTGAAACAAAAATTTATCTCACTTGAGATTGTTTTTCTTAAAACAAAATTTGTCTCGCTTGAGACAGTTTCACTCGAAACAGAACTTTAGCTCACTTGAGATTGTTTTTCTTAAAACAAATTTTGTCTCGCTTGAGACAGTTTCACTTGAAACAAAAATTTATCTCACTTGAGATTGTTTTTCTTAAAACAAATATTTGTTTCGCTTAAGACAGTTATTTCGAGATGGGGCATGTTACCCAATCAACAAGTTATTTTGAAAAAGAATGAGAAAACGATTTTCCATAGTTTCTCATTCAATCTTTTCTGAAAATGAAATTGTTGAATAGTAAGAAAACGATTTCCATAGTTTCTTACTTAGTAAACTATTTCCCATATCTGTAAGCCCTGTAGTGCCTGATGTTTCCAAAAAGCCTTCGGGAGCTTTTTGATGTTTTCAAAGCCTTAGGGTCATCTGTAAGTCCTACAGTGCATGATGTTTCCAAAAAGCCTTCGGGAGCTTTTTGATGTTTTCAAAGCCTTAGGGTCATCTGTAAGTCCTACAGTGCATGATATTTCCAAAAAGCCTTAGGGAGCTTTTTGATGTTTTCAAAACCTTCGGGTCATCAGCATTACCAGGTAAGTTCATAATGAGAAGAACTTGTTCAACTTTTCGCTTGAATTCATCATTCGATGGATCAACATTGCCAGGTCGAGTTCATAATGAGAAGAACTCATCTGAAGAAAGAAGAAGAAGTTCATAATTAGAAGAATTTGTTCAAATTTTTGCTTAAATTCATCATTCGATGGATCAGCATTGCCAGGTCGAGTTCATAATGAGAAGAACTCATCTGAAGAAGGAAGAAGAAGTTCATAATGAGAAGAACTTGTTCAACTTTTCACTTGAATTCATCATTCAATGGATCAACATTTCCAGAGAAAGTTCATAATGAGAAGAACTCATCTGAAGAAGGAAGAAGAAGTTCATAGTGAGAAGAACTTGTTCAACCTTTTGCATGACTCTATCACAGAAGGAGATAGATCAACATACACTTTTCCAGAGAAAGTTCATAATGAGAAGAACTCATATGAAGAAGGAAGAAGAAGTTCATATTGAGAAGAACTTGTTCAACCTTTTGCATGACTCTATCACAGAAGGAGATAGATCAACATACACTTTTCCAGAGAAAGTTCATAATGATAAGAACTCATCTAAAGAGGAAGAAGAAGTTCATAATGAGAAGAACTTGTTCAACCTTTTGCATGACTCTATCACAGAAGGAGATAGATTAGCATACACTTTTCCAGTGAAAGTTCATAATGAGAATAACTCATCTGAAGAGGAAGAAAAAGTTCATAATGAGAAGAACTTGTTCAACCTTTTGCAAGATTCTATCACAGAAGAAGATAGATCAGCATCAACAATGCCAGAAGTGTTCATAATGAGAAGAACTAATCTGAAAGAGAAGAATTTGTTCAACTCTTTGCTAGATTACATCACAGAAGGAGATAAATTGTCATCCCCAATGGAAAAGTTCATAATGAGAAGAACTAATCCCAAAGAAAAACTTGTTCAACATTTCCAAATAAAGTCAAATGAAAAAAAAACTTATTGTCTTTTCGTCTTTGCTCTATTCTTGTTAACACAAGAATGAGCAAAGAGGGGCAACTGAAGACACTAGTTTTTTTTTACATTTGGTTTTTTTTATTTATTATTATTATTATTATTATTATTATTATTAATTTTATTATTTTACAGGCCCAAATTACATAAACCGGAGCCCAATTACAAATGGATCCAGATGACCCAAACTGGCCCAAACCCATCAGAAACCCTAAAACCCAACTAGGGTTTTCTGTCCTAGTGCTGCCGTCGCTATGCTTCTCCACCGTTGGATCTAGCATTGATCCAACGGTTCAGATGGTCCTAGTAGAAACCCTAGGGTTATGATACCCTAGGGCCACATGGCCACCGTTCGTCAGCCAGCCGACACCTTTAATGCTAGGTGACCCAACCAGCAGCTGCCGATGCCTTGCTGCCTTGACACCACCTCACCAGAATGCTCCAGAAGCATCCCGGTGTCATACACGTCGCTACTGTAGAGGTGAGTCACCACTGGAAGTTCGGTGACTCACCAAACTTTACCCTCTATTATCCGGTCCGAGGAAGGACATTGTGGTGGCTATAAAAGCCACTGCCAAACCTGCAAAAAAAAGAGGGGACCAGAGGGAGATACGAACAAGAAACGGGAGAGACGAACACACAACATCAACGAACACATCAACAGTAACTGAGACCAAAAATCGAGAGAAAAGAGAGGAGAAACCCCTACCGAGGAAGCAGAACCACCGGAGACTCCACGCACCTTCACGAGCCACCATAAAAACAGAAATACCGAAGGTATTTCTTTAAGATCTGTGAAAATCCATGGATTTTTAGGCTAAACAAAGGTTAGGTTTGGGTTTAGATCGTCCCGATCTATCGTTTGGGAAAATTTCATAATTTCCGACCACCGGCGATGGTGGCCGGCGGTGGGGTTGGCGGCGGCGTGTGCCTACCAGCCGATGTCTGGTTTCCCTCCGGTGAGGGAAACCTAGAGAGAAGCGAGATAAAATTTTTCTCTCATTTGAGAGAGAGAAGAGAGAAAGAAAAATGAGAGAGCTAGCCCTTCGGGCCAGCCGTTTGGGGGCATTTATACCCCTTCCTAAACGACGCCGTTTTGGGAGGGGTATATCTGTAATTTTGCTCATGGCCAAACCCTTTCCGCAACCATCCGAGTTTTGTAATTATTCATTTTAGTCACTGAAACTAACTTCTGAACGTTTTAATTCAGTCTTCAAATTTTATTTTATTATATTTTAGTCCTTACCAGTATTAAATAATATATTTAGGATAAATATCACATTTAGTCCCTCATAATTTTATAAATTTTATTTTAACCCTGAATAAATAATTAAGGTTAAATTAAACTATTAGGATATGAGTTTCCTAATATTTCGAATTTGATCTTTTATTTTCAATACTTTATATTTTGATCATATAATTTTAATTATTTTTATTACATTGTAATTTTATTGTTATTAGTAATTATTATTATTATTTTAATCATATTAATATTTATTATTTGATTAATTTTATAAAAAATTTCATAATAGTATTTATTTATTTTTTTAATATCAAAGAAAGGGGCAGTCTTAAAACAACTAGATGTCTGTTTTCTGATATTTTTAAATAAATAAATATTTTACTTTTATAAAATTGTATATATTAATCTATTTTTTTATTATTATGAGATAAATGTTTTAATATTTATTTATTTTTAATATCAAAGGAAAGAGATGTCTTAAAGCACCTAGAAGTCATTTTCTGATATTTTTAAATAAATAAATATTTTATTTATATAAATTAATAAATTTACTTAAAATTATAGTAATAAATTTAAATTAAATAGGATTATAAATTAAATATATCTTTGAATTTTTAATTTCTAATAATAGAGACAATTTATAATTAATGAGTACCAATTTTGGGCGTTGTGGGGGTGCTAATCCTTCCCCAAACGTAATCGACCACAAATCCCTTTTTTATTAAAAAGAATAAATTTTTGGTTAAAACGCAGATCAATATATCTTTTAATTGATTTTTTCTTAAAAACTCTTTTAAATGATATTTTTTAGGTATCCAACCTACCTGATCCAAAAGGTCGATGGCGACTCCCAAATTATTTAAAAAAAGCCATTTATTCACATCACTTTTCCCGCAAAGAAAAAATTCGTGCCCGGATGAAAACCGGTTACGACATACCGTATATAATATTCTTAGTAATATAAAGCAGGAGAAGGAGATATTGAGAGTTAATTATATTGGAAGCCCTAAATTAGGATTTAGATCAAAATTGATTTTATTTTTCCTTTAAAATATGAAATTTTCGAGTATTAATATTTAATATTGTATGAATTAAATTTTTTGTCAAACTTAAAGGTAAAATATACAAATAGTCTCCAATCATAGGGTAATTCTTTGTTGAGTCTCCTGAATATTAAAAATTACAAAGTGATCCTCTAACTGTAGGGTGTTGTTTTGTTGAGTTCAAAGTTACAAAAATGGTCACTTTACTAATATGTTCCAAACTCACACTTTTTCGTTAAAACTCGGTGGCAATCTGAGTTAGACGTTAATCTGTTGACTATGATATAATAAAATCTGATCTCATAACCATTTGAACTATATTTTGTGGATCGATTCTCTGTTTACCTTATGTCGTGGAGCTTGTGTTTGAAACATTATGCCATTAAGCCGGTGCTTGAAAGCAGTGGCGGTGCCAATAGATAACTTTAAAATATGATTTTATCATACCTTGGTTAACAAATTAACGTCCAACTCAGATGATTGTCAAATTTTTAACATAAAAGGACGAGTTTGGAACATATAAATAGTCGGATGACTATTTATAATTTTTGATAATCAAGGGACTCAACAAAACAACACCCTATGATCGATGGATCATTTTATAATTTTAATAGTCGATGGACTATTTGTATACTTTACATCAAACTTAAACATTTAAATGATAACTTGAATTTAACATAAATCATATTTAAACAAGTATATGTATCTTCTTGATGGAAATAACTGAGTTACATGGGTTATTGGCGGTTCACCTTTTCTGAGGAAGGAATGACGATAAGAGTTGCAAGGTAGTATTTATTCGAAAGACTCTCAATTATTTGATAATTAAAACTCAATTATTCCTGCAAATATCATGCTCAAAATCTAGACCTCTAGAAATAAGAATCATGCTTTTAACCACTAAAATCGTTTGATATGTATTATCTATTTGACAACTGCTAGACAAAAAATGTACTTAAAAATTAAAAATATATACAATTATAAATTGAGTATGATAGAATTTTAGTTAGTAATAAAAGTCATAGTTAATGTTACAGATTAACCAAGTCCAAATCACTCAAAATCAAATGACTACAATACCTATATCTTGAATAATAATATATGTTATTATAAAAATTTTATTTCATAATTATATATATATTTTTAAATAAAATATTTTCAGTTGTCTAAATATTAAAATTCACAGTTTAAGAATTCAAATAGTACACAAATAATTAGTATTCAAATCTCTAATCATTTCGTTTATACTTATTTATTAGATAAACTTTTATATGATTTTATGATAAACGTTGTCATTTATCAACAATAAAAATATGACAAAATTTAATATAATTAATATATCGTAACCAAATTTGAGGACGTGCTCGGCTACCAAAATTACCATAAAAAGGACAGTACACTTTGTGTCATAATGATGCATCTTCATCGTCAGTTAGCTTTTCACTGTCCATCGTTGAAATTTTTTATTCGTTACCAAATCATCTTAATATAAAAATAAATGTTTATACTATAGGTAAAGTTATTTCCAAAAAAAATATATCTAATGTTAATTATTGGTGTTTAAAGAATTTTCGTTAAAAATTAGTGTCTAACGTCTTCTTTATTATATTATTAGATGTTTACCGTTAAAAATTATTAAGTAACATATGTCATGTTTATATTTTTTTGATTTTTTCCAAAAATATATATTTTAAATCTAACGTGACAAATGTAACTTAACCCCCTTTTTTAACAGTAGACACTTAAAAGTACAACGGAAAATACATTAGATACCTAATTTTAAAGAAATTTTTTTAAGACACCAAAAGTTAACTTTTAGTATAGTTTGAATATTATTTTTATATTAAACCTATCAAATACACGATTCTTCTGTTTCCTTCTATAATAAACAAGTAAATATATATTTTGATCTTCAAACTTAGTTTTGATGTATACTTTAATATTTAACTTTTTAAATTTAATTTATATGTTAAAATTAATTTGATATTTATTCATTTATTTATTAAATTTCATACATGAGTTAAGTTTTTTTTTTGGAATGAAAGAGATGGTAAAAGACCTTAACTAACTAAACTGATTTAACGTAGGGTGGACCCAAGATGTCTCGTTCCACAATGGGAAACACTGCTGGCGGGCATCGAAGAGTGAGAGCTGGAATTCAGGGGCCGATTCTAGCTTTGCCGTTTTGCCAAGGGGATGGGATCTTGCTCGATATTTGGGTTATTTAGTAGTCGAATTGCATGAGCACTATCTGATTGG
Source organism: Hibiscus syriacus (assembly GCF_006381635.1). Classification (NCBI taxonomy): domain Eukaryota; kingdom Viridiplantae; phylum Streptophyta; class Magnoliopsida; order Malvales; family Malvaceae; genus Hibiscus; species Hibiscus syriacus. The sequence goes on along the minus strand of NW_024062824.1, from coordinate 787,017 downwards.
ATCTGCAATGAATCAATGGCATAGGACCATGCCAGGTGCATGCCTATGAGTATGCTCTAGAGCTCTGCTAAGAGGGGTGAGGAGATGCCTACTGTTTTATTGTATCCAACGAGCCAATATCTACCATTTGTTCTGATCACACCTCCTATTTTAGCTGTACATGAGGAGGGGTCAATGGTGGCGTCCGACAGTACCTTGTATCTGCGCATGGCTTCCACATAATAGGGGTGGCGTCCCGTGTTACTTTCGAATGGTGGGTGGTGACAGGGACAAAGCCAAAATTAACTATTGACAGGAGCCGAAATATTAAACTATTTTTAAAAAAATACTGACTTATTAGGTATTTAAAATCGAAATTCAGCATGAACCAAGCGACCTTAATGATTAAATGATTGTTGTTATCCTTGAGGTCCTGAGTTCAAATGCGTATCTAGGTGTATGAGTGTTCATTGTCAAATAGTTGAAAGTCTTTGTACAAATATTACATTGTATTCACCCTAAATTAATAAAAAAAACTCAAAACACAACTTCTAATTTGTCTAATATTTAAACTTACAATGACTTAAATTGTAATTAGACAAAAAATTTGAGAACCAGACTTATCATTCTTTAATTCGACCCCTACTTGATTAAGTATTTAATAAATTTTTATATTTTAAAAATTTAAATATTTATTTTACATGAACCAAAATACTATTAAACCACAATTATATCGAATATATAAATTTTAACAGGGGCCGGGGCCTCCTTGGGCCCTAAGGGAGCTCCGTCCCTGGGTAGTGAGGCCTCCTATGAAGTTTGTGCCCATACTAGGCTACTTTGGAGGACATCATTGATTGAAAGGGGCTTCTCGAAGAAGATGTGACTTGCTAGGGACAATTAAACTTGATTTCTTCTTCGAACCCAATTGTTTGTTTTGTCTTGTACCTTTTTGTGCTTTTTTTCTTTTCAGTATATTTTTGTACTTGAATAATATTTTTGATGATGAGGAAACTTTTTCTTTTCTTTATTATTATCTTTTTTTTAGCACAAATATAAATTATAATAACAAAGGGTAAACACTTATTTGATTCAATCAAAAGGGTCTGATACCATAAATGTGCGGATGTAAGCTTGGAAGAGATGTTGTCAAGTATGCTTCTGGTTGTTGTTTCGACCTTTGAATACAAGAAAGCAATATCCTTGGTGATACTCGTTTTTTAAGAAATAATAATTTGGCAATGGTAAAAGATGATAGGTGTGTACGTTATGTTTGGAAGGTGGTGAAGGATTAATGATAGAAGAATGTTTTTAAAATGATAATGGTTATTATGGTGTTTATAAAATGATTTAGAATCAAGAAAGAACCAATACTATAGAAAATAAAGACTCGAACCTTGTATGATCTTCAATCGAAAGGACCTGGACCCACTAGTTATGGAACTAGGAACCAAAAGTATCAAAGAAAAAGGTTGATGTCACAAGCAATGCTTGATAAGTCGATATATTTCAATTAAGAACAAAAGATGAAAGAGACCACACAAATATACTTTCGAAGATAAGTTGATTGATAATTTATAATGTCCAAATAAATACTTTTTTATAGGCTTACAAGAATGATGCTGAAAAGGTACGAGTGAATAGGTGGCTGATCATATGTGAAAAGATATGAGCCTCTTTGAACCAACATGTTCCTTTAAGTGATGGAACATATCTCTTCATGCTTTTCCGCCCATACCTCTAGATGAAAAAGGCCTTTTTTTGCTTGTTTATTTTCACGAAATATTATCTTTATAAAGGGACATAAATGGAGAGTTATGATCCTTGAATTTGGTGCCCTTTCATGCAAAGGTACAATGAAACATGGTGACCTTTGGAAGTACCTCTTCAATTTGAATGACATGTATTTGGATTGAAAAGTTATGACTTTTGGAGGAACCTCTTGGCGAATAGAAACAACTCTTGGAGATACCGCTTTGTGAAGGGACACGACTCTTGAAGGCACCTATTGGCAAAGAGACACGACTTTTAGAGGCACCTCTTGGTGAATAGGCACAACTTTTGGAAGCAACTCTTGGCGAAGAGACATGAATCTTCACGAAAGTACACAATCTTACCTTTGTAATGAAGAGTTGAATAATTTCCTTTGGTAGCCATTGGAATGAAGGAGGTACATTTCAAATAAGAAAACATTATGTAAGAACATATATAATATAAAGGACATATATATATCATATATATAAGTATGCATGCCCAACATCAGTAATATGTATAAGAATGAAAATAAATATAATCATGCAATAAACTATTCAATTAATAAAAACTATATACATATACATATAATATGAAATTCATTACATATAATAAAATGAAGTGTAACACCCCAAATTATGGGCTAGTAGTTTCGGGTTTACTCAAGAGGCTTATGGACCCTGTAAATTTCATAATTTAATTTGTTGGGTTGAGTTAGGCTTAATTCGGTTGGTTTATAGCCCAATTAGCCATAAAAAGAAGTTTTTTGAATTTTAGATAGATGAGGGAGGACCTATAGTGCAAGTATCCCATTTTCAAAAAGATGAGGGCTTTTATTCTCTTCACATTGTTATTATCTTCATTTCTTCCCCATTCTCATTTTCATCTCCTTCTTCGTATCCAAATTCCACAACACAAAAGTAAGTTCTTCAGCTACTTTTCATGCTTTAAATTCGTCTATAATCCCTTCAACATCTTCGTTTTAATGATTCAAAGCATTGAGTCCTTTTTAACTAAGAGAAAAGTGGGGGTTTTCATCCAAATCTTAGAGGAGGGAAGTGTGGCTAAGAAAGGAGATTTAATTCGGGTTCCTAACATCAAAGTATTGTATTTTAAATCCTTTGGAGTGTTAAGGCTTTCATAAATATAAATATTTGTTAAGTTTTGAGTATTTAAGCATTTCAGGGTTTATATTTGATTTCACGATTAGATGGCGAATTTGATGTAAAGAATACGTTTTTATGCCACTTTGATAACTCTAAGTAACTTTCTAAAGCTTTAGTACATGATTAGAAACAAAACTAAGACTTTTAGGATGATGTTTGGGTGTTTCCAGAGCCTAAACAAGACATTTATGGGTTTGAGTATTGATATTGGATGAACATTATTGATACTAGATGAATCAGGACATAAATTGGGGGTTTCCAGCTGGGAGTATCGATATTGATGGGGAAAGTATCAATACTACTGGGAAGAGTATCAATACTACCCCTACAGTATTGATACTCAGGGTGACAGTATCAATAATGGGCCTAAATTTCAGTAATAAAATATATTTTTTGTACCTATACTTATAGGGTTATCAATACTTATCCTAGGGTATCAATACTGTCAGTAGAATATCGATACTACTCACATTGGATGACTAGTTTTGACCTGTTTAAGGCCTGTAAAAGCTAAAGATGATCCGTAATGGTAGAACATAGTTCGTTGGGTACAAAAATGACCAAAGTTACCTAGAAATACTTCTAGGAGTAGATTACAACCAACGTTACCATATTATGTGTAATACATCAATGTATCTTCCGTCGAGCACATATTCGAATAGTTGAGAACGAGAATTGTTGCAGAGGCTGTACCGACAAAAGGTACGATAAGTAAGTCAGATTTAATAATAGCAAAAAGTATGAGCTTCAAGAGCATCAATGAACCGAGAACGTATAAGTCGTCCCTCCATTTCAAGGGGTATTGGGGAGAAGTATGATAATAGTGACTAGAGTGTTATAACCCAGTGAAGAAACCGAGTCAAGTATCGGGCTAGCTTGTGTTTCAACCAGTGAACATCAAACATAATAATCATCATAAGATCATGAAACGCGTAGAGACTTCTTTAGATATAAATAATGACTACAACGCCCTTAAGTAACGAACAACCAGAATAGAGAAGCTTAATAAACTAACAGTAGTAACATACTATTAAACCCTTGCATAATGTTCTAGACGACAGAATGATCAAGATAATAGATAGTGAGAGGATGACCTCACTTTAACATGTCCAGTTATGTTAGAGTGTAGTCAAATTACCTTAGTTGCCCAAGTGGGGTATTGGTAGTACATGAGGTACTTCAAGGGCTAACTAGGGCGCGAGGCTCGAGCACTCATTAGGGGTGGGTTAGCAATGTCAGTACGTGAGATACTTCAGCTTAGCCAAAACTTTCGATGCTATGTGATAATGGACTTCTCCCTCCATGGTCTACCTGATGCTATGTGATACCAAAATATCATTCATTAGCTTAGAGGGAACTTTACCGATGCTATGTGATCAAAGTACTCCTCTCATTAGGCTAGTGGCTGATGTTATGTGATAACAAATACTAGCAAAGTAGAGTTAGTGCTGAACTCAGATAATGCATAGCAGAGTTAACATTGTATTTAGATAATGAATAGTGATGTCGTAGTCATAATTAGAGAATGCATATCGGTTATAGTCAGTGCGGTTAGAGACCTTTTAGAGGTATACTCAGGGTGAGGCCCTTAACAGAGGGTTAAGGGAAGCATGAGACCCCTACTTCAGTGATAGAATAGTAAAACCCTAAGTAGGTAGAACTTGATCTAGATCATGCATGTACCTACTGCTTAGTACTATGTCTCGAGCATGCTTGTGTTTATAGAACTCTTAATGTTACTTTAGATTAGCGATTATATTGCTGGACTTTGTAAACACAACGTTCAAATGTTTCCATTCATAGGTTTTTAACTTGGGACTGTTCGTGGAGAACTATTGCAGTAGGAGTTCCAGCATCACCTTTGGAGTATTGGACTATAACTTTAGTAGGCATATGTATTCATGGGACCTTACTTATGTATTCAGATTTATAATAAAGAGCTTGTAATGTAACGCCCTAAATTTTGGGTTAAAAGTTTAGGGTTAATTAGAATTGGGCTTTGAATAAAAACCCATTGTTTGTAGAAAGCCTTGACCCAAGAAAAAGTGAAATTGTGCTTTGATTGAGCCCAATAGTGGATAAAAAGGGTATTTCTAGTTTACAGTCAAAATCATGAGGCCCGAGGGAGTAATTAGACCAATTTTAATTTCAAAGGCTGAATACACATTAATTTGGGTGATCTCACGTCTGAACCAAGCTTTTTATTTCCTTCAAATTAGGCAAGTTAAAGGTGATAACTTGGGAACCTTGCAATTTTAGTTCAATAACCTAAAGGTAATAATCATCTTTATAGCTTCCATTTAAGACCACAAAATCAAGGTTTAATGAGCTTTAAAGATTCATTCCATTTCCAGTGATTTATAGTCTTAAGAAGCATTTTTAAACCCTTCTTTACCTCTAACTCAGTTAGTAATCCATTCTTTGATTCTTTCTTAGTGAGAGAATTTGGAGAGAGTTCCAAAGCTAGTGGAAAGGAAAAACTTGTTCTTGGTTGAGGTTGCTTGGACACTTTCAGTAGCTTAGAATCACCAGGTAACATACTTCTAACTCAACTATACCACATGTAGCTCATTAGGTGTATTTTGGTAGGTTGCATAAGCTTGAAACATGTTCATGGTAGATTTCATTGTTTGGGTGTTTTCAGCATGTTTATAGACTCTTTATGACCCCTATTATCAGATAAAACACTTAAACACCAGTTGGAAACCTTACTAGGGCATTTAGGGTAGAAAAATATGTTTTTTTTGAGCTAAAATAGGGTACCTCAAAGCAGGGGTATTGATACTGTGAGAACAATATCAATATTTTTTCTTCATTCAAGAAAATATAAGTGGATTTTTAAATGGTAGTACCAATACTCATTCAAGGAGTATCGATATTGTAATATCCTAAATATCGAATTAGGGACTTTATTCAAATGATTTAAAATATGAGAAAAATTTTCGATTAAATGATAAAAGATGGAAATGATTTGGATAAGTGAATTAGATGAAATTTTAAGAAGGGATGGTTTAGAGTAAATTTTAGTCCTTTAAAGAAAAATAAATTTAAAATTCTTATTTTATAAGATATTAAAGGTAAGGAAAAAGGGGAAAGTGATATCAACAAAAGCTCTTTCCTCTTCTTTTTCTTTCACGTGATAAGCCTCCTTGATAGCTTCCAAAGGTAAGCTTTAATTGATTAGTTTTTCTTGTTGATTATGAGTTGCTTTTACAACCTTAAGTGATATAGAAGCTTAATGAACCATTAAATGAGATGAAAACTATGAAATGGAAGAAAAATAGGGGATTTTATAAAATGGGTTTTTAAATGATATATTAATATATGAGTGTTTCTGGATGTTTTATGGTAAATTTGACTTGTCATAGAGGAAAATGAGAGATTAGAAGCATTGGATAGGATTAAAAACACATTGGATAAGATGTTATGAAACAAGATGAAGGGAAATTTGTATGGATAAGAAGAGAAGGGTTAAATACCATTGTGGGGTGTAAATATAAAGGAATTTGGACACATTTTTACTAATAATCAGGTTAAAAACTGGAAACTATGAGAAAGGGTATCGGTACTGATAGAACAATATCGATACTGATTTAATCAGTATCGATACCGATTGAGGAAGTATCGATACCATTGTAAGGGTATCGATACCAAGCAAGCATCGAATTTAATTTTGGTATCGATACCGTAAGGGGGCATCAGTACCATAGTATAGTAGTATTGATACGATGGTAAGGGTATTGATACCAGCAACATCAAAGCTAATTTTGGTATTAATATCAGAAAGGGGGTATCGGTACCATAATATACAAGTATCGGTACTAGGGTAGTAGTATCGATACTATAGAGCCTGGAACGACTAATTAGGTTGAAATTGTTATAGAAATTGAGATAATGATATTTTGATTATGTTAAAATATAAGGTTAAAGAGTATACTAACATTTGTATGTTATGTGTACTTAATGGGTAATTTTCTAGATCGAAACCAAGCTCTTGAATCAAGTAAAACCAAAGGTAAAGGCCAAGTTTAGGAGTACCAATTTGTGCATTTTGAATATGAAAGCAAGGCAAGCTAGGACAAAGAAAAGATTAGCTGAGTAAGGAGTGTTTTTGTAGCTGTGGTGATCATCAACTAAGGTGGACTAATCCGTGACACAAGACAATCTTGTTTATTTTGGAAAACTTTGTAGGCATGTAATCTCAACTTTTAAAAATGTTTTAAAATTTTAATTAAGTAGAACTTATAACAGTTGAAGACAATGGTTGTTTTATATTTAAAATATTACACTTCAAGAAAAGAAAAATATATTTCAAGATTTTCGAATGAACAACTATTTTAAAGAGTAATGTGACATCTATATCTCGTGTACGTAAGGGTATACGGGAGATGAGTTTTACATTTATTGGTATCAGAGCCACATGTTTAGTCAATTCTCGTCTAAAAGCAGTTTAAATTTTAAAATAGAAAAGAGGATTACATGCCATAAAGATTGTCAATGTTACTGGTATGGGTCATTTTAGTGAAGTAAATGACACTCCTTACTAATTAAAATGTTATTATTATGTATGTTATTAAGAGCTTGGGAGCTCCAGAGTTTCGTGGAGAAGAGAGAGGGGTCCCATGGAGGTTGACTTGTGGTTGAATGATGTTTTAATGATGCTGAAAAGTCTTCAATGAACAGATTCAGAAAAGTTGGGAGGAGTTGTCTCTTTACTTAGAGGATCAGCTCGAGTATGGTAGGCAAATACTACGATGTATGCACCATCGGAGCAAGTGACTTGACAATTCTTCCTGGAGGAATTCAAGAATAAGTACGTGGGAGAATAATTCCAAAGGGCAATGTTGCTAAAATTCCTTAATTTGAAGGAAGGTAATCGAGTTGTACATGAATTCGAGGCAGAGTACATCAAGTTGAGCCATTTTTCCACTGAAGTTGTTCAAAATGACAAGGCAAGACGTGATTGGTTCATAGACGGTTTGAGGCCAAAGTTAAAAGAAATGATGTTGGCCTTGAACTTGAAGAGTCTACAAGAAGTCATAAACAAAGCTAAAGCTATTGAAAGAGCTTAAGAGGAGACGTTAGCTGCAGGGCAGAGTGTTTAAACGGGGAAAAGAGTGGGAATGCCTTCCACTTCCCATCACGTTAAAAGAGGCAAGGGTTTGAGTTCCAGATTTTTTTAGATAGAGATAGTTTTGCAGCAGCTTCACAGAAAAATAGACAATCCCATTCTTTTGCTGTGAGCTCGGGTAGAGCTACAAGAGAGAGAATTCCATGTCAGACATGTGGGAAGTTGCACAGTGGAGTATGCAGACTACTCAATGGAGCTTGTTTCCAATGTGGTGAGACTGGTCACTTCACTCGAAACTTCCTTAAGAAATCTGGGGATAATTCGGCATAGTTTGAAAGATCGGTGGCAGCCTCAAATAGAAGTCGAGGAAGGGGTAGATCCGGGGGATAAATGGATTCAGTGCAGAGACAAGAGACTTGGGGAGTCACTAAAATTTACAACATTAAGACCACTGAGGATCGGGATAACCCTAAAATCATAACATGTATTTTCCATTTTATTGATGAACCTGTATTTGATTTAGTCGACCTTGGTTCTACACATTCATACATTAGTACAAAGTTGGTTAGATTTAGAGGAATTCCTTTAGAACCAATTGTGAGTGAGATGATAGCGGTAAATCCCATGGGTCACAGTGTAAGAGTCACTAGAATATGTAGGAAATGTCCTATAAAGATTCAAGAGATTATATTTTCAACAAACTTGATGGAGTTACCCTTCGATGAATTTGAAATTATTCTGGGCATGGATTGGTTGTATTCACATTATGGATGGGTTGATTGTCGAAAGAAACACTTTTTTTAAAGATGTAGAAGTTTCAGAAATCATAGTGATCGGTGACATAATGAAATTAGCATAAAATGTGATATCAACCATGACTGCCAGGAAGATGATGTCAGAGGGATGTGTAGTTTTGCTTGCCAATGTGATAGATACTCGAGTTATGAAAGCTAAAGTAAATGATATTCCCACAATTTGGGAACTTTCAGACGTTTTTCCAGATGAGTTACCAGGATTGCCTCCAAATCGTGATGTAGAGTTCAGGATTGAGTTTTACCCAGGTATAGAACCTATCTCGATGGCTCGATATAGAATGGATCCGACTGAATTGAGATAATTGAAAGTCCAATTGCAAGAATTACTTGATAAGGGGTTTTTGATACCTAGTGTTTCTCCTTGGGGAGCACTGGTGATGTTTGTGAAAAAAGAATGACGGGTCTATGCGTTTGTGTATCGATTACCGTCAGTTGAATAAAGTCACAATAAAGAACAAATATTCTCTTTCGAGGATTGGCGATTTGTTTTATTAATTGAAAGAAGCATCGGTGTTTTTTAAGATAGACTTAAGGTCGGGGTACTATCATTTGAAAATCAAAGACGATGATATTTCAAAGATCGCTTTTCGAGTTTAACTAATGCACCAACGTCATTCATGGACCTGATGAACCGAGTGTTCCAATCTTATTTGGATAAATTCGTAGTGATATTCATAGATGATATCTTGGTGTATTCTAAGTCAAGAGAAGAACATGATGTTCATCTTCAAGTAGTTCTTCAGACGCTTCGCGAGAATAAATTGTATGCCAAATTGTCAAAGTGCGAATTTTGGTTAGCCAAGGTTGCTTTCCTTAGTCACATAGTTTCTACAGAAGGTATACGAGTACATACAAGAAAGATTCAAGCTATTGTTGATTGTCAATCTCCAAGGAATGTTTCTGAGGTTCAGAGTTTCTTGGGACTGCCGGTTATTATAGACGGTTTGTGAAGAACTTCTCAATGTTAGCCTTACCGCTAACTAAGCTGTTAAAAAAGGATATGCCTTTTGTTTGGAAGGAAAAGTGCCAAGAAAGTTTTGAAGGGCAGCATATTGATCGAGGCCCCTGTACTGGTACAACCTGAGTCTGAAAAAGATTATGTTGTGTTCAGTGATGCCTCTCATAATGGATTGGGTTGTGTGTTGATGCAAGATGGTAAAGTGGTGGCTTATGCTTCCAGACAGTTGAAGAATCATGAGAAAAACTATCCGACACATGATTTGGAATTGGCAGCAGTTGTGTTTGCATTGAAAATCTGACGCCATTATTTGTATGGGGAACAATTCCATATCTATACTGATCACAAGAGTTTGAAGTATTTATTGACTCATAGAGAATTGAACTTTAGGCAGAGAAGATGGATTGAGCTTATAAAGGATTATGATATAATTATTGATTATCATCTGGGAAAGGTGAATATGGTAGCAGATGCGCTAAGCCGAATGATTTTTGCATCTTTACGGGCTTTGGATGTGGAAATGTCATTGAAGGAAGATGGTGCCTTAATTGCAGAGCTTAAGCTAAATCTGATGTTCTTGGATCAGATTAAGGAGCTAAAAAGTCAAGACAAGAAATGCTTATTGAGAATGGCTCAAGTCGAAAAGAATGAGACTAAAGACTTCGAGGTAAGAGAGAATGGATGTCTTTATTGTAAGGGAAGACTTTGTATTCTAGGTAACGATGATTTGAAGAAAGATATTCTTTGTGAAGAACATTATAGCCCTTTGAAGATGCATCCTGGAGGTAATAAGTTATATCAGGATTTAAAATGTCGTTATTGGTGGCCTGGTATTAAAAGAGCTATATCGGAGTTTGTGGTGAAATGTTTGACATGTCAGCAAGTGAAAGCTGAACATCAAGTACCCTCTGGATTACTTCAACTGATATCTATTCCGGAGTGGAAGTGGGAGTGAGTTACCATGTATTTTGTTTCGGGGCTTCCTTTATCACTCGGTAAAAAGGATTTCATATGGGTTATTGTAGACCGATTAACCAAGACAGATCATTTTCTCCCAGTTCGGGTAGATTACTTGATGGATAAGTATGCAGAGTTGTACATTAAAGAAATAGTCAGACTGTATGGAGTTCTTATGACCCAAGGTTTACTTTAAGGTTCTGGAAGTCGTTGCATGAGGCATTGGGTACTCGATTGAGCTTTAGCACAACTTTTCATCCACAAACGAATGAGCAATCAGAGCAAGTCATCCAAATACTTGAGGATATGCTAAGGGCATGTATGATTGAGTTTAAAGGATCATGTGAATGGTATTTGCCTTTAGCCGAATTTACGTATAATAATAGTTACCAGTTAAGCATTAAGATGGCCCCGTATGAAGCATTATATGGGAGAAAGTGTTGTACATTATTAAATTATTTGAATTGAAATACCGAGAAGTAATTGGGCCGGAGTTGATTAAAGAGATGAAAGATAAAGTAAATATTATTCAAGGAAATCTCAAAAGAGCCTCCGATCGTCAGAAATCTTATGCTGATTTGAATAAAAGAGAAATCGAATTCCAAGAGAGAGATAAAGTGTTTTTAAAGGTGTCGCCTTGCAAGAAAGTCTTGAGATTTGGGTGAAAAGGAAAGCTGATTCCAAGATTTATTGGACCTTATGAAATTTTGAAACGAGTCGGACCAGTAGTATATCAGCTAGCCTTGCCTCCAGATATGGACAAAATTCACAATGTTTTTCATGTATCGATGCTCAGAAGATATCAGTTCAATCCATCCTATGTCATTAATCCGGAGGAAATAGAGGTCCAAATGGATCTAACTTATGAAGAGGAACCAATGCATATATTGACTAGAAAAATCAAAGAGTTGCGCAACAAACAAATTCCTTTAGTTAAGGTACTCTGGAAAAATCAGAAGGTGGAAGAGGCTACTTGGGAAAGAGAGGAGGACATGAAAAATATAATTTCCCTACCTTTTTGCTTCAGGTATTTATTTAAATTCGAAGATGAATTTTCTTAGGGAGGAGAATTGTAATATCTCAATTATCGAATTAGGGACTTTATTGAAATGATTTAAAATATGAGGAAATTTTTTGATTAAATAATAAAAGATGGAAAGGATTTGGATTAGTGAATTTGACTAAATTGTAACAAGGGATGGTTTAGAGGGTACTTTAGTCCTTTAAAGAAAAATGAATTTAAAATTTTTATTTTATAAGATATTAAAGGTAAGGGAAAAAGGGGAAAGGGATAACAACAAAAGCTCTTTCCTCTTCTTTTTCTTTCACGTGATAAGCCTCCTCCATAGCTCCCAAAGGTAAGCTTTAATTGATTAGATTTTCTTGTTGATTATGAGTTGCTTTTACAACCTTAAGTGATATAGAAGCTTAAGGAAGCATTAAATGAGATGAAAACTAAGAAATGGAAGAAATATAGGGGATTTTAAAAAATGGTTTTAAATGATATGTTAATATAGGAGTGTTTCTAGATGTTTTATGGTAAATTTGACTTGTCATAGAGGCAAATGAGAGTTTAGAAGCATTGGATATGATTAAAAACACATTAGAAGAAGTGGTGTGATTCTTAGAACTTAACGTTGTTGATAGATGTGGGATGTTTTATAAAACAAGATGAAGGGAAATTTGTATGGATAAGAAGAGAAGGGTTAAATACCATTATGGGGTGTAAATATAAAGGAATTTGGCCCCATTTGGCTAATAATCGGGTTAAAAATTGGAAAATTTGGGCAAGGTATCGGTACTGATAGAACTGTACCGATTCTATAGGCAAAAAGGGGACGAATTTGCTATATAGTATCGATACTGATTCAATCAGTATAAATATTGATTGAGGAAGTATTTATACCATTGTAAAAGTATCAATACCAAGCGAACATCAAATCTAATTTTGGTATCGAGACCATAAAGGGGTATCGGTACCGTAATATAGTAGTATCGATACCATGGTAAGGGTATCGATACCAGGCAATATCGAAGCTAATTTGGGTATCGATACCGTAAAGGGGTATCTGTACCATAGTATAGAAGTATCGATACTAGGGTAGTAGTATCCATACTATGGAGCCTGGAATGGCTAATTAGGTTGAAATTGTTATAGAAATTGAGATAATGATATTTTGAATATGTTAAAAATATAAGGTTAAGGAGTATACTAACATTTGTATGTTATGTGTACTTAATGGGTAATTTTGTAAATCGAAACCAAGCTCCTGAATCAAGTAAAACCAAAGGCAAGGGCCAAATTCCGGAGTAGCAATTTGTGCATTTTGAATATCAAAGCAAGGTAAGCCAGGACAAAAAAAAGATTAGCTGAGTAATGAGTTCTTTTGTAGCTGTGGTGATCATCAACTAAGGTGGACTAATCCGTGACACAAGACAATCTTGTTTATTTTGGAAAACTTTGTTGGCATGTAATCTTGACTTTTAAAAATGTTTTAAAATTTTAATTAAGTATAACTTATAACAGTTGAAGACAATGGTTGTTTTATATTTAAAATATTACACTTTAAGAAAAGAAAAATATATTTTGGGATTTTTGAAAGAACAACTATTTTAAAGAGTAGTGTGACATCTATATCTCGTGTACGTAAGGGTATACGGGAGATGGGTGTTACAGATACTGGGGTCTCGGTTTTGATAATCACCAGGTTGGTACCATGACTAATAATCTAGTTTACAAAATTGGTATCGGTACTTAAATAGAGTATCGATACCGAGGTAGGGGTATCAATACTGGGGTATTTTTGAAAATATCAAATTAAAATTCAACATTGATACTCATGCTAGTATCGATACCTCAGCACCAGAGTATCGATACTCAGTCTAGAGTACCAATAATACCTTACTAAATCAACCTATATCAGTCAGTAGATACCAATAGCAACAGGTGAGTATGGATACCAAAGGTTTAATATCGATACTGAAAGAGCAATATCTGTTTCAATGGATAATTTTGGATAAATAATCCAAGAATTAAAGGACTAGACTTGAAGAACCCCAAATACATCATAATATTAGCAAATAAGATTTCAAGTAAGAACATAAAATAATATTAGAATAGTAGAAACAATAACAGCTAGGATTGCATAAAACTAGCGTTGTTTGACACTCGAGAAATATTCAGGACACTTGAGTCTCTTTAGCAGAATATGACAGTTAGTGGATATCCAATCAGTGCTAAGGCACTTCAATAGCTGACTGGGAACATATGCACCAAGACTCGACACAGTAAGTTGGTGGATTTATGTTTACATTGTAGCTCCGGGTATCTCAGAAAGGATAGAGGGGTGTGTGAGCTCTAAGATACAGAACCCTCAGTCGCATCATGATGTCTGGTCATTCCATATCAATATGTTTACAATTTTTAGACATGTGCCACTAGTCATCTCATTTAATGAATCTATGTAGTATAATACAATTATTTGTGAGGCACTGAGCTCGTAAGCTCAGAGTATATAACGTGTTTTTGTGCTTAGGTCATTATGTGATCAATTCAGGAGCATCGTCATCACCAAGTATTCCAGCTGAACAAAGACTTTTCAGAGTACATCTTTATTTGTATTGGAGGGAATGTACTATTGTATACCCTTATGTATTCTGATGTAACTCTATTTTGATTTAAACTCACTGTAATTATTTGGATGATTGAGAGCTCCCCATATTTTGTAAACTCAAATTTATTTTCATGTTTTACTTTATTTATGTGGATGGTTTTTATCAATCGCTTTATAATCATGTTTTAAAGAAAATTTTGGATTAGCCATTTTGGTGGTTCTGTGCGATATCGTAATCCATGGATCTTTGGGTTAGACTGGATTAGAGTATTACATTTAGTGGTATTAGAGTATCCATGTTTAGTCTTTCTTAGGACCCATGAGTTAGAGTTAGTTAGGATCTTTATACGTACATGCCTCTAGAGAGTCCAAAGTACTAAAATAACTGGAATGACGATAATGTAATCCATTTTCTTTTTAATTTCAAACAAAACCTATGACAGACGAGCCAACCTATAGTTAAGATGAAAGAGATGAAAGTCATGACTCAATAGCAGCAGACACTAGTGACGAGTTCATCTTGGATACAAATCAACAAGAGGTACCAGTAGATGCGGGGGTTGAGGAGGTAACTTTTTTCAGGGACCTCACCTCTTTACTTAGGCTGCACCACCTCCCCCACTAGTACCCCCAGCTCAGTCAGTGATCGTACCTCATGAGTTCCCCGTAGAGTAACTCCAAAAATATTAGACTATCGAGTTCTTTAGTTCAGGGGAATACGATCCCATAGCAGACGATAAATAGCTAAGAGAGATGCGTCGCACCCTTAGATAGTTATATCTTACCCCAGAAGGTAACCTTGAGTGCGTCATCACCCTGCTCAAGGGTGACTCCATAGATTGATGGGAGACGATCAAGATGACAATAGAGCCTCATAGGCTGACATAGGAGCAGTTCATCACAGAGTTCCAACAGAAGTTCAGCAGGAAGGCTCACACCGATGACTTGAGAAAGTTGTTTGTGCATTTGGTTTAGGGGGACCTTTCAGTTACGAAGTATGAGTGTAAGTTTCTTCAAATGAACAAATAGATAACCGAATTAATCTCCATAGAGGATCACTACTGTCGTAGGTTTAGGGAGGGCATACACCTCAACATATTGTCACACCTAGCAATCGACCCTCCTAGGGTTATTGTAGAGTAATCTTGCCAGGCGAAGACTGTAGAGAGGGTCATGAGTAGGAAGGCTAGATAGAACAATGAGACAACATGACATACTAGGAGGCCTCTGAGCCAATGAGGCTATCTCAGACTATGGCTAAGAGGTCCAGAGATAGTCGGGGTTCATCGAGGCCCCCAACAGCCCAGTTTAGGAGAGTCAGCCAGAGTTTGGATCGAGGAGACAAATATGAGTTAAGGAGGAGGCCCCTGACGTTAGCCTCTGGAGCTAGTGCTAGTGAGTCGACCAGAGTCTTCACTCACCCTATTTATGCTTAGTACGATATGAGGTACCCAGGGACGTGCCAGTGGGGTTGAGGGGTTACTACAGTTGTGGCTCCTTAGACTACTTCGTCAAAGACTGCCCATGGGTGCAGGGTGCAACACTCACAATGACTCAAAGATTAACACCATCATTAAAGAAAGGTCGAGGGCCAGTTAGAGGCGATAGTAATGTGCCTAGATAGTAGAGAAGAGGGACCGACAGGTTAGTAGTCAGTACAGAACTGAGGGTAACATTTGCGGTGAGAGCCCAGAAGGAGTGTGATGCAATATATGTCATATTAGGTACATTCACAATATTTTCCATTCTAGTTACCATAATGATAGACCCCGGTTCCACCCACTCCTATATATGCTCTAACTTAGTTTAGTAAATAGAAATCCCAGCATAGGACCTAGAGGTAGATGTTTGAGTATCAAGCCCCCTAGTTCTATAAGTTCTAGTAGATAAAATTTTCATACGGTGCCCAATGGAAATTCAAGATCAGACTTTTCCAGCAGACATAATAGAATTACCCTTCAGAGACATTTCCAGGTAGCTTAAACTCAGAGCAATTGATAGGACCAAGTTAGTGATGACCAGTCAAAAACCCATCAAATTCAGGATAGTGTCAGTTATAAAAGCCCTAAGGATGATCAACCGTGAGTTTGAGGCCTTCGTGGCTCATGTGGTTGACACCTGAATTTTAGTGCCAACACTCGAGGATATCTGAACAGTGTGATATTTTTCCGATGTGTTTTCAAAAGAATTGTCATGCTTACCACCTAAGTGTGAATTAGAGTTTGGAATTGAAGTAATGTCGGGCACATTTCCCGTGTGTATTGCCCACTATCGCATGGCATCGACAAAACTCAAAGAGTTAAAAACTCAAATTCAGGATTTCTTAGAGAAGGGGTTCATCTTACCGAACATCTCTTCTTAGGGAGTACATGTCTTGTTTGTTAACAGAGAATGATGAGTTGATGAGGCATGCGTTGACTACATATAATTAAATAATTTAACTTTCAAGAACCATTATCCACTCAATAGGATATATGACTTTTTCGACCAGCTTAGAGGATAATGCATTTTCTCAAAGATCAATTTGTGTCGAGCTACTATCAGTTGAAAGCCAAGGATGCGGATGTGGAGATGATAATTTTCAGGGAAATATACAGTCATTATAAGTTCTTAGAAATGCCATTTGGACTCACCAACACCCCAACGAAATTGATGGACATAATGAATAGAGTCTTCATCCCCTACTTAGATTAGTTTGTGGTGGTGTTTATAGATGAAATCGTAGTGTACTTCTGATTAAAGGTAGAGCATGAAAAATATCTCCGCATCGTCCCCTAAATGCTCAAAGATAGATAGTTGTATACCAAGTTTTGGAAAATGTGAGTTTTAGCTTCTAGATATATCATTCTTAGGACATGTTGTGACAGCAGACGACATTAGAGTTTACCCATAGAAAATTCAGGCCATAATTGAGTGGGTGCCGCCTAAGAATATGTTAGAAATGTATATTTTTTATGGTTTAATAGGGTACTATCGATGTTTCGTTCAGGGCTTTTCGATGATAGCATCCTCGCTAACCAAACTGCTTTAGAAACGAGTTCAATTCATTTGGAATGAGAAGCGACAAGAGAGCTTCGAATAGTTGAAGGTCATTTTAACCCAAGCCCTAGTGTTGACCCAGCCAGAGTCGAGTAAAGACTTCACAGTTTTCAATGATACTTCGTTAAAGGTCTTGGATGCATTCTGATGTAGGAAGATAGATTGTTAGCTTACGTATTTTGGTATCTTAAACCTCATGAGCGTAATTACCCCACCCATGACATTGAGCTAGCAGTAATGGTGTTTGCCTAGAAGATTTGGTGATACTACCTCTTTGATGAGGAGTGTAACATCTTCACTGATCATAAGAGTCTTAAGTATCTACTCACTTAGAAGGAGTTAAACCTTAGGCAACACAGATGTGTCGAGTTACTTAAGGACTACAACTGTGTGATATATCACCACCCATGAAAGGCTAATATTGTAGTAGACACCTTAAGTAGGAAGTCAATGACAGAGTTGTGAGCCCTCATAGTACATTTAAGTATAACCAGTGAACGTAGATTGTTAGCTAAGTTACGCGTTGAACCGAAAATGGTTGGTGAAACCAAGAGGTTGCAGAGTTCAGATAACCGGTTGAGGACTCAGATTGAGAAGGTTCATCATGGTGAGGTACCAAGTTTTGAGCTTTGTGATAGAGATGTGTTGTACTTCAGGGGTCAGTTGTGTATACTCGCAGACGCTCAGTTATTTAGTAAAATTCTCCATGAGGCGCGCTGCAGCCCACTTTCAGTTTACTATTCAGTAGCAAGATATACAAGATCTCTGTCAGTTGTTTTGGTAGCTGGGCATAAAAAGGGAAGTGTCAAAGTTTGTCTCTAGATGTATATTGTATTAGCAGGTTAAAAAAGAACAATAGGTTACCTCAGGTTTGCTTCATTCCATTTAGATTCCTCAGTGACAATGGAACAAGGTAACCATGGACTTTGTGACCGGATTACCAATGACCATATAGAGGTATGACACAGTTTGGGTCATAGTAAACCACTCAACCAAATTAAATTATTTCCTCCCAGTTATGATAGACTATACCTTAAAGAGGTTAGCTCAACTGTATATTCGTGAGATAGTGAGGTTGAACGGTGTACATACTTCCATCATATCAGGCAGAGACCCTTAATTCACTTCTCGCTTCTAGGAAGCCCTTTATGAATAATTAGGCACTAAACTAAACTTCAGTATAGCTTTTCATTCTCAAAAAGATGGTCAATCAGAGAAAGTTATCCACATTCTAGAATACATGCTAAAGTGTATTATTATCGATCCAGAGGGCAGTTGGGAGGACTATTTTTCTTTAACAGAGTTTGTCTACAATAATAGTTTTCAGTCGAGCATTCAGATGGCTCCTCTTGAGGCCTTGTATGGGCACAAGTCTAGGACTCCACTATGTTGGACCGAACTCAGTGAGGGTTTAGATAGGCAAAGGTCTTACATAGACTTGAATCATAAAGACATTGAGTCTCTGTTGGGAACAAAGTATTCATCAAGGTTTCCATTTGAAAGAAAGTACTTTGTTATTGGTGCAAAAGAAAGTTGAATCCATGCTTTATAGGATCTTATGAAGTACTAGAGAGGGTTAAACTAGTGGCTTACAATCTAGCCTTACCACTAGAATTAGAGTGCATCCACAATGTGTTCTATGTAACCATGATCAGGAGATACCATTCTGATCATTCTCATGTCATACTCCTAGAGAATATAGAGGTCAGGCTAGACTGACCTATATAGATGAGCTAGTCAGAATCCTAGCAGAGGATGTGAGAGAGTTAACGAAAAAGAGGATTCCTTTGGTAAAGGTACTGAGGAGGAACCATGGCGTGGAGGAAGCAACTTCATAAACCAAGGAGGACATGCAGTTTCAGTATCCTCACCTATTTTATTCAGGTAAATTTTTGAGGACGTAATTTCTTTTTAGGAGGGGAAAGTTGTAACACCCAAAATTTAGAGTTGGGGGTTTCAAGTTAATTAGAATTAGGCTTTAATTAAAAACCCATGGCTTGTAGGAAGTCTTGACCTAAGAATAAGTAAAATTGGGCTTGGATTGAACCCAATAGTGGATAAAAAGGGTATTTTCAGTTTGCAGTCAAATTCAGAAGGACGAAGGGAGTATTAGACCAATTTTAATTTGAAAGGTTAAATACCTATTAATTTGGGTGATTTCACTTCTGAACCAAGCTTTCTCTTTTTTATTCACAAGTTTTGTCTTCTCTTCGTCATGCAAGTTGAAGTTGATAATTTGGGAACCTTGCAACCTTAGTTCAACAACCTAAAGTTAAGAATCAAAATCAACATCTCTAGAGTTTCCATTTGAGAAAAAAAAATCAATGTTTGGCTATGGTTAACAAAACTTTTGTGGGGGTTTAATAAACTTATAAGATTTAGTTCGTTTCCAGTGATTTCTAGTATTAGAAAGTGTTTTAAAACCCTTCTTAACCTCTAAATTCATTTATTATTCCATTATTTGATTCTTTCTTAGTGAGAGAATTTTGAGAGAGCTTTAAAGCTAGGGGAACAAAAAACGTGCTCTTGGTTGACCATTTGAAACTTTCAGTAGCTTAGAATCACCAGGTTACTCTCTTCTAACTCAACTCTACCACAAGTAGCTCATTAGTTTTGTTTTGGTAGATTGCATAAGCTTGAAGCATGTTCATTGTAGATTTCATTGTTTGGGTGTTTTTAGCATGTTTATGGACTTTTTATGACCCCCATTATTAGATTAAACACTTAAACATTAGTTGAAGACCTCACTAGGGCTTTTGGGGTAGATAGATAGGATTTTTCATGCCAAGGAGGCCACCTCGAAGTAGGGGTATCGATACTATAAGAACAATATATATATTGTTCTTTATTCATGTAAAAATAAGTTAATTTTTAAAGGGTAATATTGATACTCATTCAGGTAGTATTGATACTGGTGTCTTGATTTTGATACTCACTGGGTTGGTATCGAGACTAATAATTTAGTGCAAAAAATTAATATCGGTACTAACATAAAGTATCGATACTGAGGTAGGGTTATCGATACTTCTAGTAAGGGTATCGATAACTAGGGTATTTTTTTAAACATCGAATCTAAATTTGATATCGATACTCAGGCCAGTATCGATACGCCAACACCAGAGTATCGATACTCAGGATAGAGTATTGATATTTCCTTACTAAATCAGCCTATATCAGCTAGTGGGTATCGATACCAACAAGTGGGTATCTATACCAAAGGTTCAATATCGATATTTAAAGGGCAGTATCGGTTCCAACGAATAGTTTTGTATTAATTCAAGAATTAAAGGAATATACTCCAGGTACCCCAAATATAATAGAATAACAACAGAACAATAGAATAACAAATAATATTAGAACAGTAGAAATAGTAACAACTAGGATTACATAAAAGTAGCCTTGTTTGACACTCGAGAAACAGTTAGGACACCCGAGTCTCTTTAGCAGAATATGATAATCAGTGGATATCTAATCAGTTCCATAGAAATAGCTGACTAGGCGTAGATGCCCCAAGACTCGATGGAGTAAGTTAGTGGGTGTACATTTCCGATGCAACTCCGGATTTTACCTTAGATACCCGAGGGTATCTCATAAAGGCTAGAGGGGCGTGTGAGCTCCGAGATGCAAAACCCTCAACCGTACCATGATGCCTACTTAGTAGTCCATATCAATATTTAGCATGTTTCAGACCTTTGCCACTAGCCACCTTATTTAGTGAATGCATGTAGTACAATACAATTATCTATGAGGCACTGAGCTCACAAGCTCAGCGTATAGAACGTGTTTTTGTGCTTAGGTCCTTATGTGATCAATTCAGGAGCATTTTCGTCACCATATATTCCATCTAAATAAAGACTTTTCAAAGTACGTCTTGAATTTTTTTAAATGACATGTACTATTATAGACCCTTGTGTATTTTAGTGTAACTCCATTTTGATTTAAACTTAGTGTAATTATTTGGATGATTTGGAGCTCCTCAGATTTTGTAAACACAATTTTATTATAACATTTTAATTTATTTATGTGGATGGTTTTTATCAGTCATTTTACAATCATGTTTTAAAAAAATTGGGTTTGCCATTTCAGTGATTCTCTATAACATCGTAATTCATTGATCTTCGAGTCGGACTAGATTAGAGTGCTACATGTAATATTTTGATTTAAATTATGTGTCACAGAGCTCCAGTTTATAAAATATTTTAGTAATTGTTTTGTATGTAGTATGATACCATTGAATATGTTTTAAAAAAAGAAAATAAATAGGTTTTTACAAACCAGGGATTGTCTCGACAACCAAATATGGTACTTTAGGCCCATTTGGGTTTAGGGTGTTGTATTAAGTGCATCATAATGAATTAAAATAAGATATACAATATTAAATATAAACCTAAAATGAATAGACATGAAACAAATGATATAAATATTTAAATTTATATTAAAATATAAATACATGTTCATGAATAAATATAATGAAATATAATATAATATAAGATAATATTAATAAGAACTCCCTTTAAACTAGCCATTGACATCTTCAATGGCGTGAGTAATGTATGAAGAAATTTGGTGCTTGTTTAGATCACATCACTTGTGGTACATGTGTTCTATCAATTTAGATATGGTGATTATAGTGTGACTT
This sequence comes from Hibiscus syriacus, assembly GCF_006381635.1. Lineage (NCBI taxonomy): Eukaryota > Viridiplantae > Streptophyta > Magnoliopsida > Malvales > Malvaceae > Hibiscus > Hibiscus syriacus. Next base: position 765,027 of record NW_024062824.1, on the reverse strand, counting down.
GTCGGAGGTAAGAAAACTAAGGCTTGATCAGTATAGACAAACGGAGGTTATAATGGATGTAAAGAGTCATGGGAGTGGTTTCTCTAGTGCTTTAGAGTAGGATACATGGAAATTTATTTGTAGTGACTTGCGTATTGGGGTAAAGTCCTTTGGTTTAGCAGAGGGGTTTTTATTAAGGGCTTTTCTTTTAGAGAATAATGAGATTTTAAGGAACGGAGAGGATAATGAATAGGGGATTGTGGTTTATTATTGGATAATATGTGAGGTTGTTTCAGGGTTATCATCCGTGGGGTCTGAGATGGGATTGAATATTGACCCCTAGGTCGAGTTGTTATGGTTAAAGGGATATAAGTGTTTTTGGATTTTTGTGTCGTGTTCATCTTTTCAAAACCATGCAAGGCCTAAAAACTTTTGTGGGCGAGGATGAGGCAAAAGTTAGGGTTGTTGGACAGGAAAGATGGTGTGTTTGGGGTGGTTGGAGATGGACGACATATGCCTTTCACATGTCCATATTTACAGTATTCGTAGTAAATTGTAGGGAGTGATTCATATTCAATGATCTTAGTATGACCATTGGATATTAAATTAAATATTAGTGTTGTGTTTAGGTCCAGGTTGATGGCCATACGTTCGAGTCTTTTATGACGATCGTTTTTTGGTTGACAGTTTAGTTTGAACATAGGGCCGATGTTTTCACCAATCTCAGTGATGATGGTTTTCTTATACAGGGTCAGTTGTAGGCCCTGTAGGCAAACCTAAGCTATTGCTCTATTAAAGTGACTTGGTAAGGTTGAGAAGTCTTTCGTCCATGGTTCGATGATCAAGTAGTGTCCGAAGATCATCATTGGGCCATCGACTAGGGCTTCCACGAAATCTGATATTGCTTGGAAAATTACCAAGAATAAGTCATTATTGATATCCATGACTCAAATTGGTTAGGTTGGTTTCTGTTGGGATCGAAGAGGCTCAATTGAACAACTGAAAAAAGTTGAAAGAGAGTGAATTGGCAAAAACGGTTTAAAGGGTAAGGAGAAATAAAAGATAGAAACTTTTGCACAGCGATTTATAGTGGTTCGACTTCTCATCCAAGTATACCTCCACTACCTTTTCTCCTCACTAAGGATTTTCCAACAAATCCATTAGTTTGTTCTTTCTTTTTCAAGGATCAATAGAAACCTTTACACTCCCTAGTTTTTCACTCGGCTAAACTAAAACTAATCCCCTTTACAAAAGGTAAAAAAGAAGTAAACAAATAAAACCTCTCAAAGGTAGGGTGTTTACAAAATAAAGGCTCACAAGAACAAAATATTTACAATAGAATATAATAATGAGTAAAAAGCTCTTCTCTTGTGTTTGATTGCTTGGATAAGTATTCTAACCACTCTTAAAGTGTCCTCAACTTGTATTTATATATTGGAATGAAGTTGTGGTCGTTTCTAGCCGTTGGGGTGATTTGTAGCCGTTTGGGGATATTTTTTCTGCAAAATAAAAATACCCAATACAGATGGTATCGATACTCCTAAAGGGAATATCGATACTACCTTTGTTATTTTTAAATAAAACTAGCCGTTACTAGTCGTTGCGCATAACAGTATCTATAACACCCATCTCTCGTATACCTTTCCGTACACGAGATACAGATGTCACATCACTTTTAAAACAATTCCTAATTTGTAAACCCGAAAAATTTTGTTTCTTTTTATAAAACATTTTAATTTACTAATAATAAAATATGCATTAAACTTAAATATATAACAAAAAGAAATGTTCACACTTCATCATTTTACATTAGGTTAAATAAAATGCTTTTCAGAGCATTTTTACTAAATCTATTACACGCCAAATAACTACATCAAAAGTAGACATAAATGTCATACTGTTACTAACGAGGCCACTATTGCTTGGTGATGTCTGATGATCTCCTTACTCCGATTTTTATCAAAACCTACGTGTGAAATCAACACACGTTAAGTAATTTCTTTGTGAGACATACTTAACCATAAGCAAACTTATAAACATAAGTATAACATAACAATTCTAATATCGGTTAACACTTTTTAATTTATTATAAACGTTATAAATTTCCACCCTTAGTGCTAACATGGTAATTTACCAACTGCCTATTCATGTCCATTTATTAATATGCACACGTAGTGCCTACACGGTAGTTCATCAACTCCTGATGAATTCTGTGGGTTGCACACATCGTGCTTGTACGATTATTCATCAACTAATGATGAATTTCGTGGATTTGCACACATAGTGTCTTTACGGTTATTCATCAACTAATGATGAATTCCGTGGATATGCACAAATAGTGCCTGTACGGTTATTCATCAACTCATGATGAATTTCGTGGATTTGCACACATAATGCTTGTATATACCAATTTAACATATATTGTTAACAATATATATTTATAACTCTTAATGTACATAATAAATGCACTCACCTGGTTGGCCTCGCTATATATCCAAAACGCCAAACCAATTACTCATGTACTTTGCCTTTGCCTTTTGTTTTGCTTGGCTTGGGAGCTTGATTTCGATTTACTCAAGCATCCATTAAAGACACGTACAATATCAATTATTACTATATTCCCTAACAATTATACTTAAACAATACTCAGCATATCTTAACATTTCAGACTCAATATTATCGATACCTCTACCATGGTATCGATACTACTATACTATGGTACCGATATTCTATTACGGTATCGATATCATTTTTGTATTATGTTATAAATGGTGTCGATACCTTCATCACAGTATCGATACTACCCTTTCGGTATCGATACTGATTGCATCAATATCGATACTACACAGCTGTTTCTTCCTATATTAAGCCTATAGTATCGGTATTGTTCTATCAGTATCGATACCCATACCCAGATTTTCCAGTTTTCAACAAAGTTATTACCCAAATTTGGTCAAATTTCCTTATGTTTATAGCCAACAATACTATTAAGCTCTTATTTACTTATCCATACTGACTTTCCTTCATTTAGCTTCTTAAACCATCTAAAATCTTCCAAGAACATTTAAATCTAAGAATCACACCATTTTTTGTATCATGTTCTTAATCCCATCCAATACTTCTAATATTTTATTTACGTATTTGACAAGTCAAAAATACTAATAAGCATTAGTAAAAACTCATATTCTAACATAACACTCAAAAACCCATTTTCTTCAATCTCAAATATCTCATTCATCTCTTAGTTTTGACCCTATTTGATCATTCCTTAAGCTTCTATCATACTTAATCCTTCAAAAACAAACCAAAAATGAAAGATTAAACTAGCAAATTGAAATCTCACCTTTAGCTATGGAGGAGAGCTATCCACGTGAAAGAAAAAGAAAAAAGTTGACTTAAGCTAACTCACTTTTCCCTTATTTATTTATTTTAATATCTTATAAAGCATGAATTTTAAATTCATTTTAATTCAGATGACCAAAATGCCCTTTTAATCATCCTTTGTTACAATTTAGTCTAAACCACTAATCTAAATCATTTATCATTTAATCACTTTAATCCTCAATTTTAAATCTTTTCAATAAAGTCCCTAATTCGATATTTGGGGCATTACAATTCTCCCCGCTTAAGAAAATTCATCCTCGAATATAAAGAAGTACCTGAATTGAAGAGGTGTGTAAACTACTTTCTCATATTCTCCTCCCTTTCCCAAGTAGCTTCTTCTACTTTATGATTTTGCCAAAGCACTTTAACCAACGAAATCCTTTTGTTACACAATTCCTTGGTTTCCTTAGCCAAGATTTGCACTGGTTCCTCCTCATATGTTAAATCTTGTTGGATCTCTATTTCTTCAGGAGTGATAACATGAGATGGATCTAATATGTACCTCCTAAGCATCGATACATGAAAAACATTATGGATCTTGTCCATGTCCGGAGGCAAAGCTAACTAATAAGTTACTGGTCCGACCCTTTTCAAATCTCATAAAATCCAATGAATCTCGGACTCAGCTTTCTTTTTCACCCAAAACATAATACCTTCTTCTAAGGCGATACTTTCAAAAATACTTTGTCTCCCTCTTAAAATTCGATTTCCTTTCTTTTCAAATTAGCATAAGACTTCTAGCGACAGAAGGCTATTTTTTTACTCGATTGGTAACTATTGTTATATGAAAATTCCACTAAAGGCAACTACATTTCCTATGATCCCATAAACTCAATCACACATGCCCTTAGCATATCCTCCAGTATTTGAATAGTTCACTTTGACTGCCCATCTGTCTGCAGATGGAAAGCTGTACTAATGATCAATCGAGTACCCAATGCCTCATACAAAGATTTCGAGAATCTTGAAGTAAACCTTGAGTCTCGATCGAGCACTATCGATATCGGTACTCCATGCAGTCTAACTATCTCTTTTATATACAACTCCGCATACTTATCCATTGAGTAGTCTACTTGAACTGGAATAAAATGAGTCGTCTCGGTCAATCTGTCCACTATTACCCATATCGAGTTCTTTTTACCTATGACAAAGGTAACCTCAAAACAAAATCCATTGCGACTCCTTCCACTTTTATTCAGGGATAGATATTGGTAGTAGTAATCCAGAAGGCACTTAATGTTCAACTTTCACTTGATGACATGTTAAACATTTTGACGCAAACTCCGTTACAACTCTTTTCATACTAGGCCACCAGTAACGACTCTTCAAGTCCTAATACATCTTATTCCCACAAGGGTACATCGACAAAGGGCTATAATGTCCCTCACAAAAAAATATCTTTCCTCAATTCCTCATCATCGGGAATGCAAAGTCTTTGATAGTAATATAAACATCAATTATCCTTATTTCAAAATCTTCAGCCTTTTCTTTTTTGACTTGCACCAATCTCATCAAGTATTTCTCATCTCGACCTTGCAGCTATTTTACCCGATCCAAAAGCATCGACTTTAACTTCAATTCAACAATCAAAGTACCATCTTCCTTTAAAGAAATACATGCATCTAAAGCCCTTAAAGCTGTAAAAGTCTTTTGACGAGCGTATCGACTACCACATTAGCCTTTCCTAGATGATATTCAATGACCAATTCATAATCTTTTAAGAGCTCAATCCATCTTCTCTGTCTAAAATTTAGTTCTTTCTGAGTCAGCAAGTACTTTAAACTCTTGTGATCCGTGTAAACATGGCAACGCTCATCGTACAGATAATGGCGCCAAATTTTCAAAGCAAACACTACGGCTGCCAATTGTAAATCATGTGTTGGGTAATTCCTCTCATGATTCTTCAGCTGTCTTGAGGCATAAGCCACAACTTTCCCCTCTTGCATCAGTACACATCCCAATCCATTATGGGATGCATCACTAAAAATGACATAATCCTTACCTGACTCAGGTTGTACAAGCATTAGGGCCTCTGTTACTATTCTCTTTACCAGTTCGAAACTTTCTCAGCATTTTTCCGTCCAAACAAAAGGCAGATCTATCTTTTCGTAACAACTTAGTTAGCAATAGAGCTAACATTGAAAAGTTCTTCACAAACCGCCTATAATACCTAGCAAGCCCCAAGAAACTTCGAACTTCATAAACATTCTTTGGGGATTACCAATCCATTAAGCTTGAATCTTTTTGGGATCTACTTTTATTCCATCTGCAAAGAATATATGACCAAGAAAAGCAATATCAGCTAACCAAAATTCGTATTTGGACAGTTTCGCATACAACTTCTTTTCACGAAGTATCTGAAGAAGCACTCGAAGATGAGCATCATGTTCCTCTATTGACTTGGAATATACCAAAATATCATCTATAAATATTACCACAAATTGATCCAAGTACGGTTGGAATACTCTGTTCATTAAGTCCATAAATGTTGCAGGAGCATTAGTCAATCCACACGGTATTACCACAAATTCAAAGTGTTTGTACCGAGTCCTAAAAGCCGTCTTGGAAATATCCTCATTTTTTATCTTTAACTGATGGTACCCCGACCTCAGATATATCTTAGAGAATACCGTTGCACCTTTCATTTGATCAAACAGGTCATCAATCCTCTGAAGAGGATACTTGTTCTTTATCATTACTTTATTTAATTGATTATAGTCAAATACATAACAGCATAGACCCATTCTTATTTTTCACAAATAGCACAGGTGCTCCCCAAGGAGAAACAATGGGTCTGATAAATCCTTGATCAAGTAGCTCTTGCAAATTTTCTTTTAATTCCCTTAACTTCGTTGGAGCCATACGATACGAAGCCATAGAAATAGGTTCAGTGCCCAGGTAAAGCTCAATCCTGAATTCTACTTCACGAGCTGGAGGTAATCCCGGTAACTCTTTCGGAAAGAGCCCTGAAAACTCCTTAACTGTGGGAATATCGTATAAGCTCACTTTCGGCACTCGAGTATCTATCACATTAGCTAGAAAAGCTATTCATTCTTTTGACATTATTTTCTTTGTTGTCATGGCTGATATCACATTAGAGGGTGATTTCGTTTTTTTTTTGTCAATCACTACTATTTTGGAGCCTTCCACATACTTCAAAAATAATCGCTTCTTGTGACAATCCACCCATCCTTGATGTGGAGACAACCAATCCATGCCTAAAATGATTTCAAACTTGTCAAAAGATAACCCATCAAATTGGTCGAAAACATAACCCCTTGAATCTTAATCAAACATTTCCTACACACCCATATTACTCTTGCACTATGACCTATAGGGTTTACTGCTATCATTTCACTAAAAATTGGTTCTAAAGGAATTCCTCTAGTTCTAACCAACTTTGTACTAATATATTAGTGCGTAGAACCAGGGTCAACTAGAACAAAAATAGGGTCAACTAGAACAAAAATAGGGTCATCAAAAAGATGGAATGTACTTATTATGATCTCTGGATTATCTCGATCCTCACTGGTCTTTATGTTATAAATTCGGGCCAATCCCTGAGTCTCTCATCTTTGGCTAGCCTCAGATTCACTGCCTGATCTTTCTCTTTCTCTACTTCTACTAGGGACTGTTATTGATCTCTCAGTTTGCACTAATCTATCCTCAGACCTCTACGGACAGTTCCAAGTATAGTGACCCATTTCTCTACAAACAAAACAAGCGCTAGAAAGCACTCTACATGTTCCCCGGTGAAATCTGCCATAGGTCTGACATTGATTACTTCTTTCTCCATAACCTTTACCCGAGCTAACAAAAACATATTAGGATTGTTTAGTTTTATGTGAAGCTGCAGCTGAATCATCTCTATCTGTATATAGGGAACCTGAGCCCTTGCCTCTCTTAGCATGGTGTGAAGATTAAGGCATTCCAATCCTTTTACCCATCTACATACTTTGTTCCGCTGCTAGAGTTTCCTCTTGAGCTATTTCAATAGCCTTAGCTCTGTTAATAACTTATTGCATGCTAGGCAAGTTTAAGGCCAACATCATCTCTTTCAACTTAGGCATCAAACCCTCGATAAACCAATCTCGTAGAACTTTATCATTAGGATCCACATAGGTAGCATAACATTTGAGCTTGTTGTATTTGGCCTCATACTCATGCACCACTCAATCACCTTGTTTCAAGTTAAGAAACTTCAACAGCATTGACCTCATAAACTGCTCCCCGATATACTTGTTCTTGAACTAATCTTAAAAGAATTACCAATTCACCTCTTCGGACGATACATACATCGTCGTATTTGTCCACCACACCCAAACTGATCCTTGGAGTAACGATACAGGTCCGCCCAAATTTTTCATGATCGAAGCACTGTAGACTTTCCAACATCATCATAACATCGTTTAACCATAAATCCACGACCATCAGACCTTCACCTTCTTCTCCCTTAAACTCAAGATCTCCCAAACTTCATAACTCCTTAAGAATTAACATTCGCGGTGCTGAAGGAGTAGGGGAGGCGGAAGAGGTTGGAACCTTGTTAAAATAGCATCTTGCATAAAAGCTCCAAACTCCGGAACAGGCATACCTTGAGGTACCAGTGATCGCATTAAACTTCTCATTCTCAAGGAGTGATCGCAGTGATAAAGTGTTGTTTTCCATTAAATCTACAACAATGGAAATATTAAAGTAAGTAAATTTACCGAATTAAAAAATTTATAAATAGGTATTTATTTGTAAATTATTCCCACTATTTTATTCAAAAATAAAAACCCTCTCTTTTTAATTTCAAAAAAATTCAACGAATTTTTTTCTAGTGGGTGGATCCATAATTCATCAATTTATAAAATCAGCTTTGGCTTTTCTTTTAGGATAGTGACTATTTAGGTAAGTAACTCTTTACTAGTTACATCTCATGTAACTTCTCCTTTTGGTGAACAACTCTTGTTCAAATCACCTCATGACTTATCCAAATACTTAACATCTAGGTTTATAATCCTATTAGAATAACCTAGCTAAGTTATTACCAATATCTCAATTGATGAATATCATATGCTTATTCTTCGTGTTTAACCCAGATATATTTATGTGTCAATGATTTGGTAAAGCCCACACAATATAGATCGAAACCTTAACGAAGGTAAATATTGGACGATTAAGTTAACTTATATTATAAAGAGGGATTTTCGTAAATATCTCATCATTGTTCATTTTAATATTAGGCCCTTATTGATCTCATCAATATTCTTTCTTATTTTACCATTTGATGCATTACACACATAACATATATAAGCAATAAATAAGATGCAATGGTTATAGCCCAAAAATAATAACTAAGGTGGCCCATCCCAATCCAATGGGAGAACCAAAACCCTAAAACCTAATAATGCTCTCTAGGTATCTTCTCGCCTTTAGCTCAGTCCATTCTTCAGCTCTTTTTGAATCTTCATATGATTACAATTTAAAACGAACTCATTTTACATACGAGGGAATAAGATGAGAATAAAAATACAACTGAAATATAGAAAGGCACGACACGCAGACTGTATTTTCAAATTCAACCATTGTAAATTTAAAAAGGGCTATAACCATGCATGTCAAACACTGTGAAAACAAACATATCATATATATATATATACACACGTTGTTACGCCTTTGTTAAAAATACTAATATAGACCTACAATATATATTGCTTAGGAAGGGTCAAGGGATTTTTTGAAAAAACAAAACTTATGTTTCTATAGAAAAACGTCACGATTTTAACACTTATCAACATAATTGTGTTTTTGTGATTTTCAATCCTGAAGGTTTTTTCTGCATCGGAACAACAATTTTTCCACTGCCAAACGTGATCTGCTGTTGCATACCCACCGATCATCATGTCAACAATTGACATATGGATTTTGTAAATCCTTGCAATAACATATAGATTATAAAAATAGATTAACATATTAACATATTAGTCGTAACTTTAATCGACCATTGATTTCGCAAAAATATCATATAATCGTCGAAAAAAATAAAACCAAAACATACATCCCATACATATTGCATCAACCAAGAATTTTAACCCAAATACGGATGTACAAGTGGTTCTGATACCACTGTTGGGATCGTTGGCATACCCCATAGCGCATTGGAAACAAAACTCAACGATCTCATAATGATCTAGTTACGAAAAAATGAAGTCAGGAGGAAAAGATGTGAATACTTACAGTAGGTTCCTTGAAAAACAGCTAAGACAACAGAGACTAATGGTGATCACGAACGATTCGAATAATAAGCCTCCAATAAATTACGTCTCAGCCTCTACTCAGTTCACCCAATTGAGAACAAAATTTTACTTTTCTCAAAATCAGTTTTGAGAAACGACTTAAGAGATTAAAAAAAAGACTTTTAGACCTTACACACCTTTAAATATCTAAGTTACCCTAACATATTAAGGATTTTTTAGTTATTTTGAATTAATTAAATTCTTATTTAATTAATTAAAATTAAATATCCATTAAAGAATTATAATCTGAATTACACTCTTTAACATTTATTTAAACTCTTATTTAATTATTCCGAATTAAATATCCATTAAAAGTATTACAATTAGAATTACATTATTTTAATGTTTCTTTACTATATTCCCGATAATTAAAACCATGTGTATATCAAATATACATATATTAAATATAGATATATTTTAGTAACGTACAACAAATTGTACATCTTTTCTCATTTCAATCCTAGGGTGCGACCTTGTAGGTTCTTGTTAGTAGTAATTATTAGAACAATTCTAATATTACATACAATGAGTGACATCTAGCAATATATCATTGTCACCTAAGTTACAAGAAATTATGATTCAACACATCATCTTCGTGATTAACTCTTTTATATATTACATCTTTTTGTCCTTTATGTTGGGACCGTCGGCGCAGCGGAAACAAAACTCGACGGTCTCACCAGCGATCCAAGTACGAAAAACCGAAATCGGGAGGAAGAGATGCGAATACTTACAGTGGGTTCCTTGAAAATAACAACAACAGTGAATACGGTGGTGTAGATCGATTCGAATCGAAAGCCTCCACGAAATCACGTCTTGGCCTCTACTCAGTTCACCCGATTGAGAGCAATATTTGTTTTCCCAAAAACTATTTTGAGAGAAAACGACTGAAGGGTTTGTGTGTGTGTTGCAAAAACGGCTTCTAGACCTAACACACCCTTTTATAGCCAAGTTACCCTAATCATATTAGAGTTTTATTATTTTAAATTAGTTAAATCTATATTTAATTAATTGGAATTTAATAATCCTCTTATATATAAGTTACCCTAATCATATTGGGGATTTTATTATCTCAAATTAATTAAATCTATATTTTATTAATTGAAATTAAATATTGGGATTATTAAAACATATATTTAATTAACTTTAAATATATATTTTAGTAACGTACAACAAATTGTACATCTTTGCTCGTTTCAATCCTAGGGTGTGACCTTGTAGGTTCTTGTAACGTTAGCAGTAATTATTAGAACAATTCTAATATTTCATACAATGATTTACATATAGCAATATATCATTGTCACCTAAGTTACAAGAAAATATGTTTCGACATATCATCTTGGTGATTACTCTTTTATGTATTACATCCTTTTGTCCTTTATATCTAGAATAGGCACAAGTCTTGGAATAGTCACACTTGTATAGCCCATCTATTGTTTCTTGGTATCTAGAGTAGACTTTAATTACCGAATAGTTTATGATATCTCATATCAACTTATTCGAGCATGGCCATGCGTTTCTAGTCTTACTCAATCAAGTGGCCTGTGATATATTTCCTATTATGTAGGAATGACAAATCCTATCTTAATCATACACACCCACTACATATATTGAGATATATTCAATAACAATCTTTATAGAGCAACCAGTTATGGAGCTTGTTTAGATGCATCAAAACATACAACAATATATGTTGGGATAGTATTGATCTCAAGTCTGAGGATCATACATATAGTCATCACCATGAGCAATGTTATGACTGTCACATAATAAACCAAGACATGTGCTCATGGTCGGTCAATCCAATACATTGTTCTCTAACAATATAATCATGTATCAATTATGACATCTCTATGTCAATGACAACTCAATGTCATCAATCAATAGCATGTTAGTCTTAAGCGTATTATTATTGTCCATGCCCATAATAATACTTGATTAGGGATCTTTTAATAATAACAATTATGCCATTATATGGACTTTATTATCTTCCAGTTTATGTTAAACACATATATATAAATGAAAATAATAGCGACAATGCCTTTATTCAATAAAATTGGTAAATAAAAGTATTATTACAATCATCATATGATTGGTCTTTGGGCATACTCTAACAATGTCCCACTAGCACTAAGACCAATCACTCATATATCTAATATCGAGTGACTCAGTGTGACGATCATGCCTCTTCTGTGTAAGAGGCTTTGTCAAGGGATCAGCAATGTTGTCATCCATGTCTACTCAATATATTTCCACATCTCCTCAATCAATGATCTCTCGAATGAGATGAAAGTGCCTAAGAATATGTTTGGACCGTTGATGATATCTTGGTTCCTTTGCTTGTGTAATGGCTCCATTATTGTCATAACGGAGTTCTACAGCATCTGATATGCTGGGAACAACCCCTAATTCTGATATGAACTTCTTGATCTAAACAGTCTCTTTTGCTGCTTCACTGGTTGCAATGTATTTAGCCTCTGTTGTAGAATCGGCTACTGTGTCTTGCTTCAAACTTTTCCAGCTCACAGCACCTCCATTAAGACAAAACACAAAACCCGATTACGATCATGAGTCGTCCTTTTCAGTTTGGAAGCTGGCATCAGTATAACCTTTTATACTAAGCTCTTCCTCCTCACCATAGACAATAATTTTATCCTTAGTTATTCTTAAGTACTTAAGGATATTTTTAACCGCAACCCAGTGATTTTTACCAGGGTTTGCTTGATACTGACTCGTCATGCTTAGATCATACAATACATCTGGTCGAGTACATATCATGGCATACGTTATAGAACCAATAGCCGAAGCATATGGAATCTTATTCATCCGTTCTCTTTCTAGTGGATTCTTTCATACTGAACCTTTTCAGTACTTTTTCTATATATGTAATTTGACTCAGACCTAGAAGTCGTCTTGATCTATCTCTATAGATCTTAACTCTTAAGATATATGTTGTCTCACCCAAATCTTTTATAGAAAAACAACTACTTAACCAAGTCTTAACAGACTGTAAAGTAGGTATATAATTTCCTATGATGAGTATGTCGTCTACATATAAGATTAGGAAAGAAACAATACTCCCACTAGCCTTCTTATAAACACAAGGCTCATCTTCAATTCTGATAAAACCAAACTCTTTGATTGCATCATTGAAACGAATATTCTAGCTTCGAGAAGCTTGCTTTAGTCCATAAATAGACCTCTATAGCTTACAAACCTTTCCAGTATTTCATGGAAAGACAAAACCTTCTCGTTGTGTCATATACACATCCTCTTCAATTTTTCCATTAAGGAAGGCAGTTTTGACATCCATTTGCCAGATTTCATAATCATGGAATATAACTATTACGAGCGGGATCCGGATGGACTTAAACATAGCTACAGGGGAAAATGTTTCATCATAGTCTACACCATGAACTTGTTGAAAACCTTTAGCGACTAATCACCCCTTGTATGTTTGTACATTACCATCTATGTAGGTTTTCTTCTTGAAACCTCATTTATACCCTATAGGTTTGACCCCTTCAGGTGGTTCAACCAAAGTCCATACTTGGTTTACTGACATGGAATTCATCTCATATCTCATGGCTTCAAGCCATTTCTCAGAGTCTGGGCTAGACACTGCATGTTCTCTTATGGATCTATGCAGTGATTATGTTTCTAAATCTATTGAATGCTCCTCAATAACTTGTGAAACATGCTCAACTTCAGGTTCATTTATTTGTTGCTCTTGAACTTCTCCAAGTTCAATATTTCTACCCTTCCCTTTCTTTGAGAGAAATTCTCTTTCGAGAAAAACTCCTGTTCGAGCAACAAACACTTTGTTCTCGTTAGGGTTGAAGAAATAGTATCCCTTAGTTTCTTTAGGATATCCAACAAATATAAACTTATGAGATTTAGGTTCGAGCTTTGTAGACTTCTGATATTTTACATAAGCTTCACAACCCTAAATCTTCATAAAAGACATACTGGGACATTTCTCAGTCCATATCTCGTATGGTGTCTTTTGAACCAATTTAGATGGAACACGATTTAGTGTGAAACCGGTTGTTTCAAGTGCATGTCCCCAAAAAGAAGTCGAAAGATCACTATGACTCATCATCGACCGAACCATGTCTAACAGTGTTCGATTCCTTCTTTCAGAAACTCCATTCCACTATAGTGTACCAGATGGTGTAAGCTGTGAGACAATCCCACATTCTTTTAGGAGTTCATCAAACTCTATGCTTAAGTATTCTCCACCTCGATCTGATCGAAGTGTCTTAATACTCTTTCCTAGTTGATTTTGTACTTCATTTTTAAATTCCTTAAACTTTTCAAGGGCTTCAGATTTATGGCTCATAAGATAAATATACCCATACCGACTGAAGTCATCGGAAAATGTAATGAAGTAATGGAATCCACCTCTGGCTTGTGTATTCATTGGTCCACATACATCACTATGTATTAACCCCAAAAAATCATTTGCTTGCTCACCTTTACTATTAAAAGGAGCTTTAGTCATTTTTCCCAACAAGCAAAATTTGCATACATCATATTGTTAGAAAACAAATGAATCTAAGAATCCATCTTTATGGAGTTTTGATATGCGTTTCTCACTTATATGGCCTAAACGACAATGCCAAAGATAAGTTTGATTCGAGTCATTTGTTTTTGATCTCTTAGTATTTGTGTTATAAATGGTTTTACCTTGCTCCAAAATATAGAGACCATTAACCAATTGTGTTGAACCATAAAAAACACTATCGAGATAAAAAGAACAACAATTATTCTTAATAATAATCTCAAAGCCAATCTTGTCCAAACAAGAAATAGAAATAATGTTCTTAGTCAAACTAGGCACATAATAACAGTCCTCTAAATTTAAATGAAGTCCACTAGGAAAAGATAAAACATATGTCCCTATAGATAATGCAACAACTCTTGCTCTATTTCCCACTCGTAGGTTCACGTCTCCTTTAGCCAGATTCCTTCTCTTTTGCAGTCCCTGTACAGAAGTACAAATATGAGAACCACAACCGGTATCAAATACCCAAGAAGTAGATATTGACAAATTAACATCAATAACATAAATACCTGAAACAAACGTTCCGTTTGCTTTTGCCTTCTTGACCTCTTCAAGGTAAACATGGCAGTTTCTCATCCAGTGTCCGGTCTTATCGCAATGGAAACATTTTCCTTCTTTGCTAACTCCCCCTTTGGGTTTTAATGTATTTTTCCCTTTTGGCTTGGTCTTACCATTACCCTTAGACTTTGTCACTACCATTTTCTTTCCCTTTCCTTTGTCCTTGTGGACCATCAGAATGGGCTTAGGTCCAACCTTTTTCATGTTACTTTCAGCGGTTCGTAACATGCCAAGTAACTGTGGCAAAGTCTTGTTAATTTCATTCATGTTTAAATTAAGGACAAATTGGCTAAAGCTATATGGCAACGATTGCAGGATAACATTGGTAGCCAATTCATCTTTAAGAGGAAATCCCAGCTTTTCTAACGTTTAGATGTGGCCCATCATCTTGATGACATGAGCTCCTACAGGAGTTCCCTCTGCCATTTTGCATTGAAATAGAGTTTTAGAGGTCTCATATCTCTCTTGACATGCTTGCCCTTCATATCTTTCTTTGAGATTTTGAATCATCTCATATGCAACCATGTCCTCATGTTTCTTCTGAAGCTCAGGAGTCATGGTGACAAGCATTTCCAACATCTAACATATCATCCAACATCTAGCATATCATCCATATGTTTCTTGAATTTGTCTTTGTCAGCTTTTGAAGCATTAGCTGTCGGTTCATCAGGAACAGGCTCCTCAATGACATATTCATTCCTTTCCTGTTTGAGAACAATTCTCAAATTATGAAACCAGTCAAGGAAGTTTATGACATTAAGTTTATCCTTCTCAAGGAGTGATCGCAGTGATAAAGTGTTGTTTGCCATTAAATCTACAACAATGGAAATATTAAAGTAAGTGAATTTACAGAATTAAAATTTATAAATAGGTCTTTATTTACAAATTACTCCCACTATTTTATTCAATATTAAAAACCCTCTCTGTTTTAATTTCGGAAAAATTCAACGAAATTTTTTTCTAATGGGTGAGGATCCATAATACATCAATTTCCTAAATCATCTTTGGCTTTTCTTTTAGGATAGTGATTATTTAGGTAAGTAACACTTTACTAGTTACATATTATGTAACTCCTCATTTTGGTGAACAACTTTTGTTCAAGTCATCTCATGACTTATCCAAATATTTTACCTCCAGGTTTCTAATCCTATTAGAATAACCTCCTGAGTTATTACCAATATTTCAACCAGTGAATATCACTTGCTTATTCTTCGCGTTTCACCAAGATAGATTTATGTGCCAATGCTTTGGCAAAGCACACACAATATAGATCAAAGCCTTAACGAGGGTAAATATCGGACGGTTAAGTTAACTTAGATTATAAAGAGAGATTTGCATAATTATCTCATCATTATTCATTTTAATATTAGGCCATATTGATCTCATCAATATTTATTCTTATTTTATCATTTGATGCATTGCATACATAACAAATATAGCAATAAAAAAGATGCAATGGTTATAGCCCAAAACAATGACTAAGGTTGCCCATCCCAAGCCAATGGGAGAATCAAGAACCGTAAAGCCTAAGGTTGCTCTCTAGGTATCTTCTCGCCATTCTTTTGCTTCTTGTGAATTTTCATAGGTTTACAATTTTAAAATAAACTTGTTTTACGTACGAGGGAGTAAGATGAGAAGAGAAATACAACAGAGATATAGAAAGGCACGGCTCACAGACTGTATTTCAAAATAAACCATTGTGAATTGAACAAGGGCTATAACCATGCATATCAAAAACCGTGCAAAACAAACATATCATATATATATATATATGTTGTTAGGCCTTTGTTAAAACAAATATTAATACGTGTTAATTAATATGGGCCTCTGTTTTCATGAAAAACTTCACGATTTGTTAACAATTATCAACAGAATCGTGCTTTTGGCATTTTCAATCCCGAAGGTTTTCTGCATCGGAACAACCATTGTTCTACTGCTAAACGCGATTTGCCATCACACCCCCATAGATCATCCAGCAACAAATCGATTGAAAAACATATTAACAAATTAACATATTAATCGTTGTGGGTATCGATTCAAACAATGATATCAACATATTTACCGAAATCGATAAAACTAGAACATGCATCTCATACATATCGCATCAACAAAAAATTTAACCCAAAATCAGATCATACAAGTGGCTCTGATGCCACTGTTGGGACCGTCGGCGCACCCCATGGTGCAGCGGAAACAAAACTCGACTGTCTCACCAGTGACCCAAGTACGAAAAACTGAAATCGGGAGGAAGTGATACGAATACTTACAGTGGGTTCCTTAAAAACAGCAAGAACAGCAGTGAATCAAAAGCCTCCACGAAATCATGTCTCGGTCTCTACTCAGTTCACTCGATTTAGAGCACTATTTGTTTTCCCCAAAACTGTTTTGAGAGAAAACGGCTGAAGGGTTTGTGTGTGTGTTACAAAAACGGCTGTTAGACCTAACACACCCTTTTATAGCCAAGTTATCCTAATCATATTAGGGTTTTATTATTTCAAATTAATTAAATCTATATTTAATTAATTGGAATTTAATAATCCTCTTATATCCAAGTTACCCTAAACATATTGGGGATTTTATTATTTCAAATTAATTAAATCTATATTTAATTAATTGAAATTAAATATTTGGGACTATTAAAACATATATTTAATTAACTCTAAATATATATTTTAGTAACGTACAATAAATTGTACATCTTTGCTCGTTTCAATCCTAGGGTGTGACCTTGTAAGTTCTTGTATATATTTAATTAACTGTTTTATGTATTACATCCTTATGTCCTTTATATCTAGAATAGGCACAAGTCTTGTGTAACACCCCAACCCGTATCCAACCCGGATACGAATCCGAGGTGTCACATTGACCTTTTTAAAACATGTACTTGTATAAAATAGTGAGTAATTTAAAACTTTTATAACATATAAATGACTAATTTACATAAAATACATTTTCATTCATACAAAACCAATCAGAGCGTGTATATTTCACTTATTTATTTACATATAACTATTCAAAACATTTATAAAACTGTTCATAGCTTAAACAAGATATTCTTTTGAAAACATGCCAACTAGAACTTTATATACTAAAATACATATTATTCACATCTTTTCTGATCTGACCTTTAGTAAGGAGAACTGACATGTCTTGCTCCACATTGCTCTTTACTCTTCTCGAAACCTACGTGTAAATCACTTACACGCTAAGTCAAAGACTTAGTGAGGCATATAAACATATAAGGTAAACGGTAACTAATAATTATACCTAAACAATTACTACTATCATTTCATATCACTCATACTTTTACATGTAACAAATATATGCATACATATATGTCATTATCATTCATATCTCTTATCTCATGTTCCTATGATCTCTTATGTCCATATCATATAACATATACCATAACCAATTGCACATATACATATCATGTCATGTAAACCATATATATATACTATCATAAAACACGTACACCCAAGCAACTATATTATCATCTTCATTTCTTTCTTATTTTATCACTATCATTGATTCCTTTCATCATATGGTCTTATAAGTTACCATTTGTACAATCAATATCACACATGAAATTCCACAAGGAAACAAACATATTATCATATCACTTTATTAATATTATCTATTTAATAGCCCATGATACACATGTGAGAACTAAAGATATGCAAGTACATAGAGGTTGTGCACTAATGTTGTCACCACAGCTCATATAATTGCACCGAAGTACCACATATAATTGCACCGGAGTGTCGCGTAGAATTTCACTGTAGTGCCATATAATAATGTCCATAAGGACCACATATCATTCTTTAAGAATCATATACATATACTAGGGATCAAGTATGTGTCTCACCAGACTTCACACATGTTCCAAAGAATACATATATATCCCGAAGGACCACATATCATTCCTTAAGAATCATATACATATGCCAAGGATCAAGTATGTGTCTCACCAGACTTCACACATGTTCCAAAGAATACATATATATCCCGAAGGACCACATAGACCCTCGACTCTTGGCATGCCAACTATACCCCTAGCTCTCATGACACATAACATGGGCATTATCTTTTATATCCTTTTACATATTCATGTAACCATATCATATATTAATATAAGCTCATGGTTTCATTCACATATACATGTAATCACGTAGTTTATGTCAATTCTCATATTCATATAAACATAGGATTCACCCTCATGTATCACATATACTTTCTCTTTCATATGGCTCTTAACATTTCTCATGTGTTCATATGACATGTAAATCATTGTCATCTTATCATGTTATCACATAAACATATCATCTTATAATACATACAAAAACACATCAATACCTATATTCACATATACCTATCATTTCATTATCCTTATTATTATTCTTATCATCACCATTAATCCCTTTTACTTACCATATTCATATCAATAACACATATACTCATGCACACATATAAATCATAACAAATACATACTTCTATGAATTCATGTTTTTCACTTTGGAAATAGACTTATCACAAGTCTTATTTCCCCTTGAACCTCTAATACTAGAAAATGTGCACTCACCTTAGCCTTGTTTGCTTTGAATCAATCTTAATCCTTAGATTGTTCCGGAACAAGCTTTATTCTATATCTACATCATAATAATACATTGATACATATCAGTATACTAATTGATATCTTCTAAATTGTCACTTCTTAGGCTAAAAGAAAAACCCATTTCATCTTTTAATGAAGGTATGCATTGATGCACTACTGATGCATCGGTGCATAAAATGTATTCGATGTTGTATTATTATTGGGATGCATCGATGCACTACTTATGCATCGTTGCACTACTTGCATTCGATGTATTTAAATTAAAAGAGTGCATCGATACACCTTCAAACAATTTCTGGGTTTTAACCTTGATGCATCGATGCACAATGAATATGCATCGATGCACTCTACCCAGAATCTTCTTTTTGAACTCGAAAATTTATTCATTTTGGATTAAATCCTTCATATTTGATCCTCTTTTTCATTCTTAACTCTAGTACACATACTTAAACCAATCTATACTCATTTATTTCATCTTAAACCTCAAAATCATATCTTCCATATGTAATTCAATAATTACATCAATTTTGTAACATGTTTCAAATCTAATTCTATAACTTCATATCTCTTACTTAGATTAATAACAAGTCAAATCCAACTTTCAATTCTTGTTATGAGCTCTATTCCAATATTTCATTCAAGAACCTCTAATCTTTAATCTTCTCTATCTCCTTTATCTTTTGATCTTAAGATAACTTAAGCTTTCCCTAAGCTTAGTTATCATCTAATGATCAAAACCCAACTTTTAATTCAACAAATAACCAACTAATTAAGAAACTCACCTTTGAGCTGGAGCTTCACGCACAAAGAAGAAAGGAGGAGAAGAGAATTCTGGAAACATTGTTTTTTGGTTTCCTACACTCCCACGTGTAAAAATATATATATATATCCCCACTATCACATTTTTAATTCCTTAAATGATCAAATGACCATTTTATCCTTTAGTTCCTTTAATAATTACTAACAACTTTTAGGAAATACTTCCAAATAAATCACTGAACTAATCCATTCTTCTACTTTAGTCACCAAATTCTGAAACTTTACAATTTGATAACTAACCCATAGTTCGGGATGTTACATCTTGGAATAGTCACACTTGTATAGCCCATCTATTGTTTCTTGATATCTAGAGTAGACTTTAATTAACGAATAGTTTATGATATCTCATATCAACTTATTCGAGCATGGCCATGCATTTCTAGTCTTACTCAATCGAGTGGCCTGTGATATATTTCTTATTATGTAGGAAGGACAAATCCTATCTTAATCATACATACCCACTACATATATTGAGATATATTCAATAACAGTCTTTATAGAGCAACCAGTTACGGAGCTTGTTTAGTTGCATCAAAACATACAACAAAATATGTTGGGATAGTATTGATCTCAAGTCTGAGGATCATACATATAGTCATCACCATGAGCAATGTTATGACTGTCACATAATAATCCAAGACATATTCTCATGGTCGATCAATCCAATACATTATTCTCTAACAATATAATCATGTATCAATTCTAACATCTCTATGTCAATGACAACTCATTGTCATCAATCAATAACATGTTAGTCTTAAGCGTATTATTATTGTCCATGCCCATAATAATACTTGACTAAGGATCTTTTAATAATAACAATTATGTCATTATATGGACTTTATTATCTTCCAGTTTATGTTAAACACATATATATAAATGAAAATAATAGCGGCAATGAATTTATTCAATAAAATCGGTAAATAAAAGTATTATTACAATCATCATATGATTGGTCTTTGGGCATACTCTAACACTTTATATCTAGAATATGATCAAGTCTTGGAATAGTCACACTTATATAACCCATCTATTATTTCTTGATATCTAGAGTAGACTATAATTAACGAATAATTTATGATATCTTATATCATCTTATTCGAACATGGACATGCATTTCTAGTCTCACTCAATCAAGTGTCATGTGATATATTTCCTATTAAATAGGAAGGACAAATCCTATCTTAATCATACACTCCCCACTACATATATCAAGATATATCCAATAACAATCTTTATAATGGTGCCAGTTACAGAGCATGTTTAACTGTATCAAAACATACAACAATATATCACTACAATAAAAGTGCTCTATAGCGGCGTTTTTAGCGGCGTTTGGAGAGTAAACGCCACAATATTTTGAAATATAGCGGCGTTTATAATCCAAACGCTGCCAAATGATAATATAGCAGCATTTTTACAAAAAAATGTCGTAATAGAGTGGTAATTTAGCGGCGTTTATGGAACAAACGCCGGTATAGAGTTATTTTTAGTAGTGTTTTATTAAAAAATGCCGTAAAAGAGTAGCCATTTAGCGGCGTTTTAAAATGTCGCTATTGAGTATTAATAGAGCGGCATTATTTTATAAACGTCGTAATATGGTTATTTTTAGTGGCGTTTTTTGTACAAACGCTGCAATATAGTGGACATATAGTGATGTTTTAACAACATACGCCGCAATAGAGAAGAAAGTTTGCGGCATTTTACAGAAATCACCACAATATAACGGTAATGTAGCGGCGTTTATACCTCAAACGCCGTAATTATTAATACTTTCGCGTCATTTTTAGATAAACGCCACAATAGTGTTAATCAATAGTGGCGTTTTTTTTATAAACACCGCAAAAGTATGTGATTTAGTGGCGTTTTTTTAAATGCCACAATATGTTAAATATATGGTCCTTATTTTTCTCCTAATTGAACCCTAAAATCATTTCAACTCTTCTTCCCTCAAACATTCTTCTCTGGTACAACAACAGACTGAACACGATTCCAAGCGACGTTGTCTTTTAAATGTCCCAGCGACCAAATCGACCCTATGATCGACGAACTATAACACAATTGCACGGTTTGATCCCTCTTATCATTAATGATATTTTTCATTTTTGTTTTTCTGGGTATTCTAAAAATAGGAAAAACCTTGAAAGCTAACGTATTGGAGAAAAAAAGGAGCAAGTGTTGCCTTGAGTAAGAGAAATTATCGTAGGAATGTCTACGTGGCGTCTTTGCTCTGACGATGGATCAAATTATCGTTGGGAGGCTATCGGTCCGATCTCGCCGTCAAAACTCGATGATGACCCAAAAGAAAATTCTATTGCTCCATACCCTTCCATGGTCGATCTCCTACTTGAACGTAATAATCTATAAATCTTTAAGCCGTTATATATTGTTTTTCTATGGTCACTAAAATTTAATAGATCGTAAGCATGTAGGATCTTCGAAGCTTATTGAGAATGATGATAGAGGAGTGGATAAATACTCGATGTTTAGAACTGAATTTGGTAACTCTGTGGCGTTGAAAGAATCTTCAATTGCAAAAGCAGTATCTATCCTCAATGAAGACGATGTTGCCTCTACTGTTACTCAAAGTAAACATTTATATCATCTACTTAAATTTATTTTAATGTTTGATTCATTTCCCAATCCACCTCCAATCAAGTTTCATAGTGTAGGTGGAAGTTCGTTATCTGTTTCAAGTGAAGCACTGAAGCGCGCAAAGAGTCTTCTTGGTGAACCGGAGGTAGGGGATTTATTTGGTGAAATGGATGAACAATTTCTCCATATAGAGTTTACAGGGAGGAAAAACTTAACGATGCTTCGTCAAACAAGGAAAACAACTTTCCTACGTCATTTCCCCACGAAGGAGAAGAACTAAATATATTCTAGTGAAGAATATGATGAAGACTCTTTATGCATAACTTTAATGTTTTTAAATTTTAATGTATTTTGTTGTTAAATATATTTATGCATAACTTATGGCTTAATTGAAATGTATGGATGTTGGTAATTAGGTTAAACTACAAGATAGTAAATTTAGGTTATGTAGAGCATAAATTAAATATTTAAAAAATGTTAATCTTATATAAATCAATATATTTAGCAACGTTTGTATCAAGAAACGCTGTTATAGGTTCATATATAGTTGCATTTTTTACAACAAACGCCGCAATAGGTTCAACCATACATTTAATTTAATGTTTATCAATTTTAATTTATTTTGTTGTTAGGTTTTATTCTACATAACTTGTGGGTTAATTAAAATGTATAATTGTTGTTAAATAGTTAAAGCTACATATATCAGTAAATTTAGCTGATGTAGAGTAGAAATTAAATATGTAAAATCATTTTTTTTATCTAAATAAAGGTAATTAGTGGCGTTTATACCTCAAACGCAACTAACTTTAGACATATAGCGGCGTTTTTGACACAAACGTCGCAAATAATTCGTACTTTAGTGGCGTTTTGTCAAAAAACGTCGCAAATATTTTTTATTTAAATGCCATTAACTTTAGACATATAACGGCATATTTTAACAAACACCATAAAAGATTAGTACTCTTGCGGTGTTTTGACAAAAATACCGTAAGAGGGTTCACATATAGTGGCATTTTGGTAACAAACGCCACAAATTATTCAAATCATTAGTGGCGTTTTGACAAAAAATGCCGCAGATGTTTTTTATTTAAACGTCATTATCTTTAGACATATAGGGGTGTTTTTTAATAAACGCCGAAACAAATTAGTACTTTAACGGTGTTTTGACAAAAACACCGCAATATGGTTCACATATAGCGACGTTTTAGTAACAAACACCGTAAATTATTCGTACATTAGTGGCGTTTTGGCAAGAAACGCCACATATATTTTTAACATTAGTTGTATTTATAATTAGAAACGTCGTAATAGAGTAGACATTTAGCGGCGTTTTAGGCCAAACGCCACAGAAGGGTTAATCAATAGCGACGTTTATAGTAAAAACGCCACAATAGAGTAGACATTTAGCGGCGTTTTAGGCCAAACGTCGTAATATATGGACATTAGTGGCGTTTATTATGAAAACGACGTGATAGAGTATAACGATAGTGGCGTTTGGATTACAAACGCCATAAATTTCTATTAAAACCCCAAATTAACAAACATATCAATCCCTAACTTAAAATTTCAGCCAGTATCTCTGCGTCACATCGTTTTCATCCGGTGATAGAGAGTATTAAATCAGTTGTTGCTCGTCGATTTTTGAAGACGTATACACCTCCAAGGTTATGCCATCAAGGTTTCTCCGTAGTGTGTCAGGGAATAGTAAAAACTACAAAATCACAGATCAACCACAACCTATCGAAGAAGAAGAAACAGATGAATTCCTTAGAGTTACCCAATAATTAATCGATTATGTCAAGTCTTTCCCTTTAGATAACTTCAAGAATTTCCCTATCAGCAGGTAACTCCTCCCTCCCTTTATCATTTTTTGAAATTCCCAAAGAAAATTAGGTTTGATTGAATCTTTTTTGGTGTTCAAATAATGGTTCCATTGAAACCCAAACTTCTTATAATGTCCGTATGGATCTTTCTAATTGGCAACAACGATATGTTGTCTTAGTACTTTCAAAAGTAAAGGTATGTGTTTTCTTCTGTTAACCTCCTTTTTTATTAGATTCAAGCTAGTGGATTTAAATTGAGTCTGCCGTTGCATTTTTTTTGCATTTATCTTATCGCGATTGGAGACAAAGTTTTAAAATTTGCCTACATATTGTTTGTACTGACATTTCCTTGTGTGAAAATTACCTCTTGAAATATACCCCCAAACTCTATTTTTGTAATACATGTTTATTGCATATTAGTATTCATGTTTTTTCTGTTCATGGAAAAACATAACATGCTGAAAATTGAATCACAACCAAGTTAGTTTTTGTGCTGCTATACGAGCAAATTTAGAGGTAATCGGAAAAAGTTAATAATACTTATTTAGAAATTAATCACAACCATGATGTGGCCTTTGATATGGCTTCAAGATCGCCTAAGGGGATACATGATTTTGTTTGCTAGAGTTGCACCTATAAGTTGTCGTAGTTATTCTCACTTGAGTTAAATTTGAAGGACCATTCTTGGCAAGCAATTCATGCCTCTGATAAATAAGATAAAATGAGGGGAAATGTAATCGCTTGCTCTAAAGTCACAATAGGTATTTAGTGTACTTTTTACTTGATTACTGATTACTTTTCCATCTTTGATCTTGTTTATTATAAATAAAAGTGATAAATCATGATTATCCTCCTATTGAACAAAGTCCTTGTTCGAGTCCAACTTATTTGAAATATTTTAAAGAGAGACTGCAATTGTAAGACAATCTGTGGCGAGTTGCATTCTATATCGGTTTAAGAACTTCTTATGTCTGTACTTTGCTATGCGAACAATATTTTTCAAACCACATAAATTTATTTTGATGAAGAACTTCTTATACTGTTACTTGATCTTAGCCTAAATCCATAGCTCTTATTTGCTTGTTACCTTAAAATCCTTGAAGTAACATTTGAGAATTTGGTTGAAGAACTTGATAAACTACAAGATCGAGTCGCCTTGACTTTATGCAACTTGGAGAAGATATTTCCACCTTCATTCTTAACAATTATGGTGCATTTGCTAATTCATCTTCCTCACGAAGCAAGAGTTGGTGGTCCAGTTTTCCATCGATGGATGTACCCTATAGAGATGTGTTATTTGAATTACACTTTTCAAATTACTACTTATTATACCTCTCACTCAAATGTATTTATGTAGTATGTTGTTTTGTGTATAGGTTCTTGGGCAAGTTGAAGTCTTATTGTCATAATAAGCGTTATCCGGAAGGATTAATTGCTGAAGGGTATTTGGCAGAGGAATGTATGACATTTTGCTCTAGATATTTGGAAGATGTTGAAAAAAGATGGAATAGACCAAATCGAAATGATGTGTTAAGTACTGATGACTTACCTCAACATTATTTCTTTGGAAGTTATGGTCAACCATTAGGGAAAGTTGAAATTGCACACTTAGATGAAACGTCTTGGGTACAAGCACACCGATATGTTCTTTTCCATCACGATTAAATAGATCCCTTTCGCACGTAAGTCTTTCGGACCCAATCCTAATGAAATCTCTTTATCTTTTATATTTATCAATTTTTAACGACATAATATTCTTTATAGTGAGTTTAAAGAAGTATTGAGATCTCGAGCACGCTCCAGAATATTAAATCAGTGAGAGCTACATAAGTTATTCACAAAAACTTTTCATGAATGGTTAGGCCATACGGTAAGAAACTAAATCTTACGGAACACATATAAATTATATACGTCTTGCTGTTTATATCGACGTCAATGCAAATTAATTCACCATTCATGTGTAATAGGTTTGGAGTGGGAGAGAAGTTAATGAAGAAGTTAAATGGCTTTCTCAAGGTCTGAATAGAATAGTTAAAAGATATAACACCTTCCTCATTAATGGGTTCAGGTTCCACACGAAATCTCGTGAAAGATTAAGAAGGACACAAAATTGTGGAGTCATAGTTACTTCGTCAACTACAAGTTATGCTACTGTAAGGGACAATAATCTGCAGGAGGGAGAGGTCGATTATTATGGAAATCTTACGGACATTATTAAGTTAGATTATTATGCAAAACGAAAGGTTGTGTTATTTCGGTGTGACTGGGTTGATGTAAACAGATGTATAAAAAGAGATAAATTCGGGTTTACAATGGTGAATTTCTCTCGATTAATTCACACGGGTCAACGTTTGATGGATTAACCATATGTATTTTCTTCTCAAAATAAACAAGTATTTTATTGTCACGATCCAATTGATGACGGTTGGTATGTTGAGCTTCGAAATACTCCAAGAGACTTGATAGACATCGGGGATGGAAGTAGAGATGACATTGAAACAAGATCAGAAAGTTTACCTCTACTACCACAAAACTTAGATGAAACTATCAGTAATACAATACAATTTCAATGGGTTTAGGGAGTACGTTGATCAAGATATTTATGACAACTGACATTATATAAGACTTTTGTACGATTTTATATCTTCATTTTTTATAATGTTATAACCTTTAACATGTTATCTTTTAATATATTCATTAATTAATTAATTTTTTTATTACTCATGTTTGTTTATTATAGATATCATGCTGAGGAGAAAAATAATTAATTTGCTGGTTGTTCGAGCTTCTGAAGACCATGAAGAAAGAAATAAAGAGGAATCGAATGCAGCTGAGTCTTCTGAAGTTCCGGAAACTGTTGAAGAAGACGTAGAAATTCAAAGTAATCTTCGAAACATTATTTACTACTTTGTTCATTTTCAAAACTGGCATTTAATAATTTCTTATATAGTTGAAAATGCTGGAATGCGCAAGACTCGAGGATGTACAACTTTGAAGGAATTATACCAACTTCCTTCTGGGCATCATGTCAAAGTTTCGAGAAACACTGTCGGTCAACCTATTGGCCCAGAATCGCGTCTTCTAGCAGGTTACTTAGGCATAGTTGGACATAATGCGAATCTGTTACAGATCAATTATGAGTCATGGAGCGAAATGCCTAATAGTAACAAAAATCAAGCGTTGGATTTTGTTAAGGCAATAATGTCATTATAATACATACTCTATAGAAATTCAATATTAATTTATACTTACGGTGCACACTTATTTACTGTATAGGAGAAATTTTCTTTAGATGTCTCTGACGATTATGTGAAGCAAATGTTAGGGAAGAGATGGAGGGATCACAAGAGCTCCTTAAAGAAGAAATACTTCAAGAATGATCTCAGCCTTGAAGAGAAGTTGTAAACATTCCCACCAAGAATGCTTAGGTACCAATGGGAAGATGTAGTCAGATTTTGGAGTTCACAAAAAGGACATGTATGATGTATTTTTCAGAAATAATCATCATTAAAAGTGGTTGTTTGACATTGTAGGACCGAGAGCATGTTGGTGTTGCTAGCAGGCAACAACAAAAGTTTACGCACACGGCTGGATCAAAGAGTTTTGCTTGTATAGCTCATGAGGAGGTATTATAGATTATTGGAATAGTTTTTTTGTATTCCATGTACATACTAACTCATAGTAATTATATTATGGTACATTATAGGAAAATACATCCGGTTCTAAAGTTGGTCGAATCCAACTCTTTGACATGACACCTACGAAGAAGGATGGCACTCCTATGACTGCTGACGCTGCAGAAATTATGGTATGTTTTTTGGGTAGATGTTTTAAATTTACCTGACTTTATTTATATTTGTACCATGACATTTTTTATTTTAATTAATTATTCACTTTATTAGGAAAAATTGAGGGAGAAAAAGGCGGAGTATCATGTTACTGCTTCGAGTCAAGGTATTGTTAATGATGATGACATTGAAAACCAAGTTATTAATGACTTTTTGGGTCCTGAAAGATATGGTCGGGTGCGCTGTCAAGGATCATTCGTTACTCCCACCAAATATTTTGGATCCAGTTCATCACAGTACATGTCATCACAGTCTCAATCTTCCCACCAAGAAGTTAGTCGTTTAAAAGAAAAGTTGGCTGAGATGGATCAAAAAATGGCTAACTTGAAAGTAGAAAAAAAAGCAAGGGAAACAGAGAGAGAAACAGCAGAAGCAGCCAGAGCAACAGTGGAAGCAGCGGTAGTACAGAGAGAAGCAGCGGCAGCACAGAGAGAAGCAGCATATCAGCAGAGATGTGAAGAATTTGAAAAACGACTCAATGATATGATGCTGATGATTCAGAAAACGCAACCTTAGAATCCACCATCGTAGTCTCATTTATGTTATGAGCATTCTACTGAACCTTGTTTAACTGAACTTATATTACATTAATGAAAACTTTTATTTATTATATTGGATTTGATGTTGTTTGTTATGGATATAGAGTTTGATGTTATTATTGTTTTGTTTGATGGATAATGGAACCGGTTGAAAAAACAATTTTGGGGTAATCAAGCATAATTTTTAGGACTGTTAAATTTTGTGTTATTTAGTGGCGTTTGTAACAAAAAATGCCGCAATATAACATACATTTAGCGGTATTTTTATCCTAGAAACGCCACTATATACAGACCTTTACCGACGTTTTTAGCAAAAATGCCGCAAAACATCAATACCTACTGCAACGTTTGTGAGAAAAAAACATCAACACCTACTGCGGGGTTTGTGGGAAAATGCCGCAAAACATCAACCCCTGCTACGACGTTTGTGAGAAAAACACAGCAAAACATCAACACCTATTGCGGCGTTTTAGAGAAAAACGCCGCTAAACATCATAACCTATTGCGGCGTTTGTCTAAAAAATGCCACTAAATATCAACACCTATTGTGGTGTTTTTATGACAAATGCCGCTAAATATCAACACCTATTACGGTGTTTGTCACACAAATGCCGCTAAATATCAATACCTATTGCAACATTTTTTGTTAAAAAACGCCGCCAACTTTAGCGGCTCTATTTTCAACGGCGATTTTTGTGGCATTTGTCTTAACGCTGCATATGTTTTTAGCGGCGCTTATAAACGCCGCTAAAGGTAAAAAAAGCCACAAAAAGCCTGTTTTGCTGTAGTGTATGTTGGGATAGCATTGATCTCAAGTATGAGGATCATAGATATAGTCATCACCATGAGTAATGTTATGTTCGTCTCATAATAATCCAAGACATATGCTCATGGTGGGTCAATCCAATACATTGTTCTCTAACAATATAATCATGTATCAATTCTGGCATCTCTATGTCAATGACAACTCATTTTCATCAATCAATAACATGTTAGTCTTAAGCGTATTATTATTATCTATGCCCATAATAATACTTGACTATGGATCTTTTAATAATAATAATGTTATTATATGGACTTTATTATCATTCAGTTTATGTTAAATACAGACATATAACTGAAAATAATAGCGGCAATGCCTTTATTCAACAAAATTGGTAAATAAAATGTATTATTACAATCATCTTATGATTGGTCTTTGGGCATACACTAACACTTTCACCCAACATTGCTCTGACCTCTTCTAATATACATTCACACACTTTATGTTGTTATTTACTAGAACAATAGAGCTATTAGAAACTATCTCGTTCTTCAGCCCAAAGCACTGTGCTAGAAAATCTCCACGATCCACATAATATGACTAGAGGATTAGACTACATTGCCATTTCAAGAGTTTCCAACAAATGACAACAAAGAGAATGGACTAGTCATCCCTATCAAATAAAGGGTAGCCTCTACCTTGGATATTCATCATCCACCATTCTTCATTAAGCTTAGAGATAAACTCAACAACATCCTCATTGTGAAATAACCTTCTCCAAAGATCCAAAGCAAAAGGTCACCGTCGAAGAAAGTGAGTCAAGGTCTCTGTTGGGATTATGAAGAGGCTCAATGGACAACCGAAAAAGTGCAAAGGGGTTTAATTGATAAAATTGAATTTAGGGAGTAAGAATAGAAAAATATAAAACAATGA
Source organism: Hibiscus syriacus (assembly GCF_006381635.1). Classification (NCBI taxonomy): domain Eukaryota; kingdom Viridiplantae; phylum Streptophyta; class Magnoliopsida; order Malvales; family Malvaceae; genus Hibiscus; species Hibiscus syriacus. The sequence goes on along the minus strand of NW_024062824.1, from coordinate 734,323 downwards.
ACACAATTATTTATAGTGGTTCGACTTCTTAAATAAGTCTACCTCCACTACCTTAGCTCATCGCCTATGATTTTCTAACAAATTCACTAATTTGTTCTTTCTGCTTAAAGGATCAAGAGATAACCTTTATAACTTCATATCTTTTCAATTGGCTAAGAACTAAAAACCCTTTACAAGAAGGAAATAAATGTAAACAAGAAAACCCTTACAAGGTAAGTGTTTACAAATTGAAGCTCACTAAAACACAATATTTATAAGAGAAATGAAAATAAGATTGGAAAACTATTCTCTTGTGTTTGATTGCTTGGATATGTGTTCTAACCCTTCTTCAAGTGACTTAAACTTGTATTTATGTGTTGGAATCTTGTTGTGGCCATTTTTAGCCGTTGGGGATCAATTTTCATGCAAAATAAAGTTGCCCAGACCAAGGGGTATCGATACTCCTAAAGGGATTATCGGTAATACCTTTGTTATATTTAAATTCAACTAGTTGTTACTAGCCGTTGAAGCCTGATGGTATCGATACTATGGCAATGGTATCGGTACTACTATATATAGTAGTATCGGTACCCCTTTGGGTATTGGTACTATTTTTGCATTCTGGAATTTGAGCAAAGCTGGTAGTATCGGTACTACCTAGTAAGTATCGATACTTCCCTTACCTTTGGTATCGGTACCATATGAACAGTATTGGTACAATTGGTATCGATACTGTAAGAACAATATCGGTACTACTAGTCCAGAAAATTGTTTTGTGCTCAATTCTAAGTTTTAAGGACTTTGAATTATTTTTGAAAACTTTGAAAAACTTTGAATAAATTCAATTCAAGTCCAAAAACATTTTGCCCTAATTGTTATATCAAAATATAGTTCAATAATCTATCCCTTTTTGATATAACAAAACATTTGAAAATTTGTTTTTGGCAAAACTCCCCCTTACTAAAATGTTTAATGAAAAAGGTACCAATTGTTGGAAAATATGTGAAAATGTTCAGCTCCCCTTTTTATCAAGAAATTGATTTTTTCAAACCAATACTTCTCCCCCTTTTTGTTCAATCAAAAAGAATTCAACTTTAAAGTTCAAACATAACATTGGAGAGTAAGTGGTAATTTTAAATTAAAAAACATTTGAAAATTCAAAGCTCCCCCTCAAAAAGTGCATTCCAAACAAAATTTAGCTTTAAAATCTCGACACTTAAACAAAATTGAATTTCAACAAATAGTAACAAAAATGTTAGTAGCTCATGAAATTCAATATATCCAAGTCTAAAATACTTTATGTAATATCAATAGTTGAAATTAAGTACATATGCATAAAGCTTTTCAAAAATGTTATGCATTTGAAGAATTTGATATCAATTGTTAGAGAGATATCTTTAACATTTTAAAACACATGCATAAACATTTAATTTTAGGTCAAAAATTTTAAAATTTGTAAAATCAAAGCATTTGAAAAGTTGATATCAAATTTTAGAGAGATATCTTTTGCATTAAAATCAATTTTGACCAAAATTCATTATGATGAACAAAAAATTATGAAAAATCATTAAAATTTTAAAATGTTCATCATAACATCCTTTTAATATACATGAGATGAAAAACATCAAATCATTAAAATCAAAACTCATGCATGCTTAAATTAAAATGAGCAACCAAATAATCAAAATCAAAAGCATTTAAGCTTAGAGGTTACCCATTCCTTTTTCAAGTGTGGCTAGAGCATCTCAATTTCTTCTTTTTCATCATCATTTCTCCCACACACCTACAAGAGACGTTTAATTTGATTTTGGTATACAAATTGCTTTGGATCCTTGAACGTTAGTTTCAATGCCCCCTTGTTCCCTTAGGAACCCATACTTATCTAATTTTAAAACATTTTCTTTTCATCAAAGGACAAGTATGTCCCATGTTACCATAAAAATGGACATGTGAGCATTTTTCCATTTTCAAATAAAATTTCATTTTGATTTTTAAAATCATTCAAAATCAATTTTGAAATTAATTTCTTATATTTGGAATTCATGGTCTCAAATTCCAAATACAACTCATTATAAGCATCTTGTAACTCATCAAAAGAATGTGAATTTAAGTCATTCGAGTTAGAAGATACCTCGGAATCTCCTTCGATGGCCATGAGGCATAGATTGGTTACTTCATCTTCATCATTGGAGTCATCTTCATCACTCCAAGCCGTTACAAATGTCTTTTTCTTTGATGATCCCTTCATTTTTAGAAGAGGGCATTCATATTTGACATGCCCCTTTCTTTGACAATTGAAGTACACTGGGGGCCCTTCTTCTTGGTTGGTACATGCTTCAATTCCTTGGAAGACATGAATCTTTTAAACTTTTTAAAGAGCTTGGGCATCTCTTCTTCTCTTCATCATCATCGTCTTCATCCATCTCTTCACTTGAATCTTCATAGCTCTCATTGGTGGACTTGAAGGTAATGCCTACCTCATTCTTCTTCTTGTTTTGCTTCTCTTCATCTTCTTCCTCTTCCTTCACCATCATTTCATGGGTGAGTAGAGAACTAATTAGCTCATCGAGAGTGAGAGACTTTAAGTCTCTAGCTTTGATAATTGACGTCTTCTTCAATTACCAAGACGTTGGAAGAGAGTATATCATCTTCCTCACTAACTTCTCATTGGAGAACTTCTCCAAATCCTTTGAAACCTTTGACAATCACAGAAAATCTATTCGTCATAGCTTTGATGTCTTCATCGGGTTTAATCTTGAAATTCTCGTAGCTATGGTTGAGAAGACATATCTTGGTTTCCCTCACTTCATCGGTTCCTTCATGAGTGAATTGGAGCTTATCCCATATCTCATTCGCATTGGAATAAGAGGAGACTCTTTCGTATTCATTTAGGCCTAGTGCATAAAAGAGGATGTGCATAGCCTTGGCATTGAGATGGAACTTCTTCTTCTCTCCATCACTCCAATCGTCCATCTCACCGGTTGGAATGGTGTATCCTTTAATGATCGAATTCCAAGCTCGTAGATCATTGTCTAGAATGAAGAGCATCATGTTATTCTTCCAATAGGTATAATTTGCTCCAATGAAGTAGGGTGGCTTGTTGACCGATTGTGAATCTTCAAAGTAGTATGCACCGGAGGTTGAAGCCATTTCTTCTCGGTCGTGTTAGAAATTAGTAGATCTTCTTCTAGGAACGTCTCAAGGGTATTAAACCTTCTAAATTAGTTAGACTCTGATACCGATTATTGGGATTATGAAGAGGCTCAATGGATAATTAAAAAAGTGCAAAAGGGTTTAATTAATAAAATTGAATTTAGGGAGTAAGGAGAGAAAAATATAAAACAATGAGTGCAATGATTTATAGTGGTTCGAATTATCAAATAAGTCTACCTCTACTACCTTAGCTCCTCACCAAGGATTTTCTAACAAATTCACTAATTTGTTCTTTCTTTTTCAAGGATTAAGAGATAACCTTTATAACTCTCTATCTTTTTAATTGGCTAAGATATAACCAAAAACCCTTTACAAAAAGGAAAGAAATATAACCCTTCTTCAAGTTTTTTGAACTTGTATTTATGTGTTGAAATGTTGTTGTGGTTGTTTCTAGCTATTGGAGGCTGTTTGGAGCCGTTGGGATCAATTTTCGTGCAAAATAAAATTGCCCAGACCAAGGGGTATCGGTACTCTTAAAGGGAGTATCGGTATTACCTTTGTTATATTTAAATTCAACTAGTCGTTACTAGCCTTTGGGGCCTGATGGTATCGATACTATGGCAATGGTATCGGTACTACTATACATAGTAGTATCGGTACCACTTTAGGTATCGATACCATTTTTGTATTTTGGAATTTGAGCAAAGCTGGTAGTATCGGTACTACCTAGTGAGTATCGATACTTCTCTTACCTTTGGTATTGGTACCATATGAACAATATCAGTTCTTGTTCAATTAGTATCGATACTGTAAAAACAGTATCGATATTACTTGTTCAAAAAAATGTTTTGTGTTCAATTTCAAGTTGTGAATCAGGTGGGTACACAGTAGCTATACGCTCACAAATGTGTTTCAAAACTTAAATTTTCAGCTTCTTTCAGTCCCACAAACCAGACGTCCTAACCATTGAATTGACCGATGTTGGTGTCGAATCCTCATTAAGAAGACAGTGGTTTAACAAATGACCCGAATCATCAATCCATACATCATTCTAGAAGTTCGTTCTAGTACCATTATGGATATTCCAGAAGATACTTTGACATATCCCATCCCAAATGCACAATAGCCCTTTCCAAAGGCGGGAGCATATTTGTCTTCGAATATTCAAAGGAATATATTTCATCCATTTATACTTGGCTTTGAGAACCTTTGTCCACAACTTATCCTTTCCTTCAACTAATTTTGTACCATTCTTCATAAGGAAAGCTTTATTTTTCCTTTCTAACTCCTTAAACCCTAGTCTTCCAGTATCGGTAGGGAGAATTGTCGTGTTTCGTTTATCTAAGTCAATCTTTAAGGAGTCATTGTGAGGGATCTAAACAAACCTACGAATTAGCTTTTTTAATTGATCACAAATACCTTTTGGCAACCACATGGACTGCATCGCGTAACAAGGAATCATATGTGGCACTACCTTTGCAAGGGTAATACGCCCTGCTAGAAACAGTTTTATAGCTGCCCAACTAGATAAACGAGCTTCCACCATTTTAATCAAATAATTGTAGGAGGCCTTAGTTACTTTACCATAAAGTAAAAGAACCCTGAGATAATGTCTAATATTAGAAGCTTTTATAAACCCTAAACCATTCACCACCGTATACTTCAGTTGGGTGTCACAATTCTTGGAGAATAACATTTGAGTTTTAGAGATGCTTACACGATGATTGGATCACTCACAAAAACCATCCAAGACCTTTTTTATAATCCACCCTAATCTTCAGAAGTTTTAGCGAAGAGCACTAGATCGTTTACGAAAAATAAGTAATAAATTCCATGTCAATTAGGGAAAGTTTACTTTGTTTCCACTCTCCACGATCGACACATCTATTGATGGTGTGTGAGAGTTGTTCCATACATAACACAAATAAATATGAGGATATAGGGTCCCCTTTTTGGATACATCTCGATAGGGTAAAGCTTTTAGAAACATCCCCATTCTATAAGACTTTGGTTGAAACCGAAGTGATGCACCACATAACCCAACAGATAAATCTAGTATGGAGACCGGCTTCTACCAGTGTTTCCTCAATGAAATCCCATTCTAGGCGATCATATGCCTTTTTAAGACCTATTTTAATTGCCATCCACACCTTCTTCCCAGTTTGAATATTCATAGAATGAATAACCTCTTGCGCAAGAATGATGTTGTTTGTGATATTCCTGCCCGACACAAAGCTTAATTAATTTGGAGAGATCCACTTTGGTAAAAAAGGCTTCAGTTGATTGACCAAGAGCTTATAAATAATCTTATAGGGCATCGTACACAACTGATGGGCCGAAATTGAGTGATTCTTTTAGGAACCTCAACCTCTAGAATAATCACCAGTAACGTTGGATTCATACTATCCACCATAGTACCATTCTTAAAGAATTCAATCACAAAATGGGTAATAGTACTCCTTAAAATATTCAAATTCCTCTAGAAGAAACCTACTTGGTAGCCATCTACTTCGGGAGCTTTTGCAGGGTCCATCATAAAAAGGGTAGCTCAAACCACTTCACCAGTTATGGATTTAGTCATCATGTGTAATCGACTATCCTCTAAACATCAAAAACCTCTTATAAATTTTGAATTTGTTATATGTCTCCTTTTCGACGTAAAATGGGTGCAAAAGAAGAAGACGACAAGATATTTTAACACATTTGAGTCATCACGCCAACTATCATCATTCAAACAGAGCATTTGAATAATATTACATCTCTTTTTATTCATCGTGGACGCATGAAAAAATCATGTGTTTCTATCACCCTTTGATATCCACTGCCTTAGAGAATTTTGTTACCATAGATCATCCTTCTAATGCAGTACTATGTCTAAATTCGATTTAAGGTTCGCTTCGAGATCCATAAGAAACCCATTTGTCAGACAGTCCAAGGCTTTCTCAACACCCCGTAAAAATAGTATTGTGTCTCCCAATGTGCCTAAAAACCTCTTTGTTCAAATCCCCAAGACTTCCTTGGAGGTCCCAAATATTATCAAACAAGTTGCCATCTGACCACCAATTGTTCCTTAAGAACTGTTCAAAATCCTAACGTTCATTCCAAGAAGACACGAAGCAGAAGGGTCAGGTCCTTCCCCTCTGATCAAAGTCTGCAGTTGTGAGCAACAAAGGTCTATGGTCCGAGCCTACTTTTTGTACATGGATAACTTCAGAATTGGAAAAAGCTTTATACCATACCCCGTTACATAAACATCGGTCTAGATGTTGTCGGAGGTCACCACAATGCAAGGTAAACAAAGGTCCATTAAACCCCATATCTAAAAACCCAAATTAGAACAGAAACTCGTGAAACCTCAAGCATCCAGTCGATCGCCTTCACGAACCACCACTCTTTTCTTGAGAGTTACCAATAGTGTTGAAGTCTCTCCCTAAAACCCAAGGAGATTGGCCTTCCAGCTCAAGAGCACACAACTGATTCCAAACATCTCTCCTTATTCTACTATCAGGGCTAACATAAATAAAAGAGATGAAAAACTCATTCCACTCACAATATCGGTACAAATATCAAGGAGAAATTGACTAGAGGCCACCATAATATCAAAGGAAATAGAGTTCTTCTAGAGGACCCAAATACCAACAAAGAATCCATTTACGTCAATACGAAAGGAAGAATTAAAACTCGATCTTTGAATGACTAAAGGTTCTACCTTCGAGTATAACATTTACGGGGTATTCGAACTTTCATTGTCAATAATTAAGAGTCTTTCAAACATATATTATTTTGTAATCACCTCAAACTAATAAAAAAATAATGAATATTATTGTAATACCCCAAATTTTAGTTAGTGACCAAAGTGTAAATTTTAAAAGTTAAATGATTAAAGTATAAAATTAAAAAAAGTTTAGGGTCTAAAGTGGTAATTTTCCCAAAAAAGAATTTTTATTCCATAAATGAATAGTTCACCCCAAGAATGAAGTTTTGGCGGTAATCAAACTTTTGATCCATAATTTGTGTTAAGAACTAGAAAGTGTTAGATTCCGGTAAAAATTCGGTAAATCAAGTCGAACAGAAATTTTGAGAAAATTTGAAGGATATTAATTTAAGCTTAGAAATATTACTTCCACATTTTAAAATGATGGAAAATAATGTGGATCATTGTATTTGAGAATTTATTTCCATGTTCAATTTCGATCGTTGGATGAAAATGACAATATTGAAGTTTTTGGAAAAGAGCATGGGTAAAGTTGTAAAGGGAAAATATTTTGTTCATATTTTACTTTGGGAAGATGATAAGGTCTTCTTCAAGGTCCATTTCGTGCTCCTTCGTACTTGGTAAGAGAAAATTTTATTTTTCGTTTTCAAGCAATTTCCTTAGGTTTTTGGATTAAGACATGAAATGGAAATTATTCTATTCGGTGAGTTATATCATTCGGTACCAATATTGCATGATAATCTTTCTTGAGTCCAAAGATCCCAAATTCTAGAGTTTATGTTCATGTTATGATTTAAGAAGATGATGTTGGATTTTGAGGTTACTGATGTTGTACAATCATTTTCAAGTTTGATTGATGATTAAAACCACATATACATATATATAGTAGGTTCGACCTAAACCCTAGTTTGGTGAAAAGTTGTGTTTTGATGAAAGTAAATTAGGGGTTTGGTTGTAGAGGCTTTGAAATGTTAATTAGAGGTTGATTTCATGCTTGAATCAAAGTGAGAATCATTGAATTTAAACCCCTATAAGGTTAGACCTCAAGGAAAATATTGGGGAAAATTGTGAAAATTTCCCATGGCTTAGAAATGATATTTGGAAGGTTCTACAAGCCTTATAAAAATTTTGGGACCAGTTTGTAAATTTTCAAAAGTTAGGGGACCTATTAGGTAATTTTAAAAAGTTTTGGGGTAAATGTGTAATTCCCTAATAGTTTATTTAAATTGCTGGAATTTTATATTAAAGGGTTGAAATTGATGTTAGAATGTGAAATTGGGCTATTTTGGGAATATAGCAAAGTTTGAGCATCAAATGGTAAATATTAAGAAACCTAGTGATTTAAGTGGTAATAATGGCATTGTTGAGGTATTGGGATGGAAATTAGATGCTGGAATTTTATTTGAGCTATTTGGGACTTGGAATGAAGAAATAATGGCAAGGGATCATTATGAGTAAAAAGGAAAAATTAAGATGAATTCTAGAAGAATTCAAAAATAGCAGCACTTTTGAGTATTATTATTTTGCTTAAAATGTTAGTACGAATACTAACATGTATTTTATATTTGTATGTGATATGCATTGATGCTTGTGTAGATCGTGGTCAAACTCGTGATACAAGCAAATCAAAAGGCAAGGAAAAAGTTCAAGAATAATCGGATATCGATAGTAAGACACAATAGTTAGTCATACCAGGTGAGTGTATTTTATTATGTACTTATATGATATGAGGAAGACTTGCGATGAGTTAACCTCGAGTGCTTTACTAAGCATGTTTTTAACGCATTTTGAAATATTTTCATAAAGTTTTATGAAAATGATTTTTATTGAATAATTTTAGGGTATGAACTACCCTAAAACAAATGGATGTGTTTCACACTATTTAACGTCTATTGATGTTTTGGAAAAATATTTAATATGAGATTTGGATATAATAGTCTATTGTATGTACACTGAGAGTTATAGGTGCAATTATAATATCTTGAATAAGGTGGTTATCGATCGATTTTTTTAATGCATTATTGCTTTCTTGTAGTAGTGGCACTATGTGTGTAGGGATGGTATTCATATTGAATTACCACTCCAGAATTGTTAGTATAGTGTCGATGTATACTACAATACCTATACGTCATTGTAGCACTTAGGTCTTAATTGTGTGTCTTGCATTCTTATTTGTCATACATTGGGCTGTGAATGAATTTTTGAATACACCGATTGATAAGTATGCTACGCATATTAAAATAATATTTCGCATGTTATGTGACAAAAACTTTGCTTATCAAGTCAGTTTTATGCGTTTCTATATTTTATACGAAATAAATTGTATTTTGATCTCTTGTGATTACCTATGTTTTTAAAATGCTTTACTTTAATATGCCCCACTAAGTGAATACTTAGCGTGTGATTGTTTCACATATAGGTTTTAGCGTACTTTCGGAGTGAGGAGTGCAGCTGATATCATCTGTCAAGGGTTGCCTCATCAGTAACAGTATGACATCTCTAGTTGTTCTTTTGATATTACTAGTCGACATGTATTTAGTTATGTTATGATGCTCTGATAGGATATTTGATATCTGGTTTGTAGTATTATATTATGTTTGAACTTAAACTACTATGTGATGGACTTAAACGTCATTTTATAGATTAGTAGTCAAAGAACATTTTATATATTATAATATTAAATTGTTTTATTTAAAGAAATAAATTTTTACTGGCTTTCTAGTATGTAAAAGGTTTTAAAAGTCGTGTGACATCTCTTACTTGTGTTCGGGATGAATAAGGGAAAGGGGTGTTACAATTATATTTGCAAAGTCATGTTAAAATTTTAAAGAATATATTATTAAAAAATTAATTATTGATTTAAGATAGAAATAATAGATTAAGTTTTTAATATATATATATATATATATAATTAAAGGTGTATTGGGTATTTGGGTTGTTTCGCATTTAGTAGACATACGGCATGATAGTTTTGGTATCATATGGATATAAAATAATAAGAAGAAGAAGAAGCTTACTTTATGGTTATAGATTTTGAGTCGTTACCATTTGTTATTAGTCTATTAAAAGTAAACACTCCAAATAAGGAAATGAGTGAAACACGAAAGTGCCATTTCCATCTTAAAATAATTTGGTCTAATAAATTTATAATGCTCATTTCATACTCCAAAAGAGACGACTATAATTAACAAAGAAAATAACCAATAAAAATAGTGTCTGCTGTGATCTTGACTTATATATTCAAGATTATTTAGGCTTTATTTTTTATTATTAAACCTAAGAGTTTTTTTTTTTTTGAGTAATTAAACCTAAGAGTTTACTGCTCTATTGAGAGAGACCATACGAAAAATTCTAATGTTTTCTTTTTCCTTTCTTAGTATATTTTTAAGCGTATAGATAAATATTTGTAATTTTTAATCTAATAAATATTTTTTTGGTACAAAAAAGTTTAGGTTAGGAGTGATTCCCCTAATTATGGGTCAAGCATACCTAAGACCCAATTGAAAATTATATAAGAATTTGCAAATTACTTACCAAGAGTGATGGTGGCAGGAATAAAACTTGGTCTTACAAGCTCAAAATTTTTAATCACAACCACGTGTATGAACACTCATTTGCTTTAATCTAATAAATATTATCTTTAAATTTTGAACTCAAATTTTCTCATTAGAGATTAAGTATATATTATTATTTTATTTTTTATTTTATATAACTTAGGGATGTACCAAGAGGTCGAAGGATGCAATCATCTCCTGAAAGTTTTAAATTTCCATATAATTTAATTTTTTTAATTAAAAATATATTTTTATTCTCCAAATGTTTTATATATTTATCTCTCCTAAAATTTTATACATTCATTACAGCATAAATTCTTGTGTTTATGCTTAGTTTTATTAAATTTAATTTCTTGCGTATGTAAATGTACATGAGGACTATTATCAATTTGATAAATAAATAAATGCCTTAATTTTATTTATAATTTATTGATTAGGAATTATCGAGGTTTACTCGGTTAAAAATTTATAGCAGTGGCAGATATTTCTATCAAATTAGTGTTGAAACTTGAAGCTCTAATTTACTATCCAAAATCGGATTAAACAAAATCAAAGAGGAAAAAAAAGGAAAAACATACGAAGAAATAAGTTACCTACAATATACAAACAACTCATCTGAGATTTTTCTCTGTTTTTTTTATGTAAGTATAATTTTCTATATTATACATATTTTATTTGAAATTATTCTATGTATGTTTATGCGAAAAAATAGCTGATATCATTTTTATTACTGTTTATCATCGTTTACTATATAATTAATTTTTCTAAAATGAAATCCCAACCGTCTTGGCCTAAAATTTAACTTTAGAAAATTAGTAACTATTAAGAAAATAGGAAAATGTCTAGATAATGTAAGTGAGATTTTTTAATTTTTAATATAATTTATTTTGAAGATTATTTCTTCATTTAGGGTGAATTGAACGGTATTAACCTATAGACGTCAAGTGCTCTACGCGTTTTCAAGTTAAATATGAAGACTCCACGACTGCATGGCATCTTCAGGAAATAAAAAAGACTCCACGACTGTATGATATCTTTAAGTAAATTAAAAAAATTTAACAATGTACGACATCTTCTGACCAACAAAAAAATTCTATTTTAAAAATAATATAATAAATATCTTATATGAAAAAATAATTTTTTTCTCACAATCATAAATGGGCGAGAGAACCGTAAGAAAATGGACGTTTTTGATGAACTGATTCAGTTTGATGCTTGGTGAAGAATAGATGTCTCGGATTTGACGTCACTAAAATAAAAGGTCTACCTTGAAATAAAGCGTTGCATTCACTCAGGAAAATTCAAAGGAAAGCTTATTATGAAAAGTTTTTCTTCAAATATTAGAAATTTGATAAAATGTTTAAAATTTTACTAGAACATTAGACACTTTCAAATTAATATATTTTGGTAGAATAAAATTTACAATATTTTTCTAAAATTTTAAAATTTAGACTTAGATTTCTAATATTTAAGATTTTGACATCCGTTAAAATTATTTATTGTGATACTCTAAATCTAATACGATGTAAGATGAGCCTAATATATCACATTGGACTACCAAAACAGACATTACTTTAAATTTTTTATTTCTTGCCCATTATGAAAGCATTCATAAAACCATACCATTAAAAATTCGTAGTGACAACAAAATATGCTTAAAAAAATTGAAGCTCTATTTTGCAAGTATTACTCAAAACAAATCCCAAAATATGAAGAGAGTTACAGATCAAATACATGTCAAGATCATGTAGATATACATATCCATTAAAGTACTTGGATAATAAACTCCAAATACGAATGCCCTACAATGATGGCGCTCCACAAACTCTTCAAGTCTACTAACATGTGAACATAAACATTTGAATGTTGAGCTTCATAAGTTCAATAGTATACTACTAATCTAATATACAACACAAACTTTATAAATATAAGCATGTTATAAATAGTCAATCATTAACAATAATAGTCTCATACTTTCCACAATCCTTGATCATAGGGTATAGTCATGAACTTTAATAATCACTAATTAACATGTCAATATTCAATCATAAACACATGATAATATAATAACAATCGGTTTCATCTATCATCGATTTTATTTCGATAATCTCCATCTACTTTTTTCATTCATCTCGACTTGGTCAATTTGCATGGGTACATAGTCATTGTTATCTCTTTGAAGGGGTTGAGCCAATTGACAATGTTCCTCGATGTTTAAGGCTCTCTTTTCTTTATCTCTTCATTATTTGATCCCTTGGCATTAGGGGACTAGTAACTCATGGAGAATCTTTCGTATGAACTTTTATTGCTATTAATTTTGCTGCTACAAATTGAGCGTGGGTAACTAGGGAAGCCTCGAACTGTTCATGTAGGTGTCATAGCTTATTTTAGAGATTTTGGATTTGCTAGCGTTGTTCATATGTGGGTCGTTTTAACCATGTACCCATGGTGAGCTTAAAGATATCCACGACTGAAGGGTCATTCAGTCGTGGAGGGGCGCTATTGGTTAGAGAGGCTAGGTGGACAAACATGATTTGGAGAAGAAGAAGATATGTTAAGAATGTTTTGTGAGCTATGGGTAACAGATTGGCATTGTCATTTTAGTTGACTTGATCGATTTCATGAGTTTGCTCGTTTCGGGGAGTTTGGTCATTGAGTTTCTCATTACAATTGATTTGATCGTCTAAAATTATCTTGTTTTGGTTTTAGGGATCCATCTAATATATGAAGATCAAAAGTAGTTTAAGCTCATTGTACCAATTATTGATGAGAAGAAAAGGGTTTCATTGGTCGATCGCGAATAATGCACTCCTTCTAGTTTGGGTAGAGAGTCTCGATTGGTAAATAAAATATCGTAGACAATGGATAATATAAAGTGACAAAGAAGAGAACTCTCTCTTTTTCAAGAAATCCTCAAGGAGAGAAGAAGGTCCCCATTATTGGTTTTTCTAGGGGCTTAATTACCTTGATTTTAAGGTAGTTGGTATCAGGACTAAGGTCATTATAACATCCAATAGGTTCATTAGGTTCATTGTAACTGTCAATAGGATGTTATTTCACTCAGTTAATATAGATGGTTTTCAGTGTTGGTAATACTTTAAACACTATCCAACATTGAATGAGAAATACCGCATACAAAGGTATTTATAGTGTTCATTCTCCCATCCTTTGTTGAGTGATAGAGAACAAGGATTCATCTCGTGCGTTGTTGTTGTCCGTGTAGCTTGGCTCGTCATCGTAGCTCATGGCAATATGTGTCTTTGACATGTCCATGTGTGTACTATATTTTGGAGAAAATTCGTATAAATTTTCTAGGTAAACAAAGAATGTGAAAGAATTTCTCTCTAATATTTATAGAACTGATTTAAATTTACATAGGTAACAGCTAAATAATTAGCTGTATGTTTGAATTCTGTAAATTAATTCAGTAACAGTCAGTTGTAATTAAAGGACATGATTTTTGAAATATTGTCTGATTGAATTTTAGGATGTATCTGGACATTGTTTAAGCTCTATTCAGAGTAAAACTCTCTGGACATTGTTTAAGCTATATTCAAAGTAAAACAAAGAGTTGTTGTATTACATCAATTACGGGGCATAAATTCAGATTAATTAGTTGTTATAACAATTATTTTCGTATAATGAATCTGGACAATATAAGGGACAAATTCATTTGTTTATAACATATATTCAAACAACATAATATTCAGAAAGAATTAAATAAGAATTATATCTGATTTTTAGCTTGGACGGTTTTGATCCTGAGCCTAGATTATAAATAGAGAAGCATTTTCATCTTCTCAACTTACTCAAACACTTACAATTCCTCTCACACGATCTTTAAAGTTTTCTAAGCTTTTTTTTTCTGGTGCTAAGAAAATATCAGTGCCGTCGCGTCCACTCTGATTTTCAGGTGTACAAATCCTCGGAGCGACCGTGTTAACCTCGGGGGACGATCCGCCTAACGTAACGATTACACACATCGGAGTGAATTCGTTTCTAAGGCAACGGTTTTACTACGACACAATTCTATTTTTTCTATTCATCTAATTTATTTAAATTGTCGTGTCATTGCTAACATTGTGGTTTTACAATATACATATTTCAAACAGTCAGTTATCAGATTTGGTTATCAAAGTCAAAAGTTAAAGAGAGGAACTCTAAACGATCATTTGGCTTGTAACGCTATGAATTTCAGGTTAGGAGTTTTGGGTATATTCGATTTGGACCTTAGAATAAATCTCCTTAGCCCATGAAGAGTTTGACCAAGTAGCATTTGATTTACGCTTGAGATGAGCCCAATAAGCATTAAAAAGGGTGTTTTTATTTTGGACATAAATATGTAGGGACTAGGAGAGTAAATATCCTATTTTTCAAATATATAGTTGAATTCCCATTTAATGGGATGATATCACGTCTGTTTTGTTCATATATTTTTTTCTTCACCAAGTTTGTCTTCTTCCTCTCTTATTCTTCGTCATTTTCTTGCCTTCGAAGTAAAGCCAAAAGTCCAAGCTTTAAGAATCCGAAGCCTATTTTGAGAATTCTAAGGTAAGAATCATGAACTAAAACTCCTAAGCTTTCATTCAAACCCACTTTTGCAAGATTTGGCTTAGTTTCCATAGAAATGAGTTTAAGAGGGGTTTAGAAAACTTGGGATTTTAATCCGTTTTTGGGATAATTTGAGTTTTAAATCCTTTTTATCATCCTCCTAAGTTCCAAAATGAGTTAATAACTCATCTTCTTTATCTTAATTAGTGCAAGAGAATGGTGAGAGCTCTAAGGTAAAGGATAAGGAGACACTCACTCTTGGGTGATTCAAGAATGTTTTTCAATAGTTTGGAAGTAAGGTGACACAATTTTAACTTGACCATACCAAATGTAGGTCAAGATATGTGCATTTGGGGTTTATTTAGTTCATGAAGCATGTTAGAGTAAATTTCATGGCAAGATTCGTATTTGTTGTTTGTAAGCATGAAAAATGATACATTTTGACCTTTAAGACCTCATATAAGACTTCAATAAGCCTTGCTAATCTTAGGGGAGTGTATGGGTGAGATTTAGATGCTTTTTCGTGCCCAAAATAGGGCACTTCAGGCTGACGGTATCGATATTGTAATAACAATATCAATATTGTTCTTCGTTAAAGGCAAAAACAAGGAAAATTATAAAAGGAGTATCGATACTTCATCAATAGGTATCTATACTCGGGTTTCGATATCGATACTCAGAGGGAAATATCAATAGTGGTGGCAAGTTTCAGATTCCAGTAGCTATTTTTGGTACCGATACTCAAAGGAGTATGGATACCAATGGTAGAGTATCGATACTCTCCATAGGGTATCAATAACAAGACAATTTTAAAAACATCGAAGCTATTTTTGGTATCGATACTCAGGGTGAGTATCGATACCCAAGTGTCAGTATCGATACTGTTGGCACAACATCGATACCCTTGCTGATTTTGGGGCAATTTGGTTCGTTTGGTTCAAGGGTTTGGGCTTGGGTGTTTTGCGTTTGTATAAGTTTCAAGTATTCGTTACAAGTGAAAACAATAAAGTTAACTAAATTCTCACCTAGAAATTAAACAAGTTAGGATAACATAAGATTAGCTTTTGTGTGATGCTCGGGAAACGATTAGGACACCCAAGTTACTCTAGCATTATGATAATCGTTCTTTGTTGGTAAAACACCTGGATATTGTTTGACTTGTTACGTATCCGATGCATGTTATTCTGGATCCTACCGGTACGTATCCGATGCACGTAAATTTCATATCGTTCTCCATGCTCGAATAAGTTCGGGATGTGAACTACCAAAGCACGTAAATTTTGGTCCTCACCCCGACCTCTCAAGTATTCGAGATAGACTAGGGATATAAGTTTCGATGCACATAAATTTTGGTTCTTACCCCAAAGTTATCCCGTTCTAGATATGCTAGTGTGTTGTCTGAGATGCAAGTAAATTCCTCATACCACACCACTTGGCCTATCTTATGTTTGCTATGTACTTTTGCATGTTTATGGCTTTACACACCAACATGTTTATGTAATGGATGCATGTAGTATTGCATAGTTATTTTCGTGGCACTAAGCTTGTGAGCTCAGCGTATGAAATGTGTTTCCATGCGCAAGCTAGTGGGGGACCGTTGAAGAGCCTATGCATCAATACATTCCAGACCATACGATTTACAGAGTATGTCTTGGGTATTTTTAGAGGGCATGTATTTTATATGGACCTTTGTATGATCGAGTCATAACTCTGTTTTGATTTAAAACTTATTGGTTGTATTTGTACGTACTGGGGGCCTCTCGTATTTTTTTAAACTTCGATTATGATGTTTTATTTACTCTACGATGAATGATTTTTGATATTTTACAAACGTTTAAAAGAAAATATTGGGTTGACCATTTCGGTGGTCCCCTATGGTATCGTGACTCATGGATCTTCGGGTCAGACTAGATTAGGGTGTTACATGGCTAAGGTGGTCGTGTCAATTTCGGAGGGTCTTGAAAAGTTCTACTAATTGGTGTTCTAAATGATTATGTTAGCAAGTGGTTAATATTCTACATGAGATGTAGGGCTGTTCAAAACTGGGTACTCTCACTTTCGGTAACCCGAAGTATCAGATACCCGATTCTCAGGGTAATATATTTGTCGGCCAGTTGCCTGGCCCGTTAAGTCCAGGTACCCATAAATTTCGGGCACCCGTATTTTCGAGTCAAGGGTACCGAGTTAATCTATTTTTTAAAATCTTTTTAATTTACTTTAAAAAATCACATAGAAGATACATAAAATTAAAAAGTTCATTATACATAATCATACACAAAAGTTAGTGATTTGAAGTTAGTTTTAAGGATATATATATATTTCCTAAAGAAAAAAAATTAAAGTTATTAATATAGATAGTAATTTGTATATTAGAGATTTAAATTTAATTTTGTGGTAAAAATATTAAGAAACTTAAAATAAAAATATAATTTAACTATATATATATATATTAATATTATTAGATCGGTCAAATACCTGGTTATAAAAAATCGACCTAGACCCGACCTAACTATCCAAAAAAATCACGGGTCGTGTAATTTTTTAGAGAATTAATCAAATTTTTTAGGTTCAGGTTGGCAGGTCGACATGCCTGGTCAACTGGATCGGATATTTTTTAACACCCCTAATGAGATGTATTTTGAAGGTATAAAAAGTATTTTTATAAACAATACTCTTTTATAAAAATAATATTTAAAGATTATTTTTATATATAAATTATTAATATATTTTATGACATAATTGTTAAATTTAATTTTTCTTAAAAATAATATTTCTATCACTAAAACCACTTTAAAAATTTATAATTATAATTATAAACAATATGACAAATTTCATATGATTTATAAATCCCTAAGGAACATTACGAAATTGTTACACTATTAAAATGCAAAGCTTATAGTTAGGCTCGTTTTGACCCAACTTTCTTTATAAAAAAAATTACGATATATTAACGATGATCACATTCAATAAAAAACTTTTTAGACAATACATAATTAAGTGAATAGTTTTTCTTCCCCCATCCCAATCAATCCTGTCTCTATAAAAACAAGTAAAGGTAGAGGAAAGAAAATATTGTTCCGAGTGGAAAATTCCAACTGGCTTTCATTTTTCTCCGATCTTTGTCTTTTGAATACCATCTCAAATTTTTTTTATCTTTAGACAATGAACGTCTTGTCAACCAGCTTGCTTGCCGGTCCCGGTTTCACCTTAGTCTTTCTCCTTTCTTCTTCTTCGTCTTCATAGTTCAACTAAAACTGCAGTTCATCGCTGTTTTTTTTAATCTTCTGCAAGTGCAATTTTTCCTTAAAGATTCCTTGGCGTAGAACTTCAGAGAATTTCAATAGCTTGGCATTCATCTGATGTTAAAGTTGTCTTCTATTTGATACGAAATTGGACGACTTTGTTGCAGTAAACCATCAGTAGGTGTCCTAGCTATACTCATTAGGGTTTCGTTTTTCTCACATCACTTCTTTGTTTAGGGTTTATACGATTTTCTTTTTCCTTGCTTGTTTGCTTTGTTGAGAACAAGGGGAGAAACTAATGGAAGAATACAATCAGATAAACGAAAATAGCACTCCTAGGGGAAATTTCTTGTACGCATCTCAAGTTCTTGCTTCAAATTCTGCCCCATATGGGAGAGCAAGTAGTGGCTCCAACGTGAGTAATCAGCAAACCCAGATACCTTTAACCTCTGTCCATCTTCCATCAAGTGAATGCTATCAATCTGAGGGACGCCCAATAGTGAAAACTGAAGCTAGTACTTCACAACATGGCCAAAAATTTCACCACCCTTTGTTGAGAGGGCATCAAGCAATTCATCGCCAACAAGAAGTGAACGAAAGCTCCACTGAACTCGAAGCTATCAAATCGAAGATCATAGCTCATCCTCAGTACTCTAATCTCCTTGAGGCTTACATGGATTGCCAAAAGGTGAATCACCCGTGCAAAACAAAAACCTACTTCAAACTCTAGAAATTTTGCTAAACTTTATCTATTTTATATAGGTAGGAGCTCCTCCCGAAGTGGTGGCACGGCTAGCAGCTGTTCGACAAGAGTTCGAGGCAAGGCAGCGATCTTCAGTGACATCAAAAGATAACTCAAAAGACCCGGAACTTGATCAGTTTATGGTGATTGTGTTTCTCTTTTACCCTACTGGAATTTTTTTTGTTCTTTTTTGTTTTTCATGAACGTTCTTCTCTTTGGCTTGGGGGTTTAATGGCGACCCTTTGTTTCGTTAAGTACTTTTCCTTTGACAAAAAGTTGTGCATCCGTAAACACAGGAAGCTTACTATGACATGCTGGTGAAATATAGAGAGGAACTAACGAGGCCAATACAAGAAGCTTGGGATTTCATGCGGAGGATCGAAGCTCAACTTAACATGATCGGCAATGGTCCCGTGCGGATCTTTAGTCCTGGTACTTTTCCCCCTCTTTTCTTCGCATTTTCAGTATGCTTTCGTGTATATTTGTGCTTTTTCTTTTTGCTTTGCCAACGTCTAGGTTGGAAAAAATTGTGTCGATGTTTGCAGAGATGAGGTTAACTGTACCGTTTTGAACTGTCATAGAAACCTGATAGTCTAATTTGCCTGGATTCCTTTTGGAAATTGTAGACTTGAGCCTCTCTCTCTCTCATTCATTCATTAGTCATTGGTTCTCTTTCCTAATGAAGTAAAGAAAATGAGAAATTTGACCCAAATCACGTCTTCCGATAATGAATGAAAAACCCACATAAAATAAAATACATCCTTATAAACGGAGAAGAAGGCCAACAGTGAAGAAAACAGCTATGGTAAATGGTACCAAGTGTGTTTATCTTGCAAAACCTCAGCTAATCATGCGTCTATTTGTAAATCGATTGCAGTATCTTAACAAATATATTACATTTTTTTTGAAGCGTTAACAAATATATTACATATTTGAAAAGAACAAGGACAAAATGCACTGGGGTTGCGGTTAAACAATAAAAACCACACGTTCTGGCTTTTCTGTAACGGGGGTTACCTTTTCAACGATCTCTGACAAAACCGTTCCTTATTTTAGGGTTTTGTTTTGTTTTCCTTCACTAAACCTGGCTACTGTATTCTATATAGTTCTGCTAAATCTGATTCTAGTTATGTGCGTTTTTGTACATAAATATATATATATATATATATATATATATATATATATATATACATACCTAGAACCTAGAGGGACGAATGGAATCATTAATGCCGTCTTTTCCCTTATTGCTCTTCGTTTAATAGTTTGCCTTAGTATTTTTTTTTATCGAGAAGATTTATTTGGAATAGAAAATTTACAGAACATAGGATGCTGTTCAAATCGGTGGTGGTACCCCATGTATCCTGTACGGCTTTGGCAGAAAATATAGTAATGTTTGCTGTATTGGTTCCTCTTTTACAAGTTTGCTTTCTGCTTTGTCAGAATCTCCTTTCTAAGCTTTTAGGCTGCTTAAACTATGTAGGAGTATCTGCTAAATCAGCTTCATTTCAAGTTTCTAGAGTGAAACTCCAGTAGGTTTTCTTTTGTAGCTTTTTTTGTTTGTGGAAGAATGGGAAAGGATTCTTATTTCTGGGGATGCATGTCGGAGCAATTTTAGCACACGAGGTCTCCGTTTATGGTAAAATTCGTGTGTGATCTATGATTATAGTCTATAGAAGCATTGGTAATTTGCCCATTGATTCATTTTTTTGTTTTTAATTATTAAAGATTAGTATCTATCTGATGAGCTGAATCTGTATGGTATTGCTGTCATTCTGCATTCAACGTGCATATTTTCTTCGCTAATCTTGTCGCCTTTTTTAGCGAATCTTAGCGGATGGGGGCCTTGTTTTCTCTCTGGATAGCATTTATGATCTTTCTTACATTTCAAAACGTATTTTGTTGAACGCGTTAAGTGGCCTCAGCATTTAAAAGAAATGTTGTTTTACCTTGAGATCACAGATTCGAGCAGTTGTATTTGTAGGGTGTGCTGTGTGTGCTAACTTGTGTTTCATGTAATTGAATTATGTAAGTTCATGCTATAAGATAGCTTTGAGCCTTTGACATCCTTATTCCTGCAATTTGAGTTTGGATAGTGATAATGGTATTAAAGCTTATATGGTTTTGAGCAAGCTTTATATGAAGTGAATCATAGGAGGAGCAAAGTCTATTGCTTTTACTGATTGATGTAAATACAAGCCTAGAAACATGTGATTTTTGTTGGTTTAATTTGCTTTCACTTATGGGAATATGAGTTTACACTTATGGTTTAATTCAATTTGATCTAGTTTGCACGAATCAAGCGATTTCAGTGATTAAGGAATGATTGTTATTTTTAGAAGTTCCGATTTCAAGCATGATGTTTGTAAGGGTGTAGAGAAGCATGATGTTTGTAAGGGTGTAGAGTGTTCATTCTCAAATAGTTAAGAGTATTTTAAACATATACAACCTAATTACCCCAAAGTAATAAACAAAAACATGATACAGGTCTTTGCTTTACATCACTCGTAAACTGATCTCTTTTTCTTCTCTTTGACAATATCAAATGGTTCATTTATTAAGTTCACTGTTGTAGCTATTTTGGACACAGTTTCACTCAACTATAAAAGTGTGCTTTAATCTCGGTTTCTCAACTTCAACTAAATTGAATAGCCATTTGTTTTACTTTCTTTCCACTACCCAACAATCTGCCTAATTTATTTATGGCTCCTGCCCTTTGTGTAAATTGACCAACTGTTAATTTACACGTTTCCATTCTTATCTTTGAATTGGCCTCCGTACTTATTCGAAAGATCTTAGTTAAATGAAGTAACCATGAATTGTTAACTGATGAAATTGAGCAAGTGAACTTCCTGTTAAAATTTGAACAGATGAGAAGTGTGAAGGTGCTGGTTCATCCGAGGAGGACCAAGACAACAGTGGCGGAGAAACCGAACTCCCTGAAATCGATCCACGCGCCGAAGATCGAGAACTGAAAAATCACTTACTGAGGAAATATAGCGGTTACCTGAGTAGTCTCAAGCAAGAACTCTCCAAGAAAAAGAAGAAAGGGAAACTACCCAAAGAAGCTAGACAAAAGTTGCTTAGCTGGTGGGAGTTGCACTATAAATGGCCATACCCTTCGGTATGCATCTTTTACATCCTCTTCAAGATATAAATTGGTATTTTCCATTAGAGGAACAACTTGAACTTTTGCTATATCAACAGGAGACTGAGAAAGTGGCATTGGCTGAATCAACTGGTTTAGACCAGAAACAAATCAACAACTGGTTCATAAACCAAAGGAAACGACATTGGAAGCCGTCCGAAGACATGCAATTCATGGTGATGGATGGTCTGCATCCACAGAGTGCAGCTCTATACATGGATGGTCACTACATGGGTGAAGGTCCCTATTGTTTAGGGCCATGATGATGTGAAATACAACATATATAGTAATATATGTGTGTGTATGTGTTGTGTTTCTTAGCGAGTCGCATTGCAGTCATGGTGTATGAAATCTATTAGTCCTTCAATATTTTATTTGAATAACAAACATGCTTATGGTTTGTGCATGACTATCTTTGAGGATGGGGATTTTATTTCTGTCTTGTCACCAGTTTAAGTAGTAACTATTTAAGTGTATATAGACGTGGGAATGCAAGTTCTTGTCGGTTAATGTTGTAATAACTGGTTAGTTTTCACCGGTGGCTGCAAGTGTATGTATTTCGTAATTTATGGTCTTATGTTCTCTCTCCTTTTTTCCTACTTATAGATACACACACATATATATATATTTACTTGCACATATATAGAAAAACTGGTTGAGGGTGCCTTTGTTTTATTTACAACTAGGGCTTAAAATGAGACAAAACATGTAATTTATTCGCGTTTAATTCGGTTAAAGTTTTATCAACGAATTAAATAGACTTTATTTTATTTCTTAATGAGTTAAAATAAATTTTTTGATATTCGACTTGAAAATTTCACAAGCAACTCGAAAATAAATATAATAAAATTTTGAATTTTTAAATTAATTTATTAACAATATTAATATTTATATGTTGTTTTTCTTTAAAAAATATAATATAAGGTTTTTATTTATTTAATGTTCATGTTTTATCTTTAATTTAAACTCGATGTTTTGAATTAATTTTTTTTGAGTTTGAGTTGACTTGTTGAAAAATGGTGAATTTATTTGATGGATTTAATATTTATATTAAATTCATATTTATTTTCATTATTGTAAATTAAATATTTATTTAATTTGAATATTAGTAAGATAACTACTCTTTGAATATGTTAATTTAAAAAAGGTATTTGTTTTCTTTTTTAACTTTGAATATTAAAGATAATTACATATTTTTGTATATTTCAAATTAATATATATATATATATATATATATATATATATTTAACTTTGAATGGTAAAAGAACTTTTTCTTTTAAATATTTTAAATTAAAATATATTATTATATGTTTGATTTACTTTACAAAATTTAATTTCTTTATTTGATTTTCTCAGGTTTGATTTCGTCTTAGATTATTACTTCGATCAACAACCTTAAGACAATAAACTCGTTCATTCTCTTTTATTTTTATAATGACTTTACTATCATTATTTTTTTATATTATTGTCGGATTAAAACGATCATTTTCTAACAATCTTAAGACAACTTTTTCTTGATTTTCGAGATGACATAGAACTCGTTTGATGTTAATCCTTGTTGTGTACAAGGAAAGCGCCAAAAATTCGGCAAAACAAATATTGGGCGAAAAGTAAGAGGAATTTACGCAAAAGATAAGTTTATTCAATATTTGAATTTATGAATTTCAAATTAGGAATATTTTTTAATTTAATTTTAATATGAGATATGACTCCATTAATTTCTGTGTAGGGATTCAAATTATTGGATTCCAAAATCTTTGCAAGATCTTTGTGGTTGCGCACTTTTGTGGGGGCACACCTTGAATCTTGAAGGTTTAAGTTTTTATTGACAACGATGAAGTCAATTAGGTGTAACTGAAATTTTGAATATTGCCCTTTAATCCAAAACGATTCAGAACTCTTTCTTATACCTTTCTTAATTTGAAACGGTTCAAATATCGTGATAAAATGAGATAGCAAATAAATTTGTTTATGTATTTATCTTGTCGTCTTAATGAGTTTGCTAAAATCTCAAAGTGGACAAATCTATATAACATAAATTGCCGTAAAAGTAACTGTGGTTACTGATTTTGTTTCATAATTTTGATTTTGTCCAATAGTAAAATCGACAAATAAATGAGAATTAATTTTGTTTATTGGAATCTTTTGATTTCTTATTTGAAATCAATTGATATTTTAATTCTGGTGCGTAACAAAATTATTTGATTTCTATTAATGGAAATCATGGGAAAGTAGTAACTATGTTGCTGATTTGTTTCAGAATTTTAGTTCATGACTAAATTTTGTTTATTGAATAAATCAAATTTTAATTTTGTTTTATTGTTGGAAATATTAATAATTCTAACTAAGCGTTAAACGAAATAATGGGTAATCTTAGTGATTAACCTAATTTGTGATTTGGAACGTAGGTTCCTACTCAAACTTTGAATTAAAAAATTCAACGGTGTTCATGTTTGTAAGACATAACGAGAAACTTTCAAGATATGACAACATAAGATATTGTTTTATTTAGTCATGTAGAATTTGATCAAATATCGAGTGATCCTCCTATCATTAGAGAGGATGAGGTAAACATTATTACCATATTCACTAAAGTTTGAAAATACATTCTGAATGTATTATCGGATATACTATAAGGTGCATAGTATCCATAAGGTGGATAAAAGAATTATGGATATCATTTTACCATAAATACGAAACGGAAGATGTTGACACTAAGGAAATTTTAGTGGTCAAGTTCTTAAAATTCGTAATAATGGCACAACGAGAGAGAATAAATATTTTATTTCCTCCATTGATGATAGGAAAAGTATTGCTATGTGTATTTGCTTAAAGAGCAGAAGTGATGTTATAGAGAAAATTGTTTTCTATAAACATGAAGTTGAAAACCAACTTAATAAATAGATTAAGATAGTACAAAGTGATACGAATGGTGAATATGTTAAACAATTGTGCACAACATGATATTATTCATGAAGTGACATCACTAAACTCTCCAAAATAAATGGAGTTAGCAAAATGAAAGAATTAAACCTTAAAGGAAACAAAGAACGCAATGATAAGAAGTTTTGAGTTGTCACAGAATATGTGGGGGAGAGAGAGAAGAAGTTTTGTAAACTAATTACCTTTTAAATAAGGTCCCCAGGAAATAAAAAAGGACAAGACATCATATGTGTTATGAAATGGTTGAAAACCTATGTTGTAAAAACACTTGGAAATGTGGGGGGTTGTCTTGAGAAAGTAATTGTCATATTACCAAAACAAATTAAAATAAATCATAACCAATGGATTGCATTTTCTTTGTGATATGACCTCGGTTACATGTTCCGAGTCATATACGAGTGTGCCCGATCGTGATTCTAGTAAGAACTCCACAATACTTTGAATGTAATATGAAATTCGCAAACAACATAAAATAGAAATGGATAAATAAAATATGGAAGTGGAAAGATAAAAGATATGTTGAAATGGATTAGCAGCATAGGAAGACTGATGCTTGTGCTTAAGGAAAATAAAGGATGAAAAAGGTTGGTGAAGAAAGTAGGGAGTTGGTGTGTAGTATGAAGAATCTCAAAGAAATGGATTGTGACCCGTTAGCTATATATAGCTAAGAACCAACAATATAATATGATGGAATCGAGGTGGAAGAGGATGGAACGTGACCCACTAGCTATAGGTGAGCTAGGAACCAACGTTATAATAAAATGAAATGGTGGAAGGCTTCAAGACTGACAAGAAACTGATAGAGTTCTAATCCAAGAACTAAAATGAAAGCATCCTTTCAAAGAGTTTATTATGCAAAAATTTCCAAGTAAAAATGCCATGGGGGCGCCTATTTATAGTGTTGATAGGCACCATATGAAGAGTTTTTACAATTAAAATAAAACAATCGCCTAAATGCAATTGAATTCAATTAAATGACTTGTCATTCTTCTTATCATTTGATGGCTGGCCATATAGATTGAAAATGGATGAATACATCTTTAATTTGAGATAATTCTAGCCTTAAATTCGTCAAAAAAGGAGGGGTGACTCTTGGGCTGCCTTGCTTTGCTTGCAAATGGAAGAAAAGAGGTTAAATGAAGTCATAGGATGAATGTGGACATCCTACATGTCCAAATCAGCTTGTCTCTTCAAATTCCTTGCTTATTTTATCACTTAATTTGGTGATTAAATGAAATAAAATCAGCCTTCATTGCTTGTTCCCTTGAAGAATATGATCAGCCTTCAAAAGATGATAAATGCCTTGAATGCTAAGTTTTGAATGATGGTTATTGCATGTCCCCTTGCTTGAACATGAATGGCTTTCAATGGGTGATAACATCAACCTTGAATGCCTTGAATTGGTGAATTAAGATGGCCATCAATTGCTTGTTTCTTGGTAGAAGATGAAAGGACTCTTCCTTGGCTCAAACTCATCCAAATCATCATTGTATAAAATTCCCGTAATGAAAATTTCAGCCTGCACTGTCTTCAATAAATCGATCATATCTCAAGCTCTCGATATCGTATTGAGGTGAGTCAAAAGGCGTTGGAAAAATAAGAGATAGAGGAATAAGTTCCAATTGATTTCTGGATCCAAAAATGCATGTATCACATCCAGAATTAGAAGACATTCTGACTGATATTCTTGTATCTGATGAAACCGTTTAACTTCTCTCATGCACCTAGATGCAAAGGTGAACTTTATTCAATCTTTAATTGAAAACATGCATGAAACAATTAAAAATTAGTTTAATAAATGAATTAGTTTGATAAATGAACTAGTTTAATTAATGAGCTAACTTTATTAAATGAACTAGATGCATAAATGAAGTAGCTTACTAAATAATCTAAATGTATAAATGAACATCTTCCCTAAATGAACTAGATGATTTAAATGTAATGTGTGCTTAAATGAACATCACACTTATTAAATGCAATGAATTTCATGCAACTAATAAAATTCATGAAAATTCATGCAATGAATGATTAATATGATAAGCATATTCTAAGAGGTAAATACAAACATATGATAAAATATAGTTCATAAATGAGCAGGTATAGGATGTAGTATGGTAGAACTCCATTTGATCATCCTTGGTGAACTTCAATGATTTAATTAGATCAAGACAAAATCTAGGGCTGATTGGGATCATATCATTCCCTCCCTCTTTAAAGCGATTTGTCCCCAAATCGAGACTTGCTATGAACGGGAACAATTTTGATTTCCTTTGGGTGGTAAACTTCTTTACTTTTGATTTACACAAAATCCATTCACCGGGATCAAGATCTTCACGCTTGTAAACCTTATTTTTATATGGTTCATTCGAATATAGACATGTCTTTTGGATCTCTCTTTTTGAAACATCATACTCTTTGGCAACGAGAGTTGTCTTTTGAACCTTGGCTTGATTTAAAACATCACTTCCATTGATGAAGGAACTTGTCCTTTGAATCATTCCTTGGTCTGAAAGGTTAGAACTTTTGATTAAAGAATGTTTCTCTTCAAATCCTCTCATCTTTCAGTGTTGTTCTCTTTCAAAAGGATGTCTCTTTCGTTTCCTACAATCAAAACTAGATTAGTAGAAAAGGAAATCAAATTTAAAGAGATAGGGAAAACAAACCCAAGAATATTTAGAGATAGTGGTTGATGGTTGAGGTTCTTCATGGAAATATTTATTGGTTAATGCGATATTTCTTCATGGTTTCCCTTGGAACCATCATGCCAATTGGTTAATGCATGAAGCTCATGTAAACCATCATTGAATAAATGGTTTGGGTTTGAATGTGCACAATTCTCTTGGATTCCTTCAAGTATGTAAGTCATGCCAAATTTAATATTCGTGCCCTTCCATATGATGGCCCTTGGGTAGGTGGATAGCCTTTGCTTCAAATAATCTGTTTGCAAAATGGAGAGTGGCAATTTCATCTCAAGATTGCAAAGAAACTTATCCTCGTAACTCAAAATATCAATTTCTTGTTTTTGAATCATCCCTATGAAAAGTAAATCAAAGTTAGAAGTAAATAATTCAATAACAAAATAAATGGAAAAATCAAACTATGGAGGATGATTGATAATCTTATTGGGCACCGGTTCGTTGGTGATAGAAAACTTCATTGGATCCTCCTTTGAAACATGATTAAAGCATGGACGATGTTCGATCATCTTTAGGATTGACAATGTGTTTGAAATGTCTCTTGAAGTTATATTCTCATCATCATGCAACAATGAAAATTCAAGAATAGAAGAAGAATGGTTAAGGTTCTTAGTGCAAAATGAAATTTGACACTCTCTCTTTTGCACAAACAATTTCTTTTTCAAACTCATCATTTTCACTCTCATCTTCTTTTTGAATTTCTTTTTCAATGTCACTCTTTTTCTCTTTTTCTTCGAAAATCTCCTTTTCCCCCTCTTTTTCACAAAATTCTTTTTCTCCACTCTCAATGTCTTTTTCAACTCTTATGTCTCTTTCTTTGTTGCAAATATTTCCTTTTTCTAGTTGTTCTTGCAATTGTGTTTCTTTGACAAAATTGTCATTGAAGACGAGCTAGACTTTCTGGATTAAAAGATGCAAAATTCATTGGCTCACTTTGCGTTGAACTTTTGACATTGCTTCTTGTTAGAAAATTGGGGTCCTCCTTGTAAGATCTTCTGCTACAATTGGTTGTAGAACTAGAAAAGGATCGAGAGTCGTTTCTCCTTTTTAGTTGTGTTTTGATCTTCGTTAGACGCGTTTTTGAACAAGAAGGTCGATCTATCATTCACTCTAATTTCTTTGAGATTGGGTTGAGATGCTTTTGAAATAATCTCCTTATCTCTCGTGTCATGGATTGCATTTGTAAGTTTGGTGCACCACCATCATTTTGGTCGTCACCTCCTGAAATATGAGAATTGTCTCTAGAAGTACAAGACATTATTAGTAATAAAAAATGAAAAATAGACCTCACCAACACAAAATCTCACCAATACACTCCAAAGAAAAAAAAATTAATGTCACTTCACTCGTGTTTCACTCGGGATGGCTTTTACCCTTGATGTTCACTCTTGCCTTTTACCGATCTTTCTTTCCTTTAAAGTTCTTGTGGAACTCCCTCGAGGTTTACAAGGTGTCTCGTACACTTCGGCTGAAACAATTGTGGCTTGGTTCGAGAATAATGTGAGTAAAGAAAGAAATGGCTACAAGAAAGTATGAAGATGAAAATAGGTAATGAAATCGTAAAGATAATGAAAGAAATGATGAAACAAATACGAAACCTTCTTAATTATTTTTTTTCAAAGATGAAAAAGATTACTTTCGCCCTCTTTAAAATTTTCTTTTCTTTTCTTTTCTTTTTTCGAATTTTTCTGATTTTTTAAATTTTTTACTAACCTAGGAGAGAGAAAATGATACAATACGCTTACTGAATCGGCTAGCTCTGATACTAAATGATATGATCTCGGTTACATGTTCCGAGTCATATACGAGTGTGCCCGATCGTGATTTTAGTAAGAACTCCACAATACTTTGAATGTAATCTGAAATTCACAAACAATATAAAATAGAAATGGATAATAAAATATGGAAACGGAAAGATGAAAGATATGTTGAAATGGATTAGCAGTGTAGGAAGACTGATGTTTGTGCTTAAGGAAAATAAAGGATAAAAAAGGTTAGTGAAGATAATAGGGAGTTGGTGTGTAGTATGAAGAATCTCAAGGAAATGGATTGTGACTCGTTAGCTATATATAGCTAAGAACCAACAATATAATATGATGGAATAGAGGTGGAAGAGGATGGAACGTGTCCCACTAGCTATAGGTGAGCTAGGAACCAATGTTATAATAAAATGAAATGGTGGAAGGCTTCAAGACTGACAAGAAACCGATAGAGTTCTAATCCAAGAACTAAAATGAAAGCATCATTTCAAAGAGTTTATTATGCAAAAAGTTCTAAGTACAAATGCCATGGGGCGCGTATTTATAGTGTTGATAGGCACCATAAGAAGAGTTTTTACAATTAAAATAAAACAATCGCCTAAATGCAATTGAATTCAATTAAATGACTTGTCATTCTTCTTATCCTTTGATGGATTGCCATGTAGATTGAAAATGGATGAATTAAGCTTTAATTGGAGATAATTATAGCCTTAAATTCGTCCAAAAAGGAGGGGTGACTCTTGGGCGGCCTTGCTTTGCTTGCAAATGGAAGAAAAGAGGTTAAATGAAGTCATAGTATGAATGTGGACATCCTACATGTCCAAATCAGCTTGTTTCTTCAAATTCCTTGCTTATTTTATCACTTAATTTGGTGATTAAATGAAATAAAATCTGCCGTCATTTCTTGTTCCCATGAAGAATATGATCAGCCTTCAAAAGATGATAAAGGCCTTGAATGCTAAGTTTTGAATGATGGTTATTGCATGTCCCCTTGCTTGAACATGAATGGCTTTCAATGGGTGATAACATCAACCTTGAATTCCTTGAATTGGTTAATTAAGATGGCCATCAATTGCTTGTCTCTTGGTATAAGATGAAAGGACTCTTCCTTGGCTCAAACTCATCCAAATCATCCTTGTATAAAATTACCGTAATGAAAATTTCAGCCTGCACTGTCTTCAATAAATCGATCATATCTCAAGCTCTCGATATCGTATTGAGGTGGCTCAAAAGGCGTTGGAAAAATAAGAGATAGAGGAATAAGTTCCAATTGATTTATGGACCCAAAAATCCATGTATCACATCCAGAATTAGAAGACATTCTGACTGATATTCTTGTATCTGATGAAACCGTTTAACTTCTCTCATGCACCTAGACGCAAAGGTGAACTTTATTCAATACTTAATTGAAAACATGGATGAAACAATTAAAAGTTAGTTTAATAAATGAACTAGTTTGATGAATGAACTAGTTTAATTAAAGAGCTAACTTTATTAAATGAACTAGATGCATAAATGAAGTAGCTTACTAAATAATCTAAATGCATAAATGAACAACTTCCCTAAATGAACTAGATGATTTAAATGTAATGTGTGCTTAAATGAACATCACACTTATTAAATGCAATGAATGTCATGCAACTAATAAAATTCATGCAAATTCATGCAATGAATGATTCATATGATAAACATATTCTAAGAGGTAAATACAAACATATGATAAAATATAGTGCATAAATGAGCAGGTATAGGATGTAGTAAGGTAGAACTCCCTTTGATCAGCCTTGGTGAACTTCAATGATTTAATTAGATCAAGACGAAAGCTAGGGCTGATTGGGATCATATCATTCCCTTCCTCTTTAAAGCGATTTGTCCCCAAATCGAGACTTGCTATGAACGGGAACAATTTTGATTTCCTTTGGGTGGGAAACTTCTTTACTTTTGATTTACACAAAATCCATTCACCGGGATCAAGATCTTCACGCTTGTAAACCTTATTTTTATATGGTTCATTCGAATATAGACATGTCTTTTGGATCTCTCTTTTTGAAACAGCATATTCTTTGGCAATGAGAGTTGTCTTTTGAACCTTGGCTTGATTTAAAACATCACTTCCATTGATGAAGGAACTTGTCCTTTGAATCATTCTTTGGTCTGAAAGGTTAGAACTTTTGATTAAAGAACATTTCTCTTCAAATCCTCTCATCTTTCAGTGTTGTTCTCTTTCAAAAGGATGTCTCTTTCATTTCCTACAATCAAAACTAGATTAGTAGAAAAGGAAATCAAATTTAAAGAGATAGGGAAAACAAACCCAAGAATATTTAGAGATAATGGTTGATGGTTGAGGTTCTTCATGGAAATATTTATTGGTTAATGCGATATTTCTTCATGGTTTTCCTTGGAACCATCATGCCAATTGGTTAATGCATGAAGCTCATGTAAACCATCATTGAATAAATGGTTTGGGTTTGAATGTGCACAATTCTCTTGGATTCCTTCAAGTATGTAAGTCATGCCAAATTTAATATTCGTGCCCTTCCGTATGATGGCCCTTGGGTAGGTGGATAGCCTTTGCTTCAAATAATCTGTTTGCAAAATGGAGAGTGGCAATTTCATCTCAAGATTGCAAAGAAACTTATCCTCGTAACTCAAAATATCAATTCCTTGTTTTTGAATCATCCCTATGAAAAGTAAATCAAAGTTAGAAGTAAATAACTCAATAACAAAATAAATGGAAAAATCAAACTATGGAGGATGCTTGATAATCTTATTGGGCACCGGTTTGTTGGTGATAGAAAACTTCATTGGATCCTCCTTTGAAACATGATTAAAGCATGGACGATGTTCGATCATCTTTAGGATTAGCAATGTGTTTGAAATGTCTCTTGAAGTTATATTCTCATCATCATGCAACAATGAAAATTCAAGAATAGAAGAAGAATGGTTAAGGTTGTTAGTGCAAAATGAAATTTGACACACTCTCTTTTGCACAAACAATTTCTTTTTCAAACTCATCATTTTCACTCTCATCTTCTTTTTGAATTTCTTTTTCAATGTCACTCTTTTTCTCTTTTTCTTCGAAAACCTCATTTTTCCCCTCTTTTTCACAGAATTCTTTTTCTCCACTCTCAATGTCTTTTTCAACTCTTATGTCTCTTTCTTTGTTGCAAATATTTCCTTTTTTCTAGTTGTTCTTGCAATTGTGTTTCTTTGACAAAATTTTCATTGAAGATGAGCTAGACTTTATGAATTAAAAGATGCAAAATTCATTGGCTCACTTCCCGTTGAACTTTTGACATTGCTTCTTGTTAGAAAATTGGGGTCTTCCTTGTAAGATCTTCTGCTACAATTGGTTGTAGAACTAGAAAAGGATCGAGAGTCGTTTCTCCTTTTTAGTTGTATTTTGATCTTCGTTGGATGCGATTTTGAACAAGAAAGTCGATCTATCATTCGCTCTAATTTCTTTGAGATTAGGTCGAGATGCTTTTGAAACAATCTCCTTATCTCTCGTGTCATGGATTGCATTTTCAAGTTTGGTGCACCACCATCATTTTGGTCGTCACCTCTGAAATATGAGAATTGTCTCTAGAAGTACGAGACATTATTAGTAATAAAAAATGAAAAATAGACCTCACCAACACAAAACCTCACCAATACACTCCAAAGAAAAAAAACTAATGTCACTCCACTCGTGTTTCACTCGGGATGGCTTTTACCCTTGATGTTCACTCTTGCCTTTTACCTATCTTTCTTTCCGTTAAAGTTCTTGTGGAACTCCCTCGAGGTTTACAAGGTGTCTCGTATACTTTGGCTGAAACAATTGTGGTTTGGTTGGAGAATAATGTGAGTAAAGAAAGAAATGGCTACAAGAAAGAATGAAGATGAAAATAGGTAATGAAATCGTAAAGATAATGAAAGAAATGATGAAACAAATACGAAACCTTCTTAATTATTTTTTTCAAAGATGAAAAAGATTACTTTCGCCCTCTTTAAAATTTTATTTTCTTTTCTTTTCTTATTTTTGAATTTTTCTGATTTTTTAAATTTTTTACTAACCCAGGAGAAAGAAAATAATACAATACGCTTACTGAATCGGCTAGCTCTGATACTAAATGATATGATCTCGATTACATGTTCCGAGTCATATACGAGTGTGCCCGATCGTGATTCTAGTAAAAACTCCACAATACTTTGAATGAAATCTGAAATTCGCAAACAACATAAAATAGAAATGGATAATAAAATATGGAAACGGAAAGATGAAAGATATATTGAAATGGATTAGCAGTGTAGGAAGACTGATGTTTGTGCTTAAGGAAAATAAAGGATGAAAAAGGTTAGTGAAGATAGTAGGGAGTTGGTGTGTAGTATGAAGAATCTCAAGGAAATGGATTGTGACCCGTTAGCTATATATAGCTAAGAACCAATAATATAATATGATGGAATAGAGGTGGAAGAGGATGGAACGCGACCCACTAGCTATAGGTGAGCTAGGAACCAATTTATAATAAAATGAAATGGTGGAAGGCTTCAAGACTGACAAGAAACCGATAGAGTTCTAATCCAATAACTAAAATTAAAGCATCATTTCAAAGAGTTTATTATGCAAAAAGTTCTAAGTACAAATGCCATGGAGCACCTATTTATAGTGTTGATAGGCACCATAAGAAGAGTTTTTACAATTAAAATAAAACAATCGCCTAAATGCAATTGAATTCAATTAAATGACTTGTCATTCTTCTTATCCTTTGATGGCTTGCCATGTAGATTGAAAATGGATGAATTAAGCTTTAATTGGAGATAGTTATAGCCTTAAATTCGTCCAAAAAGGAGGGGTGACTCTTGGGCTACCTTGCTTTGCTTGCAAATAGAAGAAAAGAGGTTAAATGAAATCATAGGATGAATGTGGACATCCTATGAATGGTAAGTTTTGAATTATGGTTATTGCATGTCCCCTTGCTTGAACATGAATGGCTTTCAATGGGTGATAGCATCAACCTTGAATGCCTTGAATTGGTTAATTAAGATGGCCATCAATTGCTTGTCTCTTGGTAGAAGATGAAAGGACTCTTCCTTGGCTCAAACTCATCCAAATCAACCTTGTATAAAATTCTTGTAATGAGAATTTCAGCCTGCACTGTCTTCAATAAATTGATCATATCTCAAGCTCTCAATATCGTATTGAGGTGAGTTAAAAGGCGTTGGAAAAATAAGAGATAGAGAAAGAAGTTCCAATTGATTTCTGGACTAAAACATTCTTGTATCACATCCAGAATTAGAATACATTCTGTCTGATATTCGTGTATCTGATGAAACCGTTTAACTTCTCTCATGCACCTAGACGCAAAGGTGAACTTTATTCAATCTTTAATTGAAAACATGCATGAAACAATTAAAAATTAGTTTAATAAATGAACTAGTTTGATGAATGAACTAGTTTAATTAATGAGCTAACTTTATTAAATGAACTAGATGCATAAATGAAGTAGCTTACAGCTAATCTAAATGCATAAATGAACAACTTCCCTAAATGAACTAGATGATTTAAATGTAATGTGTGCTTAAATGAACATCACACTTATTAAATGCAATGAATGTCATGCAACTAATAAAATTCGTGCAAATTCATACAATGAATGATTCATATGATAAGCATATTCTAAGAGGTAAATACAAACATATGATAAAATATAGTGCATAAATGAGCAGGTATAGGATGTAGTAAGGAAGAACTCGCTTTGAATCAGCCTTGGTGAACTTCAATGATTTAATCAGATCAAGACGAAAGTTAGGGATGATTGGGATCACATCACTTTGACTATCCTATTGTTTAGAAGGATAGACTCACGCTAGTTGGAGTTTGATATTCAAGATATCAACAACACAAGTGAATATATTTCACAGTGGAAGGAAAAGTCGTGTCATGGAAATCCTTAAGAAAACAGTTATAACCAGATAAATAGTGAAATTTGACTTTGAAGCTCTAGATAAATCTTGAGAATAAGTTGAATAGCGTTGGAATTTCTTGGTGGATATTCTTAAATGGCTAAAACATGTGTCCACATTATGTTTATATTGTGACTAACAAGTATAATGGTACGTTGATACATATGCATCGTCGACATAATACCATAGACAACCGATCTCAAATGGAGTTATCTCTGTTGATTTTATAAGATCAAAAGATAACATTACGGATCCACTAACCAAAGGGTTAAATTGAGATTAAGATGAGGAAACATCTAAAGGAATATGACTAAAACCCATGAAATTTAAAGGCGTTATGTGAAGGAAAACCCTACCTTCTTGACTGGAGATCCCAAGATATACATTCAAAGGGACAACCTAATTGCATAACCCGTGTACGGTCACTATGGGAATTACTTATCCCAAGTTCGTTCCTATGATGTAAACAGTGATCAAAGTGGTATAGGTTATGCAAAAGTTTTTAATGACCATTGTGTGTTGAAGTGAGCCAAGCTACATACGTCCCCTACGTGAGAGTGAAGTGGGGTAACTTCAAGAAGACTATTGGGTATAGTTCTTTCAAAATCTTGCAGAACCAATAAATGTCCATGGCTTTAAAGACATACCCATGAGAACTAAATTCTTGTCAGAGAGGTAGTTGTGTGAAGTATGTCATCGTTTACACAAATGGTAGAATAGTTCAAGGACATCACGTATACTATTTAGCCAATAAAGTAAATATATTGTCACAAGGGAATGTTCAAAGTAGGACACCTACCTATCCTATGTAACTATCAATCGTAGAGGCTATCACCACATCGAGTCAAAACGTTTTTGATAAAATCACCAATTTCATTCATGTGGGGGGATTGTTAGAAGAATGGTGAATTTAATTGATGAATTTAATATATATATATATATATATATATATATATATTAAATTTATATTTCTTTACACTATTGCAAATTAAATATATTATTTAATTTGAATATTAGTAGGATAATTACTCTTTGAATATATCAATTTAAAAAGGTATTTGTTATCTTTTTAACTTTGAATATTAAAAATAATTATATAATTTTGTATATTTCAAATTAAAATAATATCTATTTAAGTTTGAATGGTAAAAGGAGTTTATATTTTCAAATTAAAAGATATTATTATTTGTTTAATGTTGAATATTAAAAGATATCTGGTTGCATTAAATCTATCTTGAAAATCCCCTATAAATAGTAAGTTAACCTGCTAGGTTAAACACACAAGTTACAAGTTTCACAAGTTTTCAGTAAGTTCTTTGACTAGTTCAAAAGAAGAAAAGTTTTCTTTTCCACTAGATTTCCTATGATAGTCAAAGATAAGGATCATTCATGATCTCTGCAGATGTGCTACTGTAGCTGATCATAAGTTGTCGTATCTTGGGAGACATATGAACAATGAACTCGAGCATCAAAGGAGTGGTCGAAAATCTGTTTTAAGGAAACTGTATACCTACAGGCCTCAACTAATTTCGATCTTAACTGATGAAAATAAAAAGAGTATTTTTCTTTCTATTTAATTTCAATTTACTTTACGAAATTTAACTTCTTTGTTTGATTTTCTCAAGTTTGATTTCGTCTCAGATTGTTGATCAGATTGTTACTTCGGTCAACAATCTTAAGACTGTAAACTCATTCATTCTCTTTTATTTTTATAATGATTCTCCTATCATTATTATTTTTCTACATCATTCTCGGATTAAAACAATCTTTTTCTAACATCAATT
The DNA here is from genome assembly GCF_006381635.1 of Hibiscus syriacus. Taxonomy (NCBI): domain Eukaryota; kingdom Viridiplantae; phylum Streptophyta; class Magnoliopsida; order Malvales; family Malvaceae; genus Hibiscus; species Hibiscus syriacus. The sequence continues at coordinate 697,113 of NW_024062824.1, read as the reverse complement.
TTAGATTTCGATCTTGACAATCTTAAGTTCGCAAACTTTCGAATCAAACTCAACTTTAAACTTTTCAAGTCAAATTAAATTCAACAATACCCGAATTCGACTTAACTTATTACAACCCCACTTACAATCAATTTCTTTAATCTCTTACGGCCTTCATAACATGTGATGGTGTTTTGGGTCTTGGAGGGAGGGTCGTTTTCTTTCTAATGATATAATTTATTGGTGCTCATGGCATATGTTACCTAAAGGCATACTTTACATATATAGGACCTGCACGAGAATATGATATGTAGATATAAGGTATAAATATTAAAAGGAAAAATTACGTGTTTAGTACTTAAACTATCAGTTTTGGTTCGTTTTAGTACTTAAACTTTCATATTTTCAAAACCGTACCTAAAGTTTAGTTTTTGTTTCATTTTAGTATCCCGTTCAAAATATAACGTTAACTTTTGAAAAAAATGAAAGTTTATGTACTAAAACAGACTAAAATTAATAATTTAAGTACTAAATGCATTAAGTTTTTTAACGATATGGGTACTAAAATGAAACAAAAACTAAACTTTAGGTATGATTTAAAAAAAATTGAAAGTTTATGTATTAAAACGCATCAAAAACTGATAATTTAAATACTAAATGCATAGTTTACCCATATTAAAATAACACAAGACTTAATAAATGTACAATGTAAAACATTAGTTTTAAACTTTTGTAATTATATATATTAATTTGATTCATTTTTCATAAATCACTAAATTTGTTACGGGTATAACATCACTTTATAATTACATATTATATGCACAAATAAATTAATTTTTTAAAATGTGTACAATTGAATAAAAGTAAAATTCATATATCTGTTTATACATTTAATCTAATCTAAATGTATATGTAATTTTAATATTAATCCCTAAATACAATTTTTTTGAAAATCTAAATACGAAAAAGAAAATATATATATATATATATATATATATATATATATATATATGAAAGTGATGTTCGTATTGTTGAAAGTTGGTTTTGAAATTGTCAGCCGACATTGTTGAAGTTTGGTGGCAGCCGATGGCTATTTGGAATTCAAAGGTGGGCTGTTGCGTTTTTGTTGAAAATTAGCTTGGGAACTTTGCACTTTAGTCCCTGTACTTTAGGATATTTTCAAAGATTAATCCTTAATCTTCAACTATAAATACCCTAACCCATTTAGCTTCAAAATCATCCCAAATCGTTTCTTTCTCCCAATACTAGAGAGCTTTCTTGTGAGTTATGAGTGTTTTGTCAACACCTGTAAATTTTCTCTCTTTAGTAAAAGATCTACAGCAGTTCAGAGACGTAGGAAAAATTGGATGAACTCTGTTATCAATTTTGGATATTATTTTTCCGCTTTTATTTCGCATTCTCACTAATCTGGTTATAGAGAAATTACTCGGTTTTATTTCCCAACAACTGGTATTAGACGCTTTTGGTGGTTAATTTTATCGGTTTTTTCTGTGAGGTTACTATTCATATGAATAGTGAATTTTATGAATAGTAAAATTTTGTCGGCAATACGAATTTATCGACGGAGGTGTTCTAATACACTGCGGTTCGCAGAAATTGTCAGAAACAATCCAAAGAAGCCAGATTCGAATGGGAATGATGGTTGCAAACGAAGGGAAGGTGAAAATTGAGAAGTTTGATGGTGTGAACTTTGGCTTTTTGAAGATACAGATTGAAGATTTTCTGTATCAGAAAAATCTATATCAACCTCTCTCAGGAAAGCAATAGAGGGCATGAAGAATGAAGAATGAACTCTTCTCGACAGACAAGCCCTCGGAGTTATTCGACTGACGTTATCTTGCAATGTTGCTTTCAACATAGCAAAGGAAAAGACCACGGCGGGTCTTATGGCAGCTCTCTCCAGTATGTATGAGAAGCCATTGGCCTCAAACAAAGTTCATTTGATGAGGCAAATATTCAATTTGCGGATGGAGGAAGGGGCATCAATGGCTCAACACCTAAATGAACTCAACACAATCACAAACCAGTTGAGTTCCATGGAAATTGAATTCAATGATGAAGTTTGAGCTTTAATTCTCTTATCATCTCTATCAGACAGTTGGAATGCTACTGTTATAGCAGTTAGCAGCTCGTCGGGAAACAATAAATTGAAATTCGACGATGTTCGGGATCTGGTATTGAGCAAAGAAATTCGACGGAGAGAATCGGGTAAAGCATCAACCTCTTCAACCTTGCATACGGAGTCTAGAGGAGAACTTCAGAAAGAAATTCAAATCGTGGCAGATCCAAATCCAGAATGGGAAAGAAAGATTATAACTGTTATAATTGTGGTAAGAAGGGTCACTTTAAGAGAGATTGTCGAGAACCAAAGAAAGATATTGGCGTACAGGAATCTACCAACATGACAGATGAGACAGGTGATGCCATGATTCTAAGCATCAACAGTCTAATTGAATCATGGATCTTGGATTCAGGGGCATCTTTCCACTCAACCCCATGCCAAGAAATCAAGGAGAACTATGTTGTTTGCATGTTGTGAGTACTATAAAATATACGCAAATAATGTGCAAGTATACACAATCGCTCAAATAATATAATGATGAGTGAGTATCGTCTCCACAGGGATTGGGTGAAATTACGAAAGTCTAACCAAAGCAACGCACTAAATTATCAAAGTATAGTTAGTCTTGATATATACAACTGTCACGGCAATGGATATGTGTATGCTGGTGGATGCGGATTGATGGTGTGATGGTGTAGCAAATGGAAATGTAGTGGCAATGATGGATGTTTAATATTGAGTATGGTGAAATGTCAAGGCAATGAAAAATGGTAAAAACAGTAAATAAAAAGATAAATAAATAAAATAAGAAGAAAATAATCCTCACGTGACAAGCTTCCAATGAAATGAATGGCAAGGATTGGTCTAAGGTTGCTAAACTTATTTCTCAAGTATATTTAACCTATCTTAACTTTACTTACTCGACAGGGCTTTCCTAAGGTGTTCAAAAGAACCTAACAGAATAGGATGCCAAGGCATCTGCTCTCACTCAACGATGTTGGACAGCCTACCCTATTGATAAAGACACCCTTTTTAGTCGTTGAAATCCTATCCTAGTCTCTTCCGAGATCTAAGGGATTAAGTTATAATATTCCTAGGCCGGTTCAAAGCCCCTTGAAAATACCATAACCCATATGAGGATCTTATCTTTCGTTTCTTCCGAATACTTACAAGTATTTTTAGCTTAGGATTCTTCCGAATACCTAACCTTCATCTAAGAGATGGACATTTCCATGCCTCTTACAAGCCTAGATGGTGAAGCATTCATAAGCAAGGCAAATAAAGAACCCAAAATAAACTTAAATATACCCTAAAAATAAAGTTTAAACAATCGTTCAACCAACCACCACCAAATAAGTTAGTTCATGGTGGGGTTTGAAATATCCAAACACAAAGTCATGAAAATATTCGTTCCAACAACCCACAAATTAATAGAAAAATAGCAGCAAAAGGGAAGTGAGAAAAAGCCTTCGACGCGCCACCGGAGGTCTTCTCTCGGCCACCACGAACCACCTAGCTCGCTATCTCCTTCCGGCGCCTAGCTTGCCACTCCTTGGAGCTTTATCAATGGAGGAATATCCCAAGGAAGAAGAAAGAAAAAGAGAAAATAAAAATGTGATTTTTTTCTGCTCTATGCGTGTGCTCTCTCTCCCCCTTTTCTTCTCTCCCATGAGGTGTCATATATAATAAAAATATCTAGGGGTAATGATGAGGTTGTTGGGTGCAAAATACCCCTCATGCCCCTAGAATCACATGTTGTGCATGAACCTTATCCTCCAAGTGGCAGTGGTCCTTTGGCAGCTCTGGTAGGCGGTTACAGCAGTTCTTCACGTGCAGAGACAGCTGTCCAGTGCCAGCTGTCCTTATGCAAAAATATCTTTTTGTCTTTTTCTGCGCCAAAAATGCCAAGGCATTTCAATCTGCTTTAGCAACGTGTGATGCCGCGGCATTACTTCCCAAATAATCCTTTTTCTTGCTATTCCCTGCACACCATAGACAAACTGCATCTTTCCCTCAAACAGCACCATTAAGAAATAAAATAGCACAACCACCACAAATGCAACTATATGCAACTACATGATCCTAAAATGACTAAAATGAGCTTTTAAACAAACAATAACTTAAGTGAAAAAGGCTTTAAAAGTAGCCTTTTTAGGAAGTTAACACACCCCCAAACTTAAGCTATTGCTTATCCTCAAGCAATGGATAGCAGTTACATAAGCATAATGTCATGGCAAAGTTCGATAGTAAGACAGTAGGACAAAATTGAATTTCAACCCTCAGAACGATAGGCTTCAACATGCTAGACTTGTCGAGAATTCAAGTACTTTTCCCTAGGTCAAAATCCTTTGTGGTAGTGTGTGTGCGTGATTGTATCCAATCTATACTTAGCGAATTTAGACAATTTCTAATCAAGTCCCCTAGTTTTTTTCAAGGCATTTATTTATCATTAAGCACATTTTTACTCCCTTTTCTTTGTTTTTTATGCTGTTACGAAGGGAGTCAGCTCATCACACCTACTTTCCCACACTCTAGATGAAAGGGAGCATACCTTCCATCCCCGAGCTAGTTAAGTAGAGTCATCCCGTGACTTCTTTCATTCACTCATATGCACAAGGCTTCCATTTATTAAAGAAAGTTCCAGGAAATGCCACGGCAAAGAGGAGTGTCCCTCTACAGCTATGCTTAAGCATTTATTCACAGTTTCATTTCTAAGGGAGTTTGTTTTTTATTTTTCTTTTAAACACCATACTATATTTCAATGCCAAGACTAACTAAAGTTCCTTCATAAAAATTTCCTAAATTTTCTAAGTATAGAAAACATAAAAATCGTGTAAATATTTTTCATAAAGCATCAAGCCCTAGAGTGAGTTCTATCATTCTCAACAGTCATTTACATTCAGATTATAGCCTAACAAAATTATCATCATCGGGCATCCTCAAAACATTTCATCTAACTGTCCTACCTTTTACTGATGCCATAGCATAATACTATGCTAATGCTATCGTACATATAACCTACCAAGAACAATACCTCCCCCAAACTTAAGGGAAGCATTGTCCTCGATGCTTTAAAGAGAACTAAACTAACTAGAAACTATATGTTATGCAATGAAATGCAACTAAATGAAAATGGATGCAAGAGAGGTACCTCAATGTTTACGTGTTGGTGGTTCTTTGGAGGTGCTAGCAGCTCCTCGTCGGGTGTGCTTTCGGATAGGTGCTGGGCTGGACTCGGAAGAAGTGGAGTAATAAATCACAATGCGTCCAGCCGTGGTCTTGGTGCGGCGACCACTACGTTGTGCATGAGAAGGATTGGGTGCTGGGACGGGGCTGGGTGTTTCTTCAACAGGTATAGTGGGCGGATATTCAGGAGTCTCGGACCGGTGTGTATCAGGAGTAGGGTCAGCAGCAGGAGGATCGGGTGCATCGTGCTCAGGCTCTGGAGATGCCTCGGCATTGAATGCCGGCAGAATTTCATCTGGGAAACCAGGTAAATTCCGTTGACCGTGGGGAATAATTTCTTGAAACAACGATTCCACCACAGCATCTCTATGCTTCACGTATTCAAAGAAATTACGGATGTCACCGTGTAAAGCATGCAGTTGAGCTTGAGTCTGCGTCACAGCTTCCTCGAGAGCAAGTAACCTTGCCTCGGTATTTGATTTTATAGTACCTGCAGATTGCTCATGAACAGGATCTTTAGACTTGGGATTTTCAAGTCCCAATAATAGTGGAAGTCTAGCCCTAGTGATGCCCAATAATCCAGGTAAAATTTCATCAAAAGCATTTTCCTCAACCTTTTTCTTATGACATAAAGTGGTAATTAAATTAGGAAACACCAAAGCACTTGCCTTTTTACCCAAACAGTCATGAACTTGCTGAACAATAATACAACCAACATCGATCGGACGGGATACTATCATAGAATGTAAAAGCAATAAGCGTGAAAGTGATACCGTAGTGTTATGGGAAGTGGGCATTAGTTTATGCTTGAGAAAATGATTCCATAACTTTGCGCGCGGCTGAAGACATTCTCGGTTGACCGAGTATCTACTCGTTTTTCGTCCATTCCACTCAGTGTTTTCAAAACAAAGGTCCTCCAAGACCCCATCGTATGTGTTACTATCGGCTTCCTCTTCGAACATGGCATGGCCGTCTACTACCTCTTGTAAATGAAAATAACGATTAATAGCAGTGGATGTAAAACGGATTTGCTTACCTCGAACGAATATGGACTGTTGATTGGGCTTGGAAATGTTCGCATAGAACTCCTTAACTAATGAGGCGTTCACCGAACCAGGATGACGGCAAACTTTTGCCACTTGAGCGGCGTCACGATGTCCATAACATCGGGTCCAAAACCACCATCGGTTTCCTCAGTAAAAATAAATCCCAACTCAAAAAAGAGTTTTTGGTTCTTGAAGTTTTGGAACCGAGCCTTGGCCTCATCGTTCTCAAACTGTTGCCAAGTGGTCGTGTCGGTTGGAGCTGGTCTTGAGCGCACCATTTTCAGTGTTTTTGAAGTAAGAAAAATGAAAAAGGAAGAAGCTTTTGAAAGATTTAAAAACTTGGATGTATTTCGGCTATGGAGAGAATAAGGGAAGAAGATGAGTAAAAGAGAGAGAAAAAGTAAAAGTTAACATGAAAGAGAAAAAAATGAATAAAGAAAGAGAAAAGAAAAAGTTAAAAATTTGGGAGGGAAAAGGGGTGATAGGACGGTTAAGAGAGGAATTAGTGGGTGGGGGGTTGTGCATGTATAGGGAAGAAAAAAAAATTGCCAAAAGGTAATGATGGTGATAGGACAAGTCTGTGGAAAGAGAAAAAGAAATATTAGAAATTAAATTAAATAAAAAAGAAACAAATCAAAAGAATATCTCTCCAATTAATGCTTTGTCCTTTCCTCCCTTTGGTAACCGCTCCTTGTACGGTTTGTAGCAATGTGGTCCCTACAAATCAGATCAAAAATTAATTACAAAATAAAATAAAATAAAACTAAAGAAAAAAGAACTTGAATGTTAAATTTTATTTATGCACAGACACAAATTCAATGCCGAGGCATCGAATTTTGGTTCTCCTCTGGGCACGCTTCAGTATCGTGCAGCCGTAACACGTCCTTGTTGTGCGGTGGTGGAATTCTATTGTAGGCTTTCAGACGCTGGCCATTGACCTTGAAGATCTTCCCATTGTTTATTCTCTTGATGTCAACAGCTCCATGGGGATAGACATAATGCACCTCAAATGGCCCTGACCTTCGAGATTTTAGCATCCCAGGAAAGAGTTTAAGTCTGGAGTTGTAAAGCAAGACTTGGTGCCCCATATGAAAATGTCGTGGTATCAGTTTTTGGTCATGCCACTTCTTGGTTTTCTCCTTGTATATCCGAGCATTCTCATATGCTTGTGCTCTAAACTCTTCCATTTCATTCAGTTCTAATAATCTCTGCTCCCCATCTAGTTGAGCATCAAAATTCAATCGCTTGATAGCCCAATAAGCTTTATGTTCAAGCTCAACCGGGAGATGACAAGATTTACCATACACTAACTTGAAGGGTGACATCCCCAAAGGAGTTTTGAATGTTGTTCTGTACGCCCAAAGTGCTTCATCCAACTTTGGCGACCAATTCTTTCGCTTTGGGTTCACCACTTTCTCTAAAATCTGCTTGATCTCTCGATTAGATATCTCAGCTTGGCCATTTGTCTGCGGATGATATGCCGTAGCAATCTTGTGTCGAACTCCATATCTCAGCAATGCCTTGGCAATCAACTTGTTATCAAAATGGGTTCCTTCATCACTGATGATAGCACGAGGTACTCCAAACCGAGTGAAAATATACTTGTGCAAAAACTTGAGTACGGTCTTGGAGTCATTCCTTGATGTTGCTATTTCTTCCACCCACTTTGACACATAATCCATAGCAAGCAATATATATAATTTTCCTTCAAAAGATGGGAATGGTCCCATGAAGTCGATGCCCCACACATCAAACAGCTCTATCTCCAAAATATTTTGCAGCGGCATCTCATGTCGTCTGGAGATGTTTCCAGTCCGTTGGCATCGATCACATCCTTTGTAAAATTCTTGGGCATCTCTAAACAAAGTTGGCCATTAAAAGCCTGATTGCAGGACCTTAGCAGCAGTCCTTGCTCCACCAAAATGGCCTCCACTTGGGGCCGAATGACAATGGTACAAAATATCACTTTGCTCCTCTTCAGGTACACATCGTCTAATGAGCTGATCAACATAATGTTTGAACAGATATGGCTCATCCCAAAAATAATGCCTTGCATCGTGCTTGAACTTTTTTTTAGCCTGACTATTCAAATCAAAAGGCACAATTCCATTAACAAGAAAATTAACAAGGTCAGCATACCACGGGATTGCCGCGGCATATAAAATTTTCTCATCAGGAAATTCCTCTTGGATATCTACAGTGTCATGGCATTCAGAATTGTTCTCTAGCCTAGATAAGTGATTAGCAACTTGATTTTCAGTTCCTTTTCTATCTACCACCTCTAAGTCAAATTCTTGCAAAAGTAAGATCCACCTAATAAGTCTAGGCTTGGCATCCTTTTTGTTCACTAAGTATTTTATAGCCGAATGATCAGTGTGAATAATAACTTTAGTGCCTATTAGGTAAGGTCTAAATTTATCAAAAGCAAATACTACGGCAAGTAATTCTTTCTCAGTGGTGGTTAGTTCAATTGTGCTTCATTTAAAGTGCGGCTAGAGTAATAAATAACATGAAAGATTTTACCTCGGCGTTGCCCCAAAACAGCTCCTACGGCATAATCGCTTGCATCACACATCAACTCAAATGGTGATGTCCAGTCGGGAGGGACTACAATGGGTGCCGAGATCAGTTGTCGCTTTAGCTCAGTAAACGCGTCGAGGCATAATTCATCAAACACAAAGGGTTGGTTTTGTTGAAGCAATGTGCACAAGGGTTTAGAAATCTTGGAGAAGTCTTTGATAAACCTTCTATAGAATCCAGCATGTCCAAGAAAACTTCTTATTTCCTTGACCGAAGTTGGTGGTGGCAATTTTTCAATCACTTCAATCTTTGCCTTGTCCACCTCAATACCCTTGTGTGAAATTTTGTGGCCTAATACAATACCTTCAGTCACCATGAAGTGACATTTTTCCCAGTTTAAGACCAACTCAGCCTCCTCGCATCTCTTGAGAACTTTTGTTAAATTGCCGAGGCATCGTTCAAAGTCGTCCCCACAAACAGAAAATTCGTCCATGAAGATCTCCAGAAAATCCTCAACCACATCTAAAAATATAGCTTGCATACAGCGTTGAAACATTGCTGGGGCATTACAGAGTCCAAAAGGCATCCTCCTAAAGGCAAAAGTGCCATAGGGACAAGTAAATGTAGTCTTCTCCTGGTCCTCTGGTGCGATGGCAATTTGATTGTACCCCGAGTACCCATCCAAAAAGCAATAGAATGATTTGCCGGCCAATCGATCCAACATTTGGTCGATGAAAGGTAGAGGAAAGTGGTCCTTCTTCGTAGCTTTGTTGAGTTTTCTATAGTCCATACATATCCTCCATCCGGTCACAGTGCGAGTGGGTAATAGCTCATTATCCTCATTCGTAACCACCGTCGTGCCTCCTTTCTTCGGAACACATTGGACAGGGCTCACCCATGAGCTATTGGAGATAGGGTAGATCACTCCAGCATCAAGCCATTTCAGAATTTCTTTCATCACCACTTGCTTCATAATAGGGTTGAGTCTTCTTTGTGGTTCAATTGAATTACCGTGGCAATCTTCTAGCAGAATCTTGTACATGCAGATTGTGGGACTAATGCCTTTCAAATCGGCCATAGTCCAACCAATTGCTTTCTTATGCTGCATCAAAACACTTAACAAACTTTGCTCTTGGTTAGCAGTAAGGTTAGCAGAAATAATCACCGGTAAAGTCTCATCGCTACCTAAGTAAACATATTTAAGATGCCCTGGCAAAGTCTTAAGCTCTAGATTGGGTGCATGCAATAATGAAGGCTTAGGAGAAATGAATTCATCAAAATTCAGAGGTTCAAAATTCATACCTGATCTAACTTGTACTAAGCTAGATTGCTCCTCCAAAATTGGAAAGTCATCAGACTCCACTAAGCTTTCATCATCTACCCAATATTCATTTTCTGCTAGCTGAATGAAGTTGTTCTGGCAAAGATGTCCAGTCTCTTCTTCAATCACTGAGTTCAATTTAGAAATGCCTTGGCATTCTTCAGTGTCATCAACATATTTGAGATTTCTAAAAACATTGACAGTCACACACTGATCAACCACTCTCATGGTGAGTTCGCCTTTTTCACAGTCTATCAAGATACGTCCAGTGGCTAGGAAAGGTCTTCCCAGAATGATTGGTGCCTTGGCATCAACTTTGCAGTCCAGAATTAAGAAGTCGACTAGAAACACAAACTTGTCCACCCTTACTATGACATCCTCGACTCTCCCTTCAGGTTTAATATGGGATTTGTCGGCAAGTTGTAAAATAACTGAGGTGGGTCTTGATCTCCTATGCCAAGCTTCAAGAATATCGATTTCGGCATTAAGTTGACACTTGAACCAAGATCACATAAAGCCTTTCCAATGAAATTAGCTCCAATTGAACAAGGAATAATGAAGATGCCCGGATCATTTCTCTTTGGCGGTAACTTACTCAATGAAGAAAAAAATTATGTTGATGTGGCAACAGTCTCTACTTTCCTCTTCTTGGTACAGATGTCCTTCAGAAATTTGGCATACATCGACATCTGTTCAACAGCTTCCAAGAGAGGTAAATTGATATGGAGCTGATCAAGAATGTCTACGAACTTCTTGAACTAAACTTCATCATTGTGCTTCTTCAATCTTTGCGGGAAGGGTGGGGGAGGTCTAGCTTCCTTAGCTGTAGGAATAGAATTTTCTTTTGCCTTGGCATCACAATATGGTACCTTGGTAGAATCCTCCTCCTTGTCCTTCTCAGAAACTCTATCATCTTGTAATTCAACTTCAGTAGTGGGATTAGAATCATCATGCTATGGCCCACTATCCTTGACTTGTCGATTGATTTGTGTTCCACTCCTAAGAGTTAACACATTGCAGTGCTCTTTTCCAGGCCCTTTAGTGACTTCAGTATCACTTGGAAAACGTCCTTGCTGACGCTCTTGCAATGCCGTAGCAATCTGACCAACTTGACCTTCCAAAGCTCTCAGAGACGAGCTATGGCTTTGAAGTAAGGCGCCTTGACTATGAAGTAAAGCTCCTTGATTTTTAATTGAAGTAGAATGGTCTTGCAGCATTGTCTTCGTAGTATATATAAATTCTTGAATTGTAGCTTCTAAGGAACTTATGCTCGCTGAAGATGAAGCTCCTTTGTTAGCATTATGCCATGGCATAGCATTTTGGTAACTTTGAGGCTCATTGTGATTCTGCTGCCTAGTAGGTTGATTAGCATTGCGGGCTCCTTGATTTCCCCATGAGAAATTGGGATGCTGACGCCATCCAGCATTATAAGTGTTTGAGGAAGGATTGTTGCTGCCTCAATTGTAATTACCAACAAAGTTGATGGACTCATGGTTGGTTGGGCATTCGCTCTCGTGATGATTGCCTTGGCATAACAGACATGCCAGATTAGTTGTTTTCACTTCCTTCACATCAGTGGAACATTGTAAGTTCTTCAACATATTAGTAATAGCGGAGAGTTGAGCGGACACCGAATCTTTGGCTTCTAACTCGAATGCTCCAGGTGCTCTCCTCCCACTCCCAAGTCTTGAGGAAGGAAATTGATAATCATTGTTAGCAATTCTATCCAAGATAGCAAACGCCTACGTAGGTGATTTGTCCAGCAATGTCCCATTTGCCGAGGCATCCAGTAACATCCTCGTGGGTGCATTGACTCCATTATAGAACATGACTACTTGAGTCCAATCATGAAAACCATGATTTGAACACTTTCGAAGCAAACTCTTGTAACGATCCCAACACTCATACATGGATTCGTCGTCGCCCTGGCGAAAAGATGATATTTCATTCCTTAGCTGCGTATTCATGTTTGGTGGGTTGTACCTCAATAAGAAACTCTTGCAAAGATCGGCCCATGATTCCATCGAACCGACTGGTACACCACTCAACCAAGCTCTTGCTCGGTCACGCAATGAATACGGAAAAAACTTTAATTTCAGAAAATCCTCATGCACTCCTTCTTGGCGGAAAGAATCACAAACTTCCAGAAAATTGCGAATGTGCTGCCTGGCATCTTCAGTTGTCATACCCCCAAACTGCCCAATGGAATTCAACATGTTGAACATGACTGGTTTCAGCTCGAAATGTGCAGCTTGAATTTCGAGTGCCACAATCCCAGGATTCAGATCATCCAACATCGGATTTAAATGATCTCGAATAACACGAGGCCTGATAGCAGGTTCAGCATTGTTTAATGTCGCGACATTTTGATTTTCGTCATCTTGAACAATGCCTTGGTTTCCAATCTGATACATATTTCCTTGAGCACGTCTTCTTCTTCTAAAGAGTCTTTCAATCTCAGGTTCTATTGGTTCCAAAGGCTCTTCAGAATTTCTTCTAGGCATACACTAAATAAATCTGAAAAATAAAACAAAAATATCAAGTAAACTATACAAAAAATAAAAATGCAAAACAAAATAAAATGCTCTGGCAAAACTAAATAACTTCAGGCTGCCAATCCCCGGCAACGGCGCCAAACACTTGTTCGCGTGTTGTGAGTACTATAAAATATACGCAAATAATGTGCAAGTATACACAATCGCTCAAGTAATATAATGATGAGTGAGTATCGTCTCCACAGGGATTGGGTGAAATTACGAAAGTCTAACCAAAGCAACGCACTAAATTATCTAAGTATAGTTAGTCTTGATATATACAACTGTCACGGCAATGGATATGTGTATGCTGGTGGATGCGGATTGATGGTGTGATAGTGTAGCAAATGGAAATGCAGTGGCAATGATGGATGTTTAATATTGAGTATGGTGAAATGTCAAGGTAATGAAAAATGGTAAAAACAGTAAATAAAAAGATAAATAAATAAAATAAGAAGAAAATAATCCTTACGTGACAAGCCTCCAATAAAATGAATGGTAAGGATTGGTCTAAGGTTGCTAAACTTATTTCTCAAGTATATTTAAGCTATCTTGACTTTACTTACTCGACAGGGCTTTCCTAAGGTGTTCAAAAGAACCTAACAGAATAGGATGCCAATGCATCTGCTCTCACTCAACGATGTTGGACAGCCTACCCTATTGATAAAGACACCCTTTTTAGCCTTTGAAATCCTATCCTAGTCTCTTCCGAGATCTAAGGGATTAAGTTATAATATTCCTAGGTCGGTTCAAAGCCCCTTGAAAATACCATAACCCATTGCTTATGAGGATCTTATCTTGCGTTTCTTCCGAATACTTACAAGTATTTTTAGCTTAGGATTCTTCCGAATACCTAACCTTCATCTAAGATATGGACATTTCCATGCCTCTTACAAGCCTAGATGGTGAAGCATGCATAAGCAAAGCAAATAAAGAACCCAAAATAAACTTAAATATACCCTAAAAAATAAAGTTTAAACAATCGTTCAACCAACCACCACCAAATAAGTTAGTTCATGGTGGGGTTCGAAATATCCAAACACAAAGTCATGAAAATATTCGTTCCAACAACCCACAAATTAATAGAAAAATAGCAGCAAAAGGGAAGTGAGAAGAATCCTTCGACGCGCCACCGGAGGTCTCCTCTCGGCTACCACGAACCACCTAGCTCGCTAGCTCCTTCCGGCGCCTAGCTTGCCACTCCTTGGAGCTTTATCAATGGAGGAATATCCCAAGGAAGAAGAAAGAAAAAGAGAAAATAAAAATGTGATTTTTTTTCTGCTCTATGCGTGTGCTCTCTCTCCCCCTTTTCTTCTCTCCCATGAGGTGTCATATATAATAAAAATATCTAGGGGTAATGATGAGGTTGTTGGGTGCAAAATACCCCTCATACCCCTAGAATCACATGTTGTGCATGAACCTTATCCTCCAAGTGGCAGTGGTCCTTTGGCAGCTCTGGCAGGCAGTTACAGCAGTCCTTCACGTGTAGAGACAGCTGTCCAGTGCCAGCTGTCCTTATGCAGAAATATCTTTTTGTCTTTTTCTGCGCCAAAAATGCCAAGGCATTTCAATCTGCTTTAGCTACGTGTGATGCCGCGGCATTACTTCCCAAAGAATCCTTTTTCTTGTTATTCCCTGCACACCATAGACAAACTACACCTTTCCCTCAAACAGCACCATTAAGAAATAAAATAGCACAACCACCACAAATGCAACTATATGTAACTACATGATCCTAAAATGACTAAAATGAGCTTTTAAACAAACAATAACTTAAGTGAAAAAGGCTTTAAAAGTAGCCTTTTTAGGAAGTTAACACATCAGTGGTGACTTTGGAAATGTTCATCTGGCCTCAAAAGAAATTTGATTTCTATAGGACAGCTTGATGGAGAAGGATATTATATAACTTTTTCAGGCTGTGAATGGAAGATTACCAAAAGAGCACTCGTCATTGCTCGTGGTAAGAAGACTGGTACTCTCTATGTAACCTCAAATTTAGAGAATATCATTACAGTAGCAGATGCTGATGGAAAATCAAACATATGGCACCAAAGGCTTTGCCATATAAGCGAGAAAGGAATGAAGACACTTTTGTCAAAAGGGAAGCTGCCAGATCTAAAGAATATAGATGTCAGACTATATGAGGATTGTATCTTTGGCAAACAAAAGAAAGTCAGTTTTGTAAAGATTGGCAAGACACCAAAGGCTGAAAAGTTAGAGTTGGTTCATGTTGATGTATGGGGACCATCTCCAGTTCCATCTCTTGTAGGCTCACTATATTATGTCACCTTCATCGATGATTCTACAAGGAAGGTGTGGGTTTATTTTCTGAAGAAGAAATCAGAAGTCTTTGATACCTTCAGAAAATGGAAGGCCATGGTGGAAAATGAGACTGGTTTGAAAGTCAAGCGGTTGAGGTCTAACAATGGAGGAGAGTACAAAAACAGAAGATTCAGAGATTTCTGCGCAAACAATGGGATCAAGATGAAGACAACAGTTCCCATGACACCGTAGCAGAATGGCGTAACAGAGCACATGAACAGAACTCTGAATGAACGTGCCAGAAGTATAAGGATACATGCCATATTGCCCAAATTACTATAGGCTGAAGCTATCAACACTGTAGCTTACCTGATCAATCGTGGGCCCTCAGTTCCCTTGGATGGTGGAATACCAGAGGAATTTTGGAGCAAGAAAGAAATAAACCTTTCACACTTAAGAGTGTTTGGTTGTATTTCTTATGTACACATAAATTCTACTGAAAGAAGTAAACTTGATGCTAAATCCAACAAATGTGTCTTTGTTGGTTATGGTGGTGATGAGTTCGGTTACCGGTTTTGGGACTATGAAAATCGAAATATCATCAGAAGCAGAGATGTCATTTTTAATGAGAATGTGATGTACAAAGACAGGTCAACCATAGAATCAAGTAGCTCCAACACCGAAGCTTAAATAAAGGAATTTATTGAGTTTGATTAGATTTCTGAAAATGATGTTCAGATCATTCCTGAAGTAGTTCAAGAAGAACCAGGCACATTAGAACTGAGACGCTCCTCCAGAATTCCTAAACCAATCCAGCGTTATTCGCCTTCTTTGCACTACTTGTTGCTGACTGACAATGGTGAACCAGAGTGCTATGATGAAGTAATGCAGGTGGAGGATTCAATCAAGTGAGAGTCTTCCATGAAAGATGAGATGGACTCGCTTATGTCAAATCATACGTGGGAATTAGCTGAATTACCACCAGGCAAGTAAATGCTCCATAACAAGTGGATTTACAGGATCAAAGAAGAGCACGATGGGAGCAAAAGCTACAAAGCAAGATTGGTTGTCAAAGGTTTTTCAGCAAAAAGAAAGTATTTACTACAATGAAATTTTCTCTCCATTCATGAAACTGTCTACAATCAGACTGGTGTTGAAAATTGTAGTTGTAGAGAATCTACATCTTGAACAGTTAGATGTGAAGACAGATTTCCTTCATGGTGATTTGGAGGAAGAAATCTATATGAGGCAGCCAGAAGGCTTCATAGAGGCAGACAAGAAAAATCTGGTATGCAGGTTGAAGAAGAGCTTGTATGGTTTAAAACAAGCTCCTAGAAAGTGGTACAAGAAGTTCGATAGCTTCATGAGTAGCAGTGGTTTTAGATGCAAGAAGATCATTGTTACTACATCAAGAAGTTCGACAACAGCTTTATTATTTTATTGTTGTACGTTGATGACATGCTCGTTGTAGGCTCAGACATGCAAGAGATTATAAACTTGAAGTAAAAATTGTCGAGCAGTTTGCAATGAAAGATATGGGCGCTGCAAAGAAGATTCTTGGGATGAGGATTAAGAGAGACACAAAGTCGGTGACTTTGATGTTATCACAGGCTGAGTACATCAACAAAGTACTCTCCAGGTTCAACATGCAAGATGCTAAACCAGTAAATACACCTTTAGGTGTTCATTTTAGACTCTCCAAAGAACAGTTACCAAAGACAGAGAAAGAACATGCACACATGGTGAAGGTGTCGTATGCCTTGGTAATTGGAAGTCTGATGTATGCCATGGTTTGTACTAGACCAGATATTGCTCATGCAGTGGGAGCTGTTAGTAGGTACATGAATAATCCAGGCAAGGTAAACTGGGAAGCAGTCAAATGGATCCTCAGATATCTGGGAGGTACTACAAACAAAACACTTTGTTTCAAAGGTGGAGATACGATACTGACAGACTATGTAGATGCTGACTTAGCCGGAAATGTTGACATCAGAAAGATCACTACATGGTATGTCTATACTCTAGGAGGTACAATAGTGAGTTGGGTTTCTCAACTACAGAATATAGTTGCTCTCTCTACAACTGAAGCAAAATATGTCACTGTTACGGAAGCCAGTAAGGAGATGGTCTGGCTCCAAAGTTTCTTGGAAGAGTTAGTCAAGAAACAAGAAAATAATGTCTTGTATTGCGACAGTCAAAGTGCTATCCATCTAGCAAAGAATCCATTTTTTCATTCCAGGACAAAACACATACAATTGATATATCATTTTATTCGGTCTCTTCTGGAAGATGGGATTTTGAAACTTGAAAAGATTAGTAGAGCTCAAAATCCGGCAAACATGTTGACAAAGACGGTGACTACGAACAAACTGAAGTTGTGTTCAGCTTCAGTTGGCATGCTAGAGTAACAAGACTAGAAATGCTGCTGCATTGATTGAGGGGTGAAGACAGATTAAAATCAGTCTTCAAGTAAGAGATTGTTGAAAGTTGGTTTTGAAATTGGCAGCCGACATTGTTGAAGTTTGGTGGCAGCCGGCGGTTGTTTAGAATTCAAAGGTGGTTGCGTGGGCTGCTGTGTTTTTGTTGAAAATTAGCTTGGGAATTTTGCAATTTAGGGTATTTTCAAAGATGAGTCCTTAATCTTCAACTATAAATACCCTAACCCATGTAGCTTCAAAATCATCCAAAATTGTTTCTTTCTCCCAATACTAGAGAGCTGTCTTGTGAGTTCTGAGTGTTTTGTAAACACCTTTAAATTTTCTCTCTTTAGTAAAAGATCTGCAGCAGTCCGGAGACGTAGGCAAAATTGGCTGAACTCCGTTATGAATTTCGGGTATTATTTTTCCGCTTTTATTTCGCATTCTCACTAATATGGTTATAGGGAAATTACTCGATTTTATTTCCCAACACGTATATTCATTTTGACAATGGGTATAATGAATTTTTACATAAATTGTGTTTAGGAGGGGGAAACTTCAATTTTGTCAAGGTAAGAAGCATTTTTGTTTTCTCGAATTCAATTTCCTATCGAATCTCTTGTAATTTCAATATTCGAATTGCGTTTTCTCCTAGTGTCTGCCACAATGCCAATGCTAAAAGTGTGACAACATTCCATTTATTAAAGACATGTTTGGCCACAGAGCTTTTACATATTTACCACTTTAGTGCTTGAAGATTTTTTTTATCACTTTAACCACTGAGCTTGTACATTTTTCACACTGTATATTCTGGTTTAAAATATATTGATAGTCCAATTAAATTTTATAAAGTAGATTCAATTAAAGGGTTTTTTTTTTTACTTTTTAAATAAAAATAAATGAAAAGAGAAGCCTTTGTTATAAAACTATAAAATTTATAGAAAATAGAGAAAAATATAAAACACAATATTAAAGAGAAATGATCCTTTTATTATTTATCGTGAAAGGTTCTACATAGGGTACATGAATATGAATATCAAAGGTCACAATACAATGAATATGAGTCTTGAGAGTTGGATGAACATCCATTTAAAGCATGAATTTATAATACTCTCTTAGATGTTTATAATAAAATATGTCTTATTAAAATTTTATTAAAAAAAATTTGTCAGCTTTGTAAATAAAAAAATGTATATCATATTTTAATTTATATATTACGTCTCATTCAAATTTTTACTCAAAAAACTAACCGAGATAATTGTTACATGCAAAGTTGTTATGAATTCTAACTTTTAAAAAAATTAGGGTAAACTACATAAATAACTACCCAATTATGGGTTTGGTTTCGAAATGACCACCATTTTTAAATTTGCGTCAATACTTAACGGGAGTTTTTACGTGATAGTTAATAAAATGAATATAATTAGGATGCAAGTCCTTGTAAAATTACATATTCGCGATGCTGAAACACTGCTTTGTTTTCTTCTGTTTTGGTCACTACTTATATATGATTTGTTTCATTGGATTTTCATTTAATGCAATTTGATCCTGATTCTGTTTTTAATTTGTCTAATGCCTTAATTTGAGGATTAAATTTAAAATCTTTTATTTTACTCATGTATTGAATTTATAGATTAAATCCCCTAGATTTTAGAATTAATCAATTTGATCATCAAGATTAACTTTAATTATTAATTATTAATTAGGTATTAATTTCAATTTAATTTAATAAATTTATTTCTCCAATCAAATTATGACATATGTCACAATCTGATTAGAGGGTTTTCTAATTTTTAATTTAATTAATTCAATAAATTTTCAATTCAATCAAAAGGTGACATGTGTTACCTTTTGAATTGAAGTGAAAATAAATAAAGACAAGTTGTAACACCTAAGGGAATCCAACTCGGGTCCCAAGGGTAACCTGCACATGCCTTAACCACTAAGCTAATTCTCACGCTTATTATTGAGATAATACATATGTTATATAACTTATTCAAGTTTAGGCAGAAAAAATTAAAATAACTTAATTGGATTTAAACCAAAATGAATTAGTAATAAGCAATCCTTAACCAATAAGCTAAATCTAATATTTAAAAATCAATTATAATATTATATTTATTTATATATATTAGTTAATGATAAACATATAAAAACGGATAAGTGATAACTTACATCTAAGCCAATTGAAAATATGACAACACTTAAATCACTAAAATAAATCTAATAGTTTAAATATAATTGATTTAAGATTTTAAAAATTTTGAACTAATTTTATTGCTTTCATATTTATTTTTTATATATTATATATATATATATATATATATATATATATATATATATATATATATATATATATATGAAATCATTAAAAATTAATTTAATATTCAAATTATAATCATAAGAAAAAATACTTAAGATTCAAATTATAAATTTATCTTTTGATTTTAAATTGTGATTGTGAGTTTGAGTATATTAAATAAATTTTTAAATTTTAAATATAATTTCATATATAATAATTAATAAATAAATATATAATAAATAACTTTAATTTAAAAATATTAAAATCTAAAATTAATTATAAATAATAAATTATATTTTTTTAGCAATTTAAGTGTTATCATATTTTCAATTGGCGTAGACTTAAGTCCTCACTTGTCTATTTTTATTTCTATCATTAACTATAATATATAATATATAAAAAATATTTTAATTGATTCCTAAATAATAGATTTGCCTTTGATATTGGCTTCAAATGCAATTAAGTTATTTTAGATTTATTTTTCTGTCTAAACTTGAACAAGTTATATTTGTATTATCTTGATAACAAGTGTGAGAATTGGCTCAACGATTAATTCTAAAATCTAGGGGATTTAATATATAAATTTAGTACATGACTAGAATAAAAGATTTTAAAGTTAATGCTAAAATTAAGACATTAGACAAATTAAAAACAGAATCGAGATTAATTAGCATTAAATGAGAATTGAAGGAAACAAATCATATACTAGTAGTGACCAAAATGGAAGAAAACAAAGTAGGGTGACAATGCCGCGAATACGTAACTTTACAAGGATTCACGTCCTAATTATATCAATTTTGTTAATTGCCACGTAAACACCTCCGTTAAATGTTAATGGCATATGGCTTTGTTGAAACCATTTAAATAGTTCAATGATCATATTGACGCAAATTTAAAAATGGTGGTCATTTTGAGATTAGCCCTATAGTTGAGTGGTTAACTATGTAGTTTATCCAAAAAAAATTAATTACAATACCAACATTATATATATATATATAATTTTCACGTAATTTTTTTCTTTTGTTATTAATACTCTAATAATAATTTTAATGATTTTTAATTAATAAAATGATAATTTGTGTTGCTATATAAGAATAACATAGTATGAATGAAATTACTTCAATAGTTAAAGAAATTATTATTATTCTTAAATATTCCGAATTTAAATACCAATAATTATAACCAGAGTTATTGAATATTTATTATTAAATGATTAAAATTATTTAAAACATATATTATAATCACCTTAAGTTAGTGAAAAAAAAATAAAATAAAAATAATGGTCATGAATGTCCTACTTCCGTTGGAAAGTGGCCAAGCACTCATCTAACAAATCATGCTTTTTTTTATCATTCCACCCAATTTTTGGGTTATTTTAGATTTATTTTTCTGTCTAAACCTAAACAAGTTATATTTGTATTATCTTGATAACAAGTGTGAGAATTGGCTCAACGATTAATTCTAAAACCTAGGGGATTTAATATATAAATTTAGTACATGACTAGAATAAAAGATTTTAAAGTTAATGCTGGAATTAAGACATTAGACAAATTAAAAACAAAATCGAGATTAAATTGCATTAAATGAAAATCGAAGGAAACAAATCATACACTAGTAGTGACCAAAATGGAAGAAAACAAAGTAGGGTGACAGTGCCACGAATACGTAACTTTACAAGGATCCATGTCCTAATTATATAAATTTTGTTAATTGCCACGTAAACACCTCCGTTAAATGTTAATGACAGGTGGTTTTATTGAAACCATTTAAATAGTTCAATGATCATATTGACGTAAATTTAAAAATGGTGGTCATTTTGAGATTAGCCCTATAGTTGAGTGGTCAATTATGTAGTTTATCCAAAAAAATTAATTACAATACCAACATTTTATATATAATTTTCACGTAATTTTTTTCTTTTGTTATTAATACTGTAATAATACTTTTAATGATTTTTAATTAATAAAATGATAATTTGTGTTGCTATATAAGAATAACATAGTAGGAATGAAATTACTTCAATAGTTAAAGAGATTATTATTATTCTTAAATATTCTGAATTTAAATTCCAATAATTATAACCAGAGTGATTGAATATTTATTATTAAATAATTAAAATTATTTAAAACGGATATTATAATCACCTTAAGTTAGTGAAAAAAGAATAAAATAAAAATAATGGTCATGAATGTCCTACTTCCGTTGGAAAGTGGCCAAGCACTCATCTAACAAAACATGCTGTTTTTTAATCATTCCACCCAGTTTTTTGGGTTGTAATTTTGGTTTCAAGGCTTCGTCTTGATTAATTTTGAATTGACCCGCATCACACATTTGACTTTGGTGGGTGAGTTTTCCAGTAAGAATTTTCTGCATACATAAGGACTCGAACTCGAGACCTTACTTAAGCGATATCAAGCTGCTTACCACTTGAACCAACCCCTGTTGGTATTCTACAATAAAATTTTATTTAAGTTATATTATATTACCATCATAAAACAAATAATTTTGATTGATTACAATATTTAAATTTGAGATTTTTTTTGAATAATTTAGAGTGACTATAAGTTAATATTTATTCAAAAATTTAATCAATTAATAGCATATATATTATTTAAACATAATTATTGAAACCTATAATCTATAGAAAGAACAATATTCTTTTTTCCATTGAGGTCATTTGATAAGTTCTAAATTAAAATTGAAATATATTAATATTTCACTAAAGTCAATATTTTAATTTATATTAGATTTAATTAAACACAAAATTAATTTTTAATTTAATTTGAGAATAAAAAAGGGGTTAAATAATTATTTATATATTGTATATAAATAATATTAAATTATTTAAAAACACATTTATAATATATAGTTATGATAGAATATAAATTTTAAATTATTTAAAAATAAATAAATAATTTAAATATTTATGATAGAGACGTAATCTATGTTTTTAACAAAAGAAATTGGATAAAAATAAAAGTATTAGGTGGGACTAAACAGATAGTTTCACATTTATTTAATTTGATAAGATAAATTTATATGTATACAGATGAAGATAGGATTGTTCATTTGGTTAAAATCGAAACGAATATAATCAAATTACCATTAACCAAATTAATTAAACTTTTTTTTAACCGTTAATCGAACCGAACTTTTTTCAAAAATATTAACCGAACCTAATAAATTTCGGTTAATTTTTGAATTAACCGAAAATTTTTAAAATTTTCTAATTTATATAAAAATTATAATTTTTTAATTCAAAAAATTTTATAATTAATTTAAATAATATATAATTATAAAATAAAAATTTTAGATAAATTTTTTAATTAAATAATATTGATTTAGGTTTAAAAGTTATTAGATCTTAAATTATTAATTGAGTTTTAAATGGTTTGGGCTGAGCTCATATGTTATATATAATATATATAATATTTTTTAATTCAAAAAATCAGTTTACAATTAATTTAAATAATATATATTTATAAAATAAAAATTTTATATAATTTTTTTAATTAATTAATATTGATTTAGGTTTAAAAGTTATTGGATTTTAAATTATTAATTAAGTTGTAAATGGTTTGGGCTCATATATAATATATTTAAAATTTAATTTCGGTTAATTCGGTTAATTAATCGATTTCGAACCGAATTAACCGTTAACCGAATTCTAAAAATTTTCTTAACCGTTAACCGACCGATCGAATTCGATGATCGACCGAATTAACCGAATTAATTCGGTTCGGTCAGTTAACCGAATTAGTTCGGTTATTTAAACACCCCTAGATGAAGACACTCATAATTTACACCATGAATGATCCAAAGTAACTTTAGGATTGTAATGAGAATGGAGAGGGGTAATTTTAACGGTATTAGATCATTAGGAGAGAAGCCGAGGAACAAAGTTTGAGATTGATCTGTTAGGCATGTAAATTAGTCGAGTTCGAGTATTACTAAGCTCAACTCGACTCAAAAACTCGTGAGTTTAAATTTTTTAAGTTCAACTCAAATTCAAAATCATAAACTGAAGCTCGTAAAAGCTCGAAAAAAGAATCTTAAACTTAACTTGATTAAAGACTCAAGCTTAAACTCAAACTTAAACTCAAACTTGAACCTTAAATACATAAAAAAATCTTATATTGCATTTTTTGAAAAATCAACACATAAATGTTAATATTATTAATTAATAATTTATTTTTAAAAAATAAAATCTTAATATATTATATTTCCGAGCTGCTGTCGAGCTTCTTGAGTCGAGTTCAAGTAGCTCGTTTCGGCTTAAGAATTCGAGTAAAACTTAAGCTCAAGTTAAACTCATTCGAATCGAATATTTATCAAACTTTAATTAAATCGATCTCAAATAACTTGTATTCTATCTAGTCCTATCTACGACAAATCTTGAAGGGCCTCAAATCTAGTGGGCTAGCCTCATCGTGTTAAACCATCCCAATACGGTAAACGATCATCTTTATGTAGTCATACTCATAGGGAGTGTTTGGTTCAAGGATTGTGAAATTCCTATGATTGTGAAATTCTCATGAGATAGGAATTCCACATTCCCATGTTTGGTTAGCCGGGAATCTCATTCCCGGTAATGTTTTATTACTAATAGTAGATTTTTTGGGTATATTACCGGAAATGTCATTACCTCCATTCCCTTATGTATTATAATATTACCGTCGTTTTGGACTAAAATGCCCTTAAATTTTTATTTTTTTCAAAAATATATTTCTTCTGTCATTGAATAATAAAAATTCTACGAAGGTTAAATTACAAATTTATCCTTAAATTATTTTAGATTTACAAAAAAAATTCTATAATTACAATTTTATATGAAGTTCAGAGATTGAATTTTTTTTACCCTTTCATTAAACCTTTTTTATATTTTTAATTTTGTAAAAAATTATATAAATATTATGAATTTAATTTTTTAAAGAAAATATATAAATATTTTACAATTTGTAATATTATACAAATATATAATAAGGACAATTTGGTTAAATATACATTCCAATAATCTTTTATTCCTTTAACCAAACAAGGTAATCTTACATTACTGTTAAACCAATCAAACATAAAATACAACATTTCCAGTAATCATATTCCCTGATAATCTTATATTTCGTGAACCAAACGATAGTGAAGGTTCTCCATAAAAATCTGATTTATTTTACTAACAAAGGAAAACAGAAGAAAATTACACGTATTATGAAACCTCCAGGGGATGCTCAATGAAATATGATTCCCCCCCTCCCGGGGGGAAAGTTTTACACAACGAAATAGAAATTGCAAGGAAAAAGGAGCTTTTTCTTTCCATAAAAATCTGATTTGTTTTACTAACAAAGGAAAGAAGAAGAAAATTACACGTATTATGAAACCTTTGCGGATTGTGTCTAGTTTAAAGTTGTCCAAGTGGAACAACCTTCATGGTACTCAATCAATTGACGATCAAACCCTGAAACTTCCCGATATTCCGCAGCAAACGAAAACAAAATCCAGAAACAGAGATGTTTAGCGTTCAACTGAGGTTTCCAGACGCTACAATCTTCCAATTCTCTTCTTCGACGGTACTCGCTTATTTCCTTTGCAGATATAACACCAACAAAATCAATTCAATGGATCAGTTTCCTTAAACAAAAAGTTTGATTCTTTGCAGTTTCGCCGTCAGCCTCATTTGGCTTCTATATCTTCACATGTTTCTTTGTCTTCCTCTTCTTCATGGCGCCGAGCGACTGCATCGGATGCTCATACGTAATAAACACTAGTCTTTTTCTTTCAATTATACTGTTTGATTCTGGTGGTTCCATTTCCTTTCAATGGCCTATACAACTTATAGATAATGCATTTACTTAGAATAAAACTACTCTTTTTCCTTGATCGAAAACTGGTACTTGTTGTGCTAGCCCTAGGTTTTGGTAAAGTCTAAATTTTTAACTACCTCCCAGATATTTTTATGTTTCTTGTTGTGCTTTGGTACCATGTAATTCACTTCTAAAATGGTTTTTGATGAGTTTCCTTTTAAAACAAATAGGGAAACATATGAATCACTTGAGAGAAGATGGGATAGCCTTGGATTCAATCCTGTGAAAACGGACTATGTTTATGTTATGAAAAGTTCTGAAGACGGGAGCTTTTCAAATGGCAGCTTAAGACATGCTGAGAGAAGGTGCATTTTCTTGAACTTTAATATCATGCTGAGAGTTTTTAGAGAGAACCTCAAGGAGTCTTATGATTTTGCGATGTTTATTCGCTGCTCGATCGGGTTATTGCAGGGTGGAGTATGGAGAGAGTGGATTTGTGGTGTCTCAGCAGCTCTACTCTGCCCTAGCAAATATACAGATGGGTCTTACAGAAGATAAAATGGGTTGGACTAGGGTGTTAAACTAGTTAAAACATATGCCCCAGTTCTCGAGTATTTAACATTTACATTGTGGAACAAACTAGTCAAGCCTATTCTGCCCATAAATCTAAATACATCTGACATGTTCATGCCTTTTTAATAAAGGGTTGATGTGCGGGTGTAAAAGATGTTATGTTTCAGTTTGTGTGATGCATCATCATGTGTGTAAAATTAAAGAGAATATAGAAGAAAGTGGGTTTGATGAGTGAACTGACGACCAAGATTGTCAAAAGGAAAAGGTAAAGCTTGGAAATGCTGTAAGAAATTAAAGACAAGGTTAATGGTGACCTTCATCCCATGTTTGGAAAAAATTAAGCCTCCTTTTTTACTTGTGACTTACTCGGTAATGGAAGTCTTCCTTAACGGACAATTGATGTGTTTCTTCTTTCCATAATAATTCAACATATAATTTAAATCGCAGTGTTTCACTCAATCTAACCCCCAAAAAAGTTATACCAAACATTAGAATATAACAAATTCTATTAAATTAAATGAGGTTGAAGTATCACATTAGTCCCTGTATTGGGTGATAGATTGCATTTATGATATTGGATTGCGTTTCGGTCTCGTTTAGGGATGGCACTGGGCATTAATCTTGGATTGCATTTCCGTCTCTCTTAGGGATGGGCACGGCCCCAAACACATCGCATTTCCGTCTCTCTTAGGGATGGGCACGGCCCCAAACACATCGCATTTCTGTCGCTTTTAGGAATGGGGACGGGCCGGGACATGATGGGTTCCAACCTAAATCCTATATGGTCGATTTTTTTTTAAATATTGATTTTGATTCGGGTCGATATTTTTTTCAGATTATAAGTTTGAGCCTGTTAAGTTCGAATTTAGGATGAAAAATATCTAACCCAAATAATAATGTAATTATACCTTATATTTATGAATAATTGTGATAATATTCATCTCTATATATATATTTTTTTCAATTTGATCTCTATTTTATCGAACAAGATTCTAATTTATATATTTTTATCGGATTAGGACAGCCGAGTGTAGATTTTATCTAAAAAGACGAGTCTGATTTCAAGTCGGGTGAAATTACCCTAAATTTGGATTAAATCAAATTTAACGTGAAAGTTATATTTTATCGAATCGGATTAACCAGAAATCTAACCGATACCCATCTTAATGATGAATATAACTTTTTGTATATAACTTTGATAGTTATTTGCAATATTAAATTCAACTTTTTTAATTAAATGCAACTTTAACTTTTTGTGTAATTAATTATTTAGTCTTTTAAGGTGTTTATTTTATTTTATCTTTATAATAGTTTAAATATAACTCTCAATTATTTGACATTAAATATTTGTATTTCTGATATTTTTTGTGCTCAAATACGAAACTTAAAAAAATAATAACAATTTGTTTATCTCGATATCGTTTGGTTTGTATTTATAACATTTTTGGTATACTTATGATTAATTCATATTTATAAATTTAATGTCGTCATGTGTTATAGATTTAAAAAATAGGTATTGAACTTTTAAGTAAGAATATATATATGTATATATATATTAGATGTTTAATTATTTCAAAAAATAAAAATTTAAATATTTAATAATACCATAAATATTAAATACCTAGATCACAAAGAATATTAAATATTTAATTGTAAAAAATAAGTACTACATTAAACATAAATGTTTGAAGGTTATATTTGTCACGAACTCTTTAATTTCTGGAAAATTCAAATCTTAAGAGAGAATCAATTCAAATTCAACGGCGGTGAAGGAAAATAAAACAGAATTAATTTCCTTCCTAAATATTATTAAAATTGAAAAGAAAAGAGAGAACCTTGAAGGGGAGAAGAATCATTGCCATGCGATCAGGGTTTGGTATTGAA
The DNA here is from genome assembly GCF_006381635.1 of Hibiscus syriacus. Lineage (NCBI taxonomy): Eukaryota > Viridiplantae > Streptophyta > Magnoliopsida > Malvales > Malvaceae > Hibiscus > Hibiscus syriacus. The sequence goes on along the minus strand of NW_024062824.1, from coordinate 669,208 downwards.
ATTGAATTGCGGCAAAGAGATTGTTGATAAATCGTTAATTGGGGAATTTGGCGAACCAAGAGAAATGGGAGGCGATGGTGCTGACAGGGATAAGAGTAAGCAATGGTCATCTCCGAGCTGGGATTATAAAGCGAAAGATGAAGACCTCAGCCTTTGGGGAATTTTCCTCTTCGGTTTAATTGGCGCCACTGCAACCACTTTCGCGGTAAGTGCTTCCGTTCACTCTTGCCCTTTTTAAAGTTTCAATTTTTTCCTAATTTTGTTGAATTTTTTTATCTATCAGTATGTTAGGGTTTTTTTTCTCTTTGATTTGAAATTGGGGCCATAAAAAAAATTAGAATCAAGGTTAGGTTTTTATCTTCTGAGGAACAATGAAAACAAATTGTATTAATAAATCAGTTTTGGTGGGAGCAGCTGTGTGTTATAATTTTCCTTTGTAGTTACAATCTGGCATGTTAGGCAGCTGAGGAGGTCTGTTGATTGGATATATACTCGGTTATACTAAAAACAAGTTCTTTCACCGATTCAGCTCTCAATGATTCCATAGAGCTGTAGTTGAAATTTGGAATGGTTGGAGGAAATTACTCCCTTTTATGGTTAATCATCAATATCTATCTTCATAGTTTTCTTAAAAATGAATGTTGGAAGGAATTTCTTTTCTTATAAATTTTCAGTTCTTATAAATTTAAACAAGGATTGTAATTTTTCGGTTGTTTTCCTGAAAGCATATTGTTAATAGGATGATAGAAATTTATCCAAGTAAAGATTATATTTCAAGAAGAGATTCATTTGAGAGATCTTTTTTTCATCAAATTATTGCTTTGCTACCTTGAGATGCTTAACGGGCTAACATTTCTAAATTTAAGGATATGGCTGTGCTGTGTTACGCTCAAATGTTGCTTTGTTGAATTTTGTATATATTTATACTTTTTCTTATATCTTACATTTTAATATAGCATTTCTCATGTTCTCATTTCTCTTAGTTCTCTTTTTTGTAATTCGACATAGTTGAACACGTGTGTACTTGGAAAGAGTGGTAAGCTTGTGATTTATGTGAGCATTCTTTAATTTTGCTTTGTTTTTACTTCCTACGGTCTTCCAACATGTTTTACAAAGTGTAAATTTAGGATGTTTTAAATTGGGAATTGTTATTGCCAGTTATATGATATTTGAAGGAATGATAAATTGTAATATTAATATTTGATGGTGAGACTTGTGTCGAATTGTTGAATCACTGGAAGATTTACCCAGATTTGTGCGGCTATTTCATTGCCATCTTATGGAAGTTATCTGTAATGGTATTTTCCTGAAATCATTTGTGATTTGGTACATTGGTATAGAGAATGTAAGATGGGTGAACAGTAATTCTTATGTGCAATTATCTTCTTTTAACGCCGTTACATCACTTTGTTTTATGACTAATACTCTTAATATTCTTTTAACACCAGTTACATCAATTTTAAATTTTGGATGGGGACTGCAACCACCTACCCCCAGCTTCAGCCCTGCTCGTATTGATATCTTCTTTAGTAGACCAGTTTGATATCATCATGTGTTAATTAATTCCTTCTTCTCTTTGTAGGAGAGAGGTGCATGCAGAGTGTGTTTAACTGGGAGCGAAATAAAACAAAAGGAGCTATGAGAGCTGGAAGGAAAATCATGGTGCTTATCACAGCGAGATGATTGGTATTGGAAGGCGGATGTATCTTACAAAGATCAAAGAACCAATTACAGGCCACCTCAAAGAGGTAGTGCACGCTATCCATTATCACATCACTCACTATACTGTTTTAGGTCTTGACAGGTAATGCTGCTATTAAATAGGGATAATAAATTCTTCCACCGTATTCATGTTGGCATAGCGAATAGCTTCAACACTGAAAATTGACACTTTTTGTACTTTTCTACTTAGAGCCAGAATGAAACCATATACAGAAGATGAGATTAAGGTATCCTGAATTATATTTGAAATACTTGTATATCGCTGCTGTTGTTTTGAGTTATACTTTTATCATTTTCTAAATTGATACTGAATTTTGACAATGTTTGTTTGTTATGTTATTGGCTATATATCATATATTTCTCGTATATTCTCTTGGTATATCTCTATTCCGATATTAGATAACCAATTAATGAATTAATCATTTGCTTGTCCTAGCTAATTGATACCCCTGTCTTCTCAATAGACGGATTGCTAGTTTATGCTAATCTCAAATTGCCATTTTATCAGACTAGGAAGTCGGAGTGTCTAAGTTTGTGCTCTTCTGTGAAATATTACATTGTGAATGGGAACCTCATCTGTCAACATATATCATATTTCAGTAGGTGGAAAACTAGTGAAAACCATTGTTTCAATACCATTCATTCTAGTCTTAGTTAATGCAATTTGTTCTGATCTTGTCGTTATTACTTGATCATAGTCCGCACTTTACGCTTGAGTTTTTTTGGTTTGATGCATCAATCAAAGAACATAAGTAAAATGAAGGGGAGTTTTTATGGTTCCTTGTAGTTACTGGATTCAGGCCAAGCAAAAGAATTCCAGACAGATCAGAAACCAGGATAATAAAGGTTAGATTTTTTGGGCAGTTATTGCTACAAACCCTTAATCTTAACCCTCTAACAGCATTATTTTGGATTTTTTAAAAGTTAATATGTTGTGTTTCAGAACTCGGGATGCGAAATTTAAAGAGTTAATGACCTCATGAGCCATAAAGCAAGAAAGGAAGAACACGAGGGCATGAAAACCGGAAACGTAGCTATAATTCCACAGGAGTTGAGCCAGTGAAGTGCCAACAGATGCAGAATATTTAAACCCTATCCTTCCATCTCTCTGCTGTTGGATGGCTCAGCCCATTGCAAATCATTTTTTTTGGAGTTTTAATTGAGTTCATACTTCATGTTGCATTTCTGAAAGATGAATAATTATTTCTTCCACCGTAAAGAAAAATCGAATCTCTTTCTCTGTTTGTTTAGGCTGTTTGGTGTGAGAGGGTTCTCTGAATCTGAAACGGCTTCAGCTTTTGCTTCACTTTAGTTTCCGAAACGATTCAACAAGAAAAAGGCAGGGTAAAAATACATCCTCAGAGAGTGGAGAGAGAGGGTTATGCTTTTTTATAGACTCCAAAAACGCAACGGTACTCAAAGTTTACAAGTTAACCGCCCATCGTCTTGTTGCTAACTTGCGCCTCCCATGAGGTTAGACTTAAACTGTGCCGATTTATACGTGGTCCCTATGTCTTGTTGTAACTGAAATCTTTCCGTTAATTTAATAGGCGATAATTGGACAGGTTGTCACCTTTCAAATGTACTTCATTGTTTTATCGTTGTATTTTTGGTTTAATGAAAAAATATCCTTTATTTATTTTAGGTTTTTAAAGTATATTTTATTTGAAGTATGTATTTCATATTTTAACATTATTTTTAGGATAATTTTAAAAAAAATTATTTTCAGGTATATTTATCAATGTTGATCACCTTCCTTTGTTATCGTCGCAGTCAAGACAAACTATCTAATCGGCTCATCCATTTAGTGATCGTTATTGCCCTTATCATCGCCTTAATCTTCTAAATCCCTAACTTATATCCACAATACATAAATTCTATTTCTATACTTACATCTACTGTCATCTTATCACCATATTATCGTCACGTCAGTTATGGTCAACCATTACTACCGTCATCAAACAACAAGATAATTACTCTTGTCATTGTCCCAATCCTCTAAATCCTTAAAATTTTCACTACTCAAATTCATAATTCTATACTCCATATACACTTTCGTTGACTGTCTCTATCGTCGGTTATTGTTAAGTGTATAAAAGTACTATATTTTCTACCATTTTTCATACAATTATTGCTAGATCTAGGCTCAATTTAGTTGCATTATTAGTCTCATGCATGATTCCATAGTTCCTTCATTGTTAAGTTTGATATTACTTCTGGTTGGTTTTTTTGGAAAAGACGCTGATGAAGTATGTTAACTTGTGTAGGTTAAGGATTGCCTAGGCAAGCAGGAATTGTCGTAACATTGGAGCTGATTTCTGAAGGGTTTGCCGAGCCTATTACCAATGATGACTGAATAAGTCCACTCATTCAAGATAAGCACGACAAACAAGGGATAAGTCCTAAAAATTTGGATATCCACGTAGAGTTTAAGGAGATAAAGAAGTTTGATTTGAAAGGAGTTTGAGGATAAAGATAAAGAGACTTGTTATCTCTTTTATTCCAACTATAACTCATCCTCATCTGTTGAACTATGTTTTATAATGTTTTGATATAACAAATTAAGGCAAAATGTGTTTGGACTTAATTGAATTTGTTCAAGTTTTCAAAAATAATTCAAAGTCCAAACTAGAATTTGAGCACAAAACTGTTTTTCAAGGTACGAAGTACTAAATTGTTTTTACAGTATCGATACTATATGAACAATACCGATTCTATTCATGTGGTACTGATACCAAAGGTAGAGAAGTATCGATACTCTCAAGGTAGTCTCGATACTACCAGCTTGCTCAAATTCCAGAATGCAAAATAGGTACTGATACTCAAAGGAGTATCATACTACTGTACAAAGTAGTATCAATACCATGATCATTATATCGATACTGGTAAGCCCAATGATCTTTAACGGCTAGTTTTTTAAAATATAAAGGAAGTATCGATACTCATTAAAGGAGTACCGATACTCCCTGTCCAGGGCAGTTTCATTTGCAGAGAAAACATCCCTAACGGCTATAAACGACAACAAATACATTCCAACATATAAAAACAAGTTGAGGACACTTGAAGAAGGGTTAAAACACCTATCCAAGCAATCAAACACAAGAGAAGAGTTTTCATTCCTATTTTCCTTTCTCTTGTAAATAGTTGTGTTTTGAGCTTATTGTAATGTTGGGACCGTCGGCGCACCCACGACGCAGCGGAAACAAAACTCGACGATCTCACCAGTGATCCAAGTACGTAAAACCGAAATCGAGAGAAAGAGATACGAATACTTACAGCGGGTTCCTTGAAAACAACAAGAACAACAGTGAATACTGGTGGTGTAGAACGGTTCGAATCATAAGCCTCCATGAAATCACGTCTCGGCCTCTACTCAGTTCACCGATTGAGAGCAATATTTGTTTTCCCAAAAACTGTTTTGAGAGAAAACGGCTGAAGGTTTATGTGTGTGTGTTAAAACCGACTGCTAGACCTAACACACCCTTTTATATCACTACCCTAACATCTTAGGGTTTTCAAAGTTATTTCGAATTAACAATAAAATATTATTTAACTAATTCAATTAAATATACATTAAAGACTTATAATCTAAATTATAATCTTTAATGTTTATTTAAAACTTATTTAATTATTTCGAATTTATATACCAATTAAAGAGTTGTAATCTAAATTACATTCTTTTAATGCTTACTTACTATATTCGGGATAATTAAAATCATATGTATAAAATACATATCATAACTCTACATATATTTTAGTAACATACAACAAATTGTACATTTTTGCTCATTTCAATCCTAGGGTGTGACCCTGTAGGTATTGTAACGTTAGTAGTAATTATTAGAACAATTCTAATATTACATACACTGAGTGACATCGCAATATATCATTGTCACCTAAGTTACAAGAATTATGATTTGACATATCATCTTCGTGATTAACTCTTTTATGTATTAATCCTTTTGTCCTTTATATCTAGAATAGGCACAAGTCTTAGAATAGTCACACTTGTATAGCACATCTATTGTTTCTTGATATCTAGAGTAGACTATAATTAACGAATATGATATCACATATCAACTTATTCGAGCATGGCCATGCATTTCTAGTCACTCAACCAAGTGGCCTGTGATATATTTTCTATTATGTAGGAAGGACAAATCCTATCTTAGCCATATACACCCCACTATATATCGAAATATATTCAATAACAGTCTTTATAGTGCAACCAGTTACGGAGCATGTTTAACTGTATCAAATATAACAATATATGTTGGGATGACATTGATCTCAAGTCTGAGGATCATACATATAGTCATCACCATGAGCAATGTTATGACCGTTACATAATAATCCAAACATATGCTCATGATTGGTCAATCCAATACATTGTTCTCTAACAATATAATCATGTATCAATTTTGACATCTCTATGTCAATGACAACTCCTTGTCATCAATCAATAACATGTTAGTCTTAAGCATATTATTGTCCATGCCTATAATACTTGACTATGGATCTTTTAATAATATTATATGGACTTTATTATCTTTCAGTTTATGTTAACACAGACACATAACTGAAAATAATAGTGGCAATGCCTTTATTTAATAAAATCGGTAAATAAATATATTATTACAATCATCATATGATTGGTCTTTGGGCATACTCTAACATGCAAATCTTTTATTTGTTTATTGTGAGCTTAAATCTCTGTAAACACCTTCCTTTTAGAGGTTTTCTTGTTTACATCTTTTTTTTTGTAAAGGGGTTTTGGTTCTAGTTTAGCCAAGTGAAAACTAGGGAGTTGTAAAGGTTATCCCTTTATCCTTGAAAAAGAAAGAACAAATTATGAATTTGTTGGAAAAATACTTAGTGAGGAGCTAACGTAGTGGATAGACTTAGTTGAAAGCCGAACCACTATAAATCCTTGTGCAAATTGTTCTATCCTTTTACTCTTACTCCATATTCTCAAAAAGCAATTCACCCCCTCTTGACAATTCTTTCGGTTGATCTTTGAGATTCATCGAATATCCCAAAATCATCAACAACCAATTCGACCTAATCATCTTCTATAAATAATGATCAAATCATAATCTATAGAGGGGAGCCAACTAGAGAGAAAAACTGAGGGTTGATCACACATCTTCTTCCTTATTTCTATTCATTTCATGTTGAGGAATATTTCTTGTATTTCTTTTGCACCCAACCATGAACTAAACTCTTGGGTTATTGGGTTTTTGTGGTTGTAAAAAGTTTTGGATTTTTTAGGTCATTAATTGCAGTTTAAGTTCAAAGTTTGTTTATTCTTGATTTTTAATTTGATTTCGAGAAATTGGTAGTGGATCTCGAATTATCCATTTATTTAATATCAGAGAATTAGATTCAAGAAATGAATAATCATGATCTTCATTTTAACAAAAATTGGTCAAGGCTAATCCATCTTAGGGATAAGATTCAGAATTCAACGGCTAAAAGTAGTGTAAGATCAATTGTTGTTCACCCATGGTTAACACAGGGATGTATCACCAAGGCATGCACAATTTACTAGTTCTTTGGGTTAAGGATAACAAGAAGGCATTGAACGCTTCATCGAGCTTTGAATGGAGGAACCCAATTCCTACGACAATTGAATCATTCTCAATTGTCAAGGCAATAGAGTTGCCTCGACAATCAATTGCTCGAACTATTCATATAGTCATCACATTGTAACTCATGATAACCCGACTTACTTTCTTATTCGATCATAATATTTTATTTATTTATTTACACATTTATTTTACTCGTTAATTCAAACTCCTACTATCACCAATTTATTTCTTTTTATAATACAAGAAGTTAGAATATAGAGATACACCAATCCCTATGGAGACGATATCTACTATAACTTGTGACGTGTACACTTGCACCAATTGAAATACTCAAATCACACAACAAGTTTTTGGTGTCATTATCGGGGATTAACAATAGCAACTTTGATTATTATTTCTTGCACCTTAATTTTTGGTTTGTTTATCAGACTCAATGGGTTTGCAATTTTGGTTTTGCATTTGTTATGACCAGGGCGAGACCAACATCACCAAAATACCCATTTGAACATGAAATAGAGCAGTTCTTCATAGAAAAGAACATGAGCAACAGTAGCAATGAGAAACTTGCTAATCCAGTTGTCAACCTAAATGTTGTGGCAATTAGATAGTCGAAGAAGAGGAGGAGGAGCTTTAGTAGAGACATGTTCAAGTAAGGAACATACCCATTTAAGACTACTTAGAGGAAGATCTCAATGGTCAATCCATGAATTGTCGCCTACTTCAAATTAAAACCAATAGTGTTCAATATGATCAATATAATTGGTCAATTTGATGGATCGACAACAGAAGATGTCAGACAACATCTTAAATTCGAGAAATTTGTAACTCATTCAAACAACAAGTCCTTGAAAATGTCCTAAGACTGAAATTATTCCCTTATTCACTGAGGGATAGGTCGAAATCATGGTTGAATAGTATCTCATATCGATCTCTGAATCTTGGACGGATTTATGTTGTGATTTCTTTGGTAGATCTAGTTATACAAATATGACTGATAAATTATGTAACGATATTACTTTTTTTGACAAGCTGATGATGAATCCATGCACAAGGCTTGGGAACGATACATGGAGCTTTTACGTTAATGTCCCATGCATAGGTTCTCGGTATAGATGCAATTGGTGATGTTCTACAACTCACTGAATATGACTAGGAGATGCTAGATGCTTCGATAAATGGCATACTCCTCGACAAGTCACAAGAGGAAGCAATGGGGATTCTGAACATGCTTGTCAAGAATGATTATCAGTTCCCAACTACTAGAAGAAGAGAGTCTGACATAATACCATGATAAACGAACTTGAGTCATCGGAAACTATTTTCGCTCAGTTGGCTACCTTAACCAACTTGGTTAAGAATATGTAGCGACCTAGCAATCGATAGGTAATCAAGGGTATATCATTTTTGTGATTTATTTAACGGTAACCATGGTTCTTTGAGTGTTCACAAAACCCATAATCCAGATTTATGTTACAAACTACAATCAGAACAACAATGTGATGTCCAAAACGTACACTCCAACCTGAAGGAAGACCCTAATTTCTCATAGAGTAACTTGTACAATGTTCTCAATCATGAAAATCAGAATAAACAAGCATCGAGATTACAAAAGTGAATCTTACATAGTTCTTTTGAAAATTGTCTCAATTCTTTTATGTTAAAAAGTGAATCTTACATAGTTGAGAATAGTAGTTTCATGAAAAAAGAGTGATTCTTTCATTAACTGGATTCAGATGAGACTGCAAAAACAAGAGATAACATTGAAATCCTTGGAGACATGTCGAACAATTTGCCCAGAATTTGAACAAACACCACTAGGCGGTTTACCTAGCAATACTGAGGTCATGAAGGGATTAGACCACAAGAAATGTAAGGTAATCACCACTCGGAGCAGATGAAAGCTAACTAAAACTCTTACACAGCCTACGGGAGAACTCAACCAGCAGAACAGACCCCTGACCAAGAAGATACATCCAAAAATATTTCCCCAGTCGATATGAATTGGTGATTACCCGGGCATGCCCACATGCCTCGACATTCCAATTGTCGCGACAAGTACATCGACAAAAATTCAAAATATGAAAAGGTTAAGATTTGAATTCCACCACCATTCCCTCAGAGGCTGAAAAGGCAGAAATAAGAATAATAGTTCAAGAAATTCTTGGAAATATTGAAGCAAGTTCACATCAATTTACCATTGGTTGAGGCGATCAAGAAATGTCAAACTATGCTAAGTTCCTTAAGGTCATTTTCTCTAAAATAACGAGGCTATGAGAGTTTGAAACAATTGTTGTAACAAAGGATGCATGTCCATGTTGCACAGCCGAATGCCACCCAAACTAAAAGATCCCAGTAGTTTAATACCGTGTGCAATCAAAAATCGCTACGTCGGGAAGGTGTTAGGATCTTAGAGCAAGCATAAACCTTATGCCTAAATTTGTTTTCCAAAGATTGGGTACCATGAAGGCGAGTGTAACACCCTAACCCGTATAATTATACCTATATAGATATAGATGTCACCTGAATTTCTGAAAACCATTCCCAATTTAAAACATGAACAGTGTACCGATGCACTGCTACAGTAACGTGAACACTGTACTGATGCACAAAAACATCAAATTTAAAATGTGTATCTATGCACTGCTACAGTGCATCGATGCATACAGTACTGCTAAAATAATTTTTGCAATATATAAAACTCATAAAATTACCATTTTGTTTCCAAATTTATTCAACTCATCAAATTGAACATTAATAATTAGATGCCACTTTCTAAGTCAAAATTCCATCATAGGATGTCTTACTGATATTGTAGTGTATTCCTGGCTCGGAGTGCCTTGTACTCTTACTCTATTCTTGGCTTTTTACTTACGCGTGAAAATCACACGCTAAGTATATACTTAGTGAGGCAATTAAAAACAATAACAGTGCAATATAATTCATGATTGAATTTCAATGTCCAAATCAAAATGCCATAAGATCATGTTACATACATGTCCATTATTTACTATGATCAAAATGATATAAAATTTCTTATCATTTATCCTATAAGCTCGTAAGTTTATTTACCAATATACTTACCATTTATTCCATAAGCTCGTAAGCTTATTTTACCAATACTTACCATTTATCCTTTAAGCTCGTAAGCTTATTTTACCAATATACTTGCCATTATTCCATAAGCTCGTAGCTTATTTGCATGGTTACTATTTATTAACCAATAAACCATAAACAATAGCCCATAGCCCATATAAAACCCTGAGGACCCTGGGTACACGAGTCAAAGTTAAGCACCGTAGTGCTAACCTATATGACACATAAGGTCGTGTCCACCATCTGTATTAGGTATCCTTAAGTACAGTCTTGTATGACACATAAGGTCGTGCCCACCATATACTAGATATCCTTTAGTGTATCCCGTATGCAGCGCTGCTGGACTATATGGCATGCCAACTATACCCTATCCCTCAATGACTTACTTGGGCATACAGTCTATTTATTTGATTCATCCATGGAAAAGTATATTATCAATATTTAACATTGGGTAATTCATACCCGAAATAACATTCATGATCAATGCATTATAATTTCATACTGTGACATATCAATATCATGTCAATTTATGAAAAATGACATAATATCATGCTAATATAAACAAGGTCGACTTATCGCAAGTCTTCCTGATGATGTATAAAACATCCATGTATAATGTCATGCATGTATTGCACTCACCTTGACACTTTATATCTTCAAAATATGTGCCTCACTAATTGTCCACAAAAAACCCTTTTCAATTTGACTTGATTCGATCAAAAATCACAATCTGTATAAATCACAAATTCATAACAATACATGTTAGTATTTTACTAACATAAACATATCCCAAAAATAACTCCATAATATACTTGAAACTCATTTCAATCAAAATACTTAACACTTAATAATTCCTTTTAACATTGGAACCAATGTTTCCAATTTACTCAAAATGGTCCTTCACCATTTTATCACTTAGATTCTTATTACCAAAAATTCCAGCATTGAAATTATTACCATTCAATTGCTTTTACAAAGGCTTAATTACATTTAAGTACCCCAACTATGTGAAGTTGTACTTAAATCACCAATCTTTTCAAACTTCCAAAATAGTCATAATTCACATCTAACACTCATTTCAATTCCAAAAAAACATTTTCCAGTGTAGTACATCAACTATTAAACAATTATACAACCATTCATAACTTTTCCAAAGTTACCGAATTAGTCCCCTAACTTTGCAAAATTACAAAATGGTCCCCAAAATTTCCAAGACTTGTAGAATACTTTCTACATCATTTCCAGACCTTATAGTTTTCCATAATTTTTCTTATCCTTTAAGACCAAGGCCTAATGGTTTAAAATTCCAAAACTAGGCTTTTCATGATTTTGCTCGATTTTGATTCGATTCAAGCTTGAAATCAACTTTCAATCAACCTTATAACATCCTTAAAATCAAATATCTAATCAACTCTCAGAACAAAAAGTTCTACAATTTCCTCTTTTGACCGAATTTTAAAGAATTATTTATAGGAAAATTGAACATGTTATAACCATAAATCAAGCTTGAAAATGAATCTACAACTTCAAAAACATCAAGATTCATCATCAATTTCATGAACCCTATCATGAACATAAACCCTTAGATTTGGGATATTTGAAATCCAACAAGATTAGAAAGAAATATTGGTGCCAATTGATAGCGTTTTTCTCGTAGACCACTTTCCTATTTCACGGCATAACCCGAATTCCAAAGGAATTAACTCAAAAATTGAAAATAAATATTTTTCCTTACCTCCAAGCTATCTCACGTCCTTTGCTGGAGAATATGAACATCTTGGCATGATATTTTTGATTGATATCATGCTTATCATCCTTTAAAATAATATTTAATTCATTAACTTGGGAAAATACCAATATACCCTTAATGAAACTTCATAATTACCATAAAACCTAAATACTTATCCTTATCATCATCCAAATCAGAGAAATATCAGCCTTATCATCTTTCAATAGTCAAAGATGAACAAAATAGTTTTCCACTTTACCGTTTTGCCCTTGTAATTTCCAAAATTACAATTCAATCACCATAATCCAACGGTTCAAATTAAACATGAAATTAAACCATTAAATATTATTTTCGAACATTTTAAAAATGTGAAAATATTTTTATTTTCTTATTTTGTGACATTTGTAATTTTTCCAAAATTACATTTTGGTCCCTAAACTTTTCAAAATTTATACTTTAGTCACCAAACTTTACCAAATTTATAATTTGTAACTAAATAAATCCATTTATAGAATAACATTATTTTTGGGAAAATCAACACTTAATTCCTTAAACTTTTCCCAATTTCTACTTTGACCATCAAACTTTCAAAATTTGCATTTTGGTCATTATCTAAAATTTTGGGGTATTACAACGAGACCTACAATAGTTATGCTACAACTTGCAGACATATCCTATGTGCATCTAGAGGGAAACATTGAAGATATACTAGTAAGAGTTGATAAATATTTATTTTTCCCACTGACTTCATTGTTCTAGATTGTGAAGTAGATGAGTTTGCACCTATTATCCTTGGAAGACCATTCCTAGCAACGGAAAGAACCCTAGTTGATGTTGAAAGGGGAGAACTCAGTATGAGAGTGAATGACCAGCAAGTCAAACTGAATGTCTTTCAAACCTTAAAACATGCTGACGATCCTGAAGAATGCTAATTTATTCACACCACCACTGAATTCAATTTCGAAGTGGAGGAGAATTGCCTTGACAATTTTATTACTGTACCAGAGGAAATTGAAGAACCGGACGATGGAGAGCAAGGAAAACCAAAATGGATAGTAAGTCGATCGGGTAAATATTTCAAACCATTGAACTACTCAGGTAAAAACAATAAATTAGAAATTCTTCTATTGAGAAACTGTCTATTTTAGAATTGAAACCATTGCTAGGGTAATTAAAATATGCTTATTTAGGATCCAATAACACACTACCCATAATTATTTCTTCTAAATTACAGCCAAAACATGAAAAGTGGTTGATTGATATGTTGGTGTTGCAAAAAAAGAAATAAGATGGATAATTTTGACTTGAAAGGAATTAGTCCGGTGATGTATATGCACAAATCTTATTGAAGGACAATGATAAACCTTCAATTGAGGCACAAAAGAGACCTAACCCAGTCATGTGGGAGGTTGTGATGAAAGAAATCATCAAGCAGCTTGAGTTTGGTATCATATATCCTATCTCTGATAGTACATGTGTAAGTCCAGTATAGTGTGTATCGAAAAAGGGAGGTATAACCATGGTAAGAAATGAAGTAATGAATCATTCCAACTAGAACTGTTATTAGTTGAAGGGTTTGTATGGATTACCGTAAGTTAAATAAAGCTAATAAGAAAGATCATTTTCTTTACCCTTTATTGACCAAATGCTTGATTAAATTTTAGGTAAACCCTTTTCTTATTTTCTTGACCAGTTTCTCAGGTTATAACCAAATCGCCATAGCACCAAAAGATCAGGAAAAAACCACCTTCACATGCCCATATGTTACATAATCATTTCTAAGGATGTCATTTGGATTATGTAATTCCTCGAAAACTTTCCAAAGATGCATGATGGTGACCTTCTCCAATATGGTGGAAGATTACCTTGAAATCTTCATGGACGATTTCTCAATCTTCGAGGCAGTTTTGATAATTGCCTTAGCAATTTGAAGAATGTGTTAGCACGATGTGAATAATATGACCTGGTTGTAAACTGGGAGAAATGGAATTTTATGGTAGATAAAGGAATTGTGTTTGGATATAAAATATCATCATAGGGAATTGAAGTGGATAAACCCAAGGTGGACATGATTGAAAGATTTTTGCCACCAATTCAGTCAAAGGAATTCGAAGTTTATCAGACATGCAAGTTTAACAGAAGGTTTATTATAATGTTTCTGAGATTTCTAAACCTTGTGTAATTTGCTTGAACAAGATAAAACCTTTGATATGATGATTCATATCCCACAGTCTTTAAAACCTTAGAAGAAAAAAAATTACAACTTGCCACAACACCCATTGTCATTCACCTGATTGGTCACTACCTGTTGAACTCATGTTGTAACATCCCAAAAACTAAGTAGTAACTATATTGTAAGATTTTGGAACTTCAGGTCTAATTTCAAAAAATTAAAAAAGTTCAGGGACTTAAATATGAATATTTTGGTATTGGATTAAATAACAAGAAAGGAAAGAATGAAGGGTAATGTGGTATTTTCATTTAAAGGATATTTATCTCCTTATTAAGAGATAAGCACGTGGGGTGAGAGAGTTATCTAGAAGCTTATTTTCTTATCTTCTTCTTCTTCCTGTTAGCTTCATTTCAAAGGTGAGTTTAATTGTAGCTGTTTATTTCTTGAATTTGTAAGTTGGTTTTTTTTCTTTGAGTGTTATATAAGCTTAAGGAAAGCTTATATAAGATTAAAGAAACAAGAAAAGAGAATTAGAAAGGAAATTGTAAAAAGGGTGTATAAGTGAATTATTGGTATGAAGAAGTTTTTGAAGTTTTATTGATAAATTTGACTTTTCATAAGAAGGATTAAGAAGTCTAAAGTATTAGAAATGAGTTTTGAACACATTGAAAGTTTAGTAAAATTCTTAAATTCAAGAGTTATGTGAGATATTGAAGATGATGAAGTGTTATAGTGATAAAAGATGGTCTAAGTATATGTAGTGAGTTTAGTGTATGAAGGGAGTGTTATAAGTGGAGTTTAGGTAGAGTGGTGGTAATTTTTGGGTTAAAGAAATAGAATATGGGTTATTAGTATCGGTACTGGTTGAGTAAGTACCGATACTACAAGGCAATATTAAGTGATAACTATGTGTAAGTATCGATACTGCATGAACAATATCGATACCATAAGGAAAAAATGGGATAAATCTTAATGGGGTATCGATATTGAAGTGAAAGTATCGGTACCATGGGTATCGATAACAATTTGGAGGTATCGGTACAATTCTTGCGTTGAAATTCCAGAATCAAGTAAAGGTATCGATATCGTGAGAGGGTATCAATACTACAAGTATAGAGGTATCGGTATTGTGCTAGTAGTACCGATACTACTTAAGTTGGACTTTAGAAATTAGTACTTTGTTTAGTTTGCATTAGTAAGAATATTTTCGAGTAATTTGAATCCCAATATTTATTGGATTATATATTCATGTAGATATCGATCGAAAGCAAAGTCCAGATAAGTCAACAGAGTAAGATTTACCGAGGAAGAGAGATAAGAGTGGTATTGACAAGGTGAGTACATGATATTAAGTGTAAGTTATGTTAGAGAATTAAGACTTACGATGAGTCTAATAATGATATTAGATTACATGTGTACCCAAATACAAGCATATAATGATATGAACTTATGTGTACATGAGTATATGCATATGTATAGATGTAAAGTTCATCTCTATACGTGATCTATGTGAATGCATGTATATGTGATAAATCATGTGATTATGAGATATGTGTGATAATAAGTTATATGATATATGATCATAAGAGATAAGACATATGACAAGATATGTGAAGTGATCTATGTGATTATATGTCAATATGAATACAAGAATATGATATGTTATATGATAATGAGATATGAGACTCTACGATATTACATGATATACGTGATAAGAAGCTATGGGTTTATATGCCTATGTGATATGAATGTGTAAATATGTGATAAACATAAATGATAATGCCCATGATATGTGATATGAGAGCTAGGGGTATAGTTAGCATGCCAAGAGTCGAGGGTTCTATGTGGTCCTTCGGGATATATATGTAATCCTTTGGAACATGTATGCGGTTCTTCGGGACACATATTTGGTCCTTTGGAATATATATGTGATCCTTAAGGAGTGATTCTTCAGGACATATATGTGGTCCTTTGGGACATATATGTGGTTCTTCGGGACAAATTCTATGTGCCCCTAGTGGGAATTTATACGAGCTATGGTGAAAGCGTTTGTGCACAACCTCAATGTACTCACATACCTTAAGTTCTTAAAAGTATTCATGGGCTAATAAGGAGATATAAATCAAATACATTGTATGTGAGGTATATGCTTTATGATGTGAAATGTACTTCAGGATCTATTTAACGTTGTGTGTATTGTTAGGTATAAGAGTATATGATTATATGAATGAAGGATAAGAATGTTAATAATGAAAAATGATATGTGTGCATATAAGTTTTGTGTTGTATGAATTGTACATGCATTGTTAAGTATCTACAGTTTCTATTAGTCATTTACATGTCTCACTAAGTCTGTGACTTAGCGTGTGAGTGTTTCACACGTGGGATCCGAGAAGGTTGAAAGTGAAGATAGGTGGAGACCACATAACTTCATCAGAGATCAGAGCAGAAGAAATTGAATAGTAGGTTTCTGTATTGTATTAAATAACGTTGACATGTACTTAAAGAATTAAATTGTATAAGCTCTGATCAGTTTTTGTAAACCTTTGGTTTAATGTATGTAAATTATTCAATATGTTTAAATTAAGTTTGAAATTCTTCTTTATTTTATATAAGTAAATGATTTGAAAAGTTAATGTGACATCTCGGACTCGTATTCGGGTCGGATACGGGTTGGGGGTGTTATACATGTCCGATGCTGGTGATTTTAGGGTAGGAGCCGTTTTAGGTCAAGGAAATGTAAATTTTTTCACGTGATTATTATGGTAGTAAAATTCTTAATTCTGATCAATTAATTACACCAAAACAGAAAAGGAATTACTTGCAGTAGTTTTCGCCTTTGACAAATTTCATTTCTATTTGATT
The DNA here is from genome assembly GCF_006381635.1 of Hibiscus syriacus. NCBI lineage: Eukaryota > Viridiplantae > Streptophyta > Magnoliopsida > Malvales > Malvaceae > Hibiscus > Hibiscus syriacus. Next base: position 652,035 of record NW_024062824.1, on the reverse strand, counting down.
GGTAGAAATGCAATTTTCCACACTGACCATTAAAAAATTAAGTATTTATTTGTTGAAAAAGATTCTAAACCTTGTTTAATTCGTTGGATATTACTTTTACAAGAATTTGACATTGAGATTAAGGATGAAAGGATCAGAGAATCAGTTACTGACTATTTGTCAAGGTTGGAAGGAGGTGATGGAGTTGATGATTTATTGGAAATCCATGATGCATTATCAGATGAGTAGATGTTAGTTGCCATGGCAACACCCTGGAATACCTCATGGTCTTACTCACCAAGGGAAGAAGTGGTTCCGACATGATGCTAAGCATTATTATTGGGATGAGCTTATTTGTTTAAACAATGTGCAGATCAAGTAATAAGACGATGTGTTCCAGAGGAAGAACATCAAAATGTTCTTCAACAATTACATTCTTCACCTTATGGAGGCCATTTTGGAGGAACGAGCATTGTCGCTAAAGTCTTACAATTCGTTTTATATTGGCCTACCATTTATAATGAACCTAAGAATTCTACAAGCAATGTGATCGTTGTCAACGCACAGGTAATATTTCAAGGTGGCATGAGATGCCATTGCAGAATATCCTTGAGGTCGAGTTGTTTAACGTACGAGATATTGATTTTATGGGACATTTACCATCCTCATTCGACAATTTAACATCTTATTGTCGTCAACTATGTATCTAAATGGGTTGAGGCAACTGCAGTACCAATAATTCCAATACCGTGTAGAGGTTCTTGTAAAAATATTAACACGTTTCAGAATACCGAGGGCAATCATTAGTGATGAAGAAAAGTATTTTGACAACAAACTGATTGCCAAGATGTTTCAATGCTTTGAAGTGACACATAAAATTGTCACGCCATATCACCTCCAGACAAACGGGCAGGCTGAAATCTCCAACCGAATTAAAGATTATCCTTGAGAAGGTTTTCAATCCATCTTGAAAGGATTGGTCTTTAAGACTAGATGATGCACTTTGGTCTTATCACACAACATTGTTGAAAATATTTTGATGTTTCGATATAACAAATTAAATGATAATGGATTTCAAAGATTTTCTAATCATTTTCAAAATGTATATTTGATCATCTATTCGAATATCAAAATAATACTCCAAGTTTTACAAATGTCTATTTCAAATCCTTACTCAATTGTAAAAATATGTTTTAATCTTTTAAACAAATTTACAAAGTATTTCGAGCCTTAATTGAGTCAAAAATCATTTATTAATAAATCTCAAACCAAAATGGTCAGATTGCCCAGAGGGAACCGATTCCCCCCAATGAGGGAACCGATTCCCCCTGAATGGTTTTGGCTCCGAGAAATAACAGATTACTCGGAGGGTACCGATTCCCCGTACAGGGGGTACCGATTCCCCCCTGTGTAATGGTTAAAAATATTTGAATTTTACACTACAGGAATTAATTCCCTATTAAGGGGTACTGATTCCCCCACGCTCCAAGCAGTTTTATTAATTTTTTTCACACTTAAACGGCTCTATTGACCCCACTAATCATCCCCGATGTTCAGAATCAATTGAAGGAGTATTTAAGCAAGCTTAGAAGCCATGATCAACAAGTTTGAGCATCATACCTCAAACTTGTTGTGAGAGAGAATCAAAGAGAAGCATTATACCTCAAGTTTGAGCATTTTCAAGCATATTTCATTCAATATTCATTTTTGCTTTCAAGAACACTTATGTGCTCAATTGTAATATTCTTGAGTGTTCTTTCTTTTTTCTAGAATTATGCAAACATCTTTCCTTGTGAGGATTTTCTTGTAAGTTTACAAAATTTTTATTGTTTCTTTTGGAGAGAGTGTTCTTAAGAATTTGGGGTATAATTCTTGAGAGAGTTGTAAGGTTACTCTTTGTCCTCAAAAGAAAGAAAAATTAGTGAATTTGTGGAAATCCTTAGTGTGATAGCTAAGGTAGTGAACGTAGACTTGGGTTGAGAAAGTCGAACCACTTTAAATCATTGTGCAAATATTTTCAATTTTCTGCAAAAGCTTCCACCGAAATTTTATTGCCAATTCATCGCCTTGACCTATTCCGTCGATCGATTAACTCAACAATTGGTATCAGAGCCTAACTCATTTGAAGGTTTAATTGCCTCTTGAGTCGATTCAGGAAGAGTTGCATTGATATTCAAGTCATCAATGGCCGTCGCTTCAAACTCTAACTTCGTTCTCGATTAAATGCCCATCAACAAGCCTCCTTTCTTCAATGGAGCTAACTATGCTTATTGGAAGAATATAATGATGTACTTCATCCAAGCAAGTGACATGGGAGCATGGAATGTCATAGAATATGGATACATCAAACCCTCCACTCACCCAAGATTGTGGAGTGAAGGAGAGACAAGAATGTTCCAGCTCAACTCCAAAACCATTCATATCATTTTTTGTGCTCTTGGACCGGATGAATATGAAAGAGTTTCATGTTGTACAACAGCCAAAGAAATATGGGATAAACTACAAGTTACTCATGAAGGCACCGACGAGGTAAAAAAATCTAAATTAGTCTTCTAACTCATAGCTATGAAAATTTCAGGATGAAACCGGATAAAGATATTAAAGCTATGACGTATAGATTTTCCACGATTGTCAATGGTCTTAAATCATATGAAGAGATCATTCCAAATGAAAAGCTTGTGAGGAAGTTGGTTTACTCACTTCCAAAATCGTGGCAATCAAAAAAGACTGTAATCATCGAGGCTAAGAACTTAAAGTCCTTAACTCTTGAAGAACTAATCGGTTCACTCCTTACTCATGAAATGATGCTTCAAGATGAGTAGACCTCGATAAGATTGATAAGACACCAATGGAGAAGGAGAAGAATAAGAACGTTGAAGTTGCTCTCAACTCCATAAAAGATGAGAGTGATTCAGATAAGATGACGATGACAAGGAAATGGCATTATTTGCCAAACGGTTCAGAAAATTAATGAGGCCCAACCGATAAAGAAAATTCAAACGAAATGAAGGCTTCAAAACTGAACCAAAGGAGAAAGACCTCATTATTTTCTATGAATGCAAAAAGACGGGGCATGTCAAATATGATTATCTTCAATTGAAGAAAAATGGTCAATCCAAGAAGAAGCACAAGGCTCATGTGGCTACATGGAGTGATGAGGAAGGTTCCGGTGAAGAGGAACAAGAAATTGCAAACTTGTGCTTGATGGTCATCGGGGATAGCTCTAAGGTAACCTTTAACTCATTTAATTCAGATGATTTATCTTATGATGAGGTATTAGAGGATTATAATGGTTTGACTTCGAATTGTAAGACTTTATTTTCAAAATACAAAATGATATTTCAAAATTGAAAATGAAAATAGTCTTATGTCCAAGATCAACAATGAGCTTGAAAGTAAGATCAAAGAATTTTAAATCAAATTAAATGAATTTGAAAAGAAAATAATGATTTGCATAACTTACTTTCAAAAGTTCATGATGATCATCAAAAGAAAATTGATGAACTTAAAACTTCTTTTAATAAAGTTGGAACAAAAAGTTTTAAAAAATGTGAGAATTCAAATTCAACTTTGTTAGAAAAAGTTTTAGAAACTACAATCATAGAGGTCCACAACGAACCTTAAATGGTAAAATCATTAGGAGTATGTGGGTTCCTAAAGAACTCATTACTACTAAAGATAAGGATATCCTACATAAATGGATACCCAAGGGGACTAGGATTTTGAGTACTAATGAATATGGACCCAAAGAATTTGGGTACCAAAAATCAAAAATTAATCTATGTTTGTAGGAAAAGGAGCATTGCTACAAGGCAAGGGAAATAAGTTCAAATTCATGGTACCTTGATAGTGGATGCTTAAGACACATGACCGGAGATAAGAGCCGTTCATAAAGCTTAACGCCAAAATGGAGGAGAGGTGCCTTTTGGTGATAATTCAAAAGACACATTGAAGGTATAGGTACAATAAGTAGTACCTCTTCCATACAAAATAAAATTGTTTTATATGAATGGATTAAAGCATAATCTTTTGAGTATTAGTCAATTATGCAATAAGGGGTTCATGTCATGTTTGATATTAATGGTTGTAAAGTTATTGACATTGCATCAAATCAGATTATGCTTGTTTGTCATAGAATAGGAAACATATACATGGTGCATTTAGATTCTATAGATATGACTAATTTATGCCTAGTTGCTAAGGATGAGCATGATAGTTGGTTATGGCATATGAGACTAGTACATGCTAGTATGAGTGTTTTGCAACGATTAATTCAAGGAGATTTAGTTCGAGGGTTGCCTAAACTAAAATTTGATACTAATAAAATCTATGATGCTTGTGCTAAAGGAAAACAAAAGCGAATTTCTTTTAAATCCATTAATGACGTATCCACCAATAGAGTATTACAATTGATCCATTTAGATCTGTTTGGACCATCTAGGACTACTAGCTTGGGTGGAAAACAATATGCATTTGTATTGGTAGATGACTATTCTAGATATACTTGTGTTCTATTCTTAAGTACTAAAGATGAAGCATTAGAAAATTCATCACATTTTCAAAAGTAATCCAAAACGAAAAAGGTTACTCTAACTAGTGTTAGGAGTGATCATGGAACTAAATTTGAAAATCTTGGATTTACTGAATTTTGTAATTCTAATGGTATTAGCCATAATTTTTCAGCACGTAGAACCCCTAAACAAAATGGAGTTGTTGAGAGAAAAAAATCAAACTTTAGAAGAAATAGCTAGAACCATGCTTTGTGAAAACAACTTGCCAAAATATTTTTGGGCGGAAGCCACAAATACCGCTTGTTATGTTATTAATCGAGTAATGATTAGGCCTATTTTGAAGAAAACTCCATATGAACTTTTTAAAAATGAAAAGCCTAACATTAGCTATTTTCATCCTTTTGGATGTAAATGTTTTGTTTTAAACAATGGTAAAGACAATCTTGGCAAATTTGATGCTAAAAGTGATGAAGAAATTTTTTTTGGGTTATTCCTTAAATTCTAAAGATTATCGAGTATTTAATAAAAGAACTTTAGTTGTAGAAGAGTCTATACATGTTGTTTTCGATGATAATCCCCTTCTGAGAAAGGTTTCTTGTGTGAATGATGATGTAGGTATTATAAACATAAAAGATGTTACACATGACGTTGGAGAACCATCGTCAAAGGAAGAAACGAAAGATGAGGAAACTCACGATCCCCTCGAGAATCCAACCATTGAAGAAAGGGAAGTATCTTTCCCAAGAGAGTACAACTATGTCAAGGATGGTGAAATTATAGGTGATCCATCCGAATGGGTAACAACTCGATCTTCTCTTAGAAATATATGTAATTATGTTGCATTTATTTCATGCATAGAGCCTAAGAATATTAAAGAAGCATTAAATGATGAAAATTGGATAATGGCTATGCAGAAGAATTAAATCAATTTGAGAGAAGTACAGTATGGACATTAGTTGAAAGACCTAGTAATAAATCTACTGTCGGTACTAGATGGGTATTTAGGAATAAGCTTGATGAAAGTGGTAACATAGTGAGAAACAAGGCTAGACTTTTTGCTCAAGGCTATACTTAAGAAGAAGGCATAGACTATGATGAAATATATGCTCCCTTAACTAGATGGAAGCAATTAGAATGTTATTAGAATTTGCATGTTTCAATGAATTCAAATTATATCAAATGGATGTTAAAAGTGCATTTTTAAATGGTTTTATAAAAGAAGAAGTGTATGTGGAACAACCTCCTGGTTTTGAAGATTCAAATTTCCAGTTCATGTTTTTAATTGACAAAAGCGCTTTATGGTTTAAAACAAGCTCCTAGAGCTTGGTATGAAAGATTGTCAAACTTTTTAATTCAAAAAGGTTTTTCAAAAGGGAAGGTTGACCCTACATTGTTTTTAAAGCATAAAGGTAAATGTTTATTAGTAGTTCAAATTTATGTTGATGATATAAATTTGGTTCTACTAATGATGTTATTTGCCAAGAATTTTCTAACCTATTGCAAAGTGAATTTGAGATGAGCATGATGGGGAGCTTTAATTTTCTTGGGACTCCAAATCAAACAAAAAAAGATGGCATCTTCATCAATCAATCTAAGTACGTCAAGGATATGCTCAAGAAGTTTGGACTGGAAAATGGGAAACATCATGACACTCCAATGAGCTCATCAACAAAGCTTGACAAAGATGAAAGAGGTAAATGTGTGGATGTTAAATTATATAGGTCAATGATTGGTTATTTGCTTTATCTAACCGCAAGTAGACCGGATATTATGTTCAGTGTTTGCTTATGTGCTAGATTTCAATCATGTCCTAAGGAATCACATTTACTAGCTGTTAAGAGAATCTTTAGATACCTTAAGGACACTCTTAGTTTATGACTTTGATATCCTAGAGACTCTAGCTTTAACTTGCATGCCTTCTCTGATGTGGATTATGGAGGATGAAAATTAGATAGGAAAAGCACCTCTGGTACTTGCCAATTCCTTGGAAATATGCTGATTTCTTCGTTTTCAAAGAAACAAAATTGTGTTGCATTATCTACCACTGAAGTGGAATACATTTAAGCCGGTAGTTGTTGTGCACAAGTTTATGAATGAAACAAAAACTTTTTGATTATGGAATTGAAGTAGGTACCATTCCTATCAAGTGTGACAATACTAGTGCTATTTGTCTCACTAAAAATCCCATCCAACACTCTAGAACTAGCACATTGAAATTAGACATCATTTCATTAGAGATCATGTCACTAAAGAAGATATAGTTCTAGAATATGTTGATACTTTGCACCAATTAGCAGATATCTTTACAAAACCTTTAGATAAAGAAAGATTTTGGACACTCAGGAGAGAATTAGGTTTGACCAACCTACCTTGACTTAGTGTTTAAAATAAGTTTAGCACTTTTAATTAGTTTTGGAAAATGCATATAAAAATAACACTTTTAATTGAATTCTTTCTATTAGTTAGGGGAGTTTATGATTCTTTGTGAAAAATTAATTATATGTTCAAATTATGTTTAAGGATAGAATTAATTTAGCATTTTGAGTGTTTAATCCCTACATTGCTTCAAAACAACGTTTTCTAGTCGGAATTACTTCAATTATCATCTCCTAAACCTGCTAGCATCGTTAATTAAGTGCAAATAACATCAAAATCTACTCAATCTTCAATTTTCAAGGTAATTTTTCTAAACCCACTATTTTATTGATTTTGAACATAGGACTAGTTTTAATTAGTTCTAGGTTGAAATAAGTATTGGGCATTGCTTATATATTGATTTATAACTATAATCTACAACTAATTTCATCAAAACACAAATTGATCAAAATTTTGAGATTTTTGAAATTAAAAAAAATGATTGTTTTGTTTTACAAATTGTTGTGTTTTGATTCAATTATGTTGTTTTTCATGAAAACTATATGTATTAAGACTTTCAAACATTATTTTTCAATAGTTTTCAACACTTTGCCCATTAGGATTGTTTTAGAGAACCTTGAAATATTGTGGACTCATTTGAGTTTTGGGATTGATATTTGTTGCATACATGTGTTTTAAAATTGCAAGTTTCTCTTTTTATTCCGTTTTCCTTAAGTCGTGTCTCACAAACGTTCTAGGCCATCCTCTAGTCGATCAAACCAACAACCAAACTCACTTCCAAATCCTCCTCCTATCCAACAATTTCCTAATCCTAATCCCGATGATCCAAATATGACCATTCTTAATTCATGCTTCAATGAACCAAGTCGTAGGGAAAATCTCCTATTTATGTATTCTCAATATTTTGAATCCTACAAAATTCGGGAAGAAAGGATCCCATCTCTTCAAGCTATGTTAGATATAAATTTTCAATATCTTCCTACCCTACAAGAGTATAAATTTGATAAACTCTTTGAACTCGAACCAATTGTTTATCATCAACTTGTTCGAATTTTCTATTCTAATGCCATTTGTGTTCAAAATCGGGCTAAAATTGTAACCATAGGAATTTGATCCTATCTTCTAGGAAAATTCTTTTATATTGACCCGGGATACATAGACAATGCATTAGGATTATATAATGAAGGCTTAGACAATGAATAACAAATGATAGGTTCTCATTATAAAAGAAGGGATAGTGCGAGTGTATTAGATCTCCATGATCGTTTCCTTCATCTAATGATCTCTTGGTGGTTTCGACCATCCGGTGGCAGATACTCCACTCTTCGAGCCTTGGATCTTTTTTGGCTACATTGTATCCAAAATAATCTTAAAATAAACATACCTCAAAATTTTTTTTCCAAGATTGTCGAAACTGTAAACCTAGTTCCTAATAAGAAACTCTATTCATCTCTAGTTTACAGTTGTATTCTAAGTAATCTATTTTCTAAAGCTGAGCTTAGGGTTGGCCTTGATGCCTCTTTTCCACTCAAAAATAAAATCAATCTCTTTTCCTTAACTAAATCAGGATGGAAGATAAGTGAAGAAACTGGTCAATGGGTTCGTACCAGTGAGCAAGCTCCAAAAGTTGACGAAGCTGATGATGAGCCAGAGCAGCATGAGGAACAAGCACAACAAGAAGATCAAATGCCTCCATATTTTCAATCTTTATGGAGACATTCGATTTCCGGTATGCATCCATGGAGTCACGATTTTCTTCCATAGAATCCTATTTGTCCTCTATGGGAGCTCAACAATTGGAAATTCTCCGGGAGATGCGCGTGAACAACACAACAATGAATAAACATATTAATGCGCTCACACATGAGATGGCCGCAATACGAGCTCATTTTGCTCCTTCTGATCCACCTATGAATGCTTGATTCTTGTCATGCTTTAGTTCTCTTATATGGGACTTAGAAATTATTGTTTTAACATTTTGAATGTTTTGGATGTTTGAATTTGATATGAATATTGGATTTTTATGTTTTGGATATTTTTTGAATGGTTTGAACTTATTATATATTTTTGGTCTTTTTGAATTTTATTTTTGAGCTTAATGTTTATTATTTTGTTCATCATTTATATCATGTTAGATATATGACCAATTTTGCCATGTCAGATTGATTAGAATATCGATTATGAAACTAATGGCTAACATTTCTCTTGATTGTGATCTTAGCAGCTTACGTTTGATCAATTGGCTTAACTATCAAAATTTCTTGTTTAATAAATGTTTTCTTAAGTCTTTTTGATTTAACAATAAGGGGATAAGTGTTAAAATAAGGGGGAATAATTTCAAAACTTGATTTCAAAATTTTATTTTCAATTAGAAAATCTTAAAATTACTAAATGTTTTGTTATATCAAAAAGGGGGAGATTGTTGAAACATTTTGATGTTTCGATAAAAAATTAAATGATATTGAATTTCAAAGATTTTCTAATCATTTTCAAAAATATATATTCGATCAATCTATTCGAATATCAAAATATTACTCCAAGTTTTACAAATGTCTATTTCAAATCCTCACTCAAGTGTAAAAATATGTTTTAATCTTTTAAACAAATTTACAAAGTATTTCGAGCCTTAATCGAGTCAAAAATCATTTCTTAATAAATCTCAAACCAAAATGGGCAGATTGCCCAGAGGGAACCGATTCCCCCCAAGGAGGGAACCGATTCCCCCTGAATGATTTTGGCTCCGAGAAATAACAGATTACTCGGAGGGTACCGATTCGCCCTACAGAGGGTACCGATTCCCCCTATGTAACGTCGAAATATTTGAATTTTTACACTGCAGGAATCGATATCCTATGAAGGGGTACTGATTCCCCCCCACGCTCCAAGCAATTTTATTAATTGTTTTCACACTTAAACAACTCTATTGACTCCACTAATCATCCCCAACGTTCAGAATCAATTGAAGGAGTATTTAAACAAGCTTAGAAGCCATTGATCAACAACAAGAAACAAGAATCAAGAGAGAATCAAAGAGAAAGCATCATACCTCAAGTTTGAGCATTTTCAAGCCTATTTCATTCAATATTCATTTTTGCTTTCAAGAACACTTATTGTGCTCAATTGTATTATTCTTGAGTGTTCGTTCTTTATTCTAGAATTGTGCAACATCTTTCCTTGTGAGGATTTTCTTGTAAGTTTGCAAAATTTGTATTGTTCTCTTTGGGAGAGAGTGTTCCCAAGAATTTGGGGTATAATTCTTGAGGGAGTTGTATAGTTACTCTTTGTCCTCAAAAGAAAGACAAATTAGTGAATTTGTGGAAAATCCTTAGTTTGGATAGCTAAGGTAGTGGACGTAGACTTTGGTTGAGAAAGTCGAACCACTCTAAATCGTTGTGCAAATATTTTCAAATTTTTTTACAAAAGCTTCTACCAAATTTTGTATTGCCAATTCACCCCTCTCTTGGCCTATTCCGTCGATCGATTAACTCAACAAACATTTAAGACACCCTAGGCATGTCTCCTTATAGATTTGTCTATGTCAAGGCTTGTCACCTTCCCGTGGAAATCAAGCATAAGGCATTTTGGGCCATCTAAACTGTGAACATGGATTGGGAGAGTGCAGGGAAAAAATGTTTACTGGACCTCAATGAGATAGATGAATTTTGTGCCTTAGCTTATGAAAATGCGAGGATCTATAAAGAGAAAACGAAGCGTTGGCATGACAAGAAGATATTGCCGCGACAATTTTTCCAGGTATTAAGACTTTTTATGGGAAAATTGAAATCAAGATGGTCTGGGCCATTCGAGGTAGTAAAACCTTTCTCCCATGGTTCCATAATAATCAAGTCCACCACTAAAGAACATGAGTTTATAGTTAATGGACAACGATTAAAGCACTACGTTGTCATCCATATTGAGCGTGACAAGAAAATGGTTACTCTCGAAGAAGCATGAATATGCTCTCATTTAGTATTTTTATTTGTTTTTAATTTTTGGAATTTTTTCTTTTTCTTTTTATTTATTCGAATTTTATTTTTATTTATTTCTTGTTTTTAAGTTTAATTTGCATTCTTATTTATTTTTATCTTATATTTAATTTAATCTTTTATTTAATATTTATCTTTTTGTTTTGTTTGATTTTTAGGATAGGAGTTCAATAAAAGGAGTTAGATTCAAATAATGTGTTCATCCCTATTTATTACCCTAATTTAATTCCTTTTAAACCCTAGCTATACACCCTTTATCTCCCTCTAATCTCCTTAGCAGCACACCTCACCCAATTTCTCTGTTTGCTTTTCTTTCCACCTTAACTCCATTACCTTCCTATCCATTTTCATCTTCTTTGAACTCTTTCATCTTCTTTGAACTCTTTCATCTTCTTTGAGCTCTTTCATCTTCTTTGAACTCTAAGTTTTTCTTTAATTTTCTTTTTTTTCTTTTACCCTCACAAGATTCCATAGCCATGAACTTTAAAACCATAGCTCACCCGAGTTCCTCTAAAGAAACCAAATATCTATTACGTTGATTTGCAACACCAACCGTTGAAGAATGATATCTCACCAAATTGGCGAGCCGAAAGGTGTGGGAAGAATAAGGATTCGATTACTCCATCTCTCGCAAGAATTTTGGCCTTGATGATTCCATCTTTCAACCTATCGAACATCAAAAATGGCAATTTTTTGCCAACAACTGAAGCCCGACAATATATCTTGGGTAAAAGAGTTTTATTCCCATTCTTATAATCCCAACAACCTTTGTGTTTATGCTCGTGGAGAGCAATACTCATTGATTCTGACGCGATCAATGCTTTTTATGGAGTATGCATTAATAATGATGAGCATAAAACTTTTGTGACAATATCTCTGCCGATAGATTTGAAAAAGTATTCAAGAGCCTCGCGGTTCAAGGAGCCGAGTGGAACCAAGGAGCATTGAAGGGAACGGTAAATCAAATTATGTTAACACCTGAGGCTAAATTGTGGAACCAATTCATTGAAACTCGTTTAATACCCACTACTCACAACACCACAGTTTCTTATTCTTGTATCTTATTAATTCATTCTATATGCACAAACGGGTTATAAATATTGGACATATTATTTGTGATAAGATCTATGTTTGTAGTCCAAAAGACGTAGGAACAATTTTCTTCCTAAACTTGATATCACGATTATACGAGAAGCAACGCGTGCCCAATGAAGCTACAGATACGACAATGCATGTAAAAATGAGGTAGACTCGGACTCAATACATGCGGATAATGGGTGAAGTGCCAACAAAAGAACTAACATTGCCCAAGCAATCCATGCTATAGCAATTGCATGGGAAAATAAAAATGCCGCAGCAAGTCCTAATGCCCTAGTCAGTGAACATGCTTCTGCCATTCTGGATCAACTAGCAGAACTTCTCCGCGCTCCGCCCTCTGTCGCAACGTTTGGAGAAAATGGAGGCTCGACAACTACTATTCATGCGGTATATGAGGGATCACAATGTAGCCATCAAACGGGTTATTTTAGAGAATTATCTCGACAGTACCATGCCCATTCCAGTTTTCCCTGTTGAATTACTTGTCTTGGCGCCTGAAGATGTCGCGACAACTGCTGCACAACACAAAGGTAAAGAACCTATGATTGAACCTACACAAACTGAATCTCTCCATGGATATTCAAATTCGGATGAGTCTACCTTTGAACCAATGACGTCGAAACCGACCACCATCAAAGTGCAAAGTTTCCACCATCGAAGAGGTCGAACACGAGAATGCACCAAGCAATGAGGTTGAGGACATAAGGGCTCAGAATGCACCACCTGCAACACCTTCCTGACCATCGCAGGCCAGCAAGCAAATCAAGCATTCGTCTCAAAGGACACTCATCATTCAAGGTGACGACCTTTCTGATTAACCATTTGCTTTGCATGCATTGAAGACAATGCTCCTCTCGAGTCTAAGGGGTTGTTTTATAATTAGTTGCATTCATTTAGTCATCTAATATAGTTGCATATATTACTTGCCATGATTTTTATTGGATTAAACTACTTAGACTTGTTGAATATCCAATGATGGATTTTGCCACTGCACTTAATTGATAGAACCTTTAATTTTAGGATTTGCATGGACAATACTTAGGAATTTACTCTGATACTGAATTTAATTTGACACAATTGTGACTTGTTGATTAAAGGAGACTTAGTGAGCTTAGGTTGCTTAAAAATTAGGTAAAGTGAAAAAAAAATTAGCTAGAGGTGCCTTAAACCGGCTCTAGTTGTTATACATTCAAGAATTGCTACAGGTGCTCGAAATTGGCTCTAGCAAAAGCAAAAAAAAAAAAAAACCTATTGTCACAAGGAATTTTATTAGTTGACTTGTAAACAACTACACACATTGTCACGAGCATCATAGTTTGTTTCCGAATTATTTCTGTGATATTCGAAAAATGAAGAGGTCATCATACTTTGTGGCACGATTCTGAGAATTAAATTCAAATACGAAGCATTTTTTTATGGTCAAAGCCTTGACAGGTAAATGTTAGTTTTTCATTGCTTTAAATCAAACAATAGTTTTTAGTTTGGGGTGTTAAGTGAATAAAAGTACTATATTTTCTACCCTTTTTCTCATACTTATTGCTAGATTTAGGCTCATTTTAGTTGCATTATTAGTCACTCATGCATGATTTCATAGTTTCCTTCACTGTTAAGTTTGATATTTCATTCTAGTTGGTTTTTTTGGAAAAGACCCTGCTGGTGTGTGTTAACTTGTGCATGTTAGGGATTGCCTAGGCAAGCAGTAATTGCCTTGGCATTGGAAGCTGATTTTTGAAGGGTTTTCCTAGCCGATTGCCAATGATGACTGAATAAATCCACCTCATTCAAGATAAGCATGACAAACAAGGGATAAGTCCTAAAAATTTGGATATCCACGCAGCGTTTAAGAAGATAAAGAAGTCTGTTTGAGGATAAAGGTAAAAAATATTTATTATCTCTTTTATTCTACCTAGAACTCATCCTCATCAACAACCAATTTGATCTAATCATCTCATATAAATAATGATCAAATCACAATCTACAGAAAGGAACCGACTAGAGAGAAAAGATGAGGGTTGATCTCACATCTTCTTCCTTGTTTTTATTCAATTCATGTTGGGGAATATTTATCTTGTATTTCTTTTTGCACCCAAACATGAACTAAACTAAATTAATTGGCTTGGGTTATTAGGTTTTCGTTGGTGAAGGTTAATCCATCTTAGGGATAAGATTCAAATTTCAACAGTTAAAAGGAGCGCAAGTTCGATTGTTGTTCAACCATAGTTAACATAGGAATGTATCACCAAGGCATGCACAATTGACCACTTCTTCGGGTTAGTGATACCAAGAATGCATTGAAGAGTGCTTCACCGAACTTTAAAGGGAGGAACCCAGTTGCTACAACAATTGAATGAAATTAGAATATTAAAAAATTTAAAAATCAATTTAAAAATGACGATCATAATTTGAAAACATATGATTCAATTAATTTTTTTTATTAAGCAAGTACCACGTGGATGGGAGTTTACCATTAACCCAAACACTTACCCACTGACAACAAAATAAATAAAATAATGGGAGTAGCAGTAAGCAGGTAAATAACGTGGTCTTTCATCTTTGGTAGTTCATTACGCAACTAAGTCAAGCATTCATGCATGCCCTAAGAATAAGATTAATTTCAGCCGTGAATTCCCTAAGAGTAAGATTAATTTCAGCCGTATATCGTTAAATCAACATGAGAAGTGATTAATGAAATTGTTGCTATTCTTAGAGGTTACATGTTCGACTACCAATGACTGCAACATGATTATTGCGTTCGTTATCAAATAATTGCGAGAACATAGAATATATACTACTTTGTAATCACCTTAGCTTAATAAAAAAAATCAACATGAGAAATGAAAACGAGTTATTTGTGAGCACAATTCAAATAAAAACACATTTGTGTAAGAGTGTAAGGTTAGTTCATTTGAAGAAAATGAAAAATTAGGTATTTATTTTGCGATTCTACCTTACTCACCAACCTACATTTTCAACTTTATATATTGGATCCCTCCCCATATAAATATTTTATTATATTTTTGTATGAATATTTTATTATATTTACAGTACGGGCTAATAAAAATATTTTATGTAACGATCATATATATATTTTTTAAAAATCAAATTAATAAATCATTATATAATAGAGTGATAAAAAAATACACATGATAATATTATTTATTATACTTGAAAATACTGATACTTTAGTTATTTTTAATTGAGTTACATAAATTCAATGATATTTGATTTTTTTTTCAAATATAACTTAAACTTATTAATTACAACTCAAACTCAAAACTCCAATTAACGCAATCTAATTTAATTACTAATGTGATTAACTAGAACTTAATATGATTTAAAGAGAATAGTAATCCAATATTAATACCTCAAACCTTAAATTAATTCAAAATGATCATAAATCTAAAAGTATTTCAAGTTTAAATCTGATTTAAAATGAAATGATCATAAACTTTAAAAAATCAAATTAATTCAATGTAAAACTAATCCAACTCATTTGACAAGAGCGAATCCATTGTGTTGAGTTAGCCACCAACTTGCCCAATTATTGTTTTACAAGAGTTAGGCACATAAAAATCTAAAAGGTTAGCCTCGTTGGTTGAATGCAAATATTTCAAAGAAATGAAATAATTTCTATTTAATTCCTATAAGAATTGTGAAATTTTGATGTAGTACAATGTTGAAATGGCATTCTAACCCCTCAACAATTAATAATTTACTTTTGGCCCTCTAAATACATTTTTTTGCTTTCCCCCCATAATATTTGTAATGGTGTACACACCATTTTCTACCCAGCGAATGAAAAATTTGGTTTCGTACTTAAAGAAATGTTGGGAGTCGCCACCAATATGTTTAAGGTGAGATTGGAATACCAGAAAAGTTTAGGGTTTATGAAAACTAAAATTTGGTTTGGGGGCACTATTACGTGTGAGGAAGAGCTGGCACCCTCATAACGCCCGTAAAAACGACGCTTACTTGATCACTAATTGTAACACTCACAAAATTGGGTTAGTAGTTTTGAGTATTGTCATTGGGCTTAGAGTGTTTAAATAAATTCAATTTAAATACTTGGGTCAAAGTCAAAGAGGATTGGGATTATAGGAAAGCTCACAAGTTGATAAAAATGACATTTTTATTTGGGTTTGAAAGAGGAAGGACTAATATGGCAATTAAACCCTTCTTTGAAAATAAGGATGAATATCATTTAAGTTTGATGATGTAAATGGGGTAAAAGCTGAGTAACCTTCTCATTTTCTTCCCACTTTGTCATATTCTTTATCTCTTCTCTCCACTCTTCTTCCTCTTCAAATTTGCAAAATGTGAGAACTTTATTGTTCAACAAGGCTTGCCCGAAATTTTAAAGGCCATAAAGGTAATCTATACCCTTAGAGCTTTATTTCTAGCCAAAAATCATAAGGTTTGGCCATGGTGACCAAAATGTGGGTTTTAGAGAGATTTTGATTTTTGAACATGAGAGCATTTCTAAATTATTTTTAAGTATTTAGAAACATGTTTCTAACCACTTAGAGCATAAAAATGAGCTTGTAATCCTTTTGTTTACTTATGGATAATGAAAGAGTTGGGAGAGTGTACAAAGGCCAAGAATAAGGATAAATTGGTTCTTGGGTGATTCTTGGAGCCTTCTTCCATCAACTTGAGTTAAGGTAACACATGAATAACTCCCCTATACCACATGTAGGTAATAAATCTTTGTTTGCTTGCTTGTTAGGTTTATGTTTTTAAAATGGGTTTTAATGGTAGCATGCATATTTGATGTTGTTGTTGTGTTAAAATGACTCCTTTTGATGCTAATAAATCCCATAAGACTTAATAAAAGTTGGGTAGCCTTAAGGGGGCTTATGAGGGACCCTAAAAAGTAACTTTCTTTCCTAAGTAGGGTATCGATACTTCTTCAAGGGGTATCGATACTCAAGGTCTAGTATCGATACTCAAGGGGTAGTATCAATACTGGTGACACTTTGAGGAATCCAGAATGCACTTTTGGTATCGATACTCATGGGAGTATCAATACTAAGGGGAGAGTATTGATACTCTTTATTTGGAATTAAATTGAAACATCGAAGCTAAAATTGGTATCGATACTCAGGGTAGTATCGATACCCTATCGACACTAATAGGCCTAGTAATCACTACAAGAAAATATAACTTTAATGACACACGCTAATTTCTGACTTGCAAAAAATGTGTGTCATAAAAAAAATGTCATGTTTTTTAAAATCTGAACGATTTATGACTTACAATAATGTGTCATATTTAATAGTCATAATCCAAAACATTTGCAAAAACACGGAGTACACATTTAATTGTGTGTCATCTGTAAAAGTCATCTTTTAATTTCCCCCATTATTTTCATCCTTTCCCGCTTCTAGTCCTGGCCTCCTCTATAAGCAGTTCACACACGCATGCTTCCCCCCTTATTCTCTTTTTCCCTTTTTCTCTTTGCATAAGTCCATTACTTTATCCATTGACCGTAACTTTACCCGAAGGGAAACCACATTTGATAAAGAAGCTTGCTGATGTAAAATGTCATAGGGTAAGAAACTTCTTTTTAATCTTTTTCAATTAATCCATCTTTTGTTTCTCTGTTTTGTGTGTAACTTGCCATTGATACTTAGTTACTTTTACGGTTTCTGGCTGCACTTTCACATTTTTTTCTTCTTTTATTCTTCATAAAGAAGGGTTCATTGAAAGAGGTGAATGCTGGGATTTCGGTGTTGAAGGACTAGATATAACAGTAGATCTGCTAGAGGAATTGCTTCCGATTTTCGTTAGCTATTTCGGAATGGAGAGTTGAAGCGTTGTTTTATTTTGGATGGTAAGCGTCGGAGGGAAAGAAGAGCGAAGTGAAGAGAAAATAAGAGAGGTGGTAGTTGCAGATGATGAACGGAGCTCCGGGGAGCGATCGTAAAGGGCGGTGGCATCCTCACATGGAATGGCAGATCTTGTTAGATACGGTAATGCCCAACGTGGCATCAACCAGGTCTTCCCTTTTACCTTTCTACTTTTCTTTGTTTTATAGTTAACCTTTAAGATTTTGTTTATACTTTATTCTTATTCTCAATTTTTAGTTGTTAACTTTGTTTCATTTTCAAAATTTCCCTCAAATTTTCTGATCAGGGGAAGAAACGAAGGGTTATCTGTAGGAAATTTTGGATTTTTTTCTATTTTTTGGAATCTTTAAGTGTAGCATTTGGTTTCTTATTTCTAGATTTTTGGAGACTTCACATTGCTTGGAAGATTTTTTTTTGGAATCTGATTTAGGAGAATCTAGAGCACTGTGCTTGAGAATGTTGAAATTTTATGTTATTTATTGGTTATTAGAACCGAGCAAAAATGGATGGCTGCTTTAGTTAATGAATTTGGAAGGTGCATGCTTTATTAGGCTGCAAATTTTGTTGATCATGAAATTACTTTCTTGATGTTTTTATCATTCTCCAAATAATATTTGTACCTTATGTTGGCATTAATAGCTTTGAAGAAGGGTGCTCAGCTTCTGAAATATGGACGCAAGGGAAAACCTAAGTTTTGTCCATTTAGACTTTCTAATGTAAGTTTGGTTCCAACTTTTGAAACCTTTGTTACATCCTATTCATGTGTGAATATAATTGAAGAATTGTTTCTGGTTATATAGGCTTATACCTTATAATTGTTCGTTTGAACTGATATAATCTTGCTTAGTATCTTATGTTTTTATTTCATTTCCTCATTAGTTGGTTTATATAACTCTAAAGCTATCATAGTCGTTAATGTCGTAAAGTTTATGGCTTTGTTGACATATGAAAACATTTGTTCAGATTTTTTATTTTAAATTTTGCTTGTTACTCTTTTGATGATATTATATTGTTTGTGATTTCTTATAAAGTGAGGTTTATGGTCAAGGAGGAGATGATTTGAAGCTTGAAGTATGTATTGTTTTCTTCTTAAACTGCAAGCATGTTGGTTATTATTTTGCACTAAGTGGCAAACCTTACCCTGATAACTGGATAATTACTGATATCATATATGAAGTTGAAGGATCACTGCTCTCGCGATAAGCATTGTCCACTATGGACCATTTAATTTGTTCAACAACATGTATATATGAATAAATCTTTTTCCCTGTAATCAATATTAAAACTGCTCTAACAGTGATTACTTTTAACTAGCATAGCACTTATTCTTGTAGGTCAGGGAATCAGGTTGAAGGAAATCCAGGAGCTACGAGCGGAGATGAGACAATAAGCTCTTTGCTACTAGATTACGGTCGTTGATCTGTATTTTATTGTTAAGGTCTAACACTTGCATAATGTACCCGTAATTGTGACAGGCACCATATCATTCCTTATCTTGGTGCAAGAACTGGCTTGGGCCCAGAGTGAACATAACAAGAGTTCCACAGGTATACCTGGTCAATTTAGTAAATCTTGTGGATGCAAGCACCTTTGTATTTTTATGATGATTTGAAAAGCTTTCAATCATCTGGATATTCAACGCATCATATGTATCTGAGTGGGAGTTTGATGAGCTATCTAAGCTGAGTTGTATAACATTCTTTATTCCATGTTTCTCTCAAACTGTTTTATAATAGAAAAGGGTATTTATTTATGTACCGAATAGGTAAAACATGTGAGGCATTATCCATCTGATACAATGAGTATGTTTTCTAGGTTTTAATATTATATATCCTAAGTATGACATAATTATTGAGAGTTTGAAATAGTAAACTTCCTCTTGCATATTTCAGTCAAAGCAAGATGGGTCAGATATACAAGTGGAGTTGAATGTTGAGCATCATAATGAAGATATAGTCCCCAATATGACAAGGTCACCCAGAGTCAAATACATAACTTATTATGAAGAACCGGAAAGTATTCCCAAAGGAAGACATCAGTTTGGGAGCTTGATAAAGGTAGGTGACGTTACCTTTGATGCTTTTCTTAAAAAATGGCTTTCATAGAAGTATGATTTTAGATTATGATGAATTGAATTTCCATGCTACTATTCATTTTTAAGAATATTAAATAACCCAGTATTATGATTCTTGTGGTTATGGCTCGACGTCCGGTTAGGGATCTTATCAAAAATGGTTCTCTCTGGTTTTGGAAAAACATTTATTTCAAATTCCTACATAATCTATAAGAATCAGAGTTATGGTAACTGGGGAACACCTCTTGTGCATTCCTACTAAACGACAATCAAAATAAATATTTAAAAGCTTGTCTTCCATTCAAGGTTTAGCCACTTAGCTTGATTACTTTGTATTCCCCATTTCTCTATGTTGAGGGAACGTTATTACCATTTTCGAGTTAGTTGCATTCTTCCTATTTTTTTACCATTTCTTTTACAAGAAAATTGAGTTAAAAATTTTAAGTAACATTCTTTGACTTCCACCTTATCACTAAAAGTGGGTTAAACTGATATCATCTTCCTGTAGCAAATCACAGGAACATAGTTAGATTACCAGCTCTAATGCGAGAGTTATGGCTCCCGATTTGGCATGATATTCATGTTGATGTACCATCCAATTTTGTTACAAAATTGACGTACTGTTTTACTTCTTTTCTCAAAGGTTAATTGAGTTTTACTCATTATAATAATACTGATAGCTAAGCGAGGGCCCTTAAGGGATGATGAATTCTATTGGGATTATGGAAAAACTCGATATGCATGGCCTGAATACTGTGAATACAAGTTCCATATTTTATTTTATCTCTGACTTTTCCTCCTCTTACTAGTATCAAATTTTCATTACATGTTGTTTGGTGATGTAGGTATGTCTTCGGGGATGTCCATTTGGGAAAGCTGTAGGTTAAGGAATTCTTCGGCCGATACACTCCGACATTATGTATAGAATAGAAGGTAGGCTAACCACTTGTTTATCGTCTATCCATCAATATGAACAGATTCGTTGCTTCAGTTCTATAAAGTTTACTACTACTGCTCTCCTATATTGCTATAGTTCCCACTTTGACAATAATTATTTTTCAACGTGCATTGACTTGGCCTACTTTACTGACATATTTGACCTTTGGTCCAAATTTACATGCTGTCTGTTGAGGAATTCGGGTCCACAATATGATAAACTCGTTAATATTACTGTAATATTCACTTATTAGTATATATATGTCTGCTTATTTCAAACTACTTTATTTATTTCTATACTTGCAATAATCTTATTATTATGATTAAAATTGGTCATTTTAGTACTCTTTGATAGTTATATACTTCACTTTAAATAAGTATAATTTGGTCATTTTACTCTTTAAGTTATATACTCTTTGTTAGTAGTGTCTTTTTTAATTTAAGTATAACATTGTTCCTCAATGATCTGTCTGTTTTCCTATCCTAAAGGTTGTTAAAGAGTTACTGCACCCAAGTTGGTAGGTTGACTTGAGTTTGTGAAAATTCTCAACTAAATAAACCTGGATGATTAATGTTAAGCTCAAATCAAGTATAGATGCAGTAGCAGTACCGGCTACATGTAATGTTTTATCTTTTATTTTGTTTCTTAAACTTGAACTAAGGTTAAGGGGGTTTCGCGTAGTGGTCAAGTTGCCTTCTCTGCATAATGAAGTTTCTTAATTAAGTATGATCCTAATTTGTTGAATTACTGCCATTTGTCTTACTCCGTGTTTTCATATCTTAATGCCTTGCCCTAAAATTGGTTCTGACAACACTAATTTGTTTTTCTTATACTTTTAATGAAAATTAAATTTTAAATGCATTTAAGATGTTGAGTTGCCAAAAGATTTATGCTATAGGCTGCAAATTGCTTATACGATATGGAGCTTATTATGTACTGGTTGTGCAAAATTTTGTCATCTTTGTTTTATTTTGCTTACCTTTCGTTGATATTGTTTTTGCATATTCTAAGCATCCTCATTTTTGTTGTTGTCAATACAGGATTGGCAACACTTCCTATTTGCACATATCTGTGGCTTTTATCCAGATGCTCAAAGCTCTAAGTATGTGGAAACAAAGTGCATTATTTGATTACATCTAACAAAATCACTCTATGTGAACTAGGACTATATTGTTGAATTCATAGGTTTTGGTTTCAATTCTTCTTTGTGCACCATAGATAGTACATATGATTACAATATTTTTGATAACTTAATGTGAATATATTGTATACAAATGGATTTCTTATATATAATATGATATATATATATTTAGTATTACGAGGCATTAAATGTGATTTAATTTGATTATTTGTCAATCTACAATATATATATATATAATTTACGAAATACAATCACGACACATAAATGTGTGTCATCTTTTTTAATGATGTGTGTTTCAATGACATGCAATGTGAGTCATACATGCGTGTCATAAATTTATGACACATAAATGTGTGTCATCTTCATTTATGACATGGGCTTCTATGACGCTCAATGCGTGTCATAAATGTGCGTTATAAATGTGAGTCATAAATGCGTGTCATCAATGCACGTCATAGATTTATGACACACAATTGCGTTTCATCTAAGATTTATGTTGATGGCTTCAACGACAGGCATTTGTGTGTCATCTGCACCCATAGATGACGCGTAATGCGCGTCATTAAAGGGGTTTTTTCTAGTAGTAATTAGTACTGACGTCCTATTTTTGGGTAGAAAGCTCTATTAACTTCGTAAGCTCGTAAAAGGGGTTATGAGGGCATCAAGGCTTATTTAATAGGATTACAAATAAGAATATGATTTGAAACCCTTATGAACAACAACAATAATTATGTGGCATAAAACTAGCCTTTGTTTAGAGAAAGGATAACAGTTACTTGAGCGTATGCATGTACTATTCGAATATATAAATAGAGACATCAAGATTCTCTTCCCCAATGCTATGACACTTTTGTATCAGTGCGAATGCACTTTTGTATTATTGCAAAGGCACTTTAGTATTAGTACTAAGGCACTTCCATGATTTAATGGAAAGCTCATATTATGATTCATATGATGTTTTTTTTACATATCTTTGAGCTATGATCTATGCTTAATGCATTAAGTTACAACATGACTGAACTTGCTAAGCGTTCATAGTTAATGGATGCATGTAGTATAGTGGAGTCATTTTTGTGGCACCTAGCTGGTAGCTCAACATTCATAATTGTTTTTGTTTGCAAGTTAGTAGGTGCCAGACCTGGAAGCTTATCGTGAGTTAATCAGATTCTAAATATCTGCTACTGCAGACTATGTCTTGATTATTTAGTGGGCATGTATTTCATAGACCCTTTTTTGATTTGAGTCATAACTCTTGGACTACTGTATTTTGAGATTTTATTTTGGGAGCTCCCTAGTTTTGTAAACCTAACTATGATTATCTTATTTTGTTTAAAGTGGCAGTTTATGTTTTAGAAAAATGAAATATTTTAAGAAAAATTTTAGGGTAGCCACTTCGATGGTCCCATGTAATGCCTAACCCCATCGGCTTTCGTTTTAATCATATTTGGGGTGTTACATTTAATGTTATCAAAGCATCAGGTTCAGTCATTCCTAAGACACATGGGTTAGAGTCAATAAGAGTCAGTGGTGTATATGCCCCTAGAGTGTTAGTATACTTGATACAAGAACATCCAAGGAACTCATTGAAGATCCATAAGTCATGCCCAAAGGTCCCATTACTTGATCAAAAGCTAAAGCATTCAGGTAAGTACTTTCTAATCTTTGCATTAATGCTTTCTATTCATTTGATAAGATATAATCATTGAATGATAAGTTATATAACATAATATATGTTGCATAATGATATATCACATGTTTTCTTAGTTTATTATTATTTTGCATCAGTTTTTCATTCATATAATTGAATTTCATTGCATTTATAATATGGAAGCCTGTTAATCTTAATTTCCTTAGCTCATTGCATGTTAATTCAGCTCCTAAGGCTTATATATTAGCTCATTAATATTACATCATCATATACTTAGCTCATGGAATGCATTCATAGCTCATAAGTGCCTATGTATTCATGGTAGCATGCTTTTTTATTCATTCTAGCTCAGTTCCTTCATTTTACCTTAGTTTGTTTATTTATATAGGTACATCAAGGGAAGGAACATCCTATGGCAGCTTGGTGGAGTATTTGGCAAAACATGGAAGCTCACAACAAGCTCACAACATCTATGGCAACTCGTGGAGATCAAATGAAAGCTCACTTTAGCTGGAGGAGCTACCATGGAGCTAAACTTAATTGAAGAAATTATATGGATTAAAGTTTCTAAAGTGGACTAAAGGTAGTTGGATATAGCTGGGAGAGTAGCTGAGGAGCTTAGAAGACCATAGCTAGCTAGCTTGAGTTCATCAAGCTATAACTCACCTAGTTAGCTAACAAGACATTCAACTAGCTTACCTTAAATCTAGCTTACCTCTAGGATGCCAAAAGACTTCACATATCATCCTATGGTCGAGACCACACCAAGGGACCAATGGAGACTGCATGTGCAATGCTTGTGACACCCTAGACGTGTGGCTTGCATGTGTACTCTTTTATGCGCTAAAGTGAAAGGATATCTACCTATTCGTCCAAGTAATGTAACCGCCCAAGGATTGGTGCCAAGATGAAAATTTACAAGCACTATTCGGCCAAGACATCTCCCTTTATTCTTGGTCGAACCATCACTTCCATTCATTCATGCATATTGTAATTAAATTATGACTTTATGGAAAGGAACTAAAAATGGTCGAATACATTTGTATATTTTGGCCTAGTTTCCTTTCATCCATTATAAATAGGCTTGCCTATTTCATTGTAAAAACAACTCTTGTTCATCAAATACACTTGTGAGAATTATTCTCTTTTTACTTAGTATTTCTAAAGACTTTATCGACTTATCAAGTGGTAAAACTTGTGGCCTCAAACCCTTTTATTTTTCCTAGATACTTATGGTTCCTATCTCTTTTATATATAGTGGGTCCAAATCTTTTTCTACCACCCCTTGAATATATTTTTAAGGCTTGGTCTCTGCACTTTATAGCATTGGTTCTTCCTTGGTCTATTCAAGATACAATTCATAAACTTATCCATTCTTTCATAGCCATTACCTTAGCCACTTAACCATCTTCCGCATTCACTATATGAATTCAAGCCTACCTTAAAACCTTACATTTACTTGCCTTAACCATTATATTTGAAGCCATTCACTTGCTGTAGGTGCTTGCTACTTCCTAGATCCTACAATCAAGTTGTCGCCATTTTAGAGTCCATTGAAGCATGCCTCGACATATATGGTCATTAGAGCAAGGGGTAGAAGAAGCAACAACATCAACAAATGAAGTCTTACACAAAAAATAAATAAAAAAGAAGTGCTGACTCAAAAATAAAAAAGGAATTTCAAAGAAAAACAAAAAAAGAGGTACATTAAATTGAAAGATTACAATGCTTTCTTCTTCATCTCCATCATTAAAGTCAAGGCTGATTGAAGACTTGATTGTTGTGATTTGGTGTAATTGTGAGCACTTGAAAAATAGGTAACTCTTTTTTCTTTTCTTTCTATTTCTAAACTATCATTTACATTATATTTTGCTTTCCATACCTAAACATATTTTGCAGTGATGTACACTAAGTTAATCTACTTGAAAGGTCTTAAGTAAGTCTTTTAAAGACTTTGCTTAAAGATGATAGAGTGGAAAAAGGAAAAGAGAGCAGTGATAACAGCAGAGGACACGCAAAAGCCATTTTAATTCATAGAGTGCAAACACGAGTGATTGTGTGACATTCTAGTTTTTTTGGAGTAGATTTGTGAGGCTTGTGAGTGAATCATTTGGTAAGGTCCCAAATATCATTTCATTATTTATTTTACTAACATAATGCAAGAATCTCTTCTTTCTACTTCCTACAGTGTCCTATTGATCAAAAGGACTCTCAACATACAATCTCATGAATATGAACAGAGGGAAAACATCTTCCACAGTCGTTGTCATTTTGGTATGTTTGATGATAATCGACGGTGGAAGTTGCACTAATGTAGCCAGCACACTAATGGTGTAGAACTTAGGATTGAAAACCATAAAGCATCCTAATCCTTATAAATTATAGTGGCTTAATGATATTGGTGAGACAAGAGTCACAAAACAAGTGCTTGTGCTGTTTTCTATTGAAAAGTACAAAGATGAAGCCATATGTGACGTTGTGCCCATGAATGCCAACCATATCTTTCTCGGACGACCGTGGTAATTTGATAAAAGAGCTATAAATGATGGATTTACCAACAAATTCACTTTCCAACATAAGATAAAAGAATCACATTGGCGTTATTATCTCTGGTCCATGTGCATGAAGGACAATTTGCCATTGGTAAAAGAATGGAAACAATGAAGAAAATCATTAAGGAAAAGAAATATGACCTTTCCAAAATGAACATCTATGGCAGAGGAGGCGAAGTTTAGAAACATTTGGCAACAAACAAAACTCTTTTTGTACTTATGTACAAGGAAAGTTTCTTTCTTACTAATACCCTGAAGATTTACCTTCTTCTATTTCTTCTCTTTTGCAGGAATTTGAAGACATCTTCCCTGAATAGATTCAAATAGATTACCTCTATCCGAGGCATTGAACACCAAATAGATTTCATCCTAAGAGCAACCATACTAAATAGGTTGGTATATCAAAGCAATCCCGAGAAAACAGAAGAATTACAATGGCAGGTCAAAGAACTCATGGATAAAGGCTACATAAGGGAAAGTTTGAGTCCTTGTGTTGTTCATGTCCTATTGGTGCCAAAGAAAAATGGAAATTGGTGAAATGTGCGTAGATTGTCAAGTAGTGAATCAAATTACCATCAAGTATCGCCATCCTATACGTCGATTGGATGACATGCTTGATGAACTTAGTGGAGCCTGTACCTTTTCAAAGATTGACTTGAAAAGATGTTATCATCAAATCCGAATGCGTGAAGGAGATGAATGGAAAAATCATTAAAAAAAAAACAAGGTTTGTATGAATAGTTAGTCATCCCCTTTGGTTTAACCAACGCACCTAGTATTTTCATGTTTCTAATGAATCATGTCCTTTGGCCCTTCATAGTTAAGTTTTGTGTTGTTTATTTTGATGATATTCTAATTTACAGCAAGACTATGGAGGATTGTACGGGACACCTGAAATCTGTCCTTGATACACTAGGGAAAGAACAACTTTATGCTAATTTAAAGAAATGTATTTTCTGCACTAGCCAACTCATGTTTATAGGCTTTATTGTAAGTTCATAGGGCTTGTAGGTTGATCCAGAAAAGATTAAAGTATTACAAGAATGGCCATGCCCACACAACATAAGTCAGGTAAAAGGTTTTCATGGATTGGCTAGTTTCTACTGAAGGTTCATTCCAAACTTTAGTTCTATTGCCACCCCCTTAATTGGGATCATCAAGAAGGATTCAAACCTTCTCATGTGGAAAGGAAAAAAGAAGATGCCTTTTTAGAGATCAAAAGGTGTCTAACAGAGGTACCTCTTCTAGTGCTACCAAACTTTGAGAAAAACTTTTGAGATTGAATGTGATGCTTTGGGAATAGGCATTTGTGTCATTTTGTCTCAAGAGGGGTAACCCATCGCCTTCTTCAGTGAAAAGTAGAATGGTGCACCCTTGAATTATCCAACATATGAAAAGGAAATGTATGCACTTATTTGATCTTTAGAGACATGGTAGCATTACCTATGGCCAAATGAATTTGTGATCCATACTGATCATGAAGCCTTAAAGCACATCAAAGAACAACATAAATTGAATAAACGCCATGCTAAGTGGGTGGAATTTCTTGAGTCCTTTCCATATGTCATACACTACAAGAAACGTAAAGATAATGTGGTTGCTGATGCACTTTCAAGGAGGTACATTTTACTTAATTCTTTAAATTCCACACTTCTTGGTTTTTCATTCATAAAAGAACAACATGCTACTGACCTTGATTTTAGAGAGAAGTTTGAGTTATGTGAGGCAGGTACCCATGAAAGTTTCTATAGGCATGAAGAATATCTTTTTAAGGAATGAAGGTTATGCATACCACAAGGTTCTATTCATAGTGTCTTAAACAAGGAAGCATGTGAAGAAGGTCTTATGGGACATTTTAGTGTAGACAAGACACTAAGCATGCTGAAAAAACATTTCTTTTGGCCAAAGATAAGGAAATACATTGAAAGGTTATGTGAACGGTACCTTGTTTGCAAAAAACCAAGTCAAAAGTCATGCTTCATGGACTATACATGCCTATTCCTATTCCCGAGATGTCTTAGGGGATATATCAATGGATTTCATGATAGGGTTACCAAGAAAAAATAATGAATACGACTCTATATTTATGGTTGTTGATAGGTTCTCAAAGATAGTTCATTTCATTCCTTGTCACAAGATAGATGATGTGACACAAATAGACAATTTATTCTTTAAGGAAGTGGTGCGTCTACATGGACTTCCTCGAACAATTGTATCCGATCGTGATGTTATGTTCTTAAGTCACTTTTGGAGAATCTTATGGAGCAAGATCGGAACCAAGTTACTTTTCTCAACAACATGCCATCCTCAAACTGATAGGCAGACTGAAGTGGTAAACCGAGTCTTATCTACTCTTCTAAGTTCCATCATCCAAAAGAACATCAAGATATGGGAAGATTGCTTACCTCATATGGAGTTTGCTTACAACCGAACTATTCATTCAACCACTAAACATTCTCCCTTTGAGGTAGTGTATGGTTTGAACCTTTGATTCTGTTGAACTATGTTTTGATATAACAATTTATGGTAAAACGTTTTTGGATTGAATTGAATTTATTCAAAGTTTTCAAAGATTACAAAAATAATTCAAAGTTCATTTAATTTGGAATTGAGCACAAAAATGTTTTTATGAATAGTAAGGAACAGTATCGATGCTCAAAAACATCGAATGTAAATAGTGTACTGATGCACTACTACAGTGTACCGATGCACTGCTATAGTGTATCGATGCACTCACTGTTCACGTAGCCCAACGGTCATAAAATTTAAACTTAATGAAGGGGTATCGATGCACCTTGATAGTGTACCGATACAGTCTGTTTTGGACAGCCTATTTTTGTAGAAAAACAATCCCCACACGGCTCCAAAACATCCCCAACGGCTATATACGACTTCAAACTCATTCCAATCTATAAATACAAGCTAAGGACACTTGAAGAAAAAAAGAGAACAACTATCCAAAAAATCAAACACAAGATAAGAGCTTTACAATCTTATTTCATCTTTCTCATGTAAATATTTTGCTCTTGTGTGCTCAATCTTGTAAACACCTACCTTAGAGAGGTTTTCTTGTTTACATTTTCCTTTCATTTTAAAGGGGTGCTTAGCCCGTGAAAAGCTATGGGAAAGGTTCTAGTTTAACCATTGAAAAACTAGGGAGTTGTAAGGTTATCCCTTTGTCCTTGAAAAAGAAAGAACAAATTAGTGAATTTATTGAAAAATCCTTGGTGAGGAGCTAAGGTAGTGGATGTAGACTTGGTTGAGAAGTAAAACAACTATAAATCGCTGTGCAATTTTCTATCTTTCAATCTCCTTACTCCCTAATAACAAAAACCGTTCCGACCCCTCTTGGCGAACCATTCCGGTTGTCGATCAGAGCTTCCAAAAATCCCAACAATTAACATCAGAGCCTAACTCATTAGAAGGTTTAACCATCTAGAGATGATCCTAGAAGATGCTCTACCAATTCCTGATACAACCGAGAAGATGGATTCTACCTCCGGCTCGTTCCACATGGAAGACTCTCTACCAACCGGCAAGCCTCCATACTTCAATGGAACCAACTACCATCATTAGAAGAAATTAATGATATTATTTATCCAAGCTAATGATCTTGATGCATGGGAGATGATCGAGAGTGGATACTCTTTTTCAAAGAAGAAGGAGAAGAACTGGAGTGACCAAGAACGGAAAAAAGCTCAACAAAATGCCAAGGCCATGCACATGGTGTTTTGTGCATTTGGTCATGAAATCTATGAAGGAGTTTCTTCGTGTTCAAGTGCCAAGGAGCTTTGGAATAAGCTCGAGGAAATCCATGGAAACAAGAAAGAAGAACCAACAAAGGTGGTGTCTTTACTGGCTAATGAAGATCCCAAGGTATCTTCTAACTCAAATGAATTTAATTCTTATACGTTTGACGAGTTACAAGATGCTTTTAATAGGTTATATTTGGAGTTTGAGACCATGAACTCCAAATATAAGAAAATGATTGCAAAATTTTAAATTGAAAGTGATTTTCTTTTGAAAACAAAAATAGATTTTGAGAGCCAAAATGAAATTTTGAAAAGGAATAAATATTGAAAGTTGTGAAAAAGGAAATTTTGATTTAAAAGTTAAATTTGAATGCTTAAAAAAGGAAAAAAAATCATTTTAAATAATTCATTTAGTTAAATAATGACAATATGCTCACATTGTCATTATGATGGTCATAAGGAACATACTTGTCCTTTGAAGAAAGGAAAACGTTTTAAAATTAGAAAAGTATGGGTTCCGAAAGGAATAATGGGTATTGAAACTAACGTTCAAGGGGCATTGAAACTAACGTTCAAGGGGCATTGAAACTAATGTTCAAGGATCCAAATAAATTTGGATACCAAAATCTATTTAAATGTCTCTTGTAGGTGTGTGGGAGCAATGGTTATGAAAGTGATGATATTCAAGATGCTCTAGTCACACATGAAAAAGGAATGGGTAACCTCTAAGCTTAATGCTTTTTATTTTGATTAATTGGTTGCTCATTTGGATTTATACATACATGAGTTTTGATTTTAAATGATTATGCATTGTTTTTAATCTCATGTATGTTAAAAAATGGTTATGATGAACATTTTAAAGTTTTAATGATTTTTCATAATTTTTAGTTCATCATAATAAAATTTTGGTCAAAAATGGTTTTAATGCTAATGATATATCTCTAACAATTGATATCAACTTTTCAAATACCTTTATTTTACAAATTTTAAATTTGTGACCTAAATTTAAATGTTCATGCATGTGTTTTTAAATGTAATAGATATTTCTCTAACAATTGATATCAAAATTTTCAAATGCATAACATTTTTGGAAAACTTTATGCATATGCACTTAATTTCAATAATTGATATTGTATAAAGTATTTTAGACTTGGATATATTGAATTTCATGAGCTACTAACATGTTTGTTATTCTTTGTTGAAATTTAATTTTGTTTAAGTGTCATGATCTTAAAAGCTAAATTTTGTTTGAAAAACTATTATTGAAGGGGAACTTTGATATTTGAAATGATTTTTTAAATGTCAAATTTACTTCTTACTCTCCAAAGTTATTTTGAACTTCAAATATTGAATTATTTTTGATATCACAAAAAGGGGGAGAAGTTTGGTTTGAAAAATTAAATTTCTTAATGAAAAGGGGGAGCTTAATATTTTCATATATTTTTCAACAATTGGTAACAATTGGTATCTTTTTAACAATTGATATCCTTTTGTTAACAATTGATATCTTTTTCATTAAACATTTTATTAAGGGGGAGTTTTGCCAAAAACAATTTTTCAAATGTTTTGTTATATCAAAAAGGGGGAGATTGTTGAACTATGTTTTGATATAACAATTTATGGTAAAATGTTTTTTGATTGAATTGAATTTATTCAAAGTCTTCAAAGATTACAAAAATTAAATTTCTTAATGAAAAGGGGGAGCTTAACTTTTTCATATATTTTTCAACAATTGGTAACAATTGGTATCTTTTTAACAATTGATATCCTTTTGTTAACAATTGATATCTTTTTCATTAAATTATGACTTTGTGGAAAGGAACTAAACATGGCTGAATACATTTGTATCTTTTGGCCTAGTTTTCCTTCATCCATTATAAATAGGCTTACCTATTTCATTGTAAAAACAACTCTTGTTCATCAAATATACTTGTGAAAATTATTCTCTTTTTACTTAGTCTTTCTAAAGACTTTATCGACTTATCAAGTGGTAACACTTGTGGCATCAAACCCTTTTATTTTTCCTAGATACTTGTGGTTCCTATGTCTTCTATAGATATTGGGTCCAAATCCTTTTCTACCACCCCTTGAATAGATTTGTAAGGTTGGGTCTCTTCTCTTTATAGCATTGGTTCTTCCTTGGTCTATTCAAGATACAACTCATAAACTTATCCATTCTTTCGTAGTCATTACCTTAGCCTAAACACTTAACCATCTTCCACATTCACTATATTAATTAAACCTACCTTAAAACCTTACATTTAATTACCTTAACCATTCTATTTGAAGGCATTCACTTGTTGCAGGTGCTTGCTTACTTCCTAGTTCCTACAATCAAGTTGTCGCGTCCATTGAAGCGTGCCTCAACATACATCAATACGTGGTTATCTGGAATGGCGATAATAACTCCATTCTTTGAACTTTGTAGGATATGGCCTACGACCCAGCTCCTAGCCAAGAGGGTCGTAATGAGAGTCCCGTTTCACTCGATGGTGATATTGGTGATGAGTTCGTCATAGAATCCTTTGATAGGGGTGTCCTGGAGGGCGTAGAGATCGATGGGGACACCTTCTTTAACAACCTTGTTGGATATATGAACTACAAAACTACACTGTTAGCACTGACTGAAAATATAAACAGTAATTAAGAAGAACAGATTTGTAAACCGTGTCGTGGTAAGAACCACTGCCTTAGAAATGAATTTGCCTCGATGTGTGTAATCGCTGCAGTAGGCGGACCGTCCCCCGAGGTTAACACGGTCGCTCCGAATTCCGTACACCCGAAACCGGAGTGGACTGCTGGTGGTATTGCACTTCTGATCGGAAAGCACTCAGAGAGAACTCATAGAGAGAACTTTAGAAAACACTTTGTAAGTGAATTGTGAATGTTTTGGAGTGAGTTGAGAAGCTGAATATAGCTCTCTATTTATAGGCTAGAAATAGGGTTAAAATCGTCCATAAAATTTCAGGATTAAACATCTTATTTGTAACAGCTGAAACGTCTAGATGAACCTGACTCAGAAATAGTCCAGGTTCATTGTATCATTATTCAGCTGTTATAACTCCCGAAATTATATCATGTAACCCATGGAATTAAATCAAATAACTCCTGTAACTCCTGATATTAACAGCTTGTCTCCTCTGTACAAAGCTGTAAATCAGTCCAGGTACATCTTAACGTTTCTGATTTAATTTAGGAATAAAAAATAATTCAGCTGTTATTATTTGAAATTCAAACAATCCTCAGCAGCCTATAAATATCAGTTGATATCTTTCACATTTTTCATTTGTTTCTTTCAAAGATAGTATCCGCGCGGACGTGTCGAAGACACGTATCACCACGACCACGTGCCGTGCCGAGCCGGACGGACGGCGGCGGCGGTGCGCGAGAGCCCCCCTTGTTCTCTATCACTCAACAAAGAAGTGGAATGTCAAGCCTTAAATATCATTCTCAATAGTGTTTCCAACACTATGTGGGATTGAGCATTACCAACAAACCTTACAAATGCCTTTAGAAACATTGTCTGAGATATTCCGCGAGCACTTGTTACTGCTTATATATGCCACCATAATAGTAAGTCATGATAGATTGTTTATGTACTGTTTCTTACCTTCAATGACATCTTTTTACTATCATATTTGTTCAAGTTTATTCGAACCGATCGGCTAAACTTGATTTACTTTCCACCTGGTTTTTTGGTTCAGTTCTGTAAGGGTAAGATATGTGTAATATGTAGATACATTCAACTCGGCAAAGACCAAGTTCGACCTTTTATGGTTCAGCATTACATAGAATATGACCTGCCTTACTTATGTAAAGACCATCAACCGTATGATCACAAAGATTTTAAATGCTTAGCGTATGATTGCTTGCTTTTATTGTGGTTCAGTGCTGATTGACCATTTCCTCTCTTGAATAAATTCACCTTGCAATACTGCCAATAGAGAATGAACTTAAAGACCCTACACATATGAAGTCAATAGTTAGAAAGTCCCTTGCATTATGCTCTTCTGTCTACATTGCTACCAGCTTTTTCGGAGTAGTCCACTTTGGGGATCATAATATGGACGATGTGCTTGCCAAATTTGATGACGATCTCGGAATTCCATATAGTTTGTTGCTTGATGATCTGGTCAAAGTGAGCTATGGCCTTCACCTGATGCTTGTCTTCCCAATTGTGTTTTTTTCCCTTCGTCTCAATGTAGATGGCCTTTTATTTCCATATGCCATTCCTATTGCTTTTGATGACAGGAGGTTTTTCTCGGTAACAGTAGCTCTTATGGGATTTATACTTATGGGAGCCATCTGTGTTCCTTGTATCTGGGATGCCTTTCAGTTCACTGGTGCAACTGCTACCGTTTGTGTTGGCTTCATCTTTCCGGCTGTAATTTCCCTTAGGTAAGCTATATATAGTTATATATGAAGCTTCCCTTCAATTTTGTGTCAAAATTAGTTTGTGTCGGATGTGATGTTGGCAATGGCAACGACATTAGTCCCTAAATTAGTCTCATTTTCCGTAAAAGAATAAAGTTTTGGTACCGATTAATACGAATCTTATCAACTGGAAACCTTGTTTGCTTGTTCTGATGTGGAACCATGCAGGGACACCCATGGAATTGCAACAAAGAATGATAAACTAATATCATGGATAATGATCTTTCTTGCAGTCTCAACTAGTACAGTGGCGGTGACTAGTGACATTTGTAGCTTTTTTTTAGTGTCGACGAAGGAATTACATCATAGTAAGATGGATGTATGGTATACTTATCTGGTTTTTGTGGTGCATTGAGATAGCCGGAAACTCCATCTGACAAAGGGAACCAATCCGGGTTTCTTTCGTTCGGTTTATTATCCTCAGAGCTGACTTGATGAATGGGGGGTTTCTGATATCTCAATAGATATTGTGAGCTGCTATATATAAGCTTTGAAAAATAAGGGAATGTATGGAAGAACGGGAATTATACAGTTTGATAACTTTTTTTTTATTCTTTGGGGGTAATAAGACTTGAATAATACAATACTGATGTCATTGTGTCGGGTTGTTTTGTTTTTTCGTGATCCATCAAAACTTATGGCCGATTCGTAATTGGAACTTAATGGCATTAGCTTTGCCAATTCCTTTGATTTTCACTTGTCATTGTTGTTCAATTAGACTCTACTTGTTGGCTTCTAGTCGTGTTATTAGGGGTGTAAACGAGCCGAGTTGAGCTTGAGTATTGCTGAATTCGACTCGACTCGAAAACTATGAAATGGAGCTCGACTCGAAAACTCGCGAGCTTAAAATTTTTAAGCTCGACTCGAACTCGAAATCTTGAACTGAAGCTCGTGAGCAACTTGAAAAGGCATTTCATCTTAAACTTAACTCAATTGAAGCCTCAAACTCGAATCTAAACCTTAAATACATGAAAAACTTAATGTGTTTTTTAAAAAATCAACATATAAATGTTAATATTATTAATATTTTTTTAAAATAAAACCTTATATTATATTTTCGAACTTCTCACGAGTTTTTTAAGTTGAATATCAAGTAACTCATTTTGGCTCGTTAACAACTCAAGTGCGGGTCGAGTCCATTCGATCCGAGTATTTATTGAGCCTTAACCGAGTCAGTCCCGAATAGCTCACGATCTATATCGTCTTATTTACATCCCTTGTCGTGTGGTACCAGTTACAGGGTGTTTAGGAGGATCCATTGCCCATATGGGACATTAATATTTTTATAAACCCATTGCCTATATGTATTGTTTCAAATTTTAAGTTTTATTTTTTCTTTACTTTTTATATTTATAAATTTTATCAAATTAAATCTTAATTTTTTTATATTGAAAGAAACCAATCGATTAAGAATATTTTGTATGAGTATTGATATTATGATTATACGTTACATGTATATACTATGTATAATATATGTTTTTAAAAATATTTTAAATTTTTTAATAATTTAAAAGTTATCATTTAATAGTTTATGATATGTATTTTTTTAATATATAAATTTAATTTTTATAGTAAATTAATGTTTATTTTTAGTATTTTTTATATTTAGTTTTTTTTTGAATATTTTCATGATTAAAATATTTTTAATAAATAAATAAGTCCCTAAACTTTAAAAAAATCAAATTGATCTTCATCCGAATCTTGCTTGCAATAGTTGTATTACATGACTATGAAGTCTAGCAAATGGACGTCAAAACCGCTTTCTTTAATGAAAAACTCGAAGAGGATGTGTATATGACACAAGTAGAAGGTGTTGTGTCTCCAGGAAATGCTGGAAAGGTTTGTAAGTTACAGAGGTCTATTTATGGACTAAAGCAAGCTTCTCGAAGCTGGAGTCTTCGTTTCAATGATGTAATCAAAGAGTTTGGCTTTATCAAAAACGAAGATGAGCCTTGTGTTTATATGAAGACTAGTGGGAGTATTGTTTCTTTCCTAATATTTTATGTAGATGACATACTTATCATAGGAAATGATATACCTACTTTACAGTTTGTTAAAACTTGGTTAAGTAGTTGTTTTTCTATGAAATATTTGGGTGACGCAGCATACAACTTAGGAGTTAAGATCTATAGAGATAGGTCTAGACAACTTCTAGGTCTGAGTCAAAGTACATATATAGAAAAAGTTATGAAAAGACTCAGTATGGAAGGATCCAAGAAAGGATTCTTCCCTATGAGAAATGGTATTTCTCTTTTGAAGGAAATTTTTCATTCAACTCCATATGAAAGAGAATGAATGAGTAAGATTCCATATGCTTCGACTATTGGTTCTATCATGTATGTCATGATATATACTCGACTAGATGTATCGTATGCTTTGAGCATGATGAGTCGATATCAGACAATCCTGGTGAAAATCACTGAGTTGCAGTTAAAAATATCCTTAAGTACTTAAGAAGAATTAAGGATACTTTTCTTGTCTATAGAGGCGAAAAAGAGCTTAGTGTAAAAGGTTATATTGATTATAGCTTCCAAACAGACAAGGATGACTCAGGATCACAATCGGGTTATGTGTTTTGTCTTAATGGAAGTGTTGTGGGCTAGAAAAGTTCAAAGCAAGACATAATAGTAGATTATACAACAGAGGCTAAGTATATTGTAGCTAGTGAAGCATCAAAAGAGGATGTTTGGATCAAGAAGTTCATATCTGAACTAGGGATTGTTCCTAGCATATCATATGTTGTAGAACTTCGTTGTGATAACAATGGAGCCATTGCACAAGAAAAAAAATCCCATATTTCATCAACGATCCAAACATAATCTTAAACGCTTTTGTTGAGTTAAGCGATCGATGGAATAGGCCAAGAGGGGGTGAATTGACACTAAAAAATTCGGTGGAAGCTTTTGCAGAAAATTGAAAATATTTGCACATCGATTTAGAGTGGTTCGACTTTCTCAACCAAAGTCTACGTCCACTACCTTAGCTATCCACACTAAGGATTTTCCACAAATTCACTAATTTGTCTTTCTTTTAAGGACAAAGAGTAACCTTACAAATTCCTCAATAATTATACCCCAAATTCTTGAGAACACTCTCTCCCAAAGAGAACAATACAAATTTTGCAAACTTACAAGAAAATCCTCACAAGGCAAGATGTTTGCACAATTCTATAACAGATAAAGAACACTCAAGAATAATAAAATTGAGCACAATAAGTGTTCTTGAAAGCAAAAATGAATATTGAATGAAATAGGCTTGAAAATGCTCAAACTTGAGGTTTGATGCTTTTTCTTTTATTGTCTCTTGATTCTTGTTGATTATTGTTTCTTGTTGTTGATCAATGGCTTCTAAGCTTGTTTAAATACTCATTCAATTGATTTTGAATGTTGGGCATGATTAGTGGAGTCAATGGAGCCGTTTAAGTGTGAAAACAAATAATAAAACTGCTTGGAGCATGGGGGGAATTGGTACCCCTTCATAGGGAATCGGTTCCTGCAGTGTAAAATTCAAATATTTCGACCGTTGAATATGGGGGAATCGGTTCCCTCCGAGCATTCTGTTATTTCTCGGAGTTAAACCATTTAGGGGGAATCGGTTCCCTCTGGGCAATCTGCCCATTTTGGTTTGATTTTAATTAAGAAATGATTTTTGACTCGATTAAGGCTCGAAATACTTTGTAAAATTATTTAACATATTTTTACACTTTAGTAAGGATTAAAATGAACTTTGAAAGACTTGGAGTAATTTTTTGATATTCGAATAATTATATCGAATATACTTAGAAAATCTTTTGTAAAATCTTAAAATTCATTTAACTTATTTTGTTATATTAAAACATCAAAATGTTTTCAACAATCTCCCCCTTTTTGATATAACAAAACATTTTAGTAATTTTAAAATTTTCTAATTGAAAATAAATTTTGAAATCAAGTTTTGAAATTACTCCCCCTTACTTTAACACTTCTCCCCCTTTTTGTTAAATCAAAAAGACTCTAAAACGTTTTTAAATAAGTTTTTGAAAACTTTAGCCAATTGACATTTAGAAATATAAAGCTTAAGCTGCTAAGATCATAATCAAGAGAAGATATTAGCCATTAGTTTCGTAATCAATATTCATAAACGAAAGTGAAATGGTAAAATTGGTCAGATATCTAAAATGATGTAAATGATGCACAAAATTAAAATTTAAGCAAATCTACATATATAGATATGTTAAAATCATCCAAAAACAATATCAAACAAATTCAAACATCCAACAACCAAAGTAAAACAATCCAAAAGCATTCAAAATGTTGAAAACAATAAGGTCGAAGCAAAGCAAGAAAACAGGGCCTAATCATCCATCAGTGGATCAGGAGCAAATAAAGTGTATCCAAATATTGGCCACATCACGTGAAAGTGTATCGACCCTCTCGTCCAAAGTGTCAAAACAATGATTTATCGTTTCTTTGGTAGCAGTCAGATGTTATTCGATTGATGTAAACCTCATATCAAGATTCTCCATAAATGATCGGAAGTACGGAGGCACTTGATCTTCTTGCTGTGCTTGCTCCTCGTGCTATTCCGACTCATCATCGACTTCGTCAGCTTCCGGAGGTTGCTCACTGGTACGAACACATAGACCCATTTCTTCATTGACCTTTCATCCCGATTTAGTTAAAGAAAAGAGGTTGATTTGGTTTTTGAGTGGAAAAGCGGCATCAAGGTCAACCCTAAGCTCGACTTTAGAAAACAGATTACTCAGAATACAACCGTAAACTAGAGATGAACAGAGTTTCTTGTTAGGAACAAGGTTTACGATTTCTATAATTTTGGAAAAGATAATATGAGGTAGGTTTATTTTAAGATTATTTTGGATGCAATGTAGCCAAAAGAGTCCAAGGCTCGAAGAGTGGAGTACCTGCCTCCGGATGGTCAAAATCACCAAGAGATCATAAGATGAAGAAAACATTCATGGAGATCTAAAACACTCGCACTATCCCTTCGTTTATACTGAGAACCTAC
Source organism: Hibiscus syriacus (assembly GCF_006381635.1). Classification (NCBI taxonomy): domain Eukaryota; kingdom Viridiplantae; phylum Streptophyta; class Magnoliopsida; order Malvales; family Malvaceae; genus Hibiscus; species Hibiscus syriacus. The sequence goes on along the minus strand of NW_024062824.1, from coordinate 612,694 downwards.
CATTTGTTTTTCATTGTCTAAGCCTGCATTATCTAATCCTAATATGTTGGCTATGTAATCCGGGTCAATGTAAAAGAATTGTCCTAGAAGATAGGATCGTATTCCTATGGTTGCGGTTTTAGCCCGATTTTGAACGCAAACGACATTAGAGTAGAAGATACGAACGAGTTGATGATAAACTATTAGTTCAAGTTCGAAGAGTTTATCAAATTTCCACTCTTGTAGGGTAGGAAGATATTGAAAATTTATGTCTAGCATGGCTTGAAGAGATGGGATTCGTTCTTTTCGGATTTTGTAATACTCAAAGTACTGAGAATACCTAAAGAAAAGATTTTTTTCTATTACCGGGTTCATTGAAAAATGAATTACGAATGGTCATATTAGGATCATCGGGATTAGGATTAGGAATTTGTTGGATAGGAGGAGCATTTGGAGGTGAGTTTGGTGGTTGGCTAGATCGACTAGAGGAAGGTCTAGAAAGTTTGTGAGACATGACGTAAGATAATCAGAATGGAAATAGTAACCTGCAATTTTAAAACACATGTATGCAACAAATATCAATCCCAAAACTCAAATGAGTCCTCAATATTTCAAGGTTCTCTAAAACAATCCTAATAGGAAAAGTTTTTGAAAGCTATTGAAAAATAATGTTTGAAAGTCTTAATCCGTATATTTTTCATGAAAGACAGCATAATTGAATCAAAAGCATCAATAATTCTCGAAAATAATATTTTTTTTATTTTCGAAATTCATAGAAAAAATTGAAAAGTTGTTTGTTTTTAAGAAATTTATTGTAAAATCTCGTTTCTAAACACTAAACAATCAATACCCGATACCTATTTCAACCTAGAACTAATTAAAACTAGTTCTATGTTCAAAATCAATAAAATAGCGAGTTTAGAAAAATTACCTTGAAAAATTCAGATTTGAGTGAGATTGGATGAAGTTTGCATGATTTTAATGATTCTAACTGGTTTAGGAGACGAAATACGAAGTGATTCCAACTAGAAACCGATGTTTTAAAGCAAAGTAGAGATTTAGGAAGATGGAGAGAGTGAACGGCGGCAAAGGGAGAGATAGTATTTTGAGAGAAAGAGTGATATTTGGGGCGTTAAAAATAACAGACCCCGTGGGGGGTATCGATTCCCTCCAGGGGGAATCGGTTCCCCTTCAAAGGGGGTATTAGGTTCCCTTCAAGGGGGTATCGATTCCTCCTACACCAAAATGCTAAAAATCTAATTTTAAACACTCAAAATGCTAAATTAATCATGTTCAATCAATCAATTTTATCCTTAAACTACATTGGAACATAAAATTAATTTTCACTAAGAATCATAAACTCCCCCTAACTAAAAGTAAAGAATGCAATAAAAAATTATTATTATTATAAGCATTTTTCATTTATTCTTAAAAGTGCTAAAATTAATTTAAACACTAAGTGAAGATAGGCCAGTTAAACCTAATTCTCTCCTAAGTGTCCAAAATCTTTCTTTGTCTAAAGGTTTTGTAAAGATTTCCGCTAATTGATGCAAAGTATCAACAAATTCTAGAACTACATATTCCTTAGCGACATGGTCTCTAATGAAGTGATGTTTAATTTCAATATGCTTAGTTCTAGAGTGTTGGATGGGATTTTTAGTGAGACAAATAGCACTGATATTGTCACACTTAATAGGAATGGTATATACTTCAATTCTATAATCAAAAAGTTGTTGTTTCATCCATAAAACTTGTGCACAACAACTACCGGCTGAAATGTATTCTGCTTTAGTGGTAGATAATGCAACACAATTTTGTTTCTTTGAAAACCAAGAAATCAACATATTTCCAAGGAATTGGCAAGTACCGGAGGTGCTTTTCCTATCTAATTTGCATCCTCCATATTCTGCATCAGAGAAAGCATGCAAGCTAAAGTTAGAGTCTCTAGGATACCAAAGTCCTAAACTAGGAGTATCCTTAAGGTATCTAAAGATTCTCTTAACAGCTAGTAAATGTGATTCCTTAGGACATGATTGAAATCTAGGACATAAGCAAACACTAAACATAATGTCCGGTCTACTTGTGATTAGATAAAGCAAAGATCCAATCATTAACCTATATAATTTAACATCCACACATTTACCTACTTTATCTTTGTCAAGCTTTGTTGATGTGCTCATTTGAGTGCCGTGAGGTTTCCCATTTTCCAGTCCAAACTTCTTGAGCATGCCCTTGACGTACTTAGCTTGATTGATGAAGATACCATCTTTTTTTTGCTTGATTTGGAGTCCCAAGAAATATAAGAGCTCCCCCATCATGTTCATCTCAAATTCACTTTGCATTAGCTTAGAAAATTCTTGGCAAAGAACATCATTAGTAGAACCAAATATTATATCATCAATATAAATTTGAACTACTAATAAATCTTTACCTTTATGCTTTAAAAATAATGTAGTGTCAACCTTCCCTTTTGAAAAACCTTTTTCAATTAAAAAGTTTGACAATCTTTCATACCAAGCTCTAGGAGCTTGTTTTAAACCATAAAGAGCTTTTGTCAATTTAAAAACATGATTTGGAAATTTTGAATCTTCAAAACCAGGAGGTTGTTCCACATACACTTCTTCTTTTATAAAACCATTTAAAAATGCACTTTTAACATCCATTTGATATAATTTAAATTCATTGAAACATGCAAATGCTAATAACATTCTAATTGCTTCCATCCTAGCTACGGGAGCGTATATTTCATCATAGTTAATGCCTTCTTCTTGAGTATACCCTTGAGCAACAAGTCTAGCCTTGTTTCTCACTATATTACCACTTTCATCAAGCTTATTGCTAAATACACATCTAGTACCTACAGTAGATTTACTAGGCTTTTCAACTAATGTCCATACTCTACTTCTCTCAAATTGATTTAACTCTTCTTGCATAGCCATAATCCAATGTTCATCATTTAATTCTTCTTTAATATTCTTAGGCTCTATGCATGAGATAAATGCCACATAATTACAAATATTTCTAAGAGAAGATTGAGTTGTTACCCCTTTGGATGGATCACCTATTATTTCACCATCATTGACATAGTTGTATTCCCTTGGGTAAAAGACTTCCTTTTCTTCAATGGTTGGACTCTCGATAGGATCATGAGTTTCCTCATCTCTCATTTATTCCTTTGATGATGGTTCTCCAACGTCATTTATGTTTATAATACCTACATCATCATTCACACAAGAATCCTTCCTCAGAAGGGGATTATCATCGAAAACAACATGTATAGACTCTTCTACAACTAAATTTGTTTATTAAATACTCGATAAGCTTTAGAATTTAAGGAATAACCCAGAAAAATTCCTTCACCACTTTTAGCATCAAATTTGTCAAGATTGTCTTTACCGTTGTTTAAAACAAAACATTTACATCCAAAAGGATGAAAATAGCTAATGTTAGGCTTTTTATTTTTAAAAAGTTCATATGGAGTTTTGTTCAAAATAGGCCTAATCATTACTCGATTAATAACATAACAAGCGGGTATTTGTGGCTTTTGCCCAAAAATATTTTGGCAAATTGTTTTCACAAAGCATGGTTCTAGCCATTTATTCTAAAGTTCGATTTTCCCTCTCAACAACTTCATTTTATTGAGGGGTTCTAGGTGATGAAAAATTATGGCTAATACCATTAGAATTACAAAATTCAGTAAATCCAAGATTTTCAAATTCAGTTCTATGATCACTCCTAACACTAGTTATAGAGTAACCTTTTTCGTTTTGGATTACTTTTGAAAACGTGATGAATTTTCTAATGCTTCATCTTTAGTACTTAAGAATAGAACCCAAGTATATCTAGAATAGTCATCTACCAATATAAATGCATATTGTTTTCCACCCAAGCTAGTAGTCCTAGATGGCCCAAAAAGATCTAAATGGATCAATTGTAACATTCTACTAGTGGATACGTCATTAATGGATTTAAAAGAAATTCACTTTTGTTTTCCTTTAGCACAAGAATCACAAATTTTATCATTCTCAAATTTTAGTTTAGGCAACCCTCGAATTAAATCTCCTTGAATTAACCGTTGTAATACACTCATACTAGCATGTCCTAGTCTCCTATGCCATAACCAACTATCATGCTCATCTTTAGCAACTATGCATAAATTAGTCATATTTATGGAATCTAAATGCACCATGTAGATATTTCCTATTCTATGACCAACAAGCATAATCCGATTAGATGCAATGTCAACGACTTTACAACCATTAATATCAAACATGACATTGAATCCCTTATCACACAATTGACTAATACTCAATAGATTATGCTTTAATACATTCACATATAAAACATTCTTAATTTGTATGGAAGAGGTATTACCTATAATGCCTATACCTTCAATGTGACCTTTTGAGTTATCACCAAAAGTCACCTCTCCTCTATTTTTGGCGTTGAGCTCTATGAACCGGCTTTTGTCTCCGGTTATGTGTCTTGAGCATCCACTATCAAGGTACCATGAGTTTGAATTTGTTTCCTGTTCCTTGTAGCAATGCTCATTTTCCTACAAACATAAATTAATTTTTTATTTTTGGTACCCAAATTCTTTTGGGTCCATATTCATTAGTTTCCAAAATCCTAGTCCCCTTAGGTATCCATTTGTGTAGGATATCCTTATCTTTAGTAGTAATGAGTTCTATAGGAACCCATATACTTCTAACGATTTTTCCATTAGAGGTTCTTTGGGGACCTCTATGATTGTAGTTTTTAAAACTTTTTCTAACAAAGTTGGATTTTGAATTTTCTCCATTTTCAAAACGTTTTGTTCCAACTTTATCAAAAGAAGCTTTAAGATCATCAATTTTCTTTTGATGATCATCATTGACCTTTGAAAGTAAATTTTGTAAGTCAAGATTTTTCTTTTCAAATTCTTCTAGTTTGATTTGCAAATTTTTGATTTTCCTTTTAGGATCATTGTTGGTTTTGGACATAAGACTATTTTCATTTTTTAATTTTGAAATATCATTTTTGTATTTTGAAAATAAAGTCTTATAATCCGAAGGCAACCCATTATAATCCTCTAATAACTCATCATAAGATAATTCATCCAAATCGAATGAGTTAGAGGTTACCTTAGAGTCTTCCCCAAATGCCATCAAGCACAAGTTTGCTACTTCTTGTTTCTCTTCATCGAAACCTTCTTCATCGCTCCATGTAGCCACATGAGCCTTGTGTTTCTTCTTTGATTAACCCTTTTTCTTCAATCGAGGGAAATCATATTTAACATGCCCCGATTTTTTGCATTCGTAGCAAATGATTGGGTCCTTCTCCTTTGGTTCAGTTTTGAAGCCTTCATTTCGTTTGAATGTTCTTCCTCGGTTTGGCCTCATCAATTTTCTGAACCGTTTGGCAAATAATTCCATTTCCTCGTCATCATCATCTTCATCCGAATCACTCTCATCTTTTGTGGATTTGAGAGCAACTCCAACGTTCTTCTTCTTCTCCTTCTTCTTTGGTGTCTCATCAATCTTATCGAGGTCTACCTTATCTTGAAGCATCATTTCATGAGTGAGGAGTGAACCGATTAGTTCTTCAAGAGTTAAGGACTTTAAGTTCTTAGCCTCGATGATTGTCATCTTCTTTGATTGCCACGATTTTGGAAGTGAGTAAACCAACTTCCACACAAGCTTTTCATTTGGAATAATCTCTCCATATAATTTGAGACCATTGACAATCATGGAAAATCTATCCATCATAGCTTTGATTTCTTCATCCAGTTTCATCCTAAAATTTTCATAGCCATGAGTTAAAAGACTAATTTTAGATTCTTTTACCTCGTTGGTGCCTTCATGAGTGACTTGTAGTTTGTCCCATATCTCCTTGGCGGTTGTACAAGATGAAACTCTCTCGTATTCATCATGTCCAATAGCACAAAAGATAATATGGATGGCTTTGGAGTTGAGCTGGAACATTCTTGTTTCTCCTTCACTCCACAATCTTGGATGAGTGGAAGGTTTGATGTATCCGTCTTCTATAATATTCCATGCTCTCATGTCACTTGCTTGAATGAAATACATCATCCTATTCTTCCAAAAAGCATAATTAGCTCTATTTAAGAAAGGAGGCTTGTTAACGGGCAATGAATCAAGACCGAAGTCAGAGTTTGAAGTAGAGGTCATTGATGACTTGATTATCGATGTAACTCTTCCCGGATCTACTCAAGAGGAGATTAAACCTTAAAATGAGTCAAGATCTTATATCAATTGTTGAGTTAATCGATCGATGGAATACGCCAAGAGGGGCGTGAATTGGCACTAAAATTTTCGGTGGAAGCTTTTGCAGAAAATTGAAAATATTTGCACAGTGATTTAGAGTGGTTCGACTTTCTCAACCAAAGTCTACGTCCACTAACTTCGCTATCCACACTAAGGATTTTCCACAAATTCACTAATTTGTATTTCTTTTGAGGACAAAGAGTAACCTTATAAATTCCTCAAGAATTATACCCCAAATTCTTGAGAACACTCTCTCCCAAAGAGAACAATACAAATTTTGCAAACTTACAAGAAAATCTTCACAAGGCAAGATGTTTGCACAATTCTAAAACAAAGAAAGAACACTCAAGAATAATATAATTCAGCACAATAAGTGATCTTGAAAGAAAAAATGAATATTGAATGAAATAGGCTTGAAAATGCTCAAACTTGATGTTTGCTGCTTTATCTTTTATTCTCTCTTGATTCTTCTTGATTGTTGTTTCTTGTTGTTGATCAATGGATTCTAAGCTTGTTTAAATACTCCTTCAATTGATTCTGAACGTTGGGGATGATTAGTGGAGTCAATGGAGCCGTTTAAGTGTGAAAACAATTAATAAAACTGCTTGGAGCGTGGGGGAAATCGGTACCCCCTCATAGGGAATCATTTCCTGTAGTGTAAAATTCAAATATTTCGACCGTTGAACAGGGGGAATTGGTACCCCCTTGGGGGAGGGGAATCGGTTCCCTCTTAGCATTCAGTTATTTCTCGGAGTCAAACCATTCAGGGGGAATCGGTACCCCCTTGGGGGGGAATCGGTTCCCTCTGGGCAATCTGCCCATTTTGGTTTGATTTTAATTAAGAAATGATTTTTGACTCGATTAAGGCTCGAAATACTTTGTAAAATTGTTTAACTTATTTTTACACTTTAGTAAGGATTAAAGAGAACTTTGAAAGACTTGGAGTAATTTTTTATATTCGAATAATTATATCGAAAATACTTAGAAAATCTTTTGTAAAATCTTAAAAGTCATTTAACTTATTTTGTTATATCGAAACATCAAAATGTTTTCAACAACTTCCATCTCATTTGAAGATCATAGATCAAGGAGATGTGGAGATATGCATAGTACACACTGATAACAATATTGTTATTCCCTTGATGAAGCCTCTGGCACAACAGAAGCATGATTGTCACACTGAGTCACTCGATATTAGACATGTGAATGATTGGTCTTAGTGCTAGTGGAACATTGTTAGAGTATGCCCAAAGACCAATCATATGATGATTGTATTGATATATTTTATTTACCATATTTATTAGATAAAAGTATTTCTGTTGTTCACTTTTATTGTATTTATGTGCATTAGATAAACTAAAAGATAATAATGTATGTATATTAATGTGATTATTATTAAAAGATCCTTAGTCATGTATTATTATGAGCAATCATAGTAATAATACGCTTAAGACTAACATGTTATTGATTGATGACAATGAGTTGTCATTGACATAGAGATTTCAAAATTAATATATGAATATATTGTTAGAGAACAACATATTGGATTGATATGCTATGAGCATATGTCTTGGATTATTATGTGATGGTCATAATATTGCTTATAGTGACAACTATATATATAATTCTTAAACTTGAGATTATTACAATCTCGACATATATTGTTGTATGTTTTGATACATTTAAACAAGCTCTGTAACTGGTTGCACTATAAAGACTGACATTGAACATATCACGATATATGTAGTGGGTGTAAATGATCGAGATAGGATTTGTCCTTCCTACATAATAGGAAATATATCAAAGGCCACTTGATTGAGTGAGACTAGAAATTCATGGCCATGATCGAATAATTTGATATGAGATATCACAAATTATTCGCTTATTATGGTATACTCTAGATATCAAGAAATAATAGATGGGCTACACAAGTGTGACTATTCCAAGACGTGTGCCTATTCTAGATATAAAGGAAAAAAAGGATATAATACATTAAAAGAGTTAGTCACGAGAATGTTATGTCGAATCATGACATCCTATAACTTAGGTAACAGTCACATATTGCTAGAATTCACTCCATGTTTATAATATTAGAATAGTTTTAATTATTACTACTAACATTACATGAACTTACAGGCTCACACCCAATGGTTGAAAAAAAAGAGAGCAACTTATAAATGTGTCACATATGTACAATTTGATTGTACATAAATAAAATGTGTATTTAATATATATATATATACACATGTGAGTAATTTTAATTACACATGAATACCGAATTTAATTAAAATAATATAATTATACTCTTAATTAAATTTGGATTTAAAAACCTTAATAGCTAGGGTGACACATATAAATAAGGGATATGTTGGTCTAGCAGCCAAAAAACCCTTTTGAAAATTTTGAAACTCCTAGAATAGTTTTAGAGAAAGGTTTTGCTCTCAATTGTTTTTCAACCGGGTGAACTGAGTAGAGGTTGAGATGATTTTTCGTGCAGGCTAGGATTCAAACCATTCGTGATCACCATTAGTCGCCATTGTCTTTGCTGATTTTCAAAGAACCCAATGTAAGTAATCACATCCCTTCCTTCTGATTTCATATTCAACGTACTTGGATTGCTAGTGAGACCGTCGCGTTTTGTTTTTGTTGTGCCATTGGGTGCACCGGTAGTCCCAACAATCTCAAGGTGGTGTTGAGTTCAGTAAATTGTTTTTGAATTCTGTTAAGGGTCTCCGTTTATTGTTGGTTTACGATCATAATACCCTCAAGAGTTTGATTGAGACCTTCGTCTCTAGCCATCCTTAAAATCATAACATTCCAAAGAAAAATTTAAAGTGAAAAATGAAAAGGAAAACAAGAAACCTCACAAGTCACTCCAAGAAAGCAATACAACGAGAGGTAAGAAAGTTGATTTTGTACTCTTTAATACTTTCTTCTCCAATAAGTCTTTGGATGTTTGTATCGAAGTTTGGTCACTAACAAAAGAAGATAAGAAGACTTAGAATTTCTAAGAAGCCGAGGAAATGTAAGACTCCAAGTGAACGAGAATGCAAGGAAGAAGAAGTATACAAACTCTTTAATCCTACTAACACAAGGAATATAATGTGTTAGACAGTGTAGAGGAACAAGAAAAAGGTAAAACAAAAGAAACTAGAGGCAATAAAAGTTAAAGAAAAATTTTGAACAAAAAACCCAAACAGTGAAAAAAACCTAAAACGTTGTATCAACTTGAGCGACATTTTTTAGGGGGTTACTAATCTCCAAAAATTATGATTTTTTATGCTCTCCAACAAGTCTAGTTTTGATTTGCAAATTTTCAGCACAAAATTCCTTTTGGAATATTCTAGAAAAATCCGACAATACGAACAGCGTGAATCTATCGAACAAAATTGAACGATCAATTTAAAAAAGTTGAATGAACTCTAATTTGGTTGAACTTTGGAATATAGAATCTTCTTTGGATGAGGTATGATCATGTAAAAACTTAACTCCAAATTCCTTCATTTTTTGTTATTTTTTGGATGCAAAATATAAAACTAACAAGAAGGAATCGAAACTAAATTAAAAAATTGCAAAAAGAACCTGAAAACGATGAATCTTCGCAAACTAGCTTCGTTGGGGGTACTTCAGTGATTGATGGTTGAAGAAAAAGTCAAATTTCTTTTATTCATCCCAAGAATCGTCCCAAATATGAAATCAAATAACAAAGAAGCGGCAACAGATGATGTGAACGTTGCTCTCGTCGCGGGAACTAACCTAGGAAGGCTCTAGACTCGATAAAGGAATAAAAAGCTTTGAATGGATAAATTGGGTTTGACGGTAATATTAGGGATTATGGAGGAAATTTAGTTGTTGGAAAATAGACAAAGAAACAAGATTAAAGACAATAAAAAGAATGGTAATAAAATTGACAAAAATTAGAGACAAGAAAAAATAAGGGTAATAGATTAGAACGTAAGACAAAACATGTAATAAAATAGATTAACTTATCTTCCCTTTAAAGTAGGCGCCCAAAGCTAGGGTTGTTGTATTTTTTATGGATGAATACTCGTTAGAAAGAGGATGAAAACGAGGAAGAAGATGGTGAAAATGGAATTGAAATCAGATGCATAAATTAAGAGAAAATTTGAATTGAAAATTTACCCCCGGTAGTATGTGAGTTAACGCAAACCCTAGGGTTTTGTAGGGATGTGGTGTGAATGATGGTAAATGAAGATAACGATGATGGATGATGAAAAGATAGATTGATATGTCCTATCGAACCCTCCTAGTTGCAATGAAAAGGCAAACTCATTAATTCAGCTCTAACCAGGCCTCCTAATCACAATGAAAAGGAAAATTAGAGTGTGAAGATCTCTCTGTCAAGAACTCTGAAGAACTGAAGAAGAAGATGCTTTAAAGGCACAAGGAAATCAACTCTTACAAAAATGAACTCTCTTTGTATTTTGTAAAATAATAAAACTTGATGATTACAATGAGGGGGTGGGCCTCCTTTATATAGTGTTTAAGGAGTCCTTAGGGAAACATGATTGATAAATAAAAAAACAATAAATAGCAACAAAAGTAATAAAACTATCCTAAATCCTTTTATGGTGGGCGGCATTGAATGATGGTCATTGATGAACCTTTGATCTGACGGTGTAGATGAAAAATGACTTGAAAGGGCTCTTGAGGCTTGATGGACGGTCCAAATCTTCCTTCTGGAAGATAAAGGGGCGGCAAAGATTACTATGGACTCTTGATAAGAACCCATGCTTATAATAAGCAAGGGAAAGGAGTTTTGACAAGTTATCAAGGCCTGTGGTAATGGGCTTGGCGTGATGGGCTATGTAGGAGGATGATAAGTTATCAAATGTTACATTCATTGTCTTATTGGGCCTTGTCTAAAATAAAATAAAATAAACTAGTAATTCCCTATGATTACAAGTTATCTCGGGCTTTATGAATTTAACACTAGTTAAATTTACGGAAGGTTGGACTCATGGTGGTTCAAAGTCAATTTCGAGCATATCTTCTTGGGTTTCATAGTTGGGCCTAGAAATGACTTGAGTTGTTGTGATCCAGTTGATGGGGAGGAAGGATGAGTGATTTTCCTTCCTTGAATTCTTCAATTTTGATGTGAGCGTGGAGGTATTTGTTAACGAAGGATTGAACTACAGTTTGGAGTTGATCTTTGTGTAATTTGGCCCATCCTCTTATGATTGGGCCTAGAGGCAAAGTAATCCCATTCTTTAGACGTGTGGTGCATGTATCAGAGTAAGAAAAATCAAAGACGCAATTAGCAACATTACCGTAGTCGATCAATCAGGTCATGGAAATTTCACCAATCTTCAAAATGCCATTGATTATATTCCTTCAAACAATGAAGTTTGGATACTTGATCATGTTAAACCTGACACCTACAAGTAATTACAATACAACTGAAACTCTTTCATGCATACGATTAAAATGGGTTGTAGAACTAATCTTATCCTTTCATTTTCTTAGTTGAAAGGTGAATATCCCTAGAGATAAACCCAAAATTCTTCTTCAAAGAGAGTCAAGTGGATCGACTATTATCCAGTTTGCAGATGGGAGTGATTCCATAAAAAGTTCTAATTTTTCTTCATATGCAAATGATTCTTTTCCCACGTATATAACATTCAAGGTCCCAATAGCTTTATCTTTCTTCATGTTCTAATTCGAGCTATTGATATTGAAACATGTGGGTATGTGACCCTTTTGTTTTTGACATAATACTTACAATATTCAACCCAAAAATTGATTGCATGGGCACCAACAGCTCTGTTCAATGCCCACAAAGCATCGATTTATAGATGCCATTTTATTAGTGAGCATGATACATTGATGTATTCCCAAGGTCGTTACTACTTCGAACATTGCTATATCGATGGCGCTGTGGATTTCATCTGGGCTATGGAAGATCAATTTACCAAGTCAGTAGGAATTACGAAATGAATGATGATCCTTTCTTGTTTCTGTAATCCAGTTGTTTTTATTCACACTCAAATTTCATGTAGGACTTTGTTGAATAATCGGGTAAAGAAAATAGAAAGAACACATGAATTTTAACGAGGTTCAGCAATGTGCTTACGTCCTAGGTGCCCTAGGCAGGGCTAGAATTTTTATTCAATTCAATGTCTCATAGGTTTAGGTTACATCTCCTTTTATAATAAATAAACCCTAGTATATATTTACAAAAATAACCCTATACCATATCGTGGGGCCACATCCCCCGCACACCCAACCCACATAATCGTAACCCCCACTACGAGACTTTCTCGGTATATTTATGAGCCATACCTAATAAATCTCCACCTTGGCGAATATCCTGCCCCTTAGGAAACATTCAATTTGGGTTGGGTTACCTTACTTCTTTAACAACTCGAAACACTCAACGAGTCCAAGCAATGCATGAAATTGTCTATCGTAACTGGCTTGGTGAACATATCAGCGACATTCTCATCAGTATGAACCTTCTGAAACACAATCTCTCTGGATGCAACCAACTCTCTGATCTTGTGAAACCTTACATCAATATGCTTAGTTATAGCATGATATACATGATTCTTAGCCAAGTGAATAGTACTTTGATTATCACAAAGCAACTAAACTCCACCTTGCTGAACACCCAACTCCTTCATTAAACCAGTAAGCCATAAAGCTTCTTTTGCTGCTTCAGCCGATGCCATGTATTCAACTTCAGTTGTAGATAATGCCATAATAGATTGAACAGTAGACTTCCAACAAATAGACCCTCCACCAAGAGTAAAGACATACCCTGTCGTAGATCTTCTATTATCCAAGTCACCCGCATAGTCTGAATCCACATATCCTACAACCAAAGGATTATCCCGTTGACTACCAAAACGATTCCATGTCCCACAGTACCCTTTAAGTACCTAAAGACACTTTACTGCTTCCCAATGTTTCTTACCAGGTTTAGACATGTACTTAGAAACTTGACTAACAACATGAGCTAAATCATGACGAGTACATACCATTGCATACATCAAGCAGCCAACAACATTAGAATACAGAACCTTTACCATATCTTCAGCTTCCTTATTTATCTTAGGGAACTGTTCTGATGAGAGCTTAAAGTGATTCGCCAATAGAGTGCTCACTGGTTTTGCACTGCTCATCGCAAACCTTTCTAGAATTTTCTCAACATAACCCCGTTGAGATAGCCACAGTTTCCTTGAGTCTCTGTCCCTACAAATTTTCATTCCAAGAATTTTCTTTGCAGAACCTAAATCTTTCATATCAAATTCCTGACTCAATAAAGTTTTCAAACTGATAACATCATCCATGTTCTTAGCAGCAATTAAAATATCATCAACGTACAGTAACAGAAAAATAAAAGAACCATCATCAAGGCTCTTGACATAGACACAACAATCATACTCACATCACTTGTAGCCAATCTTGATCATATAAGAGTCAAATAGTTTGTACCATTGTCTCGGAGACTGTTTCAACCCGTACAAAGATTTCATCAATCTGCAAACTAAATGCTCATTTCTAGATTGAATGAAACCTGCAGGCTGTTGTATGTAGATATGCTCCTCTAAATCACCATGCAAAAAAGCAGTTTTAACATCCATCTGCTCTAAATGCAAATCCCAACTAGCCACCAATACAAGTACTGCTCGGATTGAAGTGTGCCTTACCACATGAGAAAATATTTCATCATAATCAACTCCTTTATGCTGTGAAAAAACCCTTTGCTACCAAACGAGCCTTGAACTTCTCCCCCTCTTTTTCTGTTACTGCTAGTTTATTCTTATACACCCATTTGTAACCAATAGGCTTCTTACCCTCAGGAAGGCGAACTAACTCCCATGTACGATTGTGATGCAAAGACTCCATCTCCCCAACCATGACAGCCATCCACATGTCATTTTCCTGACTGGTAACAACATCATGAAAAGTAACTGAATCATCACTGCTAACAGTAAGTGCAAAAGAGACTAAGTCTTCAAAACCTAATATGTTCGGAGGCTTTATATTCGTCCGTCTCACCCTGTCTTTGGCGAGACTATAATCCTGCAAATCAACCGTAGTGGAACCACTAGAAGTCATTTGAGAAGTTTCTATTTTCTCAACTGGAAACTGCTCGAAATCCACCACTGTCATGTCTCTCTTCTGCTGCAACATGGACTGTTTATCAAAAACATCTCTACTTATCACAATTTTCTTCGCAACTGGATCCCAGAACTTGAATCCTTTGACACCTTTCTTGTAACCCAGAAAAATACACTCATTCAATTTTGCATCATGTTTGGATCTCTTATAAGCAGGTACAAGCACATAAGCAGGACAAACAAAAATTCATAAGTGATCAAAAGTAACATCATGACCAATCCATACCTCTTCTGCAACTTTTCCAGCCAATGATGCCCTTAGCGATCTATTGATAAGATAACACGCAATGTTAACAGCCTCAACCCAGAAGTGTTTGGGAAGCCCCGCATTCAACCATAAACATCTGCCTCTTTCATTCAACGACTTGTTCATCCGTTCTGAAACACCATTCTGTTGTGGTGTCTTGCGCACTGTAAAATGCCTCTTAATCCCATGCTCTTTACATAAGTTTAGAAACTATGAATATGTGTACTCCATACCATTTTCAGACCGCAAACACTTGATTTTTCATCCTGTTTGGTTTTCTACCTCAGCTTTCCACAGCTTGAACTTATCAAAAACGTCAGACTTCTATTTCAAAAAATACACCCAAACTTTCCAGGAAAAATCATCAATAAAAGTAACATAATACCTAGATCCACAGAAAGACGATGTCTTAGAAGGACCTCATACATCATAATGCACATAATCAAGAATCCCTTCAGTTGTGTGCTTCCCAGTCTTGAAACGAACTTTAGTCTATTTACCAAGAACACAATACTTGCAAAATCGAGCTGACAACTTTTAACATCATGCAACAAATTTCTTTTATGTAATTCAGTCATACCACGTTCACTAAGATGAGCAAGACGCATATGCCACAGTTTGGTAGTATCATCACAAGACTCAACAGAATGAACTCCACCTACAACGGTACTCCCTAACAATCTGTAAATATTCCCTGAAATCATCTTTCCTTTCATCACATTCAAAGCTCCTTTAATAATCCGAATGGTTTCCCTATCCTCATCACCCTTAGGGATAAAACCATTCTTGTGCAAAGTGCCAAAAGAAATCAAATTCTTCTTCAAATCTGGGATATGTCAAACATCACACAAAGTCCGAACAGAACCATCATACATATTAATTATGACATCACCAATACCAATAATATTACAATATCGATCATCACCCAAATAGACAGAACCAGAATTAACCGACATGTATGTCGAAAATAATTCCCTATTTGGCATGATGTGATAAGAACATCAAGAATCAAGAATCCAGGCATCCGTCGTTTAGTCGTTGAAATAAAGAGCATATCACCCTCACTACAATCAGAATTGTTATCCTCGACCACATTCACAGAATTGGATGAGTCATCACGCTTCTCATCAGTATACTTTTTCAACTTCAGACAGTCTCACTTCATATTTTCCGCCTCCTTGCACTTGTAACAGTGAATTGTCTTCTTATCCATAGATTTGGATCTGAAATTCTGCTTCCCAGACCTTGCCTTCTCTGGCTTCCGTCCACGGTCTTGATTACCCTTGACATATAAGCTATCAGCTTGAGAGCTTTCCTCTGTATTCTGTTTCCACTGGTTTTGAGCGAACAAGGTTGCAGTAATCTCCTCAACTTTGATAGTCTCTTTCCCATATGTAAGAGTAGTCATCATGTGTTCGTAAGAGGGAGGCAACGAGCACAACAGAATCATCGCTTTGTCTTCATCCTCAATTTTCACATCAAGCTGAGCCAAATAAGAAACGATTTGATTGAAGACATTCACGTGTTGCACCAAATCATGATCATCCTGCATCTTCAGCCCATACAGCCACTGCTTTAGATACAGTTTAGTCGTTAAGGATTTGGACATAAACTGACTTTCCAACTTCTTCCAAATTTCATCTGGAGATGACATATGCATGACGTGATACATGACCTCGTCCGTCAAACATAATCGTATTGTTCCTGCCGCTCGCTGCTGTAATTCTTCCCAATCTTCCTCCTCCATCGACGCCGGCTTTGTAGGTCGTAAAGTCTTCAGGATCCCTTGCTACGCCAACAGATCCTTCACCCTTGTTTGCCATAGTCCGAAGTTACCCTGACCATCAAATTTTACAACTTCGAATTTGGCTCCTGACATCTGATACCAATTGTTGAATAATCGGGTAAAGAAAACAAAAAGAACATAAGAATTTTAATGAGGTTCAACAATGTGCTTACATCTTCGGTGCCCTAGGCGGCGCTAGAATATTTATTCAATTCAATGTCTCATAGGTTTAGGTTACATCTCCTTTTATTATAAATAAATTGTGGTACATATTTACAAAAATAAACATGTAACATACCTGCGGTCGTACCCCCAACCCACATAATCGTAACCCCCCACTACGAGACTTTCTCGGTATATTTATAAGCCATACCTAACAGACTTCATGATAAATGTAATAGTACGTGGAAGCCTGGCTGGTTCAAGATAGTGCTCAAGCTCAAGATAGCGCAACCAAAAATAGTGGTTTCGTGTTCAAAGACTGTTCGATCTTCGGAACCGATCCTGTTTATCTAGCAAGAGCGTATAGACCTTAAGCCAAAGTTGTATTTCATCACACGAAAATGTCAGACATAAATTTTGCGATGGGTTTGCTGACATGGAGTTATGTGATTATATTGACCAGATTACATCTAGTATTAGAGATTTTATGTAAGAAGAAATGCCCTCACTTCGTCGATCAACAAGAACAACACGTTTTTCAAGTTCTAGAAAGACACTTGATATGGGAAAAACTCCTATAGTCCCAATGGAGATAGACAAAATGTGATAGCGAAAATGACATCTCACAAGTGTTATTTGATCTTCACAAGGATAAACCGAGAACAAAAGGACATAATATTGGACCCAACAAGAAGAGGAAGGTCCAAGACATTGGAAAAAGACGTATACAATTGAACTCAAACCTATTGACATTATTCCAGGCCCGACGCCCTAAAATTATTGATTAGTATATTTATTCAAACTTAATTTGAATAATTAAATGCTATCCTTATCATCAAACATTTGAAGAAGATAAGAAAGTAATTTAAAGAATTAAAGATGATTTCAATACGTAAAAGAATTTGTGACAACTAGGTCTCTTTGTTTTCAAGGCTGTCAAAAATCCAAGATAATATTACAAGGGATTTCTTTTGATCAATTGTTCATCTCAAGTGATAATTCAAAGATTTTATTTATCTATGAAATTAAAATTCCTTATGCTTACCAATTGGATAATCACCTTGTTGCTAAGTATTTTGGCTAAATCAAAATTACTCATTTATTCTTTTAGCCGAAAATTGAAGATAAGTTGAGAGAATATTTTTCAAACGTGTTATTTATATCCTTGAAATATTGATTGAAGCTTGAATTTTGAAATTGAGATTGTTTTATTCCTCATTTTTAACCATCTGCCACTACCATTAATATTAGGCTTAAATTTCAGCGAAGGTGTAAATTGTGTTGTGAGCAAATTGGTACACTTATCAGTAACAAATAGCACCGAGAGTGCCTACAATTATTACGGAGTTGAATTAAGGATAAATGTTTTTTATAAAAAATATTCTAGTGAATTTCTTTTCAAACAAGGTTTTGTATAGAGAGTTAGTTTATTTCGACAAGCGTAAGTATTTTTGTTATTATTTACTATATGTATTTTACGTTTTTTTAATTGTGTTTCAAAAATATTAGATTATAATTATTATTTTTATCAAATGATTTTATCTAATTTAAATTTGGGTGCTTTTGGATTACTTATTTTGGTTGTTTTGATTTAAATTTTAGATGATTTATTTAGCTGAATCAATTTTTTGGTTTTAGTTAGTTGGATTATAATTTTTTTTTTGTCCTTCCAGTTTTAAGACTTGCCTTGACTAATCTGGATGGATCTGCATCGTACACCTGACTTTAGTGGGTGAATCTCCCAACAAGGATTTCCTATATATACAAAGACTCGAACTTGAGACCTTACTAAAGCCATATTCATCACTTAAATATTTTTATTAAGTAGAGAGATGTTCTCAAGGTAAACGTCAAGATTAGAACCCACACAAAATAGGACAACATAAATATTTTTAATTACTTTATCAATTAATGGATCTCAATTGGATCGTAAATTTTAAATGTGAGTAATAATTGCAAGGATAAAAAAAAAAGAGATTCTTCAATTGCACGAACTAAATCACTTCAATGGTTAAGGAATTTGTTATTATTCTTTAAGGTTTTGAGTTCGAGTATTGCATATGCAGAAATATAAGTATTCTTTATCAATTGACTGAGAGTGTTCGAACAAATACCTATTCACTTGTCTGTAAAAAAATTCTTTCAATTTAAGGCTAACGCATCTCTTAATTGCAGCTTAAAATCTGGATTTCATTCTATAGAAATGGGAATGAAAATATTTTTTATTTACATTTTTATGATATAAATACAATAAAAATTTGGATTCATTTAGGTTTCATTTTTGCAAGTATTGGGATGAAGTATTTTTCTTTAAATTTTTTTATGATATTAAAATGTAAAAAAATGTAATAACCAAATAAAAAAGTAAAAGAAATAGGGACTTAACCGTGTGGTTGGTGGGCCAAATGCCAATCAATGTTTTTTCATTTTTCTAGTTAATTAGATTTGTATGGGTATAACCATGAAATATTTAGATTAGATCATATAATATAATCCCGTGTAGGGACTTCTACTTTAGTATTATACTTTGGTAGCAACTATAACTCCTTTATACCAAGCTTATGACATTTATTTATTTCTTTTTAATAATGAGCTAACAATGCAAGTTATTTATTTTTATTGTAGAAGAAAAGCAAGCCAAAAAGAGCTAGATACGCAGGCTATCCTCAAAAAACAGTCGTCCCACTTCCATCGAAGGATCGTGATGAATCTGGAGTTCCATTGAACTCTTCCAAGCTAATTTCGCCAAGCAATCAGCTACCCGATTCTGTTTCCTAGGCCAAGCAATCAGTTATTTATTTCTTTTTAATAATGAGCTAACAATGCAAGTTTAGTTAAGGCATTATTTTAGTGCCGCCGTTGGTTCTCTTTTCAATAACTTGATCATTTTGCCAAATAAAAATAATATGAATAATAATAATATATGCATTATTTCCTTTTCAAAAAAAACTTTAAAAGTCTGTTATGCCATATAATTATTCAAGTTGATTAACATTTTTTCTTATTTATTTTGTAGTTTTAGAGAATAAATAATCATGGTTAGTACAAAAAGAAGTTGTGGTTTCCCTTTATTTACTTTTTAATTTTTCTCCCTCAAACCTTAATTATCCTCTTCAGTGAATTATATAATCTTGACCTTTTAGCTTAAAAATTCAAACATACTCAATCTTTTTGTTGTTTATATTTGAAGTCCAAAATTATTCATTACTATAATATAGTCTCTAAAATTTAAATCTTATATTGAAAGTACAATATGTATTGTAATTGTAGTCAATACTTGTTGATCTTTATTCACTATTTAATTTGATATATTTATTTTTTTAAATGACTAGAAAGTATCATTATATAGACAGATAATGATAGAGAATACAAATTTAAATTATTAGAAATTAAATAAAATATATATGATCTAACTTAATCCAAAATCACTTTAAGAAATATTTACATATGATTTATGTAAGATATGATTCAAACATGGAAAAAAAAGACTTAATATAACAACGTTTGTCAACTCTGTCAAAATCTTATTTATAGAAAATTGTACTTCTATGATGGAAATATAATATAATTTCTTATACTGATTATACATTTGAAATTCAGTATTCTACTTCTATTTTAAAATTTTAACTCTTTAATTTTAATTTATTTACCAAATAAAAATCACTAATTTTATTTAAAATAGAAAAATATTTATAATAAAAGTCTACAGTCACAATCGTAAACTAAGACACATAATAAGAATATTTTCTATAATTATTAATAAAAGAAACAAGCAACTTAAGATCACACAAACATCATATAAAAGGACAAGGTTAAAAATTTAAACAAATAAATTTGAATAAAAAGTAGATACGAACATATTTAACCGTATCCGTAAATTAACCACAAAATAAGATCAAGCTATTGAAAGACCAGTGACAAACCGCAAATCAGAATCGAGTAATGTGAGAAAACTACCAATGAACACAAATCGCGTGTAAAGGGTTTGTATATTTGATGAATTGAAATTTACAAGTGGTAGGTATATATAAGATTACAAAGGTAAGGAAAGTCAAATGTATACACAAGGTAAGATTTACACAAAGTATAATTAGATACATTGTAATTTGTAATTTGGTTTGATTAGATTAGATTGAATAATCTAATTTAATCTTTATCTTTGATACGCCGTAAGATAGAGGATCCATCGAAGACACCAATCTTGGACCGAAAATGAAGAAAGAGGTTCTGTCCAAGTGATTTGGTGAGAGTATCTGCAATTTGAGCTTTGGAGGAGATATGTTAAACTAGAAGTGAACCCGCAATAACTAAGTCTTGAGCAATGAAGTAATCAAGTGCAAGATGTTTCGTCCGAGAATGAAAGATTGGATTTTTACAAATATATGTGGCACTGAGATTCTCACAAAAGAGAGAAGGTGCTTTTTTAATGATATGTCAATTTCTTGAAGTAGATGTTGAACCCAAAGTACTTCAGTAGTCGCATTTGCTATAGCACGATATTCAGCTTCTATAGAAGAACGAGAGATTATTTCCTAACGAGCTAACTTCCATGAGATGAGATTAAAACAAGATAAATAGCATAACCAATAGTAGATTTGTCGTCTGTAGAAGACCCACCCTAGACCGCATCGGTAAAGGCTGTGAGATGGAGTGAATATGTCGATCGAAAAAGAATACCATGGCATAACATACCTTTGAGATAACGCATGATACATTTAACTACTTTCCAATGTACAAGTACAGGGCTATGCACGTATTACGATAGACGATTAACAACAAAAGCAATATCTGGATGATAATCGTGAGATACTAAAGAAGGCCAAGTAACCATCGATAATTTATGGCGTTTAGCAACATAGATGGCTTAGATGGAGGTAAATTGTCATAAGAAGACATAGTTGTTGAAATTGCCTTAGCATTTTCCATATGAAATTTTTCCAAGATATCTGAGATGTATTGTGCCAGAGATAGAAACAAACCAATTGAAGTGAAAATGAACTCAATACCAAGAAAAAAATTGAACAGACTCATTTCCTTCAAAGAAAACTTCATAGACAATAAACTAGTGAAATGAGCAATGAAGTCAATACTATTACTAGTAATCACAATATAATCCCCATATACTAGAACATACAAGATGACTTCCTTTGTATTGTAAATGAAGAGTGATGTATCGACCTTTGATTTCTGGAAACCAAACCGAAGAAGAAATTGAGAAAGCTCAATGTACCATGCCATCGGTGCCTATTTCAATCCATACAAGGCCTTACGCAACCGAAAAATATGAGAAGATTTTTTAAGGTCAATATATCTCGGAGGTTGTTCTAAATAAACTTCCTCGTGTAAAATTTCATTTAAGAAGGAAATATTGGTATCAATCTACTTAATGAGCCACACATGATGAAGTGCAAAAGAAAAGATAATGTGTACCATAACATGTTTTATAACGGGACTAAAAGTCTCAAAATAGTCTCGACTAGCCTCGTGAGAATACCTCTTTACAACTAATTTGGCTTTGTATCGATCAACAGAGTCATCTACACGACTTTTCATGCAGAAAACCTATTTGCATCCTACAACAGATTGCTTTGATCATGGAACAAGATCCCATGTGTGATTACGCATCAAAGCATTAAACTCATCTTCCATAGCTTGCCTCCATAACGGATCTTTAAGAGCTTGAGCAACAATTTTCGGTTCCAATGTAGAAGGCAAAGGGTTACATGTGATGGTATTAACAAATGAAACCTCGTATTTGGTCAACAAGTGTGTGGTTCTCGATTATTTTGTTACAGTAATGGATTTGTTGTAGTGGTAGAAATATCATTGTGTTGTGGTATATCCACAAAGGGTGTCGATACATTAGGTGGATCATCAAGTTGTTGGGTCGGTACTGCAGCTGATGGATCATTAAGTTGTTATGTCGGTATTGCACCTGATTCATCATTTTGTCGTGGCATACCAACCAATATAGTTGGAGGAGGGGGTGTCGAGGAAGCATGAAATAATGTCAGAGATGAATGTTATGGCATAGTGATTTCACCCTGTGCAACAAATGGGAAAATATAAGCAATGAATCGAACATGGTGAGAGATATAAATTATGTTGGTATCTTGATCCAAGCATTTATAAGAAGATTGGGCCATAGAGTATCCAAGGAAAACACATTCAGCAGATTGTGCCATAGAGTATCCAAGGAAAACACATTCAGCAGATCATGGTTCAAGTTTATGATCCATGTACGGTCGTAGCCATGGAAAATATAAGCATCTGAATAGTTGTAGCTTATTATAGTTCAGAGATTATTGATAAAGAACGGAGTATGCTGACATATTATCCAATATCAATGTTGGAATCTGATTGATAAGATAGGCAGCTGCCTGAAAAGAATGAGGCCAATACTTTGTTGGAAGAGATACAAAGTGAAGTAGTGAAAGATCGATCTCCACTATTTGACGATGTCTTCGTTCAACAGTCCTGTTGTGTTCAAGAGTACGAGGCGGTGAACTGAAGTGTGAAATACCTTCTAAATTTAGAATGGGAAAGAGCTTAACAAACTCACCTCTATTATTAGAGAATAGTGCCATAACAGTTCAGTTGAAAAAACGTTTTCAACAACCTTCTAAATTACGAAAAATTGTTACAACATCAGATTTATTCTTCATTGGGCATAACCGATCATAATTTGTTCTAAATGGTTTCAAATTATCGGTTCAGTTTGAAAAGTCTAGAGGATTATCAAGAGTGGGAGGTCTTAGAAACGTTGATATGGAGACAAGGAGAAGGGGGGGTTTCTTTCAACCAGATTCATCTATGGAGGCCTTTCTAAGGAACTTGAACCAAGAGCAGAAACAAATTGGTAATTTTCAGGTTAAAACTATAGAAGGGGAAAGTTTGGGCAGAAATGAGGTGAGTGCAGTGAAGCGAATAAAAGGCATTGTAGAAAATGATGTCTTGTTGAAATTGAAAAGATGCTTGGTGGGTAAGATGTCAACGGTTTGTAGTGTGAGGGATATTAGTTTTCGTTTGCAGAAATAGGGTTTGGAGAGCATCAAAGTTCAACGTTTTGGAGCTAAATCATTTCTATTAACCTTTGAAGATGATGAATTGTTCTTGATGTTAGAAGACTTGAATTGGTTATATCTCAAAGAAATCTTCTCGAAGGTTGAGCTCTGGTCAGAACCGTTGGTTAATTTAGAGAGGGCGACCTGGATTAAGGTCTCGGGTGTTCCATTGCAATGCTGGAATCATTTTACACTTAAAAGGGTGGCGGAGTTATGGGTAAATTTTGAATCTTTAGGTGAGAATGCAGACCATTCCATTGATTGTGAGAACGTAACAATTCTGATAACTACAAACCAAGATAAGAGGATAAATGAAACAGTGGAGATAGAAATTGGAAACAATATTCACTTGGTTCGAGTATTGGAGATCGGCATTTCGGATGATGGTGGTACTTCTTCTCAATGGGGAATCAAACAAAAATTGAAGGAAGGTTCGAATGTTAATAAGGAAGATTTCCATATGAGTTCAACGGAAGAGGATAACTCTGGCGCATCTTCGAATAAGTTTGAGAGATCTGAAGAGGTGAGGGATGTTGAGTTATCTGTGTGCTGCTTTGGGAACGAATTCAATAGAAATGATGACACTCAATTACACGAGAAATCACACCTTCTGAATGAATCAGAATTGAGTGGTGGAGGAGATATTATGGTAGCATATGTTCCTCCTTGTATTGATGGTCCTTTTGATGTTGATGCTACAAGAGGTGAAGGTTCAATAGAGATGGTTAAAGCTTCACTTGAGGAGCATGTTGAAATCAATCGAGATGTTGGTAAGATAGATGAGAGTAGTGCCTTGTATAATGAAGATGTTGGTTTGATTATGGGTAGCGATATTGATTCTTCTGCAACTAATGTAGACCTAAATCACTTGCGGAGGACTCTTAAGGACTTTAAGGGTCGGGAAGATTTTGTGACTGATGATTTGGACAATTTCTTTCCAAAAATTGAGCATTTTAGAAAAAACAAAAAATCGAAAAGGTATGGTTCTCTTCTGAAACTACAAAATCAAGTTATTTCGGTTCCAAGTAGAAGAAAGAGGGATCAAGCATTTAAGAAGCTCAAATTGAAGATAAAAGATTTGGAGTCCTCATAGTTATCAAGAAGGTCTTTATCTGATTCAGATTTAAAAGATAGATAGTTGGTTGCATATAAAGAAGCCGCGAAAACTTTGGAATTGGGTAAAAGACTTGGTATCCAATTTTTCGGTGAGGAGGTGGTGAAGGAATTAACTTTGGTAGAAATGAATTAAAGTTGCTCTGAATCGTATTAGGGTCCGATGGCAGATAGCAGTGTTGTGATGATATTTCTCTAGAGGAGTTGTTCGTCAAAGTGGTATGCCCTGAAGAGTACATCCAAACGTTCTTTCCTGCATTTTGATAGGCTGTTTGGATGATCAAAGATGTTCATTTTTGTTCGTGCCTTGTGATCGAAATGGATTGGTGCATTGCTTTGCGTTTGATGGGGTGTGTTGAGCCGATTGATTAATGACGTTTTAATGTCGTGCATGCTTACGGTACTGGTTTTTTCGTTGTGTTATGATGTTGCGAGTTGGTATGTAGGACCTCTGCAGTTGCTGGGTTTTCATTAGCTGCTCTACTTGTTATTTTGTCCTGTCTTTGTCGATTAGGTCCATAACCAATAAAATTTTCGACGTATGGTCTAGAGAGGTACTGTTGAGTCATGCAGCCGTATTTTCTTCTTCATCTAGATGATGTTAGCTTTGTTTTGTTCTACTCGGTTTGTCTTGGTTCTTGAGATGATGTATGTGTAAAGTCCTTTAGAGTGTCAGTTGAAGGAGCTGCTGTTGCACAAAGGTTGCTGTTTTTTTCTAACGTTGATTTGTTCTCAGCCTTGTCTTTGGTCTACGGGCTTCAAAATTTTTAGGGGCATCTTCGAGTGTTTTGTGTTTTGATTCGTTTGGAGTTGTATTTTGATCCTAGTCAAGAGTACTCTTTTCCTCCACTTAAGTTTAGGGAGGTTTTTAAAGAGACTCTTGACTCAGGCTTTTTTATTAATAAATCTATATTTTGCCGAGCAAAAAAAACATCATATGACATATGTTTAGTGATCCAAACATCATAATAAAGTAGTTCAAGGGGAAAGAGCTTGCCATAGAATTTTGACCAAATGGTAACTTATGACTTTTATTGATAAGGCACGAAGAAAAATAAAACTCTTTCATACGAGTTAAGTCATAATGTACACTACATGTGTGTTGTATGGCCAAACTTGTTATATAACTGATGCACAGAAAATCTACTAATTGAATTTTCTTGAAAAAGAAAGGATCTTGGAGCATAGTAGACACCACCAATTTTAATGCCCCGAATAGGAGGAGTTCCTGTGGGTTAATCCTTAACAACAAAATAAGAGTCAAAGAATTCAAAAAATGCATGATTAGTTCGAAATAATTGAGAAACTGGCACCAACCTTGTATGCAATTGAGGAACACATAAGACATTGTAAGCGAAAGAGGCTTATATGAAGTGGAAACTATGCATCTACCAATATGAGATATAGGTAGAGAATTTTCATTTCCAGTTGAACTGTGTCAGGACCATCATAAGTAGAAAGTTCTTGAAGAGTTATAGTAACCGTGGTGGTGTGATGTGAAGCACCACTATCAAACATCTAAGGACTAGGATCACATGATGAGCGAATAGTAGCAGATTGAAAAATGGTGGGTTAGTCGTTGTGAAGTAATTGAACAAGATTACGGTAATATTGAATAATATGCGTGGAAAATTACAGAACTTACACAAAAAATTTTGCCGCATGGAATGATTGTCATCCTTCCCTCGAGAGTGGTTGGTTGAATAACCAGGAGTTTTATTAGCTCATTGTGTAGAATTTGTTGTGGCAATAAGTTTAGCTTGATCAAATTCTTGGGGAAGACGTTCATGATAAATCAAGATCTCAAAAATCTCAAGTATTGTAGTCGATGTGTTACGCATATGAACAGTAGCAACTATTGGACAATAATCATCGCCTAATTGATTGAAAATAGAGATCAACAGATATGTATCAGAAATAGGCCTCTAGAATCACGTGGATTGTGAGCTAGTTTAGAATTAAGAGTAAAAATAAGACCAGGAGATGCACCAACATAACTTTTAACTAGAGTATCCCATGCCATTTTAGTAGTGACTAAAGATACTAATTTTTTACCCATATCATTATCATTATTATTATTATTATTATTATTATTATCATTATTATTATTATTAAATATATTAAATACATATATAAATAATAATTACAGACCAATTACAACTGGACCGGCCCAGTTACAAACAAACCAGAACCGGTCCAGATCAAACCAGAAACCCTAAACATTTGGGGGTTTCAGTTAGGGTTTCCTAACCCTAATCTAACCAGCCGCCTCAGCTTGCTGCCGTTGGATCTGGCAAGATCCAACGGTCCAGATGGCTCCAGATGGAAACCCTAGGGTCTGATACCCTAGGGCCACGCGGCTGCCGACACTCTTTCGCCGCCTCCGCCGCTGCCACGTCCCAACCGAAGACTCCAGAAGCTAGAACACCAGCCGTCCACGCCATAGCTACGGGGTGAGTCACCACTGGCAGTCTGGTGACTCACCGAGACCCCCTCTTCGGACCGGTCCGATGGCCACACCGGTGGTGGCTATAAAGGCCACCCCCCGAACCTGAAAGAAAAAAAAAAAGACAGAGACTACACAGGAAACCGAGAGAGATACAAAGAAACTAGATACTAAAAACTACCAACGATCTCAACAATCAGTAGCAAAGAAACAGAAAAGAAAGAAAAAGGAAGAGAAAGACTTACCGAGGAAGCCAAACGCCGGATCTCATCAAAACCTTCGAAAAACTGAAGGTATTCTTTTTAGATTTGCTCCGATTGGGAGCCGTTTAACGGAAAAGAGCATCGGAACCGTCATTAGGACGGTCCGATCTATGTTTAGATGTAAAAAAAAAATTTTTCGGCCACCGAAGACGGTGGCCGGCGGCGGTGGTTGACGGCGGACGAACGCCGACTGACGGCTGCCGGCCGACTGGCTTCTCTCTGTTCTAGAGAGAAGCGAGAGAAAATTTTTTTCTCTCAAAGAAGAGAGAGAGAGGAGAAGTAGAAATGAAGACTGGCCCTTCGGGCCAGCTGGTTTGGACCTTTTATAGTCCTTCCCGAACGACGTCGTTTCGGGAAGGACTATGCGCGTAATTAGACAATAGTTAAACCCCGTCCGCCGTCCTCCTAATTTGTAAACATTACATTTTAGTCACTAAATCGATTTTATAATATTTTTAATTCAGTCTTCGAATTTCAATTTTATTCATTTTAGTCCTTTTTATTAAAATAATATATTTAGGATAAATAACAGAATTAATCCCTTAATTTTAATAAATAATATTTAATCCCTATAATTTTGATTAATTATGAATTAGATTTTTAATTTTATTTTTACTGTAATTTAGTCAGTTATTTTATATGTTTTCATTTATTTTATTGTTTTTAAATATATTGTTTTAGTAGTATTTTTATTTTTATTTTATTATATGAATAAATATTTTTATATATTCATAAATATATATATAATAAATAGTAATTTTTAAATATTTATTTTAATATCGAAGAAAAGGACAGTCTTAATACAACTGGATGTCCTATTCTGATATTTTAAAATTAAAAAGTAAACAATATTATTTAAATTAATATTTATCAATATCAAAGAAAAGAGCTGTCTTAAGGCACCTAGAAGTTCTTTTCTGATATTTTTAAATAAATAAATATTTTTTTATATAATTTTAAAATAATAGAATTATAAATTAAATATATTTTTGAATTTTTAAAATTTTAATAATAGAGACAATTTATAATTAAAAAGTACCAATTTTGGGCGTTGTAAGGGTGCTAATCCTTCCCTAAACGTAACCGACCACGAATCCCTTTTTGTTATTAAAAAGAACGAATTTTTGGTTAAAACGCAGATCAGTTTATCTTTTAATTGATGTTTTCTTAAAAACTCTTTTAAAAGATATTTTTTAGGTATTCGACCTACCTGACCCAAAAGGCCGATGGCGACTCCCAAATTATTTTCAAAACCATTTATTCACATCAATTTCCCCGCCAAAATAAATATTTCGTGCCTGGACGAAAACCGGTTATGACAGCTTGGCGACTCCGCTGGGGAATGGTCAAACTTTTAAAAATCGATTATAAATTGTCTCTATTAATTAAAAATTAAAAATTCATATATTTAATTTTTAATTCTTTCTTTTCAAATTTTTTTATTTTTTTATTATTTTATAATAATTATATGTTTTATTTTATTTGCAAGTATTTTATTATTTATTTTTCTGTCAAAGGTTTGAACATTTCTCCTCACACACCACACTTGCATGGCATAAACATAAAGCTCTATAATTGAGTTGTCCCTTTTAAGTGGGAGTGAAAGCAACGTCTTCGTGAGAATTTATTCTCCGTGTCAGACCTAGCAAGTAACTTTCGGGGTTCATATGCTCTATGTCTTCGTGAGAATTTATTCTCCGTGTCAGGCATAGAGAAATGTATCCCCTCGAATTGAACTCGATCCATTTTAGTCTGTGATGGACTAGGATTGAGGGTTAGCAACCCAAGGGGGCACTAACAATGACAATTCGGGTACCTTTATTCTTAGATCTGAAACCCTGCATATAAAAAACCTTAGAAACTCTTCCGATCAGAAGTCATGCCGAAATTTTGTCCAAAATAGGTGTACACACAGGAGAAATGAATTCTAAACTTTCTTGTTTATTTATTTTCTTTACTGATTAAATTACATGTATATTTAAATTATTTAAATTTAGAAAAGCATGTTTAAATAAAGAATATTTATGTAAATTTATTATTAAATTTCTTTATTATGTAAACTAACTTATTTTCTTTGTGTGTTCTTTATTTTTCTGTTTGCATTGCATCATACAGGATAAAAGACATTGATCCTTGTGTTAATTGTCTCATTGGAAAGCCTTCATCTATGGATAAAAAGTGTTCAAATCAAGTAATTCTAAACTCAGAAGTAAGACAGTGGGCTGAGGACTTACAAAGACAAGAAGGAGACAGTCTGCAGGATGATTATGTATCTGACTTGGCCAGTTATGCTCCAGTTTCACTAAAAAGAAATGATATGCAAGATTTGCGAAGCATTTGGGAAAGTTGGGATTCAAACAAAAAATTGCAGTTTTATCAGATTTACGGAGACATCCCATATTTGCTCTATGTTGAAGTTGATGATGAATTACTCAGAGCCCTAATTCAATTCTGGAATCCAGGGTACAATTGCTTCACTCTCAATAAGGAAGACTTGGTCCCTACTATTGAAGAATACACAACTTTGCTACATATCGAAGAGGCTTTGGAGAATCGAATCTATTCAAATTCAATTAAAACTCAACCCTTTCGAGTTAAATTAGCAAAGATTGCCGGGGTACGAGAAGAATGGGTAGCAGCCCGTACAAAACAAAAAGGCGAAAGCGAAGGCATTGCTTGGACCAACATTAAAGAACTTATTCAGAGCCATCCAGACTCTAAAGTACGATTCGATTTATTTGCTCTGGGTATATATGGTATGGTCATCTTCCCAAAAGTATTGGGATATGTTGAAGCTGCAGTGGTAGATTTGTTTGAACAGCTACCGAAAAAGATTAATTCTGCTTCTGCAATTCTAGCAGAAACCTTCAGATCGTTAAATGCTTGTAGAAAGTTAGGAGGTGGACGATTCTCAGGGTGTACTCAGTTGTTATATGTTTGGATCCGTAGTCATTTTTGGAGGACAGAAAAGGTTTCATACCGACGCTTTAATACGGATTACTCATCATTAAAAGAATTTCTAGAGCAGGAATGGCCGAAAGAAATTAAGAAAGATATGTGGATTAATGCCTTTCGAAATCTACAAAGCAATGACATTGTTTGGCGAGCCCCGTGGCAAATACAAAGGGAATTCATTTACAAATGTGGAAATTACAACGGGATAATGTTGCTCGGATTATGGGGAGGTATTGGATATGCACCACTTCTGGTCATAAGACAGTATGAAGGTCGTCAATTTGTACCTGTCACTGCTGGATTACAGTCATCTGAATTCACATTCCACAGCAAAAATTATAAAAGAAGTATTATGGAAGCCGTTACAGCTTGGAAAACAACTTTTTGTATCCGAGCTAAATCAGCAAAAGAAATGCTAACTCCTGATTATGAAGAATGGAGATCTTCAGAAAAAACGAAAATATTCCTTTACCATATCAAAATGAGGATATCTCTATGGAAGATCGCATTAAGGTGGTTCCGTCAGAGATTGAAATCTTGAGAGCTGAGTTTGAAGCAGAAAAAGAAGGCTGGTCGAAAGAATTAGAGCAAATGAGACAAGATAAAGCTATGTTGGGGGTTGACATTGAATTTCATTCATCACAATGTGCAATGTTGAGAAAAGATAAAGAAAAAGGTGAGGATGAGTACAGAGCCTTACAGAAAAATTACCAGGAGTTATATAAATCCCGGAAAGCATCAGGATCAAGCCAAGCAACAATACAGATGACTAGAGAGTTGAACATCGAGAAAAGACGAGTTGAAGATCTGAAAGGAAAGAATAGCCGTCTACTCAAAAGCCTTGAGAAAGGAAAGCAAAAAATGGAAGATTTTGAGGTCGACAGAAGAGAGCGAATTATAAAACACAAGGCTGAGCATCGCGAGATTATGAATGAAATGCAAAGAGAAAGAGATCGAGCCAAAGATGTAGAAGAAATGAAGAATGACATCTTTAATAAATTTGAAGGTGAGAAAAATATCATGTTCAAGGGATTTGAATCTGAAATGAACCAGTTGATTGCTGAACTTGAAGTCAGAGGCCAAAAGATGGAAGAATCCAATGTTTAAAAAGAAAAATGGGAGCTGGAAAGAAAAAATTTCAACACCAGACTTGAGGTAGAGCAGGAAGTGGCTAGAAATTGGATGCGAAGATGCAGAAACAAAGATGTTCAGATCCAGAAGCTTAATCAAAGAACGTAAGAAGCACGAACAAAACTTGAAGAAGATCTGGATCAGTCTATAAATAAAAACTCAGAGTTTAATGCTTACATTTTGCAACTTGAGGAATCGTTGTTTCAAGAAAAGGTTCGTCTAGGGCATAATGACCTCAAAGAAAGTAATGAGGAAAATGCTTCACTGCGAAGACGCATTAGAGATCTTGAAAAAATTCTGCACAATTGTCAAGTCAGAATCACTGAATTAGAGCAGACTCTTGAAGAAATGAATGAACAGTGGCAAAAGTCAACTGAGTTCTATGTGGAAAGAAGTGAAGAAAGAAGCAATATGGTGTTCGAGGCCATGGTTCAAATGAGCGAAGTTGCTAGATATGTTGGGGAACTAGCTGTTGAAGCCAAAATAATTGAGCATCAAGTTGATCCAGTTTCTAAGTACGGAAAGAAGGTGTCATGGTTAATGAAAGAAATTATAGAGCTTAATAGGAAAGCTATGCCTTATCTGTAGTTATGAACTATTATAAAGAAACTTTTGTATGCCAATGAAAGTTGTTCTATGACAGTTAACTTTTTGGGATCAATGTTTTTTACATACATGCATTTTGCATACATTCATCATTCATTTCATAATTTTCGCTATGAATTATTATTTTATTTATTAAGATAAAATTCATTAATTAAAATTTGAGAAAAAAATAATAATATTAAAAGATTTCTCAATCGCAGTTATTCTGGCCAAAAGAGAAATACTACATCACTACGGTACTAGACAAGCTACTAAGAGAATTATGGAGGATAAAATACAGCGTATTGAGGAACAGCATCATAAAGAACAAGAAGAAATGAGAATGAAGCTGGAAAAAATTGAAGCCAGTATTGCAAATTCACAAGACAGTATGATGAAGAAAATAGAGGACATGTTTAAAAGGCAGGCTATCAGTGGAAAAATGCCTGAAAATCCTGTATCTTTTGATCAAGAACCTATGTATCCTCTAGATTTTCCACCAGAACCAATTTATCACTCTGGTACTACACCTATACAAATCAATGCTCGTACATCTGCATTACAAGAAGCCAAACCACATGAAGATCAACAAGTGGATCCTGCCTCTTCAAGCAAAATTCCGCTTTTATCCGATGTGAAAATAGGGGATCTTAATACTGAGCATTTGATCCCAGATTTGAATGAGCTGAATGAGAAACAAAAAGTAAATGAAGAATTGACCAGACAGATCAAGAGCTTAGAAGAACGAATGAAATCTGTGGAAATAACTGAATCATTCTATGGGTTTGACGCTAGTGAGTTGAGTTTGGTTCCAGACTTAATCCTCCCCATCAAGTTCAAAGCTCCTGAATTTGATAAATATGATGGTACTACATGCCCTTCATCCCACATTACAATGTTTTGTCGCAGAATGGCAGGGTATGTGAAAGATGAGAAATTATTAATTCACTGCTTTCAGGATAGTTTGACATGACCGGCTTTAAAATGGTATACTCAATTGACCAAAGCCAACATTAGATCCTGGAAAGATTTGGCTAAAGCATTTTTAGAGCAGTATCGCCATGTAACAGACATGGTTCCTGATAGATGGACTCTCCAAAATTTGGAGAAAAAGAATAATGAAACATTCAGACAGTATGCCCAAAGATGGCGTGACACAGCAGCCCAAGTTCAACCGCCTTTGTCAGAAAAAGAGGCCACAGTAATATTTGTTCATACCTTGAAGGCTCCTTATTTAAATCATCTAATGGGGAATGCAACCAGAAATTTTGCAGATTTGGTCATTTCTGGAGAACTCATTGAAAATGTCTTGAAAAGTGGCAAAATTGAATCAAATGAGGGGTCTAGTTCCAAAAGACCTACATATCGGAAAAGGGAGAATGAAGTCAACAATGCAATTTCTTACAGCAAGGATTCATCGAAAAGTGTTACAATAACCCAGCCAAGGGTTAAGAAAGAGGAAACAAACACTAATCGAACAGAGTCCAGAGGATCTCGAAAAGAAAATGAAAGGTTGTCTTTTACACCATTACCAGTACCATATGCGGAGATCTATGATTCACTGTTAAAAGTAGATGTCATAAGGCCTTATCCTTTGGTTCCCATGCAACCACCATTCCCTCCTTGGTATGATACAAATGCACACTGTGTTTACCATGAAGGAATTACGGGTCATTCCATTGAAAACTGTTTAGCATTCAAAAGGGTGGTTCAAAATTTGATCAACACTGGGAAGTTGGAATTCAATACACCATCTGCATCAAATCATCCATTGCCAAATCATGGAGATAAAAATGTGAATGTAATTCAGGAAGAGAACAGAAAGAAAGCAAAAACTGACATTTCTGAAATTAAATCTCCGTTTGTTTGGGTATTCCAACAACTCTCTTTAGCCGGTATAATTCCACAACAATTCAAGCCAAAGCAGAATGAAGGCAAGAATTATTGTGAATATCATCAGGAGAAAGGGCATAAAATTCAACTATGTCCTGAGTTTAAGGATTTGGTGCAAAAATTGATGAACAACAGAGAAATAGAATTCTTTGAAGAAGAACCAAGAAAAAAAGAAGATGGTGTTTGCTCATCAGAGGATTCTAAACCAAGTCAAAGAATAAATGATCCTATGATCATTAATGTGAAATCATCTACGGTGATTCCTGCACCAATAAAGCCGAAAGTAGTTATCACCACTCCTCTACCATTTCCATATAAAGATACCCGCAGGGTACCTTGGAATTATACTACCAATGTTTCAATGGTAGGAGGATATGTTTCTCTAGAAAAAACAGAAGAGAAAATACAAAGTCTGAGTACCACATCGACGTCTGAAGCAGTGAGCGAGGTCGGTTTCTTTACAAGAAGTGGGAGATGTTACTCTCCCGAAACATCCAATGCTTCAGAACAAGTGAAAGCCAAAGGAAAAGCCATGGCAATACCTCAGAAGGTATTTGAGGATGAATCCCTTCCAGCATTTAATGAGCCTGTGACAGAAAAACAAGCTCAAGAATTTTTGAAATTCCTGAAACATAGTGAGTATAGTGTGGTTGAACAACTACACAAACAACAAGCGAGAATTTCTATTCTTGATCTATTGATGAATTCAGAAGCGCATAGAAATGCTTTGATGAAAATTCTCAATCAAACATTTATCCCCGAAGATATATCCCTCAATAAACTTGACAGAATTGTGGGACATATAGCCACTGACAATTACATAACGTTCACAGATGATGAAATACCGGAAGGCGGAATGGGGTCAGTAAAAGCTTTGAACATCACAAGACATTGTCATGGTCATGTGTTACGAGGAGTATTGATTGACAATGGATCCGCTCTCAACTTGATACCTCTAGTCACACTTCAAAGAATGCCTGCGGATCAATCACACATGAAGAGTTATCAGAATGTAGTGCGAGCATTTGATGGAACTCAAAAAGAAGTGCTTGGGAAAATGGAAATACCTTTGTTAATTGGCCCAGTCGTGTACAATATTGACTTTGTGGTGATGGACATCCACCCCACATATAATTGTCTATTAGGGAGGCCATGGATTCATTCAGCAGGAGCCGTTCCTTATTCATTACATCAAAAATTGAAATTTGTTGTTGATGGACAACTAATATGCGTCGGTGCTGAAGAAGAAATCATTGCGTCTGTAACAAGCGATGTTCCATATATCGACACCAATGATGATGCTCTTGAATGCTCTTTTCGAGCTCTTGAATTTATAAATGCAACCTTTATTGCAGAAGGAAGCAAAATTCCATATCCCAGATTGTCTGATTGCACCAAGATGACGGTACAACAAACTTTAGGCATAGGAGCTAAAGCTGGGAGAGGTCTAGGAAAGAATCTTCAAGGGATTTCAGTTCCTATCAGTATAAAGATGAAAAAAGATCGTTTTGGGCTAGGGTTTAAGCCCAATCTTCAGCAAAAGAACAAAGAGATGAAAAGAAGATGTGAAGACAGAAAGGCAAAATTGAAAGGAGGAGAAATCCTTTGGAAACACATGTCTTTCCCACAGTTGAAGACCATATTCAGATCAGGAGGAACAATTAATGTAGAACAGTAGCTTGTTGAAGCCTTTAAAGAAGAAAAGTTGACGAAAGATCAAGACATAGTTGAAGAAGCTATGAATGGATTATTTATCAACATGATCATGAATGACAACAAAACTGGCAAATACTTGGATAGGATTCGACCATGTCTTCCTGGAGAAACACTCACCAATTGGACCACTGAAGATCTTCCTATAGTTTTTAATATTAACGCAGAGTAATATTCAGAACTAATCTTTATGTTTAGCTCAAAAATATGAAAACTTTTGTTATCTTGTAAAAGAAATTATGTTAAATATAAGGAACTTTCTTTAAAATTTTCAGATGGCAATCATTCTTTACATTTTATTACATTCTTACATTTCATAAATTTACTATATTCTTTCGGAAATATGTCCGATTTAAATTTGCAGGTGTCACCATGTTAATAGCATGTGCATTCCTAAATTTAATCCAGTGATAAATTTAGAGCAGCCTATATGTCTGGAAGAAATCAATGGGTGTGAGGATGAACTGGAATGTGATGTTCCTACTGAACTATTAAGATTGGTAGAAAAAGAAGACAAACAAATTCTACCCCACAAAGAAGAGGTTGAGACTGTGAATTTGGGAACAGATGAAGAAATAAAAGAGGTGAAAATTGGTACTACTCTGACAATCCAGATAAAACAAGAATTGATAAATCTCCTTCAAGAGTTCAAAGATATCTTTGCCTGGTCTTATCAAGATATGCCCGGTTTAAGCACAGATATAGTGATACACAAACTTCCAATCAATCCAGAATATAAACCGGTTCAACAAAAGCTCAGAAGAATGAGGCCAGAAATGTTGTTGCAAATCAAAGAAGAAGTGATGAAACAAATCAATGCAGGTTTCCTACAGGCATCTAAATACCCAGAATGGGTAGCCAACATTGTTCCCGTACCAAAGAAAAATGGAAAAGTTCGAATGTGTGTGGATTACAGAGATCTCAACAAAGCTAGTCCGAAAGATAGCTTTCCATTACCCCACATAGACACATTGGTGGACAATACTGCAGGGCACGCATGGTTTTCATTTATGGATGGATTTTCAGGATATAATCAGATAAAAATGAATCCTGAAGACATGGAAAAGATAACATTTATAACCATGTGGGGCACATTCTGTTATAAAGTGATGCCATTTGGATTGAAAAATGCAGGGGAAACATATCAAAGAGCCATGGTAACTTTGTTTCATGATATGATGCACAAAGAGATTGAAGTATATGTAGATGACATGATTGCCAAATCCAGAACTGAAGAAGAACATATTCAAAATCTGAGAAAGCTTTTCCAGAGATTGAGGAAATATCAATTAAAACTCAACCCCGCAAAATGCACTTTTGGGGTAACTTCTGGAAAACTTTTGGGATTTGTGGTCAGCAAAAAAGGAATCGAGATTGATCCAGATAAAGTCAAAGCAATTCAAGATCTTCCACCACCCAATACAAAAAAAGAAGTTCGAGGCTTTTTGGGAAGATTAAATTATATATCTCGGTTCATTTCTCAATTAACTGACAAATGTGATCCAGTGTTCAAATTACTTCGAAAGAATAATCCTGAAGTCTGGAATGAAGAATGTCAAGAAACTTTGGATATTATTAAGAAATATTTATCCAATGCCCCCATTTTAGTATCACCAATACCTGATAGACCATTAATTCTCTACTTGACGGTCTTCGAAAATTCGATGGGATGTGTACTAGGACAGCATGATGAATCTGGAAGAAAAGAACAAGCTATCTATTATCTGAGCAAGAAATTTACCGATTGTGAAGTTCGATATCCACCAATACAAAAATTATGTTGTGCTTTGGTGTGGACTACTCGAAGACTCAGACAATATATGCTATACCATACTACTTGGTTGATATCAAAACTTGATCCTTTGAAATTCTTAATGGAATCACCATCTTTGACAGGCAGAATGGCTAGATGGCAGATGTTATTATCTGAGTTTGATATTGTATATGTCAACCAAAAAGCGATAAAAGGAAGTGTCATAGCTGATTTTCTGGCCAGTCGTGTATCAAATGATTATCAGCCTTTGAACTTCAATTTTCCCGATGAAGATCTGTTGTGCATATCCATGAATGAAGAAGTTAGAACAAATGATGAATTTGCAACTTGGAAGCTTTATTTTGACGGAGCATCTAATGCTTTGGGACGAGGAATTGGGGCAGTGTTAATTTCTCCATAAAATATTTATTATCCCTTTACAAGTAGACTGGAGTTCTTTTGC
Source organism: Hibiscus syriacus (assembly GCF_006381635.1). Taxonomy (NCBI): domain Eukaryota; kingdom Viridiplantae; phylum Streptophyta; class Magnoliopsida; order Malvales; family Malvaceae; genus Hibiscus; species Hibiscus syriacus. Next base: position 574,728 of record NW_024062824.1, on the reverse strand, counting down.
ACCAATAACATGGTGGAATACGAAGCTTGTGTCATGGGGTTGAAAGCAGCTATAGAAAGAAGAATCAAATTTCTCAAGATATATGGAGATTCATCTTTGGTGGTGTATCAATTGCGAGGAGAATGGGAAACAAAAGATCAATTTGCCAATAGCATCTTCTGGAAGTGTTCTTTGAGTTATCTGATCTGGTTGGACAGAACAATCATTGAATTTAGAAGATGAATTTGCCAATAGCATCTTATGGAAGTGTTCTTTGAGTTATTTGATCTGGTTGGACAGAACCAATCATTGAATTTAGAAGATGAATTTGTTAATAGCATCTTCTGGAAGTGTTCTTTGAGTTATCTGACCTGGTTTAGCAGAACCAATCATTGAATTGGGAAGATGAATGTGCTCATAGCATCTTCTGGAAGTGTTCTTTGAGTTATCTGATCTGATTGGACAGAATCAAGCATTGAGTTTAGAAGATGAATTTGCCAATAGCATCTTCTGGAAGTGTTCTTTGAGTTATCTAATCTGGTTGGATAGAACAATCATTGAGTTTAGAAGATGAATTTGCCAATAGCATCTTCTGGAAGTGTTCTTTGAGTTATCTGGTTTGGTATGAACCCAAAAAACCAATCATTGAATTTGGAAGATGAATTTGCTCATAGTAAAAATAAGGATACTCAATAGCATCTTCTGGAAGTGTTCTTTGAGTTATTTGATCTGGTAAGAACTACAGAACCAATCATTGGAATTAAAAGATGAACTGCATGATTATCTTCATTAAGAAGCTTCTTTTCAAGCTTCCTCTGCTTCTTCCTTTTCAAAAATCATAGCCCAAGTTTCGCCTTTGCTTGTAATTGGGATCATTGCATAATGACTTCCTATTTTTTACCAGAAGAAGTGCATCAGCAGCCTTAGTCATTTGAGCAGCACATATAAAATTTGCCAATTCTGCAATTGATGAATCTGGACCACATTTCTCCAGGGCTATTGAAGTTTCAGCCCATGAGAATCCCATTTTTGTCAAGTATAACAGTTTATTCTCCTCATCAGAATCAGAATTCAAGATTTCTCGGTATTAGAAGAACTATCGATATCTGTGAAGTCATCTTGAAAGGTCACTTCATAATCAGATGAATTGTTATCAGAATCAACATGTTGCCTGAATGCAAGCTTTTCAAGAGCCTATACTATTGAGTTTTATTCTCAAGAGGTTTTGTGACATTATATCTACATCTACATTTCTCAAAGATGATATATTCTTTGATTTGAAAAAGAAAGAACTATTGGGTTTTTACAATTGAAGAAATATTCAATTCACCAATCTGAAATCAAATAACTTAACATTCATGCATCATATTTTAGGTGTTTACAAAAATAGGTGCATTTTCATTCATTTTTATTCTTGTTGAATTTTTAACAGGAATTTCAAAGATTTTAGCAAAGATTCAAATCTATCATTTGAAAGATTAGCTTTTCCAGAGAAAGTTCATAATGAGAAGAACTCATCTGAAGAAGGAAGAAGAAGTTCATAATGAGAAGAATTTGTTCAACCTTTTACCTGAATCCATCATTTGATGGATCAGCTTTTCCAGAGAAAGTTCATAATGAGAAGAACTCATCTGAAGAAGGAAGAAGAAGTTCATAATGAGAAGAATTTGTTCAACCTTTTACCTGAATCCATCATTTGATGGATCAGCTTTTCCAGAGAAAGTTCATAATGAGAAGAACTCATCTGAAGAAGGAAGAAGAAGTTCATAATGAGAAGAATTTGTTCAACCTTTTACCTGAATCCATCATTTGAGGGATCAGCTTTTCCAGAGAAAGTTCAAAATGAGAAGAACTCATCTGAAGAAGGAAGAAGAAGTTCATAATGAGAAGAATTTGTTCAACCTTTTACCTGAATCCATCATTTGAGGGATCATCTTTTCCAGAGAAAGTTCATAATGAGAAGAACTCATCTGAAGAAGGAAGAAGAAGTTCATAATTAGAAGAATTTGTTCAACCTTTTACCTGAATTCATCAATTGATGGATTATCTTTTCCGGAGAAGTTCATAATGAGAAGAACTCATCTGAAGAAGAAAGAAGAAGTTCATAATAAGAAGAACTTGTTCAACTTTTTGCATAATTCTATCGCAGAAGGAGATAGATTAGCATCAGCCTTTCTAGAGAAAGTTCATAATGAGAAGAACTCATCAAGAGATTATTCAACCTTTTGAATGACTCTATCACAGAAAGAAAGAGGTCAGTATCATCCCCAGCAGAAAGTTCATAATGAGAAGAACTCATATGAAGAAAGAGAAGAATTTATTCAATATCTCCATTATGATCAAGTGAAGCCAAATGGATAAAAAAATTTATTATCTTTTCATCTTTGCCCTATTCTTGTTAACACAAGAATGAGCAAAGAGGGGCAGCTGAAGATACTAATTTTTTACCCATATCATTATCATTATTATTATTATTATTATTATTATTATCATTATTATTATTATTATTAAATATATTAAATACATATATAAATAATAATTACAGACCAATTACAACTGGACCGGCCCAGTTACAAACAAACCAGAATCGGTCCAGATCAAACCAGAAACCCTAAACATTTGGGGGTTTCAGTTAGGGTTTCCTAACCCTAATCTAACCAGCCGCCTCAGCTTGCTGCCGTTGGATCTGGCAAGATCCAACGGTCCAGATGGCTCCAGATGGAAACCCTAGGGTCTGATACCCTAGGGCCACGCGGCTGCCGACACTCTTTCGCCGCCTCCGCCGCTGCCACGTCCCAACCGAAGACTCCAGAAGCTAGAACACCAGCCGTCCACGCCATAGCTACGGGGTGAGTCACCACTGGCAGTCCGGTGACTCACCGAGACCCCCTCTTCGGACCGGTCCGATGGCCACACCGGTGGTGGCTATAAAGGCCACCACCCGAACCTGAAAGAAAAAAAAAAGACAGAGACTACACAGGAAACCGAGAGAGACACAAAGAAACTAGATACTAAAAACTACCGACGATCTCAACAATCAGTAGCAAAGAAACAGAAAAGAAAGAAAAAGGAAGAGAAAGACTTACCGAGGAAGCCAAACGCCGGATCTCATCAAAACCTTCGAAAAACCGAAGGTATTCTTTTTAGATTTGCTCCGATTGGGAGCCGTTTAACGGAAAAGAGCATCGGAACCGTCATTAGGACGGTCCGATCTATGTTTAGATGTAAAAAAAAAAATTTTGGCCACCGAAGACGGTGGCCGGCGGCGGTGGTTGACGGCGGACGAACGCCGACTGACGGCTGCCGGCCGACTGGCTTCTCTCTGTTCTAGAGAGAAGCGAGAGAAAATTTTTTTCTCTCAAAGAAGAGAGAGAGAGGAGAAGTAGAAATGAAGACTGGCCCTTCGGGCCAGCCGGTTTGGACCTTTTATAGTCCTTCCCGAACGACGTCGTTTCGGGAAGGACTATGCGCGTAATTAGACAATAGTTAAACCCCGTCCGTCGTCCTCCTAATTTGTAAACATTACATTTTAGTCACTAAATCGATTTTATAATATTTTTAATTCAGTCTTCGAATTTCAATTTTATTCATTTTAGTCCTTTTTATTAAAATAATATATTTAGGATAAATAACAGAATTAATCCCTTAATTTTAATAAATAATATTTAATCCCTATAATTTTGATTAATTATGAATTAGATTTTTAATTTTATTTTTACTGTAATTTAGTCAGTTATTTTATATGTTTTCATTTATTTTATTGTTTTTAAATATATTGTTTTAGTAGTATTTTTATTTTTATTTTATTATATGAATAAATATTTTATATATTCATAAATATATATATAATAAATAGTAATTTTTAAATATTTATTTTAATATCGAAGAAAATGACAGTCTTAATACAACTGGATGTCCTATTCTGATATTTTAAAATTAAAAAGTAAATAATATTATTTAAATTAATATTTATCAATATCAAAGAAAAGAGCTGTCTTAAGGCACCTAGAAGTTCTTTTCTGATATTTTTAAATAAATAAATATTTTTTTATATAATTTTGAAATAATAGAATTATAAATTAAATATATTTTTGAATTTTTAAAATTTTAATAATAGAGACAATTTATAATTAAAAAGTACCAATTTTGGGCGTTGTAGGGGTGCTAATCCTTCCCTAAACGTAACCGACCACGAATCCCTTTTTATTATTAAAAAGAACGAATTTTTGGTTAAAACGCAGATCAGTTTATCTTTTAATTGATGTTTTCTTAAAAACTCTTTTAAAAGATATTTTTTAGGTATTCGACCTACCTGACCCAAAAGGCCGATGGCGACTCCCAAATTATTTTCAAAACCATTTATTCACATCAATTTCCCCGCCAAAATAAATATTTCGTGCCCGGACGAAAACCGGTTATGACAGTAGATGACAGTAGATGAAATAAGAGGTTGGACTAGATCATCACAACTGCAAAAAAAAAACAATGATAAGAATTTGATCATGATGATACCATTCCATATATTCAGGATTAGTATTTTTTGCTACAGTATCGGTAAACTGGGATGGGGAAGGCTGCAAACCATCAATATAATCGATGAGCCCAAAGTGGCCTCCCCTTGTCGAAACCAAATAAGAAAATTGGCAGACGTAAGTTTGATTGGAAAATTGGTTGGTGCATAGAGATGCACGAGATTGTTGTTGGTGAAAGATGGAGCGATAAGAGGATATCTGGCATGTGAGAGAGTGGGGGAAAAATAGAGAAATTCTACTAGGCTATGATACCATGTAAAGGATTTGTATATTTAATGAATTGAAATTTACAAGTGATAGATATATATAAGATGAATTGAAATTTACAAGTAATAGGTATATATAAAATTACAAAGGAATCTAAATCCTTCAAATGTAAGGAAAGTCAAATGTGTACACAAGGTCAGATTTATACAAGGTGTTAGGATTGGATAAAGCTCAAATTGATCAACTGAATAATTCGCCAAGATGGGGTGAATTGGCTTTTTGAGTTTAAGGAGTAAGAAGTATAAAGATGAAACAATTTGCACAAGGATTTATAGTGGTTCAACTTCTCAACCAGGTCTACATCCACTACTAAGCTCCTCACTTAAGATTTTCTAACAAATCTACTAATTTTTTACTTCTTTTTCCAAAAAAAGAGATAATATTTACAACTCCCTAGCTTTCCAAATGTTAAGCTAGAACTAATCCTATTTACAAAGGTTAAAAGAAGTAAACAAGAAAACCTCACAAAGAAAGGTGTTTACAAAGATTAAACTCACAAGTAGGGCTGGCAATTATCCATGGGTGAGTGGATTATCCACTCACCCGCCCCGAATAAATGGATGAAAACCTGCTGTGAAACGGATGATTGGCGGGTGATGGATGGATCGGGTGATGGGTCTGGTCGGATATGGATGAAATTTTTTTGACCCATCACCTGCAACATCCATCCACCCATTAATATATCCATCCATCTATATATATATATATATTATATTATATTATTATATTATATTATATTATATTATATTATATTATTATATTATATTATATTATATTATATTATATTATATTATATTATATATATATTAAAAAAATAAACTGATGATTGTAAATATTCTTATTCTCTTAATTCTGACTTTTATCCTATTGAAAATATGTCTAATTTTTTAATATTGGTTTATCCCTATTGATACTAGGATGGAGAGGACTTTTGAGAAGAGATAGTTTGTTGATGAATATTTGAAGATTATATTTGGTGTACAAGACTATACATGATGCATCTATTCACTTGAAAAATGTATCACAAACATAGTGCACAAGACTATACAAACTCTGTTCCATTTTGTTTTTGTTTGAATTTGATGAAAATTTATTGTTCATGTTTTGGTTTCTATGAATGTTTGAGTATCAATGTTTGGTTTCTATGAATGTAAGAAGAATTTGAGCTTAGGATGTAAAAATAGGTTTTGTTCATAGTATCATCCATTTCTCATCCGCTCCACCCGCGGATGATGGATGGAGCGGATATGGATGAAATTTTTTATGGGTGATGGATGGTGTGGATGTAGATTTGGACTGCGGGTGATAGGGCGGATGAAACTCCACCCGACCCATCTCCGATCCATTGCCAGCCCTACTCACGAGAAAAAAACAATTAAAAGAATTGTAATGAGCTCAAACAAATATGTACAAGAGAAAAGGAAAAATAAAGAGTGAAAGAGCTTTTCTCTTGATTTCTATTTCTTGGATAGGTGTTTTTCCTTCTTCAAATGTCCTTAACTTGTTTTTATATGTTGGAATGAGTTTGTGGTCGTTTCTAGCCGTTGGGGATGTTTTGGAACCGTTGGGGATTAAATTTCTGCAAAATAAAGCTACCCAGAACAGGGAGTATCAGTACTCTTTTAATGAGTATCGATACTCTTTTAATGAGTATCGATACTCTTTTAATGAGTATCAGTACTACCTTTGTAATATTTAAATAAACTAGTCGTTGAATACCATTGGGCTTGATCATTATCGATATTATGCTTCATGGTATCGATACGACTGTATAAAGTAGTATCGGTACCCCTTGAGTATCGATACATATTTTGCATTCTGGAATTTGAGCAATTTGGAAAACAACTGGTAGTATCGATACTACCTAGAGAGTATTGATACTTCTCTTACCTTTGGTATCAATACCACATGAACAATATTGATATTGTTCATGTAGTATCAATATTGTAATAACAGTATTGGTACTACGTACCTAGAAAACTGTTTTGTGCTCAAATTCTAGTTTAATGGACTTTGAATTATTTTTGAAAGCTTTGGACAAATTCAATCAAGTCCAAAAACATTTTGCCTTAATTTGCTATTTAAAAATATTATAAAACATAATTCAACAATTTCCCCCTTTTTGATATAACAAAACATTTGAAAATTTGTTTTGAAAAAACTCACCCTTAATAAAATATTTCATGAAAAAGATAAATATTTGGAAAATATTAAAGCTCCCCCTCTTTCATTGAGAAATTGAATTTTTCAAACCTATACTTCTCCTCCTTTTTGTTATATAAAAAATAATTCAAATTTAATGGTTCAAAATAACAATGGAGAGTAAGTAAGAATTTTAGCATAAAATCATATGCAAAATCAAAGCTCCCCCTCAATAAAAGTATTCCAAGAAAACTTTTGACAGTTAAAAAAATTGAATTTCAACAAAGATGAACAAACATGTTAGTAGCACATATATCCAAGTCTAATATACTTTATGCAATATCAATTGTTGTATTTAAGTGCATGTGCATAAAGCTATCAAAAAAATGTTATGCATTTGAAAAATTAATATCAATTGTTGTATTTAGTATCACATTCATAAACATTTAAATTAAGGTCAAGAATTAAAATTTAAAATAAAACAAAGCATTAAAACCAATTTTTACCAAAAATCATTATGATGAACTAAAAATTATGAAAAATCATTAAATATTTTGAAATGTCTATCATAATACACTTTTCAACATACATGAGATGAAAAACAATGCATAATCATTTAAGATCAAAACTCATGCATGCTTAAAACAAACAGGCAACCAAAAATTAATAACATTAATCTTAAAGGTTACACATTCCTTTTCAAGTGTGGCTAGAGCATTTGAATATCTTCACTTTCATTACCATTGCTCCCACACATATGCAAGAGCCATTTATTTGGATTTTGGTATCCAAATTGCTTTGGATCCTTAAACATTAGTTTCAATGCCCATTGTTCCCTTAGGAACCCATAATTGTCTAATTTTAAAATGTTTTCCTTTCTTTATAGGATAAGTTTGTACATTGTGACCATGAAAATGGCAATGTCAGCATTTTGTCATTTTTAACATAAATGAATTGTTTTTAGAAATGATTTCTTTTCTTTTGTTAAGAATTCAAGCTTAACTTTCAATTCAAGATTTTATTTTTCCAAATCTTCAATTTTGGTTTTTGAAAGCTCAAAATCATTTTTAAATTTCATTTTTCTTTTCAAAATCCAATTTTGCTTTCAAGAGAAAATCTTTTCAACTTTTTATTTTGAAATCAATTTCTTATATTTGGAATTCATGGTCTCAAATTCCAAATATAATTCATCATATGTAACTTGTAACTCATTAAAAGAATACGAATTTAATTCACTAGAGCTATAAATTACCATTGAATCTTATTTGATGGCCATGAGGCATAGATTAGATACTTCATCTTCATCATTGGAGTCATCTTCATCACTCCAAGCTGCCACAAATTCCTTCTTCTTACTTGATCTCTTATTCTTTTGAAAGGGGACAACCATACTTGGCATGCTGCGTTCTTTGACATTTGAAGCACACCAGGGGACCTTTCTTTTTTTCTTTATTCATGCTTTACTTCCTTAGAACTCATGAATCTCTTGAATATTTTGAAGAGCTTGGCCATCTCTTCTTCTTCATCATCATCATCCATCTCTTCACTTGAGTCTTGATTACTCTCAATGGTGGATTTAAAGGCAATTTCTACCATATTTTTCTTCTTGTTTTTCTTTTCTTCATCTTCTTCTTCTTTGTCTTCTTCCTCTTTTACCATCAACTCATGAGTGAGAAGAGAACAAATAAGCTCATCAAGAGACTTTAGATTTTTAGCTTTGATGATCGTCATCTTCTTCGATTGCCAAGACTTTGGAATAGAATAAATCGCCTTCCTCACAAGATTCTCATTTGGGATAACTTCTCTAAATCCCTTGAGACAATTGACAATCACGAAAAATCTATCTGTCATAGCTTTGATGTCTTCATTCAAGTTCATCTAGAAATTCTCATAGCTATGATTCAGAAGACTAATTTTGGTTTCCCTCGTTTCATTGGTTCCTTCATGAGTGACTTGGAGCTTGCCCTATATATCCTTGGCATTTGAACAAGAGGAGACTCTTCCATATTCATCTGGGCCTAAAGCACAAAATATAATGTGTATAGCCTTTGCATTTAATTGGAACTTCTTCTTTTCTCCATCACTCCAATCATCCATCTCATTGGTTGAAATGAAGTATCCCTTCATAATTGAGTTCCTAGATCCTAGATCGTTGGCTTGAATAAAGAGCATCATCCTATTCTTCCAATAGGTATAATTTGCATCGAATAATTTTCCAAGAGTGGGTAAATTGGCTTTTTGAGTTTAGGGAGTAATAAATATAAAGATAAAACAATTTGCATAAGGATTTATAGTGGTTTGACTTCTCAACCAAGTGTACATCCACTACCTAAGCTCCTCACTTAGGATTTTCTAACAAATCCATTAGTTTGTTCTTTCTTTTTCCAGGACAAAGAGATAACCTTTACAACTCCCTAGTTTTTTCAAAGGCTAAGCTAGAACCAATCCCCTTTACAAAGGATAAAAGAAGTAAACAAGAAAACCTCACAAAGGAAGGTGTTTACAAAGATTAAGATCACAAGAAAAACAATATAAAGATTTGCAATGAGCTCAAACACATATGTACAAGTGAAAAGGAAAAATAGAGAGTGAAAAAGCTTTTCTCCTGATCTCTATTTCTTGGATAGGTGTTTTCCCTTCTTCAAGTGTCCTCAACTTGTTTTTATATGTTGGAATGAGTTTATGGTCGTTTTTAGCCGTTGGGATGTTTTGGAGCCGTTCAAGATTATTTTTTTGCAAAATAAAGTTGCCTAGAACAGGGAGTATCGATACTCCTTTAATGAGTATCGGTACTACCTTTGTAATATTTAAATAAACTAGCCGTTTAAAACTGTTGGTCTTGACCAGTATCGATAATATGCTTAATGGTATCGATACCACTGTGTAAAGTAGTATCGGTACCCCTTGAGTATTGTTACCTATTTTTCATTATAGAATTTGAGCAATTTGGAAAACAACTGGTAGTATCGATACTACCTAGAGAGTATCGATACTTCTCTTACCTCTGGTACCGGTACCATATGAACAATATCGATAATGTTCATGTAATATCGATACTGTAAGAACAGTATCGGTACTACATACCCAAAAAATTATTTTGTGCTCAAATTCTAGTTTAATGGACTTTGAATTATGTTTGAAAACTTTGAACAAATTCAATCAAGTTTAAAAACATTTTGCCTTAATTTGTTATATCAAAATATTATAAAACATAGTTCAACACAAGGTATAATTAGATTGATTATAATTTGTAATTAGATTAGATTAGATTAGAATAGAATAGATTGGATTGGATAATCTAATCTAATCTTTATCTTTGATATCACGTATCAAACTTCAATTCGATAGTCCAAAGCAGGGAAAATCAGTATGATAACAAATAAGAGTCATCTTGATCAGTTGTGATGATATCAAATCTAACTTTAAAAAAATGATAAACAAAATAGCGTTCAAATGGTCGAAAACATTCCAAAAGGAAGAGGAAATATGTCATAAAGATAGGGAAAAGTGTGTTATAAAGGTAGAGAAAAAAGTACCATAATTATAAAGTTATAGTTATTAGAATTTAAAAACAAGAAAAAAGACAAATATATGATTTAATAAAATAAAAAATAAAAAATACCGACAATCGACGACAATCACCAAAGTTAGTGTTGTTGTCGGTAACAAAGATGAAGAAAAGAAAGACTAAGACGACACAAGAAAAAAAAGTGAAAATTAAGATCGAAACCCCTAAGTCTCAATTCATACTTTTTTCTTCTAAATTTAAATTTTAAAACATAAATATAATTATCATCGTATTTAAAATTCTAAGGTTAAATTTGAATTTCATAGTGTCAATAATTAGATTTTTTTTAAAAGAAATTAATAAATTAATACATTTTGAATAGAGAAAATAAATATTTTTATTAGTTTAAGATGAATACAAAAAAATCATATTTTACATGTTTTAAGGATATTAATTCAATTAAAGCATACATAATTAGTGTTATAAGAAATTAATAATTTAATCAAATATTATAGTAGAAAAAATTTCCCATATAATGCACCTCAAAGATTATTTTCTCAAATGGGGTATTATAAACAGTGGCACTGAGAAAATGCAAGGAGTAGTGGGTATCTTCTGTATGCTCGAGAAAGACGTGAGGATCACCGAACGTTTCTGCATGCTATATGAGCATGGAAAATAAAGACACGAACGTACACCAATTATGGGAGCATGAGAAAAATTTTATGTCTTTCCTACATCTTTATAAAGACACCAATTATTCCAGATGTCTTTTCTATAATATTATTCAAAAAAACCCTTTTTAAAAGTAATCTTAAATATGCATTAATTGGAGAATTTATTATTTGACTAATTTTGTACGAAAACACAGCAAAATGAGGGTAATAATCAAGACGGGTAAATTATTTAGTCCAATAGGATAGTCTGAAATTTATTTTTGGATTTACCGCATTTTAAACAATACATATGGCAAACTCGTCACCCCATGGTTTCTCATTTACTTCATAATTTTGGACGTAAGACGATATTATCAAATCAAGATCATCTTGTACCATCTAAGAATAAAAGTGCACATATAAATGTATTTCATTCCAATTTGCTATTATGTAACATGTTTCCTCGACAAATCATCTTTATGTTTCCGACACGCATCAATTTTGTGGAGTTCGTCCATATTAAATATTTGTGTTGGAATGGGCTGATGGAATCCAAACTATCACAATAGTCTATCAACCTCATGGATCTCAATAATGAAGAAATAAAACAACGTTGTTACGACACACTATGTCTCGGACTCATAATACAATATCGAATTAAATTGTAGTATAATAAATTAGTATAAATAGAATTAAATTTTATAAATTTAATTGTGATATGAAATTTTTTGAATATTTATAGCATATTGATCCTCGGAAATTCATTTTTATGCACGTGTCAACCTTGTATCATCAATTCTATATCGTCATCTAAACAACATAATAAATACAACTTATCAACTCGATTATTAATTCAAAATTTATTTAAAATTCCTAAAATATAAATTAAACAAATTAACTTGCAGCAAAAGGAAACTCAATTGGAGCATGTGTAATGGGTGTAAAAATGGAAGGATATACCATACCCACGATTGTAATAAGAGTAGACAATCCACTACATTAGTTTTTTGACCAATTCTTAGGATTGTATCCTTACAAAGTTCATGATATAAAATGTCAAAATTGTAGAACCCCAAATATATACACGACAATCACTAAAATTTTTAATATATGAAGACACTGAGTGTGCCCCAAATTTTCAAATTTATTCGATAACAATATCTCTTTAATCAATTTGAGAAGATATGCTCATATTTCAAAGATGTCCTCTTACTCTATAGATTGTTCATTCACTTGAAATTCATTATCCAACCACATGATTCATCCATAACTCATTTGTGACCTCTTTTGGTGGCACTTTTCTTAATAATCGTGCTTAAATCTCATCTCGATTGCAATTGTTATGTCTTACTAATGCTGCAAGATTGATTCGGACACCAACATCAAATCATATCCCTGTTTTGTTTCTATTTGGGATCCTCTTCGGAGAGTTATATCCTCATCCTGGTTTTTGTATTTTGATTTGGGTACCACTTTGTAGGGTAAGGTACCCATTCTATTTTTCCACAGCAAAAGATAGTGTTGTATAAAATTATAGCATCCATGTAATAAACTATCGATTTATTATTGTTTATGTTTGATTTATACATCATATCATGTCTGAAGTATTTAATATTTGTTATTAATATCTGATACACTTAGAGGACACACTAAGTTTTATAGCTCACTCTCTTAGTTACTTTCTTTTCAAATCCCTTAGACCTCTAGGATTACGACTAGAACTTGAAGGATTGTCGAGTAGCATGTTTCATTTTCAAACTTAGTATGGACGTTTTCAGACATGTTATATTTCTTTTTTTCCTATTAATTTTTAGTACATACTTTTTATGGGGATTTTGAAATATTATGTTTTTATCGGTTTTAGATTCTAAACTCATATTATGATATATTTTTTGAACTCTTATTTACGATTGTGGATTTATACTAATTTTCTGAAGATGTATGTTATAATTTGAAATTTAATGATTCATGTTTATCTGAATTAATGTGTTCTCCAAGATTTAGTCGTAACATTCAAGCCGAGCCTAGGGGTTACATTTAGTGATATTAGAGCCTAGGTTTAACTTTCAAACCGTGTTACCCTTAAAATTAAATTGTTTAGTAAAATAATTTTTGTATGCATAAAATATTTTGGGATGGGAAAAATTTTCTAAAACCTATTTTGATTGTAAATTACGTTAAATTATTTTAATCTTGTCTGTTTTCAAATATGAATATTTCATTTTGAGACTCCAGTATCGGATCTGATTTTAGCTTATGTTGATTTTATTTCAGACATTATATTACATTAATAATAGATATTATGTCATCTTGTAGAGGTCAACATTCTTCTACACCACCCCGTAAAGGTAGTAACGCTAAAGGCCATGGAGATCGGGTGACTATTTCTGATAAGGATCCTCCAGCTTCTGAGGTTGAGACATCTGAGAGGCGTACTTGAGCGTTTGATTCTTCTTATTCGAATGAGAATAATGAGCATACTTCTGCCGTTGGAGGTAAATCAGTAGATTATTTAGAGGATGTTATTATTGATCGAGTAATATTGTGCTTACTTAAGAGATCTATTGGGGTTTGACCAGAGGATATTGTTGTTATTGTTTCGTCGACTATGTTTTGAATGGAGCAGAGTACTTTAGAGGGCTTACTCAAGTATTCCTGTCAATTAGGGAGTATTAGATTGAGGATATTGAGTGTCTTCTCGATGAGATGGATTATCCTAAGGATCGAAAACTTTATATATTTATTTCACTACTGAAAGATGATACTCTGAGTTGGTGGAATTTAGTGAAAATGACCACTCCAAGAGATCAGTTGACTTATGAGTTTTTCTATAATGCTTTTCGAAGTCGGTATATGGGTAATCGTTACTTGATAGAGAAAAATAATAATTCATGGATCTAAAGTAGGGTGATGTGAGTTTAATATTATGAGTTAGAGTTTTTACATCTCAGTATGTATACTACAAAACTTATAACTAACGAGGAAGACAAGTGTTTACTATTTGAGAAAGGTCAGCATGTTGGCATCCGTAGCAAGATAGCTACTCATCATGAGAGGGACATTGTTAAGCTCATGGACCGAGCTAAGAATGTCGAGAAGATGGAAGATCTCAGTAGATAACAATGTAATCATAAAATAAATTATTCTATTTCTTAGGGTCATTCTAGTTCTTCAGCTCATCTTGGGAAACGTCTCATGATGACACTTTAAGATTTGACTCTAGGTCTATGCATGTTTGTCTAGTCTTTATGAGAGTAGGGGTGTTTCTTTTGGACGATGGGTTGTTCCTATTTATACTTTATAATACCCCAAATATCATGTAAGAGACTATATTGAAAAGATTTGAAAAATTAAGATTTATTTGAATAAGGGTAAAAGATGATAAAATGATTTGGAATAGTGTTTAGACTAAATTGTATCAATAGATAAATTAAGAGGGCACTTTGGTCTTTTAAGAGGGTGAATGAATTTAAAAATATATCCTTATTAGGGATTTTAAATAGGGGAAAAGAAGAAAATAAAGCATTTGTATTCTTCTTCTTCCCCTTCACGTTAGTAGTGATCTCCTCCATTATCTAGTTCTTTCTTTAAATTATAGGTTGCTTTGGTAACATTAAGTGATATGTGAGCTTAAGGAAGGATTAAAGAAGATTAAAACTAAGTAGTAGATGTTTTATAGGAGATTTAGAGAAATGGGTTTTTAAATTACATGTTGATATATGTGTTTTTATTGAGATTTATTAGTAAAATTGACTTGTCAAATGATTGAACAAGAGATTAGAAGCATGAGATATAATTAAAACATGTTTATAAAAATGGTATGATTCTTGAGTTGATATGTTCTATGAAGATGTTGGATGTTAAAGGTGGAAAAATGAAGTAAAGTTAGTTGGGTTAAGTAAAGAGGAGTTAAATAGTATTGTTGGAGGTAAAAGTATAAGATTAAAGGGAAAATTAAGTGAAATTCGAGCTGAAAAATGTAAAATCTGGGTAAGGGTATCAGTACTGATAGAACAGTCTGATACTACAGGCTTAAAATCAGTAGAATCTGCTGAGTAGTATCGATACCGATTTAATTGGTATCGATACCAAGAGGGGAGTATTGATACTATAAGGATGGTATTGATACCATTGTTAATAAAATTCAGAAATGGTATCGGTATCGTAATGGAGTAACGATACTATAGTATAGTAGTATAGATACCATGGTACACTATCAATACAATTGAGCCAGAAATTTGAAGATAAGCTAAGATTGTTATAGAAAACATAATAATATGTACTCTTGAGTAATTTTTAAGTATAATTGTTAGGAAATATACTAACAATTAATATTTTACATGTCTTTGTTGGATGCTTGAGTAGATCGGAATCAAACTCCCGAGTCAAGTAAAACTAAAGGAAAAGGCAAAGTACTTGAGTAATCAACTTTGCGTTTTGGATACAATAGCAAGGCAATCCATGTGAGTACATTTAGTATGTACGTATATGTTACGGTAGTCATAGATGTGTGATTGATTGATATATGTATGGTGATTACCTAATGGAACTGAGTGTGCAAAAAGTTAAGAAATTTATACTTTGTTTATTAATTTTTGTATGGGCACTTTGTGTGAAAAAAGTTAATAAATTCATAATTTATTTATGAATTTCCATATGGGCATTTCGGGTGTAAAAAGTTAAGAAATTCATAAGTTGTTTATAAATTTCCCTATAAGAACTTTATGTGCAAAAACTTATAAATTACATGAATTTCTTTATTGGTATTGTTGGTGCAACCCACGTAAATTATAGTAAGAGTGTGGGATTATTGCATTGGCACTATAGGTATAAACCATAGAGTGTATAATGATTTGAAAGAGTTAATTGATATTATGAATAATTATTATAGTAGAAACTTTTCTAAAATAAAAGATTCATGGCCTAGTTGTGCATTTGACAAAAAGGTGTCAATTATGCCAGTTAGATGAAAGGCTAAGTGCCTTTGAGGCCTAGCTATGCATTTGACAGAAAGGTGTCAATTATGCCAATTAGATGAAAGGCTAAGTGCCTTTGAGGCCTAGTTGTGCATTTGACAGAAAGGTGTCAATTATGTCAGTTAGTTGAAAGGCTAAGTGCCTTTGAGGCCTAGCTGTGCATTTGACAGAAAGGTGTCAAGTATGCTAGTTAGATGAAAGGCTAAGTGCCTTTGAGGCCTAGTTGTGCATTTGACAGAAAGGTGTCAAGTATGCCAGTTAGATGAAAGGCTAAGTACCTTTGAGGCCTAGTTGTGCATTTGACAGAAAGGTGTAAATTATGCCAGTTAGATTAAAGGCTAAGTGCCTTTGAGGCCTAGCTGTGCATTTGACAGAAATGTGTCAATTATGCCAGTTAGATGGAAGGTTAAATACCTTTGAGTAAAAGATTAATAGCCTAGCTGTGAATTTGACAAAAAGGTGTCAATCTTGCTAGTTAGACGAAAGGTTAAATGTCTTTAAGTAAAAGACTAGATGTATAACAATGCATAACGTTGTATCAAGGGCATGAAAGGATGACATAAATGAAATGTATAATAACGTATAAAAGGGCATGAAATGATGCCATAAATGAAATGTATAATAGCGTATAAAAAGTCATGAAAGGATGACATAAATGAAATGCATATGGGTGCATTATCAGCATGAAAGGATGCCATAAATGAAAATAGTGTATATGGGTGCATTATCGGCATGAAAGGATGCCATAAATGAAATGCATATGGGTGCATTATCGGCATGAAAGGATGCCATAATTGAAATGCATATGGGTGCATTATGGGTATTAAAGAATGCCATAAATGAAATGTATAATAGCGTATAAAAAGATGTGCTAGGCATACTAAAAATAATTAAGATAATTGTGAATGGAATATGTTTTAACTGAAGAGGATTATAGGATCCTTAAAAAATATACGATATAGTATGAACGAAATAAATATGACATACTTATGTATGCATAAAGATTACTTTATAATATTATGACTCACTAAGTAAATACTTAACGTGTGTTGATTCCAAGCATAGGTAAAAGAAGAGACAAATCAAATAAGGAGTGCAGTAGTAGCAACGAATATCATCAATTAAGGTTGACTCGTCAGTAACTATAGAAAATCTGGTGTGTTTTAGAAAAATTTAATTGGCATGTAATTAAAGTATGAAAAAATGCTCTGAATTGTATTTAAGTAGAACCTCTTATCATATTTCAATTAATGTTTGCTTTATATTAAAAAGGTTATGTTTTAAGAAAATCTAGAAAAAATGTTACAGGTTTTCTTTTTAAAAGAGGAAATATTTTAAAAGTGATATGACATATGTATTTAGTGTACAGAAAGGTATACGAGATATGGGTGTTACATACTTATTGTAGTAGGTATCATGATGGTGAGTATCGTAAGAAGTTGGGAGCATGTTTCAGGTGTGGCTCCACTGAGCATTTTCTAAGAAATTATCCACAGCCTATTCTGACATATCAGACTCTTGATCATTCTAAATGATCATCTCAAACATCAAAGTGTCCTAGTTAGAACTGACCCGCCTTATTTAGACATGTATCAGGTTCTTTGAGTAGGGGCGATCTACCCGACTTGAAGATTCTATGAGATCAGAGGCTAGACAATCTGCCCTTGTTTATGCTACGTAATGTCATAAGGATCACGATGAGACATAAGTCATTACATATATTTTTAACATTCATTCTGTTCATTACTTTGCTTTACTTGATTTTAGTTCTACTCAATCGTTCATTTCAAGTTTCATTACCTATATCTTGAAATTCTAATTGAGCCAACTACATGCCACGTTACTATTTAGTCTCTTGTTAGTCAATTCATAGTGGTTAACAAAATCTACCAAAATTATCTTTTCGAGCTCTATGGAGAGACCTTTATGGAAAATCCTATAGAAATCTCATTAGATGAGTTCTACTTTATTTTAGGTTCTGATTGGTTGAAGGAACTTTGGGTTAACTTGAACAATGAACGTAAAATAGAAATTTTAAAGACTCCTAATGATAGAGATTTGATTTGTGAGCGATGAGGTTATTTGTCTAATCTTATATTGGCCTTAGTAGCCTAGAAAATGATTTGAAAAGGGTGTCATAATGTACCTTGCTTATATTTTGGATTTGAGAAAGTCTACTTTTGGAATTGAATAGATTCGTATTGTGAGAGATTTTCTGGATGTATTCTTGGAAGATTTGTCTGGTGTACCATCTAATAGGGCAGTAAAGTTCGAAATTTAAATGTATTCGAGTAGTGCACTAGTGTCCATGGTACCTTATCGTATAGCACTTAAGGAATTGAGAGAGCTCAAGGTCCAGTATAGGTGTTGTTGGGTTAGAGCTTTATTCAACCCAGTACCTCTCTGTAGGGATCTCATGTTCTTTTTCTTAAGAAGAAGAATGGAATATTTCACATGTGCATTGATTATCAAAAGTTGAATAAGCTGATGATTAAAAACAAATGCCCATTATCGCACATTGATGATCTATTTGATCAATTTCGAGGTATAATTTTTTCTCCAAGCTTGATCTTCGGCCTGACTATTATCAACTGAAGTGAAAGTTTTTTATGTTCTGAAGATAGCTTTTCAGACTCGATATGGTCATTACGAGTCTTTAGTGATACTATTCGGGTTGAATAATTTCCCTCATGTTTTTATGGATATTATGAATTGAGTGTTCCAACCATATATGAACTAGTTCATCGTTGTTTTTATCGACAATATCTTGATTTATTTGAAGCCTGACGATGATCACAATAAGAATTTAAGGATTGTTTTGCGGGCCTTAAAGGAAAAAAAACTTTATGCAAAGTTCAGTAAGTTGAATTTTGGCTTAGCGAGGTAATATTTTTTTTACACATTGCCTCTGCTAAGGGTATTTATATTGATCCAAAGAATATCGATATAATTTTGAACTATAAGTAACCTAAGAGTGTGGTTGAGATCCGTAGTTTTTTAGGTTTAGTAGGGTATTATTGGAGGTTTGTAGAGGGGTTTTCTGTGATTATAGCTCTTTGAAGAAACTTCTGAGGCAGAATATGCCTTTTATTTAGGGTGAAGCTCAACAATCGAGCTTTGAGTAATTGAAATTAGTTCTAACTCAAACTTTAGTTTTGATCAAACCAAAGTCTAAGAAAGATTATATAATTTACAGTGATGCTTCACACACTGGTTTGAGTTATGTTTTGATGTAAGATGATAAATTGGTTGTTGATACGTCTCGTCAGTTGAATCTGCATGAGTATTACTATCCTACTCATGATCTGGAGTTAGCTACAGTGGTCTTTGCACTGAAAATCTGAAGGCACCAACTTTATGGGGAGAAGTGTTATATCTTTACCAATATAATAAAAGTCTGAAATACCTGTTGACTCAAAAAGATCTTAATTTCAAGCAACGTCGTTGGTTAGAGATCTTAAAAGACTATGATTTTGAGATTGAGTATCAACTTGAAAAAACCAACATAATTATCGATGCTTTGAGTCGTAGAGCGACTACTAAGTAAAGGGTTATGTTCACTAACAAGATTTTATATGATGATGGTACTTTGTTAGCTGAACTTTGAGTTAAGTTAAAACAACTAAGATTAAGTTAAAGTAACCTCTTGATGCATCATTGTTTTCATTTCCAAAAAGAGTTGAGTAAAGTTTTGATTCTGAGTACACCTTCAACGAGGATAGTGTGTTGTGCTTCTGATGATGTTATTATGTTCTGAATTATGAAATGTTACTTTGCAAGAAGCTCATAATAGTCATTACTCTATGCATCCAGGTGGTGTTAAGATATATAGGAATCTCATAGAAAGATATTATTAGTCTAGTTTAAAAAGATATGTCATTAATTATATGGTTGTGTCTGACCTATCATCAAGTAAAGGCTAAGCCTCAGTTTCCATCTGGTTTACTCTAACTCGTTCATATTCTTGAGTTAAAATGGGAGCGACTAAATATGGATTTTGTCAATGGATTACCTTTGACGCAGTATAATAAGGATTCAATCGAGGTTATTGTTGATCGTCTCACCAAATCTACTAACTTCATTCTAGTTCAGACTCATTATAGTCTAGATTGATTGGCTCATTTATATATTTCTAAGATTGTTCACCTTCAAAGGTTTATTTGGGACAAACTTAAGGTTACTTCTGATACACATAAAATTTTGCTGATCTGAAGAGACGTGATATCGAGTTTAGTTTGGGTGTTCGATTTTTTCTAAAAGTTTCCTCGTACAAAAAGGTTATCAGATTTGGCCATAAATACAAGTTGAGTTCAAGGTTTATTGGACCTTATCAGGTGTTTCGTTGAGTTAGTTCAGTTGCTTATAAGGTTGAGTATCTCCTGAGTTTGAGCTCAGTAATGATTTCTTACATTTCCTTATGTTGAGGCGTTATCATTCTAATCTGTCGCATATCTTTTTTGTTGAGGATGTTAAGTTAAGGCTTGATATGAGTTATGAGGAGGAGCCCATTCTGATTCTTGTGAATGAAGGTCGAATTCTAAAAAAACTGACATATACCGATGGTTAATGTATTTTGGAGTAATCGTAGCCCTTTAGAGACCATTTGGTAGACTCAAATGTCTATGGAAGATCTCACCTCTTTCTGTTAGGTAAACTTTTGAGGCCGAAATTTTCTTAAGGGGAGATTTGTCACATTCCAAAAGTTTTGGGGCTAAAGTAGAAGTTTTGGAAACAACAATGTCAGTATGAAATTTTTTAAAACCTTAGGGGTTAGTTGTGTGGTTAATGGAAATTTTTTAGGCATTTGAAATATCTTTTCTCCTTTGTTTCTTTTCTTTTTGCCACCTTGCAATTATTAGTTTTTTTAATTTTTCTCAGACCCCTATTCCTTAATTCTCCAATTAGACCAATTTGTCACCGTTCGTGTCGTTGTGTAGCACATCATCGGAATCATTCACTCAGCCTTATGGATTACATCCATTTGGTACCCTTGTTTTCTCATTTGTCTACATCATTTGTCATCATGGAATGGATAAGTACTTTGGGTTTTTCAAAAATCATATCTACGCCATTGAAAATTGCAAACTAATCTCGGTAAGTGACTCTTTATATCTTGAAGTTTAATTTTGGAAAATTTCATTGAATTTCGACCGTCGAATGAGCCTCCATATGCCCCCACGTGTCATCGTGCTCGAGTGGGTTTGTTCTTGTTTTTTCAAATAGTGAATTGATCTAAGTGAATCGACCTTGAATCGATCTGACCCTAAACTGACCTAAGTAAACCAGTTTGACCTAAACTGAACCATGACTCAAACCAGATTGTTGACAGTTAACTATTGATCGTTGACTATTGACTTTAACCGTTAACTTTTTGTTGAATTTTTGTTGACCCCTACCTTTATATTGTTGAACTTCTTGAGTCTGTTTTGCCAAATTATGACCTAAAAGCCCCGTTTTGCATCATTTATTGGTTAAAGTCTTAATTATATTTAGTAAATTGTGATTTTGGACTCACTTTTTATTATTATATTCTGGAGGGGAACATGTGTCTTCACATCGCTCTCTGGTAAATCTTGACCACTCCCGTTTAACTCAGTTTGATTTTGTTCATTTGTCTCGAGATACATATAAATGTTATTTAGTGACTTAATAATTTATTTCTACTTTGATAAATGATTTTCGTGTTTAAGTAGTAGTGTTATTATTATTAGGTCCTCAAGCCACAAGACCTAGTACTACCGATCATGGGAAGCGTATGGATTAGCTGGCATCGATTAGCTGTTATAGGTATGTCCCATTGACATGTTCAATACATTTAATATTGTATGTTATTATGTTGTATGTTATTATCTGTACACATGTTCGTAATCTTATTATATTTACGTGTAATATTTCTAAATTATGATTATGTTGCATCAGTATTAATTTGTATATTCATGCATTTTTGTCATCAACATGAGACTTTGTAACACCTCAAGTTTTGAGCTAGTAGTTTCGGGTTTACCCGAGAAATAAGTGGACCTCATAGATTTCATGGTTTAAGTTGCCGGGTTTAATTTGGTTTAATTAGTCATAAAAAGTGGATTTTTAATTATGAGATAAATTTCAAGGGTCCAAACGAGTAATTATATCATTTATAGAAATTCAAAATATAATTTGGGATATATAGCTTTTTGGACATGGGTTTTTCCCCTTCCTCTTCATTTTCTTCCATTTTACTTATTCTTTTCCTCTTTCTCTTCAAGGTCAAGCCAAGGTAAGAGTTTAAGTGTTTTTCATTTATAATTTGTCTTCATAATCCCCCTAGCAATGTCATTTTATTAAATCAAAGTATTGGTTTAAGTATAACTAAGGAAAAGTGGGGTTTTTAATCCAAATTACCAAGAAAATGAGTTAGGTTATCAAGGAGCTTCATTTCGGGATTCTAGCATCAAGGTAGTGTATTTCTAATCCTTTGGAGTATTAAGTTTTCAAAAATTTCAGGTATTTTCTAGGATTTGAGTATTTAAACATTTTAAGGTTTATTGTTGATGTTATGATCAAAGGATCTTTTAAGTGTTATTAATGTGTTTTTATGACACCCTTGGACCCTAAACAACTTACTAAAGCTTCAGAATAAGATTAAAAACCAAACCATGGCTTTAGGATATTTTTGGATGTTTCTTGAATCCAAAATACCTATTTTAGAGTTCGAGTACAAATACTTGGATGAATAGTATTGACACTGGATGAATTAGGGTTTCTAGCAATGAGTACCGATATTTAGGGGGTAGTATCGATACTGAGCCCTTGGTATTGATAATGAGGGTTGTAGTATCGATATCGGATGCTCGGTCTCAAGACCATCTGGTCTTCAAACCGACGGACTGGTCTTCATACTAAAAAACTGGTCTCCATACCAAATAAAAGGGTATCCATACTAAAGGCTTAGTATCAATACCCAAAGTGTTTAAGTGACTTCAAGATGTAAAATAGACTAAAGAGTGAGGAGTTTAATATCGTTTGAGTTCGGGCATCTATCTCAGGTATGAGAGAATGAATAAAATACCCTTAGGGGCTAAAATTACCAAATTACCCTTATAGGCTTCAGAGCGAGTAACTAAAAATGAAATATCATTATAGAGGAAATACCGACAAGCGGTATGGTGAATTAATCAAACTATGAAATATAGGAATCATGTACTATGAGAATGTTATCGAATGGTGGACGTACAATCGTCCCTCTAACTTGAGGGTAAATAAAAGGAAAACGTAGCAAGAGCGACTAGAGTATCGCTACTCAGAGTTGAACTCGAGTCAATCTTCAGGCTAACAAATAGTATAACCAATGACCAACAACCACAAAAATCATCGTAAAACCCCCGATACACGTAGAAACTTCGCTAGAGGCAGAGAATGACTAAAATGTCTTTAAGTAATGAACGACCATAATAGAGTAGTTTAATAAAAAAACCAACAATAACAGACTAATAAGCCTTTGCATAATGTTCTAGATGAGAAAACGCACGAGATAGAAGCTAGCAAAAAGACGACCTCACTTTAGTAAGTCTAGAGCTAAGCTTGGGTATAGCTAGGTTACCTTAGTTGCCCTAGTGGGGCATTTTCAGTGCATGAGTCACTTCAGGAGCTAGCTAGGGTGCGAGGCTCGAACATTCGTGAGGAGTGGGTTAGTGGCGTCAGTGTTGTGTGGCCTTTGGGCCTTAAATATGCATGTGTAGTTGCATCAGTCCAGGACCTCAGTTATCAAAAAAGCTTGGCTTAATGATGTGTGATACAAAGCCAATGCTTTAGTTGAGTGGGAATTTTCGATGCTATGTGATACTGGGATTCCTTCTCGATGGTCTACCTGATGCTATGTGATACTAGGTGATCATCCAACCGATTAGAGGGGACTTTATCGATGCTATGTGATATCGATACTCCCTTCCAGTATGTTAGTATTTGATGCTATGTGACACCAGATATTACCACATCAGAGTCATTGTTGCATTTAGATAATGCACACTATAGTCAGGTTTGCATTCAGATAATGTACACGTAATAATGTATTTATAAAAAATATTAATTTTATTCAATAAAAAATGGGTTTTAATTGGATATATATATATATATTATATAAGTCTATTATTTTAATTATCTCTAATATATAAAGTAAAATTATATTTTTTTCGAGTCGTGTCATGTATGTTTCACCCTAAACTCAAATTCAGTCTGATCGAGACAAAACCTCTAAAAAATCAGACTCAACATGAACCCAAACTTACTTGTTTAAAAAAATTGACCCAATGAGATTGGATCAAATTGACATTTGTCGTCTTCAAGTCCCGTGTTCATCCCTATAAATAGGATAAGGGTTTGAAGAGAATTTGTATTTATTAAACACAAAACCTAAGAGAAAAAAGAAGTATCAACATAAAGTTTTTAACCACATACTCTAAAAATTATTAACTATCTTTTAAATTTTTAAATAAATATGAAAAATACTTTACGTAATTTAAACTTTGTTTTGAATTTAATTTTATTGGTGTACTAAATAATATTCTTCTCATATTTTTCATATATTATTGTGCTTTATTTTTTAATTGAATTATTATTTTTGTATTATATGTAGAGTTTATTTTATACAAATAGAAGCCGTTAATTTTATTAAAAAATCTAAATTTACAACGATAATTTACAATTGTAAGTGTAAATTATACACATAATTATACATTTCCTTATTAACACAAAACTAACCACTTAAAATCATATAAGGACTATGCAAGAAAAATTTTAAAAGCTCATAAAGAAATTCAAACAAAATAAAAATACAAATAGATCTTACTGCATCGACAAACAAACCACAACAAGAGATCAAGTAATTGAAAGAGCACCGACAATCACGAATCAGAGTTGAGCGTCATGATAAAACTATATTTTCGAACACAAACCACATATCCAAATTCATCAAAAGGTCCAAAGCAAGGCAAAACAACAAGATAATAAATGTCATCTTAATCAACCGAGACAATGTCAAATTCAACACGGGAAAAAGTAAAAAAAAAAAAAGAACAATCAAACGACCAATAGAGAATATCGAAAATATGTCAAAATACATAGAAATGTGCGATAAAGATAGAGAAAATCATGTCATGAAGGTAGAATTATTAAAAATTAAAAAAAATGTAATATAAGAAAATATATGAAAAAAATAAAGAATACATACGTCCTTAACCAACAATAAAGCTAATGTTGCCACCAACCAAAAAAAACTACAGAAAAATACCAAGCGACACTCGAAAGAAAAAGTAAAAATCCTATGTTTTTTAAAAGAAGAAAATTCTAAGCTATATGAACCGTAGAGTTATAACTCTACAAATGTGATTAAAAAATATATGCGATATTTATAGAATTAAAAAATTTCATCCTTAATCTATCAAGTAATTATCTTTATATGTTATATTACATTGATGCCATTTTTATTACAGTTATTATTCATAGTATAATGAAAGATTTTACAAATAAATATATAAAGTTGTAATGTATCTTTTAATTATATTAAAATAAAAAAATAATAACACATACTAATAACCTCATTTGTAATTTTTTCTTCCTCATTTCATTATTTGATGCATTGAATAATTATTGTTTTTTAATATTGCAAAAAGATGAGAAAAGAAAATGAGGTTAGTTGGCAGTGAGAGAGAAACAGGTGAGTAACAGCAAAGAGAAGACTGTCTTAGAATAGTTGGGAAACTGTGTCAGTGAGGATAAAAAAATTAAAGTAAAATGATCAAAGAAGGAAACAAGCTAGCTTGGCCGTGAAGAGAAGAACATCTCCAATGGCATCTGAGATAAATAATGTAAAATAATAAAAAGTAGTGTATAAATAAACTTATAACTACATCATAAGATTAACAAAGGATGGGGGACGAAAGGAGCTTAGGTTCTGTAATAATTTAGGAACAAAGAGCAGTTGGGCAGTAGTTAGTATGTCTTTAAAAAAAACAAAGTTTCAAGGGTGGTTCTGCGGTGCGGCGCCTAAAAAACGGCTAATATACGGCGTGACCGGTTAAATAAGTGACCGGTTAAAATTTAGACCGGTTATGTTATATTATTTAACCGGAAATATTATAAAGTACAATAACATACTAGGTAGCGCTTATATAATGTAATAGGTAGCGCTTATATTTACCTATTTTATAAGTAAACCGGTATATTTATACCGATAGCATTGCAAATTTACCTATTACATTATATTATATTGAAAGTGTCCATACTTTTTATAAAAAGGATCGATACTTTAACAGTGTTTCATGTTTTCCACCTACAATATTAATTTAATAATTTCATTTGCACAAAAAATTATTTGATTGTTTTGATATTTTATAAAATATATTTAGAATTTTTAATTTAATAATAATATATCGTAACGTAAAAAATAAATCATTAGACGCCTATAATTACTAAATTAATATCTTAAAACTCACTCAAAAGATAACCTTAAATTAATGTTTTCCACAGTGAAAAAAGTATGGACACTTTTATAAAAAGGATAGACACTTTACAATATAACCACTACCTATTACATTATATAAACGATACCTATTACATTATATAAGGGCTACCTATTACATCATATGTTTACCTATTATATTGAAAGTGTCTATACTTTTTATAAAAAGGATCGATACTTTTTTTAAAACTTATGTAATTTATGTTTCAATTTTTTTAACAGTGTTTCATGTTTTCCACCTACAATATTAATTTAATAATTTAATTTGCACAAAAAATTATTTGATTGTTTTTATATTTTATAAAATAATATTTAGAATTTTTAATTTAATAATAATATATATCGTAACGTAAGAAATAAATCATTAGACGCCTATAATTACTAAATTAATATCTTAAAACTCACTCAAAGGATAACCTTAAGAACACTTGAAGAAGCAAGAGAACAACTATCCAAGCAATCAAAAACGAGAAAATCCCAACATGATAACAACTGAACATATCATATCAATGTTCAAACTCAAGTTGTAGATTTTGATTTCCTTTTGCTTGGCATCATATGAGATTTGGATTTTGATTTCCTTTTGCTTGGCATCATATGAGATTTGGATTTTGATTTCCTTTTGCTTGGCACCATATGAGCTTTGGATTTTGATGAGCATCGGAAGTATTTCAGACTTATGATTTGGGTGGTACTCAACTTATGATTTTAGTTGCTATTTGTTACATTTCTTGTATACCACCCAGATCATACGCCCGAAACGTTTCTGACGCTTTAAAGTTGACCAAAAAATAAAATGGTCGGGATTTCCCTCGCGTTTATACGTTGGAAAAAAAACAATGGAAATTAGGAATAATCAATGATAACATGCATATTGGCTTGGGCTAATATTTATAGTGGAGCCGAATATATATTGAAATTCAAACTCAAATTGAAATTTAAATTCAAACTCCAATTACATATGAAATGAATTTGAAATGCAGTGTTAAATTGAACATGAAAATTGCATAATTGATTCATACTGTTCAAGTAACATGCTTTATGAACCATCAAGCTAAAAGACAATATTGATTGAGTTCAAAGCTGAGTTGTGAGTTGATGGAGTTGTCACACTTGTCACATGGTTGGAATAAAGTACTCACATGCGAGATAGATTGTTTTGTTATACATAACCCATCTCAACGAAATTAATCCAAATAATGTACCCATAACAATGTTCAATTAATGTACCCACACAATGTTTAATTGATTTGTTGTTTAATTTTCAATTTGAATTATTTGATTTAATAATTTCATTTGCACAAAAAATTATTTGATTGTTTTGATATTTTATAAAATAATATTTAGAATTTTTAATTTAATAATATATATCGTAACGTAAAAATAAATCATTATACGCCTATAATTACTAAATTAATATCTTAAAACTCACTCAAAAGATAACCTTAAATTAATGTTTTCCACAGTGAAAAAAGTATGGACACTTTTATAAAAAGGATAGACACTTTACAATATAACCACTACCTATTACATTATATAAACGATACCTATTACATTATATAAGGGGTACCTATTACATCATATGTTTACCTATTATATTGAAAGTGTCCATACTTTTTATAAAAAGGATCGATACTTTTTTTAAAACTTATGTAATTTATGTTTCAATTTTTTTAACAGTGTACTGCGAATTTAAAATGATAATATACTTGTAGTTATTGTACATACCTAAATATGTACTGCGAATTTAATGTTGTACCCACCCTTTAACTACCACTACCAATGCCACATCCTATCGACACATTTTTCTTCCAATCTGAACATAAAGTACCGACACAATATTAGAAAGTGTCGATAAAGGTTGTAGACCTATTCGCTCATAAAACCGGTATTTTTATACCGGTTATATTACAAAATTATCTATTACATTATAAATCTGGGTTCCGATGTGTAAATGTCGACACTTTTTTAAATGGTATCGACACATTTTTCTTCCAATCTGAACATAAAGTACCGACACAATATTAGAAAGTGTCGATAAAGGTTGTAGACCTATTCGCTCATAAAACCGGTATTTTTATACCGGTTATATTACAAAATTATCTATTACATTATAAATCTGGGTTCCGATGTTTTTTCAATCGACACTTTTTTAAATGGTATCGACACATTTTTCTTTCATTCTGGACATAAAGTACAGACACAATATTAAAAAGTGTGAAAACTTTGTTGTGGATATCGAAAACAATGCTATAGTCATGTGTTTCGATACATTTGCAAGTAGATGTAAAATATATTAGTATTGATATTTCAACAATCCTCAAATGTATATGTACACATAGAAGCGAATATGGAATAATTAATGAAAATATACACACAATATAATCACACCAAATTATAAATACACAAGAATGTTCAAATAATGTACCGACAAACAAAATTAATCCGATGAAAAAGGGTTGTTTCTAACGAAGTCCGGAACATTAGAGGCCTTCAACAAATTTTCCAAATACTCTCGTATGTTCCCGCCTTTTTCTGAGGACATACATAAATAATTTCAATTATCAAACTAATGAGGTGCAATTTTACTAACAATAAATTAAATTCGCATAAGCATGAATAAATTTGTGTCATACCTAGAGCTTTGTCGTTCGAATGGGAAGCAGCGTCAAAGGTATGTGGACATATGTAATTGTATTTCTATATAAACACATAAGTTGTTAAAATAATCAATGTCTGAACACCTGTTCAACTGGAAAAACATATTGCATAAATGCAACTTACCGGATTATAAATCATTTTTTCCGCTGAATCATCGACCAAAAGTGTATTTAGCTCGTTAAAATCTGGACACGCGTTCCAAACATCATTGAGATCTTTACAGTAGGTAACAGAATCGTATGTTTTGCATTTTTTTGATCCTGTTCACAAACAGTCGAACATAAATATGTAGGAATCATAGACAACGAAAAGTCAGCAAACTGTAATGACATTCATCTTACCCACACGAATAGAAAATGCTCGGAAAATACAGGTAGTTTCTCAAGTACACGGTCGACGTTATGCCTGAGATTGTAATCAAGTTTGAATGTTAACATTCAAATGTATATTAACGATTTTGACTACAGTAATTCAATTGCCTCAAACATGTTCTAACCTCATCTTTGAAGACCAAAGGGCAACAACAAAATTGTCGACACAAAATTGCATAAATTCAAATAATCCTCTTCTGAGGACAACTTCTACAACATGAAGAAAATGAGATTAAAGTTCTACGCTTATATGTTAAAATAATGGATACAAAAGAATAGAATTAAAACCTGCCGGCAGTCTTGGGATGTAGGCAAGGACACCATTGAGATCAAAAATTAAAAGTTTTCTTGAAGGCGGCGTTGCAGACACGATATACTTGTTTGGATCATCATCTTCATCATCATCATCATCATCGTCATCATCTTCATCGCCAGTTTCATCGTCATCATCATCATCTGTTAAAAGAAAATAAAATAAAGTTCAGAACGTGTAAATGTTAAGAAACATAGATAATGAATTACCTAACTCGTTTGATGTCGTTGACGTAATTCGTTACGCAACATGGAGACTTCACGTTGCAATGATGAAATATCGGATCGCATTCCACTCACAAGGGAATCAATATGCTCCCGAAAATTGACCATGTATTCCATCACGGTCTTAATTGTGACATCCTCTGCAACTGGAGCTTCTTCCATCATTGCGTCTCCACTTGGTTGCTCTTCTTCATGGCCAACGGGGTCCATCCTCCCTCTCTTGATCTAATCCGACCTCCTTGACACGCTTCCAACCGAGTTTTTCAACAAAATCATATCCCGCTTTTTTAATAAATACCATGTCAATCTTGCGGGTTAATCGAACAGGGGCGTCATGCGAAAAATCAACTTCCTTCTTCTTCAACAGATGGGTGATGACACATCCATATGGTAGTGTAGTTGAAATTGTTGCTCCCTTTGTGACCATATATACAATTGTATTAAATATGAGTTTTGCAATGTTTGGAGCCGTTTTGGATTTATACTTTGCTATCCACCAATAATCGCTGTCTCGAAGCGTTGAATGTTTTCCCCCACTAGGCCGGATATACCATGTGAGCATTTTGTGAAACACTCTCGACTCTACATCGAGGTGAATTGGGCTATTTCTAGTAACCCGTTTAATTGTAGACCAATCTACACCATTTTCATCTGAATCCCCTGTATTCGCTACACCTAAACCCTCCGCAATCGTTTCTGGAGATATATATATCCTTCCCCATGACATGTGTATTAATTCCTATTATATTAGTCTTATTAGGCTCGTGCTGTAAGGAAGCATTGTTGTAGAAGACTCTAACTAGGTTGGGATAATATCTTGGTTCTACACCAAGGAATTCAAGCCAACCCCAAGATGTAAATGTGGATTTAAAACTAAATGCATATTTATCATCAAACAAGAAACCCAGGCCAATGACACGTTCGGGACGAATCTTCCTTACTTTAAAACTCGTATGCCATCTTTGATTCTCCATGTCGGATCTAAAGTTCAGAGTTTCGAAGGACCTGATTTCCTCAGAAGAATCGTTTGTTACAGAAGGAGGTGGTTGAGAAGAACTGGGTTGAGAAGAGCTTTGAGAAAGACCTCGTTTCTGACGCTGACGTTTTGGAGCCATTTTGGTTGGATGCTACCCCTATTACAATGGAACACAAACACATTCAGGATAAAAACTCCAATATAGAAATCAATCAAACCCATAGAATATCGATAAATTTACCTGAATATCTGATCGTCACTTATGATAACGGTAGAAGAAAGATGAAGATCTGCCTGTTTGCATTTATGTTTAGGGTTTCTTGATTAAGAGTACTATATATCGTAAACGGTGGAAAACACTTGATATTTAAATTAGTATCGACACAAACTATATTAGTGTCGACACATTATTTAGACATATTCTCTCATAAAACCGGTATAATTGTACCGGTTAGATTGAAAAATTACATATTACATTATACTTTTGGGTTCGATGATTTTGGGATCGACACTTTTATATATGGATCGACACTTTATGGGTGCACCTTGTTTTCCATTCATTCTGGGAAAAAAGTATCGACACAAACTATATTAGTGTCGACACATTATTTAGACATATTCTCTCATAAAACTGGTATAATTGTACCGGTTAGATTGAAAAATTACATATTACATTATACTTTTGGGTTCGATGATTTTGGGATCGACACTTTTTATATATGGATCGACACTTTATGGGTGCACCTTGTTTCCATTCATTCTGGGAAAAAAGTATCGACACAAACTATATTAGTGTCGACACATTATTTAGACATATTCTCTCATAAAACCGGTATAATTGTACCGGTTAGATTGAAAAATTACATATTACATTATACTTTTGGGTTCGATGATTTTGGGATCGACACTTTTTATATATGGATCGACACTTTATGGGTGCACCTTGTTTCCATTCATTCTGGGAAAAAAGTATCGACACAAACTATATTAGTGTCGACACATTATTTAGACATATTCTCTCATAAAACCGGTATAATTGTACCGGTTAGATTGAAAATTACATATTACATTATACTTTTGGGTTCGATGATTTTGGGATCGACACTTTTTATATATGGATCGACACTTTATGGGTGCACCTTGTTTCCATTCATTCTGGGAAAAAAGTATCGACACAAACTATATTAGTGTCGACACATTATTTAGACATATTCTCTCATAAAACCGGTGTAATTGTACCGGTTAGATTGAAAAATTACATATTACATTATACTTTTGGGTTCGATGATTTTGGGATCGACACTTTTTATATGGATCGACACTTTATGGGTGCACCTTGTTTCCATTCATTCTGGGAAAAAAGTATCGACACAAACTATATTAGTGTCGACACATTATTTAGACATATTCTCTCATAAAACCGGTATAATTGTACCGGTTAGATTGAAAAATTACATATTACATTATACTTTTGGGTTCGATGATTTTGGGATCGACACTTTTTATATATGGATCGACACTTTATGGGTGCACCTTGTTTCCATTCATTCTGGGAAAAAAGTATCGACACAAACTATATTAGTGTCGACACATTATTTAGACATATTCTCTCATAAAACCGGTATAATTGTACCGGTTAGATTGAAAAATTACATATTACATTATACTTTTGGGTTGGATGATTTTGGGATCGACACTTTTTATATATGGATCGACACTTTATGGGTGCACCTTGTTTTCCATTCATTCTGGGAAAAAAGTATCGACACAAACTATATTAGTGTCGACACATTATTTAGACATATTCTCTCATAAAACCGGTATAATTGTACCGGTTAGATTGAAAAATTACATATTACATTATACTTTTGGGTTCGATGATTTTGGGATTGACACTTTTTTATATATGGATCGACACTTTATGGGTGCACCCTGTTGGCCATATTGTAAATTTGCCTTTTACTTCCAAGTATCGACATGACCCTTAATGTGTATAAGAAACATGTACAACAACATACTGCTAACTTTTCTCATCTCATTCATAATTATATTGACATACAAAAATATAAATCGTATACAAAATTATAAATCTTATACAAAATTAACTCGACATTTACATCATTGCATTCTTTTGTTATTCTTATGTAATATTGCAGCTTTTGTTATCTCCTGTCTTCGTTCATTTTGATTGTGGCTTACGAGATCGTTTAATACTCGCGATCGATCCCAGTCTCCAACAACCTATATTCAAATTGTCAGAACGTTAAGTATTGTCAACTACAGCATTCAATCTACGACTTTTAACAATTTTACCACAAACAATTTTTTCTATCCACTTACAAAATCACCAGTTGCCCCTGTAGAACCGATCGATTCCATCCACATCATAACATACATGCCGCAATCATATCTGTTACAAAATTTGAAAACCACACATGTCAATTATGATGAATACTGCATAAATTAAGCTTTCTATTTGTGATAACATCTCATACCCATTCAATTGCTTATTCTTCTTATGCTCCACAAATTTGAAATTTTTCAAGGGATACTTTCCTAGAGATCCACATGACTCAACCCAAATGCGTTTCTTATTATAAGAATCTAATATTTTAATCTGCATTAAAATAGAAGAAGTTATGCACCAAAAAAATTATGCATTATAATTTACATAATGTCCTTTCATACAGACATACATACCAATCTCTTAGCATCCTTCACTCTCTGTTTAGCTGCTTCAGTTGTAAACATACTATCATATATTGTTACAACATGATCTACCATATCCAACACCAACAGATACCAATGTGAATTATGGTAGTTTATTGTGATCATTATCTGCAACAAATTTCACACCCAATTTGACAAAATTCAACATTCTATATCCGAAAACATCATTTGCAATTGGTATGGTGTCTTACCTTCTCACAGTCGGTGAATTTCACATAGTTATCCAATATGACACCCCAGAAGGTAGAAATATTCTCAACACTTTCTTTGTTGTTGGCTTCCAACGCCTGTTGCTGTAATTACGCAACAAACATTATTAATTTACCGTCTATAACACTACTTTTCAATATTTATTAATTTAACTCACCACTAAGAGGTATGGAAGGTAGCCAATCCTCCGGTGTGACTTTTGAGAATCGTAGCATATGGTCCAGGCGAGCAAATCGATAACCTAACAAAATTAATTACACAATCAGAACATATTCAATAAGTTTTATTTATTTTCTACTTTCTACTTACCACACCACCAACCCATTCCGTAGGCTTCAACGTTGCAACGTCGTATACAGTAGCGAATTGATTTCCCATTGATATTACAGAATATCTGTATGAATCATTAGGATTAATATCTTGTCATGAAATATTTAAATATCACTCACAAAACAATATATTTCACTTACCCCGATTCTAACTCGCTATTCCATAAATAATCACAAATTGCAGCTTCGATGTCATCAATTCCGGTTGGAATATCCGCTTTTTCAACCTACAATTTTGCATACAAATTTTTGTCACAACAACATAATAAAAATCAAATTAAGTATTCTTTTATTAAACTTACCTTCTGCTTCTTCTTCTGGGGTGCAGGACATTCCGAATCCAAAACTGCTGCTATAACACTCTCCGGTGTATACATGACATCGACTTCCTTCCTCCTCATTTCTTCCATCTCTTCTTCTTCCTCCTCCCTCTTTTCTTCTTCATATCTTTTCAGTTCATCGTACTTTTTTTCTACATAGCTCTTCATATCTTTTATTTCACCCTTCAATTGAGCTCCTTCATCCGAGTATTTATCAACCACCCCCTTCACCCCCGTAAGTTCACTCCTCAAATCAACAACCTCCTTCACCACTCCCTCAAATTTTTCTCCCGTCACCATCTTAATATCACCCCTTAACACCCCAACTTCTTTCACCACTTCACCCTCAACACCTCTACTTCTTTCACCACTCCATCTATTTTTCCTTCCACTACCCCTTATTCCTCTCGAGTGTTTCTTCGACTCTCTCGAGTTTCTCTACGACTTGATCAAGTTTCTCTTCGACTCTTGATTGTCTTTGCATGATTTCAAATTGGATTTTTTGATATCAGCCAATTCAGACATCAAAATGTCGAAGTTACTCTGTTTTGCTTCACCGTCGTCCCACTCACCTTCATCCCCCAATACAACCATCCCTCCTTTCTTCTCCTCTGCCTCCACTGCCTCCTCTACATCCTTGCCAATAACCTTCAAAAAATTAAATTACAATATTAAGACATTGATTATATTCTTAATATTATTTAATTACATTTATTACCATTTCTTGCTTCTTCTCTCTATCCAACTTCAACTTCACCATCACTCTAACCACCTCTTCCTTCCCCCATGCACGGATGCGTGCCACTCCGGTTCTTTCATAAGCCGGCACTGCCTCACAGCCCGACCAAAAATCGAACAGTGCAACCTGCATTTATAATAAAATTTATTTTTTTATATAAAAACACAAAAAAGTGATTCAACTCATTTACCTCTAAGATAGCTATGCACCCTTTGAGGTATCTCTGGCTGCCCTTTTTAAAGGTGATTATTGATTCAATCAATCTCGAATGGATATATTCAGCCCAATTGAATTCACCCTTCAAGCCTTCATCGCAAATGAGCTTCATATATTCCTTGTTCGTTGACGTATCACCCGTTGGACAAAGAAATATCCCGACAAGGTACAATAGAACTCGGGCCTTCAGCTCATCCCCCAAGTAAGATCCACTTTTGATATCCTCTTCAACTTCAGTATATGTCACCTTATGATTCAAACCATATTTGGAGGCAAGTGCTTTCCAGTTCTTACTCCTACAGACTTCTATAACACTTTTGCCTTTGTTTGTACCCCCAATACGGCTGCAGCAGTCGATACCCCCAGAGGGAATGAATAATCACCATACTTAGCCATACATTGACTGACGTCAAATTGTGCCATCAAGGATCGACACAATTCCCTCCGAATAGGTCGATCCCTTACTCCGATCAACGATCCAAAACCTATTTCTCCCAGCACATTCAACTGACCCTTCTCCTTAAGGTGTTTAATTAATAAATTCACCCTTTTAATGCTGCACCTTGTCGACACTTCCTACATTTTTAACAATATATAATGTTATAGTTCTTATATTTTGTATCAACGTATTTACAAGTTTAATGAATACCTTATTTTCATGTGCTTTCCTCCGTTCTTTGTATTCTTTACTATCATTCCTTGACTGTGTGATGTAAGGTTCCTTTTCAGCATCACTCATTGAATTCCATTTGGACCTCACATCTTTTTCACCTAATATTAAACATAAACATTCTTAATCAATACATTAACACTAAATACTAATACTACTCAATGTCAATTTCATTTTACATACCGAACCGCTCTGTGTGCCATCTCCCTTCATCCTTTTGCATTCGGCCATACTGTTAACATTTAAAATTTGTAATCAATTTAAAGTTTATCGATACTTTAATCCAATTACCATTTCAACAATAATAACAAAAAGACATTGATACTTACTAGAAGTACATATATCCACCATTTGGTTGCTTTCGAGTCTCGGCCTCAATTTCAAAGTCATCTGCTCCACCAACAATTTTCCAACCCATTGACTCCATTTTTCCTTCATATATCAGTTTACGCAAATCAAATTATTTTGTTACATACACTTTTCAATATACAAATATAGATAACTACTCTTGTGGTAAAACGGTTTTCTTCAAAAGAATTTGAATGGCCACACCAAAATGTGTCGGCACATTTATACAACCTATAATATCATTTTCTACCTATAATATTTAATAAAAGTATCGACATTTATATTTTCCTTGAATATCTATTTCTACCTGCAATCGGTCCCAAATGCTTCCTTACTCCAAAATCCCAAACAACACATAAAAAACCCTATCGCGATTACTGTAATAATAAAAAATTAGGGTTTCGACAACATACTTTTCGATTCGATTGCAGCAACAAACAAACAAACTTCGCTTTAGAAACGCCTTCTGAAATGCAGCAACAATTACTCTTCGATTTCAAAAACTCGTCCGTTCTATCTTTTTTCAGAGGATATTAGCTATGGCCTTTATATTTTCATCGGATATGTTATTTATATTTAATCGATACAAATACAAAAGTGTCGATACTTTTATGTCAGGTGTCGATACTTTCGAAAGGATAATTACCTATTTCTTTGAAAGTGTCGATAATTTATTACACGTACTTACGAAAGTGTCGACACTTTCAATATATCCGGTATCATTTTACCGGTTTTATCATTTTGTTACCGGTTTTATCATAATTTTACCTGTTATATCGTTGTGGATCGATATATTTTTTAAAGTATCGACACATTATAGGCGCTATAACTGCTTCTCTTTTAAATTCACAAAGTGTCGATCCTTATATAACGTATCGACACTTTTAAATTTACCGGTTTTATCATTTTGTTACCGGTTTTATCATATTTTTACCTGGTATATCGTTTTGGATCGATATATTTTTTAAAAGTATCGACACTTTTTAGGATTTAAAACTGCTTTTAAAGTTATGTAATTTATGTTTCAATTTATTTAATAGTGTTTCATGTTTTCCACCTACAATATTAATTTAATAATTTAATTTACACAAAATTATATTTGATTGTTTTGATATTTTATAAAATATTATTTAGAATTTAAATTTAACAATATTAACCAAATATAATAATAAATATGTTTTCAACAGTAAAATAAGTATGGACACTTTTATAAAAATGATATATACTTTTTTGAAAGTTATGTAATTTATGTTTCAATTTTTTTAATAGTGTTTCATGTTTTCCACCTACAATATTAATTTAATAATTTCATTTACACAAAAAATTATTTGATTGTTTTGATATTTTATAAAATATTATTTAGATTTTAAATTTAACAATATTAACTAAAGATAATAATAAATATATTTTCACAGTGAAATAAGTATGGACACTTTTATAAAAAGGATAGATAATTTACAATATAACAGGTAAAAATATGACAAAACCAGATTCATTATGACAAAACCGGTAAAATTTACTTGATATGTTAAACGTATGGACACTTTTATAAAAAGGATAGATACTTACCGATAACCAAAGTTTACCGGTTACCAAATTTTTTAATAGTTTTTCATATTTTCTACCTAAAACATTATTAGTTGTCAACATAATAGGTACCGCTAAACCGAATTTATTAAATACATTTTAATGTATCCGGTAATGCTATATATTAGCCGTATATTAACCCACCTTTCCTGAGACAATCCCAAGTTTCAATCTTTAATCTTAATCTCCTACGTAATACATCAAACACTGTCTCTTGTGAGCTTTCTCTTTCTAGCCTTATAGCCTGTCTTTTATATTTCGCAGAAGATTAAAAAAAGGGTGGAATTTGATGCTGTCATATCTTCTGTAAAAAACTTCAAATGTTTCTTCTTCTCACTGAAGCAACTATTGAATCAAAGCCTTAATCCTTTCATCATCTCTGCACCATTATCTTCCTTTGATTTTGAGAAAACTCGCTTGGGTCTTTGTTAGTTTTGGGAAAGTTGTTTATTTCTGATATTATCAAATTGGCATATCTGGGTTTATCTTGTTTTCTCGTTTAGGAATACTTCAGTTGTTTTACCTTAATATGATCTTAGTGAAGCGGTCATTTTCAGTCCATTGCCTAGTCTTTAGCATGTGAATTTGATGCTTGTAGCATTCAAACAAGGATCTGGGTTGGTTGAAACAAACAAAGGAAAAGATCAAAGGTTGAAATCCAGCAAATTTTGAGACCCATTACTGTTTGAAAAGTAAGGTATTTTTTTTTTAAATTCACTCCTTTTTCTTTCCTTTCAGCAGAGTAGATTTGATCCTTAGGGCTTTTTGGAAGAAGAAGTAACTAGTTGGTCTCTGTAAGTTCTATAAAGCTGCCAAGATTATATATCCATAGGCTAGTTTTGGTCAAATCAACTTTCCCTCTTTGTTTTATGTTCTTAGCACTGCTCTAGGTTGGCTGCTTGAGTGGTAGATAGGTTGAGTTCCTTGGAATTCGGATTTTTTTTTTTTTTTTTTGGGTTTGGAATCTAAGCATGGCTAGTGGTGGTAATGATGATGTGGGATTTAAACACCAGAGCCTTATGAATTGTTCATCTTCAGAGATTAACCCTTTGTGTGACAAAGTTGATGGAATGTCAATGAGTAGTTCAATTTCCATGTATAACAAGCCTTCGAATTCATCGGATCCTTTCTTCGGGTCTGGTTGGGATCCCGTTGTTTCATTGAGTCAGAGTGAAAGCCTTGTAGGTTCTTCAATGGTTTCTCATGGTGAATTTGCCAATTCTCATTACCCTCTTCTGATGGAGAATCAGGGAATTTGTGGGACTTCTCATTTTTCCCAGTATCAATCAAATCCGAGCTTTGTTGAGCTGGTTCCAAAGCTCCCAGTATTTGGTAGTGGAAATTTTTCCGAAATGGTTGGTCCAATGAGTCTGCTACAAAGCAGCCAGGTTGCAAACATACGGGGTTGCCCAAGTTATGCTCTGAACCATGACGGTGGCATTGAAAGGGCTTCGACGAATAGTAGTGAGGATCGCCAAATTTCAGATGGAGTTGTTGGTGCTGCCTCCAATGGAAAGTGTCGAAAACGAGTGCCATGAACAAGTTATAGCAAAACAAAATGTATAAAAATGAGAAAGGAAAAAATAAATTGGTTAGTACCAATTAATGGAAAGAAAAGCTCCTATCTATCAAGGTATAAATCCTAACCTCATGATTTCTAGTTCCATGATTTATTTAGAAAAATTAATCTAACTGAATGATTTCTAGTTACATGCTTTGTTTAGAAAAAAATGAAATCAAATAAATTAAAAGCTAGAGCTTATTTCTCCTTTGTGTACACCTACAGACAGGGTTTCAGTATTGTCTTAGATCAGGAGAATTTCTAGGGTTTATTATATGCACGATTTTAGTTCTAGGAGTAAAGGTACTCGAACTGTCCTTGTTGGTGTCCCTTGGGCTGTCAAACCGTCGATCCTAGTCTATTACAGACTTAAGTGGATTGAGTTTAATTCGAGGGGACACATTTTTCTATGCCTGACACGGAGAATAAATTCTCACGAATACATAGAGCATATGAACCCCGAAAGCTACTTGCTAAGTCTAACACAGAGAATAAATTTTCACGAAGACGTCGCTTTCACTCTCACTTAAAAGGGACAAGCTTGATTATAAAGCTTATGTTATGCAATGCATATGTTGTGTGTGAGGAGAAATTTTCACACAAAATTAATATCTAAAAAGCAATTAAATACAACTAAATATACAAAGGTATAAAATAAATTGAAAGAAATGAATCATAAATTAAATAAAATTGGATTCTCAATTTCTAATTATAGAGAAAATATATAATCGACTTAGGTTTGACCAAGGTCCCCAGCGGAGTCGCCAAGCTGTCGTAACCGGTTTTCGCCCGGGCACGAATGTTTTTTTGGTGGAAAAGTAATGTGAATAAATGAATGGTTTTTTAAGGAAATGTTTTGGAGTCACCATCGAACCTTTTAGATTAGGTAGGTCGAATACCTAAAAATCATCTTTTAAAATAGGTTTTAAGAAAATACTATTTAAAAGATAAATTGGCCTGCGTATAACAAAAAATTCATTCTTTTTAGTAATAAAAAGAGATTCGTGGTCGGTTACGTTTGGGGAAGGATTAACATGCCCACAACGCCCAAAATTGGTACCCTTCGATTATAAATTGTTTCTATTAGTGAAAGTCTAAGAATTCGAATATAAATTTAATTTACGATCCTATTATTCCAGATTCAATCGAATAATTCTAAGGAAAAATATATTAAAATAATTTTTATAAAATTAAAGTATAAGATTTTATAAATATGATATTTATTTATTTAAAAATATCAGAAAATGACATCTAGCTACTTTAAGATAATCTTTTATTTAATATTTAAAAATAAATAAATATTATCTTTTAATAAAATATATATTTTTTATGACTAAAAAATAAAAAATAATAAATAAAAGAAAATTATCTAAACAAAAAAAATAATAATAAAAATTTCAATTTAAAAGTGATAAAAGTACAAATATAGGATTAAATATGATATTTTACCTTAAAATATATATAAACATAACATGTGCTAAATTTAAATACTAAATTCTAAAAAAATCAATTTATTGATACACCTAGACATAGGTATCTTTCTTGAAGATTTTGTTAAATTAAAAAAAATGGGATCATGGTGATTTAATATGAATATCACATGCAAATAGTATTGATTTAATTATATACTCTATATGCAAGTGGGATCATGGTGATTTAATATAATAACATCGTCAAGATAAGTCTGGATTGTACTATATAGAAAACAATAATGAATTGTTTTAGTTAGGACGCATGTTTTTGGAATCATTCAATGATTCAAACTACAACTACGTGCAAATAGTATTAATTTAATTATATACCCTACATACATATTATATAAATTTATCAAACAAATTATTAATACTACCTAAACATAAAATTAATCATATCGATAAATTATATAACAAAATTATGCTACGACTAGGTTAATATGATCATTACATGTCTGTCAATCATCACTATATTTGAAAAGGTTAAAATTTAATAGAGAAAAAAAATAAATCATACCATCTTTATCATAATTTACTCTAAAATATATATATATATATATATATATATATATATATATATATATATATATATATATATATATATGACTAAAAAGAAATAAAATAAAATATAGATACCAAACTAAAATAAACAGAAATATGCTTTTAATGATTAAATTATAAAAATATTAAAGTTAATAGACATAACTTGAAATATTATATAATATAGGTACATATAGTATAATTTAGCTTTAATTATTAACTAGTAATTAAAATATAAATATTTAAAATTAAAAGGACTAAATATGATATTATCCTAAATATTTAATAAATATAATAGGGACTATAATATAATAAAATAAAATTATAATACCAAATTAAAAATATTAAAATTAATTGTAGTGACTAAATTATAAAGATTACAAATTTAGAGCACTACGGATAGGGTTTACCCCTTTACCCAAAGCGCACGTCTCTACCCATGAAACGACGTCGTTTCATATTGGGTATAAACACCCTTAAATGACTGAAAATGGCCCTTCATCTCTTCATTTCTTCCATTTCACTTCTCTCTCTGGGAGAGAGAAGTTCAAACTCTCTCTCGTATTTCTCTAAAATCGTCCACCGGTGGGACGACGATAACCGGCCGACCGCCGTGAACCACCACTGACAGTCGCCCCCGACCACCATTCACGGTGGTCGGAGTTCACAAAAATACCCTAGATTAAAGCCCCTATTTTTCTAAACTTAGATCTAAGGTTGTTTTGGTTTAAAGCCTTACCAAACGTCGTAGATATAACATTATTTCGCTCGACGTTTCGGTTCTCCGACGATGTTTGACCTCTCCAACATTGGTAAGTTATTCTCTCTTTTCTTTTGGTTATTTTCTATTTTTGTTTCGTATTTTGTTGTTGGTCGTTGGTAGTTGCTTCCTTCTTGTTCCTTCCCTCCCTTCTTGTAGGTTCAGTGGTGGCCTTTTATAGACCACCATGGTGCTCCTTGGACCGAATGATTGGGTGCCCTTTGGTGAGTCACCGAAGCTACGATGATGACTCACTGAAGGGCTGTGACTTGTGCGACTGTCTTCATTTCTGGAGTCTTCGATTGCGGCTACAATGTCGTGGAAGCAGCTGGATGGGGAACATAACGGCAGAGTGGTTGAAGTAGAGGCGACGGAGTAGTTGGAGTGGTTGAAGGCGGCGCCGAAATCACCCTAGGTTTGGTGAACCCTAGGGTTTCTGTTGGGAGAGATTTGGACCGTTGGATCATAGCCAGATCCAACGACTGGAATTTGCTGGCGGCTGGAGATAGATGCTGAAAACCCTAGATGGGTGTTGGGTTGGGTCTGGATCTGGGCCTCCGGGTTCACATTTGTAATTGGGTTCTGGTTTGGGCCTGTAATAATAATAATATTTAATAATAATAATAATATTTATAATAATAATAATAATAATAATTTTAAAAATAAAATAAAAAAAATTAGTCTCTACCGTGGTTTTAAGGTTCCAACTTGTAAGTTATTTTCCTAATTTTTAGGCAAAGGGAAGATGAAAATTGATATGTATATTCAGACCAAAGAAAGCGTGATTTGGATGATGGGATTCTTGGTTTTGTTAAATGCGGTATTCTGTAGGGGCTTTGATGGATTGGAAAATTTTCTTGTATACGAGTTTTCCATTTGCTCTGCTGTTCTCTTAGTAGCCAAACATGATGGTCAAGTGATATTGGTATTTGTTGGGAAGTCTCACGTGCAATAACCTAATATACGACTAAGGAAAGATGCTATCGGTTTTGTTATTATTTTTTTAACAAAA
This sequence comes from Hibiscus syriacus, assembly GCF_006381635.1. Taxonomy (NCBI): domain Eukaryota; kingdom Viridiplantae; phylum Streptophyta; class Magnoliopsida; order Malvales; family Malvaceae; genus Hibiscus; species Hibiscus syriacus. Next base: position 531,134 of record NW_024062824.1, on the reverse strand, counting down.
TCGGTAAAAAATTATCGGAAATATTATTTTTTTCTACCGGTTTTGTTATTATTGGGCGATTTACCGGGTTTGGTAATATTTATGATAGAAAAAAAAATAATGTTTTAGATAACACTTTACCAGATATATTATTAAGCTCGGTAAAGTGTTAAATAATGTTTTGAGTAGAAATAATAATGTTTCCGATATTTTTTACAGGTTTTATTTAAAAAATAATAAAACTGGTAGCACATTTCCTTAGTAGTATATTAAGGTCGTCGTACGGTAGAACTTCCCGATATATGTAGATGAATGGTCAAGTGATATTGGTATTTGGAAAACACACTTCAATTGCTTTATATATATATTTTTGAGTGAATTACTCATTTAGTATCTAAACTATTAGATTTGGTTCATTTTAGTACTTAAACTTTTAGCTTTTTAAAAATCATACTTAACATTTAGTTTTTGTTTCATTTTAATACCCCATCGTTAAAAACTTAACGTGTTTAGTAGCTAAATTATAAGTTTGGTCCATTTTAGTACCTAAATTTTCAATTTATTTAAAAACAATAATGTTAAATTTTGAATAGGCCATAGGTTTATTAAAATGGAACAAAAACTAAACTTTAGGTATGATTGTTTTAAAAAAAAATGAAAGTTTAGGTACTAAAACAAATCAAAATCGATAATTTAGGTACTAAACACATAATTTACCTTAGCTTTTTAGAATATTACTGTTAGTAGTGTTTAATTTTCAAAATCCGCTAAGAATTGTGTAACAACTCACCTCCCGAATCAACTTGTCCTGAAAATAGATGGCGTTCAAACGCATGACCTATACTAGACCGTTAGGGTAAGGGTAGGCCCCAATAGTATGAGTGTTAAAAAAACATGAAACCGTAAACCAATATAACTGTACATTTAACATGTTAATTAATCGAATCGTTAATATTAAATGGTTTCGGTTAACTGAACTGCTAAAAATGATGGTTAACGATTAAGGTTACGATTACAAGTTTTGATAAACGGTTAACCAACGATTAACCGTTAGGAAATTAAATTTATAATTACATTTCTAATTTATTATATTTTTACACAAATAACTTAATATAATTTTCTATTAAGTATAATTTATAATATATTTAATAAAATTTGTATACAAATAATTTAATATATATATATATATCATTTTTAATTTTTATTTCTTAGAAAATATAGAAATATTCTTACACCAATATAATTATGTGTTTATTGTTAGATATTAAGATATTTGGAGATGTACATAAATACACTGATGTAAGTATGTGTTAAGTGCTGTACTTTTTTTATTTTATTTACTTACATCGGTGTAAGTATGTGTTAAATTATATTTTTTTATAGTATGAATTATGAAAAAAATCGATAAATAATTGTAGTAGGTTAACCTGTAAACAAACCATTAATAATAATTAACTGTTAGCGGTTAACCATTTTTTAACAGTTAGGATACGGTTAGAAAAATCTTATAATTGTTATAACGGTTAACCGACTGTTTAGGCTAAACGGTATGATTAACCGTCCATGAACAACCCTACCCAATAGTATAAGGGAGCGACGATCATCATAAAACCCGGGGCGTGAGCCCGGACAGAGTGCCGTCAGTGTAGATCTTAGTGATAGTAGCAAATATTCAAATGATAACTTTGAAGGCTGAAAAGGGGAAATGTTCCAAAATTGTGTAAAAAAAAAACAGGACGAGTAAATAAAATAATTTTTATAAAAATTATTTTAAAAAATGAAATGGTTAGAATTTGTATGTAATTACATTAATCAATTTTTTTACCACTTTATAAAACTAGAAAGTAATATTTGTTTAAAGATAACTCTCATTCATTTGATATTGAATGCTCGTACCCTTATTATTCAATATTTAAATAACCACATTAAAAACATTTAAAAACATTAAATCAATTATCCTTAAATACATAACAACATTAATCAATCTTTAAATAGTAAAAATTAATTATTTTATTTAAATATTATATAAATGTCTCAAAAGATAAGATTATCCTTTTAAATAATACTAATCAATTATTTTAAAAAATTTCGATATAAAAATTGAAAATAAATTAAAAATATAAATAATTAAAAAAATAAATTTTAAATTTGATATAAAAGTATTTGAAGTTCTTGTACTTTAAAAGAAATTAATATCATTGAATTATTTTTGCATCAAATGTAGCCCTTCAGCTTAAAAATAAATCAATATGACAATTTGATCAACATATTTGTCGTTGTCCGTTAAGATGTTGATGTGATAATTCACAGAAATGATATGACAAATATGTTAAATTAATTTTTTTATCTTTCTCGTTCTAAATTTTGTATACTTGCTGTTGATAATTGATTGAGTGGATTCATGATGTATAGACTAGAGTATATGAACAACATGAGCATATATCTTGTGACATGGTTTATGGAACATCGTAAGTGAACGATCATTATGAGTAGTAAAGTATGATGATTATGAGTTTAGAGTATATTGAAAGAACATGATTGAGATAATCATATGAGTTGTGATGTATTAACTATGAATAAAGATGCATTGGAAACAAGCGTTATACGCAAGCATAGAATTAAAGCATGTCGAATATGAGCTATGAGGTAATGGAAGCATGTGATCGTTGTTAGTGTATATATGTTATTTCATGGTGACTATGAGTTATGGTGTATTGAAAGATTGTGATTCCTGGGATGTGAATTTGAAGCGTGCAATTGATATGTAAAATGAATTATGTCGAATTGTGTACGATGCCTTATATATCGAAATTGTGGAATGTAAATGTGTTGTGTTGTGCTGCAAATGATGCATAGGATTTTGAAAGCGATTTCTGAAAGTCTATATATATTCTGAATATGTGAGTTGATCATTATCACCAATTCCATTGTGTACCTAAAGAGAAAGTGTATAATGTGAATATGTAATTGGACGAGCTGAACTTTCTCACTGTCCATATATGTGGGTGATCATGACAACTATCTGTAAGTGTGTTTCGAAATGTATTTGAACCAATATGTGAAAACTATGCATCATTGACAACTACTCCTGGTGAATCATTAATTGGCTATTTGTTCTTAATGGGACCTTTGGATATGAAAGGCATGCCTAGGAAAGATTACTTTATGTGTTTTATATATATGTGTGATCATGTTATACAGGGTTCGGTTGGTACGTTGAGCTATGATATGAGAAGATACGGGGTAAGGTTGGGCGTTGAGCTTTGCTCCGCAATTTTATGGTTTTGGACCCATGTGAGTTCGCAAATAAAATGGGAGTTGTATGAAGCTCGTTTATCCAATGAGTGAGTTGTATTTTGAACAAATGACATTGATATTTAATTGAAACAATGTATGTGGAATATTTGACTTCGCCGAAAAGGTAACTGTGCATGTGTTTTACTACAAGGTATATGTTTATGTAAATCATGATTATAATCTGGATTTTGTGTGCATTTATGATGCATTAAGTGAACATTGTAGAATGACATTAAGGTTTGGTCATTGAGGTAAAAACAAGTAAGGTTGCATGACATTTACGTATGCTTTACTTTAGCCTTGACATGTACATCATATTTGAATGCTTACTCATTCACTGGGCTTTATAGCTCACACTTGTTATTTAACACTTTTCAGATTTTTACTTTTCGACTTGAGAGCTCGAGGGACAAGGCACTTAGTGGTGATCAAATCAAGGGAGTTTTTGTAAAGTTATTTTGAATCTTAGTTGTATTTTGAGGCAATATGAGATCCTTAATTTGAGCTTTAAGTTGATTTGTTCTTATGACCATTACTAGTGCATAAGTGACACATAATGACTTATATTATGTTTTGAATCTTGAATGAATAATGAAATGATGACTTTCATGTTGTATTACATGTTGTGCCTTATTACTAAGTACGTTTAAGTTTGTTAAAGTATGATTTATGCCTTAAATACATGTTTTGAACACTTAAACAAGTTATAACAGGATGACATAACATGTGAGACTCTTAGGAAGTAAGAAACGATTAATAATGCACAAAATGGTTAAATGACTTGCATTTAAGTTAACTTTCTATTCAATAGTTGAATTTGGATACTAAATACTTGTATGTTATGTTAAATGATGTTAAGAAGCACGTTACATATGTATTACTATATGTTCTAAGTGGTTTAAGGGTGTCCAAGCATGTTCGTAGACCTTAGGATCGATTGCATGACCTATTGGATGCATGTTCATGTACATTATTATGCATTTTATGCATTTTTCATAAAAAAGACCGATCCCTTTCTCAAAAGGATCGATCCCTTTCTCAAAAGGATCGATCCCTTAAGGTAAAGGATCAACCCCTTCCCAAATGATCGATCCCAAACTCACTATTATGCAAATGATCAATTCTCGCAAAAAAAGATCAATCCCTTTATTGTTTGCTCGATAAAAATAGGTAAAATTGTATTCATTAAAGACTTAAAGTGTTCACTAAGTCCTTGGATGGTCACTAAACTTTAAAATGTATTCAATTTGGTCCAGAAACATGATTTTGCAATTAAAGCTTGGTTTCAACTCATATTTTGTTGAAATATTTTCTATGAATCTATAATGATAAAAATTTCACATTGGAACCTTCAATTTCATATTTTTGGTTTATTTTTACATTTTGAAAAGTTTAGGTTTTGGTTCTTAAATTGAGTAAGTTCGATTAGGTCTCTAAATGATGTCTGATTTCATTGTAACTTTGCGTGTTGCTCAACTATGATTATGTTTAACTTGTAGTAACCTTAATCAAGTGAATTGATTGTCGATTCGTTATGTTATGTGAAATGACTAAATTACCCTTAGGCATTAAATATAATGTTTGCATGTTTAATTGAAAATTTAATTGCATGCTAATTACATTGAACGTCGTATATTGATGAATGCTGATAAATTTTAAATTGTTTGCTTCCGTAAAATGTGCGTAATGTGCATCATGATACGTCTAAAACGATTGGAACCTAATGTACGCTCAGGTATTCGGGTTTGACTTTTAGACTAGGTATGGGGCATTACATTTGTTGGTATTAGAGCCCTATTATGAAAAAGTTGATGATGTTGTGTGTTTGTGTATCGGGGTTAAAATCAGGAACCATATTGCCTCGTAAAAGTTTTGATTTTTCAAGCACTTGCCTTTGATCATCTGATATCTCCCTCACTCCATGTTTGGTTATATACACACTTTGATTACTAAATTTGATATTTTGTACCTTGAATTCATTTCCATACATATTCAGATGAGTTACTTGATTCAATTTCCTTTGAATTTATTGTTTTTTAATTTGTTGAGTTATTGGATTCTTCCCACTCGAGATTCTGATAATGTGTATAATTTGAGTTTTACATTTGATATTTTGCACATTGAATTTACCTGTATTTGTATACTAATGAGTTATTGGACTTACTGTATGAGGAATGTATCCCTTATTATTTCTATTGAGAAGTGTGATTCTTTGCATTCTGGATTTTGATTTGGTGTACAAATTGTGGTGTTATATGAGTTGTGGTATATGCATATTGCCTGGATTGATTGGTTTGGGTTTAACACATTTACATGGTTTAGAAGTGTTATTTGTTTGTATTGACAGTCTGGTTGAGTCTAGTGATGTCACTATGGTCGTGTCAATGTCTTTGTATTATTTCTTAGTTGACAATGTGAGTAAGATGCGTTCTTAGGCGTTCTTAAGTATGGTGTTTTGATTAGTTATTTGAGTCATTATTCTAAGGTATGAAACTATTTCGTGAGTGAATACAATGTGATTATTCGGTGCACCCAAATTTTGGATTATTTTGTGTAAGTGCGATAGTTCCTGGTTGATTTTAGTTTCATGGTTATCGATGATTACATGAATTTTTTTTGTATGTTGTTTCGATAGTGGGAAACAATTAAGTTGATGTTTGTAAAGCGTGCTTAGCTTAGTTGTTTAGTTTGGTTGATAACGAGTAGCTTGTGAAAAATATTCGGATCATTGAGAGATTTCAATATGTGTTCACAGAAAAGTTTTCTTATTTTCGTTGGCTCGGGAAATTGAATTTTGTTTTGGGAAATGTTGATAAGGCTTCAATATATGTTGTTATTCATCGTATAATATCGAGTGAGTTAGAAACAAATGAGGTTTGGATTGAATTTTTTTTGTTAGATCATAGTTCTATTTGGTCAATATCTCTTGAAGCTTGTATTCATGGAAAGAGATATGGTCATCATTTTGTTGTAGTTGCGAGGTTCTCTTGTTTTGACAAAAAGGAATATGGTAATGTGATACATAGGTGTGTTGGATTTTATCATCAGCGTCATAAGTTGTCATCTTGGATCGGTACCCTTGTAGAGGGTCGAGAGCTAGTTTGATTTAGTTTTGGGAATTGTGGGTGTCATCGAAGATTTATTGTGATCGAGTTGTGAATTCAAGGTTTTCCGGTCACAGGTGATGAAGATTGCTTAAAGAGTTAGCTAGTTTTTTTGTTTGATTGATAACTGTTCTTGTTTTTGAAAGGGCTTTGATGGGTTATGTGTTTCGTTCGAAATCCGTTTGGTTTGTGGTAAAGTTCGTTGATGATTATCTAGAGAGTTTCGTGTCGAAAAAAAGAGTGGGATCGAGTTTTCTGAGATATTGTTCAAGTTTGTATTGGAAGTGGTTAGATCTGAAGCTTTCAATTGTAAGTGTTTGATGGTGTGACATTGGAAAGGTTTGTGTAATTGCGGATGTTTTGAGTTTTGGTTGGTGGAAGGGTTGTGAGTGTTGGGATCATCGGTGCACCCCACAGTGCAGCGGAAACAAAACTTGATAGTCTCATCTGCGATCCAAGTACGTAAAACCAAAATCCAGAGGAAAGGATGTGAATACTTACAATGGGTTCCTTGAAAAACAGCAAAGACAACAGTGGGAACTGGTGATCACGAACGGTTAGAATCGTAAGCCTCCATGAAAACACGTCTTGGCCTCTACTTAGTTCACCCGATTGAGAGCAAAATTTTCTTTTCCTAAAAATGGTTTTGAGAAGATAGCTGAAGTAAAAACAACTGCTAGACCCTACCTCCTTTAAATATATCGATTACCCTAACATCTTAGGGTTTTTAAGTTATTTCAAATTAATAAATAATATATTATTTAATTAATTCAAATTAAATATACATTAAAGACTTATATTCTGAATTACAATCTTTAATGTTTATTTAGAAAACTTATTTAATTATTCCAAATTATATATCAATTAAAAGAGTAGTAATCTAAATTACATTCTTTTAATGCTTACTTACTATATTCAGGATAATTAAAATCATTTGTATGTCAAATATACATATCTTAACTCTAGATATATTTTAGTAACATACACAAATTGTACATCTTTGCTCATTTCAATCCTAGGGTGTGACCCTGTAGGTTATTGTAACGTTAGTAGTAATTATTAGAATAATTATAATATTACATACAATGAGTGACATCTAACAATATATCATTGTCACCTAAGTTACAAGAAATTATGATTCGACATATCATCTTCCTGATTAACACTTTTATGTATTACATCCTTTTATCCTTTATATCTAGAATAGGCACAAGTCTTAGAATAGTCGCACTTGTATAGCCCATCTATTGTTTCTTGATATATAGAGTAGACTATAATTAACAAATAATTGTGATATCACATATCAATATATTCGAGCATGGCCATGCATTTCTTGTCTCACTCAATCAAGTGGTCTTTGATATATTTCTTATTATGTAGGTAGGACAAATCCTATCTTAACCATATACACCCACTACATATATCGAGATATATTCAATAATAGTCTTTATAGTGCAACTAGTTACGAAGCATGTTTAACTGTATCAAAACATATAACAATATATGTTGGGATGACATTGATGTCAAGTCTGAGGATCATACATATAGTCATCACCATGAGCAATGTTATGACCGTTACATAATAATCCAAGACATATGCTCATGATGGGTCAATCCAATATATTGTTCTCTAACAGTATAATCATGTATCAATTCTGACATCTCTACGTCAATGACAACTCCTTGTCATCAATCAATAATATGTTAGTCTTAAGCGTATTATTATTGTCCATGCCCATAATAATACTTGACTATGGATCTTTTAATAATCATATTATATGGACTTTATTATCTTTCACTTTATGTTAAACACAGACATATAACTGAAAACAATGTTAGCAATGCCTTTATTAAAAAAAATCGGTAAATAAATGTATTATTACAATCATCATATGATTGGTCTTTGGGCATACTCTAATAATCTCCCACTAGCACTAAGACCAATCACTCACATATCTAATACCGAGTGACTCAGTGTGACGATCATGCCTCTGCTGTGTAAGAGGCTTCTTCAAGGGATCAACAATGTTGTCATCCGTGTGTCCTCTGCATATTTCCACATCTCCTCGATCTATGATCTCTCGAGTGAGATGAAAGGGCCTAATAATATGTTTGGATCGTTGATGAGATCTGGGTTCCTTTGCTTGTGAAATAGCTCCATTATTGTCACAACGGAGTTCTACATCATCCGATATGCTGTGAACAACCCCCAATTCCAATATAAACTTCTTGATCGAAACAACCTCTTTTGTTTCTTCACTGGCTGCAATGTATTCAGCCTCTGTTGTAGAATCAACTATTATGTCTTGCTTCTAACTTTTCCAGCACACAACACCTCTATTAAGACAAAACACAAAACCTGATTGTGATCGTGAGTCATCCTTGTCAGTTTGAAAGCTGGCATCAGTATAACCTTTTACAATGAGCTCTTCCTCCCCTCCATAGACAAGAAATTTATCCTTAGTTATTCTTAAGTACTTAAGGATATTTTTAACCGCAACCATGTGATTTTCACCAGGGTTTGCTTGATACCGACTCGTCATGCTTAAAGTATACGATGCATCTGGTCGAGTACATATCATGGTATATATGATAGAACCAATAGCTGAAGCTTATGTAATCTTATTTATCCATTCTCTTTCTTGTGGAGTTAAAGGACACATTTTCTTCGAAAGAGAAATTCCATGTCTCATAGGAAAAAAATCATTTCTTGGATTCTTCCATACTGAACCTTTTCAGTATTTTGTCTATATATATACTTTAACTCAGACCTAGAAGTCGTCTTGATCTATTTCTATAGATCTTAACTCCTAAGATATACGTTGCCTCACCCAAATCTTTCATAGAAAAACAACTACCTAACCAAGTCTTAATAGATTGTAAAGTAGGTATATCATTTCCTATGATGAGTATGTCGTCTACATACAAGATTAGGAAAGAAACAATGCTCCCACCAGCCTTCTTATAAACACAAGGCTCATCTTCATTTTTGATAAAACCAAACTCTTTGATTGTATCATTGAAACGAAGATTCCAGCTTCGAGAAGCTTGCTTTAGACCATAAATAGACCTCTGTAGCTTACAAACCTTTCCAACATTTCCTGGAATGACAAAACCTTTTGGTTGTGTCATATAAACATCCTCTTCAAATTTTCAATTAAGGAAAGAGGTTTTTACATCCATTGCTAGATTTCATAATCATGGAATGCAGCTATTACGAGCAAGATCCGGATAGACTTAAACATAGCTACAGGGGAGAATTCTTCTTCATAGTCTACACCATAAACTTTTGGAAAACCTTTAGTGACTAATCACCCCTTGTATGTTTGTACATTACCATACATGTTTGTTTTCTTCTTGAAAACCCATTTACACCCTATAGGTATGACCCTTTCAGGTGGTTTAACCAAAGTCCATAATTGGTTTACTGACATGGAATTCATCTTAGATCTTATGGCTTCAAGCCATTTTTCAGAGTCCGGGCTAGACACTGCCTCTTGATAAGTTGTGGGCTCATCTTGATCCATAAGAAGAACTTCTCCATATGCAGTAACGAGAAACCCAAATCTCTCAGGTGCACGGCGTTCTCTTGTTGATCTATGTAGTGGTTGTGTTTTTAAATTTGTTGAATGCTCCTCAATAACTTTTTAAACATGCTCAACTTCAAATTCATTGATTTATTATTCTTGATCTTCTACAAGTTCAATATTTCCACCCTTCCATTTCTTTGAGAGAAATTCTCTTTCGAGAAAAACTCCTGTTCGAGTAACAAATACTTTATTCTCGTTAGGGTTGAAGAAATAATATCCCTTAGTTTCTTTAGGATATCCAATAAATATATACTTATGAGATTTAGGTTCGAGCTTTGTAGACATCTGATATTTTACATAAGCTTCACAACCCTAAGTCTTCATAAAAAACATACTAGGACGCTTCTCAGTCCATATCTAAGATGGTGCCTTTTGAACCAATTTAGATGGAACACAATTTAATGTGAAAGTGGTTGTTTTAAGTGTATATCCCCAAAAAGAAGTTGAAAGATCACTATGACTCATCGTCGATCGTACCATGTCTAACAGTGTTTGATTCATTCTTTCAGAAACTCCATTCCACTGTGGTGTACCAGGTGGTGTAAGCTGTGAGATAATCCCACATTCTTTCAGGAGTTCATCAAACTCTATGCTTAAGTATTCTCCACCTTGGTCTGATCGAAGTGCCTTAATACTCTTGCCTAGTTGATTTTTCACTTCATTTTTAAATTCCTTAAACTTTTCAAGGGCTTCAGATTTATAGCGCATAAGTTAAATATAACTATACCGACTGAAGTCATCGGTGAAATTAATGAAGTAATGGAATCTACCTTTGGCTTGTGTATTCATCGGTCCACATACATCACTATGTATTAACCCCAATAAATCACTTGCTCGCTCACATTTACTATTAAAAATGGGCTTTAGTCATTTTTCCCAACAAACAAGATTCACATACATCATATTGGTCGAAAACAAATGAATCTAGGAATCCATCTTTATAGAGTTTTGATATGCATTTCTCACTTATATGACCTAATCAACAATGCCAAAGATAAGTTTGATTCGAATCATTTGTTTTTGATCTTTTAGTAGTTATGTTATAAATGGTGTTTTCTTGATCCAAAATATAGAGACCATTAACCAATTGTGCCGAACCATAAAACATTATCGAGATAAAAAGAACAATAATTATTCTTAATAATAATCTCAAAACCAATCTTGTCCAAACAAGAAATAGAAATAATGTTCTTATTCAAACTAGGCACAAAATAACAATCCTCTGAATTTAAATTAAGTCCACTAGGAAAAGATAAAACATATGTCCCTATAGCTAATGCAACAACTCTTGCTCCATTTCCCACTCGTAGGTGTACATCTTCTTTAGCCAGATTCCTTCTATTTTGTAGTCCCTGTACGGAAGTACAAATATAAGAACCACAACCGGTATCTAATACCCAAGAAGTATATATTGACAAATTAACATCAATAACATAAATACCTAAAACAAACGTTCTGTTTGCTTTTATCTTCTTGACCTCTTCAAGGTAAACAGGGTAGTTTCTCTTCTAGTGTCTGGTCTTATCGCAATGGAAACATTTTCCTTCCTTTCTAACTCCCCTTTTGGGTTTCAATGCATTTTTCCCTTTCGGTTTGGCCTTACCATTGCCCTTAGACTTTGCCACTACCTTTTTTTTCCCTTTCCTTTGTCCTTGTGGACCATCAGAATGGGCTTAGGTCCAACCTTTTTCATGTTACTTTTAGTAGTTCGTAACATGCCAAGTAACTATGGCAAAGTCTTGTTAATTTTAGTCATGTTGAAATTAAGGACAAATTGTCTAAAACTATCTGGCAACGATTGCTAGCTAACGTCGGTAGCCAATTCATCTTTGAGAGGAAATCCCAACTTTTCCAACATTTGGATGTAGCCCATCATCTTGATGACGTGAGCTCCTACAGGAGTTTCCTCTGCCTTTTTGCATTGAAAAAGTGCTTTAGAGGTCTCATATATCTCTTGACGAGTTTTCCCTTCATATATTTCTTTGAGATTTTGAATAATCTCATATGCAACCATGTTATCATATTACTTTTGAAGCTCATGAGTCATGGTGGTATGCATTAGACATACAACATCTAACATATCATCCATATGTTTATTGAATTTGTTTTTGTCAGCTCTTGAAGCATTAGCTGTCGGTTCATCATGAATAGGTTCTTCAAAGACATATTCATTCATTTTCTGTTTGAGAACAATTCTCAAATTACGAAACCAGTCAAGGAAGTTTATGCCATTAAGTTTATCATTCTCAAGGAGTGATCGCAGTGATAAAGTGTTGTTTTCCATTAAATCTACAACAATGGAAATATTAAAGTAAGTAAATTTACCGAATTAAAATTTATAAATAGGGATTTATTTACAAATTACTCCCACAAATTTATTCAAAATTAAAAACCCTTTCTGTTTTAATTTCGAAAAGTTCAACAAAAATTTTTCTAGTGGGTGAGGATCCATAATACATCAATTTCCGAAATCAGCTTTGGCTTTTCTTTTAGGATAGTGATTATTTAGGTAACTAACACTTTACTAGTTACATCTCATGTAACTCCTCCTTTTGGTGAACAACTCTTGTTCAAGTCATCTCATGACTTATCCAAATATTTAACCTCTAGGTTTCTAATCCTATTACAATAACCTAGCTAAGTTATTACCAATATCTCAACCGGTGAATACACTTGCTTATTCTTCATGTTTAACTAAGATAGATTTATGTGCCAATGCTTTGGCAAAGCCCACACAATATTGATCAAAGCCTTAATGAGGGTAAATATTGGACGATTAAGTTAACTTAGATTATAAAGAGGGATTTCCGTAATTATCTCATCATTGTTCATTTTAATATTAGGCCCTTATTAATCTCATCAATATTCATTCTTATTTTATCATTTGATGCATTGCATACATAACAGATATAACAATAAATAAGATGTAATGGTTTTAGCCCAAAATAATGACTAAGGTGGACCATTCCAAGCCAATGGGAGAAGCAAAAAACCCTAAAGCCTAAGACTTCTATTTAGGTATCTTCTCGCCATTCTTCTGCTCCTTGTGAATCTTAATAGGATTACAATTTTAAAAGAAACTCGTTTTACATACGAGGGAGTAAGATGAGAAGAGAAATACAACAAAGATATAGAAAGACATGTCTCGCATACCGTATTTCAAATTAAACCATTGTAAATTGAACAAGGGCTATAACTATGCATGTCAAACACCGTGCAAAATAAACATATCATATATATATACATGTTACGCCTCTGTTTAAAAATATTAATATGAGCCTTCAATTTGTACTACTGATGAGGGGTCAAGGGGTCGGTGGGATTTTTTGAAAAACAGTACCTCCGTTTATATAGAAAAACCTCACGATTTGATAACACTTATCAACAGAATCGTTCTTTTGGGATTTTTAATCCCGAAGGTTTTCTGCATCGGAACAACCATTGTTCCACTGCCAAACACGATCTGCTATCGCACTCCCACGGATTATCATGTCAAAGATTGACATATGGATTTTGTAAAATCCTTGCAGCAACAAATCGATTGAAAAATAGATTAACAAATTAATCATTGCGGTTATCGATTCGAACAATAATATCATGCATATTTGCTAAAAACGATAAAACTAGAACATGTATCTCATACATATCGCATTAACCAAGAATGTAACCCAAATTCGGATTGTACAAGTGGCTCTGATACCACAGTTGGGACCGTCGACGCACCCCACAGTGCAGCGAAAACAAAACTCGACAGTCTCACTAGCGATCCAAGTACGTAAAACTGAAATCGAGAGGAAATGATGCAAATACTTAAAATGGGCTCCTTGAAAAACATCAAAGACAGCAGCGAGAAGTGGTGATGATGAAGGGTTCGAATTGTAAGCCTCCACAAAAACACGTCTCGACCTCTACTTAGGTCACTCGATTAAGAGAAAAAATTTATTTTCCCAAAAACGGTTTTGAGAAAACAACTGAAGTAAAAATGGTTGCTAGACCTTTCCTCTTTTAACAATTTCAGTTACCCTAACATCTTAGGGTTTTTAAAGTTATTTCAAATTAATAAATAAAATATTATTTAATTAATTCAAATTAAATATACATTAAAGACTTATAATCTGAATTTCAATATTTAATGTTTATTTAAAAACCTTATTTAATTATTCCGAATTATATATCAATTAAAAGAGTTGTAATCTAAATTACATTTTTTTAATGCTTACTTACTATATTCGGGATAATTAAAATCATATGTATATCAAATATACATATCTTAACTCTAGATATATTTTAGTAACATACAACAAATTATACATCTTTTCTCATTTCAATCTTAGGGTGTGACCTTGTAGGTTTTTGTAACATTAGTAGTAATTATTAGAACAATTCTAATATTACATACAATGAGTGACATCTAGCAATATATCATTGTCACATAAGTTACAAGAAATTATGATTCGACATATCATCTTCGTGATTAAGTCTTTTATGTATTACATCCTTTTGTCCTTTATAACTAGAATAGACACAAGTCTTAGAATAGTACACTTGTATAACCCATCTATTGTTTCTTGATATCTAAATTAGGCTATAATTAACGAATAATTTGTGATATCACATATCAACTTATTCGAGCATGGCCATGCTTTTATATTCTCACTCAATCAAGTGACTTGTGATATATTTCCTATTATGTAGGCAGGACAAATCCTATCTTAACCATATACACCCACTACATATATCGAGATATATTCAATAACAGTCTTTATAGTGCAACCAGTTACAGAGCATGTTTAACTGTATCAAAACATACAACAATATATGTTGGGATGACATTGATCTCAAGTATGAGGATCATACATATAGTCATCACCGTGAGCAATGTTATGACTGTTACATAATAATCCAAGACATATGCTCATGATGGGTCAATCTAATATATTGTTCTCTAATAATATAATCATGTATCAATTCTGACATCTCTATGTCAATGACAACTCCTTTTCATCAATCAATAACATGTTAGTCTTAAGCGTATTATTATTGTACATGCCCATAATAATACTTGACTATGGATATTTTAATAATGTTATTATATGGACTTTATTATTTTTCAGTTTATATTAAACACAGACATATAACTGAAAATACTATTGGAAATGCCTTTATTCAAAAAAATAGGTAAATAAAGGTAATATTACAACCATCATATGATTGATCTTTGGGTATACTCTAACTGTGAGATGTGTTGTGGGATTTTTTGTTTGGTTGAGTGTACATTAAAAGGGTATGGTTTGTTGAGTCTGGGTTTGTTGGATTTGTTGCATTCCGTTCAACTGTTGGGGTGGCGATTTTGTTTCGATGTTATTGGTGTTTTTGGAGCTTCCGCGATGGATTGTTCGAGTTAGTAATTTTGAGCTAAGGATGTGAGGTGGAACTGAGGTATTTGTGGATTATTGTTAAGATTTATTATGGGGATCATGCAATTTATCAGAGTGGCATAGTGGAAGCATGGTAGTTCAAGTTAAGTTGTGCATTTTGAGATTTTCCTTCTGCATGGTGTTTCATTTTCGATTGTTTTGTATTGTAAATCTTGTAAGTAGACTTGGGGTGCAATTTTGAACTTGATATTAGGTTGTATCTCATTGATGGTCGTTAGTTTGAGTTTTTAATGTAATTTTTTATATGTAGGTTTGAGCTCATATTAATAATTTATGGTTTTGGTTGAATGCCAAAAAGTTATGTTTGGGGTTTATGTGGTATAAAATATTGTATTATGTTGTTTTGAATCAAGAACTAGTGATGTCATATTGTTGGTTTTGATTTGGGTTTGTGACGTTGGAAATAAGTGAAGTTGATCTTTTTGAGCTAGATAAAGTTATGGTTGGGTGCTGGTGTTTGTAAGATGAATTATTGGTAATAGAGGATGGTGTTCGAATTGGTTGTTCTATTTTCTAGGTGGTTTTTTTCATGAAAGAAATTCAAGTTTTGGTTTTTACTAGCTGATTAGATAGGAGATTTTTAGTTCATATGTGGTTGTTGTGCACATTAGTTTTATTTCTTGTCATTTATGTTGGTCTTTTGAGTTGAGTGTGTTTATGATATTGCCATGAATCGATATTGGTAGGAAATTGTTTTCATTGCTTTTATGATAGCTTTTGTGATTGAGATAAAGGGGTTGTGTCTTTCTTCCTTTTGACAGAGAGTAGTTATGGTTTAGTTTGTTTAAGGAATTATTGAGGTCAGGAAGGGTTTTCGATGTGTTATTATAGTGTATTCGCAACTCCAAGTAAGTTGTTAGTGAATCTAATCAAGTACGGTAGTTGTAATATCAATGTCTATTATGTAAGTTGATTTCAGAGACGAAATCATTTTTAGGGTGAGAGAGTTGTAACATCATAAAATCAAGGTCGACAGTTTTGGGTCTGTTATCGGACAATTTTTGGATTTTCGGTAAAAATATTAATATCGATATTTTTAATTGATAAATATTTTTCAAAAATGATTTGAAGGGGTTTAATTATTATTATTTTAATCTTTGTTTATTTTCATTTCTAGTTTTCATTAACCGATCCTTTCATTTTCTCTCATCCAACACTCCTGTATTTTTCTCCCAAAACTCTCAAGTTCTCTTTAATGGCTGAAACATGATTTTGCAATTAAAGCTTGGTTTCAACTCAGATTTTGTTGAAATTTGTTCTATGAATCTATAATGATAAAAATTTCGCATTGGAACATTCAATTTCATATTTTAGGTTTATTTTTACATTTTGAAAAGTTTATGTTTTGTCCCTAAATTGAGTAAGCTTGATTAGGCCCATAAATGATGTTCGATTTCATTGTAACTTTGTGTGTTGCTCAATTATGATTATGTTTAACTTGTGGTAACCTTAATTGAGTGAATTGAATATTGATTCATTATGTGACATGAAATGACTAAATTGCCCTTATGCGTTTAAATACAATGTTTGCATGTTTAATTGAAAATTCGATTGCATGTTTAATTGAAAATTCGATTGCATGTTAATTACATTGATCATCATATGTTGATTAATGTTAATAAATTTTAAATTGTTTGCTTTCTTAAAATGTCCATAATGTGTATCCGGATATGTCTAACACGATTGGAACCTAATGTACACTCAGGTATCCGGGTCTGACTTTTAGTCCGGGCATGGAGTGTTAAACAAACCATTTCTCAGAGTCTGGGATTAACACTGCCTCTTGATAAGTTCTAGGCTCATCTTGATCTATAAGAAGAACGTCTCCATGTGTGGTAACAAGAAATTCATATCTCTCAGGTATATGGAGTTCTCTTGTGTTTTTTCGTAATGGTTGTGTTTCTAAATTTATTGATTGATCCTCAACTACTTATGGAACTTGTTCAACCTCTGGTTCACTGATATTTTGTTCTTGAACTTCTCCAATTTCAATATTTCTTCCCTTCCATTTCTTTGAGAGAAATTCTCTCTCGAGAAAGACTCACATTCGAGCAACAAACACTTTGTTCTCGTTACGGTTGAAGAAATAACATCCCTTAGTTTCTTTAGGTTATATGAAAAATATACACTTATGAGATTTAGGTTCAAGCTTTGTAGACATCTGGTGTTTTACATAAGCTTGAGAACCTCAAATCTTCATTAAATACATACTAGGACGCTTCCCAATCCATATCTCATATGATGTCTTTCAAATCGATTTAGATGGAACACAGTTTAGTGTAAAAGCGATTGTTCCAAGCGTATGTCTCCAAAACAAAGTCAGAATATCACTATAACTCATCATTGATCGAACCATGACTAATAGTGTTCGATTCTTCCTTTCAAAAACCCCATTCCACTATGGCATACCAGGTGGTGTATGCTGTGAGATAATCCCACACTCTTTCAAGAGTTCATGAAATTCTATGCTCAAGTATTCTCCACCTTGATCTAATTGAAAAGCCTTAATACTTTTTCCTAGTTGCTTCTATACTTCATTTTTGAATTCCTTGAACTTTTCAAGTGCTTCAGATTTATGGAACATAAAGTAAATATACCCATACCGACTGAAGTCATCAATGAGTCTAATAAAGTACTAGAGTCCACCTCTGGCTCGCGTATTCATTGGCCCACACACATCACTATGTATTAATCCTAATAAATCGCTTGCTCGTTCACCTATACTATTAAAGCGAGCCTTAGTCATTTTTCCCAACAAACATGATTCACATACATAATATTGTTCGAAAACAAATGAATCTAGGAATCCATATTTATAGAGTTTTGATATGCATTTCTCACTTATATGACCTAATCAACAATGCCAAATATAAGTTTGATTTAAGTCATTTATTTTTTATCTTTTAGTATTTATGCTATAAATGGTGTTTTCTTGATCCAAAATATAGAGACCATTAACCAATTGTGCTGAACCATAAAAAACATTATCGAGATAAAAAGAACAACAATTATTCTTAATAATAATCTCAAAACCAATCTTGTCCAAACAGGAAATATAAATAATGTTCTTAGTCAAACTAGGCACAAAATAAAAATCCTCTAAATTTAAATCAAGTCCACTAGGCAAAGATAAAACATATGTTCCTATAGCTAATGCAACAACTCTTGCTTCATTTCCCACTCGTAGTTCTACGTCTCCTTTAGCCATATTCCTTCTCTTTTGTAGTCCCTGTACGAAAGTACAAATATAAGAACAACAACCAGTATCTAATACCCAAGAAGTAGATGTTGAAAAATTAACATCAATAACATAAATACCTGAAACAAACGTTCCGTGCCTTCTTGACCTCTTTAAGGTAAACATGGCAGTTTCTCTTCCAGTGTCCGGTCTTATCACAATAGAAACATTTTCCTTCCTTGTTAACTCCCCCTTTGGGTTTCAATGCATATTTTCCTTTGGGCTTGGCCTTACTATTTCCCTTATACTTTGCCACTATATTTTTCTTTCCCTTTCATTTGTCTTTGAAGACCATCAGAATGGGCTTATATCCATCCTTTTTCATGTTGCTTTTCGTAGTCCGTAACATGCAGAGTAACGTTCCTTAAAACCCAAATGGGGTTTTAATACATCTTTTCCTTTGGGGTTGGCCTTACTATTTCCCATAGACTTTGCCATTATCTTTTTCTTTCCCTTTTCTTTGCCTTGCGGACCATCAGAATAGGCTTAGGTCCAATCTTTTTCATGTTACTTTCAACAGTTTGTAACATTCCAAGTAATTGTAGCAAAGTCTTGTTAATTTCATTCAGATTGAAATTAAGGACAAATTGGTTGAAGCTATTCAGAAATGATTGTAGGATAACATCGATAGCCAATTCATTTTTGAGAGGAAATCTCATTTTTTCCAACGTTTGGATGTATCCCATCAACTTGATGACACGAGCTCCTACAGGAGATCCTTCTACCATTTTCCATTGAAATAGAGATTTAGAGGTCTCATAACTCTCTTGATGTTTTCCCCCATATTTTGAATCATCTCATATGCAACCATGTCCTCATGTTGCTTATGAAGCTCAGGATTCATGGTGGCAAGCATTACATATCCAATGTCTAACAAATCATCCATATATTTCTTAAACTTGTCTTTGTTGGCTCTAGAAGCATTAGTTGTCGTTTCATCAGGAACATGTTCTTCAATAACATATTCATTCCTTTCCTGTTTGAGAATAATTCTAAAATTACAGAACCAGCCAAGGAAGTTTATGCCATTAAGCTTTTCATTCTCAAGGAGCAATCACAATGATAGTCTGTTGTTTGCCATTAAGTCTACAACAATGGAAATATTTAAAGTAAGTAAATTTACCAAATTTAAAATTTATAAATAGGTCTTTATTTACAAATTTCTCCCACTATTTTATTCAAAATTAAAAAACCTATTGTTTTAATTTTAAAAAAACAACCAAAAGTTTTTCTATTGAGTGAGGATCCATATTTCACCCTCTTTCTAAATAATCTCTGGCTTTTCTTTTATGAGAATGGTTATTTACGTAAGTAACACCTTACTAATTACATCCTATTTAAATCTTCCATTTGGTACAACTCATGTTCAAATCATCTCATGATTCATCCAAATAATTAACCTCTAGGTTTCTAATCCTATTAGAATAACCTAGCTAAGTTATTACCAATATTTCAACCGATATCACTTGCTTATTCTTCGCGTTTAAATAAGATAATCTTATTTGTCATTGCTTTGGGAAAACCCATATAATATCGATCGGAGTCTTAACGAGGGTAAATATTGGGCTGTTAAAAATAACTTAGATTATTTAGAGGGATTTATAATTACATCATCGATTTTCATTTTAATATTATGCTCTTATTGATCTCATCAATATTCATTATAACGTTAGCATGTTATCATATTATTCATTGCATCACATACATGATAGCTATAAGTAGTAAATAAGATGCAATGGTTATAGCCTAAAAATATTAAAACTTAGGTGTCCTATTCTAAGCCAATGGGAGAACCAAGAATCCTAAAACTAAGACTGCTTCTCAAGCATCTTCTCGCCTTTAGGTCAATTCATTCTTCTTCTCCATTGAATCTTCATAGGATCACAATTTTAGAAACTTGTTTTATATACAAGGAAGTAAGATGAGAAGAGAAATACAACATAAGTGTAGAGAGGCACAACACGCAGGCCGTATTTTAAAAAATTTACAACCATTAATGAAGGGGCTATAACCATGCATGTCAAACACCATGCAAATCAAACATATCATACATATGCCATTACAAGTTTATTATTAATAATCAACATGGGCCTACAACCTTTGTTGCCTACGAATGGGTCAAGGGGCTAAGCCCTTTATGGGGTTTAGGGGCGGAGCCCCTGGCTTGGTAAAGGGGAAGAAATTTTTGAAAAATAGCACTCACTATTATTGTGAAAAACCTCACAATTTGATAACGTTTATCAACTAATCGTGTTTTTGGGATTTTCAATCCCTAACAATTTTCACATTGAAACAACCATTGTTCCTCTGTCGAAATCGATCTCCATCAAAATCATGAGTTCACAATATCAACAATTAATATATGAACACCGAATCGAACAACGACAATTATATGATTAACATTTTAATCAATGATAGTAATAATATTTTTACTGGATTAACATATTAATTGCGACACTAATTGATTCGAGCACAATCAAGACATATACTAACTGAAAATAGTAAAACAAACATGCATCTCATACATATCGTATTTAACAAGAATTTTAACCCGAATTTGGATCGTACAAGTGGCTATAATACCACTGTTGGGACTGTCGGTGCACCCCATGGCACAATGGAAATAAAATGCGACGGTCTCACCAACGATCCAAGTACGTGAAATCCAAAATCGAGAGAAAGGGATGTGATTACATACATTGGGTTCCTTGAAAATTAGTAAAGACATCAGCGGCTAATGATGATCACGAGCAGTTTGAATCCTATCCTAGAAAAAATCGTCTCAACCTCTACTCAGTTCACCCGATTGAAAAATAATTGAGAGCAAAACATTTCTCTAAAACTGTTCTAGGAGTTTCAAAATTTTCAAAAGGGACTTTTGGTTGCTAGACCAATATATCCCTTATTTATGTGTCGCCCTAGATATTAGTGTTTTTAAATATGAATTTAATTAAGACTATAATTACATTATTTTAATTAAATTTGATATTCATGTGTAATTAAAATTACTCACACAAATATATATATATATATATATATATATATATATATTAAATACACATTTTATTCATGTACAATCAAATTTTACATATGTGACACATTTATAAGTTGCTCTTTTATTTTTTAACCATTGGGTGTGACCCTGTAGGTTCGTGTAATGTTAATAGTAATAATTACAGCTATTCTAATATTACAAACAATGAGTGACATCTATCAATATGCCATTGTTACCTATATTACGGGAAGTCATGACTTGACATAACATGTCTGTGACTAACTCTTTTAATGTATTATATCATTTTGTCCTTTATATCTAGAATAGGCACAAGTCTTGGAATAGTCACACTTGTGTAGCCCATCTATAATTTCTTGATATCTAGAGTAGAATATAATAAGTGAATAATTTGTGATATCTCATATCAACTTATTCGAGAATGACCATGGATTTCTAGTCTCACTCAATCAAATGGCATGTAATATATTTCCTATTATGTAGGAAGGACAAATCCTATCTCGATCATTCATACCCCAATACATATATCGTGATATGTTCAATGTTAGTATTTATAGTGCAACCAGTTATGGAGCATGTTTAACTGTATCAAAACATACAACAATATATGTTAAGATTGGAATGATCTCAAGTATAAGGATTATACATAGAATTGCCACTATAAGTAATACCGGGACTATCACATAATAATTCAAGACATACGTTCGTAGCAGGTTAATCCAATATATTGTTCTCTAACAATATATTCATGCATTAATTTTGACATATCTATGCCAATGAAAAATCATTTTCATCAATCAATAACATGTTAGTCTTAATCATATTATTACTATCCATGCCCATAATAATATCTGACTAAGGATCTTTTAATAACAATCACATTAATAAGGTAAATAAAATATATCAATACAATCATCATATGATTGGTCATTGGGAATACTCTAATAGAGACAACAACAACAACAACCTATTGATCAACCGAGACAACCCAAAAAAAATCAACCAAACAATCTGATGGTCCTTAGGCATGCTCAGCCTAGGTTTCAAATGCCAAAACTTTTCGCAAAACCGAAGTTCACAATTCCATATTTCCAAGGATATTACGATCTAGGCGGCTACATCAATTGGGAATGAAACGTTGATATCATGTTTTCCTACCATGACTGTCTTCTCAATGAACAAGTACCACTCACCATAATGGAATTTTTAGGATATGCGCACACATGGTGGATATAGACTCAAAAAGCAATTCAAGATCATAGAATTCTGAGCATTACATCAAGGGAACTGGAAAACATTGAAGAACGTAATGCGAAAGTGTTTTCTTCTGACACATTACTCAAGAGAAGTTAAACAATGACTCCATCGACTTTAACAAGGAAGAAGTTCAATCGAAGACTACTACAAGGAGATGAAGTTCGAAAGATGGAGAAGACATAATGTCAAGGTTTGTTATCGGCTTAAACACAAAAATAGTTGTTTTTCTTGATTTACATGGGTATGGGAGTCTTGAAGACACATTGAAGAAAGTGATAACAATCGAAGCACAACTTCAAAAGAGATTTCGCTTCCGATAAAACTACCAAGGTACTTCATATTCTTCTTTCGGTACATTGAACTCCTCTTTTTCTTCTACCCTTCTTCTGTTGCGACTAACAAATCGAGAGATGAAAAGCCAAATATGGCTCATAAAGACTTGGCTGAAAACCCTAAAAAGTCTTAAGAGAATACAATCTTATGCTTTAAATGCAAAGGTCACAACTATGTCAGTCACGATTGTTTGAATTTGAAAACCATGGTAATCCGACAGGAGAATAATAGTTGGATGGATACATAAATAGATTATCCCAAGGCTTTAGAACAAGATGCGCCCATTCACTCAGATAGTTATGAGTTTGAAGAATTATGCATGATTGAGAGGCAAAATTTGAGTATGCAAACAGTCGATGACTCATATATACAACGAACAAACATCTTCCACACAAGATGTCAAATTAAGGATAAAGTATACTCATACTGCTTACATTAAGTTTTGTTAATGTGATTAATAGTTATGTGGTTGATACACTTAACTTGCCTTGTCAACGACATCCAAAGCCATACTGCTTACAATGTCTTACCGAGAGTGCTAAGTTGAAAGTCACAAAACAATGCCTAGTTAATATGAAGATGGACAAATATTGTGACAATGTGTGGTGTGACATACTTTTAATTCAAGCATTTCACATTCTTTTGGGACAACCATGTCAATATGACTACGATGTCATTTACTATAGTAAAAAAAACAAGTACTCATTCAACATAAAAGGTAAACCTTATAGTCTCAAATCGATGGATTCAAAAGACATTATGCAAGATCAAAAGAGAACTTGTGAGGAGGTTGGGAATTTAAAGAAAGATGCAAAACAAAAAGTAAACAACCCATAAAAGCCAAAAAAAATACCCACAGGAGGTGAGTGAATCAACTTGTGAGAAAACAACGAGTGTCTCAAAACATTTATGCGACTTTAAAAGACCTATGAGAAACCATTTCCCTAGACAACACTTGCATCCTCATCTGATTCAAAGACACCACACTTTCGATTTTTACTAACCTCACTGATTTTCCTAGTTTTTTTTCTCGTTTACAAGATTTCATAGATGTTTTAAGTGATCCACTAGATGTCTTACCACTGATCAGAGAAATTTAGCACCAAATCAATTTTATTATGGGATCCACTATTTCGAACTGTCTAGTTGATAACCCCGTAAAAAGGCTATTTTTAGGCCTTTTTACTTAGGTTATCGTTTGTTTTAAAACCCATGTCATAGCATTTAGATTGCATTTAGGTCATATAGTTACATTTGGTGATAAATTCTTGGTGCAACACAAATTTATTAAAAACTGGTGCTGCTAAGGGAAATGTATTGTTTTTGTGGTGTTGTATAGGCGATGAAAGCTTAAGGAGAAGATGTGGCTGCTATAGCATGCTAGAGAATTGTTGTTGTAGTATTCTGGAGATAGAACGCTGAAAGACTTGCCGCAGTGAAAGATGGATAACAGATCTGGAGCAGAAAAGATAAATAGAAAAAATAACTTTGCCAAGTTGTTCATCCACATGTGACTCACCACCTCTGTTGCAAATTTGGGACCGTCTACTACAAATAATCACCCATTCACGTGAGAAGAGTGTCACCTAGGTTAAAAAGGGAATTTTGGGCCTAAAACCCTAGAAATATGCCCTCTATAAATACCTAAGGTACATTATATTTAAAAAGGACATTTAAAGAGCTCTTTGGGAGGTGACCTAAGAGAGGCAGTTACACATTTTCATTTTATTTTTTCTTTCTCATCCCTTTTCGTGGTGTCCTATATAACCGAGCTTGAAGGAGGTGGCGATTAGACCTCGAGAGAGGCTAGCTTGCTAGGGTGATGCATGGTGGTCGAGCTAGGTCACAACAACAACTCATTTGGAAGTTTTTCTTCTCCTTATGCTTTATTTTATATCTTCTAGGGCTTGCAATATACTTGCATATTTTTGGATGAACTTACCACACTATGTATTCCCTTATTTGGTGTTGGATTTATGTTGGATGATTTTATTTTATGTTAATGAATGGTTTAATGTTTATAGGTTCAAATGTTGTTTTGCTCACTATTTTTATCTTTGTGCGTTGTAGCATTGTAAGAGCTTTTGAGAGATTGTCATTTGTTGTAGTGTAATATACTTAGTTTTATAAGAGCTTTTGAGAGATTGTTATTTTATAAGTATAAGTACCTAGTATCAAGAGAGCTAAGTTAGATCTACGTGAGCAAAGGAGCCAAACTGGTTTTGGAAGGTTCTAACCCACTTTAGAGATAAGGAGAGGGTTTTATTCGACTAAAAGGGATCAAACTTAGTAGATAGGCTAGTGTTGTAGTTATGCTGAGAAGTATTGTTGCATCATTAGTTTTATCAGGTTTCTTGCTTGAGAGAGTTTAGGAGCATTTTTAGCAAATCATGTCGGGCAATGTACTTTGAAGAGCAGAGATCATCCTTAGCATAGAATATTTTTTCCATAGCAAATCTGCAACATTTACCTTTAAAAGGGCTCGATTGTGTGAGGTTGTCATTCTTATCTCATTTCCCAGAGTTTAATTTATTTTCATGTTTTAGCATACTTTTGCCACTTACTTAAATTCTTGTCTCAGCACACTTTTACATTTTCAATAAATTTCACCACGACAATTTCATTCCACTCCCCTACATTCTTGCAACAACATTAAATCACCATTTATACATTCCATCTGCCATAACTATACTTTCATTTATTTATAGCATCATAAATAAATACTTAGATTTAGTTAGTTTTAGATTTAGTTCGTGACGATTTTTGTTTGTTATAGCTAGTTTTATAATACATCCAATCCTTGTGGAGGCGATACTCACTCACTACTGTATTAATTGCATCAATAGTGTATACTTGCATAAATTTACGTGCCATAACACTATATATTTACACGCGATCACTAGTATACTGATGTAATCCCGAAGACACTAAGGAGTTGGAATGACAAGTGAAGCATTGCTAGAAAAATGCCACATCCGCAAAAGTCTTAGACCTTGTGTTGTTCCAGTGATTTTCGTGTCAAAGAAAGATGGCACATTTCGAATGTTTGTAGATTATAGACGTGGAAATCACATAACAATCAAATACATGAAGCATATTCCATGCCTTGTTGTTATGTTAGATGAACTTCATGGATCTTGTATCTCCATGAAGATAGACTTGAAAAGTGGTTACCATCAAATCTGAATGAAATAAAGTGATGAATGGAAAACAACTTACAAGAAAAAGTTCAGACTCTACGAATGGCTCGTCATGCCCTTTGGACTAACAAATGAACCAAACACATTCATGAGACTAATGAATCACATTTTGAAGGATTTCATAGATAAGCATGTTGTTGTGTAGTTTGATGATATCCTTATCTACTCAACTTCTCTTGAATCTCATGTCAGACATGTCCATTCTGTCTTTGAAGTACTACGACGAGAACATTTATTTGTTAACATAGACAAGTGTATGTTTTGTATTGATAAGCTTATATTTTTAGGCTTTATAGTTAGTGCACAAGGAATCCATGCAGTTGAAGAACAGATCAAATGAATGACCTACACCATCTTCCATCTCTGAGGTAAGATCTTTTCATGGTTTAACAAGCTTTTATTAACGTTTTGTCAAGGACTTCTCTACCATTGATGTAACTTTGACGAAAATCATCAGGAAATCAATTTAATTCAAATGGGGTGCATAACAACAAGAGGCTTTCGACTTATTAAAAGGTAAGTTATATTTGGCACCCATTTTTTTACTTCCCGATTTTTCTAACACCTTCGAGTTAGAATGTGATGCTTCAAGAATAGACACATGCACAATACTCATGTATGAAAAGAAACATATTTCTTACTTTAGCGAGAAGTTGAAAGGTGCACAACTGAACTACTCCACTTATGACAAAGAACTCCTTATACTTGTTTGTGCACTTAAAGTTCGGTAGTATTATCTTATTCATGAAGAGTTTTTCATACACACATACCACGAATCATTAAAGTGGTTAAACGATCAAGGTAACTTAAGTAAACGACATGGTCGATGGGTTGAATTTATTGAATCTATCACTTATGTGATTAAGTACAAGCAAGGGGAAGATAACATTGTAGCTGATGCATTATCCCGAAGGTACACACTTATTACATAAAAGCATGCTACTATTATGGGTTATGAACACATTAAAGAACTTTATTCTACTGACCCAGATTTTTCTGAGATTTACCCATTGTTTTAAAGGTGCTTTTAACAAGTTTTATCTTGTAGATGAATTTCTTTTTGAAATAACAAGTTGTGCATACCACAAGGATCATTACGAGAATTCCTAGTCCACGAGTCTCATTTAGGAGGACTAATGGGACACTTTGGTGTTAATAAAATAGTTAACATGGTCCAAGAACACTTTTTCTGGATGTACATACAAAAATCGTAAAATGTATGTGCTTCAAGCATTACATGAAAACAAGCAAAATCCAAGGTAAATCCCTTTCTCTTATTCACCTTGGATTGATCTTTCTACAAACTTTATTTTGGGCTTACCTCAAACCAAGAAGGGTGGAGATGGTATATTTGTGGTTGTTGATAGGTTTTCCTATTTGGCACATTTCGTCCCCTATAACAAAATTGATGATGCAACACGTATAGCCAACTTATTCTTTCGTGAGATATTACGACTTTATGTCCGACCGAGAGATAAAGTTCATAAGCCATTTTTTGGAAAGTATTGTGGGGGTAAGATAGGTACAAAGTTTCTCTACTCCACCACTTACCATCCAAAAACTAATGGAAAAACTGAGGTAATAAATTGGATTCTTGGTTTTTTCCTTCGAACCGTGGTAGGTAAGAACACTCGTAATTGGGAAGAATGTTTACCTTTTTTTGAATTTTCATACAATTGATCAATGCATTACACAATAGGTTATTCACCCTTTGAGATGATTTATGGATTTAATCCACTAACCCCTTAGAGATCTCATCCCATGACCAGGCTAAGGATCCCCATGCTAAGGGAAAAAAATGGAGAAAACCTATGAAGCCGTGGAAAATAGAGTGAACAAAGGTCGGCACCACATCACTTTTGAACCAAAAGATTGGGTTTGGGTCCACATGCGGTAAGAACAATTCCCAAAATAGCGAAAGTCAAAACTATATCCATGAGGCGATGGACTATTCCAAGTGCTCGAACGAATCAATGACAATGCCTATCGCATTTATCTTTCAGGTGAGTATGATGTTAGTGCATCTTTTAATGTTGCTAACTTGTCTCCTTTTGATGTTTCAAATTCATGAATGATCCTTCTCGGAAGGGGAAATGATACATGCACCACACGCCCAAAGGATGGGCTTACTTTGACAAATTACTCAAAAATCAACTCCAAACTACAGTCCAAGTCTTCTTATCAAAGGCCTCCACACCCACATAGAGTTTGAAGAATTCAACGAAGGAAAATCACTAATCCTTCCTCCCTCATCAACTTGGATCAAAAAAAACCCAAGTCATTTCCGGGCCCAACTGTGAAACCCAATGAGATATCCTCGGAATTGAGTTTGAACCCCCCTGAGTTAACATTCTATAAAGTTAACCAGTACTAAATTTATAAAGACTAAGATAACTCGTAATCTTAGTGAATTTTTAGTTTCTTTTATTTTATTTTAAGATAAGGCCCAATAAGTCATTGAATGTAACCTTTCATAGCTTATCCTCCTACTACATAGCCCATCATGCCAAGCCCATTACCACAAGCCTTGATAACTTATCAAAAATCCTTTCCCTTGCCTACCATAAGCATGGGAACCTATCAATATTCCATAATCATATTTTCCACCCCTTCACCCTCCAGAAGGAAGATCTAGATCGTCCATCAAGCCTCAAGAGCCCTTTCAAGTCATTTTTCATCTACACCGTTAGATCAAAGCTTCATCAACAGTCACCATTCAATGCCTCCAACCATAAAAGGATTTAGGATAGATTTTATTATTTTTGTTGATATTTATTGTTATGTTATTCATCAATCATGTTCCCCCAAGGACTCCTTAAGCACTATATAAAGGAGGCCCCCTTATTGTAATCATCAAGTTTTTTTTTCATACAATACAACGAGAATTCTTTTTTGCAAGAGCTGATTGCCTTGTGCCTTCGAAGCATCTTCTTCTTTAGTTCTTCCGAGTTCATGAAAGAGAGATCTTCACACTCCGATTTACCTTTTCATTGCGATTAGGAGGGCTGGTTAGAGCCGTATTATCTAGTTTACCTTTTCATTGCGATTAGGAGGGTTGGATATGACATGTCCATCTATCTTTTAATCATCCATCATCTTCATCTTCACCTACCATCATTCACACCACATCCCTACAAAACCATAGAGTTTACATTAACTCACATACTATCGGGTGTAAATTTTCAATTCAGTTTTTCTCTTAATCTATCTATCCGATTTCAATTCCCTTTTCACCATCTTCTTCCTTGTTTCATCCTCTTTCCAATGAGTAATCATCCATCAAAATCCAACAACCCTAGCTTTGGGTGCCTACTTTAAAGGGATGATAAGTTAATCTCTTTTATTGCATGTTTTGTCTTATGTTCTAATTTATTACCCTTATTTTCTCTTGTCTCTAATTTTTCTCAATTTT
This sequence comes from Hibiscus syriacus, assembly GCF_006381635.1. NCBI lineage: Eukaryota > Viridiplantae > Streptophyta > Magnoliopsida > Malvales > Malvaceae > Hibiscus > Hibiscus syriacus. The sequence continues at coordinate 501,273 of NW_024062824.1, read as the reverse complement.
ATTACCATTATTTTTGTTGTCTTTAATCTTGTTTCTTTGTCTATTTTCCAGCAACTAAAGTTCCTCCATAATCCCTAATCTTGCCGCCAAACCCAATTCATCCATTCAAAGCCTTTCATTCATTCATATCGAGTCTAGATCCTTCCTAGGTTAGTTCCCTAGATGAGAGCAACATTCACATCATCAGTTGCCGCTTCTCTATCATACTCGATCATCTGTCTTGGCTAACATGAAAATGACTAAAACCAGCAAACAAATGTGGAGAAAGAAACTAAAAGGCTGCATTTTGGATGTGTCCCCAAGGACAAATTCATATTAAACTTTTGGATTACAGAATAATATGTACCTGGAAATTTGTAGTTCTTTGTTTCTTTATCTTTTTTTATTATTTTTTTTTATCTTTTGGCATTTTAAATACCATTTTCTGATGAATTACGAGGGAAAGGATCAGGGATTAGAGTGAGCAACATTTTGTATACTTTAAAAGTTGTGATGATTAACAAAGCATGTGTTTATTTATAAGGGCCAAGAATAAGAAGATGAAAACACATGACTTTTGTTTTGTTCTTTAATTGTCAAGACATATTTCTATTATTAATTTAATGGGAGTTAACAATCGAGGGACCAAAACCAAATGTATCGATAACGTAAAGAACCAAAATCATAACAATATGAGATGATGATCAAACCTAAGAAAATAAAAACAAAAACATCTAGTGAACCTCATGATATTTCATCTTAGCCAGGGTTGTTAATCATTGTCCATCTTCAAATATATCTAGCCAAGCTTTTCTTTATTGTATGCATTCCAAGTTCGCTTAATTGTAAATACACTGTCAACATATTGATAGATTAAGGTTTACTTGTTACTTTGAAGTTAAATTTCCCCCATTTTGTACATGTCTAGCTGAAAAGCTGTAACTTATCTATGTATATCATATTATGTTCCTGTTGTCTATTTTGACAGTTGGGATTGATTATAAGAGCTGCTACATCAGGCCATGTTCCATATATCTTTGTATTAATAACAATGGGAACCAGTTCTGTGTTATTGGGTGGACAGCACTATTAGTCAGCATTTTCCCTGATGAAACAAAAATGAAGAATGATGCATACCGACGGGGAAGCCCATTTGAACTATTTGAGGGTAAGGGGACTTTTGTGATTCGACTGTTCATGTATCAATTTCAAGCTTTGATCTTATGCATGCAAGGTTTTGTAATACATCTTGTTAACTATTGTGATTCGGAAATTGATAAATAGTCTTAAAATTAGCCATGATATTCTATACATTGGGACATGCTTCATTTTAGAGCTTCTGATTTGCTGCACATCTATAAATTGCAACCTTGGAACACTTCCACACTTTCTGGTTCATCTTGGGTTTGAGTAAAATTTTGAACCATCCAATAATTAAAGAGAGTATCTTCCCAACCCCACAGCTAGCAGGCAGTAGTAAGAATTAACTAAGTAGATGATAATTCTGCTATTCTTTATCATGAGAGTATTAGATAATATTATTGATGTTTATTGCGATCATGTGTTTCACTTTGATTGTTTAGCTCTTTAAAGAGGGAATGAAACCTGAGACCCAAATCTCGTTTAGGGTTTCGATAAATAATCTGATTAACTCTTATTATTTCGTAAGTTTACTTACATAGAGATTACAATAATTAAAGAAAGTAAATGAAGCCCCATCAAACATTTTTTTATTATGAGAGTAAGTGATTAAACTCAACATTAATTTCTAAGGGATCATTTTAAAAAAAGTATATGTTAATTAAAAGATTTTAGTAATTTTTCAATATAAATTATATATCAAATATCATACTAAAAAAAGAAAATTTTATAAATCCTCCAAATTTATTTATTCACGTAAAAATTTAAAGAAACAAAATAAATCAATAATAACGTTATCTAATAAATCAATAATAATGTTATCTAAAATTATGTCTAAGTTTTTATTTTTCTAAATATGAAATTTCATAGAGTCACATAATAGATAATTTGAAGTAAAATATTAATTGAATTTGAAAAATATTTAAAAAATTACCTTCGAGATAAAATTAAATACTTGATAACTTGATTGAAGTCCTCAACTTAAAATAATGAACAACAAATATGAAAAAAATGAAAAAATACAAAAAAATTGTATCTTAAAATGATAAATAACACATGAAGATAAATTTTCATTTATTTAAAATAAAACAATAATACAAAAATTAATTATTAGCTCTTTAATCAAAGATATTTAAGTGTTTCTAAATTTCAAAGTAGCATACACGTTTTGTGAGATAACCAAATTTAATAACCTATTAAAACGCTTTCTGAAAGGGTCAAACTTAAGAATCTAGTATTATAAATATTTAGGTACAAAATATATTATTAACTCTATATATATGTATATAAATATATTAATATTATTTTTTAATAATTATTTTTGAGGGGGGCATGGCTTCGCCAGCCCTTAGGCGTTCCGTCACTAATAAGAGTCCTAAAACAATGAATTTCTAGTAATTTTATTATAATAAAACTACTTTTATTAAGAGTCCTACCTAACTTATCCTAAGAATAATAAGATGACTTCATTTTTAAGATTCCTACGTCCACAACAACAGGGATAAACATAACAATGGCCGAAAATCTTGATATTTTGTAGTGCGTTTAGTTCAGCAAAAAGATCATTATTAGGGACATTTTTTTAATCACATTCTCACATTTGTTTAACAGCATTTTCTCACGAGGACAATGAAGTACAGTGACATTTTTTAGGTATTTTATTGGGAATGTCATTCTCTCCTTTTTTTCTTAGGTGCTAAACAATTTTCTCCTTTTATGACAGTAATACTCCTAAAATGATATAATTATTTTAAAATGATCCTTACTTTTGTATATAGTTACATGATTATAAATTTATTTAATTTTTTAATGGTTTCAAATTTTTTTAATACTTATTATAAAATAATGTCATGCATGTAAATTAAAAAGTTAAAACAATAATATCATAATTTTATTTTATTTTGATTATTTATTATATATGTATTTCATTCAAGTTTTATTTTTGGTATGTGTCTTATTACGTTTATTTTTAGCATTAATTTTCATATATTGTTTTATATATATTATGTTTTTTATGTTTTCTATTAATTTTGTCAAGTAATTTGATAGGATATGTCGTTGTACAACTTGTACATGTAGCATGAATAAAATAAAATAGTGTACCAATTAACATCAGTGTAAGTATGTACATCTCTCTCAATAACATGGTACCTAAAAACAAACACATACTTATACCGGTGTAAGTATGCACATTTTCCAATATCTTGGTACATAAAAATAAACACATACTTACACTAGTATAAGTATGTACAGCTCCTATTATCTTGGTACCAAAAAATAAACACATAATTATATTGGTGTAAGTACGTTTGTTTTTATTTTCAAAGAAATAAAAAGTTAAAAATAATAATAAATATATATTAAGTTATTTGTTTATGAATTTTATTTAAAAATATATAAATTAAAAATAATTAAAAATTATACTTTTATTTAAATATTTTACTTTAATATTAAAAATTCAACTTGTTAAAAAAATAAATATATCTGAAGATAATTTCGTAAAACATACAATTTCCCTATCTATTTTCCTTCAACCAGACATAGGGGTGAGCATTCGATCGAGTCGAGTTGAGTCAAAAAATTCGAGTTATTCGAGTTTACGAGTCGTATTTCAGAACTCGAACTTAACTTGAAATTTTTTTGAGGCAAGTCAAGTTTAAGAAATTTGAGTCGAACTATTTGAGTTTCTATACTAATTTTATTATAAATATTTATAGTATTATAAGAAGGATTTATTCATTTTTTTTACTTTGTCTAACCATATAAGATATATATATATATATATTATTCTTTTCACATGATATTGTTATTTAATATATCAAATACAATCTAAAATTATAAAATATATTTATAATATTATATTTTAAAGAGATTATTTTAAGGGTAAAATATTGATGAGAGTATAAAGGAGTCAAAGAATTGATGAGAATAAAGGATTTGCGAACGATTGTACTTAAAAGACCAAATTAAGTAAAATGAAAAGTTAATGGACTAAATAAAAAAAAGAGTCCATTTTCAGTAAAAAAAAGAAAAAATTGATGTTACATAGGTATTTTATTATGATATATGAGAATGTGGTTCAAATTTATTAAAAAAAGGGACTTAAAATAAATGTTGAATTGTAGAAATAAGGAATATATGAAAAGTTGAGGGACTAAATTGAAAAATAAAATTTTTATTATCAGCAAGAGAAATTAAAAGGACACATGTATTCTATAATGGATTACGGATACGTGGTTCAACTTTGGTAAAAACATACTTAAAATAAATGATGAATTAAAGAAATAAGGAAGATATAAAAAAGTTGAGGGACTAAATTTAAAAATAGAAAATTTATTATCAAAAAGAGGAATTGAAAGTACACATGTATTCTATGATTGTTAGGAGCATGTGGTTCAAATTTGGTAAAAAAGATACTTAAAATAAAGGATGAATTGAAGAAATAAGGAAGATATGGAAAGTTGAGGAACAAAATTGAAAAATAGAAAATTTATTATCAAAAATAGGAATTGAAAGTACACATGTATTATTCAATGGTTTAGAAGCATGTGGTTCAAATTTGGTAAAAAAATACTTAAAATAAAGGATGAATTGGAGAAATAAGGAAGATATAAAAAGTTTAAGGATTAAATTGAAAAATAGAAAGTTTATTCTCAAAAAGAGGAATTGAAAGTATACATGTATTATATGATGGTTTAGGAGCATGTGATTTAAATTTGGTAAAAAAAAAAGGGGGACTTAAAATAAATAATGAATTCAAGAAATATGGAAAACATGAAAAATATAGGGACTAAATTGAAAATAGAAAATTTATTATCAAAAGGAGGAATTGAAAGTACACATGTATTCTACGATGGTTTAAGAGCATATGATTCTAATATGGTAAAAATAGACTTAAAATGAAGGGGAATTGAAGAAATAATGAAATCAGGGACTAAATCATAAACTATCAAAATACTTAGTCAAATTTTTGGTTTTTTGAGTAACTCGAAGTTTCAAATTTTAATTTGACTCAAACTCAAAAACTGAATTAATAATTTGAGTTGACTCGAATAATTTGAATAACTTTACTCGAATAACTCGAAATTGAAAAAAATTGATTTTCGAGTCGAGTTGAGTTTTGCTCACCCCTAACCAGACACTGTAATCTGATATTCCTATCAAATAAATCAAAAAAGTTAATACAATATTCTCAATAATATGACAAGTAATGTAACATTCCAGTAATCTTATTCTCAAAGATAATTTTACATTCTGTGAACCTAATGATTCTTTAAGGACATTATTGGAGGATAAACATAGCAAAGGTAGAGAAAGAGATATATATACTTCAGTAAATTGGCAACTTGATGGATTTGATGAGAACTTTCAGGAAGAAAAAATAGTAGATATGTAGGCGATTTGGGGTTAGTTTTCTTTTATTTCGTTTAATTAATTTTTTTTCATGTATTTACCAAAAAAACTCTTTGCATTTATATAAATAAAAAGAAGTCATTTTCTTGTTAGCATTGTTTTACAAGTAGATTACATTGAAATTAAATACATGTAGTTTAATTGACTTGAAAACATGAGATCAACATGTCCTATTGTACAAATTTTTTTAAAAATGCAGGTATTCTGTAGTTGACAATGATTTTAGCATGAAGCTTGCATAGTGATTGGCCCATGGTGACTGAAATATTGAGGTGCAGAAATATTCCCAACAAGTTGAAGATAATTCAAAATATTTATCACCAATGGAGAAGATGAGCTTTAAACTTCTTGGACACTTATGAAAAGGAGAATATCATTCTTTGTTACAAAAGATGTATAGATTCGAGCAATCTGCAGAAGATTGACACCTGAAGAAGGCAGGTATTAATAGTTAGTTGATCGTGGAGATCGTTTGATTTCAAAATAAGATCATATCTGACCAAGGATCTAGTTAATCAAGATTGTGAGTTGGGGTGAACCAATGGTGGTGATTGTGCCCAAAACATGATCGAGAGATGGTTAACAAGAGAATGACCTTCCCCGAAGATTAAAATATTAAAAAAAATTGCATTGTTGCACACATTTTAAACATAAATAGGAGAATGACATTCATGAAATGCTAGATAACAATGTCGTTGAGTATTTACAGGTCTTTTAAGGGAAGTTAAAGACCAACAATAATGAAGCTTCAAGGCAAAAACGACCCGTTCAAAACTTCCAAGATAAAGGAATTTAAAAATCATAAAATTCAAATAAGATTTTGATATCTATCAAATCTGAGACAAACTTCTATAAAAGAAATTGATTTCTAAAGATTTCTTGAATACAAACCTTCGAATGTTACATTTTCAAATTCTCGAATATACACTAAATAATTGTAGTGTTTGATTTACAAATATGACTTTCCCTAAAGAGTAGCAGAGTAGACCCTTTTAATCAGATTTGATCTTCCTATAGAGTAGTAAAGTAAACCAATCTTGATTCAACCTTTCATATAGAGTAGTGAAGTGAATCAAAATTTTCAGATATAATTTCCCTAAAGAGTAACGGAGCAGATTCATTTTTTCCAAATTTGATCTTCCTAAAAAGTAGTGAAGTAAATCGATCCCAATTTAATCTTCTCTAAAAAGTAGCAAAGTGAATCAAAGTTTCTCGTCTGATTATCCTGAAGAGTAGTGGAGCAGATCAAATCTGATGTACCCTGAAGTTACAGTAGAATAGATTAACCTTTTATGCACCGATCACAACTAGATGAAAATTTGTGTCTATTTGTCTTTACCATATTCTTGTTTACATAATAATGAGCAAAGAGGGACAGTTGTAGAGGCTAATTTTTGTATGAGTTTTTTATTATTTATTATTCAAGTTTTCTAATATATTATTATCATCATAATCATTTACTATTACTATTATTATTATTATTATTATTATTATTATTATTATTATTATTGATTAATACTAAGTATTATGTGTAAATATGAATATAATTAATGATACGTATTATTTATATTATATATACATTAAGTTAAAAACCTATTTTTTATTAACTTTGTTTGCAGGCCCAATTTTAGAACTCAACAATAATTAAAACCCATGGATTAGGGTTTTGTTTGTAAAGCTCTAACACCGCACGATTGACACCATTGGGTCTAAGTACATCTAACGATCCAGATGAAGGGAATCCAGGGTTGGTGAAACCCTAGTAGATGTGTTTAACTTATATTTTGATATAACACATATTTGTAAAATTGGTTTTGGACTTAATAACATATTTTAAAAATAATTTAATGTCCAAAATAACTTGAAAAATATGTGTTCTAAATTGTTTTATATATATGAAATATTTTTTGAGTTAATTAAAACATGTTTAAAGTGTTTAAAATGTGCATAAAGCTTTTAAAATATGAAAAACACTATTCAATCACAATTTGACACTTTTCTTACGCGGGTATTATTCATAGTTTGGAAACTTTTGTAAGAGTTTCGAAACTTTGCACCCTGAAATTGTTTTAACGGCCTGATTTTCTTCAACAATCATATTTTTAAGTAAGAGTTTCGAAACTTTCATCAAAGTTTCAAAACTTTAAAAACAATGTGTTTAAAAGTTTCGATACTTTCTCCAAAGTTTCAAAACTGCATGTGCAGGTGGTCTTTATTGCTTGTTTTTAAAGCTTCCAATAGCTATAACTCATCCCCAATGGTTATAAACTGCTAGAAACTCATTCCACGCAATAAAAACACTACAATGACACTTTTAGAATATTACAACACCTATCCAAGCAATAGAAATAAAGAGAAGAACTCTAACTCTTTATTTTCTTTTTTCTCTTGTACATGTGTTTGAGCTTATTTGTCTATCATTTGCATCCATTCTTGTGAGCTCAATTCTTGTAAACACCTACCTTTGTGAGGCTTTTTTGTTTACATTTCTTATCCTTTGTAAAATGGGAGTGGTTCTAGCTTAGCCTTTGAAAAGCTAGGGAATTGTAAAGGTTACTCTTGAACCTAGAAAAAGAAAGAACAAATTATTGATTAGTTAGAAAATCCTTAGTGTGGAACTAAGGTAGTGGATGTAGACTTGGTTAATAAGTCAAACTAATATATATCATTGTACAAAATTTTCTATCTTTTATTGCTTCCACACCAAAGATTTTTAAAGGCCAATTCACCCCTTCTTGGCGGTGTTCGGTTGATCATTTCGAGCGTAACAATTGGTATAAGAGCGGGTCTCTATCAACAATTTAACAACCTTTAGAAGGTCCTAGAAGTTATCTATTAATTTCTTATTCAATCGAGAAGATGACTTCCACTTCCGACTTATTCTACACGGAGGACTCCAAACTAATAGACAAGCCTCCCTACTTCAATGGAGCTAACTATGGTCATTGGAAGAACTTAATGAAGATATTCATTCAATCCATTGATCTTGGAGCATGAGAGTGATTATGAATGGCTATTCTTCTCCAACGAAGAAGATAAAGGAGTGGAGTGACCAAGAATGGGAGAAATTTCAACAAAAAGCCATGGTCATGCACATTTTATTTTGTGCATTTAGTCCTGATGTATACAAATGGGTTTCTTCTTGTTCAAATGCCAAAGAGCTATGGGATATGCTTGAAGAACTTCACGGTGAGAAGAAAGAAGACCCGTCAAGTTTAAATCTCCTCAAAATCTGAATGTGGTGTGCTTTATGGCTCTTGAAGAGCAAGGGGTATCTTCTAACTCAAATAAAATAAATTCATATTGTTTATGATGAATTATTTTTCAAGCTTGAGACCATGAACTCAAAATCCAATATATTGATTTTGAAATTTAAAGTTGAAAACGATTTTCTTTAGAATGCAAAATTGGATTTTGAAAGTCAAAATAAAATTTTGAAAAATGATTCAGAGCTTTCAAAAGTGAAAATTGAAAATTTTGAAAAAGAGAACTTTGATTTAAAAGTTAACCTTGAATGCTTAACAAAAGAAAAAGAAATCATTTTAAATAATTCATCTAGCTTCATAATGACAAAATGCTCACATTGTCATTATCATGGTCATAATGTACATACTTGTCCTATTAAAAGTATAAAACATTTCAATTAGACAAGTATAGGTTCCTAAAGGGTTTAGGGTCATTAGTATTATCCCTCAAGGATCCAAAGAAATTTAGGTACCAAAATCCAAATAAATGTCTCTTGTAGGTGTGTTGGAGCAATGATGATAAATGTAAAGGTTTTGGATGCTCTAATCACACAAAAGAATGACAAGTAACCTCTAAACTTAAAGTTTATTGATTTTGTATGTTGGTTGCTCATTGATTTTTATGCATGCATGAATATTGAGCATTAATGATTACATGTTGTTTGTTATCTCATGTATGTTGAAAATATGTTATGATAAACATGCTTCAAAATTAAAAGCTTTTATCATTATTTAGTTCATCGTAATATTTTTTTGGTCAAGTAGTACTTTTATGATTTCTTTAAAATATCTTGACCTAAAGCTGCTTTTGTTGAAAATTATTTTTCTTTCAACAAGTGATATCCATGATTTATTGAATATTTTATTTGAATTGGATTCACTTTAAATTTATGGTACCAAATATGATAATAATTTTAAAATCTCTTTCAATTGGTATCATTTAAATGATGCATATGTAAGAAAATTTTAAATATTTTTCTTAACTTGCATATGCCTTCTTTAACATCCTCCATACCTACAACCGATATCATATATTTTTTATTTCAAATATCAATTGATATCAATTTTTTTAAAAAAAATTAGTATCCCATGAGTTTTATCTTTAAAATTTTTATTGGGATATCTAAGTAAGGGGAGTTATAGAAAACGATTTTAATAGATTTGCATGACTATGTAGTAATTAGTTTGAATGTTCATCAATTGATTTTAATTGCTTGAATTTTAATATTTTGATGAAATTCATTCTTTTACTTTTTACATATTTGTATATATATGCATAGTTTTCACTTATTTAATATGCAAATGCATATGGTTAAATTATCACACATATGCTTTCATTAACAATTGGTATCCATATTAAATACATGACATTCTGCAGTGCTTTATGCATATGAGATTCAATGTCATTTTTTAATTATTGCAAAGAGTATAAAAAGTCTTGGATTTATTGAATTTCATGTGCTACTAACATATTTTCTCATCTTATTGAAATTCAATATTCTTCTTAAGTGCGTAAGTGTTTTTGTGCCAAATCTTTTCATGGAAAGCTTTTATTAAGGGGGTGCTTTGTTTTTAAATGATTTATATGCTTGAACGTTGTTGAATTATTTTTGATATAATAAAAGGGGGAGAACTTATATTTTTGATATAACAAATATTTGTAAAATTGATTTTGGACTTAACTAAATATTTCAAAAATAATTCAAAGTCCAAAATAACTTCAAAAATATGTGTTCTAAATTGTTTTATATATATTAAATATTTTTTGAGTTAATTAAAATATGTTTAAAGTGTTTAAAATGTGTTTAAAACTTTTAAAATATGAAAAAAAAACTATTTAGTCACTATTTGGCACTGTTTATGCATGGGGTACTGTTTGGACACTTTTATCAAAGTTTCAAAACTTTCAAAAACAATGTGTTTAAAAGTTTTGATACTTTCTCAAAGTTTCGAAACTATATGTGTAGTGGCCTTTGTTGCATGTTTTTAAAGCTTTAAATAGCTATAATTATTCCTTTATAGTCATAAACAACTAGAAACTCATTCCACACAATAAAAACATTTTAGGGACACTTGAAGAAGGTTACAACACCTATCCAAACAATTTAGATTAAGAGAAAAACTCTTTCACTCTTTATTTTCTTTTTTCTGTTGTACATAAGTGTTTGAGCTCAATTGTCTATCTTTTGCATTATTCTTGTGAGCTCAATTCTTGTAAACACCTAACTTTGTGAGGCTTTCTTGTTTACTCATCCCAAATTGTCGTAAATGGATATAAACTTATTTTACACAATAAAAACACTCTAAGGACACTTGAAGAAGGTTACAACACCTATCCAAGTAATAGAGATCAAGAGAAAAACTCTTTCACTCTTTATTTTCTTTTTTCTCTTGTACACAAGTGTTTGAGCCTAATTGTCTATCTTTTGCATCCATTCATGTGATATCAATTCTTGTAAACACCTACCTTTGTGAGGCTTTCTTGTTTACATTTCTTATTCTTTGTAAAAGGGGAGTGGTTCTAGCTTAGCCTTTGAAAAGCTAGGGAATTGTAAAGGTTACTCTTGAACCTAGAAAAAGAAAGAACAAATTAGTGAATTTGTTAGAAAATTCTTAGTTTAGAGCTAAGGTAGTGGAGGTAGACTTGGTTAAGAAGTCAAACCACTATATATCATTGTGTAAATTTTTCTATCTTTTATTACTTCCACACCAAAGACTTTTAAAGGCCAATTCACCCTCTCTTTACGGTTTTTGGTTGATCGTTTTGAGCTTAAGAATATGCTTCATTTCCCTGCTACCATGCTCATTTATGTTAGATCTCTATTCGTGTAAGGTACACAAGTATCAATCTAGATCCACCACTGTCCAGCTAGGACTCTCACGCTCCAAGAACAGATCGACAATTGATGCGATCCTAACCAGTTGTATCATTTCGCACATACTTCTCATACCTTAGACGTTTTCCATGGTGGGTTCTAAGGGAGTTTCTTCATTCTTTACTTTATTCTATATCATCTATGCATTCTATTTATTCATGCCTTTGCATTCATACTTTATTATATGCTTAGAATATCATATCATTCATATATATGCCATGATTGCATACAATTTATTAGGATATTATTATTACGTCTTTCCATTCATCATTTATTATGAATAACATGTTATATGATATTCATGCATAAAATTATGGTTCACATCTTTATATTAAGTTATTGTATGCTATCTTAATATCTTTTACTTGTCTAATTGTTTGTGCTTTGTGTGAAGGTATATTCGAATATAAAAAGGGGAGCTAAATAAAGCTACAAGATGAAGCTCAAAGATAGTATAATCAATTTAAGATAATTGTATGGAAGCTCACGATAAAATCTAGGAAAAGTTATTAGCTGCACTTAAGCTCATAGCTGGATTGAGTCGAACATTTGAGGTAGCTCAGCCACTAAAATTAGTTTAGGAGTTAAACGGATACAATCCTTCATCAACAAACATACCTTTTACACAGTCACTTTTTCACAGTTCGTATCTTTTTACGAATAGGTGCATTTTCGAGATATTCCTTTTCACAAGGAATTGCCAAACACTTCATCATGCCTTTATGCACCTATGACCAACCCACATTCAACTCACGCACCCTACAAAATACCTTTTAATGAAGGCTTACCTCCAACCATTGTGACCTTTCATCAAGTAATTGTTCATTAAGAGTTCCCACTCCAAAAGGTGCATGTTTGGTGAAGAGATTTTGCTCAAAAGATTCATAAAACACAAAGAGACATGAGGTAGGCATCCAAGGGACATCACCATTAGGCATAAGCCTTCAAAAGGGATCCAAGAACCTTCAAAAGGCATAAGACTTAGGATATTATTATTCATTAAAACATCATGTATTATCTTAAAGGACACCACCTAGCCAAACCATTACATGGTTATTCACTCATGTCCTTTGATTTTCTATAAATTTCCAATGCCTTGGCATTTGTAAAGAATACACTCACCTTTTTTATTATCAATATACTTGTGAGGATTTACTCTTTGTTAAGTACTCAAGAAATCTATTGACTTATCAAGTGTCTTGTATGCTTGTGGCGTCAACTCTTATCCTTCCATTGATAATTGTGTCTCCTAGTTTTTTACCACCGTTTAAACAATTTATAAGGAAAAGTGTTAGGCTCTCTTATAGCCTAGTTTCTTCCTTGTTTAAGATAATATCATCACCATTTTTCATTTGTTTCTTTAGCCACCACCACACCTAAACCATTTCAAATAACTCACTTCTGTTGTATACTCATTCAAGCCACCCTTATCACTACACATAAACCACTAAACCATCTATTTGAGGCTATCTTATTTGCAGGTGCTTGCTCATTCACTAGATCCACAATCAAGGAAAAAGTTCCTTACATCAAATTGTATTTAGATCTTTAGGTTAAGATAAAATGTGCACATGAAGCCCTACAAGATGAAAATAAAAAGAAATTAAAAAGGGAAGTAAAAGCAAATGTGCATTCAACCATTGAAGAAAAAAAGTAAGACTCCAACAACTTCGAAAGAAGTTCAAAAACAAATAGTAGGACAACAGTAAAATGAAGTACCAAAGGAAAAACAAGGGTAGCACTTAAAAAACATCAAGAAATCATCACAAAATAAAGGACATCAAGACCTTGATTGTGGTAAAGGTGAAGTTGTAAGTGCATTGAATTGTAAGTAACCCCTGTCTTTCTTTCTTTTCTTTCTTATATTCTAAGCCACCTTTTTGCATTATATTTTGTTTTCCATACCTATTAACCATTTGCATACGATGCCAATATAACACCAAGACTTGAAAAGTTTTGAGTTTGTTCTCTTTAGGACTTATACAATGAGGAAAGAGTAGAAAAAAGGCATATTGAGCGAGGGACAATAAAAGAGGATAGTAAAAGCTAATTGTGTCCCGAGTGCAAACTCGAGAGGCTGAGTTCTACAATCTTTCTTTGAAGTGACTAGAGAGGTTCTTGTGTGATATTATTGGTAAGGTCATTTTACACATTTCCATTCTTTATTTCACTAACAATTTTTCATCTTTTCAATAGAGTACAATCAACAAAGACAGAGTGCATTTCACACTCGTTTCCATGTGAATGGTAAAGTTTGTTTTGTGACTATCAAAGGTGGAAGTTGCAAAAAACATTGTAAGCACCTACATGGTAGAAAAATTGGGGATAAAGATAACCGATCATCCAAGTCCCTATGATTTGCAATGGTTGAACGACGAATGAGAATTAAAGGTAACGAAGGAAGTACTTGTATCATTCTCAATCAGAAAATACAAGGAATAATTTTTGCGTGATACTATTTTCATGAGTGCAAGTCACCATATTCTCTAATGACCATGGCAATATGACAAGCTAGCAACACATGATGGCTTTCCCAACCGTTACTTGTTTATATATGAAGATAAAAAAATTATGTTGGCACCTTTAACACCAAGTCAAGTGCATGAAGATCAACTCATTTTGAAGAAACATATTGATTGCATGAAGAAAGAAGAACATTCAAAGAAAACACAAGTAAGGAAGAATGTTTTGATAAGGCAAAATCAATTGGAGTTGGAAGTGAAAAGCTAGAACGTGATATTATGGTTGAGAATATTTAGAGTGAAGTAGTGGCTGAAAAACAAGTTGAAGTTAAAAATGACCATGTTCACAAAAGAAGAGTGTGAGAATGGAAGAAATCAAAAAGAGCATGAGAGTTAGGAGAAAATATTTTCCAACCAATCTTTTCTTCCTATTCTTTCTTTTTTTGTTTTGTAGGATTCTCCAAAAGACATATTTCAAAGTAATGAATCAAGAAACATGCCTTTTGAAGAACCATTGGGCGTGACTCTTGGTATCCCATAAAACATGTCACTTGAAGTTACAAAGGTCATGACTCTTGAAGTTTAAAAGGATGCATCACTTAAAGAGCCAAGAGTTTTGTTCGTTGATATTACAATTGCATTACCAATCTTGAAGGGAATTCAACAACCAACGAATATTAAACATCCACCTTGGTTTTCTATGCCCATTCACTTTGTCATTAGTTTCTCATTTTCTAACTTTTATTTTTATTTTGAAGCAACATGATTCATCTATATGGAACTATTTTCACTTGTGATGATCGATTTAAGGAGATAAAGCAAGCATTATCCACCTACTTAAGCCATCATTTGAAAAGCGAGCATTATCCACCTACTTAAGCCATCATTTGAAAAGCCACAAATCTTAAACCTATCAACTTGAAGGAGTTTAAAAGACGTATATTTTCATCAAAAATCATGATGAATCAAGGGAAGAGATATGTTCCTTATCCAACCAACATTATGTTCTTAAAGGACTAGTTTAAAGGACAAGTCTTATTCCCAAAAGATAAGATTTTTCCAAACAAGGGCCTCAATGGACTTATGCCTTTTCCATCAAATGTGTTGTTTCAAGCAAGAAGGATGTTCAAAGGGCAAAGATTGTGATGTTACCAAAGAACATCAAGAAGACATCCAAAAGACTCGTGCCTTTACCAAAGGGAATGATGATTCCCAAGGATAACATGGAGGAATTCAAGAGATGTGTGACTATTCGAAGGAACAAGTGACTAAGAAGTTTCTTTTGGAACAACCTATGGTTTTTACTAACCATTCATTCAAAAACATTTCATATTTTCTTTTAGAGATTGAACAAAAAGAGTTGAACATTTTACATGGAGGAAGAAGTATGGATTCATCCATTCTCATATCAAGGAAGCATTCAATAGCGATGAGCTTTGATTAAAGGACAAATCCCCTTAAATAAAGGGGGATGATACGGTCCTAACCAACCCTATCAATTTATATATACTTCGCATACCTTAGATGTCTTGCATGAAGGGTTCCAAGGGAGTTTCTTCATTCTTTACTTTATTCTATATCATTTAAACTTTATATTTATTCATACATTATTATATGCTTAGAATATCATGGCATCCATATCATTCATATATATTCATGATTGCATATCATTTCTTAGGATATTATTATTACATGTTTCCATTCATCATTTATAATGAATAACATGTTATATGATATTCATGCATAAAATTATAGTCCACATCTTTATATTAAGCTATCTTAATATCTTTTATTTAACTAATTATTTGTTCTTTGTGTGAAGGTACATTTGACCATATGGAGGGTAGCTGAATAAAGCTACAAGATGAAGCTCAAAGCTAGTAGAATAAATCTAAGACAAATGTATGGAAGCTCACGATCAAAGCTAGGAAAAGTTGACAGCTGTACTTGAGCTCATAGCTAGATTGAGTTGAACAATTGAGCTGGCTTAGCTACTCAAATCAACAGAGGAGCTGAACGGATGCAATCCACTATAAAGTTTTACACAAAGTCAATTTTTTACAGTTCGTGTCTTTTCGCGAATAGGTTCCTTTTCTAGATGTGCCTTTTCACAAAGAACTTCCAAACACTTCATCATGCCTATATGCACCTATGAAAAGCTCACCTTCAACTCATTCATCCTAAAACATATCTTTTCTTGAAGGGTTACCTCCAACCATTGTTACATTTCATTAAGTAATTGTTCATGAAGAGTCCCCACTCCAAAAGGTGCATGTTTGATGAAGGGATTTTGTTCAAAAGATGCCTAGAACACAAAGAGACATAAGGCAAGCATCCAAGGAACATCATTATTCAGCCTATGCATTCAAAAGGGTTCCAAATACATTTAAAACACTTATTTGGCTAAACCAACACCTAACCATTTGGCCTAAAGTATAATTATTCATTAAAAATCATGAATCTTCATTAAAAAAACATTTGTTTTCAAGGAGGTTTTCACACTTGGATGAATTGGATCAATTCTTTTAGGCCATAGGACATTATTGTTCATTAAAACATTATGTATTATCATAAAGGACACCACCTAGCCGAATCATTACATGGTTATTCACTCATGTCCTTTGGTTTTCTATAAATTGGCAATGCCTTGGCATTTGTAAGGCATTCAATCACCTTTTTGATTATCAATATACTTGTGAGGATTTCCTCTTTGTTAAATTCTTTAAGTACTCTATCGACTTATCAAGTGCCTTGTGTGCTTGTGGTGTCAAACCCTATCCTCCCATTGATATTTGTGTGTCCTATTTCTTTATAACTAGAGAGGCCAAGCCATTTTGTTAGCAACCCCTGAAATAACTTATAAGGGAAGGTGTTAGGCTCCCTTATAGCCTAGTTTCTTCCTTGTTGTTTAAGATACTATCATCACCATTTTCCATTTCTTTCTTTATCCATCACCATGCCTAAACCATTTCAAACCGCCCTCTTCTGTTGCATACTCATTCATTCTCACTATTATCACCTACATCAACCACCAAACCATCTATTTGAGCCTATCTCCTTTGCAGTTGCTTGCTCATTCACTAGATCCATAATCAAGGGCACACATGCCTTACATTAATAGTGGCCCCCTTTCTACAACGGCCTCCAATTAACATCCCAACAACCTACGAGTGCAACGATAGCTACTAGATCGACCGCTCCTTGCTCTATCACCAGACATGTATAAAATAAAAAGAAACGAAAAGCATAAATGCATAATTATTATTTCGTTTTTATATGAATAATCGTGTAACTAGATATAAGAGAAAACCCATAATTGAATGTAAAAAAATAAAAGAAAAGAGTAATTCAAGTAATAAAAAATCATAAAACAATAGAGGTATTTTTCTCTTGATTTTTTTGGTTGATTTCCAGTTTTATGTACATGTATTGTGTTTCAAATTAAATTAAGAAAGAGTGGGAGACTGATTTGTTTACCTTCATTGTTTGAGGCCTCATCACCAAGAAGTTAAGGGGTTTCTCACTGTTAAAAGGGTATTGTATGTTTTCTTTTTATTGTTTGTTTTCGTGTTTTTCAAAAGAAAGGAAATGTTTAGATTTCTTTTAGGTTTAGGTTAATGTTTAAGGGTAACCTAACCACAGTGGGTGGTGGTCGGAGTGTGAAACATCACTGGTTTATGGTCGAGTTGGGATTTTAGGGGTTTCGATTGGAGAAAGTAAAGTGATACAAAAAATGGGAAATTTTTTGTAGGGTTGTTCCAGTCAGATTTAGAGGTGACCAAAACCAAAACGATGACTGACTTACGGTGGCAGGTGATATGTTGAGGGGATTTGAAGGGTCATGATTGAAGGGTGAAAGCGAGAAGGTTGAGAGAAAACATAAAATAGAAAAGATGTTTTGGGATTAGGGTTAGAAATTTTTACCTGAAATGGTAAAAGATGCAAGTTTTATGCTTAGGAAAAAGGGTCTAATTCCATATCAACCATTAAATTTTACGCATGTTTTTGCATTTTGGTCACTGAATTGTGTTATTTTGATTGTATTTCGAATTGCAAGCCCTATTTATGTTATTTTACCCTTTAGTTTTCAATATTAATTATTAGGATAAAAAAAGAAAATGATGTTTAAGTCCCTTTACTTTAAACATGAAATTACATTTTAGTCACTATAATTATGTTTTTTAAAGTTATTGCAATATTGACTTTTTTGTCTTTTCAATTCAGTCATTTTTTATAACCATTTAAATCACTCGATATGACCTTGCGATGACATGTCTTAGGGTAGGAATATCATTATTATAGTCTAGGCAATTTTAATTATTAACCACTAACTACTAATTTCTAATATATTTAAATTAATTTTATGACCTTATGCGAAACTGTCTTGGGGTATGACTCATATTATTGCGTTCCAGGTAAAAATTTAAAAATCAACCCTCTAACCTTTATTTTTTATTCATTTTTCCTGTTATTTACATCTCCAACCTTTAATTTTCTGTTATTTTAATTTTTTCCTTTAATTTCTTTCCTTTAAATTTCAATCTTTTAATTTTCAACAATTTCAATTTCTTTCCTTACTTTTTATTTCTTTCATTTTAGTCCTTTGACCTTTTAATTTCCAGTATTTAAATTTTTACATGTTTTATTTGAATGTTATATTATGTTTTCTTTCATTTAGTCCCTTATTAGATGTTTTAATTTTAGTTTTTTAGTTTTGATTACTTGTAATTTAGTCCCTCTTTGTAAATTTGTTTAGTTAAACTTCGAAATTACGTTTGTTGCCTTGCTGTGTATGTTGATTTTAGCCATAACATTATTTTACTTACATGATATATATATATATATATATATATATATATATATGTATGTATGTATGTATGTATGTATCATGTTTCTTGCTTTATATATGTGTCTTATTTTATATGCATATGTACCTTCTAAATTCTATAATATATATTTATTATTTTTCATGTTAAATATTTTTTATATGTTTTAAATATTATGTATGAGTACTCTTGTTTATACAAATAGGTATAGGATTTAACTCTTTAAATTAATATGTATGATACCCTGACAAGAATTACTTGATTCGATCAAATAATTGGAGTAAGGGTAATACCCTTTCATTTTAGAATCATCGTGAAGTGATTGTCTTAAGGTATAAGAAAGTCATTTCCAATAATTTTAAAATAAATGTGTATCCTGCTAAGTGAAACCCTAAAAATGATCTTACTTAAAATTTGAGAACGAGGGAAAAGGAGAATGTTCATCTATTTAAATTCACTGTTGAAAGACCATTAGAACACATAAAAGATCCAATCTCGATGTCTATAAATAATCTAGCATTTTTATTCTTTCTAAAATGATTGGTGATATATAATTAACTTGTCTTATTTTTCTATTTATTTTATTGCATGCATTTGAAATACGAATTAATAACGAATTTATGAATGGAATAGTGATATTTTTCATTTTAATTGGAAAATGAAATGACTACTTTAAGACATGAGAAGTCTTGTAATTTCGATGGAAAATAATTAAATATCACTATTTTCCCTTCCTAAATTCAAGTACTAATATTTTTATGTGTTTTAAAAAAGATCTTAAATTAAATTATATTCGAATTTGTAAGTTTCATTGCAAAGATAACTAATTAATTAACTAGGTACTGATTTAAGACGTTGTAGGGGTGCTAAGCCTTCCCCACACATAATCAACTTCCGAATTTTATTTTTTGGTATGCGGACTTTTAAATTGTTTTTTAATATCATTTAGATTAAATTTTATTAAAATATCAAAATCTTTTTGGGTGTCCAATCACACCCTAATCAAAAAGTGATAGCCACTTCACGAACCACTTTTTTTTATTATAAAAAGAAAGCTCCAAATTAGTTGAGGAAGCCTTTTAGATTTCCAATTTTTAGATCGCATCGACAATTACATCAATCGTTAACCCAAATATTTTCATTTATTGGTCGGTTTTTATCAAATTATTTAGCTAATTTATGCGCTTATTGATGACATTTATATGTGGATATTTTTTGTCTTATTGTATAGCTCACGGATGTCTTGTTAGTTTTAAGTTTGCTATGGAAACTATTGCTAGTTTCAGACCTGCAGTTGTCAACATGATTCTTCCTATTAAACCACCAGCTGCTTGTTAATCATTCAAGTATGCAGAAAAATAACAGAAAATGTGCATAAATATAATCATAGCTACTCTTATTGTTGGATGTTGTTTTCTTGAATTTGGTCATAGTTTAGTGATTTAGTAGATTCAAAGATTATTAACACAAGTTCAAGTTGCATGATTTCCATTCACTCAATGAAATACTAGTTCATGTAAAACATTAACTAAGCTCAAAGGAAAATTATTAACATAAGAAAAACAAGAACACTTGGAGTATCACAACTTTTGTATACCATTTTCGTTCTTCTTTTTCTTCTTATTCTTTCTTCGTCTTGTAGATCTTCAACTTCACACCATGATTTCGCATTGTTGACTCCATTGTGGCTGCTACTTATTCTCGCAATGTTTCTAGCTTATTATTTCGAAACACAAGCATCGCTTCGCTCTCATGTGCCACTTTTTTCCTTGCATAGTTGTCCATTTTCAGCTTCTTCAACAGGTTTTGAAGCTCCATTGTTTTGTTTGTTTTTTTTTGTATGTCTTGGTCTCTTTGATTAAGTAAAATAGATGCATTCAATACCATTTTTTTGACAATACTGTAATTTATCATTTGTTGTGTTCTTGCAGTAACAATCTCACCTCTCATCTTGAAAAATATGAAAATGAGAAAGTATATATAAAAATGAGAAAGAAACGATTTTTAAATGTCCACCAATTTTTATTTTGTAAGGAATGTGATTCAAATATTGTGGAGGTGGTGATGTATTTGGAAAAAAATGAAATTAGAAAGTTTTGGGGTTAAATTAAATATAAAATCATTATTGAATGACTTGTTTGTTGTTTTAGCTATAGTTTAGGGGTAAAACTAAATATTAACCATTTTCTTAACGTTGCAATGTCATCATTTTAACAAAGATGATAGTAGAGTGCTCATTTTGTTATAAATCTAAAATGTTAGTGACCATTTTGTTTTAAATCGATAATATTAGTGACAAATTTGTAACTTTTGAAACTTCAATAGGAAAACAAAAATTTACTCAAACATTAATGACCAATTGGTGTAGTTTACCCTTTATTATAATATCTTATTTGGATACTTTTCTTCAAGAGGTGTCCCATCGGCCTCAGGTGTATGTTATACAAAACCAAAACCATTAGTTTTTTCATTCATTTTCTTTTTGTGTAATACTAGGCAAATAAGAAGCACGGGGACAACAGAGGAATCCCGTTTCAAGTTCCCGATACATCTCTGATACGGGTACGTACCAAACACGTGTCATGGTGACAGGGTACGACTGAAAGAAATTGTGGACGTTTAATGTTTACCTGTGGATGTTTAGGGGACATTTGACATACTATCGCGGTGCTGCGAATGGTGACATTGTAAACGATGGCGACGACAACGCGGCGAGGAGTGATGAATGATAGTTGGGGTTGTGAAAAGAAAGAAATAAAAGGAAGAAGAATTGGGCAGTGGTCGCGTGAGGGAGAAAGAAGAGTTATAACATGATTTAAAGAATTGTTGGTCTAATTGTCGATTGATCCCTGAGTTTTCTAGGTTTTTTGAATTTGGAAACAAGTTTTGCAATATTGTCAAATTTACACCAAAATTGAATTTAGGGATTTAGAAAAAAATTCCCAAATGTTAGGGAATCTCCAAAAGCTCACCGTCTTAAACTTAGTGGATAATAATCTCACTGGTTAATCCCAACCTTCATTGTTCAACTCCCAAGCTTAAAACATCTCGATTTAAGCAACAATCTCCTCACCGACGAGATTCTTGCTAACTTCGGTAACCTCAATATGTTGAGTTGTGCTTTACTGAGTCAAAACCAACTCACTGAAAAAATTTGAACTTCCATCGGCAACATGTACTGGTTAGCTAACCTTGATTTATCAATAAACAAGCTATGGGTCAAATACCAACTTACTTGCAACGCTGAATTAGGACAACAATATATTTTCCAACGGATTACCGACGAAGGTGTTGGGGAATTCTGGTGTACGTATCTTGAACTTAAGCTGAAACTCCCACGAAGGGGAAGAAGAAGCAATTTCCATAAAAAGGTTAAAGGCTTCCATCAATTCTCCACCATTATTTAGTGACCAGATAAGCGATCAACGACCAAGTAAGCATTTAATAGTCCAACTCAGCTTTCTGTCATCGGAGTTAACGTCTGTTAATGTTGAGTTATCCTTTTATTACAAATTGATAATGTTAGTAACGAATTTGTAACTTTTGAAAGTTCAATGAGAAAACCGAAAACTTACTAAAACTTTAGTGACCATTTGTGTAGTTTACCTCTTAAAAATCCAACTTTACTAAAAAAATGAACACCCTTCATAGTTTTTTTACCATTAACAATCACAGGAGACTAAAGAAAATTGGATAACATCTTAATGTTTTATATATGGATTGCATCATTACCTAAATTACTTAAGAAAAAGACATTCATTTAGCATTATGTCATACTTGTGTTGAGTGAGTATATTATACGCGTTTTACGAATCATATATCACTAATAATATATTCATATTAAAGATTTTAATCAGTTGCATATATATATATATATATATATATATATATATATATATATATATATATATATATATATATAATTATGCATATATAGTTTCTAATAATTTAACATACTAAAAATAAAATAAAAAAACATTAAAGGCACATGTGGGACTTGTGAGGTATGTTGAAAGGGGTGGGGGAGTTGGAGTGACATAAAGCAGAAATTACTGGTGAAAAAGGAAGCCCCATATTCCCCAATCCCCATCCACCAGTCTTTATTTCTCTTGTTGATATCTTTAAATTCTTCCATACCAAAAGTAATTATATATATATATATCAATGATTCGAGGATTTAAATGATGAGATCTCTTTTGTTTAAATGAATTAGCATTAAATGAATGTATTTGGATAAAATACATTGTCTTTTTTTCCTTAAATATCACCTATTAAAAAAATTATTGACATATTGTCAAAATTAATCCCTAATTTTTACTAAAATGGTCATTTTGGTATTTATTATTTTTTGGAGTATTTTGACCACAACGTTTCATTTTAGGGCAAGAGGCCCCTCTATTGATGGAAATAAAAAAAATTATTAATGCTCTAAAAATAGGGACTTTTTTATCCTAAAATAAAATGTTGTGGGTTAAAATGCTCTAAAAATAGAATAAGGGCTAATATAACTATTTAACCAAATGTTAGGGCCTTTTTGACCTAAAATGAAACTTTGTGGTCAAAGTGCTCCAAAACTTAGGGACCAAAATGACCATTTCATAAATGTTGGGGGCTAATTTTGACATTGTGCCAAAATTATTTCCTATTTTAGTATACATATTCGATTAAATTTTAGATTGATACTCTTTTTTTTATCACCATGTAGGTAGCGTTTTGAAGGATAGAATGTGCATTTTATATGAAGCTTTTTTTGCCTACGTGGCACATCACAACCACATCTCTGTCATTGATCCCTCCTAAATCCAATGGATGAAAATACAAGTTATACTGGATGCAAAGACTTGGGCTGCTAAATCCTCGCCCTTTATCTATCCTAAAGCCAACAACTAGAATTAAAATCACATTGATCATTAATTATTTAATTTAAAGTCTAAAATAAAGGTTTTCTTGGATTAAAAAACCAAATTCGATCAAGCTTTATAATTTAGCTTTGGGATGAATTATTACATTTATTTTACTGAACTAATGGACTTCAAAACTAATTGAAGGTTTCTCCTCCAAGGCTTGAGCGTGTACATCAATTCAACAATTAGTTGTAGGTTTTTTTTTGGCCCGGTAGGGCAACCGGAATAATTATTTGGCCCAATAGGGCGCTTAAAAAAATATTTTGGTATCTAGGGTATTTTTTACAGTGCAGTGCGAACTAATTTCCATGAGATACAATTTTTTTTCTGTGTCCAATATTTTAACATTTCCCGTGGAACGAGGTGACGAGTTCCATTAGAAAATTATTATTTTTCAAGATTATTATGTGAATTTTTATTTTCAAAAAGAAAAAAATACAGCGGAACTCGTCACCTTGAGGTGATGAGTTGCTTCAGTTTAAAAATTTATAGCCGTTTTAGATTTGAAAAAGAGTCGTTTCTCAAATTTTAACTATAAATATGAGTTGAGTTAAATAATAGAGTTATAGGAGAACCAAAACATGCACTTGTGGGAAGAAATATTTCAAGCAATTTTCGGAAGATCATCTTTGTTCTGATCACTCTTCAGATGATTCAGATTCAAGCTTGTCTTCAGATGAGGAGTACATATAAGTATCAATAAAGTTTATTCTTGATCAATATAACGAATTGAAGAGGGAGGAGGAGAAGGAGAAGGATAAGAAGAAGAAAAAGTTAGCAAGCCGACACAACAAACAACTCATCGAAAGGAATGAGAATGAGAAAAATAATGTAAAAATTGAAAGGAAAAGATGTTTATTTTGTTGATTTTTTTTAAATATATGTACGAATCTGTCTTTAAATAAGCGTTATAGGTTGCAATTATATATGAAACGTAAAAACTGAAAACTTATCATTGATATTTGTAAAATCAATACAACATGGGAATACGATCATAAAGGATTTATTAGCCTGCTCGATATCTTGGGAGATGTGGATAGTGCTTCCTATTGTGGCCTTCACCTCTGCAGTGGCCACATAGCTTCGGTAGACCTTGCTTTCTTTTAGGGTCATCCATATCAATATGAATTCGACTAGATTTGGGATGACCCCTGAACTTCCTCATAATCTTGGATTAGGCAACCATTCTTTACAGACAATAGGTGGCCAATATACATCGTTCGAGAGGTCCTTGAACTCACAACTATATATGTTGTGCATAGTATGCAAGTTATAACAATCATCATTGTAAATGTATGGGTCTACATTCACATGCATACACGCAACAACCATGTGAGCGCATAGGTATCTGAAGGCTTGAAATCGACCACAATCACACCATCTTCTATTCAGATTACCAGTATATGTAATACCCTAAATTTTGGTTAGTGACCAAAATGTAACTTTTGAAAGTTTGTTTGGTCAAAGTATAAACTTGGAAAAATTTAGAGAATTAAGTGATAAATTTCCTAAAAGAATTCTATTCCATAAGTAGATAATTTACTCTTGAGAGTGAGGTTTTATAGAAATCATATTGTTGGATTTGAAATTTTAGTAAAGAAAAATTAGAAATGGTTAAAGTCCGATAAGGAATCGGTAATTCAGATTGAATTGGAGTTTTACAAAAATTTGAAGGATGTTATAAAATGGTTGGAAATATTATTTTAATATTTTAGATTAGAGAAATTTGGTTTGGAAGTGTGCAATATTTCATATTTAACCGAAACAGTGGAATTTAGTGACTAAAATGCAATTTTTGAAAAATGCATGGGAAATTTCATAAATCAAAGTCAAAATAATTCATCTTTGACTTTGGAAGATGATAAGGATGAGTTGTCATGGTTTTATGGTGAATAGGAAGATTCATTAAGGGTGATTTGGTCTTATCTCAATTAAATGAATATTTTATTCATTTATAGTGGAATTTAATATAAACTATTATGAAATGCACCCAACATTTCATCCAAATTGCTTATCTTCTTCTCCAAGCTGTCGTGGGTTTCTCCTAAGGTGAGAGAAAGCTTCAATTCAATTTTTAAGCAAATTCATTTGGATTTTGAGTATGTCATAAATAGAAAATTGATATACGCGAAAAACACTATCATTTGGTACTAATATTGCATAATAATCTTGTTAGTGTTCAAAGATCCCAAATTCTATAGTTTGTGTTCATAAAAGGGATCATGAAATTAATGATGGATCTTGACGTTTGTGAGGTAGTTGATTAATATTCAAGCATGTATGATGATTAGAACATGTTTAATCTTTCTAGAACTTGTTCTTTAAGTTTTGGCCATGGATTGTTTGAGTGAGAAAAGTTATGGAAAAAATATATATGGGCTGGAAATGATGAAGGAAGTATTCTACAAGTCTTAGAAAAATTCAGAGACCATTTTGTAATTTTTGAAAAGTTGGGGATCAATTCGGCAACTTTGAAAATTGATAGGTTGTTGTGTAAGTATTTTATAATTGATGTAATATGCTGGAAATTGTTTTGGGATTAAAACGAGTGTTAGAATGTGAAATATGACTATTTTGGAAGTTTGAAAAGATTGGTGATTTAAGTACAATATTTGCATAGTTGGGGTACTTAAATGTAATTATGCCTTTGTAAAAGCATTTGAATGGTAATAATTTCAATACTGGAATTTTTGTATTGAAATTTTTAAGTGATAAAATGGTGAAGGACTATTTTATATAAGTTTGAAAAGTTGGTGACAAGATAAAAAAGAATTAATAAGTGTTTAAGTATTTGGTGAAAAATGAGTTTCAAGTATATTATGGAGTTGTTATGAGATATGTTTATGTTAGTACAATACTAACATATGTATTGTTATGAAATTGTGATTTATACAGATTGTGATTTATTTGTGATCGAAGCAAGTCAAATAGAAAATGGTTTATTGTGGACAATAGTGAGGCACATATATTTTAGAATTACAATGATGTGATTCCAATCAGCCCTAACTTTCGTCTTGATCTGATTAAATCATTGAAGTTCACCAAAGTTGATTCAAAGGGAGTTCTACCTTACTTCATCCTATACCTACTCATTTATGGACTATATTTTATCATATGTTTATATTTACCTCTTGGGTTATGCTTATCATATGATATCATTCATTGCATGAATTTGCATGAGTTTTATTAGTTGCATGACATTCATTGCATTTAATAAGTGTGTTGTTCATTTAAGCATGCATTTTATTTAAATCATCTAGTTCATTTAGGGAAGTATATCATTTATGCATTTAGATTATTTAGTAAGCTACTTCATTTATGCATCTAGATTATTTAGTAAGCTACTTCATTTATGCATCTACTTCATTTAATAAAGTTAGCTCATTAATTAAACTAGTTCATTCATCAAACTAGTTCATTTATTAAACTAACTCTTAATTGATTCATGCATGTTTTCAATTAAAGTTTGAATAAAGTTCACCTTTGTGTCTAGGTGCATGAGAGAAGTTGAACAGTTTCAACAGATGCAAGAATATCAGTCAGAATGTCTTCTAATTCTGGAAATGATACAGACGTTTTTGGGTCCAGAAATCAATTGAATATTATTCATCTATCTCTTAGCTTTCCAACGCCTTTTGAATCACCTCAATTCGATATCGGGAGCTTGAGATATGATCGAATTACTGAAGATAGTGCAGGATGGAATTTTCATTACGGGAATTTCATGCATGGATGATTTGGATGAGTTTAAGCCAAGGAAGAGTCCTTTCATCTTCTACCAAGAGACAAGCCATTTAAGGTCATCTTTATTCACCTAATTCAAAGCATTCAAGGCTGATTTAATCATCCAAACCAAGGGCTGATTTAATCATTCAAACCAAGGGCTGTTCATATTCTTGGAGAGACAATGCATTCAATCCTTCATAATTCACCTATTCAAGTCTTACTTATCATTCTTTGAATGCTATTCACATGCTACCAAGGAACAAGCAATGAAGGCTGATTTTATTCCATTTAAACATCAAATTAAGTGATAAAATCAGAAAGGAATTTGGAGAGACAAATTGATTTGGACATGTAGGATGTCCACATTCATCTTATGACTTCATTTAACCTCTTTTCTTCCATTTGCAAGCAAAGCAAGGTAGCCCAAGAGTCACCCCTCCTTCTTGGACGAATTAAGGCCATATTCAGCTTCAAATTATCTAGATTCATCACCAAAATGATCTAGAATATTCATCCAACTTTGAAAATAAGAAGACAAAGCATTCAAGTGCATTTTATTGCTAAATTGTTGAGAATGTTATCATCTTTTGAGTCTTTTCATATGCTTCTTAGAAATACTATAAATAGCCACCTTTGGGATCATTTGTAGACACACAATTTGATTTATGAAAATACTTTGAAAGATTTCTTTCATTTTAGTTCTTGGATTAGAACTCTATCGGTTTCTTGTCGGTCTTGAAGCCTTCATCCATTTCATCTTGTTATAGCATTGGTTCCTAGCTCTACTATAGCTACTATAGCTAGTGGGTCACGTTCCCTCTATCACTTCAATTCCATCTTTATTATATTGTTGGTTCCTAATTCATATATAGTTAGAGGGTCACAATCCATCCTTTGAATTACTATCATTCTCCACGCCAACCACAAACATCCTTCACCATTTTCGTTACATCTATTCAACCACTATCACTACCACACTTCTTTCATTTACAATCAACTTCAACTTCATTATATCATTTTCATTACTTTCATACACATATTTATATATACATATTTTCCTTCTTATAACGTTGTTTGTGCATTTTCAGACTTCAATCAAAGCACTGTGAAGTTCTTACTAGAATCACGATCAGGCAACATTGTATATGAATCAGAACAGATAACCGGTATCATATCATATAAAGTGTCAAGGTGAGTACAATACATGCATAAAATTATACATGGATGTTTTATACATCATCAGGAAGCCTTGCGATAAGTCGACCTTGTTTATATCAGCATGATATTATGTCATATTTTTATAAATTGACATGACATAGATATGTCAAGGTATGAAATTATAATTCATTGAATATGGAAAATGTGATATTTTACCATGAATGCTATTTTGGGTATAAAATGCCCAATGTTAAATTATGATAATATACTTTGCCATTGATGGATCGAATAAAATAGACTATATGCCCAAGTAAGTCATTGAGGGACATTGTATAGTTATCATGCCATAGAGTATAGCAGCTGCAGGTTTATATTAGCACTATAGTGTGTAAGGAAACTAAGTGCAGGTTTATGTATGGATTAGCACTATAACGTAAGCTTAGTGTAGGTGGTGGGCATGACCTTATGTGTATTATCCGGATTAGCACTATGGCGTAAGCTTAGTACATGTTTAGTACTACGGTGCATGTATTTTACTCGAATTCCCAGGGTCCTTAGGGTTTTATACTGGGCTATTGTCTATGGTTTTATAGATTACTGGTTAATAAATGGTAAGCATGAAATTTTCTTACAAACTTATGGAATAAATGGCAAGTATATTGGTAAGAAATTTTATACTCAGTTATATTATTTTGATCATGGTAAAATATTGGATATGTTGGTAACATGATTTTATGTCATTTGATTTTGACATTGATATTCATGAATGAATTGTATTGCACTGTTGATTGTTTTAAATTGCCTCACTAAGTATATACTTAGCGTGTGATGATTTTCACGAGTAGGTAAAAAGCCTGTAGTGGAATAAAGAGTTCAAAGTGGCATCATCATTTAAGAGTATATTTCAATATCAGTAAGACATCTTATGATGTAAGGTTGACTTTATTAGTGGCATGTATTTATTAAAGTCATATTTGTTATGTTGAACTATGCTTAGATATAACAATTTATGGAAAAGAAAATGGAAATTTTATAGTGATGAAAGTTTAAGTTTTTATGAGTTTTATATATATTTTGCTGAAATCACTGTAGCAATTACTGTAGCAGTGAACAATAATGAACAGGGGTACTGATACCCTGCTACAGTTACCGATACCCTCACTGTTCACGGTACTATTCATAAAAAACAATCTTTTGAATTAAATTGGTTACAAAGAAACATAATTCATATGATCTGATATTTTTATAATATCAGTTACCATTTTAAGAAAATAAATTTTAAATCACTTTTGAATTGAGAAATGGTTTTAGAAAATTGGGGTTACATCTATAATCTCTATAGGTATAATTATACGGGTTATGGGTGTTACAGTATAAGTGGAAGAAGTCCCACTCTCATGTGGTCGAACAAGTGCTTGGACAATATTATCAGATTCCAATGTAGTGAAATTATGAACATGCATTAATGTTGCATGAGTTTGATTTTTGTTCATTGCTTTCTCCATATCTGGAGCCAAATTTCTACTCTCGTTGAGTATTGCCTCTACTTGGGCACTTTTGTCTGCCCAAACTTTACCTAACTTGACGTATGTCTCCTGAACAATACTTGCCACCGGAAGATGTCTAGTCCCTTTTAGTATTGAATTGATACACTCAACAAGATTGTTTTTCATATGACCGTAATGTCGACCTTGATCGTCATATGATTATGCCCATATTTCCCTATGTATCTTAGATGAAAAGTTATACACCTATTCTCCATAGTTTTTCAAAATTTTCAGTCTTTCCCGGAAGCTCGGTTGTAGTAATGCATAGCCTGAAAAAATAGTTAGGTGTAAGTATAATAATTTAAACGAAGACCAAAACCAAAAAAATGAAAGGTGAAACATAATAAGTTACCCATACTGATAATATTTTTCTTTATGTTCTTATTCTTGAACCTCTTCATAGCATTTGAAGTAATATGATGAATGCAATATGTAGGAAATGCATGCAGAGGTGACCACCTACTCCCCGATCTATCAATCATGGCCAACAACCCAGGCAACAATATGAGATTATAAAAACCCCATCTTGGGTAAAAACATGGCAATGCAAGTTTGACAGAAAGAAATTTCACGTTTCCTCATACTCAATTTTTATAATGGCTAAGGTAATGGCTAAGGTAATGGGGAAGATGTTTTTGTCACCATCTTATGCATTAACTATCATAAGGATGTGTTTGTATAAGTCATACAAAAAAGTGCTATCAATTTGGACCATCTGTTTGTAGTAACGAAAACCTTCAATTTAAAACTTGAAAGCCCAGAACAAGTCTCCAAAAACTCTCCTTCTAGGGATAACTTGTCTATCAAATGTGGTTGCAGGATAAGTGTAGGAGCGAACAATGGTCTTTGGGATGAAATATTCCATTACATGCAACAGATGTGGAAGCTCATTATACGAATTATCCCAATCACCGTATAGTAGTGTCATTTCTTTCCGTTTGGCTATCTAGGACTTGTAATAAGACGAAATATAACTAAATGTATTCCGTATTGATGCCACGATCATTGATACCAGGATCCTTGGAATTTTGTCCACCAGTAGCTTCTCGTATCATATATGACATCGGAGTCTAAGTGCTTGTGGCCTTGTGTCAAGGTGCTGAACGAGAAACTGTCCTGGTTGTGGAACATTGTCACTTTCCACAACATCTTTCATTTTAGGTATGAGACACATATCCTCCACTTACAACCAACGTTGTTGTTAATACATCTGACAAATATGTCTTTTGGTTAGACTCCACAAAGGTGAATTCCATATAAGCTTTTATACAAAACTCCTTCACAGCTAGTTGTACATCCTTCTTACTCCCAAACTATGACCCAACTCCAAACTACGTCGATACGTCATCTGAGGTCTCCTAGTGGGTTTACACATATCGAACATACCAGGAATCTCAAGATTCCTCATGGCATCATAGTTTATCTTATACATTGCAACTGCATGACGATATTGAGGCATCTGGGGTTACGAACTTTCTAGTTGCATTACTGTTGGTGGATGTGTCCAACAGGGCAAAGCATTTTGTATTGCTTGGCCACAAGAAACAGCTGCCTCCCATACATCACCCTTTATATCAAAGGCTTGTCCCTCTGAAGCAGGCTTAGCGATATCAGATTCATCGATTATTGGCGTATCATTATCCATCGTAAGTTGAATAAAAGTTTCATCGTCCTCGTTCAAATCAACAACGATTTCACCGAATTACCTGAAAAGGCTATCTACATCTTCTGATGGTCCTGCTTCTGTGGTCACCGATACAGCAGTTGAGGAAGTAGGAACATCTGCAGTTTTAAAAATAATCTCAATCATTTTATTATTGGAAGATTGATGAATGACGACCATAGCAACTACCATGCCATCTTCATCGTGCAGGATTACTCTATATTTGAGCGAAGTCTTTGAAACGATATGTCAATATCTCAAACTTGAAACATAAGCTCTGATTTTGTTTTCGATTTTCATCTTCATTTTCTCAGGAGTTACATTTGTTGGGAATATCATGTTCACGGGATTTTGTGACATGAACTGAACACCATCTTTAGTTTCAACAACTTGGCCATTTGGGTGGACAACTATGAAGAACTTATTTGTCATAGCTTCAGAGAGAGATTGATTTTTTCTTGTTCTATACTATTGAAAAAAATAACAAACCTTATGAAGATTCATTTGAAGTGAGCCAATTTAAAACAAATATGACCTTGCATTAGTTACCATTCAACAACTCTCTAGTGAAATGTCATATTCAATGATTCAGCTACTTTTCGGTTCTAAATTAATGCCCTATTTTATATTCTTTTCAGAGGTCATTTATTGCAACAATAATGTTCCATTTCAGCTTTTTCAGAGGCCATTCAATGCAAAATTCAAGCAACTTTTCAGAAAATGGGAGAAAATAGCGGTGCATTATCATCTTTTGCAACTTTTCAGTGATATATCAACTTAAATTATAAAGTTTTTCAGTGTTGAATGATCCTTTCAAATCATAAAAAACGTGTTAACCATACCAAAATTTTCACGGTTTTAGCTACTTTTTAGAGGTAATTTATTACAGCAATAATGTACCATTTCAACTTTTTTTCAGAGGTCATTCAATGCATAATTCAAGCAACTTTTCAGAAAACAGATGAAAATAGTGGGGCATTATCATCTTATGCAAAATTTTAGTGATATATCAACTCAAATCACAAAACATTTATGTGTTGAATTATCACTTCAAATAATAAAAAAACATGTATTTTAACCAGGCCAAAATTTTCAATGTTTCAACTACTTTTCGGTGCTAAATTATTGTACCATTTCAACTACTTTTCGTAGGTCATTTATTGCAGTAATAATGCACCATTTTAACAACTTTTCAGAGGTCATTTATTGCAACAATAATGCACCCGTTTGCTTTTTAGAGCCCATCCAATGCATAATTCAAGCAACATTTCACAAACTTTTCAGTGCTCATTTATCTTCAACAACTATTAATATGTGTTAGTTGAAAGTCATTTTACTCTAATATTAAAGAAAAAAAACACCTTCAATCTTTCACTTCAAAAACTTGAGTTTTTTTGTTTCAAACATGTCAACTATTTGTGCAACTATTTTTTATAATTGCAAATCTATAACAATGTGTTTCCCAAAAAACATTCAACTACATGAGTTGAAGTTCAGTATAGAAACAAGACTTCTACTCGGAAGCAGTAGAAGAGTATCTTCCTTATATTATAAATTTCCAGTATCATGCATGAGGTTTCATCTAAGCGATGATGTAGACCTTGCTAACATGATTGAGGCATATTTCTATAACTCTTTGTCTAATGTCGATTTTGTTTATAGAGTTTGATGATCTCGAACTTGCTCGTACCATTGATGATATTGTTTCCAGCTCGAATATCCTACCACCTCAGACCAATAACCAAGAAAAAAAACATAGATGATGGAGACCCAGAAGCATGTTCCAATTTGTACGTGAACGACAATAGGAAAAAGAATAGGGAGTTGAAGAGCTTAATCTTACTTCTGACAAGTCTACTGTTTACGAAGATTAAAACTTCTTAATCAATATTGTTATGTTAATGATTTTATTTAATGTTTATGGTGTTCGTAAGATTAGTCCAATTTATGTCCTTATGTTAATGTATTAAGTTTGTAGTTTTTTCTTTCTAATGTGCATTTCTGGAGGCCTAATCTAATGTTCATAGTTTATTGTTTTTTTCATCATATATATATATATATATATATATAAAGAACTTGTCACCTCAATGTTACGAGTTCAATTGTATATTTTTTAAAATAAAAATTCGCATAATAATCTTGAAAAAATAATTTTTTAATAGAACTCGTCACCTCAAGGTGACGAGGGTGACGAGTTCCGCGGTAAATATTAAAATATTGAGCCTAAAATAAAAAAAAATCCCATGAAAATCGTCACCTCGAGGTGACGAATTTATCATGTACTGTAGAAAATGCCGTATATCCTAAAATAATTTTTGAAGTACCCTATTGGATCAAATAATTATTCCGGTTGCCCTATTGGAAAAAAAACCATTAGTTGTAAACTTGCGACCCATTTATCTTTTGACGCACATAACTATGAATTGGAATCCAATTTTGTTGGGCTTCCTTCTTGGAAAATATGTAAATTTTGTTGGTCTTCAAGAAGGTTTGAAGACCCTTAC
The DNA here is from genome assembly GCF_006381635.1 of Hibiscus syriacus. Lineage (NCBI taxonomy): Eukaryota > Viridiplantae > Streptophyta > Magnoliopsida > Malvales > Malvaceae > Hibiscus > Hibiscus syriacus. The sequence goes on along the minus strand of NW_024062824.1, from coordinate 466,830 downwards.
AAAATCCTATACGATTGCATGTAGTTGGACCTTGAGTTGTCTTGACTTTATGCTTTTGATTGGACCAAGCAAAAAACACAGCCCTTCACGATGATAGGCTTTGGTGTATGTACCTGAAAGCGCTTTTAACAAAACACACATTTACATATGTTGCAAAAAAGGGTGACAATCCGATAAATAATCAGAAATGTTGTTTTCGAAATTGAATTTTACTTTGGTGATGTTAAGAAGAAAAGCCATTTATATTGGTTTTTTTAAATTTATTTATTTTCATTTTACATGTAATTAAAATTATATTTATATTTAATTATTATTAATTTATGTATTTATATTTATTTGTTTAGAACGAATCAAGTAACTTCAGTGGTTAAGGAATTTGTTATTCTCTTTTGAAGTTCCAGGTTCGAGCATCGGTAGGGGTATAAGCGTTCATTGTCAAATGATTGAATTTTTTTAAATATATACTACTTTGCATTCACTCTTTATTTATCAAAAAAATATATTTCTTTAATATAATGTTCACCAACATCAAATAAAGATGTTTATGATTCTATTCATAAACAATAAATGAAGATGTTTGTGATTATATTTATGAACAAATAATTAAGTATATCTACAAAAATTAAAATATTTTTTAGAAGTCGTTAATTTTATTAAAAAGAGAAAATATTCATAATTAAGACGAAAGTTTACAACATATATGTAAATTAACATATAATTAGGACATTTTATTATAACCATTGACACAAAAATTGATCACTTAAAATCTCATGAGGATCATACAAGGAAAATGTTAAAAATCTAATAAAAACTCGAACAAAAGATATATACGAATATATTTGACAAAATCGATAAACGAACAAAAAATATATAAAAAATATATTTATATATAATAAACGAATAAATTGTAAATAGACTTTTTATTTTTTTATTTAATAATAAAAAATAAATATTAATAATTATATTTTAAATAAATAAATAAATATAAACACAAATATTTTAAATATATTTTATCAAAAAATACTAAATTTAAATAAACAATTTATAAAATAAAATACACCAAATTTATTTGTTAATATAAACAATTTGAATATATTTATAACCATTCTTTTTCTGAGAAAAATAATATTTTCCATTCGTAACATTTATTTAACTTAATAATAAATATAAATAATCTCTTCATTTAATACCTAAAAATAATTTTAATTATCATGTTAAATGCTCCTGTTAATTAAACTCAATCATTAAAATTTAATAAGTTTTTTATTTGATTTAATTATATAAAATCTTTTTAAAAAAAAATAAATTGTCTTATAGTTAAATTTAATTTAATTTTATATATAAGATATTTTTATTATAATATATTCATATATATTTTTAATTACCTCATTTTTAGAGGATAAAATGAAAAGGTAAATATAACTACTATAACACATATATATTGAATTATTTTTTTATTTAATAAAAATAAAAATTATTTATTTCATATCGAAAATGAATTTTAATCTTAAATTTACATTAAATTCGGTTAAATTATATATACACCCTCCACCTAATCCAATTCAGATTTAGAGAGATTTAGAGAGATCTGAACTCGACCTGTCTTTTTAAGATAAAACTCGAATCCGACCTGACTCAACCTAAAACAAATAAATTTATTAAAAAAAATTAATTTTATTTGATAAAACATTATCTAATTAAAAATAATATAGAAAGGGGTATTTTTATAATTAATCCTGAACGTATAAGGTAAAATTACATTATTTTTCAGGTCGAATTAGATCCAATCGTATAATTTTCATCATAAATCTGAATCTGACCCAAACACATTTTCTAAAAAAATCTGATTGTACCCAAAAATCATTAAAAAAACTTGACTTTGTAAAATCAATTCAAATTGAAATCTATTGAATTCGAATCCCATGTCAATCCTTGTATCATATCCATCCTTCCTGTGTTCGTGTGTGTGTGTTTTTTTTTGGGTGGGTGGGTGGATATTTACTTATGTAGTAGCTAAATAAACAGCTAGCGAGTTACTTACTCACATCTGTTGTTTGTGATTGTGAACTGGTGAGTCAATCCATCTATCTCCCCCCAAGTGATCTCATAATCCACTTTCCTTTTTACTCTGTTGGCTCCTCTTATTGGCTATCCTTCTTGTTCCATATCTTTCCTTATATTTTGTTTGGACTTTGTTTGTCTCACTTGATTCTCATAACTCCTCCCCCACATTAATGTCTCAAACTCTCAGCTTCACTTCAGCCTCAGCAGTTCATAAACCCAATAGTAAGTACATGAATTCTCAGATTATCCTTAGGGCTTCGGCTTGACTTACAAAGGCTTTTCCCAATAGTAAGCAGCCTGTCTTCCATATGTTGTTTTCTTGATAATAAAATCTTGGGTTCACGTGTACATGAATGTTGGGTTTTCTTTTTGGTTCTTTCATACCTTTAAAAAAGCATTGAATTGTTCCTTTGGTTTTTCAAATTCTGTATGTGACAAAGTCCATATTGTCCTTTGAAGCACATTAAAAATGGACTGACTCCCACCGAGGATGAAAAAGTTTTCTAATGCAAACTGTTTTCTACTGTTTTTGTCCTTTGAAACAATGGTTTCTGCTCTTTTCTTTGCTTTCTTTTCCTTTTCTTCCTGCAGCTCTTACGTCCACATCTCTGACTAAATACAACCCTGCGTGCATATATTCAACAATGGGACAAATTTGGTTACCTCTTATTGTTTGCTTTTTGAGGTCACTCCCCTTCCCTTCCATTTTATTTACAATTATCTCAACATTCACTTAAATTAAGCCTATGATATTGGAAGATTAGCATGTGTTTCTACTATACAATATTGGACTTCAAAACATGGGTAAAACTATACCCTATAATGGAAACAGATACTATATTCACTGTCTTGTACTTGCATATAATCCTACTGAATTTTATCTACTTTTTTCTTTGAAATCTTAGAAACTATATACAACTACTTCATAATTACTGTGCTGCAAATAATGAAGCAATCTATAGACTGTAAATATAGCTTTTGACTTTTGTTTTTTTTCCATGTCCTAACAGTATAGAAAAATCAGCTACCTTTTTTTTTTCTTTCTTTCACTAGTTTTTAGATTGACTGTTTTCAATAGTGCACCCTCTTAATCAAAATGGCAGATAGGTTTTTGAAGCTTTGACAATACCCGCAACATAAGTATAAAAATTTAAATCTTTTAAATATATTAAAAATTTATTTGTATCAAACACTTAAAACTCGAATTTTACAAATAAAGCCTTGGGTGAGGGGAAAAAGGATAGATCGAGTGGAAGGAACATGAACTACTAACAAAACTAAACATATTTGCTTCTCACTTTAGGCTGGTGGAGAATGAAATAATGAGAGAGTGGAGGCAGCTCTTTGGCAAGGGGGCCAAGGCCATGCACTAATTCATAACTAGGAGTTTTTTTATATATAAAAAATAAAGGAGAACACCTTTTTTTTAACCAAGGTGATGTGGGATTTACTCATGATTGCAACATAATCAAAAGAATCAACATTCCTTCTCCCACCCCTCAACTCACAACTCAATCTTTCATTCAAGGGTTCAAACCAAATGATATACATTTGAAAATCTGTCTCTATGATTACCTTCTTCATGCACATGTCCATGCAACAAATATATCCCCTTCTTTGTTATTTGGGTAAATTACAATGATGATTCTTCTTTTAGATCTTTCTTATTTTAGTCAATAATTTTTAAAAAAATTAATGTTTTAATCACTTATGTTATCGGTTCATTATACTTTGATCAACTGGCAACTAACTCTCGTTAGTTTTATGATGTGGTACATTTGTTAAAAATGTTAACTTTTAACCTAACCCATTTTAGACAAAATAATAATTTCTTAAACTTTAGATAAAACACCAATTTGATCACTGATGCTTTGAATATTGTAACAACATTTAGTGCAAGCATACACTATCTATCAAGTAATAAAGTGGACGCAAATTAATGCATCGAGTATCGTATCCAGAGAGACTAGTATAACTCAAAGAATTGTCATAGCATTAAGTAAATAAAATAAAAAAATTGTGTAGGTGATGTTGTGAACAAAATAATAAAAATATAAAAGTAAAATAATACAAGAGTGAACAAAATAAAGGGATAAAGGGAATCATAGCAGTGACAATGAAAGTAGTGAATTGACTCAAGCAAAATATTGTGGAAAGTTAAAGTCAATCATGCAATTAATGATGTCACAGTAATAAGATCGATGCTTCTAGCATTAACTTAGCATCTTTTCCTTTCTCGATGGATCCACCTAGAAACTCACATATGTCTATACTCACTTATGTAAATTTACTAAGTATGCTACAACAATCAGTCAACTAGATCTCTCTATACTGAAATGTTGCTCTCTAGTCGTTGATGCCCTGAAAATTGCACACACCTCTCGATCTAGTGCTCACACAAAGCCACTCACCTCTCGATACAATGGACTGGGCAGTTATATGTCTCTATACTAAATGCCTTAATAAAACCAAGCAAACACTAATCGAATTAATGGACAAACTTAATTAAACACGAACTTCATAAAATATATTTAAAAATATAGGAATCCAACATTTAACAAATCCTACACAATTTAAAGAATATTTCAACTAAACAAAAATAAAACCCCCTCTTGGCTTCGTTTCATCATTTTTGTTGTTGATAATGTCGTTGATCACAAACCACCGCCCTCTCAGTGCAGTGACTTTACCTTTACATCTAGCTACTGCTCTTCCCCAAAGTTTCCTAGCGGCCATGGTTGTCGGTGAAGAAAAAAATAATAAAAATAAAACCCTAAAAAGCTCATTTAATTAGTTGCTCCTATCTCTTTTACATATGAATTAAAAACCCTAAAAAGTAGAGTTTACTCCCTCATTAAATTGAGAATATTTTCCATTAAGGCTTCTTTATATTTTTCAATTCTTTCCATAGTAGGATTTTGCACAGTTGTCAATAGTTTCTGCCCGTCCATTGCTACAACAACAATCTAACAATCATGTCTCGTAGCAACTCACAATGTCTATAGTATCAGAAAATGTCACAATATCAGGGTAATAATATAAAAAAAATATCATAATTAGTCTAAGAATTACCAACCCACTCCCAGCAATGCATGTAATGCATAATTAACTAAAAACACTCTAAATATGATGTTAAAATACTAAAGTACAAGCTCAAACCTAAGTAAAAAGGTTCTAAATAGTAAGTCTTTTGGAGATTTTTCACACCACCAAACCTAAGTGTTTGTTTGTCCTCAAGCAATGCATGACAACAAATTCCTTTCAACAATTAGAAAACATAACTCTTACACTTTCCTTACACCTGACACCTCAGAACCTTTGTAATTTTCTACCAATCACCTTCGAACCTTAGATGAGTGTGCTCTTAGTTGTGACAATTCACCACCATGGGCATTTGCAGAGAATATCATAATTATCAAAGTAATTAATTAAGAAAAAGATGTCAAAACAATTACTATTTAGCTTAACTAGAGTTTCAACTCATCACAACTACCTTAACTACCTTCCTATACTTGAGTAATAAAATAAAGCCACTAGCGAACCCTGTAGCCTTTTAGGTAGAGTCATCATGTGAATAATTTCATTTACTCGTGCTATTCAAGACTATATTTCCTACTCAGTATTCACTACGTGTACCGACCTTTCCTTAGAAGTGGAGTGTCCAAGAGATAAAATATTTTCATGAAAAATTTATTCAACTAGAGTGAGTTGGGCACCTTTACCAAAGAACTTAGTCCAAATGTATAATTTTTTTTCTTTTGATTTTGTTTTTGTTTTTTAAACATAAAAGATAACTAAATTTCTCCAAAATACAAACAAGTTAACCAAGCACAACATTCGATAAATAATTATAACATCACAAGAATCATTAACGCAATCTCAAGTTGTCTCTAAATCCTAAGATTCTTGATATTAAATTGCTATCGGTAATTATCTCATCACAAGGTAACTACAAATTCTCGGTAATTGTTTGCTTATCTAAATTTCATGGAAAGCTTGAATGAACAACACAAACGGTGCATGACACAATGAACGACACATACGAACAACACACTACCAAACATGAGATGTACACGTCCCTCAATACACGTAAACACAATAAAAAAACATGAGAGAAGGGACAACAATACTCCTCTAATGATGTTGTACAATAATGAATGTCTGGAATTCAAGAAGATGCTAGGCAACAATGATTGTTTGGAACTCCAACTAATGCTGTGAAGCAAAATAGGATCTGATGGATGATTGTGCAGCGATCAATGTGGGAACCTGACCTAAAAAATCTCAAGAAAAGAAAAATTGTTAAATAAAACTAAAAAAAATCTATTGTAATGTCATAAATGGCTTATTAAAAGAATTTAAAAAATGATTTCACATAATGAAATAAAGGTTTGTAGTAGCTTCTCTTAGGTACTAGTAAAATGATAACCTTTTTTTCCCGAAGGTTATAGTGACATAATTGTGCTACTCTGGGTCCGTTGCGCTTATGAGAACAAAACATTATTCAAAGCAGAACTATTATTTTCTAGAACCATTCATGAATAACACTTCTTCATTGTCACCATAGAAATGTTGTGGCTCCACGGAATGAATTTTCAGATATGAGCTTCCATCTTCAAAGCATTGTGGGACTTTCGTTGATGCATTGGTTGCTACTTTATTTTTCTTCACCATAATAGCATTTGCAGGTTTCCTCAGGTGCTTCTGTTGGGACTATGTAGTCAATATTATCGATGCAAAACCACTGTTGATGTTGGAATCATTGTAAAAGTATTAGTTTCTCTCGATTGACTTAATCTCTTAAGAGTGTGACTTATTTGATTCTTCTATTGTCTTGACAATATTAAAAGGTTATTCAATGCTCCCATATTCATCTAATTGTTCTTATACTATTGTTTTAACAATGTCAAAAGTATGACTTCATCACATTATAGTGGATCAAAAACATTAAATTTAATTTGTTGGTTATTGAGACGCAATGTGACTTATGATTTTCAAAATCAGTCAATGTTCTTTCATTAGAAAGGAATTGTCTTCCCAGTATTATGGACACCTTTTTGTCAACTTTATATTCATAGACAATTAAGTTTGCTGAGCATATAATTTTTTTTACTCGTCCTAGCACATTGTCAATCTTGCCTTCAGGATGGACAGTGGATTGGTCGAAAAGTTAAAGTGAAACTTTTATGGGTTGTGCTTTACCAATCCCAAGTTTCTTAAAAATAGACAACGCCATTAAGTTAATACTGGAACATAAGTCACACAAAGCTCTACCTATGTATTGATTGTCAATAGCGCAAGAAATAGTAAAACACCCTTCAGTAAGTGCAAGAATATCAAAATCATCAATCCTATGTTTCTTAGAAAGCTTCTCTTTCATAAATTTGATGTTCTTTAAAGTTTTCTCTAATGTTTCTAGCAATGGTTTTAATGCGTAATTGTCTCATCACATCAAGAAACTTCATGAATTATTCATCCTCCTTGCTTTTCTGGAATCTTTGAGGGAATGAAGGTGGAGGTCTTGGATTCTATTGCACTGACAATGTTGATAACATCACAAGTAGCGATGTTGTCGACACTTTTCATGGGAATATCCTAGAATTACTATTTTGTCCTACGTATTTTGCTGTAGCATCCACAATGGTTGATTCAATCACCTTTTATCAATCATTTCCTTTTGATTGGTTTTGAGGACTTTATTTCTCTTTCTATTTTTTATCAGGTTTTCAATTTAGAGTCCACTTTATGTTGCGATAGCTCTCCAATTCTCATTACAATATCATTTTCTAATTTCCATAGTAGCTTCAGTTTCACTTGGAAATGCTCTTTGCGCCTTGTTGCTTGATTCATTAGACAACTGTCCAACTTGATTTTCTAATGCTCTCAACGGTGTTGACTGGCTTTGGATCACAACTTCATTTCTTTGAGATGTACTCCTTTAGTAGAGACTCAATTGACATTGATGATGAAACATGGTTGAAAGATTGCCTTTGGTAATTTTGTTGATTGTTACGTTGTTATGGTGTATTTTTGTGATGTTACTTTTGATGTTGCAACATTGGTTGTTGGTGCGTATATAATTGTTGTTGATAGTGTTGTGAAGTCCCAAAATTGGATTGCAATGCTATATTGGGGTTGGGATGATTATATAAATTTTTATTGTTGGTGTTCCCATATGTGTTGGTATTTTCATTATAGTTATAATTTCATAAAATATACATTTTTGGGGTTCTGTGGACATTTCTCAAAGTTATGATTAGAACCATAATAAACACAAGTAATAATGGATACTGATTTAACTTCATAAATACCTTCAATTTTCTACATATTTTTTATCATTTCAGTCAATGTTGTCACTTGTGTAGTTAGTGAGTTTAAAGCATCATTGTTCACTATTGCAACAACGTGTCTTCCCGACATGTCCTTGGGTTAGGATATTGGTAGACATTATTGGAAATCCTCTTAAGGATGTAATAGGCTTCATTGCATGACTTGTCCAACAATAATCCATTGACTGATGTGTTAGTAATCATCCTTGTTTACATGTTTAACCCATTACAGAACAACTTCATTTGTGTCAAATGCTGGAAACCATGCATCAGACATTTTCGTAGCAAATATTTGAACCTCTCCCATGTTTCATACAAGTTTTTATCCTTCAATTTCTTCAAATATGTGACGTCATTCCTAAATCTAGCATTCAAGTTGGGAGGGTTAAATTGCATCAAGAACTGCTGGCCAAATTCGTTTCATGATACTATAGCTCCTGGTGGAAATGAGTTACGACATGCCTTGTCTTTATTGCGAAGTGAGTATGGAAAGAGTTTTAGCTTCAAAGCTTCTTCAGACACTCCTTATTGTATGAATGAATCACACACTTCCGTAAATGCTCTCAAGTGTGCTATAGAATACTTAGCGTGCATCCCTCTATATTACCTCATTGATTGTAGCATTTGGAACATCATCAATTTCAATTCAAAGTGGGCAGTATGGATAGCTTGATCGAACAATGTCAGGATTTAACTAATCTAAAATGGGAAAAACATGCTCACGAATTGGCCTATTTTTATTATCAATGTTGTGGTAACATGGTCACATCGATTCATTTCGCAAGGGTGGAATTCTCTCATTATTTTATCCATTTTTGTTTGGGAGATATTGATTATATTCAATATGCAATGGTAGCCCACCATCATTTCCCATAGCTTGATGAGCCATTTTTTGATGTTGATTTTTCTGGCTTCTTCGATGCAAAGTTCTCTCTATCTCCTGATCTAAAGGTGTTCAATATTGATTGTTGCTGCATGTTATGCACCAACAATACCATGTTAAAGTTACATAAAATAACCAAATAAAACCAGAGTTTGTAATTCAATAATAAAAAAATCTAAAAGTAATGACACTAATCCCCGACAACAACGCCAAAAACTTGATGCTTCAAATAATGTAATAGTATTTAGTGCAAGCATACAATATCGTAGCAATTAAAAAAGTCGTTGCAAATTAATGCATTGATTATGTATCTACAAAGACTAGTATTACTCAAAGAATTGTCATAGCATCATGTAAGTAAAATAACAGAATTGTGTAGGCGATGTTGCGAACAAAATAACAAAAATAAAAGTAAAATAAATATGAAAATGAAAATATGAAGGGAATCACAGTAGTGACAATAAAAGCAGTGGATCGACTCAAGCAAAAGATTGTGGGAAAGTTAAACCCAATCACCCAATTAACAATGTCACAACAATAAGATCGATGCTTCTAGTATTAAATTAGCATGTTTTTGTCTCTCAATAGCTCCAACCAGAAACTCATAGCAGTGCTATATCTCAATACCCACTTATGTAAATTTACTAAGTGTGATATGACCATCAGTCAACTAGATCTTTCTATACTGAAACATTTCTCTCGTAATCATTGATGCTCTTACAATGGCACTCACCTCTCAACGCATTGCTCACGCAAAGCCACTCACCTCTAGATGCAATAGAGTAGGCAATTATATATATCTATACTAAAGGCCTTAATAAAATTAAGCAAACAAAAATCAAATTAATGGAAAAAATTAATTAAATACAAACTTCATAAAATATATTTAAAAATATAACCATTCAAGATATGAAAAATCCCATAATTCCAAGAGTGCTTCAACTAAAAAAAATAAAGCCCCATCTCGAATTTGTTTCATCATTGTTGTTGTTGTTATTGATAGTGTCACCGATCAGTATCCACCACCCTCTTGGTGCAGTGAGTTTGCCATCACATCTAACTACAGCTCTTCCCCAAAGTTGTCTAAGCAGCCAAAGTTGTTGGTGAATCAAAAAAAGACTAAAAATAAAACCCTAAAAAACTCCTTTAATTAGTTGTTACCGTCTTTTTTATACAATAATAAAAATCTAAAATGTATATTTTAAGCCCGCATTAAATTGAGACTTCTTTTCCATTAATGTAACACCCCAAATTTTAGTTAGTGACCAAAATGTAAGTTTTGTAAGTTTAGTGGCAAAGTATAAAATTGGGAAAAGTTTAGGGGCCTAAGTGGTAATTTTACTAAAAATAATTTTTATTCTATAAATGGATAGTTTACTCTTAAGAGTGGGGTTTTATTGAAATCAAATTCTTAATCCAAAATTTATGTTGAAAACTAGAAAAGGTTAAAGTCCGGTAAGAAATCGGTAAATCACATAGAATAAAAATTTCGGGAAAATTGAAGGATGATAAATTAGGTTGAAAAATATTATTTGCAAATGTTAAAATGATGGAAAATAATATGGGCCATTGGATTTGAAAACTTATTTCCATGTTTAATTTGTACCGTTTGATCAAAGTGGCAAGATTGCAATTTTGGAAAGTTGCTTGGTAAAATTGGAAAAGGGTAAAATTGGAAAAGGGTAAAATATTTTGTTCACATTTGAATTTGGAAAGATGATAAGGTTATGTGGCTTGGTATTATTGTAAATATCAAGTTTCATTAATGGAAAAATGGACATTTCTCATTAAATGAATATTTTATTCATTTAAGCTTAAATAAAGGTTAAACTAACATGAAATTACATGAAAATTTCATGAAACTTATGTCATTTTCAGCCCCTTGGTCGTGCACACCTAGCAAGGTAAGATAAAAGTTTATTTCTCATTTTTGAGCAATTTCCTTTTGATTTTGGATCATGTCGTGAAATAGAAAATTGTTCTATTCAAAAAATGCTATCATTTGGTACCATTATTTCTTGCTAATTTGGTTTGTTTTCAAAGATCCCAAATTCTAGGGTTTATGGAATTCATGAAGGATTTTGATGTTTTTGAGGTTTTAGAATCAATCTCAAGCATGATTTATAATTAAAATCAACTATACATGCCTAGATAAGCTATGAGTAATTTTGGCCTAACCCTAATCTAGGAGAAAGTTTATGTTATGATTAAATTTTTATTAGGTATTTGATTGTAGAGATTATATAAGGCTGAATCAAGGTTGATTTCATGCTTGAATCGAATCAAAATCGAGTAAAATCATGAAAACCATAATCTTGGGTACATAAACCATTCAACCTTGAGGAAGATGATGGGGGAAAATTTTGAAAAATTCCATGTGGCATAAAAATGATATTAGAATGGATCTACAAGCCATATAATGTTTTTGGGCCAATCTATAATTTTGTGAAAGTTGGGGGACCAAATTGATAATTATGAAAAAGTTATGGGTTGTTGTATATTTGTTCAATAATTGTTTTACTATACTGGAAATTACTATTTGGGGACTGAAATTGAATTTAGAATGTGAAATTTAGCCATTTTGGAAAGTTGACAAAGTTTGAATGCTAAAAGGTAAACATTGAAAAAGTTAGTAGATTAAATGGTAAATATGGCATTGTTGAGATATTTGGGCTGAAATTTTAATCCTCGAAATTATTGGGTTTATTTGGGCCTTGAATTGAAGAATTAATGTTAAGAGCCCAATATGAATAAAAAGGAAAAGTTAAGATGAAGTTTAGAAGAATTTTAAAAATAATAGTACTTTTGGAGTATTATTATTAAGTATGGAATGTTAGAAAGAATAATAACATGTATTTTACATTTGTATATGCTTTGTATGGATGCTCGTGTAGATCTTGATCGAACTCGTTATACGAGCAAAGCGAAAGGCAAGGAAAAAGTTCAAGAATAATCGGATTTCGATAGTAAGGCATAATAATGAGACATACCAAGTGAGTGCATTTATTATGTACCTATATGTTATCAGGACGACTTACGATGAGTTAACCTCGATTTTTTTTATAAAAACATGTTTTACCATATTTTGAAATATTTTTATAAGGTTTATTAAAATGGTTTATGGTGATTTTAGGGTATGAACTGCCCTAAAATAGATGGTTTATCTTTTATATTATTTTAACAGCTATCAATGTTTCATAATAAATTTTTAATTGCAAATTTGATTTAAAGGCCTATTGTATATGCATTGAGAGTCATATGTGCAAATTTGACATACTTTTGTGTACTCTCGACAGTATGTGTGGATTCATGGTATTCATAATGAGTTTGTGAATTGTCATTTTGATATATTAGTATATTGTCGCTGTTACTACAATACCTATACTTTCGTTTACCACTTATGTGCAACTCATGTACCTTGCATTGTTATATGACATACATTGGGCTATGGATGAGTACTTTTGAACATATCGATTGATAGGTATGATGTGGATACTAAATATTGTTTCGCAGGTTATTTGAAAAAGACTTAGCTTATCAAGTCAATTTTTATACTTTTTTGTATTTTATATGATAAATCATATTTTGATCTTATAATGGTTTACTCATGTTATTAAAATGACTTATTTGTTTTATTATACCTCACTAAGTGAATACTTAGCGTGTGATGATTTTCACGCATAGGTTTAGTGTACGAATCAGAGTGAGGAGTACAACTGATATCATCTGTCAAGGGTTGCCTCATCAGTAATAATATGACATCTCTAGATATTTAGTTTGATATTACTAGTTGGCATGTACTTAGAAACATTGTGATGCTCCGAGAAGATACTTGGTATTTGGTTGTAGTATTATATTACGTTTGAACTTAAACTGCAATTTGATTGATTTGAAACGTTATTATTATATATATGTATTTGAAGAACGTTTGTTAAACTATATTATTAAACTGCTTATTTAAAGAAATAAAATTTTACAGGTTTTCAAGTACGAAAATGTTTTAAAAGTCATGTGACATATGTTATTTGTGTACGGGGACGTATACGAGAAATGTGTGTTACATTTATTAGTATTAGAGCTACATGTTTAGACAATTCTTGGCCAAAAATGAGTGTATTTTTGTAAAAAGTGTGTACATGCCACTAGGATGTTAAAGTTACTGATATGGTGTCAATATGATATGATTAATGTCAATCCTCACTAACTTAAGTTGTTATTATGTGTGTTGTGTTTGATGTCGAGAACTAAGGATAAAAGAAAGGAAGTTGATAATGTTGAATGGAAGGTTGAGATTGAAATCGACCAAAAAAGATCTGACATGACTTCAGTATCATGCTTTAGAATAGTTGGAGCTGTAAGGGATTTTCCTCCATTTTGTGGAAGAAATGCCTTAGCGTTTAATAAAGTTAATGCATTAGAGGAATCCATTAAAAAGTTTAAATGGATTACAATAGAAGCTGAATCGGATAAGGATCCAGAGGATATTGTTGAATCTATTGATGACTATGAGGTTTCTATAGGTAAGCTTAAATATTGGAGGAATATATAAGTTAAGAATTAAGTTGCTTACAAAAATGTTGATTTGAGTTATAGAAAATAAGTAAGCAGTAAGTAAGTTGTCCGTTAAAAGTTTAAAGAAAGTTGAGTTATTAGTGAATTAGAAGATAATTCTGTTATCATTATAAAGGTTTTAAAATGAGTTTGAATGAGAGTAGATGTTAAGCTTTATGGACTTGATAGAGTTACCTTGCGAAGGTAAATTTGTGGAATGGATTGTCTACCCCTTTCATGCTACAATGAATTATCTCTTAGATTGCGGTTCATTTTCAAGAACTTGAAAAGTTTCTAGTTTGTAGTGGTAGGAAAAAAGAGTGATTTTTTACTAGTGTGATTTTAGAATTAACTGCTATTGAGTTATTGCTAGAAAGTTTCCAAGTTTTCTTATTAAATGTTGTGGACATTTAGACTTTCATAGTTGAGATGGAAAATGTTTTAACTACTTGAGAATATTTTAAACGGATCTGGAAAAGTTATACAGATTACCTCAAGAATGAAATAAGAAATTTTGAAATAGAGATATTCTATTCGACTTGATCAGAAGTGATATGATACCGGTAAACCCTATGGGTTATGTTGCAAGTGTGAGTCGGACATGTAGTAAATGTCTGATAAAGATTCAAGGGGGTTGTGTTCCTGTTAAATCTGATGGAATTATCATTTGACGAGTTTAAGATCATACTGGCATGGGTTGGTAGTCTTCGCATTATGGTTGGGTTGATTGTCGCAAGAAGCAATTATTTTAGAAAGATGTTGAGGATTTGGAAATTATAGTGATTTATGAAAAAGAAAAATCAACGCACAATGTGATATTGACATTGATTGCAAAGAAAATGATTTTAGAAGGATGTATAGCTTTTCTAGCTAATGTGATAGATGCTCAAGTATCTAAAGTAAGATTGTATGATATTCCCACAGTTCGAGAATTTCCAGATGTCTTTTCAGATGAATTAACTGGGTTACCTCCAGATCGAGAGGTGAAATTTAAGATTGATCGTTATTAGGGTATTGAGCATGTTTCTATGGTTTCGTATCGAATGGCTCCGAACGAGTTAAGAGAACTAAAGGCTCAGTTACAAGATTTTCTTGATCAAAGTTTCACCAGACTGAGTGTTTCATCTTGGGGAGTACCTGTGTTATTTGTGAAAAAGAAATATAGATCTATGTGGTTATGCATAGATTATCGACAATTGAATAGAGTAACAATAAGAATAAGTATCCTCTTCTGAGGATTAATGATCTATATGGTCAATTGGAAGGTGCAATAGTGTTATTTAAGATTGATATTCGGTCCGGATACCATTAATTGAATATTAAAAGGGATATTCCTAAAACAACTTTTCAGACGCAATATGGACTCTATGAGTTGTGGTGATGCCATTTGGTTTGACTAATTCTCTTGTAGCATTTATGGATAAGATTAATTGAGTGTTCCAACTTTATTTGAATCAAATTTTGGTGATTATTTGGGAGAAAAAGTAGTATGCCAAGCTGTCAAAATGTGAATTCTGGTTGGCAGAAGTTGCTTTTCTTTGGCCATGTTGTCTCAGAAGCAAATATAAGAATATACCCAAGAAAATTCAAGTTATAGTGGGATGAAACCCCTAAACAATGTTTTTAAGGTTTAGAGTTTCTTGGAACTTGCTGGTTACTATTGAAGGTTCATGAATAACTTTTTGATGATAGTGTCACCGCTGACTGAGATTTTAAGGAAATATGTTCCTTTTGATTGGACAGAGAAGTGCCAAGAGAGGTTTGAAATGCTAAAGAAGACCTTAATAGAGGTACCTATGTTAATGCAACCAAACTCTGGTAAAGAATATATGGTCTTTAGCGATGCATCTCATAATGGTATGGGATGTGTGCTTATGCAAGATGGTAAGGTTGTGGCATATTCATTGAGACAACTAAATACTCATGAGAGAAACTATCCAACGCATGACATTGAGTTGGCAGTGATCGTGTTCGCTCTATAGATTTGGCACCATTATCTTTATGGTTAGCGATGCTTCATTTATACAGATCATAAAAGTCTAAAGTACTTGTTAACTCAAAAAGAGTTAAACATGAGATTGAGAAGATGGATAGAACTTTTAAAGGGTTATGATGTGATCATTGATAATCATCCTGGGAAGGCTAATGTGGTAGTTGATGCACTTAATCGAAAAAAAATTTATATCCTTGAGAGCTTTAGATGTGTGCTTGTCTTTAAAGGGAGATGGAGCCTTGATTGTCAAGTTAAAGTTAAAGATGATGCTTTTAGATAAGATAAGAGAACTGAAAGGACCTTAAGGTCTTATTCGAAGGATGTTTGTACTATCATGGGAGACTTTGTATTCTCGATGATGAAGAACTAAAGAAATATATTCTTTTTGAGGCACACTATAGTCCATTAACTATGCATCTAGGTGGAAACAAGATGTACCAAGATTTAAAGAGTCGGTTTTGTGGCATGGTATTAAAAGAGCTATCACAAAATTTTTGGTAAAGTGTCTGACATGCCAACAGGTGAAAGCAGAACATCAAGTGCCTTATGGATTGTTGCAACCAATCTCGATTCCTGAATGGAAATGGGAATTAGTCATTATAGACTTTGTTACAGGGCTACCTTTGACACCCAACAAGAAAGACTCAATATGGGTAATTGTTGATAGAT
Source organism: Hibiscus syriacus (assembly GCF_006381635.1). Taxonomy (NCBI): domain Eukaryota; kingdom Viridiplantae; phylum Streptophyta; class Magnoliopsida; order Malvales; family Malvaceae; genus Hibiscus; species Hibiscus syriacus. The sequence continues at coordinate 450,341 of NW_024062824.1, read as the reverse complement.
TGACTAAGGAAACTCACTTTATTTTAGTTATGATAGATTACTCTATGGATAAATATATCGAGTTGTACATAAAAGAGATAGTTCGGCTACATGGAGTGTCTATGTTGATAGTAGTATAAGACTGAGATCCAAGGTTTACTTTGAGATTCTGGAATTCCTTGCATGAGGCCTTGGGTACTCAATTGAATTTTAGTACATTTTATCACTCGCAGACGGATGGTCAGTCGGAGCGGACCATTCAAATATTGGAAGATAAGATAAGGGCGCGTGTGATTGAAGTCAAGGGATCATTATAAAAGTATTTTTCTTTAGCATAATTTGATTATAACAACAACTATCATTCGAGCATCAAGATGTCTCAATATAAAGCCCTTTATGGGATAAAGTGCCAAACATCGTTAAATTGGCTCAAGCTTAAGGATTGAGATCTAGTTGGCCCTGATTTGATGAAAGAAATGCAATATAAAGTGGGGATCATTCAAGATAATCTCAAGATACCTTCCGAAGGACAAAGGTCTTATGCATACATAAAGAGAAAAGAGATTGAATATCAAGTGGGTGATAAAGTATTTCTCAAGGTATCACATTGGAAGAAAGAGATTGATTGATATTTTAGCTTGAGAAGTCAAAGAAATATAGAACAAGATGATTTATTTGGTCAAAGGTCTTTGGCGGAATTATAAAGTCGAGTAAGCGATTTGGAAAATAGAAGAGGACATGGAAAGACAATATTGCTCCTCTTCACTTCAGGTATGTACTAAAATTCTACGATGAATTTTTCTTAGGGGAGAGCTGTAATACCCAAAATTTTGGTTAGTGACTAAAATGTATGTTTTAAAAGTTTAGTGGCTAAAGTATTAAATTAGGAAAGGTTTAGGGACCTAAGTGATAATTTTATCAAAAATATAATTTTATTCCATAAATGGATAGTTTACTCTTGAGAATGGGGTTTTATTGAAATCATATTCTTGATCGAGAATTTATGTTGAAAACTGGAAATGGTTAAATTCCGATAAGAAATCGGTAAATCTGATCGAATAGAAATTTTGGGAAAAATTGAAAGATGATAAATTAGGCTTAAAAATATTATCTTCACATGTTAAAATGATGGAAAAATAATATGGACCATTTGATTTGAGAACTTATTTCCATGTTTAATTTGGACCGTTGGATCAAAGTGGTAAGATTGTAATTTTTGGAAAGTTGCTTGGTAAAATTGGAAAAGGGTAAAATGTTTCATTTATCTTTGACTTTGGAAAGATGATAAGTTTATTTGGATTGGTATTATTGTAAATATCAACTTTCATTCATGGAAAAATGGACATTTCTCATTAAATCAATATTTTATTCATTTAAACTAAAATAAAGGTTAAATTAACTTGAAATTGTATGAAACTTAGGCCATTTTTATCCCCTTGTCCGTGCACCCCCTAGAAAGGTAAGATAAAATTTCTTTCTTATTTTTGAGCAATTTTCTTTGGATTTTGGATCATGCTATGAAATAGAAAATTTGTATATTCCAAAACGCTATCATTCGGTACCATTATTGCTTGTTAATTTGGTTTGTGTCCAAATATCAGAAATTATAGGGTTTATGGAATTCAAGAAAGATTTTGATGTTTTTGAGGTTGTAGAATCAATTCAAAGCATGATTTATGATTAAAATCAACTATACATGCCTAAGTTATGGGTAATTTCGGCGTAACCCTAATCTTGGAGGAAGTTTATGTTATGATGAAATTTGATTTGGGATTTGATTTTTGACATTTTATAAGGTTGAATCGAGGTTGATTTTATGCTTGAATCGAATCAAAATCGAGTAAAATATGAAAACCCTAGTCTTGGGTACATAAACCATTCAACCTTGAGAAAGATGATAAGGAAAAATTTGAAAATTTTAAGGTGGCTTAGAAATGATATTAGAAAGGTTTTACAAGCCATAGAATTTTTTAGGCCAATATGTAATTTTATGAAAGTTGGGGGATACAATTGGTAATTATGAAAAAGTTATGGGTTGTTGAATAATTGTTCAATAATTGTTGTACTATACTAGAAATTACTATTTGGGGACCGAAATTAAAGTTAGAATGTGAATTTTAGCTATTTTGGAAAGTTGAAAAAGTTTGAGTGCTAAATGGTAAACATTGAGAAAGTTAGTGGATTAAATAGTAAATATGGTATTGTTGAGGTATTCAGGTTGACAGTTTAATACAGGAAATTATTGTGCTTATTTGGTCCTTGAATTGAAGAATTAATGACAAGAGCCCAATATGAAAAAAAAGGAAAGTTAAGATGAATTTTAGCAGAATTCAAAAATATTAGTACTTTTGGAGTATTATTATTAAGTATGAAATGTTAGTAAGAATAGTAACATGTATTTTATATTTGTATATGCTTTGTATGGATGCTCGTGTAGATCGTGATCGAACTCGTGATACGATCAAGGCGGAAGGCAAGGAAAAAGTTCAAGAACAATCGGATTTCGATAGTAACGTATAATAGTGAGGCATACCAGGTGAGTGCATTTATTATGTACCTATATGATATGAGGACGACTTACGATGAGTCAACCTTAATTTTTTTAATAAAATCATGTTTTACTGTATTTTGAAATAATTTTACAAGGTTTATGAAAATGGTTTATGGTGATTTTAGGGTATGAATTACCCTAAAATAGATGGTTGATCTTTTATATTATTTTAATAGCTATCGATGTTTCAGAATAAATGTTTAATATGTAAATTTGATTTAAAGGCCTATTGTGTGTGCATTGAGAGTCATAGGTGCATTTTGAAATACTTGGAGTATGATGGTTATCGATTGATATTGTTTAATGCATATGTGCATTTTCATATCAGTACCTTTGTGTATTTTCAACACTATGTGTGCATGGGTGGTATTCATAATGACTTTGTGAATTGCCATTTCGATATATTAGTATAGCATCGCTGTGACTACAGTACATATACTTTCGTTTAGCACTTATGTTCAACTCATGACCTTGCATTCTCATTTGACATACATTGGGCTATGAATGAATACTTTTGAATATATCGATTGATAGGTATGTTGGGCATACTAAATATTGTCTCGTAGGTTATTTGACAAAAACTTGGCTTATCAAGTCAGTTTTTATGCATTTATGTATTTTATACGATAAATCGTAGTTTGATCTTATAATGGTTTACTCATGTTATTAAAATGCCTTTTTTATTTTATTATGCCTCACTAAGTGAATATTTAGCGTGTGATGATTTTCACGCATAGGTTTAGTGTATGAATAGGAGTGAGGAGTGTATCTGATATCATCTGTCAAGGGTTGCCTCAACAATGAAAGTATGACATCTTTAGATGTTTTTTTTTATATTACTAGTTGGCATGTACTTAGATATGTTGTGATGCTCTGATAAGATACTTGGTATTTGGTTGTAGTATTATGTTAAGTTTGAACTTAAACTACTGTTTGATAGATTTTAAATGTTTTATATATATATATATATATATATATATGTATTTATTTGAAGAATGTTTTATAAACTATTTATTTAAAGAAACAAAATTTTATTGATTTTCAAGTACAAAAATGTTTTAAAAATCATGTGACATTTGTGACTCGTGTACGGGGATGTATACGGGAAATGGGTGTTACAATTAATATTTCTTTCTATTTTTCAATTCTTTCTATAATAGGATTTCTACAATTATCAACAACTTTTTTCCCGTGCATCGATTATTACAGTAATGGGCAAGCAATCCTACCTCGTAGCAACTCACATGAACATTTGTAGCATTAGAGAATGTCATAGCATATTAGGGTAATAATATCACAACAAAATATCATAATGAGTCCAAGAATTACCAACTCACTCCCAGCAATACATGTAATACAAAATTAACTAAAAACACTCTAAACATGATCCTAAAACCTAAAGTTCAAGCTCTAAGTAAAGAGACTCTAAATAATAAATATTTTGGAGAGTTATTAATCATTAATGCAGTCATAGTCCTTGTTGTTTTCCATCACTCATAATCATATTCAATTATCATCATCATCGTTATCGTCACTAATGACCTTTAGGCCAAAAAATTTCAATTCAATATTTTTTTATATATTGAATGCGAATCTAATGTTCATTTCATTGGAAAATACCTTGTAACACTCCAAATTTTGGGCTAGTAGTTTTGACGTGCCTGAGAGGTATGTAGCCTTCGAGGATTTCACAATTGGAGCTGTTTGGCCCAATTAACCACAAAAAAGAGGATTTTTATTATAAGACAAAATATAAAGGACCAAAACTATCATTCTCCCATTTGATAAAAGATGAGGGTTTTATATCCTCATTCATCTTCTTCTCATTGTTTCATTCTTCCCCATCTTTTCTTCTCTCCCATTTTCCTCTCCAAGTGCATAGCTCATAAGTAAGTTCTTGAGAACATTTTACACTTATTTTGAGCTTCAATTTCATCCTCAATCCCTCCTGCAGACTTGTTTTAATGATTTGGAGTCTTGGGTTCTTTGTTTGCAAGAAAAGTGGGAGTTTGTCATTCAAGTTTTGGAAAAGAGTTTAGCTAATTAAGGAGTTTCATTTCAGGATTATTCAACTAAGATAGTGTATTTCTACTCCTTTATTGTGTTATGAACTTCCTAAACATGATGCTTTCTTGGAGATTTAGGTTTTTGTGCATATTTGGGGTTTTTCCTTGATTCATGCTAGATAATGCTTTTGGAGTAAGGATAGTGTTTTTATAGTACTAAAAGACCCTAAACAACTCCCCTAAACTTTAGAACATGTTTTGGGACCAAACTAAGGTATGTAAGAGGATTTTTTTAGCATTTTCCTAGCCTGTTTTTGGGTTTTATGGGATAGAGTATCTATACTGGATGAACAATATTGATACTGGATAAACTAAAATGTTTTCTAGGAATTTTATGTATGGAGTATCGATACTCCAACGAGTAGTATTAAAACTAAAGCCTCAGTTTGATACTGAGGGTGACTATCGATAGTAGGGGCCATTTTTATAATCCAATAGCTGTTTTTGGTACCGACACTCAAAGGGGTGTCGATATTTGACCTAGAAGTATAAGTACTGCATATAGGTTATTGATACTACATATTTGGAATGGTTAGATTCGACTTTGTTAAGGCCCATAAGAATTAAGGTTGACCTGTAATGGCAAAAGATGCAGATAAACACTTTTAAGAGTGGATTACAACCGAAGTAACCATATTAGACAAAATACTTCTGAGCATCTTTAATTGAACATGTATCGAGTAACCGTGAATGAAGGATTATTTCGAAAGATGTGTCAGTGAGTAAGACAGTGAACGATGTGACTAGCGTGATAGAGGAAAGCGAGTACTACGTGAACACCTATAATCAAAGATGTGTAAGTTGCTCTACCAGTTAAAGGGTAAACCGATGTGAAGTGTTATGAGGACGACTTGGGAGTCATTGTCAATGAACTATCCCTGAATCGAGTGTTAGGCTAGTTAAAATATACTAAGTAAGTAGCAAAGATTATGAATTTCCTTAAGGGCATAAAACACTAAAACACTATTTAGCAATTGCATAACATTATAGGAGAGAGACTGAACGAGTTAGTAGTCAATGAGGGAATGATCTCACCTACTGGGGTTGTAATTGATAATGATGATAAGATAACAATGTGATAATAATGTTATATGTGTGATAAACATAATACCATAGTATTTATGCCTTTGTTTGTCGCTTAGGAAACGATGAGGACACCCAAATTACTTGCGTGTGTGAGTGACGATCGTCCAAGTGTTGAAAAATATCTAAATATATCCAAGTTAGCGCCAAGGCACTTAAAATGCTAGTCGGGTGTAGGATTTGATGTTTTGTGACCCTGGAGGCATCCTAAGTACTCACGAGGAGTTTAATAGCAAGATGTAGGTTCTGATGCTATATGACTCTGAAGGTGTCCTAGGTACTCGATAATAAGGGACTTTCTAGATGAATATTCTGATGCTAAGTAACTCGAGTCTTATCTAGGATACCTTGGGTAGGATTGAGGGAAGTATCGAGATGCTAAGTAACCTTCTTACTACACCATGACGCCTACCTTTGCTTTTGTGATTATACCTGGTGTCTTTGTGATACCGTGTACTATCATTGTGTGTAGTACAACTATACATTTTAGATACTCATGGTGATGTCCTTAGCTGAGACTAAGGGAAGCGTGAGACTTACACTAAGAGGTATGAATGTCAAACCTTAAGTAGGTAGCACTTGATTAGGATCATGCATGTAACTACTGGTAATCTCCATGTCTTCTAGCATGCTTATGGTTTTTTATATTCATATGCTTCTTTAGATTAGCAATCATACTACTAGGCTTTATAAGCTCAGCGTTAGGATGTTTCTATTCACAAGTTAGTATATTGAGTCGTTCGAAGAGCATTGTCGAAGTAGGATTTCCAGAATTCCTCATAGGGTACTATTTGGTTACTTGTAGTGGACATGTGTATTCATAGGACTCTTACTTATGTATTGGAATTTGTATACTTTGAGTTGTATTATTTGATTTAAACTATGTGTCACGGAGCTCCTATTTATAAAAGTATTTTATTATTGTTCTGAACTATTGATTTTTAAATGATGAGTATGAGTATTAACTTAAAAGAAATGGTTAGCCACTTCCGTGGTCTCGTATGACATTCAAATCTTCTAGATTTTAGATCGGATTGGATTAGTGTGTTACATACCTCAACTCTATAAATTTGATTTAAATTTCTTAAAATTCTTTTAAAAATAAATAATGATAATAAATTTATCATTATATTCTTTTAAAAACAAAGACAACAAAATCTAAAGTATATATAATATTATGTTAATATTACAATCATAATAATTTAATATATATAAATTCTGATGAATTGTATATTAACAATATTTTTTTTCTAGTGTTTTCTATATTGTGTGAGACACTTCAGTTATAATTTCAGAATGATCCTTAAGCTTGAAAAAAGGAGCGTTTCTAGACTTTAAGCGAAAAATAAAATATTTTGAAGTCCTTAGTGACCTTTGAGTTTGGTAGATCGAATAAGTAAAACTCTTCTTTAAAAAACATTAAGCAAAAACATGTTTTAAAAGACAAAACAAATATGCGTGTAACTAGAAATTTATTTTGAAAGAGTTCGGGAGTCAATTACGCGGGAAAAAAATGAGCACTCCCACAATGCCCAAAATAAGTTATAAGTTGTTTGTAATAATGTTAATTATGAATTCAAATACAAATTTAAACCATGATTCTTTTATTCCAACCAAACAAACATTTGCCACATTAATAATGAGAATTCTAAGGAGAAAAGAAAATATTCTCTTATTTCCAATTAAAGAGAAAATAATCAATTAAATATATTAAGATGAGTATTCTCTTTTTCCAAATAAAATAAAATGAATATAATACTTTTTTGCTAAATAATCCAGTTTTAAACTCGTAACTAAGAAAATTCACTAACACATAAATTTAAACAAGTTATTCAATTACCCAGAAATTTAGAAAAGATGAAGAATGTTCAATTATTTAAAAAGATTGAAACCAAGTCCCTAGTATCAGTTAAACGACTTTTCCTTAATAAATTTAAAAATCATTTATTTTTCCCTTCATTGCCTTAGTTAATTTTAAGATTAATTGATTTTTAGTTTTCACTAATAGGGTATTTTTTTTATTTTAAAAAATCATCTGATGGAGTTGTCATCGGAATATGTGTTCTTGTCTTGTTAATGAAACTTTCAACCTAAAGGATTTCTTATACGAGGTTTAAATCAAGCTAAGAGACAGTCGGTCATAACTGCGAAAGACGTCTCTATCATATGGGGTAAGACTCATTTTTTATGCAAATTTTGTTTTATTTATTTTATTTTTCAGTCGTTTCCTCCTTATTACAGGTGTTGGTAGTTTTAGTTTCGGGTGAGGATTGTGAAGATCGATGTGTATTGGTGGTTGGAGTAGGGAAGAAGCAGTGAGGGATTTTTATTGGATATACATATATTTAGGTATTAAAAAGCTCTGCTTGGGATTGGTAGGGGATAGTTCCTCGGAGTAGCAGAGCAGGTTAACGACGATGACAGAGGAAGTCAGCAATAGACATGGTAGTTGGACACATTAAATTGGACCATTAATGTTGTGATTTTTAGGATTTTGTTTCCTTTATTTTCTTAATTTCTAATTTTTTCTTTTTTATTCATTATTTAATTATTGTATTATTATTAATTTTTATTAACCTTTGAAGACTCAATCAATATCTATGTAAGACCCCACTTACAATACAATAAAATGGATTAAAATCCAGATAAAAATTATTGTGTCCGCTCTTTACTCATTGGCATGCAACATAAATAGACCAAAGATAAAAAATGACTATTTTTTCCCAATAGAGATGACCATAGGTTTGAATAATCTTGGAAAGAACTAAGGTTTATTTGTTTCACCACTCTTCGGTAAGATAAAATATAAAATCTAAAGAAAAGGGATAAGTTTCAATTCTCTTTAGAAGATTAAATTTGGAAAAAATTGATTCACTCCCCTTATCCTTAGAGAAAGTTGAATCGATGTTGATTTGATTCACTACTCTTTAGAAAGATCAAATCTAAAAACATGATATGCTTTGCTACTCTTTAGGATGACTAGTTTTGAAAAAAAATTGATTTGCTACACTTATCTTCAGAAAAAGTTGAATCGTTGTTGATTTGCTTAACTACTCTTCAAAAAGGTCAAATATGAAAAAAATAATCTACTTAGTTGTTATTTAGGAAGATCAAATTTGGATGCTTTTTTTAAGGGAAACTATCTTGAGGGAGACGAATGATTTGCTCCTCTACTTAAGGACACTAAATCTGGAAATCACTCCACTCCATTGCGCTTCAAGAAAGTGAAATCTATAAGAATTATCATTTTCTTTCTAACAATTGATATCTATTATCATATCTAAAGGTTTAAGTCATCGTGCTCGAAGGACTTAAAATATGCTTGAAAGGCTTTCTTTCTAAGATCATGCTCAAAAGGTTTATTTATGACTCAGAGCTCCTAAAATTCGAGGAATCTTTGGAAATTAAATCCTCATTTTTTGAAGCGATCATTTAAAGAAATCTTAATGATCAGAAAGTGTGCCCCACTCTAATGTTGTGATTATTTTGTAGATAAGCTATTCCTTTCTTGAAGTTCAACTATCATGGACTTGATAACCTCCAACTTTGACCTTTAAATTTAGTATTTTGTTCTTGATCTTTCACATCTTCAATTTTTAGTTTTCTTAAAACAATCTATAAAAATGTTCATCTTGAATGTACAATGTAATTATCCATGTATATAAATAATGTTTTCATAAATGTGGTAATGTGATTCATCTATATATTTAATATTTGAGAATGTTGTCATAAAGGGAGAAAAATAGTATTTGAAAAGAAAAGGAGATTCTAGAAATATCTTCATGAGACGTGAAAATGTCTTTAAAAAAATAGGATTTCTAAGGAACCGATCCTAAAAAGACTAAATTGTTTTCTAGAGAAATAATCTTAATGAAGATGCGATTTCAAGGGAAGCAGTCTCTAAGAACGAAAAGGTCGAACTTTTTAGGATGCAAGTCCTAACAATTTCAAGATAGAGGTTGTTAGAGGAACGACATTAAGGAAGACCAAGTTAGAGTTTCAAGAGAAACAATCTTGAGGAAGACTAAATTGAGCTTTATAAGATCCAATTCTTGAGAGAGTCAAGATTGAGTTTTCTATGAGACATATCCTAAGAAAATCAAGAATGAGGTTAATTGCAGAACTATCTTAAAAAGACTAAATTAAGGTTTCCAGGGATAAAATCTTTAGGAGTACTAAAGTGAGTTTTCTATGGGACATTTCCTAAGTAAATCGATAATGAGATTTCAAGGGAAAACTAAGGTTTCTAGTGAAACAATTTTACAGGAGATGAAATTGGTTTCTCAAAAGAGTTTTAAAGATACCCTCACGGGAGGGGAAACAATTTTTTCTCTTTTTATATTAATGAAATGATGCATGTTTGATGTTAAGATACAAGTTTATGTAAAATGTATGTTGATGAGTGTTTTAAATTATTGCTTTTATACTTGCTAATTCTCTTTTTTTTATGAATTCTTCACTGCTGATTTGGATTGTATTCATTTATTTTCTATACATTGATCATTTTACTAGAATTGAAAGTAAATGGACGCATTATACAACCTTTTTTATTTTCTTATCGTGGCTGGAGACATTGGCACGACGCCAGGCACGACATGGGTCTGATGTGACAGATTCTAGAAAGTTCAGTCTGCACAAGCAAGATTCTTGAAGCCGTCCAGTCATCACGATCTAAGGAGATATCTTAGGAATTTAGTTTCTAAGTTTGAAATTAAAGCATTCGAATTGTCTTTTGGATTTTATTTATTTTAAATTCCATGTTATTTTAGGGTTTAGAGGCCTATAAATACCCTTCTTAGGTTAAGGCTTAGGATATCTTGAATTCATCTTTATTAGTTTGTTTGTGCTTTAATCAAAATTATATTTTTCTTTCATTTTTCTCTTTCTTTACTTTACACTTTTTTGGTTTTCATAAAATATGCGAAAAATGTTCTCTACCATGCTTAACTAATTTTCTTTACTAGCCGAAAGCTAGCAATGAATCAATTCCACATGTGAGAATTGAAAAGCACTTAAAACATTTCGCGTTACATTCTCAATTTTTTGTTTTATTAGTTTGGAAATAGACCTTACTTTCAAAATTAAAACACTTTCAAATCAAAAGGAGCTCGTTGATCTGCATGTTGTTTTAATATATAGTTGGGAGGAGGGATTGGCCTATGGCATTTCGAACTATTGTGAACAGACTTAGCGACGATTTGCTAAGGGAAATCAAGATCAGAGTCGATTCTCGATGAGACGGCATAATCCTAGCCGGGCTTTCAAAAACTTAATATGTTTTTTCTAACGGTAATAACTATGGTTAGTTCACTTAAGAATCGAATTTCAAAGAGTGACTTATGAAGATTGGTTATTAAAGAGAAAGGCAAATTATAATGGGTTGGGCCTCTTAGACTGTAACGGACATGAATCCCGTCGAAAAATCCATTTCGATGATCAACAAATTTAAAATAAAGCTAGGTCGAGGCGATTTTATCATTATTAGTTTTAATCTTAATTTATGCTTCATTTATCTCAATTTCAATTCTTTAATTATCTACTTATCATTTTTTATTCATCTCATTCACACCACCCCCATTTTTTTTACTTATTTTTGTTACAGTTTTCTAGACTGAAATCAACATAGAATTGTATAAGAAGTTACTAAGTCCCTATAGATTGATCCTTTTCACTATACTATTCTCAATTTTATTTATTTTATTTTGAAGAGGATTTATTTTATTTTGTGGAGTAAAACCACACTTGTCAAAATTGGCGCCATTATTGGGGACTAAAAAAAATTACTGATTAATTTTTTTTTGATTTTATGACCAAGTGCAATCCAAGAGATCTAGTTGAACTTGATCAGATGATCAAAGTGAGAACTCGTAGAACTCACGACCAAATGGTTCGATGAAAGAAATAACAATGAGAATAAAGCAATGAACAATTAGATATGAAATCCACTTCTGAAACATTATCTCGTATTCATTACTATAAAGAATCGGTTCATGACACCACTCAAACTACACCAGTCACAAATCCCACACTTGAACTAGAACCGATGTCAAATGGAACGATTAGAGAACCAACTGAAGCTCATTCCAAGCAACAACCACTTTGTATCACTTTTCCTAGTGGTGAGACTCCTTTTCAACTAAAGACAAGATTAATCCATCTCCTTTCCACTTATCACGACCTTCCTAGTGAGAGTCTATATAAACACCTCGCAAAACTGCACATGGTTTGCAGTACAATAAAGCCCCAGGGAGTCTTTGAGGATCAAATAAAACTTAGAGCATTTCCTTTTTCCTTAGTCGGATTGACAAGCAATGGTTATTTTATTTATCGCTGAATTCCATTACTACCAGGGCCGATTTATTTCATGCTTTCCTTGATAGGTCTTTCAGCGACGAAAGCGTGTGAACTAAGGAGAGGCATTTTGGGAATTCAACAAAATGAATGAGAGACCCTCTAAAATTATTGGGTGAGATTTAAAAAATTATACGATAGATTTTCGTAACATGGTTTATCTGAAATGACACACCTTCAATATATTTATTAAGGAAAGCTTCCGGTAGATACAAAAATGGATATCGTCAAGATTACCCCGGATGCAGCAAGAATGTTAATTTCTACCATAGCTATGAATTCACAGTAATTCGGCTCCTCAAGTGAACCCATCCAACGGGTTTACAAAGTAGGTACTGTTTCACTTGAGAATAAAATAGTCAAATTAACTGACATGGTTAATTTGCTTGTTTCAGGAAAGATTGCAGTCAGAAAAGTTTGTAGAGTTTGTACTATTGATAAATACATAAAAAGAATCTATTTTTATTCTTTTTACTTAAGTTATTGCTCGTCTAAACTAAGTGGTTATAGCATATTAGCTGCATTTAGTTGCATTTAGGTTATAATTGCATGTGGTGGATAAGTTTTGCCTAGGCAAGATTTATTTGGTTTGACTGATACTACTGAGGAGAAAGGGATTTTGTGGATTGTGTGTGTGTAGGAATTAACTTAGGAGGAACATTTCAGTCATGACAATATATTTCGTGAGGGCCAGTGGAACACAAAAGAAAAAGACAGTGAGGAACAAATTTATCCTGCAAGTCTGAAGTGGATCTAACGAATTTCTTATATCACATACCGCTGTACGACTATCCTCACGTGCAATCAAGTCCCCAAGATTTTGACAATAGCCGATTGCCTTTCCCATTTTAGCTTGGATAAGAAAACACGAGTATTTAGGGAATATTTAATTATGCAAAACCCTAGGAGATTTCCCTTAATAAATACCCAGTCACAGCCGCAAAAAAAGAGGAGGAAGGAATCAAAAAGAGCTTGACTTTAAGTATGGAGTGAGCAGCTATATTACTTTACTTTCCACCGTTATCCAACCTGACAGTCGTTGGTGTCCTCCATAGCTGGATATAGTAGAGCGGCGGTCAGACCTTGAGAGAGGTCGATCGCCAAGGTAGGTGTGGTGCTGCTCAGAGATGTCACGACAGAACCCCCTCCTTGGGAGTCCTTCTTCCTTTGCTCTTAATTTCTTTACTTTGCTTTGGGGTTGTATTAAACGATGATACATTTGGATGACTTTTTGGCAACACCATGAACTGTTTTACTTGGTGTTAGCTTTTGTTTTTCCAAGATAATTATTTTATGGTTTTTGAATGACGCATTATGATTGTGCTTAAGTTTGTTTTGTTCATTGTTTCAATATTTTGCCTTGACACTGTAAGAGCTTTCGTGAGATTTCCCGGGGCCTAGGTGAAATACGTCTAGACATTGTAAGAGCTTCGAGAGAGTGTCGTTTGACTATAAATTGGTTCTTATATTCGAGAGAATTAAGATAGATCTACGTGAACAATGGAATGGATCCGTGATGGTGATATTCTAACATGCCTATCTTAGAGATAAGGAGAGGGTTTCAATCGACTAAAAGGGATAGATGCTTGAGTAGGATAGATAATGATTATAGTTTACGCTGAGGGGTATTGCTAAAACAATAGTCTGACAAACCAAGGGTTGTAGTTAACGTTGAGTAGTATTGCCATAACAACTGTCTAAGAATACTCAATAATCCTGTCTGGCAACCTAAGTATATCATAACAAATCCTTCTAGACTTGTAATAATTTCTTTTCATAGAAAAAAACTAACCTGAGTGCTCTGTCAAAAGTCTGAATATGTGAGGTTATTTTGAATATATTCGAATCAACACTTTTCTTTGCCTTGTCTGTTTTAAGTTGTTACTTTTGCATATTTACTTTGCTTCGACCAAAATTTTCTCTAACCATACTTTATAATATTGTATTGCTTTAACATTCATATAATTTGTTGCTAATTATGTTTTTACTTTGACAAAAATTCAGGAACTAGCTCGTGACACCTAGTTCTAGTTGTGGTGAAACTTCAAAATCCCTACCAATCCCTAAGGAGACGATATCTCACTTACCCTTTATTACTTGATTCGACTGTGTATACTTGCATAGATTTGTTTTCCTTAGCATATACATTTACAAGCGATCAAGTTTTTGGCGCCATTACCGAGGATTGACAACTGACGAAATTTTTGAAAATTTTTGCCATAACAAAATTTATTTATTGTCACCTTTTACTTTGTTAGTTTAACTCATTTAATTATTATTATTATTATTATTTTGAAGGTTTTTTTTCATCACATGACCCTAAGATCTACTGGTAAACCATAAGAACCATTTGAATATGAAATTGAACAGTCATTCAGACAAAGGTGACGTAACCAACGAGCCAGAGAATACATGAACCAACTACAGTTTCAAGGCAACAACAAAATGGGATATTAGGAAGATATTGATATAGCAACAAATAATTTTCCTAGAGAAGTTGCAAGACCACGAGCAATATGAGACCACTTGAATCCAATTCTTGATGATCTTAATCCAGGAATCGTGGCACCTTAAATACAGGCAATCCATTTTGAACTTAAACATGTGATGTTTAACATGCTAAACTCCATCGGTCAATTTGGTGGCTTGCCTAATGAGGATGCTAGACAGCATATCCATGCCTTTTTCGAAGTGTGCGATTCATTCAGGAAATAAAGAGTGCATGAAGATGTGCTAAAGCTTAATCTTTTACCTTATTCTCTACACGACAGAGTGAGAGCTTGGCTAAGTGGAGTTCCTTCGGGCTCAATGAAATCTTGGGAGGATTTATGTAAAAGCTTCCTACTTCGATACAATCCACCTAATATGAACACACATATACGTAATGACATTGCAAGTTTTTGCCAAGGCGATGATGAATCCATGTATGAATGTTGGGATAGATATAAAAGTCTGCTTCATAAGTGTGTAAACCACAAATTTCATGACTAGAATCAAGTCCTAATGTTTTATAATGGAGTTAATGCACCTACTCGAATGATGTTGGATGCATCAGCAAATGGTACTTTGCTTGATAAATCACCAAAAAAAGCCTTCGATATCCATGACAGGATAATAAATAATGACTATCAATTCCTGACTACAAGGCTGGGAATTGGTAGAAAAATGTCTGGAGCACATGAAATTGAGAGTAAGATTTCAATTGCTCCTCAACTTTCTACCATAACTAATATGTTGAAAAATTTGCATCGTTCTAATGAGGTGAGAGAAGTCAAGGCAACCGATACTACATACATTTTCTGTCATGGCAACCAATATGAAAATGAATGTCCAGAAAACCAGGAGTCCATCAATTTTGTGGGCACCTACAACAGAAGCAATAACAACCCCTACTTGAATACATACAATCCTAGATAATGACAACATCTATATTTTACATTGGGTAATCAAGGGACCAACAACAATAATCAGGTAGGAAATTACAATAGGCCACAACAGAGTAATTCGTAACATCAAAATTTTCAGAATCATCATCAGCATATGCCCTGACAACACACTAAAGGTACAACTTCTTCCTCTAATACTAACTCTAATACTAACTCCTTGGAAGTTTCATTGTAGGAATTTATGGCATTGAATAAAGATTTCATTGTTTCAACAAAGACTTTGATGCATGAGCACTCATCAACAATAAAAAACCAAGGTAATTTGTTATAAATTCAAGCGGCTCTTTTGTAAAGTCATAGTTCATCCATGAGAGCATTGGAAAACCAAGTGGGTCAAATCTCCACGACATTACATTCTCGCCCATAAGGAAGCCTCCCTAGTGATAATGAAGTCATTAAACATCATGGAAAGGAGCAGTGCAGTGTACTTACACTAAGGAGTGGTACCCAGATTAACCTGAATGACAAGTTTAGGGGGATGTAATCGGAAGATTCTTTCCAAGGCATTACACAACCTGAGGATCAAGATGAAATTTTTGAATTGAAGGGATTTCCTGAGGAGAAGGAAAATAATGAAGGTTCACCAGCTAGTCAAATAGATAGTGGGAAACATATGACCAAGGCAAAGGTTTCCTCACCACCTATAGCAAATGAAGTAAGACCTCTACCACCCTTTCCTCAACTATTAAAGAAACACAATGACGAAATCCAATTCAAGAAATTTGTTGATGTTCTGGATCAGTTGTATATCAATATGCCTTTCCTTGAAGCCATCGAGCAGATGCCTTCCTATGTTAAGTTTCTAAAAGGCATTGTCACAAAAAAGAGGAAGGTAGAAAATGTTGTCGTGACAAAAGAAATCTACTCTCCAGTAAGTAAACTCTCACCAAAGCAAAAAGATCCTGGTTGTTTTGTGATACCATGTTCAATCGATGACAACTTTGTAGGATGAGCTCTTGTTGACTTAGGGTCAAGCATAAATTTGATGCCCAAGTTCATATTTTTAAAACTATAGATGTGTAATGCCTGCCCAACCATAGTTATCTTACAGTTAGCTGATCGGTCTTATGTTCATCCTGAGGGTAGAATTGAAGATGTCATTGTAAAGGTGGACAAATTTGTATTTCCAATTGATTTCCTCATATTAGATTGTGAGGTTGATGAAATAGACCCATCATTCTTGGGCTACCCTTTTTGGCCACTGGAAGGATCTTAATAGATTGCGAGAAGGGAGAATTCACGATGTGGGTAGGAGATCAAAGCGTCACAATCAATGTCTTCAACTCCATGAAATATATTGATGATTCAGAAGAATGCCAATGCATTAGAGACATGGAATCAATGGAGGAAGAGGAGTAGAAAATTGTGGCCAAGGCAAATTTTTACAAATCAATGAATACGACACTTTATGCCAAGACTTGAATTCTCTAACGCATGAAAACGAAAATTATGCCCAGGCGAAAAATTGTTAGAAGAGGATTTTGATCATTTATGCCTCAGTCTTTCGAATAACACAATTGATAGATTTTATAAAGACAAAACCAAAGTAGACTATGAAGGTAAATTAGAGGAACAGTCTAGTTTCCTTCACGCCAGACCAGGTATGAAATTTAAACCTTTAGATTTCAATGAAGTTAGTCCCCCCTAAATCATCATTACAGCATGCACCCATATTGAAACTTAAAACTTTACCATCGCATTTGAAATATGCTTATTTAGGTAGTAATGAGACTTTACCAGTGATAATTTCTGCTAGTCTAACCTCCGAACAGGAGAGTAGTTTGTTAAATGTTTTGTCGCATCACAAAAAAACTCTTGGATTGACTATGGAAGATTTCAACGGAATCAACCCTACCATATGCATGCACAAGATCAAATTAGAAGACATTCATAGCAATTCGGTGAGCCACAAAAAAGACTCAACCTGATCATGAAGAAAGTAGTAGTGAAGGAAATGATAAAGTCACTGGATGCTAGAGTAATTTATCCAATATCCGATAGCTCATGGGTCAGTCCGGTGTAATGCGTGCCAAAGAAAGGTGGTGTGACTGTGGCCAAGAATGAAAATGATGAAATTTTAACTACGAGAAAAGTCACGGGCAGACGAATATGTATGGACTACAGGAAGCTAAATAAAGCCACAAAGAAAGACCACATCCCCTTTCTTTTATTGATCTAATGATTGATAGGTTAGAAGGAAAAACATTTTACTACTTCCTTCATGGATATTTGGGATACAATCAAATAGTCATAGCACCAGAGGATCAAGAGAAGACTACTTTCACATTCCCATATGATACCTATACGTTTAGACGGATGTCATTTGGACTATGCAGCAACCTTTCAGAGGTGTATGATGGCCATTTTTTTGGATATGGTGGAAGATTGCATGGAAATATTTATGGACGAGTTCTCAATCTCGGGCGACGACTTCAACCAATGCATCGACAACTTATCTAAAGTGCTGAAGCGATGTGAAGAAGCCAACCTAGTGCTAAATTGGGAGAAATGCCATTTTATGGTAACCGAAGGGTTAGTGTTGGGACACAAGATTTCTTGTCATGGTATTGAAGTAGTTAGAGCCAAGGTGAAAGTAATTTAGAATCTACCTCCACCCACTATTGTAAACGGCATACGCAGTTTTCTTGGACATGCATGATTTTATAGGCGGCTCATAAAGGATTTTTCTCAAATCTCAAAACCTTTGTCTTTTACTTCAAAAAAATCAACCATTTGTGTTTACTGATGTTTGTTTAAATGCATTTACAGTGTTGAAGATAAAACTTTCATCGACACCAATCGTCGTTCCCCAGACTGGAACACACCTTTGGAGCTTATGTGCAACGCCAGTGACTATGCATTTGGGGCAGTGCTATGACAACGAAAAAGTAAACTTTTTCATGTTATCTACTATGCTATTTGTACACTTAATGGTGCACAGATGAACTATACCACAACTGAAATAGAACTTCTTGCAGTAGTATTTGTATTCGATAAGTTTAGGCCATATCTCATAGTAACTAAAGTAATTGTACATACTGATCACTCTGCCATTAAATATTTAATGAATAAAAACGATGCAAAGCCTAGGCTCAACAGATGGATATTATTACTACAAGAGTTTGATTTAGAGGTAAAGGATAGAAAGGATACTGAAAAACAAGTAGCACATCACTTATCTAAGCTTGAAAAAAAATCAATTTTCATGATATGAAGGACATCCAGGAGGATTTCCCTGATGAGAAAAGTTTATTTGTCACGTTTGTGCCGTGGTATGCTGACATAGTCAATTTTTTTGTTAGTGGTATTATACCTCCAGATTTATCTAGCCATGGACGAAAAAAATTCTGACATGATGTGAGACACTATTTTTGGGATGAACCATTTTTATTCAAGCAATGTGGAGACCAAATAATCAGGAGATGTGTCAAAGAAGAAGAACACAAAGAAATTTTACTTCATTGCCACTCGTCACCGCAAGGATCAGTGGAATGAGGACAACAACAAAGGTTCTTCAATCCGGTTTCTATTGGCCCACCTTGTTCAAAGATGCACACAAATTTTATAAGTCATGTTATAGATGCCAGTGCACGGAGAACATATCAAAGAGACATGAGATGCCATGGAAAAACATTTTAGAGGTTGAACTTTTCGTCGCGTAGAGGATAGATTTTATGAGACCCTTTTCTCACATCTTTTGGTGACCTATATATTCTCTTGGTAGTAGACTATGTGTCCAAGTGGGTGGAAGCCATAACAACACATAAGAATGACTCTAAGACTGTGCTGAAATTATTGCACACGAATATATTTACGCGCTTTGGAACACAACGAGCTATTATCAGTGATGAAGACACACAGTTCAACAATAAATCAATTGTCAAGGCGATGAAAAGATACAGAGTGCGACATCGAATAGACATGGCATATCACCCCTTGACCAATTGGTAACCTGAACACTCTAACAGGGAAATCAAACAGATCCTTGAGAAAGTGGTCAACCCTAATCAAAAGGACTGGTCACCAAATCTAGATGAAGCACTATGGGCCAATCGTACAACATTCAAGATACCTATAGGAATGTCCACATTCAAACTAGACTACGGCAAGGAGTGCCATTTGCTTGTGAAACTTGAACATAAAATGTATTGGGCCATCAAGAAATTGAACATGAGTGTTTAACTTTTGGAGAAAGAAGACTTCTGGAACTGAACGAAATGGATGAGTTTAGAGCACACACTTATGAAAATGCATGCTTATACAAAGAAAAAAATGAAGCGATGGCATAATAGAAAAATTTTGCCAAGGCAATTTTATCTTGGACAACAAATATTGCTCTACAATTCACGAATCAAATTATTTTCAGGCAAGCTAAAATCTAGATTGTTAGGACCATTTATCGTACACCAAGTCCATAGCAACAGAGCAATAGAAATAAAGAACCGAGATGATGGATCCATATTTAAGGTGAATGGTCAGAGACTAAAGGAATACAATGGAGCACCAGTCATGCGCGATAAATTGACAGCGATAGCACATGATGCCCAAGAGTTTGCTTTATTTTCCTGAACAATTTTTGTTGCCTAGGCAACAAAAATCTGAATTTTGTACATAAATAAATTAAGTTATCTTATTCTGCACGAGTTATTTGTTTTATTTTTTTTGTTTCTTTTTGGCATGCAAGGTACACGTGGCTGCATAGGTGAAAACTCATGCATGGGAGGAAGCAAAACCTTAATCTAAGAGGTTTTGGCGGTAATTATGAAAATGGGAAGATATCTTTTCCCTATTCTATGTCAAATAAAATATTGTGTCATTAATATCAGATCTTTTCCCTCCTCATTTTGGCCGTTTTACCCAAATTAAACCACCCATTATCTTCCCTAAAAAACCAACACTACATCTTCCTTATCGTCCCCATAGTTTCTTTTTCTTCAACTTTTACACCTAAACGTTTTCCACATTGCCTCCATGACACACCCTGTACCAGCAAAAAACATGCCAAAATCAAAGAAAACCCCAGCCCCAACATCAAGATTTGATCATTTTAAAATAGTTGAAGCCGAATAAAGGTTCAAAAACTCTAAAATGACAAGTCTATTTGGAGGATGACTTTGTTTTTCTACCAGAAAGTGATGAGCCATTCGGACCAGAAGTAATGGATGTAGTATGAAAGCATAAGTGGGGGAAATTTGCTCGGCATCCTAAGGAGGTGGCGCCATTGATGGTTTGCGATTTTTTTTGCCCATCTCAGAGACCAATCAAAACATAATGTCTATGTGAGAGGGAAACTCATTCGGTTCTCCCCGTCAGCCCTCAACCGTTATTTTATGTTGGGTAAGGTGGAAGACCTACACAAGAAATTTATGGCTGAGGCAGATCAAGAAACCTACGATGGAGTCCCAGAAGACTTCTGCATCGGATGAGCCAAATTTGAAGGTAACACACCAACGCGTAAGCGGGTAGATCATCGAGCCCTTAAGCCAGTTGTAAAGTTGTGGAATCACTTCCTAAAGGGTAATCTGATGCCAGCCTCACACAACACAACTGTATTAGAGAGGATGTTGATGCTTCTGTACTCGATTATTTTTGAACGAGCAATCGATGTGGGAGAAATCATCTTCGAGCAAATCCATGACTGCGCAAAGAGGAACCTGGTTAATCTTTGTTTTCCTAACTTGATTACTGCTTTGTGGAGGAAGAACAAAGTCCTCGAGGAACCGTTTGAGGACTTCATCAAGTCAAAGGAAGGAATAACCAAGAAGAATGTGCCAGAACTCATGAGCTTCGATGATAATGCTCCACTTGAGGGCTTGGAGAGAGGAGCGAAATCTATTGCCGCGGCCATAATGGCAACTGTGGCCACATAAATGTGAGAGACACGCGAGAGGATCTAGCGCCTGGAAACTCAGATGGAGACTTTCTTTGAATATATCAAGGCGAGGGATGCACTATTCAATGCATTCTTCAAGGAGCTACTTCCAATCACCAATGAAGATCTGCCGCCATTTCCTAATGAAATTTTGAAACATACAACAAACGACAGTTCATTCCATGCCTCGACAAAAAATGTTCCCCCAGAGTTCCCTATAGACGTCCCTCCACTTGCCACGGATGTCTCGCCTTAACAGATGAATCTCTGAGCTCCTCTTTCTCCTCCTCCGAAAACACCCAGGAAATTCTACCCAAATTCTTTACCGATGACAATTTCATTCTAGTCCCTGATCATCCTATAACCGAACAAGAAACTGAACATTCCCTGGTTTGTCACACATCACCAGTTTCTAAACTAGTCCAAAACAGTCTGATGCACTACCTACACAGGTAACCCACACTGAAGAAATGCCATCACCAGCAAGTGCCCCGAGCACTATAAGATGCATTAAGCGAACACCATGTTGTGTCCCTCAGCCCTCTCATTCGTAGATTACATCAACGATATAGGATTCGAGAGTCCCACTCCTCCAAAACGACGCAGAACATGCACGTCCAGTCAAGCTACCCCACCACAGTAAGTTCATATTTTTAATTTTTTTTCATATTGTATTCGCATTTGCATTAAGTTTCATGTAGTTCTATTTTTCATGCATTGAGGATAATGAATCCCTCAAGTTTGGGGGAGGAATTCTGTCTCACACTTTGTTAATAGCAATTGATGGTAATTGATTGAAAACCCTTATTGTTATGGTATAAATATGTTGAGTCTATTGTTTGGAATAAATTGAGGATGCCCGATGATGAAAATATAATTTAATTACCTAGGCCATAATTATTTTGCAAAACTGTTGAAAGGAAATAACTGACCTTAGGCTTGATTATTTGCAAACTTATAAAAACGATTATATGTTGTCTCTGCTTAAGGTGATTAGTAAATTTTTAGGAAAGAACTCTCTGCATGCCGAGACATTGAAGAATTGTAAGGCTCAAGTTAAACTCCTTAGTGCTTAAACTTTGTAGAATAAAAGGGACATTCCTCTATGCAATGGCATAACTGGAAAACTACATAAAAATTAAAGGTTGCCTAGGCATATGAGTGAATGAAAGCAGTCACAGGATGACTCTACTCGACTAGCTCGGGGGTGAAAGGTATGTTCCCTTTCACCTAGAGTGTGGAAGGGTAGGTATGATGAGCTGACTCCCCATTAAAAAAATAGTGAATAAATATGAGTGGAGATTATGCTTGACAAATAATTTGATGCCTTGGCAAAACAAAAGTACTTACATGAAGTTTTCTAATTACGTTAATGCATAGAATGATTACAATCACACACACACACTAGCAAGGAATCATGACTCAGGAAGGTACTTGAATTATATGACAGTCAATCATGTTGAGGCCAAACTTTTTGCTGAGGGAGGAAATTTTAAAACTATATGACTGTCTTAATATCACTTTGCCATGACAATTTTATTTTTTTTCTAAATATTATCCATTTCTTGAGGACAAGCAATAGCTTAAGTTTGGGGGTGTGATAACTCCATAAAAATACTATTTTTATTCTTTTTACTTAAGATATTGCTCGTCTAAACTAAGTGGTCATAGCATATTAGTTGCAATTAAGTTATAATTGCATGTGGTGGATTAGTTTTTCCTAGGAAAGATTTATTTGGTTTGACTGATGTTGTTGAGGAGAAAGGGCTTTTGTGGATTTTGTGTGTGTAGGAACTAACTTAGAAGGAACATTTCAGTCATGACAACATATTTCGTGAGGGCCAGTGGAACACAGAAGAAAAAGACAGTGGTGAACAGTGCCGAGGCAAGGTGTATCATGCAAGTCTGAAGTGGATCTGATGAATTACTTTTGTCACATGCCAGCTGTACGACTATCCTCGCGTGCAATCAAGCCCCAAGATTTAGACAATAGCCAGTCGTCTTTCCCTTTTTAGCTTATATAAGAAAACATGAGTATTTAGGGAATCTTTAAATATGTGAAACCCTAGGAGATTTCCCTTAATAAATACCCAGTCACAGTCGTAAAAAAGAGGAGGAAGAAAGCAATAAAAGCTTTACCTAAAGCGTGGAGTGAGCAGCTGCAGTGCTTTACTTTCCACCGTTCTCCAAACCGACCGTCCTTGGTTTCCTCCATATCCAAGCTATAGCAGAGCGATGGTCAGGCCTCGAGAGAGGCCGACCACCAGGGCAGACACAGTGTTGGTCAGAGATGTCACGACAGAGCCCCCTGTTTGGGGGCCGTTCTTTGTTTACTCTTACTTTACTTTGCTTTAGGGTTGTATTAAATGATGATTCCTTTTGATGACTATTTGCAACACCATGAACTACATTACTTGGTGTTAGTTTTTGTTTTGCCAAGATAATTATTTTATGGTTTTTGAATGATGCAATACGATTGTGCTTAAGTTTGTTTTGTTCATTATTTCAATATTTCGCGTTGACACTGTAAAAGCTTTTGAGAGATTGCCTGGGGCCTAGGTAAAACACGTCTAGACATTGTAAGAACTTTGAGAGAGTGTCGTTTGTCTAGAAAATGATTCTTAGATTTGAGAGAATTAAGATTGATCTACGTGAACAATGGAATGGATCCGGGATGGTGATGTTCTAACCTGCCTACCTTAGAGATAAAGGAGAAGGTTTCAATCAACTAAAAGGGATAGACGATTGAGTAGGATAGACAACTATTATAGTTTACACCGAGGGGTATTGCTACAACAACAGTATAATAACCAATGGTTGTAGTTAACACTGAGTTGTATTGCCATAACAACCGTCTAAGAATACTTAGTAATCCTGTCGGGCTGCCTAAGCATATCATAACAAATCCTTCTAGACATAGAATAATTTATTGTCATAGCAAAAGACTAACCTGAGTGCTATGCGAAAAGTCTGAATATGTGAGGTTATTTTGAATATATTCAAATCAACCCTTTTCTTTTCCTTGTATGTTTTAAGTTGTTACTTTTGCATATTTACTTTGCTTCGACCAAACTTTTCTACAACCATACTTTATAATATTTTCTTGCTTTAACATTCGCATAATTTATTTCTAATTGTTTTTTTACTTTGACAAGAATTCAAGAACTAGCTCGTGACACCTAGTTTTAGTTGTGGTGAAACTTCAAAATACCTACCAATCCCCGAAGAGACGATAACTCACTTACTGTTTATTACTTGATTCGACTGTGTATACTTGGACAGATTTGTTTGCCTTAGTATATACATTTACAAGCGATCAACGATGCCAGATCATTCGATAGATTACTGCCCAATGTTACAAGATAGATCTGACACACAAGTAAGCATCGTATGAAACTTTTTAAGAGCTCTCCAAAGAGCCTATAACCTTTACGACAACACCTTCAATCCGAGATAGAGAAACAATCAAAATTTGAATTACGAAAACTAATCGAAGTATCAACCAAATTTATCAACTGATACCTCCTCTATTTCCTATCCAAATGCTAGAAAAATCCTCCCTTGAAACAATTGTTTAAAAATTTGCCTTGTCCCAAGAAAAATTCCAAACTCAAACACAAACCCACTTTCAAGATATTAAAAAACAAATAAGCCAATTGGCTCAAATAGTTGGGTGCCTAGAATCTCGAGACCAATTGCCATTGCAAACCGATATAAACCTGAGGGAAAATGTTAGTGCAATTTCTCTCTGAATTGGAATCGTCATCTCGCTCGAAACTCCAAAAGAATCCAAGGAAAAAGACGCACCATCAAAGAAGCAAGAAGACGAATCTTTGCCTCCACCTATCTCAAGTAATCATGTCTCATCTTTTTTTTGTCCTTACGAAGTCTCGACTCCTTTTTCTTCTAGATTAATGAAGCAAGACAAGAAAAGAAGAGGATAAATAAATTTTAGACATATTCTGAAAAGTGGAAATTAACATTCTACTGCTTGAGATGATTCATAATGTGCCCAAATATGCCAAGATCCTCAAAGATCTTTGCACAAGTCGAAAACAAGTCACCGGAAATAAAAAAAATGTGAACTTCAGCGAGAATGTTTCAGTAATTTTTTAACGATAACTTCAACCGAAGTATAAGGACCAAGGTATGTTCGACATATCTTATAAGATTGGCAATATTTGAATTAAGCGCCCCATGTACGACTTAGGCGCATCCATCAGCGTAATACCACTTTCCGTCTACGATAAAATTTCCAATGAACTATTGAAAGAAAAAAGGCCCACGGTTCAACTCCCCAATCGATCAATTATTTACCCCTAGGTAGTATTAGAAAATGTTTTGGTGAAGGTAAATGATTTAATATTTCCTACTGATTTTTATATAATTGACATGGAAAATGATCGCAGCAATACTGGATCCAAAATTCTTCTTAGGCGATCCTTATTGAGTACAATGCACACAAAGATTGATGTAGATTGATGTCCAAATTGGTATTTTTAACTATGGAGATTGATGATGAGGTTGTCAAATTTTGACGTTTTCAAAGTTATGAAATACCCAGACAAAGTGGCGAGCCTTAATTTTATTGATGTTGTCAATCATTTGGAAAATGAATTTATGGAAACTAACTTATATAACGATTTTTTCCGGGTATCGAAGGACTACGTAGGAATCAAGGAGTTTGAAGAAATTTCTTCATTAATTATGTTTCACATTTGATTCCTTCTAAATCTAAAATTCATTCTTCTATTTTATAGGTACTGAAAGTAGAGTCGAAACAATTATCGAAACATTTGAAGAACTCATATTTTGGAAAAAAATGATGTATTATCAACCATTGTTTAAGACAAGCCTTTAGAATAAAAAAAGACTTAAAGAAATACTTCTGAGATTTTTCAAAAGCTATAAGGAAAAATTAAAGGAGCTTTTTGATCGTAGAAGTTATGATATGAAATTTATTAGTTGGAGAAAGTGCATGAATGGAGGAAGCATGTCAAATAATTCATGTAGTCTGAATCAGGTCATCGAGCTAAATAATGTTAAACTGAGTGATTTATGGGATGCAACCCATTTTTAATTTTATTTCTTTAATTTTCTTGAATTTTAATTATTTTTCTTTGATTTTATTGAGTGTTTTACTTACATTAATTTTTTTATTTTAATTTTTCAGGTGACCTGGTGATTTTATCCAGACTTAATTGGAGTTAAAAACAATATTTTTAGTCAAATCAGGCCATTTTCAGACCCCTCCAGCAATCAAAACTTTCTGCATAAAGGGAGGAGCAGTGGAGTGTGACATTTCATTAAATAACTTACGTTAGTAAAGCCACGTGGAGCACAATGTAGTTTAGCAAAACCCCCCAATTTAATCACTTTTTTGTCGCCCATTTCAACACAATCCCCCTCCCCTAATTTAAGACATTTCCCTTTTCTTTAACAATTTAATCGTTATGATTACCTTTGGACCCTTTTTTTATACATCCAATCTCTTCTCTTTTCAATTTCAAAAGACTCATTTTCTCAATAAACTTTTTCCTTCTCCAATCAGATATATTTACACCACGTGACCTACCAAGCATGTTTCCTCTTTTGTTTTTCTTCTCGCCACCCATGACCTTTGTTTCACTTCACCCCTTCTTTTGTTCCTACCAAAATAATGACCCACAACCACCATCCACACCGCCCGCTAACACTTTCACTATTTCCTATCTCTACCATTCATTGGCCTTTGTCCCACTCTTCAAGATGGTCTGAACAAGAAATCAAGCAAATGATGATTATTCACTGCCTCGAAGATTGTGCAAATTTTGAGCGATTTTGAACCTACCCCATCTCTCCTCTGCCCTAGTCGTAGTTTCCAATAATAATATGGAGTATTCTTTACCCTTCTCCTTTGCGCTTTAATTTTTATTTCCACATTGGGGTAATACGATTAAGTGGGTGTAGAGATTGAAGTTGATTTTCATCTTAATTGTCTTATGTTTTGTTTGATTGTATGCTTGATTTAATTGGTTGAATATTTGGTCTAAAATTTTCTTTCTGTTGATTATTTTTAGCATGTTATGATTGTTTAGGTTCATGTAATTATTTTGATTATGCACACTCTTGATAGTTGAATTGCATGTGTAGGAATTTAATTTGACTTCATTATGTCATTTCTTGATCTTTTCATATGAATTTCACCAAACTTGATTGATGAACACACTTTAGTAATATTTGAACCTTAAGAATGTTTCTTAATTTTTTTCTTGTTTGAGTGTGTCAAATTAAAACTTGGAAATTTAGAACTTGTGGCATGATATATTTTGAGACTATACAAGAAACATGGTGTTTTTATTTGATTTGGACATTAGGATTCAACCCTATTTTTGCCAAAGAGAAAGCCTACCCTTATTTTCTCCATTAGTGTTCCGTTTTAAGCCTTTTCCCATTTCATTGTTTTCGCCTCGATCTTAAACATGTGCTTTCTTGTTTCTCTCTCCCTTTTCACCCTTTTCGAGACAAAGAATTGAAGCTTGTTTGCACTTTTGTTCCATGAAAAAATAAAAAAAAGTAAAAAAACTCGAGAGAAAAAAGAGAGGAGAATCGAAAAACAGAGAAAAAAATGGTTTGATTGATTTTGATTTTTATGTCAAACTTTTGTTGTTTATTTATCTTACTTTGCTCGTGGAATTGGTTTGATCATTTGAAGAATTCTTTGTCTTGATTGTTAAACTCATTTATAGCATTCTTCCCACCTTAACCTAAGCCCCATTATACCATTTTTTTTAAGGCCGGATGATCTTTGCATCTTATTTATTTTAAGTAGTGGAGAATTGATTGTGTTACAAGCCTATGAGTGATTTGAGTGAATCCTAGTGAGGAATTGAGTTAGATTGAATTTTGATTGATGAATGATTGGAAGTTGTAATGTTGTTTGATTTACTCCTACTTGTGTTCATCAACTTGATTGGTGTTTTGATTCAAATGGTTATTGTGAGGTTTACTTTCGTAATTTACTTGAGTATGAAATGGTTTAGAGGAAAGTAAATTGAGTTCTTAACTAGTTTGATTAAAGAATGCTTGGGGATAAGCTGAGACAAGCGAGGGGGGATTTGATGAGCATTTTTTATTTTTGTTTTTTACTTGCTAATTATCTTATTTTATGAATTCTTCACTGCAATTTGTATTGTATTTGTTTATTTTTCGTACACTGATCTGTTTACTAGAATTGGCAGTAAAAATAAGAATTCTGCAACCTTTTATTATTTTTTATCGCGGTTAGAGACATGGACATGACACAGGTCTGATGTGGCAGTTTATAAAAGATCCAGTCAGCACGAGGAAGAATATGGAAGCTGCCTAATCAGAACGATCTGAGGAGATATCTAAAAATTTTAGTTTTTAAGTTTGAAATTAAAACATTTGAATTATCTTTTGGATTTCATTTATTTTAAATTCCATGTTATTTTAGGGTTTAGAGGCCTATAAATACCCTCATTAGGTTAAGACTTAGGATATCTTGAATTCATCTTTGTTGTTTAGTTCTTGCTTTAGTCAAAGTTTTCTTTTTCTTTCATATTTCGCTTTCTTTACTTTACGCTTTTTCATTTTCATAAAATATGCTAAGTATGGTCTTTACTATGCTTAGCTAATTTTCTTTACTAATCGAGAGCTAGTGATGAATAATTCCACACGTGAGAATTGAAAAGCACTTAAGACCCTTCGGGTTACATTCTCGATTTTTTGTTTTATTAGTTTGGCAACCGACCTTACTTTCAAAATTAATGCACTTTCAAAACAGATCTTCTTGGTATGGATGTTGTTTTAATTTATAATAGGGTGGAGGAATTGGCCTGTAACGTATTCCACCTCTTGTGAACATACTTAGTAACAGTCTTCTAATGGAATTCAAGATTGGATTTGATTCTCGACGAGACGACATAATCCAAGTCGGGCTTTTCCAAAACATAATCTATTTGTTATAACGACAATAGTTGTGGTTAGTTCACTCAAGAATTGTCTTTCGAATAGTGACTTGGGAAGATTGATTATTAAGGAGAAAGGTAAGTTACAATGGGTTAGGCCTTGTAGACAGTAACTTACATGAATCCCGTGGGAAAAATCTATTTCGATGATCAACGGAATTTAAACAAAGCTAGCTCGAGACGATTTTATCATTATTATTTTTAATCTTGATTTACCCTTCCTTTATCTCATTTAAAATTCTTTAATTCTCTACTTATCATTTTTTATTCATCTCATTCACGTCACCCCTTTTTTTTTTACTTATTATTGTTACAGTTTCCTGGACTGAAATCGACACGAAATTGCATCAGAAATTATTAAGTCATTGTGGATCTCTTTCACTATACTATTCTCAATTTTATTTATTTAATTTTGAAGGGGATTTATTTTATTTTGACGAGTAAAACGATGCTTGGCATATGTTTTCTTGATCAATGGCCACAAAGGGCTGCTCAAGAAGTCTTCAGTATTGTCTTAATTCATTCTTCTTTATTTTTTCACACTAGAGTGTATCTTCTCAATTTTTGATTCACAGTAACATGTTATTCTTATCCTAAAGAAGCTTAGTCTTCTTTTTCCCTAACTTCTATTTTTGAGCTTTCAAACCAGAGATATCATTGTCCAATCTTAAGATAATATTTCATTCTCAAGAGAGACCATCTTGTTTGAAAATATTTCCATCCTCTTTCATCTTTTATAATTTAAAAATTCTGATGAAGAAATTTTGGAAAAACAAAATAGTGGCCCTTGCTTTCAGCTCACAATTGAAACAAATCACATAACACATGTTCATTGAATATCAAACAAACCAATGACTCTTTTAATCCTTCAAAAAATATAATTCTTTGACAAGTGCCAAGACTGATGGCAATTTTGAGGTATGGTTTAATTTTGGAAAGATAAGGTGTCTTGAAGTGGCTTCTTTGGTCAAGATCTAGTACTTTTGATTCGTTGATGTTCATTGTTTTGATGAAGTTGTCTTTAAGTTTGTCTTCTAGAAATATCCACTATTTCGAAGCTGTTGTGAGCACTTTTGGGATATGTGGCACTTTATCAAGAGACTTATAAGATCACCTTTTATGTAACATTTGTATAATTTCATATTCGAGTTTTCGTTTTAGGTTTTTATCTTGAACTCTCTTTTATTACTCTCTCATTTTTTCCTATCATGCTTGAAAGATTTTAGATAACTTTTAGCAAACAAAAAAGATTAACCATGAAGGGAAAAGGGAAATTTGAAGATAGTCTATTCTACTTGGAAATTCATGTATGATTAGAAAGAACTTTTCAGGCATGTAATATAGGTCATGGGTCATGGTTATGAAAGAAATGAATAAATATGCCTAACCAAGTGTTTAAGGGTGATCGAATCAAATCTCAATTTGGTTTAATGCCTTCTATCTTGCTTTGCTTGATTTGAATATGCTTTCACTTTTTTTCTCATTTTTTAGAATATCTCTAAACTAGTCATCTATGAGTTTTCACCCTAGATTTCATATTCTTTTCATTTGAGAGATTCAAAACTACTATTTGAGCACATATTATTTCTTGTATTTGGAACATATTTTGTAATCTTAATTTGATTTGAATCTTTGAGTACACTATATTTGGTGACCTTGTGGTATCTTGTTATTAATATCTTACTTCATAAGGACTTGGCCTTGTAATAAAACCAGAGTTGGTTGTACTCACTCATTGGAGTATATTTTCTTTTTCTTTTCCCTTTCCCTTAGTGGCGAGCGTGATCTTTGGTTAGGGTTGAACCTAAATAAAAATATATCAGGCTCAAATGGGGGAATCAATGGATATTTGACTATTTTTATAAAGGGATAGTGAAAGAATATCATTCATCATCTCATACATGAAAATCCTTACAAAAAAGCTATCCCTAGGGGGATAGATATTCAAGGTTAACCTTTTATTCACACAAATAATGCATGATAGTATTATACAAATATTTCTTTTTTCACTTCTAACTTGCCCCAATTATTCAGGCTTATCTTTAGAAATTTTATTCAAGATGCCCCAATTTCCTTACCAGACATAAATATTTATGCGCAAATGAATATAGTGTACTCAACATCTTTTGGGGTTTTATTTTGGAGGAAGAAAGTTGGCTATGTGTCTAAAAAGATGAAGGTGTGACTTTATTACCCTGGACATAAGTAACGTCAGGATTTGGTTTTTGGTATTGACTATGAATGATTTTGGATAAAGAATTAAAGGATTTTATTTTTAGTTTCACACGAAATATGAAAGGTCTAATATTGTAACATTTTAAACTTCTATAACATCAATCCTTAAAAGAACTTCTAATTCACTTGATATTCAAAGAACTACAAGATTAAAACTCACTTCATTTCTCATAACTTTAAAAGGTAGAATTTTAGTTAATGATTTCAAACATTAAATGTCTTATGAACCTTTGAATAAAAAATAAAGAAATAACAAAAACAATTTCAAACAAAACATAATGTATTTTTATGAAAATGCAATAAATCTGTATGATAGATGGATAATAATCTCTTTTGGATTTCCCCTATCACTCTTCAAATGTCCAAACACCTGAATAAATCAAATTTTGAACCTTACGCTTCATTTCTCCACAATTATCAGTAAAATGCCTCGAGCTTCATATGTGGTAGTTACATATGGCTTTAACATCATAACATTCAAGATATGGATGCTCTTTTGGTCTTGACTGAACTATAGTCACAAGGTTCTTTTTAACAATAATTAATTTAAATTCATCATACGTTATCAGAATTGGATTGATGGAAGTCTTTTCTCAAATCACCCTATGAGGTCTGATCCCATAACCAGTTGCACGAGATCCCACCATATTGATTTCAACCTTTTTCTTGTTTTTGGTGTTTTTAATTCTCTCTATCTTTCCATTCTTGATAGTCATTTAAATCATCTCCCCAAACATGACTAGATCAAAAAAAAAGTTCTTAGAGGAACTTCATATCAAATATCCTATAAAAGGAGCTTTCAAGGTGTTTAAAAACAATATTGTTGTCCCTTCTTCAGCTAAGGGATAGTGAACCTACACTGCTATGTCCCTCTATCTTTGAGTATATTGTTTGAAGTTTTCATTAGACATATTTTCCAAACATTACAACATGTTTCAATTAGGTCTTGTATGATTTACATGTTTATATTGCTCTAGAAAAGACTTGGCTATATCATTCAATGTTTTGATGTGAGTTTTGCTTAAATGATTGTACCATTTGGAAGCAGGTCCAGTCAAATCAACCTAAAAACATTGAATCAACATTTGATCATTGACTATATATATAGATATCATTCGAGAAAATAACGTGAAATGATCAGTGTAACACCCCCTTTTTGTATCCGTCACTGAATACGAGTCAGAGATGTCACATGACAATTTTAAAACATTAAACACTAAAAAATTAGTACAAATTTATTCCTTTAAAAATCATTAATTTCAAAATAAAAAGATCATAATTAATTAAAATCTTAATAGTAAGAAAAACTGCCTAAACTAACATTTATCTTAATAGCAATTAAAATCTTATTTACTAGAATACTAACTTGCAAACCATTATTTATAATTAGTAGTAATATGGTACTATCCATTATATATATATATATATATATAGGTACTATCCATTATATATATATATTATAAATATTCTAAAACATAGTCATATCAGAGCATTATTAACACATATATATGCATGCCCACTAAAAAATCCAAAACATTAAAAAGCCGTAATGTTGATATTGGGGAGGTAATCCTCTATATATGATACTAGAAGACTAAGACTCCTTACTCAATTCGATATCCTTTACCTATGCGTGAAAATCAGTACACACTAAGTATACACTTAGTGAGGCATTTTCATAACTTTAAAATAAATATACCAAAACATATATAGCAAAGTATAAGACACAGTGCAAAAAATATCATGTAAAACATAACATGTATCATGGTTTAGAAAAACATCATATAATAACATATAATAGCATAAAACTAATTTATTAAAGTTATTTTGTCATAATATAACCTAAAAATCAATAGTTTAGATATAAAACATTTATGCCAAATCAGAGTATTAGATGAAAGATTTACTTTCAATAGAATCAATCAAACATGAAATTTTCACATTCATTCAATTCTTAGCCCAATGTATATTAAACGAGAATGTAAGGTACACGAGTCACACAATATCCACATATTGCACTTTTAGTGCTAGACAAATATACAAGTACTATAGAACACATCATCATGTATCAATAATCGGGGATACCATAGTATCAACTTCACATTACTATGTTTTGCATTCCCTTAAATAACATAGTACCAAAATCACATTACCATGTACCTAATGCAACTCTGCACATTAGTACCAAAATCACATTATTACGTGCATAATGCAACCACTGATACTCTACCTCTATGGCATGCCAACTGTACCTGAGAATCTCAGTACATACAATGGGCATTTTTATTAAAATCATATACCATCCATATATCAAAGATATCCATAGGTATAAATATATCAAAACATCATATACTAGTGTAACAATTAGTTCATACCCAAAATCATTTAAGTTTCATTTAACAAAATGTTATATGAAAATGTCATAATATAAATCAAATCATTTTCATTTCCAAAACTTTCAATATTAGCTCATTGTAAACCTTCCTTATGTCATATATTATAATATAGATAAGAATGCACTCACGTAATATACTTTACTATCAAACCTTCTTATCGGTTTCAAGCTTCACTCCTTAACTTTTTTCTTCAGTTTAAGCTTGCTTTAATCATATTTTTGTCACGATCTACATGTTCATCATTAACAAAACACGTACATTTCAAAGTACATGTTAGTATCTTACTAACATGGACGCATAATAGGAAAGAAATTCCTAAAAATTCTTTCAATGTTCATTCAATACTAATTCCATTTCATACGATCTATATCGATCCTAATGCTTCAAAACACAACTTCAAATCCTTCAATATTCAATCAATGAATAGTTCATATAACTATCTCCAATTTCATAATTTGACTATCAAATTGAATTATTTTAGAATTTATCCTAATATTTCCAAAATATAAATGGCCCCTTGCCATTTCACTTCAAAATTCAAGTTTCCTACCATTCAATTTTGAATTATACATCAATTTCTAATCAACTTCCACAATAAACCACATGGCCAAGAAAAACAACTTCTGATAACCATAATTCACACTTGGACAACTTGGCATTTAACTTTTTATCTTCCAAAATCTGTAGAATAGTATGAAGTCGAGCATTATGCTCTTTTTTTCTCTTCGACTATAGCCGAAAATCATCAATAAATAATACCAAAACCTTATCCAAGTATGGATAAAATAATCGATTAATCAAATCCATGAATGCTTCCAGATCATTAGTTAAATCAAACGACATCACCACGAACTCATAATGTCCATACCGAGTTGTGAAAGTTGTATTTGGGATATCTTCCTCTCTAATCTTTAACTAGTGATATCTTGATCGAAGATCAATCTTATAGAAAAAGGATGCTCCCTTTAGTTGATCAGACAAATCATTAGTCCTTGGAAGGAGATACTTGTTCTTTATGGTCACCTTGTTTAGCTATCGATAGTCTATGTATAATCGTATAGATCCATTTTTCTTTTTCACAAATAATACCGGTGCACCCCATGGTGAAACGCGTAGTCTAATGAAACCTCGATCAAGTAGCTCTTACAATTGGGCCTTTAACTCCCTTAATTTAGTCTGAGCCATCAAAATAGGCACTGCACCTAGACATACATCAATTCCAAACTATACTTCTCGATCTGGGAGTAATCCAAGTAACTCATCTGGAAACACCATTGGATACTCTTGAACTATTGGAATGTCTTCCAACTTAACCTCAATTGTTCGCATATCCACCACATTTGCTCAAATTGCTTGGCATCCTTGCAATAGTAATTTCTTACCATAAAAGGCTAAAATCACATTGGATAAGGGATTTACCCTTTCTCCAACAAATATTATCTCTAAACCTTTCGCATACTTTAAAAAAAAATCTCATATATTCACATATATGTACCAACAAGTGATCAATGCATTTTATATTTAAATTTTAACATATTCAAAACACGTCAAATACATTATGTTATTATAAATAAGTTAGACTCATCGCAAGTCTTCCTAATGATGTATAAACATCCATGTATCATGTCATGCATGCATTGCACTCACATTGACACTATATATCAAAATATTAGCCTCACTAAGCTTAAGAGTTTCTCCTCGTTCTCGATTCACTTCGATCACAAAATCAATAACGATCTATTAACAAACACAATTACCTATTAAAACCATATGTTAGTACTGTATTAACATAAATAAATTTCAATCATAACATTCCATAAAATATACTCGAAACATATTTGATACAATTTATTCCAACATTGATGAATTCTTTTAGAATTCATACCAACTTTTCCAATTTATGTAAAATAGCCCTTAACCATTTTATCCAATCAAATATCAATACTAAAATTCCATCATTGAAATAATTACTAATAAGTCCATTTAAAATTGCAAAAATCATCATTAAAGTGCCTAACTATTCAAATTTTACATATTAGTCACCTAACTTACCAAGCTTCCAAAATGATCAAATTTCACTCTTTAACATCAATTTCAACACTCATACAGAAGCTTCGACCATAGTACTTCAACTATTGAATAATTTCACATTAACCCACAACTTTTCTAAAATTGCTTAATAGGTCCCTTAACCTTCCAAAAATTATAAAATGGTCTTAAAAATTTTCTAAGGCTTGTAGAATCCTTCCTAGATCATTTCCAACCCCTATATAATTTTCCATAATTTTTATCACAACCAAAAGCATAAGTCGAATGGAACAAATCTAGGGTCCAAGATTTTCACTAGATTTCAATTGATTCAAGCATGAAATCAACCTCTATTCAACATTTCAAAGTCTTTACAATTAAACCCCTAACTTAATTACACAAAATTAAAAACATCCTTATGTAGGCTGAATCTACACGCTTTGATGGAAGTGAGTAGATAGCCTTATTGTGTCCCGATCTAGGATTGACAAGTATTGATGTCCTTGAATTACAAGTTTGGGCTGCAACAAAGATAAGAAAGAAATATGATTAATGAAGGAATAATAAGATAAGTAATGTAATGAAAGAAAATGAACAGAGATGGCTACGGAATTGAGAAGATGTTTATGGTCTTGATAGATGATGTTGTTGGTGTTGATGATGAAATGAAGATAATGGTGATGTTGTATCTCAAGCACTCCAAATAGGAAACAATGCTAGGAAGCACAATCTTGATCTTTACAAACTTGCTTGAAGGGTGGTGATAGTGTCTTCAACCCACTAGATATAAATATAGGAATTTAGGAATCAGGATGGAAGGTATGACACAACAAGTATATGAATTATACTTGCTTAATTGATAAAGTTCACAAAGAACTTTGAATAGAAATTAACTCAAAAGAGTTTGTTTAATATATGAGATGAGATGATTACAAATGATGGCTAGCCTATCAATTTATAGGAAATGAGAGGGCTTGGCCGAATGGTTACATAGTGTTTCGGCTAAGTACATGTCTCTATGGAAGTACATAATGATTCAAAATGAAAGGAGAAGTCCCTTGGCTTGGTGATGGTTCGACTAACCCTTTATAAAGGGGTTGATGTTTCAAAAAAGGATGGGGAGACATCTCCCTTAGCCGAATGTGAATGCTTGTTCATGTTGGCGCCAAAGAAACATCCCTTGGCCGAATGATGATGTGCCTCCTCATGTTTGGCACCATATCTCTCATGTGAAAAGCATGTGGTGTGGTCGAATAGGTATGGAGATCTATCTCATGTCTCATGGTGATTTAAGCCTCTAATGAGTTTGATCTCTTCACCAACGTGCTCCTTGGTGAAAGGGCATCTTCATGGGCAACATCATTCACGAAAGGTCACAATGTTTGGGAAAGGTAGCCCTTCATGTTTGAGCTAGTTCTGGTGTGAATGAGCTAGAGGTGAGCTGGCCATAGGTGAGTTGTAGCATGGTGAACATTATGGCAGCTCTTTGTGAAAAGGTACCTCTTGAGGTGGAAACTATTCGCGAAAAGGTATGATTTCACAAATTTTGACTTAAGACATAGTTGAAGTGTCCTGAGTGGTGAAGATGATGGTGCAGTTCCCCAGCTGAAATGAGGTAATCTTGCAGCTCAAATCTTCAGCTCAATCCAGTTAAGAGCTTGGTTCCTTATGCTCTCCTAAACGTCCTTATGTAAGTTTCCTTGTTGTTACATGCTCTATTTAGATCCAATGTAGCTCCCATGTGTTAGCCGAGTTTGCCTACATACATAACATAAGGAAATAAGCATTTTTATTTATAAAGTTAGAAAGTTTCTTCCCTTGAAAGGTTGGAATAGTCAATGTAAACATGATGTTGAATTAGATCACATCATCATCCCCTTCTTTTAATCGATTTGTCCTCAAATCGAAAGGTCTTCTTTTCCTAGTGTTCTTTCATTCAATAAGTACCTTTAAGGAAAGGTTCATATCTTTTGAAAGAATGCTTTGGAATTTTTTCATCTGAAAAGAAAGAAAACTTTCATAAGTAAAAAACTGATCCAACATAATTAAAGTAAAGAAATACTTCCTATTAGATGAATGTTCAAAGTTCATGTCTATTGAAGACATTTTTCCTTGAACATTTATGTCCTTTATCGTTCCGAAAGTCATGTCCATTGGTTCCTCAATAGATGTATGCATCGAATCATGAAAAATGATGACTCTTGGAAAGGTGATGTCCTTATAATCCTCATAGTTACGCCCTTTGGATGAAGAATCGTCTCCCTTTGTCTTTCATTAGGCACAACTCTTGATTCTTGAAGGGTTACGTCCTTTGGATGAAGAATTGTCACTCTTTTCTTTTCATTAGTCGTACCTCTTAGCTCTTGAAAGGCCACATCCTTTAGTCCCCCAAATTGATGAATTGTGTCGCTTGGAACACCCTGTAAGTCAAAGGAACTTTTTGCATTTTCCATGTTAGAAAAATCTTCATCAACCTTGCGTCTCGTCAATAAACATTTTTGTAACAAGCATTTAGATGTATAAGCACTTGTTTTTGAACTAGTTTCCTCCTTGACTTTAATTTTCCTTTCCTCATGGCCTCAAAACTTTGTTTCATATTGATTTGATCTATTTGGACTTGTTTAGGAATCAAAGGTGTTAGGATAATTTTCTTCCCTCCATGGTTGAACGAATATTGATTGGTAAAACAATCATGGATGGTCCTCTTATCATATTGGGTGTCAAAGGTGTTAGGATAATCTTCATCCCTCCATAGTTGAACGAATATTGATTGGTAAAAAAATCATGGATGGTCCTCTTATCATATTGCCATGGTCTTTCAAGGAGTAAATGGCAAGCATGCATAGGAACAACATCGCACATAACCTCGTCCTTGTATTTCCTAATTAAAAAAGGAACCATCACCTGTTTATTGACGTTAACTTCTCCTCGTTCATTAAGCCATTGTAGTTTGTAGGGATTTGGATGCTTCAACGTTTTCAAACCCAATTTCTCCACCATGATGGTACTAGCAACATTAGTACAACTCCCACCGTCTATGATCATGAAACACATTTTTTCATTCACATGGCATCGGGTATGAAAGATGTTTTCCTGTTGTGCATTATCTTCTACCACTTGAGTATTCAGACTTCTTTTCACCACTAAAGCTTTACCTTCCACGGGAGCTCCAATTTCTGCTTCTTCCTTGACTTCTGTTGATGGTGCTTCTTTTTCTTCATGGTCAAATTCAATTTCACCATTTCTAAGTAGTAATATGGTGTTTTGGTTAGGACAGTGTATAGATGCATGGCCCCTCCCAAGACATTTAAAGCACATGATGTCTCTTGATCATTCAGGGGTTTCTTTTCCTCGGCTATCCTTGTTGAGTTGTGGAGCACTAGATGATTCAACCTTCTCTTTGGTAGGAGTAGGGGTAGATTTCTTCAAGTTGTTTGGACTCCATCTTGAAGGTGTAGGCATGATAGTACGAGATATAGATCTTCTCCGTAGTTGCCTTTCTATCTTCATAGCCATTTTCACTATTTCATCAATCTCTATGTAATGGTACAACTCCAAAGTATTGGCAATCTCTGGATTGAGTCCGGAAAGAAATCTAGCCATGGTTTCTTCACGATCCTCCTCAATATGGACTCGGATCATTGATCATTTCCACTTCAATCTCCTTATAGTAATCCTCCACACTTCGTAGGCCTTGTTTAAGGTTCTTCAGTTTATGAAACAAGCCCCAGTGATAATGAACAAGAATGAAACGTTTATGCATGATACCTTTCATTTCAAGCCATTTAAGATTGGTCTTTCTCCATTCCCCCTTCTGGTAAAAGTAAGTTGATCCCACCATATCAAAGCATAATAGACAAACTCAATGGCTGCCAATCTCATTTTCTTAAGTTTAGAATAGTTGTAGCAACTAAAAATATATTCCACCTTGCTTTCCCATTCAAGATAGGCTTTAGGATCAGTTTTCCCTTGGAATTGAGGAATCTTGATTTCGATGTTGCTCATATTATCATCAACATTGGCACACTTAGGTCCTTGCAACATCGCTGGTCCTTCTTCATCATAATTATCTAGGACATCATCTTCTGGAAGAGGTTGTTACCTCCGAGGAGTATCATTGTTCCGAGCTTGTGGTGGATCTTGTCGTTGGTCTAGTTTATCATGAAGAGCATCAAACTCCGCACGAAACATTCTCATCATTTCTCCAATTAATGCTTGCATTTGTAAGTTTGGTTGACTTGCATTATCTTTAGGACTTTCAGACATGGTTAGTAAAAAAATAAAAAACAATTAATCCTTACCAGCACACTCACAAAATCTCACAAGATTCACTCCAAAGAAATGATAAGATCACTCCACTCAACACTCATGTTTACTCTCGGGAATATAATTTGGCTTTTAGCAATTCCCCTTCTGATCTCACTTTCTCAATTAGCCTTTTTCCACTCAATTTCTCTTGCTAAGCCCTTTTAAGAACTTACTCAAGATTAGAACAAGTTAATTCTTTCGTTGTGTGCGTCGGCTGTAAATAGGTTTTTAAAAGAAGGAAATGGTTGAAGACAAGAAAAAAATGAAAGGTTAGAAAAGGAATAGGTGACTTACAATTCAAGAAACAACACTTACTGCAACCTTTCTCAAGAAACAATAAGGTTATATTCTCTTAGTGTAGATAGGCCTTTTTAATGTACTTGCAATGGTAGAGCACTTTCCTTGGCTTTGCTTCTCATTTTGAAATTCTTTTCTTATTCTTCTAATTTTCTTCTTTTTTGTCTTTGAACTCCTTTGATTATTTTAGGAGTCTTCCTTTTTGAATTTCTTTTTCCTTTTTTATTGCTTTGCACGCAATGACACTTTTGTTGTCAATCTAACTATTCTCTGAATACCGCTTGATGTAGGCTGAATCTACACGCTTTGATGAAAGTGAGTAGATAGCCTTATTGTGTCTTGATCTAGGATTTACAAGTACTGATGTCCTTGAATTATAAGTTTGGGTTGCAACAAAGATAAGAAAGAAATATGATTAATGAAGCAATAATAAAATAAGTAATGAAATAAAAGAAAAGGAACAGAGATGGCTACGGAATTAAGAAGATGTTTATGGTCTTGACGGATGATGTTGTTGGTGTTGATGATGAAATCAAGATGGTGGTGATGTTGTATCTCAAGCACGCCAAAGAGGAAACAATGATAGGAAGCACAATATCGATCTTCACAAACTTGCTTGAGGGGTGGTGATAGTGTCTTCAACCCACTAGATATAAATCTAGGAATTTAGGAATCATGATGGAAGGTATGATGCCACAAGCATATGAATTATACTTACTTAATCGATAAAGTTCACAAAGAACTTTGAAGATAAATTAACTCACAAGAGTTTGTTTAATATATGAGATGAGATGATTACAAATGATTGCAAGCCTCTCAATTTATAGGAAATGAGTGGGCTTGGTCGAATGGTTACATAGATGTTTCGGAAAAGGATAGGGAGACATCTCCATTGGCCGAATGTGCATGCTTGTTCATCTTGGTGCCAAAGATATATCCCTTGGCTGAATGATGATGTGCCTCCTCATGTTTGGCGTCATATCTCTCATGTGCATGGTATGTGGTGTGGTTGAATATGTATGGAGCTTTATCTCATGTATCATGATGATTTAAGCCTTAAATGAGTGTGATCTCTTCACCAACGTGATCCTTGGTGAAAGGGATCTTCATGGGAAGCATCATTCATGAAAGGTCACAATGTTTGGGAAAGGTAACCCTTCATGTTTGAGCTAGTTCTAGTGTGAATGAGATGGAGGTGAGCTGGCCATAGGTGAGTTGTAGCATAGTGAATATTATGGCAGCTCCTTGTGAGAAGGTACCTCTTAAGTTGGCAACTATTCACGAAAAGGTACAATTCCACAAATTTTGACTTAGGACATAGTTGAAGTGTCCTGATTGGTGATGATAATGGTGTAGCTCCCC
Organism: Hibiscus syriacus; assembly: GCF_006381635.1. NCBI lineage: Eukaryota > Viridiplantae > Streptophyta > Magnoliopsida > Malvales > Malvaceae > Hibiscus > Hibiscus syriacus. The sequence goes on along the minus strand of NW_024062824.1, from coordinate 408,397 downwards.
AGCTGAAATGAGGTCATCTTGTAGCTAAAATCTTCAACTCAATCTAGCTATGAGCTCACGGGTCTCCGGAAAACTTCTCACCAATGGTTCCTTATGCTCTCCTAAAAGTCCCTAGAAAGTTTCTTTGCTGTTACATGCTCCATTTAGATCCAATGTAGCTCCCAAGTGTTGGTCGAATGTGCCTACATATATAACATAAGGAAATTAACTAAGTATATAAACTTATATAATGTGTATAAGATAAAAATGTGTATCATAGTATATAATAATAACTTATGTCTCACATATTAATGAATAAGTTACTATAATAATAACTATAGATATATATATATATATATATATATATATATGAAAATAAATATATTATAACACATGAAATAAGTATTTTTATGTATAAAGTTAGAAAGTTTCTTCCCTTGAAAGGTTGGAATAATCAATGTAAACATGATACTGAATTGGATCACGTCACATCCCTTAATTTTAGGTTAGCCTAAAAATCTTTGATCCATTTTTAGGAGGTTTGGTTATGAATTGATTATCAAACAAGCTTTGAAATGATTCCACAACCTCAATAACCTTAAAATCCAACATCAATTCATGAAACCCTAATATGAACATAAACCCTAAAATTTGGGATATTTTAAATCAAGCAAGATTAGCATACAATATTGGTACGAAATGATAGCATTTTTCAAATAGAAAACTTTTCTATTTCACGGATCGATCCAAAATCCAAAGGAAATTGCTCAAAAATGAAAAAATAAATTTTCACTTACCTAGGGTTATGCGTAACAGCCGCAAGAGGAAAAGATGAACAAGCTTAATGAGATTTTGGTTAATTTCATGTTAATTTGTCATTTATTAAGCTTAAATGAATTTAAAAATCATTTAATTAGGAAATGACAATTTTATCAATAATGAAACATGATAATTACCTTCATACCAAGCCACACAACCCTTATCATCTTCCCAAACTCAAAGATGAACAAAATATTATACCTTTTACCATTTTATCCATGCACCTTTATAAGAATTTCAATCTTGTCATTTTAATCCAACAGTCCAAATTGAACATGGAAATAAATTCTCAAATTCAATGATCCATATTATTTTCCATCATTTTAAAATGTAGAAATAATATTTCTAAGCTTAATTTAATACCTAAAATTTCTTCTCGATCTGATTTACTGAATATATACCCGACTTTAACACTTTCTAGCTTTTAAAACAAATATCATATCAAAATTGATTCCCACCAGAACTTCACTCTTGGGTGAACTATCCATTTATTGAATAAAAATTATTTTCGCAAAATGAACACTTTGGTCCTTAAACTTTTCCAAATTTTAGACTTTGACCACTAAACTTTCAAAATTTATGTTTTGATCACTGACCAAATTTTGGGGTATTACAATTCTCCCCTTTAAAAAAAAGTTCAACCATGAATTTTAATACATACCTGACGTAAAGAGGTGTGAATAATGTTTTTCCATGCCCTCTTCTTTTTCCCAAGTAGTTTCCTTGACCTTGTGATTCCTCCAAAGCGTTTGGACTAAAGAGATAGTCTTATTACGCAGTTCTTTGACTCCTCAAGCCAAAATCTTTATTGGTTATTCTTAATAAGACATATCTGATTGAATCACAGTCTCCTTAGGTGTAATGACATGAAAAGGATCTGATTGATACTTCCTAAGAATCGACACATGAAAAATATTATGAATATTATCCATATCTGGAGGCAATGCTATCTAATAAGCCACCCATCCAACTCTATTTACGATCTCATAATGTATAATAAATCTCAAACTTAACTTTCCTATGCGTCTGAAATGCAAAATCTTTTTCTAATGTGAGACTTTAAGAAAGAATTTATCACGCTCTTGAAACTCAATCTATTTTCGCTTCAAGTCCGAGTATGACTTCTACTTATCAGAAGCTATATTGAGGTTATATTGGATAACTATCACTTTATCCTCAACCTCTTTTAATAAATCAAGGCCAAATAGATCCCAATCTTTTAACTCAAACCAATTCAATGATGTTAAGCACTTTCTCCTGTATAAAGCCTCATACGTGGCCAACTTGATGCTCGACTGATAGCTATTATTGTAGGTAAATTCTGCTAAAGGAAAATACTCTTCCCATGTTCCTTTGAACTCAATCACACATACCCTCATCATATATTCTAAAATTTGAATATTCCACTCGGACTGTCCATATGTCTGCGAATGAAAAGTCATGTTAAAATTCAATCGAGTACCCAAGGCTTCATACAAGGACTTCCAGAATCTTGAAGTAAACCTTTGATCTCTATTGGATACTATTGATACAGGCACACCATGCAGACGAACAATCTCTTTTATATAAAACTTAGCATATTTATCCAATGAGTAGTCCATTCTCACTGGAATGAAATGTGTCGTCTTGTTTAATCTGTCAACTATCACCTAAATGTAGTCTTTCTTGTTGGTTGTCAAAGGTATCCCTATAAAAAAATCTATAGTAACTTGTTCCCACTTCCACTAAGGAATGGAAATCGGTTGTAAAAACCCTGAAGGCACTTCATGTTCAACTTTTACTTGTTGACATGTCAGGCATGTTCAAACAAACTCATTGATGTCTCTCTTCATACAAGGCCACAAATACCGACGTTTTAAATCATTATACATCATATTCCCACCAGGACGCATAGCCAGCAGGTTATAATGTACCTTAGAGAGAATATCTTTCTTCAACTCTTTGTCATTTAGAATGCATATTCTTACTCGGTAATACATGCATCCATCAGACATGACTTCAAAATCTTTAGTCTCATATTTTCCACTTGTGCGATCCTTGCTAATCACTTTTCATCTTTCCCTTGAAACTCTTTTATATGATCCTCATCTTTATCTTTAATTCAGTAATCAAGGCACCATCTTTCTCAAGAGACAATCATGCATCCAAGGCTCGTAACACTACATATGTCTTTCGGCTAAGTACATCTGCTACCACATTAGCCTTCCCTGGATGGTAGTCATTGACCACATCATAATCCTATAAGATTTCTATCCATCTTCTCTATCTCAAATTCATCTCTTTTTGAGACAATAGATACTTTATACTTTTGTGATCCGTGTAAATATAACATCGCTCACCATATATATAATGGCTCTAAATCTTTAGAGCAATACAACTACTACCAACTCAAGATCATGTGTCAAATAATTCCTCATGTGAGTCTTTAATTGTTTGAAAGCATAGCCTGCAACATTACCTTCTTTCATAAGAACAAAACCTAAATCATTATGAGATGCATCGTTATACACAACATAATCTTTACCAGATTCTGGTGCTTCTATTAAGATCTTCTTGAGCGCTTCAAAGCTCTATTGGCACTTTTTTGTCCAAACAAATGGAATATCCTTTGTAATACCCCAAACATCATGTCATATACTTTATTGAAAAGATTTAAAATTTAAGGATCTATTTGAATAAATGGTAAAAGATGAGAAAATTATTTGGAATAGTATTTTAGACTTATTTGTAACAATAGATGAATTAAAAGGGCACTTTGATCCTTTGTAGTGAAATGAATTTAAAAGTCATATTTTTTATATTAGGGATTTAAGAAAGGGGGGAAAGTTAAGAAAATAGGTTAAGTTATTTACTCCTTTTCTTCTTTCTCCCGTGGCTTTGTGTTCTCCTCCATAACCAAAGGTAAACTTCTTCTAATTAGATTTTCCTTTCGATTATAGTTTGTTATTACAACCTTAAGTTATATGTAAACTTAAGTAAGGGTTAAATAAGAGAAAAACTAGGAGATGAATGAGATAGTTGAGATCTAAGAAAATGGGTTTTTGAATGCTATGTTAGAATATGAGTTTTTATTGATGTTTACTAATATATTTGACTTGTCAAAAAAGTAAATAAGAGATTATAAGCATTGGTTGGGATTAAGAACATGTTAGAAAAAGTGGTATGATTTTTAAATGGAAATGTTCTTGGAATATTTTAGATGTTTTAATAAGCTAAATGAAGGACAGTTAGTATGGATAATTTAATAGTATTGTTGGGAGTAATCATAAGGAAAATTGACCAAATTTAGGTAAGAATTGGGTTAAAAAATGGAAAATCTAAGTAAGGGTATCGGTACTGATAGAACAGTACCGATACTATAGGCTTAAAATTTGAAAGAATCAGCTAAACAATATCGATACTAATGTAATTGGTATCGATATTGAGAAGGGGTAGCAATACTATGGAGAAGGTATCGATACCATTGATTTCAAAATGCATAAATGGTATTGATACTGTAAGGGAGTATCGATACCACAATATAGAAGTATCGATACCATGGTAAAGGTATCGATGCTATTGAGACAAAAATTATAAGATAAGCTGAAATTGTTATAGAAATTTAAATAATAGTGCTTGTGAATACTATTAAAGTATAAATGTTAGGGAATATACTAACATTTAGAATGATATATGTTTTTAATGGATACTTATGTTGATTGTAAACAAACTCTCGAGTCCAGCAAAACAAAAGACAAACATAAAGTAGCTGAGTAGTCAGATTTTCATTTTGGATATAATAGCAAGGCAAGCCAGGTGAGTGCATTTATTATATAGTTATATGTTGTAATAATCATATATGTATTATTGCTTAATAATTGTTGGTGATTACCAAATAGGCACTAAGTGTCAATTTACGTAATTAATCATAAGTTGATGAATAACTGTTTCGGCACTAAGTGTGCAAATCACTGAATTCATCATAAGTTGAAGAATAACCGTTTCGGCTCTAAGTGAGCAATTCATGGAATTCATCCTAAGTTAATGAATAATTGTTTCGGCACTAAGTGTGCAATTCACAGAATTCATCATAAGTTGATGAATAACTGTTTCGGCACTAAGTGTGCAATTCACGGAATTCATCATAAGTTGATGAATAACCGTTTCGGCACTAAGTGTGCAATTCATGAAATTCATCAAAAGTTGATGAATAACTATTTCGATACTAAGTGTACAATTCACGGAATTCATCATAAGTTGATGAATAACTATTTTGGCACTAAGTGTGCAATTCACGAAATTCATCATATGTTGATGAATAACCGTTTTCGGCACTAAGGGTGCAATTCACGGAATTCATAGTAAGTTTATGAATTTTCGTATTGGTAGTGGATGTGCAACCCACGTATATTATAATAAGTTTGTGAATTATCATATTGACATTACTTGTGCAAACTATAGAGTTTATAATGAATTGGAAGAGTTAATTGGTATTATGAATAATTATTAGAGTATAAAATGTTCTAAAATAAAAGACTAATGCCTAACTATGCATTTGGCATAAAGGTGCCAATAATGCAAGATAGAAGAAAGTTTAAATGCCTTTAGGATAAAATACTAATGTATAATAGTGCATAATTGGCATGAAATGATGCCATAAATGAAAATGCATAACAATGCATAATTGACATGAAAGGATGGCATAAATGAAAATATGTAGCGGTATATTAATGGTGTATAAAGTGTCACTCATGATAATTATAAATGACAAAAGACCATTTGGCACTTTAATGCAATACATGTACATTACTTTCTAATTTAAATTACATATGACAAATAAAGAATAATTGGGAAAAATATACAGAAGGATAAGTATGCGATTTAGTTCATCATTAAATAGTCATAAGATACTTATGTATAAATTGCAGATTCTTTACAATATTATGCCTCACTAAGTATATATTTAACGTGTGTTGATTTCACGCATAGGTAGCAACAAAGACTAGTATGGTAGTGGGAGCAGGAGCAGTTATCATCAATCTAAGGTTGACTCTCATCAGTAGCAAAGGACAATCATGTTATTTTGAAAAATTACTAGCATGTAATCGAAATTAATAAAAATTGCTTTAGAATGTATTTAAAGTGATAACTTTGGAAAATAGGTTTCAACGACTCATTTCTTGTTGTATAAAATGTTTTTAGTTTTAAATTTTAACACAAAAGTTTTAAGGGTTTCCAAATGAAAAATTGTTTTAAAAGTAATGTGACATCTATATCTCGTGTATGGAACGATTTACGGGAAATGGGTGTTAAATTTATTTGTATCAAAGCTACAGGTTTAGCCAATTCTCGGTCGAAATCAAGTTTAATTTAATTGAGAAAAAGGATTACATGCCATTAAGATTGTAAAGTTACTGATATGGTGTCAATTAGAGTGTGATTGATGTCACTCCTTATTAACTTAAGTGTTATTAGCATGTATGTCCTAATAGATATCGAAAAGTAAGGAAAAAGGTAATAAAGTATATGATATTGAAAAGAATGTCGAGACAAAAATCAACCAAGATAAGTTGAATTAGATGAGGATCTAGAGGAGATTTCTAAATCTAGAGATGATTCTGAGGTTTCTTCATGTAAACTTAAATAATTGAGGAATATTTAAGTGGAACAATAAATTGTTTAAAGTATTGTTAATTGGAGAAAGAGGACATGAGTAAGTGGTAAATACATTGACTACTAAAAGTTTATAGAAAGAAGAGTTATTAGTGGATCAATTGATTATAAGTTTGTTAAGAATAAATTTTAAGTTTTATGGACCTAATAGAGTTATGTGTAGAAGGTAATTTGTGAAAATGATTTTCTACCAATGTCATATTTCAATAAATTATTATTTAAAATGGAGACTAATTATTGAGAACTTGGAAAATTGTCAAGTTTTGTAATAATAGGAAAAAGAGTTAAAATCATATTGAGTATAAGTTGTTTGTCTCGAGAGACAATTAGTTCAGAAAGATGTATGAGATATGGAAATTATAGTTTTTGAAGAGAAAGTAAAATCATCGTTCAAGGTGATATCGATAATGATGGTGAAGAAAATGATGTCAGAAAGATATATATAGCTTTTGTGGTTAACGTGATATATACTCAATTAATTAAAGTAGAATTGTCAGATAATTTCACAAAATTGAGAATTTATAGATATCTTTTCAGATAATTCTTGGGGTTACCTCCATATCGAAAAGTGGAATTCAAAGTTGATTATTATTAAGGTATTGATGCATGTTTCTGTGATTTCATATCAAATAACTTAAGTAAGCCAACTAAATTAGGGGCTCAATTGTAAGAGTTGATTGATCAAAATTTTATCAGTCCGAGTATTTCATCTTGGAAGGTATTTGTGTTATTAGCGAAAAGAAAGATAAACCTATGATGTTATGCATAGATTTTGACGGTTAAATAAGATTCTTCGAGAGAAGAACTTGTATACCAAACTATACCAAGGTGAAATTCTGGTTAGCAGAGATGGCTTTCTTCGGTCAGGTTGTTTTTAGCATACAGTATAAGAAGAGATCCTAATAATAATAATAACAAAAAAAAGCTTATGTTGTAGTAATTGGAAACTCCCAATGAATGATCCTGAAGTTTGGATTTATTTGAGGGCTTGCTGGTTACAATCGAAGGTTAGTGAAAAACTTTTCGACGTTAGCTTTGTTGCTAACCAAATTGTTAAAGAAATATATGTTTTTTATAGAACGAAAAAGGTCAAGAAGTTTGAAATGCTAAAGAGGATTGTAATAGAGACATAAGTGTTTATACAACTTGATTTGAGTAAGGATTATATGGTTTTTACTGATGCATCTATCAGCAGTTTAGGAAGTGTGCTTATGCACAAAGGTAAGGGTGTGGTATATGCCTCGATAAAGTTAAGGACTCATAGGAGGAATTATTTATGCATGATTTAGAATCAGCAGTAGTCGAGTTACCTTTTAAAAAATTGATGTCATTATCTGTATAGTGAGCAGTGCTATAGTAGTCAAGTTGTGCTAATTACAAAAGCCTATAATACTATTGGAATTGAAGAAAGTGATCCTGAGACAGAAAAAATGGATCGAACCTTTAAAGGTGTATGAAGTGATCATTGATTATTTTCCAGGAAAAGGCCAATGTTGTTATGGAGGTACTTACTCAGAATCTTTTACAGCTTTACGAGATATGGATGTGCAATTAGCGTTGAATGAAAATGGAACTGTGGAATGAATTAAAGATGACACCGATGTTTTATTAGAGCTAATAATAAAATTACAAAGAAAAGACAAAATTTTCTTAATAAGAATTTTATAAGAAGAAAATGAAGAGATTATGGACTTTTGAGGTCAGGTTCGACGGATGTTCATATTATCGTGGGAGACTTTGTATTCTCAACGAATTAAGAATTTAGAAAGATATTCTTGTTGAGGAATTAAGTCCGTTGACTATGCATTCAGGTGGAAACAAGAGGTACCAAAATTTAAATAGTCATTTGGGTGGCCTGGTTTGAAAAGAGCCATCAGGAAAATTTTAGTAAATGTCTGACATACTATTAAAGAAAAGGTTGAACATCAAGTACCTTCTAAATTGTTTAATCAATCTCAATTCATGAATAGAAAATGGATCATGGGAAAAATATTTCCTTTTAGAAGAATTTGCTTGCAATAATAGTTATTAATCAAACATCAAGATGGTGGTATACGAAGCTTATTAGGGGAGAAAATGTTAAACACCATTAAATTAGTTTTAGTTAAAAGATCGAAATCTAGTTGGCCATGATTTAATGAAAGAAATGGAATATAAAAGTCTTATGCTGATCTAAAGAGAAAAGTGATTGAATAGCAAGAAGGTGATAAAGTTTTTTTGAAAGTATAGCTTTGAAAAGAAGTATTGCCTTATGAGATTTTATCAGTTAGCATTTGTCTATCGAAATGGCCAAGACCTATAATGTTTTCATGTGTTATTGCTTATTAATGATCGATCAGATTTGAATTATGAAAAAGAACCAAAACGGATTTGGACTCGAGAAATCAAGAAACCGCGTAAAAAAACTTTTACTCTAGTTGAAGTGTTGAGGTAAAAACAAAAAGTCTTTAAATTCAAGGAAGAATTTTCTTAAGGGGGAGAATTGTAATACCCTAAATATCAGGTTAGTGACTTTATTGAAAAGAATTAAAATTTCAGGATTTATTTAAATAAATGGTAAAATATGAGAAAATGATTTGGAATAGAGTTTTAGACTAATTTGTAACAATAGATGAATTAAAAGGGCACTTTGGTCCTTTGTAGTGAAATAAATTTAAAAGTCATATTTTTTATATTAGGGATTTAAGAAAGGAGAAAGTTAAGAAAATAGGTTAAGTTATTTACTTCAATTGTTTTTCCTCCTCTGGCTTTATGTTCTCCTCCATAACCAAAGGTAAACTTCATCTAATTAGTTTTTCCTTTTGATTATGGTTTGTTATGGAAACCTTAAGTGATATATAAGCTTAAGTAAAGGTTAAATAAGAGAAAAACTAGGAGACGGATGAGACAATTGAGATTTAAGAAAATGGGTTTTTGAATTATATGTTAGAATATGAGTTTTTATTGATTTTTACTACTATATTTGACTTGTCAAAGAAGTAAATAAGAGATTACATGGATTGGTTGGGATTAAGAACATGTTAGAAAAAATGGTATGATTCTTGGATGGAAATGTTCTTGGAAGATTTTAGATGTTTTAATTAGCTAAATGAAGGAAAGTTAGTATGGATAAGTAAAAAAACGAATTTAATAGTATTGTTGGGAGTAATCATAAGGAAAATTGACCAAATTTAAGTAAGAATCGGGCTGAAAAATGAAAAGTCTAGGTTAGAGCATCGGTACTGATAGAACAATACCGATACTATAGGCTTAAAATTTGAAAGAATCAGTTGAACAGTATTGATGCTGATGCAATTGGTATCGATACTACGAAGAAGGTATCGATACCATTGATTTTAGAATACAGAAACGGTATTGATACTGTAAGGGAGTATCGACACCACATTATAGAATTATCGATACCATGGTAGGGGTACCGATACTATTGAGACATAAATGATAAGATAAGCTAAAATTATTATAGAAATTTAAATAAAAGTGCTTGTGAATATTATTAAAGTATAAATGTTAGGGAATATACGAACATTTAGTATGATATATATCTTTAATGGATACTTATGTAGATCGTAATCAAACTCTCGAGTCCAGCAAAATGAAAGGCAAAGATAAAGTAGATGATTAGTCAGATTTGCGTTTTGGATATAATAGCGAGGCAAGCTGATTGAGTGCATTTATTATGTACTTATATGTTATAATAGTCATATATGTATTATTTTTTAATAATTATTGGTGATTACCAAATAGGTACTAAGTGTGCAATTTACTGAATTCATCATAAGTTGATGAATAATCGTTTCGGCACTAACTGTGCAATTCACGGAATTCATCATAAGTTGATGAATAACCATTTCGACACTAATTGTGCAATTCACGAAATTCATCATAAGTTGATGAATAACCATTTCGGCACTAAGTGTGTAATTCACAAAATTCATCATAAGTTGATGAATAACAGGTTTTGGCACTAACTGTGCAATTCACAGAATTCATCATAAGTTGATGAATAACTGTTTCGACACTAATTGTGCAATTCACGAAATTCATCATAAGTTGATGAATAACCGTTTCGGCACTAAGTGTGTAATTCACAAAATTCATCATAAGTTGATGAATAACCGTTTCGGCACTAAGTGTGCAAGTCACGGAATTCATCATAAGTTGATGAATGACGTTTTCGGGACTATGTGTGCAATTCACAGAATTCATCATAAGTTGATAAATAACTGTTTTTGCACTAAGTGTGCAATTCACGGAATTCATCATAAGTTGATGAATACCTATTTTGACATTAAGAGTGCAATTCATGGAATTCATCATAAGTTGATGAATAACCGTTTTGGTACTAAGTGTGCAATTCACAGAATTAATCATAAGTAGATGAATAACCATTTCGGTACTAATCACGAAATTCATCATATGTTGATGAATAATTGTTTCGACACTAAGGGTGCAATTCACGGAATTCATAATAAGTTTATGAATTTCCGTAATGGTAGTGGGTGTGCAACCCACGTAAATTATAATAAGTTTGTGAATTACTGTATTGGCTCTACGTGTGCAAACTATAGAGTTTATAATGAATTGGAAGAGTTAATTGGTATTGTAACACCCATCTCCCGTATACCCTTTCGTATACGAGATACAAATATCACATCACTATTATCATTGTTCCTCATTCGAAAACCCATAAAATTTTGTTTCGTTTTATTAAACATTTAATTTGCTTATAATAAAACATACATTAACTTAATTAGACTAACAAAGAGATATGTTCTAAAACTTCATTATTTTACAACACTTTTATCCAAATACTATTCAGATTGTTTTTACTAATCCCTATTACATGCCAACTAAAATATATCAAAAGTAGAAAGGTATGTCATACGGTTACTGATGAGGCAACTCTGGCTTGGATGTCCAATGATCTTCTTACTCAGCTTGTATTCAACATACGTGTGAAATAAACACACGTTAAGTATTACTTAGTGAGGAAAAAACTAATCATACAATGAAATCAATATATTATTATTCTTTATCGATCAAATTCCAATTCGTTATTTCCCATTCATATTCATTTCTTTGTATTTCACTTGTAGTGCCCATACAGTCATTCATAAACATATTATGAAACCCGTGAAATGCACACTCAGTGCCGAAACGGTTATTCATCCACATAGGATGAATTTCGTGAAATGAAAACTTAGTGTCGAAACGGTTATTCATCCATGTAGGATGAATTCCGTGAAATGCACACTTACTGTCGAAAATGTTATTCATCCATATAGGATGAATTCCGTAAAATGCACACTTAGTGCCGAAACGGTTACTCATCCATATAGAATGAATTCCGTAAAAAGCACACTTAGTTTCGAAATGATTATTCATCAACATAGGATGAATTCCGTTAAATGCACACTTAGTGCCAAAACGGTTATTCAACCACATAGGATGAATTCCGTGAAATGCACACTTAGTACCGAAACGGTTATTCATCCACATAGGATGAATTCTGTGAAATGCACACTTAGTACCGAAATAGTTATTCATCCACATAGGATGAATTCCATGAAATGAACACTTAGTGCCAATTTGGTAATCCCCACATACATATTAAACAATTATACATATATAACTAGTGCAACATATAGTGACACAATTAAACGCACTCACTCTACTTCCCTCGCTATGTATCCAAAACGTAAGGTTGATTACTCATGTACTTTACCTTTGCCCTTAGTTTTGCTTGTTTTGGGAGCTTGGTTCTGATATATTCAAGCGTCCATTAAAACATTTATTATACCCAATGTTAGAATATTTCCTAACCATTATACTTAAACAATACTCAAAAGAACATATCATTAACTTTCTATGTCAATATCAGCATATTTTTAACATTTCTAGCTATATAGTATCGATACTACTACCCTGGTACCGATACTTCTATACTATGGTACCGATACCCCATTTCGGTATCGATATCAAATTTAGGTTTGATGTTTCCTGGAATCGATACCCTTACCATGGTATCGATACTAAAATACTATGGTACCGATACCCCCTTTCAGTATCGATACCAAATTTAGATTCGATGTTGCTTGGTATCGATACCCTTACCATGGTATTGATACTACCTCATTGGTATCGATACTGATTGAATCAGTATCGATACTACTCAGCTATTTCATTCCCATTTTATCCTATAGTATCGGTACTATTCTATCAGTACCGATACCCTTGCCAATAATTTCTAGTTTTTTAGCCCTATTTTCACCCAAATGGGGTCTATTTTGTTATATTTACACCTTACAAATACTATGAAACTCTTCTTTAACTATCTATACTAACTTTCCTTCATTTTGTTTCTTAAAATATCTAACATCTTCAAAGAACATTAAATTCTAAGAATCACACCACTTTTCCTAATGTGTTTTTGATCCTACCAAATTCTTTTAATCTCTTATTTGCCTCTATGTAAAGTCAAATCTACCATAAAACTTCCATAAACCCTTCTATTTAAACATATCACTCAAAAACCCATTTTGTTCAATCTCTATTATCTCATCCATAACTTAGTTTAATTCTCATTTTGTACTTCCTTAAGCTTCTATATCACTTAAGGTTGTAAAAACAACCCACAATCAAAAGGAAAAACTGATATAATTAAAGCTTGACTTTGGAGCTATAGAGAAGACTTCACCCACATGAAAGAAAAAGAAAAGGAAATGGCTTTTTGGTGTTTACTTTCCCTTTTCCCTTACATTAATACCTTACTAACTATATATTTTAAATTCATTTTCTTGTAAAGGACCAAAATGCCCTCATAATAATCCATTGTCACAATTTAGTCTAAACCATTAATCATAATCATTCTCATATTTACCATTTAATCGATTAAATCCTCCCAATTTTGAAATTCTTTCAATAAAGTTCTTAATTCAATATTTGGGGCATTACAATTCTCCCCCAACTACAACAAATTTTCTTGTTAGTGGCATCTAGGTTATTGTCACTAAAACTTCAATTTATGTCACTATATATATTTTGTGACGTAAAAGTCAATGTCACAACGATCGTCACCCTAGGTGTGTTACTAAATGTCAAAAAGTGACGATGTATGTGTTATCGTCGTGTATTGTTAAATATATAGTGACGCTAATGGATAATGTCACAGTTTAATTTGCATTCAGTGACAATTACTTTTGTCACCAAATAATGTACATTTTCATCATTAATAAATCATATCGCCACCAATAACACAATAATTTCGTTGTATACATGACGAAAAGAAAATTGCCACAGTATTAGTAACGTAGTATACCGTCACCTAATAGTAGCATGGATGACATTTATATATAGCGTCATTATATAATTAATATTCAATGACAACTAATTATGTCACTAAATTATGTAAAATTTCGTTATTGATGATTTATATCGTCACAAATAATGCATTAAAATCATCTTATATGTGACGAAAGAGATATTGTCACATTTTTAGTGACATAATATATCGTTACCTAATAATATTATCAATGATGATTATACATAACGTCACCATATATAATGTCACCAATATAGTGGCAAAACTAAAAATTGTCACATTTTTAATGACAATATATATTAAAAATTATTTATACAAATCTAAATAAAAAACAGTTCACTTATTGCAAAATAATAAGATTTAAACAAATATTTCTCTAAAAACATAATAATTTCATTTCTATAAATATAGAAATGTTTAAATGTTTACATAAAATGAAAATAATATGATAATAATATGAATGTGGAATATTTCATTGTAGCAATCTCAATCCAAACCTTGAGTCGGTTGTGATTCTGTTGATGTTGAGTTCGTGGTATCATTTGAAGCTACAAATTAAAATAATCAACATTAGTTACTACAATTAATATTATATAATAATATTTATTTGATTAACCATATTGTTTACCTGGAAATTGAAGTTATGGCACTTGAATTCCAACAGCTAACAAAGCAGATCTCATAGCTTCCATTTGAGTTTGAATCAATTCAAAATTTGACTTGTAGTTATTAAGTTCATCTCCTTTATTCTTCAAACTCTTTTTTAACTCGATTGTATATGTACTTGAATTTTTTTCTTAGGCTTTGGCCCATATCCAAGCCCCAAAATGTATCCTGGTCTAGTACCAAGTACCTCATCCATTATATCATCAATATTCTTAGGTTCTCCTCCTTTAGTTGGAGTTGATTGCAACTACACCATTTTCTCCTAGAAAAAGTCATTCATAAATAAAATAATCCTTAGATGAAAATTACAATTTAATACTTAATTTTGTGAGGTCTTACATATTTTGCTTGTGCCTTAGATGTTGTCCATCCTTTGTCATTTGAATAATGAGTTGCCTTGAAGAAATCCATCCTATTTGTTTCTTCATCATCCTTGCGCTATATGATTTCAAAAATAAAAATTACACTTTAAAATAAAAATAAATTTTATAATAAATATCAAGAGTGTCCAACTTACCATAGGATTTTTCTTAAACAATAATAGCATTAATGTTGCCAAGGTATTTACAGAGATGAAAGTGAAAATGAACAATATACATTTCAATTCCCAATATCAATGGAGTTACTATAATTGATATGGTTTATGGAATATTTGTTTCTATCTTATTTTAACACGCAGCACAGGATTCGCCTCTAAAAATGCTCAAATTACATATCTTTATTTTACGTAGGAAATTTATTTACATCGAGAAAAAATGTAGAGGAACTTGATTGGAAATTCCTTAACTGGTTTTTAAACAAAAGAACACTCCTCTTCCTTCTCTAATTCTTTTCCTGAATTTCTACACCTATCTTCATGTACTGTTCACAACCAAATATGCACATACAA
This sequence comes from Hibiscus syriacus, assembly GCF_006381635.1. Taxonomy (NCBI): domain Eukaryota; kingdom Viridiplantae; phylum Streptophyta; class Magnoliopsida; order Malvales; family Malvaceae; genus Hibiscus; species Hibiscus syriacus. The sequence continues at coordinate 393,071 of NW_024062824.1, read as the reverse complement.
TCAATCCAAGACTGCCGTCCTTTCTTCTCTTAATTCACTCCTAAATCTTATCTCTTGTATATACTATTCACAAGCTTTATTTCTTCACGTTTCCTAATCTGTTTTCCCTATAATTGGTCGGCCAAGTCGACCCAAAACTCACATGATCTAGAAGGTACTGAGAAATTACTACAATCTCAAACCCAATTTTCGTGCACTAGTTTGTGATCAAATCTATAGTCTACACGGAACTAAACTCAAAATCATTCTACCACAACTACAACCTAAAACTCCCTAAGGCAAATCTATAGTCTACACTAAACTAAACTCAAAATCTATAGTCTTAAGATCCTTGTAATTATTCTCCACGAATGATCAAATACAAAATGGGAAAAAAATAAAATAAATTAATTATATGAAATTTAAAAGTTCAGATTGAGGAAAGAGAATCGAAAATAAACCTGGCGGGGGCACTGGAAGGGGATTTTTGGCAAAACAAAATCCGTAGTTCTTTGAGATTTCGAGATAATTGGCTTCTCCACGCCATTTGTCCTTCCTTGATGAGTAAATTTAACGTTTTAGGGTTTCCAAAAACCTTTGTAAATTGTAAAAGTGGTGGAGCGATTGAAAGAGTAGGACTGGGGAAAGCAGAATATGCATAAATATGACTTGTGTTCTCGGAATTGTATAGTGACGAATTTAAATGAGTAAAATCCTATTGTTTAATTAAAATATGAATTAAATAAATAATATAAAAAAGAATTTTCTTATTTCACCTACTTGTTTATGATAATATTCTTAACCCTAAAGGAAGTCAAATACACATATGATTTTATAAAATGAAAATCAATGAATAAGGAAAGCAATAATGATTCATTATGAATGGGAAAAAATCCAGCTATGTATAAGGAATATTCAATTTTATTAGAGGGAATATAAATTTTATTTGGAGGGAAGTTGAAAAATTACCTCCAATATATCTAAACATAATTATTAAAAATTATAAAAATATATAAAATTTTGATAAATTAAAATAATTTAAAATAGTAAAAAGATTTCTATTTAGAAATATTAAAAGTATAAAATAATTGAAGTAAATACTATTTTTAACTATTTCATAATAAATAATTAATCCAATGCAAAGTTTGATTCAATTAAAAATATGTTTGGAGGAACAATAATAATCCTAAAAAAATCAAAACGCATACATGTGTATGAGACTTATAAATAATTGTATGATTTTTATTGTATCTTATATGAAGTATAAGATTATTAAAACCTTAAATTGATTGTACTATAAATAACCGTATTAATTATATTTATTTGTATTATATTTTTATAATTTAATTTTTTTATGAAACTTGTTTTATAATATTAGTTTTTTATATATAAAAGAGTATTATTTTATATTTTAAAATTATTTATGTTATATGTATCTAAATGTACTAAAACTTTATGGTTATTTCTATGATCAAGTATAAATATCTATTTTTTTCTAAACACTTTGATGTAACATCATGAAAATCATATAAATATCATAATATATAAAAATTCATCTGCTCATTTCTTTTTAACGATTTATTATTTTATGTTTTACTCTAAAAAAACTTTGAATGTGAGATAATCTAATATATAATAATGTCAATAAAATTAAAAAAAAATCTATAAATTGCATAATTTAATAAGGTTGTTAGATTATCTTATTTTTTAACACTAACTGACATAATTTCATGACGCCTTTTAAAATCGTCATATAAAAAAAGATAAAAACAAGTGACAAATAATTGATTTCTTCATGCTAAAACTATTTTGTGTGAAAATAATAAAATGTCACTTTTAGTGTCTTATAAATATGACAAATTAAATTGTCACGAATAAAACTTATTAGTGACAAATGTGCAACACCACTATTTCAAATTCAATCGTCATTATAATAAATCGTCACTAATACCTGTTTTTCATTGGAGACGATTTTACAACGTCATTATTTTATTTAAATGTCATTAAAAGGATTCCCATCAAAGAATTTGGTGGGAAGATTTTGGCGCCAAACATATAATAACAAAAATTAATGACCAAAATTAATGACCATTTTTAAAATTGTCATAAAAGATATACCATTAATCAATAAATATGACGAAAATAAAAAAAGGTCACTTTATAGTATATTTTGTGATGATATAAGTAACGTCATATAATTTTTTTTTTCATAAATTGACAAATTTGTTGCAGTGCCCCTTAATAAAAATCGTTCTCAAATTTAAAGAAGTACCTGAACCGAATAGATGTGGAAACTGCTTTTTCATATCTTTCTCTCTCTCCCAGGTAGCCTTTTCCACCTTATGATTCTGCCAAAGTACTTTAACCAACGGAATCCTTTTGTTATGCAATTCCTTGATTTCCTTAGCCAATAGCCGTACTAGTTCTCCTTATAAGTCAAATTGGGTCGGATCTCTATTTCTTCAGGAGTGATAACATGCGAGGGATCTGATCTGTACCTCCTAAGCATCGATACATGAAAAACATTGTGGAACTTGTCCATGTCCGGAAGCAAAGCTAATGTAAGCTATGGGTCCAACCCTTTTCAATATTTCATACGGTCCAATGAACCTAGGACTCAGCTTTCCATTTCGCCCAAAACGTAATACCTTCTTCCAAGGTGATACTTTCAAAAATACTCTGTCTCCCTCTTGGTATTCTATTTCTTTTCTTTTTAAATCCGTATAAGACTTCTGTCAATCTAAGGCTATCTTTAGATTGCTCTGGATAAGCTTCACTTTATCCTTCATATCTCTCATCAAATCTGGACCAACCAAATCCCGATCTTTCAATTCATACCAATTTAATGGCGTTCTGCATTTTCTCCCATATAAAGCTTCATAAGGGACCATCTTAATACTTGATTGATAACTAGTGTTATATGCAAATTCTGATAAAGGCAAATACCTTTCCCATGATCCCTTAAACTCAATCACACATGGCCTAAGCATATCATCCAGTATCTTAATAGCTCGCTCTGACTGCCCATTTGTCTACGGATGAAAAGTTGTACTAAAGTTCAATCGAGTACCCAATGTCTCATGCTAGGACTTCCAAAACCTTGAAGTAAACCTTGGGTCTCGATCGAACACTATCGATATCGGTACTCTATGTAGTCTATCTATCTCTTTTATATACAACTTCATATACTTTTCCATTGAGTAGTCTACTCGAACTGGAATAAAATGAGTCGTCTTGGTCAATCTGTCAACTATTACTCAAATTGAGTCCTTTAACAGTAGCCCCGAAACAAAGTCCATTGTGACTTGCTCCCAATTCCACTCAGGAATAGATATAGGCTGTAATAACCCATATGGCACCTGATGTTCAGCTTTAACTTAGTGACATGCCAAATATTTGGCAACAAACTCTATGATAGCTCTTTTCATGTCAGGCCACCAATAACGACTTTTCAAATCCTGATACATCTTAATTCCACCTGGGTGCATCTTTAAAGGGCTATAATGTGCTTCACCAAGAATATCTTTCCTCAATTCATCATTATCAGGAATGCAAAGTCTTCCTCGGTAGTATAAACATCCACTATCCCTAATTTCGAAATCTTTGGCTTCTCCTTTTTTGACTTACGCCAATCTCATTAAGCATTTCTTATCTTTACCTTGCAGCTCTTTAACCCGATCCAAAAACATCGGCCTTAACTTTAATTTGGCAATCAAAGCACCATCTTCTTTTAAATACATACGTGCATCTAAAACCCTTAAAGCTGTAAAAGTTTTTCGACTAAGCGCATCTACTAACACATTAGCCTTTCCGGATGATAGTCAATGACTAAATCATAATCATTTAGGAGGTCAATCCATCTTCTCTGCCTTAAGTTCACCTCTCTCTGAGTCAACAAATACTTTAGACTTTTATGATCTGTATAAATATGGTAACGCTCACCTTACAGATAATGGCGCCATATTTTCGAAGCAAACACTACGGCTGCCAATTCCAAATCATGTGTTGGGTAATTTCTCTCATGATTCTTCAGCTGTCTTGAGGAATAAGCTATAACTTTCCCCTATTGCATCAGGACACGCCCCAATCCGTTGTGGGATGCATCACTGAAAACTATATAATTCTTACCTAACTCAGGTTGAACAAGAACGGGAGCCTCCATTACTATTATCTTGAGCATATCAAAACTTTTCTGGCATCTTTCCGTCCAAACAAAAGGCACATCTTTCCGCAACAATTTAGTTAGCGGCAAAGCTAACATTGAAAAATTCTTCTCAAATCGTCTATAATAACCATCAAGCCCCAAGAAACTTCGAACTTCAACAACATTGTTTGGGGGTTACCAATCCAATATGGCTTGAATCTTTTAGGGATTTACTCTTATGCCTTCTGCAGAGACTATATGACCAAGGAAAGCAATCTCAGCTAACCAAAATCCGTATTTGGATAGCTTCGTATACAACTTCTTTTCATGAAGTATCTGAAGCATGACCCGAAGATGAACATCATGCTCCTCCCTTGACTTGGAATGTACCAAGATATCATCTATAAACACTACTACGAACTGATCGAAGTACGGTTGGAATACTCAGTTCATTAAATCCATAAATGTTGCAAGAGCATTTCTTAATCCAAAAGGCATTACTACAAATTCATAGTGTTCCTATTGAGTCTGAAAAGCCGACTTGGAAATATCCTCCTTTTTAATCCTTAACTGATGGTACCCCGACCTCTGATCTATCTTAGAGAACATCGTTATGCCTTTCAACTAATCAAACAAGTCATCAATCCTCGGAAGATGGTACTTTTTCTTTATTGTTACCTTGTTTAATTGACGATAGTCAATACATAACCGCATAGACCCGTCCTTCTTTTTCACAAATAGTACATGTGCTCTCCAAGGAGAAACATTGGGTCGGATAAATCCTTTATTAAGCAGCTCCTGTAACTGTGCTTTTAGTTCCCTTAACTCTGTTGGAGCCATTCTATACGGAGCCATAGAAACAGGTTCGATACCCGGGTAAACCTCAATTCTGAATTCTACCTCACGATCTGGAGGTAAACCAGGTAACTCTTCAGGAAAAACCTCTAGAAACTCCCTAGATGTGGGAATATCTTTCAATCTCATTTCTAACACTCGAGTGTCTAACACATTGGCTAGAAAAGCAACGCATCCTTTTGACAACATTTACTTTACCGTCATGGCTGATATCACATTGGAGGGTGATTTCGCTTTATCACCAATCACTATAATCTCGGAGCCTCCTGTATCCTTTAAGAATAATCATTTCCAGCGACAATCTACCCATCCATGATGTGGAGACAACCAATCCATGCCTAAAATAATTTCAAACTCATTAAAGGGCAACTCTATTAAGTTTGCCAAGAAGACAACCCCTTGAATCTTAATTAGACACCTTCTACACATCTATGTGACCCTTGTACTATGACCCATAAGGTTTACCGCCACCATCTCACTAAAAATTGGTTCTAAAGGAATTCCTCTAGCTCTAACCAACTTGGTACTAATATATGAGTGCGTAGAACCAAGATCAACTAGAACAAAAACATGCTCATCAAAAAGGTAAAATGTACCTGTTATAATCTCTGGATCATCCCGATCAACATTTGTCTTTATATTATAAACTCGAGTCACTCCCTCAGTATCTTGTCTTTGACCAGCATCATATTGACCGCCTGAAATTCCTCTTCCTCTGCTAGGTGTTGCTATTGATCTATCAGATTCTACTGATTTATCCCCAGATCTCTGTGGATAGCTCCTAGCATAATGACCCATTCCTCCACAAATAAAGCAAGTGCCAGAGAGCACTCTACACACTCCCCGGTGAAATTTACCACATGTTTGACATGGGTTAAATTTTTCTCCAACAGCTCTACCTGAGCTCGCAGCAAAAGAATGACTTCTGTGCAGCTGTCCCAGTATCCGTTCTATCACTACATTGGGAACCTGATCCCTTGCCTCTCTTAGCATAATGTGTAGATGAAGACATACCAATCCTCTTTCCTGTCTGTATACTGTGCTCTGTAGTAAGAGTCTCCTCTTGAGCTCTTTCAATCGCCTTCACTCTATTTATCACTTCTTGAAGACTGGCTAAATTTAATACCAACATCATCTCTATTAGCTTATGCCTCAAACCCTCAATGAACCAATCTCAACAAGCTTTATCATTAGGAACAACCTCTGTAGTATAATGGTTGAGCTTATTGTATTCGACCTCATATTAATGCACTACTCGATCACCTTGTTTCAAGCTAAAAAACTTCAACAACATAGTTCTCATGAACTAATCCTCGATATACTTGTTTTTGAACTCCTCTTGAAAAAACTATCATTTCACTTGCTCGGGTGACGCATACATCGTCGTGCTTGTCCACCATACCCGAGTCGATCCTCTAAGTAACGATACAACTCCCCTCAGCTTTTCATGATCAGAGCACTTTAGACTTTACAACATCATCATCACATCATTCAACCATAAGTCCACCTCCATAGGACCTTCACCTTCTTTTCCCCTAAACTCAAGAGCTCCCAAACTTCTTAACTCCTTTAGAATTAGCATTCGCGGTACTGGAGGAGAAGGGGGAGGCGGAGGAGGTTGAAACCTTGTCAAAATAGCATCGAGATCTTGCATAAAAGCTCTAAACTTCGGAACAGGAACACCTTGAGGTGCCGGTGCACTAACATTCTTAGACGGAATCGGATGTTCGCTATTTTCTTCATAGCTTTCACTATCTGATCTATCTCTACTCTCTTGTCCAACTACTCTTCTCGAATTCGTAGAATCCAACATCTATTACAACATACATAAAGATAATACTTAAGTTAGTAAGGAGAGACATCTTATCATATTCATTCTATACCCTATCAGTAACCTTGACATCTTAGTGGCATGTAACTTTTTTACACTAAAAATTACATTTAATTCGGTCGAGAATCGGCTAAACCTGTAGCTCTGATACCAATAAATGTAACACCCATCTCCCGTATACCATTCCATAAATGAGATACATATATCACATCACTATTATCATTATTCCTCATTCGAAAACTCGTAAAATTTTGTTTCGTTTTATTAAAAATTTAATTTGCTTATAATAAAACATACATTAACTTAATTAGACTAACAAAGAGAGATGTTCAAACACTTCACCATTTTACAACAGTTTAATCCAAACACTATTCAGAGCATTTTTACTATTCCCTATTACATGCCAACTAAAATATATCAAAAGTAGACATGAATGTCATACGGTTACTGATGAGGCGACTCTGGCTTGGATGTCCAACGATCTCCTTACTCAGCTTGTATTCAACCTACACATGAAACAAACACATGTTAAGTATTACTTAGTGAGGCAAAAACTAATCATACAATGAAATCAATATATCATTATTCTTTATCGATCAAATTCCAATTCGTTATTTCCCATTCATATTCATTTATTTGTATTGTACCTGTAGTACCCATGCAGTCATTCATAAACATATTATGAAACCCGTGAAATGTACACTCAGTGCCGAAATGGTTATTCATACACATAGGATGAATTCCGTGAAATTCACAATTAGTTCCGAAAAGGTTATTCATTCACATAGGATGAATTTCGTGAAATGCACACTTAGTGCCGAAACGGTTATTCATCCACATAGGATGAATTCCATGAAATGCACACTTAGTGTCGAAACGGTTATTCATCAACATATGATGAATTCTGTGAAATGCACACTTAGTGCCTATTTGGTAATCACCACATACATATTAAACAATTATAAATATATAATTAGTCCAACATATAGTAACACAATTAAATGCACTCACCTGACTTCCTCCACTATATATATAAAATGTATGGCTGATTACTCATGTACTTTCCCTTTGCCCTTAGTTTTGCTTGTTTTAGGAGCTTGGTTCCGATCTATTCAAGCATCCATTAAAACATGTACCATACCCAATGTTAGAATATTTCCTAATTGTTACACTTAAACAATACTCAAAAGAACATATCATTAACTTTGTATACCAATATCAGCCTATTTTTAACATTTCTGGCTCCATAGTATTGATACTACTACCCTGGTACTGATACTTCTATATTATGGTATCGATACCCCATTCTGGTATCGATACCAAATTTAGGTTTGATGTTTCCTAGTATCGATACCCTTACCATGGTATAGATACAACAAAACTATGGTATGGATACCAAATTTGGATTCGATTTCGCATGGTGTCGATACCCTTACCATGGTATCGACACTACCTCATTGGTATCGATACTGATTGAATCAGGATCGATACTACTCATGTAAAACCCATCTCCCATATACCCTTATGTGCACGAGATATAGATGTCACATTCCTCTTAAAAATAGTTGTTCTTTTGAAAATCCATAAATATGTTTTTTTATTCTGAAAGCATAATATTTTAATATAAAACAAATATTATAATCAACTGTTATAATTTCTACTTAATTAAAATTAAAATCATTTAGATGTTGTGATTACATGCCAACAAAGTTTTCCAAGATAAACAAGATTGTCTTGGTATCACGGATAAGTCCACCTTAGTTGATGATCACCATAGCTACAAAAGCGCTCCCTACTTGGTTAATCTTTACTTTTTCCTACTCCTGAAAAAAATACACGTTAAGCAATTTCTTCATGATATATAATATAGTAAAGAACAAGAATGCATACATAAGTATCTCATAGTTATTTGATTTCAACTAAATTAAAACAACCACATAACTAGTTAAGTCCTTTTTATCATGACCAAATCTTGGTCATTTTATCCTCATAAAAATCTTTAGTATGTCTCACATAATCCTTTTTACTTTAGTAACTTCAATTATATTTCTTTTCACATATTAACACATCCATTCATGCTTTAATGCATCCTTTCATGCATTACAGTTTATGGTATCCTTTCATGCTTAATGCATCATTTCATGCATTTTAATTATGGCATTCATTCATGCCTTAATGCATGATTTAATGCATTTTAATTATGGCATCCGTTCAAGCCTTAATGCATCATTTCATGCTGTTAATGCATCATTTCAAGTCTTGATATAGCGTACTTATATTAAAGTATTCACCTAATACTCCATGCTAATAAAGTGTAGAGGCTTTTGACTAATCGACAACTTTCTCTTTATCCTTTTTCTTGCTAGATTCAGGAGCTTTGTTCTGATCTATACAATTATCGATTAAGTACACATAACATTCCAATGTTAGTATACTCCTTACATGTACTTTAAGAATATTCAAAATATCATTATCTTTATTTTTATAATCATTTCAACATAATAGGTCGTTTGCAAGCTTAATAGTATCGATACTACTACCATAGTACTAATACTTCTAAATTATGGTACTGATACCGCTTCCGGTATCGATACCAATTTTAACTTCAATGTTTCCTAGTATCGATACCCTTACCATGGTATCGATACTACCCTACCATGGTACCGATACCCCCTTACGGTATCGATACCAATTTTAGATTTGATGTTTCCTGCTATCGATACCCTTACCATGGTATCGATACTACCTCGTAGGTATTGATACTGATTGAATCAATATAGATACTACACAGGTAATTCATCCCATTTTAGCCTATAGTATCGGTATTGTTCTATCAGTACCGATACCCTTGCTCATATTTTCCAGTTTTCAACTCGATAATTACATAAATGGGTCAAATTTTACTTGTATTTACACTATACAATACTATCAAACCATTCTTTTACTATCCAAACTAACATTCCTTCATTTTAACACTTAAAACATGTAGTACCTCTCATGATCATTGGATTTTAAGAATCACACCTAATTTTCTAACTTGTTTTTAAGCTCAACAAATGTTTTTAATCTCTTATTTACTACATTGAAAAGTCCAAACTACTAATAATCATCAATAAACACCAATATACAAACATATCATTTAAAAAACCCATTTTCTAAAATATCCATTATTTCCACCCTTTCTTAGTTTTAATCTCATTTAATCATTTCTTAAACTTCTATCATACTCCAATCTTCAATAACCAAATTAAAATAAAAGGATAACCATCAGATTTAAAATCTCACCTTTAGCTAGGGTTGAGGCTTCTTATGTGAAAGAGGAAAAAGAAGAGAGTGTTGACTTTCTTTTTCCTCTTCTCCTTATTTCTCTACTTAATATACCATAATAAATGAATTTTAAATTCATTTATATCCAAATACCCATAAATGCCCTTTTAATCGTTTATCACTACAATTTAGTCTAAACTACTATTCCCACTCATTTTTATCTTCATCAATTAATCAATTTAGTCCTCCAAATTTTTAGTTCCTTTCAATTTAATCACTGGCCCATTATTTAGGGTATTACAAATCTTCCCCCTTAAGAAAATTTATCCTCAAATTTAAAAGAAATACCTGACACAAAGAGATGTGGAAATTGTTTTCTCATATCCTCCTCTTGTTCCCAAGTAGCTTCCCCATACTTATGATTCTGCCAAAGCACTTTAGCCAACGGGACCTTTTTGTTACGTAATTCTTTGGTTTCCTTAGTCAAGATCCACACTTGTTCCTCCCCATAAGTTAACTCTGGTCGGATTTCTATTTCTTCTGGCCTAATAACATGAGATGAATCCGATCTGTACCTTCCAAGCATCGATACATGGAAAACATTATGGATCTTGTCCATATCGGGAGGCAAAACTAACTGATATGCTACGGGTCCAATCCTTTTCAGTATCTCCTATGGTCCAATGAATCTCGGACCCAATTTTCCTTTTCGCCCAAAATGTAATACCATTTTCCATGGTGACATTTTCAAAAATATTTGTATCCCTTTTGATATTCTATTTCAATCCTTTTCAAATCTGTATAGGATTTCTGGCTATCTGAGGCTATCTTTAAATTGCTCTGGATAAGTTTCACTTTATCCTCTATATCTTTCATAATATCCGGGCCAACCTAGTCTCGATCTTTTAGTTCAAACCAATTTAATGGTGTTCTACATTTCCTCCCACATAGAGCTTCATACGGGGCCATCTTAATACTTGATTGATAACTATAATTATATGTAAATTCAGCTAAAGGCAAATACTTATCCCAAGATCCTTTAAATTCAATCACGCATGCCCTAAGCATATCTTTCAATATCTGGATAGTTCACTCTGATTGCCCATCGGACTGTGGATGAAAGGCCATACTGAAATTCAATCGAGTACCCAATGACTCATACAAATACTTCTAAAATCTTGAAGTAAATCTTGGTTCTTGATTGGAAACTATTGATATTGGTACTCCATGTAATCTAACTTTCTCCTTTAAGTACAACTCCGCTAACTTATTCATCAGGTAATCCACTCGAACTGGGATAAAATGTGTCATCTTGATTAATCTATCTACTACTACCCATATTGAGTCCTTTTTACCCAGTGACAAAGGTAGCTCCGAAATGAAATCCATCGTAACCCGCTCCCATTTCCAATCAGGAATGGTTATTGGTTGCAGTAACCCATATGGCACTTGATATTCAACTTTCACTTGCTGACAGGTCAGACATTTAGCAACAAACTCTATTACAACTCTTTTCATGCCAGACCACCAGTAACGACTTTTCAAGTCTTGATATATTTTATTTCTACATTGGTGCATAGTCAAAGGGCTATAATGTGCCTCACAAAAAATATCTTTTCATTGTCAGGAATACAAAGTCTTCCCTTATAGTATAGACATCCATCAACTCTTATTTCAAATTCTTTAATCTTATTCCTTCTGACTTGTGCCATCATCGCCAAACATTTCTAATCTTTCTTTTGCAACTCTTTAATCCAATCCAAAAACGTCAGGTTTAACTTTAGCTCAGCAATTAAAGCACCATCTTCCTTTAATGACATACATGCATCCAAGGCTTGTAAAGTAGCAAAAACCTTTCGGGTTAATGCATCTGCTACCACATTCACCTTTCCCAGATGATAATCGATGATTAGATCTTAATCCTTTAGAAGCTCAATCCATCTTCTTTGTCTCAAGTTCAATTATTTTTGTGTAAATAAATATTTTAGACTCTTGTGATCTATATAAATATGGCACCGCTCACCATACAAATAATGATGTCATATTTTCAGTGCAAACATAACTGCCACCAATTCTAAATATTGCGTTGGATAATTTTTTTAATGATTCTTCAGTTGTCTGGAAGTGTAAGCTACAAGCTTTCCATCTTGCATCAGAACACACCCTAATCCATTATGGGATGCATCACCAAATACAATATATTCTTTTCCCGACTCCAGTTGTACAAGTACAGGGGCCTCTGTTACTATTCTCTTGAGCCTTCAAAAGTTATCTTGGCATTTCTCAGTTCATATAAATGAAATATCCTTTCATAACAATTTAGTTAGTGGCACGGTTATCATTGAGAATTTCTTCACAAATCGTCTATAATAACCAGTAAGTCCCAAGAAACTCTGAACCTCATAAACATTCTTAGGAGGTTACCAATCCACTATAGCTTGAATCTTTCTTGGGTCTACTCTTATGCCTTCGGTAGAGACTATATGACCCAGGAAAACAACTTTAGTTAACCAAAACTCGCACTTTGTTAATTGGCTTATAACCTCTTCTCGCGGAGTGTATGAAGAACTGCTAGAAGATGAGCATCATGCTCTTCTCATGACTTGGAATATACCAAGATATCATCCAAAAATATCACCACAAATTGGTCTAAATATGGTTAGAACACTCGATTCATCAGATCCATGAATGTCGCTGGTGTATTAGTCAAACCAAATGGCATCACTACAAATTCATAATGCCTATACCGAGTCCGAAAAGCTATCTTCGAGATATCATCATCTTTAATCTTTAATTGATGATACCCCAACCTTAGATCTATCTTAGAAAACACCGCAACTCCTTTCAATTGATCGAACAATTCATCGATCCTCAGAAGAGGATACTTGTTCTTTATGGTGACTTTATTTAACTAACGGTAATCGATACATAATCGCATAGTCCCGTCCTTATTTTTTACAAATAGCACTGATACCCCTAATTAGAAATAATATGTCTTACAAACCCCTTTCCAATAGTTATTGTAGTTAGACCTTTAATTCTCTCAAATCGGTCAAAGCCATTCTATATGGAGCCATTGAAACAGGTACAGTATCCAGATAAATCTCGATTTTGAACTCTATCTCATGATTTGGAGGCAATCCTGGTAACTCCTCAGAAAAAACATCCAGAAATTCTCTCACTGTGGGGATATCATTTACTTTAACTTCCAGAACTCGAGTATCTATCACGTTAGCTAGAAAAATATGCATCCCTTCGACATCATCTTTCTGACAGTCATGGTTGATATCACATTTGATGAAAATTTCATTCTTTATCGGTCACTGTGATTTTTGAACCTTCGGCATCCTTTAAAAATAAGCTTTTCTTTCGACAATCAACCCATCCATAGTATCAAGACAACCAATCCATGCCCAGAATAATTTCAAATTCATCAAAGGGCAACTCCATCAAGTTTCCCAGAAATATAATCTCTTGGATCTTTATAGGGCATTTTCTACATATTCTAGTGACTCTTGCACTGTGACCCATGAGGTTTACCGCTATCATCTCACTCACAATTGGTTCAAAAGGGATTCCTCTAATTTTGGCCAATTTGATACTAATGTAAGAGTGTATAGAACCAGTATCAACTAACAACAATACATACTCATTAAAAAGATGAAAAATACTTGTTATAATTTCTGGGTTATCCCGATCCTCATTAGTGTTAATATTGTATATTCTAGCGACTCCCTGAGTCTCTTATCTTTGAACTGAATCCGTTTGTCCCCTAGATCTACCCCTTCCACTGCTTCTATTTAAGGTTTCCACTGATCTTTCAGATTACGCCGAGTTGTCCCCAGATTTCTTAGGACAGTTTTGAGCAAAGTGACCAGTCTCGTCGTATTGCAAACAAGTCCACTGATTAGTCTGCATACTCCACTGTGCAATTTGCCACATGTCGGACATGGAATTCTCTCTCCCATTATTCTACCCAAGCTCATAGCAAAAGACTGAGATTGTTTATTTTTCTGGGAAGCTGCTGCAAAACTATCTCTATCTGAAAATCTGGAACTTGAGCCCTTGCATCTTTTAACATGGTGAGGAGTGGAAGTCATTCCTACTCTTTTTCCCATCTGAACACTCTGCTCTGCAGCTAACATCTCTTCCTAAGCTCTTTCAATAGCTTTAGCTCTGTTTATAACTTCTTGTAGACTCGGAAAGTTCAAGTCCAACATAATCTCTTTTAGCTTAGGCCTCAAACCCTCTATGAACCAATCACATCTTGCCTTGTCATTTGGAACAACTTCAGTGGCAAAACGACTCAATTTGTTCTACTCGGCCTCAAATTCATGTACATCTAGATCACCTTGCTTCAGATAAAGAAACTTTAACAACATTTATCTTTAGAATTGTTCACCCATGTACTTGTTCTTGAATTCCTCCAGGAAAAATTGCCAAGTCACTTGCTCTGGTGGTGCATACATTGTATTATTTGCCCATAATATTCGAGCAGATCCTCTAAGTAAAGAGACAGTTCCTCCTAACTTTTTTGGAATTGTGCATTGAAGACTCTCAAGCATGAATAGAACATCATTCAACCATAAGTAGGCCTCCATGGGACCCTCTCTCTCTTCTCCACGAAACTTTAGAGTTCCCAAGCTTTTTAGCTCTTTTAGGATTAACATACATGATAATAACATTTCAATTAGTAATGAGTGTCATTAATTTCACTAAAATGACACCATACCAGAAACCTTGACAATCTTTATGGCATGTAATCCCCTTTTCTACTTTAAAATCAAGACTGGATTCGGCCGAGAATCGGCTAAACCTGTAGCTCTGATACCAACACATGCAACACCCATCTCCCGTATACCCTTACGTACACGAGATATAGATGTCACATTCCTTTTAAAAATAGTTATTCTTTTGAAAATCCAGAAATATATTTTCCTTTTTTGAAAGCATAATATTTTAATATAATACAAACATTGTTTTCAACTGTTATAAGTTCTACATAATTAAAATTAAAAACATTTAGATGTTGCAAGTACATGCAAACAAAGTTTTCCAAGATAAATAAGATTGTCTAGGTATCACGGATGAGTCCACCTTAGTTGATGATCACCACAACTACAAAAGCGCTCCCTACTTGGTTCATCTTTACTTTTTCCTACGCATGAAAAACAACACACATTAAGAAATTTCTTCATGATATATAATATAGTAAAGAACATTAATGGTTACATAAGTATCTCATAGTTATTTGACTTCAACTAAATTAAAACAACCACATAACTAGTTAAGTCCTTTTTATCATAACCTAATCTTGGTCATTTTATCCCCATAAAAATCTTTAATATGTCCCACATAATCTTTTTTAGTTCAGTAACTTCAATTATATTTCTTTTCACGTATTAACACATTCATTCATGCTTTGATGCATCCTTTCATGCATTAAGTTTATGGCATCCTTTCATGCTTTACAGTTTATGGCATCCTTTCATGCCTTAATGTATCATTTCATGCATTTTAATTATGGCATCCGTTCACGCCTTAATGCATCCTTTCATGCATTTTAATTATGGCATCCATTCATGCCTTAATGTATCCTTTTATGCATTTTAATTATGGCATCCGTACATGCCTTAATACATCATTTCATGCATTTTTAATTATGGCATATGTTCATGCCTTAATGCATCATTTCCTAAATTTTTAATTATGGCTTCCGTTCATGTCTTATTGCATCCTTTCATGCAATTTTAATTATGGTATCCTTTCTATACATATAAAGATATCATAATCACCATTTTAACATATATAAATTTAAAGCAAATTAAATTGAATCATCATCATATAGCATACTTATATTAAAGTACTCACCTGATACTCCTTGTTAATAAAGTGTAAATGCTTCTGACTAATCAGAAACTTTCTCTTTATCTCTTTTCTTGCTAGATTTAGGATCTTGGTTCCGATCTACACAATTATCCATTAAGTACACATAGCATTCCAATGTTAGTATACTCATTACTTGTACTTTAAGAATATTCAAAATATCATTATCTCTATTTCTATAACAATTTCAACATAATAGGCCGTTTGCAAGCTTAATAGTATCGATACTACTACCATAGTATCGATACTTCTATATCATGATATCGATACCCCTTCCGGTATCGATACAAGTTTTAACTTTGATGTTTCCTGGTATCGACACCGTTACCATGATATCGATACTACCCTACTATGGTACCGATACCCCCTTATGGTATCAATATCGATTTTAGATTCGATGTTGCCTGGTATCGATACCCTTACCATGGTATCGATACTACCTCGTAGATATCAATACTGATTGAATCAATATAGATACTACACAGCTAATTCATCCCACTTTAGCATATAGTATCGGTATTGTTCTATCAGTACCGATACCCTTGCCCAGATTTTCTAGTTTTCAACCCGATAATTACATAAATGGGGTCAAATTTTACATGTATTTACCCCATACAATACTATCAAACTATTTTTTTAGTATCCAAACTAACATTCCTTCATTTTAACACTTAAAACATCTAGTGCCCCTCATGATCATTAGATTCTAAGAATCACACCAAATTTTCTAACTTGTTTTTAAACTCAACCCATGCTTCTAATCTCTTATTTACTACTTTGACAAGTCAAAACTACTCATAATCATCAATAAACACCAATATACAAGCATATCATTTAAAAACCCATTTTCTAAAATCTCCATTATTTCCACCCTTTCTTAGTTTTAATCTCATTTAATCCTTTCTTAAGCTTCTATCATACTCCAATCTTCAATAACCAAACTAAAATAAAAGGATAACCATCAGATTTAAAATCTCACATTTAGCTAGGGTTGAGGCTTCTTACGTGAAAGAGGAAGAAGAAGAGAGTGTTGATTTTCTTTTTCCTGTTCTCCTTATTTCTCTACTTAATATATCATAATAAATGAATTTTAAATTCATTTATATCCAAATACCCATAAATTCCCTTTTTAATCCTTCATCACTATAATTTAGTCTAAACTACTATTCCTACTCATTCTCGTCGTTATCAATTAATCAATTTAGTCCTCTAAATTTTTAATTACTTTTAATTTAATTATTTACCCATTATTTGGGGTATTATAACTCAGCTATTTCATTCCCTTTTTAGCATATAGAATCGGTATTATTCTATCAGTACCGATACCCTTGCCTAGAATTTCCAATTTTTTAGCCTGATTTTCACCCAAATGGGGTCCATTTCGTTATATTTACACCTTACAGATACTATAAAACTCTTTTTAACTATCCATACTAATTTTCCTTCATTTTGTTTCTTAAAATATCTAACATCTTCTAAGAACATTAAATTCTAAAAATCACACTACTTTTCCTAATGTGTTTTTGATCCTAACCAATGCTTATAATCTCTCATTTGCCTCTATGTCAAGTCAAATATACCATAAAACCCATTTCAACATATCACTCAAAAACCCATTTTCTTCAATCTCTATTATCTCATCCATAACTTAGTTTAATTCTCATTTAGTACTTCCTTAAGCTTCAATATCACTTAAGGTTGTAAAAAAAACCACAATCAAAAGGAAAAACTTATTTAATTGAAGCTTACCTTTGGAGCTATGGAGAATACTTCACCCACGTGAAAGAAGAAGAAAAGGAAATGGCTTTTTGGTGTTTACTTTCCCTTTTCCCTTACATTAATACCTTACTAACTATAAATTTTAAATTCATTTTCTTGTAAAGGACCGAAATACCCTCTTAATAATCCATTGTCACAATTTAGTCTAAATCATTAATCCTAATCATTCTCATCTTTATCATTGAATCAAAAAAATCCTCCCAATTTTTAAATTCCTTAAATAAAGTCCTTAATTCAATATTTGGGGCATTACAGGTATTATGAATAATTATTAGAGTATAAAATGTTCTAAAATAAAAGAATGATGGCTAACAGTGCGCTTGGCAGAAATGTGCCAATAATGCAAGTTAGAATAAAGGTTAAATGCCTTTAGGATAAAAGACTAATGTATAATAGTGCATAATTAGAATGAAAGGATGACATAAATGAAAATGTATAACAATGCATAATTGGCATGAAAGGATGCCATAATTGAAAATGTATAACAGTACATAATTGGAATGAAAGGATGCCATAAATGAAAATATGCAGTGGTATATTAATGGTATATAAAGTGTCACTCATGGTAATTATAAAAGACAAAAGACCATTTGGTACTTTAGTGCAATACATGTACATTTCTTTCTAATTTAACGTAAATACGACAAATAAAGAGTAATTGGGAAAAATATATAGAAGGATAAGTATGCAATTTAGTTCGTCATTAAATAATCATGAGATACTTATGTATAAATTGCAGATTCTTTACAATATTATGCCTCACTAAGTATATACTTAACGTGTGTTGATTTCACGCATAGGTAGCAGCAAAGACTAGTCGGGTACTGGGAGCAGGAGCAATTATCATCAATTTAAGGTTGACTCTCATCAGTAACAGTAGGACAATCATGTTATTTTGAAAAATTACTGGCATGTAATCAAAATTAAGAAAAATTACCCTAGAATGTATTTAAAGTGATAACTTTGGAAAATAGGTTTCAACGATTGATTTCTTGTTGTATAAAATGTTTTTAGTTTTAAATTTCAATATAAACTTTTTAAGGGTTTCCAAATGAAAAAATGTTTTAAAAGTAATGTGAGCAACATCGAGAAGAAACAATGTTTTAAAAAATGTTTTTAGTTTTTACTTAAATCTCATGTACGGAAAGGTATACGGGAGATGGGTGTTACATCCTTCCTTAAAAGCTTGGTTAGAGAAGAAACAATCATCGAGAAGTTCTTCAAAAACCAATGAGAATAACATGCAAGTCCCAAGAAGCTTCAAACTTTTTCAACATTCTTTGGGGCTTTCCATTTCAATATAGCCTTAACTTTCTTGGGATAAACCCTTATGCCTTATGCAAAAACCACATGGCCAAGAAAAGAAACTTCTGATAGCCAGAATTCACGCTTGGACAACTTGGAATATAACTCTTTATCTTTCGAAATCTATAGAACAGTATGAAGATGAGCAACATTCTTTTTCTTTCCCTTTTAGTATACCCGAATATCATCAATTAAAACTACCTCAAACTGATCCAAGTATGGCAGAAATACTCGATTCATCAAATCCATGAATGCTTCCAGTTCATTGGTTGCATCACCACAAACTCATATTGTCCATACCGAGTTGTGAAAGTTGTCTTTGGGATATTTTCCTCTCTAATGTTTAACTGGTGATATCCTGATCGAAGATCAATCTTATAGAAAACTAATGCTCCCTTTAGTTGATCAAACAAATCATCAATCGTCGGAAGAGAATACTTGTTCTTTATGGTCACCTTGTTTAGCTTTTGATAGTCTATGAATAATCGTATAGATCCATTTTTCTTTTTCAAAAATAATATCGGTGTATCCCAAGGTGAAACACTCAGTCTAATGAATCCTTGATCGAGCAGCTCTCGCAATTGGGCCTTTAAATCCCTTAATTTAGTCGGGTCCATTCAATAAGGAGCCATCAAAATAGGCACTACACCTATAAATACATCAATTCCAAACTCCACTTATCGATCTGGGGGTAATCCAAGTAACTCATTTGGAAACACATTTGGATACTCTCAAACTATTGGAATTTCTTCCAACTTAACCTTAGTTGTTCGCATATCCACCACATTCGCTCAAATTGCTTGGCATCCTTGCAATAGTAATTTCTTATTAGAAAAGGCTAAAATCACATTGGATAAGGGATTTACTCTTTCTCCAACAAATATTACCTCTAAACCTTTCGTATCCTTTAAAAACAATCTCATACATGTGACAATCTACCCTACCATAGTAGGGAGATAACCAATCCATGCTCAAAATTATTCCAAACACCTCAAAAGGTAGTTTCATCATATTTGTAAAAAATTCTACTCCCTAAATCTTTATTGGGCAATTTTTATATATCCGACTAATCCTTGCACTATGGCCCAGACGGTTGATTGCCACAACATCACTTGAAATAGGTTTCTACTGGAATTCCCCTATCTTTAACCAGATTTCAACTAATATACGAATAAGTAGAACTAAGAGCTACTAACACAAAAACATTATCATCAAAGAGATAAAAGGTACCTGCTATAATCTCTGGAGCATCTCGATCATCATTAGTCTTGATGTGATAAATCGGGCAATAGTCTTACCTTCACGATTAGACATATCCTGTGACATTCCTAGTTTACCAACTTGGCCACCTCTGCCTTTCTGAGGTTCTACAAGAAACTAGTATGGATGAAGCTCTAGACAGTTCCTTTTAATATGATAAATTTTCCCACAATGGTAGTAATTTCCTTCGACCAACCAGCACCGAATAAAATGTTTCTTTCCACAGTACTCACATTTTGGACTAGGAAGAAATACCGAACCTCAGGTACCTGTAGAAGCTTTTGAGCATGCTTGAAATTTCCTTCAGAAAATCCCCTTATGCTCGAATATGTTGAGGATGCTTGACTTTTCTGCGGATGTCCCTTGTTGCGATTGGAAAATGGCACGACAAAGGAGTTTCCAAACCTTTTGTTGGACTGAGCCTTTTTCCACTCTATTTCTTCAGGATCAAATTTCTCCATAGCTCTTGCTTTATTTACCGATTCTTGGAAAGTAGTAAAATGATGAGAAACCAGGATCCTTTTATACTGAGGATCCAATCCAGCAATGAACCTATTAATTATGGCTTTTTTATTCCTGAGAAATGTTGGTGCAAATCGACTCAACCTATTGAACTCAAACTCATATTCATAGATCGATTTGCCAGACTGCCTCAAATTCAAGAACTACTATATCATTTCATTGATGAAGACATCCCTAATATACTTTTTCTTGAATTCCTTCAGAAATAATTCCCAAGTAATATGCTTTGGAGGGCAGTGACTGTATTCCACAACATATTGGCTTGTTCCATCAGCAAGGACATAACCCCTTCTAGTTTTCCTTGATCATCACAATGAATCATGTTCAACATGATCTTAACTTCATTCAGCCAGCAATCAACAGCCATCGGATATGCATCAGTATTGCCTTAAAATACAGGTGCTCTCATTTTCCTAAGTTTTTTCAAAACTGATATTGGTGCTCGGCGATTGATAATATTATCCAATGTCTGGAATTGTCCTTGATATTGCACATGCATATCCTGCTAATTCTGATTCTGCGACTCCGTATTTTGTTGAGAAAGAGGTGGATTTTAGTTCACCTCATTACTGCCACTTAGCGCATGAGTAACACACTCAACCGCCCTACTATATTTCTAATGATCTGACATCTGAGCATAGTCAAAATCATCTAACAATAGTAAGGAATAACTTTACTAAATAATAAGCAAAATTATCAGTAATATTTTAACATCCTAGTGGCATGTATACATTCTCAACTTATTATAGACGAGATTCATGCCCAGAATCGACTAAACCTGTAGCTCTGATTCCAATAAATGTAACACACATTACCCATATACGTATACTAATACGAGTTATAGATGTCACATCAATTATTTAAACATTTGCTAACTCAAAATGGTTAAAAAAATTTGTTTTTTTCCACTTGTCCAAATCATAACCATTAATATAAAATATTTAATGCCATAAAATCAAAAAATAATATTTAAAATATATTTTCTTATAAAACATCCATTCATACTTATAGTATTATATATTATTATCCACAGTAAAGCAGTTTTATTTTAATTACTACAAGCCATTTCCAAAATAGTTCAACAGAGGACCTAGGACATTTCTAAGGTATACGCCACTAACTAAGTCAAAATCACATCGAATGATGTCTTACTGATACTATAAATATACTCCTCGATGTTTGGGGTTTCTCAGTACTCCTTACTCCTGTGCTTTCTTTTTACCTACGCGTGAAAATCATTACATGCTAAGTATATACTTTAGTGAGGCAATTAAAATAATAAACAGTGCAATACATCATATGCATGTAATTAAATGTCATTGTCAAATGTGCTATGATCACCTTACCTGTATACCCATCATATTACCATAATAAAAATGATAATAACTCAATTATAATAATTTTATCAATAAACCATAGCCCAAAATATAAACAAATGAGTACCCCGATATTTGAGTCGCACCAAAGTTCTTACGCATAAGGTTGCGTCCACCATTTACACCAAAGTTCTTACGCATAAGGTTTTGTCCACCATTTGCACTGAAGTGCTTACGTATAAGATTGCGTCCACCGTATGAACTAGGTATCTTTTAGTGCTAATTCGATATGTAGCTTCTATGCTCTATGGCATGCTATCAATACCACTGACCCTCAATAACATACTTGGGCATATTATCTTTAATTAATTCATCCATAGTATTGTACACCAATATAATTTAACATCGGGAAGTTCATACGTAAAATAAATTCACATATATGTACCAACTAGTGATCAATGCATTTTATATTTTACTTTTGACATATTAAAAACATATCAAATACATAATAAATGACATAAATATCATGCTAATATAAATAAGGTAGACTAATCGCAAGTCTTCCTAGTGATGTATAAACATCCATGTGTAATGTCATGCATGCATTGCACTTACCTTGACACTTTATATATCAAAATATTAGACTCACTAAGTTTTAGATTTCCTCCTCGTTCTTGATTCACTTCGATTACGAAATCAATAATGATCTATACACAAAAACAATTACATATTGAAAGCATATGCTAGTATTTTACTAACATAAATAAATTTCAATAATAACAGGCCATAAAATATATTCAAAACTTATTCGATACAATTTATTCAAACACGTATGAATTCTTTTAGAATTCATGCCAACTTCTGCAATTTATGTAAAATGGCCCTTCACCATTTTACCCAATCAAATTTAAATACTAAAATTCTAGCATTAAAATAATTACTAACTCTGCCCATTCAAAATTGCAAAAAATCATCTTTAAAGCCCCTAACTATTCGAATTTTCTATATTAGTCACCTAACTTACCAAGGTTCCAAAATGATCAAATGTCACATTTTAACATCAATTTTAACACTCAAGAAGAAATTTTCGGCATAATTTATCAACTATTGAACACTTTTACATTAACCCACAACTTTTCCAAATTTATCAAATAGGTCCCCAACTTTCCAAAAGTTACAAAATGGTACCAAAATTTTTCTAAGGCTTTTAGAATCCTTCCTATATCATTTCTAGTCCCTACATAATTTTTCTCACCACTAAAACCATAGGTCGAATGATACAATTATAGGGTTCCATGATTTTCACTTGATTTCAATTGATTCAAGTATGAAATCAACCCTATTCAACATTTCAAGGTCTCTAAAATTTATACTTCCAACTTAATTTCAAAAAATCACAAGCTTCCAGTAATTTTTGGGTTAGGCAGAAAATCGTAGATCCATTTTTATGAGGTTTGATCATGATTTGATCATTAAACAATATTGGAAATAATTCCAGAACCTCAATAATATCAAAATCCATGAAAATTTATCATTAAGCTTCATTAAATTTTTGTTAATTTCATGTTAATTTGTCATTTATTATGCTTAAATGAATTTGAAATTGATTTAATTAGGAAATGACAATTTTACCATTAATGAAGCATGATAATTACCTTCATACCAAGCCACATAACCCTTATCATCTTCCCAAAGTCAAGGATGAATAAAATATTATACCCTTTACCAATTTATCCATGCAACTTTCTAGAATTTTAGTCTTGCCATTTTAATCCAACGATCCAAATTGAACACGGAAATAAATTCTCAAATCCAATGATTCATATTATTTTCCATCATTTTAAAATGTGAAAATAATATTTCTAAGCTTAATTAATTACCCTTGAAAATTTCTCAAAATTTGTACTCAATATGATTTATCGATTTTTTACCGAACTTTAACATTTTCTAGTTTTTAACACAAATAATATATTAAAAATCTAATTCCCACCAAAACTTCACTCTTGAGGGTAAACTATCTATTTATGCAATAAAAGTTCTTTTTGGGAAATTACCACTTTGGTCCTTGAACGTTTACTAATTTTACACTTTAGCCACTAAACTTTCAAAATTTATGTTTTGTTCAGTAACCAAATTTTGGAGTATAACATTATTTTGCTATTTTTTATGTACATATCACAAAGTCAATACTGACTTTAAGATGATTTACTCTTGCCTGCATGAATTGCCTAAGATTAGTTAAATTTCCCAGTATCTACTCATTTTTAGGCGGATGCAATAGACATTGATCTATTCTATAGCCTTTACCTCATTTAAAATGGGATAAGGGTATAGATGTTTCCGAACTCTTTGATGATTGCATTCTTTGCTCATATATTCTCTTACAATGCACCCGCTCAATTACTTTGGCTTTGTTCACAACTTCTTGGAAGGTAGGCATATTTAAAGCCAGCATCAATTCTTTCAGCCTCGTTCGTAGACCCTCGATGAACCAGTCATAGTGAGCCTTTTCATTTGGAATAAATTATGTTGTGAATTAACTCAACTTGTAGAATTCTTACTCGTACTCATAAATAGTCTGATAACTTTGTTTCAGATTGAGGAACTCTCGTTTCATTTCTAGGATAAACTATTCCTTGATATACTTGTTCTTGAATTCATTCAGAAAGAATTGTCATGTCACGTTCTCGGGAGGGACATGCATAGTGGCAATAGTCAACCAAATTCGAGCTTGTCCTTGACATAGTGACATAGCTCCATCCAATTTCTTTGTATCATTACAATGGATCATCCAACATGATCTTAACATTATTCAACCATATATTAGCAATGATTGGTCCCTCGTCAGATTATCATTTGAATTCAAGAGCACCCAGACTTTTTAACTCCTTTTCAATCGATATTCGAGGAGTTGGAGAAACATGTAGCTAAAATCTAGGGAGGATCACATCCAAAGGTTGGAAGAATGTTCCTTAATCTTGAACTGATACTCTTATTTGTCTTAGAGCACCACCTTGCTCTGATTAAATAGGAAAGTCATGATTAACTTTGTTACTTCTGCTAGTTGTCCCTTTCAGAACCTCTTGTTTGGATGCTCATTGATATCTCTATGTTTCAGACATCTAATACAAACAGGCATTAGTAATATTGACATCCTAGTGGCATGTATACACTTTCAACTCAAAGCATTTCAAAACACATACATTTCAAAGTACATGTTAGAATACATTTCAAAACACATACACAAATTTATTCCTTTAAAAAATCATTCAATTGAAAATCAATAAATCATAAATAATAAAATCGTGTAAAACCAAAATACAATATTTTAACATTCAAATTATACTCAATTTTAAGAAGCAACGTAATAGTTTAATACATATCATGTAGAAAGTAAAATTGTTTAAAAACTACTTAAACTAAAATTTATCTTAATAGCAATTAAAATCTTATTTACTAGAATACTAACTAGCAAACCATTATTTATAACTAGTAGTAATAGTTACTATATATGTATAACAGTCTAAAACATAGTCATATCAGAGCATTAATAATAGATAAATATACATACCCGCGAGAAAATCAAAATCATCGAAAAGATGTCATACTGATATTGGTGAGATAATCCTCGATAGGTGATGCCAAAAGACTAAAACTCCTTACTCCACTCAATATCTTTTGTCTACACATGAAAATCATTACACGCTAAGTATACACTTAGTGAGGCATTTCATAACTTTAAAATAAATATATCAAAACACATATATAGCAAAGCATAAGACATAGTGTGGAAAATATCATATAAAAAATCACATGTATCATTGTTCAAAAAACATCATATAATAACATAAAACTGACTTATTAAAGTCATTTTCTCATAATATGACATAAAAATAAATAGTTCAGGTATAAATCATTTATGCCAAATCAGAGTATTCGATGAAAGAATTACTTATAGTAGAATCAATCAAACCTGAACTTTTTACATTTATTCAATTCTTAGCCCAATGTATATTATGAGAATTAAAGGTGCACGAGTCACATGATATCCACATATTGCACTTTTAAACCCAGAAAAATATACAAGTACTATAGAACACATTATCAAGTATCAATAATCTTGAATACCATAGTATCAATATCACATTACTATGTTTTACATTCCCTATAGTAACATAGTACCAAAATCACATTACCATGTACTCAATGCAATTGCGCATAATAGTACCAAAATCACATTACTGCATGCATAATGCAGTTATTGATACTCCACCTCTATTGCATGTTAAATATACCAAACAATCTCAATGTACATGCATTGGGCATGTTTATCAAAATCATATATCATACATATATCAAAAATATCCATAGATACAAATCGATCAAAATATCATATGTTATTGCAATGGGTAGTCCATACCCGAAATCATCCAAGTTCATTTAACAAAATATTATGAAACTGTCATAATATAAATCAAATCATTTTCATTTCTAAAATATTCAAGGCCGACTCATTGCAAGCATTTCTTATATCATATATTATAATATAGATAAGAATGCACTCATCTGGTAAAATTTACTATAAAACCTTCTTATCGTAAGCCTGGTTTGATCTTAATTTTGGTCACTTACTACACGTTCATCATTAACAAAACACATACATTTCAAAGTACATGTTAGTATCTTACTAACATAGATGCATAATAGGAAAGATACTAAAGGCACAGTTAGAAGAACTCTTAGATCGGCGTTTTATCAGGCCAAGTGTTTAAGCTTGGGGTGCACCAGTGTTATTTATAAAAAAGAAAGATGGATCTATGCGTTATGCATAGATTATGATCAGCTAAATAAGGTGACAGTGAAGAGAAAGTATCATCTCCTAAGTATTAATGATCTTTTTAATCAACTGAAAGGCACAGTTGTGTCTTTTAAGATTGATATTTGATCTGGATACCATAAGTTCAAGATCAAGGAAGAAGATATTCTTAATACTACTATTAGAACTCAATATGAACATTATGAGTTTGTGGTGATGTCGTTTGGTTTGACTCTCCTCTGGTATTTATGGATTTGATTAACGAAGTATTTCATCAATATCTAGCCCAATTTGTGATGGTATTCATTGATGATATTATGGTATATTCAAAGACAAAGGAAGAACATGATTCTCATCTTTGCATTGTTCTTCAGATTCTATGAGATAAAAAATTGTATTCAAAGCTATCAAAGTACGAGTTCTAGTTATATGAAGTTCCCTTTCTTGGCCATGTTGTTTCAGGAGAAGGAATAAAAGTGGATCCCAAGAAAGTACAAGCTGTCGTTAAATAAAAATGCCAAAAATGTTTCTAAGCTCCTAAGTTTCTTGGGACTTTTTGGTTATTATCGGAGGTTCGTTAAGAACATCGCAATAATTGGCTCCCCATTTACCATGTTGTTAAGGAAATATATGTCATTTATTTGGACATATAAATGCCAAGAAAGCTTCAAGACACTCAAAAAGATCTTAACTGAAGCCTCAGTATTAGTACAACTAGAATTATACAAGGATTATATGATTTATAATGTCGCGTCTCATAATGGTTTGGGATGCATATTAATACAAGGAAAATATATGGCCTATGCTTCAAGGAAGCTTAAGATGCATGAGAGGAATTTTCCTATTCATGACATGGAATTGGCATTAGTTATATTTTCTTTGAAGATATATCACCATTATACGTATTGTGAGAGAAGCTACATCTACCCTGGTTATAAAATTTTGAAGTATATGCTAACGCAAAAAGAGTTGAACTTAAAGTAGAGAACATAGATTGAACTTCCTAAAGATTAAGATGTAATCCTTAGGAGCTAAAGATGGAAGTTTGGCATTGAAAGAGGATAGTGTACTAATTTCTGAGTTGAGGTTAAAGCCTACTTTTTTAGATCGAATAAAGGATATTCAAAGAAATCATGAGAATAGGTTACCAAGGATTGAACAAGTGAAAGAGTTCTTATTCCAAATGATAAGGACTTTGAAGTTATATCTGACAGATGGTTATATTATCAAGGAAAAGTTTGTAAATGATAAGGAATTTAAAAAAGGTATTCAATCTAAGGAGCATTATAGTCTTTCGACTATGCATCCAGGAGGAAGTAAGATGTATCATGACTTAAACAATCGATACTAATATCCAAGCATGAAAACAACTATAACTGAGTTTATTTTGAAATTTCTGACATGTCAACAAGTTATACTAGAACATGAAGTGCCCTCAGGATTATTATAATTGATTTCCATTCCTCAATGGAAATGGGAAATAGTCACGATGGATTTTGTAATAGGTCTACCTCTGACACCTAATGAAAATGATTCAATCTGGGTGATTGTTGAGAGATTGACCAAGTTAACACACTTCTTCCCAGATCAAACTTATTACTCTATGGATAAATATGTAGAGTTATACATTAAGGATATTATGTGACTGCATGGAGTGTCTATCTTGGTAATATCCGATAGAGATCCAAGGTTTACTTCGAGATTTTAAAAGTCTTTACATAAAGCCTTTGGTACTCGGCTTAATTTCAACAAAACTTTTCATCCTTAAACTGATGGGCAATCAGAGTTAACTATTCAGATTTTGGAGGATAAGGTAAGAGTATATGTGATTGAATTCAAAGAATCATGGAAAAAATATTTATCTTAAGTGGCTCCACATGAAGCCTTGTACGGAAGAAAATGTCGCACACCATTGAATTAGTATGAGCGTAAATATTAAGATATTGTGGGTCCTAATCTAATCAAGTCGAAGACAAAGTAAATATTATTCAAGAAAATCTTAAGATAGATGTTGATCAACAGAAATCTTAGTCAGACTTAAAAAAATAGATCGAGTATCAAGTGGGTGATAAAGTTTTTCTCAAAGTATCACCTTGGAAAAAGATATTTTGATTTGGACGAAAAGGAAAGCTGAGCCTGAGATTTATTGGACCATATGAGATCATAAAAAGAGTTGGTGCAGTGGTTTATCAGCTCGCTTTACCTCTGGAAATGGACAAGTTTCATAATTTATTTCATGTGTCAATGCTTCAAAAGTATCTTCTAGATCCTTCACATGTTGTCACACAAGATTCAACCGGATTTGAACTACAATGAATAACAGGAAAATATATTATAGCATGGAGTAAAATAACTAAGGAATAAGACGATACCACTTGATTAGGTTCTTTGGAGAAATCATAAAATCGAGGAAGCGACCTGAGAAATAAAAGAAGATATGGAAAAAAATTTCCTCATCTTTTTGTATCAGGTACGTAATGAAAATTCAACGATGAATTTTCCTAAGGGGAAGAACTGTAATACCCCAAAATTTTAACTAGTGACCAAAATATAATGTTTGAGAGTTTAGTGGCCAAAGTATAGATTTTAAAAAAGTTTAGGGAAGAAAGAGTAATTTCATTAGGTTTTGTACCCCAAAAATGATGTTTTCTATCACTCATATTTTTTTGTACGGAGTTCGTATTAAAAGCTATAAAGCGAAAATAATCAGATAATTGGATTGAATCGAATATGTAGAATATTTTGAAAGATGATAAAGTAAGGTTAATAATAACATTTCCATGTCTTAAATTGGTAGAATTTAACATGGACCATTGGATTTAAGTTGATTTTCCATGTTAAATAGTGATCGTTGAATTAAAATGGTGATATTGTAATTTCAAGAAATCTTTAGGGGTAAAATTGGAAGATATTAATTTATTTGTTCATATTTGAAATTAGGATGAAAAAAATTAAGTGTGTATGTTAATATCATGAGATGTTAAGGTTAAAAGGTCCTTAGACATTAAAATGAATTTTTAATTCATTTTAATTATATTAAAGCCGAGTGTATTAGATATTTTAATTAGAATTTCCAAGACTTTCTCTCTATCTTCAAGCCATTTTCGTGGGTTCTTCCATAAGTAAGAAAAAAAATTTATATCATTTGGTACTATTTGTTCATGTTTTCCATGCTTGAAACCTTTAATTCATGAAATTGGTGGATGAATGGGATGTTAGATTTTCATGTTCTAAGGTTGGATATTGATGATTCATTTCCATGATTGTATGATTATTGAAAACATTTGGAATTGTTTATATAAGGTTTGGATATATTAGGGTTTTATGTAGGATATTGAAATTGAATTGAATTTGATATGGAATTGATTGTAAATGCATGGAAATGATTTTTATAAGTTAAATTCATGCTTGAATCAAGTTGAAAATCAAGTCCAAGTTACTTTGATTTATTTGCCCTAAATGAGGAAATTAGAGAAAAATTATGGAAAATTATACAAGGATTAAAAATGATAAATGGATGAATTTACAAGATTTAGAATGTTGTTTCGATCAATTTGGAAGTTTGTAAAACTTTAGGGTCCAAATTACATATTACAGGAAATATGGGATTGAAATGGAAATTGTTCAAAAGTTGATGGGTTATGCTTGAATTAAATGTTAGAATGCTTGATTATGTTATTACAAGCTTGAATGGAAGTTAAATTGTAAGGGACCATTTTGAATATTTTGGAAATGTTGAGATGAATTCTAAAAAAAATCATTTTAGTGGTTGAAATTAGAAATTAGAAATTAGAAATTAGAAATTAGAAATTAGAAATTAGAAATTAGGAATTAGAAATTAGAAATTAGGAATTAGAAATTAGAAATTAAGAATTAGAAATTAGAAATTAGAAATTAGAAATGTCATGCAAATTATTGATGGATATAAATAGTAAGGGACTTGAAGTGTTATTTTCTAGTATTAGAGTTGACATTGACCGTATGAAATGGAATTAATATCGAATAAGCATTAAATAAATTTTTAACAATTTTTATGCTAATATGTGCCTAGTATGTTAGTGATATAATAACATGTACATTGAAATTTAGATGTTTTGTGAATGATGCTTGTGTAGATTGTAATCGAGATCAAGATACAAGTAAGCTTAAAGCCAAGCAAAAAAAAACACAAAAATTAGGTTATATCGAAAGTTAGGCTTGCTAGGGAGGCATCAGGTGAGTGCATTCTTACATATTTAATATGTGTATGTGATATGAGGAAGACTTGTGATAAGTCCACCTCTGATGTTTTGAAATGAAAAGAAATTAAATCGTATTGTGAAATATTTGTAATAATTTTTTAAATGTTTATGGATGATTTTGGGTATGAACTGCCCAATGCACTTTAATATGATATTTTGATATGTTAGTATCTATAGATACTTCTTGTAACACCCTTAGACCAATGCAGGTGACCCGATCAGATCCAAGGTGTCATATTAGAGCCACTGGAGTGACCCATAGTAAAATCTAGGAAAAAATTAAAACACATAAAATTATAAAACAATTTATAATTAAAATACAAGTTCATAAAATCATTCATATATCACCAACAGAATTAAAATCATACAAGTTTCAAAACTCAGTATACAAATCAAATGTGACCTACATGCCCCCTAATTACACTTGTATTGTACTCTTCAAACCAAGCCAAAGGAACTCCCATTATAGATTTTGATAGTTGCACTAGATCAATTTTTTTAACCTAAAATGGAGAGTAAAAGAGTGAACTTTTGGAAGCTCAGTAATACAGAACTACCAAGTGATGCTAAAGGACATGCAGATAATAGACAAGCATAAAAATTTCCTTAATAAAATTATATATTAAAAATAGTAGTACTTTATTTCAGTAAAAATAATTTTTTTAAAATCACTTAATATCCTCCATCTGAGTACTCCATATGCAGTCCCCAAAGAATGCATTCATAAGGGCTTACCCTAAGCCCAAAGCAAAAGAGCCATCCTAAGAGAGTACATTGGGGCCTATGGGCCTACCCAAGAGTCACCTTAGGTCCGTAATGAAATATAAGCTTGATCAGAACTGAACCTCTGTACTCTAGACTCCTACCCATACAATATCCAATAGAAATCAGATTTAGCAAAACCCTATAATATCAAAATCATAATCCAATAATATATTGTAAAAATGATTATATAGTTATTTAAACCACATGACTGCCCTACACCCATACACCATATGGAGTTCCCCAGAACTATATCCATAAGGACTTACCATAGGCCCAAATGGACATAGGAGCCAACAGAAGGGAATGCCTTGGGTCCGAAGGGAATGCCTTGGGTCCGAAAGGAATTACCAGCTTGATTAGAGCTGAAGGTCCATACTCCAGTATCCTACACCAAAAAATACCTAAATGAAACAATTCACATAGTAAGCAGTAATTTCAAAGAAATCATAATCAACATAATCCTATTTTTAGTGTAAAAAAACCAGATAATATATATATCAAACAGTTGTTGGTCATAAACAGTAATCCATTAATTAAGTAAATTAATAAATTCAGAAATCACATTTAAAAATAGATAAAACAATCATATAGAACGTAGGGAACACACCAAAAGACTTAGTTATTTTTCGGAGGGATTTAATCGTTTTCAATAAGAGAAAATGTAGAATTTCTATACATTGATCAAATTTCAAATACGTTATCCCTATATAAAAAGGGTTTGATTACTAACGGATCTAATCAAATATTTAGGAATTGATACTTCTGTACCATTTAGGATTCAAGTGCTTCAGGAAGGTATTCCGAAACCTTATGTTAGAAGAATTTAAAATTCATATATAACTAGAGTAATTCCATTATTCAGGCAATCACGTGCATTTTTGGACATTTGATTCCTGGAGAATTCTTAGTAATTTAAACTAATAATGGTTGGGCGATAATTTACAATATTTAAGATTATATCGAATCATCAGTCTTGAGTCAAGTTGCACTAATCATATTCCAACACTACGATACTTGCCAATCATTTGGGTCAAGATACTTTACAGATATTTCCTCCTGGTACTGATTGCACTAGTTGAACGAACCTCCTTTATAATCAACATTAAATAGATCTTAATAAGACGGAAAATATTTTTGTGGTGTTTAATTTATTTATGAATTGCAACAATATCTGGAATGGTTAACGTACTTGAGTTGTGATTCACCTTAAATGGAAATACAACACTTAGGTTTATCAATTTTTTTAAAATTTACCAAGGAGATCCACTTATTTTAAGTCGTTAGGTTAACAGGTTGCTTCAACAGTTGAGGTTACTTCGTTCATCTTAGAGTTTAAGGTATTCTAGTTCTTTTAGGGTTTTGGGTATTTTTGTCATTTGAACATTGGAGGTTATTTTAGTTATTTCGCAGTTTAAGGATATTTTGGTAATTCTGATTAATCCAAATATATGTACCTTTTAGGGTAATTTGGTTAGGTATGTCATTTCAGGGTTATTTTTCACTTTGAGGGGTAAATCTTGGTCCTTTTGCAAGAATTATTAATAATTTAACGATAATTTATCCTATTCATGATTTATATTTATTTATCATGATTCTGGGTCAAATAAGTTTGAACATATCATACTACTGCAGTACTCACTAATCATTCGGATTGATATCCTTCAAAATATTTACTTCTCAATACTGATTACACTAGTTGAACTAGTCACCATCATACCACCATTAGAACAAATCATGAGGAGATGAACATGTATCCCAATGATATCAGTTATTTATGTATTGCAATCATATTAGAGAGACTGACGAGCTTGGGTCGTTTCCTAAGACTTTTAGAGGTAATTCAATGCTTAGGTTTAAGGTATTTTCAGGGTTTATCCAATATCATTCACTCAATCCAAGTTGTTTCCACTATCAGATGTAAATCATGTCATATTTGTATTCAAATGGCATTTTTGAAATTTTACCTCGAATAGTATAGATTTATAATAGTTAATATTTACTCCCAGTGTAACACCCATTTCCTGTATACATTTTTTGTACACAAGTCACATATGTCACGTAACTTTTAAAACATTTCGCTTTTTTAAAAACCATTATTTTTTTGTTTCTATTCATAAAACATTTTAATTTAATGATAATAAAAGTTCATTAACTTTTAGTAAGGAAACTAAACTTAAAGTTTGAACATATTAAATTTTACATCATCATAATTCAAATACTTTTCAGAGCATTATTATAAGTCTATTACATGCCAGCTAATAACATCAAAAGTAGACATAGTTGTCGTGAAGTTACTGATGAGGTGACCCTTGATTGGCGATGTCAGTTGCACTCCTTATTATGCTCGTACTAATACCTACGCGTGAAATGAACACACTCTAAGTAATCACTTAGTGAGGAATAATAATAATGAGATAAATTTTAAAACATAAGTATATCATAACTATAAAAATATGAATTGAATATTACAACTCATTATAAATTTTGCGGTTTTGAACACATAGTGCTGATAAGGTAGTTCACAAACTCATTATGAATTATGTGGATTGCACACATAATTCAAATACGGTAATTCATAAACTCATTATGAATTACATGGGATGCATACATAGTGCGAATACGGTAATTTACAAACTCGTTATAAATTACGTGGGGTGCACACATAGTGCCAATACGGTAATTCACAAACTCATTATGAATTACGTGGGGTGCACACATAGCGCCAATACAGAAATTCACAAACTCGTTATGAATTACGTGGGGTACACACATAGTGTTAATACGGTAAAATGTAACATATACATTAAACAAAATACATCTATGACTATCATAACATATAAGTACATAATAAATGCACTCACCTGGTTTGCCGCACTATTATGCCCAAAATGTAGTCCGACTATTCGGCGACTTTATCCTTGCCTTTCGATTTGCTTTACTCATGAGCTCGATTACGATCTACACAAGCATCCATAATCACACATTCAATATGATATTAGTATACTTACTAACATTTATCCAAAGTAATAATACTCAAAAGCACTATAATTTTGAATTATGTTAAAATTCACTCTAACTTAACATTTCAGACTGAATAGTATCGATACCCCTCCTATGGTATCGATACTTCTCTTCTATAGTATCGATACCCATTTCAGTACCGATACCCACTTCGGTATCGATACTATTTTAGCGTTATGGAATTTCATTTCTAATTACGATATCGATACCTTCCTTTTGATATTGGTACCTATATCTCAGTATAAATACTTCTTTAACTCAATATCGATATTGTTCATCCAAATCCTCCAATTTAGCCTTATAATATCGATATTGTTCTTCCAGTACCGATACCCTTACCCAGGGTTTACCTCTTTTACTTTAAATTTTACACAAATTCCACCTAAATCTATTACTCATTTCTCCAACCATACCACTGAACTCATTATCTCTTATCCAATCTAACTTACATCCATAAATCTCTTTTCAACATCTAAGATCTCCAAATAACACTCAAAACTAAGAATAACTCTCAAATTCCAAACATGTTTTTAATCACTTCTAAGGCTCTCAATCTCTTATTTACTTCTTTGACAAGTCAAATATGCCTTTAAACTCCAATAATTGACCATATTTCATCAAATCACTTAAAAACCCATTTTATTAAATCTCTAATAAATCATTAATCCCTTAGTTTTATTCACTCTTAAGCTTTCCTTAAGCTTCTATATCACTTAAGGCTTCAAAACCAACACATAAGTGAAAGAAAAAACCAATATGAAGGAATCTTACCTTTGGCTATGGAGGGCACGCGGACGACGAGAATAAGAAGAAAAAGAAAACCAAGTTATTTTTAACTTTCTTTCCCTTTTTCTACTATTCAACCCTTAATAAATATCCCAAATAAAATGAATATTAAATTCATTTCCTTCTAACAGACCATAGTGCCCCTCTATTCTTTCATTCTTACTAATAAGTCTTAAACACAATCTCTAAATTAATTCCTTGTACTTTTCCATTTATTCTAATTAATCCACTAAATTTTAAATGCTTTCACTATAGTCACTAACCCGATTTTTAGGGTAATACACACAACCCAATCATATTTATTTATGCATTAACCAATAGCTAAAATTTTTCCATACAACATGTAATAGGTAGTAAAGTATTACCTCAATTTTTGAGAAACAACGATTAACCATTTTAACTCCATTC
Organism: Hibiscus syriacus; assembly: GCF_006381635.1. Taxonomy (NCBI): domain Eukaryota; kingdom Viridiplantae; phylum Streptophyta; class Magnoliopsida; order Malvales; family Malvaceae; genus Hibiscus; species Hibiscus syriacus. Next base: position 356,890 of record NW_024062824.1, on the reverse strand, counting down.
GATTGCCCTCAAACTTTAAGTCCAAAACCCATAAAGTCACATATACCTAGCAAATGAATTTATGTTAGAAACATAACTTAATCAAAAAAAACCAATTTGAATTTGAAGATAAAACACTGAAAAACGGCCTATTGAGTTTGAATTTGGTGAAATGGAGTTCATATTCGGATTCAGGACGTTGAAAAATATAAAATATGAGTTTTTGAAAATTTTAACTTTTTTGGTCAAAGTCAACGGTTAAAGTCAATAGGTCAAAGTCAATGGGTTGACTAAATCGAGTTGACTATGATAAGTTGACTAGGTCCAGGTTGACTTAGCCAAGTCGACTCGATTTAGACCGGTTTGACTAGATCGTTCCAAACACCTCCTGGACCGGCGAAGAAGCCCAACGCACATTGTCGGTGAGTGACAGCGCATGTAGTGGTGACGGGGGCTGTTTTGACTGGCCGATTACTCTAAATCTAACTACACATTCCAATTAATCAATTATCAGCCAAAAATACAACCACACCATGCCAAAATTATAAAAATTTGATCGATAACTTACCCCGAACGATGATTGATGGCGACGCGATGACGAGGGACCAATCTAACTGAGTTTTGTTCGTATGACACCGGTGAACATAATGATGAGAGCGGTGAGGTGCGTCTTTCACTGGATCAGACAAAAATCAAAGGAAATCGAGCTGGATGTGGAGTTTTCCATTAAATGAATGAACAACGATTCGTGATGGACTAAGGCTCTACATGGTGTGATACTGATCACATTTGGCTCAAGTTGGGCCGGCCGAAAGGTGATCGATTAAGAGAGGGCACGATCGATGAAGGGATGCCACGATCGATGAAGGGAGGGCACGATCGGGGCTAGGGATTTGGCTTAGTTTAATTTGGGGGTTTTTGGTTGAACCAAATTTTAAATAAATATCATCAACAGTACCTAGCCTAAATAGTTAGGGAACTAGCCTAGCCTAAATAGTTAGGGCACTAGGCAGTCTACCAGGGGACATGGTTTCGAACTCCTGCAGCCACCAATTTTATTTTATTTTCATTTCTGATAGAAAATGGAGAAAGTTGAGGTTTGGGCTTCCTAAAATGGCATACAAGTTTCAAAACTTCAATTTAGGACCCTAATTATACCAATTTGATTTATATATATATATATTTATTATTATACAGAGAGTTTGACAATTATCCCCTCCTTAAAAGAATTTTGTCCTCGAAATTTACAAAAGTAAAAGAAATATAGAAACTGAGCTTTCATCACTTCTTCATTCTCCTAAGTATCTTTTAATGGATTACAATACCTCTGCTAAACCTTAACCTACTAATTATGCACATATCTATTCTTTGTCAAAATTTAAGAATAACACTTGCTTACTTTTAGTGCAACATGAAAACATAAGTGTTTTATTTTGTACGAGAAACATCACCTTGAGATTTGCACTTTTACCAAGTATTCAAACATTTACTTTAATCTCTTAGAGTTCATATAATTTAGGTATTAATATCATCACTTATTGAGTTTCAAACTCGTAAAATTGGAACACGGACGATTCTAAAAATCTTCAATTCAATGCAGTAGTGCCAAACTTTAAGGGGAGAACACATTATCACAACTTGAACCAAGATCATGCTCTTTAATCCACTTGGGTAGCAGTTCTTAATATCAAAACATCACTTATAATGTTTGGTTACAATTTTATCATCATAGAACGTTTTGGGGGTAACAACTCAAATTCAGGTAAGGAGTAGGGTCAAAATCCTCGAACAATTAATCTCCCACAATACTCGTGGGGTAACTCCAAGATTGTAATAAATACTGGCATTATTCCATTTTTACACAGATTGAGTCATAACAAATAAGATACTTTGGTATACTTATTATAGAAAGCTTACTTGACATCAGAGTTTCAGCTCAAAAGAGTACAATCATAATCTAGAGGTATGTATAGACCAGACATCCTATAATAATTGATTGGTCAATCTACCCAGAATAATCGACTCAACCTAAGCTCTAATACCACTAAATGTAACACCCTCAAACCAATGTGGGTGACCCGATCCGATCTGAGGTGTCACATTAAGGCCACCAGAGGACCCAATAAAAATCTAGGAAAAAATTAAAATTTATGTTAAAATGCACAAAATCATAAAAGTTTATAATTAAAATACAAGTTCAGAAAACCATTCATATATCACAAATGTAATTAAAATCATACATGTTTTAGACTTAGTATAAAAATCAAATGTGACCTGCATGCCCCCGATTACACTTGTACTGTACCTTTCAACCCAAGTCAAAGGAACTCCCATTACAGATGCAGATAGCTTCACTGGATCAATTTTTTTAACCTGAAATGGAGAGTAAAAGAGTGAGCTTTGGGAAGCTCAGTAATACAGAACTACCAAGTGATAATGAAGGACAAGCTATTATAAAAATTTCCCTATTGATTCAGGCTTCTATAGAATTTTGTGATGAGCTAAGGCTCTACTGATATTTCTTCAAGTAAAAGACATGAAGCTTCTAGTTCAAAGGAAACGTTCAGAGGACCAGGTTCAGAAGATCAGAATAGTATGTCTATTGTGTTCTCACGATACCATAATAAATAAAATCATAAATTAAAAATAATAGTACTTTATTTTTGTAAAACAAGTTTTTAAAATCATTGTAATATCCTCCATCCGAATACACCATATGTAATCCCCCATAATTGCATCCATAAGAGCTTACCCTAAGCATAAAGCAATAGAGCCACCCTAAGGGAGTACCTTAGGGCCTATGTACCCAAGAATCACATTAGGTCCATAAGGAATTATCAGCTTTATCAGAGTTAAACCATCGTGTAATTTCCATGAATCCATAATCAACATAATCGTATTTTCAGTGTAAACAAGTAACCATATATATATATATATCAAATAATCCTATTTCATTAACAGTAATCTAGTAATTTAGTAATTTAGTAAATACAGAAAACATGTTTCAAAATAGATAAAATAATCATATAGCATTTAGGGAACACACCAGAAAAGTTAGTTATTTTTCGGAGGGATTTAATAGTTATCAAGAAGGGAAAACGTAGAATTTCTGTAGATTGATTGGATTTCAAGTATGTTGTCCCTATATAAAAAGGGTTTGATTACTAACGGATCTAATCAAACATTTAGTAATTGATATTTGAGTACCATTTAGGATTTAAGTGCATCAGGAAGGTATTCAGCAACCTTACGTCAGCTGAATTTAAAACTCTTATATAACAAGAGTAATTTCATTATTCAGGAAATCACGGGCATTTTGAAATTTGATTCTTGGATAATTCTTAGTAATTTAGCCTAATAATGGTTGGGCAATAATTTACAATATTTAAGATTATATCGAATCATCAGACTTGAGTCAAGTTGCACTAACAGATTCCAACACTGTGATACTTGCCAATCATTTGGGTCAAGATACTTCACAGATATTCCCTCCTAATACTGATTGCTCTAGTTTAACGAACCTCCTTTATAATCAACATCAAATAGATCTTCACAAGATAAACAATATTTCTGTGGTGTTTAATTTATTTATAACTTGTAACAATATCCATAATGGCCTACACACTTGCATCGTGATTCACCTTAAATGGCGATACAACACTTAGGTTTATCGGTGTTTCTAAAATTTTCCAAGGACATCAACTTATTTTAAGTCGATAGGTTAACAAGCCACTTCAGCAGTCGACGTCAGTTCGGTCATCTTAGAGTTTAATTTATTTTTATTATTTTAGGGTTTAGGGTATTTTGGTAATTCAAACATTGGAGGTCATTTTAGTTGTTTCATAACTCGAGGACATTTCGGCAATTCTGATTAATCTAAACATATGTACCTTTTCGGGTAATTTGGTCAGGTTTGTCCTTTCAGGGCTATTTTTTACTTTTAGGGGCAAATCTTAGTCTTTTTGTAGTATAAGGGCATTTTTGTAATTTTACTTTATAAGGTTATTTTTTCATTTTGATTTTGAAGGAGTACTTAATAATTTAACGATAATTTGTCCTTGTCATGATTTATATTTAATTATCATGATTTTGGGTCAAATAAGGTTGAACAGATCTTACTACCACGATACTCGCTAATCATTCGGACTAATATCCTTCAAAATATTCACTTCTCAATAATTATTACACTAGTTGAACTAGTCACTATCATACCACCATTAGAACTTATCTTGAGGTGACGAACATGTATCCCAATAATATCAGTTATTTCTGTATTGCAATCGTATCCAAAGAGACTAATGAGCTTGGGCCACTTTTTAAGACTTTTACCGGCACTTCAATGCTTAGTTTAAGGTATTTTCAGGGTTTATCTAAGTTCATTCACTCAATCCAAGTCGTTTCCACTATCAAAGGTAAATAATGTCATATTTGTATTCGAATAGCATTTTCGACATTTTACCAGGATCAGTATTTGTTTAGAATAGTTAATATTTATTCTCAGCCCAATCATATTTATTTATGCATTAACCAATACCTAACTTGTACCATACAACATGCAATTAATTTTTGAGCCATAATGATCGACCATTTAAACTTCATTCGATTGCTCTCAAACTTTAAGTCCACGACACATAAAGTCTCAGATACATAGCAAACAAATTTACATTAGAAACAATACTTAATCCAAAAATCAAATTGAATTCGAAGATAAAACACTGAAAAATGGCTTACCGAGTTTCAATTTGGCAAAACGAACTTTGGATTCGGACTTAGGACGTTGAAATACGAAAAAAAAAAAATTTATTTTTTACTTTTTGGTCAAAGTCAACGGGTTGACTCAGATGCGTTGACTGAGTCCAGGATGACTCAGGTGAGTTTACTCAGCCGAGTTGACTCGGTTCATACCGATTTGATTGGACCGATTCTGAAACCTCCTGGACCGGTGAAGAAGCCCCACACACACTGTCGGTGCGAAAATCATAACCAAACCATGCCAAAATTACCAAAAATTGATCTGTAACTTACCCCCAACGGTGATTGATGATGATGCGACAATGAGGGATCAATTTGATCGAGTTTTGGTCGCACGACACCGATGAACGCAATGGTGAGAGCGGTGAGGTGAGTTGGTTGCTAGATTAGTCAGAAATCAAAGAAAATCAAGCGAGATTTCGAGGTTTTTCATCGAACGAATGAACGATGATTCATTAAGGATTGTGACTCTACAAGGTGCGATATTGATCGAGTTTTGGTCGCTAGTTCACAACGAATCGAACGGGGGTAGTGGCACTAGTTGGGGAGGCGGGACGGTAGTAGATTGAGTCGATGAAGGGAGGGTAGGACCAGGGCTAGGGATTTGTCTCGGTTTAATTTGGGGGGTTTTGGCTTAACCAAATTATATATATTTAAATAAATATCATCAATAATACTCTAGCCATACCTTAGCCTAAATGTCTAGGGTACTAGGTAGCTTACTCGGGGGACATGGGTTCAAACCCTTGTAACCACCATTTTTATTTTATTTTCATTATAGATAGAAAATAGAAAAATTCAAGGTTTAGTCCCTAAACTTCCTGTAGCTTCCTAAAATAGCCTGCAAGTTTTGAAAACTTACAATTTAGGCCTCTAATTCTACCAAATTAATATATATATATATAGTGTGACATTTTTGATAAATGAATGGTATGTGATTTTGATATAAAAGCCCATTGTTTGTGCATTAAGAGTTTTAAGTACAACTGGCATGCCATCAGGTGGAGTGATGATTAGTACACTTTTACATTCTACGTGATACATTCATGGACATTATATGTTGCACTATATATGCATTATGAAGTTCATGATGTTTTGATCTTGTGAACTACTATCCTGATTACAAGTACATGACTTGTATATCTACATGGCACCTATTGTGCAAATTATCTACAAGATCCTTTTTAGTGCAATTTATCTACGTGGCAGTTATATTGTATATTGTTCACACTCGACGAGACTCATGTACCTTGTATATTGGGTTATAGTTATGTGAAATTTGAAAGTACAAGTTGATTGGTTCAATTGAAAGTGAACCTTTCACTGGTTATTTTTATTTGATTAAATAAGATACATATATGAAATGTGTTTTACAGGAAAAGGAAAGACTTTGTTAAGTCTATTTTACATGTTTATATGTTGTTATATGATACTATTGTATTATGTTTTACATTAAATTCTATACCTAACAATATTTTATTTTAGTATTATTAATATCTCACTAAGTGAATACTTAGTGTGTGATTGTTTCACGGTTAGGTAAAGTAAAGCGAGCAGAGTAAGGGGTTAGGCCCAACATCATCATTTGAGAATCATATTAGCTATCCATTATCAGTATGACATCTTCTTTAATGTTTTTTATTTTCTAGTAGGCATGTATATTTTATATATTAGAATATATCTGATATGTTTATGATATTTAAATTGGTTGTAGTAGTTCATATGTATGGAGTTTAAATAATTAGAATTTAATTATATTAGCTAAGAATATGGATTTCTAAGTTAATATCTGGTAAATTATATTTTAAATACTATCGGGATGAATTTTAAACAAGGCAAATTTTAGATAGTTTCACTCCTTTATGAAATAGTATTAAATTGCTAAGTTGTAGCATGAAATAGGATTTGATTTAGATGTTAAAATATTACATTTTGATTTTGTATGATTAAGTGAATTTAGTAAAATATTTTAAATTGTATGATTTAAAAAAAATAAAATTTTCCTGATTTTTAAATAAAAATTACTTTACAAAAATTATGTAACATCCTTGACTCGTGTTTGGCGTCGGATACGGGAAAGGAGTGTTACTTTTAATTCCTAAACTTTTCTAAGTTTATACTTTAGTTACTAAACTTTTAATTTATTTATTTTGGTTACTAGCCAAAATTTTGGGGTATTACAATCGGTTAGACAAATGGTTCCTATATAGTTCTCAAAATCAAACATTTTGAACTTAGGTGGGATTACTAGTTCAAGTCACAAACTTAGCTCATTCACATCTTTTCGAGGGAAATCATCAACTCATCTCAACATTTAAATCATTTCTTCCATCTTTTTCAAGCATTCTTCTTTAGACATTTCAACTTCAGTCATACTATCAAAGCTAGAGACATTCTTAGTATGATCTAATCTCACGGGGTAATGAGAACAAGCACTTGCCTAATGAATTTGTAATTTTGGGCAAGTTGAAGTTGTTACTGATAGGTAGATGGGACTCTCAGCCACCAGATTAACGGCAGGGTTAGCATCTTTTAATCCTATTAATTGAGTTAATTTTTCCATCATTTTATTTTGGACTTCACAAATAGATCCATCTTTTTTTGTTAGGCCTTGTCTAACTGCATTGGTAAATTCTTTTGATCTTTCCCAATCTTAGGTAATTATTCCTCCATTGCTTTCGTCGTTATAGGGTATTATATGAGTAACTTTTGTTTTCTAGGATCTCTTACATAGAACCTTCCATTAATTATTCTCATGTTTTCACAATTTAATTCATGTAAAGATGTTGAAACAAAGGCAACACCAATGCAAAATGTGAATACAGATACAAATGCAAAAGGTGATAATTCCAAAAGTGACCACCATATAAAAAAATCATTCAGAACACAAGGTTTCATTACACCATGTAATTAAGATCAAATTTATGTTTTTATTTCTTTGAATCATCTTTTAACATGACGCTCAAATTGATCGTTGCACCAGTGTTGGGTTGTCTCTTGCTTTTGGTAATGTTTATGTTATATTCTTGAATTGTCTATTGTTAAATCTTTTGATCTCCACTTCTATGATATTTTCAAAGGGGATAGTCTTCATGTCTTCGGGAAGAGTTTTCTCATTCTCGATCTATTTTGTATCTATCTCTTATGAGAGCATCTTGGTTTTATTGTCTTAAAATGATAATCTTTAATCAGCTTTGAATTCCTACTTTTGTTGGTAGATTTTCTTCTTGGATCATTTGGACATAGATGGATCTTCGTATTTTGATGACATGACTAAAAATTCCTTGTCTCATTATGAACAACCTTTTACATTAGCCGATCACTTGCGAATTAATTAATACCTTTATATGACATATAGATGTAAATGTAATAAAGTAATTAACACCAAACAGAAACAGGTTAATACACATAAAATAATCAACAAAATAGTAAGAACTATTATCAACGAATAAAACTTATCCTCACTTACTGACTACACATGCTTGATTTAATAAATCCTACCCAAACATGATTTCTAATCTCACACTTTATTAGTAAAATAAATCATATCCTCATGCCATCTAGTTTACATGCTTATTCAAAAAAAACCTAACTGCATACTTTATAGTTCTCATACTTTTATTCAAAAGTAAATTATTCCACAATAAATAAAGAGCACAAAAATACCAAAAGCATTTCCTTGTGTGCTCTCCTCATGAAGCCTCTAAAGTTGGGTTAGGCTCTACCTAGGTTTGATTTCTAAGTTAATTATATGATGGATTCGATTCTAGAGTGAAATGTACTTAAATTGTCCTTGTCAGTCCCCTCTTAGTTTGCTAGACCCTTAATCCTCACCCATCGCAAACTTATTCAGATTGAGTTCAATTCGAGGGGACACAACTTCCTTTATTCACATAGAGATGAAAACCATCATGAAGACTATAAGGTGTGTGCCCCGAAAGTGTTCGACTATCCTACACGAAGGTGAAAACAATCACAAAGGTATATCTTCTCATTCTTACTTACAATGGACAAAACGTGTAACACCCTTAACATGCATTCATACCTAAATACAAGTTAAGGATGTCACACTATTTTTGTATAACATTTCCTACTTGAAGACGATAAAATTTTGTTTCTTTTAAACTTTCCAAATTTAACATTTTTTATTAACCTATTTAATCACATAAAATCATAATGAAATATTTAATTTTCAATTCACATTCGTTTTCATGCAACAATTAGGCAGTTCAATAATATTTAATATCACAATTAAAAAATGCCTAATTTAAAAATCAACCGATTAATCTTTATAAAATAATTTATTATTGCACTCATACATAACCACTTATCATATTTTCACCTTTCGTTATTGCACTCAATAACCTATTATTGCACTCATACTGTACGATTTTATCACAACTATTATCATATATTTTTACATCACCATATATATATATATATATATAACATTTGTAATATCTATAATTAAATTTATTTAAATATCTCCTTTATGGTTGTTGATTACCACCATACTGGTACCCGCTGACAACAACTATTACTATAATGTTCGCATTATGCACACATACTAATCATTCATAATCCAATCCAAACCAATATAACTTTTTCTATAAATCATTCAGTATAAATTAAGCTTTTCATATAAAACTTTTTTTGCAATATAATAATTAAACTTGTATTGTCAAACTATTCCTTTTTCCATACTATCCATTTCCCTATATTATTTCTTTCACTGTGTTGTTCCTCTTTCTAGTACTATTTCTTTTATTATAATATATATTTTATTGTGATATATCTTTTATTGTATTATTTCTTTTAGTTTCATTTTATATCCCTATATATAATCATGAGAATACATGGTGCCCGAGTCAGTCACGAGTATTCTGTACGGTATGCAGTATAAAGTGCCAGTAATAATATGACACATTCAATGCCGAGTATACAACATAAACTGTCAGAAACAGATTGTATCCATGGTGTCAGACAAAAATATAGGTGGCGTAGAACACAACATCACTATATTGTAATCAGAAATCAGATATGGCAATTCACAATGTCAATACATGTGAAGACCAGAACGCACATAACGCACATGTAGCGCTAGATTGCACATAAAGTGTCAAACAGATGTACACGAATGTACCATATAAAAAAATAGATATAGAATCATTCCACTTTGTGTACCACAGACTCTCAAGTCATATATTATTTCAAAACATATATCGGTACTTTAATTAACGATATAAGCTCATATTCTTATAAAAATCTAAAAATACGGTAATACTTATCTGATACTAATTTTTTCTCTTAACCAACATTTACTTAACTTTTAAAATTTAACCTTTCAAGTCCCTCTAATAATTATTTATCACTATAATTTACTTAAACTTCACATAAACTTATACTCAATTTCTATTTTAACCCATAATTTCTCCATATTTACAGTTTAACCTTTTAACGTTAACATATTTCCAAATTAGTCCCAAATTAATATTTTAACATCAGAATCACCATTTTATTATTTACACTTCAAGTGCTTTAATGCTCATATTTACTCAATAACGTTCAACTCATAATTTCGGTAATTTACATTTTGGTCCCCAAACTTTAACAAACTTACTAATTAACCCAAAATCAATATTCCAACATTAAATCAACTTTACAATATTTAATTCCAATATAGTACTTAAAATTTTAAAGAACTAAACAATTTCTATTTAAGTCCTCAACCTTTTCTAATTTTGCGATTTAGCTCTTATATATTTTACAACCTTCTAAATTTGATTCTAATCAATAATCTAACCATAGGATGAATTCTTTTAGAATTTATTTTAACTTTTGTAATGCCCTGAATATCGGTTTAGTAGTTTCGTGTCAACCCATTAATTTATTTAATATATTAATTATAGCATGAGGGTCTATTGGTTCAAATATGAGTTTAATTGGGTAAGAAATTAGCCTTGTAGAAGACAAAAAAGGGATTTTTATGCTTAGAGAGAACACATGAGGACCTAGAGTGTAATTGTACTATTAATAAAAAAATATGGCTAATTTGGTGAAGATTTTTTTTGTTTCACGTTGCATATTTTGGGTAATATGAATATCCCTTTTTCCTCTTATATCCCAACAGTTCTATTTTTCTCATATCCTCCTTTCTTCTTCATTTCTCTTCAACCAAGCAAGAACAAAAGGAAAAAGTCTTCACATTTCTTCATCTATTTTTCAATCCAAAATTTAGAGATAAGATTATTAATATAGGGTTCTTAAGATTCATGAAAAGCTTACCATTTTCTCCAATGGTTTTTTAGCTTTATGAAGGTTTGAAGGAGGATTTAAGCTCCAAGAGCTTCTTTCAATGTTTTCTTTTGATTTCCTTATGTTATAGTTGTTATTTAACAACTAGTGTCCCTTCTTTTCATGTTGGAATCAAGTTCTGGCTGTTGGTTAGTGGAAGGATGGTTCAAGAACCCCCATAAAGCAAGAGGTTGACAAGGTTGGTTTTTAAAGGATCTAGAATGGTATTCGAGTAGTAATGAGTTGAAGTAACACACTATAACTCTTCCTTACTACTTGTATATCATTTAAATGAATGTGCTTGCTTGTATAGGGTAGGAAGAACATGTGGGGTTTGGGTTCTTGATTTATGGTTATGGGCGTTTTGGATGTTATTATAATGTAAAATGATGTATAATGACTCTTATATCTTCCATAAGCTTTAATAATCAACTTAGACCTTAGAATAAGTATTTAAGATGAGTTTGGGGGTGTTTTTTGAGCAAAACAGTTTAGTTCTGAGCGATAGTATCAACATTGTATGAACAATATCGATATTATTCATGTTTGGGGTGAAAACAAGTTTTTTAGGGCTTTGGTATCGATACTAGAGTATTGGTATCGATACTGACCTCTTGGTATCGATACTGAGGGTTGTAGTATCGATACCATATACTCGGTGTCGAGATAGAATGATCGGTCTCGATGCCGCTGGGTCTCCATACCGAAAAACTAGTCTCTATACCAGAGGACTAGTATCCATAACAAAGATTGAGTATCCATACCAAAGGTTTGATATCAATAGCTAAAGTGGTTGAGTGACTTCATGATATCAAATAGACTTAAGAGTGTGGAATCTAATATCGATTAAGATAGAGTATCTAGCTTGAGTGTGTAATATTACTAAAATGCCCTTAAAGTCAAAATTACCAATTTACCATTATGGGCCTCAATGAATAAAATTGCCAATATGAGTTACTTATGTATGACAAGAATGTATCAATCATACCTCCAATTCAAGGGTGAATCGAGGGAAAATATAATGAGAATGGCTACAATGTCGCCACTAATTAGCTAATATGAGTCAAACGTCAGACAATAGATAACCCAACAAGTGAATAGTAGTATCATGATTCTAGTTTGTCTATGACACATGTAGTTTTTTGTAGCCATTTTAATATGCATGATTGGTTTAGTTGGGTTCATGAAACATTTACAAGTAATCCATGGTAAATTATGTGTTTGATGTTCGTAAGCATGAAAAGTAACTCCTTTTGACCTCTAATATCTCAAATAAAACTCAAATAACATTTGTGAGCCTTAATAGGGTGAACGGGTGAGTTTAAGATACATTTCGTACCTAAAGTAAGGCACTTCAGTCACGAGTATCGGTAATGGAATAACGGTACTGATACTGTACTTTGAGTAGTGTAAAAACAAGGGTATTTGTGAAGCTATTATTGATACTCCCTCAAGAGTATCAATACTCATGGCCCGATTTTGACCCGGTACTTTGAGTAGTGTAAAATTTGATATCTTTTGACCCAGTACACATCTTATGAACGTAAATTTCATATCATACCAGTACGAATTATGATGCACGTAAATTTCATATCATACTGGTACGAATTCCGATGCATGTAAATTTTGGAATCGTACCTTATGCTCGACTATGTCCAGGATATGAGCTTCCACGTAAATTTTAGACCTTACCCCGACCTCTTAAGTATCCAAGATAGACTAAGGGCTTTAAGTTTTGATGCACGTAAATTATAGTTCTTACCCTGAAGATATCACGTTCTAGATAGGCTATTGTGTTGTCTGAGATGCACGTAAATTCCTCCAGCCACATTGCTAGACCTATCTTATGTTTGTTGATATACTTCTGACTATCCGAGGTAAGTAAGGTGTTGTCCAGAGATGCATGTAAATACCTCTAACCATAACAATAAACTTACCTCAGTATGTTTTTGAGTATATTCGTATGCACGTGTCCCCGTTTATCAGCATAATCATTTAATAAATATGTGTAGTATGCTAGAGGTATTGTGTGATGCGAGGCTAACGAGCTCAGCATTTAGAATGTGTTTTTTTGTAGATTTCAAGTTCGTGATGTGCGATAGGACAACAACATCATCATAGGAGTCTCAACGAGTACCAGAGTACAATGATGATGACCTAGTGGGTATGTAGAGGTCATGATTTAAAATGAGTCAGTTTGTGATATTTTAATTATTTAATCTATTTATCAAGTTTCTAAATTTGGGCCCCATTTTTGTAAAATGTTATGATTTTATACCTTGTATAAATATTTTGAAGTAAGTATGGTTTCAAGGAAAATTTTAGGGTAACCACTTCGGTATTTTCGTGTGACATTCGAATTTGTGGGATTTGGATGTTACAACTTTTCTGTTTTATTCAACGTGGTTCGTTTTGCCATTTAATTCCAAATTCAAGCATTATAAGACAATATCAATGATTCCAACAATGTATTCAAATTCTATTCATCAACTTTATACAAAATTCTATTTCAGGCCCATAATTTATACAATCTTGCAATTTGATCCCTAGTCTTCACGATCTTACAAATTGCCTTTTATTTAAGTTTCAACGATCACAAATAAAATTCCAACCTTTAATTAAAACATAATACCTCAATATTTACACAATTTTCACTTAATACTCTATCTTTTCCATATTTATGGTTTGGTCCTCTAACTTTACCAACTTTCCAAAATGATCTAATTTTACATTATATTTTCAAATTCAACATTCTAACTATAGATTCCAATATAGTATATTATCTATTGAATAATTGAAATTTAGTCTCTAAGTTTCTCCATAAATTTTGAATTTGAACCAAATCAACATTTCAATATCAAATTCATTACTCCAACATTCAATTTCAGCATTACACATTAATCACTATATTTCTTAAATTATGTGAATAGGTTTGTATACTTTCAAAAATTTTCTAATATGACCTAAATCATATTTGAAATCATATAGAATCTCTCAGACATCATTTCTAAACCTTGTATAATTTTCCCATAATTTTTCTTTATTTTCCTCCCGTAGGCCGAATTGAATAAAATGTCTTAAGCTTGATTTTCAACATTATTCAAACATGAATTCATATTCTAAACAACATTCCCATTCATAATCAATTATTTCCATATCAACAACAATCCAAATTCAATAATTTCTCATTAAATTCAACAATGGTCGAGTTGTTTATAAGCAATTCTAATTGGTTTTAATCATTATTCAAGCTTAATGTAACCTTTTGAGTTGTAACCAAAGGTTACCACTCCTCTATTTTTGTCGTTAAGCTTTATAAACCGGCTCTTGTCTCCGGTCATGTGTCTTGAGCATCCACTATCAAGAAACCATGAATTTGAACTTGTATTTTGATCCTTGTAGTCATGCTTCTTTTCTTACAAACATAGTTTAATTTTTTATTTTTGGTACCCAAATTCGTTTGGGTCCATATTCATTAGTTCCTAAAATCCTAGTCCCCTTGGGTATCCATTTGTGTAAGATATCCTTATCTTTAGTAGTAATGAGTTTTTAGGAACCCATATACTTCTAACAATTTTACCATTAGAGATTCTTTGGAGACCTCTATGATTGTAGTTTTTAAAACTTTTTCTAACAAAGTTGGATTTTGAACTTTCTCCATTTTCAAAATGTTTTGTTCCAACTTTATTGAAAGAAGTTTTAAGATCATCAATTTTTTTTTATGAACATCATGAACTCTTGAAAGTAAGTTATGCAAATCAATATTTTTCTTTTCAAAATCTTCAATTTTGATTTGCAATTCTTTAATTTTACCTTCAAGATCATCTTTGGTCTTGGATATGAGATCATTTTCATTTTTCAATTTTCAAAATAACATTTTTGTATTTCAAAAATAATTTCTCATAATCCGAAGCCAACCTAGTATATTCCTCTACTAACTCATCAAAAGAATAATCTTCTAAATCAAATGAGTTAGAGGTTACCTGAGAATCTTCCCCTGTGGCCATCAAGCACTGGTTCACTACATCTTTTTCCTCTTCATTTGATTACTCATCATCATCAGCTTAAGTAGCTACGTGTGCCTTGTGCTTCTTCTTGGATTGAACTTTTTTCTTTAATTATGGGAAATTGTATTTGACATGCCCGAGCTTTTTGTATTCGTAGCAAATGATAAGGTCCTTCTCCTTTTGTTCATTTTTGAAGACTTCATTTCTTTTGAATTTTCTTCCTTTGTTGGGCTTCATTAATTTTCTAAACTGTTTGGCAAATAATGTCATTTTTTCATCATCGTCGTAATCATCAGAATCACTCTCAACTTTTGTGGATTTGAGAGCAACTCCAATGTTTTTCTTCTTCTTTGTCTCGTCATTCTTCTCGAGGTCTACCTCATCTTGAATCATCATTTCATACATGAGGAGAGAACCGATGAGTTCATCGAAAGTTAAAGACTTTAAGTTTTTAGCTTTGATGATCGTCGTCTTCTTCGATTGCCAAGCTTTAGGCAGAGAATATATTAACTTCCTCACAAGCTTCACATTTGGAATGATCTCTCCATATGATTTGAGGCCATTGACAATCACGAAAAATCTATCTGATATAGCTTTGATATCTTCATCTGGTTTCATCCTGAAATTCTCACAGGTATGAGTTAGAAGACTAATTTTAGATTCTTTTACCTCGTCTGTGCCTTCATGAGTGATTTGTAGTTTATCCCATATTTCCTTGGTGGTTGTACAAGATGAAACTCTCTTGTATTCATCTGGTCCAAGAACCCAAAATATAATATCGATAGCCTTTGAGTTGAGCTGGAACATTCTTGTCTCTTATTCACTCCATAATCTTGAATGAGTGGATGGTATGATGTATCCATCTTCCACGATATTCCATGCTCCCATATCACTTTCTTGAATGAAGTACCTCATTATATTCTTCCAATAAGCATAATTTGCTCCATTGAAGAAAAGAGACTCGTTGAAGGGCATTGAACCAAGACCGAAGGCGACATTTGAAGTGGAGGCCATTGATGACTTGAATATCAATATAACTCTTTATGAATCGACTCAAGAGGTGGTTAAACCTTCAAATGAGTGTATCTCTGATACCAATTGTTGAGTTAATCGATCGACAAATCGGCCAAGAGGGGGGTGAATTAGTAATAAAAATTTCGGTGGAAGCTTTTGCAGAAAATTGAAAAAGATTGCACAACAATTGGTAACCTTACAACTCCCTCAAGAATTATACCCCAAATTCTTGAGAACACTCTCTCCCAAAGAGAAAATTACAAATTTTGAAAACTTACAGTAAACCTCTCAAGGCAAGATGTTTGCACAATTCTAGAACAAAGAAAGAACACTCAAGAATGAATTCAATTGAGAACAATTGGTGTTCTTGAAATCAAAATGAATATTAAATGAAAATAGGCTTGAAAATACTCAAACGATAAGTTCAAGGCTTTCTCTTTGATTCTCTCTCAATTCTTGTTTTTTGTTGTTGATCAATGGCACCTGAGCTTGTTTAAATATACCTTCAATTGATTATGAACGTTGGGGATCATTGGTGAAGTCAATAGAGTCGTTATGGTATATTTTCCACTTGAAAAATCTGTTAAAAGAGTAGGTGTATCGGTACACTCAGTGTAAAATTCAAATATTTCGACCGTTGGTTGACCTAGTGTATCGGTACGTTTAGGGTGTATCGGTACACTAATTACATTCAATGTTTCTCGGAGCCAGGGGGTATCGGTACATCAGCCAGTGTATCGGTACACAAAATGCATTCGATGTTGGGGGTGTATAGATACATCAAAGAGTGTATCGGCACCTCCTTTTGTAAAAATCATTTTGGCTCGATTAAGGTTCGAAATACTTTGTAAAAATTGTTTCAAAAATATTTAAAACTAAAACACAATTTTACACTTAAGTAAGGATTGAAATTAACATTTGAAAAACTTGGAGTAATATTTTTGATATTCTAATAATATAATCGAATATTTGAAAATCGGATATAAAATCTTAAAATTCATTTATACTTTATTTGTTATATCGAAACATCAAACTGTTTTCAACATAAACTATAGCAATAATATTTCTAACCTTTTTTCCATCATCCTTCAATTTTTCCTAATTTTTCGGTTCAATCCGTTTATCATAATATTTTATCAAACTTTATTGATTAATAATTGTTTTTACACATACTTCATACCAAAATCAGAATTCTGTATAGAATTCATTCTTAGGGATGAACTATTTGTTTATAGAATAACATTTCTTTTTAGGAAAATTAACATCTTAGTCCATAAACATTTCCCAAATTTATACATTGGCTATTAAACTTTCAAAATTTGTATTTTAGTCACTAGTCAAAATTTAGGTATTATAGAACGGGGTTTTGCCCCAATGTTATGATAATGCACATTCACTATGTGCTAAGGAAAAGCAAACAGATCAAACATAAAAAGGTGTGATAATTCATTATCTTCTAGAAATAAATCAAAATCTTGAATCAATAACAAATGATTAGTACAACTATTTACAAGTGAAATAAATTGCAAGTGCAAACAAACATTATTTAAATAGTCAAGTGATCAAAGATTAAATTAATTCAAATCCAGAATTTTCATTGAAAAGACAACAACTAATTGACTAATGGTTGGCTCTTTAAATGTTCCCAGTGGAGTCATCAAGCTGTCGAAACATTCCCCTCTATAAAAAAATTAAGGGGTCTCCTCGACTAAATTGAGGTTTCATTTAAAAATAAAATAAAAATATGATTCGATGAGTCGCCGCCAATATTTGATTAGGGTGTGATTGGGCATCCAAAAAGTTTGTCATTTTAAAAAAATTTAGATTTAATTTTACTAAAACAATGCTTTTAGGTCTACGTGTCAAAGGATTGAGCTCGAGAGAGTCAGTTACATGTGGGTAAGAATTAGCATCCCAATGCCTTAAAGAGGTAGCTAATTAATTATTTAATTGTTTTTACAATAGAAGTTATGAATTCAAATTAAATTTAATTGAAGATCCCCTTACAAGATTTTATTCATCGTCGAATTTAAAAAGGGAAAAGGGAAAAGGGAAAAGGGAAAAATATCATCAAGCAATTTAAAAATTCTTTAATTGTACATATTTCGAAGATATGCATGAACGGAAACAAAAATAATAAATTAATTCTAAATCGTGAATGCTTTAGAAAGGGGAAAAAAGATGTTTGATTATTTAAAGACATTGAAATCAGACTTTTTATACGTTTTAACAGTAGTTTTCGGTAAAATTTAAATCAAAGAATATATTTTTTCTAGCTCTTAAATTTTAAGTGAGATTGTTTTTTACGGTTTAACTTAATGGGACAACCTTTCATTTTAAAATTATAGGAAAAACATTTTCATGCCTTAAGACTGATTTTACAACAATCTTAAAATAAAGAAGTATTACCTTTAGTCTTGTTATTTGATCGAATAAAATTATACTTATGAGAATATCGTGTATTATGCAAAAATAATGTCATGTGACCAAATTAACAAACATATTTAAAAATAGTACTTCTATGTATATGCCAAGTCATTTAATGAATAAAGAGTATGAATATATATAAGCTAAGTGACTTAATGGATAATTGTAAATTACCTATATATCGTTAACATGTGTATTATATTAATATAGAAAATAATGAATATAAGTTATAGGGTACACTCGCAGACATTATAAAATATTCATATAGGTTGCAAAACCGTATCTAATGCACAGTTATACATATATAAAAATATAATATAATATGTTTCTATTAATATGGAAAAAAGAATTGATGCTGGATATATTATATAAGAGTATATGTTTGTAAGTGATGTAATACCTACTAATATATATGGTAACCAAAATAAACTATAGGCAAATAATTTTCTAAAATGTAAATAAATTGAAGTTAAGGACTAAATAAAAAAATCTTGCATTGGGACGAAATCAAAACAAGAAGAAAATAATGAGTGAAAGTCAACACAAGTAAAATAGAATTAAAACTAATCAAGGGACCAAATTCCATTCACGGAAAAAAATGAACCATTACAAGCGAGACTAACCCCTAAACTATTAACAACACGATGGTCCAATGTAGGTATGGGTCAGGTCCTGGGTTAAAAACACCAAAACGGTGAAGTTTTGGGATGTAAAGCATTTTTTTAAAATCATCTTTAATTTATTCCTCTCTCTCTCTCTCTCTCTCCCTCTCTCTCCCTCTCTCTCTCCTCTCTCTCTCCCTCTCTCTCTCCCTCTCTCCCTCTCTCCCTCTCTCTCCCTCTCTCTCTCTCTCTCTCTCTCTCTCCCTCTCTCTCTCTCTCTCTCTCTCTCTCTCTCTCTCTCTCTCTCTCTCTCTCTCTCTCTCTCTCTCTCTCTCTCTCTCTCTCTCTCTCTCTCTCTCTCTCTCTCTCTCTCTCTCTCTCTCTCTCTCTCTCTCTCTCTCTCGTTTATACAAATGAACCCACACGCCAACCTTCGTCGATATGCTCCAAGGATCATCGTTGACCACCACCTACAATGGTCGAAATACTCAAAATCGCATCAAAATGTTCTATTTTCCTTTCTAAACCCATTTTTTAGGTCTGGAACTTGTTGTAACATACTGAAAAATAGGAAAATTATTTTAAGATTCGTTTTAACTAAAATTGGATTTTTCTTTTAAAATTAAAAATATGATTTGAATGAGTCACCACCAATATTTGCTTAGGGTGTGATTGGATTAACAAAAAATATGTTTTCATTTGAATAAAATTTATTTTTAAAATTTATTAAAACATCTTTTAGGTATGCTTTCCATAAAAACAAGTTCGGAAGTCGTTTACGTGTGGGGAAGGATTAGCACCCTCACAACGCCCAAAATTCACTAATTAGACGATTAATTATTATCTCTGCAATTGAATTTATGAATTTAGACTTAATTTAATTAATAATTTCATTTTTAGTTAAATAAATACAATGTTAATTTAACCTACCAAAATTTTAGAGAGAAAATTAACGATTCATGCATCTAACTGAAGAAAGTTAACCACCTAATATAAGGTAGAGTGACATCCCCTCATTTCCAACTAAAGCGGTGAATAATTGGGTTTCTTCTAAAAATATCATGTTAAATTGTTAACATTTCAAAGTTTCAAATCAAAGGAAAACATCACCGAATATAAGGTAGAGTGACAATTTTCCCTTATTCGGAATCAAACAAGAAATATTATAATCAATTATATTCATTTATATAAGTTATGGAACAAACAAAAGTCTTATTAAATGAAATTATCAGTACTTTTAAGATAGACAGTGGATGTTCAAATATTTATAAATACTGAAACTAAACCTCTGAATAGGGTCGAGAGGCTAATTTCCGATAAATCTAAATATGGTTATGTTTCCCTTTCTATCCTCCTGATCAAATTTTAAAAGTAATTATTTTTTATGGTTTCACTAGAGGATATCCATTCATTTTAAATTATCAAATTAAACTACTCAAGTGGATTAAGATAACTCTTTCCGGTAAATTAAAATAAATGTGCATTGCCTTTAAGTTTATTATTAAAAAAGTTGAGTGATGTGAATAAGGCTATCATGCTTATCAGAATAAATTAAAATGTCATGCGAACAATTAACTTCAAATAGTTTAATCCCATACTAATCATGCTCGAATTACTAAATTAATTAATCATTTTAAAAAGCAAGCACATAAACATATCTCAAAAAAAAGTTAATTAATAGCAAAGCAATACTAAAAAATAAAACATAGTGCAAATAAATAAAACTTGACATAAATATAACAGATAAAAACTAAAAATAATAGAAAATAATTAAAAAGAAGTAAACGACTTAATTATACTAAAAAGAAAAATTATAGGGACCTAATTGTGAATTAACGGGTGTAACACCCTACTCTAGTACGACCCAAAGACCAATGAATTAACATGTCACACGGGACCATCGAAGTGGCTAACCCAAATTTTTTTCTTTTAAAACTGATTGTAAAACCATATGATAAAATCTATCTATAGTAAAATAAAATATAACATAGTACTCTCTCCGTCCCACTAAATGTGTCTCTTTCAGTTTTTAAAATTGTTCATTCAAAGTGTCCTAATAGAAAAGTCAACAAACAA
The DNA here is from genome assembly GCF_006381635.1 of Hibiscus syriacus. NCBI lineage: Eukaryota > Viridiplantae > Streptophyta > Magnoliopsida > Malvales > Malvaceae > Hibiscus > Hibiscus syriacus. The sequence goes on along the minus strand of NW_024062824.1, from coordinate 335,739 downwards.
CAACACTTATATTTCCATTTTCTTACCCTTATATCCCACTATTTGATACCTATCAAAACAAATATGTCAAATCTATCAATCACCTTTTAGGGATAAATTTGCCATTTCTCTTGGTCAAATATATCTCCTAAAACTATGTGCATAGTCAATTTCATACACAAATAATGGGACAGAGGGAGTAATAAAGTTTACAAATACAGGGGAGCTCCCACAATACTCAAATCAAATTCAATACTGAGTTGAAAACAAAATAGAGTTACATCTGAATATAATGAGTCTATAATAGTACATGCCCACTAAACTAATTCATGATGTAGTCTGATGCCTCGTCTAGACTGGAACTACTGTTGAAGATAACGCTCTGTTACTGGTCACAGAAACACATGTTGAACGCTGAGCTTACGAGCTCAGTGCCACACTAATAATTATATTGTACTACATGTATTCGCTAGATGAGCATGCAAGTGGCATAAGTATATGAACATATGATATATTGTATGAACTGTTGAGTAGGCATCATGGTGAGTCTAAGGGTTCTGCATCTCAAAGCTCACAAAACCCTCTAGCTTTCCTGAGATACCCTCGGTTATCTGAGTTGAGATCCATAACTAAATTGAAGACGTATACTCGACCAACTTATTCCGTCGAGTCTTGGGGCATCTACACCCAATTGGCTACTAAAATGCCTTGGCATTGACTAGATATCCAACTGACTATCGTATTTTGCTATTGAGACTTGGGTGTCTTGGTTGTTTCTTGATTGTCAAACAATGCTAGTTTTATATAATCCTATTTGTTACTGTTTCTAGTTATTCTGAGATTAATTATTATTCACACTTTTATTTGTTGATAATCTGATGTTATTGGGGCTCTTAAGTCTAATCCCATACTCATTCTATTATTTATCCAAAACTATCCACTGGTACCAATACTGACCCTTGAGTATCGATACCTACCTTTTGGTGTCGATACCTAATATCAATACTTCTGGCTAAGTATCGATACTCTAGTGGGGGTGTTGATAATGTCATGAGTATCGATACCAAAATTTGGTTCGATGTTTTTAAAAATACCTCAGTATCGATACCCCTACTGGGAGTATATATACCCTACAATTGGTATCGATACCATACATGAGTACTAATACCAAAAATGCACACTAGAATATCGGTCTCAATACCAATCATGTGAGTCTCAAAATCGGGAACCTAGTATCGATACTCCCTGAATGAGTGTCGATATTGTTGATCGCTTGTGAATGTATATACTAAGGCAAGCAAATCTGTGCAAGTATACACAATCGATGAAAGTAATATAGTAGTAAGTAGAGTTATCATCTCCTCAGGGATTGGTGGGAATTATTGATGTTTTGCTATAGTTAGAAATAGGTATCACGAACTAGTCCTGAAATTCTTGTCGAAACAAAAACAAGTAGTACCAAAGGAAATAAACAAATGGGAAAGTATTGTCTAGGCAAGAAATATTGTGAAGTATGGTGTGCATAAAAGTTTAGTCAAGGCAAGGAAAAATTGTAAAAAGAACGAATTAAAATTATTAATGCAATTAAAAGTGTTGGGTTCAATATATTCAGAGAAACCTCACACACAGACTTCTTTACAGAGCATTTAGGTTGGTTTTACTAAGGCAAAAAGTTATTCTATGTATAGAATGGCTTAGTGTGCTATACTTAAGACACCCGAAAGGATTACTGGAGTATTAAAGAATGGTTGCTACAGTAATACTACTTGAAATGAACTACAACCCTTGGTTTGTCAAACTGTTGTTACAGCAATACCCCTCAGCGTAAACTACAATCGTTTCCTATCCTACTCAAGTAGTTACCCCTTTTAGTCGTATTAAACCCTCTCTTTATCTCTCAAGTAGATTAAAACCTCACCATCCCAGATCAGTCCCATTGTTCACATATATCTTTCCTAACTCTCTCGATATCATGCATCTATTCCTAGAAGAATGGCAATCTCTCCAAACTCTTACAAAGTCTAGGAATATTTTGTCTAGGAACAAGACAATCTCTCAAAACTCTTACAGTGTCAAGGAAAAATATAAAAAAATGAACAAAACAATATTAAGCATAAACAAAATTCTTCATTCAATAACATCAATAATATTTCATCAAAACCATAACCAACACCAAGTAAAGCAGTTCATGGTGCGAAAAATATCATCCAAGAAAAACTTAGGAAGAAAAACTCCCAAAAAGAGCTCTGTCGTGATATTCTGACCGCCAGCACGCCTGCTCTAGCGGCCAACCTCTCTCGAGGGCCTGGCCACTGTTTCGGTGAAGTCTGGCTATGGAGGGCACCAAGGACGGTCGAGTGGGGGAGCGGTGGAAAATAAGGTGTTGCAGCCGCTTATTGCAAGCCTAAGTTAAATCCTCTCCTTTCTTATCTTCCCTCTGTACAGCTATAATGAGGTATTTATAATGGGAATTTCTAGGGTTTTGTGTCCTTGGAAATTCCCTAACTACCCTCATTAACTTGCCCATATTATGAATGGAAAGGTGGATGGAACTGGTCAATTTTCTTGAAGGGTGTGATTGTACGTGAGGGTAAAGCTAGGCAAATGACGTCAGTAGTTGTTGAGTCACATTAGTTCTGCAAGATAAATCTTGCCTCGACGAGATAAATATGTTTCTCGCTGTAGTCTTCTTATGTTCCTCTAGCCCTGGGAAATAATTTTTATCTTGGCAAATAAATTCTTCCTTAGTTATTTCCTTCATCAACACAGCCAACGAAGAACCTTCCTCCTCAGCACCATCAATTAAGCCAAATAAATCTTGCCTATGCAAAACTTATCCAACATATGCAAATATGACCTAAGTGTAACTAAAATCCTATGACAACGACTTTTAGATACACAATAATTTGAGTAGAAAGATAGAAAACATAGTGTTTTTACAGAGTTATCATACCCCCAAACTTAAGCTATTGTTTGTCCTCAAGCAATGGATAATAAGAAGTAGAAAAATAAATTGCCATGGTAAAGCAAAAAAGTTAAGACAATCATGTGGTTTAAAATTTCAACCATCAGCAAAAAGCTTAGCCTCAACATGGTAGACTGTATGAGAAGTCAAGTACCTTTCCTAAGTTATGACTTTTTGTAAGTGTGTGTGCGTGCTTGTATAGCAGTCTATGCCTTAACGTGGTTAGAAAATTCCTAAGTAAGCACTTCTAATTTGTCAAGGTATCAAATTATTCATCAACCTTAGTTTCACTCCTAGTTATTCAACATGTGTCTTTAACTTTTTTAGCATACTTCAAGGGGAGTCAGCTCGTCACAACTACCATCTCACACTCTAGGTAAAAGGGAGCATACCTTCCACCCCTAAACTAGTCAGACAAAGTTATCTCGTAACTGCTTTCATTCACTCATATGTCAAGGTAACCATTTATTTAAGGTATATATATATATTTGGTCTTTCCATCTCATAAAGGAGTGTCCCTTTTATAATTATGATGAGGCAAAAATAAACACAATTCAAAATAGCAAGGAGTTTAATTTAGCTTTTTAAACATTTAATACCATGACGTGCAAAAAAGTTCTTTCCTTAAAATTTTCTATATACCTTAATCAGAGAAAACATACAATCATGTTTAAAGAGTCACAAAGAATCAAGTCCTAAGGTCGGTTCTAGCCTTCAACAATCATGTAAAATATTTTTTCCTAGGCAATAAAATTTTCTTTCATCATCGGACATCATCAATATTTTTCAACACTATCCTAATAAAATTCATGCCATGACAACAAATATTTCAACCAATTATTATCACAAATTCAAAAACTAAGTACGGAGTACAACACCTCCCCCAAAATTGAGGGATGCATTGTCCGCAATGCATGAATACGAATGCAAATGCAATTGAAAATTACTCTAAAATGCGAATGCAAATGCAATTGAAAGAAATATTACCTCATTGTGGTGGAGTTGCTTAACTGGAAGTGCGAGTTTTGCGTCGTTTGAGAGGGGGGGATTTTGGATCCAGTATCTCTTGAAAGAAGCAAAGAGGGAGATGACTTAGCAAGACGACCAGTTGTTCTCTTGATGCGACGCCGTTTGCTCGGGGCACTAGCCGGTGATGGCTTCTCCTCAATGTGGGTGGGATCAGCAGGGATGTCTTGAGACTGGCTTGCTTAGGGAGGAGTAGAGGATTCTCACGGCGGTAATGGAGGGTTCTGAATGAAAGTTGCAAAAGCAAAAGAATGAAAGGCTGAAGAAAAAGTTGAAAGAAAAAATGGTGAGGAGAAAGAGGACACATACGGTTTTGAAAAAAAATAGTGGGTAATGGGTAGTTTCTTGGGGTAAAATGATAAAAATGAAAGGGAAAGGAGATATGAAATTAATTATGATATATTTGATTTGACTAAAAGAATTAATAAAATAAAGAGAATATATATTTCCCTCTTTAAAAGTGTCATCAAAACCAATTTGATTAGGGTTTCTCTCCCTCCCATGCATAAGCTTCATCCATAAGCTGCCACATGTACCCTAATTACAAAAAGAAACAAACATATAGAATAAAATAAAAATAAATAACTAATATGGAATAAAATAACATAGATTATTTATATACAGATGCAAATTTTTCTTACCTAGGCAACCAAATTTGTTCAGGAAATAAGGGCAAACTCTTGGGTATCGTGAAGTAACGATGCCAGTTTATCATGCAAGATGGGTGCTCCATTGTATGCCTTCAGTCATTGACCATTCACCTTAAAGGTTGACCCATCGTCCAAGTTCTTAATTTCTATTGCTCCATGGCTATGGACTTGATGTACGATGAACAGTCCTGACCATCTAGATTTCAACTTGCCTTGGAATAGCTTGAGTCATTTTGTAGAGCAATACTTGTTGTCCAGGAAAAAATTGCCTAGGCAAAATTTTTCTTTCATGCCATATTTTCTTCTATTCTTTAAAGAGGTGGGCATTTTCATACGCCTGAGCTCTAAATTCATCAATTTAATTAGCTCTAACAATATTCTTTCTTCAACGAGTTGTACATCGATATTGAGTTTCTTGATTACCCAAAATGCTTTGTGTTCCAATTCCACAGGCAAATGGCACGCCTTTCCATATACTAGCTTGAATAGTGACATTTTGAGTGGCTTTTTAAATGTTGTTCAGTAGGCCCACAGTGCCTCATCAAGCTTTTGTGACCAATATTTGTATTTAGGGTTGACCACTTTCTCAAGATTATGTTTGATCTGCAATTAAAAACCTCAACATGCCCATTAGTCTGTGGATGGTATGCCATAGCAATTCTGTGACGTACCCCGTATCTTTTCAGTGCATTGAAAATTAATTTGTTGTTGAAGTGAGTAACTTCATCGCTGATAATTGCACGTGGTTCTCCAAAATGTGTGAATATATTTTTGTGTAAGAATTTCAACATAGCCTTGTAGTCATTCAGAGGTATAGCCACGACTTCAACCCATTTGGAAACATAGTCTACCTCTAAGAGTATGTACTAATTACCAAAGGACTAGGGGAAAGGTCCCATATAATCGATCTCCTATACATCAAAGAGCTCAACTTCCAAAATGTTTTGCCATGGAATCTCATTTCTCTTTGATATGCTCCCAGTGCACTGACAATGATCATATGACTTAGAGAATTCATGTGCATCCTTGAACAAGGTTGGCCAGTAGAAGCCAGATTAAAGGACCTTAACAGCAGTCCGCACCCACCAAAGAGCCCTCCACATGGGATGAATGGCAATGAAATAAAATCTCCTTATGTTATTCTGTAAGGATGCACTGTGGATTATTTGGTCGCCGCATTGCTTGAATAGGAATGGTTTATCTAGTAATAGTGGCGTACATCATGTCTGAATTTTTTTCCACACTGGCTAGATAAATTTGAAGGCATAACACCACTAACAAAAAAGTTAACTATGTCAGTGTACCACGGCACAGTCATAGCAAATAAAATTTTCTCGTCAGGGAAATCCTTATGAATATCCTTCATGTCATGACAAATGTTTTTGTTATCTAGCCTAGACAAGTGATATGCTACTTGGTTTTCAGTACCCTTCATATCCTTTACCTCTGATTCAAATTTTTGCAATAATAATATCCATCTAATAAGCCTAGGCTTTGCATCTTTTTTATTAACTAGGTACTTAATGGCAGAGTGATCAGTGTGTATGATAACCTTAGTTCCTATAAGATATGGCCTAAACTTATCAAAAGCAAATACCACTGGAAGCAATTCTTTTTCAGTGGTGGTATAATTAAGTTGTGCATCATTAAGGGTAGGACTAGCATAATAGATGAAATGGAAGATTTTACCTTTTCTTTTCCTTAACACTGCCCCTACCGTATAGTCACTTGTATCCCACTTCAACTCAAAAGGGCATCCCAGTCAGGTGGTACAACAATTGGTGCCGAAGCAATTTTTTTCTTCAGATCAGTGAGTGTGTTGAAACATTCATTATTGAACATGAACAGTTGATTTTGCTGAATCATAGACACAGAGGCTTTGAAATCTTTAAAAAATCTTTGATGAACTTCCTGTAGAATCCTTCATGCCCTAGGAAACTTCGTATGCCCTTTATAGTGGTAGGTGGAGGTAAATTCTCAATTACATCCACTTTGTTTGTGTCCCAATACAATTCCTTCGGTCACCATAAAATGACATTTTTCCTAGTTTAACACAAGGTTGAACTCCTCGCATCACTTTAGCACTTTAGATAAATTGTCAAGGCATCAGTCAAAGTCATCGCCCGAGACGGAGAAGTCATCCATAAATATTTTCATGAAGTCTTCCACCATATCTGGGAAAATGGCCATCATATACCTCTAAAAAGTTGCTAAAGTGTTACATAGTCCGAATGTCAGTCTTCTAAAGGCATAGGTACAATACGGACATGTGAAGGTGGTCTTCTCCTGATCTTCAGGTACTATGGCGATATGATTGTATCCAGAATATCCATCCAGGAAATAGTAGAATGCCTTGCCTACTAACCTATCAAGCATTTGATAGATGAAAGTGAGTGGGAAGTGGTCTTTCTTTGTTGCCTTGTTGAGCTTCCTGTAATCCATGCATATCCGCCAGACCGTGACGATTCTTGTAGTCAAAATCTCATAATTCTCATTCTTAACCACGATCACACCACCATTCCTTGGCACGCATTGCACCAGACTGACCCATGAACTATTGGATATGGGATAAATCACTCCAACATCCAATAATTTTATGATTTCCTTCATCACAACTGTTTCTATTTTTTGGTTAAGTCTCCTTTGTGGTTCCACAAATTGCTATGGTTATATTCTAATTGGATCTTGTGCATGCATATTGTAGGGTTAATTCCCTTTAAATTTTCCATGGTCCACCCGAGATTTTTTCTGTGTTATGAAAAAACATTCAACAAACATCCCTCTTGCTCGGGGTTAGACTAGCAGAAATTATAACCGGTAAAGTTTCATCACTACCTAAATAAGCGTATTTCAAATGTGATGGCAATAATTTAAGTTCTAAGGTGGGTGCATGTTGTAGTGAAGATTTTGGAGGAATAAATTCATTGAAATCAAGGGGTTCGAATCTCATACATGGTCTAACTTGAAGTAAACTAGATTGTTCTTCTTCCAATGAATTTTCTTCAAACTCTGTACGTCATCTGCTCTCAATATGTCTTTCATTTACTTCAATCGAGAAAATTTCGCCTAGGCAAATATTTTTGTATGTTGCATTTAGAAATATTTCACCTTGGCAACAAGTATTATGTTCCTCATATTGTAAAACATCGTCTTGGCCAAAAAAAATTACAGTCTTCCTTTCGAAGAATTTTATCTTGGCAAAATTTATCATACTCATCATGATGTAAAAATTTGCCTTTACCAGAATTTTCTATTCCAGCTTCCTCTAATGAGTCAATGTCTTCAATGTAATAGCATTGTTAAGAATTATCAACATATTTAAGAGTGTTGAAGACATTGATCGTGACGCTTTGTAGCTAAGAATGGATGTCCAAGAATAATAGGGGCATTTTCATCGGCTTCACAATCTAAAATGAGGAAATCAGTTGGAAAGACAAACTTTTCCACTTTAACAATTACATTTTCAATTCTGCCCTTGGGACGAACATGTGACCGATCAGCTAATTGTAAAATCACAGTGGTTGGTCGAGCATTACCCATTCCAAGCTTAAAAAATATAAACTTGGGCATCAGATTCATGTTTGACCCCAAGTCACAAAGAGCTCTTCCAACATATCTATCAGCGATGGAACATAGTATAAAAAGTTTCCTGGATCTTTTTTCTTCGGTAGAAGTTTATTCATTACCGAACAATATTCTTTTTGTCATGGCAACAATTTCTATTCTTTTTACCTTTCTATTCTTTGTGACAATGTCTTTCAGAAATTTGGCATAAGAAAGCATTTGCTCAATGGCTTGAAGTAATGGAACATTGACATGCAACTGATCAAGGACATCAGCAAACTTTCTGAACCAATTCTCGTCATTATGTTTCTTCAATCACTGAGGGAAAGGTGGTGGAGGTGTAATTTCATCCTCTACAGGTGGTGAAGCAACTTTTTCCTTGCCAAATATTTTTTCACCATTAGTGTGTTGACTTGTCGAACCGTCGTTTCTTTCCGTCTCCTTATCTAAATCTGCATGTTTGGCATTCTCAGCTTGATTTTTAGATTCTTCATGTGTGGTTCCTTGGCTAAATTTTTTGGTTGCTCTCCCTAAACTTATCCTCAAGATTAATCTGAATACCACTCCTCAACGTGAGCGCACTGCATTGCTCATTTCCAAGAGGCGTAGTGACCCAAGTGTCGCTAGGGAGACTTCCTTGTGGGCGCGAATGTAATGTCGTGGTAATTTGTCCCACTTGATTCTTCAATGCCCTCAATGATATGCTATGGCTTTGTAATAGAGTTGCTTGGCTTTGCAACAGATTTCCTTGATTCTTGATTGTTGATGAGTGTTCGTGTATCAATGTCTTTGTTGAAGCCATAAAATCTTTTATTGAGGCCATAAATTCCTGCAATGAAGCTTCAAGAGTGTAGAATTTGAAGACGGTGCATTACTTTTATTATTACCTTTCCATGGCATCTGTTGATGTTGCAAACTTGAGTGTTCTGAAACGTTTTGTTGTGGCCTGTTAAAATTGCCTGCATAATTGTTATTGTTATTGTTATTCCCTTGATTACTCCATGAAAATTTAGATGTTGTCTCCATCCAGGATTGTATGTATTGGAATAAGGGTTGTTGTTGTTGTTTCTATTAAAGTTACCCACAAAATTGATGGACTCCTGATTTTTTGGGCATTCACTCTCATGATGGTTTCCTCGGTATAAAATGCATGCTGAGTTAGTTTCCTTGACTTCTTTCACCTCATTAGAACACTACAAATTTTTAAGCATTTTAGTTATAGCAAAAAATTGGGAAGAAATTGAATCCTTACTGTCAAGCTCATACGCTCCAGATATTCTATTATCAATTCCAAGCCTTGCAGATGAGAATTGATAGTCATTATTGGCTATCTGATCAGGGATATCAAAGGATTCGTCGGGTAATTTGTCGAGCAAAGTCCCATTTGCCGACGCATCTAAGATCATGAGAGTAGGTGCATTGACTCCATTGTAAAACATCATGACTTGAGTCCAGTCATGGAATCCGTAGTTAGTGCACTTTCAAAGAAAGCTTTTATATATGTCCCAACACTCATACATAGATTCCTCATTGCCTTGGCGAAAACTCGTAATGTCATTACAAAGATGGGTGTCTATGTTGGGCGGGTTGTAGCGAAGCAAAAAACTTTTGTATAAGTCAGCCTAAGATTATATTGATCCAAAAGGGAATGCACTATGCCAAGCTCTTGCTCGGTCACGTAGAGAATAAGGGAACAATTTTAGCTTTAGTACATCTTCATGCACTCCTTGTTGCCTGGACGAATCACACACTTTAAGAAAAACACATAATGTTGTTTAGCATCCTCATTAGGCGAGCCACCGAATTAACCGATGGAGTTTAGCATATTGAACATCACCGATTTAAGTTCAAAATGGGTTGTATGTATTTCAGGTGCCACAATTCTAGGGTTGAGATCGTCAAGAATCAGATTCAAATGATCTCATATTACTCGTGGTCTTGCAGCATCTCTAGGAATAGTATTTGCCACAACATCGGAATCTTCCTGATCTTCCATATTATTCTCATCTTGATATTTCAGTCGAATCATATAATCTCTGGCAAGTTGGTTACATCGCCTTTGTTTGATTGCTTTTTGTTCTCAGGGTCAAATGGTTCTAATGGTTTACCAACAGATCTCAGGGTCATACAATGACAAAAACCTTCAAAAGAAAATAAGAAAATAAATAAGTTAAACTAAATAAATAAAATGTGACAAGAAATAAAAATTTATTACGGAATAAATTATCAAAATTCCTCCAGTTGCCAATCCCCGCAACGGCGCCAAAACCTTGATCTCTTGCGAATGTATAAGCTAAGACAAGCAAATATGCGCAAATATACACAATCAATGCACGTAATATAGTAGTAAGTAGAGTTATCGTCTCCTCAGGGATTGGTGGGAATTATTGGTGTTTTGCTATAGCTAGAACTAGGTATCACGAACTAGTCCTGAAATTCTTGTCGAAACAAAAACAAGTAGTACCAAAGGAAATAAACGAATGGGAAAGTATTGTCTAGGCAATAAATACTGTGAAGTATGGCGTACAGAAAAGTTTAGTAAAGGTAAGGAAAAATTCTAAAAATAACAAATCAAAATTATTAAGGCAATTAAATGTGTTGGGTTCAATATATTCAAAGAAACCTCACATATACAAACTTCTTTACGGAGCACTTAGGTTGGTTTTTCTAAGGTAAAAAGTTATTATATGTCTAGAATGACATAGTGTACTATGCTTAAGTTGCCTGACAAGATTACTGGAGTATTCAAGAACGGTTGCTACAACAGTACTACTCGGCGTGAACTAAAACCCTTGATTTGTCAAACTATTATTGCGGTAATACCCCTCAGCATAAACTGCAATCGTTGCCTATCCTAATCAAGCAGTTACCTATTTTAGTCTTATAAAACTCTCTCCTTGTCTTTAAGGAAGATTAAGACCTCACTATCCCGAATCAGTCCTATTCTTCATGTATATCTTTCCTAACTCTCTCGATATTAGGCATGTATTCCTAGAAGAATGGAAATCTCTCGAAACTCTTAAAAAGTCTAGGAATGTTTTGCTAGGCACTAGGAAATCTCTCAAAAGCTCTTACAGTGTCAAGATAAAATATTAAAACAATGAACAAAATAATATTATGCATAAACAAAATTTTTCATTCAATAACATTAAACAACATTCCATCAAAATCGTAACCAACACCATGTAAAGTAGTTCATGGTGTGGCAAATATCATCCAAGAGTTAAACATTAAGTACAACCCCTTTAAGCAAATTGGAAATTAAGAACTTAGGAGCCTCTGCCGTGACATTCCCACCACCACCACGCCTGTTCTAGTGGTCAGCCTCTCTCGAGGGCCTATCTGCTGCTCTGATGAAGTCCAGCTATAGAAGGCACCAAGGATGATCGAGTGGGGGAACAGTGGAAATAAGTTGTTGCAGCCACTTACTCCAAACCTAGGGTAAATCCTCTCCTCGATTCTCTTCCCTCTGGGCGGCTATAATGAGGTATTTATAATGGGAATTTCTAGGGTTTTGTCTCCTTGGAAATTCCCTAAATACCCTCGTTGACTTTCCCATATTATGAATGGAAAGGCAGCTGGAAGTGGTCAATTTTATAGAAGGGCATGATTGCACATGAGGATGAAGTTGGGCAAATGACGTCAGTAGTTGTTGAGTCGCGTCAGTTCTGCAAAATAAATCTTGTCTCGGCAAGATAAATTTGTTCCTCACTGTTGTCTTCTTATGTTCCTTTAGCCCTGGGAAATATTTTTTGTCTTGGAAAATAAATTATTCCTTAGTTATTTCATGTATCAATACATCTAACAAAGAACCTTCCTCCTCAGCAACATCAGTTAAGCCAAATAAATCTTGCCTAGGCAAAATTTATCCACCACCTGCAAATATGACCTAAGAGCAACTAAATGAAACTAAAATGCTATGACAACGGCTTTTAGTCACACAATAACTTGAGTATAAAGACAGAAAACATAGTCTTTTTACAGAGTTATCAATTGCTCACTCAAAACACTTTTGTTTTTATCCCTCGTAAGAATAATATATGTACTATTTTTCCAGTACAGATACTCAAACCCAGAAATATCATGTTTTGTACATCAAAAATGCTAACTTTCTATCTAAAGCACCTTATTGAGCTTCTCAATTTTTATTAAGTTTTATGCATGATTAATGAGATCATAAAAGGCTTTTTACACACTGAAAACATCAAAAGATGCATTTACCATGAAAATGATTCATAACTCATGCAACATTCCATGAACCTATCTAATGATCAACATGGGTAGAGTTGAGTTAGAAGTGTGTTACTTGATGTCCTAATCTACTGAAAACTCCCAAAGGCTCAACCAAGAGTTAGTTTCTCCTTTCCCTTAGGCTTCGAACTTTCTCCAACTTCTCTCACTATAGTTACTAACTGGGTTTAGAGGCTAACAAGGGTTTAAGAATACTTCATAGGGCTAAAACTCTCTGAAAATATATTAAAATCTCCACGTTCATTCAACCTCCCACAAAATCCATATTGTCTACCATAGTGAAATGAAGAGATTAAGGGTTCTATTTGAAACTCTAGAGATGTATGTTATGAATCTTACCTTTAGGATTCCAAACTAAGGTTGCAAGGCCACCAAGTTATCATCTTTGTTCTCTTCCCTCTGGGTGGTTATAATGTGGTATTTATAATTGGAATTTATAATGGAAAGTCGGATGGAAGTGGTCAATTTTCTTGAAAGGTGTGACTACACGTGAGGATGAAGCAGGGCAAATGACGTCAGTAGTTGTTGAGACACGTCATTTCTGCAAGATAAATCTTTCCTCGGTAATATAAATTTGTTCCTCACTGTTGTCTTCCTATGTTCCTCTAGCCCTGGGAAATAATTTTAGTCTCGACAAATAAATTCTTCCTTAGTTATTTCCTACATCAACATAGCCAACAAAGAATCTTCCTCCTCAATAACATCAATTAAGCCAAATAAATCTTACCTAGGCAAAACTTATCCACCACTTGCAAATATGATCGAAGAAAAACTAAATGCAACTAAAATGATATGAAGACTTTTAGACACATAATAACTTGAGTAGAAAGACATAAAACATAGTCTTTTTACAAAGTTATCAATTACTCACTTAAAACTCTCTTGTTTTTATCCCTTGTAAGAATAATATATGTACTATTTTTCCAGTACTGATACTCAAGCCCAAAAATGCCCTGTTTTGGGCATGAAAAATGCTAACTTTCAACCTGAACTGCCTTATTGAGCTTCTCAACTATTATTGAGTTTTATGTATGATTAATGGGATCATAAGAGTACTTTTTACACACTAAAAAAAATCAAAAGATGAATTTACCATTAACATGTTTCATAACTCATGCAACCTACCAAGAACCTGAAGAAGTAAAAGAACAACTATCCAAGAAATGAAACACAAGAGAAGAGTTTTTCATTCTTATTTTATATTTCTCTTGTAAATATTTTGTTCTTGTGAGCTTAATTCTTGTAAACACCTACCTTAGAGAGGTTTTCTTGTATACATTTCTTATCCTTTTGTAAAGCGGAAAGATTTTAGTTCAGCCCGGAAAAACTAGGGAGTTGTAAGGTTATCTCTTTGTCCTAAAAAAAGAACAAATTAGTGAATTTATTGAAAAATCCTTGGTGAGGAACTAAGGTAGTGGACGTAGACTTTGGTTAAGAAAGTCGAACCACTATAAATCACTGTGCAATTCCCTATCTTTCAATCTCCTTACTCCCTAAACACAAAACCGTTCCGACTCCTCTTTGCAAACTGTTCTGGTTGTCGATTCGAGCTTCCAAAAATCCCAACATGTATCTTTTCGAGGAGATGATTCAAGAATCATGAATTATGGAGGACTAAAAGATGTAACCTTTGAAGAACCAATAGGTGTGACTCTTTATGATTCACAATACATGTCTCTCGATGTTTTGAAGGTTATACCATTGAAGTTCCAAATAAAGGCGTTACTTGAACTGCCAAGAGTTTTGTTCGTTGACATTCCAAGTGCATTGCTAATCCTGAAAAGAATTCAGCAGCCAACTCCCATTAGACATACACCTTGGTTTCATATTTCCATTCATTTTGTTTATATTTTTTCATATTCTAACTTTGATTTAATTTGCAGGAATTCAATTCATATATATGGTATTATCCTACCAAACGTTGATGTCAAATTCCTTTCTCATTGTGAGATTCATTGGTGCATTGAACTCAGACATTTGAAGAAATTTCAAAGGTTAAGACTCTTCACAAACCATCATGATGATTAAAGGAGTGGAGATGAAGAGTTACATATTTTCTTTAAAGAACATGATATGACGGGACAAGGAGAAATAAGTCCCATCACCAAAAGGCATATTGCAAGTGCCTATTCGAACAAAGGATTGATTGGAAAATCCCTTTTTGGAGACGAATTTTCATTTCTTGGATTGAAGGATACACCAAAGGACATGACCTTACCAAAGGATGAAATCGTTGAACCAAGAGATGTGTTGATTCAAAACAATACAACTATTGATGTTCTTAGACACATGAACAAGGATAGTCTTTTCATTAAAGGTAACCAAAACATACAAGAAGACATCAACTCTTGGGTTCGTGAGTTTGGAAGGCAAGGAGTGAAGAACAAGGACGGGCTACAAGAAGATACTTTCGATTTGAGGACAAATCGCTTTAAAGAAGGGGGATGATGTGATACGGACCAGCCTACTTCTTCTCTTCTTAACGTTCTCACCATGGTGGCATGAGGGAGTCTTCTCAATCCCTTTTATTTTTCTTTTCCTTAGTCTTCTCTACATCATATTACATATATATTAATCTATGCTTTAAACATTATATTATATGATTTATATTTCATAATATATATAGCTTATCTTATATTCATCATTAAATGAAGCATACTTAATATATATGTTATATGCATAACATCTTTACATTATATATGAACTTAAGTTATATTTTAATATAAGCTTTTTATTTCTTTTGTAGGAATCAATGTATACAGCAACTTTGGAGCTAAATTTGAGCTTAACTAAGGACAAGGAGTTAGGAAAACTTACATAGGATTACTCGGGAGATCATGAAGAACAAACGGTAAAAAGTTGTCTGCTACCCTCCGAGCTCATAACTAACTTGAGATGAACTTTTAAGCTAGCTAGAGACCTCATTTTAGCTAGAGAGTTACACCATCATCACCACCACACAGAGTACTTCAAATATGGTCTAGGTCAATTTTTTTTGATTCGTACCTTTTCGCGAAGAGTTGTCATTCCAAGAGTTGCCTTTTCACAAGGAGTTGTCCTATGACTCATCTTCAAGTAATTCATCTATGGCCAGCTCATCTTCATCTCATACACATGGGAAGTAGCTCAATTGATGAAAGGTTACCTTACTCATAATGTGACCTTTCATAACAAGTTGTTTCCCAATTGATGTCATGTCACCTAGACACATGTTGGAAGCCAAGTCACGCCTAGTTGCTTCCTATCTTCATTCCATGGACTTCAAGACACCATCCTATGGTTGCAAACTCACCAAAGTATTGCAAGAAGACCCATGTACATTCATGTAGGCTGCCATATGCATTCATGTAGGCTTCCATGTGCATCATTCAAGCATGTGCACTCCATGTGACATCAAATAGGCGCCAAAACACCAAGGGATACATCCTATTCGGCCAAAGTCTCCTTCCTCTTCATTTTGGTGCCTAAATAACTTCTAAAAGAAGACAAAATATCCTTAGGCCGAACCAACACTTTACCATTCAGCCAAGAGCATGTATCTTCATTAAAATCATGTATTTTCATTAAAAAAATCATGTATTTTTAAAGGGGTTTCATCCATAGCCGAACCATCATGTATCTATTCGGCCTAAACCCTTTGAAAACTATAAATAGGATTTGGTATTTCATTTGTAACTCAACCCTTTGATAAATTAAATCCTTGTGAGATTATTCTCTCTTTAAGTTATTTTTAGAACTATATCAATTAAGCAAGCTTAATTCTTAAGTTTGTGGCGTCATTCCTTCCCTTGATACTTATGGTTCCTATCTCTTTATAGATAGTGGGTCAAAGTCCTTACTATCATCCCTTATAATGACTTATAAGAAATGGGTATTTGCTCATTTATAGCATTGGTTCCTTCTTAGTCTTATAAGATATTATCTTTTCATCACCATAGTCCATCACCTTTACGCCAACTCTACCACCATTCCATTACCATCTTCATCACCATTGAAGCATCTTTCCTTCATCATTAAGGCAACGTCCAGCAAAAACATTAGAGGCCAACTCTACCACCATTCCATTACCATCTTCAACATTTCCACATCCTACTTTGATATCATTTCTTTCCATTTCAATTCTTTCTATTTCCTTTTTCTTTCTTAATTATCAAGTTACTTAATCAATTCTTCTTATTTTGTGCAGATTACTTATGGATTTAAGTGTAGTATTTGGTATCTCTCCTAGATCGGGAAACAACAAGGTTACCAACTTCTCCATCATTGAAGAAGTTTAGTTAGCCTTACATCACTGGTTCTACACATTCATATATTAGTACAAAGTTGGTTGGAGATATATGAATTCCTTTAGAACCAATAGTGAGTGAGATGATAATAATAAATCCTATGGGTCATAGTGTGAGAGTATCTAGAGTATGTAGCAAATACCCTATAAAGATCCAGGGGATTATGTTTTTTGCCAATTTAAGAGAATTACCCTTCAACGAATTTGAAATTATTCTAGGCATGGATTGGTTGTCCTCACATTATGGATGGGTTGATTGTCGTAAGAAACGTTTGTTTTTAAAGAATGACAAATGTGCAAAAATAGTAGTAATAGGTGAAAGATCAAAATCACTCTTGAATGTGATATCTGCTATGACTGCAAAGAAGATGATGTCAAAAGGATGCATAGCTTTTCTAGCCAATATGATAGATACCAGAATTCCAGAAGTTAGATTAAATGATATTCCTAAGGCCAGAGAATTTTTGGATGTATTTCCTGAGGATTTATCGGGACTGCCTTTAGATTGTGAGGTAGAATTCATGATTGACATTTATCAAGGTACTGAACCTGTGTCCATGGCTCCATATAGAATGGCTCTGACTGAATTACGAGAATTGAAAGCCCACCTGCAAGAATTACTCGATAAGAGGTTTGTAAGACTTAGTGTTTCTCCTTAGGGAACACCTGTTTTGTTTGTGAAAAAGAAAGAAGGGACTATACGACTATGTATCGAATACCGTCAGTTGAATAAGGTCACCATAATAAAAAAAATATCCTCTTCCAAGGATTGATGATTTGTTTGACCAATTGAAAGGAGCATAGGTGTTTTCTAAGATAGACTTAAGGTCAGGGTACTTTCAGTTGAAGATCAAAGAAGATGATATTTCAAAGACATCTTTTCGTACTTGATATGGGCATTATTAATTCGTAGTGATGACATTTGGTTTGACTAATGCACCAGCGGCATTCATAGACTTGATGAACTGAGTTTTCCAACCATACTTGGATCAGTTCGTGCTAGTATTTATAGATGATATCCTGGTCTATTCCAAGTCAAAGGAGAATCATGATGCTCATCTTCAAGTGGTCCTTCAGATACTTCGTCACAAGAAGTTATATCCAAATGCGAATTTTTGTTACCCGAGATTTTCTTTCTTGGTCATATAGTGTCGGCAGAAGTCATTAGAATGGACCCCAAGAAGATTCAAGCCATAGTAGATTGGAAATCTCCAAAGAATATTGTGGAAGTTTGGAGTTTCTCGGGGCTCGCGGGTTATTATAGACGATTTATGAAAAAAAATTCAATATTATCTCTGCCGCTAAGTAAGATTTTGTGAAAGGATGTATCATTTGTTTGGACAGAGAAGTGCCAAGAAAGTTTTGAGATGTTAAAGAGAATTGTAATTGAGGCTCCAGTGCTAGTGCAACCTGAGTCGGGTGAAGAATATATCATGTATAATGATGCATCCCATAATGGGTTAGGTTGTGTGTTGATGTAAGAATGGAAGGTTGTGGCTTATGCCTCAAGACAATTGAAGAATCATGAGCGAAATTACCTGACGCATGACTTAGAATTGGCTACAGTGGTTTTTGCTTTAAAAATCTGGCGCCATTATTTGTACGGTGAGTGTTGACGTGTTTACATAGATCATAAATGTTTAAAATATTTGCTAACTCAAAAAGAGCTGAATTTAAGGCAGAGAAGATGGATAGAGCTTTTGAAAGATTACGATTTGATTATCGACTACCATCCGGGAAAAGCTAATGTGATAGTAGATGCACTCAGTCAAAAAACTTTTACAGCTTTAAGGGGTTTATACGCACGTATGTCTGTGGGAAGGCATTGCATTCCCGATGATGATGATCTGAGGAGATATATTCTTTACGAATCCCATTATAGCCCTTTGACTATGCACCCAGGTGGGAATAAGATGTATCAAGACTTGAAGAGTCGTTATTGGTGGTCTGGCATGAAAAGAGCACTAACAGAATTTGTTGCTAAAAGTTTAACATGTCAGGAAATGAAAGCTGAACATCAGGTGCCATCTGAATTACTGCATCCTATATCTATTCCTGAGTGGAAGTGGGAACGGGTATTAATGGATTTTGTTTCGGGGTTACCATTGTCACTAGGTAAAAAGGAGTCGATATGGGTTATAGTGGACAGATTGATCAAGACAACTCATTTTATTCCGATGCGAGTAGACTACTCGATGAATAAGTTTACGGAGTTGTATATAAAAGAGATAGTCAGACTGTACAAAGTGTCATTATCGATAGTGTCTGATTGAGACCCCAGGTTTACTTCAAGATTTTGGAAGTCTTTGCATGAGTCATTGGGTACTCGCTTGAATTTTAGTACAACTTTTTATCCCCAGACAGATGGGCAGTTAGAACAAGCTATTCAGATTTTGGAGGATATGCTTAGGGCATGTATGATTAAATTTATGGGATCGTGGGAAAGGTATTTACCTTTAGCAAAATTTACGTATAATAATAGTTATCAATCCAATATTAAGATGGCCCCGTTTGAAGCTCTGTATGGGAGAAAATTTCGACACCATTAAATTGGTTTAAACTGAAACATCGAGATCTAGTCTGGCCGGATTTGATGAAAGATATGGAGGATAAAGTAAAATTATATAGAGCAATCTTAAGATGGCCTCAGATCACCAAAAGTCATATACGGATTTGAAAATGAAAGAAATAGAATTTCATGTGGGAGACAAAGTATTTTTGAAAGTATCGCCTTAGAAGAAGGTATTACGATTTGAGCGAAAATGCAAGATGAGTCTGAGATTTATTGGATCGTATGAGATATTGAAAATGATTGGACTTGTTACTTATCAATTAGCTTTATCTCCGGATATGGACAAGATCCACAATGTTTTCCATGTATCGATGCTTAGGAGGTACAGATCAGATCTCTCACATTTTATCACTCTTGAAGAGACAAAAATCCGACCCGATTTGACTTATGAGGAAGAACCGGTACGGATTTTGGCTAAGGAAATCAATGAATTACATAGTAAAAGGATTACGTTGGTCAAAGTGCTTTGGCATAATCATAAGGTGGAAGAGGCTACCTGGGAGAGAGATGAGGATATGAAAAAATAGTTCCCACATCTCTTTGCTTCAGGTATTTCTTTAAAATTCGAGGAAAAATTTTATTAAGGGGGAGAATTGTAATGTCCCAAATATCGATTTAAGGACTATATTGAAATAATTTTAAAATATGAGGATTTGTTCTTTTAAATAATAAAAAATAAGAAGGATTAGGTTTAATAATTTAGACTAAATTTTGATAATGGAGTATTAAGAGGGCATTTTGGTCTTTTAAATGAAAAAGAATTTAAAATGTCCTTTAGATTGGTATTAAAGAAAGGGGAAAAGGAGGTTAGGTTACAAAAGTCTTCTTTCTCTCTTTTCTTCCTCTTTCCCGTAACCAAGCTCTTCCATATTTTAAAGGTAAGTTTTCAAGTTAATGATTTATTCCTTCAATTTTTGTTGGTTATCGAATCCTTGTATATGATGGAAGCTTAAGGAAGGTTTAGAGGGGATTAAAACAAAGTTATGAATGAGATATTAGAGATTAAAGAAAATGGGTTTTTGAGTGATATGTTGAAATAGGAGGGTTTATGGATGTTTATTGGTAAAATTAACTTGTCAATGAGGTAAATGAAAGATTAGAAGCCTAGAATGAGTTTAAAAACAAGTTGGAATTTTTGGTGTGATTCTAAGAATCAAATGCATTTGAGATATATTAGATGTTTTAAGTATCTAAATTAAGTAAATTTAGTAGGGTTAAGTAGAGAAGTGTTACATAGTATTGTTAGGGGTTAAATAGAGGAAAATTGGCTAAAGTTGGATAAGTTTCGGGTTTGAAAACTGGAAAATATGGGTAGGGGTATCGGTACTGATAGAACAGTATCAATACTATAGGCAAAAATTGGGCTAAATCAGTTGAGAAGTATCGATACTAATTCAATCAGTATCGGTACCTAACTAAGTGGTATCGATATCATGGTGAGGGTACCGATACCTGGTAACATCGAACCTAATTTTGGTATCGATACCATATAGGGGTATCGGTACCATAGTATAGTAGTATTGATACCATGGTAAGGGTATCGATACTGGGCCACATCGAATCTAATTTTGGTATTGGTACTGGAAGGGGGTATCGATACCAATGTATGGTAGTATCGATACCATGGTAGGGGTATCAATACTGAAGGGCCAGAAATTTTAATTTAGGCTGATATTATTGTATAAAGGTTAATAATAAGTATTTTGATTAATGTTTAACTTATAATTGTTAGAAAATACACTAACAATTGATATTACGCATGAACTTAATGAATGTGGGATATATCGAAATCAAACTCCCTAGTCGAGAAGGGTGAAAGGCAAGGGCCAAGTTCCGGAGTAATCATCATTTCTTTTGGACACTTAGCGAGGAAAGTCAGGTGAGTACATTTATGGTATGCAATCTAGATGAAAATGATTAGTAATAATTTAATATGTATTATTTAAATGTTAATGTATGTTTTACTGTAACTACTATGTTTTATTGAATACATGGAAAGGATATTGTGTATGAGATTAGATTATAAATTACTCTAAAAGAAATGAAAATAATAATGCATATGGGTGCATTATCGGCATTGAAAGGATGCCATAGTTGAAATGTATACGGGTACATTATCAACAGAAAAATATACTATAGTTGAAATGCATATGGGTGCATTATCAACAGAAAAGTATGCTATAGTTGAGATGCATATGAGTGCATTATCAACTAAAGAGTATAATATAGTTGAAATGTATATGGGTACATTATCAACAGAAAAGTATACTATAGTTGAAGTGTATATGGGTGCATTATCAACAGAAAAGTGTATAATGGTGTACTGTAATCGTGAATGAAGATTACAAATGAAAAGAAAGAATCATGACAATTGATTATGAGAATTGGGAATAAAATATTTATGTATATATATACAAGGGTTTATTTACTATATTATGATTCATTAAGATATACTTAACGTGTGTATTTCCACGCATAGGTAACAACAATAATAATCAAGTAAGGAGTGAAGTCGTAGCAACAGATATCATTCACTAAAGTTGACTCATTAGTAACATTAAGACGGTAGTAAATCTTTTGTAAACTTGTTGGCATGTAATTAGATTTAAAATAACATTTTGTAATATGTTTTGATGAATACTTATTTATTATGTTTATTTATGCGGAAATTAAGTTACAACAAAATTTTTAAAGATTGTACAAAATGAGTAAATCATATTTTAAGTGATGTGACATTGTATACGTATACGGAAAACATATATACGTATATGGGTGTTACACGTTGAGATTTGCTTACACAATTTTTTAAAGATAGATTTATTAATTACTATAGTATTAAAGAACATTACTAGATTATATCAAAATATGAAATAATAAGATGAGCACATTAGTAACACGATTATAATGACTAGAAAAATGTAATCTAAGTATCTTCTTATCATCAAAATTGTTTGAAAGTAATAAATATTTTATGTATGTTTATATGGTTTAGATAAAATATTTACATTGAAAAGTTCATGAACCAACTTACCTTACTGATTAAAGGAATTGTTGTTGTTCCTAGAGGTCATGGGTTCAATCACCAACGACTGTAGCAGGATGATTGAGCATTCATTGTCAAATGATTGAAATTATTTACAACATATATTACTTTTAATCACCTTAGCTTATCAAAAAAATTATTAAAAACTTTGAATAATGGAGCAACTATTGTATAAGAATTAAAGAACCATTAACGTATAATACTATCGTCTTGTGAATTAAGATAACAATTACTTAAAAAATATACGAATTAACGAGTATTAAATTGTCCTTTTTAATTTCGAACAAAACTGGACTAAAATATTTGCATGCCCTAATTAGTTTGAATATTTCATGTCATCTAGGTCGTGTGAGTGTGCCCCAATCTCGATAGGGATATATTCACATAAATTTGCTTCCCGTCTGTACATGAGATAAAATCTTATCTTGCACATTCAATATTTATATTGTTCGTGTATATAAACACATCTCACATTTAATATCCCTCTAGGATTTAAGTTATTCATTTTTTTCTACATAATTCACAAGTAACTTATTTTAAACATAAATTTCTCATTTATCACTTAATCATTTTGAGCTATAATATATTGTTGTAAAGATCTCGTGAAGTAAATATAGAAACATAATTTTATGATTTGAATATCTGTTTTTATCTATTAAAGTGAATTGTATTTTAATATCCAATTATCATATTTTATTTATTCAATATATATCTTTAAAAAAAGTTATATATTACAAATGGTTTACTTTTTTAGTATAATCATCAATATTTGATCTATTAATTAATTAATTTGAATCGAATACTATAAAGATAAGGATGATCTAAATGTTTTTTTTTTTTTTGTAAATAAAAACTATAGAACCTAAAGCAACTCAGTCATACCTAAAGGCATCAGCTTCTAACCGTACTAACGTGAGAATCTCCACTGGTGTGTTTGTATGCACGATATGCTCTTGTGTGTCCATCTTGACCAGCTTGGACAGCCTGTCGGCATTGAAGTTTGATTCTCTTGATGCATGCTTGATATCTACACTCCATTCTATCCAGTAGTCCGTAAATCTTATTCACGAGTGTGAACAACGCGTTCCTTGTTTTTAATAGACGGACCGCTTCCAAGCTGTCGATTTCCAGTATTACCTTGCGTTCGCCTGATCTCCATGCCAATTGAAGTCCTCCCCATATTCCACATAGTTTGGCTTCCGCTGCTGTACACATCCCGATAACTTTGGAGAATTCTACCACCCAGCCTCCTGAGTTGTCCCTAACTTCCTAATAATTCCCCCATAAGAAACTATCTCGTTCTTAATGTGTCGTGCGCCATCCGTGTTTAGCTTGGTCCATCCGTGTTTAGCTTGGTCCATCCGTGTGGGGGTTGTTTCCATACTTGCAGTCCATGTTTTCCGTGTCTCGTCTTGTCCATCTGTTTTAATGCTGCCACGTTATCTTCCAAGAGTCGTTTGCTGCTTTTAGTATTGATCTAATAATAGATCCCATTCTTCTGCATCTCTGGCGAACTGTTTCGGTTTGTCGATATTTATAAAAATCCATTACTTTGTTTCCGTTTCCATGAATTCTGTCATCATCTCCGGTCTGATTACGCTTTGCTAGATTGTATACGCTATCGGACATTCTCGGAAAACGTGGTGTATTTATTCTTCCGCTGCACCGCATGCTTCACATCTTGTTTGGCATCTGCGAGCCCTTTCCTTGTTTGTAAGAATCCTCTCATAAGCCATGAGTCATAAAAAGTTTTTGATCCTTGGAATTACTCGAAACTTGGCTATAGTAGAGAGTGTCTTCCCTTTCCACGTTTGTATTCGGCTTGGATCTTCACTGCTCATATTCGGATTTGACTGAAAAACGACGATCTGATTTTCACTTCCATCCTATCGTGTCTTCACCTAGTTCTTAGCTTGGTGGCAAGTTTGTCGCAATTTTCTGATTCACCCATGGAGGCCACATTTGTGTGGGGTAATCGTTGCGCCAGTTCTCTATTCAACACTAAAGAGCTTAGCGTTCCAATGCCCCCCAACGATGTATCCCACCACAAATCCGTTGTTCTCCTATTCCCTATGTTCCATACTAATCCTTCACGTATATCTTTCCGAACCAGGCTTATACCTCTCCAAATGTGTGAACATTGCCTTCGATCTATGGATTCAGGGATGCCGTCACCCCATTTATATTTCGATCTTAGGACTCTCACGGTCGCACCAATAATTGATCTTGCTTTATTATCATATTAAAGCCAAGCTTGATCATGAATGCCTCGTTTTGGTGGTGCAACTCTTTAAATCCTAAGCCTCCCATCAGGATTGGTTTGCATAGCTCTTGCCAATCTACTAAGTAAATGTCACCCTTTTGTTCGGACGCACCACACAAACTTGCGGATAAGTCTTTCAAATTCATCGCATATTCTTTTCGGTAATAATGTTGATTGCAAGGTGTAGTTAGAAATGACTTCTTTTGCTAAAGTTATTCGTCATGTTAGGGAGAGGCTACGAGCTTTCCATCCCGAAAGTCGGTCTCGTACCCTTTGCACAACGTATTGTTACGATGCCTTCGTTACTCGCTCGTGTAATAATGGAATACCTAGATATCTTCCTAGGTTTCGAACCTCTTTAAATCCAAGTTGAGTTCGGATTTGTTGTCGCATTGTTTCCTTAACATTTTTGGAGAAGAAAATGGTTGTTTTATTGACACTTACCTTGTGACCTGATGCGTTGCAGTATTCCTCCAAAATTCCTTTGATTCTCGACAATTGGCTTTCATCCGCTTCAGCAAATAACACCGTATCATCTGCAAAAAATAAATGAGATTTTCAGTCCGTTTTTGGTCAATTGAATCGGCTCTTATTCCCCTGTGTTGACCTTACATTGTATTGACTGTGTTAATATTTCCATACATGGTACAAATAAATAGGGTGATAGGGGGTCTTCTTGGCTTATGCCTCTCGTAGGTTTGAAAG
Organism: Hibiscus syriacus; assembly: GCF_006381635.1. NCBI lineage: Eukaryota > Viridiplantae > Streptophyta > Magnoliopsida > Malvales > Malvaceae > Hibiscus > Hibiscus syriacus. Next base: position 310,436 of record NW_024062824.1, on the reverse strand, counting down.
CCTCCATAGCTAATCATCTCCAAAGAATTTGGGTGGAAACTGACCAAAAAGCATCTCATTATCAGTTCACGGATTTTATTTGGAATGCAACATCTCTCAAGGTGTCATCAATGAAAGAACATTGACCAATGCGATCATATGCTTTTTTCCATATCAATTTTGATTGCCATCCATATTTTTCTTCCTTTTTTTGATTGCATGGAATGCACCACTTCTTGTGCAATGATTATGTTATCTGTTATATTTCGGCTCGGAACAAAACTTGTTTGATTGCGTGAGATCCACTTATCAAGTAGTGGCTTTATACGGTTTGTTATGATCTTTGTTACCGCCTTATATAACACAGAGCATAAGTTAATCGGTCGATATTGTTTGATAGAATACGACACTTTGACCTTTGATATTAGCACGTGGAGAGTGTGGTTGATTGCATCGTTAAAGTATCTTCCTTCGAAAATATCTTTAATGCATCGACAAACACTGTTTCCTACAACAACAACAACAAAACCCTATTCCCATATGTAATGGGATAAGGGGGAGGTAGGGTAGTAGGCTGCCCCCAACGCCAGGATTGAAAGCAGCTTCCGTGGAAGACCTCCGGTATTCAGAAAATTAAAAATAAAGATAAAATGCAATGCATGTATAAATACATAAATAAAATACATAGTTGAACAGTCTTCATATGCGCATCTGTAATGGGAAGTAATCCCTGCAAATAAATCATTGCGTAAAAATCTCTGCATATAGACAGAAACGTAAGACCCAGCTAAATTTTAAAAGAGGAAACCTGAAGAGAATGATACACAGAAGTCAACGATAGCAAGCTACGAGAAGGAATAAAGTAAAATGGGTTAAAACATAAACTAAGACAACAGTACTCCGCTATACTAGTTCTAAGCCTACATAAATTCTAATGCCAGAAACGTATATAAAGTAGAAGTCATGGAAATTATTAGAAAGGCATTAAAAGGAAGACAGAGATGTTACACTCTATGTCTGTGACCCGCACTACTCGGCTACCCTCATCTTAAGTCTCCATACTTTCCTATCAGAGGTCATGTCCTCAGTAAGGGCTAAATCCTTCAAATCAGATCTCAAGCAGTCTTCCCACTTCCGCCTTGGGCGTCCTCTCCTTCTGGCACCGTCGACTGTAATCGACTCTACCCTCCTGACCGCATACGACGGTTGTCGCCTAAGGACATGCCCAAACCACCGTAGTCTTCCCTCCCTCAATTTTTCAGATATATGCAACACCCCCAAGGACATCCTAATTGCAGAGTTTGGTGTCATATCCCACAGAGTCCTACCACATGCCCATCGAAGCATTCTTATTTCTGCGGCTTCCATCCTCCTTACGTGTGATCCTTCTTGATTGCTCAACATTCTGATCCATACAGCAGCGCTGGTCTTATTTCCATTCTATAAAATTTTCTACAATGGTGAAGACAATGCAAACTTGCTTCAAGGAGTTTCTAAAATGCAATGACAACGACGAAAGATCGAGAGCTATACAAAGATATAAGGAGGCAAAGTGGGAAGCCAAGAAAACAATGGCTAAAGCAAAGGATAAGGCATACGAGGAAATGTATAAGAGATTAGACACCAAGAAAGGACAAAAGGGCATCTTCAGGCTTGCAAAATCCAGAGAAAATAGGAAAAAGGATCTAGGTAGCATTAGGTTTATTAAGGACAACAATAGTGTTCTTTTAGTGAAAGATCATGATATTAAGAGGGTTTGGGGTAGTTACTTCTTTGGCTTATTTAATGACGGTGCCTCTCCCTGTAGAGATAGTACCGTTGATGAGTCATCCAACCATCATACTACGGCCAATGACTGCCCTACAAGTAGGATTGAGTTTGAGGAAGTCAAAATGGCTCTTAGAAAGATGGGGAGGGACAAAGCTGTTGGTCCAGATCAAATTCCTATCACTGTGTGGATGGCCTTTGGAGAAGAGGGAGTTAAGTGGTTGACCAACATCTTTAATATTATTTTAGAGACTGCCAAGATGCCAGAGGAGTGGAGAGAGTCTACGGTGATACCAATCTCTAAGAATAAAGGAGATCTCCAACGTTGTAGCAACTACAGAGGTATTAAACTACTCAGTCATACCATGAAGCTATGGGAAAGGGTGATAGAGGCTAGGTTGGGACATGTTACTAGGGTTTCGAAAAACCAATTTGGCTTTATGCAAGGCAGGTCTACTACGGAGGCGATTCATCTTCTTACACGGCTTATGGAGAAATACAGGGAAAAAATAGAGATCTTCACATGGCGTTCATTGACCTTGAGAAGGTGTATGATAGCGTTCCCCGCGATACGATCTGGAAGACCTTGAAAACGAGACGGATCCCAACTGCTTATATCCGAGCAATTCGTGATATGTATTGTAGATCTACTACTTACGTCAGGACTACAGTTGGCGACACCGAGGCATTCCCGGTAGAAATCGGACTCTACCAGGGGTCGGCACTTAGCTCTTACATCTTCGCCTTGATTATGGACGACATCTATTGTACGACACCAGACGGTGTTCCATGGTATATGCTTTTCGCTGACGACATTGTCCTAGTTGCTGAAACAAAAACTGAGCTGAATAGTAGACTGGCTGCCTGGAAGACTGCTTTGGAAGAAAAAGGTCTAAGGATCAATATTGAAAAGACAGAGTATTTATGTTCTCATTTGATAAAACATGGCGTGGAAGCCGTCTATTGCTGACTTTGAATGGATCCATGCTCAAAATTACATCTCTTATTTCATTGTTATCCACTGGTCGACATAGTTCTTGCAAAGTTTCTGGGGACTCTTGAGGATATAGTCCCCAGATTGGATAAATATTGTCGTCCCTTCCATTGTTGGTGTAAAGTTGTTGAAAGAATTCCATAGCCGCTGTTTTTAATATGTATGTTTTGATCCGAGAAGATCGTATCGTCTGGCATCTTCAATGCTGTTATTTGATTCATCTTCCGTCGTCGAATTGTACTCGCATAGAAGAATTTTGTATTTTTGTCTCCTTGTTGTACCCACTTGCTTCTTGATTTGTGGAACCACATGCTTTCCTCGTATCTAAGCACCTTGTCTAGTTCTTTCTTCAGTTGTCGGTCTAAGTCTAACAGTCTATCGGAGTGCTTCTGTCTGAGTGCACAATCTATCCCTCGTATTCGTACAAGTAGTTCCTTCTTCTTTCGAATAATGTGGTCGAAGACATTTACGTTCCATTCTTGCACCTTAGTTTGGAATGTTTTAATATTGTTCATGGCATCCCCTTCCTTATCCCAGATATCAGAGATGAATTTTCCAAACTCCGGATGGTCTTGCCATGCGGCTAGAAATCTAAACGGCCGTTCTGCTGTTGTAGGCTTCGTGTAATCAAGCTTGAGAAGAAGCGGGCGGTGATCCGACCCTACCCTATCCAAGTGTAAGACCGTTGCCATGGAAAATTGATTGGCTCCATATTGGTTGATGAAACATCAATCCAGACGCTTGCTTAGTGAGCCTCTCTTCCATGTAACGTCTGCACCATTGTACTCTACCTCTATCATACCGCTATCGTAAACAAATTCGTTGAAACGTCTGCTAATCCCAGATCCCAAGGCTATACAACCATGTCGCTCCTTGCTAATTGTATTCCCCACCCATAATCCATTTTCTATTCGGTGTGGGTTCTAGTTTAAGGAGCTGGTCCCATAACTGCTTTCGTGTTGTAGCGTTTGGACTCGCGTATACGGCTGTAGAAGTTAACCATTCTTGACTTGATATTATCTCCAATAGCCCATGTATGTATTGGTTGGAAATCTCTAAAATTTCTACCTCAACCGACTCCTTCCACGTTAACAAAATTCCGCCGCTAAATCCACGAGGTTCAACTCGGAAGGAGTTCGGAAAACCAAATCTGCTTTGTCAGCTGATGGTCCCCTGACCCTTGTCTCAAATAACACTATCTCTGGCTTCTGTAGCTTACAAAATTCAGAGAAATATCGTCGGAACTTTTGGCTAGCTGCGCCCTGACTATTCCAAAAAATGAAGTTAATCATCATTAACTTGATTAAAATCCAATCTTTATGGCCTGCTCTTATGATAGGAGCTTCAGCTACTTCCACCTCGTATAATGTCGCATGGGTTTCCATTTCTTTATGTGGCGTTTGGTTCGCTCGAATGTTTATGAGGAAATTGGAATCTGTGAAGGAATTGACTGTGAAGGAATTGAAATCTGTTAGGAATTGAAATATAATTTCATATTCTGTTTGGTTCGCAGACATATAAGATGAATTTGATTTCAGTAATGTAAAATGATAGAATTGTCCTTGTTTTTTTTACTTTATTTTAGTTTGTTTTACAACTTACATGTTGTAATATATTATAAAAAATTAAAAAATATTAAATTTTCATTTTATTGATTGATTATTCATTTCAATAAATTATAAAAATCATTTTTATTCAATAATTGAAAAAAAACTATATATAGAGAGGTATTATTGTAATTATTCCTAAATATATAAGGTAAAATTATATATTTTTTTCAGGTCAGGTCCGATTTTTTTTCACCCTGAACCCGACCCGAATATCACACTTAAAAAAACCCGACCCGAAAAAAAATAAAGTTTCACCCAACCCGATCCGAATATATGAATTAGAAATCCGACCCGACCCGACCCGAAATAATAAAAAAATATTTTTATTTAATAAAAACAGTGACTTAATTGAAAAAATTATATATAAAGAGGTATTATTGTAATTATTCGTAAATATATAAGGTAAAATTATATATATATATATTCGGGCCAGGTATTTTTCACTCTAAACCCGAACTCGACCCGACCCGACCAAAATAAAGTTTCACCCGACCCGACCTAACCCGAATATATGAATTAGAAACTCGACCCGACCCGAAATAATAAAAAAATATTTTTATTCAATATATGAATAAGTTACCAAAAGATTGATGGGGGTGATATGGACAAATTTCATTTCCCTCCAACAAGGGAATTGAATTCCATCAATTCTTGGATGGAATTCACTTTCCCTCATTTGATGAAAAGTTGAAGCCATGAGAAATTCCAATTCCCTTGGAAAACTTGAACCAAACATGGGAAAGTGGTGAAATTAGATTCCAATTCTCTCTAAGGGATTCATGCCAATGAAACACCACCTTTATTTCCAAATGAGTTTTTGTTTCTTGTTTGAAATGAACATAGAAAAAATGTTAAATTATTTTGTTTTATGTACTCTTTTTATACATTATAATAAAAATCTTATGTTAATTCAATTTTTTTTATATAAGAAGTATTAATAAACCAAACGAGTAATTTCTTTAAAATTTTGATCACATAAACATCATTTAATTTTATATTAATATAAATATATCCTTTTCCACATATATCTTAATTGTTTTTTCAGTGAAAATAAATATCTATATATCTTTTATCTTTCATTTTATTTAAATAATACTATATTTTAAAATTTTAATTAAAATAGTGTCATAAATTAATGTAGAACGTCAATTCAATTAAAAATACAATAAATTTTATTAACGGTTAGTTTAAGTGGTAATCAGCTTGATATCACTTAAGTAAGATCTCGGGTTCTAGTTTTTGTGTATGCTAAAAATTTCATTAGGGAGACTTACCCACCAAAGCCAAGTATGCGACGTGGGTTGATCCAGAGTCACGGCTAGAGATGGCAAGCGGGTACAATTTCGTGGATTCCGCACTGCACCCGCTCCAATTGGGGCGGGGATAGGTATAATTTTAGTGGGTAGTGGGCGGGTGTGGATTTAGAAAGTGATACCCGTCGAGGGTAGTGGGCGGGTAATGGGTTTGAGACCTTACCCGCCCCGCATCCACACCGCATCCACCCGCCCCGCATCCGCCCGCTCCTCATCCGCCCGCCCAACTAAATATCCATTAAATTTGGACCATTATGAATTTAGGTATAATTTTAAGAGACTAATTTATAAATCTTAATATTGTATAAGATATAACTTGTAATTTAACCAAATATTATGGATAAGTTTATGCATAATTTTTTCTTTTTTCAAACCTCTCGTTACTGCGTCGATCTTTCAAACCTATGGTCTCCACTCTCCAACTTATTCAGGTACGTTTCTTCCCTTTTTACTTGAAATTTAATTTTTGTAAGAGTAATTTACGTAGTCATTTTATTTTAAGCTCATCTGCATTTCGTTTTAAGAGTTTAATTTTTATTTGCTCGTACTGATTTTTAATTATTTTTTAGATTCATCTCAATGTTTGTTTTAAGCTTAATTTCTTAATGTTATATAAATCATTATCTTGTGACCGAGCACCCACGTTTTAGGCCAACATAGTAAGATCGTTGCTTCTCAAATCTCCATTTTTAACGCGACTGAATAGAATTAAGTGTTTCACTCGTGCTTCTCAAACCTCCATTTTTAACGCCATTGAAACTAACTTTTTCAAATTCAAATTTCAACCGAGTATTTTGCAATATTGGTGTTTTATGAAAATGATGATTGTAATATTGGAGTATCATATGTCACAAGTATTGCCTGAAATTTTAGAATGTTGTGCCAAAGAACAAAAACATTATGTGTTTGTCATTTATGTTTCTAGACTTTAATTATGTCTTTTATTATGGTGTTTTATGTACTTTAAGATCTATATTAACACATAACTCATATAATCATTGGTTTATTTTATTATGTTTATTAATATATGTGTTTATTTTTTGTTTGTCGCTTATGTATAAGTTAAGTTTGCTGTCAGGCGGGTCTAGTCGGGTATGTCTCTAGTGGGTAGTGGGTGTGGGGATGGATTTGAGAATGTACTCGAGTGGGCGGGTGTGAATTTGAAACATTTTACCCATCATGGGTGGTGAGCGGATGGTAGATTAAAAAATATTATGTGGGTATGAGGATGGGGAAGGGGTATCCACACCTGACCTGCCCATTTGTCATCCCTAGTCACGGCGAAGCCTTATAATCAAGAAGGAAACCAAAAAAATATATAGTAAATTTTTAATTTTTATAAAATATTATATAATATATTAAAAATAGTTTTAATATTATAATTCATTATATAAATTTTTAAAAAATTATTACTTGAATTTAGTTAAGTTTTGACTAAGTGAAAAGATCGAAGTTTTATTTATTTTTTATATAAATTAAAATTCTATTTGAGGAAAAGAGAAATATATAGACTTTAAACGAAGGAAAATAAAGTACTTTTAATGAGTATAACTTAAGGGAATATTTTAATGGTGAACATCTTAATGGTGAACATTGATTATTTTAAGTCTTTTAAAATTTATAATAAAAATTATTATTTTAAAATATTTTTATATTAAATAATAAAAAAATATCATGTTATACAAAAATAATAATAAAATAATCCAGATTAATTAACACAGATTAATTCAAAAAATTAATGAGAAAATTTTAAAAATTAAAAATACAATAAATGAAATAATAGATAATAAAATTGATTGAGAGATGATATAATTTACCCTTGAGTTTTATTTATTTATTTTGACAAAGCTTAAAGTTTTATCTTCAATTACCAGGTTCGATCTAATTTTAATGAAAACTATGTTAAATGGAATGGAAATGAAAGGTGTTAACCTAATTAGTAAACATATAGATTTCAAATTGGATTCCCTTTGATATTGCAGGGCGTCACAGAGGAGCTGTACTGTGAATATGAAGTGACTGGACAGGCAGTGTCTGCACGTCAAATCTATCCTCCGCGGTTGAACTGTAAATATTAAAGCAAAATAATACCTTCTCCCACTCATCCCCACTAATATTTAACCCTCTATGTACTCTGGCTAAGCTGCCATCAACTTGATAATTCAATTATTTCTGGGTTTTTCGTTTTCCTTCTGTGTGTAAGAGGATACGAGAGGAACTTACATGAGAGGACTCGAGCGTCTGAAGGAAGATTTAGAGTTCTGTTTGTTTCTGTTTTTTTTTTCCTTAAAAAAGAGCGTGTTTTTAATTTTAAAAAACAAAGTTAAAAAAGACGTGGTCTTTCTCACATACACAGATCCCTATGGAATAAAAGGAACAACCCCTCCCCCATTTCCAGGCAGCATTGCTTGCTTGAATTAATTCCTTTTGTAACAGTTTAGAGAGACCATTTTTGTTCTCTTTAGAGCGAGAAAGGCCCTTGAAATGTTGTTGCAATGAGTTTCTTTTCTGTCTAGTAGACAACAAAACATCGACGTTTCAAATGGGGAAACAGGCAACAGATTTCTGTACAATTAGTTTATTTTCGCTTCAATGATTGAGTTTGCCTTCAATCTGGGTATATAAACTGCTTAGAAAGAAAAGCAAGAGTGAGAAGAAGATGAAGACTATGAACGACGGTAGTAACAATGGCAGCAATAATAACTGGCTGGGTTTCTCTCTTTCTCCCAACATGAAAATGGAGGTACCGACTGATCCCCAACACCGTCATCATCACTACCATCAGTATAATCAAGCTTCAGCAGCTGCTGCTAATGTTGTTCCTACAAGCTTCTACTTTTCTTCTTACTTAAACGGGCCTGGAATCTTCTATGGAGTTGGAGAAAGTGAAGGCTTTCACGCCCCATTGTCTGTCATGCCGCTTAAATCAGATGGTTCTCTGTGCATCATGGAAGCTCTTAGCAGATCACAATCGGAAGGTATCTTCGTTTTCATTATTTGTATGCTTCTCTTATTTGCTTTTTCCTTATGTTAAAACTTATATATCATTTTCTGTTGAAGGGATTGTGCCTACTTCATCCCCAAAACTGGAGGACTTTCTGGGTGGTGCAACAATGGATACACATCAGTACGGAAACCACGAAAGGGAGACGATGTCTCTAAGCTTAGACAGCAGCGTTTACTACCACCAAAATGCAGACCATGAAACAAACAGGCAACATTCTCTGGACCTTCTGCAGGAGCCATTCAGGCAACAAGACCAAAACTTTCCTGTTCAAACGCATCCTTATTATTCAGGTATGGCTTTTCAAGGCACGTATCAATCATCACCGTTGGAGGAAGAGGCCAAGGAAGGCCTACTTGAAGAGTGTGATGCAATGCCTTGCTTAAAAAACTGGGCCGCTAGGCACTACTCTGCGCATACTTCACTTGAACAACAGATGGCTACTAGCATGGTTGATGATGCACCAGCTTCGGTTTCTGTTGGTTCAATCGGTTGTGGGGATTTACAATCTCTAAGCTTGTCAATGAGCTCTGGTTCTCAGTCTAGTTGCGTTACAGCTCAAAGACAGATCTCACCTACTGTCACTGAATGTGTGGGCATTGAAACAAAGAAGAGAGGGCCTGCAAAAGTGGCTCAAAAGCAACCTGTTCATAGGAAGTCAATTGACACATTTGGACAAAGAACCTCTCAGTATAGAGGTGTTACCAGGTCAGTTCATACTGTTTAACATGATTATATAATGAAATGTTTTTATGTTTTTCTCTTGCCTTTGAATATTAATAAAACTTTGTTGAAATTTGTTCCACCAGACATAGATGGACGGGTAGATATGAAGCTCATCTATGGGATAACAGTTGCAAGAAGGAAGGGCAAACCAGGAAAGGGAGGCAAGGTTTGTCTGAAAAGCAAAAGGCCAAAAATAAGAAAAGAAAACACACGCACATTTACAGTATCAATTTGGAAGTATTCCTTCTTTTGACTGCAATTCATTATCCATCTGTCTTAATGATCTGACGTGTTTATTAATTCCTTGTTGGTTCTCCTCGTTGATGCCATTTTGATCAACTCATGCATTACCAGTTTATCTTGGTAAGCTTTCTCTTAACCAGTAAGTTAATCAGCCTTGGAAATAATCATCTTGTTTTAATATTTTTTAATTAATCATGAGTTTCAGGGGGTTATGACATGGAAGAGAAAGCTGCTAGAGCTTATGATCTTGCGGCTCTCAAGTATTGGGGACCCTCCACTCATATAAATTTTCCCGTAAGTCAAAAATATTTTAGAAAATTCTTATTAAAGAAAGAATCTATGTGATTCATTCTTTTGGGTTTTGATCTCGGCAGCTTGAAAATTATAGGCAAGAACTGGAGGAAATGAAGAACATGAGCCGTCAGGAATATGTTGCTCATCTAAGAAGGTTTCCGATTGTTGCAATTTTTGTTTACTGTGTGTTGTTGAGATGCTAATGCATTCACTTGATTTGCAGAAAAAGTAGTGGATTCTCTAGAGGGGCTTCAATTTACAGAGGAGTGACAAGGTTATTATTGCTTTTCAAATGTGGATACCTTTTATTGTATTGATTCTTTCTTCCATTTTGTTTAGATTTCAAGTATTGATTCTGTCTTTTGTAATAGACATCATCAACATGGAAGATGGCAAGCTCGCATTGGAAGAGTAGCTGGAAACAAGGATCTTTATCTTGGAACATTTAGTAAGTTTTTGATTGTTTATGGATCTGTATGTAAATATATTGGCTCTTGTTTGGTGGCCTAAAAAGCTGTTTTTTTATGACATCTTTGCTCCCTATGATTATGCTTTTTATAAGGCTGAACTGATTACAGTTGCTTTAAAAATTGTACATTTCCAATTTCATTTGCAATGAGCTTTTTTTAAAGGCTGTTTTCTCTGAGGCGTGTTGATAAAGATGGAAAGTTTAATCTATTTTTTGCCTTCAATTCCCTTTGTGTAACATAAAATTGTGTATTCCAGGCACCCAAGAGGAAGCAGCTGAAGCATATGACATTGCGGCCATCAAGTTCCGTGGTGTTAATGCTGTGACAAACTTTGACATTACTAGATATGATGTCGAAAGGATCATGGCCAGCAATACTCTGCTTGCCGGAGAGCTAGCTAGGCAAAACAAAGACACTGATTCGATCAATGAGGCCAATACACCAACGCTACCCAATAGTGAGACCATTCAACCTGAGGGTAAAGAGAAGAATTCGGATTGGAAGATGTCATTGTGTCAATCGTCACAGCAACAAGCAAGTGTTTGTGGTACTGTCCAGTCACTTGAACCGAAGTCTGTGAGTTCCGGAAATTATCGAAACTCAACCTCCATGGCTCTCCAGGATCTCATTGGCGTTGATTTTGGGAACTCTACACAGCTAATGGTGGACGAGTCATCCAAGCCAGGAACTGACTATTCCAACCCATCATCGTTGGTAACCAGTGTTACCAACTCGAGAGACGCCAACCATGCTAAAACAGGCTCTACGATGGTCTTTGCCAAGCCACCCACCGCATCGAAGTTCATTAGTCCGACAAAAAATGGTGTTAATTGGTTCCCATCATCAACAGCAGCCCAACTGAGGCCTGCTGCTGCCATTTCAATTGCTCACCTGCCCCTTTTTGCTGCCTGGAACGATACCTAGAACCCCATTTTTCTCCTGTTACTGAAAATATGGAAGTTTTGCATGAAGAAACCGGTGAGATAGTTTTGGGGGGGGGGGGGGAGGCAAAGTTTTGATTATGTCTACTAAAAGTGCAGTTAACGGGAAGGGAATTTGGGATCCATGAAAAAGTGTAGGAGACTTTTACTTCCGTATTTCTGAATTTGTAATCTTTTGTGGCTCATATTAGAATGAAGAATTTACAAAATGGAGGGAATAACATAGGGGGCCTAGTGATGCTATCCACTATAACAAATGAATCTACTTCCCCCCCACCCCCTAGTTGCTGCCAAGTGCAAAACCAGCTCATGTTTTCTCAATAATGAAATCTTGCTCTAACAAACTTGTAATATATCTACCATTCTAGCTATTTCAACGACCTAATAACGATCTACTGTTCAATTATTTAAAATTCATATTGCTTTCCAACTTCTTGATTTCTTGAAATTGAACCCCCAAAAAAAAACTGCAAGAACCGATAAGAGCTGGTACTAACCGAACAAAATATACATCTTAATTTACGTTCTTTTTCTTTGACCTTCTTCAAATTCGTCTTCCATTTTTTTTTTAAATTGTGCATTTTCACCTTTTGAAAATTGTTAACGGCTTTTGACATGCTAGCCCAATCGGCATCGGCAAACGTGGTCATACAACAAGGCTCATAGTAGACGATGCTTGACATTACAACCCACAATCAATACTGCCAACAAGATACCACAGGATTCGTTTGACAGAAACCCAATGTCCTTCACACGATCAATGCATATATTACGCTACACGATTGACTCTAGCGCTGTGTCCGGTATGGTGTCTTAAATATAACAAACCCCCAACGATACTTCAATATGTTGAAGCATCACCAAGCAACTTTCCTGCATATCGAGTGAGTTTAGGTGACACGACCATGGGTTGGTACCGGTTTAGCCCCTGTTGAAAGAGTGTTGAAAGCTATCTTAGTTGAAGTGTGTGCTCGTGTAACGTCATGCATGCTCATGCAGCTTCATGCATGTCCATGCCTAAGGAAATTCTAGAAGATAGTCTAGAAGCTATGTTGTTATAAGTTTGTTAGTCTAGCAGGCTCTTAACAGTTTAACAGCTTAACAACTAGTTGGTTAGGTAGTTTTCTTGAATTGCTAAAGCTTTGTAAGTAAGTTGTATAAATACAGTAGTGTATACTGTGTTGATATATGGTTTTCTTGAGACAATGAAGTAAAAAGTTATTTTCTTTCATTTCTTCTTGAACTTCTTTGCAATATTCAACATGGTATCATTCGCTTTTGGTTATGGACTGCTAGCAGCAATGGTACTCTTTGGTGATTCGTCCTCCTCGCAAGCCCGGATGTTTACCAACAAACGTGTAAATGTGGTGCTTGATGAGATGAACTTCTTTTTTTATGAAAGCAACAAGTTCTACTTACAGTTCGCAGTCACCGTCTTGAACGGTTCCTTACCAGCTCCACCGGAGACGGTTGTTGATGAGCATGGTGAAACTATTGCTAATGAATCCTATGAAGATTTTGTAGCTCAAGATAGTGCTCTTGCGTCCTGGCTCCTATCCACAATCAGTGGTCCATTATTGCCATAGTTTGTTGGTGCCGAGTCAGCCGCTGCTGTTTAGAACACAGTTTTAGAGTTCTTTGCAAACCGATCCACCACCACGGTTATGAATTTGCATTACAAACGTCAGTCTATGAAGAAAGGACAAATCCTATCTTAACCATATACACCCTACTACATATATCGAAATATATTCAATAACAGTCTTTATAGTGCAACCAGTTGCGGAGCATGTTTAACTGTATCAAAACATACAACAATATATGTTGGGATGACATTGATCTCAAGTCTGAGGATCATACATATAGTCATCACCATGAGCATTGTTATGACCGTTACATAATAATCCAAGCATATGCTCATGATGGGTCAATCCAATACATTGTTCTCTAACAATATAATCATGTATCAATTTTGTCATCTCTATGTCAATGACAACTCCTTGTCATCAATAAATACCATGTTAGTCTTAAGCATACTATTATTGTTCATGCCCATAATAATACTTGACTATGGATATTTTAATAATGTTATTATATGGACTTTATTATATTTCAGTTTATGTTAAAAACAGACACATAACTGAAAATAATAGTGGCAATGCCTTTATTCAATAAAATCAGTAAATAAATATATTATTACAATCATCATATGATTGGTCTTTGGGCATACTCTAACATACTCTATGTGTGTCACACAAGGCCTGATATTTCCTTTAGTGTGAACAAGGTGGCTCAGTATATGCATGCCCCAAGAGAGCAACATCTACTTGCTGCTAAACGTATTCTACGTTATCTAGCTGGGAAATTGAACTATGGTCTGGGGTTCATGCCAGGAAAATTACATTTATCAGCCTTCTCGGATGCTGATTGGGGTGGATGTGCTGATTATAGATGATCAATGTCTGGTCATTGTGTCTTTGTTGGAGAAAGTCTGGTGTCATGGAATGCAAGAAAACAAAAGGTGGTGTCACGATCAACCATGAAAGCTGAATATAGAAGTCTCGCAGATGCAACAACAGAAGTAGCGTGGGTTGATACTTTGCTCACTGATTTGAAGGTGCCACAGTATAAACAACCAACAATATGGTGCGACAACACCAGTGCAATCAAATTGAGCGTAAATCCAGTGTACCAATCTCAGTCCAAGCATGTGGACTTAGACGTGCATTTCGTTCGGGAAAAAAATGCTGCAAATCAACTATGTGTGAGTTATGCTCCAGCAGCTCATCAAGTTGCTGATGGCCTAACTAAACCCTTGGCAAAAACAAAATTTGCTAGTTTTCGTGATAAACTAAATGTGTGTTTGTTTGTTGAAGAAGGGAAGAAGCAGGGACAATGTTGAAAGAGTGCTGAAAGCTATCTTAGTTGAAGCGTGTGCTCGCGTGTGCTCATGCAACGTCATGCATGCTCTTAACTGTCAAGCAACATAACAACTAGTTGGTTAGCTAGTTTTCTTGAATTGCTAAAGCTTTGTAAGTAAGTTGTATAAATATAGTAGTGTATACTGTGATGATATATGATTTTCTTGATACAATGAAGTAAAGAGTTCTTTTATTTTATTTCTTCTTAAACTTCTCTGCAATATTCAATAACCCCACTCATACGAATTTTCTCAAGAAGCTAGCGAACAAATTTTCTTAGACCATTTGCTCAAAAGTTCGATGGAATTCAATGTCGATGAAATAACTCAGGTCCCTAAATCTTTTAGGGAACCATTTCAGCTTAATAGCCGAAAATTTCTTTAATGGATGCATGAGAATCATGTGTAACTATAATATCATCAACATACAGAAGTGCATACATGAGGGTTCGATTTATTTTCTGAAAAAATGATGCATCTCCAGCGATCCCTTGAAAACCCAAATCAAGGAGTAATTGACGTAACTTTGAATACCACATCCTTGGAGCTTGACGAAGACCATATATTGCCTTCCTCAGCTTACAAACTAAAGGAGAGCCATCACGAGCCATTTGCTCAAAACCTGGGGGCTGAGCCATGAATATTTCCTCACTGAGGTCACCGTTAAGGAAGGTGTTGTTTTTGTCAACTTTCCTCAACCTCCAGCCCTTGCACACTACCAGTGAGAAAATGACATTCACCATAATGGACTACACGACTGGACTGAACGTATCATTGAAATCATATCCATGGGTACGAGAGGATCTTTTAGCAACGAGACGAACCTTGTATCTAGCATGTGCCATCAACATGATATTTAATTTTAAATAGCCATTTACAGTCGACTACAGACCATCCAGTAGGTAATTGTTTAAGAGTCCAAGTGCCATTTTGAATAAGAGCTTTATACTTTGCGAGGACTGCCTCCTTTCATTGAGGATGCCTGAGAGCTTGATGTTGGAAACAAAGCAATGAAAGAAGTAAATATGACAACAAATATGACTATGGGAAGAAAATCATACAAATTATTCAAGAGAAATATGTTTATTTATAGCCTTACAAAGTATTGATTAAAAGAAAAAACTCAACTAATCAAAGATATTATCAACACTAAATCATAACTTATTTTGACTAACAAATTAAGGAGTAAATTACGCTACCTACTAAAGACCAAATCAAAGTTGTTATGAATCAACAAAATTTAACACTCCCCCTTGATTCATAGCTGCACACGCCAAGTTGAGTTATAAACTTAACATGTTTTTCATAAGGAATGGACTTTGTGAATATATATGCTATTTGATCATGAGTGCTACAAAAAATCTAACGTGATTAAGCCACATGCAACTAAATCTCTGATGAAATGAAATTGGATGTCAATATGCTTTGTTCTCCCATGCATTGTTGGATTCTTTGTGATTGCAATAGTTGACCTGTTATCACAAAATATTTTAGTTGCCTCCTTTTGTTCTTGATTCATTGGAGTAATTGATATCTTACAATTCTACATGTTAAATCTTTTAAGAAGATCCTCTGCATATTTATTTTGATAGATAAACACACAATCTTCTCCTTGCTTAATTTCTAACCCAATAAAATAATGAAGCAAGCCTAAATATGTCATCTCAAATGTTTTTATAATGCTTAATTTGAATTCATCAATAAAAGAGTGGATGAGCCTTGTAAATTATGTCATCAACGTAAAGACAAACAAGTAGTAACTCATTAAATATTTTCTTTAAATACAATGTAGGCTCGTTATCACTTCTTTTACATCTATATTGCTGAAAAAACGAATCAATCTTACTATACCATACCCGGGGAACATGTTTTAGGCCATACAAAGCATTTCTCAATATGTATACTTTATCTTCTTTCCCTTGGATAATAAATCCTTCTGGTTTCATAACATACACCTCCTCAATCAAGTCGCCATTTAAAAATATCATTTTAACATCGAACTGATACACCGTCCATTATATTTGTACATCCAAGACTAAAAAAGTTCTCACTATTTCAAAATGAGTAGTAGGAGAAATTGTATCATCAAAATCAATATCTTGCTGTGTAGCATAACGTTTCGCCACCAATCGAGCTTTATGCTTCTGAGCACTCCCATCTGAATTGTATATCCATTTCAACCCATTGGTATTTTTACCTTCAGGCAAGTCTATAAGCATCTATGTTTCATTTTTCTCAATTGCCATGTTTTCTTCCTTCATTGCTCTGCACCAATCCTCTTTTTCTACATCCTGCATAAAAATGAGTGGATATGAGACTACCAAAGCAAAATTGTAAGTCTCATAAATCTCTTTTAATGTATGTATTTTTTTGGAGGTGTTTCATCAGAAGATTGACTAGTGGACGATGGTGAGTTTGTAAGACTAGTGTTTGATGTGTTTAGTGGACATATTGGTGGACTGTTTGCTAAGCTATTTATTTGGCTAGTATATTTTGTGATAGAGTTTGTATTATCTTTTGTTGGAAATTGAATTTTTGAGTTTTCATTCTCTCTTTCCCAGTTCCAACTTGCACTTTCATCAAAGATCACATTCCTGCTGATTATCACTTTACCACTAAGAGGATTATATAATCGATATGCTTTGGATTGAGAACAATATCCAATGAAGATACATTTTCAGACTTTTCATCAAGTTTTTTACGGTTTTGAGAACTTACCAAAACATAGGCAAGACAACAAAAAATCCTCAAGTGATTTACTGATGATTTTGTACCCCTCCAAGATTCATGCGGTGTACAATTGAGAACAACCTTGGTGGGTGGTATATTCAGCAAGTACACAGCAGTTCCTATTGCTTCATCCCAGAAATCATTTGGCAATTTTTTAGCCTTTAACAAACTTCTTGCCATCTCAACATCAATACTATTTTTTTCGCTCCGCTAATCCATTTTGCTTAAGAGTATTATTGGGGAAAACGGGTTATTTCCCACACGAACGTAGTTTTAAAATTGACCTAAAATGTCAAGATTAAAACCACCAAAGGTTGCACAGCGGATAAACCTGTCAAACTATTGAATATTGAAACACAATGGAAAAGAACCGAATAAAAACAATAAAGTAAAGAACACACCAAATTTACGAGGTTCGATGAGAATATCGTCTACTCCTCGGGCACCACACCGGATGATAACTTCACTATATCGCCAATATTACAACAAATGAAATTCTTTAGAATTCCCAAAATGGGAGAATGAACAATACAAGAGGAAGAGATAACTTGTTTTTGGGATGATTTCTAATGGAAATACTTAGGCCTATTTATAGTTGAGTTTTAAGAATAATATGTTCAAAGTTTGGCCACCTAACAAAGAATTTTCCAATGCGTACAAGTTAGCCACCAAATATGAAATTCACATGTTCAAAGTTTGGCCACCAACCAAGATGAAATTTCCAATAAGTTGGCCACCAACAAAGATGAAATTTTCAACTTGTCAACTTAATTTCTAGACAAATCTAACAAATCTCCACCTTGGCTTGAAATTACCAAGCCTGCTCAACTTCTTCAACTCCCCAAATTTGTAGTGCCTCTAATTGCGCTCATAAGCGCCACACACCCGAAGGTGCTCATACTTTCAGGATGTTAATCAAGTTCAAACAATGATTGGACTTGATTACTGTTACCACCTTGGTCATCATATCTGCAGGATTTTCTGATGTCGCAATTTTCTGAAGTAGAATATTTACTTCTTCAAAGATCTCCCGCACAAAGTGATACCTCACGTCGATATGCTTAGTCCTTGAATGGTAGACTTGATTTTTCTCTAAGTGAATAGCGCTCTGACTGTCACAATAGAGACTAATGTGACTTTGAACAACTCCCAAGTCTTCCATCAACCCGTTAAGCCAAATTGCTTCCTTTACAGCCTCTGAAACTGCCATGTATTCTGTCTCTGTAGTAGACAAGGCCACCGTAGATTGTAATGTAGACTTCTAACTTACTGGGGCTTTAGCAAGAGTAAACAAATACCCAGTAGTTGATCGATGCTTATCCAAATCACCAGCATAATCGGAATCAGCATATCTAACCACACATTGACAAAGTGCTTCATCCTGTTCAAAAACTAAACCAACATCCACGGTTTGTTGGAGATACCGTAGAATCCATTTCACAGCTTGCCAATGTCCTTCTCCAGGATCATGCATGTACCTGCTCACAACTCCAACTGCTTGTGAAATGTCAGGATGCGTACACACCATTGCATACATCAAGCTCCCAACTGCATTAGCATATGGAACTTTTGCCATATACACTCGTTCTTCATTAGTTTTAGGAGATAATTGAGAACTAAGTTTCAAATGAGAATCCAATGGGATACTTACATGTTTGGTATTTTCATTCATGCCAAAACATTGTAATACCTTTCTCAGATACTGCTTCTGTGTTAAACAAAGCTCCCCTCTCTATCTATCTCTGCTTATCTCCATACCAAGAATCTTCTTGGCCTCACCTAGATCTTTCATCTCCAACTCTTGATTCAACTGAGCCTTTAATTTGTCTATCTCCTTTTGACTTTTCGAAGCGATCAACATATCGTCAACGTACAAGAGAAGATAAATGAAAAATCCATCTTTGAGCTTTTGCAAATACACACAATGATCATATTTGCTTCTAGTATACTTTTGCCTCCTCATAAAGCTATCAAATCGCTTGTACCACTGCCTCAGAGATTGCTTCAATCCATATAGTGATTTGTTCAGCTTACAAACCCATTTCTCATAACCACCATCGTTTTATCCTTATGGATGAGTCATATAGATCTCCTCTTCTAAATCACCGTGCAAGAAAGCCGTCTTTACATCAAGTTGAGCTAGCTCCAAATTCAACTGTGCTACCAAGGCCAACAATATTCTAATGGAGGAATGCTTTACAACAGGGGAAAATACTTCATTGTAGTCGATTCCCTCCTTTTGAGTGTAGACTTTAGCTACCAACCGTGCCTTGTAGCAAACATCTTTCTTGCTATGAGATCCATCTTTCTTTACAAATACCCACTTGCATCCAATGGCTCTTTTACCTTTCGGTAATTGTGCCAGTTTCCAAGTGTTGTTCTTTTGGAGAGATTACATTTCTTCATCCATGACACTTTTCCACTTATCACTTTCCAAGCTTTGTATTACTTCTTGGTAAGTGATAGGGATATCATCATCAACAACTGGAAGAGCATAGGCCACCATATCAACAAATCGAGCAGGTCTACGAATTTTTCTCCTTGGCCTTGTAACTGCAAGTGGTTCTGGTGTCTCCAATGGTTCTTGGGTTTGAACCTCTTCATCTTCTTATTCTTCTATTGGAGTTGAAGAATGTGTTGCATCAATTTCTGGGATCATTGTCTGCTGAAACTCCACCTGTTTTGGAGTATGCTCCACCTGTTGCGGAGTACTACTTGTCTAGACAGCTTCACTTGTTACCTTCTTTACTAGGGCAGATTCATCAAAGGTAATGTTTCTGCTACAAATGATCTTCTTGGTGTCTAAACACCAAAGGTGGAATCCCTTCACTCCATGGGTGATTTCCATAAAGAGAACCTTCTTTGCTCTCGGATCAAGCTTGGATGGCTTCACATGATAATAAGCAGTGGATCCAAATAAATGTAAGGAATCATAATCAGTAGCAGGTTTTCCCGACCATACCTCCAATGGTGTTTTTCCTCCTATCGCTGATAACGGCAGACGATTGATGAGATGGCCAGCATATGTCACAGCCTCAGCCCAAAATGCCTTGCCTAACCCAGCATTAGACAACAAACATTGAACTTTCTCCAATAGTGTTCGATTCATATGCTCTGCCACCCCATTTTGTTGTGGTGTATGTCTAACAGTGAAGTGTCGAACAATACCATACTCATGGAAAACGTCAAAGAATGAGTCACTTTTATATTCCCCTCCATTGTCCGTCCTAAGACGTTTGATCTTTCTACCAGTCTGGTTCTCGATCATATTTTTCCATTTCAGGAAATTTTGAAGCACTTCATCTTTAGACTTCATCGGATACACTCAAACTCTTCTGGAAAAGTCATTTAAAAAAGTTACAAAATAATGGTTTCCTCCCAAAGACGATGTCTTTGAAGGACCCTATACATCTGAGTGAATATAATCTACAATATCTTTTGTATTATGTATAGTGGTGCCAAACTTCACTCTCTTCTTCTTTCCCATAACACAATGCTCGCAAAAGTTCAATTTGCAAGCCTCTCCACCTTTCAACAATCATTTCTTTGCCAGAATTTACAACGATTTCTCTCCAACATGTCCCAACTGCATATGCCACAACTGGGTTGCGTCCAAATCATCACCTCCGGAAGCTGCTGCAACTGCTCCAATAATTGTACTACCTTGGTAGTAATACAAATTATTTTTCCTGATGCCCTTCATCATCACAAGTGCGCCATATGTGACTTTTAAAACTCCATCTCTCATAGTTACTACTGAGCCTTTGGATTCCAAGGCTCCCAACGAAATAGGATTTTTCTTCAAACTGGGCACGTATCGGACATCCGTCAGAACTCTGGTTCATCCATCTTGATTCTTCAATCGAATTGAACCTATCCCAACTGTTTTACAAGCATTGTCATTGCCCATATA
Organism: Hibiscus syriacus; assembly: GCF_006381635.1. NCBI lineage: Eukaryota > Viridiplantae > Streptophyta > Magnoliopsida > Malvales > Malvaceae > Hibiscus > Hibiscus syriacus. The sequence goes on along the minus strand of NW_024062824.1, from coordinate 289,532 downwards.
AATAAATCCTGTATTTAGTTCCACTAAATCGGAGAACCATTCCTGATTAGGGGACATATGATAGGTGCAACTCGAATCTAATATCCACTCATCGGAATGGAATGTTGTTGATGAATCAACCAATGATATGTCAGAGTCATGTGCATCATGCTCTGCAACACATGCATCTGGAGCAGCTTTTCCTTTCTTCTTCAGCTTCGGACAATCTTTCTTCCAATGGCCTTTCTCATGACAAAAGGCACATTCATTTTTTCCCAGTCTGGACTTCGACTTTGATCTCCCTCTCCACTTTGGCTTTTGACTTTTCGAGCGACCTCTTGCCACCATGGCCTCCGCTGCTTTGTGCTTGCTCTCCTTCTTGGTTTTCTTCCTGAGTTCATAACTATACAAAGCAACAGTTACATCTTTAAGGGTAACATTATCCTTACCATGAAGTAACGTTGTCTCAAGGTGCTCAAATCCATCAGGAAGAGATGACAACAACATCAAAGCCAAATCTTCATCTTTGAAGGTTTCATCCATGCCCAATAAGTCTTCCACTAGCTCATTGAACGCGGTGATGTGTTCATTCATACTGGTGCCTATTTGATAATCAAATCTAAACAATCTTTTCTTCATGTGGAGACGATTCTGATAGCTTTTCTTCAAGAATTTTTCCTCCAAAGCTTTCCACATCTTACTTGCAAAAGTCTCGTTCTTGTAGCCATACTTCTGCTCCCTGGAAAGAAAAGATCGAATCGTGTTGCACGCCAAACGATTGATTGTTCCCCATTCTTTCTCCTCCATATATTCGGGCTTTTCTTCCTTAATGGCGATGTCTAGACCTTGTTGGAATAAAGCGTCTAACACATCGCCTTGCCACATGCCAAAATGATCGGATCCATCGAACAACTCTACCGAGAAATTTACATTTGACATCACCCTCCTCACCGGTCTAAATGAAGAGCTTGATGTCTCAACTGATTCGTATTTTGGCATTTTAATTCTAACGAACAATATTCAATATCACGAACTGTATCTTTTCAGCAACGGAAGCACCAGGATAAACTCAACCAAAGCTCTGATGCCAAATTGTTGGGGAAAACAGGTTATTTCCCACACGAACGTAGTTTTAAAATTGACCTAAAATGTCAAGATTAAAACCATCAAAGGTTGCACAGCGGATAAACCTGTCAAACTATTGAATATTGAAACACAATTGAAAAGAACCGAATAAAAACAATAAAGGAAAGAACACACCAAATTTACGAGGTTCGACGAGAATATCGTCTACTCCTCAGGCACCACACCGGATGATAACTTCACTATATCGCCAATATTACAACAAATGGAATTCTTTAGAATTCCCAAAGTGGGAGAATGAAGAATACAAGAGGAAGAGAGAACTTGTTTTTGGGATGATTTCTAATGGAAATACTTAGGCCTATTTATAGTTGACTTTTAAGAACAATATGTTCAAAGTTTGGCCACCTACCAAAGAATTTTCCAATGTGTACAAGTTAGCCACCAAATATGAAATTCACATATTCAATGTTTGGCCACCAACCAAGATGAAATTTCCAATAAGTTGGCCACCAACCAAGATGAAATTTCCAACTTGTCAACTTAATTTCTAGACAAATCTAACAAGTATATGGTACTGTCATTTCCTTGCATATTCCAACACCTTCATAAAAATTAATAAAATCGTTAGAACAAAACTCACCCCCTCTGTATGTTCTGAGGATTTTAATGGTGGCCTCATTTTTCTTTTAAATCATGGCTTTAAATTTTTTGAAATTCTCAAATGTTTCTGACTTGAGTTTAAGAAAATAAACACAACTCATCCTGCTATAATCGTCAATGAACATTAAAAATATCGACTTTCACCAAACGATTTTGTATCCATAGGTCCGCACAAGTCAACATGTACTAACTCGAGATAATTTGAGGCTCTCCAAGATCTCCCAACATGAAACAACTGCCTTATTTGTTTACCATAAGCACACCCTTCACAGAGATCAAAGGAATTAATTTTTGGCAAACCATGAACCATACCTTTATTACTCAACAATTATAATTCTTTGACTTGAGATGTCCATACCGTAAATGCCACACTTTTGACTCACTTCTTTGATCAGCTACGAAAACGTAATATGTAATGCCCCAAATATCAAATTAGGGACATTATTAAAAATATTTAAAAATTGAGGATTAAAGTGATTAAATGATAAAAGATGAGGAATGATTTGGATTAGTTGTTTAGACTAAATTGTAACAAGGGATGATTAAAAGGCATTTTTGTTATTTAGAATAAAATAAATTTAAAATTCATTCTTTATAAAGAATTAAAGTAAAGAAATAAGGGGAAAAGTGAGTTAGCTTAAGTCAACTCTTTTCTTCTTCTTCTTTCACGTGGATAGCCCTCCTCCATAGCTAAAGGTGAGTTTTCAATTGGCTAGATTATTCTTTTTTTTTGGTTGGTTTCTGAAGCATTAAGCATGATAGAAGCTTAATGAGAGGTTACATAGGATAAAAACTAAGAGAATGATGATATAATGGACATTTTAGGAAATGGGTTTTTAAATGATATGTTAGAATATGAGTTTTCACTTATGTTTATTAGTATAATTGACTTGTCAAAGAACTAAATAAGAGATTAGAAGCATTGGATGGAATCAAGAACATGTTAGAAAAAATGGTGTGATTTTATATTTAAATGTTCTTGAAGATTTGAGATGTTTTAATAAGCTAAATAAAGGAAACTTTGTAGGGATAAATAAAGAGGAGTTTAATAGCATTGTTGGGTGTAAACATAAGGAAATTTGACCAAATATGGGTAAGAATCAGGCTGAAAAATGGTAAATATGGGTAAGGGTATCGATATTGATAGAACAGTACAGATACTATAGGCTTAAATGGGTAGAAATGTGACGAACAATATCGATACCAATGCAAGTGGTATCGATACTGATGGGGTATCGATACTAAAAGGGAAAGTATCAATACCATGGATAACAAAATGCCAAAATGGTATTGATACCGAAAGGGAGTATCAGTACAATAGTATAGTAGTATCGATACCATAGTAGGGGTATCTATACTATGGCGCCAGAAATTTTAAGATAGGCTGATATTATTATAGAAAATTTAATAATATGTACTATTGAGTATTGTTTAAGTATAATTGTTATAAAAAATACTAACAATTGATATTATACGTGTCTTTAATAGATGCTTGAGTATATTGAAATTAAGCACCCGATTCAAGCAAAACAAAAGGCAAAGGCAAAGTACCTGAGTAATCAGCGTTGTGTTTTGGATACCGTAACGAGGAAAGCCAGGTGAGTACATTTATTATGTACATTAAGAATTTTAAATAGATATTGTTAAAAACATATGTTGCAATGGTATATCAGTACTAAGTGTAGTACAGGCACTATGTGTGCAAATCCACGGAATTCATCATGAGTTGATGAATGACCGTACAGGAACTATATGTGCAAATCCACAGAATTCATCATGAGTTGAGGAATAACCGTACATTCATGATATGTGCAACCCACGAAATTCATTATGAGTTGATGAACTACCGTATAAGCATTACGTGTGCATCTTAATAAATGAACCTGAATAGAAAGTTGGTAAATTACCCTATTAGGACAAAGGGTGCAAATTTATAAGTTTTATAATAAATTAAAAAGAGTTACTTGATATTAGAATTGTTATGCTATACTTACGTTTATAAGTTTGCTAATGGTTAAGTATGCCTCACTAAGAAATTACTTAACGTGTGTTGATTTCACATGTAGGTTTTGATTCAAACAGAGTAAGAAGATCGTCGGACAGTACAAATCAAGTGTCACCTCGTTAGTAACAGTACGACATTCATGTCTACTTTTGATGTATTTAATTGGTATGTATTAGATTTAGTAAAAACGCTCTGAAAAGCATTTTATTTAACCTGATGTAAAATGATAAAGTGAACATTTCTCTTTTGTTATCTTTTTAAGCGTAATGCATGTTTTATTATTAGAAAATTAAAATGTTTTATAAAATAAACAAAATTTTACGATTTTTCAAACGAGGAACTATTTTAAAAGTGATGTGACATTTGTATCTCGTGTACGAAAAGGTATACGGGAGATGGGTGTTACATTTATTGGTATTAGAGCTACAGGTTTAGCCGATTCTCAGCCAAAATCAAGTGTATTTAAGGTAAAAAGGGTTTATATGCCATTAAGGTGTCAAGGTTACTAATAAGGTATAGAAAGAATATGATAGATGTCTCTCATTACTAACTTGAGTACTATATTTATGTATATTATACTAGATGTCGGATTCTACGAATTCGAGAAGAGCGGCTAGGCGAGAGAGTAGAGATGATTGGGAAGCGAAAGTTATGAAGAGAATGGTGAACATCCGATTCCGTCTGAGAACGCCAGTGCACTAATACCTCAGGGTATGCCTGTTCCAGAGTTTGGAGCTTTTATGTAGGCTCTCGATGCTATTTTAACAAGGAGTTAAGAAGTTTGGGAGCTCCTGAGTTGAGGGGAGAAGAATGTGAAGGTCTGATGGATGTAGATTTATGGTTGAATGATGTTATGATGATGTTGGAAAGTTTATAGTGCTCCGATCATGAAAAATTAAGCGGAGCTGTATCGTTACTAGAGGATCAGCTCGGGTGTGGTGGATAAATACGACAATATATGTATCGCCCAAATAAGTGAACTGGCAATTCTTCCAAGATGAGTTCAAGAACAAGTATTTCGGGGAGCAGTTTATGAGGTCAATGCTATTGAAGTTTCTTAACTTGAAACATGGCGATCGAGCAGGGAATGAGTATGAGGCTGAATATAAATAAGCTTAGTCGTTATGCTACCGAGGTGGTTCCTAATGGTAAAGCTCGATAAGATTGGTTTATTGGGGGTCTGAGGCCTAAGTTGAAAGATATGATGTTGGCCTTAAACTTGCCTAGCCTGTAGGAAGTTATTAACAGAGCTAAGGGTATTGAAAGAGCTCAAGAGGAAACTCTAGCAGCGGAGCAGAGTATACAGACGGGTAAAAGGATTGGAATGTCTTCATCTTCATACCATTATAAGAGAGGCAAGGCTTAGGTTCTCGATATACAGATAGAGTTGATTCTACTGCAGCTTCACAGAAAACTAAACAATCCCAATCTATTGTTATTAGCTCGAGTAGAGCTTATGGAGAAAGAAGTAATCAATGTCAGACTTGTGGTAGATTTCACCGGGGAATATGTAGAGTGTTTTTTGTGCTTGTTTTGTTTGTGGAGAAATGAGTCACTATGCTTGAAACTATCCGTAGAGGTCCGGGGATAGATTAACGCAAACTGAGAGATCAATAGCAACCTCTAGTAGAAATAGAGAGAAAGAGGAAGATCAGGCTATCAATATGAGGCTAGCCAAAGATGAGAGACTTGGGGAGTGGCCTGAATTTATAACATAAAGACCAATGAGGATCGGGATGATCAAGAGATCATAACAGGTACATTCCAACTTTTTGATGAGCCTGTTTTTGTTCTAGTTGACCCTGGTTCACACACTCTTATATTAGTACAAAGTTGGTTAGAACTAGAGGAATTCTTTTAGAACCCATTTTTAATGAAATGGTAGCGGTAAACCCTATAGGTCATAGTGCAAGGGTAACACGAGTGTGTAGGAAATGTCCGATTAAGATTTAAAGGGTTATGTTTCCAGCCAACTTGATGGAGTTTCCTTTTGACGAGTTTAAAATCATTTTGGGCATGGATTTATTGTCTCTACATCATGGATGGGTGGTTTGTCATAGGAAGCGATTATTATTTAATGATGCGGAAGGCTCTGAAATAGTAGTGATTGACGAAAAAGCAAAATCACCCTCTAATGTAATATCAGCCATGAAAGCAAAGAAAATGATGTCAAAAGGATGATTAGCTTTTCTAGCTAACGTGATAGATACTCGAGTGTCAAAAGTGAGGTTACACAATATTCCCACAGTTAAGGATTTTCCATAGGTCTTTCCGGAAGCGTTACCGGATTTACCTCAGATCGTGAAGTAGAATTTAGGATTGAGGTTTACCCGAGCACCGAACCTGTTTCTATGGCTCCGTATCGAATGGCTACAACGGAGTTAAGAGAATTAAAAGCATAGTTGTAAGAGCTACTTGATAAAGGATTTATCCGACCTAGTGTTTCTCCTTGGGGAGCACCTGTGCTATTTGTGAAAAAGAATGACGGGGGTATGTGGTTATGTATTGACTATTGTCAATTAAATAAAGTAACAATAAAGAACAAGTATCCTCTTCCGAGGATTGCTGACCTGTTTAATCAATTAAAAGGGGCAACAGTGTTCTCTAAGATAGATCTAAGGCGGGGTTCCATCAGTTAAAGATCGAAAAGGAGGATATTTCTAAGACGACTTGTCGGACTCGGAACAGACACTATGAATTTGTAATAATGCCGTTTGGATTGACTAATGCTCCTGCAACATTTATGGACTTGATGAACAGAGTATTCCAACCGTAATTGGATCAGTTCGTGGTGGTGTTTATAGATGATATTTTGGTATATTCCAAGTCAAAGGAGGAACACGATGCTCATCTTCAAGTGGTTCTTAAGTTACTGCGTGAAAAGAAGTTGTATGCAAAATTGTCTAAATGTGAATTTTGGTTGGTCGAGATTGCTTTCCTTGGTCATATAGTGTCTGCAGAAGGAATAAGAGTGGATCCCAAAAAGATTCAAGCCACAGTGGATTGGCAATCCCCAAAGAATGTTTTTGAAGTTCAAAGTTTCTTGGGGCTTGTTGGGTATTATAGGTGGTTTGTGAAGAACTTCTCAATGTTAGCTCTACCGTTAACTAAGTTATTACGAAAAAATGTGCCTTTTGTTTGGATGAAAAAATGCCAAAAAAGTTTCGAATTGCTAAAGAGAATAGTAACAGAGGCCCAGTGGTTGTTCAACCTGAGTCAGTTAAAGATTATGTCGTTTACAATGATGCATACCATAATGGGTTGGGATGTGTGTTGATGCAAGAAGGGAAATTTGTGGCCTATGCCTCAAGATAGTTGAAGAATCATGAGAGGAATTATCTGATGCATGATTTGGAATTGACAGTAGTAGTGTTTGCTTTGAAAATTTGGTGCCATAATCTGTACGGTGAGCATTGTCATGTCTGCACAGATCATAAAAGTTTAAAGTATTTGTTGAATCGGAAAGAGCTAAATTTGAGACAGAGAAGATGGATTGAGCTCTTAAAAGATTATGATTTGGTTATTGATTATTATCCCAGAAAGACTAATATCGTTGTTGATGCGCTCAACCGAAAGACTTTTGCATCTTTACGGGCTTTGGATGCACGTATGTCTTTAAAAGAAGATGGTGATTTGATTGTATAATTAAAGTTAAAGTCGATACTTTTGGATCGGGTAAAAGAGCTGCAAGGTCGAGATGAGAAATGCTTGATGAGATTGGTGCAAGTCGAAAAAGAAGATGTCAAAGATTTCAAAATAAGGGATAATGGATGTTTATATTACCATGGAAGACTTTGCATTCCCGATGATGATGAATTGAGGAAATATATTCTTTGCGAGGCACATTATAGCCCTTTGACGATGCATCCAAGAGGGAATAAGATGTATCAGGACTTGAAGAGTCGTTATTGGTGGCCTAGAAAGAAAATAGTTGTAACGGAGTTTGTTGCAAAATGTTTGACATGTTAGCAAGTGAAAGTTGAACATCAAGTGACTTCCAGATTACTAAAACCAATATCCATTCCCGAGTGGAAGTGAGAGCAAGTTACAATGGATTTTGTTTCGGGGCTACCTTTGTCACCAGGTAAAAGGACTCGATATGGGTAATAGTGAATAGATTGACCAAGATAACTCATTTTATCCCTATTCAAGTAGATTACTCATGGATAAGTTTGCGGAGTTGTATATGAAAGAGATAGTTAGATTGCAAGGAGTGTCGATATTGATAGTGTCAGATCGAGAACCCAAGTTTACTTCAAGATTCTAGAAGTCTTTGCATGAGGCATTGGGTACTCGTTTGAACTTTAGTACAACTTTTCATCCATAGACAGATGGGCAGTCAGAGCGAGTTATACAGATTCTAGAGGATATGCTAAGGGCATGTGTGATTGAGTTTAAGGTATCATGGGAAAGGTATTTGCCTTAAGCAGAATTTGCGTATAACAATAGTTATCAATAGAGTATTAAGATGGCTCCGTATGAAGCTTTGTATGGGAGGAAGTGAAGAACACCATTAAATTAGTTTAAGCTAAAAGATCGAGACCTAGCTGGCCCGGATTTGATGAAAGAATGGAGGAGAAAGTGAAGATTATCTAGAACAATCTAAAAATAGCCTCAGATCGCCAGAAGTCTTATGTTGTTTTGAAAAGAAAGGAAATCGAATTTCAAGTAGGGGATAAAGTATTTCTGAAGGTATAACCTTGGAAGAAGATATTGCGATTTGGGCGAAAAGGAAAGCTAAGTCTGAGATTTATTGGGCCTTATGAGATACTAAAAAGGGTCGGACCCGTAGCTTATTAATTAGTTTTGCCTCTGGATATGGACAAGATCCATAGTTTTTTTCATGTATCGATACTTAGGAGGTATAGATCCGATCCATCCCATGTTATCACTCCTGAAGAAATAGAGATTCGACTATATTTAACTTGTGAGGAGGAACCAATGCGGATCCTGGCTAAGGAAGCCAAGGAATTGTGTAACAAAAGGATTCCATTGGTTAAAGTGCTTTGGCAGAATCATAAAGTAGAAGTAGCTACTTGGGAAAGAGATGAGGATATGAGAAAGCGGTTTCCATACCTATTCGTTTTAGATACTACTTTAAATTCGAGGATGAATTTTCTTAAGGAGGGGATAATTGTAATGCCCAAAATATCAAATTAGGGACTTTATTGAAAATATATAAAAATTGAGGATTAAAGTGATTAAATGATAAAAGATGAGGAATTATTTGGATTAGTGGTTTAGACTAAATTGTAACAAATGATGATTAAAAGGGAATTTTGGTCATTTAAAATAAAATAAATTTAAAATTCATTCTTTATAAAGTATTAAAGTAAAGAAATAAGGGGAAATTGAGTTAGCTTAAGTCAACTCTTTTCTTCTTCTTCTTTCACGTGGATAGCCGTCCTCCACGGCTAAAGGTGAGTTTTTAATTAGCTAGTTTATTCTTTTGTTTTTGGTTGGATTTTGAAGCATTGAGCATGATAGAAGCTTAATGATAGATTACATAGGATAAAAAACTAAGAGAATGATGAGATAATGGAGATTTAAGGAAATGGGTTATGTTAGAAAAAAATGGTGTGATTTTTAGATTTAAATGTTCTTGGGAGATTTGAGATGTTTTAAGAAGCTAAATGAAGGAAAATTTGTAGGGATAAGTAAAGATGAGTTTAATAGCATTGTTGGGTGTAAACATAAGGAAATTTGATCAAATTTGGGTAAAAATCGGGTTGAAAAATGGTAAATCTGGGTAAGCGTATCAGTATTAATAGAACAATACCGATACTATAGGCTTAAATGGGTAGAAATATGACGAATAGTATCGGTACCGATGCAAGTAGTATCGATACTGATGGGTATCGATACTAAAAGGGAAAGTATCGATACCATGGATAACAGAATGCCAAAATAGTATCGGTACCATATTATAGTAGTATCGATACCATGGTAGGGGTATCGATACTATGGTGCCAGAAATTTTAAGAGAGGCTGATATTGTTATAGAAAATATAATAATATGTACTCTTGAGTATTGTTTAAGTATAATTGTTAGGAAAAATACTAACAATTGATATTTTACGTGTCTTTAATGGATGCTTGAGTTGATCGAAATCAAGCGCCCGAGTCAAGCAAAACGAAAAGCAAAGGCAAAGTACCTGAGTAATCAGCGTTGTATTTTGGATACCGTAGCGAGGCAAGCCAGGTGAGTGCATTTATTATGTACATTAAGAATTTTAAATAGATATTGTTAAAAATATATGTTGCAATGGTATATCAGTACTAAGTGTAGTACATGCACTATGTGTACAAATCCATAGAATTCATCATGAGTTGATGAATAATAGTATATGTACTATGTGTGCAAATCTACGGAATTCATCATGAGTTGATGAATAACCATACAGACACTATGTGTGCAAATCCACAGAACTCATCATGAGTTGATGAATAACCGTACAGACATTATTTGTGCAAATCCACGGATTTCATCATGAGTTGAGGAATAACTATACATGCACGATATGTGCAACCCACGTAATTCACTATGAGTTGATGAACTATCGTATAGGCACTATGTGCGCATCTTAATAAATGAACATGAATAGAAAGTTGGTAAATTACCCTATTAGCACTAAATGTGCAAATTTATAAGGTTTATAATAAATTAAAAAAAGTTACTCGATATTAGAATTGTTATGCTATACTTATGTTTATAAGTTTGCTCATGGTTAAGTATGCCTCACTAAGAAATTACTTAACGTGTGCTGATTTTACACGTAGGTTTTGATACAATTGGAGTAAGGAGATCGTCGGACATCACCAATCAAGTGTCGCCTCGTCATTAACAGTACGACATTCATTTCTACTTTTGATGTATTTAGTTGGCATGTATTAGATTTAGTAAAAACTCTCTCAAAAGCATTTTATTTAACCTGATGTAAAATGATGAAGTGTCAACATTTCTCTTTTGTTATCAATAAAAGTGTAATGCATGTTTTATTATTAAAAAATTGAAATTTTCTATAAAAGAAACAAAATTTTACGAGTTTTCAAATGAGGAACTATTTTAAAAGTGATGTGACATTTGTATCTCGTGTACGGAAAGATATACGGGAGATGGGTGTTAGATAATCTCTTGCATCTGAAACTTCTAGAGGAAACATGTTGTTCCATAGGGACATTTATAATTTTCTTATATTTTTCTCTTTTATAACACATAAATTACCATCAAATAGTATCGAAAATCCACTACTCACAAGCTGCCTGACAGTTAACAGGTTGAATGCCAGACCAGGAACAAAATGAACGTTATAAATGAATTTTGTTTTACCATTTTTAACCTTCACTACTGCAATAGCTTGTTGGGACCGTCGGCTCACCCCATGGCGCAGCGGAAACAAAAATTCGACGGTCTCACCAATGATCCAAGTATGATAAACTGAAATTGGGATGAAAGAATGAAAATACTTACAACGGATTCCTTGAAAAGCAGCAAGAACAACATCGGCTAATGGTGGTGACGATCGGTTCGAATCGTAAGCCTCCACGAAACCACGTCTCTACCTCTACTCAATTAACCGAATTAAGAGCAATATTTGTTTTCCCCAAAGCTGTTTTGAGAAAAATGGCCGAAGGTGATGTAAAAAATTAGCTACTAGACCTTATACCTATTTTAATATCCAAGTTACCCTAACATATTAGCGATTTTATTATTTCGAATTAATTAAATCTTTATTTAATTAATTCAAATTAAATATTCGGGATAATTAAAACATATGTATATCAAATATACATATAATAACTCTAGATATATTTTAGTAACGTACAACAAATTGTATATCTTTGCTCATTTCAATCCTAGGGTGTAACCCTGTAGGTTCTTATAAAGTTAGCAACAATTATTAGAACAATACTATTATTACATACAATGAGTGACATCTAGAAATATATCATTGTCACCTAAGTTACAAGAAAATATGATTCGACATATCATATTCGAGATTAATTCTTTTGTGTATTACATCCTTTTGTCCTTTATATCTAGAATAGGCACAAGTCTTGGAATAGTCACACTTGTATAGCCCATCTATTGTTTCTTGATATCTAGAGTAGGCTTAAATTAACGAATAATTTTTGATATCTCATATAAACTTATTCGAGCATGGCCATGCATTTCTAGTCTCACTCAATCAAGTAGCATGTGATATATTTCCTATCATGTAGGAAGGACAAATCCTATGTTAATCATACACACCCACTACATATATCGAGATATATTCAATAACAGTTTTTATAAAGCAACCAGTTACGGAGCTTGTTTAACTACATCAAAACATACAACAATATATGTTGGAATAACATTGATCTTAAGTCTGATGAACATACATATAGTCATGACCATGAGCAATGTTATGACTATCACATAATAATCCAAGACATATATTTATGGTGGGTCAATCCAATACATTGTTCTCTAACAATATAATCATGTATCAATTCTGACATGTCTATGTCAATGACAACTTGTTGTCATCAATCAATAACATGATAGTCTTAAGCGTATTATTATTGTCCATGCCCATAATAATACTTGACTAGGGATCTTTTAATAATAGCAATTATGTTATTATATGAACTTTATTATCTTCTAGTTTATGTTAAACACATATATATAACTGAAAATAATAGTGGCAATACCTTTATTCAATAAACTCGATAAATAAAATGTATCATTACAATCATCATATGATTGGTCTTTGGGCATATTCTAACATACCTTTCCCTTTTACCTGAATCTGCTTGTTATCACCAAGTCTGACTTTGATTTTGTAACTTTCATTGAGTTCTTTGAACATCGACCTTACGCCTGTCATGTGGTTGGAACATTCGCCGTCTACAAACCAAACATCATTTGACACACCATCGGTATCGTAAGTTTCCATGAACAATTTACTTTCTTCCTATTCATTATGATCTTCTTAAGCAAAATTCATTTGGTCAGCTTTTTCCTAGCAATCTCCCTGAATATGCCCGAACTTTCCACAATGATAACATTGGATGGCATTTCTATATTGTGGTCGTTGCCTACTTTTGCCTCTATCTCGTTGGCCACTTTGGCCTCTACCTCTTCCACGCACTCCACCTCTGCCTCGTCCTTTATCAGCTGTCATTTCGGGCATCTCCCTTTTCAACTGGAACACTTGTTCTTCATCCTTTTCAAAAGATCTATTAGTTCGAGCATCATGAGATTGCAAAGATCCCATAAATTTATCTAATGAAAATGCAGACAAATCTTTGGACTCCTTAATTACTGCAACAACGTTATCAAATTTTGACGCAACACCTTTGAAACAATAGTCTCATCAATGATTGTTCACCATAGGCCTTCATTTGACTAGTGATAGTTGTAACTCTTGACATAAAATCTTGTATAGTTTCGTTATTTTTTCATGAGTAAGGTCTCAAATTGATGCCTTAAAGCTTGAAGTTTCACCACCATTACTTTGGTTGTGCCTTGAAACCCATTCTTCAATATTGTCCAAGCATGTTTGGAAGTGGTAGCTCCTACAACTCTCAAAAAAATAGTCTCATGAACAACTTGCTGAATAAAGAACAAAACTTTTGAATCCTTTTTTCGATTGTCTTTAAGTTGGTTCTCTTCGTCTGAATCAACAAATCCATTCTCTATCAAATCCCAAAGATCTTGAGATTTGAATAGAGTTATACTCTATAACTCGTAACACTCTCCTTTAAAAATAGTAATAGCAAGTTGGGAGATACTCATTGAACGGCTATTTGCAACCATCATATCACTCAAAAACATTTATACACATGTATTGAGGATTACAACCTGGCTCTAGATACCATAAATGTTGGAAACAAAGCAATAGAAGAAGTAAATATGACAGCAAATATGATTGTGGAAAGAAAATCATACAAATTACTCAAGAGAAATATGCCTATTTATAGCCTTACAAAGTGCTGCTTAAAAGAAAAAACTCAACTAATCAAAGATTATCAACACTAAATCATAATTTATTTTGACTAACAAATTAAGGAGTAAATCACGCTAACAACTAAAGACCAAATAAAAGTTGTTATGAATCAACAAAATTAACACTTGAAAAATAGTCACAGGTTCATCATAATCATCATAGACTGCTGCTTGAGCATCAGATCGACTTTAGTTTAAACACACCTCGTTTTGCTTACAGTAATCATGTGGTGACGATTTTGATTTGAAGAAGCTTCTTCTACACAATCTGTACTAGCCGTCCTTTTACCACTGTCCACCTCAGTCAAATTAGGAAGACCTTCAGGTTTCTTCACGAGGACATTGTGCTGCATTGCGTTATCCCTATTCAAAGCATCAATCATCGCAACATTCTCATTAGGAGAATGTGAACCATAATCATTGCTAGCACCATGTGAATTATTGCCAAGCCCATTCTCAGTCTCCAGATGAGCTACAAGGTCTTGGGTAAAAGACCTAATTGGGTTTTGTTGCATGCAGCCACGCACACATGAAGAGTTAGTCATGCATGTACAAACTTGATAAGCACCAGGGACCACATAAATGAGATAGTTGTTATTGTTATATCGTGCAGGAGCACAACCACTGTTAGAGGACTTATCTCCTTGATAAAACAGAAAAATGTGTTCATCGAACTCCACATGACAAGAAACATAAATTTTCCCTTCAGGATCTAAGCACTGATTGCCACGATGCTGCAAGCTGTACCCTAGTCACACACATGGCTGAGATCGGGACGGCAACTTGCACGATTGAAGCCGAAGACGATGTGAAAAACAATGACATCCAAAAACCTGAAGATGATCTTACTGCGATGGATGCCTAAATAATTTTTCAAAAGAAAAAACCCCCAAAGAACCTTATTTGGTAAGCGATTTATCAAATGGACTACCGTGGTGACTGTATGTGACTAGAACTTAAACGGGGGGTGGCCTTTTTTTTCGGAGGAAAGGGATGGCCTTTTTATTCTGGGGGTGGAGAAGGTTTGTTTTTTTGGAGGGGCCTCTTTGAGTTTGAGTGGAGGAAAAGGCTGGCCAGCTGCTTTACTGAGGGGTGGGCTTGCAACATAACCCGCTCGGGGCTTCTATCTAGTTTGATGCGTACCCCTGGATGTCTTATCTCGCTCCCCCAGTAGGTCGTTGCCATCAAAGGACTTGGTACTGGGTGACAAATGTCTTGGCAAGTAACACAGAGCCAATAGAGCACGTAGTAGGGAAGCCCGAACTAGCAAAGTTAACGTCATTTCAACAACCTAAAAGAACCTTATTTGGTAAGTGAATTATCAAATGGACTACCGTGGTGACTGTATGTGACTAGAACTTAAACAGTAGGGAAGCCCGAGCTAGCAAAGTTAACGTCATTTCAACAACATGCCTATGTTTCCTCTCCACCATGCCATTTTGTTGCGAGGTGTGAGGTCAAGTCACTCGATGTTGAATACCGCATCAAAGAAGAACAAGAGTCAAGGAACGGTATTCACCACCCTAATCCCTCTAGATAGCCATAATATCCTTACCAAACCGAGTTCACACCATTTACTAAAAATTTTGAAAAGACCAACTGCTTGACTTTTATTTTAAGTAAACAGAGCCAGGTATTCTCGTACAGGGTTTTAAATCATGGTCGCAGTCGTTTTCAGTCATTTCTGATTTACCATGATTGTGGCCGTTGCGGGCGTTATTGCGGGTGTAGTGGGTAACTCGGATGGCAGCGAAACTGCTATTTCGCGGGCACTATCACGTTTTCGAACCGTGATTTGAAACCCTGGTCTCGTATGAGTATCTACAAAAGATACATAATATCAAAAGTGGTTGGATACAATATGAAAAGGCCCCTAAAGATCAATATAAACTAACTGAAAACGGTGAATATATTGAGTTTGGGAGGACACAAAAGGAAGTTTATGGTTTTTCCCTAATTGGCAAGAAATACAAACAAGAAGATTTGTTTTATTCATACGCTTGGGCAAAAAAATTACAGTGATCACATACTTGTTTTAACACTTCAAAAGATGGATGACTTAAACGATCATGCCATCGAACATACTCGATACTGTCACCATAAACCACTTTTGCCTCAGCACGTTTTTGTAGCCTGTGAACCAAACTCATAAAGACCATCACCTCCCTACCTTGAAGAAGAATAACACCAATGTTTTCATCTCGAACGACAAAATGACGCGTATGAAACTCGAAGAAAACTTGATTGTCTCTAGCGAGCTTGGACGCTGAAAGCAACTTCTTAGTTATATGAGGAATAAGCAACAAACTACTCAGTTTCAAAGACCGAAAATACATGTATAAAGAAGACTGACCAACCCAATTAATATGTAAGCCTTTACTATTACCAAAATAACTTACCCAGACCATTGTAGTCCTCGCCATCAACAACCTCAGTAGCATTAGGTGTAACGTGATGAGTAGCTCCGAAATCAATGAAACGTGAGCTAGAGGAACCATTGACAATATGTGCTCGAGGCTTGTTGTGCTCATGCTCAACTGAAGCAGACGATCGAGCTGAAGAATGGCCAGTAAATAGAAAACCATGACCAGGAGTGTAATGACACATATGAACCATCAAAGTTCTCTCAGTAGAATAGCTTCGACTAGCTGAAGCTGTTACGTCGGGGAACGATTGGTCAAATTGATACTAGTAACGATAAACCAGATGACCATTTTTCAACACAGCTGACATTGAAGTTTGACACGGCCTCAACCATGGCCACCAGAAGAAGCAGAACGACCACCCGTAGAGTTACTTCGCTTAGTGAAAGCCCGACCAGAATCAGTAGCATCTTTGACCCGGGTAACATTTGCATTGATTCTGAGGTTGTCAAAACGTTCAAAGTTCTACGGGTATCACCATCAATAAGAACAGACACGATTCCTTCAAGTGTACGGGTCACAGCTTATATAGATAATCGTGACAAAATGGCCTGTATTCTGTAGACAACCCATTGAGAATGGTAGCAATGAGCTCTAGCTCAGAAACAAGGCTTCAACACGCTATGAGAGGTTCACAAATCTGTTTGACTTTAGATATATAGGCCCTCATACTAAGATCTCCTTTTGCAGAGCTTTGAGTTGATAATAGAGGTTCATAACAGGCGATGTTAATTTACTTGTAAAATATTTATTCACTGTGGCCCAGACTTTCACAGCAATATCATCTCCAACTGGATGCAGAAGTAGCGACAGACTGATCGTGGAGAGAATCCACGACGCTAGGCACTATCTTGGGAAACAAACAATTCATATGCTTCATTCTCAATCAACATACCATCTTCCAGGGTGACCGTCGCAAGAGGAGGAGCAACTGCACCAGTCAACAACTTTTTTAGCCGACGACTACGAATGGCTAGCAATACTTGTTGTTTCCATAAAAGAAAATTATTATCATCCAAAACAATACTGAGGCATTTGTTGGTGAACACCTTCTGAGAGACCACCGAGGAAGAGCCTGAGTCAACTGTTACATTGCCCGAAGACGCAGTAGCTACTGAAGACATTTTGAAAAAAAAGAAAGAAAAAAATGTTGAACAGGTGACTAAAACGCCAGAGAACAACTAACATTTGATACCATGTTGGATTACAAAGGAAGCAATGTAGTCTAATAGTCATATCTTCCTTATTTGACCCGATACATATTTATAACCTTACACTACACAAATAATCATATGACATTAGCATAACAAAACCCTAATAACTTTGCTAACAACCATGACAGCTCAGCAGGTCACGTACTCCTCATATATCAGCTCAGACAGCTCACCAGGTTAGATACCACAAGAATTTATAGTCAACTCTAATGAAAGATTACCAGAGTTGTGAAGAAAAAAAAATCTAAAATCACAATAAAATTTCATATTGCACAAACCAAGTTTTGACCCCATTCATCAAACACAACCAACAAAGAAATAGAGAACAATGATATTATGCCAAGAATTTCAGTTTGATCACTAATTGTTTGACTCAATATCATCAATAAACTAGTAATTGATATTTAACAATGCAGAACATGATTAAGTCCTTGACTTTTAATAATTTTAAGAACAATAAACTTAAATTAATGGTACCAAGAAGAGCATATGCTAGTCTATAGAAAACTAAAGCACCACTTTCATATAGGGAGATAGATGGCCTAAATTAACATCAAGTTTCTACATATTACATCACTAGATCTATCAGTAAATAACATGTAACACCCTAAACCCGATTAGGCCTACAGTGCCACATTGGGCTACTGAGGCAACCCCTGATTCTCAAAAACCTGTTCATTTTCATTTCAAATATACTAAATGGTATCATAATAGACATAAATAACAATTATAAAACACTTCTATAAATCGGAGCACTGTGACTCATTGTTTAAAAGAAAAATAATACAAACTTAGAGTTTAATAAACCAAATACATGAGTAAGGTTTTATGAAAACATATGACCACTATATTCAGAAGGAGATACTGGAAGTCCTGCTGTGACGGTGCTCCACGAACGGTCCAAGTTAAAAACATGCGAACCTGAACGCTGAGCTTACAAAGCCCAATAGTATAATCGCTAATTTAGAGTAACATTATGAGTCTCATAAGCATAAGTATGGCAAAAATATAGTACTAAGTAGTAGGTATATGTATGATCTTTAATCAGGTACTATCTACCTAAGGATTAACTATTCTATTGATGAAGTAGGGGTCTCACACTTCCCTTAATCCTCTACTAAGGGCTTCGCCATAAGTACACCTCTATTGGGTCTCCCCATACGGACCATAACTAATGTGCATTATCTGAATGCAACACTGACTCTGTTATGCATTATTTGAATGCCACATTGATAAGTATCTAATCTCACATAGCCATCAGACACTAGTTAACTGAGGGAACCTATTGTCACATAATATCAGTAAAATTCCCACTAAGTTGCAGAATGATTTCCTGTTCTCATATAGCCATCAGGTAGATCGTAGTGGGGGAAACCTGGTGTCACATAGCATCAGTACAATTCTCGTTTAACTGAAGAATTGGCTCAGTCTCACACAATCGTCAAGCCAAGCTCTAAGGATACTTGTTGTATTGGATTGATACAACTATACATGCATAACTAAGGGCCATAAGCTTGCATAACACTAACAATGCCCCACTAGGGAAACTAAGGTAGCCTGACTAAACTATATGATAGTTGAACACTAAAGTGAGGTCATCCTTTCACTAGCTGTTATTTCTCCCGTTCTCTCATCTAGGACGTTATGCAATGGTTTATTAGCTTGTTATTGCTATTAGTTATTGAGCTTCTCTATTCTTATCGTTCATTACTTAAAGATGTTTTAGTCATTTTCTGTCTCTATAGAAGTTTTTACGCGTTTTGTAATTTTACAACGATTACTGTGTTTGATGTTCACTGCCTGTAATACTAGCTAGTCCAATATCTGACTCAGGTTCATTACTACGTATCAACACTCTAATTGCTCTTATCGTACTTCTCTCCAATACACCTTAAAGCAGAGAGACGACTTATACGTTCTTGATTCATTAATGCTCTCGAAACACACGTTTTCCGATATTTCTAAACTAACTTACTTATCGTACCGCTTGTTAATACATCCTCTACAATAATCCTCCTTCTTAACTATATGTGCTCAATTGAAGATACTTAGACGTATTACGCTTAGTATGGTTACATCGGTTGTAACCCACTCATACGAGTGTTTTTAGGCCCTCTAGGTTCCTTGTGTCACTCACGGAATTAGTTTCCTTATTCCGGATTATCCAAGCCTTAAAAATGTCAAGTCTAGCCATCTAAAGTAAGTAATCTCGATACTCTACTTACACTGTCGATACCCTATGGTCAAGTATTAATTCCCCTATGAGTATCAGTACCAAAAATGGTTTCTATTGTTGAAAATTTTGACTAGTATCGATATTGTATACCCCAAGTATCAATACTGTAGAGGCAGTATCGATACTCTCTCTAGCAGTATCGATATTCCCAGCTATTTTCCTCAAAATCTGTCCCAGTTCATCCAGTATCAATACTCGAACCCAAAAATGTCTTATGTAAGCTCGAGAAACACCCAAAATCATCCTAAAGGTCTTATTTTGGTTCCTAATCATGTGCTAAAGCTTTAGAGAGTTACTTAAGGTTATAAAGTGGCATAAAAACATATTCTTTGCATCTAAAACATCATTTAATAGTGAAATTAAGTATAAACCCTAAAATACTCAAATACCCAAATCTTATCAATTCTTTATATTTATGAAAACCTTGACATTCCAAAGGATTATAAATACACTACATTGGTTAAATAATCCTAAAATAAGGTTCATTACTTAGCCACACTCACTTCCCTTAAGATTTAGTTGATTCTCCACCTTTTTCTCTAGCCAACAAAATACAAGAGTTTCTTAGCATAAAAAGGGTTGTAGAAAGTGTTTGATACAAATTAAAAGCAAAAGGAGTAGAGAAAGATGTTCTTACTAACTACTTGGAGCTATGGAGGTTTAGAGAAGGAAACGAGAAGAAAAATGAAGAAGATTGAGAAAGAAGGTTTTTTTGCACAAAAACCATGCCTAAACTTGGTATAAAACCCTAAATATCAGTTTAAATTTCAACAATGGTCTAATTGTACTTTTGGTCCTTCGTATTTTTCCTTTTATGCAAAAATTCCCCTTTATGCCTTTTCGGGCTCAATTCACAACCAGTTAATCCCACACTTGGCCCAACGTCTTTAATTACGAACTCTACGAGATCCACATACCTCTCAGGTAAATCTAAAACTACTAGGCCAAAATTTGGGGTGTTAGATAACCAGTCAATCAAAGATTCAAACATTAGCTATACAATAACCATGAGCCAAAGACGAAACGACAAATCCATAAGATCGATCGTCACAAGACTACTTTTCATAAACATATGAACATCTTTAAATCTATTGCATCACGATGATTCGTCAAATAACTCTAAATAATATATTCATAAGTGGAAAAGGCTTCAATTGAATGATTAAGCAAACAAATAACAAATGCCAAAATTTTTAATATCTTATCAAGATTAGAGACTTTATAAAAGATCATGATCAATCGTTGAAGATTAAAGAAGTATGATTCAATAAACCATAACCATAATTACCAACCAATGAGATGATTGGTGAAGCTTGCATTTATTTGATAAATGTTTATTTTCAATCAATCACTGATAAGTGTTTTATTTAGTTATTATTTTGCTTTTTAATTGCTCCTTAATCATTGGTTTTTGTGGCTTATTTGTTCGTTTTGATTCATTTTTTGTGCAGGATAATAAATTCTGGAAATTACGCTAAAAGGACATAATTATGTAGGGGTTTTTTTTATTTTTGAAATCAAAGCTGGATTAGTGGCCATGACTTTGGGTATGAAACATCTAACGAGGCGATGATGTCAACACCTTCTAGAAGGTCCAGTCAGTGCTTCTAGAAGAACGAATGGATCATCCACACGTTTCTGCAATTCGTATTTGAATTAAACTTGTGTTTTAGGATATTATTTTAAATATTATAGTTTATCTTATCTTTGTTTTAGGTAGTTTAGTTTAAATAATTTTAAGTATTTTAATTAGGATTTATTTCTTTAAATTGGGATTTATCTTAACCTTGTTTTTAGGATTTTGAAGGCTATAAATGCCCTCTCAGGGTAAGCCTAAAAACATATCTCTCAACAACTGAGAATTTACTCTTCTTCTTCTCTCTAGCTTTATAAAATTCTCTCTTCTATTTTCTTTCAAATTTTTGAAATTTCTTTATTTTATTTT
Organism: Hibiscus syriacus; assembly: GCF_006381635.1. Taxonomy (NCBI): domain Eukaryota; kingdom Viridiplantae; phylum Streptophyta; class Magnoliopsida; order Malvales; family Malvaceae; genus Hibiscus; species Hibiscus syriacus. Next base: position 267,990 of record NW_024062824.1, on the reverse strand, counting down.
AAAGTTTTGTTTACAAATATGCTAAGTATGACTTTAGTCATGCTTAGCTAATTTTCTTTTAAGCCGAAGACTAAAGCGAAGGCTAAATTCCAAACGTGAGAATTGTAAGGCACTTAAATCGCTTAAGATATCTTAATCAATTTCCTGGGATTATTTTCAAATCAAAACGATTTTCAAAACCAAAAGATGGTGTTGGTCTGGATGTTGTTATAGTTAACGTGGGAGGAATGATCGGCTTATTAAAGAACATTCGACTTCCTGTGAACACACTTAGCAAAATTGTTTGCTAAAAGGAAACTGAAATCAGAATAAATTATTGTTGAAACAACATAATCCGAGTCGGAAACTTTTCGAACTTCAATATTTTAAAATCTACAACATTATTGTTGCTTAGATAAACTCACAAACCGAAATTTAAGAGTGTACTTGGATATTTTATATACAAAGCATAGTCATAAGGAATTGTCCTTGTAGACAAGTAGCCGACGTGAATCTTGAAGTAAAGATCTATTTCGATGATCCGAGGAATTTGAGGTAAAGCTTAAGTCTGAGGTTGTTTTTATCATAAGTCTTCTTTATCTAAATTTTTTTTTATTTATTTGTTTGTTTGTTTATTTAATTTTTATCTCATTATATTTCTTTAAATGATTTAAAAACTCCCCCTTTTATCCTTATCATTATTTATTATTTTATTATTTTATCATTTTATCCTTATGTTCTATTTTGAACGAATTATATTTATTTATTTTTATTATTTTATTCTTATTTTTTTATCTTTATCTAAAAATTCTATCTTCTTCTAATTCAAAAAGTCCACTAAATCATAAACACCAGAGACCCTGTGGATTGACCCTTTTTCTCTATTCTACTATCAATTTTTATTTATTAAGAAGCTCAAATTATTTTGATAGCAAAACGACAGTTATCAAATTGGCGTCATTGCCGGAGACTAACGACAAGTACTGATTTATTGTTCTTTTTTTTTATTTATGACTAGAATAAACTCAGGTGAATTAGTATATCTTGACCCGGAGATCGAAGCAAGAGCACGAAGAATCCACACACAAACGCTTTGAGAAAAAACAAAGAGACGAGAAGAGCATAGTTTAGAAACAAAATAAAATCTGGAAACAAACTTTGAAACAGGCGCATATAACGAAGATCAAATCCCGATGACAGAAGAAGAACAAGCGATCCGGAAGCTAGTTGCAGCTCTTATCACTCAGACACCATATGCATCAATTCTCCTAGTGGTGGGACTCTATTTCAATTAAAGACAAAACTTATTCATCTTCTTCCCACTTTCCACAACCTTCCCACTGAAGGTCCGCACAAACACTTGTTGAAGTTCCACGTGGTTTATCGAAGATCAAATTAAATTGAGGGTTTTCCCTTTCTCTTTAACCGATTTGGCTAAAGATTGGTTATTTTATTTACCTCCAAATTCAATTAATTCATGGGCTGACATGAGTCAAAGTTTTCTTGACAGGTTCTTCCCAGCGGCTAAAGCAAGCGAGTTATAAAGGAGCATTCTTTCCATTCAGCAAAAGAGCGAAGAAAGTCTTTATGACTATTGGGAACGATTTAAAAAGCTTTGCGCACGTTGTCCGCGACACGAATTAAGTGAGCAAACATTACTTTAATACTTTTATGAAGGCCTTTTACCAATGGAAATGAAAATGGTAGATGCCGGCAACAGAGGAGCATTAGTCAACATGACCCCAACAAGAGCATACAACCTTTTCCCTTGAAAATAAATTAGATAAATTAACTGAAATAGTTAATTCACTTGTTGCAGGAAAATCTGGGATAACAAGAGCATGTGGGATATGCACAAAGCTGGATCATCCGACGGATTACTGTCCGATGATACAAGAAGGAGGCAATGCAGAAATCAATGTCGTATGAAACTTTCCAAACTTGCATAATTGCATAACAAAACCCATAATTTCCCTTATTCATAATTTAATCCCAAAACTTTAGGAAACTTGATCCAAATCATCCTTTAAACTTAAAATTAGCATTCTAATATAAATTTCCAACATTGTATTTCACATAATACCCATCAACTTTACATAATTTCCAATCCACATCCAAACTTTCTAAACTTTCGAATTTGGTCTCCAAAATTACCCAACTTACACATTGATCCAAAATAATATCCCAACATTAAAATCAACATTTAATCGCTAAATTTCAGCATAGTCCTTCATCAATTAAACAAATACACGTGTTCCCTCATAATTCCTAAAGTGTGCGAAATTATCCTTATAAATCCACCAAGTTCCAAATTGATCCAAACAACTTTTCAAATCATGTAGAATCAATCTAATATTAATTCTAGTCCATAGGAAAATTTTCAAAATTTTCCTAATTTTATTCAAGGAGACCGAATATCTTAGGAAGAAAATTCAATAATTTCCAACTTGTTTCAAGCTCTAAACTTCAGTTCCATGCAATTCCAATCAATTCCATATCAATTCAATCCAAAATCAATATTTCCATAAACTCTAGGTCATGATCAAATCCCTATTTATGCATTTTCAATTGATTTCAATCATCATACACAATTGAAAATAACTCTACAACACTATTAACATAAAAATAAATCCATGAACCATCAAACTCCAACTTATTCTTCATCTACCATAAATGCCTATTTTCACTTTTCAACATGAAATAATGAAATACTTATACCAATTTGTAGAGAAATTGATGTAGGAAATTTTCTTATTTCACAACTTATTCCTAAAACTCAATAAAATGGACTAAAAATGAAAAATAAAATAAAACTTACTTACCTTCTATGGAGGTTTCGTTCAGCTACTGGAGAAGAAGAAAGAATTTCAAGAAATTTCTTAGCAATATCTCTAATTTGGGTCTTAAAATGAATTAAAAATTCATTTTAGCCCAAAAGTCAAAATTGTCATTAATGAATCCTTATATTTACCCCTATTCCATCCTTTTATCTCCAATTTAATAATCTTAAATAAATATAAAAATCCTATTTATCAAACTTCTCTCTTTACCCTTCCAATTTTTCAAAAATTTGATTTAGTCACTAAATTACACTATTCTACTTTATAGTGCAATTCCACATCAAATTCCACTTCTTAAAATTATTACATAATTTTTTATAACCCAAAACTACTTTTCTTCACATTTTTGTAAGCTTCTGATTCGATCCGGTTATTCGATTTCATACCAGACTTTACTAATTTATAACTTTTAATATAAACCCCGAATCAAAATTTTAATCCCCACAAAAATGATAGTTCTGGAATAAACTATCCATTTACAGGCCAAAATAAATAACTTTTAAAAGTTATATTTTTGGTCCCTAAACTTTTTCAATTTTATACTTTGATCACTAAGCTTTCAAATTTTACATTTTGATCACTAACCAAAATTTAGGTTATTACAGCAATAAATAAAGACATTTGAATTTACAAGATCTCAATGCATGATTTACAAAATAAGTTTATATCCATAAAAGAAAGGATGAAACATGATAGAGCTATGAAAAGTAAAAAACGAAGTTTATTTCTGACAATAACTGAGTGGTTAATGCTTCACTTTCAGATTCTGACATGAACAATCGGTAGAATGTATTATTAAGGGAGGCGATTAAAACATGGGAATTTACGAAGAAACTTAGGTTTATCATTGAAGGGGATGAACTTGAAGGTATTGAAGAATTCATATGATTGAATGACATTTAGGAATCTTTCTCTGGCATGCTTCATCTTTTGGGGAATTAAAAAAGGTCAAGTGTTGTGAATTTTGTCTTGAGCATTTTTAAAGGTTTTGGAGGCTCAATATACTTTGGTTTTTGTAGTGCTTTGAGTAACATATAAATCATTTAGTCTGATACGGTGTTTCTTCTTAGGTGTAATTCTTGTTATGATTCTTATGGTATTTTGATATCAAAACATGCTATGTAATTAGAGTTTTATTGGTGTTTTGGTCATAGAGATTAGTAATGTAGGGATAATAGTCTTACAACTTCTTTTCTATCTTGGGAGTATATGGGCCGGAGTTATGTTAAAGATTAATTGATTGGGGTTATATTTTGATCAACAATTGTTTATTTGTTGTTAGCAATGTTGTTTGAGGTAGCAAGCGTTCGAAGAAAACCAAACAGATGTTGGCATATTAGTCTTTTACATTCATAATATTTCTATATGTTGTTTTAAGTGCTTCAACATAATAACCTTACTCCAAAGAGTTATAGAGTTTTGTGGTGACTCTGATAGTGCTTTTTCTATTTTTTTAGTCAGTTTTTATGGGTTTATTATTTAAGATAAATAGTAGGCGATTTAGATATTTATTTTCTTTTTGGACATTCTATGGAGTGCTTCAACTTTTGTAATACTGCTAACTTTGGAGTTTGTCCAAGAACGAGTTTGTCTTGATTGGGTGTAGTGTATGTAATGAAAAATATGATATGCAGTGTATGGTGGTCTATGTTCTATTGATTGTCATCATGTTTCTAGCATTATTTGGTATTGGGTGGTTTTCATAAGTTTATGAAGATGCAGAAGCATTTGTTGAGGATAGATGAAATCATAAAAGGGTTGGTTCAATTTAAGGAGAATAGAGTATCTTTGGGGAGATTTTATATGAACTTTTGGATGTTTTTGCCGAGTGATTTTTGGTTTGGTCTTATTGTGAATCCTGATCAGTGGGTTGCTTTTTCATGACATCTTGACGTTGTTGAGGTAACGTGTGTTTTGATGTCTCTTCGTTGTTTTTCATGTGTCTTTGCTAGAAGAATCGGGGATGCCCCCTTTATATTGTTTTGTGCTTGACATTGTCTTGGCATGATTGATTTTGTTTGCATCAATCATATTGCAGTGAGATGTATTGTTTTAAGGCATGTTAGTTATATTATGTGCGTCTGATGGATCCTATGCAATCTAATTTTAGTTGTCATCTTCATTAAGCTCTTATAGAGCAACTATTGATAATATTTGGCTTTTGACCAATATTACCTATATTAATAAAATATGTATTTTGCTGTGCAAAAAAAAAGTTGCATTAGATGAATGTGATGACAGTAAAAAAAAATATAATCAAATTGAACCATATCTGAAGCATCATCAACATTGCTTATGGTTGAAATTTGAACCAGTTTGTCAAATTAGAATTTTGACTCATCAGTAATGCCAATGATAGTAGAATCACATGACTCTGATACCATGTGAGAATGGCCATTGGTGGCAAATGATGATCGAAAATGTGTGGACAGAGAAAGTGATAAAAATGTTACGAAAACAAGATTTGAGCTGATAGGAATTATGGTTAAAGATTGTTATTTTCACTTGAGGTCATGAGTTTGAAAAATTGTGTCTATAAGATGTGTGTGCATTGTCAATGGTTAAGAAAGATTATGAACAAATACTACCTTGTAATCACCCAAAAAACTATTAAAAGTTATGATTAAAAGAACTTAAAATGGAATTTGAAATTAAATTCAGAAATCAATGACCAAATATTGGGTCAAGATCATGCTTAATCCGTTAAGAAATGTGATTTATATATCCCATATTATCTAAGCCTAACGATTTTTAATAAATCTAACAACTTAACAACTGAGTTAATTCAATGATCCACTATTCAATTGTCTAAAATTTTGCACAAACAAAAATAATTTATCGAGATTAAAAAGTTTATAATAAGCATAACAGTTTTATAAAAAAAATACGAAACAGTTTATTATATGATAATTTATGAGTATATAGAGGTTGAGGAAAATAGAATAAAAGTTTATCACAAACCTTACAATCCATAAAACATAACTATAAAATCAGACAAAGTAGAGAAAATATAGAACTTAGAAAGTGGAGGCTTCAAATTATTAGATTAATCATGATCTTCAAGTTTATCATCCATAATTTATATATAACCAAAGGGATACTTTTTTTATTAATCTGGGGTAAGTACAAGACAATATTTATTCTAGATAACTCTCCAACATTTGACATTGAACACCATTCGACATTTAACACTCACATCACTGACATTTATGGTGCTCGAACTCGGGACCTCAAGAAATAAAAACAACTCCTTCATTAATGAGTTCAAACTTTCACGAATAAAATTAATATTATTTTAATAATATTGAAAAATTATTATAAAAACAATCTTAAAAGATAACCAACTTAAACACTTAAGCTGAGTTAGGTTGTAAAATAAGTTAAACTAACAACCATTAGTGGAAAAAAGTGGAAGAAAAGATTGAAGGCAACTAACCTAAATAATATGTAAATAAATACCTACTTAAGGAATCATATAGTATGAAAGAAATGTTGGCTCTTGCTGTTATTAAATAAAAAACCTTTTTTATTATTTTATTGAAAAAACAACCTTCAAACTTTATTTGGAAAAATACCCCCAAACTGCACACATATGACTACCTCGCGTCTTACAAAACGTATGTCAAGGCCTCACGTTATACAGGGCACTACACCCTTCCGACCTGGAAACACTTTTCAGATAACAAAATTTAATATTCCAAAAAAATACCTCACGTTATGCCAAACGAGAAATCCCCGAGAGTTTGAAACGTCTCGACAGTCCGAGAATTTGAAGCATCACCGAGTCGCGTCTGATGAGGGGACCTTGCGGTTTGCGTAACGTGAGGTCCAATGGCGTTATAAAAATAAATTTATTTCTAATAAATAGAAAAACTTGTTACAAAAAAAATTCTTTGTAATAAATTTATATTAATCGTTTTGGAAGTATATAATAAAATAGAAAAAACACTATTATAATAAATGGACAAAACTTGTTAAAATTCATTCTAATATCACATGTTACAAAATAAAATTATTTCATGATTAAACAAACAAGAATCATAACAAGTCATAGGTTGTTATATGGTTGCAAAACTTGGTAGTATGAATAACACGAACAGTTGTCGTCACAATTGCAGTCTTTGATTATTTCTGGAAAGGCAATATTGTGACGATTCCACAATAATAAGCGGACAAACGGATTGATATCCGCACAAATAACGTCTAAATTTATTTTCTTAGAATTGGTGAGAACAAGAGCTTTCACAATTTGAAGTCATTCATCTCTTAATTCACCCCCAGAACAAATTAGACTAAGGCCATAGACATATAAGGCGTTGATATTACCTTTATCGACTGCTTTCTTCAAACAATGCAAATCGGACTGCAAACTTCTTCCACTAAAATAATCATACATGCCTCATCGGTATAAAGCTTCGTAATTATTACAAGCTTTACACCTTTCTTGAAATTTTTTCTCTATTCGATTCCATGGAATGACGTGGAAATTCTTCATTGAAACATTTTCAAAAATATAATTGTCCTTTGAGGCTTCATGAAAAGTCTTGCAACTCAAATGCGTATTCCTAAAATCGAGGATAGAATCAGATGCCATATGCAGAAGAATGTTGGATAACACTTTTATCGGAAGTAACTCCACAATATTACTACATACTTTTTTTGCCATTTTTTTTATAAATGTATAAAAACCTTCCAAAATTGTCCCCTATTTATAATAGTCCTCGCACCTACTCTGAAGCTGGGGAATTTATGGACCTCGTGTTATAAAGGACGCGAGGTCCGTTAAAAAGACGTGACTTTTAATTGGAATAATATCCAACGTGTCATAATGGACCTCGCATTACCCAAGACGCGAGTTACATTGAAAAAGTGAGACATTTGATTTAAAGAAAATCCAACGTGCAGAAAGGACCTCGTGGTTTGTAAAACGTGAAGTCTTTGAATTCCTAGCCTATGGTTTTTTCGTTCATATCCATGTTCGATGTATTTTTTGGGTCGTGAATTTAAATATTTTCGTAATTTATAAGATTAGTGGCGTAGTATTTTAACTTATCTTTCATTTGAGTCTAATATCGACACATACAAAACATTATAAGCAAGGTAAAAATAGTGTTTAAAATGGTTCCAAAGCTTGGCTAGTGCATGAAGAACAAGGTAACATGCCTTCATAGGCATGCTCGTTGAGTATTTTCAAGAAGTTAATCGAAACATTTGTGTAATTTATGAGCTTAGAGGCGCAATATTGCAACTTATATGTCCATTGAAACTAATACAGGCACATACAAGAAATTGAAAAGTGGTGTCTAAATCGCATTAAAAGTGGATTTAATCCTTTTATAATACCCCAAACAACATTAATTGGAAAAAAACCATCACACTACACACATTGGACTACCTTAGCATGGGGAGAAATAGATGTTACCACTAGAAGAGGATTCATTTTATAATAAAAATATTCTTAGACTAGTGTTCTTGGTACCATTGGTACAAAAATGAAAAAGAAAAAACTCAGAAGATACCAACACGCTAGAGCTTGTTTCCCGAAAGTTATTTTCCTAACCCTAACTGATAAAACGAGAAGTTTCTTGAGAAGTTCAAGCAGAAATCTAGATGCCACCAATAGAGGATGCCATCTTGTATGAACGAATACTAACACGCTAGACATTACATTTTTTTGAAGTCATTACAATTTCACTAAAACCCAGATGACATCCGAATATGCCACCAGGTGAGGATTTTTTTTCATAAACTAAAAGTTTTTGGAGAAGAGATATATCGTTTATGAAAGATTATCCTAAATGAGTGACTTAGAGCTTATCCTAAATCTCTTTGGCATTGGAACAATATGAGATTATTTCATATTCATATGGGCCTAAAGCAAAAAAGAGAATGTGCATAGCCTTAGCATTAAGCTGGAACTTTTTCTTTTCTTCATTACTCCAATCATCGTACTCACCAAGTGGAGTGGAGTAACCCTTCATGATTGAGTTCCAAGCTCCTAGATTGTAGGCTTGAATAAAGAACTTCATGTTATTATTCCAATAGGCATAATTTTCTCCATTGAAGAAGGGTGACTTGTTGACCAGTTGTAAATCTTGAATGCATGAATCTTCATTGTAATAGGCACCGAAGGTTGAAGCCATTTCTTTTTCGGTTGCGTCGAGAATCGGTAGAGCTTCTTCGAGGATCGTCTCAAGGATGTTATGCCTTCTAATGAGTCAAGCTCTGATACCAATTGTTGGGATTTGTAGAAGCTCAAATTGACAACTGAAAGGGTTTGCCAAGAGGGATTGAGTCAGTTTTTGAGTTTAGGGAGTGAGGAGATTGAAAGATAGAAAATTGCACAGTGATTTATAGTGGTTCGACTTCTCAACCAAGTCGACATCAACTACCTTTGCTCCTCACCAAGGATTTTCCAACAAATTCACTAATTTGTTCTTTATTTTTCAATGACAAAGAGATAACATTTACAATTCTCTAGTTTTTCACGGGCTAAACTAGAACCTTATCACTAGCTTTTAGCAGGCTTAGCTAGAACCAAAACCCCTTTACAATGAAAAGAAATGTAAACAAGAAAACCTCTCTAAGGTAGGTGTTTACAAGAATTAAGCTCACAAAAATAAATATTTATATGAGAAATGAAAATAAGATTGGAAAAACTCTTCTCTTGTGTTTGATTGCTTGGATAGGTGTTCTCTATATTCTTCAAGTGTCCTCAGCTTGTTTTTATAGCTTGAAATGAGTTTGAAGTTGTATCTAGCCGTTAGGGGTGTTTTGGAGCCGTTGGGGATTCATTTTCTGCAAAATAAAACTGCCCAGAACAAGTAGTATCGGTACTCCTTCAATGAGTATCGGTACTACCTTTGTAATATTTGAATTGTTGACAGCTGGGCTTGATATTATTGTAGCAGTATCGATACTCATTTTGCATTTGATGTTTTTGAGCATCGGTACTGTTCATTACTATTCACACAATGTCAGTACTATTCATGTAGTATCGATATTGTTCATACAGTACAGTACTATTCATAAAAACAATTTGTGCTCAACTCCAACTTAAATGGACTTTGAATTATTTTTGAAAACTTTGAATAAATTCAATTCAAGTCCAAAAACATTTTTCCATAAATTGTTATATCAAAATATAGTTCAACACAAAGCTATGCTCTATCTATAGGAATCCCGGACACATAAAGAAGAAATGACCTAATCGATCACGCCCCGTATCGATTAATAGTGTTTTTCATTTAACTACTTGAAATGAAAAATTAAGTAATGTTTTAAAAACTTTATTGTAATGTTTTGTATGTGTCGATAATAGCCTTAATTGAAACATAAATATCAATAATATGTCTTTAATATTATAAATTAGGAAAAAAAAATATCAAATTAACTTCCCGAAAATACTCCTCGAACATGCCTATCAAGCCATTTTAGTGTGTGTGTTCTTCATGCACAAAACCAAGCACTGTAACCATTTTGAATTCGAGTTTTAAACTGCTTCTAATATCTCGTATGTGTCGATATCGAACTCAATTGAAATATAAATTCTAATACTAACTTCTAATCTTAAAATTACGAACATTTTTAGATTAACTACCTAGAAATACCCCTCGAACGTGCCTATAGAGACTTGCGTTTTTGGGTTGAAAATGCATATAACTGGCGTTATATAGAATGTGAGGACTGTTAAAGTCCAAACACGATAAATTGTTGAGATGTTTCAAATCTCGAGGACCATACGTTTCGCATAACACGAGACCTTTTTTTGGAATATTAAATTATGTTCTCTTAAAAGTGTTTCCACGTCAGAAGGGTCTCGCGTCTTGTATAACGCGAGTCCTTAACTCGTGTTTTGTAAGACGCAAGTTAGTCATACGTGTGCAATTTGGGAGATAAATGATTTAATGTTGTTTGGGGGTTATGTTCCAATAAATGATTTAATGAGGGTTTTTAATTTTATAACGTCTTGGTTATTGCTACTAGGCTAAAAAAAAATTCTATTTTTTCTAGGAAAAAAAGGGTTAAAAGAAGATCTCAGGAGGAATATAATTTAAAGTTCTGATTAGACAATAAAAATAGCCTTATGCGAAAGGAAACATATTAACTGCATAACAGACCGTAACAAAGAAAATGTCACAATAGAAGCGATTGATGCTAAAAAATAAAAAATTGTCATTCTTTGTGGGGAAAATTTGGGTTAAAAAGCAAAAAGAAAAAGATAACGGATATATAAACATTTTTTATTCAAAGTTGAAAACGACAAAATCCATCCTTCAGGTTAAATTAAAATAATACTTTTTTATTCTTTTACCAAAATAACATTTAAAAATATTTTTTTAAAATTAGATTTATTTTCGCTACATAATATAAAGTCACGTCAACATTTGAAGAAATAACTCATGTGATCTATTAAGTAAATAAAACTATTTTTCTAAAAAAAACTATCAAAAAGTACTATTATATAGACACACATGCATCTTATATGATAGAAATAATTTTTGTAATATTATTTTAATAGAAAAATAAAGGAGCATTATTTTAATAATTTAATCCCTCCTTTTAAGTTTAGTCAACAAATATGATTACAGAGGTCGTTGACGACAACTTGGGACTGATGAAAGCAAAGCCGTGGGGACAACTGAAAAAGTAATAATGGATTAATCTTACTTGCACACGAGCTGTATTCATAGCAGTTACTTATGATCATCATTCCAATCTTCATCGTCTCTTTCGGTAATTAATTTAACCTTTTTTATCTTATGATTTTATTTATCAATACTAATATTACATTTTTTAATTAATTTATCATAAATATTATGCCTAAATTAGTTATTCTATTAGCTCTTTCTACGAAACTGCACGACTTCAATTAAGAGTATTGAAAGCTTACAATTTTGGGGGGGGGGGTATATTTTACCGGCATCACCAAATTCATAATTTTATAAATATTTCCTTCCTTTTAATGATAATTTCTTATTTTTGCTTAGTTTTGAATCTTGAACTGTTGTCCATTGTGGTTACGTCGTCGTTGACTATCGTGTATAATATATATGATACAAAACATCTTTTTTTATATATATTTTTTTCTAGATTGTTTTTCGCTTAAAATTAATAAAATTTAAATCAAAGCTTTGACTTATCGTCGTTTGATTTGTAATTTTCACCATCCTATTAGTGTGAAATCAATATATAATGTTTTCCTCCTCCTCGACCGTTATACTATTCAGATTTGGAAAAAAAATACTTTGATGCCAATAATTCAAATAGAGTCTAAAAATCCGAGTTTGAGAGAAAAGTTTTAAGGTTTTTTTTACATAAATTTACAAAAAAAAATTAAAAGATGTTAGACATGTAACAATCAAGCGACCAAAATGAGCGAATTCAAAAGTTATTGATAAAATTTAATTTTTTAAATTGAGTGATTAAAATAAAAAACACAGATAAATTTGAATGATGAAAAAGTAATTTATCTTTTTTTCTTAGATAATTTATTCTTGTAATGCATTACAAAAATTTAAATCAAGAAATGCCATTAGTATGGAAAGTGGATGCTAATTCACAAATGAAATGTTGAATCTATTAAGATTAGAATCTAAATATGTTAGATATTATCATACAGAATAAGGCAAACTCTGAATTCAAAGAAGTTTTATGCATGAAGTCTTTTAATTAATTGAATGATTCAAAGATTTTTCATGTTATTCTATTTTATGTAGGTTCAGATCTCGATATTTACCTTAAATTGTAATATTTCTTACTAAATAAAAAAGTTTTATGTCTGAGCCCATGGTTAATAACCCTAATCCATTAATGTATCTCTTTAAAATCCTAAAACTAAAAAAAAATGCAGTACCGCATTGTCACGCACTTGTATCATCAACAGTCCAAATTCATTCAAACAAAGCTGTGCTTAGGGTTGAGACAATAAATGGTCCCATGGATTTTAGGGAGCGTGAGCAACAGCGAATGCAATTGTCCCCAAAAAAAAGTTACATGGATAATGGATGTCTAGTAAGGGGTCTGTTTCGTCCAGGGAGACCTTAATGGCTCGTTTCGTCCCTGCATGTGATTTCGGCTTGTCTTTCTTTCCATTTCAATATATTCATGTGAATAATCGGAAGGGTATATTAGATGAAATTCAAAGAGTTCCCTGACTTTTCTCATGTCTTTATCTATAGGTGCATGGCTCTTGGATTTTGTTCGAAAGAATCTTTATAACACTGCCGATATAATGGCAAGTTTCACCTAACAAGACAATGCTGGATTTATGCCACCATTTATTGTCTCGTAGGGTCCCAATGGCATATCTTTTTACATTTACCCTTTTAAGTATCTGGTTAATATTTTTTCAAGGTTTGAAATTTGGGTGTGTTTCAAAATACTAGGATGGTCAAAATATTTGAATTCGATGGGCCTCGACCCGATCCTATAAAGACGCTTTTTAATTTCAAGGATCGAGACTAGGCGGGACGGGTTACATGTATATATTTGCGGGACGGGTGGGTCTGAGTTTTTGGTGAAAAAAACGATTCGACCCGACCCAACCATGTATAAATTATTATGTTATCTTATATATATAATATTTAAAATTATAGGGATTTTATTTTTATATTATTAAAATATATTCTTTAATTATTATAAATATAAAAATTATTATAAAATATATTATTTTAATAGATTAAAATATAATAAATATTATTATAAATTTATTATTTTAATTATTTTTAAAATATTAATAATTTGGATCGGATCGGGTCGAGGTTTTAATATGAAATTAGGTGCGGTGTCGCGGCCAAAAAAATATAAAATTTATCGAGATGGAACAAGGTCAGATTTAAAAAATATATTTTCATGTCGGAGTCAGGGCGGCCAAAAAAGGGCCCGCCTCGCCACATGCCCATCCCAACAAAATACATATACCAGAAAGAGTTGTAACAAAAACTAGGGTTGTTTCTCATAATACTGGGCATTTACTACTATATATACATGTTATAAAATAGGGTAAATTAATCATTTAATGCTTAAATTATCAGTTTTGATCTATTTTAATATTGAAATTTTTAATATTTTCAAAATCACACCTAAAGTTTAATTTTTATTTCATTTTAGTATCTGTCGTTTAAAAATTAACACATTTAATACCCAAACTATCAATTTTGGTCCATTTTAGTATCTAACATTTTCTAATTTTTTTTCAAAACGTAACGTTAAGTTTTTAACGAGATACTAAAAATTAAACGTTAGGTATGATTTTAAAAAATTGAAAGTTTAGGTCTAAAACGGACCAAAATTGATAGTTTAAGTATTAAATGCATAGTTTACCCTATAAAATAATAACAATTTGAGACTAAATCGAACCTAAAAATAAAACAAAACAAGTTAAACTTCTTAACAGATAAAATAAAATATATAAAAAGAAAATTCTCTTTTTGGTTGATCTATAGATCGAAAACGAGTTGAGGCCTCTCACTATACAATTTCCTTAAGACATATTTTTAGATTTTTGGCCACTCTTGGTGCTCGAGATCTTTGGTCATCTGTCTTCGATGATACAACAACTAAATTATCAACGTACAATAGCACAACTATCAAGATCACGAAATTATCCATTGCCTCTGCCTATCGCCAGAAAACTAGAAAAAAGAGAGAAAATAATTTTCAAGATTTTTAAAGCTCTTGAATTTTGAAAAATGTGTTTAACCTAGAAGGTTAACACTCTATTTATAGGGAATTCTCAAAGGAGAAATTAATAAAAAATAATTTTATTCATTAATATTCAAACTTTAAAAAGATAATATATTTTAATTTGAAATAATAAAAAAAGATATTGATATCTTTTTAGTATTCAAGTTTAAAAGATAATAAATATCCTTTAATTTTGAAATATTCAAAAAGATATTGATATATTTTAATATTCAAATTTAAAAAGATAATAAATATCTTTTAATTTAAGATATTTGAAAGGATACAATTATCTGATCAATATTCAAATTTAAAGAGATAATAAATATCTTTTAGTTTAGAATATTTAAAAAGATATGAATTTAATTAATTTAATTATTAAATTCATCAATGAATTCACTTCATTTTTCCAACAATCTTCCACATGAATAAAATTGACGATTTTATCAAAACATTTTGACTCAATTTGGTAATAGACTCCATGATCGATAGTTGCATATGATATATATGTTTCCTCCTTTGAACATTCCCTTATGAAAATAGATCTACTTTATTGGCTAACTAGTACTCGTGATGTCCTTGAATTGTTTTTTTGTTTGTGTAAATGATGATATGCTTCACACAACTACCCTTCCAACAAGAATTTTAGCTCTCAGTTGGTATGTTCATATAGTTGTGAACATCTTCTGATTTTACAAAAGTCTGAAAGAACTATTCCCAATAGTCTCCTTGAAGTGGCCCCACTTCACTTTCACATAAGTGACTTATGTTGCTCGACTCACTTAAGCACACAATAGTCATTAAAAGCTTTGCTTAGCTTATATCACCTTGATCACTGGTTACATCATAGGAACGTACTTGGGATGAGAGACACCCCACAATGACCGTACATGATTTATGCAATTAGGTTGTCCATTTGAACCTAGATTTTGGGATCCAGTCAATCATACAGGATTTTCCTTCACATAAAGCATTTAAATTTCATGGGCTTTAGTCTTATTCCTTTTGATGTTTTCTCAACTTTATCTCGATTTAACCTTTTAGTTAGTGGATCCGCGATGTTATCATTTAATCTTACAAAATTAATAAAGATAACTCTATTTGAGATCAATTGTTTAATGATATTATATCAACGATGCATATGTCTCGATTTACCATTATATATGAAATTTTGTGCTCTAGCAATTGTTGCTTGATTGTCATAGTATATGCACACCATAGGCACATGTTTCAGCAATTCTGGAATATCCTCTAAGAAATTCTAGTCATTTAGATTTTTCTCTATATTTGGTTAGAGCTTCCATTATGAATCTAGTTTGTAATACCTCGAATCTTGGGTCAGTAGTTTAGGCCAATCCAAGATCCATAATTTGAGCCCATTAGATCTTCTAAACTTATTTGGACCAGTTTATGAGGGTGTTGGGCTTAAGTTTGGTCCAAAAGTGATGATTTTAAGTTGGGTTTAAAAGGAGATAGACCAATAGTGTAGTTTAACCATAGCTTGTTTTAAAGGACAAAAACCCTTATTATAGAAGGATTTTACGCGAACCAACTTCCCAAGCACTCTTCCATTTCCTCTTCTCTTCTTTCTTCTTTTTTTTCCCTAAATCAAGCAAAAAGGTAGAAGCTTTTTGAATCTTCTTCCTAGTTAGAGTCAACCAAGGTAAGAACATTAATCTCTATCCCTTAAGCTTCATTTCAAGCCCTAAATCTTAAGTTTTGAGCATGGTTTCAAAATGGGTTTTTAAGGAAGGTTAAGGGAATCAAAGGATTCAAGTTTATTCTAGTAAATTTGAGATATTTGGAGTATTCTTAATCTTGTTTAAAGACTTATATAAGTTAGTAAACCCTATTTTATTTTCTTTGTTTATTCAAGGAAGTGGGAGAAAGTTCAAAGGTATGGGGTAAAGGAAAAAATGAATCCTAGTTGATTCGAGAGGATTTTTTATCAGCCAAGAAAGGTAGACAACACCCTCACAACTTCCTCATATCAATGGTGGGTCGTTAGAAATGAGTTTTAGCTTAAGAGTTTGGTTGAAGCTTGTTGAGTATAATTTCATGATAGATTTAATGTTTGATATTTATAGCATATTCAAGAGCCTTATTTAGGACCTATAATCACATAAGAAATAATAACTAATTGGGAAACCTTACGGTAGGTAATTAGGAAGTTAAGGGGTAGATTCATGCCCAGATAGGGTATTTTTAAGGGTTGGTATCGATACTACATGAAGCAGTATCGATATTGTTCATAAAGAAAGCTTAGATCAAGAGTTTTTAAAGAGCAATATCGATAATAAGGGTTTGGTACTGAGACTGAGATTCTAAAATGCCATTTTGGTATCGGTACTCTAAAATTATCAATACCCAAGGTCCTAGTATCGATACTCCCCTTTTTCTTTCAAGGCATTGAAGATGGGGTATCGATACCTTGGGTAAGGTATCGATACTGAAGAAAGGGTATCGATATTGAACGACCAGTATCGATACTAAGGTTAAGTTTTGAGTAAAAAATCAAGAGGAAACATAGAACCAAGTGAGGTTCCCCAAGAGCTTATAATTACTCTTGAATAAGATTACAAGTGAGAACAGTAATAATGCTTAATTCATACATAAAAAATGAGATAATATAGGATGAAATAAGACTAGACTTGTTTAAATACTCGGGAAACGAACAGGACACCCGAGTTCCTTTCGAAAAGCTACCAGTGTTGAAAGTATAAATTCAGTCTGGATATCCTTAGGGAGTGCGTAAGGAAATTTAAGCTGACTAACTAAGGCTAAGGCCCAACACTTGCAAGGGGTGGGTTAGTCGAGGGCGATGTAGAGATTTCGAGTAATCATCCTCGGTAGACTAGAGGGTTGTGTAGAGCTCCGTGATACAGAACCCTCAGCCACACTGTGATGTCTACCATATAATAGAGAGTGAGTATACAAGTATACTCAATAAAGCAGTAGACATAATAGCTCTAGCATTTCATTGGTTCACTTTTAGTATGATCTAGTTGTTAGTGTTGCACTGATCTAGTTAGCTCAGCGTTTGTAATTTTTTTCCTTATGCAGATTAGGTGAAGTAGTTGAGGAGAAATAAAGTGATTGAGGTCCAAACCAAGTGTATATTAGAGTACGTCTCAAGTTTTTGAAGGGAATGTATACTTATAGACCCTATTTTAAAGTTGATTCATAAATTCAGTTAAAAATCAGTCTAAATATGTTTTGAATGTAAATATTTATTTTGGGAGCTCCCTAATGTATAGTTTATATCGTTTTAAAGTAAGAAAAATGAGAAAAATATTGGTCAGCCACTCCGGTGGTTCCTTGTAGCATTCTAAACGATCAATTGTGTGTTGTACCAATTTAGGGTATTATATTTGGTGGTATCAGAGCAAGGTTTAGGCATTCTTAGAACCCGCAGATTAGTGTTGTTAAAGAGTTTATATGTAGACATGCCTCTAAATAGTTATGTCATTCTTCTTCATCTGTAATGATAGTAACAACTCCTCATTTTTGTCTTAATCTCAGATTTTATATATGGATGAGAGCTTAGGAAATAGTAGAGAGGAGATGCATGAGAGTATAGCTTCTTTAGCTGTTGATTCTGGTGATAAGTTCATCCCAGACTTTGAGTATGGAGATCATGAAGACGCAGAAGTAGATGAGGCGACCTTCTTTAAGAATTTGATCGCTACCCTAAGGCATATAGTGAGAGCCATTCCCCAGACACCTGCTAACCCACCTGTTCAGCCCATCCAACCAGTTTCTCTAGTCACAGCATTTTAAGAATCCCCAGTTGAGAGGCTCCGGAGGTACCAGACAATCAATTTCTTTTATAAAGGATATGACGATCCTGTCATAGCTGACCAGTCAGATGTACCTCACACTTGAGGGAATAATAGAGTATGTCATCTACCTGCTGAAAGGTGACGCAATAGAATGGTGGGAGACCATTGAGATGTCATTAGAACCTGTGTGACCTACTTTGGATCGATAGTTGTAGGAGTTTCGCCAAACGTATACCAGAAAAGCCCATATGGATGTGTTGAGGGATCGGTTCACTAAGTTAACCCAATGGGACATACCAGTATTTGAGTATGAGGTAGTGTTCCTCCAGCTAAGCAAGTATGCCCAAAGTTGGTTTCGTAAGAGTAACATCACCATAGAAGGTTCAGAGAGGGTCTCTGACTCGACATCCTGACTCACCTACCTGTAGATCTACCGTAAGTTTTTGTCGAGCTAGTTTGTCATAAAAATGTAGTAGAGAGAGTTTTAGGAAGAAAAACGATGACAAATGGTGCTACTTCTGATCAGGGGAGAGAAGTGGTCGAGTCAGCAGAATCATCCCAGCAGTCCAAGAGAATGAAAGAGTCTTAGGGATTTTGATGGGACCTGGTAAGTCAGTCTAGTAGACCAGTGTAGAGTTTGAGTAGGGATGGGAGTAGACCAATCTATAGGAGGCCATTGTCTACCACACCAGTAGCTAGCTTTAAGGGATCATCGAAAGTGCCTTCTTAGCCCAGTTGTATCCTCTGTGGTAGGAGACACCCAGGAGTTTACAGGAAAGGGACCAGGGGATGCTACCATTGTGGATTCCTAAATCATTTCATTCGAGATTGCCTAGAAACACATGATGTAGCTCCAGCATCAACTTAGCATTCAACTTCAACAGTTTAGAGGGGTAGAGGATCTTAGAGAGGAGGGAGTTCTTTTGGTCAAGCCGGAGGGGTATAATTCAGTCTAGAGCTAGTGTGGAGCCTAAAGTTGCCTTTCGACAGTATGTGATTCGAGCTCAGGAGGAGGAGTATACAATTAATTTGATCTCAGGTACCCTTAACCTATTCCTTATTCCAGTTACCACCCTAGTTGACCTAGTATCTAACCTTTTAGGGTTAGATGTTCTAGTCATTTAGATATGTTGTAGATGACCTGTCAAAATATTGAGGACGAAATTTCTTATTAGGAAGAGAGAGTTGTAATAGTCTGAATCCTAGGTTAATAGTTTAGGCCAACCCAAGATCCATAAGTCGAGCCCATTAGATCTTTTAAACTAGTTTGGACCAGTTTATGAGGGTATTGGGCTTAATTTTAGCCCAAGTGTTAAAGGTTAGTGATGGTTTTAAGTTGGGTTTAAAAAAAGAAGGTCCAAAAGTGTAGTTTAATCACATCTTGTTGATCGTGTGTAAATATATTGTGTTTTGGCACACAATTCTCTGCAAGTAATATAGTAGTGAGTGAGTATCATCTTCACATAGATTTGAGGTATTATAAAAGCCATCTATAGCAAACAAAAAATGTCATGAACTAAATCTAAACTAATTAAATCTAAGTATATATGTACGATGGTATAAACAAATGAAAGTATAGTTGTGGCAGATGGTATATATAAATGGTGATGAAATGTTGTGGTAAGAATGCAGTGAAATGGAGTGAAGTGGTTGTGGTGAGAATTGTAAAAAATGTAACAGTTTGCTGAAACAAGAATTTAAATAAGTGGAAAAAGTAAGCTAAAGTAAGAAAATAAATTAAAATCTGGGAAATGAGATCAGACTTACAACATCACACAATCGAGCCCTTCTATAGGTAAATGACATGGATTTGCTATGGAAATAATATTCTATGCTAAGCATGATCTTTGTTTCTATGAGTATGTTACCCGACACGATTTGCTGAAAATACTCCTAAACTACAACACTAGTTTATCGACTAAGTCCTATCCCTTTTAGTCGAATGAAACCCTTTCCTTATCTCTAATGCGGGATAGAACCTCCCCATCCCGATTTGGCTCCCTTGCTCGCGTAGATCTAACCTAGCTCTCTCGATACTAGGTATCTATACTTAGAAAAGACAGCTCTCAAAAGCTCTTACAAGACTAAGCATATTACGCTACAACAAACGACAATCTCTCAAAAGTTCTTACAATGCTACAGCGCATAAAGATTAAAACAGTAAGCAAAACAACATTTAAACATAGAAACATTAAACCATTCATTAAAATAAAATAAAGTCATCTAACATAAATCCAACACCAAATAAGGTAATACATGGTGTGGCTAAGTTCATCCAAAAATATTCAAGTTTAGTAAAAGCCCAAGAAGATAGAAAATAAAGAACAAGGAGAAGAAAACCTCCCAAATGAGCTGATTTCGTGACCTAGCTTTACCACCATGCATCACCCTAGCAAGCTAGCCTTTCTCGAGGTCTAGCGGATACCTCCTTTAAGCTCGGCTATGGAGGACACCACGAAAAGGGGATGAAAAATGAAGAAGAAAATATAAATGTGCCAGCCGTCTCTCTCTTAGGTCGCCTCCCAAACCTTTCCCAAAAGTCTCTTTAAAATATAGTGTACCTTAGCTATTTATAGAGGGAATATTTCGAGGGTTTTGTGCCCAAAATTCCCTTTGTACCATAAGTGGCATCATTATCACGTGAAGGGGTCGTTATTGTGGCAGGTGGTCCCAAAAATTATAGTAGGGGTGATGAGTCACGTATGTTTAGACAGCTAAACAAAGATATTTTTTGTTATTTTGTCTTTTCTGCTCCAGTTCTACGGTCCATATTTTGCTACAAGTTTTTCAACATTTTATCTCCAGAATGCTATAGTAACAATTCTCCAGCATGCTACAGCGGCCACATCATCTCCTAAAGCTTCCATTACCTGTACAATACCACAAAAAGTGAGACATATCCGTCAGCAGCACCAGTTTTTGATAAATTTATGGTGCAACAAGACTTTAACACCAAATACAACTATATGACCTAAATGCAATCTAAATACTATGATATGGGATTTAAAACAAACAACAATCTAAGTAAAAAGGCACATATTACAACCTTTTTACGGGGTTTTCATATCCCAAACTTAAGCAGTTGCTTGTCCTCAAGCAATGGATAATGATTAGAAAAAATAATGTTATGGCAGAAGTTTATTCAAGGAAATAGTGTTGGATAAAATTTCAGCCCTCAGAAATAAATGGCTTCAACATGCTAGACAAGTCAGGATATCAAGAACTTTTCCCTAAAGCAAGACCCTTTGTATTGTGTGTGCGTTATTGTATACAGTCCATGCTTAATGAAGTTAGAAAAATTATAATCAAGTTCTTTATTCTTCTTTATCATTTCTTTACCAATTAACCCCATATTTACTCCCATTAACATCAAGTTAACATAATTTAAGTTAAATTTTTTTAAACACTGGAACGAGGGGAGTTAGCCTATTACAACTACCATCCTACACTTTAGATGAATGAGAGCATACCTTTCATCCCCGAACTATTTAGGTTGAGTCATCCCATGACTACTTTAATTCACTCATATGCTATAGCTACCATTTATTAAAACGCAGTATCCAAGCACTGCTATAGCAAAGAGGAGTGTTCACTCTACAGTTATGTCGAAGCATTTATTCGTAATTCAAGAAAATTTAAGCACAAGGGAGTTTAATCAAGCATTTATCAATTAAGCACATTATTCATAAATTGATGCTATAACATGCAAAGGTTCTTTCATAAAAAATCTAAGTTCCTTAAGCATGGAAAGCATACGATCGTGTATCAAGGTTCACAAAGTCTCAAGCTCTAAAGTGGATCCTATCAATCCTAACAGTCATGTACATTCAATTCACAGCCATGGAAAACATTTACCATCATCGGGCATCCTTAACTTATTTCAACAAAAACTAACTTAACTTAACTAAATGCCATAACATAATTCTACCAATGTTATCTATGCAAATGCTTAACTATGGACAATGTCACCTCAAAACTTGAAGGTTACTTTGTCCTCAATATCACCATTTTGGTGGTGTATTGTCCCAAGTAAGCCTGGCGTGTCTGCATTTTAGGGTGGATTCTTCTGGTTGGGTGGTCTTCGTTGAGGTGGTACCTTATGTAATATCCCAAATATCAAACCAGGGACAATATTGAAAATATTGGAAAATTTAAGATTTAAATTGAATTAGTGCTAAAAGATGAGAAGAATGATTTAGAATAGTGTTTAAACTAAATTGTATAAATAGATAAGTTAAGAGGACATTTTAGTCTTTTTAAAGGAAAGTGAATTAAAATAGATAAGAAGAAATAGAAAGGTAAAGTAATTTTCTTACACTTATTCTTCATCTTCACGTGGGTATTCTCTCCTCCCAAACACAATGTAAATTTTTATTAGTTAGTGTTTTCTTTAAATTATGAGTTACTTTCGTAACATGGAGTAATATATGTGCATAAGAGAAGATTAGATGAGATTAAAATGAAGAGATAAGGAAAATAATAGGGATTTTATAAAATGGGTTTTGAAAGGATATGTAAATCTAGGAGTGTTTATGGATGTTTTATGGTAGATTTGACTTGTCATAGAGGCAAATGAGAGACTAAAAACATTGGATAAGATTTATAAACACATTAGAAAAGCGGTGTAATTCATAGAACTTAATGTTCTTGGTAGAGATTAGATGTTTTGTGAAATAAGATGAAGGAAAATTTGTATGGGTAAGTAGAGAAGAGTTGCATAGCATTTTTGGATGTTAATATAAAGAAATTTGGCCCATTTGGCTAAAAATCGGGTTAAAAACTGGAAAATCTGGGCAAGGGTATTCGTACTGATAGATCAATATCGATACTATAGGCTAAAAAGGGATGAATTTGTTGGGTAATAACGATACATATTCAATAAGCATCGATACCGTTGAGGCAATATCGATACCATTGAAAGGGTATCGATACCAAGCAAACATCGAATCTAATTTCGGTATCAATACCGTAATGGAGTATCGATACCATAGAAGGGTAGTATCGATACCACGTAAAGGGTATCGATACCATGAAACATCAAACCTAATTTTGGTATCGATACCAGGAAGGGGTATTGGTACCCTAGTGTAGAAGTATCGGTACTAGGGTAGTAGTATCGATACTTTGGAATCAGAAATGTTAAAAATTAGTTGATAATGATATAGAAAGTTAATAATATATTCTCTTGAATATGGTTTAATTTCAATGGTTAGGTAATATACTAACATTGAGTATGGCACATGTTTTAATAGATGATTGAATAGATCGGAACCAAACTCCCGAGACAAGTAAAACTAAGGAAAAGGGCAAAGTTCTAGAGTAATCATCCTTACTTTTGGACACTTAGCGAGGAAAGCCAAGTGAGTACATTTATTGTATGAAATTGACATGAAAATGATTATAAATTATTCAAGATGTAATATTTAAATGTTAATGTATGATTTACAATAATTATTATGTTTTATTGAATACATGAAAATGATATTGTGAATGAGTTTTAGAGTATGAACTGCTCTAAAACGAATAAAAGAATCATGCATATGGGTGCATTATTGGCATGAAATGATGCCATAGCTGAAATGCATATAGATACATTGTCAACATAAAAGAATAATGCATATGGGTGCATTATTGGCATGAAAGGATGTCGTAGCTAAAATGTATATGGGTACATTGTTAGCATAAAAGAATAATGCATATGGGTGCATTATTGGCATAAAAGGATGCCATAGCTGAAATGTATATGGGTACATTGTCAGCATAAAATAATAATGTATATGGGTGCATTATCGGCATGAAAGGATGCCATTGTTGAAATGCATATGGGTGCATTATCAACATAAAAGTATATTTTAGTTGGAATGCATAATGGTGCGTTACAAATATGAAAGAATGTTATAAATGAAAAGAAAGAAAGGAAATATAGTCAATGCTTATGATAATTGGGAATGAAATATCGTTTGATTTACAAGGGTTAGACAATCCTTAAAGATTATACCATTTGATGGGAACTAAATATTATGAATTATTTATGAGTACATAAAAGTTACTTTACAATACTATGACTCACTAAGTAATGACTTAACGTGTGTGTTTTCACGCATATGTACCAGCAGAGAATAATCAAGTAAGGAGTGCAGTTGTAGCGGCAGATATCATCCACCAAGGTTGACAAACACATTTTGTAATATACTTAATGAATATGTATTTATTATGTTAATTATGTGAAATTAAGTTTGAAACAAAATTTTAAAGAATTTTCAAAACGAGTAAACAATTTTTTAAAGTTATGTGACATTTGTATTCGTATACGTAACCGTATATAGAATATAGGTGTTACATTTATTAGTATCAGAGCTACAGGTTTAGCTGATTCTAGGCCAAAAATTAGTTCTATTTTTTTTATAAAAAAAAAAGATAGAAATTACATGCCAATAAGGTTGTCAATGTTACTGAGATGGTGTCATTAGAGGATGATTGATAACACTCCTTACTGATGATAATGTTATTGAGATGGTTTCAATGCTACTAATGATAATGTTATCATTATGATGTTTCATTAGATGTCATGATCTTCTAACTCGAGAAGAGCTGGGGAACAAGAAATGCAAGAGGAAAATGAGAGTGAAAGTTATGAGGATAATAGTGCACAACCTGTTCCTTCTGAAAATGCAAGTGTACTTGTACCTCAAGGGATTCCGACGCCTGAGTTTAGAACTTTCATGCAAGCCCTTAATGCTATAATGACTCGGTTACAACCTCTTCCTGCTCCTCCAATACTTAGAATGTTGATTCCAAAGGAGTTGAAGAGTTTGAGAGCTCCAGAGTTTCGAGGAGATGAGGGTGAGGGTTCTATAGAGGTCGATATATGGTTAAATGATGTGATATTAATGCTTGAAAGCCTACAATGTTTAGATTAGGAAAAGTTGGGAGGAGTTGTATCTTTTTTTAGAGGGCCAGCTCTAATATGGTGAACTAACACTAAGATGTATGCACCATCGGAGCAAGTCACCTGGAAATTTTTCCAGGAAGAATTCAAAAACAAGTATATGGGTAAACAGTTTAAATGGGAAATGTTATTGAAGTTCCTTAATTTAAAGAAAGGTGATCGAGCAGTTCATGAATTTGAGGCTGAGTATAATAAGTTGAGCCGTTTTGCCACTGAAGTTGTGACAAACGACAATGCAAGCCGTGATTAGTTCATAGAAGGTTTGAGGCCGAAGCTGAAAGAGTTGATGTTGGCCTTAAACTTGTCGAGTCTACAAGAAGTTATAAATAAAGCCGAAGCTATTGAAAAAGCTCAGGAGGAAGCATTAGTGGAGGAACAGAGTGTTCAAACGGGAAAAATAGTGGGATTGCCTTCCACTCTCCATTATGCTAAAAGAGAAAAAGGCTCGAGTTCCATATTTTCTGATAAAGATAGCTTTGCAGCAGTATCACATAAGAGTTGACAATCCAAGTCTTTTGCTGCTAGCTGGGGTAGAACTTCTAGGGAAAGGAATCCATGTCAAACTTTTGGCAAATTGCACTAAGAAGTATGTATATTTGTCAGAGGAGCTTGTTTTCTATGTGGCGATATGAGTCAATTTGCACAGAATTGCCCTAAGAAATCTGGTGATAACTCGGCACAGTCTGAAAGATCAGTAGTAGCCTCAAATAGAAATAGAGAAAGAGGTAGATCCAGGGGGTAAATGGATTCAGTATAGAGACAAGGTACTCAGGGAGTTGTTAGAATTTATAATATCAAGACTAATGAGGATCGGAATGACCCTGAAATTATAACAGGTACATTTTCCCTTTTTAATGAGCCTATTTTTGTTTTAGTTGACCTTGGTTCTTCACATTAATATATTAGTACTAAGCTAATTAGAAGTAGAGGAATTCCTTTAGAACCAATTATGAGTGAGTTGATAGCGATAAATCCCATGGGACAAAGTGTAAGTATCACTAGAATATATAGAAAATGCCCTATAAAGATCCAAGAGGTTATATTTTCGGCAAACTTAATAGAGTTGCCCTTCGATGAATTTGAAATTATTTTGGGCATGGACTGGTTGTCTTCACATTATGGATGGGTTTATTGTCGGCAGAAAAGGTTGTTTTTATAGACTGTTGAAGGTTCAGAAATTGTAGTAATCGGCGAAAGATCGAAATTATCTTCGAATGTGATATCGGCTATGATTGCGAAGAAGATGATATCGAAAGGATGTGTAGCTTTTCTTGCCAATGTGATAAATACTCGAGTTCTGGAAGCTAAAATCAATAATATTCCCACCGTTAGAGAATTATTAGATGTTTTTCCAGATGTGTTACCAGGATTGCCTCTGAATCGTGAAGTAGAGTTCAGGATTGAGGTTTATTTGGGTACGGAACCTGTATCAATGGCTCCATATAGAATGGCTCTGACTGAATTGAGAGAATTAAAAGTCTAACTACAAGGCCTTCTAGATAAGGGGTTTGTAAGACCTAGTGTTTCTCCATGGGGAGCACCGGTGTTGTTTGAAAAAGAAGGATGAGACTATGCGATTATGTATCGATTACTGTCAATTAAACAAAGTCACAATAAAGAAAAAATATCCTCTTCCGAGGATTGAAGATTTGTTTGACCAATTAAAAGGAGCATCTGTGTTTTCTAAGATAGACTTAAGGATAGGGTACCATCAGTTGAAAATCATAGACGATGATATTTCAAAGATCGCTTTTCGGACTCGGTATGGGCACTATGAATTTATAGTAATGGCATTTGGTTTGACTAATGCACCAGCGGTATTCATGAATTTGATCAACCGAGTATTTCAACTATATTTGGACCAAGTTGTGGTGATATTTATAGATGATATCTTGGTATATTCCAAGTCAAGAGAAAAGCATGATGTTCATCTTTGAGTAGTTCTTCAGACACTCCGCGAGGAAAAGTTGTATGCCAAATTGTCAAAATGTGAATTTTGGTTAGCCGAGGTTGCTTTCCTTGGTCACATAGTTTCCAAAGAAGGTATTCGAGTATATCCAAGAAAGATACAAGCTATTGTGGATTGTCAATCTCCAAAGAATGTTTCTGAGGTTCGAAGCTTCTTGGTTTACCGGGAAGAACTTCTGAATGTTAGCTTTGCCGCTAACTAAACTGTTGTGGAAGGAGGTGCCTTTTGTTTGGACAGAAAAGTGTCAAGAAAGTTTTAAAGGACTCAAGAGACTATTAACAGGGGGCCCAGTACTGGTTCAACCTGAATCCGGAAAAGTTTATGTTGTGTTTAGTGATGCATCTCATAATGGACTAGGGTGCATGTTGATGCAATATGGAAAGGTTGTAGCTTATGCTTCAAGACAGTTGAAGAATCATGAGAAAAATTATTTGACGCATGAGTTAGAATTGGAGGCAGTTGTGTTTGCACTAAAAATATGGCGTCATTATTTGTAAGGTGAGCGGTGCCATATTTATACAGATCACAAGAGCCTGAAGTATTTGTTGACGCAGAAAGAATTGAACTTGAGACAAAGAAGATGTATTGAGCTTCTAAAAGATTACAATCTAATCATCGACTATCATCCAGGAAAGGAGAATATTGTAGCAGATGCATTAAGCTGAAAGATTTTTGCTTCTCTAAGGGCCTTGGATACACGCATGTTAGTAAAAGAGGATAGTGCTTTAATTGATGAGCTTAAGTTAAAGCCGACGTTTTTGGATCGGATTAAAGAATTGCAAAAGTTAGATGAGAAATGTTTGGCGATGATGGCACAAGTCGAAAGGAATGAAATCAAACACTTTGAAATGAGAGTTGATGGATGTCTATACTATAAGGGGAAGACTTTGTATTCCCGACGATGATGATTTGAGGAGGGATATCCTGTATGAGGCACATTATAGCCCTCTGACTATGCATCCAGGCAGAAATAAAATGTATCAAGACTTGAAAAGTCGTTACTGGTACTCTGGCATGAAAAGAGCTGTAACAGAGTTTGTTGCTAAATGTCTAACATGTCAGCAAGTGAAAGCTGAACATCAAGTGTCATCTGGGTTATTACAACCAATAATTATTCCTAAGTGGAAATTAGAATGAGTTACGATTGATTTTGTTTTGGGGTTAGCTTTGTCACCGGGTAAAAATGATTCGATATAGGTACTAGTAGACCGATTGACCAAGATGGCTCATTTTATTTCGGTTCGAGTGGATTACTCGATGGATAAGTATGTAGAGTTGTACATTAAAGAAATAGTCAGACTGCATGGAGTACCTATATCAATAATATCTATTCGAGACCCAAGGTTTACTTCAAGGTTCTAGAAGTCGTTGCATGAGGCATTGGGTACTTGATTGAACTCCAACACAACTTTCCATCCGCAGACAGATAGGCAGTCAGAGCGAGCCATTCAAATAGTTGAGGATATACTAAGGATTGTAATATCCCAAATATCATACCAGGGACTGTATTGAAAATATTGGAAATTTTAATATTTAAATTGAATTAGTAGTAAAAGATGAGAATAAGGATTTGGAATAGTGTTTAAACTAAATTGTATAAATAGATAAGTTAAGAGGACATTTTAGTCTTTTTAAAGGAAAGTGAATTACAATAGATAAAAAGAAATATGAAGGTAAAGTAATTTTCTTACACTTGTTCTTCTTCTTCATCTTCACGTGGGTATTCTCTCCCCCCAAGCATAAGGTAATTTTTTATTAGTTAGTGTTTTCTTTAAATTATGGGTTACTTTCGTAACATGGAGTAATATATGTGCATAAGAGAATATTAGATGAGATTAAAATGAATAGATAAGGAAAATAATAGGGATTTTATAAAATGGGTTTTGAAAGGATATGTAAATCTAGGAGTGTTTATGGATGTTTTATGGTAAATTTGACTTGTCATAGAGGCAAATAAGAGACTAGAAACATTGGATAAGATTTATAAACACATTAGAAAAATGGTGTGATTCATAGAACTTAATGTTCTTGGTAGATATTAGATGTTTTGTGAAATAAGATGAAGGAAAATTTGTATGGGTAAGTAGAGAAGAGTTGCATAGCATTTTTGGGTGTTAATATAAAGCAATTTGGCCCATTTGGCTAAAAATAAGGTTAAAAACTGGAAAATCTAGGCAAGGGTATCAGTACTGATAGAACAGTACCGATATCATAGGCTAAAAATGAGATGAATTTTTTGGGTAGTATCGATACTGATTCAATCAGTATCGATACCGTTGAGGCAATATCAATACCATTGAAAGGGTATCGATACCAAGCATACATCGAATCTAATTTTGGTATCGATACCGTAAAGGAGTATCGGTACCATAGAAGGGTAGTATCGATACCACGTAAAGGGTATCGATACCATGAAACATCGAACATAATTTTGGTATCGATACCAGGAAGGGGTATCAGTACCCTAATGTAGAAATATCAGTACTAGGGTAGTACTATTGATACTTTGGAATCAGAAATGTTAAAAATAAGTTGATAATGATATATAAAGTTAATAATGTATATTCTTTTGTATAGGGTTTAATTTCAATGGTTAGGAAATATACTAAGTGTGGCACATGTTTTAATGGATGATTGAATAGATCGGAACCAAGCTCACGAGACAAGTAAAACTAAGGAAAAGGGAAAAGTTCCGGAGTAATCATCCTTACTTTTGGACACTTAGCGAGGAAAGCCAAGTGAGTACATTTATTGTATGAAATTTACATGAAAATGATTAGAAATTATTCAAGATGTAATATTTAAATGTTAACGTATGTTTTACAATAATTATTATATCTTATTGAATACATGAAAATGATATTGTGAATGAGTTTTAGAGTATGGACTGCTCTAAAACGAATAAAAGAATAATGCATATGGGTGCATTATTGGCATGAAAGGATGCCATAGCTAAAATTTATATGGGTACATTGTCAGCATAAAAGAATAATGCATATGAGTGCATTATTGGCATGAATGGATGCCATAGCTGAAATGTATATGGGTAGATTGTCATCATAAAAGAATAATGCATATGGGTGCATTATTGGCATGAAAGGATGCAATAGCTGAAATGTATATGGGTACATTGTCAGCATAAAATAATAATGCATATGGGTGCATTATCGGCATGAAAGGATGCCATCGTTGAAATGCATATGGGTGCATTATCAACATAAAAGTATATTTTATTTTGGAATGCATAATGGTGCATTACAAATATGAAAGAATGTTATAAATGAAAAAGAAAGAAAGAAAATATAGTCAATGCTTATGATAATTGGGAATGAAATATCGTTTAATTTGCAAGGGTTAGACAATCCTTAAAGAAAATACCATTTGATGGGAACTAAATATTATAAATTATTTATGAGTACATAAAGGCTATTTTACAATAATATGACTCACTAAGTAATGACTTAACGTGGGTGTTTTTACGCATAGGTAACAACAGAGAATAATCAAGTAAGGAGTACAACTGTAGCAGCAGATATCATCTACCAAGGTTGACTCACCAATAACATTAGGATTTTAGAAATCATTTTGAAACCTGTCTGGCATGTAATCAAGTTTAACAAACATATTTTTTAATATGCTTAATGAATATGTATTTATTACGTTAATTATGTGAAATTAAGTTTGAAACAAATTTTTAAAGAATTTTCAAAACGAGTAAACATTTTTTAAAGTTATGTGACATTTGTATTCGTATGCGTAACTGTATATAGAATATGGGTGTTACACCTCAGATGTTGCAGCAGAAGTTTCAGCTGCACGCCTGGCTGACCTCTTCAAGCGATGTCTAATCAGGTGTGGTTCAACAAGCTATGGTTGCACAGGCGAGTGTTGGATCTCCTCAATGTCAACAGTAGAGTCAAACATTGCTTATTCATCGATCTTCTCAGCATCATCGGGATGGGCATGATGGACGAGGGAAGGGTGTCATGTGGCTTAATGTCATAGGGTCCATAGGCCCAATAGTATTGGAGTGGGCATCCTCATCAGATTGTTCTGCTTCAACTGGTGAGGTAGTTGTCTATCTAGTCTAGTGGTCTATGGCTTGTGGAGCTTCTGTAGGAAATGCTTTGGCAGTTTTTTCCTCCTCCAAAATGTCTTTAGGGAAAGAAGAGAAACTGTTGATGTTCAAAGTCATCATCTTCTTGAAAAAAAAAAGGACATGACTGCATCTATTTGCTTCACATAGTTGAAGAATGCATGCATCTTGGTCTCCAGCTTCTTAACACTCTCCTTTGTTTCTCGCTAGGAGGTCACTATAGCCCCATTCTTACCACAACAATAGTTTTAGCACCTTTTTCGAGGATCTCTTTGGGACCATCCTCATCAAAACCCATCAGCTTCAGAATCAATTTCATAGTTATGCCAACCTTTGTTAGGATGTTTTCTTCAAACATCTCATCCACACTTTCTTCTTTTTGCACATGATAGTGATCAAGTTTAGAAATATCAGTGTCCCCTTTTTTCGTTTGAGACATTCATAAATTTCTTGGAAAATGACCTCACTGACACTAATCAGATGCCCAAAAATAATGGAATGTAAAAGAAGCATCCGCTGCAGCGAGACAGTTGTATGGTGCAGTGTAGGCATTCATCAAGTTTTAATGAAGTGATTTCATTCCTTACTTGAGGCGTCAGACAATGCATCTCTACTCTCCACTTGCTAGGGTTTTCACCTTACCTCTGTAACCCTTGGAAGCATAAATCCTCCAAGACTCCCACTTAGGTTTCAACATTTGATGAAGCAAAAAATTTTGTATGATGGTTGGTGACATTCTCCAGTTGAAAGAAACGGTTTATGACTTTTGGTGTGAAGTGAACTCTCCTCCCATGTACCCAAATTCTATACTTTGTAGGCTTGGTAAGGTGAGCGTAAAACTCTGTCACGATGGCAGGGGCGACATCACCCGGATGTTGAGCAAAAACCTCCCAGTAGTGTTTTTCTATGACAAAAGTTACCTCAGAGGGAAAAGGCTCTTCACCTTCCACCGACAGAATAAAACTCTACTCCAAGTACACCTACCGACCTTTCATATGTTGAAATCTCTTCTCCACCGCATCATCTTTAAATTTCTAAACGGGTTTTACGGTGACAATTGAGAGGAAGAACCCTTAAAGGAAACATTTTTACAGTGAGCCATCTTAGTTATGATAAAAAGAAAAATTTGTTGTGGCGGCAGTGGGGGTTTCACGGTGGAAAGAAGAAAAAGAAAGAAAACTCAAGTGGTGGCTATGGCAGAAATTGGGTGGAGAAGAGGGAGTTTGAGAGAGAAAATAAAAAAATTAAAAACAAATTGAAGAAGAAAAAGAAGAGGAGTAGGCAGTTTTAAAGAAAAAGTGAGTGGTTTTAGGGCAGTTAATGCAAAATTAGGAAAGAGAAAAGGAAGGTAATAATTACCTAGAATGTGATTAGTTAGTTTGAAAAGTTAAAAAGGAATAAAAATAAATAGAATAATTAAAAGATATTTCTTTTTGATATCTTTTAAGCTCATTCCTCGCACTACCACATGTCTTCGGATGAACTAGAAAACAAACTAAAGTTAAAATTGAATTGAAAAGGAAAGAAAATAAATAGTTAACTTAAAACAATTATTTATATACAAACTACAAAAATAATTGTTGTAGTGAGAGTTTGAAGAGTGGGTGGTGCAAACTCTGAAACATCATGGAGGAGAAGTGTTGATTTATCTTGAAATATTGGGGCTCCATTGTACACCTCGAGGCATTGGCCATTCACATTAAATATGGAGCCATCGTCAAGGTTCTTGATGTCCACGGCTCCTTGCAGGTACACGTGATGTACTTGAAAAGGTCCAGACCATTGGAACTTCAGTTTGCCCGAAAAAAGCTTTAGCCTTGAATTATATAGGAGGACTTGTTGGCCTTCATGAAATTACCGCGGCATATATTTTTCCATGCCATCATTTGGCCTTTTCTTTGTACAAACTTGCATTTTTATAAGCTTGATCATGAAATTCCTCATTTCATTTAGCTCTAGCAACCTTTTCTCACCAGTCAGTTGGGTATCCATGTTGAGCTTCTTAATTGCCCAATAAGCCTTGTGTTCTAGCTCAACAAGAAAATGGCATGCTTTGCCATAAACTAACTTGAATGGGGACATACCCAACGGAGTTTTAAAGGCTTGCGATAAGCCCATAGTGGCTCATTGAGCTTCGGGGACCAGTCTTTTCTCTTTGGATTAACAACCTTTTTGAGAATCTGCTTGATTTTATGGTTGGCCACATCAACCTACCCATTGGTCTGGGGGTGATATGATGTAGAGATTTTATGTCGCACTCTATACCTTTGTAATGCCTTATCAATCAATTTTTGTCGAAGTAGGTACTTTCATCACTGATAATGGCTCTAGGTGCTCTAAATAGTGTGAATATTTTCTTGTGAAGGAACTTGAGCACGTTCTTTGAGTCATTTATTGGTGCTGTTATGGCTTCGACCCACTTGGACATGTATCCCACTGTTAAGAGTATGTACAGATCACCAAAGGATGATGGAAATGGTCCCATGAAATCTATTCCCCAAACGTAGAAGATCTCTATCTCCATAATGTTTTGCTATGGCATTTCATATCTCTTCGAAATATTCCCAATTTGTTGGCATTGATTACATGACTTGTAGAACTTGTGTACATCCTTAAAAAGAGTTAACAGACTTTAGAACCTTTACAGTTGTCTTAACGCCCCCGAAATGGCCTTCACAATGTGCGTTATGGAAATGAAATAGAATATTCTGTTGTTCTTCTTTAAGGATGCATCTCATAATGATTTGGTCAGCACATTGCTTGAAAAAATAGGGATCATCCCACTGATAGTGTCACACATCATGTCTGAACTTCGTTCTACCCTGGCTATTCAAATTAGGAGGCAAAACACCACTAACAAGAAAGTTAACTGTGTCAGATACCACAGACATGTCTCGAAAGATAAAATTTTTTCATTAGGGAATTCCTCCTCAATTTCTAGATTGTCATGGCATTCATTTATATTGTCCAACCTAGATAAATGATTAGCAACCTGATTTTCAGTGCTTTTTCTATCCTTAACCTCTAAATCAAATTTTTGCAGCGAAAGTATCCACCTAATAAGTCTAGGTTTGGCATCTTTTTATTCACTAAGTACTTAATAGATGAGTGATCAGTGTGCACAATGACCTTAGTTCCTATCAAGTATGCCCTAAACTTATCAAAAGAAAATACCACGGCAAGTAATTTTTTTCAGTGGTTGTATAGTTTATTTTTGCTTCATTTAGTGGGTGACTAGCATAATAAATGACATTAAATATTTTATCTTGCCTTTGCCCGAGCACTTTACCCACAACGTAGTCACTTGTATCGCACATCAGTTCAAAAAGAGATGTCTAGTCAGTGGGATAAATATTGGTGTTGTGACAAGTCTTTCCTTCAGCTTGTAAATGCATTGAAACACTCTTTATCGAACAGGAATGGCTGATTCTGTTGTAGCAAAAGATAGAGAGGCTTCAAAATTTTTGAGAAGTCTTTGATGAAATTCCTATAGAATCCTACATGCCCCAAAAAACTCCTTATACCCTTCACGATGGTAGGTGGAGGTAATTTCTCAAGCAACTCAACCTTGGCTTTGTCGACCTCGATTCTCTTCTTTGAAATCTTGTGGCCCATCACAATTCCTTAAATCACCATGAAGTGGCATTTTTCATAGTTGAGCACTAGATTGGCCTGCTCACATCTCTTCAGTACCTTAGCCATGTTTCCAAGGCATTTATCAAAATTGTCATCCGAGACGGAAAAATCGTCCATTAAAATTTCCAAGAAATCCTCCACCATATCTGAAAAAATGGCAAGCATACACCTCTGAAAGATTTTTAGAGCATTTCATAGTTCAAACGACATCCTTCAGAAGGCGTACGTGTAATAAGGACAACTAAAGATGATATTCTCTTGATCTTCTAGGGCTATGGCATTCTGATTGTACCCTGAGTATTCATCGAGGAAACAATAAAATGACCCACTAATCGGTCTAGAATCTGATCGATGAATGCGAGGGATAAGTGGTCCGTCTTCATTACCTTTTTGAGTTTCGATAGTCTATACAAATCCTCTAACTCGTAATGTTCCTCGTTGGTAATAGCTCATTCTCCTCGTTACTCACCACGGTCACGCCTCCTTTCTTGGGCACACATTGCACCGAGCTGACCCACGAACTATTGGAGATAGGATAAATCACACCATCATTTAGCCACTTGATAATCTCTTTCATCACCACTTTTTCCATTATCAGGTTGAGTCTTTTTTGGGGTTCTACAGAATTGTTATGGCATTCTTCTTGTTGAATCTTCTGTATGAAAATTTTAAGGCTTATTCCCTTCAAGTCTGCCATAGTCCACCTTAGAGCTTTCTTATTTTGTGCAAAGACATTTATCAAACTACATTCTTATTTTGTGCAAAGACATTTATCACTAACTAGATAAGCATATTTCAATTGTGATGGCAAAGGTTTAAGTTCCAAGGTAGATGCATGTTGTAGAGAAGGTTTTGGAGGAACAAATTCATCAAAATCTAAAGGTTCAAAATGCATACCTGGTCTAGCTAAGAGCAACCTAGACTGCTCCACCTCTAAAGAAAAATTTTCGGGCTCCTCAATGCCTTCATCTTCAGTGAATCTTTCATAGTCTTCAAGCTGTAAAAAGTTGTTGTAGTAGAAATTTATAGCTTCATCCTCTACTATTGAATCCACGTCCAACACACATTGGCATTCTTCTGAGTCATCTACATGCTTAAGGGTGTTGAAGACATTAATTGTAACACTATGATCACCCACTCGCATTGTGAACTCTCTTTTCTTGTAATCGATGAGAATACGACTTGTAACTGGAAAATGATGCCCCGAAATGATGGGTGCATTATCGTCGGCCTTACAATCGAGTAAAAGAAAAGTAGCAGGAAATACAAAATTGTTGACTTTCACTATAACATCCTCAATTTTTCTCTCTGGAAGAACATGAGATCGGTCAAGTAGTTGTAGAATCGCAGTGGTAGGTCGAGCATTACCCATTCCAAGCTTTAAGGACACGGACTTGAGCGTTAAATTTATCAACGATAGGACTCTCCCCAGGTCACATAGGGCTCTCCCCATATATTTTTCACCGATAGAACAAGGTATAACAAAGCTGCCACAATTTTTTCACTTCGGTGGAAGTTTAATGAGCGTAGAACAATATTCTTTCACAGTGGCGACAATTTCACACCTTTCCACCATTCTATTCATTGTGACAATTTCCTTGAGAAACTTGGCATTTGTAAGCATCTGATCAATGGCCTCCAAGAGCATAACATTGATGTATAGTTGGTCAAGGATGTCAACAAACTTCTAGAATTGGATGTCATCATTTTGCTTCTTCAGTCTTTGAGGAAATGGCAATGGGGGTTTGACTTCTTCCACTACAGGTGGGGGAATAACTTTTTCTGTGACATTAGTTTGTCCTCCATTAGAAGGTTTACTCGTGGAACCCTTATAATTATGGTTCTCCATAGGTAATTCTTCTTACACTTCAGGTTCTGGTTGCACAATGCTATGGTGGGAATCTTCTTGCATCATCCCGCCAAACTTGTCTCCTTGATTGAGTTGGGTACCACTCCTTAGCGTGAGAGCACTGCATTTCTTCTTTCCATGAGGCTTAGTGACTTCAACATCACTAGGGAGACTACCTAGTGGGCAAGCATGTAATGTTGTAGCAATTTGACCCACTTGGTTCACCAAAGCTCTTTAAGATAAGTTGTGACTTTGCAACAATGCTGCTTGATTATGCAAAAGTGTGCCTTAACTTTGAATTTTCTATGAGTGCTCGTGCAATAAAGCTTTTGTTGAAGCCATAAAATCTTGAAAAGTAGCTTTAAGAGAATTAGAATTTAAAGTACAGATTGAACCTTTGTTAACGTTCTACTACAACATATGTTGTTGTTGAAATCCAGAAGGTTCAGAAATATTTTGTTGTGTCATGTTCAAGTTGGCTGCATTGTTTTTGTTTGCCCATTGATTACTCTATGAGAAGTTAGGATGCTAACGCCATCTTAGGTTATAAGTTTTATAATAGGGGTTATTGATATTTCGATTAAAATTCCCCACGTAGTTGATAAATTCTTGATTTTCCAGGCATCCACTCTCATGATGATTACCACAGCATAAGATGCATGCAGACCTGGCCATCCTGAGTTCCTTCACCTCACTGGAACATTATAGATTTTTAGCATATTTGTTATGACACAAAGTTGGGCAAACACTGAATCCTTAGCATCTAATTTGAATGTCCCAGGTGTTAGGACCGTATACGCACCCATGACGCAACGGAAACAAAAACTTGACGATCTCACTAGCGACCCAAGTACGCAAAATCAAAATCGGGAGGAAAGGATGTGAATACTTACAATGGGTTCCTTGAAAAATAACAAAGACAACAACGACTAATGGTGATCATGAACGGTTCGAATCGTATGCCTCCACGAAAACACGTCTCGGCCTTTACTTAGTTCACCCGATTGAGAGCAAAATTTACTTTTCCCAAAAATAGTTTTAAGAAAAACGGCTGAAGAACATGGTTGTTATACCTTACCTCACTTTAAATATATCAGTTACCCTAACATATTAGGGATTTTAAGTTATTTCGAATTAATAAAAAATCTAATTTAATTAATTCAAATTTAATATACATTAAAGACTTATAAATTGAATTACAATCTTTAACGTTTATTTAAACTCTTATTTAATTATTTCGAATTAAATATCGATTAAAAGAGTTATAATCAAAATTAAATTATTTTAATGTTTACTAATTATATTCGGGATAATTAAAATCATATGTATATAAAATATACATATATTAACTCTAGATATATTTTAGTAACATACAACAAATTGTATATCTTTGTTCATTTCAATCCTGGGGTGTGACCCTGTAGGTTCTTGTTATGTTAGT
The DNA here is from genome assembly GCF_006381635.1 of Hibiscus syriacus. Classification (NCBI taxonomy): domain Eukaryota; kingdom Viridiplantae; phylum Streptophyta; class Magnoliopsida; order Malvales; family Malvaceae; genus Hibiscus; species Hibiscus syriacus. The sequence continues at coordinate 229,764 of NW_024062824.1, read as the reverse complement.
AGTAATTATTACAACAATTCTAATATTACATACAATGAGTGAAATCTAGCAATATATCATTGCCACCTAAGTTACAAGAAATTATGATTCGACATATCATTTTCGTGATTAACTCTTTTATGTATTACATCTTTTTGTCCTTTATATGTAGAATAGGCACAAGTCTTGGAATAGTCACACTTGTATAGCCCATCTATTGTTTCTTGATATCTACAGTATACTATAATTAACGTGTAACACTCCCAGTTAAGAAATTAAGGACTAAATCGAAAAAAATGAACCTTGTAGCCTAGATTTGAACTGTTAGGGAGTTTAAGAGATAAACCCTAAATTTTACCAATTTTTAGGGTTAGTGAAAAATAACCCCCTTTTTTCTCGTGTATTGTTTCAGTACCAACCATCCCAAATAAATCAAACCTCTCCCCCTCATCATCCTCCAGCATTCGACTATAGATACGCCTGCCTCCGGCCGTCGTTGCGGTGTTCGGACGCCACAAGATGAACCAGTAGCCATTTCGACCCATTCCTAACTCTGTAATTACCGAATCAATCATTGATTTACTGAGAGGAATGGAGGGAGCATTTTTGAGCAATTCATCTCTGATCACTGGTCACCGGTCGATGGTGGCTTATACCGCCAGCACCAAGTGAAGCGACGGTCGAGTGTGACCAAAATGCCCTAAAGTGTAAAATGATCTAAAGTATTTCCAAGACCTGGAATGATTAAAGCCTTAAGCTCCAAAATGAATAAATCAACCTCGAATACCTATATGACTATATTATTTGACCAAGTTAAGGAATGAAAGTACTATATGTATTTGAATTTGCGGAAACGACCGAATTAATCAGGAAACCCCTAAGAGACTAGGATAAATTAGAATATTAATTGAATTAAATACCCCCAATAACCTTGAATTAAGCAAATAACTTTGATAAGTATGGAAACACTGACAATTTTATATGTTGTACTGTCTCTAAAAGTTATAACCATGAATTAAAGTACGTCGACAATTCCTAATAATGTTGCAATGTGGAAATGGAATAAAGACTATTGGAATATCCACTCATCTCCTTAAGATATATTCAGCTATGATTCTGAAGATGATATATAGACAAGAATTGTTGGTATTATATAGTGAATACCATGGAAGGGCAATGAATTGATCAGTCGACATGCATCATCTTTGGGAGATGTTTAGCTCAAGTTATTTCGATAATCCGATAGATCAACTCAGATTGTAAATATCTTGGATCTTCATTTCTCCCTTATGAGTTCAAATCACTCCGGTTATATCTGATCACACAAGTAACTTAGATGCAAAGGATATTGAATACCCTATTTGGTTTATTGGACTTAAAATCCTATTAATTCAATGCCTAATCTTGAATACCCCTGATTGTTGGGTAATGGAATCACTCTCAATAAATCTGAATCTTGAATTATTTGTATAAAGGTTCCTAAACACTTTCCTGATGTACATGAATCATATTGGGATTCTAAAGTATAAACCTTAAATGTCTGACTAGATCAGTTAGTAATCGATTTACTTCAATAAGACCTCGTTCCTGGAATCCAATCAAATTACATCAGTTTCATGCTATCCATTTTGATAACTACCTAGTGTCTCAAAGGAATACTTGGATCTCTAGTGTGTTCCACATGTACTACATGACGGTTTTATATGTTTTGAAATGAGTTTTAATGAAATATTGATTTATTGGTTTATGAAACATGGTAACATAGTATGTGATATCTGTTGAGTTAATCGATTGACGGAATCGGCCAAGAGGGGGTGAATTGGCAATTAAAAATTTGGTGGAAGCTTTTACAGAAAATTGAAAGTAATTGCACAGCGATTTAGAGTGGTTCAACTTTCTCAACCAAAGTCTACGTCCACTACCTTAGCTATCCACACTAAGGATTTTCCACAAATTCACTAATTTGTCTTTCTTTTGAGGACAAAGAGTAACCTTACAAACACTCAAGAATTATACCCCAAATTCTTGAGAACACTCACTCTAAAAGAGAACAATACAAATTTGCAAACTTACAAGGAAATTCTCACAAGGTAGATTGTTTGCACAATTCTAGAACAAAGAAAAGAACACTCAAGAATGAATACAATTGAGTACAAGTAGTGTTCTTGAAAGCAAAATGAATATTGAATGAAAAATAAGCTTGAAATGCTCAAACTTGAGGTTTGATGCTTTCTCTTTGATTCTCTCTTGATTCTAGTTGCTTGTTGTTTCTTGTTGTTGATCAATGGATTCTAAGCTTGTTTAAATACACCTTGAATCACTTCTGAACGTTGTGGATCATTAATGAAGTTATTGGAGCCGTTTAAGTGTGAAGACAATTAATATTTCTGCTTGGAGCATGGGGGAAATCGGTACCCCCTCATGGGGAATCGGTTCCCTAAGTGTAAAATTCAAATATTTCGACCATTAAATAGGGGAATCGGTACCCCCTTGAGGGGGGAATCGGTTTCCTCCGAGCATTCTGTTTTTCTCAGAGCCAAACCATTCAGGGGGAATCGGTTCCCTCTGAACAATCTGGAATTTGTTGCTTTGAAATGGTTCGAAATATTTTGTAAAATTGTTTTAAAATTATTTTTAAGATTAAAACTTAATTTTACACTTGAGTAAGGATCAAAAATGACATTTGAAAGATTTGGAGTAATATTTTGATATTCGAATAATTATATATAATATTCTTAGAAAATCTTTTTGGAAAATCTTAAAATTCATTTAACTTAATTTGTTATATCGAAATATCAAAATGTTTTCAATAATCTCCCCCTTTTTGATATAACAAAACATTTTAGTAATTTTAAGATTTTATTTTGAAATCAAGTTTGAAATTGCTCCCCCTTGCTCTAACACTTCTCCCCTTTAAAACATTTTTAAAATTTCTCCCCCTTTTTGTTAAATCAAAAAGACTTTTAAAAGATTTTAAACAAGGTTTTGAAATCATTAAGCCAACTGATTATATATAGATAAATAACTTAAGCTCCTAAGATCATAATCAAGAGAAACGTTAGCCATTAGTTTCATAATCAATATTCATAAACAATGTGACATGGAAAAATTGGTCATATATCTAATTGATGTAAATGATGCAATAATGATTAAATTTAACCAAACCAAATTTATAGAAATATAAGTTCAAACATCCATAATTTATCAAATTAGTTCAAATATCCAACAACCAAAGTAAAAATAATCCAAAAACATTCAAAATGTTAAAACAATAAGCTTTAAGTTCAAAGTACTAAAGCATAACACATAATCAAGTATCCGTAGGAGGATCGGGAGGAGGAAAATGAGCTCGCATAGCGGCCATCTCATGTGAGAGTGCATCAATGCGTTCATTCATAGAAGCGTTGTTTGTGTGCATCTCCCGGAGAATTTCCAATTGTTGAGCTCCCATTGTGGATAAATGAGATTCTATAGAAGTGAAGCGAGAATCCATGGAAGTATATCGGAAATCAAATGTCTCCATAAAGGATTGAAAGTATGGAGGCATTTGATCCTCTGGCTGTTCTTGTTCCTCTGCTCGTGCTTGTTCCTCGTGCTGTTCTGGTTCATCGTCGGAGTCGTCAACTTCATGCGGTTGCTCACCGGTACGAACTCAAAGACCAGTTTCTTCATTGATCTTCCATCCCGATTTAGTTAAAGAGAATAGATCGATTTGGTTTTTGAGGGGAAAGGAAGCATCAAGACCAACTCTAAGCCTAGCTTTCTTAAACAGATTACTAAGAATACAACTATAAACTAAAGAAGAACACAATTTCTTATTGGGAACAAGATTTACGGTTTCCACAAGTTCAGCAAAAATAATCTGTGGAAGGTTAATTTTGTGATTATTTTGGACACAATGAAGCCAAAATAGATCTAAGGCGCGAAGAGTAGAGTAACGGCCCCCAGATGGTCAAAACCACCAAGAGATCATTAGGTGAAGAAAACGGTCATGAAGGTCTAGAACACTTGCACTATCCCTTCGTTTATACTGAGATCCTACCGTAAGTTTTTCATTGTCAAACCCTTCATTATCTAATCATAATGCTTTGGCAATGGATTCTGAGTAAAGATGAAAGAATCTTCCTAGAAGATAGGATCGGATCCCTATGGTTAAGGTTTCCTCTCAGTTTTTAATGCAAACGGCATTAGAGTAGAAGATACGAACAAGTTGATGGTAGAAAATTGGTTCAAGCTCGAAGAGTTTGTCAAATTTCCACTCATGAAGAGTATGAAGATGACAAAAATTGATGTCTAGCATGGCTTGAAGAGATGGGATACGTTCTTCCCAGATTTTGTAGGACTCAAAGTATTGACAAAACCTATAGTAGAGATTTTGTTTACGACCGGGTTCATTGAAACAAGAATTGCGAATGGTCATGTTTGGATCATCGGGATTAGGAATATGAATTTGTGGGATAGGTGGAGGATTTGGAGGTAAGTTTGGAGGTTGGCTAGAACGACTAGAGGAGGCCCTAGAACGTTTATGAGACATGGTTTAAGATAATCGGAATGGAAAGATAACCTGCATTTTTTAAAAAAAAAAACATATGTATGCAAAATAATCAATCCCAAAACTCAATTGAGTTCTCAATATTTCAAGGTTCTCTAAACCAATCCTAATGGGTAAAGTTTTTAAAAAACTTATTCAAAAATAAGGTTTTGAAAATCAATATATGTATAGTTTTCATAACAACAATGTAATTCAATCAAAACACAATAATTTGAAAAACAATTTTTTTTATTTCGAAAATTTCAAAGAATTTTGGAAAATTCTTGTGTTTTTGATGAAATTAGTTGTAAAATCTAGTTTCTAATCACTAAACAATCAATGCCCGATCTAAAGTTCAACCTAGAACTAATTAAAACTAGTTCTAAAATCAAAAATTGATGAAATAGAGGTTTTAGAAAAATACCTTGAAGAATTTCGGATTTGAGTGAGATTAGATGAAGTTTGCATGTTTTTTATGATTCCAATAGGTTTAGGAGATGATATTTGAAGAGAATTCCGATTAAAAACGATGTTTTGATGAAATATGAAGATAGGGTGAGTGTAGAGATGAGAAATGGCGTGAAGAGAAGAAGAGAGGGTTTGAGTTTTTGGGTGTTCTACCCGTGTTAAAAACCAGAACCCGAGGGGGGTATCGATTCCCCTACAGGGGGAATCGGTTCCCCTTCAAAGGGGGAATCGGTTTCCCTTCAAGGGGGTATCGATTCTCTCTGCACTAAAATGCTAAAATCTAATTTTTAAATACTCAAAATGCTAAATTAATTTTCTCTAGTGGTATTGGCAACTCATACATTGAAAATTAATCATGTTCAATCAATCAAATTTATCATTAAAAATTATTTGAACATAAAGTTAATTTTCACCAAAAATCATAAACTCCCCCTAACTAAAAGCAATCAATGTAATCAAAAAATTACTATTATATGCATTTTTCATTTATTCTTAAAAGTGCTAAAATTATTTCAAACACTAAGTGAAGATAGGTTGGTCAAACCTAATTCTCTCCTAAGTGTCCAAAATATTTCCTTGTCTAAAGGCTTTGTAAAGATATCCGCTAATTGATGCAAAGTATCAACAAATTCTAGAACTACATCTTCCTTAGTGACATGGTCTCTAATGAAGTGATGTCTTATTTCAATGTTCTTAGTTCTAGAGTGTTGGATGGGATTTTTAGTGAGACAAATAGCACTAGTATTGTCACACTTGATAGGAATAGTTCCTACTTCAATTTCATAATCAAAAAGTTGTTGTTTCATCCATAAAACTTGTGCACAACAACTACCAGCTGAAATGTATTTTGCTTCAGTGGTAGATAATGCAACACAATTTTGTTTCTTTGAAAACCAATAACTCAACATATTTCCAAGGAATTGGCAAGTACCGGAGGTGATTTTCCTATCTAATTTGCATCCTCCATAATCCGCATCAGAAAAGGCATGCAAGCTAAAGCTAGAGTCTCTAGGATACCAAAGTCCTAAACTAGGAGTGTCATTAAGGTATCTAAAGATTCTCTTAACAGCTAGTAAATGTGATTCCTTAGGGCATGATTGAAATTTAGAACATAAGCAAACACTAAACATAATGTACGGTCTACTTGCAGTTAGATAAAGTAAAGATCCAATCATTGACCTATATAATTTAACATCTACACATTTACCTCCTTCATCTAAGTCAAGCTTTGTTGAAGAGCTCATTGGAGTGTCATGAGGCTTGCCATTTTCCAGTCCAAATTTCTTAAGCATATCTTTGACGTACTTAGCTTGATTGATGAAGATGCCATCTTTTCTTTGCTTGATTTGGAGTCCCAAGAAAAATGAGAGCTCCCCCATCATGCTCATTTCGAATTCACTTTGCATTAGCTTAAAAAATTCTTGGCAGAAAACATCATTAGTAGAACCAAATATTATATCATCAACATAAATTTGAACTACTAATAAATCTTTACCTTTATGCTTTAAAAACAATTTAGTGTCAACCTTCCCTTTTGAAAAACCTTTTTCAATTAATAAGTTTGACAATCTTTCATACCAAGCTCTAGGAGATTGTTTTAAACCATAAAGTGCTTTTGTCAATTTAAGAACATGATCCAAAAATTTTGAATCTTCAAAACCTGGAGGTTATTCCACATACACTTCTTCTTTTATAAAATCATTTAAAAATGCACTTTTAATATCCATTTGATATAATTTAAATTCATGAAAACATGCAAATGCTAATAACATTCTAATTGCTTCCATCCTAGCTACGGGAGCGTATGTTTCATCATAGTCTATGCCCTCTTCTTGAGTATACCATTGAGCAACAAGTCTAGCCTTGTTTCTCACTCTATTACCACTCTCATCAAGCTTATTCCTAAATACCCATCTAGTACCTACAGTAGATTTATTACTAGGCCTTTCAACTAATGTCCATACTTTACTTCTCTCAAATTGATTTAACTCTTCTTGCATAGCTATAATCCAATGTTCATCATTTAATGCTTCTTTAATATTCTTAGGCTCTATGCATGAGATAAATGCAACATAATTACAAATATTTCTAAGAGAAGATCGAGTTGTTACCCCTTTGGATGGATCACCTATAATCTCACCATCCTTGACATAGTTGTACTCTCTTGGATAAGATATTTCCCTTTCTTCAATGGTTGGATTCTCGAGAGGATCATGAGTTTCCTCATCTTTCGTTTCTTCCTTTGATGATGATTCTCCAATGTCATGTCTAACGTCATTTCTATTTATAATACCTACATCATCATTCAAACAAGAATCCTTCCTCGGAAGGAGATTATCATCGAAAACAACATGTATAGACTCTTCTACAACCAAAGTTCTTTTATTAAATACTCGATAAGCTTTAGAATTTAAGGAATAACCCAAAAAAATTCCTTCATCACTTTTAGCATCAAATTTTCCAAGATTGTCTTTATCGTTGTTTAAAACAAAACACTTACATCCAAAAGGATGAAAATAACTAATGTTAGGCTTTTTATTTTTGAAAAGTTCAAATGGAGTTTTCTTTAAAATAGGCCTAATCATTACTCGATTAATAACATAACAAGCGGTATTTGTGGCTTCCGTCCAAAATTATTTTGGCAAATTGTTTTCACAAAGCATGGTTCTAGCCATTTCTTCTAAAGTTCGATTTTTCCTCTCAACAACTCCATTTTGTTGAGGGGTTCTAGGTGCTGAAAAATTATGGCTAATACCATTAGAATTACAAAACTCAGTAAATCCAAGATTTTCAAACTCAGTTCCATGATCAATCCTAACACTAGTTATAGAGTAACCTTTTTTGTTTTGGATTACTTTTGAAAACGTGATGAATTTTTCTAATGCTTCATATTTAGTACTTAAGAATAGAACCCAAGTATATCTAGAATAGTCATATACCAAGACAAATACATATTGTTTTCCACCCAAGCTAGTAGTTCTAGATGGCCCAAAAAGATCTAAGTGGATCAATTGTAATACTCTACTAGTTGACATATCATTAATGGATTTAAAAGAAACTCGCTTTTGTTTTCCTTTAGAACAAGCATCAAAGATTTTATCATTATCAAATTTTAGTTTAGGCAGCCCTCGAACCAATTCTCCTTAAACTAACCATTGCAAAACACTCATGCTAGCATGTCCTAGTCTCCTATGCCATAACCAACTATCATGCTCATCTTTTGCAACTAGGCATAAATTAGTCACATTAATAGAATCTAAATGCACCATGTAAATGTTTCCTATTCTATGACCAATAAGCATAATCCGATTAGATGCAATGTCAATAACTTTACAACCATTAGTTTCAAACATGACATTGAATCCTTTATCACAAAATTGACTAATACTCAAAAGATTATGCTTTAATCCATTCATATATAAAACATTTTTAATTTGTATGGAAGAGGTATTACCTATTGTACCTATACCTTCAATGTGACCTTTTGAATTATCACCAAAAGTCACTTCTCCTCCATTTTTGGCGTTAAGCTCTATGAACCGGTTTTTGTCCCCGGTCATGTGTCTCGAGCATCCACTATCAAGCATGAATTTGAATTTGTTTCCCATGCCTTGTAGCAATGCTCCTTTCCCTACAAACATAGATTAATTTTTGATTTTTGGTACCCAAATTCTTTTGGGCCCATATTCATTAGTTTCCAAAATCCTAGTCCCCTTATGTATCTATTTGTGTAGGATATCTTTATCTTTAGTAGTAATGAGTTCTTTAGGAACCCACATACTTCTAACGATTTTTCCATTAGAGGTTCTTTGGGGACCTCTATGATTGTAGTTTTTAAACTCTTTTCTAACAAAGTTGGATTTTGAATTTTCTCATTTTTCAAAACGTTTTGTTCCAACTTTATCAAAAGAAGTTTTAAGATCATCAATTTTCTTTTGATGATCATCATTGACCTTTGAAAGTAAATTTTGCAAATTCAAATTTTTCTTTTCAAACTCTTCTAGTTTGATTTACAAATCTTTGATTTTACTTTCAAGATTGTTGTTGGTTTTGGATATGAGTTTGTTTTCATTTTTCAATTTTGAAACATCATTTTTATATTTTAAAAACAATTTCTCATAATCCGAAGCCAACCCATTATATTCCTCTAATAGCTCATCATAGGATAAATCATCAAAATCAGATGAGTTAGAGGTTACCTTAGAATCTTCCCCGAATGCCATCAAGCACAAGTTTGCTACTTCATGTTCCTCTTCATCGGAACCTTCTTCATCGCTCCTTCTAGCCACATGAGCCTTGTGCTTACTCTTTGATTGACCCTTTCTCTTCAATTATGGGCAATCATATTTGACATTCCCCGACTTTTTGCATTTATAGAAAATGATTGAGTCCTTCTCTTTTGGTTCATTTTTGAGGCATTCATTTCGTTTGAAATTTCTTCCTCGGTAAGGTCTCATCATTTTTCTGAACCGTTTGGCAAACAATGCCATTTTCTCGTCATCGTCATCTTCATTCGAATCACTCTCATCTTTTGTGGATTTGAGAGCAACTCCAATGTTTTTCTTTTTCTCCTTCTCCTTTGGTGTCTCGTCAATCTTATTGAGGTCCACCTCATCTTCAAGCATCATTTCCTGAGTGAGGAGGGAACCGATTAGTTCTTCAAGAGTTAAGGACGTTAGGTCCTTAGACTTGATGATTGCCATCTTCTTTGATTGCCATGATTTTGTAAGTGAGTAAACTAACTTCCTCACAAGCTTTTCATTTGAAATGATCTCTCCATATAATTTGAGACCATTGACAATCGTTGAGAATCTATCCGTCATAGCTTTGATATCTTCATTTGGTTTCATCCTGAAATTTTCATAGCTATGCGTTAGAATACTAATTTTAGATTTTTTTACCTCATCAGTACCTTCATGATTGACTTGAAGCTTGTCCCATATTTCTTTGGCGGTTGTACAAGATGAAATTCTTCCGTATTCATCTGGTCCAAGAGCACAAAATATGATATGAATGGCTTTAGAGTTGAGCTGGAAAAATCTTGTCTCTCCTTCACTCCACATTCTTGGATGAGTAAGAGGCTTGATATATCCGTCTTCTACAACATTCCATGCTCCCATGTCACTTGCTTGAATGAAGTACATCATCATATTTTTCCAATAGGCATAGTTAGCCCCATTGAAGAAAGGAGGCATGTTGATGGGCATCGAATCGAGACCGGAGTCGAAGTTTGAAGTAGAGGCCATTGATGACTTATTGATGTAACTCTTCCCGAATCGACTCAAAAGGCGATTAAACCTTCAAATGAGTTAGGCTCTGATGCCAATTGTTGAGTTAATCGATTGACAGAATCAGCCAAGAGCGGGGTTAATTGGCAATTAAAAATTTGGTGGAAGGTTTTGCAAAAAAATGAAAGTAATTGCACAGCGATTTAGAGTGGTTCAACTTTCTCAACCAAAGTCTACGTCCACTACCTTAGCTATCCACACTAAGGATTTTCCACAAATTCACTAATTTGTCTTTCTTTTTAGGACAAAGAGTAACCTTACAAACCCTTAAGAATTATACCCCAAATTCTTGAGAACACTCTATCCCAAAGAGAACAATACAAATTTGCAAACTTACAAGGAAATCCTCACAAGGTAGATTGTTTGCACAATTCTAGAATAAAGAAAAGAACACTCAAGAATGAATACAATTGAGTACAAGTAGTGTTCTTGAAAGCAAAATGAATATTGAATGAAAAATAAGCTTGAAATTCTCAAACTTGAGGTTTGATGCTTTCTCTTTGATTCTCTCTTGATTCTAGTTGCTTGTTGTTTCTTGTTGTTGATCAATGGCTTCTAAGCTTGTTTAAATACACCTTGAATCACTTCTGAATGTTGGGGATCATTAATGAAGTTATTGGTGTTGTTTAAGTGTGAAAACAATTAATATTTCTACTTGGAGCGTGCGGGGAATCGGTACCCCCTCATGGGGAATCGGTTCCCTAAGTGTAAAATTCAAATATTTCGACCGTTAAACAGGGGGGAATCGGTACCCCCTTGGGGGGGAATCGGTTCCCTCCGAGCATTCTGTTTTTCTCGGAGCCAAACCATTCAGGGGGAATCGGTACCCCCTTGGGGGGAATCGGTTCCCTCTGAGCAATTTGGAATTTTTGGCTTTGAAATGGTTTGAAATATTTTGTAAAATTGTTTTGAAATTATTTTAAGATTAAAACTTAATTTTACACTTGAGTAAGGATTAAAAATGACATTTGAAAGATTTGGAGTAATATTTTGATATTCGAATAATTATATCGAATATACTTAGAAAATCTTTTTGGAAATCTTAAGATTCATTTAACTTAATTTGTTATATCAAAATATCAAAATGTTTTCAACAATCTGATTTCGGTTTTCATCAAAAACTCTGAATTGTTCATGATTTATGGAATCATGGAATTTACTGGTTTATGAATTTTGGTACCTAAAATGTGTTATCGGGTTTCCTGTTTTCACTGGAAAATATGAATTGTTCTTGATTTATGGAATCATGAAATTTACTAGTTTATGAACTATGGTTTTTTGTTTTCACGGGTTATACCCGAACTGTTCTATTGGGACATTATATGGGTAGATTGAAGTATGAAGGTACAGCTCTGATCAAGCTAGTAAATCCTTACGGACTTAAGGTGACCCTTAGGTATACTCTCAGGCCCCAAGGAATTCCCCTTAAGTTAATCATGGGACTACTTATGGCGTACGGGTAGAGGGCAGTTATATGGTTTACTTTATGGTTACGCTTATGCGATTTACTGGATCGCGATCTAGATATTACGAATTATGGTTAAAACTGCTTTTTACTGGATTTTTATATGGATAGGATTATGGAGTATGGAGGCACAGCCCTTATCCAGCTGGTAAGACCTTACGGACCTAAAGATACCCTTAGGTAAGCCCATAGGCCCCAAGGCATATCTTAGGTTGGCTCCCTTTGTTGTGTGCTTAGGATAAGCCCATGGACGCAGTTCTGGGGAACTGTTTAATGGAGTTTGGTTAGGGGTTCCCGTTATGGTTTTAAAAGATTTATATCTTTTCACTGGTTTTAATTGGAACACACTATACATCCTATTTGACCTCCTGAAAATGTGTACTATGAATGCTTCCTATGAAATGAGATCTTCATGACTTCTACGCGTGAACTACCAGTGGAACCCCAGTTTACCTTGAAAACATGTATACATCTGATTCAATAAGGAAATTTTATTATTCTACATTTATCTGCATGTCCTGTAGCATCATCTGGTAGTATTGTATTAATGAGCTCCCCAAAGCTCACTCTGTTACTCATCATTTCAGGTTAAAATAAATGTATCAATGTAGCTATCGACTTTAGTAAGGGAGTTCCTTCGGCGTTGCTTGTGGAGTACGGTGCATGTGATTAGGGGGCATGTAACTTGTATTTTGTTTTTATATCCGAGTCTGGGATCTTTTTTATTTTTGAATAATAATAATTTTACGGTTATGTTTTATATATTGATTTTATGATTTTTACATGTTTCAATAAAAAATAATAATTTTTTTGAGATTTTTTACGGTGGGTCGCTCAGGTTGCCCTAATGTTACACCCCGGATCGGATCGGGCCACCTGCATCGGTCTGAAAGGGGTTACATAACGAATAATTTGTGATATCTCATATCAACTTATTCGAGCATGGCCATGTATTTCTAGTCTCACTCAATCAAGTAGCATGTGACATATTTCCTATTATGTATGAAGGACAAATCCTATCTTAATCATACACACCCCACTATATATATCGAGATATATTCAATAACAGTCTTTATAGTGCAACCAGTTACAGAGCATGTTTAACTGTATCAAAACATACAACAATATATGCTGGGATATAATTGATCTCATGTCTAATGATCATACATTTAGTCATCACCATGAGCAATGTTATGATCGTTACATAATAATCCAAGTCATATGCTCATGGTGGGTCAATCCAATACATTGTTCTCTAACAATATAATCATGTATCAATTCTGACATCTCTATGTCAATGACAACCTGTTGTTATCAATCAATACGATGTTAGTCTTAAGCGTATTATTATTGTCCATGCCCATAATAATACTTGAATATAAATCTTTTTAATAATAATAATGTTATTAAATGGACTTTATTATCTTTCATTTTATGTTAAACATAGACATATAACTGAAAATAATAGTGGAAATGCCTTTATTCAATAATATCGGTAAATAAAGTATTATTACAATCATCATATGATTGGTCTTTGGGCATACTCTAACACTCTCCCACTAGCACTAAGACCAATCACTCACATATATAATACCGAGTGACTCAGTCATGCCTCTATTGTGTAAGAGGCTTTGTCAAGGGATCATCAATATTGTCATCCATATTTACTATGTATATTTCCACATCTCCTTGATTTATGATCTCTCGAACGAGATGAAAGCACCTAAGAATATGTTTAGATCGTTGATGAGATTTGGGTTCCTTTTCTTGTGCAATGGCTCCATTATTGTCACAACGAAGTTCTACAGCATCTGATATGCTGGGAATAACCCCTAGTTCCGATATGAACTTCTTGATCCAAATAGCCTCTTTTGTTTCTTCACTGGCTGCAATGTATTAAGTCTCTGTTGTAGAATCAGCTACTGTTTTTTACTTCAAACTTTTCCATCTCATAGCACCTCCATTAAGACAAAACACAAAACTCAATTGCGATTGTGAGTCATCCTTGTCAATTTGGAAGCTGGCATCAATATAACCTTTTACACTAAGCTCTTAATCCCCTCATAGACAAGAAATTTATTCTTAGTTATTCTTAAGTACTTAAGGATATTTTTAACCACAACCCAGTGATTTTCACCAGGGTTTGCTTGCTATCGACTCGTCATGCTTAAAGCATACGATACATCTGGTTGAGTACATATCATGGCATACATGATAGGACCAATAGCCGAAGCATATGGAATCTTATTCATCTGTTCTCTCTCTTGTGGAGTTGAAGGACACATTTCCTTCGAAAGGGAAATGTCGTGTATCATAGGCAAAAATTCTTTCTTGGATTTTTCATACTAAACCTTTTCATCACTTTGTCTATATATGTACTTTGACTCAGACCTAGAAGTCGTCTTGATCTATCTCTATAGATCTTAACTCCTAAGATATACGTTGCCTCACCCAAATCTTTCATAGAAAAAAAACTACCTAACCAAGTCTTAACAGACTGTAAAGTAGGTATATAATTTCCTATGATGAGTATGTTGTCTACATACAAGATTAGGAAAGAAACAATGCTCCCACTAGCCTTCTTATAAACACAAGGTTTATCTTTATTTCTGATAAAACCAAATTCTTTGATTGCATCATTGAAATGAAGATTCCAGCTTTGAGAAGCTTGGTTTAGTCTATAAATAGACCTCTATAGCTTATAAACTTTTCTAGCATTTACTGGAGTGACAAAACCTTCTAGTTGTGGCATATACATATCCTCTTTAAGTTTTCCATTAAGAAAAGTGGTTTTGATGTCCATTTGCCAAATTTCATAATCATGGAATGCATCTATTACGAGCAAGATTCGGATGGACTTAAACATATCTACATGGGAGAATGTTTCATCATAGTCTACATTATGAACTTGTCGAAAACCTTTAGAGACTAATCACCTCTTGAATGTTTGTACATTACCATTCATTTCAATTTTCTTTCATGTGGTTCAACCAAAGTCCACATTTGGTTTACTGACATGGAATTTATCTCAGATCTCATGGCTTCATTCCATTTCTCAGAGTTTGGGCAAGATACTGCCTCTTGATAAGTTATAGGATCTTCTTGATCCATAAGAAGAACATCTCCAGGTGATAACGAGAAATCCAAATCTCTAAGGTGTATAGTGTTCTCTTGTGGATCTGCACAGTAGTTGTGTTTTAAATATGTTGAATGTTCCTCAACAACCTGTGAAGCATGTTCAACTTCAAGTTCACTGATATGTTGTTCTTTAACTTCTCCAAGTTTAATATTTCTACCCTTCCCTTTCTTTGAGAGAAATTCTCTTTCGAGAAAAACTTTCGTTCAAGAAACAATCACTTTGTTCTCGTTAGGGTTGAAGAAATAGTATCCCTTATTTTCTTTAGGATATCCAACAAATATACACTTATGAGATTTATGTTCGAGCTTTGTAGACATCTGATGTTTTACATAAGCTTCACAATTCCAAATCTTCATAAAAGACATACTAGGACGTTTCCCAGTCCATATCGCATATGGTGTTTTTTGAATCAATTTAGATGGAACATGATTTAGTGTGAAAGTAGTTGTTTCAAGTGCATGTTTCAAAAAACAAGTCAAAATATCACTATGACTCATCATCGATCGAACCAGTCTAACAGTGTTCGATTTCTTCTTTCATAAACTTCATTCCATTGCGGTGTACCTAGTGGTGTAAGATGTGAAACAATCCCACATTCTTTCAGGAGTTCATCAAACTCTTTGCTTAAGTATTCTCCACCTCGATCTGATCGAAGTGCCTTAATACTCTTGCCTAGTTGATTTTGTGTTTATTTTTAAATTCCTTAAACTTTTCAAGGGCTTCAGATTTATGGTGCATAAGATAAATATACCCATACCGATCGAAGTCATCAGTGAAAGTAATGAAGTAATGGAATCCACCTCTGGCATGTGTATTCATCGGTCCACATACATTACTATGTATTAACCCCAATAAATCACTTGCTCGCTCATATTTACTATTAAAAGGAGCTTTATTCATTTTCCCAACAAGCAAGATTATACATCATATTGTTCGAAAACAAATGAATATAAGAATCCATCTTTATGGAGTTTTGATATGTGATTCTCACTTATATGGCCTAAACGAGAATGTCAGAGATAAGTTTTATTCGAGTCATTTGTTTTTATCTTTTAGTATTTATGTTATAAATGGTGTTTTCTTGATCCAAAATATAGACCACTAACCAATTGTGTTAAACCATAAAAAACATTATCAAGATAAAAAGAACAACAATTATTCTTAATAATAATCTCAAAACCAATCTTGTCCAAACAAGAAATATAAATAATATTCTTAGTCAAACAATGCACAAAATAACAATCTTCTAAATTTAAATCAAGTCTACTAGGAAAAGATAAAACATATGTCCCTATAGCTAATGCAACAACTCTTGCTCCATTTCCTACTCGTAGGTCTACGTCTCCTTTAGACAGATTTCTTCTCTTTTACAGTCCATGTACAGAAGTACAAATATGAGAACCATAACTGGTATCTAATACCCAAGAAGTAGATGTTGACAAACATAAATACCTGAAACAAACTTCCATTTGCTTTTGTCTTCTTGGCCTCTTCAAGATAAACAGGGTAGTTTCTCTTCCAGTGTCTGGTCTTATCGCAATGAAAACATTTTCCTTTCTTACTAACTCTCCCTTTGGGTTTCAATGCATTTTTTTCCTTTTGGTTTGGCCTTACCATTACCCTTAGACTTTTTCGCTACCTTTTTATTTCCCTTTCCTTTGTCCTTGTAGACCATCAGAATGGGCTTAGGTCCAACCTTTTTCATATTACTTTCAGTAGTTCGTAACATGCCAAGTACCTCTGAGAAAGTCTTGTTAATTTCATTCATGTTGAAATTAAGGACAAATTGGCTAAAGCTATCTGGAAACGATTGCAGGATAACATCTGTAGCCAATTCATCATTGAGAGAAAATCCCAACTTTTCCAACATTTGGATGTAGCCCATCATCTTGATTACATTAGCTCCTACAGGAGATCCCTCTACCATTTTGAATTGAAATAGAGCTTTAGAGGTCTCATATCTCATATGCAACCATGTCCTCATGTTGCTTCTGAAACTTAGGAGTCATGGTGGCAAGCATTAGACATCCAACGTCTAACATATCATCCATATGTTTCCTGAATTTTTCTTTGTCAGCTATTGAAGCATTATTTATCGGTTCATCAGGAACATGTTCTTCAATGACATGTTCCTTCCTTTCCTGTTTGAGAACAATTCTCAAATTATGAAACCAGTCAAGGAAGTTTATGCCATTAAGCTTCTTCTTCTCAAGGAGTGATCACAGTGATAAAGTGTTGTTTTCCATTAAATCTACAACAACAAAAATATTAAAGTAAGTAAATTTACCGAATTAAAAATTTATAAATAGGTCTTTATTTACAAATTACTCACACTATTTTATTCAAAATTAAAAACCCTCTCTGTTTTAATTTCAAAAAAATTCAACGAAATTTTTTCTAATGGGCGAGGATCCATAATACATCAATTTCCTAAATCATCTTTGGCTTTTCTTTTAGGATAGTGATTATTTAGGTAACAATTTACTAGTTACATCTCATGTAACTCATCCTTTTGGTGAACAACTCTTGTTCAAATCATCTCATGACTTATCCAAATACTTAACCTCTAGGTTTCTAATCCTATTGGAATAACCTAGCTAAGTTATTACCAATATCTCAACTGATGAATATCACTTGTTTATTCTTCGCATTTAACCAAGATATATTTATGTGACAATGCTTTGGCAAAGCCCACACAATATCGATCGAAGCCTTAACGAGGGTAAATATTAGACGGTTAAGTTAACTTAGATTATAAAGAGGGATTTGCGTAAATATCTCATCATTGTTCGATTTAGTATTAGGCCCTTATTGATCTCATCAATATTCATTCTTATTTTAGTATTTGTTTCATTACCCACATAACATATATAAGCAATAAATAAGATGCAATGGTTATAACCGAAAAATAATAACTAAGGTGGTCCATCTAAAGCCAATGGGAGAACCAAAACCCTAAAACTTAAGACTACTCTCTAGGTATCTTCTCGCCTTTAGCTCAGTCCGTTCTTCTGCTCCTTTTGAATATTCAAAGGATTACAATTTAAAAAAAAACTTATTTTACATAAGAGGGAATAAGATGAGAAGAGAAATACAACTGAAATATAGAAAGGCATGACACACAGGCCGTATTTTAAAATTCAACCATTATAAATTGAAAATGGGTTATAACCATGCATGTCAAACACAATGCAAAACAAACATATTATATTTATATACACACGTTTTTACGCCTTTGTTAAAAATACTAATATGGGCCTACAATCTATATTGCTTATGAAGGGTCAACCATTGTTCCACTTCTGTTTCTATTGAAAAACCTCACAATTTGATAACAATTATCAACAGAATCGTGTTTTTGGGATTTTCAATCCCGAAGGTTTTTTTTCTTGCATCGGAACAACCATTGTTCCACTGCCAAACGCGATCTGCTATCGCATACCTACCAATCATCGTGTCAAATATTGACATATGGATTTCGTAAATCCTTACAGCAACACACAGATTGTAAAAAACATAATAACATATTAACATATTAATCGAAACTTTAATCTGCCACTGATTTCGCACAAAATCAAATAATCATCGAAAACAGTAAAACCAAAACATGTATCTCATACATATCGCATCAACCAAGAATTTAACCCGAATTCGGATCGTACAACCTGGCTCTGATACCACTGTTAGGACCGTCAACGCACCCCATGGCGCAGCGAAAATAAAAACTTGACAGTCTCACCAGCGATCCAAGTACGCGAAATCGAAATCGGGAGGAAAATATTGCTAATACTTACAATGGGTTCCTTGAAAAACAGTAAAGACATCAGCGACTAAAGGTGATCATGAACGGTTCAAATCGTAAGCCTCCACGAAAACACATCTCGGCCTCTACTTAGTTCACCCGATTGAGAGAAAAATTTACTTTTCCCAAAAACAGTTTTGAGAAAAACGGCTGAAGAACATGGCTGGTAGACCTTACCTCACTTTAAATATATCAGTTACCCTGACATATTAGGGATTTTAAGTTATTTCAAATTAATAAAAAAAATTGATTTAATTAATTCAAATTAAATATACATTAAAGACTTATAATCTGAATTAGAATCTTTAACGTTTATTTAAACTCTTATTTAATTATTTCGAATTAAATATCGATTAAAAGAGTTGTAATCACAATTACATTCTGTTAATGTTTACTTACTATATTCGGGATAATTAAAATCATATGTATATCAAATATACATATATTAACTCTAGATATATTTTAGTAACATACAACAAATTGAACATCTTTGCTCATTTCAATCCTAGGGTATGAGGTTATTGTAGCGTTAGTAGTAATTATTAGAACAATTATAATATTACATACAATGAGTGACATCTAGCAATATATCATTGTCGCCTAAGTTATAAGAAATTATGATTTGACATATCAATTCATGATTAACTCTTTTATGTATTACATCCTTTTGTCCTTTATATCTAGAATAGGCACAAGTCTTGGAATAGTCACACTTGTATAGTCCATCCAATGTTTCTTGATATCTAGAGTAGACTATAATAATGTTATGATCGTTACATAATAATCCAAGACATATGCTCATGGTGGGTCAATCCAATACATTGTTCTCTAGCAATATAATCATGTATCAATTTTGACATCTCTATGTCAATACAACTCGTTGTCATCAATCAATAACATGTTAGTCTTAAGCATATTATTATTTTCCATGCCCATAATAATACTTGACTATGGATCTTTTTAATAATAATAATGTTATTATACGGACTTTATTATCTTTCAGTTTATATTAAACACATGCATATAACTGAAAATAATATTGGTAATGCATTTATTCAATAAAATCAGTAAATAAACGTATTATTACAATCATCATATGATTGTCTTTGGGTATACTCTAACAAGTGCCTTCCTTTCAATTCCAAGCCTAGAAGAGGAAAATTGATAGTCATTATTGGTTATCCTGTCAAGTATATCAAAGGCCTCTCCGAGTGATTTGTTGAGCAAAGTACCATTTGTTGAAGCATCTAACATCATGTGGGTGGGTACATTTATTCCATTGTAGAACATCACGACTTGAGTCCAGTCGTGGAAGTCGTGATTAGTTCACTTGTGAAGCAAACTTTTGTAGCGGTCCCAACATTCATACATTGAGTCATCATCAGATTGACGAAGACTTGTTATGTCATTCCAAAGTGAGTGTGCATGTTGGGTGGATTATACCGCAGCAAAAAGCTTTTACAAAGATCAGCCCAAGTTTCCATTGAGCTGGATGGAACTTCACTAAGCCAAGTTCTTGCTCAGTCACGCAAAGAATAGGGAAAATGAGTCACAAACTTCCAAGAAAGCACGGATGTGTTGCCTTGCATCTTCGTTAGGCATGCAACCAAACTGTCCGATTGAATTTATCATGTTGAACATGACTAATTTAAGCTTAAAATAGGCTGCTTGAATCTCGAGTACTACGATCTCTGGGTTGAGATCGTCCAGAATAGGAGCTAAGTGATCTCGAATAGCTCTCGATCTCGGTACAAGTCCTTCATTTCCATATACTGCAACATTTGGATCTGTAAGGTTTTGAACACGTTGAAGACCTTGGTTTGGTTTACTGTTCATGACTTGATTAGCACGCTGAGTACTTCATCTTCGAATGAATAAATGCTCGATCTCTGAAACTAGAGGATAGAGTGGTTCCTCGACAGTCCTTCAGGTCATGCAACAGTAAAACCAGAAAAAGAAATAAAAATAAATAACTAGTAAAACTGAAAACAAAAACTAAAAAAAACTCTTGCTATAACTGAACATTTTACAAAAATAACCAGTTGTCAATCCCCAGCAACGGTGCCAAAAACTTGATCGTATGTAAATATATTGTGATGTGGCATGCAACTTTGTGCAATACACAATCGATGCAAGTAATATAGTAGTGAGTGAGCATCGTCTCCACTAGGATTGGAAGTATTATAAAAGCCATCTATAGAAAACAAAAAATATCACGAACTAAATCTAAACTAATTAATCTAAGTATATATGAACGATGTTATAAACAAATGAAAGTCTAATTGTGGCAGATGGTATATATAAATGGTGATAGAATGTTGTGGCAAGAATGGAGTGAAATAGGGTGAAGTGGTTGTGGTGAGAATTGTTGAAAATGTAAAAGTTTGTTGAAACAAAAATTTAAATAAGTGGCAAAAGTAAGATAAAGCAAGAAAATAAATTAAAGTCTGGGAAATGAGATAAAACTGACAACCTCACACAATCGAGCCCTTCTAAAGGTAAATGGTCTGGATTTGCTATGGTAATAATATTCTATTATAAGGATGATCTCTGTTTCTATGAGTACGTTGCCCGATAGGATTTGCTGACAATGCTCCTAAACTCTCTCAAGCAAGGAACCTGATAAAACTAATGCTACGAAAATACCTCTCAGGGTAAACTGCAACACTAATTTATCAACTAAGTCTTATCTCTTTTAGTCAAATGAAACCTTTTCCTTATCTCTAATACGGGTTAGAATCTCCCTAACCCGGTTTGGCTTTCTTGTTCACGTAGATCTAAATTAGCTCTCTCGATACTAGTATCTATACTTAGAAAAAGGCAATCTCTCAAAAGCTCTTACAAGACTAAGTATATTACGTTACAACAAACGGTAATCTCTCAAATGTATAGCGCATAAAGATAAAAATAGTAAGCAAAACAACATAAATCCAACACCAAATAAGATAATACATGGTGTGGCTAAGTTCATCCAAAAATATTCAAGTTTAGTACAAGCCCAAGAAGATAGAAAATAAAGCACAAAGAGAAGAAAAACTCCCAAATGAGTTGTTGTCGTGACCTAGCTCCACCACCATGCATCGCCCTGGCAAACTAGCCTCTCTAGAGGTCTAGCTGCTACCTCCATCAAGCTCAGCTATGGAGGACACCATGAAAAGAGGATGAAAAACTGAAGAAGAAAATGGAAATTTTCAGTTGCCTTTCTCTTAAGTCACCTCCCAAAGCTTTCCCAAAAGTCTCTTTAAAATGTAAGGCTCTTTAGGTATTTATAGAGGGGATATTTCTAGGGTTTTGGGTC
This sequence comes from Hibiscus syriacus, assembly GCF_006381635.1. Taxonomy (NCBI): domain Eukaryota; kingdom Viridiplantae; phylum Streptophyta; class Magnoliopsida; order Malvales; family Malvaceae; genus Hibiscus; species Hibiscus syriacus. The sequence continues at coordinate 207,794 of NW_024062824.1, read as the reverse complement.
CAAAATTCCCATTGTGCCTTAGGTGGCATCATTATCATGTGAAGGAAGCGCTATTATGGCAGGTGGTCCCAAAACTTACAACGGGGTGGTAAGTCACATGTAATTGGACAGCTAAGAAAATATATTTTTTTGCTATTTTATCTTTTTAATTCATGTATGTTATCCATCTTTCGCTGCAGAAAGTCTTTTAACATTCCATCTCTATAATGCTACAACAACAATTCTCTAGCATGTTACAGTGGCCACATCTTCTCCTAAAGCTTCCATTGCATGCACAACACCACAAAAAGAGAAACTTTTCCCTTAGCAATACCAGTTTTCAATAAATTTATGTTGCAGCAAGACTTTACCACCAAATGCAACTATATGACCTAATGCAATCTAAATGCTATGACATGGGCTTTAAAATAAACAATAACCTAAGTAAAAATGCATAAATTACATGCTTTTTTACGAGGTTGTCACTTATTTTAAAGGATAAAACCCCTTATTATATAAGCATTTTACGTGAACCAGCTTTCCAAGCATTCTTCCATTTTCTCTTCTCTTCTTTCTTCATTTTATTCCCTAAATTAAGCAAAAAGGTAGAAGCTTTTTTGAATCTCAAGGCTAGTTAAAGTCAACCAAGGTAAGAACCTTAATCTTTATCCCTTAAGTTTAATTTTAAACCCTAAATCTTAAGTTTTAAGTATGGTTTCAAAATGGGGCTTTAAGGAGAGTTAAGGGAATCAAAGAATTCAAGTTCATTGTAGTAAATTTGAGATGTTTGGAGTATCTTTAACCTTGTTTTAACTAGTAAACCTTTTTTCTTGCCTTTGTTTAGTCAAGGAAGTGGGAGAAAGTTCAAATGAAAGGGATAAAGAAAAATTGAATCCTAGTTGATTTGAGAGGAGTTTTATCAGCCAAGGAAGCCAGGTAACACCCTCACAACTTTCTCATATCAATGGTAGTTCATTAGAAATGAGTTTTATCTTAAGAGTTCTGGTTGAAGCTTGTTGAGTATAATTTCATGGTAGATTTAATGTTTGATGTTTATAGCATATTCAAGAGCCTTATTTATGACCCCCCATAATCACATAAGATTTAATAACTAATTCGAAAACCTTTACATAGGAAAGTTGGGAAGTTAAGAGACAGATTCGTGCCCAGACAGGGCATTTTTAAAGGTTGGTATGCAACATCGATATTGTTCATAATGAAATATTAAATCAAGAGCTTTGAAAGAGCATTATCGATACCCCATAAAGGAGTATCGATACTGAGGGTTTGGTATCGAGACTGAGGGGCTTGGTATCGAGATCGGGATTCCATAATGCCATTTTGGTATTGGTACTATAGGGAGTATCGATACCCAAGGTCCTAGTATCAATACTCCTATAGAGTACCGATTCTCCCCTTTTTCTTTTAAGGCATTGAAGTTAGGGTATCAATACCTTGGATAAGGTATCGGTACTGAGGAAGGTGTATCGATACTGAACAGCCAGTATCAATACCAAGGTTAAGTTTTGAGTTAAAAATCAAGAGGACTCATAGAAGAAAGTGAGGTTTCCCAAGAGCTTATAATTACTCTTGAATAAGACTACAAGTGAGAATAATAATAATGATTAATTCATACTTAGAAACGAGATAATATAGGATGAAAAAAGACTAGCTTTGTTTAAATGCTCAAAAAACAATCAGGACACCCAAGTTCCTTTAGAAAAGCTAGCATTGTCGAAAGTATAGATTTAGTCTGGATATCCTTAGGGAATACACAAGGCATTTTAAGCTGACTAACTAGGGCCAAGGCCCGACACTCACAAAGGGTGGGTTAGTCGAGGGTGATGCAGAGATTCTGAGCAATCATCCTTGGTAGACTAAAGGGGTGTGTGGAGGTCCAAGATGCAGAACCCTCAGCCATATCATGATGTCTACCATAGAGTAGAGAGCGAGTATACAAGTATACTCACTAAAGCAATAAACTTGATAGCTTGAGCATTTCATTGGTTCACTTTTAGTATGATCTAGTTGTTAGTGTAGCACTGAGATAGTTAGCTCAGCGTTTGGAATTTATTTCCTTACGCATATTAGGTGGAGCAGTTGAGGAACCATAGAGTGACTGAGGTCCAAACCAAGTGCATATCAGAGTATGTCTCAAGTTTTTGAAGGGCATGCATACTTATAGACCCTGTTGTAAAGTTGAGTCATATATTTAGTTAAAAGTCGGTTTGAATATGTTTTGAATGTAAATATTTATTTTGGGAGGTCCCCAATATAAAGTTTATATTATATTTTTATGGTTGATTTTATTATGTGAAAGACCGTTTTAAAGTAAGAAAAATGCTGGTCAGCCACTCCGGTGGTTTCGTGTAGCATTCTAAATAGTAGACTGTGTGTCGTACATGTTTAGGGTGTTACATTGTTAAAATTGTTGACAACGCATCGTTTTAATTGCCAAATAAAATATGCCTTAATCTCAATAAAAATAAATAGAAATAAGTAGAATAGAGAGAGAGAATAAGGGTCGATTCTCAAGGAATATAGTATTTGCCAATAAATTGGTCTTGTTCCAAGGATAGGTGTGAACTGTAAAAATAAAAATATGTGGTTTCGCTCGATTGAAAATAAAAAAAATCAAAGGAAGTAAAGTTGAATTCAAATTCTAATTATAAAAATCAGTCTACGGTTTTCGCTTTGCCTCAAATTCTGTCGATCATTGAAATAGATTTTTCACTTCGGATTCATGCAGGTTACAGTTTATAGAGCTCAACCCCTATAACTTATTTTTCTCTCAATTGAAACGACAATTCCAAAAAAAATATTTGATTGTAAGTCCTTATGTGGGCTAATTGCGACAATCGTTATTAGTGCCACTCGATTTTAAAGCTTTGGAAAAACCACTCGGATAGCCAATGAAAATACAATCCACCATTTTGGGATCTCTTTTCCTTCAATAATGTTGTCATTATCTTTGCAAGACACCCCCATATTTTAAGTAGTTGTAGGAAATTTCCATGTCATTCCATAACTTGTATGGTATCTTTCTTTTTTTTTTTTTTGCGAACCTTATTTAAAAGGTAATTAACTGAAAGAACATCGTTCCTCCACATGTTCTGTAATAACTCAAAACTTTATAGCATTGTGTTCATCATTTCCTTTTAAGGTTTAATTATTCTATTTTTCTACTCCATTTAATTTATGAGAGTATGATGGTGTTACTTCATGAACAATACTATGTTGTGAACAAAATTCACCATATGATTAAACATATTCATCACTACGATCGCTTCTCACCATCTTAATCTAGTTATTAAGTTGGTTTTCGACTTCTTGCTCGTAGAGTATAAATTTCTCTATAGCTTCATCTTTGCTTTTATATATATATATATATATATATCAATATTTTTGTTATCACCAATGAAAATAATAAAAATAATTTCCCCTTTATTTGTGCTATCATTATGAATTTAATAAGTAGGTCACTAAAATTTCGTTATTGCTAGTATATTTCTTTTATATTTATGGTCCAATAACATCCACAATTCTTTAGCCATTTTAAACATTACATACTTCATAACGTGCATCAAATAAGGCTTTAAGAATGTAATTACATCATAAAAAAATAGTTTTTCAATGTTTTCATTCAATACCTCGGTTGAAATTAATGCTTTAAATTCTTTTGAATAGAATCAGTAACCAATGCTACTTCCTGTAACAAATTATGTTAAACAAATTTGTTTATAAAAAATTGTATAAAACATATTTATTCAGATTTCTTCTTGTTTGGAAAAAGTAGATCAAGTAAACTCATTAAAATGACATGATCGAAACCATATTTTTGACAAGATCTCACTTTACAAACATATCAAAATTCCCAAAATAGAATCATAATTGATTCTCAAAAAGTAATTCAATGATTTAATTAATTATTACAAAACAGAATCATATAAGATAATATGAAAATAAATTCAACTATTTATTTTCTTTTTATAAAATAGAATCATTCCTAGGAACATAAGTTTTACGATTTATTTCTTTTTACAAACCATAATCATATAAGATTCACAAGAAAATAAATTCAACAATTTATTTCTTTTTATAAAATAGAATCATTCAAAATTCCTAAGAAAATAAATTTAACAATTTTTTAAAAAAAATAGAATCATTCAAGATTTCAATGAAAAAGAAATCAACCATTTATTTTTATTTTACAAAATAGAATCATTCAAGATTCATAAGAAGATAAATAAAATAATTTATTTTCCTTAAAAAGTTAGAATCAACACAAGGTTCTATTATATAATAAATTCAATAATAATTCCTTTTTTCTAATGTTATATCTTTTGTTAAACGACGGAATTAGTAGCACTAAAACTCGAAATAGATATATCAGGCAATCTGATTATGCTTAACAACCAGAAATAAATGGAACTTAATCCTTTAATTTTGACAACTCAATAATCAAAATGATGTAATCCTTTGATTTTAATTTTGGCAATCCAACATTAAAAAATATGGGATTAAATTCCAAATCTATTTGTATCTATATAATTTCTCAAAAGAAATTAATAGTACAAGAATGAAATTTATAGTGTTTCCAAACACAAAATATAATTATTATAATATTTAATAATTATTATAAATACCAACATATATTATTTATTCATGTCATATTTAATATTCTATATTAAAAGTCCATGATTAATTCTTACATGCATTTTCTATGGGTAAAATCCAACATAATGATATTACTAAATAATATCATAACATAGAAAGAATCACATTGATTCTTCATTTTCAATTTTATTATTGAACAGAATCAACATTATAAAATAAAAACAGTAACCAACGTTACTTTAACGACGATTTCTATTAAATAGATTTGTTCATTTTGAGATTAAACAAATCCGTTAAAATTGCATGATAAATTACGAAATAAATTTATTTAATATCTCAATTTTACCATGATTTCCAAATCTTCTCGGACTAAAAAAGTAGAAGAATGAGTTTAAATTTTTCATAAGATTTTTATAAAATAATAATCGGAAACAAAATCGAGCATGAGAAAATAAAACAAAAAAAATTTAAACTTCTTAAAAGATAAAATAAAAATATATAAAAAGAAGAGTTTACTAAAAATTGTGTTATTCATTATATTCAAACTCTGTAAAGGTTAATACTCTCTTTATAGGAGTTGTCTCCAGAAAGGCGGATTAATATACAGCGTTACTGGATACATTAAAAGATATTTAACAAATTCGGTTTAGGGCTACCGAAAATATCGAGTAATAATAATGTAATAGGTGGAAATCATGAAGAAATATTAAAAAATTTGGCAATCGGCAAACTTAGCTTGTCGGTTTGTGTCGATACTTTATAAAAATATATTGATCCATAACAATATAACAGGTAAAAAAATGACAAAACCGGTCTATAAATGACAAAACAAGTAAAGCGCTACCGGATATATTAAAAGTGTCGATACTTTATAAAAATGTATCGATCCATAACAATATAACAGGTAAAAATGACAAAATTGGTCTATAAATGACAAAATATGTAAAGCGCTACCGAATATATTGAAAGTGTCGATACTTTATAAAAATGTATCGATTTATAACAATATAACAGATAAAAAAATGACAAAACCGGCGCTACCGGATATATTGAAAGTGTCGATACTTTATAAAAATGTATCAATCCATAACAATATAACAGGTAAACAAATGACAAAACCGGTCTATAAATGACAAAACATGTAAAGCGCTACCGGATATGTTGAAAATATATCGATCCATAATAATATAATATGTAAAAATATCACAAAATCGGTCTCGAAATGACAAAACCGGTAGTAAAAAAGTGTGCTTGTGTGGTCATTTTTATTTCAGAATTTTCATTTTTTAATACAAAAAGTTAGATATTTTAAGCAAAACCCAGTAAGAAATCCACCATGTTATAAGTTTCTCAAAGAACAAAAACCCAGAAACAGACATCTCTTAACGCAAACTTATGATATACTATTATTATCTCCATAGAATAAAGTTAGGTCAGTTTTAGTTTTATTTTTTTTGTTAGGATTTTGTGTCATTGAAACTGTTGATTGAAGAACTCAAACTGGTGCACGCATAAGTGTTGATGCATTTATGAAAAGTATCGATCCAAAAAATATCGAAATCGATAATTATTATGTAACAGGTAAATTTACAATGTAACTGATAAAAATATACTGGTTAATTAGTAAATATGTTTACATTATGTATCGACACTCTTTAAATATGTGTCGATACTTTTTTTCCAAAATAAAAACACAACGAGGTGCACGCATAAAGTGTTGATACATTTAAAATTGTATCAATCCCAAAAACATCAAACCGATAATTATAATGTAATAGGTAAATTTGCAATGTTACCGATTTAAATATACCTGTTTAGTTAGAAAATATGTCAATATAAGCGCTATCTATTACATTATATAAGCGCTACCTAATATATTATTGTACTTGATAATATTTCCGGTTAAATAATATAACATAACCGGTCTAAATTTTAACCGATCACTTGTTTAACAGGTCACACCATTTTTTAACCGTTTTTTAGGCGTCACACACCATAAATTTCTCTTTATAGGGGATTCTTAAAGGAGAGTTTACTAAAAATTGTGTTATTCATTATATTCAAACTCTTTAAAGATAATAGTTTTTTAATTTAAAATATTTAAAAAGAATCTTTTTAATATTTAAATTTTAAAAAATAAGTATCTTTTAATTTAAAACATTCGAAAAGATATTGATATCTTTTTAATATTTAAATTTTAAAAAGATAATAAATATCAATGAATTCCCTCTCATTTTTCCAACAACTCTTTTGTCATCATCTTAATTCTAAATTTGCTGCATTGATAGGTCATTTGTCTCTTGCAGGCATCAACACTGTCCCCCCTTGTGTCTTTTTAGCTTGCGATGCATGTTAAAGTCTTGAATAGCTCCTGACATTATACTTCCAACATGTTCCCCCCTTCCACATTTCAATGGAGTTCCTTTTGTTGAAAAAGCTTGAAAATGAAGCTGGTTTTTTGTGTAATAAAGAACTTTTTTTTAAATATATAATAATAAAGAAGTTTACTTCTCAAACACATATTTAAGTTCACTTCGATTATAATGAAACCCTAAAACATAGCTGACAGGTCGCATACTTTCAGTTCTGACGTAGAGACAGTGCTGGAGGTGATGGATGGCCCATGATTTGAATAAAATGGAAGCGAAATAAAAGCTGTCAACGCCCCGAATCTTATGACAATATCTTTAGTCCAACTTTTTCTGAAAAAAAGCAGTGTTTTTTTCCCCTGGAAATAGAATAGATTTAATAAAGTGATGGCCGTGAGTGTTGCCTGTAATTTTGTCTTTTCTTTCGCTCTATTAGTAAGCTACAATATCAGGGGAAGTCTCACGTGATAGTCTTAATATAAAGTATTATCAGTTTTTGTTATTATTTTTTAATATTTTTAATAAAAAATTATTATTTTTTACGAGTTTTTGTTATTATTTGACGTTTTACTAGTTTTATTAACAGATTCGGTAAAGTACTATTTAAAATATTATTTTTTTCTATCGTTTTTTTATTATTGTACACTTTACCATAAATGTTAAAAAATATTAATATTTTAGGTATAAATAATAATATTTTAGATAATTTTTTATCAAAAATATTTAAAAAATAATAACAAAATTAATAGTATTTTTATTTAATCGTATATTAAAACTGACACACAAAAAAACACCCTAATATCATCTTGAATCATTTGCAAATTGCAGCAATCGATAGGGTTTATCATCTTTGTAAGCCAAATATCAGCCAACTTCCTTTTTTTAACCACGGATATATATAAATGCAGTATGATTGAGTTGCCGATGGAGAATACACATAAGAGGGCCCGTTTTTTATATTTTGGTGTCAAAAGAACGAACATAAAACTCTATTAAAAATTTTAGTTTTATGATATTCATCTTTTTTTTATCTTTGTTTATCGGTAACACTAATTTTAATATTGATTTTTGACTATTAGTCTTTTTTATTATCTTTTTATTTTTTAGTATCTCTATTTTTTTTTTTTGAATAAATCTGTTAATATGACATATTTTTATATGTCTTTATAGCACATTTTTATTCTTTTTTAACATGCTTTTTAGTTGTTTCGTCATTTTTTCATCTATCTTTTTTTTAAGTGTTAATTTGATATCATCAGGACTGATTAAGATTGTGTTTATCTGATATCTTGTTGATCTTTCCTGCTTAGTACCCTCACTTGAGTTTGATTTGTGATTTGTCAATAGTCTTTCAATAGCTTGACCCTTTTTTGTGGTTCGTTTATCGATACAATTAGATTTGTTTGTAACTTTCTTTACTCTAGTTTCTTGGTTAGATTTTTATTTTTTTCATTATATGATTCTTATGTGGTCTTAAGTTGTTAATTTTGTTTTAATGTTTATAGAAAATTTCCGTAATTATTTGTTTAATTTACTATTATGATTATAAATCTTTATTGTAATTTTGGATATTTCTTATTTTAAATAAAAAATAGTCGCTTCATTCAAAAAATATTATACTCCAATAATAAAGTACGGAAAATAAAATCTAATTATAAAAGTAAAAATAAATTAATTTATTTATAAATTATAGTTTTATTACACTTAAAAACATACTTAATAAATACATCAAATAAAAATATTAGACATAATTTGAAAATTAGCTCTCCAATGTTTCACAAAATAGGCTTTTTGACGGCGAAATTGGGCAAATAATCCAGGCGGGTGGATTATTTAACCCAATAGGGCATCAGGAAATTTATTTTGGGATTTACGACAAATGTTACAGTGTCCATGAAACTCGTCATGCCAGCATGACGAGTTTTTTAATGGTCTCTGTCACATGGGTCTCACAACCTGAATTTATTTAATATATTTTATAGGACTCGTCATGCCCGCGTGACGAGTCTCAATAAAAAATATTTTTTTGAAATTTTTAAAAATATTGTTTAATATATATATATATATATATATATATATATATATTATTTTAATGGTGAAGGAACTCGTCACGATGGTGTGACGAGTTCTAACGTCTAGAAATTTGAAAGTTTAGACCGTTGAATTGATTGTTGTTGAACAAGCAAATTTTTTTTTAAAAATTCAATAGAACTCGTCATGCCGGTGTGACGAGTTCCAACGGCTAAAAAAAATTCATCCCTTTAAGTAGTGTACATCATCTTCAATCTCGTACATAACACACTCCTTTCATCTCTTACGTAATACACTTTTTTCATCTTCAATCTTTTACACAACAGACTCATTTCTTCTAATGAAATACATTTCAAACAATGAGCAACAAATTCTTCACAGTTGTCCATTATAATGGTGAAATTCTACAAACTGATGTTGGTGTTGTGTTTTAGTCGCACATGACCATCAATATGATATTCCATGTAGATGTATCTCATCGCCAAATGAAGCAAAAAATTGAAAGAAAACTTGGGGCTTATGTTTCATGTTTAAGTTATCGGCACCTGATCTCGTCAAATCCAATGACATATGGAAAAGTCCAGCTTGATGATGACGACGATGTTTTTGTTATGTTTGGACTTCATAAATCATCAAATAATAATATGGTGGGATGTATGTCAAAACCATGAATACAACCAATATTCTGACCTCATCAGTACCAGCTCGAAGAACAGAATAAGCATGCCCCTCTAAACCACATACAAGTGATGGTGACGATATCCTTGTTGGAGGGTTCGGTGAAAGTTTTGTTGAATTTAGCAAAGATGATGAAGATATTGTTCTGTTGGTAGACGATGACGACACACCTTTAGTTGATGAGTCTGATGTTTTTTAGGCTGCTTCAGAGGGACAAGGTGTGGATGTTGAGGCTAATATATGGGAGGAAGCTCTTTCAAGATGTCAAGGATTGCAGAATGCTCTAAATGTTTGGGTAAAAACAGACCCTCAACCTGAAATGCCTCGCCATGATTTACCTCGGTATCATCATACAGTTGCAATGCATGACATTAACTACGATGCTATGCGGAATCTTGAAATATATGATATGTCAGAGTTATGTATTGCCCACTAGGGTTCTTCAGAAGAACGGTCATCTGAGTTGGCCATTGGGACTCAATTTGAAAAAAAACACGCAATTAGCAATCAAGGAGTGTTGCATCAAAGCTCATCTTCAATTCTATGTCGTGGAGTCAGATCAAAAGACTTATTTCGTACGGTATATACACCATGATGTTGGCTGTAAATGGAGGATACGAGTATCATAACTACAACGGAAGAAGTTGTGGGAAGTCACAAAGTTTAATGCACAGTACGCATGTACAATGACCTCCTTGACACAAAACCACAAACATTTATATTCGGATGTCATATGCTCTTATGTGAGGTTGTTAGTGGAAAAAATCCAAGAGTGTCAGTTTCTGTGTTAGTGGCATCCATTCGGAATACAATTGGTTATATTTCGACTTATTACAAGGCATGGATGGTTAAACAAAAACTAATGACCTTGTTATATGGTGATTGGGATCAATCATATAATGAGCTATCACGTCTGCAGCAAGCAATGAAATTATTCATCCCTAGAACCATTGTTAGGTACTATACTAATCCTGCAGTCACGCTTGAGGGAGACGTTATCTCTGGGAAGAGAATTTTTGGTGGCTTTCTATGGGCTTTTAAGTCAGCTATTGAAGGTTTTAGATTTTGTAAACAAATGAATCAAGTCAATGACACTTTTCTGTATGGGCTCTATAGACACGTCTTGATAATAGCCGTTGCATAAGATAGAGACATAAATATTTTCCCCATTGCCTTCGCCATTGTTAAAAATGAATCGGAGAAAACTTGGAATTTCTTTCTCTCCAACTTGCGTTCCCATGTTGTCACTCAAGATGGGGTTTACATTATCTCAGATTGGTCGTCTGGGTTGTTAAGCACAATTTCTAGACCTGAAAATAGATAGACACCTCTGCACGCATATCCTGCCTATTATATACATCATATTGCATCGAATGTAATTAAGAGGTTTAAGCATGAAAAGATCAAAAAAGAGATTATCAACATGGGTAAGTATTGTATCATTACTCATTAATTATTTGTGTTTCATTTTTTTATTTCTCAATAACATTTAATTTACTGCTTTTTAGGTATGCTTTACTCCAACCAAACTTCCGTGCACAACTTGAAAATTTGAGAATATCGGAAATGATGTGTATGAATTCATAGCTGAAATCCCTAGGGAGAGATGGTCACCAGTATATGATGTTGAAGGTCAACATTACGGTCATATGATTACCAACCTTGTTGAATGTATCAACTCAATGCTGAAAGGGACTCGACATCTCCCGATAGCAAGTATTGTTAGGGATGCTTACTTTAGGTTGGGTAAAGTATGGGTAGACAAAAGTGCACAAATTGATGTCATGATCAATGATGGGATAAATTGGGCTCCAGATTTAGAGAAGACAATGCAAAAGAATCAAACACATGTGTCTTCAATGTTTGTCCATAATTTTGCCAGACTTGATTCTGATTTCGTTGTCCAAGCACTAGTTCGACCATATGAGGGAGGTAGTTCTACAACATACGCTGGTAATCTGAATAGAAGATAGTGTGACTGTGGTCGATTTCAAGATTTTAGGTTTCTATGCGCTCACGTTGTTGTTGTATGTATGCACATCAATGTTGACCCATACTTATATGTTGATGATTGTTATAGCTTGCACACTATACACAACATTTACAGTTGCGACTTCAAGTACCTCCCAAATGAAGCATACTAGCCTACATGCACAATTTATGTGGAATAGTTGCCAAATCCTTAATTGCGTAGGAAGTTACGGGATTGACCTGAGTCTAGTCGAATTTATACCGATATGGCTGATCCGCAAAGAGAGCCAAGTCTACCCAAACTTTGTGGCCACTGCAGAGGTGAAGGTCATAACAGAAAACATTGTCCATATATCTCAAAATATCAAGTTGGACGCTAAAATAGACGTTACAAAATATTATGTATTGTAACTAGGTTTTTTTTGTACTGTAACTATGTTTTTTTAACTGTGCTTTTTTAACTTGTATTATTTCCACTATGTTTATATAATTGCAAACTATTAGTAAATAATGGTAAACTAATGCTTTTATCTAACCATGAGCATTTTATCCTTAAAATAAAACATTAAAGGTCAGAATACTTAAAGAAATTAAAATTAAAATAATTATTTTATTTAAAAATTAAATTGAAAATGGAGGAGACAATTTTTTTAATTGGCAATTTACTCAATAGTAATCATTTTGATAAGTATAACTTCCAATTCTAATGATAAATAAAATTTTGGATTTTAATGAGACAATAATTACTTAATAAAGACAACTTCATACATAAACTAAAACCATACAAATCAATATGTGTACATATGTCATTTTCTTTTTTTTTAGATCTCTCTACAATTCGTTCACTACGTCGGATTAAGACATCTTTGTATATGTCTTCCTTCGTATTCTTCTTCTCAATTTCTATACTAAAATATTTAATTTTTTCTTACCTCTCAACGAGCAGTGTGCTACGCCTCTTCGGTAAATCTTCATACTTCTTCTTCTCCTCCTCTTCTATTTTCATTTTCTTCTTATTGCCTCATTTTCTTCAACTATGTACTTTATTGCCTCCTTTTCCCACTCTTCATCTAAAGAAGAGCTTGAATCTAAATCGTCGATCTCCGAGTCTGTGTTGTGAAACCCATAAACACCGTTAGCCAAATCAATCCCAATTTTTCCCCACAACCAAATATTTGATTTTCTCAATTTTTTGTCACTTTTCATCCTAATCTTCACCCTAAACCCCTATTTATACTAATATCACCAAAGTAGTCGTTGAAACTCTTCATTTTAAAAAATAATTTGACCGTTGCACAATGGTCACACCAACGGTCAAAATTTAAATTTCTACCTGTTGTAACTCATCACACCGGCGTGACGAGTTTCGTGGAAGTTTTTTTTTCTAATTTTTTAAAATTTTCAAAAAATAACGTATTTTTTTAAATACAAATTTCAAAAATTAACATATTCTTTAATTCCAAATTTCAAAAAAAAACATATTTTTTTATAAATATCAAATTTGATAAACTACAGTAAATATCAAGTAAAATTTCAAAAAAATTAATTTTTTTAAAAAGTATATTTTTAATTAAATATTTCAAAAAATAACAGTTTTTTAAATTTTCAATTTTTATAAGCTATACTAAATATGAATGAATTTTTTAAATTAAATTTTATTTTAATTAAAAGTTATTTTTAATTAAATATTTTTCATTTTTGTTTGCATATTTTATTTGTTTACATATTTTTCAAAGTTCTTTTAATTAAAAATAAAATTATTGACATATTTTAAACATTTTTAAGGGTGAAAACTAATAAACAAATTTATTACTTATCAATGACTTTTTATACAATTAAATATTGAGTACAAAAATTTTGTATCGGTTATTCGGTATCCCCGTCTAAAAAAATTACATTATTTATTGTCATTTTCAAAATATTTAAATAAATATTATAAAATATAAAAACTTTAAATATAGGAATTTATCTTGCGACGAGAGGAAACTCCATAGGAGCGGATGTAATAGGCGTAAAAAATGAGAGACGATACCACACCCATGATTGGAGTAAAACTAAACAACCCACTACATCCGTTTTTTTTCCTCTAACTACTATGGTCGCCTTGCAAAGTTCACGATACAAAAAAGTCAAAATTGCATAATCCCAACTATATTGGTAACATAAAAGGAAATTGTTCAATACTAGAAGATATTGGGTGTGCACCAAATTGCTCGATTTATCCGGTAGTAAGATCCCTCCAATCAACGTCATAAGATATGCTCGAACTAGATATATCACCTCTTGCTCCGTTGATTGTTCATCTACTCTAAATTATCTTTCCAACCACGTCATTCGTATCTGCATCCCATCAATGACATCGGCTGGAGCCTCTTTTCTCAATAAATTTGAAATAACAGCATATCGCGCATAATTGTTGCAAAGCACCAATGACATACCATTAATCAGAACACCAAGTTGATACACGACATCTTCCAATGTTATCATCACTTCACCACAAGGAAAATGAAACGTATGCGTTTTGGGACTCCAACGCTCAATCAACGCCTATATCAATGCCGACATCACCTTAAATCTAAGAAGAAATGTCGCTCCATATAATCAAAATTCTAAAAGATATATCATCATCCATTGATGTGACTATTCATTCGTCATTCCTCGATAACGAATGCCTCGATGACGAATGCCTCGTTCTTCTCGCTACAATTTGAAAATAAATTATTTAATACAATTACATAAATAATTATTATTAATACTATAATTTTGTCAAAGCTAAAATGAAATAAAACAAATTAAATTTACATTAGTCAACTCGGTTAATGAAATATGAACATCATCAAGACGCAATATTTCTTCTATTGAGGTCATTTCAACACAAAAGTTTTTACTCTCAATAGAATGTTTGATTCTAAGTGAAAAATCAATCCAACCCAATCCTATATTTATACTACTCTACCCAACGACTATAAACAACTAGTTTTTTTACAATTGAAAATAGCCGTTGGAACTCGTCACACCGACGTGATGAGTTCCATTGATTTTTTTATAGAAATTAATCGTTCAACAACAGTCAATCAAACGGTTAATAAATTCAAAAGTATACTCATTGGAACTCATCACACCTGCTTGATGAGTTCGCTCAGCATTAAAATAATATATTTTTTTACAATGCTTTTAAAATTTTCTAAAAAAATTATTTTTTATTGGGACTCGTCATGTCACGCGGGCATGACGAGTCTCGTATGATATATTAAATATATTCGGGAAATGGGACTCACGTGACACGACCCATTAAAAAATATATATACCATAGAACTCATCACTTTGGCATGACGAGTTTCGTGTACACTGTAGCATTTGCCGTAGATTCCAAAATAAAATTTCGGGTTCCCTATTGGGCTAAATAATCCACCCGTTGGGATTATTTGGCAAAAAAATTCCCTTTTTGACTCTTATTTTTTTTTGAAGTATTTTGACTATAATGTTTTATTTTAGGGAAAAAAACCCTAACGTTTGACCAAATAGTCATTTTGACCCATATTATTTTTCTAGAGTATTTTGGCTCTCCATGTTTTATTTTAGGTAAAAAAGACACATATTTTAGAGTGTTAGTTGTTTGTTAACCAATGATTTTCATTCACATAAGGGCTTTTTGCCCAAAATAAAATGTTGGGACTAAAATGCTCCAAAATAAATAGGAGTCAAAATGATTATTTAGTCAAATATTGTTGTGTACATTTTTATATTATGCCAAAACATTAAGAAATTTTATTAATCAATATTTTTAAGAGGTTCGTGGTTTGATTTCAACCATATCCATTTCATTAAAAAATAATAAAAAATAATTACATAAAAATAGAAAATAAAAGTAAAATGTCATACAAATATTAGTTTTAACAATGAATGATTAAAACAAAAACAAAACTTAATAATTAAATAACCAAACAAGAAATCAATTAATATATTATTTTTTGTTATCTTCCAGTTCCACGTTTTCGCCTTGATTAATATAGACCGATCTAGGTCACACACCTATTTTTGGTGGGTAAGTCTCTCAGCGGGAATTTTATGCATACATAAGGACTCGAGCCTAAGACCTTAGTTAAGCGATATTAAATTACTTATAACTTAAATCAATCCGTTGGTAAATCAAATAATATATGAGTAAATAAGATATTTACTTTTTTTTAATTATACGGGTCTTCTCAATTTTGGGCCCAGGCTCAGCTACGGCGGTGCACATAAGCTTGGGTCAAATTAAATCTTAAAATAATTTTAGATAATTTAAAAATTATAAATTCAAAGATTAGATTTTAAAATTCCCAGATAAATACAAGAATGATGGGAAATTAACGAACAAGAAAAAAAAAATAAACATAAAGATAAAGATAGTTACGACGACACCCACTTCTGAGATTTTGTTTTAGATAAATATGTGTGAATAGTTTTATAACTAATTCTGTAAGAATCATTTCCTTATAAACCTAGAAGATGCGGAAAATTTTAGAATACATTTCATTAAACTATGTCAAAATTATCTTTTGGAACATTTAACTTTTAAAAATTACATAATGAATATTAAAATTTTAATTTTGTTACAAAATAAGTACAAAATCATTAAAAAATATCTCATTTGACCCTTCAATTATAACTAAAATTTAATTTTATTCTTAATTTTAATTGAAATAATTCTTAGTAGGTTTGTTGAATTGAAAATAAAATAGATATAGATAAAATAAATATCATCTTTTAATTTTATATTATAAATATAAAATTTTTACCATATAAATTAAAAATTATTTGATACGATATTATAAAATTATAGATGTATGATTTTCAAATTACATTTAAATATGTTAAATAAAAGTTAAATGCTTAAATCAGATCATTAATAAAAAAATAATTTTATTATTTGATAATATAAATTTTCAAACGTTAAACGTCAAAGATTATAAATTTTTATTTTTTAAAATAAAAAATTAAATAAATCATTGGTTATAAAATAATTTTTGCTCAATACAAAATTTCATTTCATTCTTTTTTTGAAAATATTTTTTTAATTTTAAAAAAATTTATTTTCATATATTAAAAAACTAATTTTTTAGAATTACTACTTAAAATGTTGAAAAATATTAAAATAAAATTTTAGATATAATTGAGAGGCTAAATAAGATATTTTTTTTATTAATTTAATATGTTATTCACCCCTTAATAACATTTAAATTGTTATTTATTTTTTTAACAAAATTCAAAATCTAATTTCTATCCTGTAACTTTTAAAATTTCAATGATAAATGTCGCAATCGTCTTTCGAGTGGGGCCCTGAAATTGGGCTTCGACTTGAATGAATTGGGTTAGAGTCGCCACCGACCATTTTAAAACGAATTTAGGTAGGTCGGACACCATCTTACATGATCTGCGTTTTACCAGAAGTGAATCGGGTTCGGGAGTCGGTTACGGTCAAGGAAGGATTAGCACCCTTGAACCGCCCTTTCGGTACCAATTAATTTGCCGGTTGTCTTTAATTACGAAAATTAGAAAATTTAAATTGAAATTTAGAAATCCGATTCGAATTATTTACCTTTGATTGGTTGAAATTCTTCTAAAAGAAAAATCGAAAATGTTAGATAAAAAAAATAATAAACAAATATTAAATGAATCGAAAACAAAAATAGTAATAATAATAACAAGTCAAAAGAAAAAAAAATTAATAAGTGAAAAAAAATAAATAACAGAAATAAGTCAAAGAGGAAAGAAAAATATGATAGATAAAAATAAAATTAAAAAAGGAAAAAGAAAAAAGAAAAAAAGTAAAGTTTAATAGTAACAAAAAAATATGAAGGAATAAGAATAATAATGATAGTGATAAAATACAGTAAGACGTAGGGGGACCAAATTAAAAAAATAGAATTAACGGGCCAAATTGACATTAAAATGGACTGCAAAAAAATGAAAAAGTTAGGAGCCAATTCACAAAGATAAAAGAAATATAAACCGGGACCAAATTAATTGAATTGTAAATTCGGGGTCAAAATTACAAATAGTGACCAAAATGAAAACCGATCCAAAATACCAGGGACTGCGGAGAGGATTTAAAAATCCTCTATTTGCAAACCAATCCTTCGTAAAACGGCGCCGTTTAGAATCTCGTATTTAAAGCCGAAAATAGGATTTTGTTTCTTAATTTCTCTCATTTGGTCATTTTTCCCTCTCTCTCTGTGCTCTCTCTCGTCTCTCAAACTCTCTCAAATGGGAGATATCAGGCCACAGCTCCGGTGGTCTCCCCGTCGTGCCAACGCCGTGCCGACCGCCGCTGCCGGCGGTCGTAGGAAACCCAAACCTACCAAAATAACTCCCTTAACGTCGTGCACCCGAATCCGAGCCCCAAATCTTTAAAACACACCCAAATAACCGTAGATCTACAAAAAACCGTTCGGCACCTACCCTTCTCCGGCGACCTTTCCGCTTCCGATAGCCCTTCGTGGCTTAGATCGGGGCTGTCTGCTTTTGTTTTTGTTTTTTTGCTGTTGTTTTGGTTTATTTTGTGTTCTGGTTGTATTTCGTTTGGACTTGTGTTTGGTTATGGCTCTCGGTGTAATGTGGTTCTGTATGTGGTTGACGTTTGGTGTAGATTTGTGTTCTCTGTTTTGTGTTGATGTTTGGTTCTTTGTGGCCGTGATTCTGCCGTTGGTTTCTATGTTTTTTCTCTTCTCGATGCTACCCCCCTTTTGCATGACCTCACCGGGGTATTTATAACCCCTCGGTGAAGGTCGTTTCCGATGATAACGGGGTCGTTCCCCTCAACGTTCACGTGGCCGGGATTCTCGGGATGGTGCAGTCCCGATTTTCCCGGCCGGCCGGTTCGGGCTTGACGTTTGGTTGCCCCCCTCGTGCACCGCCTGTGACATGTATGACTAGGGTTTCCAGACCCTGAATCGTATCCTCTGCCGGGCTAATTCAGGCCCAGTGTTTGGACCGGACTTGGACCATATTGGACCCAAAACAGATCTTTAACTTGGACCCTACAAAAAGCATAAATAATAATAAGAAATAAAATAAAAATAAATAATAATAATAATAATAATACTATATATATATATATTTTCAAAAATATGTAATATATAAATTTCCAAAATGCTTTTAAAAACTATATATTATACATGTTTTTAAAAACATTTTAAAAACTTTATAATATATATTTTCAGAAACGTTTTAAAAATTATATATTATATATTTTTAAAATGTTTTTCAAAAATTATATAATATTTAAATGTTTTAAAAAAATTCAAAACTATATATTATATAAATTTTCAAAAATGATTTTAAAAACTATATATTATATATATTTTCTAAAATGTTTTAAAAACTATATACTATATAGTTTTCAAAAAATATTTTTAAAACTATATATTATATACATTTTCAAAATGTTTTCAAAAATTATGTATATTATAAGTATTTTCAAAGACCGTTTGCAAAGTAAATAATATATATATAGATATATATATATATAATAAAAAAAATAAAAATAAAAAATGGACGAAAATGAGTGTCTACAATAAATAAAAATAATTTAAAAATTTTTTGTGATTATTTATGAATTTTACCCTATTTTATATTAGTGTTGCATTTCAATGCATGTCATTAGTGGTGCATTTCAATGAATATCACTCATTGTAGACTCATCCTATAAGATGGGAAAAATGTTAAATAATTCTCGGAATGCAATTAGGTATGGATGAGTCTAAAACATATGTCGAACATCGTAACATATTACTAAAGCGACACATTGAAACAAGCCACTAATTAAATTGCTCTTATTAAGTAAATATTAAAAGGACAAATTATGCATTTAGTACTCAGACTATATTTATTTAGTTTTAATACCTAAACATTTTTTTTCAAAATCATTAATGAGAATGTTGATGTGGCATGACATCATTTTTTATTTTATTTTTTAATTTTCACTTCACCTTTCTATTTCCATGTCAATATTTTTAATTAATTTTATTCAACCAATTAAGTGGTGACATGTGTCACAAAATATGTGATAAAATAAAAGAAAATTTCCTTACCCGTAGTAAGAATTGAACCTAGGTCTCTTACATAAAACACAAGGCATTCAACAATTGAATTAAGCTAATCATTTAAGTTAATTTCATCATATTTTGTATTTAACTTATATAATAATATCACCACAAAATCAATATTTTATGATGATTATAAAATATTTATTTAATTTTTAAAATAATATTTTTAAGTTATTTATTTAATTTTAAATAATATTATATAGAATCAAAGTGATAATTTAATATTAAACGTATAATTTACCATATATTTTAAATTAAATAGATAATATAAAAATAATATTATTTTAAATAAATACTTAATTTGATTTTAAAAATTAAATAAATATTTTTATAATTTTATATATACATATATTATAATGATTTAATATATTTTTTATAAAAAAATATTAATTATTTAATAATTTTTTTATTTCTAAAAGTAAATACTATTTTTTTAATTTAATAATGATATAAATACTAAATTCAGTGTAATAAAAAATTACAATATAGTTGAGTGACTAAACTTTTTGTCATTAATTCAAAAGATCTTATATTTGAATTTTATAATGATCGAAAATTATTGATTTTATGGTTATACTATTATATAAGTTAAAGACAAAAAAAATGTGTAGACAATAGTTTTCGCCCAGATCTTTATTATTAGAGAAAATAACTTCAGTGACCAAAAATCCCAGATAATATACGATTTTGACCAACTTTTTTTGGATAGTCTACAGTTGCGATTTTCCAAATTCGTAACAACAACTGTAGACTATCGCAACGAATTTGAAAAATCGCAATGACATTATAGACTATCGCAACGCGATTTTCAACTATCGCAACGCGAAATGAAAAGTCGTAACGCGAAATGGAAAATCGCAACGCGATTTTCAACTATCGCAACGCGAATTTGCGATAGTGGAGATCGCAATGCGAATTAGAGATCGCATTGCGATTTTGTTGGTCATTTTCGTAAATCCAAAAAAAATTGGTCAAAATTATATATTATTTGGGAATTTTAGTCACTGAAGTTATTTTCTCTTATTATTATTATTATTATTATTATTTACCTTTTTATTTCATTTTATTTATAGGCCATTATAAGCTCAAACTGGGCCCAATCGACCCTAATATTACAACAGGCCCAATCCCTATCCCATTACCCAACAAAATTAAGGTTTCTTACTATACCTTCCAGGCGTCGCCTATCATCACAGTTGGATCTTTTGAAGATCAATGATCCAAATTTACTTCAGGTTAAGGTTTTACCCTAACTAACCAAGCACCCCTATCACAGTTCAGGAAAACTGAACTGTCCGATGAGGCGAATGTGATGCACGTGTTTGACCATTCAGCTTCCCCTGCCGCGTGAGCCACCCCGAGGCATCCACTGTTGCCGCCAATGTTAGCAGATCTGACCAAATCAAGAGAAACAAAAACAAATAAAAAAAATCATCTACAGTGATAAACTGAATCGCTAACAAACACATTAAAAAATGAAAAAAATCCAGAAAAAAATATGGTTTTTAATGGAGTTTAGGGGAAATCATTTCCCTACATTTAATGCCTCCCGTTCCCCCAAATTTTTGAGAATCAAGAGTTGCATAAAGAGATTACATGAAATTTCAAAAAGGGGGAGAGAAAAAAATAGAGATTTGAAAACATAAAAAAGGGGAAAGAAGAGGGCAACAATAGTTCGAAAAAAAGGGAAGAATAAAAAGAAGAGAAGACTTGCCTTTCATCGTCGATGCCATTAGAATCCAAACTATTCGAAGTTAACTCTTCGGATCTAAGCGTTTATTGGTTTTTTAGGAGGGGTTAGGCCTATTTTCGGTTTTAGGAGGTTGAGAAGACATTACTAAAACTCTTGTTTTGAGTCTCAACCACTAAGGATGACTGTTGAGGGCACCGAAAGTGGTGGCCGATTTTAAGCTTAAGAGAAAATGGTGAGAGTTTTGAAAAGAAGGTTTTTGGACAGAGAAAAAAAGGAACCCGAGAAAAAGACAGATCCGAAAAAATCAAACCATTAGAAAGAAAAAGGGGGAGGGAACCAAAAAAATAGAAAAAATGGGGGACGAGCTTTTAAGTTAACTCATCACCGGGGAGCTTTATAGCTTTGTTTTGAGACGCTTATTGAAGTCTTTGGCCACCTTGAGCAACCATCATCGCAGTAGCCGGATCCTTCTCTTATGGGAAGAAGAGAGGTCGGCGAGAGAAACAAAAGTGGGGAGCATTTGGGTTTGTGTTTTGCGGCTGAGGAGAAAAGAATGAGGCCAGTGTTTGCTGCAAGCCTAAAACGACGTCGTTTGGGTAAAACTAGGGCTGCCAATTTCACGCGAAGGGATAACCACTGTAGGGCTCCACCCAGTTTTGTTGTTAATGCAATTTGGTCATCACTCGAGTTTTTTTTTTATTTTTTTGATTTGGTTATCTTTTTTTACACGTAATTCATTTTAGTTATCGAATGTTTATTTAATTTATATTTAGCTTGTTGTTTTAAATGTTTACATTTTAGTCCTAAATATTTAGGGTTTTATTATAGTTCCAGCACTTGCATTATGTTATTCTTTTAATTTCTGCCATGATGCTCTGTCATGCTTATTGTTGTGTCCTTAAAGTTTTTGTATTTCTATTTTAGTCACGTGTTAGTAAAGCCTATTCAATTTATGCACTTTTACATTTTGACCCCATATATGTATGCCCATTATTTTCTAGAATGTATATGCATGCATATGGATATATAAAGGGTAATATTTTTAATATTTTCATTTGTTTATAAATTTGGTTACTTGGCATCATGTGAATGTGTAATTGGTGCATATAGGTCCAAGGTTTAATTTGAATCAATTTGTTTGATGCCTTCCAAAAGCATTTCTTGACTTGGATCAAATAATTAGATTAATGGTAGTGCTTTTTATTTTGGGTTCATTACAAGTGATTGTCTTGAGGGATAAGAAAGTCACTTATAATGGTTTTAAAATAAAGGGGTATCCTACTAAGTGTAATCCTAAAAATTGATCTCACCAAAAATTTGGAAATGAGAGAAAAATATCATGTTCTTTTAATTAAATTCATCGAGAAAATATTGTTAGATTTTATCTAAGGTCTAGTCTCGATGTCTTTAAATATTTGAACATCCTTATTCTTATTAAAGGTTGGTAAAATAATTAATTAGCTATATTTATTTCATTGTATACAATAGAAATAGATGTTAACTTGTATGTGTTTAAAAGGGCTCTCAAATTAAGTTATATTCGAATTTATAAGTTTTGTTGCAAGGACAACTAATTAATTAATTAATTAGTTACTGATTTAGGGCGTTGTTGGGGTGCTAATCCTTTTCCATACGTAACCAACTTCTGAACTCAAAGTTTTGGTAACACAGACTGTAAAATTGTTGTTTTAAGTAAAATTAATATTTTATTAAAATGAAAAATATATTTTTTGGTGCACAATCATACCTTAATAAAAAATTGGTGGCGACTCCTTGAACATATTTTTTTTGTTTTTGGCGATAATATTAGTAGCCATATTTCCAGATCGAGTTAATTTGAAAGAAACTGCATGCAAGGTGTTCACCAGTCGCTTCCCCGTCTAGATCAGCGCACCCACCATCAAAAGGTCAAACCCGTTCTTCCCAGTTACTAAATAATAGATCTTGAATCTCCTTCAACAATCAGTTTTATAAACTCAAGGTCCTTTGCGAATTGAATCGCTTGAATGGCTACTGACGCTTCAGCAGCATAAACAGAGGTGATTCACTTAATTCTTTGTCTTGATGCTCCCAGAATATCACCAGAATGATCTCTAATAATTATGCATGACCAAGTTGTCTTATGTGCTAGCAAAACCATAGTGTAATGCCCCAAATCTCAGGTTAGAAGTTTTGGGCTATCGATGACTAGTGTTTATTTTGTGCAACATTTTATGATTAAATACTCCTTGTTTGTTCATTATTATTGCTAATTTGAGTATTTTTACATGATTTCCGTGCAGGACAATGACTTATGGAAAAAGTGATTAAAAGGTCTGAAACCTGTATTTTTTTGTTATGGAATCAAGGCTGGAATAGTGAGCATAAATTTGGGCATGAAATGCAGATGTAGCAATTAGTCAGCAGCTTCTATAAGGTCCAGTCAGCAGCGTTCAATCAACAATTATAGAAGATGGATAGATGGTTGGAGCATGTCAAGCATTTTAAATTCAAATTTTGGAATTATCTTTTTAGGATTTAAGTTTAAATAATTATCTTTTATTTTTTTAGCTTATTTTTAGGGTTTTTAGAAGGCTATAAATACCTCTTAGGGAAAGCCTAATTCATTTATTCTTTGATTGATCGAATTATAAAATCAACTTTTTTCTTTCTTTCTTACCTTTTATAAAATTCTCTTTTAGTTTTTACTTTGTTTTCTTTTTAAGGTTTATTTTGAAAAATGATAAGTATGACTTTTGTCATGCTTAGCTAATTTTCTTTTAAACAAGGGCTAAAGCAATTACTCAATTCCAAAGTGAGAATTGAAAAAGTACTTGAATAACATCAAAAATCTCTCTCAATTTCTTGCGATTATTTTCAAAAATCAAAACGATTTCTATACCAAAGATTGACGTTGGTCAGGATGTTGTTGCGATTAAACATATGAGAGGAAGGATCGACTTATTGAAAGCACATTCGATTTCCTGGGAACACACTTAGCAAATTGATTGCTAATATAGAATTAAGATCGAAATCAGTTATTATTGAAACAACATAATTTGAGTCGGTCTTTTACGAACTTAAATGGTTCTTGGTCTACAACAATTGATGTTGATTAGATTAATTTCCAAAGCCGGAATCAAAGGTTGCACTTGGGTATTCAGTATATAAAGCATAGTCACATAGATTGATCCTTGTAGACAAGTAACCGAAGTGAATCTCAAAGTAAAAACCACTTTTGATGATCCGAGGAAACTGAGTCAAAGCGATAGCCCAAGGCTGATTTTACCATATTGAATTTACTTCTTTTTAATCTTATTTTACTTTTCTCTTTAATCTTCTTTATTTTCTTGTTTTTATTTTATTCTACTCTTTTCATCTACAAACACCCTCATATTTACCCAAATCACTATTCAACTCACTTTATGGTTCAGAGATCAAATCTAGAGTAAATCAGGGAGTTTTCCTTAGTCTCTGTGGGATTGACCCTTACTTCTCATTTACTACGTTAATTTCCTTGTTTATTATTTTAACATAAAAAACGACGCGTGTCAAATTGGAGTTGTTGTTGTGGACTAACGACAAGTTACTGATTTATTTCTTTTGTTTTTAATTTATAACCAGGACTAACCCAAGAGAATTACTAGATTTTGACTCAGAGATCGAAGCACGAGCTCGAAGAATCCACACACAAACGTTTCGAGAGAAAAGAAAGACAAGAATAACATGAGCAGAGTTCAGAAACATATCCAAATCTAGAAACAGATTCTGAAGTTGACGCATAAACCTAAACAAATTACGAAGATCATATCCTGATGGCAAAAGAAGTAATTATCTGGGAGCTAGCTGCAACTCCTACCACTCAAACTTCGTTGTGTATAGCCTTTCGTCAAAGTGGAACTCTGTTCCAATTAAAGACATGACTTATTCATTTTCTTCCCATTTTCTGCAGTCTTCCTAACTCGTACAAACACTTGACGAAATTCCAAATGGTTTGCTCTACCATCAAACCACAGAGAGTTACCGAAAACCAAATTAAACTTAGAGTTTTCCCTTTTTCTTGGCTAAGGAATGACTATTTAATTTACCTCCAAATTCAGTTAATTCATGGGCTTACATGAGTTGAATTTTTCTTGATAGGTACTTCCCAACGGCCAAAGAAAGCGAGTTATGAAGGAGCATGCTCTAAATATGAAAAAAGCATGAAGAAAATCTTTTTGACTATTGGGAGCGCTTTAAGAAGCTTTGCGTAAGTTGTCCGCAACACGGACTAACCAAGAAAATGCTTCTTTAATATTTTTACGAGGGTCTTCTTCCCATGGAAATGAAGATGATTGACGCTGCTAGTGGAGGAGCTCTCGTAAACATGACTCCAACAACAGTGAGTGAATTAATTTCAACAATGCAAGCCAACTCTCAACAGTTTTCAAGTAAACTCAACCGATGGGTTCACAAGATATGTACATTTTCCATTGAAAATAAATTAGATAAATTGACAACTGTCATTTTGGATGTCAAAATAAATTCCTTATTCTCAATCAATAAATAAAGGAAATACATAGTAAAGAGAAGTAAGGGTCGATTCCATAGGGACTTAGAAAATTATAAATTTCTGTCTGATTTATTTATGACAGGCGTGAAACAATAAAAATGGCGGGGATTTTGGTAAAAATATATTTAAATAATAAAAGCAATTAAATAAATAAAAGCAATTAAAGTAAAAATAAGAAGATGAAGATTGTGAATAAATACGGTAAAAGTAGCCTCAAGCTTTGCTTTGACTCAATTTCCTTATGATCATCGAATAAGGTTTTCTCTTTGAGATTCACGTCGGTTACTTTGTCTACAAGGGCTATCCTCGTGACTCTATCTTGTATACCGAATACCCAAGGCAATCTTTGATTCCAGCTTCGGTAATTGATTCTAACAATATCAATTGTCGTAGATCAATTACCGTTTAAATTCATGGTGTCCTACTCGGATTGTTGCTTTGATAACCGTAAATTCCGATCTCATTTCCCTCTTGGCGAAGCTATCTCGCCAAGTGTGTTCCCAGGAAGTCGAATTGCTTTCTATAAGCCGAATCTTCCTCCCACACATTTGATCGCAACAACCTCTTGACCAAAGTCAATCTTTGATTTTGAAAACTGTTTTGATTTTGAAAAATAAGCACAGAGATTGAGAGAGATATTTTGAAGATATTAAGGGTCTATTTCAATTCTCACAATGGAATTGAGCCATCACGACAGCTCTCAGCTTATGAAAAGTTTAGCTAAGCATGACAAAAGTCATACTTAGTATTTTAAAAACAAAGCTTGAAAAATAAAAGAAAAATGAAAAGAACTTGAAAAGTAAAAAGAGAAAACTTTTATAAAAACTAAAGAGAAAAGAAGAATGTAATCTGAATGATGAGTTTAGGCTTACCCCAAGTGGGTATTTATAGCCTCTCAAAGCCTAAGGGATAAACAAAGAAAATAAATAAAATAATCCTAAGATAATTGTTTTTCAAATTTAAATTCAAACTTAAACTAGTCTCCTAATGCAACTATGCTCGTCCATCTTCTAGAAGGCGTGCGGAGAAAGTCTTCTAGAAGCCGTCTCTGACTGGACCTTCTAGAAACTGCCATGTCACGCCGTGTCGTGCCCAGAGTCGTGCCCATGTCTCCATCCGTGACCAAATAATAAAAAAAATGCAGAATTTGCCCGTTTTGTCACAAATTCTGAAAAGCAAGGACCTTTACAGAAACAAGTATAACACGACCAATTTAGCAGCAATAATTCCTCAAAACCGAAGAAATAACAAGCAAAGATTAACGATTCTGAACACTCATCAAATTCCCCCTCACTTATCTCATGCTTGTTCTCAAGTATGATTAATCAAACTAGTCAAAAATTTCATTTATCGTTCTTTGTCAAGTTTCACATTCAAGGAAGCAAGGTAGAGACCATAATAACTATTCAAGTCAAGAAATCAATCAATTGAACATCACCAATTGGAACAAGTCAAGTGTAATTGTAATATTCATTCATTCATTCATTAATCTCAATGATCATAACTCAACACCTTACCGGAATTCACTCAAATCACTCAATGTGTTTGGGGTAAAGAAACGCTCAATGTCAGAATCGACACGATATTACCATAAGCCTGCAAGTAAATCAAATCTCCACTACTAATAATAACAAGATGCATAAATCAAAGGGTCTTTTATTAGTTGTAACGAGGCTTAGGTAAAGGTGGAGAAAAGGCTAAATATATGGCTAAATATTCAAGGCAAGGAACTAACAAATAATAATTTCAACTCCATCAAAACATTAAGCACAAAAATATAAAAAGACAAATTGTCAAACAACAAAATTCTTTTCGAAATACATTTGATTTTTTTTACACTTTTGTTGTTTTGTTTTCCATTTTTTTCATGTCTTTTTTCTTTTTTCCGAACAACATTTTTTCTTCTTTTTTTTCTGACAACTGTCGTTTCGGATGTCAAAATAATTCCTTATTCTCAATCAATAAATTAAGGAAATGCGTAGCAAGGAGAAGTAAGGGTCGATTCCACATGGACTTAGAAAATTATAAATTTCTGTCTGAATTATTTATGCCAGGCGTGAAACAGTAAAAATGGGGGGATTTTAGTAAAAGATAATAAAGTGATTAAATAAAAGTAATTAAAGTAATAAGAAGATGAAGATTGTGAATAAATACGGTAAAGTAGCCTCAAGCTTCGCTTTGATTCAATTTCCTTTAGATCATCGAATAAGATTTTCTCTTCGGGATTCACGTCGGTTACTTTGTCTACAAGGGCTATCCTTGTGACTCTATCTTGTATACCGAATACCCAAGGCAATCTTTGATTCCGGCTTCGGTAGTTGATTCTAACAACATCTATTGTCGTAGATCAAATACTGTTTAAGTTCGTAGCGACCGACTCGGATTGTTGTTTCTATAACCGTCAATTCCGATCTCAATTCCCTCTTGGCGAAGCTATCTCGCCAAGTGTGTTCCCAGGAAGTCGAATTGCTTTCTATAAGCCGAATCTTCCTCCCACCCGTTTATCGCAACAACTTCTTGACCAAAGTCAATCTTCGATTTTTGAAAATGTTTTGATTTTGAAAAAAATAAGCGCAGAGATTGAGAGAGATTTCGAAGTATTAGGGACCGTTTCAATTCCCGTGGAATTGAATCATCGCGACAGCTCTCGGCTTATGAAAAGTTAGCATGACTAACAGCATAAAAATAAAACTTGAAAATAAAGAAAAATAAAGAACTTGAAAAGGAAAAGAGAAAACTTTTATAAAAACTAGAGAGAAAAGAAGAATGTATTCTGAATGATTCGTTTAGGCTTACCCCAAGTGGGTATTTATAGCCTCCCAAAGCCTAAAGGATAAACAAAGAAAATAATAAAATAATACAAAAGATAATGTTTTTAAATTTAAATTCAAACTTAAACTAGTCTCCTAATGCAACTCTGCTCGTCAATCTTCCAGAAGGCGTGCAGACGTCGTGCCTAGAGTCGTGCCCATGTCTCCAGCCGTGACCAAATAATAATAAAAATGCAGAATTCGCCCGTTTTATCACCAATTCTGGAAAGTAAGGACCTGCACGAAAATAGACATAACACAACCAAATCAGCAGCAATAACTTCACAAAATCGAAGAAATAACGAACATATATTAACGATTTTGAACACTCATCAAATTCCCCCTCACTTATCTCATGCTTGTCCTCAAGTATGATTAACCAAATCAGTCAGAAACTTCATTAAACGTTCTTTGTCAAGTTTCATATTCAAGGAAGCAAGGTAGAGACCACAATAACTATTGAAGTCAAGAAATCAATCAACTGAACATCACCAATTGAAACAAGTCAAGTGCAATTGTAATATCCATTCATTCATAAATCTCAATGCTCATAACTCAATACCTTACCGGGATTCACTCAAATCACTCGATGTGTTTGGGGTAAAGAAACGCTCAATGTCAGAATCGACACGATATTACCATAAGCCTGCAAGTAAATCAAATCTCCATTACTAATAAGAACAAGATGCATAAATCAAAGGGTCTTTTATTGGTTGTAACGTGGCTTAGGTAAAGGTGGGGAAAAGGCTAAATATATGGCTAAAATTCAAGGCAAGGAACTAACAAATAATAATCTCAACTCCATCAAAACATTAAGCACAACAAGATAAAAAGACGACATATCAAACAACAATTTTCTCGTCGAAATGCATTTTTTCTTTTTCACACTTTTGTTGTTTTGTTTTCCATTTTTTCTTTCATGTCTTTTTTTTTCGAACAGTTTTTTTTTCTTTATTCGAACTGCTATCATTTTTTGTGATGGAGAATACAATGGTAAAATTATTCACTTGCCTTGAAAAAGGTAGAAAAGAGGGATAAAATAAAAAGGCTCGGGTTTATGAATATGGTGGAAACAAAGAAATGGAAATAGGCTTAAAAGTGGTTAACTAAGGGAAAATATGCATGGGTAGGCTATTTAGTGGGAAAACGGAATGGTTAATCCTAAGGTGCCTAAATCATTTTTAAGCATCATGTTCATGTGTAATCTCGACAGTATTTAACATGCAGGTTCTAGAATGCCAATGTCAAATTCGACACACTCAATCAAACAAAATGAGAGCGAAAATGATATGCTCGTAAAGGCTCAAATCTCACCAAATTGTTTTCATGTATTGAGCTAATCACATTTCAACCAACAAAAATCATGGAATATCACAAAAATACCAACTTATCACAATTCATGCTATTCGCTATCAAGAATATCCTAACCTAAACAATTATGTGTTCCCAAGCAAGCATAGTATTCCAAAAAATTTCAACAAGACAAAGATAATTAATGAAATTTCCGACCAATTCAACCAACACATACTAGATTCAAAGCATAAAGATAAGCAAAATGAAATTCAATCCTACACTCTACTCCCCCTCACTTAAAGCGTTTTGCCTCAAAACGAAAAAAAAATTAAAGTGCAAGAGAAGGAACAGAGTACTCCCCGGTCTCTTTAGAAGTGTGCTAACGTGCACCGTTACATGTTCCTAGGGGTAGAATTTGGCATTGTTCGGACGATAATCTCTCAATTCTTCATTGTTTAAGTTTGAAATTCCTGCAAAATTAAATAAAATATGCTTAATCGGAAAAAAAATAAAAGAAAAAATAAAAATAAAAATATAACAGAATTGAAAACAATGGGTTGCCTCCCATGAAGCGCTTTATTTAACGTCATTAGCTTGACGACCTGGTTTAGACTACAGGTTTCGTGACAAACACTTCCATTTCATTCACTTTCTCCAACTAAGAAATTCCTTATGAGAAATTTGAAAATTCTCACAAAGATTTCTTCGGATATTTCCCAATTTTAAAAACTTGTCCAGAAGAATGGCCGTCAAAACATCTTTTTTACCAAAAAATGATTTCTTCAAACGGGTCCTTGATGATTTCGACTTAATTTTTGGTGCCTGCAAAAAGGAAGGTAAATCTTTAGTTTTTAAAGGAGTTGAGATCAAATTTGAATCAACAACTGAAATATTTTTCAACTCCCTTATGTCGTCTTTTTTATCATCTGATTCCTTGCATAAATCGTCAACAAAGTTAGATTCATCATCAACAAGTTCAAAAATGCCAACAAAATTAATACTATGAACGTTATCCGGATATCTCATTGCTTTATAGACATCAAATTTTAAGATCTCACCGTCGAACTCCATAGTAAGAATACCGCTTCGAACATTAATCTTTGCATTTTCCGTGTTCAGGAAAGGGCGCCCTAAAAGAATATCGGACGATGTGTTCGTGCGTTCATTCTCCATGTCGATTATATAAAAAACGGCAGGAAATATCAAGTCATTTACTTCCACCAATACATTCTCCAAGAGTCCTTCAGGATAGATTACTGATCTGTTGGCAAGCTGTATCGAAATCTTTGTATCCTTTAAAGGATCGTTAGTGACCATTTTATAGACAAATAGAGGCATTACATTAATTGATGCACCAAGGTCACACATAGCTCGTTTAATCTCAACCTTACCAATTTTACAAGGGATTGCAAACATACCTTGGTCCTTCAGTTTGGGTGGTAACTTTCGTTGGAAAATGGCTGAGACGTTCACTCCTAAGCATACTTTCTCGACTCCGGTAAGCTTCCTCTTTGTCGTACAGAGATCCTTCAAAAATCGGGCATACCTTGGAACTTTTCGGATAACCTCAAAGAGAGGTATATTAACCCTTTTCTGAAGTCGTCTAATATTTCCTTTTCTTCGGTTTTTTATCCTTTTTAACTAACTTGATGGAAAAGGTGTGGCACGTCATAGGGAGATGGCGTCGGATCGTCCACTTGTTCTTCTTCATTCTTATTCTGGGATCCTGCGTCATTGGTCTTCTTTTCTTTTTGGACTACTTGGTCCGATGGGATAGGTGGCGCTACTGCTGTACCACTCCGAATGGTGATGGCGCTAACATTTTCTGTCGGATTCACTTCAGTTTGAGACGAAAGTTTACCTTATGACTCTAATCTCCCCACGGTTTGAGCCAGTTGGCTCAATTGCTTGTCCATCTCTTGGAAGTGGGCTTCAGTTCAGGTCTGGAATTTCTCCTAGGATAGTGCTAACCTTTCGACAATCGATTCTACTGATGTCTTCTGCGGCTGTTGTTGTGGTGAAGGTCTCGCTTGATAGCCTTGATTTGGTCTCGGGTTCTGTGCATAACTGAAGTTCGGGTGATCCCTCCATGCTGGGTTGTATGTATTACCGTAAGGATTATAAGCTTTTTGGGGAGGTCCTGGGAAGTTTCCGACTATGTTGACTTGAGTTGTTGCATCATCTTGAATCAGTGGACAACTATCTGTTGGATGATCAGGTAGTGCACATATTCCACATAATCGGCGGTTTTGTCCTGTCTTTCCTGCAACAAGAGAGTTATGACTTCAGTTAACTTATCTATTTTACTTTCCAAGGAAGATGAACTTATCTCATGAACCCTTTGAGAAGGTTCATTATTTGCGCAGAACTGTTGGGAATTTGCAGCCATCGTCGATATTAAGTCTCTAGCCTCGGTAGGAGTCATATTCACCAAGGCTCCACCGCTAGCAGCATCGATCATCTTCATTTCCAGGGGAGATAATCCTTCATAGAAGTATTGAATGAGTGTTTGTTCGGTTAGCCCATGTTGTGGGCAACTAGAACACAACTTCTTAAACCTTTCCCAGTAGTCGTAGAGCGATTCTCCATCAAGTTTCTTGATTCCAAGTATTCTCCTTCGTAGTTCACTTACTTTTACCGCAGGGAAAAACCTGTCAAGAAAAAGACGAGTCATATTAGCCCATGTAGTAACAGAATTAGGAGGAAGATAAAATAACCACTCCTTAGCCGAGTCGGCTAAGGAAAAAGGGAAAGCTCTAAGTTTTATTTGGTCCTCGGTTACTCCCTTTGGTGTCATGCTAGAGCAGACCATGTGAAATTCTTTGAGATGTTTGTGTGTATCCTCGTTTGGCAATCCGCGGAATGTAGGGAGGAGACGAATAAGGCCAGTTTTCAATTGGTATGGAGTTTCGCCTTGGGGAAGATCAATGCACATAGGCCCTTATTCAGTGGGTGCCGCGGCTAACTCTCGAATAGTAGGTTCGGCCATCGGATTTGTATTACCTGAATTTGATCTTTCTTCTGTATCTAACTGTTGTCTCCTTCTTTCCCGAAGTGTCTGTGCGTGGAGTCTCCTAGCTTCAGCTTCGATCTCCAGGTTGTACTCCACTAATGTGCCCGAATTAGTCCTGGTCATAAATAAAAAACAAACAAAACAAAAATTAGTAACTTTGGCGAAGTCCCCGGCAACGGCGCCAATTTGACAACTGTCGTTTTGGATGTCAAAATAATTCTTATTCTCAATCAATAAATTAAGGAAATGCGTAGCAAGGAAAA
The DNA here is from genome assembly GCF_006381635.1 of Hibiscus syriacus. NCBI lineage: Eukaryota > Viridiplantae > Streptophyta > Magnoliopsida > Malvales > Malvaceae > Hibiscus > Hibiscus syriacus. Next base: position 174,456 of record NW_024062824.1, on the reverse strand, counting down.
GTAAGGGTCGATTCCACAGGGACTTAGAAAATTATAAATTTCTGTCTGAATTATTTATGCCAGGCGTGAAACAGTAAAAATGGGGGATTTAGTAAAAGATAATAAAGTGATTAAATAAAAGTAATTAAAGTAAAATAAGAAGATAAAGATTGTGAATAAATACGTAAAAGTAGCCTGAAGCTTCGCTTTGATTCAATTTCCTTTAGATCATCGAATAAGATTTTCTCTTCGGGATTTACGTCGGTTACTTGTCTACAAGGGCTATCCTTGTGACTCTATCTTGTATACGAATACCCAAGGCAATCTTTGATTCCGGCTTCGGTAGTTGATTCTAACAACATCTATTGTCGTAGATCAAATACCGTTTAAGTTCGTGGCGACCGACTCGGATTGTTGTTTCTATAACCGTCAATTCCGATCTCAATTCCCTCTTGGCGAAGCTATCTCACCAAGTGTGTTCCCAGGAAGTCGAATTGCTTTCTATAAGTCGAATCTTCCTCCCACACGTTTAATCGCAACAACTTCTTGACCAAAGTCAATCTTCGATTTTTGAAAACTGTTTTGATTTTGAAAAAATAAGCGCAGAGATTGAGAGAGATTCTGAAGATATTAAGGGACCGTTCAATTCTCCCGTTGGAATTGAATCATCGCGACAGCTCTCGGCTTATGAAAAGTTTAGCTAAGCATGACAAAAGTCATACTTAGCATAAAAATAAAACTTGAAAATAAAGAAAAATAAAAAGAACTTGAAAAGGAAAAGAGAAAACTTTTATAAAAACTAGAGAGAAAAGAAAAATGTATTCTGAATGATTCGTTTAGGCTTACCCCAAGTGGGTATTTATAGCCTCTCAAAGCCTAAAGGATAAACAAAGAAAATAATAAAATAATACAAAAGATAATTGTTTTTAAATTTAAATTCAAACTTAAACTAGTCTCCTAATGCAACTCTGCTCGTCAATCTTCCAGAAGGCGTACAGACGAAGTCTTCTAGAAACCGCCGCTGACTGGACCTTCTAGAAACTGCCATGTCAGACCGCGTCGTGCCCAGAGTCGTGTCCATGTCTCCAGCCGTGACCAAATAATAAAAAAATGCAGAATTCGCCCGTTTTATCACCAATTCTGGAAAGTAAGGACCTGCACGAAAATAGACATAACACAACCAAATCAGCAGCAATAACTTCACAAAATCGAAGAAATAACGAACATATATTAACGATTCTGAACACTCATCATTTTCCTTTTTCGAACTACTTTTTTTTATGGAGCATACGTCGGATAACTGATCACTTGCCCTGAAAATGGTAAAAAAAAGGGGATAAATTAAAAAAAATAAAAAAGGGCTCGGGTTTATGAATATGGTGAAAACAAAGAAACGAGAATAGGCTCAAAAGTGGTTAACTAAGGGAAAAATGCATGGGTAGGCAATTTAGTGGGAAAACGGAATGGTTAATCCTAAGGTGCCCAAATCATCTTTAAGCATCATGTTCATGTGTAATCTCGACAGTATTTATCATGCAGGTTCTAGAATACCAATGTCAAATTCGACACACTCAATCCAAAAAAATGAGAGCGAAAATGATATGCTCGTAAATGCTCAAATCTCATCAAACTGTTTCATGCATTGAGCTAATCACATTTCAACCAAAAAAGGCATAGAATATCACAAAAACACCAACTTATCACAATTCATGCTATTCGCTATCAAGAATATCCTAACCTAAACAATCATGTGTTCCCAAACAAACATAACATTCCAAATATTTTCCACAAGACAAAGACAATCAATGAAATTTTCAACAAATCCAACCAACACATACTAACATCGAAACATAAAGACAAGCAAAGGGAAATTCAATCATACACTCTACTCCCCCTCACTTAAAGTGTTTTTCCTCAAAACGTAAAACTAAAGTGCAAGAAAAGGAATAGAGTACTCCCCTGATCTAGTGTCGGCCCCGACCTCGGCTGCGGTGGGATGCGCTCGGACGTAGAAGTGGGCTGCCCGGATTGATGTCGTGAATTGGAAACATTATCAGGTGGTGTTGTCGGTGGAAAACCAACATCTAAATCCCTTGTAAAATGAGATATTACATTAGTAATAGTTGAACGAAAATAGGATCTGAGTTTACCTTAGGAGTATTATCCGTTGTCGTCGAATGATTGGAATAAAATGGAAATCCAGTAGGCGTGGTCAAGAGGAAGAGGTTGCCATAGTTGGCATGGACTAAAATGAAGGAGACGATGGGAGCAGTGAAGAGGAACGACGAACATTGCTTAGTCTGGGGTGGAGGAACATTGGCGTTATCGGGTCAGTTTCGTATGCGCACCATCGTGGACTAGAGAGGAGCGAATGGCCATGAAAACATTGAAGTGAGTTGATTTGTTTGTTGGTGCCGCCGGTGGTGAGCAAAAAGAAGGTGATGGTTCGTGCGTTGGGGGGAAGGCGATCGGGTATGGAGAGATGAAGAAGAGAAGTTTGGTTTAATTGGGGTTAGTGTGGTAGTGTCGTGCGTGGGAGGAGAGGGGTGTTTGAGTTTGAGTCAAAGTGGGTGTTCTTTTTTATTTTTTTATTTATTTTTTAGGATAACGGATGGTGAAATTGAAAAAGAATGGATTGATGGGATAAGGTAGGGTTTTGCTATTATAATATAAAAGGTGTTTGAAAATTGAAAAATAAATATGAAAGGTGACAGGGTGGGGTCCACGGCATAGTGAAAAGGGGAGGGGAGAAGGGATTGGGAGGTGGGCGGCAGAAGAATCATATTTGAAAAAAAAGTGACTTGGGCTTCGTTAACTTGCGACGAGCCTCCCGTTGGGTTCTGCTAACGTGTGCCGTTAATTAAACGGTGCGCACAAGCTTCTCCTTCTTTTTTTTCTGCTCGACCGTGCACTGTAGGTTCCGAGTGTAGAACTGTTCGAATGGAAATTTTGCAATTCTTCATCGTTTAAGTTCGAATAAAAATATTTGGTTCTTGTAAAATAAAAAAATGCTTGATCGAATAAAAATAAAAATATAATGAAATTGAAAACAATGGGTTGCCTCCCATGAAGCGCTTTATTTAACGTCGTTAGCTCGACGACCTGGTTCAGACTACATGTTCTTCTAAGTTGAGATCTTCAATTAAGCAAACTTCATTGTTCACATAATACGGTTTAATCCTATGTCCATTTACTTTAAACCGAGTGCCTGAATTGTCTTCAATTTCAACTGCGCCAGAGAGAATATTTCAGTTACCGTATAAGGCCCGCTCCATTTTGATCGAAGTTTTCCTGCAAAAAGTTTTAATTTTGAATTAAAAAGAAGAACTTTTTGCCCGATAGAAAAGGATTTAGAAACAATTTTTCGATCATGAAATTCTTTTGTTTTGTCCTTATATATTTTGGCGTTGTCATAAGCATCTCTCCGGATTTCCTCAACCTCTTGTATATGCAATTTTCGTGTTTCGCCAACTGCTTCTAACTCCATATTGCATTGTTTTACTGCCCAATATGCCTTGTGTTCCAGTTTGACAGGTAAATGACATGGCTTACCGAATACAAGGCAATATGGAATTCTTTTGTTTTATCCTTATATATTTTGGCGTTGTCGTAAGCATCTCTCCGGATTTCCTCAAGCTCCTATATGCAATTTTTGTGTTTCGCCAACCGCTTCTAACTCCATATTGCATTGTTTTACTGCCCAATATGCCTTGTGTTCCAGCTCGACAGGTAAATGAGATGGCTTACCGAATACAAGGCGATATGGCGATATGCCAATAGGTCCTTTATATGTAGTTCGATAAGCCCACAAAGCGTCAATTAATTTCAAGCTCCAGTCTTTGCGATTTGGCTTGACTATTTTCTCAAGAATCGTCTTTACTTCGCGGTTTGAAACTTCTGCTTGTCTGTTTGTCTGCGGATGATAAGATATGACAATTATGTGATTCACTGCATGTTTTTTCATAAGTACATCAATTACTCGATTTATGAAGTGTGTGTCGCGGTCACTTATTATCGCCCTTGGTGTACCAAACCTGGAAAAAATATAATTCTTTAGAAATTGAACAATAGTTTTTGCATCATTATTTCGAGTGGCTTTAGCTTCTACCCACTTCGAAACATAATCAACTTCAAGGATTATATAATAATTGCCAAAAGAAGAAATAAATGGACCCATATAATCAAGTCCTCAAACATCAAATATTTCACATATATGTATAGGATTAAGGGGCATTTCATTTCTTCAACTCAAATTACATGTATGTTGACAATTATCACAAGATTTGCAAAACAAATAAGCATCGTGAAAAATATGAGGCCAAAAGAATCCGCATTCCAAAATTTTATGAGCGGTCCGCTTCGGTCCAAAGTGTCCACCACACGAATAAGAATGACAAAAATTTAAAATTGAGCTTACCTCGCTTTCAGGGACACATTGTCTAATTACCTAGTCTGAACAATGCTTCCAAAGATACGGATCATCCCAAATGAAGAAACAAGATTTTCTTTTAATACGGTTTACTTCAACTCTCGTTAAATTAGATGGTAATTTATCTGTAGCTAAGTAATTGACTATATCTGTGAACCAAGGTATTGACGTTTGCGCCATCATCAAGCTCTCCTTCGGGAATTCTTCACGAATGGGAGGATAAACTGTAGTGATTGGAAGCCGGCTTAAGTGATCAGCCACTAAGTTCTCATATCTTTTGTTGTCCTAGATTTCCAAATCAAACTCTTAGGGGAGTAAGATCCAACAGATTAGTCGTGGTTTTGCCTCTTTTTTGCTAAGCAAGTACTTCAAGGCATCATGATCAGAGAAAACAAAAACTTTAGTGCCAAGAAGATATGATCTACATTTATCTAATGCAAAAATAATAACAAATTATTCTTTCTCGGTTGTTGAGTAATTCCGTTGTGTGGAATCCAAGGTATGAGATGTATAAGCGATAACGTGAGGTTCTTTCCCAATATTTTGTCCGAGCACAACCCAACACTTCCATCCGAAGCATCACAGATGACTTCGAAGGGGAAGTTCCAATTCGGTGGTTGGACTATGGGTGCCGTAACCAACTTCTCCTTTAGTATGTCGAATGATTCTTGGCATTGTTGGTCAAAATTGAAGGCTTTATCCTTCTATAATAGCTCACACAATTGTTGTGCCACCTTAGAGAAATCCTTAATGAATCTACGGTAAAAACCTGCATTACCAAGGAAAGAGCGAATTTCCCTCACCGTAGTGGGGGTAAGGAAGTGAACGTATTATATCAGTTTTCGCCTTATCTACCGCAATTCCTTTAGATGAAACAATATGTCCTAGAATTAGACCTTTATCAACCATAAAGTGACACTTTTCATAATTCAGAACAAGGTTAAATTCTAGGCATCGACGTAACAGATTTTTCAAGTTTAATAGACACTCATCGAATGAATTACCGTAAACAGTGAAGTCATCCATGAAGACTTCGATACATTTCTCAATAAAATCAGAAAAAACACTAATCATACACCTTTGGAATGTGGCAGGTACATTGTAAAGTTCGAAAGGCATGCGTCGGTAAGTGAACGTGCCGAAAGGACATGTAAACGTCATTTTTTCTTGATCTTCAGGTGCTACTGGAATCTGGAAGAAACCTGAAAATTCATTAAGACAACAATAGTGAGATTTACCGGCTAATCGTTCTATCATTTGATCTATGAAAGGAAGAGGAAAATGGTCTTTTCAAGTTAAAGAATTCAACTTCCTGTAATCGATGCAGACTCTCCATCCATTCAGAACTCGTGTTGGTACAAGTTCTCCTTCAGAATTTTCAATCACAATAACTCCTATTTTTCAGGAACTACATGTATGAGACTTACCTATTTGCTATCCGAAATTGGATATATAATATCTGCATCTAGGAGTTTTTGTATCTCTTTTTTTACCACTTCCATCATTGGTGGATTTAGCCGGTGTTGACCTTCACGTGTTGGTTTTTCGCCTTCTTCGGTTTTAATTTTATGCATGCAAGTGGATGGACTCAACCCTTTTATATCAGCGATGGTCCATCCTATAGCCTCCTTGTATTGGCGCAAAATAGTGATTAAGTCTCTTTCCTCCTCCTCATATAACTTTTTTCATATGATTACTGACAGAATGTTGTTTGCTCCAAGGAAGGCGTATTTCAAATGATCAGGCAATGGTTTCAGTTCAACTTCGGGTGCCTGCAAAGTAGAAGGTAATACTTTAGGCTTGGAAAAAATCAAATTCAATTCGGTATGATTAGAATTCACGTTTTCATCATGATCCTCTAGCTCCCTGCATATATCAAAGGAAAAATTAGTTCTTAAAAATTCATCAGCCAAAGGATCAATTAAATCGATAGAATTTAAACTTTCCACTTTATTAGGATATCTCATTGCCTTATATAAGTCAAATTTAACGATCTCAACGTCAAATTTCATAGTTAAAATTCCGCTTCTCACGTCAATTTTCATGTGTGCAGTGCTGCGCCCCAGCAGGATATCAGAGGACGTACTTGTGCGATCATTCTCCATATCGATTATATAAAAATCGACATGAAATATCAAGTCGTTTACCTCCACTAATACATTTTCTAAGAGTCCTTCTGGATAGATCACTGATATGTCGGCAAGCTGTATCGAGATCTTTGTATCCTTCAAAGGATCGTTAGTAACTATTTTATAAACAGATAGAGGCATTACATTAATTGATGTGCCAAGATCACACATTGCTCATTTTATCTCAACCTTACCAATTTTACAAGGGATCGCGAATATACCTTGGTCTTTCAGTTTAGGTGGTAACCTCCATTGGAAAATGTCTAAGACGTTTGCTCTTAAATTCACTTTCTTGACCCCAGTAAGCTTCATTTTAGTTGCACAGAGATCCTTCAAAAACTGGGCATACCTTGGAACATTCCGAATAACCTCAAGGAGAGGTATGTTAACTTTCACCTTCCGAAGTACGTCTAATATTTCCTTTTCCTCAGTTTTTTTCCTTTTTAACTAACCTTGATGGAAAAGGCGGTGGCACGTCGTAGGGGGATGGCATCGGGTTGTCTATTTGTTCTTTGTTATTCTCTTTCTGGGACCCTGAATCATCAATTTTTTTCTCCTTTTGGGTTGCTTCGTTTAATGGAACAGGTGGTACCACTACTGTATCGCTCCGAAGAGTGATGGCGCTGACGTTCCCTCTCGGGTTTACTTCAGTTTGAGATGGAAGTTTACCTTGTGATTCCAAGTGACCTACGGTTTGAGCCAGTTGGCTCATCTTCTTATCTATCTCTTGTAAGTGGGCTTCAGTATGATTCTGGAATTTTTCTTGGGATAGTGCTAACCTCTCGACAATCGACTCTAGTGATTTCTTTTGTGGCTGTTGTTGTGGTGAAGGTGGTCTTGCTTGACAACCTTGATTTGGTCTTGAGTTCTGAACATAGCTGAAATTCAGATGATCCCTCCATCCTGAGTTATATTTATTGTCGTAAGGATTATAAGCTCTTTAAGGAGGTCCCAGAAATCCCCTACTGCATTGACTTGAGCTGTTACGTCATCTTGAATCAGTGGACAACCGTCTGTCGGATGATCAGGTAATGAACATATTCCACATAATTGGTTTTGTCCTATCTTTCCTGCAACAAGAGAGTTTACGACTTCAGTTAACTTGTTTATTTTATTTTCTAAGGAAGATGAACTTATCTCATGAACCCTTCGAGAAGGTTCATTATTTGTGCGGAACTGTTGGGAATTTGCAGCCATTGTCGATATTAAGTGTCTTGCCTCGGTGGGAGTCATATTCACTAAGGCTCCGCCGCTGGCAGCGTCGATCATCTTATTTCCATGGGAGATAATCCTTCATAAAAGTGTTGAATGAGTTTTTGTTCAGTTAACCCTTGTTGTGGGCAACTAGAACATAACTTCTTAAACCGCTCCCAGTAGTCATAAAGTGACTCTCCACCAAGTTGTTTGATTCCAAGTATTTTCCTTCGTAGTTCACTTACTTTTGCCGCAGAGAAAAACCTGTCAAGAAAAAGACGGTTCATTTGAGCCCATGTAGTTATAGAATTAGGAGGAAGATAAAAATAACCACTCTTTAGCCGAATCGGCTAAAGAAAAAGGAAAAGCTCTAAGTTTTATTTGGTCCTCGGTTACTCCTTGTGGTCTCATGCTGGAGCAGTCCATATGAAATTCCTTGAGATGTTTGTGTGGATCTTTGTTCAACAATCCGCGGAATGTAGGGAGGAGATGAATAAGGCCAGTTTTCAACTGGTACGGAGTTTCAGCTTGGGGAAAATCAATGCTCAAAGGCACTTGTTCAGTAGGTGCCGCGGTTAACTCCCTGATAGTAAGATTAGTCATTGGATTTATATTACCTGAATTCGATTCTTCTTCTGGATTTGTTTGTTGTCTTCTTCTTTCCTGAAGTGTCCGTGCGTAGAGTCTCCTAGCTTTGGCTTCAATCTTCGGGTTGTACTCCACTAATGCTTCCGGATTAGACCTGGCCATAAATTAAAAACAAACAAAAATTAGTAACTTTGGCGAAGTCCCCGGCAACGGCGCCAATTTGACACTGTCGTTTTGGATGTCAAAATAAATTCCTTATTCTCAATCAATAAATAAAGGAAATACGTAGTAAAGAGAAGTAAGGGTCGATTCCACAGGAACTTAGAAAATTATAAATTTCTATCTGATTTATTTATGCCATGTGTGAAATAGTAAAAATGGGGGGTGGTAAAAAGATATTAAAATAATAAAAGCGATTAAATAAATAAAAGTAATTAAAGTAAAAAATAAGAAGATGAAGATTGTGAATAAATACAGTAAAAGTAGCCTCAAGCTTCGCTTTGACTCAATTTTCTTATGATCATCGAATAAGGTTTTCTCTTCGGGATTCACGTCTGTTACTTTGTCTACAAGGGCTATCCCCGTGACTCTATCTTGTATACCGAATACCCAAGGCAATCTTTGATTCCGGCTTTGGTAATTGATTCTAACAACATCAATTGTCGTAGATCAATTACCGTTTAAATTCATGGTGTCCAACTCGAATTGTTGCTTCGATAATCATCAATTCCGATCTCAATTCCCTCTTGGCGAAGCTATCTCACCAAGTGTGTTCCCATGAATTCGAATTGCTTTCTATAAGCCGAATCTTCCTCCCACACATTTAATCGCAACAACCTCTTGACCAAAGTCAATCTTTGATTTTGAAAAATGTTTTGATTTTGAAAAATAAGCACAGAGATTGAGAGAGATATTCCGAAGATATTAAGGGTCTGTTTCAATTCTCCCGATGGAATTGAGTCATCGCGACATCTCTCGGCTTATGAAAAGTTTAGCTAAGCATGACAAAAGTCATACTTAGCATTTTAAAAACAAAGCTTGAAAAATAAAAGAAAAATGAAAAGAACTTGAAAACTAAAAAGAGAAAACTTTTATAAAAACTAAAGAGAAAAGAAGAATGTAATCTGAATGATGAGTTTAGGCTTACCCCAAGTGGGTATTTATAGCCTCTCAAAACCTAAGGGATAAACAAAGAAAATAAATAAAATAATCCTAAGATAATTGTTTTTCAAATTTAAATTCAAACTTAAACTAGTCTCCTAATGCAACTCTGCTTGTCCATCTTCCAGAAGGCGTGCGGAGAAAGTCTTCTAGAAGCCGTCGCTGACTGAACCTTCTAGAAACTGCCACGTCACACCGCATCATGTCCAGAGTCATGCCCATGTCTCCAGCCGTGACCAAATAATAATAAAAATGCAGAATTCACCTGTTTTTCACAAATTCTGCAAAGCAAGGACCTGTACAGAAACAAGTATAACACGACCAATTTAGCAACAATAATTCCTCAAAACTGAAGAAATAACGAGGAAAGATTAACGATTCTGAACACTCATCATAAATTAATTGAAGTGGTTAATTAACTTGTTAACGGGAAATAAGAAGTACTAAGATCTTGTGGGATATGTATGATACCAGATTATCCGACGGATTGCTGCCCGATGTTGCAAGAAGGAGGTAACACATAAGTCAACATTGTAAGAAGCTTTCCAGTACTTCCCTAGAGACTAAATCCGACATATCAAATGAGGCCACCTCCATAAAAACAAACGTAAAAGATATCATTGGAAGCGATGATGAAGAAGTTGGCGATTTCCCAAGAGAAACTTGTTGCTTCCTAGGAGAAACTGGTTACTTCTTATGAGAAATTCCAAAGCCGAACTGAAGCTCATTTTCAAGAGTTGGATAAGCAAGTGTGTAATTGGCTCAAACCATGGGGAGACTAGAGTCACATGGAACATTAACTTTTCAAATGAAGTCAAATCCAAGAGATAATGTTAGTGCTATCACCCTCTAAAGTGGAACAGTTATCACACCTAAAGTCCGAGAAAAAATGACGCTCATTCCAAAAAGAGGAACGAAACACCACCTTCTGATATCCAAGGTACATCTTCATTGCCACCGCCTTCTCTTTCTTATGAAATCGTGCCACCTTTCCCATTAAGATTGATGAGGCATGACAAAAGGGCGAGAGAAAATAAAATTATAAAAATATTCCAAAAAGTACAAATCAACATGCCTCTCTTTGAAGTAATCCGAAAAGTCTCGAGGTATGATCAATTTTTAAGGAACTTTGTACCACAAAGAGAATACTGATTGGTCACAATAAAGTAAATCTGAGGGAATATATTTCTACGATATTGACATGGAAACTTTCACCAAAAATGAAGGATCAATGTATGTTTTTCATACCTTGCAAAATATGTAATGTTTTAATTAAATGTGCAATGTACGACTTAGGAGCTTCAATTAATGTTTTGCCACTTTCTGTTTTTAAAATGATTACTAACAAGCCTTTGAATGAAACAAGAGTAACCATCCAATTAGTGGATTGTTTTATTATCTACTCGGAATGAGTACTCAAAAATGTTTCAGTGAAGGTTGATGTTCTCATTTTTCCTTTCGATTTCTATATCATCGACATGGAAAATGATAGGATGAATACTTGTTCTGAGGTACTTTTGGGCCGACCTTTTCTAAGCACCGCACATACAAAAATCGATGTGAGAAGCGGTATATTAATGATAGAGTTTGATGGTGATATCATTAAATTTGATGTTTATAAGGATATGAAATGCCCAGATCGAGTTGAAAGAATTAATTATTTTTCAAATAATTTTTACATGGATCTTTGAACTTTTCCGCAAATAGGAAGAAAATGAGTTTGAAAATATTTTTCTATAAATTATAACTTATTTTTACCTTCCTCTAAAACTAAAATGTTACCTTATGTTTTGCAGGCATCTAATATAGATTTGAAACAATTGTCGGAGCACTTGAAATATGCTTTTTTGGGTGAAAATAACACCTTACATGTAATCATCTCAAATAAGTTATAGTGGTCGAAAATCAAGAAGGTGAGTTAGTATCGACAAAAAACAAATGGCATGTATGTATTTATTACAAGAAGTTGAACTCTCTCACTAAAAAAAACCATTTTCCTCTTCCCTTTATAGATCAAATGATTGAGAGATTAGCTGGAAAAACTCATTATTATTACCTTGATGGATTTTCAGGTTTTTTCAGATCCTAGTGGCGCCAGAAGACCAAGAAAAAATTATTTTTACATGTCCATTCGATAAGTTTGCATATCGTCTAATACCATTTGTCCTTTGCAATGTACCGACTACTTTCCAGAGATGTATGCTGAGTATTTTTTCGACTATCTAGAGAAGGGTATCGAAGTCTTCATAGATGACTTCACGGTATATGGTAATTCTTTTATTGAATGTCTTGATAATTTAACTAATGTGCTTAAAAGATGCTTAGAATTTAATCTTATTTTGAATTATGAAAAATGTCATTTTATGGTTTATAAGGCATTAATTCTAGGACATATTGTTTCATTTAATGGTATTGGTTTTGATAAAGCCAGAACATATATTATATGCTCACTACCTTACCCCACAACTATGAGGGAGGTTCATTCTTTTCTTGGCAATGCAAGTTTCTATCGGAGATTTATTAAAGATTTTTCAGAGATGGTACGACCGTTGTGTGAGCTGTTACAAAACGATAGTCTTTGACTTCAATCATGAGTGCAAATAATCATTCGATATACTTAAAGAAAAGTTGATCATTCGATTTTGAGCTTATGTGTGATGCATCAGACACGATAGTTGGAGCCATTCTTGGACAAAAAATGGGCAACAAATCGCATGTTATCGCATTGTTCACGAACTTTGGATTCAGCTCAGAAGAATTACTCCACGATAGAAAAAGAACTACTTTATATTGTTTTTGCTTTAGATAAGTTTAGATCTTATTTACTCGGTACTAAAGTAATTGTTTTTTCCTAACCATGCAACTTTAAAGTACCTGATGAGTAAAAAGGAGGAGAAACCAAGGCTTATCCAATGGATCCTGCCGTTACAAGAATTTAACTTGAAAATTAAGGATAAGAAGGGATGCGAGAACTTAGTTGCAAATCATTTAAGTCGCGTTCCCTTTTCTTTAACCGATTCACCACTTCGAGATGAGTTCCCAGAGGAACATTTGATGTTGGCGTAGAAAATAGTTCCATGGTTCGTGGATATGGTAAATTACCTTTAGATTTACCTATATCTGAAATAACTGACTGAAGCGGGAATCCTGATATTATATTTGAGATGATACCTATTTGTGGAAACAATGCTCAGAACAAGTAATTAGGTGATATGTTGCTGAAGAAGAGGTACAATCCATATTAAATTTTTGTCACTCTTATTCATGTGGTGGTCAGTTTATATCAAAGCGCACTGCTCATAAAATTTTGGAATGTGGTTTTTTTTTTGCCTTTTTTATTTTGTGACGCTTACTTATTTTGTAAGGCATGTGAAAAGTGTCAACGTGCAGGTAATTTAAGCCCAATGAATGAATTACCTTAGAATCCGATTTATACTTAGTGAGATTTTTTATGTGTGGGGACTCGATTGCATGGGCCCTTTACTTCTTCATTTGGAAATACTTATATAATTATTACTATACATTATTTTTCTAAATGGGTATAATCTAAGGCTACCCGAAATAATGATACTAGAACCACTGTTAACTTTCTGAAAAATTATATCTTTTCCAGGTTCGACACGCCACGAGTGATAATAAGTGATCGAGGAACTCACTTCATCAATAACTTAATCGATGCACCTATGAAAAAGTTTGGAGTAACTCAACGGATTGCTACTATTTACCATCCGCAGACCAATGGACAAGATAAGGTATCGAATCATGAGATTATAACCATTCTTGAAAAAATTATGAAGCCGGACCACAAAGATTAGAGTCTCAAGCTATATGAGGCATGAAGAACTTGACTCCAAGGCATGAAGAACTTGTACGGTATGAACCAAATTTGGAGTAGCCAATTGAGCACAAAGGAAGCAATGAATTATCGGGCAAGGCTTAGAGTTTTTACCCAATTTTATGAAACTCAATGTTTCATTGGAATTTGCCGGGGCCGTCGAATCCTAGCTAGACCCAATTCCCAATTTCACTTTTCTTTACTACCTACCCCATATAATTTTCCGCCAAATTCCCTCACTTTGTTTCTTTCAGCCACCCAAGACTCTCTATCACTTTCAATCTCTTTTTCTCTTTCTTATTTTTAAATCAAACAAAATTATATCCCCATTATTTTACCCTTTGACGAAATTTAAACTACCTTTCTTTATCACCAAACATTTATTCTTCCCAATTTACATGTAAGATAAAGAAACCAAACTTTTCTTCTCCTCAAGCCGTGCACCACCATCATTGTTGTCGCACCACCGTACTCCAACTAACTCTCAACTGCCTCAACGTTCAACCATGTTCCACCTCTCTTCCTAGACTCAGTGATCAACCATGCGCCACTTTCCACCCAAGCACTCAAGAATCACCATCGTTCATCTCCTCTTTGCTGTTAGTTACAAACAATATTCCAAACCAATGGTTAGTTTTCTTTACCCTTTTTAATACTTCTTTTACATTAACCTTTTGTTTTCAACGATGGTTCAAACTAGAAACCAAACCAGCAATCCGTCCGACCACCTGTCACTCTCGGTGGAGGTCTTCGGTGCTTCATCGCACCATCCATAGTGGAGGTACTGAGTGGCTCAGACTTACAGCCGCAGTAACCACAGTAGTATCCTTCTCCTATGTCTGCTCCCACTGCTCGATGAGGTAGGCATCGAGCGCCACCACTACATGTGCTCTCTCATGTCGAAACCGATCTGGTGTACGCACCATCTGTCTCTACTTCTATTGAGTACTCCTCAGCTGATTTTCATGTGCCGCTACAAAGCTCTGCCGGACCATCAAGAGCCCGGCCAAATAATGCTTCATCATCAACAACTTGAACTTTCTACACGAAACCTTCGGGTTCTTACTCTCAGTCAATGTCGGATGTTGCTCGATCATTTTTCACCCACTCAGCCACTCCCGAGCAACCGGAGGTAAACTTTGATATGTTGATATTAAACCTCTAATGATGTGGCACCCTATTTTTGATTATTTAGAAGACTTTCAGAGTAGATTCTCATTTCAATCTAGTGTACCACCTTAACCGAGTCTGACATCGTCACAAGCTCCTAAGCACTCTTCATTGTCTCGACCATTTTTCAGGGAGCCCCATGCTTCAAACTTTGTCACAAATTAGGATGAACTCGATGATCAAGGCAATGATGTTTCGATCCTTTCGATGATAGAAACTGGCATGGATGAACTTATTCATTTTTGACCGAAGAGGTGTTGCAAGGATACCTCGACTTTAATAATGCCGAGGCATGTCGTTTCGACAGCATCCGTCATAGACGATTTCAGGTTTGCAAATATATCCCATCTCGTATGCTTGAAACTTTTCACTTTAGTGAGTTGTGAGACAATATTTTGATGCAATTAGTTGGACTCCTTATTCCCATATTAGATGCGATACATATTATGAGCTGGTATTATAGTTTTATACAATTTTTTTCTTTCTATAGAGGCATATCGTTACTTTTTGATTAATGGGACAACACTTTAGAATGACATTGAATGGTTTTAACTTTTCTATGGGGTTCATGATGGATGTCATGGACCATGGTTATCTAACGTTTTTACGTGAGATTTCATAGGATTTCAATATTGATATCGCCTATACAACATTCACCAGCTTGGAGGGGGTTAAATTTGATTCTCGCACAACAAAGGCGAGGAATATCCATGACTCGACTCTCTGTTACATCCATCGATTCCTAGCATACAACTACTCTGGACGTAATGATACTATATCCTGTTTAAGTAAAGTCAAACTATTCTTTTTCTGGTGTATGCAAATCGGAACGAAGGTAAATTTGAGATATTGGTTTGCCTGCGCCTTTGATAAGGTTGTGTGATCCAATCATCCCTTAATTCTCAACCCTTATAGTACGCATCTAGCTTCTCATTTGTTTCCATTAGCATTCAATATTGTGAATTTTACTTACGTTTTTCCTCTAGATGCCTTAGATTCTAGATGCTTTGACTCTATGGGACTTCTCGCCAACACTCTTGTTGCCCCACATTGTACCTCCCAGCACCATTACGTCATACCATAAGCGATTTTACTTGAGGAGGACCAAGCCCTCATTGGCATCGGCAGCAAGCGCACAACCAAATGTGCGCAAGGAGATTGAAGACGTACAAAGTCGACTCGCTTCCATCGAGACCAATCTCGCCGAGATCCTTTCCTACCTTTATCTGGGTTCATCTCGACGCGGTCACGACCATTACTAGATCGGGAAATATTCATTTTCCCTCTCTTTTGCTTTAATTTTGAATTTCGATTTGAGACAAAACAATTTAAGTTGGGTAGGAGAGATAATGTTGAATTTTACCTTGCTTGTTGGATGGTTGGAATTAAGCTATTTTGATTTTGATATGTCTGTTTCCTATTCTTTTATTCAATTGATTGTTTTAATTTTTTTGATGAATTTTAATCTTGCTTTGAATTGGACATTGGAAGCATGATGGTTAGTTGGCATATCTAGTGAAATTTTCATGAAAATTTTTGACATACCATGGTTTTTTTGGTTGAATTGATGCTAGACTTGATATATTGAGCATATTTTTGTGAGCTTTGAGCCTAATGAGCATTCGCTTTCCATTCTTACTCTTTGTTTGATTTGTGTATGTTGAACTAGTTTTAGCATTCTAGAACTTGTGGTTTGATCCTAGTTGAGACTACATGCATGAATTTGATTTTTAAGTATGATAGAGACACTTAGGATTAGCCCTTTCACGACCCAAAAATGCCTACCCTTTTGTTTATCCCTTAGTGAACCATGTTTGGGCTGATTTTCCCTTTTCTTTGATTTTCACCTCTTTGAAATAAACCCGAAACCTTTTATTTCATATTTCCTTGTTTTCTTACCCTTGTCGAGACACGAGATCATTTTTTTGTTCCAAAAAAATAGTTTCTAAAAAAACACAATTTCAAACAACAGAGAAAAAAAGAAAAAAATAGACCCTTTGTTCGAATGAAAAAAAGGAAAAATTGTTTGTTTCAATTGCATTTCATCTATTACTTTTTCCTTGTTCTATTTTTAATTGTGTTTCATGTTAATTTGTGGATTGTTTCGAATCTTTTTGGTCTATTGTCTTGGCAATTTAACCATTTCTTTTCGGCCTTTATCCCTACCCATACCTTAGCCACATTACAACATTGTTCGAAGACCTCTTGACTTTTTCATCATATTCATTTTTAAGTAATGGAGATTGGATTTAATTACAAGCTTATGGTAATGCTTTGACTTGTTTTGGCTTGAGCTTTTTTATTTATTTTTGCCCTTAAACACTTTGAGCGAAATTATTGAATCTTTTGTGAGGATATTGAGTCTTGTATCATGAGATTGATGAGATATTGGAATGTCTTGTTTTGGTTTAACTTATTTCCCAACTTTTCCACTTGCTTGATTGTTTCCTTGTTTCAATTAATTACTTGATTTTGGTTCATTGGAAGATTAATGCATGATGTGAATTAGAGAATAACAACTTATAATTTTGGCATGTTGATTGAGAAATGCTTGAGGACAAGCATTGGACAAGTGAGGGGGGATTTGACTAGTGTTTGTTTTGTGCTACATATTATGATTAAATACTCCTCGTTTGTTCATTATTATTGCTAATTTGGGCATTTTTACATAATTTCTGTGTAGGGCAATGACTTTAGAAGAATGTGCTTAAAAGGCTTGAAAATTGTATTTTTTTGTTATAGAATCAAGGTTGGAATAGTGGGCATGAATTTGGGCATAAAACGCTGGCGTGGCAGTTCCTCAGCAGCTTCCAGAATGTCCAGTCAGCAGCGTCCAGTCAGCAATTCTAGAAGATGGATGGACAGCTGGAACATTTCAAGAGTTTTAAATTCAAGTTTAGGAGTTATCTTTTTAGAATTTAAGTTTAAACAATTATCTTTTATTTTGCAGCCTATTTTTAGGGTTTTTAAAATGTTATAAATACCCCTTGGGGTAAGCCTAATTTATTCATCATTCGATTGATCGAATTATTGAATCAACTCTTATTTATTAATTTTTCTTAGCTTTTATAAAATTCTCTTTTAGTTTTTACTTTGTTTTCTTTTGAAGTTTTATTTTGAAAAAAGCTAAGTATGATTTTGCCATGCTTAGCTAACTTTCTTTTAATTAAAGGGCTAAAGCAATTCCAACATGATAATTGAGAAAGTACTTGAATAACTTTGGAAATCTCCCTTAATTTCTTGCACTTATTTTCAAACACCAAAATGATTTCTATACCAAAGATTGATGTTGGTCAGGATGTTGTTGCGATTAAACGTATGGGAGGAAGGATCGACTTATTGAAAGTGCATTCGACTTCCTAGGAACAAATTTATCAAATTGATTGCTAAGAGGGAATTGAGATCAGAATATGTTATTATTGAAACAACATAATCTGAATCGGTCTCTTACGAACTTAAATGGTTCTTGTTCAATAACAATTGATGTTCATTAGATTAATTTCCAAAGTCGGAATCAAAGGTTGCACTTGGGTATTCGGTATACAAAGTATAGTTACTAGGATTGATTATTGTAGACAAGTAACCGACGTGAATCCCGAAGTAAAAACCACTTTCGTTGATCCGAGGAAACTTAGTCAAAGCGACAACCCAAGGCTGATTTTACCATATTGAATTTATTTCTTTTACATCTTCTTCTTAATCTTCTTTTACTTTTCTCTTTAATCTTCTTTATTTTCTTGTTTTTATTTTATTTTACTCTATTCATCTACAAACATCCCCATATTTACTAAAATCACTACTCAACTTCTTTATGGTTCAGAGATCAAATCAAGAATAAATTAGGGAGTTTTCCTTAATCTTTATGGGATTGACCATTACTTTTCCTTTACTACGTTAATTTCATTGTTTATAATTTGAGAAGAATTAATTATTTTGATGTGAAAAATGACATGTGTCACTCGATAGGGCCTTAGAAAAAATATTTTAGATTATAAGAAGCCTAGACTCAAGTTGAGTGGGTTTGGGCTTGGTTTTAGGCCCAATTGATATTAAAAAGGGCACTTTTAATCTTAGCATAAAAAGGAAAGGACTAAGAGAGCAATTAGATCAATTTTTGAAATAAAGGCTGAAAACCTATTAATTTGGGTGATCTCACATTTGGAACTTCTCACTTTTTCTTAACTCTTACTTGTCTGTTCTTTTCTTTCCTTCATCCTTCATTCTCCCTACAAAGCAACAAAGGTGTCAACTTTGCTATTCAATCATTCCATTTTCGAGATTCCCAGGTAAAAAAAGAAATTTTCATCTCCTAAGCTTTCATTCAAGTGCCTAATGGCATGTTTTGGTCTTAGATACCTAATATGGGTTTAGTAGGGGTTTTAGAAACCCAAGTGTAACCAACTCATTTTGAAAGGATTTAAACCTCAAGAAATGTTCTAAACCCTCTCCTAATCTTTCTAATAACGCCAATAAAACTAGTGGTTGATTTTTGTTTAGTGAGAGAGATTAGAGAGAGCTCCAAGTGCAAGGGAAAGGAAAAGTTCACCCTTGGCTGAGTGAAGGAGCTTCCAACAGTTTACGAATGCAAGGTAACACACTCTTAACTCAACTCTATCACAGGTAGGTTATTAGATAAGTTTTGTTGGGTTGCATCAGTTATGAAGCATGTTCATGGTAGATGTATGATTTTATGTTTTTGAATATGTTAAAAAACCTATTATGACCCCTCTTAAACCTTATAAGACTTAATAATAGTTGGAAACCTCGGTAGAATATTTGGGGTAGAAAGTTAGCATTTTTTGTACACAAAATAGGATATTTCTGGGCACGAGTACTGGGACTAGAAGAATAGTACCGATATTGTTCTTTAGACGGTTCAAAACAAGGGGATCTTACGCTAAAAGTATTGATACTCCTTCATTGGGTATCGATACTGAGGTTGAGTATCAATACTCTCAGTAGGAGTATCGATATCAGGACCACTCAACAAATCCTAGTAGTCATTTCTGGTATCGATACTTATGGAAGGATTGATACTGGGGGTAGAGTGTCGATACTCCCAGTAGGAGTATCGACACTGAGGTATTTTTCAAAATATCGAACCTAAATTTGGTATTGATACCCTAGCACAAAAGTATTGATACTCAGTCTAGGAGTATCGATACTACCCTCCCATATTAACATATATCAGTCAGTATGTATCAATACCAAAAGGTAGGTATCGATACCCAGTGGTCAGTATCGATATTGAAGGGTTCAATATCGATACCAGCGGATGGTTTTGGATAAATAATCCA
Source organism: Hibiscus syriacus (assembly GCF_006381635.1). Lineage (NCBI taxonomy): Eukaryota > Viridiplantae > Streptophyta > Magnoliopsida > Malvales > Malvaceae > Hibiscus > Hibiscus syriacus. Next base: position 154,674 of record NW_024062824.1, on the reverse strand, counting down.
ATGATTAAGGGGTTAGACATGAGGGGCACAATAACACTAGAATAATAGTAGATAAAACTACAAGTGAAAACAATAATTAAATTTAAAACAATTAGAAACAATAAAAACTAGGATTACATAAAACTAGTCTTGTTTGACGCTCAGGAAACAGACAGGACACCCTAGTCTTTTTAGTAGAATACGACAGTCTAAATTGGATATCATAGCTAGTGCCAAGGCACTTTAGTTGCCGACTTGGAGCAGATGCCCCAAGACTCGACGGAGTAAGTTGGCCTGGTGTACATTTCTGATGCAGTTTCAAATCTCACCCTAATTACCCGAGGGTATTTCTAGGAAGGCTAAAGGGGTGTATGAGCTCCAAGATGCAGAACTCTCAGTCATACCATGATGCCTACTCAGTAGTTCATATAAAGCATTCTACATGTATTTATACTTAAGCCACTGGCCAACTCATTTAGTGAATGCGTGTAGTACATTACAATTATTAGTGTAGCACTGAGCTTGTAAGCTCAATGTATGAAATGTGTTTCCGTGTACAGGTTCTCAGGTGACCAGTTCAAGAGCGTTATTGTCTCCAGATATTCCAACACAACTGCGGCTTCAGAGTACGTCTTGATTTGTATTAGAGGGCATGTACTATTGTAAACCCATTTATATTCAGATGTAACTCTATTTTGTTTTAAACTCGGTATTGTTATTTATTTAGATATTTTTTGAGCTCTTCCGTATTTGTAAACTTTATTACTATGTTTTATTTTATTTTACTACGGATGGATTTTTATCATATGTTTTACAATTAGTTTTAAAGAAAACTTTTAGGTTAGTCACTTTAGTGATCCCGTGTGACACTCTAATCCATCGGTCTTTAGGTCAGACTAGATTAGGTTTTACATCTAACATCAAAGTTAACCTTCACTAGTGGAGCAATTGGGGGTTTTCATCGCACAATAGGCACAAGCGGAATGGATTGGATGTGAGAGCTCACAGTCTCAAACTCCTTGCAAAAATAGAATTAAGGTAGCTAGTTCATCACTCGATGTTACCTTTCCTTCATGGTAATTTTTATTTCGAGCAAAACAAATTGCCCAAAATGAAGTTAGAACTTTACCATGCAAATGTGATGAATAAGTACAAACAACCAGATTAGACATTCTTTAATATTCCACTGCGAACTCAGATTAGGCCACTGGAAGCCTAAGTTCCTTTGCACCTTGTCTGGTAAAGGACATGCATGAAGCACATGTTCAACTGTTTCAATCATTGTAGGGCATTTAGGATAGTAGGGAGCAAATGTAACTCGCTTCTGAAATAAGTTACACATAGTAGGGACGAGATTATTGGCAAACCGCCAGCAATGGATCTCGATCTTGGTCTGAGTATCACTTGCCCATATTCGATGGTAAACATTCAAAAACTGGGACGAAACGTTGTTGCTTCCCAAGAGTAACCGATACCCACCTCTAACTGTATATAAACACGTATTCTCTCCGCTCCAAACCATACAATCTTCCATATCACCATAGGGAAGAAGAATATCCAAGATCTTCTCCGCTCATTAATGGAAAAAATACTGTGAATCAAATCTTCATTCCACACCTTACTATTTCCATCAATAAAATCTGACACTTTATTCACAAAATTCGATCTTAGGTAGGAAATTTCAACCGGGTGGGAGCTCGATAACCAAAAATCGTTCCATACTGAGATAGAAGATACAGAGCCAACTCGTCAACGCAACCCTTTCTCTAATAATCCTCTTTCACTCCAAATACTTATCCACACATAAGAAGGATTCGAACCAAGTCTCGAGTTCATAAAAGTTGTAGAATTATATTACTTTGTCCGAATGATTCTGCTTGCTAATACTGTGGGGTCCATGATTAGCCGCCACCCTTATTTAGCTAATAGTGCGATATTAAGTTTTGCTAAATATCTAAAACCCATTCCTCCATCAGATTTCAAATCACACAGAGATTTCCAATAACACAAGTGAATTCCCCTTTTATTTACTGACTTTTGCCACCAAAAATGAGCCATCAAACCTTCAAGTTCAGAACACAAGCTCTTGAGAAGAATAAAACAATTCATCGCATAGAGAGGCAGTGCTTGAAGAACAGACTTTATAAGAACCTCTTTCCCCTAGCTAATAATATGTTATATAAATGATGTTGTAAATTATAACAAAAACAAATAGCTTGGTCTAATGGTTTAGGCGTGCCTAGTGCTTCTCCCTGTCCTATGTTTGATCCCCCTAGCTGCATATTGTTTCTTCAATTTGTTTTTGTTCTCGATCACCGTGTGACCATCTAATTATAAATTAAATTTATTTAATTAAATTAAAATTATAACTAAATTGATAGAATATATAAATATTAAGGACTAAATATGTATTATACTAATTTTTTTAACAGTCACATCATCCATTAAACGTTAACGATAAGTGATATGATATTAACACTTAAATAATTAAGTGATCTGATTGACTAAATTAAAAAAATGGTGGTAAAAGTAAAATGAATAATAGTTAATGGGTCATAGGTATAAGTGAATTACTGGCCATAATTCAACTTTCTGTAATAGGCTTTTCTTTTTATAAAAATTTGTTGATTCATTACTATCATCTCAACTGAATTATTCTATATATGATAATGATTCATATTTTAGTAACATTAATAATCTTTTTCCTTTAAATTTTATATTCGAGCGTGAATCTTTCTTAAAAGTTTGAAGAATGATACAAAAATAACATGTACAAAACTGATCTTTATAGATAAATGAATTATGCGAATCTTTAGTAGATAGGCAATTTGGCAAAAGTGCCCAGATAATGTGGATGAGAAAGTTTATTTCCCAGACTAATGCACTCGACTGATTAATTCTCCATCTAGGGTGTTTTTTACAGTGTAATGTCAAAGATCCCAGGATATCTCGGAGTCTTCAGACAAAAATGAATGACATTAGATTGCTTGGCGTCTTCAGGTATGTATGACATGTAGAAATACCCGAGATTGCTTGGCGTCTTCAGTGTAAGTGGTAGGTTGTCTCTGAGAAACAGGTAAGTATTAATGCAAATATTAATTATTCATTAATAATGGGGTTGGTTGGTGGTTGAACAGAAAATTATAATAAATATCTGGTATGTTATAAAATAAGATGTTTTGATTGAGAATTGAGGAGTAAAATAGTGGCGAGGAAATGAGAGAAAGGCAAAATCTAGAGAAGAATGGAAAGAGCAATCATCTGAAAAGAATAGTAGAGAAAATTTTGAAGGAAATTTTCTTCTAATCTGTAAGTATTATTTGAATAAAATTATATTCGTATTCGAATAAAATATGTATAATTCGTAAAGATATTTAAAATATTATTTTTAATATGTTGTTGCAGGTAAAAAAATAAGAAATTTGAAAAGATTTTTTTTATAACATCAACTTGTCGGAAGAATAATAGAGAAAATTTTGAACGAAATTTTCTTTCAATCTATAATCTGTAAGTATTATTAAAAATAACATATTAAAAATAATATGTCAAACGTACTTAAAGACGTCAAATAATCCGATATCTTTCATTTTTGCCTGAAGATTTTAATATATCCTGAAGTCTTTAACATTGTACAGTAAAAAACACCTTAAAAGAAGAATTAATCGACAGAGTACATTAATTTAAAAAATAAACTTTCTCATCCACATTATCATGACACAAGTTAGGTTGTAGGGAAACGGGAGAGTAGACAGAGAAAGAGAGCGTAGATTGCAAATAGAACGAAAGAAAAGACAAATTTACAGGCAACATTCACGGCCATTGCACCAATCATATATCAATATCATGTTTACTGAGTATCAAATCTATTCTATTTCCAGGGTAAATAAACACTGTTTTTTTTAGAAAAAGTTAGACTAAAGATATTCTCGAAAGATTCGGGACGTTGACAGCTTTTATTTCGGGTAGTTTTGCGGTGCGGCGCCTAAAAAACGGTTAATATACGGTGTGACTGGTTAAATAAGTGACCGGTTAAAATTTAGACCAGTTATGTTATATTATTTAACCGGAAATATTATAAAGTACAATAACATACTAGGTAGCGCTTATATAATATAATAGGTAGCGCTTATATTTACCTATTTTATAAGTAAATCAGTATATTTATACCGATAATATTACAAATTTACGTATTACATTATATTATATTGAAAGTGTCCATACTTTTTATAAAAAGGATCGATACTTCTTTTAAAGTTATGTAATTTATGTTTCAATTTTTTTTAATAGTGTTTCATGTTTTCCACCTACAATATTAATTTAATAATTTCATTTGCACAAAAAATTATTTGATTATTTGATATTTTATAAAATATTATTTAGAATTTTAATTTAATAATATATATCGTAACGTAAAAATAATCATTAGACGCCTATAATTACTAAATTAATATCTTAAAACTCACTCAAAAGATAACCTTAAATTAATGTTTTCCACAGTGAAAAAAGTATGTACACTTTTATAAAAAGGATAGACACATTACAATATAACCACTACCTATTACATTATATAAACGATACCTATTACATTATATAAGCGCTACCTATTACATCATATTTTTACCTATTATATTGAAAGTGTTCATACTTTTTATAAAAATGATCGATACTTCTTTTAAAGTTATGTAATTTATGTTTCAATTTTTTTTAATAGTGTTTCATGTTTTCCACCTACAATATTAATTTAATAATTTCATTTGCACAAAAAATTATTTGATTATTTGATATTTTATAAAATATTATTTAGAATTTTTAATTTAATAATAATATATATCGTAACGTAAAAAATAAATCATTAGACGCCTATAATTACTAAATTAATATCTTAAAACTCACACAAAAGATAACCTTAAATTAATGTTTTCCACAGTGAAAAAAGTATTGACACTTTTATAAAAATGATAGACACTTTACAATATTACCACTACCTATTACATTATATAAACGATACCTATTACATTATATAAGCGCTACCTATTACATCATATTTTTACCTATTATATTGAAAGTGTCCATACTTTTTTATTAAAAAGGATCGATACTTCTTTTAAAGTTATGTAATTTATGTTTCAATTTTTTTAATAGTGTTTCATGTTTTCCACCTACAATATTAATTTAATAATTTCATTTGCACAAAAATTATTTGATTTTTTGATATTTATAAAATATTATTTAGAATTTTTAATTTAATAATAATATATCGTAACGTAAAAATAATCATTAGACGCCTATAATTACTAAATTAATATCTTAAAACTCACTCAAAAGATAACCTTAAATTAATGTTTTCCACAGTGAAAAAAGTATGGACACTTTTATAAAAGGATAGACACTTTACAATATAACCACTACCTATTATTATAAACGATACCTATTACATTATATAAGCGCTACCTATTACATCATATTTTTACCTATTATATTGAAAGTGTTCATACTTTTTATAAAAAGGATCGATACTTATTTTAAAGTTATTTAATTTATGTTTCAATTTTTTTAATAGTGTTTCATGTTTTTCACCTATAATATTAATTTAATAATTTCATTTGCACAAAAAATTATTTGATTATTTGATATTTTATAAAATATTATTTAGAATTTTTAATTTAATAATAATATATATCATAACGTAAAAAATAAATCATTAGACGCCTATAATTACTAAATTAATATCTTAAAACTCACTTAAAAGATAACATTAAATTAATGTTTTCCACAGTGAAAAAAGTATGGACACTTTTATAAAAAGGATAGACACTTTACAATATAACCACTACCTATTACATTATATAAACGATACCTATTACATTATATAAGCGCTACCTATTACATCATATTTTTACCTACTATATTGAAAGTGTCCATACTTTTTATAAAAAGGATCGATACTTCTTTTAAAGTTATGTAATTTATGTTTCAATTTTTTTAATAGTGTTTCATGTTTTCCACCTACAATATTAATTTAATAATTTCATTTGCACAAAAATTATTTGATTTTTGATATTTTATAAAATATTATTTAGAATTTTTAATTTAATAATATATATATCGTAACGTAAAAATAAATCATTAGACGCCTATAATTATTAAATTAATATCTTAAAACTCACTCAAAAGATAACCTTAAATTAATGTTTTCCACAGTGAAAAAAGTATGAACACTTTTATAAAAAGGAAGATACTTTACAATATAACCACTACCTATTACATTATATAAACGATACCTATTACATTATATAAGCGCTACCTATTACATCATATTTTTACCTATTATATTGAAAGTGTCCATACTTTTTATAAAAATGATTGATACTTCTTTTAAAGTTATGTAATTTATGTTTCAATTTTTTTAATAGTGTTTCATGTTTTACACCTACAATATTAATTTAATAATTTCATTTGCACAAAAAATTATTTGATTATTTGATATTTTATAAAATATTATTTAGAATTTTTAATTTAACAACATTAACCAAAGATAATAAAATATGTAATATATGTTTATTGTTTTTAATTTTAATAATATATACAACATCAAACACATTCCAAGCTATAAATTACAAGCTAAGGACACTTGAAGAAGCAGAGAACAACTATCCAAGCAATCAAAAACGAGAAAATCCCAACATGATAACAACTGAACATATCATATCAATGTTCAAACTCAAGTTGTAGATTTTGATTTCATTTTGCTTGGCATCATATGTGATTTGAATTTTGATTTCCTTTTGCTTGGCACCATATTAGCTTTGGATTTTGATGAGCATCGGAAGTATTTCGGACTTATGATTTGGGTGGTACTCAGAAGCATTTCGGACTTATGATTTTAGTTGCTATTTGTTTACCACCCAGATCATACGCCCGAAACATTTCTGACGCTTTAAAGTTGACCAAAAAATACAATGGTCGGGATTTCCCTCGCGTTTAAACGTTGGAAAAAAAACAATGGAAATTAGGAATGATAACATGCATATTGGCTTGGGCTAATATTTATAGTGGAGCCGAAATATATATTGAAATTCAAACTCAAATTGAAATTTAAATTCAAACTCCAATTACATATGAAATGAATTTGAAATGCAGTGTTAAATTGAACATGAAAATTGCATAATTGATTCATACTGTTCAAGTAACATGCTTTATGAACCATCAAGCTAAAAGACAATATTGATTGAGTTCAAAGCTGAGTTGTGAGTTGATGGAGTTGTCACACTTGTCACATGGTTGGAATAAAGTAATTTGATTTAATAATTTTATTTGCACAAAAAATTATTTGATTATTTTGATATTTTATAAAATAATATTTAGAATTTTTAATTTAATAATAATATATATCGTAACGTAAAAAATAAATCATTAGACGCCTATAATTACTAAATTAATATCTTAAACCTCACTCAAAAGATAACCTTAAGTTAATGTTTTCCACAGTGAAAAAAGTATGGACACTTTTATAAAAAGGATAGATACTTTACAATATAACCACTACCTATTACATTATATAAACGATACATATTACATTATATAAGCGCTACCTATTACATCATATGTTTATCTATTATATTGAAAGTGTCCATACTTTTTATAAAAAGGATCGATACTTTTTTTAAAAGTTATGTAATTTATGTTTCAATTTTTTTAACAGTGTTTCATGTTTTCCACCTACAATATTAATTTAATAATTTCATTTACACAAAAAATTATTTGATTGTTTTAATATTTTATAAAATAATATTTATAATTTAAATTTAACAACATTAACCAAAGATAATAATAAATATGTAATATATATGTTTATTGTTTTTAATTTAATAATAATATATACCGTAACGTAAAAATAAATCATTAGACGCCTATAATTACTAAATTAATATCTTAAAACTCACTCAAAAGATGTATATACCTAAATATGTAGTTAACAAACATACCTAAATATGTAGTTATTGTACATACCTAAATTTAATGATAATATATACTTGTAGTTATTGTACATACCTAAATATATACTGCGAATTTAATGTTGTACCCACCCTTTAACTACCACTACCAATGCCACATCCTATTGAAAGCAGCACGACTGAAACATGTTCAAAATGAACCTTTGCTTACATCTCCATCAACTCCTGGAGCACTGAACTTGCACAACAAAATTTTTGCCATGGATAATACTGATGTAGACAATGTTAAGCCAACCGAGGAATGCCATGAAGTACATAATGTTGATGAATCTGACAGATTGGTTGGTCAGCTCTTCTGTTCACGTGATCAAGCTTGGCACTTTTACAATGGATTTGCACGGGAACATGGGTTTAGTGCACGTAAGGGAACAACACGGCTTGACGTGGAAGGGAATGTGAAGACACAAGAATTTTGTTGTTCCAAAGAAGGGTTTCGAGTATCAAAAGTCAATACTGTTGATCGTCAACGTGCTCATACGCCAGTCACAAGAACAGGATGTAAGGCTAGAGTCGTAGTTACAGTAACAAATACAAACGATCAGTGGGTTATAAGTAAGTCTGATCAGAAACATAATCATACATTGTGCACATCTGCTATGACACCATTTATGCGTTCTAATAGAGCTGTAAGTAAGGCTGATATCGATGAGGCAACAACATTGAAAGAGGTCGGTGTTGGCACGTCACAAGTAATGAACTATTTAACGCAGCAGGTAGGGGGCTATCATAATGTTGGATTTACACATAAAGACCTCTACAATGCACTTCAAAGAGGTAAAGCAAAGGAAATCGTCGATGGGGATGTGAATGCGCTTATTGCCTACTTTGATTATAAGAAACATGATGATCCCGGGTTTTTTATGACATACTCAGTAGACGAATCGGGGGCATTGTATAATCTTATTTGGTCGGATTCTACATCGAGATCGGATTACACATGCTTCGGTGATGTAATTGCGTTCGACACAACGTACAAAGATAATTTGTATGGTCGACCAACTATGCCTATTGTTGGTGTCAATCATCACCATAACACAATTGTGTTTTCCACTGCCATAATCGCTGACGAGACGTCTCAATCTTTCGAGTGGGTGCTACAGAATTTTTTAGAAGCCATGATGAATAAATCACCTATTTCCGTTGTAACCGATGGGGATAGGGCAATGCAGAGGGCTATCAAATCTGTTATCCCTTATGCTAAGCACAGATTATGTTCTTGGCATCTTTCTCGCAATGCACAAGCTAACATTGGTGACCCAAAGTTTACAGCAGCATTCTCAAAATGCATGGCTTCCTGGTGGACAACCAAGGAATTTGATATTCAATGGCGTTCGATTGTTTCAGAATTCAACGTCCAAAAGCATCCATGGGTGATTGAGAAGGGAAATACACGACACTTATGGGCACAAGCATATCTAACCGGTCATTTCTTTGCCAATATTCGCTCAACACAAAGGTGCGAGTCTATGAATGCTTCACTAGCTATTGCACTGAAACACAAGAAGACATATTTAGATGTTGTTCGTGCAATTGAAGATGGAATTAGTAGAATGCGTATGAACGATTTGAAAGCGGATTACTTAAATTCCCATACGAAGCCCTTCCAGATCACAAAACTGGTCGACCTTGAAAGCCATGCCGCTGCGATTTTTACCCACGAATCTTTTCGTGTGTTCTTTTCGTGTGTTCCAAGATGAACTTATACGGGAGACATTGTACCGGATTGAGGCAGAGATTAAGTCCTTATCAGATGAATGTCAACATTATATTTTGTCAAAGTACGCAGAAAAAAATAGGAAATTTGAAATTAGTTTTGATTCTCGTACGAAAACTCTAATTTGCTCCTGCAAAAAATTCGAGACCGTTGGACTTCCGTGTCGCCATCAACTTCACATTTTGAAGCAATTGGACTACACATATTTGCCCGGGACTTTGATTCAAAGTAGGTGGACTAATGATGCGAAGGCTTCTGCACCCAGCTATGTTGATTTGAATGTGTCTCCAGAAGTGATGCAAATGGCAAGGTTCGCTGCTCTACGTTCAACGTCAAGTAGGTTATGCTACATTGCATCAAAGACAGACGAGTCTTTCAAAACCGCAAGAGATGAGATGAAAAAACTAATAGAAGAATTAGAAAACTCGTTTGGTTTGAATCATTCAGTCAACCAGAGCATTGTAGTAAACAATGTTCGTGACCCTCAACGAAAACAACGCAAGCGAAAAGAAGTGCCGAAGAACAAGGTCGAGAAGAAAATTAGGCGATGTGGGTACTGCAACGGTGAGGGGCATAACAAACTAACATGGCCTCAAGTCAAGCTCAGTTTGAGTACAAGCACACAGCCTACATCAACTGATTTTTTCGAAGACGGAATGGAATGACAACGATCTCCATATAATATATCGTAAGTATCAACATGACTCCTATTGTATGTACATATAAATATTTGAATGAAGGAAGAAAAACCGCGTTACTTAAAATTACCGACACTTTTTTAAATGGTATCGACACATTTTTCTTCCAATCTGGACATAAAGTACCGACACAATATTATAAAGTCTCGATATAGGTTGTAGACCTATTCGCTCATAAAACCGGTATATTTATACCGGTTATATTACAAAATTATCTATTACATTATAAATCTGGGTTCCGATGTGTAAATGTCGATACTTTTTTAAATCGTATCGACATATTTTTCTTCCAATATGGACATAAAGTACCGACACAATATTAAAAAGTGTCGATATAGGTTGTAGACCTATTCGCGCATAAAACCGGTATATTTATACCGGTTATATTACAAAATTATCTATTACATTATAATTATGGGTTCCGATGTGTAAATGTCGACACTTTTTAACAATGTATCGACACATTTTTCTTCCAATCTGGACATAATGTACCGACACAAGATTAAAAAGTGTCGATATAGGTTGTAGACCTATTCGCGCATAAAACCGGTATATTTATACCGATAGCATTGCAAATTTACCTATTTTATTATAATATGTTGAAAGTGTCCATACTTTTTATAAAAAGGATCGATACTTTTTTTAAAGATATGTAATTTATGTTTCAATTTTTTTTAAGTATGTTTCATATTTTCCACCTACAATATTAATTTAATAATTTCATTTGCACAAAAAATTAGTTGATTGTTTTGATATTTTATAAAATAATATTAAGAATTTTTAATTTAATAATAATATATATCGTAACGTAAAAAATAAATCATTAGACGCCTATAATTACTAAATTAATATCTTAAAACTCACTCAAAAGATAACCTTAAATTAATGTTTTCCACAGTGAAAAAAGTATAGACACTTTTATAAAAAGGATAGATATTTTACAATATATTAAAAAGTATAGACACTCAAATGTATATGTACACATAGAAGCAAATATGGAATAATTAATGAAAATATACACACAATATAATCACACCAAAATATAAATACACAAGAATGTTCAAATAATGTACCGACAAACAAAATTAATCCGATGAAAAAGGGTTATTTCTAACGAAGTCTGGAACATTAGAGGCCTTCAACAAATTTTCCAAATACTCTCGTATGTTTCCGCCTTTTTCTGAGGACTTACATAAATAATTTCAATTATCAAACTAATGAGGTGCAATTTTACTAACAATAAACTAAATTCGCATAAGCATGAATAAATTTGTGTCATACCTAGAGCATTATCGTTCGAATGGGAAGCAGCGTCAAAGGTATGTGGACATATGTAATTGTATTTCTATATAAACACATAAGTTGTTAAAATAATCAATGTCTGAACACCTGTTCAACTGGAAAAACATATTGCATAAATGCAACTTACCGGATTATAAATCATTTTTTCCGCTGAATCATCGACCAAAAGTGTATTTAGCTCGTTAAAATCTGGACACGCGTTCCAAACATCATTGAGATCTTTACAGTAGGTAACAGAATCGTATGTTTTGCATTTTTTTTGATCCTGTTCACAAACAGTCGAACATAAATATGTAGGAATCATAGACAATGAAAAGTCAGCAAACTGTAATGACATTCATCTTACCCACACGAATAGAAAATGCTCAGAAAATACAGGTAGTTTCTCAAGTACACGGTCGACGTTATGCCTGAGATTGTAATCAAGTTTGAATGTTAACATTCAAATGTATATTAACGATTTTGACTACAGTAATTCAATTGCTTCAAACATGTTCTAACCTCATCTTTGAAGACCAAAGGGCAACAACAAAATTGTCGACACAAAATTGCATAAATTCAAATAATCCTCTTCTGAGGACAACATCTACAACATGAAGAAAATGAGATTAAAGTTCTACGCTTATATATTAAAATAATGGATACAAAAGAATAGAATTAAAACCTGCAGGCAGTCTTGGGATGTAGGCAAGGACACCATTGAGATCAAAAATTAAAAGTTTTCTTGAAGGCGGCGTTGCAGACACGATATACTTATTTGGATCATCATCTTCATCATCATCATCATCATCGTCATCATCTTCATCGTCAGCTTCATCGTCATCATCATTGTCATCTTCATCGTCATCTTCATCGTCAGCTTCATCTTCTGCGACCGCTTGGTTGTCCACATCTGTTAAAAGAATATAAAATAAAGTTCAGAACGTGTAAATGTTAAGAAACATAGATAATAAATTACCTAACTCGTTTGATGTCGTTGACGTAATTCGTTACGCAACATGGAGACTTCACGTTGCAATGATGAAATATCGGATCGCATTCCACTCACAAGGGAATCAATATGCTCCCGAAAATTGACCATGTATTCCATCACGGTCTTAATTATGACATCCTCTGCAACTGGAGCTTCTTCCATCATTGCGTCTCCACTTGGTTGCTCTTCTTCATGGCCAACGGGGTCCATTTCCTCCCTCTCTTGATCTAATCCGATCTCCTTGACACGCTTCCAACCGAGTTTTTCAACAAAATCATATACCGCTTTTTTAATAAATACCATGTCAATCTTGCGGGTTAATCGAACAGGGGCGTCATGCGAAAAATCAACTTCCTTCTTCTTCAACAGATGGGTGATGACACATCCATATGGTAGTGTAGTTGAAATTGTTGCTCCCTTTGTGACCATATATACAATTGTATTAAATATGAGTTTTGCAATGTTTGGAGCCGTTTTGGATTTATACTTTGCTATCCACCAATAATCGCTGTCTCGAAGCGTTGAATGTTTTCCCCCACTAGGCCGGATATACCATGTGAGCATTTTGTGAAACACTCTCGACTCTACATCGAGGTGAATTGGGATATTTCTAGTAACCCGTTTAATTGTAGACCAATATACACCATTTTCATCTGAATCCCCTGTATTCGCTACACCTAAACCCTCCGCAATAGTTTCTGGAGATATATATATATCATTCCCCATGACATGTGTATTAATTCCTATTATATTAGTCTTATTAGGCTCGTGCTGTAAGGAAGCATTGTTGTAGAAGACTCTAACTAGGTTGGGATAATATCTTGGTTCTACACCAAGGAATTCAAGCCAACCCCAAGATGTAAATGTGGATTTAAAACTAAATGCATATTTATCATCAAACAAGAAACCCAGGTCAATGACACGTTCGGGACGAATCTTCCTTACTTTAAAACTCGTCTGCCATCTTTGTTTCTCCATATCGGATCTAAAGTTCAGAGTTTCGAAGGACCTGATTTCCTTAGAAGAATCGTTTGTTACAGAAGGAGGTGGTTGAGAAGAACTGGGTATCTTCGACTATTTTTCACCACTCCATCTATTTTTCCTTCCACTACCCCCTTATGCCTCTCAAGTGTATCTTCGACTCTCTCAAGTTTCTCTTCGACTCTTGATTGTCTTTGCATGATTTCAAATTGGATTTTTTTTTTATATCAGCCAATTCAGACATCAAAATGTCGAAGTTACTACGTTTTCCCTCACCGTCGTCCCACTCACCGTCATCCCCCAATACAACCATCCCTCCTTTCTTCTCCTCTGCCTCCACTGCCTCCTCTACATCCTTGCCAATAACCTTCAAAATTAAATTACAATATTAAGACATTGATTATATTCTTAATATTATTTAATTACATTTATTACCCTTTCTTGCTTCTTCTCTCTATCCAACTTCAACTTCACCATCACTCTAACCACCTCTTCCTTCCCCTATGCACGGATGCGTGCCACTCCGGTTCTTTCAAAAGCCGGCACTGCCTCACAGCCCGACCAAAAATCGAACAGTGCAACCTGCATTTATAATAAAAATTTATATTTTTATATAAAAACACAAAAAAGTTCTTCAACTCATTTACCTCTAAGATTGCTATGCACCCTTTGAGGTATCTCTGGCTGCCCTTTTTAAAGTTGATTATTGATTCAATCAATCTCGAATGGATATATTCAGCCCAATTGAATTCACCCTTCAAGCCTTCATCACAAATGAGCTTCATATGTTCTTTGTTCGTTGACGTATTACCCGTTGGACAAAGAAATATACCGACAAGGTATAATAGAACTCTGGCCTTCAGCTCATCCCCAACGTAAGATCCACTTTTTATTTCCTCTTCAATTTCAGCATATGTCACCTTATGCTTCAAACCATATTTGGAGGCAAGTGCTTTCCAGTCCTTACTCTGACAGACTTCTACAACACTTTTGCCTTCATTTTCTACCCCCAATACGGCTACAGCACATGGGATCCCGAGAGGAAATGAAAAATCACCATATTTAGCAACACATTGCCTGACATCAAATTGCGCCATCAAGGATCGACACAATTCCCTCAGAATAGGTCGATCCCTTACTCCTACCAACGATCCAAAACCTATTTCTCCCAGCACATTCAACTGACCCTTCTCCTTAAGGTGTTTAATTAATAAATTCACCCTTTTAATGCTGCATCTTGTCGACACTTCCTACATTTTTTAACAATATATAATGTTATAGTTCTTATATATTTTGTATCAACGTATTTACAAGTTTAATGAATACCTTATTTTCATGTGCTTTCCTCCGTTCTTTGTATTCTTTACTATCATTCCTTGACTGTGTGATGTAAGGTTCCTTTTCAGCATCACTCATTGAATTCCATTTGGACCTCACATCTTTTGTCACCTAATATAAAACATAAACGTTTCTTAATCAATACATTAACACTAAATACTACTCAATGTCAATTTCATTTTACATACCGAACCGCTCTGTGTGCCATATTCCTTCATCCTTTTGCATTCGGCCATACTGTCAACATTTAAAATTTGTAATCAATTTAAAGTTTATCGATACTTTAATCCAATTACCATTTCAACAATAATAACAAAAAGACATTGATACTTACTAGAAGTACATATATCCACCCTTGGGTTGCTTTCGAGTCTCGGCCTCAATTTCAAAGTCATCTGCTCCACCTACAATTTTCCAACCCATTGACTCCATTTTTCCTTCATATATCAGTTTACGCAAATCAAATTATTTTGTTACATACACTTTATTCAATATACAAATATAGATAACTACTCTTGTGGTAAAACGATATTCTTCAAAAGAATTTGAATGGCCACACCAAAATGTGTCGGCACATTTATACAACCTATAATATCATTTTCTACCTATAATATTTAATAAAAGTATCGACATTTATATTTTTCCTTGAATATCACTTTCTACATGCAATCGTTCCCAAATGCTTCTTTACTCGAAAACCCCAAACAACACATAAAAACCCTATCGCAATTACTGTAATAATAAAAAATTAGGGTTTCGACAACATACTTTTCGATTAGACTACAACAACAAACAAACAAACTTCGCTTTAGAAACGCCTTCTAAAATGCAGCAACAATTACACTTCGCTTTCAAGAACTCGTCCGTTCTATCTATTTTCAGAGGAGATTTAGCTTATATTTTGATCGGATATGTTATTTATATTTAATCGATACAAATACAAAAGTGTCGATACTTTTATGTCAGGTGTCGATACTTTCGAAAGGATAATTACCTATTTCTTTGAAAGTGTCGATAATTTATTACACATACTTACGAAAGTATCGACACTTTCAATATATCCGGTATAATTTTACCGGTTTTATCATTTTGATACCGGTTTTATCATATTTTTACCTGTTATATCGTTGTGGATCGATATATTTTTTTAAAGTATCGACACATTATAAGCGCTAAAACTGCTTCTCTTTTAAATTCACAAAGTGTCGATCCTTATATAAAGTATCGACACTTTCAATATATCCGGTAACGTTTTACCGGCTTTATCATTTTGTTACCGGTTTTATCATATTTTTACCTGGTATATCGTTTTAATATTTCTTCATGACTTAGACCTACTTTTATACGTATGAACACTTTTATAAAAATGATATATACTTTTTTTAAAGTTATGTAATTTATGTTTCAATTTTTTTAATAGTGTTTCATGTTTTCCACCTACAATATTAATTTAATAATTTCATTTACACAAAAAATTATTTGATTTTTTGATATTTTATAAAATATTATTTAGAATTTAAATTTAACAATATTAACCAATATAATAATAAATATTTTCCACAGTGAAATAAGTATGGACACTTTTATAAAAATGATATATACTTTTTTTAAAGTTATGTAATTTATGTTTCAATTTTTTAATAGTGTTTCATGTTTTCCACCTACAATATTAATTTAATAATTTCATTTACACAAAAAATTATTTGATTATTTGATATTTTATAAAATATTATTTAGAATTTAAATTTAACAATATTAACCAAAGATAATAATAAATATGTTTTCCACAGTGAAATAAGTATGAACACTTTTATAAAAATGATATATACTTTTTTTAAAGTTATGTAATTTATGTTTCAATTTTTTTAATAGTGTTTCATGTTTTCCACCTACAATATTAATTTAATAATTTCATTTACACACAAAATTATTTGATTATTTGATTTTTTATAAAATATTATTTAGAATTTAAATTTAACAATATTAACCAAAGATAATAATAAATATATTTTCACAGTGAAATAAGTATGGACACTTTTATAAAAAGGATAGATACTTTACAATATAACAGGTAAAAATATGACAAAACCAGATTCATTATGACAAAACCGATCAAATTTACTTGATATGTTAAAAGTATGAACACTTTTATAAAAAGGATAAATACTTACCGATAACCAAAGTTTACCGGTTACCAAATTTTTTAATAGTTTTTCATATTTTCTACCTAAAACATTATTAGTTGTCAACATAATAGGTACCGCTAAACCGAATTTATTAAATATATTTTAATATATCCGGTACTACTATATATTAACCGTATATTAACCCGCATTTCCTAAGACATTCCCTTTTATTTCGCCTCCATTTTATTCAAATTATGGGCTCCCCAAAACTGACTCAAACTGTACGGTCTATCAGCTATGACTTAGCCTCCTGAGAGAAAAAAATACTGGCTGGCTGCCCACTTGTACGGACCCGCGACCCATTCTTTTATCATTGCCATAATTCTATGTTTTAGGGTTTCATTATATTTGTAAGGAACTTTATTATACAAAAACCAGCTTCATTTTCAAGTTTTCTCAAGCAAAGAAAATCCATTGAAATGTGAAAAGGAGAACATGTACGAAGTATAATGTCAGGTGCTATTTAAGACTATAACATGTCTCGCAAGCTAAAAAGACACCGGGGAGGGGGGGGGGGGAGTGTGATGCCTGCAAGAGACAAATGACCTAGCAAGCCAGCAAATTTAGAATGAAGATGATGAAAAAAGTATGTCTATATAGCAGTAAATGTCCAGTATTCTGAGAAGCAGCAACCAAGTCTTGCTGGCCAATTGACAACCGTATCAGTTTACCCCTAGTTTTTGTTACATCTCTTTCTGGGATATGTATTTTGAAACATGTCGTAACCGTTTTTCGGCGGGGACAATTGTTTAATTGTTTTAAAAACAGTTGCGACTTTAATTTTGGAAAATGGGTGATTTTGGATTAATTTGGATAGAATCGAAAATAGTTGCTATCAACCTTTTATTTAGGTAGGTCGAATACCTAAAAACGTCTTTTAAAAATAATTTTAAGAAAAATCATTTTTTAAGACAAATCATTTTTTAAGACAAAAGTTGGTCTGCATTTACCAAAGATTCACTTAAAACGGGTTCGGGAGTCGATTACGCGTGGGGAAGGATTAGCACCCCACAACGCCCAAAATTGGTACTGTATCGCTTACACGTTGTCGTAATAGTGGAAATTCTGAATTGAATATAAGATTAAATTATGATTTATTTATTGAAATTTAATTAATTGATTCGAACTAAATATTAGGAAAAATTCTTTAACTTGAAAAGAAATTTCGAGATTAGCAATTCTCTATTAGAAAAACTATTTAGACTATTTTTTATCCATAAATAATATTCCCTCCTCATTGATTAAAAACGCAATTCGAATATAAATTAAGCATCTTATAAAATGAAATAAATAAATAAAGTCAAACAAAATAAAATAGATGTTTGTAATATATATAAATATACAAGGGTAAATTAATTTATATATATATATATATATATATATATATACACATATGAATAATATTATATAATATATATAAACGACATAGACCAAATTATAAAGATAATAAATATATATAAACATACTTATATGATAAAAGTAAAAAAATAAAGGTGAACACTATTCAAAATAAATAACATAAATCAAAGAAAGAATTATTGTACATGACAATTGTGTAAAAAAAAATCCTTAAAAAGATACATTCTCTTGTAGTTGGGATATATCTTCATAGATTTACCTCACATTGAAATTTCTTTTTATTTTTATATATTAATTACCATAATGATTTACAAACAAAGTGGAAATAAAATTTCACAATTACATAGTTTATACAACATATATAAAATTAAAATTATCGATGAACAAAACATAGCAATAATAAAAAGTTAAAAGACTAAAACAGTAAAAATAGAAATCCAAGAGACTAAGATGATATTAACAAAACTAATATGGCTAAACATTAATTACAAAATAAACCAAAGTCTAAATAAAAATGTTGAATAATATAAGTACTATAAATGTAAATAACAATTTTTTTAAGTGAGGTTCGACCGTTAAACTTTTATTATTATAAAAATAAATAATCATTTAATTACAACTAGCTCTTCTCTTATCTTCAGATTAGGCTTTGTGGCCTAACTTTTGACAAAGTTAGAGAATTGGTATATCAACTCACGCAAATGGAAATTAAATTTAAAAAAATCATATAATAATGCAACTTACCTAACACATGAAATGGTGAAAAGCTAGTATTATAATAACAAATAATTATTTTATTTAAAGTAGCATAAACACAATACTAATATCATATAATAATGCGACAAGACCTTTACCTAATACATCAATAATATGATGAAGAGCTGGAAAGTTATGAAATCAATTAATTAAATCCAATATTCACACATTTTATAAAACAACAATAATTTATAGCAAATAGATTTAATCATATGTTTGGACCTTACATATGATATAAATGAATACCTAACATTAAAAATATGTACATAGAAGCTGAAATAAAATATTAGTAATAATAAGTCAATGACTAAAATAAAAAAATAAAGTAAAATGCCGAAATCTAAAATAAATAATCATGGGATGTAACATATTAATGACTAAATTAAAAATAATGGAATTAAAGTGTTGAAAATAAAATAAATTAAAAAGGAGAGGATTCGGGTACCCAAATGTAAAAAATACAGTAACATTACGAGGGGTTAACACAATTTTACACACGAATTTAGTGACTGTTTTGTAAAAATACGCTAAATGTTAAAGGGTTTAAGCAGAATTTTACGCGAAAGTTTGATGGCCAGAATGTAAAACACGGCAAATGTTAAATGGCCTTAATGAAATTTAGCCAACTATTAGCTTATATATCATATAACATATTTTAGCTAACAATTCTAACCCTAGCCGTTTTACACTTCTCTTCCTTCACTCTTTCTCTCTTTTTCCTTCAAACTTCCTTCATAACCTCCTCGACTGCACCTCCTCTTCACGCCAGAACAACCGGACGACCACCACACCTTGGTGGTCGGATCTTATTCCAACGAAACCTCAAGTCTCCTCTATTTTCCTAGTCCCTAAATCGAGAGCTAGAAATAAAAAAAATACCAAAAGCTTCCTAAAATAACTCTCGAACCATTCAATTGTCACTGTGAACCGACGATCCCTTCTCCGATCAGCCACCACTCACCGAAGGTAAAACAAGTTTTTTTTATCCTATATTTCCAATGAAATCAAAATAAATAAATAAAAAATTGCATGCAATGTAAAGATACCTTTGAGAAAAATGTTGCTTATGAATCTGATTTTTTTTTTGCTGTGTAGTGATGATTTTCGGATGATTACATGATTGTTTTAATGATTACAATATATCACTTTTTTTTTATCTTCCCCTTAATCTTTCTTTCTGTTTTTTTTCTATTTCCCTTGATAATTTATTTTTTTTCTCCTCTCTTCTCCTCTAATCCTCTGCCTATTTTATGGTTGATATCTCCACCTAATCTTCATGGATGCATATGCATTTTCTTCGTTTTTGGTAGGATATTGACAGGTTAGGTATGATTTAGGTGATATGCTTTTGACTTTGTTGATATTGTTTGTTTGTTTTTGTTGTTTAGTGGCTGACATGGTGATGATGATGTTTTAACTTGCTCAAAGGTGACTAGCCTTAGTAACTCGTCGGTGGAGAGGCTTGGTACTGTTATTGATATGGGTCTGTTAGGTTGCTTATAATTGGACCACATTTGGCCTGCACAAAAATATAAACACACTTAATAATACTAATACTAATAATAATAATAATAATAATAATAATAACAATAATAATAATAATAATAATAATAATAATAATAATAATAATAATAATTTAATAATATTTTTTAACTCTGACAAAAAAAAATGGGTGTCTACAGCTGCCCCTCTTTGCCCATTCTTGTGTTAACAAGAATAGGGCAAAGACGAAAAAGACAACCATTTTTTTATTCTTCCTTCGTCGTTAGATTGAACAAGTTCTTCTCATTATGAACTTCTTCTTTCTCGTGGATGAGTTCTTCTCATTATGAACTCTTTTGGAAATGTTGATCCAAATCCTTTTGCGGTGGACTTAGAAAGAACATGTTTTTCTCATTATGAACTTTCTCCTTTAGGACGAGTTCTTCTCATTATGAACTCTTCTGGAAATGTTGGTTCACCTCCATCTGTGGTGAATTTGAAAGGAACAAGTTCTTCTCATTTTGAACTTTCTCCTTTAGGACGAGTTCTTCTCATTATGAACTCTTCTGGAAATGTTGGTTCACCTCCATCTGTGGTGAATTTGAAAGGAACAAGTTATTCTCATTTTGAACTTTCTCCTTTATGATGAGTTCTTCTCATTATAAACTCTTCATTGGAAATGTCTATCCCTCAAGCGAGGCGTCACTGATTCGAAATGTCGTGAACCAAGTGATAGGTCAAACAAGCTCTTCTCATTATGAACTTCTTCTCCCTCTGTCGGATGAGTTCTTCTCATTATGAACTCTCCATTGAAAATGTTGATGCGAAGTTTAACAAGTTCTTCTCATTATGAACTTCTTCTTCCTCGTTGGATGAGTTCTTCTCATTATGAACTCTCCTGAAAATGTCAATCCCTCAAGTGAGGTGTCACTAATTCAAAATGTCATGAATCGAGTGATAGGTCGAACAAGCTCTTCTCATTATGAACTTCTTCTCCCTCTGTCGAATGAGTTCTTCTCATTATGAACTCTCCATTGGAAATGTTGGTTCACCTCCTTCTGCGGTGAATCTTAATTGTTATTGACTCTCTCTAAATTTCTGTCAAAACATTCAAAGCATTTCAATGAATATGAATGAATGAGCATGTTCCTATTTATAGATGCTTACTGATGTATGCATGATGGCATTTTAATATTATGAACGTTGTGGTCCTGTAAATTTTCATTTTAAATGCATCATTGGTCCTTTCGTTTGCACTCCACATTTTGCTTGGGCTATTTTATGCAAATTCTCATTTCTCTTGTTCCCATGCAAATCCTTTTCTGTTTCCTTTTGAAATGCTCATCTTTGTCAGCGTATCAAAATATCAGTGTTTTCAATGTGCTTTCTTTTCTCAACTCACATGCATTTTCTTTGGCCATGTCATACCCTAATCTTTTCGATCATTAGGGCTAGAATCTCTAATATGGAAGTATTAATTCAGAGTAATACCAAAAATCTTTTATTTTTTAATACCATGTCAATTTACTTATAAGAAGAATGAATAAAATTGAGACTTGAAATAACAAACTTCGAATTTACTGACAAGAAATTGAATTTACAGAGTTATGGCAATCATATTAATAATGGAAATTTAAAACCATAAGTCAAATGTCCTTATGGATCATTAGCAAGAATGTTCCTGAATCAATCCACTTGATATAACTATTGAGTTGAGCTTTTATTTGGAGGACTTCTAGAATTGCCAAAATGTCTATAGATGTGAAGCTTCTATCAAAATATCAGACCCTCAAGAAGATTTAGTTGTCTGATGCCTAATCTCAAAATGCTTTTGAGCCGCATTTTCAGGTTTTCAACTCAAAGTCTTCCTTTGGTTTCAAGATGTCCTTTGCGGATTTTCATCTCAAACCCTCCTTTTTCTCTTTTCATTTTTTTCATTTCATTTTTTCATTTTTCATTTTTTTTTTCTTTTTCATTTTTTCATTTTTTCATCTTTTTATTTGTTCTTTTTGTTTCTTCAAGCATAGTACTTCTTGACAGAGTCTGAGTTTACTGGATTTCTCAATTTTTCTCCATCCATCTCTGCCAAGATCAACGCTCCCCCAGAGAAGGCCTTATTGATAACATATGGACCTTCCCAATTAGGCATCCATTTCCCTCAGAAATCTTTATGAATTGGCAGGACCTATTTTAGCACTAGATCATCCTCTCGAAATTCTCTTGGGTGAACTTTCTTATCATGAGCTCTCATCATCCGTTTCTGATACATCTGACCATGGCAAATAGCTTTTAATCTCTTTTCTTCAATGAGATTCAATTGGTCAAACCGAGCCTGAACCCATTCAGCTTCATCCAATTTCACCTCTTTCAAAATTCGAAGTGATGGGATTTCTACTTCCACTGGCAAGACTGCCTCCATCCCATGTACTAAAGAGAAAGATGTCGCCCCTGTCGAAGTTCGTACTGTAGTTCGATATGCATACAAGGTAAAAGGTAATTTATCATGCCAATCTCTGTAAGTATCAGTGGTCTTTGTGATGATCCTTTTAATATTTTTATTTGCTGCTTCCACTGCTTCATTCATCATTGGACGGTAGGTCACTGAATTAGAATGTTTTATCTTGAACTGAGTACAAAGTTCTACCATCATCTTGTTATTCAAATTAGTGGCATTATCTGTGACAATTTTTTCTGGCAATCCATACCGACAAATTATCTCTTTCTTTATGAATTTGCAAACTGTAGATCTCATGATATTTGCATACGAGGCAGCCTCAACCCACTTAGTGAAGTAATCAATTGCCACAAATATGAAACGATGTCCATTCGAAGCCTTTGGTGTAATTGTCCCAATGACATCCATGCCCCACATAGAAAACGGCCATGGTGTGGTCATCACTTGCAAAGGTGACAGAGATGTATGGATCTTATCCCCATAGATTTGACATTTGTGACATTTTCTTGCATAATCAACACAGTCTGAATGCATAGTGGCCCAATAGTATCCATAACACATGATCTTCCTGGCCATAGAAAGCCCATTTGCATGTATTCCACATATCCCTTCATGCACTTCTTCAAGTATACCTTTTGCTTCTCGGGCATCCACACATCTCATTAAAACTTGATCACTACCTTTTTTGTACAGAACTTCCCCATCTAATACATATCCGACAGTCATTCTCCTTATTGTCTTTTTATTGATCTCAGACGCACATTGTGGGTAAGTTTGATGCTTGATGTATTGCAAAATATCATAATACCATGGACGAACATATACCTCTTCTTCGATATCATAACAGTGTGCCGGGGTATTATACATTTGCATATTAATTGGCATCATGTCAACTCTTCTATTTTCTTGGAACATTGCAGCAAGTGTGGCCAAAGCATCAGCTATTTGATTATCTTCTCGAGGGAGATAATTGAAAGTGACATCTTCAAATTCTTTTACCAATTCAAGGATCAATCTTCGGTATTCCACTAACTTTAGATCCTTCGTCTCCCATTCTCCTCGCAATTGATACACCACTAGTGAGGAGTCTCCATATACTTGGAGCACTTTGATTTTTCTTTCTATAGTTTCTCTTAACCCCATGACACAAGCCTCATACTCTACCATATTGTTGGTGCAAAAGAACTCCAATCTGCTTGTAAAAGGATAATAGACATTTTCCGGGGAAATCAGTACTGCTCTAATTCCTTGTCCTAAAGCATTAGATGCCCCATCAAAATACAACCTCCAAGATTTATCATCTGAAATTGTTTCCTCCTTGGTTGTGATGCACATCAGATCCTCGTCTGGAAAATTAAAGTTTAAGGACTCATAATTATTTGAGGCACGACTTGCAAGGAAATCTACTATGGCACTCCCTTTGATTGCTTTTTGGTTCACATATACAATGTCAAATTCTGATAACAACATCTACCATCTAGCCAATCTACCAGTTAAAGCTGGTGATTCCATTAAAAATTTCAAAGGGTCAAGCTTAGATATCAACCAAGTAGTCTGGTATAACATGTATTGCCTGAGCCTTCGAGTAGTCCATACCAAAGCACAACATAGCTTTTGAATTGGCGGCTATCGAATCTCACAATCAGTGAACTTTTTGCTTAGATAATAGATAGCTCTCTCTTTCTTTCTAGATTCGTCATGTTACCCCAATACACATCCCATTGAATTTTCAAAGACCGTTAGATAAAGGATCAATGGTTTACCAGGGACTGGTGATACCAGAATTAGAGTATTAGACAAATATCCCTTGATTATCTCCAAAGCCTTTTGGCACTCGTAGTTCCAAACTTCGGGGTTGTTCTTTCGAAGCAATTTGAAAACTGGGTCACATTTTTCAGTTAATTGTGAAATGAATCGAGATATATAATTTAACCTTCCTAAGAATCCTCGAACTTCTTTCTGTGTACGAGGCGGTGGAAGATCTTGTATGGCCTTTACTTTATCTGGATCAATCTCAATTCTTTTTTGACTAACCACGAAACCCAAGAGTTTCCCTGACGTTACCCCGAATGTGCATTTAGTTGGATTGAGTTTCAATTGATATTTCCTCAACCTTTGGAAAAGCTTCCTCAAGTTTTGAATGTGTTCACCTTCAATCCTGGACTTGGCAATCATGTCATCCACAAACACTTCAATTTCTTTATGCATCATGTCATGGAAAAGAGTCACCATAGCTCTTTGGTAAGTTGCCCCAGCATTTTTCAAACCAAATGGCATCACTTTATAGCAAAATATGCCCCACATAGTCATAAATGTGGTTTTTTCCATGTCTTCAATGTTCATTTTTATTTGGTTATACCCCGAGAAGCCATCCATAAAAGAAAACCACGAATGACCAACAGTGTTATCCACTAAAGTATCTATATGAGGTAATGGAAAATTGTCCTTCGGGCTTGCTTTATTAAGATCTCTGTAATCCACACACATGCGAACTTTACCATTTTTCTTTAGCACAGGGACTATGTTGGCAACCCATTCTGGATACTTTGCCGCTTGAAGAAACCCTGCATCAATCTGTTTCATCACTTCCTCTTTAATTTTTAACAACATTTCTGGCTTCATTCTTCTGAGCTTTTGCTGAACTGGCTTACACTCAGGCTTTATCGGAAGCTTGTGCACTACTATATCTGTACTCAGACCTGGCATATCTTGGTAAGACCATGCAAAGATGTCCTTGAATTCTCGAAGAAGATCTATCAAGTCTTGTCTTATCTCAGCAGAAAGTGTGCTGCCGATTTTCACTTCTCTCTTACCATCATTAGTTTTCAAGTTTATAACCTCAGTTTCTTCCTGGTGAGGTAAAATCTATTTATCCTCATTTTCTACCAGTCTTAATAGTTCGTTAGGAACATTACATTCTAGCTCATCTTGACACTCATTGATTTCTTCCAGACATATGGGCTGCTCAAAGTTTATCTCAGTATTAAATTCAGAAACATTCATGCCATTGATATGGTGAAACCTGCAAAGGGAAAAATTGAATCGAATATATATTTGGAAGGAGATCAAAATTTATGAAATGAATGTAAAGAATAAAGAATGAAAATGTAAAATAATGATAGTCATTTAAGAAACAAAAGACTGTTTTTTATTGAAAGCAAGTAGAGTTAACATAACTGCCCTTATGAAAATTCCTTAATACTTGCGGATACAAGTATAAGGATTAGTACTGGGTATTACTCTGAATTAATCTTAAAAACTATAGGGAGATCCTCTGCAGTCCAATTTTTCAGTGTTTCCCCTGGGAAGCAAGGACGGATTCCAGCCAAATATCTTCCTGCTTTATCATCCCCATTTATCATGTTAATGACCAAACCCTCCATAGCTTCATTGAACAAGTTTCTATCTTTCATCTGCTCTTCTTCGTCAAGCTCTCTGGTTAATTATTCCTCTATATCAAACACTCTTCCAAACTTGAAAGAGCTCATCAGAGGAGGAAAAGACATATGCTCCCATGGAATTTCCTCTCCTTTCAGTCTAGCTCTTCTTATTTCACCTCTCTTTTTCGTTTCTTTCTTTCTTTGCTGAAAATCAGGCTTAAATCCTAGCCCAAAGTGATCGTTCTTCATCAAGACAAATTTGGGATATAAAGTCCCTTGCAGGCATCTACCAAGACCCCTTCCTATCTTGGCTCCTTTTCCTAGAGTCTCTCGCACAATCATCTTAGTACAATCAGATAAACGTGGGCGAGGAATCTTGTTTCCTTCAGCAACAAAAGTAGCATTGATAAATTCTAAGGCTCTGAAGGAACACTCTAGAGCATTCTCATTCGTCTCAATATATGGGGCGTCAGTCGTCACAGAAGCAATAATTTCTTCCTCTGCCCCAATACTAATCAACTGACCATCTGACACTAATTTCAATTTTTGGTGTAAGGACGAAGGGACTGCCCCTGCAGAATGAATCCATGGCCTCCCAAGCAAGCAATTATATGAAGGGTTGATGTCCATCACCACAAAATCAATATTGTAGACAGTTGGTCCTATCAACAGTGGTACCTCTATCTTTCCAAGCACATCCCGCTGAGTTCCATCAAAGGCTCTGACAATGTTTTGGTAGGCCCTCATATGTGAGTTGTCCACCGGTAACCTTCGTAATGTGGCCATAGGCATAACATTAAGTGTAGACCCATTGTCAATCAAAACGCATGGTAAGACATGACCATGACAGTGAGTTGTGATATTGAGGGCTTTTACCGATTCCATTCCATCATCAGGAATTTCATCATCAGTGAAAGTTATGTAGTTATCAGCAGCTATGTACCCTACAATTCGATCCAACTTGTTTACTGGTATATCCTCAGGCACAAACGTTTGATTGAGCACTCTCATTAAAGCATTCCGATGTACCTATGAATTTATTAACAAATCCAGAATCGAAATCCGTGCTTGTTGCTTGTGTAGCTGCTCAACTACACTATACTCACTATGTTTTAGAAACTTCAAGAATTCTTGAGCTTGTGTTTCTGTTACCGACTCATTGATCATTGGTGGGGGTTCATCGTTGAATATCTTCTGCGGTACCACTACAACTTTTCCTTTCGCTTTCACTTTGTCTACTTTTTTCGATATCTCAGGAGAATAGAACCTCCCACTTCTTGTGAAGTGACCAACTTCATTCACTATTTCAGTCATCAAGTTGCCTCCTGGTGCTTCACCTTCAACTACCTTTATTTTCTCTAGCGAATCAGATTCCCTTATAAATGAAACATTGGCAGTGTAGTTCCAAGGCACCTTGCGGGTGTCTTTAAATGGGAATGGTGAAGGAATTGTGATTACAACTTTTGGTGTTGACGACCCAGAATTCATTGCTGATGGTTTCACAGTAATGACCACTGGCTTACTTGTTCTGTGAACGGGCTCAGAATTTTCTGTCGTGAAGACATCTTCTTCTCTTTTTTCCTTATCTTCCTCAAAGAACTCTACCTCCTTATTATCCATCAATCTTTGTAATAACCCCCTGAATTCAGGGCAAAGCTGAATTTCATGTCCTTCTTCTTGGTGATATTTGCAATAGTGTCCACACTCATTGGTCTTTGGCTTAGGATCTTGTCGAATCATGCCAGCCTGACAGAGTTGTTGGAATACCCAACTGAAGGGAGATTTAATTTCATGAACGTTTTTCTTTACCTTCCTTCTATTCTCCTCCTGGATTGCATTTATCCCTTTGCCTCCATGATTCGGTAGTGGGTGGTTTTTTACATCTGGTGAGTCAAACTGTAATCCTCCTGTGTTAATCAGATTTTGCACTATCTTTTTGAAGGCAAAATAATTCTCAATAGAATGGCCAGCAATTCCATCGTGGAAATCACAATGTGCATTTGCGTCATACCAATGAGGGTACAGTGGTTGAAGAGGAGTCAAACGGTAGGGGCGTACCACATCTGCTTTTAATAATGAAGCGTATATCTCTGAATAGGGTACGAGTAGTGGTGTGAATGATACTTTTTCTCTCTCCTTACGAGGTCTCTTGAAATCATTTCTGACGGTGTTCATGTCATTCTTCTCCGCCCTTGATTGGGTTATTATGACACTATTTATAGTATTCTTGTGGTATACACTTGCAACTTCATTCTCCTTTTTCCGGTAGACAGGTTTTTTGGAGCTAGACCCTTCAGCTACTTCAATCTTGCCACTTTTTATAGCATTTTCGATGAGCTCACCAGAGATGATCAAATCAGCAAAATTTTTGGTGGCATTTCCAAGCAAGTGCCCCAAGTATGGAGCTTTCAAAGTGTTGACAAAAATTACAGTAGCTTCCTTTTCGAGTAAAGGGGGTTGGACCTGGGCAGCAACATCACGCCACCTTTGGGCATATTGTCGGAAAGTCTCATTACTTCTTTTTTCCATATTCTGAAGAGTCCACCGATCAGGAGCTATATCTGTAACATGGTGATACTGTTCTAGGAATACTTTTTCCAAGTCCTTCCATGATTGATGTGAGCCCTAGTTAATTGGTTATACCACTTGGCGGCAGAACCTGTTAAACTATCTTGAAAATAGTGAATCAATAATTTTTCATCATTCACATGGCCAGCCATCCTCCGGCAAAGCATAGTAATATGAGATGAAGGGTAAGTGGATCCATTGTATTTTTCAAATTTAGGAACCTTGAAATTTATAGGGATGATCAAGTCTGGGACCAAACTCAGCTCTCTGGCGTCAGACCCATAGAACGGTTCAATCATTTCTATTGATTTTACCATTTCTTCCAATTTCTTCAACTGTTGAGTTATTTTTTCATTGGCTTTTTCCTTTTCAGCTAACTCATTTAGATCTGGAGTTAAGTGTTCAGTAACAAGCTGATAATTATTTGGGAATGCAGATCCCATGTGGTGCTGCTGATTCTCATTGCTGACATATACATGAGGTCGTGCTTCTTGAGGTACCGAAGGGTGAGCAGAGATGTGTACAGGTGTAAAACCAAGAGGAGGACCAAATTTTGGTGTAAACCTTGGTGGGTACTGGGGATCAGAAGTAAACCCCGCAGGATGTGATGCCCCTAGTTCAAACCCTGGAGGATATGATAAATCTTGCTTGGATGACGTTATTTGGCCATCCGTGATCCTTCTACCTATAGCATGTTTCTTAAACATTTCTTCCATCCTTTGTAGTAGACCAGTTTGCGACTTTGTTATCTCTGCTTCCATCTTATTTAATCTCTCTCTCATTTCTTCTTGAGCTTGTTTTTGTTCTTGCTCAAGTTCAATCATTCTAGCTTCCATTTTCTTAGTTGTATTTCGAGTACCGTACGGGTGTGAGTTGAATGCCAGAATAACTACAATGATTGAAAATTATATTTTACATTATTTTTGGTGTTTTAATGAATTAATGCATGTATTAATGCAAAATATTTAAAATAAATGCAATGCAGAATGAATGTATGTAAAAGGTATTGATCTCAAAAAGTTAATTATCATAGAACAACTTCCATTGGAACACAAAGTTTTTATTACACAATAGTTCACTTTTACAGATACGGCCTAGCCATCCGATTAAGTTCGACAACTTCTTTAATCAACCAAGACATCTTCTTCCCAAACACAGAAACCGAATTGATGTGATGCTCGATGACATTTTTTTCGACAGCTAATTCCCCAATGTATCTGGCAACTTCACTCATCTGTATTATAGCCTCGACTACCATGTTGCTTCTATCTGCACTCTGTTCTTCATAGAAATCATTCGATGTTTGCCACTGTTCAATAATTCCTTGGAGATTTCCTTCTAGCTCAGTGATTCGTACTTGACAACTCTGCAGTGTGCTTTCTAGGCTTCGAATTCGATTTCGCAGTAAGGCATTCTCTTCATAACTTTCCTGAAGGTTACTTGGTCCCATGATAATCCTTCCTCGGAACAAGGATTCTTCGAGTTGCAGGATATAATCACTGAATTCTGTGATTTTAGCCCGACATTGAGCCATATCCTCTTCAAGTCTCGTTTTTGTTTCCTGCATCCTTCGATTGAGACTCTATATTTGTACATTTTTATCTCCACACCTTTTCATCCAGCTGTTGATTGTCTCTTGTCTTGCTTCGAGCCTAGTATTGAAGTGTTTCTTTTCTAGTTCCCACCTATTTCTTTTAATATCAAATTCTTCAATTTTTTGTCCTCTAATATCAAGTTCGACAAGCATATTATTTATTTTAGTTTCAAATCCCCTGATCGTGATGGTCTTCTCAGCTTCTAGCTCTTTGACTCGATCTTTCTCCCTTTTTAGTTCTTCCATAGCTTTGCGACTCTCGGCCTTGTATCTTATGATCCGCTCCCTCTTATCAAGCTCTTCTATTTTTTCTTTCCCTTTCTCCAAGCTCTTGAGTAGACGATCGTTTTTTTCCTTCAAATCTCTATTTCAATGTTTCTCTGTGTTTAACTTTTTGGTTAACTGGGCTGATGCTCTACTTGACCCAATTGTTATCCTAGATTTTTGCAGCTTGTAGTAACCCTTCTTCAGATTTTTCAACTCCGAATCTACTTTTTCTTTTCTCTTTCTTAGCATTGCAAATTGTGCGGCATGAAAGTCAACACCAATACTCAACATGAATTTGTCTTGTCGAATCTCTTTTAGTTCTTTCGACCAACCTTCTTTCTCAGCTTCGAATTCTGCTCTTAAGATCTCTATCTTTGATGAGACTATCTGAATTCGTTCCTCCATAGTTATATCCTTACTTTGGTCAGGTAGAGGAATATTTTCATTCTCTCTTATAGACCTCCATTCCTCAAAATTTGGCGTCAACATTACCTTGGCTGCATCGGCTCTAGTACAGAAAGTCTTCTTCCATCCTCTAACTGCATCCGAAATGTTTTTCTTGTAATTGTTTCCGTAGAATACAAACTCAGATGAGTGCAGTCCAGTAGTGACTGGGATAAATTGATGGCCACCATATTGCCTCATAACCAAAAGTGGTGTGTACCCAATTGCTCCCCATAAACCGAGCAACATCACCCAATTATAGTCACCGCACTTATAGAGGAACTCACTTTGTATTTGCCAAGGGGCACGCCAAACGATATCCTTGTCTTGCATATTCTTAAGGGCATCTATCCACATGTCTTTAGTGACTCCTTTTGGCCAATCTTTCTCTAGAAATTCTCTCAAAGGTGAGTAACTTGTACTAAACCGATGATATGAAATTTTTTCAATTTTCCAGAAGTGGCTACGGATCCAGACATATAGTAATTGCGCGCATCCTGAAAATCGACCACCTCCAAGCCTTTGACAAGCATTCAAGGATCGAAAAGTCTCTGCTAAAATTACAGGAGCAGGGTTGACCCTTTTTTGTAATTGCTCGAATAAATCCACAACTGCAGCCTCAATAAATCCCAAGGCCTTCAGAAAAATGACTAAGCCATAAATACCCAGTGCAAAGAGGTCAAATCGCACCTTCTTGTCAGGATGACTTTGAATGATTCCTTTAATAGCAATCCAAGAAATGCCTTCACTTTCACCTTTTTGTTTGGTACGAGCAACCACCCATTCCTCACGCACTCCTGCGATTTTGGCTAATTTGATTCTGAAGGGTTGAGTTTTGATGGACTTGGAATAAATTCGATTCTCTTGAGCATTCTCTATGCGCAACAAGGCAATATATTCTTCGATGGTAGGAACCATGTCTTCTTTATTGAAAGTGAAACAGTTGTACCCTGGATTCCAAAATTGAATAAAGGCTTGGATCAACTCATCATCTATATCAACATATAGCAGATAAGAAATATCCCCATAACACTGGTAAAACTGCCGCTTCTTACTCGACTCCCATTTTTCCCAAATGTCTCGTAAGTCCTGGATGTCATTTCTTTTAAGAGAAACGGAAGCATAACCCGCTAAATCTGACACGTGATCAGCTGGCAAACTGTCCCCTTCCAATCTTTGCAATGCTTCATCCCACTGTCATACCTTAGAGTTTTGAACTACTGGATTTAAATACTTTTCGTCCATTATTGAAAGCTTTCCAAATTGACGATTAACTGAAGATCAACACCCTTAATCTTGAATGATGCAATGCAAATAACAAAAAAAAACATAAAAAATGAAAATGAATTAGTACAAGTAAGAAAATTGATACAAATAAAAATGTCATTTAAAGATGAATATAACACATACCCCGTCATGATATCTACCCAAACATGTTATATACCCATAATGATTTTTCAAGAAATTAATCCTAACCACATGGTATCTAGTTCGCATGTTGTTATTAAACAATATTTAAAGCAAAAAAGAAAAGGTTCAGAAACGCTCCTCCTTTGTGTACACCTATTTTGGGCACCTACTGACATACATAGGTTCGATATATCTATACCTCAGGTGATCGTTCTACGGTTCACTATATGCGTGGTTCCGTTTCTAACAGAAAAAGGTACTCGAATTGTCCTTGATGTTAGTGCCCCCTTGGACTGCCAAACCCTCAATTTTCACCCATTATAGGCTTAAACGGATTGAGTTCAATTCGAGAGGATACATTCCCTTATGTCTATGCGGAGAATAAATTCTCACGAAAACATAAGGTATATGAATCCCGAAGGTTACTTGCTAGGCCTGCACGGAGAATAAATTCTCACGAAGGCGTCGCTTTCGCCCCCACTTAGAAAGGTTCAGAGCTCGGGTATAGAGCTTATGTTATGCAAATTCTCGTGACGTGTGTGAGGAGGAACATTCAACCCTTTGACTCAAAAGGAAAATGACACCATTCGACAAAACTTTGGACAAATCTGAAAACAAAGATAAAAATGTTAGTAAGACAATAATAAAATGAAGCAATTAAAAACTTCAATAAAAGGATCATAAGTTAACTAAAGACTCGAACTCATAATTTCTACCAAACGACAATGTGTAAGCGACTTACAGACTGACTCTCTAAAAAATTCTAGTCCCCAGCGGAGTCGCCAAGCTGTCGTAACCGTTTTTCGACGGGGATAATTATTTAATTGTTTTAAAAACAGTTGCGACTTTAATTTTGGAAAATGGGTGATTTTGGATTAATTTGGATAGAATCGAAAATAGTCGCCATCAACCTTTTATTTAGGTAGGTCGAATACCTAAAAACGTCTTTTAAAAACAATTTTAAGAAAAATCATTTTTTAAGACAAAAGTTGGTCTGCATTTACCAAAGATTCACTTAAAACGGATTCGGGAGTCGATTACGCGTGGGGAAGGATTAGCACCCCCACAACGCCCAAAATTGGTACTGTATCGCTTACACGTTGTCGTAATAGTGGAAATTCTGAATTGAATATAAGATTAAATTATGATTTATTTATTGAAATTTAATTAATTGATTCGAACTAAATATTAGGAAAAATTCTTTAACTTGAAAAGAAATTTCGAGATTAGCAATTCTCTGTTGGAAAAACTATTTAGACTATTTTTTATCCATAAATAATATTCCCTCCTCATTGATTAAAAACGCAATTCGAATATAAATTAAGCATCTTATAAAATGAAATAAATAAATAAAGTCAAACAAAATAAAATAGATGTTAGTAATATATATAAATATACAAGGGTAAATTAATTATATATATATATATATATATATATATATACATATGATAATATTATATATATATATAAACGACATAGACCAAATTATAAAGATATAAATATATAAACATACTTATATGATAAAAGTAAAAAAATAAAGGTGAACACTATTCAAAATAAATAACATAAATCAAAGAAAGAATTATTGTACATGACAATTGTGTAAAAAAAAAATCCTTAAAAAGATACATTCTCTTGTAGTTGGGATATATCTTCATAGATTTACCTCACATTGAATTTTTTTTTATTTTTATATATTAATTACCATAATGATTTACAAACAAAGTGGAAATAAAATTTCACAATTACATAGTTTATACAACATATATAAAATTAAAATTATCGATGAACAAAACATAGCAATAATAAAAAGTTAAAAGACTAAAACAGTAAAAACAGAAATCCAAGAGACTAAGATGATATTAACAAAACTAATATGGCTAAACATTAATTACAAAATAAACCAAAGTCTAAATAAAAATGTTGAATAATATAAGTACTATAAATGTAAATAACAATTTTTTTAAGTGAGGTTCGACCGTTAAACTTTTATTATTATGAAAATAAATAATCATTTAATTACAACTAGCTCTTCTATTATCTTCAGATTAGGCTTTGTGGCCTAACTTTTGACAAAGTTAGAGAATTGGTATATCAACTCACGCAAATGGAAATTAAATTAAAAAAAATCATATAATAATGCAACTTACCTAACACATGAAATGGTGAAAAGCTAGTATTATAATAACAAATAATTATTTTATTTAAAGTAGCATAAACACAATACTAATATCATATAATAATGCGACAAGACCTTTACCTAATACATCAATAATATGATGAAGAGCTGGAAAGTTATGAAATCAATTAATTAAATCCAATATTCACACATTTTATAAAACAACAATAATTTATAGCAAATAGATTTAAACATATGTTTGGACCTTACATATGATATAAATGAGTACCTAACATTAAAAATATGTACATAGAAGCTGAAATAAAATATTAGTAATAATAAGTCAATGACTAAAATAAAAAAATAAAGTAAAATGCCGAAATCTAAAATAAATAATCATGGGATGTAACATATTAATGACTAAATTAAAAATAATGGAACTAAAGTGTTGAAAATAAAATAAATTAAAAAGGAGAGGATTCGGGTACCCAAATGTAAAAAATACAGTAACATTACGAGGGGTTAACACAATTTTACACACGAATTTGGTGATTGTTTTGTAAAAATACGCTAAATGTTAAAGGGTTTAAGCAGAATTTTACGCGAAAGTTTGATGGCCAGAATGTAAAACACGGCAAAGGTTAAATAGCCTTAATGAAATTTAGCCAACTATTAGCTTATATATCATATAACATATTTTAGCTAACAATTCTAACCCTACCCGTTTTACACTTCTCTTACTTCACTCTTTCTCTCTTTTTCTTTCAACCTTCCTTAATAACCTCCTCGGTTACACCTCCTCTTCACGCCAGAACAATCGGACGGCCATCGCACCTTGGTGGCCGGATCTTATTCCAACGAAACCTAGTCTCCTCTATTTTCCTAGTCCCTAAACCGAGAGCTAGAAATAAAAAAAAATACCAAAAGCTTCCTAAAATAACTCTCGAACCATTCAATTGTCACCGTGAACCGACGATCCCTTCTCCGATCGGCCACCACTCACCGAAGGTAAAACAAGTTTTTTTTATCCTATATTTCCAATGAAATCAAAATAAATAAATAAAAAATTGCATGCAATGTAAAGATACCTTTGAGAAAAATGCTGCTTATGAATTTGATTTTTTTTGCTGTGTAGTGATGATTTTCGGATGATTACATGATTTTTTTAATGATTACAATATATCACTTTTTTTTTGATCTTCCCCTTAATCTTTCTCTCTGTTTTTTTCTGTTTCCCTTGATAATTTATTTTTTTCTCCTCTCTTCTCCTCTAATCCTCTGTCTATTTTATGGTTGATATCTCCACCTAATCTTCATGGATGCATCTGCATTTTCTTCGTTTTTGGTAGGATATTGACAGGTTAGGTATGATTTAGGTGATATGCTTTTGACTTTGCTGATATTGTTTGTTTGTTTTTGCTGTTCGTGGCCGACATGGTGATGATGATGTTTCAACTTGCTCAGAGGTGACTAGCCTTAGTGACTCGTCGGTGGAGAGGCTTGGTATTATTATTGATCTGGGTCTGTTGGGTTGCTTATAATTGGGTCACATTTGGCCTGCACAAAAATATAAACACACTTAATAATACTAATAATAATAATAATAATAATAATAATAATAATAATAATAATAATAATTTAATAATATTTTTTAACTCTGACAAAAAAAAAATGGGTGTCTACAAAACACACCCAAATTTCAAAACTTGAAAAAATATTGAACCATAAACTTAAAAGGGTAAATGTAAAAGGATATGTCATTGGGACCCTACGTGACAATAAATAGTGGTATCAATGCAGCATTGTCTTATTAGGTGAACCTTGCCATTATATCGGCAGTGTTATAAAGATTCTTTCAAACAAAATCCAAGAGCCATGCACCTATAGAGAAAGACATGAGAAAAGTCAGAGAACTCTTTGAATTTCATCTCATGTGCCCTTCAGATTGTTCACATGAATATATTGAAATGGAAAGAAAGACAAGCCGAAATCACATGCAGGGACGAAACGAGCCATTAAGGTCTCGCTGGACGAAACAGACTCCTCCATACAAGCCATCCATTATCCTTTCCCTATAACTTTTTTGGACAAATGCATTCGCTGTTGCTCACACACCCTAAAATTCATGGGACCATTTATTGTCTCAACCCTAAGGTTCAGCTTTGTTTGAATGAATTTGCACCATTGATGGTACAAATGCGTGACAATGCAGTTCTGCATTGCTACAATTTTTTAAAATAAAATCATAAGATAAAATCTCAAATCAAATTATCTTTATACTTTATAGTTAAAGAGATTATTATTATCTCTAAATGTATCAAGTTTAAATACTGATGATTGTAAGGTATTTGAGGGTGACAAAAATATTAAATTAGAATGATGATCATAAGTTATTGCTATGAATACAGCTTGTGTGCAACTACGATTAATCCATTACTACTTTTCCAATGTTGTCCCACGGCTTTGCTTTCATCGCTCCCAATCTGTCAGCAACGAGCTCTGTAATCATATCTGTTGACTAAACTTAAAGGAGGGCTTTTGCCTTTTTCCACTTTGAATAAAAAAATGCTTATATATTCAGTATCTTTTTCTTTTTGTTTTTTTAGCCCTTTTCCCCCCAGAAAGAATGACAATCTTTTCGATTAATCCATCCTTCTACCGTGACCTTTTCTTTGTTATGGTTTGTTATATAGTACTGTGTTTCCCTTTTCTTTTTATTATCTAATCAAAGCTTTGGATTAAATTCCTCGACATCTTCGTTTAACCCTTTTCTTCCCAAAAAAAATAGCAAAGTTGTTAAGCTTACTGCAATAACCAACAGTTCTTTCATGTTATATGATTGTTTAGGTTAATTTATTTTCATATTATTTAGGTTAGTTGCCTTCAATCGTTTTCCCAATAATAACTGTTACTTTAACTTATTTTACAACGTAAGTCACGATAAGTTGATCAACTTAACTATTTAAGTTGTTTTTTAACGATATTTTTATATATTTATTGAAACAATATTAAACTACTTATTTGATAGATTGTTTTCACCACATCATCAATTGTTCCAACCAATTAAAAAGAATTCAGATCAATTTTTTTAACGTTATATACACAGAGATTTTGTTTTCTAATTCACTTTCTTCGTTAATGTCTATGAAAATTAAACTTAAATTTAAATATTATTTTTAAGGTCTTCTTAATCCCCTTTTCTTCTCCAACTTCAACAACGCATATCAAAGCTGTATACGTTGGGTTTGCATGAATTTTGAGAAATTATCACAGCTAAGACGTAGAGAAACTAACAACAGAACTGGGGTAATTATGTTAGAAAAATCATCATCCTTATTTTTTTGTCACTAATGTTGAATTACTGTCTTCGTGCAAATAAAAATTAGACTAATCAAATTGCTCTTGAGTTATTGCTTTCATGCTTTGAGAAAATAAAAAATTAGACTAGTCAAGTTGCTCTTGAATTCTGTTTTGTTTGCTCTTAATTAGAAACAAGTCACCACAACTTCATATTTTAAAATTATTCTAGAATTTGAATTAGATTTCTCAATTACATAGAAGATCTTTAAAAAAAAACCATGATGTTTTTAAATAAAAACTAGATATCTTTAATCAAGTAATATCCAGTGCCCAACAGAAAAAAATGCAATGACGAGGAAAATTTCAATTACCATTAGTTTAATATTAATATAATTTTAATAATTTTAAGTAAGATTTCAAGTGTAGAAATATCAACAGTTTTAAAATAAAATTTTAAATCTTTCTTTTATTTATTATTTAAGCATATCTATAATTGTTATTATATAGATAGAGAACATTCAATGAATTAATTTTAAAAAATTAGTTTTTATTTTACGATTTGAGAATATTTTATTTAGTTATATTCAAATATGTTTAGTTCAATTGCTTGAAATGCTATATTATTTCATGATAATTAAAATTATGTTTGTATATATTAATTATTAATTTAGTTTGATGCATATATGTTTTATAACAATGACGAAAACAAAATTCAAAGTCTGACCTTTCTGAAAAAAATAGTCATAAATATTATTGATTTGAAAGGACTCGTGATAGATAATAAAGATGCATCTTATGTTTTGTATAACGATTATGGTCATAACATGTGTATTTAGTGTTTGAGACGGAAAAATTTATATATCTTTTTGGCATTAAAATTATTCGTACGAAAAGTTTTTATTAATTTAAACAAGATTTCAAAGACTTTCAAGGTGCCAAACACACAAAAACAGAACAAAGTGTCCAATGATGATTTATTTTACAGAGTAAAATGATCAATGTACAGTCACTCGCTTTATTTATAAGCATAATCATGAGTTGAGAACCTCTTCAAAAAGAGATTTACTCAAGCAGCTCGATCAATTTCAGTTGATATCGTTAATTCAATGATTAGTGTCAGTATACCAAAGATATTTACTTCTACATGTTAAATGAAATTGAGGTGCTAAAAATGTTAAAATTTATAAAATGAGATTGTTATACAAAAAAAAAATGATGAATGGAGGAGGAGATGGCCAAAGTTTATTCAACCACTTCAAGATTAAAGCAAGTAAAGACCCATTATAATTTTTACACGGAAGTGGAACAATAAAATTAAATGATAAACTTTTTTTTGGAGGTACAATAGATCAAAAATTAATTATGATTATTTTGTAGATGTTTTGGTTTTTTATAGAACTTATCATACCAATAGATAGAATCTATTATGTGCCCCATTTGTAGGGATTAATCATCATCGACAAACTATAATGTTTGGGTGTACATTTTTATTAGATTAGACCACTACTTTTATATGGTTGTTCAAGACCTAGTCTTTCTTGTAAATAATATTAAGAGTTAATTGCATCATATGTTCTCAAATTATGAACTTCATTTTAAATTGATCCCTAAACTTCTAAATCTTTCAAGTTTATCCCTAAATTATGACTATCATTATAAAATAGTCCTCAAACTTTTGACCATTTCAATTTTATCCCCAAACTATGACCCTCTTTCTAGATTAGTCTCAAACTTTTTGAACATTCCAATTTCATCCTAAACTATACTTATATACTAATCACATCTCTTGTTAATAAAATCATTAGGCCAAGTTATATTATTATATATTTGAAAAAAAAAACAAAATTTAGGTTAAACTATGGTTGAAGCTAATTATATATTTGGATGAATTTAGGATGAAATTGGAATGTTAAAAAGTTTGACGACCAATTTAGAAAGATGGTCATAGTTTGATGAT
The DNA here is from genome assembly GCF_006381635.1 of Hibiscus syriacus. Lineage (NCBI taxonomy): Eukaryota > Viridiplantae > Streptophyta > Magnoliopsida > Malvales > Malvaceae > Hibiscus > Hibiscus syriacus. The sequence goes on along the minus strand of NW_024062824.1, from coordinate 114,397 downwards.
GAAATTGAAGTACTCAAAAGTTTGAGGATTAATTTGTAATGATAGTCATAATTTATAGATAAAATTGGAACATTTAAAAGTTTAAGGACCAATTTAAAATGAAGATCATACTTTGAGGACATGATGTAATTAACTCTATAAAATCCAGCATCAAATAATATACCGACAGATCAAGATCATACAATTCGCATGCCACAAATTATGTTTAGAGCATATTTCTAAGAATGTACATTCACATCTCTTTAGTCTTAATGCAAATGTTGAATTTCATTTATTTTTCCATAAGTGAATGCAAGATTGATAATCAAAATTAAAACTTGAGGAGACTTGACTAAGGAAATGTATTTTGGTTAAAGTAATTGGCTAAAGAAAATTGCAGTTATTAATCCACCAAAAAATATGAGCTTGGCAGCGATACTCTTAGCTGGAGATGGGAGTCGAATAGAAGATTCTGAGTGAAGTCAGCATATAAAGGCTTAATCAGCAGTGAGGAAGTCATAACTAATATAGCTGATGTAGCATCATTTGGAAACTCAATCCAATTAGAGTCTTCTTATGACTGATTCATCACGAACAACTCCTAACAAATTTTGAAAAAGCTAGGAGGAACCTGACAAATAATTTACAATGCTCTATTTGTAATCGAAGAGAGGTGGCTAAAGTTACTCGTAATTTATCAACCTCGCTAAAAAGGTGTGCTCTAGTTGAAAGGCTTTAAACTGATTACGAGATGATTGGAAGGAACATATTCAATTGATCAAAAGAGGACAAAATATCGTTACAAATTCCTTGACCAAGATGAGTCGTGGTAAATTTATTGGTGAAAATTGGCTCTTGAATCCACACTATGATCATTAGAGAGGAAAACAAAAATGTTTAATTTATAAATTATATTATCTATTGAAAAATATATATATGTAATTAATATTTGTTAAATTTTGCAAATGGTATACTGTATAATACCTCATGTATCATTGAATAGAAATATTACAAATATATATACATCTCTAATCTAACTAACTAACTGATAATTAGTTACAACTGAAAAACGGAAATAACAAACTTAACTTCTTAACACTCCCCCTCAAGTTGGTGGGTAGAAGATATCCTTTACCCCCAACTTGGATACAAGATATTCATGTTACTCCTAAAGCTTTAGTGAAAATGTCTGCTAATTGTTCTGAAGAAGAAACAAATTATGTCTTGATAAGCCATTCTTGTATTTTCTCTCTTACAAAGTGACAATCAATTTCTATGTGCTTCGTGCGCTCATGATAAACTGGATTTGCAGCAATCTGAAGGGCAACCTTGTTATCACAATACAACCTGAATGGGTATTTTCTTTCTAGTCCAAGTTCATTGGCTAAACCATTTAACTATGTCAATTCTGCTGTTGTAGCTGCCATGCTTTTGTATTCTGCTTCAACAGATGATCTGGCTATAACATTCAGCTTCTTAGATTTCCACGAAACCAATGAACTTCCAAGCTTAATGCAAAAACCATAAATAGACCTTCTTGAAATAGGACATGCAACCCAATCTGAGTCACAATATGCTTTGAGTTCACAGCTGTTGTTTGAGTCCATTAAAATCCCTTGACCAGGATTCTTTTTTATGTACCTCACTATCTTCAATGCAGAACGTAAATGAGACTCCTTAGGTTGTTGCATAAACTGGCTCAAGTAATGTACAACAAAGGTTATATCAGGCCTGGTAAATGAGTCTTCCAATGAACCTTTGAAAGACACTCTTATCAACTAACAACTCATCGTTTTCATTACTCCCTTTTATGCACAGCTCATTATACTCTGTTGTAGTGAGCTTAACATTTTGTTCAAAAGGAATTCTTACAGGTTTTGAACCACTCATTCCTGATTCCTCAATTAATTCAAGAGCATATTTGCGCTGGTTAACTAAGATTCCTTCTTTTGACCTCATAACTTCAAGCCCCAAAAAATACTTCAACTCACCAAGATCTTTCATCTTAAACTTTTTGCTCAAAAGATTCTTCAAGTCATTAATCAGACAATTATCATTGCCAGTAATCAACAAGTCATCAACATAAATCAACAAAACTACAATCTTCTTATCCTTTCTCATTATGAACAAAGAATAGTCAAATTTACTCTGTTCATAACCAGCCCCTAAAAGAGCCTCAGTCAGCTTTAAATTTCATTGCCAAGATGCTTGTTTCAAGCCATAAAGGGATTTTTACAGTCTACATACCATTTTCTCCCCCTGACTGCAAAAACCAGGAGGAAGTTCCATATATACCTCCTCAAACAAATCACCTTGTAAAAAAGCATTATATACATCAAGCTGGAATAGAGGACAATCAAAAACAGAAGCAATAACAAGGAGAAAACGAACAGTAACAAATTTAACCGTTGGTGAGAAAGTATCCACATAATCCACACCCTCTTTCTGACTACATCCCTTGGCCACCAAGCGAGCTTTATATCTTTCTATAGTACCAGCAACATTGTATTTAATCCAATAAACCCATTTACAACCAATGGGAACCTTGCCAGAAGGTAAAGAAACAACTGACCAGGTTTTATTTGTTTCAAGAGCAAGAATTTCATCATTCATGGCCTGTACCCATTCAGGATGTTGAATGGCCTCATGATAAGACTTAGGTTCAACAAAATTCGAAATAAAAGAAACAAAGGATTGAGTACCACAAGGAAGATGATTATAATAAATGAAATCTGAAATGGGATAAGTGGAGGTGGAAACATAATAGCAAATAAAATCAGATAACCATTGAGGTTGCTTAGGAACCCTATTAGATTTTCTAATCATGACTGGAGCTACTGGAACCACATGAGTTTCTAACTGTTGTGATGATTGCCCAAGTTCAGTACTGGAAGGAGAAACATGTGGTATAGTAGGAACAGGTTGCTGACCAAAAGAAAGGTCTAAAAACTCAGAATCAGGAATAAAAGGAGTAGAAGGAAAAAAAGAATCTGTTTAAACATGAAAGTGAAAAGGAAACACTTTTTCATGAAAAATAACATCTTTATTGACAAAGAACTTCTTAGAAGTAAGATCAAATAAGAGATAACCTTTTTGAGTGTTTGAATGACCCATGAAAATAGAAGGGAAGGCTCTAGGGGCAAATTTATCAAATGGTTTAGGAACAGTAGCATAACACAAACAACCAAACATTTTCATAATAGACATGTTAGGGGCTTTGTGATAAAGAAGTTCATAAGGAGTCTTCAATTGTAAAACAGAGGAAGGGAGTCTATTTATAATGAAACAAGTTGTTAATACACATTCACCCCAGAATTTAATAGGTACTTTTGACTGAAAATGTAAAGCCCTAGTTACCTCTAAGAGATGTCTATGTTTTCTTTTTGCAACTCCATTTTGTTGTGGATTTTGAACACAGGAACTTTGGTGCAAAATTCCAAGAGAAGAAAAAATGGAGAGCAATGAGAATTAAAAAATTTTGTACCATTATTACTTCTGATAATTTTAGTGACAGAAGAAAATTGAGTGGAGGTAAATGAAAGAAATTGTTTAAGAAACAAAATAGCATCATTTTTAGCCCTCAAGAGATAAACCCAAGTCATTCTTGTGCAATCATTAACCACAATCAAGAAATACCTATGACCACTATGAGTAGATATTCTATAAGGACCCCATAAATCTATATAAATTAGTTCAAAGATGTTGAAGATCTAGTAGAACTAAGAGGAAATGGCAACCTAGTTTGTTTTGCTAAAGGACAAACATTGCAAGAATGAATAGAATTTTCATCAAACTTATTAGAAATATAAGAAGAAAGCTTTTTCATAGCAGAAGCAGAAGCATGCCCAAACCTAGCATGCCAAAGACTAGTTTTATTATTAACAGAAATATCATGTATAGAATGAGCAGAAGAAATATCCCCAATACTAGCCAAAGAATTAGAAATCAAACCAATAGCTCCTTTATACTCAAAAATGTAAAGGCCATTAAACCTTCTACCAATTCCCTTAATCATGCCATTGCAAAGATCTTGCAAGATACAAATGTCAGGATAAAAGGAAATGATACAGGCATGATCTTTAGCAAACTGAGAGACAGAAATCAAATTATGAGAAAAGCTTGGAACAAACAAGACGTTGGAGAGAACAAGTTCATAATTTAACCTATGAGACCTTACATGAGTTACAATTTCAGTATGACAATTAGGTAGATGAACAAAACGATGAGCAGAACATAAAACAGGAAATTGCAAGCCCTTAAAAACATATAAAATGTGATCAGTTGCACCAATATCAATTATCCAATGAACACAGGAATTACTGAAAGCAGGTAAATTACAAGCAACAGTACTTGCAAGATTCGCACTGGAATCGAAGGGCGGACTTTTGCTAAGCAAATTCAAGATTTGATGGTACTGTTCAGAGGTGAAAGAAGGTACTGCTGAAACAGTAGAAGAAACCATCAAGCCATTCTCAGTTTCTCCATCAACAACATGCACATAATTAACTGTCATGGCAGTCGGAGGAACCTTATTCTTGTTGAATTTAAAGTCCGGTAGAAAGCCAATAAGTCTGTAATAATGATTGCGGCTGTGGCCCTTGATTTTACAGTAATCACACGTTCCACTAAAACGTCTTCTTTCATTGCCTTTGGAAGCAGTTGTGAACATCACAAAGGTTTCAATGGGCGAGACATACAGTTGAGCTCGATGCAGCTCCTCCTGAACGATCATGGAGTAGGCCTGATTGACAGTGGGAAGGGGCTTCATGATGAGAATTTGACTACGGATTATAGAATAGGTTTCGTTAAGGCCCATCAGAAACTGGAACAAGCGTTGTTGATTCACATGAACCGAGTTCTGCTGGGCAGCTTCGCAGTCACAAACAGAGAAAGGAACCAGCGCAGTGTATTCGTCCCACAAAAGTTTGAGACGAGTGAAATAGACAGAAACAAATGATTCACCCTGAACGAGTGTTGCAATCGAGCGATGTAGAAAAAAACCATAGAGCCATCGATTTTATCGAATCGCTCCTTGAGGTCTTTCCAAACGGCTTCGACATTTGAAGCAAAGACTATTCCAGCGGATAGATCCTGACTTACCGAGTTCAGAATCCATGAAGAACGAGTGCATTGCAGCGCTCCCATTGAGACTACAGGAGATCGTCAAAGTCGTCCCTTCGACAGCTTCTGTCTACAAAACCAAGTTTGTTCTTGGCCAGAAGCACGATGCGCAATGACCTGCTCCATAGGCTGTAGTTCTCGACACCGGTGAGCTGTTGCGAGACCAGCTGAACCCCCTGTGTATCCGAAGGATGCATAAAGATGGGGTGGTTCGAATCAATCGAGAGAGCCATTAGCCCTAAGAGAAAACAATTTGGGGGGAAAACGGAACCTAGAACTGCTGTAAGAAACGGGCCACAAAAAACTTAGCGAGATATGGGCCAAATAGGAAACCCAAGCAAGGACGGCCTGGAGACTGATACCAAGTTAAATTTTGCAAATGGTACACTGTATAATACCTCATGTATCATTGAATAGAAATATTACAAATATATATACATCTCTAATCTAACTAACTAACTGATAATTAGTTACAACTGAAAAACAGAAATAACAAACTTAACTTCTTAACAATATTTAGAACTTCATAAAAATAATCAAAATATATATTATTTAATATATATTTTAATTTTAATATTACATTAGTATGTTTATTAATAGAAAAATATTTTTAATTAAATTAAATGATGTGACTATAAAGATATACGAATAATAATGTATATGAATTCACTAAAACTTATATATTTTATTTTTATTAAACTATAAGGAATATATGAAAATTAAAATAACAATCTAGTTTTATAATATTATTTATTTTTATTAATTTTAAAATAGATTAAATGTTAAACAAAGTCTTTTTTAATTTTTTTTAATTTAAGTTCTTTATATTATAGAAATTACATTATTTATATAAAAATAATAAATTAATTTTAAAACTTTATAAAATATTCACATCTTTTAATTTGACATTAAAAGTTATATATGGACTTTCTGTTCTCAGCACACACACATGATGATTTTACTCAAATATCATTGGAAATTTTTATTTATTAAAATAATATAAATTGCTCATTAACTTTTTTATCTGACATTCATTTCTGTTAGGTGTTTGGAAGGCGTGTTTTACATCCTGTTTTGCCTGACTGGCATTCTACTCAATGAAGCCGCGTTCTTCAGAGACATCTTTTGCTTATGTGGCAGTCTACATGAAAAGCATATTTTGCAGAACGCACCTTTAGATCAAATTACCTATTCTAACTTTAAAATTAGGTTAGTGATTTAGGGTTTTAATTCTTATATTATTAAATAATAGTTTTAGTTAAAATCAAACCCTAATATATTTCATTTTTGTATTATAGTCCCTAATTTAAATTTTTAGAATAAGTCAATAATTTTGTTATTATATCCCAAAATGAAAAATTCAAACTATTAACATATTTTTTTGAAATTAGTCATTGAAATATTTCATATTTTCAATATAGTCCTAAACCAGTAACCATTCTTGTGTTGTTCTAAGTGTTTTTATTTCAAAAATAAAAAAAATGGTCAAACTATTAATGTATTATTTTTACTGATTAAATATATAAAGCTTATACATTTTACAAAGGAGGCTATAAAAAAGTGTAAAACATAAGGTATTTAATTTGACTTGAAAAAGAAAATATATTTCAAAATTTGTGCCTTACACTTTTAAACCTTCATGTTTTTTACATGACTACTTTCACTGTAAATGTTTGTTATGCTGACAAATCTTTCAACATGTCATTAAAAACATTCGATTAGACGATTTAATCACTAATATCCTAAAAAATGTCCAACTATAAAGAAATAGAAAATATATTTCAAAATTTTTCATATCATGCACAGAGTTTTTTCTAAACAATGATGTTGACATTGCTAGGGTGATTGGCACATATGATTCATCATATATCTAATGCAGATTTTTATAAAGAGTGTTGAGTTTGATATTGGTGCTTCAAGTTCAAATATTGACCAAACAAAGAGATATAGATGATGGAGAAACATAGATAGGTGATGGAGACTCAAAAGTATAGTTTTAATTTTGTTTATAGTAGACAAGAAGAAAAAGCATAAATGACTGAAGAGCTCAACATTACTTTTAATGAATCCAGTGATTATGATGACTAAAGCTTATATGTAAGAGTTGTATGTTCATGATTATATTTCATGTTTGTTATTTTAATCTCCTTAGGTATGTAGATGGAGAATTCATTTTATGTAATGTATGGTATGATGGTTGTGAAATATTAGGGTTATGTGAAATATTTGTTGTTTTCATCTCCTTAAGTATGTAGATGGAGAATTCATTTAATGTAATGTGTGATATGATTGTAATAGAATATTAGAGTTATGTGAAATAATTGTAGTTTTCATAGTGTGATGAATAGTGCGCCACATAGGAGCAATATTTAGTTGATGTAGAGAACCTCTACAAAATAAGGGAAGACATTTTTCACAAGAAGTCTTTAATCTTTTACAAGAAATCTTTGTCATGTCATAATGTTTATTAATTTCAGACACTAGTGTCTCATCCCATGAAACACAAAGAAAATAGGGTGAATAATGTTCCATTGAGAAGTATTATTTGATTGATGTAAAGAATCTCTATAAAAAAGAGAAGACACTTTTCACAAGAAGCACTTTCACCTTTTACATAAAATCTGTTCCACATCTTATGTCTATTAATATTAGACACCAATGTCATATCCCATCAAACATGGAGATAATGGGATGAATAGTTCCCCAAAGAGGAGCATTATTTAGTTGATGTAGAAAATCTCTGCAAAAAAAAAAAAGAAAAAAGAAAAAAAGGAAGACATTTTTCATAAGAAACTCTTTCACTTTTTAAAGGAAATATTTTTTATGTCACAATGTCTATCAATTTCATATATCAGTTTCTTATTCCATTAAACATAGAGATATTAGAATGAATAGTACCCGTAAAATGAGCATTATTTGGTTGATATATATAATATCTACAAAAAAATACAGACAAATTCAAAATAATCTTTTTTTATCTTTTACAAAAAAAATATTGTTTCATAATATCTACCAATTTTTTATTCTAATATCTTATCCCATCAAATAAAAAGATAATAGGGTGAATAGTATCTTACAGAGAGCACTATTTGGTTGATGCTAAGAATCTTTACAAAAAAGGGAAGATGTTTTTCATAAGAAGTTTTTTCACCTTTTGTAGGAAATCTCTATCATGTCATACTGTCTATAACTTTCGGAAATTAGTGTCTCATCCTATCAAACATCAAGATAGTAGGATGATCAATGCCCCTTAAAAAGCATTATTTGATTGAAGAGGAAAAACTCTGTAAAAAAGAAGAAGGAAAAGACGCTTTTCATAAAATGTTCTTTCACATTTTGTAGGGAATATTTGTCATGTCATAATTTCTATTAACTTCATACCATAATTTATTTTTTATAGCTTAAAATTAATGTGTTACATATATATGTTTTCTCTATTCATTTTAGGGTAAACTACACGGGAGACCACTAAACTATGGTCAAAAATCAATGTGACCATCGAACTTTTAATTGAATCAAACCATCGGCCGTTAATTTTTAACAGAGGTAGTGACATGTCCATAATAAAATTGGCATAATTCTATATTTGATCCTTAATATTTACATATATTATCAATTTAGTCATTATTTTAATTCAATTAAATAAATTTAACTATCCAATTAGAATATGATACATGTTAATATATGATTGGAAGGTTTTATTTATGAATTTCAAATTATTTAATTAAATAATTTTCTATCCATTCAGGTGGTGACAAGTGTCACCATCCAATTGATGTGAAAATTAAAGGAACCAACAAGCTCTCCAAGGGAATTCGAACTAGTGTCATGTAGGGGAGGGATAGAGCAGGGACCCAAACCATTAGGCCAAAGTTTTCCAATGGTTTAAAGTTACAACAATTTGTATTTGGCTTGTAAATGTTTGTTAAGGATAAAAAATTAAACAAATTATTTGTTTAAATAAATTATTAAAAAATTAAATAAATTATTCACAACTAATAATTTTCAAATAAATTTTGGTTCGTTTAACGGTTAAATAAAAAAATTCGATTAATTCGACTCGGTTAATCGAATCAAAATTTATTTGAAAATTATTAACCTAACCGAATTAAGTTAAAAATTATTAACATAACCGAATTAACCGATTTTTTTAAAATTATTAACAGAATTAATGGAAGCAAAAATTCGGTTCGGTTAATCGAACTAAAATTTATTTGAAAATTATTAACCTAACCGAATTAAGTTAAAAATTATTAACATAACCGAATTAACCGATTTTTTTAAAATTATTAACCGAATTAATGGAAGCAAAAATTCGGTTCGGTTAATCGAACTAAAATTTATTTGAAAATTATTATCCGAACCGAATTAACCGATTGTTTTTTGAAAATTATTAACCGAATTAAACGAATAAAAAATTCAGTTAATTTGGTTCGGTTAATCGAACTAAAATTTATTTGAAAATTATTAACCGAACTAAATTAATTTGAAAATTATTAACCGAACCGAATAATCAAAACAAAAATTCGGTTAATTTCGTTCGATTAATCGAACCAAAATTTATTTGTAAATTATTAACCAAACCGAATTAATTTGAAAATTATTAACCGAACCGAATTAACTGAATTTTTTATTTAACCATTATTCGAACCGAAATTTATTTTTCTGAACTAAACAAATTTTGGTTAATTTGGTCAATTTTCGATTTAACAAAACTTTTTTAAAATTTTCTAATTTATAAATTTTATCATTAACAAACTTTTAAAAGTCAAATACAAATTGTTGCAACTTTAAACCATTGGGGAACTTTGGCCTAATCGTTTAGGGGCCTGCTCTATCCCTTCCTCCCTCATGCCATACTGGTTCAAATCCCTCGGAGAGCATGTTGGTCTCTTCAATTTTCACGTCCATTGGGTGTTGACATGTGTCACCACCTAAATGGATAAAAAATTATTTAATTAAATAATTTGAAATTCATAAATAAAACCTTCCAATCATTTATTGACATGTGTCACGTTCTAATTGGATAGTTAAATTTTTTAATTGAATTAAAATAGTGACTAAATTGATAGAATATGTAAATATTAAGGACTAAATATAGAATTATGCCAATTTTATTAACAGACACGTCACCACCTCTGTTAAAAATTAATGGCTGGTGGTTTGATTGAATCAATTAAATAGTTGGGTGGTATGATTGATTTAATTGAAAGTTCGGTGGTCACATTGATTTTTTATCATAGTTTAGTGGTCTCCCGTGTAGTTTACCCTTCATTTTAATATTTACATTCTCAAACTTTCTACATTTTTTCTCTTAAAATCTAAAGCTCTAGTATCTCAAAACATCTTTCTCTCATCTCTTAATGCCATGACTCATCTTTTTGTTGCTTATTATGATGGTTAAATATTTGAATTTGAAATGAGAGTTGTTTTAAAATCAAAGCATTATGTCGTGATATACTTCAAGAGAAACATCACTCTTGAAGAGTTGATCATGAAAATTTCCTTAAAAGTTTATCTTGAAAATAGTATGAGACTCTTTTTGCTTCAATACAGATTTACAATTGAACTTATTCCATTAACCTATACAACATTCCATTTTTCAATGATGATGATGTTACTATGGCGGTTGATGCTCACGCGAAAATTCAAAAGGTCTTTGATAGTTGTCATTCTGCTATCAAAATAATTCTTGCTTCTTAATAAGTAAAAAGAAGAGTAGTATAGAGCAGCAGAGTTGATCCACCGGGACTGTGGTGTTTCTACTTTACTGAAACACTTTCTTGATTTAGAAGAAGATATAAATTCATATAAAGATGAAAAGATAAAAATAATAAAATAAATATAATTAAAAGATAAAAAGGGGGAGTTTTTAAATTGTTTAAATAAATAAAATGAGATAAATATTAAATAAACAATTAAATAAATAAAATAGATTGAGATAAAGAAGACTTATGGTAAGAACAACCTCAGACTTCAGCTTTGCCTCAAATTCCTCGGATCATCGACATAGATCTTTACTTCAAGATTTGCGTCGACTACTTGTATATAATGACAATTCCATGTGACTATGCTTTGTATACCAAATATCCAAGTGCACTCTTAAATTTCGGTTTGTGAGTTGATCTAAGCAACAACAATGTTGTAGATCTTAAAAAGTTGAAGTTCGAAAAGCTGCCGACTCGGATTATGTTGTTTAAACAATAACTGATTTCGATCTTAGTTTTTTCTTAGCAAACAATCTTGCTAAGCGTGTTCACAAAAAGTCGAATGTGCTTCAATAAGCATATTCTTCTTCCCACTTTAACCATAACAACATCCAAACCATCACCGACTTTTGGTTTTGAAAATCGTTTTGATTTGAAAATAAGCCCATAAAACAGAGAGATAAATCTAAAGCGATTTAAGTACCTTACAATTCTCACATTTGGAATTGGGCCTTTACTTTAGCCTTTGGCTTGAAAGAAAATTAGCTAAGCATGACCAAAGTCATACTTAGTATATTTGAAAACAAAATCTTAAAATAAAATAAAGGAATTTCGAAAACTAGAAAGAAAATAGAAGAGAAAATTTTATAAAGCTAGAGAGAAGAAGAAGAGTAAATTCTCAGATGTGAGAGATATGTTTCTAGGCTAACCCTGAGAGGGTATTTATAGCCTTCAAAATCTTAAAAACAAGCTAAAGATAATTCCTAAAATAAAGAAATAAATCCTAATTAAAATACTTAAAACTATTTAAACTAAAATACCGAAAACAAAGATAAGATAAAATATTATCCTAAATCTTAATTAAAATACTTAAAACTATTTAAACTAAAATTCCTAAAATAAATATAATATTCAAAAAAATATCCTAAAACATTAGTTTAATTCAAATCCGAATTGCAAAAACGTACGGCTGCTCCCTTCGTTCTTTTAGAAGCGCTGATTGAACCTTCTAGAAGGTGTTGACGTCATCTCCTCATCAGATATTTCATGCCCAAAGTCATGCCCACTAATCCAACTTTGATTCCGAGAATAAAAAAACTACAGAATTCTGTCCTTTTAGTGCAATTTCTAAAATCTAGCATCCTGCACAGAAAATAAATCAAAACGAACAAATAATCCACAAAAACCAATGATTACGGAGCAATTTAAAAGCAAAATAATAGCTAAATAAATCACTTATCAAATTCCCCCTCACTTATTCAATGGTTGTCCTCAAGCATTCATCAATTAATACATCAAAATCATAAGTTGCCATCTTTAATCCCATGTTATTCCTCAAACTTCCAATTGAACTAAGTCCATGACATTTTCCGAATTCAAGTTACAATCAAGCAAAGACACAACTAAGAAAATTTAAAGTAAGTAAGATATCCCAATTAATTGCCAATTTCAATCAAACATGACTCAATACCTCACAAAGATTCATACATATCCACTCAAAGTGTTTGGGGTAAATGAAATCGCTCAAACCGAAACTAACCAAAATATTACCATAGGCTTGGAATCCAATCAAGTCTCCACTACTAAAAGTGAACATAATGCAATAATCAAGGGGTATTTAAATAAGCTGTAACGGGGATTAGGTTAGGGTAGGGAAAAGGCTAAAAAGAAAGGTTTAAAATGCCAAAACAAGATATCAAAATAATTAAGAACAATCCACGAATTAACATGAAGCACAATGAAAGATAAAATAAGGAAAAAGAATAGATGAAAGGCAATTGAAATGATCAATTTTTCCTTCTTCTTCTTCTTCTTCTTCTTCTTCTTCTTCTTCTTCTTCTTCTTTTCATTCGAACGAAGGGTATTCTTTTTTTCTCTGATGTTCGAAACAGTGAACTACTTTGTTTTTTTTCGATTTTTTCGAAACAATGAATTTTTTTCATTTTTTTTGTGGAACAAGAATGATACAAGATCTCAAGTCTCGGCAAGGGTGTGAAAAGAGAGGAAAAATAAAAAGAAAGGCTTTGGGTTTAATTATGAGGTGTAAAACAAAGAAAGGGAAATAGACTCAAAAGTGGTTCACTAGTGGATATATAAACATGTAAGCTTTTTGGGAAAAATGGGTTTATCCTAGGTGCCCATATCACATTAAAACATTACGTTCAACATATAGTCACGATATGCATTGTGATTACAAGTTCTAGAATATCCTAATTAGTCCGGCACACTCAAGTCAAACAATGAGCAAGAAAGAAAATGTATGCTCGTTAGGTTCGAATCTCACAAGAAAAGTTTATATGCACTGAGTCAAGTTCATCTCCATCGACAAAAGCATAAATATCAATACTCAACAAAAATATTTAGTAGCTGTACCAATCATGCAAATTAAATTCGATCAAAATATGGTCACAATCCAAAAGGAAGCAAGAGTATAAAGTGAAGTTCAAGGATAGCAACCAACGATCCCAACACATCAATATCATAATATCTCAATTTCAAAAAATCAAATAAGTCAAGGAAAAAATTTGACATGCTTATCCTTCCCCCTTCACTTATTTCATTTTGTCCCAAAACGTATATCAATTTAAAAACAAAGAGAGGGAAAAGGAATATTCCCCAATCTAGTGGCGACCGCGGCCACGACCACGTCGATACGAGCCTGGGCGAAGGTAAGAAAGAACCTCGAAAAGGTTGACTTTAATAGTGTCAAGGAGACCAGACATGCCTTGCATTTCGACTCGCATATCCGGTTAGGAATTGGGTGCCGGAGGTGGTTCAGTCCACCTCATGTACACGTGCCCATTACGAGGTGTAATGGTACTGGGAGATACAATGTGGGGGGCAGCGGGAGTGCCTGCAAGAAGTCTCATTGAGTCCAAACACCTCGGGTTGTTCAAGTGTAGTAAATGGTAGGGACTCGACATTCGGTATAGAATGTGTTCCCAAGCCCGACGACATATAGTATAATGTCCGGGTCGTCGGTGATGAAGGACTGGATGGTCGTGTAGTGCAGTCCGGCAGCGTGACGATGGAAAGAGGTGGAATAACTGATCGATGGAGGAAAGGCGGCGGTCTTGGGCACACCACGTTGAGGAGGTGGTGGCGTGGGTAGTGGGTCAGAATTGGTTGGAACGTCGATGATAGTTGGAGTGGCGTTTCCCAAGGTTGAATTACGGCAGAACCCCTTGGTTCTCTTGGTTATGTGTTCGTACCATGGTGAAAAGAAATAGACTAGTCGGCGTGTGGGGGAGGCAACGAGCGATGAACGGAGGACAAAGCTTGATCGTCGATGATGTAAGGGTTATGGTGTGGTGGTCGATCGAAAGAAATAGAGAAAGAGATGTGGAGGGGTGTGCAGATGGAAAGAAAGAAGTAAGAAAAATTGTTGGGTTGTTAAGGGGGGCTTGTCACGTAGGGGTTAAAAAAGAAATAAAAAGAAGAGTTTGATTTTGAGTCAAACTAAAAAGGTAAAATGAAAAATTGTTGGGATTAGTTTAAAATTGTAAAGGTAGAGATAGTGATAAATAAGGTGGGTCCCATGAAATTTTTTGAAACAAAAGTAACTCCAAAACTTAGAATTTTCGGTAGAAGAGGGAACCAAAAATTTGACTTGGGGTATGCTAATGTGCGCCTCTTCCTACCTCCAGACATGAACCCTCCATCGAATTTATATATTCGATCGGAATTCAAATCTGTTTAGAGAAAAATAAAATAAAATTAAGCATCTAATAAAATAAAATAAAATAAATGGAATTAAATAAAGTTTACTAAAAATAAAACGAAAATAAAATGAAAATAAAACGAAAAACGAAATTAAAATGAAATGGGTTGCCTGCCATCAAACGCTTTTGTTTAACGTCGTTAGCTCGACGACATGGTTTTTCAGACTGTGGGTTCCTCTAAATTGATTTCTTCTATTAGACCAACCAGAGCATTTTTATAATACGACTTCAATATTTGACCATTAACTTTAAATAGAACTTCTGAGTTATTTTCAACTTCAACAGCACCGTGAGGAAATACTTGAGTCACTGTAAATGGTCCGAGCCATTTTGATTTGAGTTTCCCTGCAAAAAGTTTAAATTTAGAGTTAAATAACAGAACTCTTTGACTGACATAAAATGTTTTAAAAGAAATTCGACTATCATGAAATTCTTATGTTTTTTCTTTAAATATCCGAGCACTGTCATAAGCATTTTTTGGATTTCCTCAAGTTCTTGAATATGTAATTTTCGAGCTTCACCAACCGCATCCATGTCCATATTACATTGTATAACGGCCCAATAAGCTCTATGTTCTAACTCAACCGATAAATGACATGTTTTACCAAAAACAAGTCAGTATGGTGACATCTCAATGGGACCTTTATAAGCGGTTCGATATGCCCAAAGTGCATCAGTTAATTTTAAACTCCAATTCTTTCGGTCCGGTTTAACAATTTTTTCAAGAATTGTTTTAATTTCCCAATTTGATACTTCGGCCTATCCATTTTTTTGTGGATGGTAAGCGGTAACAATTCTTTGAGTTACTCCAAATTTCTTAATTAGCGACTCGATTACTCGTTTGATGAAGTGAGTTCCTCTATCGCTTATTATAGCCCGTGGCGTGCCAAACCTAGAAAAAATATAATTTTTTTAAAAATTAATTGTAGTTTTAGCATCATTATTTCAAGTGGCCTTAGCTTCCACCCATTTAGAAGCATAATCTACAGCTAAAATAATATATGTATTTCCAAATGACGAAATAAAATGACCCATATGATCGATTCCCCAAACATCAAAAATTTCACAAACTTGTACATGATTAAGAGGAATTTCATTCCTACGGCTTAGATTACCTGTACGTTGACATATCTCACAAGTTTTATAGAACAAATAAGAATCTCGAAAGATGTGAGGCCAAAAGAAACCACATTCAAGAATTTTATGGCTTGTACATTTTGGTCCAAAATGACCACCACAAGAGTAAGAATGACAAAATTGTAAAACTGAACTATGACAAAATTGTAAAATTGAATTTACCTCATTTTTGGCAATACATCATCGAATTACCTGATCTGAGCAATGCTTCCATAAACAAGGATTATCCCAAATATAGTATCGGTATTCACGCTTAATCCGATTGATTTCAGCTCTTGGTAAATCTAATGGTAACTTACATGTGGCCAAATAATTGACCATATCTGCAAAACATGGAGTTATGCTTTGTGCCACCATCAATTTTTCTTCTAGAAATTCTTCTCTAAGTGGTGGGTCAGATGTGGAAAGGGTAATTCGACTCAAGTGATCCGTTACTAAATTTTCGCATACCTTTTTGTCTTTGATTTGCAAGTTAAACTCCTGTAAAAGCATGATCCATCGGATAAGCCTCGGTTTTGCTTTTTTTTTTTTACTCATCAAATACCTTAAAGCTGCATGATTAGAAAAAAAAAATATAATTTTAGTGCCAAGCAAAATAGATCTAAATTTCTCTAAAGCAAAAATTATAGCAAAAATTTCTTTTTCCGTAGTTGAATATTTTTCTAAGCCGAGTCCAAAGTTCAGGATGCATAAGTTCAAAGGGGTAATCTGGCGGCTGAACAATTGGAGCTGAAATAAGCTTTTCCTTTAATGAATCGAAAGACTCCCTACATTTTGAATCAAAATTAAAGTCTTGATCCTTTTGGAGAAGATTGTATAAAGGTTGTGCTATCTTGGAAAAGTCTTTAATAAACCTGAGGTGTAACACCCCCAACCATATCCGACCCAGATATGAGTCAAAGGTGCCACATTAACTTTTCAAATCATATACTTAAAGCAGATAATGGAAATTCCAACTTTTAAAATAATAAAAGTTCACAATTTATTCAATTTCAACCAAAAAGGTTTACAAAACATATCAGAGCGTATACAATTCAAATCTTTTGTCTACATGACAACTATATTTCTTATAACAAAATACATACTATTCAAGTATCTTTCTGATCTGATCTTTGGAAAGGAGAATCTAACCTGTCTTGTCTTGCCTATTTTTGCTCCTCTTGCTTCTCGGAACCTAAGTGTGAAACACTGACACGCTAAGTCGTTGACTTAGTGAGGCATAAACAAAACTTAAATATAACATCTCATCAGTAACTTCTACTATGTACATTTCATATAATCATATTAAACTATAACATACAATGTGCATTAAACATAACACACACACACACACAAACACACACACACAAACACACACACACACACACACACAAACACACACACACACACACACACACACACACACACACACACACACACACACACACACACACACACACACACACACACACACACACACACACACACACACACACACACACACACACACACACACACACACACACACACGCACACACACGCACACACACACACACATACATATAACCTTATTATCCTTATTGTTATTCTTATCATTATTAACATCATTATGATGATCACTGTTTAAATGCATACATACACATATGTCATATAACACATTTCACATAACAATACATATATGTCACATATATTATATTTGTGTTTATCTATTTATTAGCCCATGTACACTTCTGACAACTAAAGATATGTGAGTACATAGAGGTTATGCACATATGCTGTCACCACAGCTCGTATAATTCTCACTTAGTGGTATATGAAATTTTTCCCGAATGACCTCATGTATATGTCCCGAATGACGTATGTATATGTCCCGAATGAACTATGTAACCCTCGACTCTTGGTATGCCAACTATACCTATAGCTCTCATATCACATAACATCAACTTTATCACTTATGACATTTCACATATTCATATAGGCATGTAGTTCACTTACATGTAGAACATTTTCATATGATTCACCTTCACATATCACATAGCTTATCACATATGCTTGTATTCTTTTTTCACATACTCTCATAGTCATATAATATCTCATATCATGTCTCATGTAACCACATATGTCTTATCTCATAACATATATCATATATGCACTCCTTCATTTATCTCATATCATATAGTTTAGGTTTTATTCTCTTATAATCAAATAACATATTAGTCATACAAGGTATATTCATGTGTGCATGTAACCCCATAGTTTATATCCTATATCTTATATTTTGTTCTCTTATGCTCAAGTATATCCTATAGTCTATATAGTCACATATCACCTAGACATATAATCATATAATTCATTAACACGTAGCTTACTTTACTTATTCACTTATTCATATAATTCCATTATTTCAATTTATATAAATTATCACGCAATCATGTACTTATTTTTATATAGTTCATATATCAATACTTTATAACTTATATCCTAGTTTTACATAATCACTATCTCATATTTCTTATATACTAATTTCATATATTCCCTTAGTTCAGTTTCACATAGTTTGTCACCTAAGCATATATATACTTTCATAACTTATTAACACCTAGTTCCTATAACCTTCTCATATTATCATATAGGTCCATACTACTCAGCTTATCTCTCTTTTCATTTAATCACATAAATCTATTATACCAGTTCACATAGATCTATTTAATATAAATTATACATTGTTATCATATATATATTCACCTAAATCATTATCACGCAAGATCATATTATTATAACATATAGTTACCACACATACCTGTACTTATATAGTACTATGAAACATATAAAATAACATATGATACATACACTCATTTTCAAGTACTCAAGCACACATAATAATCATACCAAACACATGCTTATATTCATTAATTCATGAATCCTAATATAGGAAATAGACTTGTCGCAAGTCTTATTTCCCTAACACATCATATACCAACTAATATGCACTCACCTGACCTCACTAGTCCATTCCAATTTATTATCTCTTTCTCGATGACTCTTACTTGATTGACTTGCAAGAACTTCTTCTCGATCGTTATCTACACAAATATACGACTTAAATAAATATTGGAATTCGAATCGTTATAACCAATCAATGTAACTTAGGCTGGAAGAAACACTTAGCTTAGCGTTTTATACTCAATAGTATCGGTACTCCCCATATAGTATTGATATCACTCTTCTATGGTATCGATACCTCTACTCGGTACCGATACCATTTTGGCATTATGTGCTGGGATCTTAAAAATGGTATCGATACTAGACATTTGGTATCGATACCTCTTAAATCAGTATCGATACCATTCTTTAGGTATTGATACTTCTTAAAAATTTCATTGGATTTTATCATATGGTATCGATACTGTTCCTTAAGTATCGATACCCCAAGCTCAATTTCTACTCATCTTTGCTTTGAAGTATCGATACTAGATGAACAGTACCGATACCCCATGCCCATAATACACTTCTTTAACCCAAAAATTCATCAAGACTTATCTAAACTCCTTTCTTTAAAATCCTCTTATTACTTTAAACTCAAATATACTTCCTCAAACCATCTTATATCACTTTAAAACATCTAAACATTCAATATCTCATTAGAATACTTGAAACTAAAAATCATGCCAATTATTCAACTTTGTAATTCATGCCATTTAACCTCTTTAATCTCTTATTCTAACTGATGACAAGTAAAATATGACTTCTGAATTCATTAACAAACTCTATTTCAACAATTCACTTAAAAAAACCATTTTTCTTCAATCACCCATAATTTGAAATTCTTTTAGTGTTAAGCCACCCTAAGTTTCCCTTAAACTTTCTTAACATCCCAATAATAAAACCAACTCAAAACTTACAAGAATTAACCAACTGAAAGCATTCTCACCTTTGAAAATGAGCTCATGGTGGAGAGGAGGAAGAAGAAGCTCCCATTCTCCAAACTTTTCTTTTTTCATTTCCCATTTCCACGTGTTTATATCCCTTAAGAAGAGAAAATAAAAATATTCTCTTAGAAAAGACCATATTACCCTTATTACTTTTAAGCTTTACTATTAAATCCAACATCAAAATTCTCCAATTAAGTCCTTGAACTTTTTAATTTTTTCGAAATTGAACAAAAAGTTTTCAAAACTTCCATTTTAATCACTAGCCCTGAGTTTGGGATGTTAAATCGATAAAATCCTGCATGGCCAAGAAAAGAACGGAATTCCCTCACAATTGTGGGGTAAAGAAGTGAGCATATAATATCTGTTTTAGCTTTATCAACCGCAATCCCTTTTGTGGAAACAATATAACCTAAAATTAACCCTTTATCAACCATAAAAATGACATTTTTCATAATTTAAAAGAAGGTTATATTCTAAGCATCTTTTAAGCACATTAGTTAAATTATCAAGACATTCACTAAAAGAATTACCATAAACCGTTAAGTCATCCATAAAGACTTCGATGCCCTTCTCCACATAGTCAGAAAATATACTTAATATGCATCTTTGGAAGGTGGCTGATGCGTTACAAAGACCAAAGGGCATTTGTCTATATGAAAATGTACCGAAGGGACAAGTAAAACTCGTTTTTTCTTGATCCTAAGGTGTTATTGGAATTTGGAAAAACCTGAAAAACCATCAAGGCAACAGTAATGAGTTTTCCGAGCTAATCTTTCAATCATTTGGTCTATAAAGGGAAGAGGAAAATGATCTTTTCGAGTAAGAGAGTTCAACTTCCTGTAATCAATACAAACTCGCCATCCATTTTGAACTATTGTTGGTACTAACTCCCCTTTTTGATTTTCGACCACTGTGACTCCCGTTTTCTTGGGAACCACATGAATCGGACTTACCCAATTACTATCCGATATCAGATAGATTACGTCAGCTTCAAGGAGTTTTTGAATTTCCTTCTTTACTACTTCCATCCTCGGTGGATTTAATCGGCGTTGTCCTTCTCGTGATGGCTTTGCTCCTTCTTCTACTTTGATATTGTGCATAAAAGTCGAGGAAATTAATCCTTTAATGTCGGAAATGGTTCATCCTATGGCTTCTTTGTGAGAACCCAACACCGTTACCAAAGCTTCCTCTTCTCTTTCGAATAATTTACTTGAGATGATCATCGGTAAGGTTTTATTTTCGCCTAAAAAGGTATATTTCAAATGTTCCGGTAACTGCTTTAATTCTATCTTAGGTGCCTGAAAACATGAAGGTAAAATTTTAGTTTTAGAGGAAGATAAAGATAAATCAGAATTGATTTAATGAATATTTTCAAACTCCATTTCTTCCTCTTTGTGGCAAAGTTCATGATCATTGGAAAGATTATAAGAAAAATTATATTTAATATATTCATCAATTCAACGATCTATAACATCAACAGAATTAAATCTTTCAACACAATCCGGGTATTTCATAGTTTGTAAACATCAAATTAAACAATCTGACCATTAAATTTCATTGTCAATATACCACTTCTAACATCGATCTTTGTATATGCGGTGCTTAGGAAGGGTCGGCCTAAGAGTACTTCGGAATAAGAATTTGACCTATCATGTTCCATGTCAATGACATAGAAATTTGCAGGAAAAAATAATACATCGACCTTTACTAAGACATTTTCTATCACTACCACTGGATAGATCACAGATTGATCAGCTAACTGCATGGTTATTCCTGTTTCCTTCAAAGGCTTGTTAGTAATCATTTTATAAATAGAAAATGACATAACGTTGATTGAAGCCCCTAAGTCACACATAGCACGTTTAATTTTAAAATTACCTATTTTACAAGGTATAACGAACATATGTTGATCCTTTATCTTTGGTGGGAGCCTTTGTTGAAAAATTACGGAAACATGTTCTCTCAAATTTACCTTTTCGTGCCCTATTAATTTTCTTTCTGTAGTGCAAAGTTCTTTTAAAAATCGAGCATACCTTGGTACTTGTCGAATTACTTCAAGAAAAGGTATGCTAACTTGAACTTTTTGGAACACATCTAAGATCTCCCTTTCTTTAGCTCTTTTATCACGCTTTATCAATCTTGATGGAAATGGTGGTGGCATGATTTCATGAGAAGAAGGAGAATGATGTGTGTCAGACATACCTTGTATTTCTAGAGGTGGCGTTTCTTTTTGTTCTTCCTGAGGTGCAACTTTTTCTACTGGAACTTCAGGTGAGATGACTATTCCACTTTGGAGTGTAATGGTGGAAGGATAAGCATGTCAAAATTTTTTTCTTGACTTATTTGATTGTTTGAAATTGAGATATTCTGATATTGATGTGTTAGGATCGTTGGTTGCTATTCTTGAACTTCACTTTATACTCTTGCTTCCTTTTGGATTGTGACCATATTTTTTATTGAATTTAATTTGTATGATTGGTGATTAGTATAGCTGCTGAATTATTTTATTGAGTATTGATATTTCATGCTTTTGTCGATGAAAATGAACTTGACTCGGTGCATATAAACTTTTCTTGTAAGATTCAAACCTAACGAGCATACATTTTCTTTCTTGCTCATTATTTGACTTGAGTGTGCCAGACTAATTAGGATATTCTAGAATTTGTAATCACAATCCATATCTAGACTACATGTTGAACGTAATGTTTTAATGTGATAAGGGCACCTAGGATAAACCCACGTTTCCCAAAAAGCCTACCCGTTTATATATCCACTAGTGAACCATATTTGAGCCTATTTTCCTTTCTTTTTACACCAGAAGCCTTTCTTTTTATTTTCCTCTCTTTTCACACCCTTGCTGAGACTTGAGATCTTGTATCATTCTTATTCCATGAAAAAAATGAAATGAAAAAAAATTCATTGTTTCGAAAAAAAACAAAGTTGTTCGCTATTTCGAACAACAGAGAAAAAAAGAAGACCCTTCGTTCGAATGAAAAAAGAAGAAGAAGAAGAAGAAGAAGGAAAAATCAATCGTTTCAATTGCTTTTCATCTATTCTTTTTCCTTGTTTTATCTTTCATTGTGCTTCATGTTAATTCCTGGATTGTTCTTAATTATTTTGATCTCTTGTTTTGGCATTTTAAACCTTTCTTTTTGGCCTTTTCCCTACCCTAACCTAAGCTCCGTTACACCTTGTTTAAAGACCCTTTGATTATTGCATTATGTTCACTTTTAGTAGTGGATACTTGATTGGATTCCAAGCCTATGATAATATTTTGGTTAGTTTCGGTTTGAGCGATTTCATTTACCCCAAACACTTTGAGCGGACATGTATGAATCTTTGTGAGGTATTGAGTCATGTTTCATTGAAATTGTCAATTAATTGGGATATCTTACTTACTTTAAATTTTATTAGTTGTGTCTTTGCTTGATTATAACTTCAATTCAGAAAATGTCATGGACTATGTTCAATTGGAATTTTGAGGAATAACATGGAACTGAAGATAGCAACTTATGATTTTGATGTATTAATTGATGAATTCTTGAGGACAAGCATTTAATAAGTGAGGGGGAATTTGATAAGTGTTTTATTTAGCTATTATTTTGCTTTTAAATTGTTTCGTAATCATTGGTTTTTGTGGCTTATTTGTTCGTTTTGATTCATTTTCTATGCAAAACGCTAGATTTTGGAAATTGCACTAAAAAGACAGTATTGTGCATTTTTTTTTATTTTCGGAATCAAAGTTGGATTAGTGGGCATGACTTTGGGCATGAAATATCTGACGAGGCGATGACATCAGCACCTTCTAGAAGGTTCAGTCAGCGCTTTTAGAAGAACAAAGAGATCAACTGCACGTTTCTGCAATTCGGATTTGAATTAAACTCATGTTTTAGGATATTATTTTAAATATTATATTTGTTTTAGGAATTTTAGTTTAAATAGTTTTAAGTATTTTAATTAGGATTTAGGATAATATTTTATCTTATCTTTGTTTTAGGTATTTTAGTTTAAATATTTTTAAGTACTTTAATTCTGATTTATTTCTTTATTTTAGGAATTATCTTTAGCTTGTTTTTAGAATTTTGAAGGTTATAAATACCCTCTCAGGGTAAGCCTAGAAACATATCTCTCACATCTGAGAATTTACTCTTCTTCTTCTCTCTAGCTTTATAAATTTTTCTCTTATATTTTCTTTCTAGTTTTCGAAATTCCTTTATTTTATTTTAAGATTTTGTTTTCAAATATACTAAGTATGACTTTGGTCATGCTTAGCTAATTTTATTTTAAGTCGAATGCTCAATTCGAAACGTGAGAATTGTAAGGCACTTAAATCACTTCAAATTTATCTCTCTGATTTCTGGGCTTATTTTCAAATCAAAACGATTTTCAAAACCAAAACTCGGCGTTGGTTTAGATGCTGTTATGGTTAACGTGGGAAGAAGGATTGGCTTATTGAAGCACATTCGACTTTCTATGAACACATTTAGCAAGATTATTTGCTAAGAGGAAACTGAGATCGGAATCAGTTATTGTTGAAACAACATAATCCGAGTCGACAACTTTTTGAACTTCAACGTTTTAAGATCTACAACATTGTTGTTGCTTAGATCAACTAACAAACTGAAATTTAAAAGTGCACTTGGGTATTCGGTATACAAAGCATAATCACAAGGAATTGTCCCTGTAGACGAATAGCCGACGTGAATCTTGAAGTAAAGATCTATTTTTATGATCCAAGGAATTTGAGGCAAAGTTGAAGTCTAAGGATGTTCTTACCATAAGTCTTCTTTATCTCAATCTATTTTATTTATTTAATTGTTTATTTAATCTTTATCTAATTTTATTTCTTTAAACAATTTAAACACTCCCCCTTTTTAGCTTTGATTATTTTTACTTATTTTATTATTTATTATTTTTATCTTTTCATCTTTATCTGAAATTCTGTCTTCTTCTAAATCAAGAAAGAGTTTCAGTAAATTAGAAACGCCACAGTCCCTGTGGATCGACCATGCTTCTCTATATTACTCTCCCTTTTTACTTATTAAGAAGCCGGAATTATTTTGATAGCAAAATGACAGCTATCAAATTGCCAAAAAAATTTGATGCTATCATTTGTTAACCATTAGTTAACACACAATTAGCGCTCCAAAATACGAGTTTTTTAACCTAAAATGAAACGTTGAGGGCTAAAATGCCAAAAAAAAAAGAATAACAGACAAAGTAATTATTTTTTCAAATGTTAAGGACCTTTTTTCCCTAAAATGAAATGTTGGTTGCCAAAATACTAAAAAATATTTTAATATGGGGGCAAAATGACCATTTTCGTAAATGTTAAGACTAATTTTAGTTTTATACTATGTCGATTTTTGCTATACAATCACAAGTTGGCTATTTCGTTTCATACAAAAAAGCAAGGAGTCCAAAATAAAAAGAAATTTTAAAAATATTTTGGGGAGTGAGATGTGAACAAATGTATACATTAGGGTATTGGTATGGTCATAAGATCACGTACTTGATTGAAACTATCAATTCAACTTTAAAGGGGCACATCATTTATCTGTAACTCGTTAGTTAAAACCACATATTTTAGTTTAGTTAAAATACGTCTTTTATGTGGACTGTCATATAAGCAAAAGACACATTCTACAAAATACATCTTTGTTGAGTAGAATATCATTTTAAGTAAAATGCGTTATATAGAATACGTCTTTTGACCACGTAAGGTATTAGATCAAAAATTAATGAGTAATGAGTGTTATTTGGGTAAATAATTTTTTTTCATGATATTTGGGTAACCCACATATATAGATGATATATAAGTTCTTGAATGTTGCGTAAATGTGGTCTTTTCGTAGAGTTAAAATAAAAGACCAGCTTTTGCGGCACACATTCCTCGTTGTCGAACTATCAGAGTTTACTTTTAACAAAAGTAATATGTAATCCACGTCAGACATGCAAACAAATGAAGCAGAAAATTATCAAAACCTCTCATTCCATGCCATCATCTCCTCTAGTTCCGCATCATGATTTGCGATCGCTTTTTGGTTTACATCAAGGAATTAGGAAAAAGAAAAGCTAAACTTCCTTTACAAGGTTATCTAGTTGCAGACAAGTATGACCATTTAAATCTTAAAAAAAGATTGCTTGGGGTAGTGCAAGATTGCATTATTGGGAAACATTGAGCTGGTTTTGTACTTGGCGGCAACCATGAAATAAAAAGTAGATTCATTTGAAATATTGAAGAACATCATTAGGCCTCCCATGTCTGTTAATACCTCCATTTTGTAAGATATTCATTCTAATATGAGCCACAAAAGATTACACCTTGTGAAAAAGAAAGTAAAACTCTCCTACACTTGTCTTTTCATTGATCCCAAATTCCCTCCCATTAACTGCACTTTTAATAGACATAATAAAAACTTTGCTCCCCCCCCCCCCAACTATCTCCACCGGTTTCTTCATGCAAAACTTCAATGAGAAAAATGGGTTTCTAGGTATCGTTCCAGGCAGCGAAAAGGGGCAGGTGAGCCATTGAAATGGAAGCAGCAGGCCTCAGTTGGGCTACTGTTGATGATGAGAACCAATTAACACCATTTTTTGTCGGACTAATGAACTTCGATGCGGTGGGTGGCTTGACAAATACCATTGTAGAGCCTGTTTTATCATGGCTGGCGTCTCTCAAGTTGGTAACACTGGTTACCAACGATGATGGGTTGGAATAGTGAGTTCCTGGCTTGGATGAGTCGTCCACCATCAGCTGTGTAGAGTTTCCAAAATCAACGCCAATGAGATCCTGGAGAGCCATGGAGGTCGGGTTTCTATAATTTCCGGTACTCGCAGACTTCGGTTCAAGTGACTCGCCAGTACCACAAACACTTGCTTGTTGCTGTGACGACTGACACAATGACATCTTCCAATCCGCACTGTTCTCGTTACCCTCAGGTTGAATGATCTCACCATTAGGTAGCGTTGGTGTATTGGCCTCACTGATCAAATCAGTGTCTTTGTTTCGCCTAGCTAGCTCTCCGGTAAGCAGAGTATTGCTGGCCATGATCCTTTCGACATCATATCTAGTAATGTCAAAGTTTGTCACAGCATTAACACCACGGAACTTGATGGCAGCAATGTCATATGCTTCAGCTGCTTCCTCTTGGGTGCCTGGAATACACAATTTTATGTTACACAAAGGGAATTGAAGGCAAAAAATAAATTAAACTTTCCATCTTTATCAACACACCTCAGAGAAAACAGCCTTTAAAAAAAGTTCATTGCAAATGAAATCGGAAATGTACAATTTTTAAAGCAACTGTAATCAGTAGGGAGCAAAGATGTCATAAAAAACAGCTTTTTAGGCCAAACAAGAGCCAATATTTTTACATACAGATCCATAAACAATCAAGAACTTACTAAATGTTCCAAGATAAAGATCCTTGTTTCCAGCTACTCTTCCAATGCGAGCTTGCCATCTTCCATGTTGATGATGTCTATTACAAAACACAAAGAATCAATACTTGAAATCTAACCAAAATGGAAGAAAGAATCAATACAATAAAAGGTATCCACATTTGAAAAGCAATAATAACCTTGTCACTCCTCTGTAAATTGAAGCCCCTCTAGAGAATCCACTACTTTTCCTGCAAATCAAGTGAATGCATTAGCTTCTCAACAACACACGGTAGGCAAAAAAAGCAACAATCGGAAACCAACCTTCTTAGATGAGCAACATATTCCTGACGGTTCATGTTCTTCATTTCCTCCAGTTCTTGCCTATAATTTTCAAGCTGCCGAGACCAAAAACCAAAAGAATGAATCACATAGATTCTTTCTCTAATAAGAGTTTCTAAAATATTATGACGTACGGGAAAATTTATGAGTGGAGGGTCCCCAATACTTAAGAGCCGCAAGATCATAAGCTCTAGCAGCTTTCTCTTCCATGTCATAACCCCCTGAAACTCATGATTAATAAAAAAATATTAAAACAAGATGATTATTTTAATGGCTGATTAACTTACTGGTTAAGAGAAAGCTTACCAAGATAAACTGGTAATGCATGAGTTGATCGAAATGGCATCCACGAGGAGAACCAACAAGGAATTAATAAACACAAGTCAGGTCATTAAGACAGATGGACCATGAATTGCAGTCAAAAGAAGGAAATACTTCAAAATTGATACTGTAAATGTGTGTTTTCTTTTCTTATTTTTGGCTTTTTGCTTTTCAAACAAAACTTGCCTCCCTTTCCTGGTTTGCCCGTCCTTCTTGCAACTGTTATCCCATAGATGAGGTTCATATCTACCCGTCCATCTATGTCTGGTGGAACAAATTTCAACCAAGTTTTATGAATATTCAAAGACAAGAGGAAAACATAAAAGCATTTCATAATATAATCACGTTAAACAGTATGAACTGACCTGGTAACACCTCTATACTGAGAAGTTCTTTGTCCAAATGTGTCAATTGACTTCCTATGAATAGGTTGTTTCTGAGCCACTTTTGCAGGACCTCTCTTCTTTGTTTCAATGGTGGCAGTTGGTGAGACCTGTCTTTGAGTTGTAACGCAACTGGACTGAGAACCAGGGTTCATTAACAAGCTTAGAGATTGTAAATCCCCACAACCGATTGAACCAACAGAAACCGAAGCTGGTGCATCATCAACCATGCTAGTAGTCATCTGTTGTTCAAGTGAAGTATGCGTAGAGTAGTGCCTAGCGGCCCAGTTTTTTAAGCACGGAATTGCATCACAGTCTTCAAGTTGGCCATCCTTGGCCTCTTCCTCCAACGATGATGATTGATACATGCCTTGCAAGGCGATACCTGAATAATAAGGATGCGTTTGAAGAGCAAAGTCTTGGTCTTGTTGCCTGAATGGCTCCTGGAGAAGGTCCAGAGAATGTTGCCTGTTGGTTTCATGGTCTACATTTTGGTGGTAGTAAACGCTGCTGTCTGAGCTTAGAGCCATTGTCTCCCTTTCGTGGTTTCCGTACTGATGTGTATCCATTGTTGCACCACCCAGAAAGTCCTCCAGTTTTGGGGATGAAGTAGGCACAATCCCTTTAACAGAAAAATGATACAAGCAAGTTTAACATAAGAAAAAAAGCAAATAAGAGAATCATGCAAAAAAAAAATGAAAGCGAAGATACCTTTCGATTGTGATCTACTAAGAGCTTCCATGATGCATAGAGAGCCGTCTGATTTAAGGGGCATGACAGAAAGTGGGGCGTGAAAGCCTTCACTTTCCCCAACTCCATAGCAGATTCCAGGCCCGTTTAAGTACGAAGATAAGTAGAAGCTTGTAGGAACAACATTAGCTGCAGCTGGTGAAGCTTGACTATACTGATGGTAGTAATGATGACGGTGTTGGGGATCAGTAGGTACCTCCATTTTCATGTGGGGTGAAAGAGAGAAACCCAGCCAGTTATTATTGCTGCCATTGTTGCTACCGTCGTTCATAGTCTTCATCTTCTTCTCACTCTTGATTTCCTTTCTCAGCAGTTTATATACCCAGATTCAAGACAAACTCAATCATTGAAGCGAAAATAAACTAATCATACGGAAATATGTTGCCTGTTTCCCCATCTGAAAACGTCGATGTTTTGTTGTCTACTAGGCAGAAAAGAAACTCATTGCAACAACATTTTCAATGGCCTTTCTCGCTCTAAAGAAAACAAAAATGGTCTCTCTAAACTAAACAAAAGGAATTAATTCAAGCAAACAAGCAAGCAATGCTGCCTGGAATGGGGGGAGGGGGTTGTCCCTTTTATTCCATAGGGATCTGTGTATGTGAGAAAGACCACGTCTTTTTTACCCTTGTTTTTTAAAATTATAAACCACACTTTTTTTAAGAAAAAAAAACCCAGAAACAAACAGAACTCTAAATCTTCCTTCGGATGCTTCGAATCCTCTCATATAAGCTTCTCCCCCCTAACACACTGAAGGAAAACCAAAAAAACCCAGAAATAATTAAATTATAAAGTTGATGGCAGCTTAGCTTAGAGTATAGAGAGTTAAATATCAGCAGGGATGAGTGAGAGAGAAGGTATTGTTTTGCTTTAATATTTAGGTATAATGTTAAATAAGTGTCTAAACTATAAATTTTTTTATCAAATAAGTGCTTACGTTTTTTGCGTATCCAAATATTTAATATTACAAATGTTATCTTTTTAGGTGTTCGGATCGTTAATGGTGTTAATTTACCCGTTAAGTAACACATGTTATAGGCTGATAATTTAAAAAAAAAATTATATAAAAAATAAAATTTTATATATTTTTAAAAAGAAAACACAAATTTTGAAATAAACTCTAAACTTTGAAAACCTTCATTTCAACCATTAAACTCACGTCGACTACCGTCTTTTGCTGGCGAAGAAGCTCCACCTAACCTCCTCTAGCCCGATGACCAAAACTCCTATAAAATTATGATCTGTTGACGATAATCGACGACAAATCAATGTTTTAAATCACGTGAATCTTAAGATGAAAATTATGATCTCACACGATTTCGATGGTGAATTGACGACAACTACGGCGATGTACAGTTATGATGATGATAATGACTACATATGCGATGGTGGTCGTAGTTTGAGTGGGCAACGACAACAAATTAAAAAATGATTTGAGATTAAGGGACTGTTTTATAATATAAGAAAAATTAAATTTTTTTAATAAATATAATAATATTTTTAATATATTTTAAAAAAATAAATTTTAAAATTAATAAATTATGATATTTATTACTTAACAATCAAAATTAATAATATTAACGCTCTAAATATCTAAAATACTAATGCTTGTAATATTAAGTACTTTTATAATTTGACGTGCAAACGAGGGTGATAGATTTGACGTGCAAACAGTCTATCCAGTCACTTCATAGTCACAGTACAGCTCTTCTCTGTAACACCCTGCAATTTCAAAGAGGATCCAATTTTAAATCTATGCTTTTGTAACTCAATTTGGTTCACAGCTTTCATTAAAAAAAACTCACATAAATGTGATTGATAAAATTATTCAGATTCTGGATCGAATATATATTCAGACCTGACACTGTTCTTAGAAAATAATTCACATATACGTGGGAGAAAAATATATTTAAATAGATACAAAAAATTAAATTATGTTAATGCGATCAATATTTTAACGAAATTACTCGTTTGGTTTATTAATATTTGCTATTGCCATGCCCAAAGCATAAGAGGGGAGATTCGAAACAAGAGAATTAGGAAAATCAAAAAAATGATTAGGGATTTAGAATATAAAATTGGGGATACTTCAATTGATACAGAGATGGTCGGGAAAATGGAAACATGTGATGAGCTCACCTTGTTTATTTAAGCATATTCTTATACTCAGTACAACAAGGACCGCTAATTGTAGGTTTTATGTATGGTTACATTGTAAACAAATAAGATCATACACTGAGGAGAGAATTTTATGAAAATATTGAATCTCATCGTTCTTCGATTATCTTGGGTTCATAACAAATTGATAATCAGAGCCACCTCAATTCCACCCAACATGACAGACTTTTCAATGCCGGATCAGTGGAGTTTTTAATCGAATGATATCTTCTCTTGATGAGTAAAATATTATGCTTAAGAATATACTTGACAAGTTATAGACTTCTACAACTCAAAAAACAGTGGTGGATCAAATACACAATGAAGTTAAGTTGCAGCAAACTTCTCCGTTAGATGGTTGTATCAGAACGTCAGTTTGATTGAATCTTTTAGACGAAACTCATGGGAAATTCAAGGGTTGCCTATGTAGATTCAAGTTGTTATCTTTCAACCATTCATCGTGGATTTATTTGAACTCTGTGCTGATGAGATTAAAATGGATATAATCTCACAAAAACAATTAGATGATTTTCTTTCAAAAGCAAATGGGAATCATTTTTTACTATGTCAAACAACTGGTAACTCAAATGATTTGAATTTTCTAGTTCTATCTTAGTTTATAGAAATCTATTCCATGATGTTTAGGGATGTCAATAAACGTGTTAAAAATTTATCCTTTTAAGTGTTTCGATTTTTGTTGGTGGGATGTAGTATGATTCAGTTCCATAAGAGTTTGAGGGTGTCAAAAATGAGATTAGCTCATATTGTAGGTCAACATTTGTTTTGTTCATTGCAAAAATATGGGTTGCTATATACAAATATAATTTTTTACATGTCATGCATGCATGGAATTTGACTCCAAGTATGATCTTTGTAATACCCCAAATAGTAGGTTAGTGACTTCCTTGAAAAGATGTAAAATTGGAGGATTAAATTGAATACATGATAAATATAGGAAATGATTTGGAATATTGTTAGACTAAATTGTATCAATAGATGAATAAAGAGGGCATTTTGGTTATTTAGAGTGAAATGAATTTAAAACCCATTTAAATTAAGGATTTAAGAAAAAAGGGAAAAGGAAGGCAACAAGCTATTTTCTTCTTCTTCTTCTTATTCCCGTGGTTTTGCTCTCCTCCATACCTCCAAAGATCGAAATCAAAGCTCCTGAGTCAAGCAAAACTAAAGACAAAGGCAAAGTACTGAGTGATCAACTTAGTGTTTTGGATATATAGTGAGGAAAGTCAGGTGAGTGCATTTAATTGTGTCTCTATATGTTGCACTAATCATATATGTATGATTGTTTAATATGTATGTGGTGATTATCAAATAGGCACTAAGTGTGCATTTCACGGAATTCATCATGAGTTGATGAATAACTGTACATGCACTAAGTGTCCATTTCATGGAATTCATCATGAGTTGATGAAACTGTACATGCACTAAGTGTCCATTTCATGGAATTCATCATGAGTTGATGAATAACCGTACAGGCACTAAGTGTGCATTTCACGGAATTCATCATGAGTTGATGAATAACCGTACATACACTAAGTGTGCATTTCACGGAATTAATCATGTGTTGATGAATAACCGTACAGGCATTAAGTGTACATTTCACGGAATTCATTATGAGTTGATGAATAACCGTACATGCACTAAGTGTGCATCTCACGGAATTCATCATGAGTTGATGAATAACCGTACAAGCACTAAGTGTGCATTTCACGGAATTCATCATGAGTTGATGAATAACCGTACAGGCACTAAGTGTGCATTTCACGGAATCCATCATGAGTTGAGGAACTACCGTATAGGCACTATGTGTGCATCTTAATAAATGAGCATGAATAGGAAATTGGTAAATTATCATGTTAGCACTAAGAGTGCAAATGTATAAGGTTTATAATAAATTATAAAGAGTTAATTGATATTATAAATAATTATTAGAGTATAAACTAGTCCAAAATAAAAGAATAATGGCCTAACTATGCAATTGGAAGAAAGGTTTCAATCATGTCAGTTAGATGAACAGTTAAAGACAGTTGAGTAAAAGAATAATGGCCTAACTGTGCAATTGGCAGAAATATGTCAATTTTTCCAGTTAGATGAGTGGTTAAATACTGTTGAGTAAAAGATGAAAAGTCAAATACTGTTTAATAAAAGAATAATGGACTAGCTGTGCATTTGACAGAAAAGTGTCAAATATGCAAGTTAAGGGAAAAGATAAATACCTTTGGGTAAAAGAATAAATGAATTATAATGTAATGTAATATGAATGGTATATAAGTGATATGAAGGGATGATATATATATATAATGTATAATAATGTATAACTAGTATGAAGGGATGTTATAAAGGAAAACATAAACAGTTCATACTGGGCATGAAAGGATACCTAAATGAAAATACCAAACGGGGTATTAACAGTATTTAATGTGCCACCATAATGATTATAAAAGATACATGACCAATTAGCATCTTGGTGCAATACATGTATAGTACTTTCACATTTAATGTACACAGGTCAAATAAAGAATAAAGGGAGAAAATATACATAAGGATAAGTATGATTGAAATACTAAGAATAATTTCCATGATGGTATGAAATAATTATGGTTTAACTGAGGAGGGCTTAATGATGAAATTAAATTATTCATTCAGTTTTTTTAAAGATATTGTCTTATAATTGTAATATCCTTGCAATATTATGTCCCACTAAGTCCATACTTAACGTGTGTTTACTTCACGTGTAGGTAAAGGCAAAGATTAATTGAGTAAGGAGTGTAGCAGCAGTAGCAACTTTCATATGTTAAGGTTGACTCTCATCAGTAATGGTAGGACAATCATGTTTATTTTTGAACAATTGTTGTCATGTAATCGAATTTAAAGAAAAATGTTCTGGATATATAAAGAGGAAATTTGGTAGTATATTTCGATGATTGTTATATAATTGCGCTAAAATGTTTTTAATTTAAATTTTGAAATGAAATTTTTCGGATTTTCAAACAAAAAAATGTTTTAAAAAGTGATGTGACATTCGTATCTCGTGTCTCGAAAGGTATACGGGAGATGGGTGTTACAATCTTAACAAGAGCCTGGCTTAGTTCAATACTTTTTTCACCAGTTTAAGAGATTTAGAAGCTAAAGATTTATTTGAAACTTTGAATACTAATGTTGGAAATAAGGGTCTCAAGGAACCAAGTGGTTTAGCTTTAAATTCCATAGCAGCAAGTAGAATTTACACTAAGTGGTTTGCCTACATTAGAGATGGCATTGCTCATAGGAGCTTAACTTTGGATGATGTTTCCCCCCCCACCAGTATAGGGGTATTAAAACCAAAAAAGTTACCTTTAGTAGACAATGGATATGGGAAGTATGAAACAGTAACACATATACTTCGAGGAAATGAACAAGTGTTCTAGAAATATACTAAATTAAACTCTATGTCGGATAGTAATTACTCCTTGTCAAGTCTTGATATTGGTTTTTTTGTTATTGATGTTGCTACAAAACATGGGATAGAATTCATCAAAATTTTTGGTGCTGCTACTGAAAATATTACATCTTGTACCGAAATAGCCACATATCTAATGTTAGGCATTCTTAGGAAACAAAATGGGATACAAATTTTTGTAAACTAGAAAATGCTTGATCCTTGAGGACAAGGATCATATGAAGGAAGGGAGAATGTCATAACAAGAGGGGAAGCCAACACTAGAGGCAACAAAGATTAAGTAAGAGTCAAAGAGCATGTGGAGATTAATTTTTCTAGTACAATTTTAACTAATGGCACATATGAAGGTTGTAGTTCAAGAGTGGTTGCTTATAACATGCTAAGGGTCATAGAACCTAAATTAATGGTATTGATAGTTGAAATCATAAGTAAAGAAAATGGTGGGCATTCCACTGTTCAATCAATACAAGAAAAGCTAGACAGTAGAGAAAGTATGAGTAGGGTATTAAAAATTACTTGAAGTTCCAATCTTACCATCAAAACTCACTTGTTATTGGAAAGAGTTTAAAGCTTGCAACAAGGTTCTATGGTCCTTACATTGTTTTACAACACATGGAATCAGTGGCTTACACATTACAATTACTTGAGTCCTCGAGGGTGTAATCAATAATTCATATCAGTTTATTGAAGAAAAAATTGGAGATCAGAATGTTACCTCATTAGATCCGTTCGAGTTTGAACTTGAAGGACAACTGAAGGTCCACCCAACTATGGTGCTAGACAAATGCAGGGTAAAGAAGCAACAATTCCCAAATTTTAATCCTTCGGAACAAAGATCATTTCGAGGGAAGGGTATTGTCATTCCTAGAGGAGAAGACAAGAGATTTGAAGCAAAAGAATTAGGCAAATCATAGAAAGGGTTAGGGATTTGGAATGGATAATTGGGGGATAATTCAATTGATACAGAGGATGATGGGAAAGTGGAAGCACGTGATAAGCATAACTTGTTTATCTGTGCAGGCTGTTATACTTAATACAACAAGGACTGCCAGCTGTAGGGTTTATCTATGGGTACATTGTAAACAAATAAGACCATATACTAAGGAGAGGATTTTTATGAAAATATTGAATGAAGTTATCTTTCCTTAAATCTCTCTTATTTCTCTAAATCTCCTATTCTCATAATCTCTATTTCTATTTTCTTCAATTATTGTTCTTCGATTTTCTTAGGTTCATAACAACTATATATGAAAAATACACTAATATGAGATTTTTATTATAATGTGTATAAAGAATACATAAAACAAATAATTTAACATTTTTTATTATGTTCCTTTGAAACAAGAAAAAAGAAAGCATTTGTAATATATATAACTTTTTTGAAGATACATATTGAATAAATAAATATGCTAATCGGGGATCAAAATACAAGTGATATGAAAATTAAATTAGTTTTAACAATTACAAGCTTAAAAATGTATTTGGATTTTCTTATCACCTGCCAATTAACTCAAAGTTATTTACTATTTTTACTTTTAATATTTTAAGAATATTTTAATAAATTATTCTTTGAAATTATAAATGTTTATCAATCTTAGTCCACCATTAATGTTATTTTATAAGATAACATTTAATAATAGAAGAAGTATTTTTTTCTAAAGTTTCACATTTGAATGATTTGAATGATTATATTTGTAGGATATATATACACATTATTAATAGATTGAAAAATATTATAATTTACGTTTAACAATATAACTAATCTGACAAAATACTTTTACAAAAGTTTAAAATTTTAAAGATTATAAAAAATTAAAAACTCTTAAATGTTAGTTTTTTTTAAACTTTTTATTATTTATTCGACCAAAATAGATAGTCAATACCTGCTTCGGACAAAAGTGGGAAGTGGGTCTTTAATGAATTTGAAATATTCCGGAAACTATGAGCAAAGGACCCCATAATTTATTAAAATAAATAAAAATATAACTAGTGGATTTTATATTACTTATTTAACCGTAATAGTTGTAATAATTAAAATCACGGTAGAAATATTTTTGTTTTTCTAATTATAATTAGTACAAAAATATCTATGAATAAAATATTTTTAATTATTATTTGATCATATAATTGAAGTCGTATAAAAATTAATTAGTTGTATTAAAAAGTTAATTAATAATAAATTTTATATATCAATTAAATATTTAATACGTCTAAAACAAAATCATCGTCACTATTTCAAAGTAATAGTGAATGATGTTATTAATTGTACTTAATAAACATATTATAAAAATAAAAATTCTGTATTACATCAAATTAAAGTAAAAAAGTTAAATTTTAAATTTAATTATAGCTATTTCATTTTTTTTGGGTTTTTCGATGTCAACCTTTCCTTTTGATTTTGTTGGAGGAAAGCAAAGGTTTTTTTTTATTAAATTTTACGTGAGGTTTGTCATTTACATTGGTTTTTAAAAATAAAATAATTTGAATACCATTATGAATATTTATTTATGTGAATGTTTATCACTAAATATAAGTGTTATTAGCACGACTTGCTTAGAAGCAATAATGAATTTACATCAAAGATCATATTTTTCATCCACAATAATTCATTTAAGATCTCAAATGATAAAGATCTTATAAATATACTTCATATTGCTTTTGATATGCTAGTGTATTTATTTTCTTTAATATTGATCATATATTTATTTTAATTCAACTACACTTAAGTGTTTGATTGAAATATTATACGTTAATATTTAATAATGTTATAACAATAAACAACTATTGAAGTGAGGATACATGTTGAAAGTTGAAATTTATTTATTTTTGAAATAGCATAAAAGTTCTTGTTGAACCTATATTTTGATATAACAAATAAGGACAAAATGTATTTGGACTTAATTGAATTTGTTCAAATGATTCGAAAAGAATTCAAATTCCACAAAACTTGAAAAATGTTTTCCAAGTATTTTTGACTTGATATACACCTTAAAGTATGTTTAAAAACTCAATAAGTCAAAATATTCAATTCTTGGTGTAAGGTTTCGAAACCTCTGAGGCAAAATGCTCAAAGTTTCAAAAATTCTAGTCTGATTTCGAAACCCCCTTGCCTCGTTTCGAAACCCCTCTGTACATGGTCTCAAACCCCTAACTGGTTTCAAAACCCTATGTTCCAACTATCACATTTTTAATAGGGTTTCAAAATGCTCTATAGTGTTTTCAAAACCTTTGTGCAAAAATACTAAAATTGAGGGGATTAAAAACTTCAAACGGCTCCAAAACACCCCAAGAATATTTGAAGAAGGTGACTACA
The DNA here is from genome assembly GCF_006381635.1 of Hibiscus syriacus. Lineage (NCBI taxonomy): Eukaryota > Viridiplantae > Streptophyta > Magnoliopsida > Malvales > Malvaceae > Hibiscus > Hibiscus syriacus. The sequence continues at coordinate 76,494 of NW_024062824.1, read as the reverse complement.
CATATCCAAGTTTAGAGATTAAGAGATAATAACCTTCATTCTTATTTCCTTCATTTTTCTCATGTACATAAATGTATAAAGCTTAATTGCATATATTTTATATTTATTATTGTAAGCTTAATCTTTGTAAACACCTACCTAGAGAGGTTTTCTTATTTACACAAGTTATCCTTTGTTAAAAAGGGGAGTGGTTCTAGTTTAACATTGAAAAACTAGAGAATTGTAAAGGTTACTCTTGAGCCCTAAAAAAGAAAGCACAAATTAGTGAATTTGTTATAAAATCCATAGTGTGGAGCTAAGATAGTGGATGTACACTTGGTTGAGAAGTCAAACCACTATGTATCATTGTGCAATTTTTCTATATTTTATTGTTTTCACACCAAATAATTTTAAAGGTTAATTCCCCTCTTGGCGATTTTTGGTTGATCATTTGAAGCCCAACAATTGGTATATGAGTAGGCCACAATCGACGGTTTAACAACCTTGTGAAGATCCTAGAAGCGCTCTATCAATTTCATATTCAACCGAGAAGATGGCTTCCACTTCCGACTCATTCTACATGGAGGACTCCCAACAGATCGATAAGCCTTCATATTTCAATGGAGTTAACTATGGTCATTGATAAGATGCATATTAGCCATATATTCTATGATATTTTCCTCATATTTGAATAACTAAAATTGCTTAAATCATGGATTTTGATTATATTTCGTATTTTGTGGATTAGGTTGAAGATTTGGATTAAACATGTTCAAAATCCAATGAATAGCATGATCTTCACAAAATCCCCAAATTAAGGAGGAAAATCAGAATTCAAGAAGTTGGCAAGAACAGAAGAGGTTTTCGCATAAGGTGTGGGCACGACTTATTCATCCTAAGCTATTGCAGAAGAAGTCTTCAGTTAAGGCGTGGGCATGCCTTACTAGTTCGTACAATCCTAAATTAGGGCTACGAATTTACAATGGAAAATGAGTTTAATGATGGCTGAAAGATTATATTGAATCATTATTTTCTTTATAAAAGGATGAGGGTATTCAAAACCCCTATTTTTATGGGATTTACTTTGGGGGAAACTTCCTTATCTAGAATAGGGCATTCCTTATAAAAGGGGAGCTAGGGTTTTCATATTTTTAAGTTTTCTTTAAGTTTTTTCTAGGATTATTTACAGCTTTTGGTGTTTCTTTCAATTATGCATAGCTAAATACTTTTGTTCCAACTGGAGGATAATTGAAGTTTTAGTTCTTCAAGGATTGTGAGATCTAAATAATTTTCATTGTTCTTTTACTTCTTCACTATTTATATATCTTCTGTTTTATTAAGAATTATTGTCTTGGTTGTGCAAAGGGCTCGTTGTTCAATTATCAGGTTGATAAATTGTCATTTAGAACTTTAAATCCGTAATTGTTTAAGCTTTCTAATATTAGTGGTAGAGTAACATAATTAATTTTTGATTATGTTATGAAGGTATATAATATAGTCTAAATGAATCGAGCTTGTGTATTTGTTGGCTAGAATTGGTGGTCTCTCTAGTGGTTAATGCTATTGGTGGATTAAATCTTAAGTGCTTATTTAGGGTTCTTCATTAACAAGGGAAATAATCAAAGAGCTTCTCTTGATTATAAAGAAACTAAGGAGAGACAGGTTGTTAGAGCTTGTCAATAACAATAACCAGTTTAGTGAAAAGTAGAAGATTTTATCATTGCATCTATGATCAATTCTCTGAAACAATTATGAAATTATACATTTAGTTGGATATTTGCTTGATATTAATTTCTCTAAATTCTTAGTTGATTATAATTACTTTTTATTTTTATTTTTTCTCAATTTCAAAACCCCTTTTTCATTGCTTTAATTTTCATTAAAATAAGTCTTTCCAATCCCTGTGGATTCGACCTTGCTTATCGCTACTACAATTTATATTTCTAAAAGCAAGTATTATTATTTGTTGGATTCGACACCCACCAAAATTTTGGAACCGATGCCAGGGATTGGCGTCATTTAGACGTATTTTGATGCCCCGTTCTTCTCGTGTAGGTGAACTCCAATACGATCCTGAGATCGAGAAGACCACTCGTAAGTTAAGAAAAGAAACTAAATTGCGTTGTAGACAATCTTCTTCTTCTTCTTCATCCCCTGAATCAAATCTACACTCAACTTGGTTGATTCATCCATCGATTTTGATATAGAAGAAACAATGGCCAATGAAGAAAGAACTCTAAGAGAATTGGCTGCACCAAATGTGAATCAATAACCGCTCTGCATTGACTACGCAGCTTTGGAGGTATCTTTTAAATTAAAATATGGTTTGATTCATATGTTGCCTACTTTCCATGGATTTGAGAATGAAGATCCTCATAAGAATTTCAAGGAATTCCGTATGGTATTTTCAAGTATGAAACCACAACGAGTGATTGAAGAGCATATCAACCTGCGTACTTTTCCATTTTTACTAACCGATAAAGCTAAAGATTGGCTCTTCTATTTACCCTCTGGTTTTGTGACTAATTGGGCAGAGATGGTGTGGTTGTTTCTTGATAAAATTTTTTCCCTGTTTAAAAAGTCGCTAGCATTTGAAGGAAGATATGTGGAATAAAACAAAAAGATACTGAGACCCTTCATGAGTATTGGGAAAGATTCAAACGACTGTGTGCAAACTACCCTCAACATGGGATTTCTGACCAACTTCTCATTCAATATTTGTATGAAGGACTACTTCCCATGGAGTGGAAGATGATGGATGCAGCTAGCGGAGGTGCCATAGTGAATAAGACTCCCCGCGATGCAAGGGAATTGATCTCTATCATGGCTGCCAATTCTCAACAATTTGGCTTTAGGCAAAACACATCTTCAAGAAGGGTGAATGAGGTAGGATCTTCCTCCATTGAACATCAAATATCGTATCTCACCTCTATTGTTCAACAACTAGTTATAGGAAACACGTAGCAAGTGAAAGCTTGTGGGATAAGTGTTGCGATTGGTCACCCAAATGACATGTGCCCTACACTTCAAGATGATTATCATGAGCAATTCAATGAAGTTGGAAGGTTTCTAGGCCCATCACAAAGGAAGCATGATCCTTACTTAAAAACCTATAATCTAGGATAGAGGGATTATCCTAACCTTATCTATGGACCAAGACCATCTCAATTACAGCGTTTTCCACTTGAGCAGTCTTCTTCAAAGCCAGGTATAGCTCTAGAAGAAATTACCAAATCACTTGGAACTAATACACAACAATTTTAGCAAGAGACAAGAACAAACATACAAAATTTGGAGAATCAAATGAGTCAATTGGCATCCTTTGTGAGTCAGTTAGAATCCCAAGGTAAGCTACCTTCAAAAACCATTGTTAATCCAAAGCAAAATGCTAGTGCAATCACATTGAGAAGTGGGAAGGAGTTAAAGGAACCTAGTCCATTGACACATGGAAGAGCCATAGAGGAAGAAACTGAAAAAGAAGTTGTTACCTCTAAACTCAGAAAAACCATCCCAAAAGACTCAAAAGCGAACAACTGAAGGTATTAGTAACAAATCCTTCTTTTCCCACTAGATTCGCTACGTCCAAGAAAGAAGTAGAAGAGAAAGAAATTCTTGAGACATTTCACAAGATTGAGGTAAATATTCCTTTACTTGATGTAATTAGACAAGTACCTTGATATGCTAAATTTCTTAAAGAATTATACACCAACAAGAGAAAGCTAAAGGGTAATGAAAAGGTAAGTATGGGGGAGAACGTTTCAGTTATCCTCCAGAAAAAACTACCCCCAAGCGCAAAGACCCAGGTACGTTACTATCCCTTGTAAACTCGGTACTGTTAGGATTGAGAGAGCAATGTTAGATCTAGAAGCCTCAATAAATGTCATGTCTCTTTCTATTTACTCATCTTTGAATGTTGGTCCTTTGAAAGAAACATGTGTGATTATTCAACTTGCAGATAGATCTAATGTATATATCCTGAGGGAGTTTTAAAGGATGTTTTGGTGCAAGTTAATGAATTAGTTTTTCCTGCATATTTTTATGTGCTAGATATGCAAGAAGATTATTCTTCTAAATCCTCATAAATTTTGTTAGGAAGGCCATTTTTGAAAACAGCTAGGACAAATATTGATGTAAATGATGGTACACTTACCATGAAATTTGATGGTGAAATTATTATATTTAATATTTATGATGCCGTGAGATATCCTAGTGATGTATCCTTTGTTTTTGTCATGGATGTTATTGACTCTCTAGCGCAGGAAACTTTTGATTTAAATGATGATAAAAAGTTGAAAGTTGCACTCAACATGAATTTCACTTATGAAGGATTACATGGAATCATGAAAAAGTTTGCCAAATGCAATCCAAGAACTAGAATCACTCAAAACCCTGAGGCATAATGTATCTTATATTGAGTTACCTATTTCTCACACCAAACTTCTTCATTCTCTTGTGCAGACACCAAAGTTGGATGAGTTGGATGTACAAAGGAAATTACAACTGCAAGAGCTAGAGGAAATTCATAATTACACTTATGAAAGCTCGAGAATCTACAAGGGAAAGACCAGAACCTTTCATGATCATATGATTTCCAGAAATTTTTTTGTTGAAATATAAAGTTTGGATACAGGTAAAATATTTAAGGTCAATGATCATCATTTAAAACCTTTTTACGAAGGTTCTTAGGTGCATACTGTTGATCAAACCATTTTGGAGTACCCAACGTAGGATGATTGTGAAGCTACGACATCTAGCCAAAGACGTTAAAGAAAGTCGATCTTCGAAGGCAACACAATTTTTCCTTTTAAATTTCTATTTTCTTTCTTTCTTTTTATTTTATTTTTATTTTCATTTTTTTCTTTTTCTGGAGTACAATTAATCTTGTTTTCTTCTTTAGGTCAAAAGATGAATTTTTGTAACACGTGGGCACATCTTATAAAAGTAGAATTATTCTTAAAGTCTCCACTATCTAGAAGATGTTTTTGTATAAGACGTGCCCACGTATAAAAACAACACCACTTATGGTTTAGGAAGCAAGATTAAAAAAATCACTATGCACTATCTCTTCTTTTCTCTATTTTCTTTGCTCTTTCAGAAGAAAGCGCACCACTAGCCATCCTCCCCGCTCCACCCGACCCTCATTTTTGCTCAGTGCGATAACCAACCCAATCGATGCATATCACCTTCATCCCCCAGCTCGTTACAAATATTTTAGTTGATGCTCAACATTTTCAGGGGAGTTTTCCACTCTTATTATTTTATGGTTTTTGAGCATCTACTTTTGATACATTGAGGACAATGTATGGATTAAGTGTGGGGGAGAGTATTTCATATATGGTTTTGCTTTGAACATAATTTTGCTTCAATTTTTGAAAAAAAACAAGTATGCTTTAGTTCTTTTTTGTGATTTTTCTCTTTGAAATTCCAGATTCTTTCGATGTTTGTCCTTACATGATTTAGATTGTTGTGAATTATCGAATTAAGTTGAAGCATAATAGGGGGTTAGCTTGAGTAATTGAATTCTTATTTGCTACACACTGGTTGATTACTCTTGATGACTGATTGAATGAAAAATGTGTGGGATTTAATACATGTTTACCTTTTATGCTAGTTTTTGGGCCAATGAGCACTCATTTTACAACATGCTCTATTTCTTGATTGAGTGATTGTCATACATAGTTAATTTTTCTATAACTTGCTTTGCTATACATGTCGAAGACCACATTTTAGAGTTGGATGCATCAAGAATGATAAGGGAATTTAGGTGAAACCATTTTAGCTTTCGTAAAGAGCCTACCCTAATTCTCATCCTTAGAAAGCCAATTTTGAGCCTGAGCCTTTTTGTTCAAAATTAACCATGGTACAAGCAAATATCTAATTCTTTTTGTTAATTTCCCCTCTTTTGAACCTTGAATTAGAAGATTGTATGAGTTTATTCACATGGAAATTTCAAATTATCTTGAGAAGATCGGAAGATGTTGGAATATAGTGATTCGAGTTGCAATCTCTTTCATTTGAAAAAAAATAAAAAAATATCGTGCAAAGGAAAGAAAGAGAGATTGTGCAATGAAAAAAAGTTATGTGGCTTGAATAGAACATTTGAGATTGAGTTCCATGTGGATAAGTTTGTATGACACATTCAATTAAACAACTCAAATTCATTTCCTACCAAACCTCACCTATGCCCCATTACACCCTGTTTAAGACCCTGAGGTTTTTATGCATTCAATTCATTGATTAGTGGCGGGGATGTGATAGGTTAGCAAGCTTATGGTAAAAATTTTCTATGTTTTGGCTTGAGTGTTTATTGACACCGTAAACACTTCGAGCGTATTGAGTGAATCCAATGTGAGGGTATTAAATGCCACTACATTTTGATTTCAGAAAGATTGATGGGGTGATTATTCATGTGTGTTAGTTTATGAGAATCTCTTCTATGAATTGCTCGTTCCTTACTTGTGTCTAGATTTAAGTCTTTAAGGCATGACAATTTTGATTGTGGAAGGATGAGTAAAGGAAGAATAAGGATTGATGTTGAGAAGAGTTATGAATTTGAACTAATGTATGCTTGAGGGCAATCATTAGTTTAAGTATGGGGGAATTTGATAAGATGCATATTAGTCATATATTCTATGATATTTTCCTCATATTTGAATAACTAAAATTGCTTAAATCATGGATTTTGATTATATTTCGTATTTTATGGATTAGGTTGAAGATTTGGATTAAACAAGTTCAAAATCCAATGAATAGCATGATCTTCACGAAATCCCTAAATTAAGGAGGAAAAATTAGAATTCAAGAAGTTGGCAAGATCAGAAGAGGTTTTCGCATAAGGTGTGGGTACTGCTTATTCATCCTAAGCTATCGCAGAAGAAATCTTCAGTTAAGGTGTGGGAACGCCTTACTAGCCCTATAACCCTAAATTTGGGTTATAAATTTACAAGGGAAAAGGAGTTTAATGATGGCCGAAAGATTCTATTGAATCATTCTTATCTTTAGAAAAGGATGAGGGTATTTAAAACGCCTATTTTTGTGAGATTTACTTTGGGGGAAACTTCCTTATCTAGAATAGGGCATTCCTTATAAAAGGGGAGCTAAGGTTTTCATATTTCTAAGTTTTCTTTAAGTTTATGTTTTTCTCTAGGATTATTTATAGACTTTATCTTTATTTTCTTTTGGTGTTTCTTTCAATTATACGTAGCTAAATACTTTTGTTCTAACTAGAGGATAATTGAAGTTTTGGTTATTTAAGGATTGTGAGATCTAAATAATTTTTATTGTTCTTTTACTTCTTCACTATTTATATATCTTCAGTTTTTATTAAGAATTATTATCTTGATTGATTATGCAAAGGGCCCATTGTTTAATTATCAGGTTGATAAATTGCCATTTAGAACTTTAAATCTGTAATTATTTAAACGTTCTAATATTAGTGGTAAAGTAACATAGTTGATTTTTGATTATGTTATGAAGGTATATAATCTAGTCTAAATGAATCGAACTTGTGTATTTTGTTGGCTAGAATTGGTGGTATCTATAGTGGTTAATGTTGTTGGTGGATTAAATCTTAAGCGCTTGTCTAGAGTTGTTCATTAACAAGGGAAATAATCAAAGAGCTTCTCTTGATCATCAAGAAACTAAGGAGAGACAGGTTGTTAGAGCTTGTCAATAACCATAACAGTTTAGTGAAAAGTAGAAGATTTTATCATTGCATCTATGATCAATTCTCTGAACCAATTCTGAAATTATACCTTTAGTTGTATATTTGCTTGATATTAATTTCTCTAAATTCTTAGTTGATTATAATTGCTTTTTATTTTTATTTTTTTCTCAATTTCAAAACCCCTTTTTTCTTTGCTTTAATTTTCATTAAAATAAGTCTACCCAATCACTGTGGATTCGACCTTGCTTATAGCTACTACAATTTATATTTGTAAAAAAAGTATTATTATTTGTTTGATTCGACACCAACCAGTCATTGGAAGAACTTAATGAAGTTATCATTCAATCCATTGATCTTAGAGCATGAGAGATGATCATGAATGGCTACTCTTTTCCAACGAAGAAGAAGATGAAAGAGTGGAGTGACCAAGAATGGAAGAGATGCCAACATAATGCCATGGCCATGCACATTTTATATTGTGCATTTGGTCTTAATGTATATAAAAGGGTTTCTTCATGTTCAAATGCGAAGGAGAAATGGGATAAGCTTGAAGAACTTCAAGTATATAAAGATGTATTCGATGAATTGTTTTTGGACTTTGAGACTATGAAATCCAAATACAAGAAATTAATTTCAAAATTTAAAGTCGAAAATGATTTCTTTTCAAAGAAAAATTGGATTTTGAAAATCAAAATAAATTTTTTAAAAATGATTTAGAGCTTTAAAAAGTAAAAAATTGAAAATTTTGATTTAAAAGTTAAGCTTGAATGTTTAACAAAGGAAATAGAAATAATTTCTCAAAACAATTCATAATGTTTAAAAAAGACAAAATGCTCCCATTGCCATTTTATGGTCACATAGAACATACTTGTCCTTTAAGACTTAGAAACCATTTTAAAATTAGACAAGTATGGGTTCCTAAGCGAATAAGGGACATTATCACTAACAATCAAGGATCCAAAGCAATTTGGATACCAAAATCCAAATAAATGTCTCTTGAAGGTGTGTGAGAGCAATTGTGACAAAAGTGAAGAAATTCAAATACTATAGCCACACAAGATGAGGAATGTGTAACCTCTATACTTAATGTTTTTGATTTTACATTATTGGTTGCTTTTTTGTTTTATGCATGCTTGGGTTTTTAAATATAAATGATCTTTTATTATTTCTCAATCTAACATATGTTGAAATGTGTTATGGTGAACATTTTAAAGCTTTTAATGATTTTTTCATAAAGACTTGACTCTTAAATTTAAATCAATTCAAACAAATTATTTATAAACATCGATTTAGACTAAAAAGTAAAATTCAGATATTTCAAGTACCTAATTAGACTGAAGTTTTAGGTATCAAGTTACACATTAATACCAAGTTCAGGTATCAAAATATAGATTTACCGAAAAAGTTAATTAGCTTTACATCGTCACCTAAAAAACTTGTCAATGTATTTGACGTTTCATTACATTCTACAAACATTTGCAGTGTAATTCCCTCGACAAAGTGATGGAAAACCCCTTCTTTAATATAGTTTGAAAGGGAAAAACAAAGGGTGGGGAAAATGGGAGCATTTATTCCACAAATAAGGATCGTCTCAAATATAAAATCTGGATTCTTGTTTTAATGAGAATTTTCAAACTTAGGTAAATCTATAGGCAATTGACCTATAGCTAGATAATTTACCATATTTGCATACCAAGGAATTGATTTTTGCGCTAACATCAGATTCTATTATGGGAATTCTTCTCAAAGTTGTGGATCTATTAAGGTAAGTAGAATGCAACTCAAATGATCTGAAACAAGATTATCACATCCCTTCTTGTCTTGTAAAAGCAGGATCCATCTAATATGTCTTGGTTTCTCCCTTTTTTTACTCTTCAGGTATTTTATTTCCAAATTGAACTCTTGTAAAAGCAGGATCCATCTAATATGTCTTGGTTTCTCCCTTTTTTTACTCATCAGGTATTTTAGAGCAGCATGGTCAGGAAAAAATAATAATTACTTTAATTCCAATAAATAAGATCTAAAGTTATCTAAAGCCAAAACAATAGAAAAATAATTCTTTTTCTGTTGTTGAGTAATTTTTCTGAGTTCAATCCAAAGTCTGTGAATTGTAGGCAATAACATGTGGATCTTTTTTGATTCTTTCACCAAGAACAGCTCCAACAATTGTATCCGATGCGTCACACAAAAGCTCAAAATCGTAATTCCAATTTGGAGCTTTAACGATTGGTGTCGTGATCAATTTCTCTTTAAGCACATCAAACGACTCTTTGTACTCGAGATTTAAGTAAAAAGCTTTATGTTTCTATATTAATTCACATATCGACCGTGCTAATTTTGAAAAATCCTCAATAAATCTTCGGTAAAAACCTACATGGCCAAGAAAAGATCAAACCTTCCTCACAGTTATGGGGTAAGGTAGTAAACGTATAACATATGTTTTCGATTTATCAATAGAAATACCATTAGAAGAAACTACATGTCCTAGAATCAATCCTTTGTCAACCATGAAATGACATTTTTCATAATTAAAAACAAAATTAAATTCCAATCATATTTAAACTACATTAGTTAAGTTTTCAAGGTACTCACCAAAAGAATTATCATAAATTGTGAAGTCGTCTATGAAAACCTCGATACCCTTCTCCACATAATCAGAAAAAATACTCAGCATACATCTCTGGAAAATAGTTGGTGTGTTACAAAGACCAAATACATCCGCCAATATGCAAAAGTTCCCAATGAACAAGTAAAGGTAGTCTTTTCTTGATCTTCTGGCGCTACTAGGATTTGGAAAAAAACATGAAAAACCATCAAGACAACAATAATGAGTTTGTCCAACTAATCTTTCAATAATTTGATTAATAAAGGGAAGAGGGAAATGATCTTTAAGAGAGTTCAACTTCATGTAATCAATACAGACTCGCCATCGGTTTCGAACTCTTGTTGGCACTAACTCCTCTTCTTGATTATCGAATATTGTAACTCTCATTTTCTCGGGGACTACATGAATACGACTTACCCAATTACTATCCAAAATCAGATAAATTATGTTGGCATCAAGAAGTTTCTAAATCTTTTTTTACCACTTCCATCATTGGCAGATTTAATCGTCATTGCCCTTCTCATGATGGGTTCACTCATTCTTCAATTTTGATCTTATGAGTATAAGTTTAGGGGATAACTCCTTTAATATCGATAATGGTCCACCCTATGGCTTCCTAGTGCACGAGCAACACCTTCACCAATGCTTCCTATTCTTCTTCGGATAATTTGTACTAGATGATATTTGGAAAAAGTCTTATTTTCACCAAGGAAGGCATATTTCAAGTGTTCTGAAAACTATTTTATTTCCAACTCTAGAGCCTGCAAAATGGAGGGTAATAATTTAGTTCTAGAGAAAGGTAAAATAAAATTAGAGTTAATTGAAAAAGTTTTTTCGAACTCCCTTTCCTCCTTTTTGTGGCAAAATTCAAAATACTTGCAAAAAATATAAGAAATATTAGTCTTAAAAACCTTATCAATTAAAGGGTCGACTACATCAATAAAATTAATTATTTGAACCCGATCTGGATATTTTATAGCTTTATAAATGTCGAATTCGATGACCTTTCCATCAAACTCAATAGTCAATATATCGCTTCTTACATCGATCACGTATTCACGATGCTTAGGTAAGGTCGACCTAGTAGAACTTCTGAAAAAGTATTCATCTTGTCATTTTCATGTCAATTATATATAAATCGTCAGGAAAAATAAGAATGTCAACCCTCACCAAAACGTTTTTGAGCACTCCCTCCGGATAAATGATAGAACGATCCACAATCTGTATAGTCATTTGTGTTTCCTTCAAAGGCTCGTTAGTAATCATTTTATAAAAAAGAAAGCGACATCACATTGATTGAAGCTCCTAAATCACACATTGCACGTTTATTAAAAAAATTACCTATTTTACAAGGTATAGCGAACATACCTTGATCCTTCATTTTGGGTTGAAGCTTCCGAGGTCAAAACCGCTGAAACATGCTCTATCAAATTTACCTTTTCATGGTAAATTAGTTTCTTTTTTGTGGTACAAAGTTCCTTAAAAAGGCAAGCATACCTCAGGACTTATCGGATTACATCAAGGAGAGGTATTTTAATTTGTACTTTCTGGAATATTTCTATAATTTCCTTCTCCTCGGCTCTCTTGTCATACCTCAACAATATTGAGGGGAAGGGCAGTACAATTTCATGGGAAGAAAGAAAAGAAGGAGAGACTATTTAATGAAAAGAAGTAGGAAAAGAAAGATAAGGGAAAAAATTGCACCTTGATTGTCGAATTGTGGCGTGTTTTTATTTTATTTAAAATATGTGACCTCTTCTTCTTCTGGGACTTTGGGATTAATAAAGGTTCCACTTCGGAAAGGGATATCACTAATATTCTGTCTTGAGTTTAACTACATTTGAGAAGGTAATCTTTCCTACGACTCAAGTATTCTCATGATTTGAGCGAGTTGTCTCACTTGCTTATCCAACTCTTGAAAATGTGATTCAATTCTGCTTTGGAATCATTCCTGGGAGGTGACTAATTTTTCTTGGGAAGCAACTAATTTCTCTTGAGAAATCACCAATTTCTCAATTATTGCCTCCAAAGATGTCTTCTGTGATTGTTGTTGTGGAAAGGCTTCGGTTGATACATAGGCTTCGAATTCTGTGCATAACTGAAGTTCGTATGGTCTCGTCATCCCACATTGAATGTATTTCCATACAGATAGTGTGGTCTTTTTGGAGGTCCTGGAAAGCTTCATATGGTGTTGACTTGTGCATTATTTCCTTCTTGCAACATTGGGCAACAATCTTTCGGATGATCCGACATCCTGCATATCCCACATGCTCTTGTTACTCTAGATTACTCTGTAATAAGTGAATTAACCACTTCAGTCAATTTATCTAATTTTTTTTAAGAGAAAAATAGTTATCTAGTGAACTAGTCGGCTGGGTTCACTTGAAAATTGCTTAAAGTTGGCTGCCATTGTGGGAATTAATTTTCTCGCCGTTGTTCTTGTCATATTGATTAAGGCTCCTCCGCTTATGGCATCAACCATTTTCATTTCTAAAGGTGACAAACCTTCATAAAAAAATATTACATCAACGTCTGATCGCTTAATTTGTGCTATGGAAAACTTGCACAAAGTTTTTTGAATCTTTCCCAATAACCGTAAAGAGTTTCTTCTGGTTTTTGCCGAATTGAAAGAATGCTCATTCGTAACTCGCTTGCTTTGGCTGCTGGGAAGTGGCTATAAAAAAATATGACTCATGAAAGCCCATGAATTAACTGAGTTTGGAGGTACGTAAAATAACAAGTGCTTGTGTGAATTTTCATTGGGAATACCTCAGAAAGTGGAAAGGAGATGAATAAGGTCAGTCTTCAAAAGAAATGGAACTTCACCTTCTGGAAATACTATGCAAAGTGACATTTGAGTACTAGGAGCTGCGACTAGCTCTCAGATTGTTTGTTATTCTGCCATTGAGATCTGATATTTATTTTTTGATTCAGTGTAGGCGTCAATTTCAGATTCTGTTTCTAGATCTGGATTGATTTTCAAACTTTTCTCTTGTTCTTCTTGTCTTTTTATTTTTTCTCAAAGCGTTTGTGCGTGGAGTCTTCAGACTCTTGCTTCAATATCCGGGTTAAAATCTAGTAATTCTCAAGGGTTGTTCCTCGTCATAAATAAAAAACTAAAGAAAATAATCAGTAACTACAACTAGTCCCAGCAACGACGCCAATTTGACGTGGTCATTTTTTGCTTCAAAATAAGTTCCTTGTTCTCAAATAAAAAAGAAAATTTAATGTAGTATAGGAGAAGTAGGGTCGAACCCACAAGGACTAAGGAGATAGATAAATTTCTTGATTCTTGATTTAGAACCTTGGCATGATCTTGCGTGAAAGAAAATGAAATGGGGGTTTGTGGTTGAAGAGAGATAAAATGTAAGAAAAATGAAATTGAAAGAAAGATTGTAAAGAAAAGAAAGGAAATTAATGAAAGTAAAACCTTGGAAAAATCAATGGATTAAATCAGCCTTAGGCATTCGCTCTTACTCAAATTCTTCGTATCATCGAAATAGATTTATCTTTCGGGATTCACGTCGGTAACTTTATCTTCAAGGACAAATACTTATGACTAACTTGTATAATGAATACTCAAGAAGGATTCTTGGATCTCATATTTGGAAATTGATATAATCAACATTAATTGTTGTATATCAAGAACCATTAAAGTGCATAAAACCGAATCAGATGGTTATTCCAATCAAAACTGTTTCTGATCTCAATTCCCACTTTAGAAATAATTTGCTAATTGTGTTCTTGGGAAGTTCATTTTCTATCAATTAGCCGACCCTTACTCCTAAATGTTTAATCGCAACAACATTTCGACCATCGACTATCCTTGGTTTTGAAAATTGTTTTGATTTGAAATAAGCACAGAGAAATGAGAAATGTATCCTAAGTTACTTTAGTGTTTTTCAATTCTCACGTTAGAATTGATTCATCCCTTAGCCCTCGGCTTAGAAGAAAATTAGCTAAGCATGACCAAAGTCATGCTTAGCAATTTAAAACAAGCTTACAATAAAATAAACAAAGTAAAGAATTTTTTTTATAAAGCGAAAAGAAAGAAAGAGCAAGAAAGAAATATTTTTGATAATTGAATGAATGATGAATAAGGCTTACCCTTAGAGTGTATTTATAGCCTTTTAAAAACCTAGAAAAGCACTCACAATACAAAAGATAATTATTTGAATTTAAATCCTAAAAATAAAAATATAAATCCTAAAAACTTGAATTTTAAATTTCTTGAAATGCTCCAACCGTCCATCCATATTTTAGAAGTTGTTGACTGGAAGTTGTTGACTGCTACTGACTCACTACCATATCATCATTTTATGCCCATTGTTCCAACCTTGATTCTAGAACAAAAAGTGCAATTTTTAGGTCTTTTAAGTATATTTTATAAAAGTCATTGCGCTACACAAAAATCATATTGTAGAACTAATATTTTGATATAACAAATAAGTGCAAAACTATTTTTGGACCAAATTGAATTTGTTCAAACTTTGCAAAAATAATTCAAAGTTTTTAAGTTTTTAAAAGGTAAAACAAACAATTTTGGGTCAGGTTTCAAAATCCCTTCAAGAGGTCTCGAAACCCCCTTAAAGGTTTCGAAACCTTCTTGCCCAACGGTCAAAATTTTAAGTGAAGGTTTCGAAACCCCCTTAAAGGTTTCAAAACCCCTACGCAGAATTGTAGATTTTTCAGCTCCCAACGGCTCCAAATCATCCCCAATGGCTAAAAATGACTAGTTACTCATTCTAACATATAAAACAAGTTGATGACACTTGCAAAAGGTTACCAACACCTCTCCAAGCATTCATACACAACATAAAAGTTTTTAAATCCTTATTTTCTTTCTCTTGTACATATTTGTGTTATATAAGTGAAGGTTTTGAAACCCCTGAGCAGAATTGTAGATTTTTTAGCTTCCAATGGCTTCAAATTATCCTAAATGGCTAGAAATGGCTAGTAACTAATTCCAACATATAAAAATATGTTTAAGACACTTTAAGAAAGTTACCAACACCTATCCAAGCATTCATACACAAGAGAAAAGTTTTTCAATCCTTATTTTCTTTCTCTTGTAAATATTTGTGTTTTGAGCTTAATTGTACATCCTTAGGTTTTGTATTTTTAGCTAAATCTCTGTAAATACCAACATAGAGAGGTCTTCTAGTTTACACATTTCTTATCCTTCGTAAAGGGGTTTTGGTTCCAGCTAAGCCTTTAAAAAGCTAGGGAGTTTGTAAAGGTAATCTCTTTATCCTTGAAAAAGAAAGAATAAAATAGTCGATTTGTTCAAAAATCCTAAGTGAGGAGCTTAGGTAGTGGATGTAGACTTCATTGAGGGAGTTGAACCACTATAATCAATGTGTAAATTTTCCTATCTTTATACTCATTACTCTCTAAACTTCAAAAATCCAATTCACCCCTCTTGACATATTTCGATTGATCGAACGAGATTTATTGAACCTAACACATATGAAAACATCCATTTCCTTAGTAAACATGAACAAAAAAAGAGCATTAAAGCACAAAAGGTAGCATAAATAAACACTAGTGTATAGAGCTTAATTACATATCTTTTATATCTATTCTTGTGAGATTAATCCTTGTAAACACATACCTAGAGAGGTCTTCTTGTTTACACAAGTTGTCCTTTGTTGAAAATGGGAGTGGTTCTAGTTTAACCTCGAAAAACTAGAGAATTGTAAAAGTTACTATTGAGCCTTAAAAAAGAAAGCACAAATTATTGAATTTGTTAGAAAATCCTTAGTGTGGAGCTAAGGTAGTGGGTGTAGATTTGGTTGAGAAGTCGAACCACTATATATCATTGTGCCAATTTTTCTATCTTTTATTGTTTTCACACCAAAGAATTTAAAGGTCAATTCCCCTCTTGGCGGTTTTCGGTTGATCATTTCAAGCCCAACAATTGGTATCTGAGCGAGTCATAATCAACTGTTTAATAACCTTGTGAATATCCTAGAAGCACTATATCAATTTCATATTCAACCGAGAAGATGGCTTCCAATTCTGACTCATTCTACATGGAGGAATCTCAACCGATCGATAAGCCTCCATTTTTTAATGGAGCTAATTATGGTCATTGGAAGAACTTAATGAAGTTATTCATTTAATCCATTGATTTTAGAGCAGGGGAGATGATCATGAATGACTAATTTTCTCCAACGAAGAAGAAGATGAAAGAGTGGAGTACCAAGAACGGAAGATATGCCAACTGCCATGGCCATGCACATTTTATATTGTGCATTTGGTCTCTATGTATGTAAAGGGGTCTTCATGTTCAAATGCCAAGGAGCTATGGGATAAGCTTGAAGAACTTCAAGTATGTAAAGATGTATTCGATGAATTATTTTGAAAATTTGAGACCATGGACTCCAAATACAAGAAATTGATTTCAAAATTTAAAGTTAAAAATGATTTTCTTTTCAAAGCAAAATTGGATTTTCAAAATCAAAATAAAATTTTGAAAAATAATTTAGAGCTTTCAAAATTTAAAATTGAAAGTTTCGAAAAAGAAAATTTTGATTTAAAAGTTGAGGTTGAATGCTTAACAAAAGAAAAAAAAAATAATTTCTCAAAACAATTCATCATGTTTAAAAAAGACAAAATGCTCACATTGCCATTTTATGGTCACGTAGAACATACTTGTCCTTTAAGACTTAGAAAACATTTTAAAATTAGACAAGTATGGTTTCCTAAAGGAACAAGGGACATTAACACTAACAATCAAGGATCCAAAGCAATTTGGATACCAAAATCCAAATAAATGTCTCTTGTAGGTGTGTGGGAGCAATGATGACAAAAGTGAAGAAATTCAAATGCTTTAGCCACACAAGATGAGGAATGAGTACCCTCTAAACTTAATGTTTTTGATTTTACATTATTGGTTGCTTATTTATTTTATGCATGCATGAGTTTTTTAATATAAATGATCTTTTATTATTTCTCAATCTCATGTATGTTAAAATGTGTTATGATGAACATTTTAAAGCTTTTAATGATTTTTTTTCATAAATTTTTGTTTATCATAATGATTTTTGGTCAAATTTATTTTTCATGTTGTTTTAAACAAAATTTTCTTATTTTGACCTTAAATTTAAATGTTTATGCATGTGTTTTAAATTTACAAATGATATCTCTCTAACAATTGATATCTAGTTTCCAATGCATAACATTTGTAAAGACTTTATGCATATGAATTATAATGCCTCATTTTTTATATTGCATAAAAAACAATTGACTTAGATTTATTGATTTTCATGTGCTACTAATGTTCTTCTCTCTTATCTTATTGAAATTCAATATTATTTGAAGTGTCAAAGTTTTAAGCTAATTTTTTTTTGGAATGCATTTGTTGAGGGGGGAGCTTTGATTTTTCAAATGATTTTAAATTAAAATTCTATACTTACTCTTCATTGTTATTTTGAACCAAAAAGTTTGAATTATTTTTTATATAACAAAAAGGGGGAGAAGTGTAAGGTTTGAAAATTTCAAATTCTCAAAGAAAAAAGAGGAGCTTAAAATATTTTTAAATATTGTCTCTTTTTCAAATAATGTTTTGCTAAGGGGGAGCTTTTGCCAAAAACTATTTTTTCAAAGGTTTTATTATATCGAAAAGGAGGAGATTGTTGAACATATATTTTGATATAACAAATAAGGGCAAAATGTATTTGGACTTAATAAAATTTGTTCAAATGATTAAAAAATAATTCAAAGTCCATAAAACTTGAAAAATGTTTTCCATGTATTTTTACTTGAAAAGCTAGGGAGTTTTTGAAAGTTCTCTTTATCCTTGAAAAAGAAAGAACAAATTAGTGGACTTGGTTGAAAATCCTAAGTGAAGAGCTTAGGTAGTTGATGTAGACTTTATTGAGGGAGTTGAACTACTATAAATTATTGTGCAAATTTTTCTATCTTTATACTCCTTACTCCCTAAACTTCAAAAAGCAAATTCACCCCCCTCTTGGCTTATTTCGGTTGATCGAACGAGCTTCATCGAACCTTACACACAAAAAAACATCTAATTCAGTAGTAAACATGAACAAACAAAGAGCATTAAAGCACAAAATGTAACACAAAATAAACACTAGTCAGTGGCTACACCTATCCAAGCTTAGAGATCAAGAGAGAAGAGTATTTATTTTCATTTCCTTCATTTTTCTCTTGTACATAAGTGTATAGAGCTTAATTGCACATCTTTTATATCTATTCTTGTGAGCTTAATCCTTGTAAACACCTACCTAGAGAAGTCTTCTTGGTTACACAAGTTATCCTTTGTTGAAAAGGGGAGTGGTTCTAGTTTAACCTTGAAAAACTAGAGAATTGTAAATGTTACTCTTGAGCCTAGAAAGAATAAATTAGTGAATATGTTAGAAAATCCTTAGTTTGGAGCGAAGGTAGTGGATGTAAACTTAGTTGAGAAGTCGAATTACTATATATCGTTGTGCCAATTTTTCTATCTTTTGTTGCTTCCACACCAAAGAACTTTAGAGGTCAATTCTCCCCTCTTGACGGTGTTCGGTTTATGGTTTCAAGCCCAACAGTTCTACTTATAATAATAAATTTCTTATGAGATTGGTAAAATTATGGTGTACAGACACTGGTTCATATACGATTAAATATAAACTCAACTTGCTTAACCTGATAAGTACATACGTTATTTAATTAAATTGAAATTCTTTTCATTGTTGGATCTCTAGATCACTTGACCTGTGTGTTTTAATTTCGTATGAATAAATTTACGATAAAAATGTGTGGAATTTGATTTCTTTGATCATTATTATCTCTAGTTTCTAGTCTTTTTGATTTCATAAAAAATGTTTGACTGTTTATAAAGATACATTGTTTTTATTGAAAACTATCGTACATTGCTAAGCTTTATCTTTGTGAGCTTAACCTTTCTGGTAGAATTAATATGCAAATGTATTGTTTTTATAGTAAAAATTAACGAATATGGAAGGCCATTCATGGTGTAAAATATATCGCCTTGAACTGCACCTTTGATTTATAGTGATCTTAGAATATATAAAAGAAATTTGTAATAAAGCATTATGATTTTTTTATCTATTAAACGATGAGATATTTTTTGAAGGTCCATGGCAACAAATATGGTATGGTAACTTTCTTAGCCGCGTTTAACTTAATCAGTGTTAAAAAATTTCAAATAGAGCCCCACAATGTTAACGATTGAAATTTCAAACATGATATTAATTATAGAATTTTGAATAAGATATGCATATTAGTTGCACGTAAATATATTAAAATTTTATGTCATACTAATAAGTGAATAAGATATTAATCGTGATAAAAAGATTATGGATCAAGAATTTTGATGATATTTATTCGATTAGTATATTCTAATTATAATGGTTGGATATTGTTGTTATCCTTTATGACAGTTTTTGAGATAGATAACAAAAGGTAAAAACTCAAAGGTTGATTTGTCAATATTAATTTTTTATTATTTGTGAGATTTGACATTTTTATTTGTGGTTATGATTTTATCAGAAAAAATTATTGTTTAACGTTTACAATAGTCTCTGCGAGAGCAATCATGACGATGATGGCATTGCTAACAACCTCTAGGTACACTTACTATGATTTATATTTATTTGTCATATTTCTCATAGTAATTCGATATTAACTTTTGTATTACAAAATTTATAAAAAGTTCCAAAAGAGCTAAATGTATTTCCATTTGAATAAATAATATTATGACATATAATGTACTTTCAAGTTTTGAGGAAACATGTATTTTAAAATTTTCTAATTTTCTTTTCATTTGTACTATATGTATTATGGTAAAGCAAAAGTTTACAAGTTTAAACTTTTAATTAATTGGCGTGATTGAGTAGATCATCCCAGTAAATAATGATACGTAAATTATTAAGATTTACATAAATATTAATTAGAAGTACCTGAAGTTCTTGTGTTCTTTGTTCTTAAAAGAAATTTAGAACATCACTAGTTAAAGTTGATATTGAATATCTTGCATATTTGACTGAAATATGGGATGATTTATCAATAAAGTGAAAACTTTTAATATGATTTCAGTAGATGTATCTAGAAGATGGTCCAATATATGTTGTTGATTTATAATATGTAGTTTGTGAGATTACAAAAGAAAAAGTTTCAGATTATCCAATTAGGATTATTCGTCTTGCTAAACTTAATGAGTTTGTATTACAAACTTATAAAGATTATATTGTTTATCAATTGAAATAACTGTCACAAAGGTTATTGTTTATGAATAAATAGTTTAACAAAATTTTTAATTGATATTTAATATCTAAACTATGAGAACAAACCTTATAGTATCTATATGATAATTCACATATAGAACTTATACACATCAAGCCAATAAGTTATACTCCTTATGATTAGAAGCCATATATTTCACATTATGAAATTTTTTGTTTTTTATTATATGTTCATATTAATCCACCACATGTAACATCCTAAATACCGGGTTAGTGACCAAATTGAAATATTTCAGAATTTGGTGATTAAAGTAGAATAATTGATAGTTCAATGATTTATCTGTAAATATTTCCTAAAAGTTGTTAGTAATTATTAAAGGAATTAAAGGGTAAAATGGTCATTTGGCATGGAAAATTTTTATATTCCTTTTATAAGATAAGGGAACCACGTGGGAAATGAGAGAATTCTCTAGAGTTTTCTTTCTTCTTCTTCCTCCTTCAGTATCTCCAAGCTCAAAGGTGAGTTTCTTTGCTTGTTGATTAATTATTGATTTTAAGGTTAGGTTATGATCATTAGATTATAATTAAGCTTAAGGAAAGCTTAATTTGTTCTAAAATAACAAGATGAAAGATATAGAAGAGATTAAAGAAACTGAGTTTTTAGATGAATTTCTGGAAAAGAGTTAATAAGTGAAATTTGAGAAGGAATTTGACTTGTAATCACTAAGAATAAGAGATTTATTAAGTTAGAAAGGATTAATAACAAAGTTGAAAGTTTAGTAAGATTCTTAATTTTAAGAATCATGATGAGATATGGAAGATAGAGACGGTTTATATGAATACAAGTTGGTTTAAGTAATGATAGTTGAGTTTAATGACATGATAGGGGCTTAAAATAGAAGAATTGAAGGAAAAGTTAAGGATTTTCGGGTGTAAAATACAAATTCTGGGCAAAGTGAATCGATGCACATTCAATATGTATCGATGCACTTTCAAATAAATGAACATCGAACGCAATTAGTGCATCGATGCATAAGGAGTGCATCGATGCATCCTCTTAAGAATAAAAAATCAAAGGTCAATTATGTACCGATACACATGTTAAGGAATGCATCGATACACTGTAGAGTGCATCGATGCACACCTTTATTAAAAGATGAAAATAACTTTCTTTTAGCCTAAGAAATGATAGATTAGAATACATCAATTGGATATTGATATGTATCAATGTATGATTATATAGATATCGAGCACGAACAAGTTCCAGAATGATTATCAAGTTAAGATTCTATCGAAAGAGAGGAAATCATAAAAATGGATTGGAATGTAGTGAGGCCAAGGTGAGTGCATACAAGTTAGTTTATGATGTTTAATGGAAATAAGACTTGCGACGAGTCTATTTCCTATATTAGAATGCATGAATTTATGATCATATGCATATGTTTGATTTGGGTATATGTGATATATATTATAGTATGTATTAAATGATTTGTGTGAATACATGTAGTGTGATAATTTATAGGAATTAATATGAATGATCTATATGATTTCATGGGAATGTGAAATAGGTTATATGATAGGTGACCATACATGTTACATAGTAAATGTGATCAATTATAAGAATATATATAATATATTTATATGATAACATGAGAAGGGTGATGAGTTAAATAAGATTATACTATAGAGTAATATGAGAATAATATATTAGTGAAGGGAATTGAGTATAAATGATGATGCCAAACAATAAGATAAGTGTTATAGAGAAGAAGTATACTTAAAGAGAATTATGGTATAGGAGTTATGTAAAATTTAACTAAATAAATAGATTAACTTATTATACAAATAATATTAGATATGTGATATAAATTATATGTTATGGTATAAATAATTATGAGAATAAATGGAAAAATGAGACAAGATAAGTATTTACTTATAGGATAATATGAGATTATATGAATATATAGTATAACTTTAAGAGGAAGAATCGGGTGTTATATGATTTAGGTATGGAAATGATCTATGTGTAAGTAAATTATGTGATTATGTGACTATCTGTGAAATGGAGTAAACTAAGTAATTATAAGGTATGTGAATATAGGTATATAAAATAAGCCACATGACTATGAATTAGGTGAAATTAAGTGGTGAGAATGATATGGCAGAAAGCTACCAGAGAATATGTTATGCGAAGATATAAGAACAATTATAAGCTATGTGATATGCGAGTTTATGAAAAATTTCTACGTGCAAGTGATCTACGTGTATGTGTGATTTATATGGAAATGAACTACTTGACTACGTGTGATCTTATAAAAATGTAATAATGAGACTATGTGTATATATGAATGTGTGATAACATAAATATTAATGCCCATGTTATGTGTTATGAGAGCTAGATGTATAGTTGGCATGCTAAGAGTCGAGGGTCTACGCGGTCCTTCGGGATATATATGTATTCTTTGGAACATGTATGAGGTCTTTTGAGACACATATTTGGTCCTTAGCATATGTATATGATTCTTAAGGAATTTTCTACGTGGTCCTTAGGGACATTATATATGGCACTTCGGTGTAATTCTACGAGGCACTTCGGTGCAATTCTATGTGGCACTTCGTGCATTTATACGAGCTGTGGTGACAACATTAGTGCACAACCCCTAGAGACTCACATATCAATAGTTCTCACATATGTACATGGGCTAATAAAGAAATGATAACAAATATATATTGTGATATGATAAATTTTATAGCAAGGACATATTGAGGTATATGTATAGTATATGATTAAGAAAGTTAGGTATATGTGCTATGTGATTAAATGATAAGTGACTAATGATGATTTATATGCTTGCATGTACTTCTTATTAGATAATCTGATATGATTTATATGATGATGTATGTATTGCTTGGTTAATTGAATAATATGTTGAGTAAGAAAAAAATAGATATAAGAGGATATAATTATAAGATATAAATGATAAGAATACTGATAGTGGATTAAGGTTAGAGATTTAAAATAATGTGTGATATGTATATGTATATGTATATGCGTATAGTATATTATATATAATGTTATATTGTTTTGATGTGCCATTATAATATGATATGTTCATACAAGTTTAAGCATTCAGAGTTTTCTTTATAAG
This sequence comes from Hibiscus syriacus, assembly GCF_006381635.1. Lineage (NCBI taxonomy): Eukaryota > Viridiplantae > Streptophyta > Magnoliopsida > Malvales > Malvaceae > Hibiscus > Hibiscus syriacus. Next base: position 52,884 of record NW_024062824.1, on the reverse strand, counting down.
TTTAATGCCTCACTAAGTCATAGACTTAGCGTGTGATTGTTTCACATGTAGGTTACAGAAGCGAGAAGAGAAGCGAAGAAGAGCAAGACATGTCAGCATCTCCCTTACAAAATTTCAGATCAGAAAATAGATGATTTAAATGTATTTGGTTATTTTGAATATAGTTGGCATGTACTAATTGATTGAGTTAAATATTCTCTGATCAATTTTGGTTATTGTGGTCAATTTATATAAATAAACCGCTTTTACTTTAATGAAAGTTTTAAATTTTCTTTGAATTTTGTCAGGAGTCAAAGTTTGAAAAGTCAATGTGACACCTCAGACTCGTATTCGGGTCAGGTACGGGTCTGAGGGTTTTACATTTAATGGTATCAGAGCTAAGGTTTAGCCGATTCTCGGTATAAACCGAAGTCCATAGTGTCGTAAAATGTGTACATGCCAACACAGAGTGAAAAATTTCTGATATGATAGTTTAAGGAGTATGTTGTCTTACTAATAGAATAAGATTAGTTTAATATAGTAGAAATTTGATTATGAGAATTTCAAACAAAGCGAGGGGTGAACCTGATGGTAGTAGCAATTCACCTGCCTTGGCCAGGCAGGAGGAAGAGCAGACACCTTAGGAAGTGCCTCATAAGATCAAAGACTGATTTCAGAAAATTGAAATCATATTAGAATAGTAATATAAAGTTTTCATAGGTTTGAATAGGAAAAGTGATATGAAGTATTCTTATTATTTCATGGATATGATAGAATATGGTGAACAAGTGTCACCATAAGAAAGTTAAAAGATATAAGGATGTGGTTAGAATTTGTAGAGAGTTCGAGAATAAGTGCATCAGTGACAAGCGTATAAGATATATACATCCAGAGTTTATGAGATTGAAATAAAGGAATAATACTGTGTATAAGCAAGAATGTGGATAGAATACGGGTTTACATTTTAGATCGAAAGAGTCAGCGTTAGCTAACCAGATTATGTGATGGAAAATATATAGAAATATAAAATTTTGAGATTTTGTCAGGATAAGACAACCAAAGATGAGGTGGATCGGGATACAGTTGTATATTTTGATCATAATAATGTGACATAGTGAAGAAGATGAGGATTCGTATGTTTGAGTAAAGCTAAGGATTGATAATAAGAGTTTAATAATGGGTACATCAGTGATCCGTTTATAAAAAATAAAGAAAGTTAGAACGTTGAGTTGGAACAACGGAAATTACATGGTGTATGAGAATAAATGTGGATTTGATAAGTTAAGTAAACTATCGCTGAGATAATTCCGACTGAAAGGAATGTATATGAATGGTTCGATGAAGGTTTATGTTTTAGATTGGAATAATTGGTGCTGACTAACATAATTATGTGATGATAAGTGTATTAAGTTAAAGGATTAGAAGATGTTGTCAGGGTAAATTAACTAAGTATGGTGTGAATTGAGACATGATTATATATTTTGATCACAGAAATGTAAGGTAATAGAAGAGACAAGAGAATAATAATGTATATGAATAAGAGTGTGGTTTGGATAAGTGAATAAATTGCACTGGTTTGATTTCAACTGAGAAGATGAAAATGAGTAGTATGATTAGGGCTTATGCTCTAAATTGAAACATTGTTATTGATTAATTGTAATAGTATGAATAATAAAGTTATAAGATTTGAAGAAAAGATAAAGTTAAGTTAATCAAGTATGATGTGGATTTGGATATGGTTTTGATCATATAGATATGATGTAGGCAAGGAAATAAGTATTTGTATGTTTAAAAAGGGGGCTTTGAGGAAGGAAATATATGTACAAGAAATGGTAAAGAATGAGGTTCTATGTAAGTAAAGTGGATTATCAAAGTTATAAAGATACGATGAAGATCGGTAATTAGAGATGAGTATAAATGATAAGAAAAGAGTATGTGAACATTAAAGAAAAAGATATGATATGTATAAGAAGATTTTGATTTTGAAGGAAAGAAAGAATAAAGGGATAGGAAAAGATTGTGTGTATAGTAATACAGACAAGGATTAAGAAATGAGCAAAAACTTGATTTATGTGCAAAGCACATAGAGAACGAGGGAAAAGATCAATTGATCCATAATATTGAGGAATAAGGATTTGGGGTTACTGTCCATATAATGAATAATATTATATGGACTTATAAATATGTGAACGTATATGAAGAATTGAGTATGGGAAAATGGTAAGTTTGCTAGTGGTAACATGAAAGATTAAGGAAAGCAACATGAAAATATTAGAAGTCAGGATATTATAAAGGTATGCAGTGAAAATTCGAGGATGAATTTTCTTTAAAGGAGGGGAGATTTGTAACATCCTCAATACCGGGTTAGTGACTAAATTGAAATATTTTTGAATTTGGTGATTAAAGTAGAATAATTGAATAGTTCAATGATTTATCTGAAAATATTTCCTAAAAGTTATTAGTAATTATTAAAGGAATTAAAGGGCAAAATGGTAATTTGACATGGAATATTTTTATATTCCTTTTATAAGATAAGGGAACCACGTGGGAAAGGAGAAAATTCTCCAGAGTTTTTTTTCTTTCTTCTTTTTCTTCCTCCTCCAGTATCTCCAAGCTCAAAGGTGAGTTTCATTGCTTGTTGATTAATTATTGATTTTAAGGTTGGATTATGATCATTAGATGATAATTAAGCTTAAGGAAAGCTTAATTTGCTCTAAAACAACAAGATGAAAGATATAGAAGAGATTAAAGAAACTGAGTTTTTAGATGAATTTCTGGAAAAGAGTTAGTAAGTTAATTTTGAGAAGGAATTTGACTTGTCATCACTAAGAATAATAGATTTATTAAGTTAGAAAGGATTAATAACAAAGTTGAAAGTTTAGTAAGATTCTTAATTTTAAGAATCATGATGAGATATGGAAGATATAGATGGTTTATATGAATACAAGTTGGTTTAAGTAATGGTAGTTGAGTTTAATGACATGATAGGGGCTTAAAATAGAAGAATTGAAGGAAGAGTTAAGGATTTTCGGGTGTAAAATACAAATTCTGGGCAAAGTGTATCGATGCACATTCAATGTGTATCGATGCACTTTCAAATAAATGAACATCGAATGAAATTAGTGCATCGATGCATAAGGAGTGCATCGATGCATAAGGAGTGCATCGATGCATCCTCTTAAGAATAAAACATCGAAGGTGAATTGTGTACCTATGCACAAGTAGTGCATCGATGCACACGTTAAGGAATGCATCGATACAATATAGAGTGCATCGATGCACACCTTTATTAAAAGATGAAAATAGCTTTCTTTTAGCCTAAGAAATGATAGATTAGAATACATCAATTGGATCATGATATGTATCAATGTATGATTATATAGATATCGAACACGAACAAGTTTCGGAACGATTATCAAGTTAAGATTCGATCGAAAGAGATGAAAATCATAAAAATGGATTGGAACGTAGTGAGGCCAAGGTGAGTGCATACAAGTTAGTTTATGATGTTTAACGGAAATAAGACTTGCGACGAGTCTATTTCCTATATTAGAATGCATGAATTTATGATCATATGCATATGTTTGATTTGGGTATATGTGATATATATTAATGTATGCATTAAAAGATTTGTGTGAATACATGTAGTGTGATAATTTATAGGAATTAATATGAATGATCTATATAATTACATGGGAATGTGAAATAGGTTATATGATAGGTGACCATACATGTTACATAGTAAGTGTAATCAATTATAAGAATCAATATAATAGATTTATATGACTACATGAGAAGGGTGATGAGTTAAATAAGATAAGACTATAGAGTAATATGAGAATAATATATCAGTGAAGAGAATTGAGTATAAATGATGATGCCAAACTATAAGATAAGTGTTATAGAGAAGAAATATACTTAAAGAGAATTATGGTATAGGAGTTATGTAAAATTTAACTAAATAAATAGATTAACTTATTATACAAATAATATTAGATATGTGATATAAATTATATGTTATGGTATAAATAATTATGAGAATAAATGGAAAAATGAGACAATATAAGTATTTACTTATAGGATAATATGAGATTATATGAATATATAGTATAACTTTAAGAGGAAGAATCGGGTATTATATGATTTAGGTATGGAAATGATCTATGTGTAAGTAAATTATGTGATTATGTGTGAAATGGAGTAAACTAAGTAATTATAAGGTATGTGAATATAGGTATATAAAATAAGCCACATGACTATGAATTAGGTGAAATTAAGTGGTGAGAATGATATGGCAGAAAGCTACAAGAGAATATGTTATGAGAATATATAAGAACAATTATAAGCTATGTGATATGTGAGTTTATGAAAATGTTCTACGTGCAAGTGATCTACGTGTATGTGTGATTTATATGGAAATGAACTACTTGCTACGTGTGATCTTATAAAAATGTAATAATGAGACTATGTGTATATGTGAATATGTGATAACATAAATATTAATGCCCATGTTATGTGTTATGAGAGCTAGAGGTATAGTTGGCATGCTAAGTGTCGAGGGTCTACGCAGTCCTTCGGGATATATATGTATTCTTTGGAACATGTATGAGGTCTTTTGAGACACATATTTGGTCCTTAGCATATGTATATGATTCTTAAGGAATTGTCTACGTGGTCCTTAAGGACATTATATATGGCACTTCGGTGCAATTCTACGAGGCACTTCGGTGTAATTCTACGTGGCACTTCACTGCATTTATACGAGCTGTGGTGACAACATTAGTGCACAACCTCTGGAGACTCACATATCAATAGTTCTCAGTAATGTACATGGGCTAATCAAGAAATGATAACAAATATATATTGTGATATGATAAATTTTATAGCAAGGACATGTTGAGGTATAGGTATAGTATATGATTAAGAAAGTTAGGTATACGTTCTATGTGATTGAATGATAAGTGACTAATGATGATTTATATGCATACATGTACTTCTTATTAGATAATCTGATATGATTTATATGATGATGTCTGTATTGCTTGGTTAATTGAATAATATGTTGAGTAAGAAAAAAATAGATATAAGAGGATTTAATTATAAGATATAAATGATAAGAATATCGATAGTGGAATAAGGTTAGAGATTTAAAATAATGTGTGATATATATATTCGTATAGTATATTATATATAATGTTATATTGTTTTGATGTTCCATTATAATATGATATGTTCATACAAGTTTAAGAATTTAGAGTTTCCTTTATAAGTTTAATGCCTCACTAAGTCATAGACTTAGCGTGTGATTGTTTCACACGTAGGTTACAGAAGCGAGAAGATAAGCGAAGAAGAGCAAGACAGGTCATCATCTCCCTTACAAAATTTCAGATTAAAAAATAGATGATTTAAATGTATTTGGTTATTTTGAATATAGTTGGCATGTACTAATTGATTGAGTTAAATATTCTCTGATCAATTTTGGTTATTGTGGTCAATTTATGTAAATAAACCGCTTTTACTTTAATGAAAGTTTTAAATTTTCTTTGAATTTTGTCAAGAGTCAAAGTTTGAAAAGTCATTGTGACACCTCAGACTCGTATTCGGGTCGGGTACGGGTCTAAGGGTGTTAAATTTAATAGTATCAGAGCTAAGGTTTAGCCGATTCTTGGTATAAATCGAAGTCTATAGTGTCATAAAATGTGTACATGCCAACACAGAGTGAAAAATTTCTGATATGATAGTGTAAGGAGTATGTTGTCTTATTAATAGAATAAGATTAGTTTAATATAGTAGAAATTTGGTTATGAGAATTTCAAACAAAGCGAGGGGTGAACCTGATGGTAGTAGCAATTCACCTGCCCTGGCCAGGCAGGAGGAAGAGCGGACACCTTAGGAAGTGCCTCATATGATCAAAGACTGATTTCAGAAAATTGAAATCATATTAGAATAGTAATATAAAGTTTTCACAGGTTTGAATAGGAAAATTGATATGAAGTATTCTTATTATTTCATAGATATGATAGAATATGGTGAACAAGTGTCACCATAAGAAAGTTAAAAGATCTAAGGATGTGGTTATAATTTGTAGAGAGTTCGAGAATAAGTGCATCAGTGACAAGCGTATAAGATATATACATCCAGAGTTTATGAGTTTGAAATAAAGGAATAATATTGTGTATAAGAAAGAATGTGGATAGAATAAGGGTTTGCATTTTAGATGGAAAGAGTTAGCGTTGACTAACCAGAATATGTGATGGAAAATATATAGAAATATAAAATTTTGAGATGTTGTCAGGATAAGACAACCAAAGATGAGGTGGATCGGGATACATTTGTATATTTTGATCATAATAATGTGACATAGTAAAGAAGATGAGGATTCGTATGTTTGAGTAAAGCTAAGGATTGATAAGAAGAGTTTAATAATGGGTACATCAGTGATCCGTTTATAAAAAATAAAGAAAGTTAGAACGTTGAGTTGGAACAACGGAAATTACATGGTGTATGAGAATAAATGTGGATTTGATAAGTTAAGTAAACTATCGCTGAGATAATTCCGACTGAAAGGAATGTATAAGAATGGTTCGATGAAGGTTTATGTTTTAGATTGGAATAATTGGTGCTGACTAACATAATTATGTGATGATAAGTGTATTAAGTTAAAGGATTAGAAGATGTTGTCAGGGTAAATTAACTAAGTATGGTGTGAATTGAGACATGATTATGTATTTTGATCACAGAAATGTAAGGTAATAGAAGAGACAAGAGAATAGTAATGTAAATGAATAAGAGTGTGGGTTGGATAAGTGAGTAAATTGCACTGGTTGGATTTCAACTGAGAAGATGACAATGAGTAGTATGATTAGGGCTTATGCCCTAAATTGAAACATTGTTATTGATTAATTGTAATAGTATGAATAATAAAGTTATAAGATTTGAAGAAAAGTTAAAGTTAAGTTAGTCAAGTATGATGTGGATTTGGATATGGTTTTGATCATATAGATATGATGTAGGCAAAGAAATAAGTATTTGTATGTTTAAAATGGGGGCTTTGAGGAAGGAAATACAAGTATAAGAAATGGTAAAGAATGAGGTTCTATGTAAGTAAAGTGGATTATCAAAGTTATGAAGATACGATGAAGATCGGTAATTAGAGATGAGTATAAATGATAAGAAAAGAGTATGTGAACATTAAAGAAAAAGATATGATATGTATAAGAAGATTTTGATTTTGAAGGAAAGAAAGAATAAAAGGATAGGAAATAATTGTGTGTATAGTAATACATACAAGGATTAAGAAATGAGCAAAAGCTTGATTTATGAGTAAAGCACATAGAGAATGAGGGAAAAGATCAATTGATCCATAATATTGAGGAATAAGGATTTGGGGTTGCTGTCCTTATAATGAATAATATTATATGGATTTATAAATATGTGAACGTATATGAAGAATTGAGTATGGGAAAATGGTAAGTTTGCTAGTGGTAACAAGAAAGATTAAGGAAAGCAACATGAAAATATTAGAAGTCAGGATATTATAAAGGTATGTAGTGAAAATTCGAGGACGAATTTTCTTTAAAGGAGGGGATATTTGTAACATCCTCAATACCGGGTTAGTGACCAAATTGAAATATTTTGGAATTTGGTGATTAAAGTAGAATAATTGAATAGTTCAATGATTTATCTTGAAATATTTCCTAAAAGTTATTAGTAATTATTATAGAAATTAAAGGGCAAAATGGTCATTTGACAAGGAAAATTTTTATATTCCTTTTATAAGATAAGGGAACCACGTGGGAAAAGAGAGAATTCTCCAGAGTTTTCTTTCTTCCTCCTTCAGTATCTCCAAGCTCAAAGGTGAGTTTCATTTCTTGTTGATTAATTATTGATTTTAAGGTTGGATTATGATCATTAGATGATAATTAAGCTTAAGGAAAGCTTAATTTGTTCTAAAACAACAAGATGAAAGATATAGAAGAGATTAAAGAAACTGAGTTTTTAGATGAATTTCTGGAAAAGAGTTAATAAGTGAAATTTGAGAAGGAATTTGACTTTTCATCACTAAGAATAAGAGATTTATTAAGTTAGAAAGGATTAATAACAATGTTGAAAGTTTAGTAAGATTCTTAATTTTAAGAATCATGATGAGATATGGAAGATAGAGATGTTTTATATGAATACAAGTTGGTTTAAGTAATGGTAGTTGAGTTTAATGACATGATAGGGGCTTAAAATAGAAGAATTGAAGGAAGAATTAAGGATTTTCGGGTGTAAAATATAAATTCTGGGCAAAGTGTATCGATGAACATTCAATGTGTATCGATGCACTTTCAAATAAATGAACATCGAATGCAATTAGTGCATCGATGCATAAGGAGTGCATTGATGCATAAGGAGTGCATCGATGCATCCTCTTAAGAATAAAACATCGAAGGTGAATTGTGTACCGATGCACAGGTAGTGCATCGATGCACACGTTAAGGAATGCATCGATGCACTGTAGAGTGCATCGATGCACACCTTTATTAAAAGATGAAAATAGCTTGCTTTTAGCCTAAATAATGATAGATTAGAATACATCAATTGGATACTGATATGTATCAATGTATGATTATATAGATATCGAGCACGAACAAGTTCCGGAACGATTATCAAGTTAAGATTCGATCAAAAGAGAGGAAAATCATAAAAATTGATTGGAACGTAGTGAGGCCAAGGTGAGTGCATACATGTTAGTTTATGATGTTTAACAGAAATAAGACTTGCGATGAGTCTATTTCCTATATTAGAATGCATGAATTTATGATCATATGCATATGTTTGATTTGGGTACATGTGATATATATTATAGTATGTATTAAATGATTTGTGTGAATACATGTAGTGTGATAATTTATAGGAATTAATATGAATGATCTATATAATTACATGGGAATGTGAAATAGGTTATATGATAGGTGACCATACATGTTACATAGTAAATGTGATCAATTATAAGAATCAATATAATAGATTTATATGACTACATGAGAAGGGTGATGAGTTAAATAAGATTAGACTATAGAGTAATATGAGAATAATATATTAGTGAAAGGAATTGAGTATAAATGATGATGCCAAACTATAAGATAAGTGTTATAGAGAAGAAGTATACTTAAAGAGAATTATGGTATAGGAGTTATGTAAAATTTAACTAAATAAATAGATTAACTTATTATACAAATAATATTAGATATGTGATATAAATTATATGTTATGGTATAAATAATTATGAGAATAAATGGAAAAATGAGATAAGATAAGTATTTACTTATAGGATAATATGAGATTATATGAATATATATTATAACTTTATGAGGAAGAATCAGGTGCTATATGATTTAGGTATGGAAATGATCTATGTGTAAGTAAATTATGTGATTATGTGACTATGTGTGAAATGGAGTAAACTAAGTAATTATAAGGTATGTGAATATAGGTATATAAAATAAGCCACATGACTATGAATTAGGTGAAATTAAGTGGTGAGAATGATATGGCAGAAAGCTATCAGAGAATATGTTATGAGAAGATATAAGAACAATTATAAGCTATGTGATATGTGAGTTTATGAAAATGTTCTACGTGCAAGTGATCTACGTGTATGTGTGATTTTTATGGAAATGAACTACTTGACTACGTGTGATCTTATAAAAATGTAATAATGTGACTATGTGTATATGTGAATGTGTGATAACATAAATATAAATGCCCATGTTATTGTTATGAGAGCTAGAGGTATAGTTGGCATGCCATGAGTCGAGGGTCTACGCGGTCCTTCGGGATATATATTTATTCTTTGGAACATGTATGAGGTCTTTTGAGACACATATTTGGTCCTTAGTATATGTATATGATTCTTAAGGAATTTTCTACGTGATCCTTAGGGACATTTTATATGGCACTTCGATGCAATTCTACGCGGCACTTTGGTGTAATTCTACGTGGCACTTCGGTGCATTTATACGAGCTATGGTGACAACATTAGTGCACAACCTTTAGAGACTCACATATCAATAGTTCTCACATATGTACATGGGCTAATCATGAAATGATAACAAATATATGTTGTGATATGATAAATTTTATAGCAAGGACATGATGAGGTGTAGGTGTAGTATATGATTAAGAAGGTTAGGTATATGTGCTATGTGATTAAATGATAAGTGACTAATGATGATTTATATGCATGCATGTACTTCTTATTAGATAACTTGATATGTTTTACATGATGATGTCTGTATTGCTTGGTTAATTGAATAATATGTTGAGTAAGAAAAAAAATAGATATAAGAGGATATAATTATAAGATATAAATGATAAGAATAATGATAGTGGAATAAGGTTAGAGATTTAAAATAATGTGTGATATATATATGCGTATAGTATATTATATATAATGTTATATTGTTTTGATGTGCCATTATAAGATGATATGTTCATACATGTTTAAGCATTTAGAGTTTCCTTTATAAGTTTAATGTCTCACTAAGTCATAGACTTAGCGTGTGTTTGTTTCGTACGTAGGTTACAGAAGAGAGAAGAGAAGAGAAGAAGAGCAAGATATGTCAGCATCTCCCTTACAAAATTTCAGATCAGAAAATAGATGATTTAAATGTATTTTGGTTATTTTGAATATAGTTGGCATGTACTAATTGATTGAGTTAAATATGCTCTGATCAATTTTGGTTATTATGGTCAATTTATGTAAATAAACCGCTTTTACTTTAATGAAAGTTTTAAATTTTCTTTGAATTTTGTCAAGAGTCAAAGTTTGAAAAGTCAATGTGACACCTTAGACTCGTCTTCGGGTCGGGTACAGGTCTGACGGTGTTACACCACAAATGTACAAATTTGATATTTTAAGTAGATTGAGAATATATATATATATATATGTTTAGTATGAGTCTTACTTTATTAAATGTCTTAAAACTTAATTATGACATGAATTGACTATTATCTTTTTCATCAAGGGGAGAAGTGTCAGTTTGATGAAAAATATTTGAATTATCATTTTATTTAGATCCCCAAATATAATAATGTGAACTAGAAGTTCAGTATAAGTTAACTACCATAAATATTTACTGACCTAAAACGGTAATCAAGTATCATATACCAGTTGAAAATTATGTAAATTTGAGGTGAAATCCTAAAAGGATAACATGTTAGAGAAAATGAGTGCAAACCATGCCTAAATCATGATAGTTAAATTGGTTTCAACATTTAAAATTATTGTAAATAAAAAGTACTGTTAGAGTTTGACTCGAATACAAAGTGAACCAAATTAATTAAATTAATTGGGGATATTAAGTGTTAGCTTTATGAATCAACTGAAATACACTAAGAGGGTGATGAATTTACCTTTTAAAGTTTGTGGTTGAAGTAACCAAAAATAAAACTTTTACACAACAATTTTAGAGTGGTTCGACTTCTAAACTAAGTCTACAATAACTACTTAGCATCCATACTAAGGATTTCTTAAATCCACAAGATTTGCTAAACTTTGTGGACAAGGTGTAACCTTGTTGAAAATATTTTGATATTTCGATATAAAAAATAAAGTGTTAAGTAATTTTAAGATTTTATATTTGATTTAAAATATTATATTCAATTCAATTATTCAAATATTTCAAATATTACACTAAAGTTTTAAAATATCAATTTTACTCCTTACTAAAAGAAATTTTGAGTTTTATACTTAAAATATATTAGAAACAATTTTTACAAAGTATTTCAAACCACAATCGAGTCAAAAATTGATTTTCAAGAGGGTAGTACCGATACTTTCTATACAGTATTGGTACCCCCAAATATTAAATGCCAAAGTGGTATCGATACCCCTACACGACATCGATACCTCTTTACATAGTAGTATCGATACCATGGTCAATGATACCGATACTACCCCTTTGGTTTTGACTCCGAGAAATAATAGAATGCAAAACATGTACCTCTACCACTTAAGGTATCGATACTACACTACAAAGTAGTACCGATACCCCTTGTCCAGTATCGATACCATTGGAATGAAACAGTCGAAATATTTGAATTTATAACAGGCAGTACTAATACCCCTACGAAGAAGTATCGTACCCATACGCTCCCAGCAGTTTTTTGAAGTAGATTTCACACTACAACGACTCTATTAACTCCACCAATATTTCCAACGTTCAGAATTCATTTGAGGTGTATTTAAACAAGTTCTGAAGCCATTGGTGATAAATAATTACACAAGAATTGAGATTAAAACAAGAGATAAAGCATAAAATTTCAAGTTTGAGCAATTCAAGCCAAAATCCTTTCAATATTCATTTTGCTTTCAAGAACACACTTTGTGCTCTATTGTATTTATCTTTGAGTGTTCTTTGTTTGTTCTAGAAGTGTGTAAACATTCTACCTTGTGAGGTTTTTCTGTAAGTTTACAAAATTTGTAAGTTTCTCTTTGAGAGAGAGTGTTCTCAAGAATTTGAGGTATAATTCTTGAGGGAGTTGTAAGGTTACTCTTTGTCCTCAAAAGAAAGACAAATTTGTGAATTTTTGGAAAATCCTTAGTGTGGATAGCTAAGGTAGTGGACGTAGATTTTGGTTGAGAAAGCCGAACCACTCTAAATCGTTGTGCAAATATTTTCAATTTTCTGTCAAAGCTTCCACCAAAATTTTAATTTCCAATTCACCTCCTCTTGGCTGATTCATCTGATCGATTAACTCAACAATTGGTATCAGAGCTACACTCATTTGAAGGTTTTACCACATCTTGAGTAGATTCAGGAAGAGTTCAATCGATATTCAAGACATCAATGGCCTCTACATTAAACTTTGACTTCGTTCTTGATTCCCAGCCCGTCAACGAGCCTTCTTTCTTCAATGGAGCTAACTATGCCTATTGGAAGAATATGATGAAGTTCTTCATTCAAGCTAGTGACATGGGAGCATAGAAAATCATGATGAGAGGATACTTTGAACCATCCACAGATCCAGAAATGTGGAGTGAAGAAAAGACGAGATTATTCCAGCTCAACTCAAAAGCTATCCATATTCTTTTTGTGCACTTGGACCAGATGAATACTGGAGAATATCATCTTGTTCAACTGCCAAGGAGATATGGGACAAACTTCAAGTCGCACATGAAAGAACCAACGAGGTAAAAGAATCCAAAATTAGTCTTCTTACCAATAGTTATGAAAATTTCATGATGAAACTAGATGAAGATATCAAAGCTATGACGGATAGATTCTCGGTGATTGTTAATGGCCTCAAGGAATTTGGAGAAATAATCCCCAACGAGAAGCTTGTGAGGAATATAATTTATTCTCTACCAAAAGCTTGGCAATCAAAGAAGACTACGGTTATCGAAGCTAAAGACCTAAAGTCTTTAACTCTCGATGTGCTCATTGGTTCTCTCCTCACTAACGAAATGATGATTCAAGATAAGGTAGATCATGAGAAGAAGGACGACACAAATAAGGAGATAGAGAAAAAGAAGAATGTTAGTATTGCTCTCAAATCCACCAAAGATGATAGTGACTCTAACGATAACGAAGATGAAAAAATGGCCTTGCTCTCCAAAAGACTCAGAAAATTAATGAAGCCAAATAGAGGAAGAAAATTCCAACGAAATGAAGGCTTCAAAAATGAGTCAAAGGAGAAGGACCCAATCATTTACTATGAATGCAAAAAGCCTGGGCATGTTAAATATGATTGCCCATAATTGAAGAAGAAGGGTATTTCAAAGAAGAAGCATAAAGTACACATGGCTACTTGGAGTGATGATGAATCGTCCGATGAAGAAGAACAATAAGTAGTAAACATGTTCTTGATGGCTTTCGGGGAGGATTCTCAGGTAACCTCTAACTCACTAACTTAGAAGATTATTCATTTGATTAGTTATTAGAGGAATATAATGGGTTGACTTCGAATTATAAGAAATTATTTTCAAAATACAAGAAAGATATTTCAAAATTGAAAAACGAAAAAGATCTCATATCCAAGACCAACATTGAACTTGAAAGTAAGATTAAAGATTTGCAAGTCAAAATCAATGATTTTGAAAAGAAAAATTCTGATTTGCAAAACTTACTTTCTAAAGTTTATGATGATCATCAAAAGAAAATTGATGATCTTAAAGCTTCTTTCAATAAAGTTGGATCAAAATGTTTTGAAAAAGGAGAAAGTTCAAAATCCAACTATATTAGAAAGAATTTTAAATCTTACAATCATAGAGGTCCCCAAAGAACCTCAAATGGTAAAATCATTAGGAGTATATGGGTTCCTAAAGGACTCAATACTACTAAAAATAAGGATATCCTAAACAAATGGATACCCAAGGGGACAAGGCTTTTAGGAACTAATGAATATGGACCCAAAAGAATTTGGGTACCAAAAAAAAAAAAAAAAATCTATATTTGTTGGAAAATGAGCATTGCTTCAAGGCACGTAATGGAAGCTCAAATACATGGTACCTTGACAGTGGATGCTCGAGACACATGATCGGAGACAAGAGCCGGTTTACTAAGCTTAATGACAAAAATGGAGGAGTGGTAACCTTCGGTGACAACTCAAAAGGTTACATTGAAGGTATAAGTACTATATGTAATACATCTTCCATACAAATAGAAAATGTGTTATATGTGAATGGGTTAAAGCATAATCTATTAAGTATTAGTCAATTATGTGATAAGGGATACAATGTCTTGTTTGAAACAAACAGTTGTAAAGTTATCGACATTGCATCTAATAGGATTATGCTTATTGGTCATATAATAGGAAACATTTACATGGTGCATTTAGATTCAATAAATATGACTAATTTATGCCTAGTTGTTAAGGATGAACATGATAGTTGGTTATGGCATAGGAGACTAGGACATACAAGCATGAGTGTTTTGCAAAGACTAAATCAAGGCAATTTAGTAAGAGGCTTGCCAAAACTGAAATTTAATCTTGATAAAATCTGTGATGCTTGCACAAAAGGTAAACATAAGAAAAGTTTCCTTTAAATCCATTAACGATGTATCAACTAGTAGAGTATTAAAATTGATCTATATAGATCTTTTTGGGCTAATTAGAACTACTAGCTTAGGTGAAAAACAATATGCCTTTGTATTGTAGATGACTATTCTAGATTTACTTGGGTTCTATTTTTAAGTACTAAAGATGAAACATTAGCAAATCCAAAATGAAAAAGGTTACTCCATTTCAAGTGTTAGGAATGATCATGGTACTAAATTTGAAAATCTTGGATTTACTGATTTTTGTAATTCAAATGGTATTATCCATAATTTTTTCGGCACCTAGAACACCTCAACAAAATGGAGTTATTGAGAGGAAAAATCGAACTTTAGAAGAAATGGCTAGAACAATGTTTTGTGAAAACAATTTGCCAAAATATTTTTGGGCGGAAGCAACAAATACCGCTTGTTATGTTATTAATCGAGTAATGATTAGGCCTATTTTAAAGAAAACTCCATATGAAATTTTCAAAAATAAAAAGCCTAATTTTAGTTATTTTCATCATTTTGGATGTAAATGTTTTGTTTTAAACAACGGTAATGACAATCTTGGCAAATTTGATGCAAAAGTGATGAATGAATTATTCTGGGTTATTTCTTAAATTCTAAAGCTTATAGAGTATTTAATAAAAGAACTTTAGTGGTAGAAATGTCTATTCATGTTGTTTTCGATGATAATCCCTTTTTGAGGAACGATTCTTGTGTTAATGATGACGTAGGTATTATAAATGTGAATAATGTTGGAGAATCATCATCAAAGGAAGAAATGAAGGATGAGGAAACTCAAGACGCTTTCAAGAATATAACCATTGAAAAAAGGGAAATAACATACCCATGAGAGTACAACTATGTCAATGATGCATTTATCTCATGCATAGAGCCTAAAAATGTTAAAGAAGCATTAACCGATGAAAATTAAATTATATCTATGTAAAAAGAGTTAAATCAATTTGAGAGAAGTAAAGTATGGACATTAGTTGAAAGTCCTAGTAATAAATCTACTATAGGTACTAAATGGAAGTTTAGGAACAAACTAGATGAGAGTGGTAATATAGTGAGGAACAAGGCTAGACTTGTTGCTCAAGGGTACACTCAAAAAGAAGGAATAGATTATGATGAAACATATGCTCCCGTGGCTAGAATGGAAGCAATTAGAATTTTATTAGCATTTGCATGTTTCAATGAATTTAAATTATATCAAATGGATGTTAAAAGTGCATTTTAAACGGTTTTATAAAAGAAGAAGTGTATGTGGAACAACCTCCTGGTTTTGAAGATTCAAAATTTCCAAATCATGTTTTTAAATTGGCAAAAACACTATATGGTTTAAAACAAGCTCCTAGAGCTTGGTATGAAAGATTGTCAAGCTTTTTAATTGAAAAGGGTTTTTCAAAAGGGAAGGTTGACACTACATTATTTATAAAAAGAAAAGGTAAAGATTTATTGGTAGTTCAAATTTATGTTGATGATATAATATTTGGTTCTACTAATGATGCTCTTTACAAAGAGTTTTCTAAGCTAATGCAAAGTGAATTTGAGATGAGCATGATGGGGGAGCTTTAATTTTTCTTAGGGCTCCAAATCAAGTAAAAGAAAGATGACATCTTTATCAATCAAGCAACGTACATTCAAGATATGCTCAAAAAGTTTGGATTGGAGAATGTGAAACCACAAACCACTCTTATGAGTTCTTCTACAAAGCTTGACAAAGATGAAGGAGGTAAATGTGTCGATGTTAAATTATATAGTTCAATTATTGGTTCTTTACTTTATCTAATCGTAAGTAGACTAGACATTATGTTTATTGTTTGCTTATGTGCTAGATTTCAATCATGCCCTAAGGAATCACATCTACAAGCCATTAAGAGAATCTTTAGATACCTTAAGGACTTTGGTATCCTAGAGACTCTAGCTTTAGGTTGCATGCCTTCTCTGATGCGAATTATTGAGGATACAAAATAGATAGGAAAAGCACCTCCGATACTTGTCAATTCCTAGGAAATATGTTGACTTCTTGGTTTTTAAAGAAACAAAATAGGGTTGCATTATCTACCACTGAAGCGGAATACATTTCAGCCGGTTATTGTGCATAGGTTTTATGGATTAAACAACAACTTATAGACTATGGAATTGAAGTAGGTATCATTCCTATCAAGTGTGACAATACTAGTGCTATTTTTCTCACTAAAAATTCCATCCATCACTCTAGAACAAAACACATTGAAATTAGACATCATTTCATTAGAGATCATGTTACAAAGGGAGATGTAGTTATAGAATTTGTAGATACTTTACAGCAATTAGCCGATATTTTTACAAAACCTTTAGATAAAGAAAGATTTTGGACACTTAGGAGAGAATTAGGTTTAAGCAAGCTACCTTGATTTTGTGTTTAAAATAAATTTAGCACTTTTAAGGATTAACGAAAAATGCATGTAAAAATAACATTTTTGAATGCTTTCTATGCTAATAGTTAGGGGGAGTTTATGATATTTAGTGAAAATTAATAATATGTTCAAATTAGGCTTAAATTTAATTTTATTAACTGAACATAATTAATTTTCGTAATATGAGTTTCCAATACTAGTAGAGCTATTAATTTAGCATGCAAAGTGTTTAAATGCATATTTTTTGGCCATTTTGTGCATTTGGTATCGATAATGATCACCCAGTACCGATACTCCTCTTGCTAGGTATCGATACTACTAGCATAGTATCGATACTGCTTTAATATGTATCGATACTGTTCTTCATAGTACTGATACTTCTTCAACGGGTATCGATACCCTTGTATCCATACTATGTAAAAATGCCTCGAAGTATCGATACCCCTCGAGGGGTACCGATACCCCCTGTCGGGTTTAGGCTTTAAAATCCCTAAAATTTCATTATTTTGCCAAAAACCCCAAACTTACTCTTTGCTCGCCGTTTTCCCTCTCCTCTACCAAATTTCCATCTTTCTTCATTCCTTCGATTTCAATTCAGAATTCTTTCGTTCTTCAACTTCTAATCATGCCAAGATCATTGAAATAGTGCAAACAACAACAAATTCCACTCAATCTTGATTTTTCAAGGTAATTTTTCTAAACCAGTGTTTTATTGATATTTTGAACATATGACTAGTTTTAGTTAGTTCTAGTTCAAATTAGTGATCGGGCATTTAGTATATTATGGTTTTACACTAGAATTTACACTTAATTTTATAAAAAAACACAACATTTTTCAATTTTTTAATTTTCGAAATAAAAAAATTATTTTCGTTTTAATTGATGTTTTTGATCTGAAAACTATACATATTAAAAATGTTCAAACTTAGTTTTCAAAATAGTTTTCAAAATTGCCTGTTAGACACTAAGTTAGAGAACCTTAAATATTGAGGACTCATATTGAGTTTTGGGATTAATAATTATTGCATACATGTGTTTTTAAATTGCAAGTATTACATCCCATTCCGATTTAAATCATGATTAAACGCCCTAGGTCATCTTCTAGTCGTGCCTCCCAACCACAAAACCCACCTCTATTCCACCATCAAATCCCATCCCTAATGAACCCAATATAACCATTCTAAATTATTTTTTTAACGAACCTAGCCGTAGGGGTCTCTACACTAGGTACGTTGACCACTTTGAGTCATATAACCTTAGGGAAGAGCGTATCCCGTCTATTCAAGCCATGATTGACATAAACTTCAGGTATCTCCCTACCCTTATCTCATGGAAGTTTGATAAGCTACTTAAAATTAAACTTATTGTTTATCAACAACTTGTTCGTATTTTCTACTCCAATGCCATGTGTGTACAAAACGAGTCACGAATTGAAACTGTAAGTGTTTGCTCCTATCTCTTGGGGTAACACATAAATATAGACTCTGACTTTATAGCCACAACCTTTGGATTAGATAATGAAGGGTTAGATAATGAGAGAGAGAGAGAGTGCCTTTATAATATGACGTCAATTCGAGCGCAAACATTCTTATCTATCAAGAGCGTTTCCTACACTTCATGATCTCTTGGTGGTTTAGACCATCCGTAGGTAAATACTCTAGGTTTAGAGCTCTTGACCTATGGTGGATGCATTGCATCAAACATAATAGGAAAATAAATCTCCCTCAAATTATATTTGGGGAAATCGTAAACAATATTCCTTCAAAAAGAGTCGAAACTTTAGTTTATGGACTGTAGATGAAAATAAAAATTGGATTCGCTCAATAAAGAAAACTCCCGGTGCTAGTTCTTCACGAGCTGCTCCGGCTCTGGCTGCTGCTTAAGAGCTTGAAGACCTCTTAAGGGATGTCGACGATCCTGTAAACCAGACCGAGGACGAGCCAGCTAGGGAAGATAGTTCAATGTCTCGATACTTTCAATCTTTTATGGAGACATTGGATTTGAGGTTCGCATCCTTAGAGTCTCATTTGACTACTATGGGAACTCAACAGTTGGAGATTCAAAGGGAATTTTTAGCTCAACGTGAAGCAATGGATATTCGATTCACTGCTGTAGATGAGAGACTCGATGCACTAACACACGATGTTGCTTTCCATAGAGGACATCGATTTGATCCTGATCCTCCTACGAATGATTATCCACTCTTGCTAGTTTTCAAAGGTTGCATTATGAAATTAGAATTGTTAAATATTTTGGATATTTGGATATTTGGTTTGAATGTTTGTTTGTTTAGGATGTTTTTGTTTGATTATGGATGATAATTAGTAGTTTGAACTTAAATTAAATTTTTATGATAGTTTATGTATCATTTACATTTTAGTTCAATTATGACCAATCCCCATTACATATTGTTTATTAAAATTGATTTTATGGACTAATAGCTAATATTTCTCTTGACTTTGATCTTATCAGCTATATACTTATATTTGGCAAACTTGTTCTAAAATGAATCATATAGTCTTTTTTATTTAACAAAAGGGGGAGAATATAGTAAGGGGGAGTAGGGAGTAATTTTTCAAAAATGATTTTTGAAAAGAAAATCTTAAAATTTCAAAAATGTTTTGTTATATAAAAAAGGGGGAGATTGTTGAAAACGTTTTGATATTTCGATATAACAAATAAAGTGTTAAGTAATTTTAAGATTTTATATTTGATTTAAAATATTATATTCGATTCAATTATTCAAATATTTCAAATATTACTCCGAAGTTTTCAAATATCAATTTTACTCCTTATTAAATGAAAATTGAGTTTTATACTTGCAATATATTTGAAACAATTTTTACAAAGTATTTCGAACCACAATCAAGTCAAAATTTGATTTTCAAGAGGGTAGTACCGATACTGCCTATACAATATCGATACCCCAAACATCGAATACCAAAGTGGTACCGATACCCCTACACGGTATCGATACCCCTTTACATATTAGTACTAATACCATGGTCAATGGTATCGATTCTACCCCTTTGGTTTTGACTCCGAGAAATAACAGAATGCAAAACGGTTACCGATACCACTTAAGGTACTGATACTACTTTACATAATAGTATCGATACCCCCTGGACAGTATCGATACTACACTACAAAGTAGTACCGATACCCCTTGGCCAGTATCGATACCATTGGAATGGAACGGTCGAAATATTTGAATTTATAACAGGTAGTACCGATACCCATATTAAGGAGTATCGATACCCTTACGCTCCCAGCAGCTTTTTGAAGTAGATTTCACACTACAACGACTCTATTGACTCCACAATTATTTCCAACATTCAAAATTCATTTGAGGAGTATTTAAACAAGTTCTGAAGCCATTGGTGATAAAGAATTACACAAGAATTGAGATAGAAACAAGAGAGAAAGCATCAAACCTTAAGTTTGAGCAATTCAAGCCAAAATCCTTTCAATATTCATTTTTCTTTCAAGAACACACTTTGTGCTCAATTGTATTTATCTTTGAGTGTTCTTTCTTTGTTCTAGAATTGTGTAAACATTTTACCTTGTGAGTTTTTTTTGTAAGTTTGTAAAATTTGTAAATCTCTTTGAGAGAGAGTGTTCTCAAGAATTTGAGGTATAATTCTTGAGGAGTTGTAAGGTTACTCCTTGCCCTCAAAACAAATACAAATTAGTGAATTTGTGGAAAATCCTTAGTGTGGATAGCTAAGGAAGTGGGTGTAGACTTTGGTTGAGAAAGTCGAACCACTCTAAATCGCTGTGCAAATATTTTCAATTTTTTGTCAAAGCGTCCACCAAAATTTTAATTGCCAATTCACCCCCTTTTGGCTGATTCATCTGATCGATTAACTCAACAAACCTTGCAACAACACATAAGGTTTATACCCCAAATCCTTACTTATGCTCTCTCCACAAGAAGAATTATAAATAAAGCAAACAATTAAGAAAACCTCACAAGGAAAATATGTTTGCACAATTTAAGCACTCACCCAAATCACACTTAAGGAAAATAAACAATGTAGCTCACAAGTGTGTTACAATGAAAAGATTGAAAATTAAGTACAAAAGACTTCTTTGATGCTTGTATGATTGTTCGATGTGGTTCTTGTTGACCATGGAACGCTTTGACCTTCAATTTATATATTCTCCACTAATTCTAGCCGTTGGGGATCATTATAGCCATTACCTATAACCAAAAACAACATTTAATGCATATGGGATCAATCCTTTTATGAAAGGGATCAATCTTTTTTCAAATAATTTGATTGTTGCAAGAAAAGGGTCAATCTTTTAGGGGAACGA
Organism: Hibiscus syriacus; assembly: GCF_006381635.1. Classification (NCBI taxonomy): domain Eukaryota; kingdom Viridiplantae; phylum Streptophyta; class Magnoliopsida; order Malvales; family Malvaceae; genus Hibiscus; species Hibiscus syriacus. Next base: position 31,151 of record NW_024062824.1, on the reverse strand, counting down.
AACGATCCTTTTCATGGAGGGATTGATTCAAAACCTACTGGAATCCAAGGGGATCTATCATTTGGTCAAAGGGATTGATCCTTATGCTAAAGAATCAATCATTTAAGCAAAAAAAAAAGCTTTGAAAATCGACATTAAGTCACGAAAATGATCGAATATGTTTTTAAAAAAGGTTTGAATAAGTTGAAAAACATTTGAAACATATTTTTCAAGTTAATTTGGACTTTGAATTATTTTTGATAAATTTTTGACAAATTCGATTAAGTTCAAAAATTAAATTTGCAATTTATTGTTATATTAAAATCTTAATTCAACAATCTTCCATTTTTTATATAACAAAACTCTTTGAAAAGTTGTTTTTGAAAAATACTCTGTCTTTGAAAAGTAATTAAATAATTTGTGAATTTTTGAAAAGTTTTAAGCTCCAATTTTAATTTTGAAAAATCATTTTTCATTTTATTCTTACTTTTCCCTTTTTGTTATATAAAAAATAATTCAACAATGATGGTATCATATAACAAATGTGTTAAAATAATAAATATAAAGCTATAATCAAATCAAAACATATAAAGATTTAATATATTAATAATCAATGTACTTTAACATAAATAGATAAATTCATACAAAATATAAAGTACCAAAGTCATAAATATCTAAATAATCAAATAAAAATATTCAAGTATCAAATACCAAATAAAACATCAAAGGTCCAAATGACATAAATGTAGCAAAGTCTAATGATATGCATGCACATTAATATGATGATGAAGGAGGGAAAGAAAATTCGTAAAGTTAATGCTGGATTGCTCAAACCTCCTCACCAAGAGCATCCAGACAACGCTCAATCACATCAAAGTGGGATTCAACATGGGATCAGAGAGAATTGATAGACTAAAGCATCATATCCTTAAAGTCTCGAAAGAAAATTGCTAGAGGTGTTGAGTCTACATGAGTCCCTCTCTTGGGCTCCTCGCTATCATCGTCATTATGGTCATCATCCATATGCTCAACTTCATCGTGGTCATCATCTTCATGCTCTTCGTTGTGACTAAGGATCCAATGCATGGACCTCAGGCTTCTCTCTGTAGTCGATCTTTGACATGCTAGAGTGGTCGATGATCCTATCAATAATATAGATTATGTCGGACTCATAAGAAGTGTCAATACTAAGAAGCTTGAACAAGTGACAAAGGTGTATGAAATAAAGAAGGTTTAGTTGAGCTTTAGACTTGGTCAAACTCACAATATCATTGAATATCATGTTAGCTAGGTGAAGCTTGTAACATTTTTTAATGCAATACATCGAATAATAGTCACTCTCAGAGACGATATAAATTTCGTGCCATGAGCATGGATGCAACGGGTAACGATAAGATGAAACAATTGGTTGTTAATGGATAAAATAGTGGCTCTATCATTTCTAAGACACATATTGAGAGAAAAATGACCTTTTTCATTTTCGTTTCTGGTAAGAAGAATGTCAAAAGATTTGGCAATAAAGTCGACAATAATGGTAACGATATGACCCATAAAATATGCATCAATCTAAAAAGTAGTGCCATCATGTGTAGCAGATGAAAAATAAGTATTCGAGTAAAAAGCTCGAACCAAATATGGGTAGGTAGAGTCATGAAATTTTAAAAAACCAAAGAGTTTCATGTCCTCGAAATCAGGAGCGAAACTATGAATTTATTATAGCGAGGGCTAAAATATTTTTTTCTTTTTCATAAATACAATTTCTTTCAATTGAGGGGTCTAATAAAATTTTAATTTATTTTTGAAAATTATATTTTTATATATTAATTAATAACTAAAAATATAATTGGCGGGGCCAAGGTTCCCCAGTCCAACTTTTGTTTGTAAGGAAAACCTAATAATTTTAAAAATTCAAAGTCAATTTTTTAGGTATCGTTAATTTAAAGATAAGGAAAAACTAAGTCTATCATTCACATGCTTTGGTGGTTTTAAAACATCGGTCAATCTAATAAGTAACTTTAGGGTTGCTTGAAGATTGCCCTTTTAAAGTCATGATTTGTTTTGACATTTTTTGAAAGATTTAAAGAAAATGTGTTTTAAACCAAATAATATGTTTAAAGTATGTTAAAAATAATTTAGGAAGAATTAAAAATAAATTTTGGGCTTGGAAAGGGTTATGACCGAATGGGTTAAAAGTGGTTTTTGGTTGGAGACTTTTATCAAACACCTTGTGGGTGTAAGATAAAGTTTTGGGATTTTAATGAAAATTAATCATGGGGAAAAATTCATGCATAAAAACACATGATATACAATTTATATGGGTTCTCTAAACCAGCCAATCAACCGAATTTTACTGAATTTAAAAATTGAAAAAGTTAGGGTTTTTGAAAAATCTTACCCAAAAGTGATGATTCTTCAAAAATTGAAGAATGGGGAAGAATCACACACAAAACCCATTTGAAATTTATTCAAGTTGAATGATTTTGGTGAAAAATTGATATAGGAGTGTTTCAGAGAGTTTAGGTTCGAATTACGGGTGAATAAGGTTGATATGCGGGTAAATTGGATTAAAATAGGTTTTCTCCGTACATTTGGCCTAAAGGGGTCGATTCATCACAAAAAGGGGGACGATCCTCTTAGAAAAGGAATTGATCCTTTTTGTAAAGGGATCAATTCTTTTTCTGGAGAATGCAAATGATTGATCCTTTAAACAAAGGGATTGATCATTTTTCGGAAAACTTGTATTTTTATTTCAATGACCAAATTGGATGACACTTGACTAGAATTTGATGCACCTAATTCATAATATTAATATAAAATTAATTTTAATGATTTAAAAGATACTAAATGTGCATGAATGTCAACTTGAGACATCAAATAATGTAAATTTTTATTATTAATCAATTTAGTCCATAATTTGCACAACTAAAGTTTAAATCGCACAAAGATACAATAACTCTAAAGATCCTAAACATGCATATTTTCAAATTTGTTAAGTTTAAACATCATATTTTCAAAATCAACATATATGATCAATACAAAGAATGGACAATGTGATTTCACAACAATAATTTACATTGCAAATTTAAGACAAAAAATCATCAACATAAGTGACACACGTCGTTTTCGCGTCAAAATAATTTATTTCTTCTCAAATAATATATAAGCAAATTAAGGTAGTAAATGAGAAGTAAGGGTTTATCCCACTGAGACTAAGAAAACTCCCTGATTTACACTTGATTTGATCTTTGAACCAGAAAGTGAGTTGAGTTGTGATTTGGGTAAATATTTGGGTGTTTGTAGATGAAGAGAGTAAAATAAAATAAAATAAATAAAATAAAGAAGATTAAAGAGAAAAGTAAAAGAAGATTAAGAAGAAGATTTAAAAGAAGTAAATTCAATATGGTAAAATCAGCCTTAGGCTGTCGCTTTGACTCAATTTCCTCGGATTATCGAAAGTGGTTCTTACTTCTAGATTCACGTCAGTTACTTGTCTACAAGGATCAATCCTTGTGACTACACTTTGTATACCGAAAACCCAAGTGCAACCTTTTATTATGACTTTGGAAATTAATCTAAACAACATCAATTGTTGTAGAGGAAGAACCATTAAGTTCATAAAAGACCAACTCAGAATATGTTGTTTCAACAATAATAGATTCCGATCTCAATTCCCTCTTAGCAATCAATTTTCTAAGTGTTCTCCCAGGAAGTCGAATGTTCTTTCAATAAGTCGATCCTTCCTCCAACATGTATAATCGCAACAACATCCTGACCAACGTCAATCTTTGGTTTAGAAATCCTTTTGATTTTTAAAAATAAGCGCAAGAAATTGAGAGAGATTTCCAAAGTTATTCAAGTACATGTTTTCAATTCTCATGTTGGACTTGACTCATTACTTTAGCTCTTGGCTTAAAAGAAAATTAGCTAATCATGACAAAAGTCATACTTAGCATTTTTCAAAATAAAACTTTAAAAGAAAACAAAGTAAAAACTAAAAGAGAATTTTATAAAAGTTAAGAAAAAAAATAAACAAGAGTTGATTCAATAATTCAATCAATAAAAGGATAAATGAATTAGGCTTACCCTAAGAGGGTATTTATAGTCTTCTAAAAACCCTAAAATATGCTAAAAATAAAAAAAGATAATTATTTAAACTTAAAGAATAAAAATATAATTTCTAAACATGAATTTAAAATAATTGAAATGCTCCAGTCGTCTATCCATCTTCTAGAATTACTGACTAGTTGATGTTAATTGGAACTTCTAGAAGCTGTTGACGAATTGCCACATTAGCTTTCATGCCCAAATTCATGCTCACTATTCTAGCCTTAATTCAAGGACAAAAAGTGCAAATTTTAGACCTTTTAAGCACATTTTCCAGAAGTCATTGTCTTGCACAGAAATCATGTAAAAACACCCAAATCAACAATAATAATAAACAAATGAGGAGTATATAATTATAAAATGTAGCACAAAATAAATATTAGTTAAATTCCCCTCACTTGTCCAATGGTTGTCCTCAAGCATTTCTCAATCAACATGCCAAGATAATAAGTTGTCATTCTCTAATTCACAACATGCAATAATCTTCCAATGAACCAAAATCAAGCAATTAATTGAAACACAGAAACAATCAAGCAAGTGGAAAAGCTAGGAAATAAGTTAAAGCAAAACAAGACATTCCAATAGCTCACTACTCATGATGCAAAACTTAATACCCTCACAAAAGATTCACTCATTCCGCTCAAAGTGTTTTAAGGACAAAGAAACACTCAAGCCAAAACAAGTCAAAGCATTACCATAAGCTTGTAATTAAATCCAATATTCTCTACTTAAAAATGAATATGATGTAAAAATCAAGGGGTCTATGAACAAGGTTGTAATGTGGCTAAGGAATGGGTAGGGATAAAGGCCGAAAAGAAATGGTTTAATTGCCAAGACAAGGAACATAAAAATTGAATCATTCCACAAATGAAAGTAAAGCACAAGAAAGAGAAGAATAATAAAACAACCAAGGAATTTTTTAATCATTCGAACAAGGGCTGTTTTTTTTCATTTTTTTGTTTGCAGCGTGGATTTTTTTTCCGAACATTTTGTTTTCAAAACCCTTTTTTTCATCAAGAAAAATTTTCAATAATATTTTTCTGTTTTCAGCTGTTGTTTTTCGAACTAAATCTTTCTTTTTTTTTCTTCTTCCATGGAACAAAAAATGATCTCGAGTCTCGGTAAGGGTAAGAAAAAAAGAGAAGATGAAAGAAAAGGATCCATGTTTATTTCATTGAGGTGGAAATCAATGAAAAGGGAAAATTAACTTAAACTTGGTTCACTAAGGATAAAAGGTTGGAAATTTTTGGGGAGTGAAAAAGGTTAATCCTAAGTGTGTCTATCATTGAAACTAATCAAATTTATGCATGTTGTCTCAACTAGTATTACACCACAAGTTATAGAATGCTAAAATTTGTTCGGCACACACAAAGAAACAAAGAGCAAGAACATAAAAACGTATGTTCATTAGGCTCAAAGCTCACAAGAATGGGCTCAATGTATCAAGTATAGCAACAATTCAACCAATAAACCATGAAATGTCAAAAGTTTCTTGAAAAATTACTAGTTATGCCAACTAACCATCATACTTCCAATGTCCAATTCAAAGCAATATGAAAACTCATAAGAAAAGTTAAAATAATCAATTGAACGAAAGAATAGGTAACGAACAATTCAAACATATCAAAATCAAAATTGCTCAAATCCAACCATCTAATAAGCAAGGTGAAATTCAACATTATCCCTCCCCCTCACTTAAATCATTTTGTCCCAAAATGTACTCCAAAATTAAAGAAAAAGAGAGGAAAAATGAATACTCCTTGATCTAGTGACGGTTGTGGCCACATCGAGATGAACCTAGTCGAGGGTAAGAAATGATCTCAATATGATTGGCCTCAATGGAAGTGAGGCAATCTAGTTGGTGGTGCATAAATCTCTTCACGCCTCGAGATTGAGTTATCACCATTTTCTTGCTTTTGATTCAAACAATTATTGATTCCATGTTGCTTAAAATTCAAGTCACAATAACAAGGTACCTACAAAATGAAAATAAAAAATTTAAAACAAATAAAATATCAAATGAAATTAAATATAAATAAAAAATAAAAAATAATTGAATAAAATATGGGTTGCCTCCCACAAAGCGCTATTTTTAACATCGTTAGTTCAACGACTTGGTTCAGATTATAGGTTCCGCGAGAAAATATTCCACTTCATTCGCTTATTCCAACTAAAAAATTCCTTATGAGAAATTTGAAAATTATCATAAAGATTTATTTGGATCTTTCCCGATTTTAAAATATTTTTTAAAGTAACCACTGCCAATACATATTTTTAACCAAAAATTGAGTTCTTCAAATGTTTCCACGATGGTATCGGTTTAATTTTGGTGCCTGTAAAAGGGAAGCTAAAAAATTAGTTTTTAAAGGAGTTAAGCATAAATCTGAATAAACCAATAAAATATTTTTCAAGTCTCTTGATTTGTTATTTTTCACCTCCAATAAATCATCAGAAAAATAGTTTCCATAAATTCATCAACTCTAGGTTAATTATATCGACTAAATTTAAGCTGGCGACCTTATCAGGATGTTGTATCACTTTATAAACGTCAAGCTCTGCAATCTCACCATCAAACTCCATTGTTAATATACTGCTTTTCACATCAATCTTTGTATGTGCGGTGCTTAGGAGGGTTAGCCCAAAAGTACTTAATAACAAGTATTTTTCCTATCATTTTCCATGTCGAGGACATAGAAATCGACAAGAAAAATGAGAACATCGACCTTCACTAAGACATTTTCAAGCACTCCCTCCAGGTCGATAATTGAATGATCAGCCAATTGGTTATTAACTCATGCATCCATCAAAGGCTCTTTAGTAATCATTTTATAAACAGAAAGTGGCATAACATTTATTGAAGCTCCTAAATCATGCATTGCATGTTTTATTAAAACAATACCTATTTTACAAGGTATAGCGAACATACCTTGATCCTTCTTCTTGGGTGGAGCTTCCGGGTTAAAATCGCAGAAATGTTTTCTCCCAGATTTACCTTTCATGACCGATCAACCTCATCTTTGTGGTAAAAAGTTCCTTAAAAAATCAAGCATACCTCCAGACTTGTTAGATTACTTCAAGGAGAGGTATGTTAACTTTTGCTTTCTGGAACACTTATATAATTTCTTTTTCTTCAACACATTTTTCACGCCTCATAAATCTTGAGGGGAAGGGTGGTGATATTTTATGGGTAGGAAAAAAATGAGGAGGAGCGATTTCTTGGGAAGAAGAAGAAGGAGGAGTATGGGATAAAGATGTACCTTGAATATCAGGATGTGGTGTTTCTTTCTCTTTTTTGGAATGTACAATATTTTCCTATGGGTCTTTGGGCACAATAAATATTCCACTTCAAAGGGTAATAGCACTAACATTCTCTCATGGATTTAACTCCATTTGATAAGGTACCTGCCACTCTAATCTCCCCATGGTTTGAGCCAGTTGGCTCACTTGCTTATCCAACACTTAAAAATGTGCTTCAGTTTGGCTTTGGAATTTCTCCTGGGAATTGACTAGTTTCTCTTGGGAAATCGCCAAATTTTCCATCATTGCCTTCAATGATGTCTTTTGAATTTGTTGTTGTTGTGGTAGCCTTGGCTGAAATGTCGGTTTTAGGTTCTATGCATAACTGAAATTAGGATGGTCTCACCATCTCAGATTGTATGTATTTTATGCGGATTCTACATTCTCGAGGGGTCTTGGAAAGTTCCATACAGTGTTAACTTATGTTACCTCCTTTTTGCAACATCGGGCAACAGTCTGTTGGATGATCTAGCATCGTGCATATCCGACAGGTTCTTGTTACTCCATATTTCCCTGCAACAAGTGAATTAACCACTTCAGTTAATTTATCTAATTTATTTTCAATGAAAAAGATACTTATCTCGTGAACCCGCCGGCTAGGTTCACTTGAAAATTGTTGACATTGGTTGTTATTGCTGAAATTAATTCCCTCACGTCATTTGGTGTCATATTTACAAAATCTTATCCGCTAGCAGCGTCGATCATCTTCATTTCAATTGGAAGACGTCATTTGTAAAAATATAGAAGAAACGTTTTCTCGCTTAATCCTTGTTGTGGACAACTTGCACAAAGATTCCAGTAGTCATATATATTTCTTTGTGCTTTTGTCTGATTGAGAGGATGCTCCTTCCTAACTCGTTTGATTTTTTTTGCTGGGAAGTACCTGTCACGAAATATTTGACTCATGTTAACCCATGAATTAACTAAATTTAGAGGTCGGTAAAATAGTCATTCCTTAGCCAATTTGGCTAAGGAAAAAGGGAAAGTTCTGAGTTTTATTTGATCTTTGGTAACTCCTTGTGGTTTCATGCTAGTGCAAACCATTTGGAATTTCGTCAAGTGTTTGTGTGCATTTTCATTAAGAAGATCGTGGAAAGTGGGAAGAAGATGAATAAGTCCTATATTCAATTGGAATGGAGTTACACCTTGAGGAAAGACTATACACAACAGCTATTGAGTGGTAGGAGTTGCATCTAGCTCCCTAATTCTCCCGGGTTATTCATGGTCATAAATCAAAAATAAAATAAATAAATCAGTAAATTACCGTCAGTCCCCGACAACGGCGCCAATTTGACACGCGTTGTTTTTGCGTCAAAATAATTCATTTCTTCTCAAATAATATATAAGTAAATTAACGTAGTAAAGGAAAAGTAAGGGATGATCCCATAGAGACTAAGGAAAGCTCCCTGATTTACTCTTAATTTGATCTCTGAACCAGAAAGTGAGTTGAGTAATTGTCGAAACGATTTTTAAACGGTGGGGGGGGATTTGGAAACCGCGTCATTTTTAATTGTTCTCTTTACGATTTAATTTCAATTAAAAACAATGCAATTTTAGAAAACCTCTCGTTTCGAAAAATTAGAAATTCCTTTATGATAAGAATATAAGGTTCGAGGAGTCGCCACCAATCTTTGATTAGGGTGTGATTGGGCACCCAAAAAACATTGTCATTTTAAATAAAAATCAATTTTAATTAAAACGACAAATTTACGGTCTACGTTACCAAAATCCAAGTTCGGGAGTCGGTTACGCGTGGGGAAGGATTAGCACCCCCACAACGCCCTAAATCGGTACCTAGTCGATTAATTAATTTCTTTGCAACGAATTTCACAAGTTCAAATTTGATTTGATTAATGATCCCTTTAAACAACAAACATGCAAATTTGCAACATTCAAAGCAACAAAATAGATTTAATTTAAAATTACCAAGTCATTAGAAAGATAAAGAATATTCGATTATTTAAAAATATCGAGACCAGATCTTTAGTTCAGTTCTAACGACCTTTTCTCGAAAAGTTTAAATAGTCGAATATTTCCTTTTCTTTCGCTCCCAAATTTTACAATGATATATCCAAACTTAATTAGGCGTTACTGACGGGATACCATTTTAATTTAAAATCATCAAAACAACTTTCCTGTAAGTTAAGAAAAGCCATTCTGATAATTTTAGATTAAAAGGGTATTACCCTTAATTCCGATTATGTGATCAGATCGGGTTATTCACGTGAGGCTATCATGCAAATTATGCTGATTGAATGTCATGCAAAGAGTAATAAATATTATGATCAAAATATCATGTAATTTGAAATAAATAAAAAGAATAAATAAAAAAAAACTATACATATATTTTAATTAAAAAAAATACAAACCTCGCATGTTAACATACGATGTACAAACATGACTTAAATATTAATAAAAACATGACATGCAACATTACAAAATTTGAATACATAGATATACATATACTAAAGGAGTGACTAAATGTGGATAAAACCAAAATTGAGCATACCAATTAACAGGTTAAACAAGGGCTAAAATAAAAAGAAAAATAAACAGCATACTCCTTTCCTAAACATTTCATTTCAAGGTACTGCCAACATAATACGACCGAAGCTTTACATAGGATCAAAATGAATATTTCCAAAATTACATATCCAATGTATAACAATCACGAAAACAACCCTTGCATGATTCTGGACTGAAATGTAAAAAGCTGGAAATTACGAGGCGAAATCAAAATATCAATAAAGCTCGGCTTAAGGATCAAAACGAAATGAAACAAAACTGGGTATGAGACTCGAATAATCTTCAACAATCGTGTCAGCTCCCTATTCTTTCAGAGAGTATAAGACTCAATATATCTTCAACGATCGCGTCTGCCCCCTATTTCTTCAGAGAGTATAAGACTCGAACAATCTTCAACAAATGGGTTCACTCCCTATTTCTCTAGGGAGTATGGAACTCAGACATATTCTTCAAACGGGTTCGCTCCCTCTTTCTCTAGGGAGTATAGAACTCGAACATCTCTTCAAAGGGTTCGCTCCTTCCTTCTTTAAGGAGTATAGAACTCGAACATCTTCAAACAGGTTCGCTCCTTCTTTCTTTAAGGAGTATAGAACTCGAACATCTTCTTCAAACGGGTTCGCTCCCCCTTTCTCTAGGGAGTATAGAACTCGAACAATCTTCAACAAACATGTTCGCTCCCTCTTTCTCTAGGGAGTATAGAACTCAAATAATCTTCATTTGCTTCACCACTTTATTGTGAAGGCTTGAGTTTGATTTGCTTCAAAGGTCGAACCTGAAAATCAAACATTATCAATCATTAACGTATGCTTGAAGATTCGAAAACATTATACTCAAAAATTTAGAATTTAAGAGAATCTTTTCGAAATCATTTCTCTTGTGAGAGCTTGTCTCGCCGCAATTGAATACGAGAGTCTTCCTTGACTTGACTGCCATTTGAACCTCTCCCTTTATGGGACCTTGAATCGGTTAATGACTCCTCGCGCGTGTTTCCTTTTAATCCCTTGATCAGCTTCTTTGTACTCGAAAACTTTTCTTTTTCTCCTACATCTGATGGTCGGATGGTTTGTTCCAACACTCTTCTGAGAAGGCTTAAAATGGATCTGCTTCACTACTTTTTGGTGAAGACTTAAGATGGTTTGCTTCACTACTCTCTGGTGAAGACTTATGATGGTTTGCTTCACTATTCTCCGGTGAAGGCTTCAGATTGATTGCTTCACTATTCTCCGGTGAAGGCTTCAGATGGTTTGCTTCACTATTCTCCGATGAAGGCTTAGGATGGTTTGCTTCACTATTCTCCAGTGAAGGCTTCAGATGGTTTGCTTCACTTCTCTTCGGTGAAGGCTTAAGATTGACTTTGCTCCAATCTCATGTGTGCAAGTCTTTCTTCATACACGAAAATCTTCGTTTTTCTTCTAATCTGATGGTCTTCACTTCAAAGCAATGCTTCTTCTGTGGATTAGACCTCTCTGTTCTTCAGGGTATGCCTTTTTAAATGCAACTCTTTGTATTTGAGGTTTGAAATCTCCCTTTCAATCATCGAGATTTCACCATTCTGCATCTTCTCTCTTCAATGGAAGACCTGTCAAAATCATGTATTTATGCAAGAAACACGAATGCAATTCAACGTATCAGTGTAATGCATTTTCTTTTATGCAAATGATGTTATCATGAATGCATAAATGTTGAATCAATCTTCACTTGGCTCCAAAGTGGTGAGCTCGGTCTTCTTCTATTTGATCATTCTGTTAAGGGTATACTTCATATGCTCGTGTAACAACTCATAGTTTCCAACTTGCATCTTTGAAGAGCCATCTGATCTTCTTTTATCCTCTTCGCCTTTGTCTTCTGTCTTCATTTTGGAAAAATCATTTTCTCTCTCGACTTCTTGCTATGGTTAGAAATACGATTGTGTTGCCCCATTTCCGTCCTCAGCTCAACTATGCTTTCAGAGTTGTTCTTTCAGGACTCTGCCATTGATCGATGTAGTTGATTTGCTTTACAAGGTAAGCTTAGCTCAAATTCCCGGTCTGCCCCTGACACTTTAAGTTGTGAGACTCATTCTCAATAATTTCTTGGTCTGAATCTTGTCATCCCAACATGATGTGTTCAGTCTTTCCCCAACATTATCTTATACTGGTACGGGCCTTCAAAATGCCCCAACGCCTCAAATTGTAAGGCTCATTCTTAATGTCTCCTTGGTTTAAATCTTATCATCTCAACATGATGTGGGTTCAGTCGTGCCCTAACATATACGAATGTTCTCATTCTGGTGTCACTACACCGTAGTGTTGTCAAATAGTTTGAGGGATTTTCTTCATGCTACTTAAGAAGTGATCAACCCTTCTAACACAATGTCTTTCATTTTCATTCGGGCTGAGATATGTGCCCCTTCTGAATGATGAGATAATCTTCTTCTTACTGGGTTACTGACAATGTCACAAAGAAATGTTGCCAGTTCTGTCTTTCATCTATTCTGATCTCTTGGACCTTCTACTTCAAGGTCGCGAAATGCTTCATGTTATGGCGCCGCTTATTCTTTTTCTCCAATAGAGGCACAATGAGCCTCACCCGCTTCAAGGACCTTTTACATTTGAATTGTCCTGTTTGAAATGCTTTTCTCTTTCTCTTATTTTAGGGAGTAAAGAATGAAAGAATCTTATAAACATTGTCCCTTAATTCAGACTCACAATCAAATCAAATCATAAACATGAATTCACAGAATATCAAAGAATCAATAGCTCTTTAATGTTTTCAGGGTTATAAATCTTTGAGAAATGTCAAAATTGAGGGGTTGGTTTTAGGTTGGCTTCCTATTTTCTAAGGCTTCGACCACCAAAATACCATCTCTTTCTTGATCGTTGTGACCATCACAACATGCCCTTCTTTCTTGGCTTGGTATTTTAATCGGATGCGGACAAAATGACGCAAATAGTATACTCCATTACTAGACTTTCCAGAACACTTCCATTTCAGTTCTCTGAAATCTTCCATTTGTTCAAGCTTCGTAGACTCCTCTAACCAAGGTAGTGCAGAAATATCGATCTAAAAATGAAATTTCTGAGTGCTCGTGTGAAATTGACTATGACAGGTGTTCCTTAACTCCCTTAGTCCATTTTTATCGCAACTCCTATTTAGATAAACTTGATTTAATTTGCCATTATCGGGCTAGCTGAAATCAGCTTTATTGTAATTTGCCTTATCAGGCTAGCTGAAGGGTTCATCTCATCACAAAGTCTTTGACTTGACAATCACAGTGGAGCATACACCGAATTGCCAGGTACCCGATCAAGGTCATGGTTTGAGTGTAATCTATTCATAAAGCCAGGGTTTTCGAGTTTCCTCTATAACCAATTGCCTTAGTGGAATAGCTCAGCTTTATTGTATACATGTATATTATATATTTTGATGAGTATGTGGATTCAATTTCTTAAGCTTGTCAAGAAGAACCTGTCATAGTCTAGGTGTTGTTGAATGTCAGAAAATCTCATCGTTAGAGTTCAATTTCCAAGCAACTGACCTAAACTAGATTCACCTACTCGACTATTTCATCCGTAAAGATCATAATCATCATCGAACGTCGTCAACAAAAATGGTCTAGTCAATTTTGTAATGTCATACGCAAAAGATGCCCCATGTTGTCCGCTCCTATGCATACCTGAATACCAAGCCTATGGTTCATTCCCTTATGATAGGAGAAGGCTATATCGGTTCCTGCAAGAAAAGGGTATGGTGTTCGATTGTATCTTCTGGGGGTAAGGTCAAGGTCCTTGTTTTATCGGGTTTCAATCTTGTCATTTTGTCAAAGATTTATAACTCTAATCATTAAAGAGCTTTTAATTCAATTGATATTCAAGAATTTCAAGTTGAAAATTCGATTCAATGCTCACCATCCTTAAAGTAACATGAATTCATTTAAAATATCCTTACAAACAGAAAGATGAGACAGTACAAAAAAACATGTTCAAACAAGATGCCGCAAATGAAAAATGCGATTGTGGTGGAGCACAACCTTCACTTGTTCAACCAAAAGGCCCTACTTTCCCTAGAATAGCGGGTGCCCCGTTGGATTAGGGTTTTTACCCTCACTTACTCCCCATTTCTCGATCACTTCTCTTGTCAGGACTCCTTTGTCAACGAGCCTTTCTATTTCTTCCATCAATGGTATACACTTATCAGTGTGATGGCCCAATGCCCCTAGATGAAAATCGCAAGCACTATTCGGGTCATAGCCATAAGCGGATGGGCTAGTCTTCATTCTTAATGGCCTTGGAGTGAGGTATTGATTCTTGATTAAAGGGGATAGCAAGTCAGAAATGGGCACTTGAAAAACCTTGAGGGTCGTATTTTCCCAAGACATCTTCTGCGGCCAGTCTCGGACTACCTCTCCTTGACTTTTATCTTGTCACTTCCCACTTCTATCTTTTTTTAGTGTCAGAGAGGTCTCAAGAGTTGGGTAATTTATCTCTGCTTCACATACCTCGATTTCCTTGACTCTGCTCTTCTCTTTTTCAACACTCTCTTCCGTATGTACTTCACTTGTTTTGACCCCGTCAACTCTATTCTGGGGATTGACTTTCAGCTGTTTAGCATCCACCTCTATAACTCCTTGAGCCAAAAGATCTCGGACTTGTCGTTTGAAGTTGCTACAATTATCGATGGAGTGTCCTCGGGCTCCCGCATGATATTCACAGGAAACTTTCTCATTATACCAACTCGGATAAGGGGGCAACAAAGGCTTGGCCAGACGTGGAGCAATCAGCTGGGCTTGGAGCAACTTGGGATATATCTGGCTATATGAAAGCTCTTTTGACCCTACTTTCTCCTTGCCGTTATTATGATCATATTGAAGACCCTGTGACTGACCACTGGAACGGTCACTTTGAAGGTTTAACGTTTGACCAACATCTTGGGAGAGACATTGATTTGCATATCTCCCTTCATCGACAAGTTTTGAGCTTCCGGGGAGCTTAGGTTTTCCATTTTCAAAGCATAACAACCCTTCCGTGATGAAGTTTTGAACTTTATATCTCAGGATCGTACAATCTTCTGTAGAGTGACTAAACTCTTGAGAATGATAACCGCATGATCTTTTGACACCTTGCCAGTCTGGACACAAATAAGTATCATACCTCGGAGGAAAAGGCTTTAGGAGCCCACTTTCAAAAAGAAAGGGTAACAAGTCTGAATATGAGATCGGAATCGAAATCAGAGACATCCCCTTCTTCTTCTTTTCATTCTTTTTGGCCTTCTTCACTGGCATTTGAACATCCTCTATGCCTCTCTTCTTTGAGTCCGGCTCCACTTTCGTATTAGAAGTTTCACCCTTAACTTCTGCTTTTCCCAGTATGATCTCCGTAGCATCTTCTGGAATCTTACTTGATTTTTGGAGTTGACTTGAATTACCACATCCCCTAACAGGTTCTTGATCATTTGCTATCATCACATTGGCTGCAGCGCTAACCTTCAGATTCTCACCCGAAGTCTTCATCTTTTCTTGTGTAACAGGGTCATCTGATGATTTATCCCCATATATCACTGTAATCATCATGCTCATCAACTTGGACATTTGTTCCCTAGATTCAACTTGGAACTTCTTTACTTCATCAATCATTTCTTGTTGGGTCTTTACGAGCCGTTCTTGAATTCTCTCGATCCTACTAACTCGTGCTAATATCTCATTCATTGCTCTCTATCTTTCCAGAAACACGTCTCGGGGTAACTTCAATTTGCTTTCAGAGCTTCTGCCACATCATCATTCACGAGTTACTCTCATATTTTCATGATTGATGCATGTAAAAATGCTTAAATTAATACATGCAATGCGAAAATGCAAAATGCAAATGCAAATGCACGAGGTGTTAATCCCAAAAGTGACCACTTAAGAACAACCGTTCACTTAGACACAAGAATTTCGTAAGTACACCATGTAGTCAAATACAACTGCGATTTTTCCTCTATTCATTTCCTTGATTCGTACTCTTCATGGGATCTGGTATCGCACCTCCAAAGTTTTTGGCGTATTTCACCACCTTTAATGACGTCGAATGTCTTTAAATTGAATCTTGAAATCTCCATTCTCACCTCCAACGTGAAGTGGTCTTCATGTCGTTATGAAGGGTCTTCTCGTCCTTGGTATGACTGTATCTATCCCTTGAGTCAACATCTTGGCCTTTGCAGCTTTAAAGGAATTCTTCAATCAGCTTCAGATCTCTTCGTTCATCGGGTGTCCTTCATGGATCATTTGAACATCTCTGGATCTCCTGGTTTTGACTACATAGTGGAGAATTTCTTGCCTCAATATGGTCAGCCTTCTTGTTAGTCAATCACTTTCGAATTAACACCCCTCGATGACATGAGGATGCAAATGCAATAAAATCACAATAAAATAGACATAGAAAGAAAACGGGTTAGTACACATAAGATAAACAACAAGATAGTGGATACCGTAAATCACATAAAACCTACCCTCACATGCTGGCTACCCAATCATGCTTTAGTAGATCCTACCCGACATGATATCTACCCACATGTTTTGTCATTCATAAAAGATCCTAACCGCATGGTATCTAATTCACATGTTTTGTGCGAATATAAAACCTAACCGCATGCTTTTCTAGTTCTCATACTTATGGCAAAAATAAATTCGAGGAAAATGTTAGAATGAGTTTCCCCTTCATGTCCGCGGACAGAGATTCAGCATAAGACAGGCAGAGTTTGGGTATCACTAAAAGGGTCCACGAATTGTCATTTGCTGGTGCCCCCCTTGAGCTTGCCAGACCCTCGATCCTCACCCATTATAGGCTTAAAACGGATCAAGTTCAATTCGAGAGGATACATTTCCCTATGTCCATGCGAGGAAACTCAATGTTCACTCGTAAACATAAGGCATGTACCCCAGAGGTTACTAGCTAAAGCCCGTGCGGAGAAAATAATTTTTCTCACGTAAGCGTAGCTTTCACCCCTACTTAATAGGACATAGCACAGTTAGAAGGCTCTAGAAAAAGTTATAGCAACAATGGGGAAACTCATAATCCTTTGCCTCGATCAAAGAACACAACAAAGTGAAGGTCAGAAAACTGAAACATGTAGATCACACGTTAGTACAACTATTTATTATAAACCAAATCACAAAAAATGAAAGCAAGAAATTCCAAACAAACAAGGGATCAAAACCAAATTAAAACGAACTTATAACTTTCGTTTGCAAAGACAATTAATTAATCGACTATCGGCCTGGCTCTCTAAAAAAAAGTCCAGCGGAGTCGCCAAGCTGTCGAAACGATTTTTAAACGGTGGCGGGGCGAGATTTTTGAAAACCGCGTCATTTTTAATTATTATCTTTTCAATTGGATTTTAATTAAAAACAATGTGATTTTAGAAAACCTCGTTTCGAAAATTTGAAATTCATTCACGATAAAATACGGGTTCGAAGAGTCGCCACCATCTTTGATTAGGGTGTGATTGGACACCCAAAAGCGTTGTCATTTTAAATAAAAATTAATTTTAATTAAAACGACAAATTTACGGTCTACGTTACCAAAATCTGAGTTCGGGAGTCGATTACGTGTGGGGAAGGATTAGCACCCCCACAACGCCCTAAATCGGTACCTAGTTGATTAATTAATGTCTTTGCAACGAATTTCACAAGTTCAAATTTAGTTTAATTTTTGATCCCTTAAAACAACAAGAATGCAAATTTGTATCATTCAAAAGCAACAAAAAAGTTAAATTAAAATTACCAAGCCACTAGAAAGATAAAGAATGTTCGATTATTTAAATATATTGAGACCAGATCTTTAGGTCAGTTCTAACGACCTTTTCTCAACAAATTTAAAAAGTCGAACATTTCTTTTTCTTTCACTCCCAAATTTTAAAGTGAATAATCATTTTTTGGTGACAATGACGAGATACACTTGTAATTTAAAACCGTTAAGAACAACTTTACTGTAAGTTAAGAAAAGTTATTCTGACAATTTTAAATTAAAAGGGTATTACCCTTAATTAAATTATGTAATTAGGTCAAGTTGCATATGAGGACAACATGCATAAATTATCAGATATAATCATCCAATTAACAAAAAAATATATACAAAATATTCCAACAATGCAACACTTTAATATAAAATTATATACATATTTTATAACTAAAAATTACATACTATTCATAGTAATATTTAAAGAACAAATATGACGGTAATTATATTTACTAAAGTGAGGACTAAATATTAAATGAAACTTTACAAACTTAATTACAAAAATAAAAACTAAAACACCAATACTATACAAAAATAACGATGCAACTAAAATAAACAAATCACCATCATAAAGGGTTAACATCGAAATATACCCTAAACACATAAACAAGAAAAAGAATATGCACAAACTTATAGGTCAAATGTCTAAAAACAGCAAGAATTACATGTAATAACAATTGGGACCGAAATTAAAAACGCATAAAATAAAGATGTAAAATTAGAAATAGGGAAACATTCGGTTTAGGGACCAAAACGCAAAACCTGAAATTAGAATGGCTCACCCACTAGATAACCCCATGCGCGAAATAGGATCCCTAATTCTCTTAAACTCTGCCGTTTTGATGTGCATATATAACTAATATTGGGTAAAAATTAACCCTAGCTTTCATTATCACCTCCCAGCCGCAATCATCCCTAAAGCCTTCTCCTCCTTCACTTCTCTCCGGTTCGACCGAGAGCCACAAGGGCTCGTCCTACGCCGCCGGTAGGCCACCAATGGTGCTGGCCCTGGAAACTAGTCCTAAACCAAACTCAACACCTCAATCTTTCCTCTCGTCGATGCCCTTCACAGCTTCCCATCTCCCTCGTTCGCAAGCCACGGCCGAGACTTCAACTCTCCACCTTGTTTTTACGGCAGCTGCTTACCTCTCCGGCGACGGACACTACACCAGCTGGGACTTGGCAACGCAAGGTAAGCTGGATCGAAAATTGTTCACTCTTTTATTTTGAACAACCTCGGCCTAGAAACTAAACCCTAGCCCACATGCAAGGTTCTAATCGACCTAAGGACATGACCCTCGACTTTTCGCCGACCATAATGCCAGGAATGGTCCTCGTTCCTAAGGTAAACAGATCACTCTCTTTCTATTTTGTTTCTTCTCTTTCTTTGTTTTGAACACATACACACATAAAAAAAGGAAAACGAAATAAATCAAAAGAATACCTTGAATCTCAACTTGTATCTCTATTGCTTCTCAATTTTTTTGAATACAATGGTGAAATTTCATGCTACAATATTCTTTCCATTCATCATTCGAAAAGTGAGTGGAAATCCCTTTTGTTTACTCTTTTTTCTTCTAAAAAACCGAGACCCTTGTTGTTGATAACCTTCCCTACTGTTGTGAATCTTTTTTCTGTTCTTGATGGCTGATGGAACCCCCTGTGTTCTGTTTTTTTCTTGCTATAGGTTACCGATTTTGTTCTCGCCTCCCTTTTTTTTGTATCTTTTTTCCGTTGTGATATATGGTTGCAGTTTTGCCCTCTGTCTCGTGTTTTGTTTCTTGTCATGTGTGTATGCAGGTCACGGGAACGAGCAAGTCACAGGCGGCAGCAGTGGGGAGCCGAGCCTTGGTGTTGCTCGGTTGTAGTGCTGGCAGCAGCTTCAGGGGAGTCTCGTTCAGTGGAGCCTGGGCACAGGGTCTTCACATGATGCTCGGTTGCAGTGCTTCACATGGGTGCACAAGTATGTGGGAGCCGAGGAATGCTCGGGCGTGGTGCTAGTGGGAATGGAGAACCGAGCTCTATCTGATCGGGTGCAGTGGTCCACATGGGCGCACGAGAGACAGCAGCGGGTGTTGTGCGCTCGGGCAGAGTGATGTCTCGGTTGTGTGATTCACGTGGGGGACAAAACATGGGAGCATGGGCTGCTGGGCTCGGGCTTGGTGCTCGTATGGGCAAAGGAGCCTCACGTGAGGCTGCTGGTGACCGGTCGAGTTGCAACTGGGTCTGGATCAAGCTGCTGAATCGGGCCTTAAACTTAGGTCGGGTCTTGGGCTATATGTAATTTGGACCGTAATTATTTGGGGTTAGCTAGTCTAGTGTTTTAATTTAGTTTGGGTTCGATGTAAAGGGACACTAGACACTTAATTTGGATTGGATCTCAATTTGTGTCTCATTTTCCATATACGGTTACAATTCCAAATGAGCACCAAAACTTCCAAACTCAAACTTCCACGCTTCATCGCTTGAAATAGATCTTCATTTAAGCATGATTATCGCCAAATTAATTATCGAACATCTTCAAGAAAATTTAATGGCCCGGACAAAATTAGGGTATTACAGTAATGATTTGGGTAATATGAAGGTGTTTGTATATGAACAGAGTAAAATAAAATAAAAACAAGAAAATAAAGAAGATTAAAGAGAAAAATAAAAGAAAATTAAGAAGAATATTTAAAAGAAGTAAATTCAATATGGTAAAATCAACATTGGGTTATCGCTTTGACTCAGTTTCCTCGGATCATCGAAAGTAGTTTTACTTTGGGATTTACGTCGGTTACTTATCTACAAGGATCAATCCTTGTGACTATGCTTTTTATATTGAATACCCAAGTGCAAACTTTGATTTCGGCTTTGGAAATTAATCTAAACAACATTAATTATTGTATACCAAGAACCATTTAAGTTAGTAAAAGACCAACTCGGATTATGTTGTTTCAATAATAAAATCTGATCTCAATTCCCTCTTATTAATCAATTTGCTAAGTGTGTTCCCAGGAAGTCGAATGTGCTTTCAAAAGTCGATCCTTCCTCTCACACGTTTAATTGCAACAATGCCTTGACCAATCTAAATCTTTGGTTTAGAAATCATTTTGATTTTTGAAATAAGCTCACGAAATTGAGAGAAATTTCCGAAGTTATTCAAATACTTTTTTCAATTCTCACGCTAGAATTGAGTCATTGCTTAGCCCTTGGCTTAAAAGAAAATTAGCTAAGCATGATAAAAGTCATTAGCATTTTCCAAATAAAACTTTAAAAGAAACAAAGTAGAAACTAAAGAGAATTTTATAAAAGCTAAGAAGAAAGAAGAGTGGATTTGATAATTCGATTAATCCAAGGATGAATGAATTAGGCTTACCCCAAGAGGGTATATATAGCCTTTTAAAAACACTAAAATATGCTGAAAATACAAAAGATAATGATTTAAAACTTAAATTCTAAAAAGATAATTCCTAAACTTGGATTTAAAATGCTTGAAATGCTCCAACCGTCTATCCCTCTTCTCGAATTACTGACTGGATGCTACTGAGTAGACCTTTAGAAGTTGCTAATGAACTGCCACATCAGCATTTCAAGCCCAATTCATGCCCACTATTCCAGCTTTGATTCCAGAATAAAAAGTGTAGTTTTCAGGCATTTTAAGCACATTTTCCAAAAGTCATTGCCCTTCACAGAAATAATGTAAAAACACCCAAATCAGCAATAATAATGAACAAACGAGGTGTATTTAATCATAAAGTTTAACAAAAAATAAACACAAGTCAATTTGTATATTATACCATAAATAAACAACTTATGTAAAAATAACTCCACCTAACTAATTGTAATTAAGCACTATGCGGGGATAATCATGCATATAAACATATAAAATCATATACTTAACACGAAATTGTATGAAATCTTAACTTTTTACCACTTGAATAAATGTTGATTCATTAGGGCTCCCTTTCTTCAAGTGTCATTCCTTAGTGTGTCAAGAGCCTTAAAATAACTTGACATTACTCACTAATGCTCTAACACACCTACAAGAGACACTTGATTTTTGGTACCCAAATTTTTTTTGGATCCTTGAGTGTTAGTTTCAATGCCCTTAGTTCCTTTAAGAACCCGTACTTGTCTAATTTT
This sequence comes from Hibiscus syriacus, assembly GCF_006381635.1. Classification (NCBI taxonomy): domain Eukaryota; kingdom Viridiplantae; phylum Streptophyta; class Magnoliopsida; order Malvales; family Malvaceae; genus Hibiscus; species Hibiscus syriacus. The sequence continues at coordinate 9,366 of NW_024062824.1, read as the reverse complement.
ATAAAATTTTCTTTTCTTTATAGGACAAGTATGTGAAGTATGACCATGATAGTTGCAATGTGAACATTTTACCATTATTGAATATGATGAATTGTTAGAAATAGTTTGTCGAACCTATTTTGATATAAAAAATTTACGGGCAAAATGTTTTTGGACTAAATTAAATTTATTCAAGTTTTCAAATAATTCAAAGTCTATTGAACTTGAATTTGAACACAAAATGATTTTTAAAATAAGAAGTATCGTTATTGTGCTTACAATATTGATACCACATGAACAATATCGATATTTTTTTTTAGTATCAATACTCAAGGTAATGGAAGTATTGATACTCCCATGGCAGTACCGATAATGCCTATTGGTTTTTAAATGTGTTTAGATTCTAGTATGCAAAATTGGTACGGATATTGTTGGATATTGTTCGAGTATCAATTCCAGTATCGATACTCTCTGTCCAATGATCATATAATGACTAGATTTTATTAGACCTTTACTGATACTCCCATCCCGAGTATCGATACTCATGTGTCTGGAAAATTTTATTTTGTAAATTCTTAATCCCCAAACACTCCAAAACATCCCCAACAGCTAGAAACATCCAGAAAACACATTCCAACATATAAAATGTAGTTCAAGACACTTGAAGAAGGTTACAACACCCATCCAAGCAATCAACATCAAGAGAAAAAACTCTTTCAATCTTAATTTTCCTTTTCTCTTGTGAATAGAGTGTTTTTAGTGAGCTTAATTGTATAAACACTTTCCTTTGAGAGGTTTTTGTTTACAGTCTTTTATCATTTGTAAAAGGTGTTTTGGTTCTATTTTAGCTATTGAAAAGATAGGGAAATTCTAATGGTTACTCTTGAGCTAAGAAAAAGAAAGAACAAATTAATGAATTTCTTAGAAATCCTTAGTGTGGAGCTAAGGTAGTAGATGTAGACTTAGTTGAAAAGTCGAACCACTCTAAATCAATGTACAATTTATATACCCTTTTCCTCTATACCCCAAAATTTTTATTTGGCCAATTCACCCCCTCTTGGCTCATTTTCGGTTAATCTTTTGAGCTTCCAAAATCCCAACATAATTTATTTTCTTCTATTAAGCTATCAAGATTAATTTTCAAATCAAATTTTTTTTTCAAACTTTTCATTTTTCAATTTTGAAAGCTCCAAAAAAAATTTCAAAATTTCATTTTTGTTTTAATAATCCAATTTAGTTTTCAAAGAGAATAATTTTCATTTAAATTTAGAAATTATTTTATTATATTTAGAATTCATGGTCTCAAATTCCAAAATTAGTTCATCATAAGCATCTTGTAACTTATCAAAAGAATATGAATTTAATTCATTTGAGTTAGAAGATACCTTTAAATCTTCTTGGATGAACATAAAGTAAAGGTTAACTGCTTCATCATCGGGTGATGTCTTAATCACTCCATGTAGCCACAAAAGCCTTCTTCTTTAGCTTGCTTGATCATTTCTTCTTTAATTGAGGATATAGTACTTGACATATCCCAATTGTTTTTTACAATTTTAGCGTAGGATAGGATATCATTCTCATTCTTTGATTCATGTTTCATTTCTATTTCTTTGGATGGCATGAATTGCTTGAATATTTTGAAGAGCTTGGACATAACTTCATCTTTTTATGCACCTCTTTACTAGAATATCTTTATTTTCATTCGCGGACTTGAAAGTGATGTCGAAATCCTTTTTCTTATCATTTTTCTCTCTTCTTTGTTCATTTAAAGCCTCATCTCATGAGTAAGTAAAGATCTAATTAGTTCATCAAGAGTAAGAACTTCTAAAATCTTTGGCTTCTTTAATGGTTGTCCCTTGGATTCCCATGATATAGACAAACTATTAAGAAACGTTGTCACAATTTCTTTACTGAGTAGAATTTCCCAAAACCCTTACCACATTGATGATAGTGGTAAATAGATCAAACATGGCTTTGATGTCTTCATTGGTCTTCATTTGAAATTCTCATAATTAATTGTGATAATACCAATCTTAGATTTCTTCACTTGAATTGCACCTTCATGAGTGACTTTAAGCTTGTCATATATTTCCTTAGCATTAAAGCAAGATGACACTTTACTACACTCGTCGGGCCAAGTGCACAAAAGAGGATGTGCAAGTCTTTGACGTTGAGTTCGGATAGCTTTCTATCTTCATTGGTCCATTTCGACTTGTTCCTTTGAGGAAAATGAGAACCATCAATGCTAACATCCCAAACCAAATAATCGATACCTTGAACGACTACATCATATGAGTAGTTTGCACCATTGAAGTATGGAGGTCTTGAAATAGATTGAGAATCTTCAACATGGTAAGAGCCAAAAGTTAAAGCAATCTATAATGGTTGATTGTAGAAGTTAATAGAGGTCTCCTAGGATCTTTTCAAGGTTGTTAAATAGTCGATAGACACTTCTCTAATACCAATTGTTAGCTTTATCGATCAACCAAAATCCAAGAGGGTGAATTAGTCTTTAAAATATTTACTATGGAAATAACCAAAAATCAAATTTTGCACAATAATTTTAGAGTGGTTCGACTTTTAAGCCAAATCTACACTACCTTAGCATCCACAATAAAGATTTCTCAAATCCACTAGATTTACTAACCTTTGAGGACAAGGTGTAACCTTACAAAACACACAGGGTTTATACCCCAAAACTTTGTTTATACTATTTCCACAAAAGGAATTACAAATAATCAAACAATTAAGAAAACCTCACAAGGAAAATATGTTTGCACAATTTAAACACTCACCCAAATCTCACTTGAGAAAAATAAATAGTTTAGCTCACAAGTGTGTTACAATGAAAAGACTGAAAACTAAGCACAAAAGAGTTCTTTGATGTTGGTATTATTGTTCAATATGTTTCTTGTTGACCTTGAGATGCTTTGACCTTTAATTTATACCTTCTCTATCATTTCTATCCATTTGGATCTGTTGGGGATCATTATAGTCATTACATACAATCAAAATGAAATTTAATGCACAAAGGATTGATTTTTTTATGAAAATGATCAATCTTTTTGTGAAAGGGGTCGATCTTTTATCAAATAACTCGACCATTACAAGAAAGGGATTGATCCTTTCATCGAAGGGTTGATCCTTTTAGTGAAAGGATTGATCATTTTCCTCGAGGGATCTATCCTTTTATGAAGGGATCAATCCAAAACCTACTGGAATCCAAGGTATTAATCCTTTTTTTAAGGGATCAATCATTTGGTCAAAGAGATCGATGTTTTTGCTAAAGGATCGATCATTTGAGCCAAAAATGCTTAGAAACTCAACTTTAAAGTGAAAAAAATGATAGAGTATGTTTTTTAAAAGGTTGACTAAGTTGTAAAAAAATTTAAAACATTTTTTTTCAAGTTAATTTAGACGTTAAATTATTTTTGATGTAGAAACCTAGTTTGATTAGAAACTTTTTTTTTCTTTTATGTAGAAAATCTACTTTAAGTAGATTTCTACTTTATAAGTTTTATTTTTAATCAAGTATATATCCATATAAATAGATACTAAGGGTAAGGGTTAGATATCAAGTTTTTCTTTCTCCAAAATACTCTTCTATTTTTCCTTCGTATTAGTGAAATTCTTCTCATCTGCCCATAGTTTTTTTCCTTAGGGTTTTCGATGTAAATCTTGGTGTTCTTTGTATTCTTTTCTATTGTGTTTATTTATTTGTAGATAATTGTTTTGCTATTATATCAAGTCGTATAAGATGATCATAGTAAAGGTGGATGAACCTGAAGAAACCCAAGATATAACTAATAATATAACTCTAGAAGAGTTTCAGGTACCTAAAAATGAAATGAAAATAATGAATAGATCTCAATAAGTTATGTCATGATGATAAAATAATGTAACCAAAATAGAAGATTATTGATAACGATTTTACAATATTTCTATAGAAGGAAAGGAATAAAATGAGGTCCAATAGTATAGATGTGGAATGATTGGCCAAAATTGAAAAAGTTATTCAAATAAAGTTAAATCAACTTCCAAATTATGGACAAGTAGTCCAAACACCTAATGGTGTAATGTAAGTGGGATATAAATGAGTAGTACTGAGATATAAAATACTACTTGAATTATGAAAATTTTTACTTCATGTGGATGCAATCTCTATATTACTGTCGTAGTGATGGAAAATTTTATAAAGTGTCTAACAATTATGAATTCGTATATAATGATATTTATCACTGGAGTATTAAAATGTTAGAATTATTTGAAAATTCTATAAAATTTGTACAAATATTTTCTTAAATATTTAGATAAAATGAATTGGTCTAAGTGTGTCACAGTGATGATAGCCTACTCATGTGTCTTTATAAATACATCAAGATCAAATCATAATACTTATCATATACTTTAAATTCAAAATCTTGAAGAGCTTTAAAATAGAATTCCTAAAGAGTTTCAAAAGCATATTAATTGTTAAAGAAAATATTTCAGATATTAATCTTGAAATCAAGTTTTTTATTTCTCAACTTGAAGATCTAGTACTTAAATATGAATTTTGCCTGTGAATGGTATATGATGAAATAATCTTAAAGAGATTTAATATGAATAAAAACTAATGACCCAGCATATCCATAAGTTATGTAATTTGCTTCTAGATAATAAGATAGCAATTATCTTGTACAAAGACAATGCATAATGTATAGCTCAATTGAAAGGAGAATATATCAAAGGAAACATATTTTTTCCTCCCTCATGATATTCAAAAGAATTGAAATATAAATATTCGACGAATCCATTCAAGTGGTAATTTGAAAAGATCTATTCTCTAATGTATTGTTTACTTGAACAATTGAAGATTGTATTCAAAATTGAATAATAAAACTCAGAGATCTTATTTGATATGATCATGATGGGGACTAAATACATATTGTATTCATTTTCCCTTAACCAAGGTTTTGTCCCATTGGCTTTTCCTGGTAAGATTTTTTAATGAGGCGACATGTTATAAATATTAAAGATATGTTTGATTCCATTCACTAAATTGTTTCGCACAAGGTTTTATCTTAGTAAGGTTTAATTAGACACATTATATTCGTATACATCCAGGAGGAAATGTTATGAATATTTATATATGATGTCTATTTCTATCTAGAAGATAAAGATATTGATATACATTATCATTAAATCTTTAATATTCGTTAGTATTATAGTTGTATATTACATCTAGTACTTATGACTATAAATATAGAGGTTAGAGAAAACATTGTACACAACTCATATTGAGATAATTATATATTTCTCTCTCTTTATTCTATATCTCTTCTCCTTGTTATTCTTCTTATTTTTCGTTTCACTTATTTCACAAAAGATAAATTATTTATTTATTTTTAATTTATCTTATTTTAGTTATTAGTTTTTAAAAATGTTTTATTTTAGTCACTTTTATTTTTAATTTGTCTTATTTTGGTCATCGAGTTATTAACTTCTGTTAGTTTGATGGCATGTCACTTTAACCCAAATAATTATATTTAACTTGACTCAATGAATTCTATACATAATACTAATTTGAACTAAAATTTAGATAAAATATTAATTTACACCTAAACTTTAGATGAAATATCAATTTAACCCATGCATTTAGTCAAAATCTCCGTCATCGACTGTCCCTCATCATTGTCGATTATCATCACCATTCGTATAAACATTTAAATTTAATTTAACTCTTTTTTGACCTCCTAAAATGATATGATGTCTCTTCATCGATAAAATTCCTTGAGCTTCACAAGTTTAGTCTAAAATCCTTCAAAAATATAAAAATCATAATAATAAATTATCATTATATTTTAAAAAAAATAAGAATACCAAAAATTTAAATCTAACCTATATCATAATACATTTATATTTTAATGATAAAAATTTAATTTATAATTTTTGATAAATTGCATATTATAATTGTAACACCCATTTCCCGTATGCGTTTCCGTACACAAGTCATAGGTGTCACAATACTTTTAAAAGAAAAAAAACTTCACATTACTTTTAAAGAAAAAACTTTCACCCATTTGTAAAAACCATAAAAATTTTTGTTTCAAAATTTAAAACAAAATATTTTAGTCCAACAATAAAGCGGTCATTGAAACATATTACCAAAATTATTACTTTAAATACATTCCATAGCATTTTATTAATTTTGATTACATGCCAATAAATTTTCAAATAACAGGATTATCCTTCTGTTACTGATGAGAGTCGATCCTAGATTGATGATAGTTGCTACTGCACCTCTTACCCGACTGGTCTTTTCTTTTACCTACGTGTGAAATCAACACATGTTAAGTATTTACTTAGTGAGACGTAATATTGTAAAGAATTTGCAATTTGTATATAAGTATCTCATGACTATTTAAAGACAAATTTAATCGCATACTCCATAAGAATCAGATAAATCCTTCTCAGTTAAACAAGATTTCTTTCATACAACCATCAAAATTATTTAGTAAGCCCATCATATCTATCCTTCTTTATATTTTCCCAATTATTTTTATTTGCTCTATCTACGTTAAATGAGAAAGTAATGTACATGTATTGCACCAAAGTGCCAAATGGTCATTTATCTTTTTTATCATGAGCGACACTTTATATCCTGTTAATACACCGTTAAGTATTTTCATTTGTGGCATCCTTTCATGCTAATTATGCATTGTTATACATTTCATTTATGGAATCCTTTCATGCCAACTATTTCCACATCTAACCTGCATACGTGGCACCTTTCTGCCAAGAGTGCACCGTTAGTCATCTAACTTGCATTAATGGAACCTTTCTACCAAAAAGCACAGTTAGTACTAACCTGGATTAATGGCACCTTTATGCCAAAAATGCACAGCTAGACATTTAATCTTTTACTCAAAGGCATTTAGCCTTTCATCTAACTTACAATAATGGCACCTTTCTGCCAAATGCACAACGAATCAATTAATCTTTTATTTAAGAACAATTCTTACCCTAAAAACTATTCATAATATCAATTCCACACACATTATTAATATATATCATATAGGTAAAACATACATTAATTTAAGCATTTTAGGTGGATTTATTGTGAGTCTCCCTCAACCCATATAATTAAAATATATGCACTTACTTGGCCTGCCTTGATATTATATCCAAAATGCAAATCCAACCTACTCAGCAACTTTATCTTTGCCTTTTGGTTTGCTTGACTCGGGAGCTTACGATCTACAAAACATCCATTAAAGACACATACCAACCTGTCGCACTAGTTTTTGTCCTTTATTATTAATATATATATTATTTCTATGTTATTATTATCATATTATTTATTATTAATTACATGTTATTATTTATTATATATTAATATTATTATTATTAAATAATATTACAAACCCAAATCAATAAACCGGGGCCCAATTACAAGTTTGGAGGCCCATTTACAGTAGACTCTGATCCTACCCAGTTGACACGAGATAAATAAATCTAGAGGCCAATACCAGATCCGACCCGAAGGCCCAACAGACCCGATCCAAGCCCAAGAAGCCCAACAGGCCCGAACTCAACCCTAGGGTTTCCATGCTTCTCCAGTGTCGCTCTCTCTTAGACGTCCGATTGAAGGAGATCTGATGGCCCAGATCTTCAATCAGTTAGGGTTTCACCTTAGCATCCGCTGCCTCCAGTAAACCTCATCACTGCCACTGTCACCATCAAATCTCACCCGAATCTAGTAGAAACACTTCATAATTCAACAAGAACCGTACAACTCACTGCCTAGGGTGAGTCACCACCGTAGGTCCGGTGACTCACCGGATCTGTTATCATTACACCAAATCTTTGGGGCCGATATAAGGCGATTATCACATGTAAAGACCAAACAACAAGGACAAGCAAGAATCCACACGCAAAAATAACACAGAGAGCAAACAGAAGGCTACTACAACGATCCACAGCAGCAACAAACGCAAAAGAAGATGAGAAAAGCTTTTGTTTCGTCGTCAAAGTCTTCAACGTCTTCGAGAACCAAAATACCGAAGTAAATGACTTAGATCTACGTTAATCTATAGGCTTTTAGGAGGAAATAGGCTTGTAATAGTGTTGAGGTTGAGAGATATTCATTTTGGTGTAATTTCATATTTTCCGCCACCGTAGGTGGTGGTCGGCGGTGGCGGATGACGCCGACGAGCGGTTGCCTGTCGGTGACTATTCATCTGATGAAGGAAGTTTAGAGATAGGGCAGAGAATGAATTCTCTCATTCTTTATAGAGAGAGATAAATGAAGAAATGGGAAGGATGAAGGCCTTTGAGCCATATTTCGGGTATTTAAACCCCTCCCCGAATGACGTCATTTTGAGGAGGGGGTCTGTGAGTAAATGGTGTGGTAAAATTCCTGCCGCAGTCATCTAACTTTGTAACTTTATAATTTTGTCACTAATGTTATGTTTATGTCTTATAATTCGATTCTCACATTTTATTTACTTCTAATTTAATCCCTAACCGTATATATATTTAGGTTAAATTATATGCCTAATCCCTTAAATATTAATAATTTTTACTTATCTAGTATTAATAAATTAAGTTAAATACATAATTAGTCCATAATTTTAGGATTGCTTTGAATTAAGATTAATTAATATAAATTTTTATGTATTAATTATTAATAATTAGTGTATTATATGATTAATTATATTTATTTTAATATCATTATTTTATATAACGTGTAATTATAGTATAATATTATAATAAGATTAATGATATATATGTTAAATATTTTATATTAAATTATTTGTAAATTATTTAAACAAATTTATAAATTTTATTGCAAAGACCCTAATTAATAAATTCTGGTACCAATTTTGGGCGTTATTGGGGTGCTAATCCTCCCCATACGTAACTGACTCCCGAACTCACTTTTTTGGTAAGCAGACCCGAGTGTATTATTTTAATATTATTCTTAAGAATTTTTATTAAAATAATATGATTTTGGTGACCAATCTCACCGAATTAAAAGATTGGTGACGACTCTACAATTTGGTGTTTTATCTGATTCATGTAGGATAACTTACTTTTTTTTAGACTAGTTACACCGTTTGGGGTGTACTATTTGCACTCTTCGTCACCGGGTAGAGAAAACGTCTAGACAGCTTGAGGACTCCGCTGGAGATTGTTTTTTAAAAATGAGAGCCCAGCTACCAACTTATTAATTATTTGTTTTTGCAGTAAATAAATTTGTTTTAATTATTTTATTATTTTACTAACTTTTGTTTTATGTGAACAGATTTAATTTTGGGTTATTAAAATAGGTTAATAGGTTGTATATTATTTTTATTTATGTTTTTCCTCACCCACTGTGCACTGCAATCATGACATGAGCTA